>NC_139569.1:47694072-50094072 GCF_965112155.1 Podarcis liolepis | reverse complement strand
CCGTTGCGTCTTACGTTCCATTCAGGATGCAAACGGGGCTCCGGAACGGATCCCGTTCGCATCCTGAGGTACCACTGTATTGACACCTTCAGTCTGCACAGAGGGAGTTCAGGTCTTATGGCATGGTAATTTCCAGAGGAAGTAGCGCAGGCTCTTCTTCCTCCTCCTCTTCAGCTCTTCTTCCTCCTTCTCCCTGCCAGCAACCCTCCCCCCCCCAGCAGTTACCCTGGCAACCTTCCAAATCCCCAGTCTCTTTTCACACCTGGAGCAAAGGGGCAGGAGTTCTCTTGTATTGCTAATGTCCCTCAATTGTTCTTTTGATAGCAGTAGCTCAGCCAGGTTGTTTTGCATAAGCTAGCCAACATAACAATGATACAGTGATTGAAAGACTTAGATCATAATATTCATATGGTTTCTTGGGAGAAGCTATGGGGAAAGGACATGAAATTCATTGCCTGTTATGCTTTAAAAGAAAACTGTTTGAAAATGATGCACAGGTGGTATTTAATGCCAAATAAATTGGCCAAAATGTATAAAAATGTATCAAGTAAATGTTGGAAAGGTAAATAGGCTGAAGGGTCATTCTTTCATATCTGGTGGACATGCAAAAAGACTAAAGGCCTTTGGGAAATGATATATAATGAAATGAAGATGTTTAAGTGGGCTATTCCTAAAAGATCCAAAGGGATAATAGGGACTGATACTCTGAAGAAGTTGACCAAACTATTTATGTATGTGACCACAGCAGCTAGAATACCATACACAGAGAAATGGAAAGAAAAAAAGGTTCCAGCGAAGGAGGAATGGCTTTTAAAACTAATAGACTATGCAGAAATGGCAAAGCTGACGGCAAATTTAAGAGACCAAAATGATGAACTTTTTCTCGAGGATTGGAGACTTTTTGTGGACTATTTGAAAAAGTATTATAATCAAATGAAGTCGCCGGCAGGATTCAAGATATGAGCAGTGGAAGAAAAATGTCAAAATTGCAGGGATTTTTGTAACAGATAAGAGTTTGATATACAGTGTAGAAGCTTGATATACAAGTATAAAAGGGTTCAAATAAAAACACTGTGGAGGTGTGAGTGGGCAGTGAATCTATGAAACAAAGATGTTATGTAATTATTTGAAATGAAGGTAATTTGTGAAATTCTGGAAATTTAATTTTTAAAAAAGATGCTGATTTTATCTCATCCAGACACTACCCTTCCGCAAAAAAAGTTTAGGGCAGGGGTAGGGATGGACTGTCCAGATGTAGTTGGACTCCACTTTCCATCCCACCCAGCCAGGCTGGCAAGTGGCCATGGATTCTGAGAGTCTAGCAAGTGCTGGAGTCTAGCAACCTCATTTAGAGTGACATACAAGAGGTTAGTCCCAGTCCTATGGACCACCATGCCCAGTATTGTCTCCTCTGGCTGGCAGTCTTGGTTCCAGTGGGGTCTCAGGCAGAGAAGTGTCCTCCTCATCACTTGCTGTCTGAATCTGTCAGATGGAAATGCTGCCAGGGATTAAACCTGGGACCTTCCGAACTCAAACCAGTTGCCCTACTAGGATTTACTCAAAGTAGACCTGCTGAAATCAATGGACCTAGCTTAGTCATGTTCATTAATTTCAGTGGCTCTACTGAGTAAAACTTAGTTGAATATTGCCCACTTGGTTCGCCTCTAGACTTCGCTAGAGCAAGTTGCTCAGCTGGAGCTCTCCATGGTAGTGCCACACCTGCCTGCCTCCCTTGGCCTCTACTGGGCTCTTTTGCCAGACCAAACCAGGAAATTTAGAAGTCACATCCTTAGAAATTTGCCACTGTGAGCATACACAGGTTTACTCCTACCTGCCCAAACTAATAATGTCACCATTCAAAATAATATTTTTCTTAGGGCCATCTCACACATTACAGAGCAACATGCCTGCCAAACATTTGCCAAATGTACACTCAGCAAGGAGTGCAGCCTGTCTGGTTCTCTGCTGCATGGACCCATATGAGACCCACATGTTCTTTCATGGCAAATGCATCATTACGTTTTCTTCTGCATGGGCACACGTAAACAACATAACATGTGAAGACAAACCTTGTCAAGCAGCAAGGGTTCTCCAGTGTGTGCTTGAAATAATCTACTCAATATTAGCTATAGAAACCTGCAAATCCACCAAGACAGAACCATCAAGGCTAATAAGGAAAATGATGAAACACATTGATTAATTTGACTCCCAGCTGACCAGCCAACACAAGACACACAGGCTGGAAGCTTGTTAGAATGATGGGAAACAGAGAAACTCCTGGGTGCACTGCTGTTTTGGTTGAGTGTTTGAAGCAGTTTTGTGGCTTCACGGATACCTCATTCTCTGTGTAAGAATGGCCTGCTTACCCCTGAAGCAATTTTGAAAGGCAGAAGGCGCCTTACTTGCCATTGTCAGGAGCTCAGCATACCAGGCCATTTGAGTTTCCAATGGCTGAAGAAGGCACCAGGCCATCAGAAGTGGAGGTGAGAAACCAAGTCAGAGTCCAGAGCATGAGATCTGTGGTGACCAATGCACATGTCTGATGCAATCCAATCCATGTAAATCTGGTCTGTGTACATTACCTCTATCATAATTCCACCACACTGTGCAATAATTTCACAAACACCCAATGAAACGGGCTGAAAATGTTATTAGAGCCAAGATAAGACTTCTTTGCATTCCTCCCTAGGCACATCTATGACAAGCCAGTGGAAGGAAAGGGAAGCTAAACTGAAAGCTGCGTGAAATCACTACTTTAAAAAATCCCAAAAAATCTAAGTGCCCACCACAGATATCCTTCATAATGCAAGAGTCTGACCCTGTTGCACCACCATCCAAACTTTTACTCTGATTTCCTTTTAATCATATAATTTCAGAGTTGGAAGGCACACCAGTGGTCCTCTAGTCCAACCCCCTGCAGCACAGGAATCGTAGCTAATGAATACCTGACAGATGGCCACCCAACCTTAGTTGAAAGACCTCCAACAAAGGAGAGTCCACCACATTCTAAAGGAGTCTGTTCCACTCTCAAGCAGGTCTTAAAGTCAGAAAGTACTTTCTGATATTTAGTAGAAATCTCCTGTCTTGTAATTTTAATCCTTTGGTTTGGGTCCTACCCTCTGGAGCAGCAAAAAAGAAGCTTGCTCCATCTTCCAGTTGACAGCTCTTCAGATATTTGAAGATGGCTATCGTATAGCTTCTCCTTCTTCTCCAGGCTAAACATACCCAGCTCCCTCAGCTGTTCCTCAGAAGGCTTTGTTTCCAGACCATTTATCATCAATGATCACCCTCACCTGCGCATGGTCCAGCTTGTCAATATTTTTCGTTTACTGTGGTGCCCAGAACTGGACACAGTGTTTCAGTTGGGGTGTGACTAAGGCAGAACAGAGTGGTACTATTATCATAAAGTTGTTGTTGACATCCATCTGTTTCAGGAGACCATTGAAGAGTGTGCCTTTGGAGATGAGCTCAAGTGCCTGCTGTGGCTATAGAGACTGATATGGGAGAGACATGTTTTGTTGCAGATGAAGCAATGAAGGCATCCGGTTGTGCTGTTGCAGATGCACCATGGCGTTTCTTCTTTCTGCACTCCTCCCAGCAGTCAGTCCTCCTCTGGAGTAGCATATCACTACTGTGGATACACAACCTGATTGGTTGTCTCCAGGCACTGTGGTCATCTGCAAGGGGTCCCCACACGGTGGGGTTGATGCTGCCAGCCTTTGTGTCTCAATTGCAGACATCTTTGTAACGCAGAGTTGGTCTGCCAATGGGCCTAGTGCCTGAAGACAGCTTCCCATAGATCCTTGGGGATCATTATGTTCTTCCATTGGATATGGTTGGTTTTTATTGTTTTTTTTTTGTACACTGCTTAGGGATCTTTTGATATGAAGCAATTTATAAATATTTTAAATGAATAAATTAATTCCTTGGGAGAGAATTTTTATCCAGGCACAGAAAAGCAACATCTTCCAGGGTCTCCCATCACTCTTGCCCCCTTGACTATGAAACCTTGTGCTGCAGACCTGTGTTAAAAGCTCTGCCAGGGAGCTGCATATAACCCTGTTCAATACACCTATGTGTACTGTTATCCATGCCTGCACAGTAACAACTGGATGCACTAGAAGTTCAACAGCACAGGGCTGCATTTAGCCATTTCTGGACTGTCCTATAGAGTTTCTAATCTACTGCTTTGCATTGCAACTGGCCTTGAACTTTTGGGGCAAGTTGGGGTAGAATCCCAAACAAGTAAATACATCACTGTCATAAAGATCAGAAGAATACAAGCTAAGTGATCACAGCAATTAGCTGAACAGCACTTAAGAAAAAAAATCAAATGTAGCCTAATGGTAATTAGCTGTCTGGCAAAGGCCAATTAATTTCTCACCAACTGGTGCAAGCAACTCAAATGAAGGAAGTACGCATGAGAGGGGTGGGGAGAGGAGAAGACAATGAGGGTGCAAGAATGCTCTAATGGGGCCATTTTTTCCTGATCTATTGCAGTGGTGGGGATGGATGCAAACATGGTGGAGCTCCACAGGTTTCCAGCGTGCACTAGAAGGAGACAGCAAGGAGAAAAGGAGGGACACTGAAAAAATGGGTGGAAAGACCAGCCAATGACATGGTGAGAGGAGAGGATATTGCATCACTGTCATTTAATTTATTTATTTATTTATTTATTTATTTATTTATGCAAATGAACACAGATGAGGAGAACTTATATGTAACCCTAAACAAGGTAGACCAATAGTCTGAATCTTTGGTGAAAGGTGGTAGCTCAGTGGTAGAAGGTCCCAGGTACCATCTCTAGCGAGGGCTAAGACTTTGTTATAAGGCAGAGCCATGTGTTCATGTTTGTTCTGTCAATACATCCATGCACTTCTCTTCCAGTGGGGGAATTGCAAGCAGATACAGCTAAAGCTGGACTCTGCCTTTGTAGCACTTTGGTTTTGTTGTGCCTTTTGTTTTGAGAAGGCACATTCCATTCCATGCTCCTCAGCAGGGATGAAGCTTAGCTATCCTCCTGTGCATTTAAAACTGGCTGCTTCTACAATCTGTTGCCTCATTTATCATTTCATTACTTATTTACCTTAAAATGCATACCTCTCCAACTCCACCCTTACGAAGGAGTTGGTCCAAGTGGCTTACAAATATAAAATATACAAGCATCAAAGCAAGACTGATCCAGCTCAAATTATCACACCAAAATGGGAAGTGAAACGTAAGAACACAGAGCAGCATTCGGCAGTGATGCTTTAAGCAGCAACGTAATCCAAGGTTTAAAAAGGAAATGTTTTAAACTGCTAGTTGGATTCAAATGAAGAGGAAGGAGGCCTCTAGCCGCTTGACATAGAACGTTCCACCTCCAGGGGGCCACAATGGAGAAAGCCCACACATGAGTTGCCACCACCCTTGCCTCAACCTTTTATCCAGAACAAGGTCTGTCTAGGACAAACAAGCAAAAAAACCCTATCATAATCACACACCCCACCATCTTGCTGGCTCATTGTTGGAAAACAAATTTACCCCAGACTTGCCAAGCCTGGTGCCCTCTAGATGGCCTTTGAACTACATCCCATAAGAACATAAAAAGAGCCTTTCCCCTACCTGCTACCTGAAATGGTTCACTGTAAAAAGTAGGCCTCAATTTGTTCACCACTCCAAGCTCTCTCAATTCCCAGCAGGTTATATTTCCTATTATTCTGAGACTAATCAACAGCCGAGACCTGCCAGTGTCATTGCCCCATGTACTGAACTTCTCCAACCTTCTTAATTAGTTTCCAAATACAGAATAAATCATTGTTTGAACACACACACAAAGGCTAACAGCATCTCTTTTACTTCTCCCTGCTCCAAGTCAGAAAAAATTATTTTCTGCTTTGCACCAGTGCTTGCCTGGCTGCTGTTCATTCATAAAACAAGAGCTTCCTGTGGTAAGAGACCAGCTGATCTCTCGCACTTCCACTTGTCAATTCATGTTAGTCTTGTGCCTCTCCAGAGAGGGGAGAAAAAACTTTTCTCTCATCTCTAAATAGCCAGAGGAGCCAGCTGCTTCCAGGCCTGTATTTCACATTTTTCATAGAATCATAGAATTGTAGAGTTGGAAGGGATCCCAAGGGTCATCTAGTCCAGCCCCTTGCTATGCAGGAATTCTGTCCACAACCATCCCTGGGTGGGCTCGAACCACCAGCCTTCTGGTTAGCAGCCAGACACACAGACCCATTGTGCCACCTAGGGAGTCTTTCCTCTGTGAATTTGTCTAATCCAGGGGTCAGCAAACCTTTTCAGCAGGGGGCCAGTCCACTGTCCCTCAGACCTTGTGTGGGGCCGGACTATATTCTGGGGGGGGGGGGGATGAACAAATTCCTAGAGATGCATTTTAAATAAAGGGACACATTCTACTCACGTAAAAACACGCTGATTCCCAGACTGTCCATGGGCCAGATTTGGAAGGTGATTGGGCCGGATCCGGCCCCCGGGCCTTAGTTTGTCCACCAGGGACTCTGATCCTCTTCTAAAGCCATCTAGGTTGGTGGCAATCATTGTCTCCTGTGGGAGTGAGTTCTATAGTTTAATAGTTTAACTATTTATCCCTAGATATTGGGGTTTCAGATTTAACTGCTATTACTTTCCAAAGCGGAACTGATAGATTAGGATTTCTCAACTTTTGTTTCCATTTGTGTGTGTGTCAACATGTAATTGGCAATACTTTGACCAGTTCATTCATGCCCCCTAACCTTCGGTGTACATCAGAGGTGGGCAGCCTCTAGCTCACAAGTTGGATGCAACTTTCCAGTGCTCTCTGTCTTGGCCTTGGGACACTTCTGAAGCCACACCCCTCACCGACTGAGCTCCATGTCCTCCATGAATGCCTTTGCCTGGCTGGGATGTGTCCTTGAACAGTGATAACTAGCTTGGATGAAGGATCCCAGCTGAAAAGACAATTTGTTTCCTTTTCATGACATCCACAATTAGCTGTCCAAGGTGGATGCTTCACTCTGTCTAATGGTAGGGCTGGTAATGGCCAGAGGTGGACAGGTGTGTACGAAGCACAGGCTCAGCAAGGCTCATTCTCGTAATGCTAAACTTTGGTTTAGTATTATGTTGAACCAGCCCAAAATTAGTTACAAAGGGGTTTGTTATATGTCTCCCGCATCCAGCGATGCCCTTCAGTTGGTTTGAAAGGCCACCTCCTTTTGAAAATGACCATCCCTACATCTACATATGTGGGACGTGGGTGGCGCTGTGGGTTAAACCACAGAGCCTAGATCTTGCTGATCAGAAGGTTGGTGGTTTGAATCCCCGCGATGGGATGTGCTCCCGTTGTCCTGTCCCAGCTCCTGCCAACCTAGCAGTTCGAAAGCATGTCAAAGTGCAAGTGGATAAATAGGTACCGCTCCGGCAGGAAGGTAAACGGCGTTTCCGTGCGCTGCTCTGGTTCACCAGAAGCGGCTTAGTCATGCTGGCCACATGACCCGGAACCTGTATGCCAGTTCCCTCGGCCTATAGAGCGAGATGAGCCGCAACCCCAGAGTTGGTCACGACTGGACCTAATGGTCAGGGGTCCCTTTACCTTACATCTACATATAACAGCAATGTCTTCAGTCTAATGACTGGCCCTTATAGAGATAGATTTTGTACAACACTAAAACAAGTCCCCACCTGAGGGATAAAAGTTGGATAAACAAACATTTTTTCATTGCTGAGTTTCATCTCTAAGTTGCCCTTTCCCCCATTTCAATTAGTGGGCTGATTTCCTTATTGTTTTCTGCTCATGTTAATGGCTTTGGAGATGTACCTAAATTGTGGTTGATGAGTTTTACAATGTAAACAGCTGCAAGCACTTATGGCCATCTGAAACCTAAGGGCTTTTCTCATATTTCCCTCCAAATTGAAAGTAAACATCTAATGAGGAAAAATTACCTGGAAATACAAAAAGAAAAAGTGAGGCATCATAAAAGTCGTGCTCAAAGTACTGGAAGGAAATTCGGAAGCACCGGAAATCAGTAGTCATAGATTTGGTTTGGTTCTATCAGACTGATGTGTGCAATTCAGCCTCCCTGCCTCTCTGAAATTTCCTACCTGCCTTTAGGGACACAAGTACATGTTAGTGGCCAGGCACTGGCTGAACAGGAACATGAAATGAAAGAGAATGACATTGCTGGGACCCCATTTTCCCAGCCCCGGCTCCATGTGATCCCTCCTGAAGTAGATCAATGGTCCATCTGGCCCAATATTCTGCTTCCCACTAGTGCCTAATAAGATGTCTTGAGGAAACTCACAAGCAGAACTTGAAGTCAACAGTCTTTCCTCTGCTGCTGTGGCTCCCTAAGAGCTGATATTTGGAAGTACACTGCCTCTGAACAGGTTGGGGGTGGGGGAATACCATCAGGGTGTAGATATCAAGAGTGACAGCCTCCTTGATTATGTCTAGTCCTCTCTCAATGCTATCATCTAAATAATCATGGATCATATGAAATAGTACCTTTTTTGTCTGTTCTGAATTTCCTGCCAATCAACATCACTGGATAATCCCAATTTCTAATATTATAAAGAGAGGGAGAATTGTATTATTTTTTCCTCAGTCTGCTGTTTCCATCCCAGTTCAAGGATGTTCTGTCCTAGACCTGACGTTGCAAGCAAGGCAGCCTGTTGGTTGCAGCACCACAGACAGCTCCATGAAAACGCCTTGTGGCTCCAGCAGAGGGTAGAGGTGAACTGAGGCTTCTTGAGCCTTTGTCTCCAGGCCACGCCTCCCATGCTCTACCTCCCTTTGTTCAAGGAATAGTGACTATTAATGAGTCAACCACCTGGCCTGGGGGATGTGAGAGCTGTTGGCTTCTTCAACTATGCAGAGATAAAACACAGGGTTGTTGTTACTGCTTGTTATGTACTGAGTTGAATAGGATCCAAAATGCAGCAGTCTGATTGGTCCTAGAACAATAGGATCCAAAATGCAGCAGTCTGATTGGTCCTAGAACAATAGGATTCAGAATGCAGCAGTCTGATTGGCCCTAGAACAATAGGATTCAGAATGCAGCAGTCTAATTGGTCCTAGAACAATGCAGCAGTATGATTGGTCAGCAGGAGCCACCCAATCCAGCTCCAGGTGGAAGTGAATCCACAACCCGATTGGCCTACAGGAGAATCCCGGAATTAGCCAATCACGTGCAGCCCATTGTGTAAATAATGTATATAAAGGAGATATTGTGAGGAAACTTCCATTCCTCCCCACCACTATGAGCTGAATAAAGAGCATGAAATCCACTCTTGACTCTGAGTATATTTCACTGCTCCTCTCCCCTCTGAGGTCAGGATGATGACAAAAGAATACCCTTTGTCAACTGAGGAAACGGGGGGTGCAATGATACCACAGCTTCTCTTTTCTTTGATATCAGGCGAGAGCACAAGAAGAGACATGGGGTCATCGGCTTCGATCAATACTATGCTAGATTAAAATAGTTGCCACTGAAATAGGTGGGAATTGTTTCTAACAGTTCGTTCTTATCGCTTCATATTTTATAGTGATGTTTATAAAATGTTGCAAGTCGACTTGGATCCCAGCTTGGGAGAAAGGCAGAATTTTAAATACATTAAACAAACTCATGAGTAACTGTCCCATTTATTTCAATGTTCAACTAGCTCACATATCTGTTGGAACATGAAGTACTTCCTCAGTCTTCATAGTCACAATGGAATTGCCCCTCAAGGTGGATTTTTTAAAGAATAAAATACTCAATTGTCACATATTTTGTTTTTTAAATACTAAAATCTGACAGGGAATGATTAACCTTTGAATTTAACCCATTGGGATATACAGATTGCTTTATAAAGGTTTCCTTTTCTTTCTTTCTTATTTAAAAATGGAGATAAAAGGAATATATCTGCTAAAAATAGCAGTCCAATAGATAACAGACTAGATTTCCAAGACAGTTTACAGGAGGCTGATAAAAACAAAAACAATGAAGATAAAACAGTAAACTAAAACAGTAAATAGTAATGGCAAGGCACGAGAGGCATTTGGTGACTGACCCCAGGAAATAATCTCCAGGAAATAATCCACAGAGCCCACCAGGCCCCACTGCTACTTAAGATCTGCAAAAGCCCACTGCTCAGACCACTGATATTGTTACACCTTTTGGAGCCAATTTACACAAACAATTATTTCCCCGGGAGACACACACTCTGCACAATAAAAGCTTCCCTGAAAGGTCTGAGCAACTGTTCTACAAATAAAGAGTTTTGCTCAGTGTTAATTGTCAATGCCATTCTAAATCCATTCTTTAAACTGGACCTCTCTCCTCCTCTCTTGGGTGCTTTAAATACATCCACCCTGCTGTGGATTCCTTCCCATCAAAAGCAAATATAGCTCCTATCTGCAGGCCTGAGATGAGTTGAAATGCTGCAAAGGAATCAACGGTCTAGATCAGTTTTTACAATCCTCCCTTATCTAAGTAGAACTTCGACTTTTAAAGAATTGCATATTGAGTAAATCACCAGAAAGTAAACAGAGAATGAAGAATGCCAATTCAGGAAGCTGAAGAGGACACAAGGTACTGAGGGGTAGTCAATGTGGTTTACTGTCTTTTCCTGCTTGTGAGATTCCCAGTGTCTGTCCCCTGTTGGAGACAGTGGGCTTGGTGTGATACATCTGCTCCAGCAATGCAATTCTTGTTTGTTCATCAAGCCTGCTACCCCTTACAGTGGCTGTGTGAAAGGAAATGAAGGCAACAAGATTGCTGCAAAGATATGGTTCTCCTCTACGGTCACCCAATGTTAAAAGAGAATAAACTGGCAATTAAAATGAACATGAGAATTCATAAGTTCTTGTTAATGTTAAACAGCTTTCCAGATGGGCAGAAAATCAAAACGCACATCTGGCACTTCCACAAGCCAATGCAGAAATAATGGGAATCTTATTTACTCCCCTTCCACCTCCCCTCCATTTTGTCTCCTACTCTGAGAATGTTCCTTCCACATGAAAAACAGCAACAATAGCTTCACCTGGACAAAAAGGGGGACTGTTCATCTTGGGGAAAGAGGAAGAAACAAAGAGAGGAAGAGAAAAGGAAAATGCAAACAGCATTTCATAGAATCATAGAATCTTAAGAGTTAGAAGGGATCCCAAGGGTCATCTAGTCCAACCCCCTGCAATGCAGGAATCTCAGCTAAAGCATCCATGGCAGATGGACATCCAACCTCTGCTTAACAACCTCCAAGGAAAGATCGTCTACCACTAAGATAGTGGTCTGTTCCACTGCTGAACACCTTAGTGTCAGAAAGTTTTTCCAAATGTTTAGTCGGAATCTCCTTTCTTGTAACTTGAAGCCATTGGTTCAAGTCCTACCCTCCAGAGCAGGAGAAAACAAGCATGCTCCCTCTTCCATATGGCAGCCCTTAAGATTTGAAGATGGCTATCATATCTCCTCTCAATCTCCTCTTTTCCAGGCTACACATACCCAGCTCCTTCAAGCGCTCCTCACAAGGCTTAGTTTCCAGACCCTTGATCATCTTGGCTGCCCCCCTCTGTACACGTTCCAGCTTGTCAACATCCTTCTTGAACTGTGGTGCCTAGAATTGGACACAGTATTCCAGGTGTGGTCTGACCAAGGTACTATTACTTCCCTTGATCTGTCTTCTGCAGCATTAGCTGCCCCTCCTAATTTGGTGTCACCTGGAAATTTGATGAGCATCCCCATAATTCCTTCATCCAACTCAGAATGGAGCAAATATATGGGACAGCAGACTTTGGAGACAACTGAACAAACTTGACTTAAGGGTGGTTGTGAAAGGAAGAGATCCTTTTCCTGTTTTCATTTCTTCGTTAAGTGAAGACTAAACTTTTCTGGCTGCTGAGGCTGTATGACCTGCTGCTGCTTAAATTCTGTTTCTTTAGAACATTTGTGAAAGATCATGGCTGACTGACTGGCACCCTGAACTGGAGAACATTACACTGCGACAATTTGTTGCAGGTCCCACTTTTGCATTTGCTAGTGAGTTTTGGTCCATCTTCATTGCTGTATGTTTAAAAGTCACCCTAAGAGGAATTTTTGCACCAGCAGAAAAAAGGGTACCAGTGTTTGTTTGCTTGTTTGCTTGTTTGTTTGTTTGTTTGTTTAAGTAAGTAAGTAAGTAAGTAAGTAAGTAAGTAAGTAAGTAAGTAAATGCTGTGCTTCATTTTTAAGGTAGTAAGGCTTGGACACTGTCTTTGAAATAAAAAGGCAGAGTAACCAGACTCTGTAAATATATTAGACAAATGGATTCAGTCTGTAAATCAGATCTGTAACCTTGATATCAGCTTTGACTTATTCCACATAAATGCAGCAGCGGATTCGGCTTTGACAAATTAATGTTTGATATTATGGTTTAATGCCTTTGACGTTTGCCACTCTGACGGCTCCATAGACAATAATAAAACATTAATAATGATCAAAACTAATACGTAGAAAGCTTTGCATAGGTCTTCCATGTGTAACATGCCAAGTGAATCTGATAGACCATACATTGACACCTCCATTACCGCTCATTATAATAATATAATAATATCATAGTAATGTTTCTGTAATACATTACTCTATCTTGCCCTCAATTTGCTCTGAGTGATTTTGCCAGCTCCAGGACAGGCAGATACTGCAAATCCAGTGGTCAGCCAATATAAATGGGGACATCAGTCTCCAATTAGCAAGTATCAAAGCTGATAGAGTTACATTGGTGGGGAATATCCAAAGATCTTTATCTTTGAACAAAACTTATTAGGCCTCTCTCTGACATATGGACAGTCTTAATGAAACTGAATTTCAGCTAAGTCAGTAGTTATTTTACCCTCTGATACCTTTGAAGAATCTGTTGGAAGCTTTAATGTCTTGTAATTAAACAGAATCTTTAATATGCTTCAGTATAAAATAGGATGTAACAAGCTGGGAACTTCTAGTTCCAAAATGGTCTTGATCATCCAGGCAAACTTGTCTGTGTTGCACTGGCTACAACATTAACATGGTTCAAACATTTAGTCACAGCCACTCCAGACACTTAACAGCCTGTAAAGTAAGGTAGACAACGGTTTAATTGGGGATGGGGAAACTTCCAGATGTTGCTGGATTACAAGCACCCCCAGACTCCGAAGTGGCTCCTTTGGGGAGGGGGGTGCAAGCCCATCCAGGACAAGCAACTGACCAATTTCCCATGCATAGGAACCACTCATCCACCGTGCCCCCTTCTTATCAGGATTCCAGCTCAACTTATTTTTCCTCATGCAACCCATCAGGGAATTCACTTCAGGAACTGCACGGCCTCTCCTGACTCAGATGTTGTGCAGAAACAGAGCTGGGTGTCATCAGTGAATTGATGGCACCTTGTCCCAAAACTCATAATGACTGCTCTCAGCGGTTTCATATAGATATTAAATAGCATTGGGAATTTTAAAAATGCCCCATGGTACCCCAAAGTGTAATCACCTAGACATGGTATTCAGAGATACACTGCCTCTGAAATGAAGGTTGCATTTAACCATCATGGTTAATAGATAGGCCTCTCCACCTCTTCCATGAGTTTCTTTGCTTCCCTGCAAAAATCATGCTGTCCAGTAGCTCTTTTCACAGCTTGTGGCAGCTAATTCCTTGTACAGTGGTACCTCGGGTTACATACACTTCAGGTTACATGCGCTTCAGGTTACAGCCTCCGCTAACCCAGAAATAGTGCTTCAGGTTAAGAACTTTGCTTCAGGATGAGAACAGAAATTGTGCTCTGGCAGTGCGGCAGCAGCAGCAGGCCCCATTAGCTAAAGTGGTGCTTCAGGTTAAGAACAGTTTCAGGTTAAGAACGGACCTCTGGAACGAATTAAGTACTTAATCCGAGGTACCACTGTACGTTGTGTTAAGAAGCCCCCTTTTTCTGTCTTGAATCCCCTCCCCATCATTTGGGGAGGCCTGAGGATGGAAAGAGGCTTCTGAAACACTAGAATTCTGTCCACATCTGCAATGACTGGCTTTCCACGGTCTCACTGCAAAGGTTCTCAGAGGTATTTCCCAGGGCTAGCTTCACAGGGAGGCATAACTGGGCACCTGTCAAGACCCTACACTCCAAAAGGAGGCCCACTGAAGAGCCCCTGAGACACCTCTATCACCATTACAGCCGTGCAACTCACCCCACCCTCTGGAACAGAAGGAAAGTACAACCAAACCACAGTGGAAGTGAGGAAGAGGAGTGACAACTGCCAATGTCTGTTTCTTCATTGGCTCTCTGCAAAGTGATGATGTAGAGGAGGTGGAGCGACTGGCAACAATGGCAGTGGTGGAGATTGGGTATGCTCGTGGAAGAAGACAGGCCCATTAGGGATAGGGAGAAATTTGGCTCAGATAGGATTTTAATGCAAACCAACCTAATTCACACAGCATGGGGACCAAAACACAGTTATCCTTCGAAACTCAAGACTTCACTGAATTTTGTGATACAAGTCTCCAGCCAAAAGCAATGTATACAAACACGTTTGCTGGCAGAAAGTGTGCATCAAAGGCATGCATCAGTGAAAATAACAAAAAATGCATTAGGGGGAATCAATTGCAAAAATGTGTGCATATCAGTCAAAGTAGCATATATCAATGTGCTCAGAAACATGTGCTTTAATCTGTTTTTTGCTGGTTGTGGATTTTAGTTATTTTTTAAAAAATATTTTTAAACTGCTGGTTTTATTCATTGATAATTGCAGTTTTATTCTTTTTGTAAATCACTTTGGGAGGTTTTTTCTTGCAATCAAGTTGTATATACATTTAATGAAATAAATAAACTAAATAAATATTAAGAGGTATTTGAAATGCTGATGAATTTTCAGGAGTTTTTTTAAAAAACAAAAACAAAAAAAACCCCAGGCTGATGCAGAAATATGGAAGACTGAACTCAAGACTAGAAAATATCAGAAGCCAAGAAAAACCAAAAGTCCTATCTCCCCATCCCCTGGGCTCATTGATGTTGAGTGGCCCTATCCCCTCAGCTCCTCCCTAGGCCCTCAAAACCCTGCAGCCAGCATTTGCCTTTCCCATCAAGACTGAACTACTGCAATGTGCACTATGTGGGGCTTCCCTTGTCCTTGACCCAAAAGCTACAGTTAGCGCAGAACGCTGCTGAACGATAACTGACAGGAGTGAAAGCTTGTCAGGATATAACAACTGTGCTCAGAGACCTGCACTGGTCATCTATTTGCTACTGGGCCGAGTTCAGGGTGTTACTATTAGTATATAAAGCCCTTAGTAACTTGGGTCCAGTTTGCCCATGAGATAGCCTTATCCAGTGCTATTTTTCTTGAAAAAGAGGTGCTAGAACTCACCACGAGTTAAAGAAAATATTCAAGAATAGCTTTGTTAAAAAACCAGAAGCTTGCTTATTAGGGTTAGTTGCAGGAGAGATACCAAAGTGTGACCAGAAATTATTTATGTATGCAACTACAGATCAAGGACTTTATTAGCCCAGAAATGGAAACAGCGAGAGATACCAACGTTAGAAGAGTGGCAGACGAAAATGATACCAACAGGATCAAGCTTTTCAAAAAGACTGGAGTAAATTTATATTATATTTGAAAGAACATTGTAAACAATTAACAACACTAGCGGGGTTGTGAGAAGACTTGCAATGCTAAGATTGGTACCCTTTTACCTTTATTGAAAGTTAAAGAGACTAGGAAGGAAAACAGGAAAACAGTAAAAGGAAAGACCTGCAAATGCTAGGAAGAAAAGATATACGGTAAATGGGGAAGCCATGAAGCCGGAGGGAGGGAAGCTGATGCTCAGACGAGCAATATATAAAGTGAATTTTAAGATAATGTCCAAATAGGAAAAAAATGGAAAATGCAATAAAAATATGAATTTTTAAAAAACAGAACTCACCATGAGCGCCTCACTTGTCATCTTATGATGGCAATGGTGCCCACTTGAGAGGTGACAGAACTGATTTCTAGAGAGTTCCAGCTGGAAAAAAGCCCACACTTCATCCCATATATGCCCACTTGACCACTTTGATCTGGAGACTGGCATTTGTAAGAAATCAGTTTAGGAGTGTGGCAACAGCTCCAACTCCCTGCCTATTGATATCAGACAGAGCCTTGGAGGGTTGTTTTGTTTTTTGTGTATAATTTTAATGAAATAAATGAATATTTAATTAATTAATCAGCAGAGGAAACCAGTAAGCAAAATGTCCAGGAAGAGTTCTCTCCCTCAGCCCCAAACCTCAGGCAGTGATGTTCTGCCTTTCAGGGGTTTCAAGCGCAATGGAAATGGATGAAAAGCTGAGAGCAAGTGGAAGAAAGAAACACTGGGCCTAAGTGCAGAAAACATCTCTGGATTGAGGCGTGCCAGCTCCCTTCTTCTGCCTTATTATTTTCCACGGCTGGAGCCAATGGGGAAATATTTTAGGCAAATTAAGACAGTTCGACATGAAATGCAGGCTCCTCCTGCAGGGAAGAAAGATCTGTTTTTTCCCCTCCAGAATTTATGGCTTGACACTTCAAAGGCCTGTTTCTTTCACATTTCACAGGCATTCTTCTATAAATACAACTGGATGCATGCATACAGACAGACTAGAAGAATATGGTGGTGGCTGCTATGCAGAAGTGTTAATGATGAGCTGAGGCCATGTGGTCAGAGCACGAAGCCTCAGTCATGGGCTGATGTGGCCTAAGACCAGCCTTCCCTACCTTGGTGTCCTCAAGATGATTTGGGTTTCAGCTCCCAACTGCCCCAGCCAAGCACATCCGAGAGGGTAGCCTAAAGCCAGGGCTTCATCAACTCATATAATTGAACCATGGCTGAGGGCAAGGGTACACGAAAGGCCACCTGCCCATGGTATGAGATCTTCTTCATGCACTCCTGCCTCCTGAGGCCAGGTGGGTCACTGCTGTGCATTAAGGCTTCTCTATAGTAGCACTCCACCTCTAGGGTACCCCCCTGATGTAGATCTGTAGACCTTAATAGACTCCATGGAGTGCCAAGGGCCTTCCTCTAGTCTAGTTCTGATTTCCCCGCCTCTAAAGGGATATTGTAAACATGGGAAAAGGTTCAGTAAAGGGCAATCAAAACTGTCAAGGAGATGAAGGAGCAACTTCCTCACAGAATCATAGAGTTGGAAGGTACCCAAGGGTCGTCTAGTCCAACCCCCTGCAATGCAGGAATCTCAGCTAAAGCATCCATGACAGATGAACATCCAACCTCTGCTTAAAAACTTCCAAGAAAGGAGAGCCCAGCACCTTTCGTGAGAGTCTGTTCCATGGCTGAATAGCTCTTACTGTCAGAAAGTTCTTCCTGATGTTTAGTCAGAATCTCCTTTCTTGTAACTTGAAGTCATGGGTTTGAGTTCCGCCCTCCAGAGCAGGAGAAAACAAGCCTGCTCTATCTTCCACGTGGCAGCCCTTAAGACATTTCAAGATGGCTATCATATCTCCTCTTTTCCAGGCTAAACATACCCAGCTCCTTCAAGCGCTCCTCATAAGGTTAAGTTTCCAGGCCCTTGATCATCTTGGTCACCCTCCTCTGCACACATTCCAGCTTGTCAACATCCTTCTTAAATTGCAGTGCCCAGAACTGGACACGGGATTCCAGGTGTGGTCTGACCAAGGCAGAAAAGAGTGGTACTATTACTTCCCTTGATCTGGACACTAGACTGCTCATGAAGAAAGGTTGCAGCATTTGGGACTTTTTAGTTTTGAGAAAAGGTGAGTGAGAGGTGACATGATAGATGCTTATAACATTTTGCATGGCATGGGGAAACTGGATAGAGAATAATTTTTCTCCCTTTCTTGTAACACTAGAATTCATGTATATCGAATGAAGCTGACTGTTGGAATATTTGGGACAGGTAAAAGGAAGTACCTTTTCACAAAGTGCAGAGTTAAAACTATGGAACTCACTCCCACAGGAGGCAGTGATGGTTTTAAAAGAGAATTGAACAACTTCATGGAGGGGAATACTAACAATAGCCTGATAGTCATCCTCTGCTGGAAGCCACAGGAGGAGAGAGGATCTTTGTGCCTGGGTCTTTTTGGGGGGCTTCCCATTGCCACCGGACTAGTCACTGTAAGAGCAGGACGCTGGAATAGATGGGTCATTGGCCTGCCTTAGCAGGCTCTTGTTATGTTCTTCTGTGCCCCCACTTTCCTCCAAAAAAACCAGGACAGGGTGCACACACAATTACGTACTTTGTCCTCATAACCATCCTGCAAGGTTCCAGTTAGGCTGGAGGTGGGGAGAGGGAGAGGGAGAAGGAGAAGGAGAGAAACCAATTGTGATCACCCACTGACCGCCATGGCTAGATCCAACGGTGGAAACAGGATGCTGGGGAAGATGGGCATTTGCTCTGATCCAGCAGCCAGGCTCTTCTGCTCCTGCTCCCCCCTTCTCCCCAGTTGCTCACAGCCCTACTCAGCCCAAGTTGCCCTGATGTTGGTTATTTTTCAATCAGCCTGGTGGCATGCAAACAAATCCATTTATGCTACAGAATTCTGCATAATGAATAATAAATAAAAGAAAGTTATTCTGAAAATTCTGACAAGCAGCTTGTCAAAAAAGAAAGAAAGAAACTCCCCCCCCCCATGTTTTCCCCACCCTTCATGGTGGCAAAACCTCCTGGCTCAAAACACTAATCTGCACCAGTGCGCGCTCTCTCTCTCTCTCTCTTTTGCACACAGAGTATAATCTATTTACTATGCTCCTGTGTTGTTATTTTTTAAATCACATCAGAGGAGAGCAAGTTCGATGAAGGCCTTTCATCTTAACAAGCCAAAAGGATGCATCACAAAGTTATAAGTGCAAAAATCATTCCAAACTTTATCACAGAGATGTATTTATGGGAGCAAGGAGTGGGAGTCTTACAGACTCTCTGCACTAACATCTCTACAAACCCACAATGCTGAATGTAGCACTAAGTTAAGCACAGCCAACAGACAAAGGGACAGACTATATTAAGATCAGAGAGGCTTTTTATCAGCTTAGATTCTTTGTCATCAGTCCCATCAGGAGACTCTTGACACCAGCCATTCATCTGTTGAGGATGGCAAGTCATCAGAGTTCTTAGCTAAAATGTTTAGGGGACTGGATTGGGCTTCCCAACAAGGAAAGGCTAAATAATTGGGCCTTTCCAATTTAGGGGGAAGTGCAATGAATGAGGTGGGCAGGATCACTGTTTAGAACATAAGAACACAAGAAGAGCCTGAGGGATCGGCCAATGACCCCTGCTCTCACAGTGTTAACCAAATGCCTCTCTCCTCCTGTGATTTCCAGCAACTGTTGAGACAGAGCACAGACATCATGACCAGTCGGCATCAATACCCCTCTCTACCATGAATCTGTCAAAACCTCTTTTAAAGTCATCCAAGTTGGTGACCATCACCATCTCTTGGAGGAGTGAGTTCCATAACTTGACTCTGCGCTGCATGAAGAAGTACTTTCTTTTATCTGCAATAAATCTTCCATCATTCATCTTATAGAATCATAGAATCCTAGAGTTGGAAGAGACCACAAGGGCCATCGAGTCCAACCCCCTGCCAAGCAGGAAACACCATCAGAGCACTCCTGACATATGGTTGTCAAGCCTCTGCTTAAAGACCTCCAAAGAAGGAGACTCCACCACACTCCTTGGCAGCAAATTCCACTGTCCAACAGCTCTTATCTTCATTGGATGCCCATGAGTTCCAATATTATGAGGGGGAGAAAAACTTTTCTGTATCTGCTCTCTCCATGCCATGCATAATTTTATAAACTTGTCACCTTTCTCACCCTTTCTCTATACTAAAAAGGCCCAAACGCTGCAATCTTTCTACACAGGGGAGTCGCTCCATCCACTTGATCATTTGGGTGGCCTTTTCTTAACCTTCTCCAACTCTATGATATCCTATTTGAGGTGAGGGGACCAGAAGTGCACGCAGTACTCCACATGCAGCCACACCAGAGAACAGCATTATGATATTGGCAGTTCTATTTTCAATTTCTTTCCTAACAATCCCTAACATGGAATTTGCCTTTTTCATGGCTGCAGCGCACTGGGTCAACATCTTCATAGAGCGCTCTACTATGACCCCAAGGTCTTACTCTTGGTCCTTTACCTCCAGTTCAGGCCCCATCAGCATGTATGTGAAGTAAAAAACGTTTTGCTCCAACATGCATCACTTTACACTTGTTTACATTGAATTGCATTTGCCATTTTACTGCCCGTTCACTCAGTTTGGAGGTACTTTTGAAACTCTTCACAAACTCTTTTCGTTTTAACAACCCTGAACAATTTAGTATCGTCAGCAAACCTGGCTACCTCACTGATCACTCCTAACTCTAGATCATTTGTGAACAAGTTAAAAAGCACAGATCCCAACACCGATTCCTGAGGAGACTCCACTTTCTACTCCTCTCCATTTATTCCTACGCTTTGCTTCCTGCAACTTAACCAATTCTTGATTCACAAGAGGACCTCTCCTCTTATTTCTTGACTGCTAAGCTTACTCAGGAGTCTTTGATAAGGTACTTTGTCAAAAGTTTTTTGAAAGTCCAAGCACACTACGTCAACTGGATCACTTCTCTCTATATGCTTGTTGACATCCTCAAATAATTCTAATAGGTTTGTGAGACAGGACTTTCCTTTCCAGAAGCCATGCTGGCTCTGCATCTGTGGGGCTTGTTCTTCTATGTGCTGGGTTATTTTATATTTAACAATACTCTCCACCAGTTTTCCAAGGACAGACATTAGCTAACAAGCCTGTAGTTTCCAGGATCCCTGAGATCCTTTCTTAAAAATTGGATTTATATTGACTACTTTCCAGTCCTCAAGTATGGAGGCTGATCTGAGAGACATTATTTTCATTAGATAATTTCAGATTTGAGTTCCTTGAGAACACTCGGATGGACGCAGCAGTTGGTTGGTTTTTATTTTGTCTATAAGGCCTAGAACCTCATATGCCATCACCACTATCTATCCTAGTTTTTCAGACTTACCTCCTGCAAAGGTTACCGGTACTTCAGGCACTGGGATCTGCCCTATATCCTCCATTATGAAGACAGATGCAAAGAAATCATTTAGCTTCCCTGCAATCTCTTTACCCTCCTTTACAACTCCTTAAACTCCCTTGTCACCCAAGGGTCCAACTGCTTCGCTAGATGATTTCCTGCTACTAATATATTTAAAAGCCCAGTCCTCAGCACCAATTCCTTCAGCCCAAGAGGATGCTGATCATTGATTCTCACTGGATAACTCCAAGCATAGGAAGAGAGGAACTTGAGTTATTCCAGGCCAGTGTTTGGCCCTTTAGCCCAACAGTGTTATTCCAGGCCAGTGTTGGCGCACTTTAGATGTTTCAGAATACCCTTCCCACCAGCCCCAGCCAGCACAGCTGATGGGAGTTGTAGCCCCAAACATCTGGAGAACAAGAGGCTTGCCAAAGGCTGCCCTCCTGGATGCCTTGGGTTTTGCAAAGAGGAAATTGCAAACGGGGGTGGGGGGGTGAGAGAGAAACCTGCAGAGCAAGCAGAGGGTGTGTGTTGAAATAAAATGCTGGCGGATCCGTTGTCCCCTTCCCAACCATCTTTAGCAGTGTCAGATTAAATATAACCACTGCTGTGTGTTCGGAATACATTACCCCATTCTGCGAAACACATCAGGCAATGTTCTTTCATTGTTATAAAGCTTTAATATTGTCTCCTTCCCGAGGCCATTGCTGAGGGTTGAGGCTGCCGCGTCCCCTTCCCTCCCGCTCCTTGCCTGTAGCGCATCCATTCAAATTAGACATCACATCTGTCATCCCCCTCTCTCTCCTTTTGCAGCACCAGCCCTGCTCCATCTTCTTTCAACTCTATCAGACACCTCTGTTCATTCTGTTATGATTGATCTAACACTGACAAATTAATAAACACAACACATTGGGCGTTGTGTTGCATGAATGCTTGTAATCTCGGGTAGAAAGGAAGCTTCACATTCGTAAGGCATTTTTTAAGAAATCAGAATTGCAAGAATTCCAGGAGAAAGGAAAGTGTTGTAACTGGGTGACCCCACAGTCAGTGGGGCAGTGCAAGGGCCACCGATGGGGAGAATCTGAGCTAAGGGCATTTCCCATGGGTGCCCCTGTAGTTTGGGATGTCCTAATCCCTCTGAAATTCACAATGGTGCCATCAGCTTCAAGTACCTCCTGAAGTCGTATCTTTCTCTTCTTTTTTAACCTCTGCTGTTGCATCTTGCTGTTTATGTTTCCTGGAAGTATTTCATATGAGTGTGTGTGTGTGTGTGTGTGTGTGTGTGTGAGAGAGAGAGAGAGAGAGAGAGAGAGAGAGAGAGAGAGAGAGATGGTTTTAAACCATGTTTTCAAGTTATGTTTTTAGTTATCTTGTACACTGCTTAGATTTCTTGAAAATGTTAAATGGCCTAGAAAATTTCCAAATATTTCCAAGTATGGTTTTAGTTGGAGGTGACAATAAACAGGGAAGACCTTTTTCTTTTTTCCTCATTTCCTTTATTGTACAACGTAAGTTGTGTTTTTATATCCCATTGTAAGTTTACAATTTTATAAATGTATCCATTTCATTCACTCCAGATTTTTTTTCTTTTGACTTTATTCTCAGAAGTGTTTTGTCATGAACGGATCTATTATTTTGTTCATATTTCTGTGGTCTGCTTTTGTTGTTCAATAAAACAAACAATATACATAAATATAAAATTTCCAAATACCGGTAAACAAATGATGTGAAAATATTAAAATTTGTCTTCTCTGACTAGCTGCAGGCCTTCCAAGTCTCTGGCAGAGGAAGGGTCCCTCCACACCCTCTTTTTAACTGAGGATGAGCCAGGGATTGGGCCAGGAGCCTTCTGCATAACAAGCAAGTGATCTCTCAATCCGCTGTGGTCCCTCGCCAAATCCTAAAACCCAGGTTCAGAGCAGAGTCTTGGCGGCAAAGGAGGAAGCCGATCTGGAATGGGCCAGAATTCTGTGAAGAATTCTGGGCAACATGAAATAATCAGGAAGAATATATTGCTTTTTCAAAAGGGTCAGCTATTAATAGGTTTATAGGTTTTCTGTAGGGAATTCTTTGCTGGGAGGGGGCAGAACTATGAGTTGATGGATTGATGGACAAATCTGGCAGTGTTAGTTTCTCTTCATTCCCCCCCCCCAGCCTGAAGTTTAGTTCTCCCCATTCCCCCCCGTCTGCGATTTAATGAAACAAAAGCAACCCAAAATGCAACTGCATTTTCTTGCCCATTTCTCTTTGTAAACAAATTTTTGCACACCTTTTTTCTTTTTTGTCTGCATGCACAGTTTTGCATGCAATGTTCTCCACACACTTTTGGACTTTTCACCATTTTCACCAGTGCACACATTTTTGCACACAACCTTGGGAATGGGGAACCAACTGCACTGCAAAATTTGGAGACATACCGTATTTTTTGCTCCATAAGGCTCACTTTTTCCCTCCTAAAAAGCAAGGGGAAATGCGTGTGCGTCTTATGGAGCGAATGCAGGCTGTGCAGCTATCCCAGAAGCCAGAACAGCAAGAGGGCTTGCTGCTTTCACCGCGCAGCGATCCCTCTTGCTGTTCTGGCTTCTGGGATTCAGAATATTTTTTTTCTTGTTTTCCTCCTCCAAAAACTAGGTGCGTCTTGTGGTCTGGTGCGTCTTATAGAGCGAAAAAATACGGTACTTAATTCAGAGCGTGGCTGCATCCCAGTTCACCTGTTGGTTCAGGAAGGGGAAACGAGGCGGGTTCACACTGAAACATGAAGAGAATGAATCTCTTTACCAGCCAGCAATTCATTTTCTCATCCAGGCATTTTACTTCAGCCACTTTCCTTTCCCCTCTTCACCCTGTCAGTTTACCATCCATATAAAGGTCTGTATATAAAGGGGCGTGCATCTTCGTGGTAGGTAAGGAATACCCCGATTCGTGCAAAGACACACACACAGCCCACTAGTAAAAATTGTTCTTCTGTTACACTCGAAGGGGAAAGAAGACTGAAGCCCCAACATCACATGGAAAGGAGAAGAGAAATCCCACGTCTTTCATCTATAATTTAGGAAAGTGGATTTAGTTTGGCAACAGTTAAAATGCTAAACTTCTGATGCTTTTTGACACATTTACATAATTGATTTGCTAGATAATGGACTCCACTACCTTATTTAATAAACATATTAATTATTTCAGACAACTCCCTCCCCCCAAAAAAACCCTACCTACCATCTGCTAGAAGAAGGGCAACAAATTAATAATAGTAATAATAATTAAAGAGAAAATATTCACCAAAAGGCATATTCTTTCAGAAGGCATTACATGAGGTTTCAGTCAATATGTCACCCTGTCATCACTTACTTACTATCCCCTGCCGTACATTTAGTGTTTTTTTAAAATAAAAGCAAAACAAAACAACATGTATACAGCTCCCCCCCCCCCCCCGCAATTGTGATGTGTTCTGGAAAGTCTTGAGCATCTGACAACAGACACCCAATGCAGCTGGAAACTAGGGAGAGAGACACTGAGAGTGCGCTAAGTGTTCCATCACAGGAGGTGCCTGGGGAACAGAAGACCACAAGAAGAAGACAAGCAGGGGAGGGATTCAGTCTCGAGGAATGGGATGGAAGAAGACATCTCAGCCACAAAGTCTTCTTTGGAGCTGTAGGGAAGCAACCCGTCGCCTTTGATTTCATTCCTCGCCGGCTCAGAGAAGGCCCAGTAGACAGGAAACATCACTTCCAATCTGGTACGCTCCACACACGGCCACAACCATCTTTTGTTTGCTTCCACAGCTATAGAGGCTGCTGCTGCTGCTGCTGTGGACAATGTCGGGGCTGTAATTTGCCATTGCGTATCCCGGCGGGCCGAGGGATTTTAGCTTCAGTGAGCAGCTAAGGGGTGGAAGGAAAGAGATGCTAGCGCAGTCGCCCAGAACCGCTGCCCCCCACCCAGGGGGGGGAGACATTTTCAGGTTCAGTGGGGTTGATAAGTGCTCTCCTTTCTCTGACCTACTATTATAAACCATGGTATTTATAGCCAGCACATTTGGAGGCATCTGAAAATGAATGGAAAGGGAATCTAAACACGTCTACACAAACACACTCATCCACACATCCACCCCAAGTTAGCCTAATAGCTGATATCACCATTGCAGGACTCAAATCGAATATCAGCACTCAGCAGAGGATTCCAGCAGAAGGTGTTTGGCTGTTTGAACTCAGCTAAAACATATAATACAGAGAGAACGGCCAATTTCCTTTCAGAAAATTGGTCGGCGCGCACACAGAAATGGACTGTGTAAAAACAACGAAAAAACGATCCGGGAGCAGGCTGGTTGCAAAGACTGCCGAGCGGCCCAAGAGGGGGCTCCTTGCCCGCCCTCCCCTCAAATTGCAGCAATTGATGCCAAATTGCAGCAATAACAATATACTGCAAAACAGACCCCCCCTCAAAAAAAACACAAGGAGGGAAAACAGCCAGCATCCTTTTGTCTATACTTTGAAGAAAAAATTATTACAGGTATTTTAAAAATAGCTATCCAGCTCCTGTGTGTTGGTGCTGAAGAGGAAAGGATCAATAAAAAACAGTGCCCTCTGCCACTGTTAGCTTCAGAGTTAGCGGGAAAGGAGCTGCAATAGCATGTTTTAGGGCTCCAGAGGAAAAAGTGGGGTGCAGAGCTTCTGTGCAGTAGCTGAGGGCCTTTACAGGCATAATCCTGGCTCCTGATGGCTGTACTTTGCAAATCAAGAGCCAAATTTGGGAATGATGATCTTCCTTTATCTCCTCTCCAGCTCCTCTCCCTATCCTTGTTTGGCTTAATCATGGGTTTGTGTAAGCTTTCTGCAACCCAGTGCCCCTCTAAATGTTTTGGACCATTGGCTACACCACACCTGCCCCCATCCATCATCAAGTTGTGGGTGAGAGATCTCTTTTGAACTGACCTGGCATTCAATGACAGCACCACCAGAGAGGATGGGGTGGTTGCTACGGCTGCATCTGTTCTGTGTGATGAGGTGTTGACTACAGACCCCAATTCCTGCACTTTTCAGGCTCTTGGAGGTGGTATGCCCCAGCACAACTAGGGATGAAGTTGGTGAGTGCCAGAGAGCCTTCATGGAAGTGGCACCAAGGTTACCGAATGCTTCACTACGGGAAGAGATCAAAGTGGCCCCTTCTGCCTATGCCTCTATAAAGGTAAAGGGGGGGACCCCTGACCATTAGGTCCAGTCATGATCGACTCTGGGGTTGCAGTGCTCATCTTACTTTACTGGCCGAGGGAGCCGGCGTACAGCTTTCAGGTCATGTGGCCAGCATGACTAAGCCGCTTCTGGCAAACCAGAGCAACGCACGGAAACACCGTTTACCTTCCCGCCAGAGCGGTACCTATTTATCTACTTGCACTTTGCTTTCGAACTGCTAGGTTGGCAGGAGCAGGGACCGAGCAACGGGAGCTCACCCCGTCGCAGGGATTCGAACCGCCAACCTTCTGATCAGCAAGCTCTAGGCTCTGTGGTTTAACCCACAGCGCCACCCGCGTCCCATATATGCCTCTATACATCATCTAAAAACAGCTTTGTTCAGATGCACCTTTCCAAGGGTTCTAGCCAGCCTTGTCATGCTTGTTTCCACACATTCCATTACATCTCCACTCCCTAGACATCCATTTTACACACATATCCCAGCAAAACAACAACAACAACAAAAACTGCATGTATGCTAGGACTCAAATCCATTTGCTATTAGTATATGGGATATACTATTTATATGAGTTCTGGGGTTCCATTGTGGAAGTGAAAGGCAAGATATAAATGTTTTTTAAAAACATTTTTTAAAAAGGCACTTAAAATTTTCAAACCCTGGTTTGAATGGAGCCCGTGTTACAGCTGCACCCGCCACCAGAGGCGGGGGGGGGTATTAGAAAAGGAACCCCTGAGAAAGGTTTGAGAGGGATGTTTGCTTAATTAGGAAACCAGACACACAGGCGAGCGCATGCATGCAAAACTGCACCATTTGCGTATCATCATTACCTTGCTATTCCCCACACAAGCTGTATCAAGAGCAGGGAATAGGATAGTAATGTTAATAATTAGCAGAGATTATAAAGGCTTTAACATCAGTTGCTCTCGGAAGCTTTTGCTGGCATGGAAGATCATTGTTCCTCTGAGTTGTGGGCGCATAATTGGGTAGAAGTTCAACAGGTGGGTCATGCAGACACTGTCTGCATGTTTCTAGAATCATCCAGAAGGGTTGGCTAAACTACAGAACACACAGCTTTCTTTTTTAACGTTAGCCAGATAGCCTGCTCATTCCCCAATACTGCTCTGATTCAGTTTCATTTCTATCACTATTGGGAGATAAGAGTGTTTTAAGCCGGAGCTCTCTATAGTAATGGCCTCACCCAGCAATGGGAAGCATGTGGCCCTCCAGATTGTCATTGGACTCCAGTTCTCTTCAGGACCAGACACACACACACACACACACACACACACACACACCGTGATGCATAGGTTCATCTGAATCTATGCTTACACACTTGCTTTTTACCTTTTCTTTCCAGACGGAGGCCTGTGCTTTAACGCTCCCTGTCCAAGCAGTTCCCCCTCCCCTCTCCAGAGCTTTTCCTGCAAAAACACGCTTGTGAAAACTGAATCAGAGGGTTCCTGCTGATTGATGTTTCCTCCAACTGAGCTTTAAAGAGCTGGTTTTCACAGGGGACGCGCCCAGACTAAAGAAGAGGGGAACTCGGAAATGGAGCTTTAAATTGTGGGCCATGCTGGAAAGAGCTAAGGGATAAGTGTAGATAAGGCCTGAGCCCTTTGGCAGGGCTGTTGTGGTTGGACTCCAATTCCCATCATCACTGGAGGGCTGCAGGTTACCCATCTCTGACCTAACTCTCAACGCCCATCCTGAAGCATGCAGATTTATCACAATTTGACATGAATGCTGCAACACCCCAGCCCAAGTTTTAAGGCAGTTGTTCAGGTTCTAGATCTTAAGCATGAGAGACCTTCAAAATGCAAGGCCATTTCTAATTTGCTTCCCAAATCCTCAAGCTCACCTGCTATGAAAAACTACTGATCATGTTAACGGCCATATCCCAATCACCCCATTTCCCTGCATTTATAAAATTATTTGCACAGAAAGGCTAAGGTACAAATGAGTTTCAACTCAAGACATAAATAAATGCCCAGCAAGACACACCAGAATCTGCAGATAGCGAGGACGACAACTCATAATTAAAAGGACACCAAGCAAGAGAGAAAAGATACAAGGCATCAGTATTCAGAACACTTTTTTTAAAAAAAAATGTGGATTCTGCATGCAATGGATGCTGTCAGCTATAAAACAGTTCTGGGAGATCACCATCACAGAACTGTGTTGCACTGCAAATAGCCCAGCCCAGTGGGAAACATCTTCCATGCAAGAACTCCAGGGAATGATCCTGGCTCAGTGTTAAGAGTGCCTGCTTTGCATGCAGAAGGTCCCAGCTTCAATCCTCAGCATCTCCCTGCCGAAACCTGGAGAGCCACTGCCAGCCAGGGTAGACAATACTGAGCTAGTGATCTGATTCAGGATCAAGGCAGTTTCTGATGTTCCTAAGTTCCATAGAAATGAATGGGATCTGAGCAAGTGTACCACTGAGCTAGAGGAAGTTTTGCAGCTGAATTGTTAACCAAATGTCTGATCCCAACATGAGCACTCGCCTGTCTAAGGCTCTCATGAAGCCAGTTTATTTCAAGTAACATGAGCAATGGATCTCTTTCCTGCCTTTGGAGGTAAGACTAGACATTTGTAACGCCACTGTTTATGTAAAGCTTCAATGTTTCCTTTTTTTGTACTTCGATGTCTTAATTCTGATGGCTGCTATGTACTCGTTGTGTAGTTCATTATTCATTATTTTGATTTACTATTTGGTTGAACTCTGGGTGGTTTTATATTTTATCACTGTCATTTTTTAATTATTACTATTAGCTGCCTTGAACATCTTCTGAAAAATAGGAAGGATAATATTTTTCTTAAAAATAAATAAACGAATGAAATGAAACGGAAACGACTGTTGTAAGATATCTGGCCCTTACCTTACTAGGAAGCCATAAAAAAGAAAGGAATGTAGAGTAGACCTATTTGTATCAATGAACTTGTTGAGCCATGACCATTGAATTTGATGGGTAAACTTTGAGCATGACATCATTGGATGCAACATCATCATGCAATCTAGTGCATTTCAAGCTGGGTGTAATACCTTCACCAGGTGAAATAGTTAAGGTAAAGGTAAAGGTACCCCTGCCCGCGCGGGCCAGTCGTGTCCGACTCTAGGGTTGCGTGCTCATCTCGCTCAAGAGGCTGTGAGCTGGCGCCGTCCGAAGACACTTCCAGGTCACGTGGCCAGCGTGACAAAGCTGCAACTGGCGAGCCAGCACCAGCGCAGCACACGGAAACGCCGTTTACCTTCCCGCTGGAGTGGCACCTATTTATCTACTTGCACTTCAGGGTGCTTTCAAACTGCAAGGTGGGCAGGAGCAGGGACCGAACGACAGGAGCTCACCCCGCCGCAGGGATTCGAACCGCTGACCTTGCGATCAGCAAGTCCTAGGCACTGAGGTTTTACCCACAGCGCCACCCACATCCCTAGGTGAAATAGTTACTTGTTTATAAAAATGATCTGACAAAAAATGAGAAAGATAGATAGATTAGAATAGATATAGATAGATGATAGATAGATAGAGATGATAGATAGATAGATAGATAGATAGATAGATAGATAGATAGATGATAGATAGATAGATAGACAGACAGATAGACAGATAGATAGATGATAGATTTTATATCTCACCAGGTTTTCTCTCTCCCCCATTTTATTCTCACACTATGAGAAAGGTTATGCTGAGAGGCAGTGACTGGCCCAAGGTCACTCACTGAACCTGAGTTCACTGTGAAAAAAGGAAGCTGGACTAGGTAAGAACCTCAGAGGTAGACTACCCCAATACATGGAAGCTTCATTTGCCTAACATGACTGGTTGCTGGTGTGGTGAAGCAGTCGGTGTGCTGGACTCTCACTGGGATTCAAAGCTGGCTGCGAAGGTCAGTGGGTGAGTGCAGGCATACACAGACACACTCATCTATTTCAATATCATCTAAATCTATATCAGCCTCACTTACCTCTGAGACTGGACATAAGGATAAAACTTGGGGAGGAATAATAATGTGTACACCCTGTCCTGAGCTCCTTGAAGGAAGCGGGGGGAGCTAAGAATGTAAGAGTCTGCTGATCAGGCCAATGATCCCAGTAGCCAGCTGGATGCCTTAATGGGAAACCACCGTGGTGGCAGGACAGGGCCTGGCTAGTAGCCATTGATAGCCTCAGATGGACCTTTGGACTAATCCTGCAGGCCTCTTCCTACCTTCTGTTGCAACACAGCTATTGGTCAGGAAAGCATCCCACATATTGGTAGTGAACCTGATTCTCAGAGGGCCAATCCATATGGAATGGAGAGAGAGAGAGAGAGAGAGAGCGCTATGGAATGGAATGTCCAGGAAGGGGGCAGAACTGTCTGGCTGGACAGTAGCCCCCTACTGAGACATTGGGTTGCAGATGTTACTTTCATACTTTTAATCCCTTCTGTATCGAGTAGAATTGCCTTTCCTCCCCCCACTCCCACTGCACTTCCCCTTTCATAAATTGAAGTGTTCCAGTTGAACAAATCAAGCAGCATATTTACTCCACATGCTCAATTATACATGTGCTGCTGTGTTCAATTATACATGTTGGAAGAGACGATGGAGAAATGCTATTGGGTGACAGAGAGAAGGCGGAATTACTCAACACCTACTTTGCCTCTGTCTTCACCCAAAAGGAAAGTGATGCCCAACCTGGTGATAACAGAATAAATGATGTAAGGAGGAGCTGCAGCTCAAGATAGGAAAAGAGGTAGGAAGGGAACGCCTAGCTACTTTAAATGAATTCAGATCTCCAGGGCCCGATGAGCTGCATCCAAGGGTACTAAAGGAGCTTGCGTATGAAATTTCAGAGCCTTTGTCTACAATCTTTGAGAATTCTTGGAGACCAGGTGAGGTCTCTACAGACTGGAGGCGGGCAAATGTTTTCCCCATCTTCAAAGTGGGGGGGGGGGGAGAAGACCCAGGTCCTAGAACAGGTCCTAGAATTCAACAGTCAGTCTGCGAGCATTTAGAAAAGGATACTGTGATTACTAAGACCCAGCATGGGTTTCTCAAAAATAAGTCATGCCGGACTCATCACATTTCTTTTTTTGTTGGAACTACCAATTTGGTGGATCAGGGGGATGCTGTGGACATAGTGTATCTTGATTTCAGTGAGGCTTTTGACAAAGTCCCCCATGACATTATTGTGAGGAAACTGATGATGAAGCTTATAAAGAAGCTGGTAAAATGTCAGTTAACTGTTAGATGGCTTTGTAGCTGGTTGACAGACTGGACGCAAAGGGTACCTATTAAGGGGGTGCTCATCTAGTTTGCAGATGACAACAAACTAGGAGGGTATGATATTTTTGTGAGGAAGCTGGTAAAATGTGGGTTGAACAAGGTAACTGTTAGGTGGATTTGTAGCTGGTTGATGGACCGGACCCAAAGAGTACTCATTAATGGTTCCTCATCATCCTGTCTTGGTCTCACTGTTGTTCAACATCTTTATAAACAATTTGGATGAAGAAATGGAGGGGGTTCTCGTTAAATTTGCAGATAACAACAAACTAGGAGGGGTAGCTACAGTAAGGCTGCAGAAGGCAGAATCACAATTCAGAATGACCTTAACAGATTGGAGAGTTGGGCACAAGCTAACAAAATCAATCTCAATAGCAACAAATTTAAGGTTCTGCACTTAGGCAGGAAGAACCAGATGCACAAATATAAGATGGGGGTCACCTTGATTACTTACAGCACTTGTTAAAAGGATCTAGGGGTCTTGGTGGACCACAAGGTGAACGAGTCAGTAGTGTGGTGCAGCAACAACAAAAAGCTAATGCTGTTCTAGGCTGCATCAGCAGTAGTGTCCAGATCAAGGGAAGTAAGAGTACCACTCTATTATGTCTTGGTCAGATCACACCTGGAATACTGTGTCCACTTCTGAACACCACAATTTAAGAAGGATGTTGACAAGCTGGAACGTGTACAGAGAAGGGCAACCAAGATGATTAAGGGTCTGGAAACTAAGTCATGCAAGGAGCGCTTGAAGGAGCTGGGTATGTGTAGCCTAGAAAAGTGGAGATTGAGAGGAGGTATGATAGCCATCTTCAAATATCTTAAGGGATGTCACGTGGAGGATACAGCAAGCTTGTTTACTCCTACTCTGGAGCAAGGGACTCAAACCAATGGTTTCAAGTTACAAGAAAGGAGATTTTGACTCGTCATCAGGAAAAACTTTCTGACAGTAAGAGCTGTTGGTTAGTGGAATGGTCTACCTCAGAAGGTTATTGGCTCTCCTTCCTTGGAGGTTTTAAAGCCGAGGTTGAATGACCATCTGTCATGGATACCGTATTTTTTGCACCATAACACTCACTTTTTTCCTCCTAGAAAGTAAGGGGAAATGTCTGTGCGTGTTATGGAGGAAATGCCTACGGGTGGCATGCCTACAGATTTTCCTCCTCTAAAAACTACATGCGTGTTATGGTCGGGTGCGTGTTATAGAGCGAAAAATACGGTAATTTAGCTGAGATTCCTGCATTGCAGGGGGTTGGACTAGATGACCCTTAGTGTCCCTTCAAGCTCTACAATTCCATGATCCTGTTATTCTATTACCATTGGTTATAGTGGCAGGGGCTGATGGGAGTTGTAGTCCAATAAGAACTGGAGGGCTGCCTTGACAAAGGCTGGGCTACCTGATCCTTTGCTTGACTGGAAGTGTCACGGGTTAAGGCTGGGCTCTCTGAAGGAAAAGTCTTGATCACTGAGCTATGCCCTCCTAGATCAAGGATAAACGCCTCCCTCCCAGACCCAACATGCAGTGAACAAAGTCCGTCTTCATGCAGCCCATAGTTAAACTATGGAACTCATTCCCACAGGAGGCAGTGAGGACCACCAACTTGGATGGATTGGACATATTCATGTAGGATAAGGCGACCATGATGGCTATGCTCTGTCTCCATGGCTGGATACAGCAATGCTTCTGAACACCAGTTGCTTGAGACAGCAGGAGGGAAAAGGGCTCTTTGCTTGGGTCCTGCTTGTCAGTTTCCTACAAGCACCTGGTTGGCCAATGTGGAAGCAGGATCCTGGATGAGATGGGTCCTCTTTTGCCTGATCCAGCAGGCTCATCTTATATTCTTTAAAGGTATGGCCCGCAACAGATTCCTCCTAGGCAGCTCACCTCTCCTCTGTTTCAGCTCTAAGAACTGGGGTGGAGAAAGAAGCTTGAATCCTGTCATCAGCAGACATTTCTTCAAGCAAACGCACAGAGTGAGTTATTGGCTCATCAGCTGCATGGCTGTCATCCTCTGAAACCCAAACATGGTGACAGCTTCCAACACCAAGGGAAAATAATCAGAAAATTATTTTTTCCAGCATCCAGTTCTCACAGTGTCCAACCAGATTAGTAAAAGTTGCACCCAATTATGAGTAATTTAATAGCCCATGTGATAGGCCTGCCCCCCCCCCCCCCCGATGCTTAAATGATGCCTTGGCACATGAACCAACACTTTAAAGCAACAACAACAACAACACTGACAGTACTGTGCGATAACCAGCCTCATATAACCAGCATGCTTAAGTCTAAATGAATGAAGAGGTTAGGACCATAGAGTAATGTGTCCTGCTAGGCTTAGCTATGTCACTTTACCTTGGGAGAAAATGAGTCATCAAGTTACTGTTGTACCCAGTCTACTTGAGAAGCTCAGCGTGTGAAGTAGTTTGCACTGGTTGCTGCGGCTCAGCCATATGGCTCTCATCAGGAACTGTTGAGTTCCTATACCAATAATCTAGGAACTTCTACCACTTTGTAAGTAAACTACATTTTACTGCCTATGCAGCTTTTCTGACTGATGTATGGAAAAGCACATGAACCAGACCTTTGAAGAATTTGTAAGTAAACCATTTTACCAAACCTGCGGTCTTTTCCTATGCTGGGGGAAGAGGTAAACTTTTAAGGAACTTGGAAGGGCATGTTTTAAAAGTCTAAACCTATATTTCTACGCTTTACTTTGCTGATACTTTGTGATTTTAAATCTCCGCTGAGGTTCTCTCATCAAAGAGAACTTGTCCCAAACTTGGATATTGGTACCTAGGAAATTATCTTTTTCTATATATATAAATGTACCAACAAGAACAAGTACCTTTGGGCACAGAAGCATAGGCTTAATAGTTTCTTCAGACTCAGTCCTGCTTGTCTTGTTTGAGTGAGACTCCAATTAGCCATTTATTCCCCTATAAACCATCTTGAGCAGGTTGACACAGTGCTGCTGCTGGTGGTTCGAGCATTGCTAACAAGCAATTGTCTGCCTGCTGTTTCTTTGGGGAGCAGGAGGAAAAGATTTTAACTTCTCCTTAGCACACACAGTTAACAGCCTATGAGCATTGATAGTTGGTGCTGCTTAGTTAATCTGTAGGCAAGAATACCTAGATTAACTAGGCTCTCTTTACTGGGAGGAATATTGACTAATTTTGGGAAATCCTGGGGGGAAATACCCTTCTCTCCAAGCATCCAAATGGTTTAAATGCTACTCAAAACACTTTTGTGTTCCCTTGTCTGTGGCTCCTGCAAAATGTCATTTCCTTACCACGTCCTTTGCCCTCACTCACCTTGGCCTTAGTTGCCCAGACTGCCACTGAACCCAGTTGGCTGTGGCCTCTTATGTGACTCCCTTTAGCCATCTGTGAAAACATCACATCAGACACTAGGTTTAACATCATAGGCAAAAATTGCTTGAGTCACTATAACCAATCAGACAAAATGGCTGCGGAGGACAGTGAGGGCAAATAGGAGTAGCAAAGAGGAATGTCAGCAGCATTGACTACATCTGCCCCAAAATGCCCAGAGTGGGAGCCACTGTTGAGACCAACAAAAATAAACATGCAAAAAGAAAAATCCGTTTTCTGCTTTATACTCTCCAATAATCAAAGGCAGGAGACAAAGGTTTAAGGAAGATTCACAAACAAGTAGAGTCTCTGCACAGAGAACAGAACAAATTTTAGAGCAATTTTGGGGAAATCTCTCCACTCTCAGATTCAATCCTTTTTTGGGGGTAGGGAGGGGAGTATCAAAATTTCTTTAATCTTGCCTACACAGAAAGGTCAGAGAAAGCCATGTCTTCAGAAGCTACAGCAACTATTCAGGATTAGCAGAAGGTGTTCTGACATCTGCCTCCTGCTGGTCCTCTCACTCTTCCTTCTGAAGCATGCAATGCTAACAACTGTCAGATGCAGGAGGCTGGATTAGATCTCGGGCAGCCATTCCTTTGTCCTGGTGTTTTGGCACTGAGTCAACAGAGCACTGACACTCTCCCCCTGCAGCCAAGATGTTGTCAGGCTCCAACTCCCATCTTCCCCGACCATGGGGGGGGGGCACTCCAAGGGGGGAAACACAATGCCCAAATTTCCACATGTGCAAAAGTGAAACACAACTGCTTAGGAAAAGCACCAGGCTGCCTCCTTGGACATATTCTCAGCAGGGCTACAAAAAGTTGAGCCATAATGTTACTCATGAAAAGATCCGTGATCAGGAGATGACGCGGGAGACCTCAGGCCATTGTGGCTTTTTTGTTTTCATGCAAGTGAGAAATGTCCCCCCACCCACCCACCCACTACAAATATAGCTTTTCAAGATAAAACACTTGAGGATATACATGGCCATTGCCTACAGACCAGTGATACTTAAATGTTGGGTTGACAGCCACCGATGGTTTAATCATGGACGTTCTCTGGGTGGAAGCTCAATCTGCTACTGGCAGTCCAGTTGATCACAAAACCTAAGGGTCAGTGGGAGGAAGAGTAGCTGTGGGTTTTAAGTGGAACCCCAAAGTTACTGCTGATAAATGGTTTCAGTATCACAGTTCTTGCCTTGCACTAACATCCACCTGCCAGGCCTGAGATATTTCTTGGGTTACTAATTGCATTTTAACCCCACTCTTCTTCAAGGCTCAAGGTGTTGAACATGGTTCTTCCCCACCCCGGGATTGTAATTCTCACAACAATCCTGTGAGGTGGGTTAAAGCTAGGAGGGAGTAACTGGTCCAAGGACAGAACTTGAACCCAGGACTCCCTGCTCCTAGTCCAGCTCCCCACCCACTAGATCACAGCAGCTCCGTGCTGTTGACTTGCAGGCCTATAATTCAAATATTCAGAAGCTAGCAGGTGGCCCAAATGGCAGAACATAAAGAAGCAGCAACTTGAACGTACATATAGGAAAGAGTAAGTCCTGTCAGCACACCAGCTTCCGCACACAGCAAAGATTCAGTTTTGCAGGGTCTGCATTATCTCTGTTTTAGGATTAGTGCAATGTGAAACACAGCAACTGCTGTTATGTAACTCAACCCTCAGTATACAGTTGTCAGGCTGGGTAAATTTAACTCTGCAGGTTTAGGACATGAGGCCTCTTGCCAAAGATGTGTCTCTGTCAAGTGATCTGTGAGATTTAAAGGCACCTTGCTCCTGCTTCTAGCCCTTCATGTTAGGGTGAGATTCAGCCTGGCTATTGGGAGCTTAAAAAAAAAAAATCAAAAATCTCGGTATTAACTCTTTTGGTGCCGTAGCTCGGCACCAGAGCACCTGCTTGGCCTGCAGAAGTTCTCAGGTTCAATCCCAGAAAGCTCTGCAAGTGTTCCCTGCCTGGAACCCTGGAAACCCCCTGCCCTGTTGGCAATACTGAGCTAGATACTGAGCTGGATGGAGCCCCAGCAAAGCAGCTTTCAGTGTTCTTCTGCCTTTGGGACAGACGCCTAGGGCTTCCTTCACTGGAATGGGCAAGGGGGCAGGGCCTAAACACAGCAGGACGGCTAGCTTGCCACATTTCAAAGTAAGAGGATACAGAGCCCAGTGCTTACAAAATAGCTACCTAGCTGCACTTAACAGCATGATGCCTTGGGACAGAAAGTTTCATGGCGCAGAATCGGGCACCGAGGAGAAAGGTAAAGCAGACACAGCACTGGGGTGGGTGCATCTGGCCAGCAGGCTGATAACTCAATTGCCCGAGCTGATCTGCACACACCATCTAAAGAGGAGGGCTGTGTGCCTCTGGGCATGTGTGCACGCACACATGTAAGAGGGCAGGTTGGCTGTGCCCACCTCCGGCCATGCCCACCACTGGCAATATGGGGCCCTGCAGGGATGGACAAGGGTGAATGGGGCCCCAGGCCAAAGAAAGGTGAATGGGTGTAGGTGCTTGCCTGCTCACCTGACATATGCGTCCAACAAGCATACCACAAAATGCCCAAAATCTCCCATGGTGTGTGTGTGTGCGTGTGCGTGTGTGTGTGTGTGTGTGTGCGTGCGTGCATGCGTGTAACTACTTGCCTTCACAACAAGCTAAACTGGAAGCACGTCATGGACTGAGCTCACATTCGGATCATCATTTCAGGGCCCCCATTATCTGTCCCCACACTGCTGCTCCCATTCTGACGGCTGCTGCCTTATCCAATTGACTATAAAAAGCTGTCAGTCTAATGCAACTGAGCTCAAGGTAAACGCACTTTGAATCAGCCATCTGCCAGAGCCTCTCACGAGAAAGGCAACACTTAAAGATGAATTAAATCTCTTTCTCCAGACCTTTAATATTAGATAATTCCTACAGTCTTCCAGTATTATTATTATTATTATTATTATTATTATTAGGCACATATGACCCCTTCATCTGAATATCCGTGTCGGTGTAAATTTTATGAAATAAATAAATAAATGGAAACACGACCAGAGCACAACAGCACTCTCCCTGCTTGCCTCCCCTTGCAACTGACATTCAGAGGCATGTTGCCTCTGATCCTCGAGGCACTACACGGCCATCATGACGGCTAGCTGCTGATAGCTTTATCCTCCATGGCTTTGTCTAATCCCTCTAATAGCTGCCCAGGTTGGTGGCCAGCACCACGGCTTGTGGCAGTGAGTTCCAAAGGCTGAAGATGTGTTGTGTGAACAAGTTCTTCCATTAGCCTTTCCTAAACACTCAGCTTTGAAGGATGACTCCACCAGGTTCCAGTATTATGAAAGAAGGAGAAAGACTCCTCTTGGTCATCTTTATGCACACCAGGCATGACATTATATACCTCAACCATGTCCTGCCCCCCCCCGCCCAGTCAGACTATTGGTCCATCAAACTCAGTAGCGTCAACACAGACTGGCAGCAGCTCTCCAAGATTTCAGGCAAAGGGACTTTCTCTCTCTCAATTTTAAAATTTATTAGAAACTGCTAATCAGTTTACACAAATCATAAAATACGGTACACACCAAGATTTTCAATAAAATTCAGAAGACGAAAGCAAGTTGACCTAAAAAAAATAGGAACTGCTTAGAGGTTTTGACAATAAAGCAATACAGTGGTACCTTGGTTAAAGAACAGTCCTGTTTATGAACGATTCAGTTTACGGACTCCGCAAAACCGGAAGTAGTGTCCTGGTTTGAGAACTTTACCTCGGTCTAAGAACAGAATCCGAACGGTAAAAAGGCACTGGCAGCGGGAGGCCTCATTAGGGAAAGCACGCCTCGGTTTAAGAACGGTTTCGGTTTAAGAGTGGACTTCCGGAACGGATTCAGTTCGTAAACTAAGGTACCACTGTATACAAAATTTTAAAATAGATTTTTAAAAATAAGATTGATATGCATTTTAATGGGCAATTTTTCTTTTAAAAATAATGTATTTTTTGAACTGCTGATTTTATGCAAGGGGACATCCTCAACCCTACATGACGTTGCTGGGCACTGAAAATGGAACTTTGCTACATGCACAGAATTTATTCCTCTATAGAGTTACAATCTGCTTGGAATTCTCAGCATTCTTTTGTCCAACCCTGTATCCCTGCAAATCATAGGAGTAGCATAAAACCGTTGCTTGGCATTGCATCTTCAAATACACCCCTACGGCTGATTTCCTTTTTCATTGTTCCAGAGAAAGAGAACATACACCAAGCAAGAGGAGAAAGCTCAACACCATTCACATGAAAGCTTCTGCTCCCAAACAGCAGCACTGTGGGGGTCAGACCTGGCGAGGTAATTCACTCACTATCACAGATGTCTCTGGCTCCTCCATGGCGGATCCTGGCAGGCTGGCAGGCTTGCCCATCTGCAGAAGTGAAAATGCTGCAGCTGCTTTGCTTCCATGAACCTTGTGGAAGGATAAAGAGCAGGCAATATCATTGAGCTTCCACAGGGCCTGCTGTCACTGATGCTATGGGAAGGGAAGGGAAGCAGCGAGACAGAGGTGAACTGGAGGAGCGGGAAAGTGGTCCCAGCCCAGAAATGACTCTGGCTGACTCAAATGCTGTGAGGGTGATCATGCCCTGGTGGTGGTTTTGCCTAAATGGGCACTGGTAGCAGAACTGAGTGGTCAAGCCTTCCCCCCTCCCCAAACAGTGAGAAGATAAGGTGTGCTTCCTGCACTGCAGAGGGTTGGACTAGATGACTCTTGGTGTCCCTTCCAACTCAACAATTCTATGATTCCAGAAGAAGAGCTGGGCTGGATCAGGCCAATGACCCATCTAGTTCAGCCTCCTGTTCTCATAGTGGCCAACCAAATGCCTATGTGATTCCCAGAAACTAGTATTCAGAAGTTCACTGCCTCCGACAGTGGAGGTAAAACAGAGCCACATATCTGCCAACTGCCAACTCTCAAAACCGGGACATGCCATTTTTTCCTGTGAGAGTAAAGCAGCCATTTGGGGCACCTTGCTCTCGTGCAATTTCGAGCAGACATCTCACACACACACCCCAAAAAAACCCCACCACGTGCTTTTTTCCAGGTCTACAATCTTGTGCAGTGCCCCAAAATGTGTGTTTTTGCGCACCATGCCCCAAGAAGCATTTTTTCATGTCTGCAATCTTGTGTGGGATATGGAAGATGGTATCCTGGATTTGGACTGCTTTGTGCTGGAGAGTATGTAGCCATCATGGTTAGGACCACTGAAGGACTGGAAGTGGAGTGGCTCATAGAATCATAGAATATTGATTCTATTGAATCTTCAATATTGTAGAACTTCAGGTGCCTGTAGAAAGCTAGCATGTCAGGGAAAGGGGTCAGGCTTACGCTTCTCTCCCCTCAGGTTATGTCTGTGTTCAGGGATTTTTGCTTCATATGGGAGTATTCAGACCTACAACTTTCCACCTGCATCCTGTAATGGTAGAGTACAAGAGAGGCTGTACTGTTCAATAATCCTAAATATGTACTAATAGTCTGCAAAGGCATCCAGCAAAAAGTTACTTGGCTGTTTAAAACTGTAACAGGGGACGTTCTGCTGCTTGCCAAACCATAGAAGCCACACTGTCTCATGGGGCAATTTTAAAACTTCCTGTTAAGAACTCTAATGTTTATGGTGTTCTCCATAGATGGGGGAGGAGAATTTAAATACAGTGCCATCCAAGAAATCTAACCTGGAAAAATGCAGCTTGCTTCAAATGCAGTGCCAAGGAATTTGATTCAACTAGTGCTTTTCTGTCTGTTCCAAGTATTATTCTGGCAGCATTGCTAGAATCCAGAAGGCTCAAGTCAAATCTATTGCATGCTCCTTTGGAAGGATTTCCACACTTTCATGCTGCAGCAATGCTTCTTCTATATTTTTTTGGCTGTGTTCTGATATTTTAAAGCACACATGTTGTTGCAAATGCCACAATATTTTTATTATGAGATACTACAAACCCCATGTTGCAGATTCAATCTGATATCAGAAGCATTCATACAAAAACAGTGAATGCAACAGCCATTTGGGCAACGGCAGAGTTGAAACATATATGCCAAATACACGCACACACAAATGCAGTTTTTTCCAGTCAAATTTTATCAAATGTGATTTCTTTTTTAAATCAAAATCAGAGTGCTCCAGATTTCACAGCATTTCTTGCTCTGATTCAAATTGATCCTGGATCATCAGATTCATTTGACAGACCCAAAATCAAGCATCATGAGAAAGAGAGAGATTTTATAATTATATTATATGCATCTATATTATGTTATATTATATAGAATGATGAAGGGATGGAGTGACTCTCCTATGAGAAAAGGCTGCAGCATTTGGGACTTTTTTTAGTTTTTAAAAAAGACAAGGATGAGGTACTATACCAGAAGTTTATAAAATTAAGCATGGCACGGAGAAATGGACAGAGAAAAGTTTGTCTCCCTTTCTCATTACACAAGAACTCATGAACATCCAGTGTTGAAAGACTTAGGATAGACACAAGAAAGTACTTCTTCATGCTGTGCATAGTTAAACTGTGGAACTCTCTCCCACAGGACGCAGTGATGGACTGGACAGATTCATGGAGGATAAGTCTATCCATTCCCATTCTCCATGGGGGCCGTCCTGGGCCTCCACAAGAGGCAGCAGCAATGCTTCTGAGTCCTGGCTACAGTACCAGTTGCTGGGACCCACGGGAAGACAGAGGGCCAGTGGCGTAGCGTGGGGGGTGCAGGGAGGGCCGTGGATTAGGGCTGTGGATTAGGGGGCGCAAATCCACTGGTTAGGGGGCACAAATTACTTGCCTTGCCCCGGGTGCTGACAACCCACGCTACGCCACTGCAGAGGGCTCTTGTCTTTGGGTGCTGCATCTGCTTGGGTGGGTCACTGGTCTGATCTAGCAGGCTCGTCTCATGGTCTTATGAAAACAAAATAAAAAGCATGGCATGCCCAAGAAAGTTATCAAATATTCAACAAATATTTGAGCAGCTAAGAGAATAATCTACATCAGAATCCATAAAAGGGTTGCTGAAGAGACATTTTTGGAGCAATGCATTTCATTTCCAAAGAAAGGGCAGATCATTCCAGAGGGACTTTATTACCTGGTCCCTAAAGGATGGAAGTAGAGATGCTTTTCTCTAGGGGGAGCCGAAGCAGCTTGAAAAACAGGCATGTGCTCTCTCCCCCCCCCCACCCTCTTGGCAAAAATGCCAAAGCTGCTCAGGCTGCCCCCCCCCCTTTCTGAAACATATTGTTTCGAGCGGGGATTGTTTTGCCAATAAGCATTAGATCTCTGCTTCTTTAAAATTCAGAACTGGTAGCACAGGCTGCCAGCCCATAATCATAGCTTGCTTTTTAACAATCGGCTAAACTTAGTTGTCAAATCCGTGTGCAGGAATCTTTTCCAGCAAGGCTGCAGCTTAATTTTTTTTTTTATCTAGCCAGAAGGAAGCTCATTAGAATAGTAGCAAGCTAAGCTAAAATTTGTTACGCTATCAAGAAGTTCAACTCGTGCTAGGGAAGAAGAAGGGGGCGGGAGCAGCCTTTTGCTCATAATCAGGGAGCAAAACATTCAAAGGAGTAAAAATGATGGTAACCAGCAAAGGGCCACATCAGCAGAGCAGAAGTGGAACAACTGGGCCACCACGGGGAGACGTGGCGGTCGAGGCAGGAATGATAAGAAGCAGAAGGTTCCAGTGACTCTCAAATTCACTCTCAATGTAGCGAAGTAGAAAAATGTATTATTTCAAAAGGCATTCTGAATATATTCAGAGCTGCTTGCATATTCTGCAATTTAGCAGGAGCATTGAGAAAGAGAAAGAGCTAGAAAGCCAACTCATGCCTGCTGGTGGTAACATTCTAGTCCTTATGACTCCAAGAATATGCCTAACCATTTGCATTCTTTCAGGGAAATTTCTCGTCCCTCCACACAATGGGCTGAAGCTGAGGGGTTGGACACAGGGGTTGGCCTTTCTTTCACAGGAGTGGCACTCACACAAGTAGGATTTAAAAGAGAAGGGTAAAACAAGAAGTGGGTTTTACACAGAGAGGAAAGGGCAGGGAGAAGGTGTGGGGCCAAGCAAAGAGCTCACAAAACTCTTAAGCATGGGTAGGCAAACTAAAGCCCGGGGGCTGAATCCGACCCAATCGCCTTCTAAATCCGGCCCGCGGACAGTCCCGGAATCAGCATGTTTTTACATGAGTAGAATGTGTGCTTTTATTTAAAATGCATCTCTGGGTTATTCGTGGGGCATAGAAATTCATTCAAATTTATTATTTTTTTTCAAAATAAGGTCCGGCCCCCCACAAGGTTTGAGGGACAGTGGACCGGCCCCCTGCTGAAAAAGTTTGCTGACCCCTGTTCTTAAGGCATTTCTCACCTCTGCCACTGAACAATTGCAGTTGCTCAAGGACAGCCCTCCAGAGTCTGTACGCAGCCCCTGGAAGTTTTGTGCTTCAGTTTGAGCCTGATGGCTGATGAATCCCCAAAGGGTAGAAAATGCAGCTGAAAAATCAACTCCATAGCTCAGGGCTATGAAACAGCAGAAGCACCAGCCACCAAAATCCAAAATTTTGCCTGGGCTAGTCAGGGTGGGAGCTTGCATTATTAGTCTCCATTGATTTAGCAATGGAAATGGTTGTTCTGGACTGACTCATATGTAAGGTAGTTTGTGGTGCTTAGTGGTACACTTGCAGCAGCGGAGCCAGACACCTCCATCTCCCCAGTTGCATTAAAACATGTCTCTCTTGTATCGGTCTCTATAACTCTCCAAAGGTCTGACTTCACCAACAAAGGCACTTCCGAAACAGACAGATGCCAACCATTTAGTGTGGTTGTTCATTTTTATAAATTGTATGAAATGCTAATGCTTTCTATTAATTTTTCTCTTTCCCCTGCACAACCACAAGCACCACATAACCATAAAACTCATTCTGCACTTGTTTAAAATCCATCTTTTAGTGTGACAGTACTTACACTTTGGAACTCCTTGCCTATTGACATTAGGCAGGTGCCTTCATTGTACTGTTTTTGGCATCTGCTAAAAACAATTTTGATCAGACAAGCCTACACAGACATGTGGAAAGTTGCTGTATGCCTTAATCTGTATTTAATATATTTGTAATCTGTATTTTAATAACTTTTTAAATAGTTTTTTTAAACTGTTTTAACTGATATTTCTATTATCTATTATGCATTTTTGTATGTTATTTCCCCTAAAACAATGCATTTTTGCATACTTTACTGAGCTGGAGAACTGCACTCCAGAGACCTGCAAAATCTGAAGGGAGGATTTCTAAGGACGTCTGTGTTTTAGTTCTCCATATTGTTTTGGAAAGTGTGGATTTGGCAGATTTGCCTTTAAGTACAAAACTGTGGTGGTGGTGGCGCACACACTTACTTCAGAGTAAATCCACTGAACTCAGTGGGACTTCACTTAGATGCATGGGAGTCAGGCTGACTCTTTGCTAGCAAGAGAGAAGCACATATTCTCCTCTCTGGAGATGATTTATCATTACCCATGAATTGCCAAAGGGCGAACTGAAGTCTTCATAAGTGGGAAGTCTCTAAATCACGGGGTGCATCATTCTTAAAATATACCAGGACTGCCTGGCTCCAGGCAACACTGCAGAGTCCAAAAGTAAGAAAAATGCCCATATGAGAAGAGCAGAGGGGGGGGTCGTCAGCTGGACATCAATTAGTGGAAGGGGGTGTGTATTTTGGACAATGCTTAATGGGTGGGGAGCCTAAAGGTGTGAGCTGTAGACCCAGGGGGATGTGAGCGAGGGAGTGCACTGAGCACCTCCATTGGCCACTAGAAGCCCACCAAGATGCCTTCAGTTATTTCATCATATAATGGCCAGGCATTTCCACACAAGGACTAAGACGTTTTTCTTACTAAATCGAGCAGATTCCCCAGGATTGCCTCTCCCATGATGTATCAACTGCCAGGAGGTGCAACCGACACACACATACACACAGCAACAGCCACAACCAGCCCAGCACTGTGAAAACAGACACCTTCTTGCTTTGAACATTCATCCATCATGCAAGCTTATCAGCAATCCAGAGCGACATTAGCATCAAGCACAGCTGGCACATATTCCAGGCATCAAAAAGAAGCCACATCAGCACCAGGAGGGCCTTGCTGGGAAGAGCGTTCCACAGTCAGGGGACCACAATGAAGAAGATGCTCTCCCTTCTGGCCACTCGCTGAGCCTCTCTCTAAGCAGACACCCCAGGAAGGGCCTCGACTAGGAATGGTACCGGTTATGGAGGAAACAGGTGTGTAACAGCAGCCCTTGTGAGTAGCAGGCAGTAGTATGAGAGCTCTGGATTCGCTAGGTGTGACCAAAATGTTGCTGGGCACCTTCCCTATCAATGAGGCTGTAATCTTGGCCTGCTCAGCTTCTAGCCACTGGTCTGGGCTGTGTGGGAACACTCCGGATCTGGATTTGGGTGCAGCCACGGCAACAAGTCCACTTTACCTAAGAGGTCACTCTACCCCATACATGGATGCCCGACCATTTTAATCGGTGTTACAGATGCCACATAATATCTGTTCCACACCTTGGAACTCCCTGCTTATTGATGTCAGACAGACACCTTCACTGCCAAGAACATTTTTGTTTAGGCAAGCCTATCCAGATGCTTAGAAAGCTGTTGCAAGCTTGAATCTATTTTTAGTCTATTTTCTTTTAAGTTTTAAAGTCTTAAATGACTGTTGTTAATTCTTCTTATTGGTAATTTTATTGTTTTATCTTTATGTAGACCATTTAGAGGTGTGTGGAGGGGTTGTTTTTTTACAATCAAGTGGTGTGTATGTAAATTTTATGAAATCAGTCAGGGAAAATGGCTGAAACTCCACATACACAAGAAAGCTAAATAGCCAAAGCAGGGGATCTTCTTGTGAGGCTGCTCCATCTCCTTCTGATTTGAGATAACATCATTACCTAATTATAATAGCCTAAATAGAAATAACATGAATTCTACTTTCTGAAGCCTTGAGTTTTTCTGCAGAGCTGACAACCCAGTTCTGTATTCTAAAGACAACATGCAGACCAAAGGGGATTTCATGCAAAGGAGCATGAAGTCTTACGTCAGTAATATTACAACTGCCTGTCTTTTCTTCACAACGGTTCAGGTAGCACAATGGGGTCAGCCAGCCGTCTTAACAGAAGCCATGGCAGCCTGAAATTTGCAGGAGATATCTACACTATAGATCAGGGATGGGAGATCAATTACCCTCCAGATATTGCTGGGCTCCAATTCCCATCAGGCCCAGCCAGCATGACCAATGGTCAAGGATGGTTGGAGATGTAGTCCAAAAGCATCTGAAGGGCCACAGGTTCCCCATCCCCATATGGACCTGAAAGAGTAGTTATTACGTTCCCCTCCCAAGGAATTCTGGGAACTGTAGTTCTATAGGAAGGAGAGCGAAGCAGAATTCTCAGCTCTCAACCAAGTGTAAATTCCTTGGATTCTTGGTGAGGAAGCTGTTTCAGCTAAACTGGTATAAAATTGACACAAGTTTGTCATGTAGAGATAAGCCAGTAATCTTGAAGGATGAAATCTAGTTCCTCAAGCAACGAGGCATCACGCTTCCATTGTTCAACATGCCACAGGGTCAAGATAGAGACAAAGGTACACACATGTTAATAAGCATAGCCAGAAATATGCTCAAAAGAAACAGACCTCTACCAAGTTTCAAGCAGCTGAACCCTCAGCACTCGTGAACATCTTTCCCAATTTACAGGGTGGCAGAGACACCTGGAACAGCTCTCAGTCATATTAGTCTGTTGCAACAGCTTAAGAGTCCTGTGGCATCTTAAAGACTAACAGATTTATTGTGGCAGCAGCTTTCTTGGACTAAAGCCCAGCTCCTGATGGAGTGGGATGCAGTCCATGAAGGCGTATGGTGCAATCAATCTGTTAGCCTTTAAGGTGGCACAGGACGCTTTTACTGTTTTGAAAGCAGCTCAGAGAAGCTAAAAGCAATTCACATTATACAGCTGGCCAACAGGGTAAGACAAGTCAGCAAGCTTTTAGCCTTGGCTGGGCTCAAGGATCCACATTTGCCCACCCGCAGACTGAACCACAAACACTCCCACAGCGCTCTACACACCTGCGTTAGGCAAAGGGGCATCAAACAGGGCAGAGAGGCCCCAGATGGTCTGTGCATTAGGCATGCACATCTGCAAAGGACAACTGCTTGCTCAGACTTCTCCGTGCAAAGGCTTTCCACATGTTCCAGAAAAACCCTCATTGTGCAGGGTTCCAGAATGCACGGGTCATCTAGGCACAGAGACTAGACTGTGCAGAGATGTCCATATCTAACATGGTAGCAGTGCCACACAATCTTGGGACAGAGCCGAGGCACCATCCCATAACTCGAATGCCGCTCCTTGACATGACACAAGCACGGAGCAGGGGGTTGGGGGCTCTGCAAACCCTGCAGTGTGCAAGAACTCATTTAAAGATTTTAATCCTTATAAAAGGATTGGGCAAAGGCATGGAAAAGGTTATGGATGGCTCCTAGCCACAATGGCTATGCTCTGTCTGCCTCCCTGTTTGGAGGCAGTAAATGCTTCTGAATACCAGTTGCTGGAAACCACAGGAGGGAGGGAGAGAGGCAGAGCTCTTGTGCTCTGGGGTCCTACTTGCTGGTTTTCCACGGCACCTGGCTGGCCACTGTGGGAAGAGGATATTGCATGACATGGGCCCCCTATGGCCTGATCCTGCAAGCACATCTCATGTTCCTATCTTATATTTCTTTCTCTACCCCATCTTCCAGTGTCTCTTTTGTGCAGAAACATCACAATCCTAGCAGTAAACCGGCATCCTTGAAAGCTGTAATGCAACTGAGTCCGACAGTGGAGGTCATCTCAATCCAAGTGCTGCTTTGCCACCTCCAGCCAGCTTTTGCATTCAGCTTGCTCTTACACTGCTGCTGGCTTCCTTTCCACAGCACCTTTTCACGCTGCTATAATGCCAGCCCTGGTGTCGCTTCTTGGAGCACATCTATTCCTTAAAACTTGCCACCGTCCTAGTGGGTTGCTTTAGAACTCTATCAAAAATTATTAGATCAAATTACAAAATGAAAGACACCGCAGCGGGTTGCTGCCACTACAGCACTAATGCATTTCTGCCATTCAGCAAGACTTTTACTGTTGCTCCTCAAAAGCCAACAGCCACAAGCTGCTTAAGCGATCTTGGCAGTGGCAGCAGCAACAGCGAAAGAGGCTGGGGCAGGGCAGGGCAGGATGGAAGTAAAAGTTTTCCAGTTGTATCAAAAGGAAAACCAAAACATCCTATTGATGCCTGATGCCTCTGATACCGCCATGTGTGTGACTTGGTGTACACTGTGTTTATGCACAATTTAACCCATGCAAACCTAGTTCTTTCACATTATTGTTCCCACCTTACCTTACATGTGCCCACTCAACTGCTTTGATTGGCAGAACTGGCACTGTTACAGGTGCCACATAATACTCAAAAGACTTACTGAAATCAATATTAGTAGCAGTAGTAGTAGTAGTAGTAGTAGTAGTAAAGGATATGTACAATTGTATATACCGGTATATGTACACTTATATACTCCATGACCTGCAGTATGAAAAGCAGATTGAGAATATATGGGTAAAAAATGTAGGAGAGAGAAACAACAGTGACCTTACTGTGGGTCTCTGCTATAGACCCCCAAGCCAGACTAAAAACTTGAAAGATGCCTTCCTAAAGAAGATTTCCAAACATAGTAGTCATGGGAGACTTCAATTTCCCTGATATCTGTTGAAACTCAAATTCTGCCAAGGGTGTAAGGTCCAACAAATTCCCCCATTGCCTTGCTGACAACTTCATTTCCCAGAAGGTGGAAGAAGCAACAGGGAGGAACTGATCAAATAAGTGGAAGAACTCAGAAACATGGGAGGAAGTGATCATACAAAGGCAAGGGAAAGCTGAGTGTAGTCAGACACGCACTCTGGACTTTAAGAAGGCCAGTTTCAAAAAGCTTAAGGAGCTACTGGGTGTCATCCTGTGGTCAGAAATATTCAGTGAGAAGGGAGTCCAAGAAGGATGGGAGTTCCTAAAAGGAGAAATATTGAAGGCCCAAATGCAGACAAAACCAACAAGAAAGAAAAGTGGGAGACATCTAAGGAAACCGGTGTGGCTGCATAAGGAGCTTACAGATGAGCTGAGATTAAGAAGGGCATGTATAAGAAATGGAGGAAAGGAGAAATCACAAAGGAGGAGTATATATAAGTAGCCAACAGTTGCAGGGGGAAAGTCAGGCTGGCTAAAGCTCAGAATGAGCTCAGGCTTGCAAGAGAGGGTAATAATAATAATAAAGGTTTCTTCGGCTATGTCCAAAGTGAGAGGAAGAACAAGCAAGTGGTAGGTACTCTGCATGGGGAACACGGAGAAATGCTATTGGGTGACAGAGAAAGGGCAGAACTACTCAACACCTACTTTTCCCTTGTCTTCACCCAAAAGGAAAGTGATGCCCAACCTGGTGATAACAGAATAAATGGTGTAAGGAGGGAGCTGCAGCCCAAGACAGGAAAAGAGGTAGGAAAGAAACACCTAGCTACTCTATTTTTTTAAATAAAGTTTTTTATTTATACAACAAGAAAAACAACAACAAAAACCCAAATACCAAATTACACACAAATTACAAAAGTAACCATAGACACATAATTTTCTTAGCAAACAATAAAAGATCTATTGGTCTTAACACTAAAGACCCAACCTCCCGTCTATTCCATATTTCAAATTCATATTACTTATTGCCAATACACATTTTTTCATAATTAAACTTATTCTCAATAAATCTAATTTCTTATATCTACCTTGCAACTATTACTAAAGTTCCTCGAATGCTGCAACAGAATTTAAATTACTATATTTATTTTTCAGATATTCTTTGAAAACCTCCCATTTAGAAACAAATTCCTGTTTTGATTTATTCTTTATTTTTTCTGATAAACCATCTAATTCGGCATATTCTGTCAGCTTTTAGATCCAATCTTGTATAGAGGGGATTTCATTACTCTTCCATTTTGCTGCGATCAAAACTCTTGCTGCCGTCGTCGCATATAAAAAGATACCCTTCCTCTTTTGTGGAATATCCAAATCTGTTATTCCTAGGAGGTAGGCCTCTGGTTTTTTATTGAAAGAGATCTTTAGCATTTTTTGCAGTTCTGCATGTATACTCTCCCAGAATACCTGTATTTTCCTACATGTCCACCACATATGGTAGAATGTTCCTGAGTCTCCGCATCTCCAACAATTACTTGACACATTTTTATACATTTTTGAAAGTTTCCATGGGAGAAACACCTAGCTACTTTAAATGAATTCAAATCTCCAGAGCCTGATGAGCTGCATCCAAGGATACTAAAGGAGCTTGCAGATGTAATCTCATAGATCCTGTCTATGATCTTTGAGAATTCTGGGAGAACAGGTGAGGTCTCTACAGACTGGAAGTGGGCAAGTGTTGTCCCCATCTTCAAAAAGGGGGGAAAGATCCAGCTAACTACTGACCGGTGAGCTTGAGAAGAGTACTAGGGAAGGTCCTAGAACAGATAATTCAACAGTTGGCCTGTGAGCATTTAGAAAGGGATGATGTAATTACTGAGACCCAGGATAGGTTTCTCAAAAAAAAAAAAAAAGTCATGCCAGACGAACCTCATTTCTTTTTTGATGGAATTACAAACTTGGTGAATCAGGGACATAGTGTATCTTGATGTCAGTAAGGCTTTTGACAAAGTGATATTCCTGTGAGGAAACTGGTGAGGAAGCTTGTGAGGAAGCTGGTAAAATGTCAGTTAACTGTTAGATGGCTTTGTAGCAGGTTGACAGACTGTACCCAAATAGTACCTATTAAGGGTTCCTCAGCATCCTGGGGAAAAGTGACAAGTGAGGTGCCACAGGGTTCCGCCCTGGGCCCATTGTTGTTCAATGTCTTTATAAATGACTTGGATGAAGGAACTGAGGGGATGCTCATCCAATTTGCAGATGACATCAAACTGAGAGGGATAGCTAATGCCACAGAAGACAGAATTAGAATTCAAAAGGACCTTAGTAGATTGGAGAGCTGGGCACAAGGTAACAACATGAATTTCATTAGGGACAAATGTAAGGTTCTGCACTTAGGCAGGAAGAACCAGCTGCACACATAGAGGATGGGGAACACTTGGCTTACTAGCAGTAGATGTGCAAAAGGAACTAGGGTTCTTAGTGGACCACAAGCTGAACATGAGTCAATAGTGTGATACAGCAGCAAAAAAAAGTTAGTGCTATTCTAGGCTGCATCAAGAGAAGTATAGTGTCCACATCAAGGGAAGTACAGTAATAGTACCACTCTGCTCTGCCTTGGCCAGACCACACCTGGAATACTGTGTCCAGTTCTGGGCACCACAATTTAAGAAGGATGTTGACAAGCTGGAATGTGTGCAGAAGAGGGCAACCAAGATGACCAAGGGTTTTTAAAACAAGCCTTATGAGGAACGGTTGGAGCGGGACCTGTTTAGCCTGGAAAAGAGGAGACTGAGAAGAGATATGGTAGCCATCTTCAAATATCTCAAGGGCTGTCACATGGAAAAGGGAACAAGCTTGTTTTCTCTTCTCTGGAGGGTAGGACTCGAGGCAATGACTTCAAGTTATAAGAAAGGAGATTCTGACTAAACATATGAAAAAAACCTTCTGACAGTAAGAGCTCTTGGTTAGTGAAATGGTCTCCCTCAGGAGGTTTTTAAGCAGAGGTCGGGTGGCCATCTGTCGTGGATGCTTTAGCTGAGATTCCTGCATTGCAGGGGGTGGACTAGATGACCCTTGGGGTCCCTTCCAACTCTACAATTCTACAATTTTATTATTTATTATGTTGCCCATCTAACTGGATTACCCCAGGCAGCATGGGCAGCATCCTACAAATAAAAACACAGTAAGACATCAAACATTGAAAACTTCCCTATACAGGGCTGCTTTCGGATGTCTTCTAAAAGTCAAATACTGGGTAGTTGTTTATTTCCTTTACATCTGATGGGAGGGCGTTCCAAAGGACAGACACGACTTCTGAGAAAGCCCTCTACCTGTTTCCCTCTAACCTCACTTCTTGCAGTGAAGGAACAGTCAGAAGGCCCTTGGAGTTGGATCTTAGTGTCCAAATAAATAAATATTCCAAATTCGTGAAGTTTAGCATGAATGTAACCCTATGCGTAGCTTCCTAGAGCTAAGCTCCATTGAATTCAGTGTTGCTTACTTATCCAGCTCCAAAGCTTCAACCTGTAAAACACATTGAGTCAAATGCAGAAATGCAGGCTTTAACTTTGGATTAGAAATGCAGACAATCTTGTGAAGAAGTGTTACTGGTTAAACTGCTCACCTGAAGTAGGACCTCCATCAAAGAAAAGCAGTATCTAGCCTCTCTGCTTGGTTATTTTTCTCATTATGAGAAAACTATGCTAACCCTGTCACAAACTTGTAAGCTTCCTCATCACTACATTCAGTTGCTGGAGCAAGGAGACTTCATCAATGATTCCAGCACTCTGGCAGATGACATCACTCCCACTTGGAATAAATCCCGAGTCAGGTTCCCCTTCCACTACACCCCTAAGGATATCAAATGGCAGGCAGCTGCAGCCTTCATCCACAAAGCCTTTGCTCAGAGAGTCAGTGAGCTTCCAGCTCTGCTGCAGGTGTTATGCTAGAAGGAAATGCCAGTTCCACTTTTCCAACCATTTTACACACTGGAAGCAGATATTATTTTCTGCCAACTCCATTATTACATCATCATCACAACAGCCATTGCAAACATTTCCCTTCTCCTGAGCATAGAAGCCAGAACTCCTGCAAAAGCAGAGACATTTCTGCTTTGCTCAGTGTTGCCATCCACAAAGGAGGCCCATTGCATCCCCCCACCCTCAGCTAAGGCTTTCCTTGGTGGATGCTCTCCCGCCCCTGAACTCAGCCGGTCCCCTTAACTTACGTATCCCCCCCCCCCCGTTACTTCCATTCAGGTTGTTACATAAGGGCAGTGCTTGCGTGCTGAGACACACACAGAGAGCCTGTGTACATTTTCACTTTCCCTCCTGATTTAATCCTCTCTACAATTGGTTTGGGGGTGGGCGGGGGACAATGAGGATAGAGAAAGAGAGCAAAGCAGCATCACTGCACATTTGGGTCAGCAGGTTAGCAGTTTCAAAAGCCTAAACCGTTTAAGATCACCGTGATAAGGATGGAGCACAAGTCGCCATCGCCATCAACTGTCGAGGTCGCCTTCTACTCCTTCTCCCAGGCCTTTTTTTTATTTCTATGGCAATAATAACAGGCACACACACACACTTCAACTCTGGTTACATAATTTCCCACAGACTTGCATGGCTCAGGCTGGGAAGGAAACAGAGATGTGCAGAGAGAGAGAGAGAGAGAGAGAGAGAGAGAGGAGTGCAGAAGTATTCTCTGCACACTGTAGATTTCACTCTCTCACTCCCCGCTCTCTTCTTGAAGGGGGAGGGGGAGGAAAATTCCAGGGTAAACAATAAGGTGGGATTAAGCTATCTGAAAGCAGAGAAAGTTAAGGAGGGATGGAGCCAGCAAAAAAAGAAGAAGAAAAGGGAGGTTGTATAACAGCAAAAGTCCTGCCGCTTCGTAAACATTCCCCCCCCCCCCAAAAAAAATCTGGCTCTCCTCAGACACATTTTCGCCAGTGTTTCTGATTAACGTTGTTATGTAACCAGCTTTTACATTCCTTTTCGTGGAAGCCACCATCCCAAGGTCCCTTGCAAATGCCAAAAAATGCCTCTCTCTATACGTATTGCAAATACAATTATACACATTTCTTCCACTCCCTAGAGTTGCATTTAAAAAATCTCGGGAAATTGCCCCCCCCCCCACACACACTCGCAAGCACGCACTCCTGATTTCAAGGGGTGTCTATCATCTTTTAGTCCGCCGCCCCCCCCCCCGCCCGCTGTACGGGGATCGCCAGCCAAGGAGGAAGCTGCTCGGAATGGAAGGCGTGGCCTAAATTGGGAGGAACAAACAACAACAACAACAAATAATATTGGCGCGCACATGATCAGCCATATTTTGAGCAGCGTCGAGAGGGGGGCACCAGCCTGCCTTGCAAGCCCCCTTCCCTCTCCAAGCCCCGATCCTCTGTCTCCAGTGCTGTGCCGACAGCTCCCCCCGCCTCCAAAATAATAACCCCCACTGACAGAAGACAGTCTTCTAGCTATGGGCTTGCTAAATCCAACTTGTAGCTTGGCATAGCAAGGCGAGCATGGCTACGTTCTCACAACCTGGTGAATCGGTCCCGCGTCTCTCCTCCATGCCTACTTTATTTACAGAGGAGAGTTAATCCTTCATCATCACCTTCCTCGTTTTAGAAAGAAAGCAGATCACACCAATCCACGTTTCTGGAAGTCCTCTGGGCTTTAACCGTTGGCGCGCCAAGCAGAAAAGGGGGGCGCTCGCCCCCCTGCGCTAAAAAAGCCAGGCAGACCCGCGTTGCTAAACGCGCGCGCGCCCCCGCCTCCATCAGCAGCCGCGAGGTCTTTTTTGTTTCGCCGACGGTGCAGCCGCCGCCCGCCCGGCGCTGAACTTCGCGTGACCTGCACGTGTCAAGAGGACCTGACCTGCGCTCGCCTCCGGACCGTGAGAAAAGCGCGCAACGCGGGACGTTCAAAAAGGAGAGGCGAGCAGAGGACTCCTGCCAGATCCAGGAAGGAGAGGTCAACGGCCTCCACCTGCCAGCAACAACTCCAAAGGAAACAACTGCACCAGCCCAGTGTGCAAACACGGAGCTCCTCGAGCTCGTCTGAACGCTTCCATCAACACGCTTCAGGAAGAAACCACGCAAGAAGCCAGCCCCGCCCCTCCAAAACTCTGCCCACCATTTAATAATGGAACAAAACAGACACCTATATTTAAAAAGGAGTCGGGGAGAGAGGGAGAGGGAGAAGCACCTGCCAATCCAAAGTGTTTGATTCCTTGACTTGGGGCTGAAACCCTCTTTGCCTTGTGGGAGATAAATCCCACACCCCAAATCCCAGACCCAAAATGGCATTTGGGGACTTTTATTTTCCGGCGGGGCGATGTTTTTGCTGCTCTGGCCAGTCCCGCGTCCTCGCCTCTACACGTGCACGTCGGCAAAGACGAGCCCGGCCCTTCGCCTCCCGCGCCTCGCCCGGGACACGTGCTGAGAAAGGCAAGCGCGCCTTTTCAGGCAGGCCAGTTCCGAAAACAAAAACATTCCAACCAGGGGGAACGTGTGAACGGGCCTTCGGAGTCTCCTCCCACCAAAAGGCCGGGCTTCTCATGGAAGCAAAGGCTTGTGGTTTCTTTTTCTTAAAAAAAAAATCCATTAAAAGTTTGCAAGGTAGCATGTCGAACCAGATATACATATACATATACATATATATATGTGCACACATATACATACTGTACATACACCCCTATACAAACACGCGCGCACACACATATATATACACATACTTATATACATATCTGGAGACGGAAAGGAGACGCAATCGTGGGTCGACCCCGGCCCTGGCCGCGGGGATCCCGGCGGAGGGGGCTTCTCTCTCCCCCCCTCTCCCCCTCCCCTCCCCCTTCCCCGCTTTCCTACCTCCTCCTCCTCCGCCGCCGCTGCTGCTGCTGCTGCCCGAGTAGCTCTGCCTGCGGTTGGGAGCCGGCGGCGGCGGCGGCGGCGCCTCTCCTTTCCGGGCCAGCTCCGCGCCGGCCGCGGGATCCCGGGCTGCAGCGCCGGCCGTGGCCGCGGCGGCGGCGGCTTCGGAGCCCGGCTCGGCGGCGGCGGGCTCGGCTGCTGCCGGCGCGGACTCCATGTTTCTGGCTGGGCGATCGCGCCGCCTCGCCTTGGCGCTGGTGCTGCTGCTGCTGCTGCTTCTGCCGCCGCCGCCTCTGCCCCCTCCCGGCCCGGCTTCGGAGACGGCGAGCGCGCCCGGGGGGGCGGCCGTGGCGGCTGGGCCAGGGTGGCTCCCTGGGCCGGCAGGACGGGGCGGGGGAGACGGAGAGGGGGCAGAAGAAGGAGGCTGCGAACGGGAATGATGCTGGGGGGGGGGCGGCGGCGGGGAGAGGCAGAGCGGAGCGAGGCTGAGCCAGATGGGAGACGAGCTTGCTTGGCTGTGACCACAAGCAGCGCTAGCGAGAGCTTTAACGGGGACCCCGCGCTCGCTCGCTCTTCCCACCCCCTCTACTCCCGTGTAGACGCGCGCAGCCCCTGCCCAGGCAAGGCTCGAACCCGCTGGGCTGCCGGGCTGCCTGCGCCTCCCAACGCCCCCCCCCCCCGCCACAGGAGATCCTGGGCTTCTGGATTGGATGGGCTTTTGTCGCGCATCTGGGCTCCTCTGGCCCCTTCTGGTTTGGTCTTTGCTTTCGAGGAAATGGGCCCTTTGAGCGAAAACGTTTTAAGGACTGGGGAGGGGGTGGTTCCTCAGATCCAGTCAGGTCATCGGTCCCCCTGCAGCTCCCAGGACTAGCTTGCCTGCTCCAACTGCCCAGTCCACCACCACCACCACCACCTCCCCATCACCTGCCCTCTGCTTCTTCTTAGTCTTGGGGGTGTCAGGGAGTGAACCTCCAAAACTGGAGAAGGAGTCCACACTTCAGCCAGCCCAAAGTACTCCTGGTGCAGCAAAGGATGCAGCCTGGCATGAGTGTGTGTGTGTGTGTGTCCCAAGGGCCTGGCAGAGAGGTATGGAGGGCCGTATTGACCCCTCTCCCTGAGGGGTCCCTGAGGTTGTAGATCCCAACCACCGATTCAGTTTAACATCACAATTCCTCCAGCAGCCAACCAGATACCTCTGGGAAGTCCACAGGCTTCCTTTCCCCCCAAGTTGCCGAATTACATAGAATTCAAATTGCGATGTTGTGCAATAATAATATTTAGAAATAAAACTTTTTTGGCAGTGGAATTGACTGCCTTGGGTGGGCCCTCCTTCAGCGAAGCCTTGTAACCAGGTGGCCCAAGGACTGTTTCTGGTCAGTGGGGATGGGATGTGCAGTCCAAGGGTGTCTGGAAGACCACAGGAGCCCTAGCCCTGGGGTGGAGCAGGGGATCCCAAACTGTGGACCTCGCTCAGGTGGCCCATGGCACATCCACATGCAATATTGTTTTTTTTAAATTGCATTTTCATTGGTTCTTTTAGTGCACAGAATTGTAAAGTTGGAAGGGAGCCCAAAGGTCATCTAGGCCAACCACTCACCCCCCACTGCAATACAGGAATTACAGCTAATACATCCCGGGTAGAGGGCCATCCAACCTCCATTTAAAAACCTCCAATGAAGGAGTGTCCACCCAACTTTTGTTTTCTGGTGCAGTACAGTATTGCAGCTTGAATTCTATGGAATTGAACAGTGAGTGGGGAGCTTCTTTGTGGACTTTCCAGAGGTACTTGGTTGGCCAGTGTGGGTAATGAATCAGGGGTTGGGAACCACAGTCTCAGAGGGAGGGATGAATGTCGCCCTCCAGTCCTATCTCTCAGGCCCTTGTTTCTCCCCTAATGCCACATATGCCAGGCTCACCCCTCGCTGCCTTTGCTCCACATCTTCCTGGAGTAGCTGAAATCTAAGTCCTTCACCTAAAATTATTCCCCTTTCCTGCCTGGATGGAGCGATGTGGGGCTGCAGAAACCTCTGGTGTTTGCCTGGCCTGTAGTACAGCCTACTACTGTATGAAGATAAGAGACACATATATTTGCCTCTCCCTCCCACCCCACCAAGAGAAGTGGTATTTTTCTAGACAAAGGGATGCTGGAACTCACCATGAACACCTCCCTTGTTTATTTATTTTATTTATTTATTGAATTTATATACTGTCCTATGGGGGACACGGGTGGTGCTGTGGTCTAAACCACTGAGCCTAGGGCTTGCTGATCAGAAGGTCGCGGTATGAATCCCTGTGACGGAGTGAGCTCCTGTTGCTCGGTCCCTGCTCCTGCCAACCTAGCAGTTCAAAAGCATGTCAGAGTGCAAGTAGATAAATAGGTACTGCTCTGGCGGGAAGGTAAACGGTGTTTCCGTGCGCTGCTCTGGTTTGCGAGAAGCTGCTTAGTCATGCTGGCCACATGACCCAGAAGCTGTCTGCGTACAAACGCCAGCTCCCTCGGCCTATAGAACGAGATGAGCACCACAACCCCAGAGTCATCCACAACTGGACTTAATGGTCAGGGGTCCCTTTACCTTTACCTATACACGGAGGTCTCAGGGTGGTTCTCTTATAATGACAATGGCACCCACCTAAGAGGTGCCAGAACTGAGTTCTGCTGAGTTCCAGCTGGAAAAAGAAGCCCTGGAAGGTTAGCCACAAGGGAATGTGCCCTAGAACTAAGGAAGTTTTCCCAGCCCTGATGGACCTTTCATCTGATTCACTTCTCCTGCTATGTCAGAAGAGTCTGCTGGATCAGTCCAGCATCCTGTTCTCAAAGGGGCCCATGAGATGCCTCTAGCCTAGGAAACCTCTAAAGAGGACCTGTGCAGAAGACCACTCTCCCCTCCTGGCTCATATTCAGAAGCATTATTAGCTGATGACTAGTAGTCATTGACCGCTTTCTCCCCCATGAATTTGGTGGTGGCCATAAGATTTGTGTCCGTCACTGCCTCCTGAGGGACCAAATCTCATCTGCGCTGCATTAAGAAGTCCTTTCTTTTATCTGCCCTGAATCTTCCAACCTTCCACTTCATTGAATGTCCAGTTCTCATGAGAGAGGGAGAAAAGCTTTTCTGTATCTGCTTTCTCTATGCCATGCATGTCACCTCTCACTCACCTTTCCTGTAAGCTAAAAAAATCCTAAGCACTCCATCTCCCTTGATCATTGTGAATGTTCTTCTCTGAACCTTTTCTGACTCCACAGTATCCTTTTGCTCTAGTGCACCAAGTCCTCAAGCAAGTTCCAAGCTCTTCTTCTGTTCTAGTGCTGGACTGCAACTCCCATCAGCCCAAGTCAGTGATGGCTGGGAATGATGGGAGTTGTAGTTCAGTATCATCTGTAAGGCCACAGGCTCTGGTGTAAAGTGGAATCTGATGCATGTTTAATCAGAAGTAAGCCCCACTTAGTTCAATGGGACTTATTCCCAGCTAAGTGCAGAAAGAATCACAGACGTAAGCCACTAAAAACTGCCTTGGCACTTTCTGAGGTCTTGGGCCTCTTTGCACGGCAGTCAGAAATCCAGCTAGTGCAGCTTTTGCCTTCATTGCGCCAGGCTGCTAGAGAGATGTTAAAGGCACAGGATCCCTGCCTAGGATATTTTTAAAAGCAGTTATTAAGTGAGTGTATTTGAGATTTATATCATCCCTCTTCCAAAAACTAAAATAAAAATAAACACAGAGACATAAAGACTCTGTGAAAGAGGAGTGATCAAAGTAGCTGCAAAGCCTTCAACGTTTCAAAGGGAAAAAGTAAGAAAATTGGGAATGCAAGATCATTTAATTCTACTCCTCCCAAACAGGTAAATAAATAAATAAATAAAGCAAGCCTCCAATGAAAACTTCATTTCTAGATCATGGTGGTGTTTTTTGTTAGTTTATTTGTTTCTGGTTTTAAGGAATATTTCAACCTTAATTTAACATACCTGGAAGAACAGTAGCAACTGCACAACTGTATTTTGAGTCTCTCAACTGCCACAGGCTCTTGTTACATCCTGAATTATGCAAGTCAAAATAACACTTTTCTCCCTTTCCCAAAGTCTTCATTACTCTGATTCAAAGAACGCAGACAGAGTTCCCTTCAGAATAAGTAAGCTTGTCACTGGGAGCAGTAGGTGGTGGGTGGGGTGGGCCCCCCTTCCTCCCTCCTGTCTCCCAAAACTCAGTTTGATGCCTGTGTTTTGTTGCTTTTTAAAACAAAAACAAAAACAAAACTTCTTCCCAATATATCCACACAATATTGATGAGCTGAGGCTCCAATGAGGCGTTTGGAGCTCCTGCGCCATTTTTAACAGCAGTGTAACAGGCAGAACCTGAACAGGTAAGCTTTCCCCAGGACTGTATCTCTGTGAAGGGAACAGCTGCACAAGTTGAATTTCTGCCTGTTGGGGAGCCTCTCCGACACTTGCACAGACAGCTTCTGCTCCTGTAGATCTGGGTCAGGAGAACCTGTGGCTCTCATCATCCCTGACCATTGCCCATGCTGGCTGAGGAGTGGAAGTCCTGCAACTCACAGGCTTCTCAGCCCTGATCTATGTGATCTCTTTGTACACCACTTAGAGGTGATTGTAATTAAGCTGCACATAATTTCTCAAAATAAATAAAATAAACATTGGTACCCTTCTGACTTATTCTCTTTTGAGAACATACATACCTGAGTCTTGAACACAGCGTTCCCCAACCTGCAGTTCTCCAGATGTTTTGGACTATAATTCCCATCAGCCATGGCTATGCTGACTGGGGCTGATGGAAGTTGTAGTGCAAAACGTGTTGACTCTACCAGGTGGGGAGGGGGCTGGACTAATCTCGGGTTAAGAACTTAATTCATTCCAGAGGTCTGTTCTTAACCTGAGGCGTGCTTTCGCTAATGGGGCCTCCTGCTGCTGCTGCGCTGCTGGCGCACTATTTCCGTTCTTATCGTGGGGCGAAGTTCTTAACCTGGAGCAACCACTTCTTGGTCAGCAGAGTTTGCAACCCAAAGCGTCTGTAACCTGAGGTACCATTGTATATATTCTGGCAGATGCATCAGTGGACCTGACCCTGTGTAATCAGGCTTCATGTATCTGATAATCTGGGCTCCATTCTGCCACAATTAATCTGTCTTTGGTGTCATGAGACTCTTTTTTTTATTTGCTATAACACACTAACATAGCCACACACATACAGTACACCAGAAAACTGACTCTATGTATAGCAGAGTACTTGCTTGCTTGCTTGTTATTTAACAAAATGCATATACCGTATTTTTCGCTCTATAAGACGCACCTAGTTTTAGAGGAAGAGAACAAGAGAAAAAAAATCTCTCCCTCTCTGCGCAGCACCTCTCCAGCGAAGCAAAGTCAGAACAGCAAGAGGGATCACCTCACAGCGAAAGCAGCAATCCCTCTTGCTCTCCTGGCTTCAGCGAAAGCAACGCAAAGCCTCCTGAGCGCAGCGATAGCTCTGCAGCCTGCATTTGCTCCATAAGACGCACACACATTCCCCCTTACTTTTTAGGAGGGGGAAGTGCGTCTTATAGAGCGAAAAATACGGTACTTCTTGACTGTAAAAAAAAAATCACCCCTGGGCAGTTTACAGTAATATAAAATAAAACATTAAATATTGTCAAGAAAGACAATTAAAAACAGATGTTAAACAGATTCAAAAGATTAAAATTGATGTGGGGGGGGGCACTAAAACACAGCAACTTCTCCATGTCTGCATAGGCTTGCCTAAATAACAAAGTTTTAAGCAAGCACCCAAAAGCACGGCAATGGTGCCTGCCTGATGCAAATAGGCAGGGAGTTCCAGAGTGTAGGTGCTGCCATCCTAAAATACTGACTTCTTACAAGTGCAGAATAAGCATTTTGTGTCGTCTATAATGCTGCCAATTCCACAGATTGATGTGGTTAAGCCCATCTATGGGGCAAGCCAATCCCAGAAGTAAACTCCCAAGCTGTTAACAAGAACACCTTGAACTTGGCCAGGTAGAGAAAACAAGCAACCTGAGCTGAGGTGTTATATTGGGGGGGGGGGGTCGAAAGGACCTTGGCCCCTAGGAGTTGACTCCTATGATGGGGTCTCACTCCTGTCAGCCATTGTGGTGCAGCATTCTGCACTAACAGCAGCTTCTGGGTCAAGCGCCAAGGAAGCCCCTCATAGAGTTCATTGCCAGTAATCCAGTTCTGAAGTCACCAGTGCCTGAACTACTGTGACCAAGCTCTCCTGACCTGGGAACAGTCATAGCTGTCATACCAGGTGCAGATGATAAAAGGTGCTTCTAGTCACTGAGGCTACCTGGGTCTCCAGTGACACAGCTGAATCCAGAAGCGCCTCCTGTTTTTGTTTTTTGTAAATCTACCAAAGAATAAAATAAAATTGGGATTAAAGAGCTTTCTCAGGATGGTGGAGGGTATGTGTGCTGAGCCCTGTTGGTGTAAAAGGTTGGAATAAGTTCCAACTTATTAACATCCACTTAGGAATTCTTGCTAAATCTTCTATATCTAAAAGAATGCAATTACTTTCTTATTTTTTATCCAAATTGACTCGCCAGTTATGATGCAAGAACTCCACAATGAGGGTCTAGATCTAACTCTTGCTGATTCATAACTTATATGAGTGAAAAGTGTGCAGGAAGAGGCAGTAAATGGGTCTCTCTTTTTAGAGAACACCTCGAGAACAATTTGTCTAGACTGCTTTTATATAAAAGATGACAAGCTGGGTACATTTTAACAGATGTACTCAGTAGTTCACCAACAACTTGATATGCAAGTTCACACTCTGAATCCCATGTCAAACCATAAAGGTGGGATGTGTCCTATATTAAGGAGTGCCACAATTGAGTGCTGTGACATTTTTGCAATGTTTCTAGCTTAGTGGGAGGGCATATGCTTTGCATGCAGAAGGCCTCAGAATCAATAGCCAGCCTCTGTAGGTAGGGCTAGGCCAGACCCTCCAAGTGTCCCTATTTTCCAGGGATGTCCCTGATGTAGAGAAGTCATCCCGGTTTCTGATTTGATCCCAGAATATCCCGCTTTCCTTAGGAAGTCCCTATTTTCAGTGGAGAAATGTTGAAGGGTATGCTAGACACAGCTCCTGCCTGAGACCCTTGAAAGACACTGCTAGTCAATGCAAACAATTCTAAGTGAGATGGACTGGTGCTGTGACTTGGGGTAAAGCAGCTTCCAGTGGTTCTAGATCTGTTGAGTAAAATTACACAAGGCCACTTCCGAAGATGCCAGCCCCATGTGGAGTAACCTCTACTTATCCATAACATGTAGAACATTAGGACACCATGCATTGCCACACTCCCCATGGTTGGCTGAGGCAGAGGGAAATGCTCTGAGTGATGATGTTGGGACACAGATCACATTCTCAAACAGGGCCAGCCCTATCATTAGGTGTAGTGAAACAGATGCTTCAGGCAGCAGTTCCCCACCACCACCATTCTCCCCATCCTGGAGATCCCTAGCTTTCTCTGCACCTCCTCAGCTAACCCCTTGCTCTCAGGTATGGTCATTTCCCATGACCAAATTCAGCTCTCCGTGGATTTTCCTTTTGGGGAGGTGGGGACCATGTTTGTCTCCATCAGAAAATGTCTCCGGCTGGCCCTCTTCTCAAGCACCAGTCAGTTATTCTGCAGAAAACACAGGGTACTGTTGGGGGCACTTGGGAGGGCCTTGTCTTTTTCACCCTGCATTCAAACAGGAAATTGACCCTCATCTCCCTTTATTTGCAGCAGTTCCCGGCGAAATATTATTTCCACAACAGCCTTTAAAGTGTTCAAGGGAAAGGTTATGCCAAATTTGGAGTGGGTGGGGGATGACTGTTTTAAAAGGGTGTTGGGCAAGGTATTGATTTATTTGGTTCAATCTGCCAAGGGGCAAAGAATCCTCCACAAATCTGCAGCCAGCCTGACTGATGTTACTTTGGGGACTGGTGCTAATGAGTCAGGCAGGGGCCGGGGCTGCTGTTTTGCAAGTTTGCAGCGATTGAAGCACTCAGAGGAGCAAAGTGAAGTGCAGAGCTGAGCTCTAAGCCCACTGATCTGTTCCAACACCCTTTTATGTCTCTACTTAGAAGGCCTCTCCAGCTGAGGACTTTCAAGGGTAATTTGGAATTTCTCGTACACGTCAAGAAGTTCTGACAAAGTGTGGGACTCTCATCTCCAAGAGATGCAGCTTGATGGATGTTTTTTGTAATTAGCATATTGCTTTCCATTTTGTTTGACTTTATTGCATCCACTTCAAATGGGCATTGAATTTAATTGCTCTCTCGGAGCTCAGGAGGTGGCCCCCTTTTGCAGTGTTGCAATTTGAAGGGAGTAGATCTTTGTGGGGGAGTCTTCTTCTTCTTTTTAAAAAAGGGGGGTGTATATTTGTTAAGGTGTGCAATAACAAATCTAGTTTAAAATGATAGTATGACATAACTCTGATTCCTTAAGTTCTCTGACCAACAAATGTGTTACAATCATGAATGGGTTGTGGAGAGGCCAAAGGCTGCTCAGTTGGAGAGAAGCTTCCCAGTTCAGTCTCCAGAAGCATCTCCAGTTAAAGAGACATTCTCTGCCTGAGAGCCTTTCCCAATGGAGGAATGTCAGAAAGGAGGGAGTCCCGCAGGGATCAGTACTGTGCATTTTAACCTGTTTATAAATTATCTAGAGTGAGGGGTGAGCAGTGAGGTGGCCCAGTTTACTGAGGATCCTAAATTGTTTGAGTCATTAAAACAAAAAGTGACTATGAAGAGTTGCAAAAGGACCTGTCCAAACTGGTCAGTAAAATGGCAAACGCCATTCAATTTAAACAAGTGTAAAGTGATGCATGTTGGGACAAAAGAATATTAATTTCACATATGTATCTGCTCATGATGTCTGAATGGGTAGTAACTGATCAGGAATGAGTCCTTTGGGTCGTAGTAAATAGATCGATGAAGGCATCAACCCAGTGTGCAGCAGCTATGAAAAAGGCAAATTCCATGCTAGGAATCATTAGGAAAGGAACGGAAAATTAAGGTGCTGATCATATTGGCCTGCAGCACCAATCTTAACTTCAACTTCTACCTGAGTCTTTTTATCCTTCTCAGTTTTTGCATTTGGACCTTATTCTGGATTGTTTATGATTACATCTCACTCCAGGTGTCTGCCTAGAGTGCTGTTAAAATCCTGAGGTGTTGGTTGTTACAATCCCCATTCCCAAAAAACTGTCAGTTTTGAAAATATATCTTTTTAATTAGCTGGCTCCTAGACTTTCCAGGCTGCTTAATACAAGCCTTTTAAAAGCACTTTGGTATTGGCTATTAAATTTGGTATCTTAGGCTGTTTATCAACATATATATACAGCAGGGATGAGGAATCTGTTGCTCTCCATATGCTTTTGGATTCCAACCTTCCTCACCCCTGACCATTGACCATGCTGGCTGTGACTGATGGAAGCTGGAGTCCATCAGTCTCTGGCAGAGGACACTGCATGTACACTGTGTGCACTGTGATTCTATGCATGTTTACTTAGAGGTAAGGTCCAGAGTGTTCAGTGAGTGCTACTTCAAACAAATAATGGCTAGGATTGCAGCCATAGGCCGGGCAAGCCCAAAACAAGTTTAGTCCCTTGTGCAGTCAATAAATTAATAACCATAGGGCACAATTCATAGGAAAGTTCTTCAGTGACTGGAGCTGCCTGGAGCAGGTCCTGTGCTCTCTAGATATGATTGGACTCCAACTCCCATCAGCCCTGGCCAGCATGGCCAGTGGTCAGGGATGGTGGGAGCTGGAGTCCAGCCGCAGAAGGAGCACTGCAGGTTCCCAGCTGCAGTTTCTGAGGATGAGTGACTCCACTCAGCCAGGCTGAGCACTGGCTTTTCCAGATGGGAAGAGCTGTCAAGACTTTGCATGAGTCTCTGGTTCTGACTTTTTCTACTACTGCTTCCTGGCTCTTGGCTTCCTCTCATCGGCTGCCTCCAGCTCAGTTATGAGTACTTTGCAGAAGTGCTATGAACAAAATTAAGAGCCAGTACACAAGGTCTGAGATCAGATCAAAAGGCCACATAATATGGGGATCAACAAGCTGCTGTCCATAGAGGGAGTGACCACTCTCATTCCTTTGAACTCTCAGTGCTGAAGTTGCCTCAGTTCTCCAGGGCCCTCTTGGAGGAAGAGAAAAAAGAGGAGCTGACTTTTCTTCAGGCTTTCTTTAAATATTTTCTGTCCGTTGTCATGCAGTTTTTGGAGAAGCTTTAAAGAGAGAGAAGATCAATGGAAGATTTTAAAAAGGCAGAAGTTCACCTCATCTGAAGGTGAAGTGGAAACCGGGCAGGAATCCAAATATATTTAATAAAATCAGTGGCTACCACCCGAGCTCATTAGCATGTCTGCAGCAAAGAGAATTGTGAAAACTCAGGACATGTTTGGTGGAAGGGAGTTTTAATTTAATTTAATTTAGATATATCATCCTATTGCAAATGTTCAGGGCACTTTGAAATAAAATGAAAAATCCAAATGTCAGTTCCTTGATCCAGCTCAGCTGTTAGCCTACGGGATACCAAGCAGACTGGCCTTCAACAGGAATGGTTGTCCAGCAACAGAGGTACATAATCCAGGCAATAGGCTTAGGCGTTTCAGGACCACAGATAGCTCCCTGATAATACAGATTCTTATCTGAGTGAGTCTCAAGCAGGTTTCCTAAACCTTGTGTCCCTCAGGTGTTTTGGATCACATCTCCCTCTCAGGAATGCTGGGAATTATAGTCCAAAACATATAGATGGCACCAGATGTTGGGGAAGACGAGTGTAACTGAGCTCTTATAGCAAGGTTATCTTATCCAACGTGGCACCCTCTGATGTTGTTAGATGACAACTCCCAGCACCCCACCCACTGGTCATGTTAGGTGGGGGCTGATGATCACTGGAGCCCAACAACATTGGCTGCCTCTGCCTAATGGAATGTGCAAATCAGAATGCTTTTCACTCATGCTAATTTAAAATAGTTCTATACCTCCCATTTTTCAGCTGGAAGGACAAACAGATATTTGTTTGCACCAGCCACTAATTCATTGCAATTTATATACAAAAGTTCAAGCTTAACCTTAACAGATAGCATTGCCAAAATAAATGATGGGCACCCACCATTGCAATTTAGGTACATAGATAATAAACACATACGAGCCGATAAAATTACCAAACTAATACACACACACACACCTGAATTAAAACTGAAAGCCTTCCTCTTTTGTGACGCCCCCACCCCCACCAAGCTCCCTCCCCAAACAAATACATTTTCTTACTGTCTCCCCAAACAAAAGAGCCTCCTTGCAACTATGAGGTGACTTGCTCAAAATATTTGCCAGGCCCTCCCACAGTTGCAAGGTTTTACCTGCAGAGCCAATTAAGAAAATGCATTTTTTCCAACAGAATGAGGGGAGGGTAGTGCAAGAAGAGCACTGTATTTCCAATTTTAATCCAGAAAAAAAGAACAGTGCTCCAGACATCAAAGTTTAGGGAGCGCTCCTCCAGCTCTGAGAAGAGGGAGCTGAGGGGTGTTGCTGGAGAGGATAGGGCAGCACTCTAGTCAGGCTGGATTTCCTCTGTGAGCTAAGATGTGGATTCCTAGAATATTTCATTTCTGTTGGAAACGCTGAACCAACAAGAACTCCACCTGGCCTCTGGCCTCCTCTGCTGGTCCCATCACCTCCAAAGCTGTTTACCTTTCTGCACCTTGCCTGCTTTCTTCACCTCCAGCTCCCAGACTACACCACAAACCGTCTGTCATGTTCCCCACTCAGTCCAAATCAGTTTGCCTTTCCTTTGGCAGGTAGCGCATTTTCAACCTCTTCAAGCAACCTTCTTCCATTCAGACCATTTCTCCCATCCCACCAAGCCCCTGCCCCCCCCCCACGCCTCTGCTGTCTCAGATCCAGACAGAATGTGGCACATTGTGCAGCAGCGCTTGGGAAGTGGAGAGCTGCCTTCCCCAACCAGGTGCCTTCCAGATGGCTTGGACTACATCTCCCAGCAGCCCAGTTGGCACAGCCATGCTGTGGCAGTTGTAGTCCAAAGAGGGCACCAGGCTGGAGGGGACCAGGCCGCAGAAGGCTGACTCAGAGTGTTTTATTCTAAACAAGTTTCAAGCCTGACCTTCTTACTTTCTTTTTTACTTTCCTTTTATCTTAAAAAAGAAGAAGTTTGGTTGTTTTACATGCAAATTGGCACATGATTTCCTTGCAGGCAAGGGTTGATGCCCTCCAGACCCACATGAAGGGTGACTTCCATGCCAAGCACAGCTCACCAGTCATTGTGTTATTATTTATTGCATTTATAGTCCTCCTTTTTCTCAAGGTGGCATACATGGTTCTTTCTTCCCCTCCTCATTTAATCCCCACAACAACTCTGTGAGGTAGTCTAGGCTGGGAGGCAGTGACTGGCCCAAGGCCACCCAGTGAGCTACGTGGCGATCTGAAGCCTGGTGTCTCAGATCCTAATATGACACTCTAACCACTACACCACCGCTGCTAACAGGCAACCCCTCTGCTTTCTCAGGAAGACACAGGGTGAGACAACACGTGCCCTTGGCAAAATAAACTCTGAAATTTGCAGGGGAGAGCAGATGGGCCTTTCAGCTTTCCCCTGCCCATCCACTGACCTCCTCACCACTTGCTCCATGGGGCTAGGGCGTCAGGGTTCAAGTCTCCACTCAACCAGGGTGACCTTGCACTAGTCACTTTCTTTTAGCCTATAATACCTCGCAGGGCTGTGCTGAGGATGAAATGGGGAGCGAGAGAATCTTGAACCCTGAGCTCCATGGCGGAAAGGATGGATGTACATATAGTAAATTATGCTTTCTGAGCTTGACTGGAGGAAGGGGGGGGGGAAATCCAAGGGTGGCTGAAAGGTTAAACATCCTCCTCTGCTTAACAGTTCTCTCCTGAAAATGGGCTACCAACAGTAGTAAAGGTAAAGGTAAAGGTACCCCTGCCCGTACGGGCCAGTCGTGACCAACTCTAGAGTTGCGCGCTCATCTCACTCAAGAGGCCGGGAGCCGGCGCTGTCCGAAGACACTTCCGGGTCACGTGGCCAGCGTGACGAAGCTGCATCTGGCGAGCCAGCACCAGCGCAGCACACAGAAATGCCGTTTACCTTCCCGCTATAAAGCAGTCCCTATTTATCTACTTGCACTTAGGGGTGCTTTTGAACTGCTAGGTTGGCAGGAGCTGGGACCGAACGATGGGAGCTCACCCCGCCACGGGGATTCAAACTGCTGACCTTACAATCAGCAAGTCCTAGGCGCTGAGGTTTTACCCACAGTGCCACCCGCGTCCCTACACCAACAGTAGAGCTGTGAGTAAATGATGGTATCAGGAAGCCAAAGCCCCCCAAAAACAGAGCCAACTCATTTCCAGTTTTGCCCCCACCCACTGCACTGAGACTGAAGAGGAAGGAGCTGAGAGGTGTTTTCATCCCCTGGGCTGCATGTTAGTAAGTAGGCAGGTCAGGGGGGGGCTGGCTTTACTGAGCTTAGAGGGGCAGTGCCCCATTTACCCCAAGGCTGGAAAGCCAAAGGCACCTTGCAGATGCAGGCGACCCTTGCAGTAGTTCTTGTGTAAGGTAGGAGAGCTACTCCCTGGTACGAGTGGGGAAACTTTTTTGGCTTGAGAGCCACATCCTTGCTTGGCCAACCTCCCCCCCCCCCCACCCACCCCTGGAGCCATATTCTGAGAGTGGGCATGGAGAAGACAAAAGCGGGTGTGACCAATGCAAAATAACACAGTGCACACCCCCACACACTCATAGCTGTAACCTCACACATGTAAGAGTCTGCCTGTTAATTTTAAAGCTGAATAACACATGAAAAATATGCTTTAAGTCACCTGCCCTTTCTCCTCCAAGGGAACTTACACTCCATAATGCTGTCTCTGGAACTTCTCACTGCTCAGGAGAGTGGGGAGCAGCAAACAGTACAAAAATGCTTTTCTTTCAAGATATAAAATGTGTATCTGTTTGTGTACTGATGGGAGGCTGGTACTCTGATACATCCAGCCCCTTACCCAACTTTGCTGCACAGAATGTAGGAATTTTCTTTATCTTGGGTCAGACCACTGGTCCATCCAGTAGCCCAGGACTGACACTGACTGACAGAGGCTCTCCGGGGTCTTTCCTTTCCCCACCTAGAGAGCGAACGTGGGACCTTCTGAGTACAGCACAGATGTTCTGCAACTGAGCCTGTTGCCCACCATTTCTTACAGGGGAAAGCTGGAAAAGCCCTGGGATTGGGGTAGATTTCATTTAGATCCAATCACCTAAGCAACTTGCAGAAGGTTAATTGATATGCTGAAGATATCGTTCCCACCTCATCTTCAAGGTTATTGACTGCTTGCCAAACCTCAGTGATGTGAAAGGAATCAGGAACCATCTCTATTGATAACAGACTGTTCTCAACAGATGGCAAAATAAATCAAAAGCACCCTAGCGAAATGTCACAGCTTTTACAAAGGAAGATGCTGGGGAAATATTATCCACGTCCAATCTGATAGTGTATAATCCCAGCTGAAGTTGAAGAGACTTAAGAAAGTCTGTGGGTTTTACAGTTATTACAAGATCGAGGGTGCGCTGCGCATGGTGTTCACCAGCACTTCACTGTGGAAAACAGAAACAGGCTCTTAGCATATGTACTCTCGTTCTAGCCCATTCATAGTAGCCCCTCTCACCAGACTGAATTGCTGAAGACCCTCCTCTGCTGTACATAGAACTGTTCTGCAAGAGCTTGCATTCTACTGATTTAAAGGTTGAGGTGGTGTTTGTTCTTTGAAATAAATATATATTAGCAAAAGCACATAATTACGAATGCAGGAATATTAGAAGAGCCAGTGGATCAGGCCAGCGGCTCATCTAGTCCAATATCCTGTTCTCAGAGTAGTCAACAAGATGCCTCCGAAAAGGCTGAAAGCAGGACCTCAGTGAAACCACCCTCTCCCCACTTGTGAGTTTCAGGAACTGGTATACAGAGGTATTGACATGAATTTGTTTAGTTCTCTTTTCATAGAACTGTAGAGTTGGAAGAGACCCTTGCAAGGTCCCTTGCAATGCAGGAACCAAAGCTAAAGAATCCCTAACAGATGACCATCTGGCTTGTTTAAAAACCTGCAATGAAGAAGACTCCACCACCTTCTGAGGGAGTCCATTCCACTGTTAAACTGCCCTTTCAAAGCCATCAAAATTGTAGCCATTGCTACATCTTGTGGGGAGTGAACGCCACAGTTTAGCTCTATGTTGTGTGAAGAACTTCCTTTTATCTGCCTGGAATCTTCCAACATTCAGCTTCAGGGATTTGCCCTGAGTTATATTCTCCACACCATGCATAGATTTCTGGGCCTCTATCATATTCCCTGCTTACACACCCTTTTCTTAACTAAAAACCCATGAATATTGCAAGCTTTCCTCACAGGGGAGTTCAACACCTTGATCATTTTGGTTGCCCTTTCCTGAATCGTTTCCACTTCTACAACATTCTTTTTGAGCAATGGCAACCAGAAATGGACAAACTGTTTATACGTTTCAGTTGTGATGGATGTATTGATGGTTACTGTGGTTTTTAATGTTAGGTGATGAGTCTTCCCCAGTTTGTTTCACTTCCCCACTTTCTCTATTTTTCCTTTCTTTTTTCTTTTGTTAAAAATGAAAATAAAAATTAGCAAGTACTTTTGGAAAGTTCTAGTGTTGCTGGTGGATAACTTTAAATTCTGATCATCACTACAAAGTGGTCACTGCTACAACTCAGTATCCAGTATGATAGTAAAAATGAACCACCCAAAACAACACAAATTCCTAATTCAGAGGGTGTGCCTACCCTTGCTCTAGTGGAATACAGTTTTTCACTGCTGTGACTCACCTTAAAGAATTGTGAGGACTGTAGTTTGCATGGAGGACTAAGGTTATCCCCTAGCTTTGCACTTTCCCCTGCCCCACCACAAAACTACAATCCCCTGGCTTCCTTGGAAAGAGAGAGCATTGCTTCAACTAGTTTAAGTCTGCAGCACAGATATACTCAGAGTCTGTTAATCCTCTTCCAAGAAACAAAGCTAGCAAGGTGAAGCAAATTAATGAAGGTGCCAGGAGACAATTCTCCATAGCTGAGGGTGGAGGGCAAATGTAATTTGGGTAATGCTAGCAACAGCAACCTGCTTTCCACATGATAGCTTTTCCTTTCTGGAAGGCATGCTCTATACCACATGAAGAGCAGCAAAGGACCCTCTGCCAGGCTAATGACTCATTAGCTGTTCTCACCAATAGCTTTGCATTGATGCTTAGACATCCAAGGCACCTCAGACTGAAAGCTTATATCTTGGTTGATGGATGCCTTGTGAGTTGAACGTTTTGGGTCCCGAATGCCACAAACCAGGAAGTGACTGTTCCGGTTTGCGAACTATTTTTGGAAGCCGAACATACGACTGTATAGGAGTAATTTGGAGGCTCCATTCCTTTCCTGGCTCTCAGCTAGGCCCTCACCCCACCAGCAGTTCTGAAGTTCCTTTCCAGCTCACCATCTCCTCTGTTCCTGTGGCCCAGGGCAGGGATGGTGTTGATGGCAGCCAGCCAGGAACCAGGCAAGTGGTATGGAAAACCTCTGGTTGTAAGACAGGGATGTCTGGATTTGATAGCTCACTCAGAGTCACTGGTTGAGCAGAAATCTTCTGGGTGGGTGTGTCTGCTCCTCCTCCAAGGTTCCAGGTCTGAACCCAGTGATCCATCATCCCTACAGGAAGACCTTTTCGGAGTAATTTCCAGTTCATGATTCAAGGAAATGAACAATAAAATGAAATGAAGAGCAGATCAATTTGTAAAAGGCCTGTACATGATCATGTTGGCACAACTGTAGCTTATGGAGATGGGGGGGGGGAGAGAAAGCCATTTCCCCTCACCCTTAGTCTATTTTTAATTCCACTCTCCAAATGTATTGCGATTAGTAATGGCCCCCAGACCATTGTCTGCAAGCCTCCAAACCAAAAGAGGATTATCTAAGAATAACCCACAATGATAGTCTAGAGAAAGGCAGGGAGTTGGTGGGGGTAGGGGGTGGAGGTGGGGGCTCCAAGGCTGAACTGGCCCCAGTTTGGCTTTCAGCCTACAGCACCTCCAATTATTTTGCAGTGGCTTTTTAACCTCTAAACTATTTAGCGCTGTCACTCAGTAGCAGGAAACTAGTTCTAATTTAGTGCTCCTGGCTGGGTGGAGAGGATGGAGTAGTGAAAAGGGAGCGGAGAACTATTCAGATAGATAATGAACCCACAGAGGGAGCCTGAACAAGCCATGGATTTTGAGCAGATGGATTGATGTCAAGGCTTTATGGCTGCCTCTTTGACAGAGGAAAACCATGGTTGACCCTGGGAAGCCAATGGGCAATGTAAAAAGAGCTCTGCTAGGCTAGCACTCTGTGCCACTGTGGGCACCTGGATGCCTTTGAGAAGCCCATTGCAAAGCCTGAAAGATCAGTCCTCCATGCTCACACCATTAGCCTCCCCAGCAACCAGTATTCAGCAGCAAACCTGCATCTGAACATGGATGCTCCATGTAGCCGCCCCCTTCTAAAGAACACAACTACATGGGAAAGATGTGCGGGTCAGTGGTTAGAGAATCTTCGCTGCCTGCAGAAGAGGTCCCAGGTTCAATCCCCTGCAGAAGCATTTCTCAACCTTGGTTCTTCAGATGTTGTTCCACTATAACTCCCATCATCCCTAGCAAGCAGGACCAGTGCTTGATGATGATGGGAGCTGTGGTTCAACAACATCTGGGGACCAAACATTAAGAAAGGGTGTCCTACATCATCTCTGAGTAGGGCTAGGAGAAACTCCCTGCCAGAAACCCTGGAGAGCATCTGCCAGTCAGTGTAGACAGTACTGAGCTACCGGTATATAGATTGATGATCTGACTCAGTATAACTCAACAAGAACAATTCAAGGTGTAACAATGTGTTCCACTCACAAATTGCATTGTTAATGGTACTGCTGTTCTCAAGGGAGAAGACCAACTTTTTCTCTCTCCTTTGACACAGCAAATAGCTAAATCAGGAGTTGAGGGCCTCAGGCTTGCAGGTTTCATGACAGAGCTCTCTGGGTCACTTGTTTGTTATGGGGGTATCTTGACATTCCCTGTACTTGTCCTGTTAAAACCAGCTGTCAACCCTAAGTGACCCATCCCTGCACCAGGATGGTTCGGATCTTGCCAATTTGATGGCTCAGATAACACATAATTAGAACCGTGGTTCTTTTCTGCAGTTTTCCAAATGAGGACCTGCACCCTTCAGGTTGACTGCAAATGCGTGATGTAAAGATGAGCAGTGGAAAATGGGGTGCAGGCAGACGGTGCAAAGCCATCAGTGAGACAGCCATGCAGCAGACCCCAAGGCAACTCCAGCATGGCAAAGGCAACTGCCTGGAGAGCCTGCCAAGGAGGCAGCTGTTGTTGTTGCTGTTGCTGCTGCTGGAGAAACTCTGCAGGATGACATCCAAGACCTGAGAGCAGCATCTAGCAAAGGGAGAGGTGGAAAGGCTGGCTTGCCCCAGGAAGAAGCAGAAGTTAGTCATCATGACAAAATCCCACTCCAATAATGAGACTGAGCCATAACAACTTCTATTGTTTTTTGTTCAGGCTGAACTGAAATTGCACAAACGTATTTAAGCACTGTCAAAAACCTACAATCTTTTTGATAATTTTTCAAGCTCTCCTTTTCAAAAAGATTCAGCTCTCCAGGTAAATTACCTGGAGTTGACTTCACTTGCCCTCATTGATGTCATTACATAACATTGCAATCTGATTTGTTGCACAGAACTGTGCCACAAACCTGTTTGCTGTGTGATCCCTGGCTTGGTGAGATCACCTGCACAAAAAACCCAGGGACCATAAGCCTTACTCACAGTTGCTATAATTGAGACCATCACATTACCAAATTAAATTGTTTTTCCTCACCCAAAGCAATGGGTGAAGCTGTTTGAGGATGCTTTCAGAGAAAAGGCTGCAGAGACAAAGAAGATGTCTGATTATCTGCCCTCTGACTGTAGAGAGAACCCTTTGGATCTTAACAGCTACAGCACCAAAATATCTCTGGTCATCCCTGTACATCCAACCGTAGGATAGTGTTTCTGTGCCACTCCAAACAAATGCCAGCTGTACCCTGACTAAAGCTCTACCATCCTGGGCACAGCTGCTTTTCACAGTGCTGACCTCCTGAACCAAGGATGCAACAGACTGGAAATGCCACGAGCGCTTTTTTAAAATGTATGCAGCGAATGGAGGCTTTAGATATGAATTAAATATGAGCGTCAGTTGTGGTGCTCTTGCAAGGGAGTTTGGAGAGTCAAATGCAATGTTCCATCTCTTCTCAGTCTTGCAGTTTCATGGAACAAATGTCCATATGCAAATGTCGCCAAGGGAGAAGGAGCAAAGTGCCCCTACTCAAGAAGGACACCCGTGGTCAGTAAATTGGCTTAGGTTATGTTTTACAGCTGTGGGTTTATGGCTTCCAAGGAGAGCTACTAGGACCTTAAGAGGCTCAGAGCACAGGCCAATTGCACAATTTGCACCACACTATATTATGTTCATTTGCATATATAAAGGTAAAGGGACCCCTGACCATTAGGTCCAGTCGTGACCGACTCTGGGGTTGCGGCGCTCATCTTGCTTTACTGGCCGAGGGAGCCGGCGTACAGCTTCTGAGTCGTGTGGCCAGCATGACTAAGCCGCCTCTGGCAAACCAGAGCAGCGCACGGAAACGCCATTTACCTTCCTGCAGGAGCGGTACCTATTTATCTGCTTGCACTTTTTGGGGTGCTTTCAAACTGCTAGGTTGTCAGGAGCAGGGACCGAGCAACAAGAGCTCACCCATTCACAGGGATTCGAACCGCCAACCTTCTGATTGGCAAGCCCTAGGCTCTGTGGTTTAGACCATAGCACCACCCGCATCCTTTTGCATATATAGACGCACATTTATTTTTATTATTTATTACATTTATTAGTCACTTTTTAAACAGTGGCAACTCAAAGCAACTTATGAACAACTTACAGAAAAGTATAAATACATTAAGACCAGAGGACGTGCAGGGAATTACATTAAAACATCTCACCCACTCAGAAAGGCCATAAATAGTTAAAAGGCCTGGTTAAAAAGGAATGTTTTTGCCTGCCACCTGAAGATACATAACAATGGCACCAGGAAAGCCTCCTCAAAGAAAGCATACCACAAATGGGGAGCCACCACTGAAAAGGCCGGTTCTCATCTTGTCACTCTCCAGACCTCCCATGGAGGACACACTTGAAGAAGGACCTTGGATGGTGGTTGCAGGATCCAGGGTGGTTCCTATGGGGAGAGGCAGTCCATTTTGGCCAACATTCAGAGGAAAAGCATCTTCTGTCAGAGCCTCAGACCAAGACTTATTGGAAGCAGACTCTTTGGGCCACTGCAGCTCTGAGGAGGAGATGGAGCCATGGCCTGGCTCACCCCATGTGAGTCCATGGGCACTGGAGTCTCCCTCTCCTCCCCTGAACCTCAGGTGGCTGGTCCACAGATGCCTTCAGGGATCCAGAAGGCCTTGAGATGGGATCCCCACAGCAGTAAACCCCAGTACCCTGATGAAGCCAGGATGGCACTGGCCAGGAGGCAGCGCGCAGGAGATGAGGCCTCCAGTCCATGAGTACTAGCCCTGCTGTAAAACTCAGCCAGTTGCTCCAGGACTTTGCTGAGGCAACTTGGATGTTGGGTCTCAGCTGTGAGAGCATTGTTTGAAATTCTGAACCTTGCGGGAGTGAGTTCCATAGTTACACTATGTGTTGCATGAACAAGTCCTTTCTTTTATCCGTCTTGAATCTTCCAACATGCAACTTCATTGGAAGTCCGTGAGTCTTGGTGTTATGAGAGAGAGAAACTTTTCTCTATCCCCTTTCCCCATGCCATGCATAGTTTTATAAACTTCTATTATGTCACCTCTTGCTCACCTTTTCTCTAAACTAAAAAGTCCCAAATTCTGCAGCCTTTTCTCCTAGGGGTCTCACTCCATCACCTCCATCATGTGCCTGTCCTAATTGTGGCTTTAGGCAGAGGAACGCCTTGCAGCTGGTCACTGGAAACAGGGCAAACTCTGGATCAGCAGTCAATGTGAACCAAAGCACTCCATGAGGAAAACAATGTGCTTTCAATGTACAGTGTGAATGTGTCACAGGTGAGCATCTGAGTCTGGTCTGGGTAACTCTTGAATCTTCTTGTCATCCAGTTATGGTGGATTACATCCTGCACTGCATATAGAATACCCAATGGCTGGACAATGGGAGGCACCAGCTGGGGGAACCCCTAAGGGAAATCCCAGAGAAAGAAAGTTGGTGGGACACTGAGGAGAGGTCAGAGGGGGAAGACTGGAAGGAGGTGCTGGATAGTGAAGGGACAACAGGGTTTAATGGGCAGGAGGAACCTATGACAGGGAGCAGTTCAGACTCCGATGCTGAGGCAGAGGGAGGGGGGGTCAAGCAACTGGTGGAGAATCCCTGGAGTCTCCCTCTCCTGCTGTGACAAGATCCCCTCCAAGAATGTGCAGAGTAATGAGAAGAGCAGAGGCCAGAGGTGCACAGATGCAGTTTGAGACTGCTTGGGAAATATCTGGGAGAGAAAGAGCCTTAGAAAGGGTGGAAGACAGGGACCTTCAGTCCTGGCAACTGCTCCATAGGGGAAGTGTTGCTGAGTTGTATGTATGCTGTTTCCTTGAATAAAGAGTTAACTTCACTGACAACTGACTCTCCTTCTTCGTGCTGACCTGCTTCTGCCTCCAGCCCTGACACCCGGTGACGCATGGGGGGGAGGGGCTGCAATCACACTGGTCCAAAGGCATTGTAAGTTGGGCCTGGGTCATTTGAGCATCAGGCGATCTCTATATATTTTATTATATTTATTGCATTTATATCCCACCTTTTCCTCCAGTGTGCTTAAGGTTGCATTCATTGTTCAACGCCTCTTCCTCCATCAATCCCTACAATAACTCTGTCAGGTAGTTGAGGCTGAGATGCCGTGACTGGCCTAAAGGTCGCCCAGTGAGCTTCATGGCCAAGTGAGGGGATTTGAACCCTCATCTCTCCCAGGTCCTGGTCTTACGCTCTCACCACCATGCTGCACTGGCAGTCTAAGCTGTCATCCCTTGATGGCATCAAGGAGTAGCAGTCCTCCACATTTCAGGTTTTTTTAGCAATTATAAAAGAAAATCAATGTACATCGACATAAAGCATTATCTCCCCCCCTCCCCTGCCGCCACTTTCCCAAGGGTGAAGACAGCGGCACAGAATGTGATGTGACACATTTATCACCTTCCTGTATTGATGGGTGAGGAATCAGATGACCTTCCCTTGACAGCATTTGCTAGGCAATAAAGAATGGGGGAAACGTCAGGTTTTTTATATGGCTCTTTGCCAGGTGGTTATGATAGGGGAAATGATCGTGTCCTTTCTCCATCCTCTATTAATAAATCTCAGGCAGAACATTAAGATAACACCAAATTCCAGTTTGAGGCCAGAAAAGAGATATCTTGGGCTCCATCCAGGGAAAGCTGAGCACTCTCAAATTACACATTATGCCAGAGATTGGTGATTGATCTGCCACCAGTGAATACGTGTATATATATATATATATTCCTTTCTGGGGCAAAAGCAGTGTGTTTCAGGTGGGGCAGGCAAGTTTTATCAAGGGCAACCCAGCCAAAACCACCACTGATATTGGGGATGAGTTGCTGCTCTCCTAGGCCAAGTTGACACCATGCATTTAAAGCACTATGTTACCAATTTAAACAGTAATGGTTTTTCCGAAGGTATTCTGGGAGCTATAGTTTGGTAAGGATGCTGAGAGTTGTTAGTAGACCCCATTCCCCCTCCCCCAGAGCTACAGTTCTAGAATTCCCTGTGGAGAGCAATTGATTGTTAAGCCACTCTGCGAATTGCAGCTCGGGGGGGGGGGGGAATGGGGGGGGATAGGGGTCTCCTAACTCTCAGCACCCTTAACAAACTACAGCTCCCAGAATTCTTTGGGGGAAGCCATGACTGTTTAAAGTGGTACTGAGTGCTTTTAATGTATCGTGTGAATGTGACCAGAGCCCGCATAGGCAGAACCATAGACATTGTAAGAACTTTATGAACTCCACTGTCATCCCAACACTGCTCTGAACAAACTGGTGGGTACTAGAGACGAGATCCCTCCACTCACGAGGCAGAGATCACACTGCTGAGAAACCAGGGGTGGATCTTGAAGCATGGCTACAGTTAACAGCAGCTCAGTTTGGCATTTTAACAAAGTATTCCCAAAGGTTTGAAAAACAAACAAACATAGGGATAGAGCAGTCATTTGATTTATGGGGGGCAATCAGGACTGTATATGGTAAACAGGGGCTTATGTTCATCTTTCTCAAGACTGTTGCACACCTTGAATCTGCGAAGACCAGAAGCATCCAAGCAAAAATATCCATGACAAGTTTGTTTGTTACACCAATGTGCCTTCACATGAAAACAACTTTATGCAAGATTTGCTTATGGAATTAAACCAGGATGGCACAGATATTGGTTCTTGGGGCCTTCTGTGGCTATTACTGGCAACCAGCTGCAGAGTTTGATGCAATAACTCTGGGAGCATAAGGAAACTGTTTTAGAAAGAGTCTGACCACTGATTTACCTGACTCAGAATGGTCAATAGAAACTGGCAGCTGCCTTTTCCAGGGTCTCAAACAGAGAGGTTTTTCCCAGTTCTAGTTGGAGACGCCAGGGATTGAACCTGGCAACTTTCTGCATGCAAAGCAGGTGCTTTATCCCTCAACTACAGCCTTCCCCCTTCTATCAGGGAACTGCACAGCTGCTGAACGGGGCAGGAAAAGGTCTCTTCCCAGATGAAGAGACTTAGTGGGTCTTAGTTACCCATCTCTGCTTTTGTAGGAGACTTCTGAGCAACAACAAAGGGCCTTCAGATTTCAAACACAGTGTCTGGTAAAAGATTAAAATCCCAGCTACTCATTACGTGAGACAGATTCCAACCTAAATGGCATCTTGTTTTTCTGCAATGAAGCAAACCAAGCGGAACAAACCATGGTTAGAGGCAAATTTCACTCCGCACAAGACAGTGGTTTGTGCTTGACATTCTGCTTGTAGGCAGTTGAATCTTATTAGCCAAGAATTAAGCTCCCCAAATTTCATACTGTAATTCACCTTGGGACTTGTTGTATGTGTCTTTAAAAGGATAATTATTATTGTTGACATTTTTATTGTTCCCTTGTACAATTTCCTACTGAAGTTTGTTCTACCAGCATTTGTTATAGGATGCAAGCACTTCAAAATTATTATCTGTAATCCTTACAACAACTCTGTTAGGTAGAACAGTATTATTATCCCTCAACAGCAGGTGGGACTGAGGCTGAAACCACTAGGGAGTTCAGTTCAGGTGAGACTGGAACACAAGTCATGCAACTTTGTTGCACAGCCTGGAGGAGGTCTCAGAATTAGCATCTGTCCATCAGTTCCAGCTGGGGACTTAACAGTACTCAGGAAAAGATGAATGCGCTCGTTTTTCCAATGAATCAAAAAGGAAGCTAAAATAATGCAATTCAAATAAATCAGTTCAACTTAAAAACAATTATTTGTTTCTATTACTGTTAAAATTGTACTATTAAAAGGTTGTACAGGTCGCAGAAAGGTTAGCACAGAGGCAAGGGACCTATGATGCTCCAGATTTTGTGGGATACCCAAAGTGGTGCAGTGGTAAATTTTTGAAGTGAAGGAGGTCATTGTGGTACCTCCAAGGGGAGTCCAGAAGCAGGCAGTTGTGTTGTTCTGTTGTCCCTCCCCCAAAGAGCGGCGGTCCATAACACAATGCATTAGGATCAGCATAGCAGCAATCCTGTGTGAAGTTTCCTGGGACTCAGCTTCATTGTGTGGTGTGGTGGTTAAGAGCGGTGGACTCATAATCTGGTGAACCGGGTTCGCTTCCCTGCTCCTCCACGTGCAGCTGCTGGGTGACCTTGGGCCAGTCACACTTCTCTGAAGTCTCCCAGCCCCACTCACCTCGCAGAGTATTTGTTGTGGGGGAGGAAGTGAAAGGAGATTGTTAGCAGCTTTGAGACTCCTTCAGGTAGTGATAAAGCCAGATATCAAATCCAAACTCTTCTTCTTCATTGAACTCAGAGGTGCTTACCAGCTACATAGGTTCAACTCAAATACATTGTGTGGTATCCAATGCTTGTCTTATTCAAAGCAGAGACAGACACACTGAAGTTAACAGACATGACTACTGTAGGATCATGAATTGCATGGGGTAGGACTAGCACAATACAGCCCAATGAGCTTTGACTAAAGATCTTCAGGCAGCTGAAATACAAACTTTAGCTTTGAATTAGAAAAGCAAACCATCATGCAAAGAAATATTTCTATTTAAACTGCTAGCTTGAAGTAGGAACCCCCATCCACAAAAAGCAAAGAAGGCTCTGGCCTATGTTTATGTCCCTCACTCTCTGACTTCTTCTGTGCTAATCTGTTACAAACAAACATGAAAGCCTCTCCATCCCCTCATTCCCCAATGTGACTGCGGCTTCTGAGTGTTCAAGACCAAAAACACCTGCAGGGATGTAGGTTCTCCATCCCTGATCTATGACAACCAAATAAATAGAACATAGAGGTCCCTTGGGTTGCAAGGAGAGAGGAAGAGAGAGAGCAGTTAGGCTGTGTCTGTGTACACTTTTTAGTTGCTTATAAAGTGGGTACCTACCTTCCAATCTGTTGAAAAACCATAAGTTCTTAAATGTTTATAGAGTGGGGGGGGGGATAAAATAGAATATCAATTGGATGGGAAACACAGAAGTTTTAAGGAGAGCAGTGCATCTGGGTCTCCCACTGAAAATAATGGAAAGTTTGTGGACACAGGCCTTTTTAAATTGCCTCCTTTTGAATGGGCATTTGCAACATTTAATATGGGAAAGGTAGCCTTTTTAATTACATACATACATACATACATACATACATACATACATACAGTTTTTTCTTGTGCATTATGGAAGTACAGCCTGGCAATTTTAATTGGGTAGCACCATGCCTTACTATTCTAGTTTGTCACATGTGGGTGGTGTTGATGATAATGGATCACGCTCACTATTATAATAAGTGCTCCCAACTTTGCAGTACCTGTGAAGTGTGGTTCACACCCAGAATACCTTGTTACATTTGCTGACGACTCTTACTTGCCAAGCATTGAACTCCTAAACTTTTCCTTCTCAGGTGCAAGCCGACAATAAGCTTGGTAAGAGTTATGTAAATAGGGATATTGAGCAGAGGCACAGTTTAAAATGCTGGTTTCCATCACTCTTAAGGTTCATAGAATTATAGAACTGTAGACCTGGAAGGGACCCAAAGGGTCATCTCGTCCAAAGCAATGTAATTGTGGGTTTCCTTCTGTGAGCCACATGTGGTTTGAAAGGCAGGGTGGGAAAGGGATGAAGAAGCTTCTGCTGCTTTCCTGTGTGCTCTGGAATCCTTTGTTCCCTGCCTCTCCCTGTCTCCAGAATGTGGCTGAGGGCATATTCTCATTCCTACTTTTGTCCCTGGTGAAATCCTAGATGCACATGGAAGGCTTTTTCATTTATTTAAACATTTCTGTACAGCCTTTCATATGGTATCACAAGGCAGTGTACACACCAATGCAGAAACTGTAAACAGCTTAACACCTCGATAAAATCTACAGCAATGATCTGGGCAGCATGAAACCATAACCCTGATTTCTGGAACTAAGCACCGCCAAAAGTCTGAGCACGTTAGTATTGTTATGGATTTGTGGAGTCAGTCTGCATGATAACTGTGATCCTGTGGTGGTGAGTTTAGAATCTACAAGAGGAAATCTGGTGAACAGACCAGTCTGGTTCCTTTGTCAAGCTAATGGTCTTACCTGGCCTATTACGTGCTCTCATCAGCATCTCAAAGAGTGAGCTAGGTTGCCATAGCAATGGTCCTCTCCAGGAAGTGGGCAGGCAATTTTCTCCACCTCACCCCCCTCACCTGGCTGGATGCCACATCATCCTAGGGGGGTGGGGAATAGGCCAGGCAGGGGTTGTGTGAGAGTGAGTTTGGCTGGTGCAGGAAGCTGGAAAAACAGGAGCATGTCAGCTCTGTGCTGGACCCAAGAGCTGTGGCTTGGGGCTTCCCTGGACACCTAATGAGGAAGCAAGATCTGTTGGAGTGTTAATGCTGTGAGCTCAGGTTGTATATAGGGGTAAATCAAACCATATATCCTAAAGATGCAACAGTCTCTGTTGACCTTCATTCTAAGGAAAAGATTCCCGGGGAAGCGCAAGCACCCCTGTAGTTTTTTGCTGCTCAGAGATTGGGTTGCATGCAGCAGTTTTATTATTAATATTTATTAAATTTGTATATTGCCATATACCTGCAGGTCTCAGGGCTGCTACAACATAAAATCACAATATAAAAACACAAAAGACATAATAAAAACAAAAACAGCCCAATAACCCTCCCTCCCCAACACATTTTAAAAGGGCATTCGATGTCAATCATCCAAAGGCCTGGTTAAAGAGGAACGTTTTTGCCTGGTGCCTAAAGATGTATAATGAAGGGGCCAGCCAAATCTCCCTGGAGAGAACATTCCACAAAGGAGATGCCACTGCAGAAAAGGCCCTGTTCTCATGTTGCCACCCTCTGGACTGCTCATGGAGGAGGCACATGAGGGAGGACCTCAGAAGATGATCTCAGGGTCCAGGTTCATATGGGGAGAGGCAGTCCTTGAGATAATGTGGTCCTAAGCCATTTTAAGGCATTATAGGTCAAAACTAGCACCTTGAATTGGGCCCAGAAACTAATTGGTAGCCAATGCAGTCTGACCAGGATTGGTGTAATATGCTCAAACCATCTTGCCCTATGGAACAACCTGGCCATTGAATTCTGCACTAGCTGAAGTTTCCAAACCATCTTCAAAGTCAACCCTACATATAATGCATTGCAGTAATCTAACCTTATATGTAGGGGTGTAGCATGGGGGGTGCAGTGGGGGCCAGGGCACTGAGCACATTTTTGGGAGGGGGTGCAACCAGGCGTCCCCCAACAGACCGCCTCTCAACAGGGCTGTGTGCTGAGGGAGCTCCAATATCCCTTGTGCACAGCCCAGCTCCGCTCCCAGGTCAGTTCTGACCTGGGGGGCAGAGAGAAGGATGAGAGTCACAGCAGCGCTGCTGCCCCTCTCCTCCACTGGGCAGCTTCAGGCTAGGATGCTACTGAGGCTGCATTCTTGTGCCTGGCCAGGCTGGGCGCAACAGGCTCCCTCCACACCCCACGCTCTGGGAGCACAACCTGCGTGCCCGACCTAGGTGGTGGGAGAATACACCGCACCGCTGCTTTAGCAGGTGCCTGGATCTCAAGAATGTCAGTGTCTGTAAGCAGTATATTTGGCAGCAACCTGGCGGCAGGAGTTGCCGGAAGGAGTTGCCATCCAGCCATCTTAGGGACTTCACTCCAGATTGGTATAGGGCAGGGGTCAGCAAACATTTTCAGCAGGGGGCTGGTCCATTGTCCCTCAGATCTTGTGGGGGCAGACTATATTTTCATAGAATCATAGAATCATAGAATCATAGAATCATAGAATCATAGAATCATAGAATCATAGAATCATAGAATCATAGAATCATAGAATCATAGAATCATAGAGTTGGAAGAGACCACAAGGGCCATCGAGTCCAACCCCCTGCCAAGCAGGAAACATCATCAGAGCACTCCTGACATATGGTTGTCAAGCCTCTGCTTAAAGACCTCCAAAGTAGGAGACTCCACCACACTCCTTGGCAGCAAATTCCACTGTCAAACAGCTCTTACTGTCAGGAAGTTCTTCCTAATGTTTAGGTGGAATCTTCTTTCTTGTAGTTTGCATCCATTGCTCCATGTCCGCTTCTCTGGAGCAGCAGAAAACAACCTTTCTCCCTCCTCTATGTGACATCCTTTTATATATTTGAACATGGTTATCATATCACCCCTTAACCTCCTCTTCTCCAGGCTAAACATGCCCAGCTCCCTTAGCCGTTCCTCATAAGGCAGCGTTTCCAGGCCTTTGACCATTTTGGTTGCCCTCCTCTGGACACGTTCCAGTTTGTCAGTGTCCTTCTTGAATTGTGGTGCCCAGAACTGGACACAGTACTCCAGGTGAGGTCTGACCAGATCAGAATACAGTGGCACTATTACTTCCCTTGATCTAGATGCTAGACTCCTATTGATGCAGCCCAGAATTGCATTGGCTTTTTTAGCTGCCGCGTCGCACTGTTGGCTCATGTCAAGTTTGTGGTCAACCAAGATTTTTTTTTTTGGGGGGGGGAGAAGATTCAAGAGCACCACAAGCCCTGGTGGCTGCTTACCTCTGTCTTGCGAACGACGGGGGCTGGCGGCTGCTGTGGTGGAGGGACGATGAGCGGCGTATGAAAGGGCTCCGGAGAGTGGCTGCTTAAAATGGTGGATGCTTGAGCACTGCTGCTGCTGGCACCAACAAAGCCCAGCCCCCTTCCTCCTCTAGGCAGGGCGGGGAGAAGCCAGGAGGAGCGAGGGAGGAGGTACCGCCGCCACCGCCGTGTCAGGGGGAGGGAGGGAGGGAGAGGGAAAGAACGTGCGCGCTGGTGATCCATGCGGCGATTCCCGGACTGTCCGTGGGCCGAATCCAGAAGGCAGTTGGGCCTGATCCGGCCCGCGGACCTTAGTTTGCCTACCCATGGTGTAGGGTTTACTCCTGAGACTTTTCTCCTATCAAATATGTCCTGCAAGCAGTGGCGGAGGAACCCTCTCCGGCACCCGGGGCAGCGCAGCCCATACGGACTGCGCATGTGCGGCATCCTGCAGGTGCGTGCTCCGTACGGAATGCCGCACATGTGCAGCACGATGACTGTACAGGCTGCCGCATGAGTGGCATCCCGTATGGACTGCGCATGTGCGGCAGCCCATACAGTCGCCGTGTGAGAGGCAGCCCGTACAGACGCTGCGCGCCCTCGGCCGCTCTACAGCTGGGGGGAGGCAGGGGCTATCTTGTCACCCCTCCCAGAGTGGCACCCGGGGCGACCTGCCCCCTCCGCCCCCCCTTCCTACACCACTGCCTGCAAGACAGTTGGGTATGGATTTTTCCTCTGAGCTTACTCCTAAAGCCTTTCTCTCAGATAAGTGGAGCCACAAAGTAGCAGAGGTCGAGGATCAGAGTTTTAGTGCAGCAGTATGGGGCGTCCCTACTTAGGGAAGCATCCTCGTTGTCTTTATACTTAGGTTGAAAGTAGTTTAAAATGATCAGGGGAAGGCAGAACATTTGGGTGAAACAAGAGCTAAGCAACGCTATGACAGTGGTAAGTGACTCCCTCCCCTGCTTTTTTGCCTACATTAAATTGAGCCGGTTGTATTCAATTACTGTATTTCAAGCGCAGAATGGTTTCAAATGCCATGCCCTTCTGAATGCTCAGTGCTTGCACCGTGTTCTGTAATTCATCATCAAAACAATTGCTGGTGTAACAGCACTCACAGCAGGGATAATGGGAGCAGAGCAGGAGTTACACACTGCAGAGAAGGACGGCTCTCAGGCGTCCCGTCACCTATTATCATGACGCCAGGGGAAGCTAATTCATAGCAATGACAAGCGATCGCAAAGATGGGGGTGGTTTCCTTTAAGTCCTCAAGGTTGGAGCAAGTTTGTGCCTGGATGCAAATGTTTTCCTGGGGAAGAGGATCAGGCCACTGAAAAGAAAGTTCTGTGCAAGGAGGGGGCCTGGAATGTGGAATCGATTCAAAACTAGCTGGCCTTGCTGCTCTGTGATAATGGAGAAAGTTGTGCGTAATTTGAGATTTCAGCAAGGACTAGAACCTCCAGGCACTTTTTATATAATCTGGCATTTTTACATATACAGTGGGCCATCAAGAGAACCTTTGTCACAAGCCTAGCAAATCTAGAACTACACTTTAAAATCAGATAACATCAATATTCATTACGTGGACTTTGTTATTTTAACCCACGTGAAACTGTACTCAGTCTACGTGCCTATTTTAGAGTTTTATTTTTTATCTTTTAATTTTCACCTATTGTTATAACTCTCTGTTTTATACACATTATAAAATGCAATTAAAATGTCTTTACCTAAAAACTAATTGGGAGTCAGCCTCCTGAGTTCAGTATTAAGAGGAAATAAAAATGGAATTGGTGCAGTGTGTGTGTACACACACACACACACACACACACACACACACCTCCAGAAACACAAGTCAGGACTGCAGAGCAGAGAAGGGAACCCAGGGAAGTGAAAAGGATGAGATTTAAATTATTGCAATGGTTCAATTTACCTAAGTAACATTACACAAGGAGAAAGTAATTAGTTCTATAACATTGTAAGAGGAAGGGAGGCAGAATAATTGTCTGCAGTTATCTTACATAATAATTATGTGCTAGTTCACATTGTGATTTGGGGAACTTACAGCCAATAATGAGGCTGGCTGGGGTGTGTGTGTGCAGGTGGGGGGGGGGCTACTCCTGATAATGCTACATATTTTATTCCTTTATGAATCCCCCCCCCCTGTTTCGAGAAAGCCCATTGAATTCTCTAGCACTGGATTTCCTAAACTTCAGGTCCTTCGGAGTACAGAAAGCTGCTTTGACCAAATCAGGCCATTGATCTATCTCCCTTCCATCACCTGCTGCTATCCAATCCATTTTTTAACAGGAGATGCTCCTAAGGATTGAACCTGGGACCTTCAGAATGCAGACACTCCATCACCCGTCTACAGTGGTGCCTCTAGATACGAACTTAATTCGTTCCAGAGGTCCGTTCTTAACCTGAAGCTGTTCTTAGCTAGAGGCATGCTTTTGCTAATGGGGCCTCTTGCTGCCACTGCATCACCGGCACACGATTTCCGTTCTCATTCTGGGGGAAAGTTCTCAACATGAGGTAACTCTTCCAGGTTAGTGGAGTTTGTCACCTGAAGTGTTTGTAACCTGAGGCATTTGGAACTCAAGGTGCCACTGTACTGGCCTAAAGGTGTGTGTGTGTGTGTGTGTGTGTGTGTGTGTGTGAGAGAGAGAGAGAGAGAGAGAGAGAGAGAGAGAGAATACTCTCTTAGGAGCACCTTGTATGGAGTCAGAGTACTGGTCCATTGACAGCTGACAGTGGCTTTCCAGGATTGCAAGCAGGAGTCCTTTCCGGCCCTACCTGGAGAGGCCAGAGATTGCACCTGGGACCTTCAGCCTGCACAGCAAGGGACCAACCCCTGGAAAACAGTTCTTTCTGAAATAAAACTTGGAGGCCTGCTTCACTCTTGCACACCAAAAGATTCTGTATTCTGTGTGTAAGAGGAAGGCTTAACTCTATTTCTGAGGGGGTTCCCTACATGTCATGCCTGAGCCAAACGGCTGCAACTGCCAGAGATTGAGTTACAGAGCAAGCAGACACAGCTACATTAGTCAAAAACAATGTTTTGTATACGTTATAAACATGCAACGCCAAATAGTGCCAGAGGACAAAAGAAATTTATATGCAATTTTTACATAGCATTTTTTTCTTTTCTTATAACAATTTGATTCCTGACTTATTTATATTATTTTTTTAATAAATTTTTTATTGGTTTTTCACAATTTTTATAAACACAGACAATGCACAATACAAACAAACAAACAAACACATAAACAAACATGTATAATTTCAAATCCTTTTTTCTTAAACCTTGCTTCACCGACTTCCCCGTACCTCCCCTTTCTGCATCCCAATTTCCAAATTTGTTTCAGCTAATCCTCCCCCTTGATTTTATCTAATTTTCCCTTGTTCTTTTCTTTTACTTAATCTTTTACAGCTGTAGTCCCCTTTTTTCTATAACCTCAACATTTTAGCATTCATTAATTTTACAATATTTCTTAAGATAAATTTTGAATTTCTTCCAATCTTCTTCCGCCGTCTCTTTCCCCTGGTCTCGGATTCTGCCAGTCATATCGGCCAGTCCCATATAGTCTATCACCTTCATCTGCCATTCTTCCAGAGTGGGTAGATCCTGTGTCTTCCAATACTTTGCGATGAGAATTCTTGCTGCTGTAGTAGCATACATAAAAAAGTCCTGTCTTTCTTTGGCACCAATTGGCCGACAATGCCCAAGAGAAAGGCTTCTGGTTTCTTGGGAAAAGTACATTTAAGTACCTTTTTCATTTCATTATATATCTGTCAGGGGTTCAGGAGCAGAGGCGAGGGCAAGGGAGGAAACAGAGAGCGAGGGGGAGGAGGCAGAAGAAAAGATGAGTGATGACGACGACCCGAGATCTCCGAGTCTTTCCAGTGAATCAGAAGATTCACAGAAAGGAGCACCAGTGGCCAGGGCAAGGGGGGAGACTAGGGGGACACCCCAGGAAGATAGAGCCAGAGGGGACTCAGAGGGGAGCAGTTGGAAATCGGGACCAGCGTCACCGCCAGAGAGCAGGGAAGAGGAAGGGCGCCAGGGATCAAGCGCTGGCAGCTCACAACAGGAGGGAGGGCACGAGTCAGGAGTGGCCACACCTCCATCGGGGAGCGAAGAGACGGTTAGACGGAAGGTGGAAGGTTGGGCGCGCGCGCCAAGTTCAAATGCACAGGAAGGTGGCGCAGTAGGCAGCCCGGAAAGGGAGCCAGGTCCTAAAGCCCGGCGCAAGGAGACAGGAGGGTCCGGGGGGTCAGCGTCAGAAGAATCCCGGAAGGAAGAGACCCCGGGGGGCAGAGGGACCCAGAGAAGAACAGTCAGGCGGAAAAGGTGGAGCAGGGCTAGGATATTAAGTTGGTGTACAAGGGGCGGAGATTCAGACGGAGCTTCGCCGATCTAAGCATAAGACGTAGAGTTGCACGCAGCAGCTTGAGAATGGAAACTGTAACTCAATAAAGACTTTTATTTAATGATCGCTGGCTAGCGTGATCCTCTGTGAGCTAGGATCTGGAAGCAACCCTGACAATATCATTTCCCAGAAAGCCTTAATCTTCGGGCACGTCCACCAAAGGTGATAAAAAGTACCTTCAGTTTCTTTACATTTCCAACACTTATTATCAGGCAAATGGTAGATTTTTGCTAGCTTGACTGGGGTCATGTACCACCTATAAATCATTTTCATAATATTCTCTCTCAAGGCATTACATGCCGTAAATTTTATACCGGTGGTCCACAACTGTTCCCAGTCAGCAAACATAATGTTATGACCAATGTCTTGTGCCCACTTAATCATAGCTGATTTAACTGTTTCATCTTGTGTATTCCATTTCAGCAACAAGTTATACATTCTTGACAGATTCTTAGTATTGGGTTCTAACAGTTCTATTCCTGACTTATTTATAGCAGGTTTCTTCCTGTGTGTAGATTCACCCAAGGAGACCATCTTGGCTGTGAGTCCTGGAAGGCCTGCTCCCTGGCTAACAGACCTTTCTTCACTTGGCCTGGGAAGGAGGGACCCGGACTGACTCCAGCTACAAAAGCTGAGTGCTGCTGAACAGAATCTTGGGTTGGGGTCTTGTTTAGGGGTTTTCGCTGGGGTGAGGAATTGTTGCAGTTACTGATTTTTTTATTTTAGTTCTTATGATTTATGCAAAAAATGATAAATTTGCTTGTGTACTTTTTGATGTTTTATTTATTTATGACTACTTTTGCTATGTTATGTTTGTAATCTTTTTCATGCTGTAAGCCGCCTTGAGCATGGTTATTACTATGTAAAGGTGGCATAAAAATACAATGATGAAAAATGATGACATTGAGGGCTGGCCCTACCATGAGGCTGGGTGAGGCAGCTGCCCCAGGGAGCAGACAGAGCCTGTGTGCCAGTGTTCAACTGATCATATGGTTGGCTTTTGAACATGAAATGTGGGAGACCTCACAAGGTATGAGAAGATTTTCTATTCTGTTTGCTTTGAAAAGCAAGCCTACCAACTTTACACTTTGCAACACTATACATGAACTGAAACACACCCAGCCTTCAAAATTCACACATATCAGAATTTTGAAGTGCAGTTTTCCTGCCAAGTAATATGTACAAAAATGCATATCCCGGGGTGCAATGCCTTAAAATGCCTATATCTGTAAAAATAGCATGCAAAAATGCATTGTATTAGGTAAGATTGCTTTGCAAAAATGTGTACATTAGACAGTATTGCATACAAGAATGTGTGTATAAGGAGAAATTTTCTCTAAGATGCTGATAAATTTGCACAAGCAATTAAAATAATAATAATCACAAAGGGATGTAGAAATATAGAGAACTGAATGGAAGAGAACAAAAATGAGGAACTGAGAGAAAGCAGAACAGACAAATTGCCTGCCTCTATTGGGCACCATCTTGCCCACACCTGAGACTTCAAACCGCCTTGAACTGACCCTGCAGAGGAGGCTGAAGGGCACTCTGGGAAGGACAGGGGAAACGCAGTCAGAGACAGGCTGGGGGTCAGGTCCCAGCTTAGCCAGGCAAGGGTGATGAGGGAAGGAAAGGCTTTCAGTCAGAGGAGTCACTCAGACTGAGGGGTTGGCTTTGGGCCAATCAGAATCTTTCAGCCTCGGGTAGGTTCTCCTCAAATGAAGAGCAGAATAACAATGTGATGTGTTTAATTGCGGAGAGTGATTGACAATCTTGAGGGAATGACAAACACAGACTGAGTTAGTCAAACATTCATATGGCAGATGGATTTCCCATAGTAATCCACATGGGAAACAAAAATTCCTCTGGCAGACATCCGAAGACATCTCCTTTTTGCTGCTCTGTGCTGAGGCCTGAATGCCATACTGAGCATTATCCTTGGCTTGGTCCTCCTAGGATGCTTTGCTAGCCTTGTGTTAATCCCCAGGAAAATGAGTGTCCTCTGATCTCGCTTTCCAAACTGCGCTCTTCCCAAGCCAAGAGCTGCTGCTGCTGCAGCCTTGGTCCAGCTACCCCCGCCATCTGCCAGCCGCCTCCCAAGTTCTCTGTACCATCTGCCAGCCACTGGTCCACAGTAATCCCTGCATCCCAGCCAGATGGGCGGGGTATAAATAATAAATTAATAAATTATTATTATCATCATCATCGTTGTTGTTGTTGTTACCATCATCATCATTATAAATTATTATCCCAAGCCATTCGTTGCTTTCCTTCTGCTTTTCAGTCTCCCACTTAAAAGACTTCTAGATGACTGCAGTGCTTTGTTCATGGGGCTGCCCTTGTCAGAAACAAAAGCTTCTGGAGGGTGCCCAGTGAGGTATGGCTGGTAGAGCTGCCATTCAGCTAGATGGACCACTGATCTGTGTCAGGAATTCAAGGCAGCTCCCTCTGTCCCTGAAGGCACACTGTTCCTCCATGGGTGAGTGTACATGATTTCCTCTTACCTGGTGCTCCCTCCCTCAAGTGCACTTCCAAGTTCCCATTCAGGACTGGGGGTGCAATGTTCTGCTTCCATCACATCTACTCTCCACCCCACCTGGTGGTGACCAGAAGCAGTAAGTGTAGCTCTTCTGCTGATTCTGGTGGTGGGTAGTGTGATTGCTAATGTAGCAGTACCAGCCTAGGCTGGAGCACATCCAGAAAGAAGAACCGTACCTCAGTGGTTCTGCATTTGCTTTGCATAAAGAAGTTTCCAGGTTCCTGGCATCTCTAGATAAGGCTGAGAAAGAGACTCCTGTCTGAAATCCTCGAGAGCTGCTGCCAGTCAGGGTGGGGAATGCTGAACTAGATGGACTGTAAAATGTTTTAAAAATAAGAAGAAAGAAAGGATGGTGCAGTGGCCAGCAGTCCAACCTGGCAATGTTTACCCAGGTGCTGATACCAGACCTGCTTGCCACCACTGATGCACCATCTGCTACTTAGAGCCAGTGTGGTGTAGTGGTTAAGAGCAGTAGACTCGTAATCTGGTGAACCGGGTTTGCGTCTCCACTCCCCCACATGCAGCTGCTGGGTGACCTTGGGCTAGTCACACTTCTCTGAAGTTTCTCAGCCCCACTCACCTCACAGAGTGTTTGTTGTGGGGGAGGAAGGGAAAGGCGAATGTTAGCCGCTTTGAGACTCCTTTGGGTAGTGATAAAGCAGGATATCAAGTCCAGACTCCTCCTACTTCCAGGGTGGTCATTGAGAGGAGGGCTTGGCCGAGGCCCTCGGTGTCTGCCCTAGTTCCATCAGTCACTGGGGCTGCATCCTTTCACCATTTATGGAGTGCATCTTGATGGCTGCTGAGATGTGAGGCTTAAAGTCCCTGGAATATTGTGTCCTGGGACCTGCCAAGATTTATTGAGTCTAAAACAGGAATGAGGAGCCTAATATTGCTGGACTACAACACCCCTCATTCCTGACCATTGGCCATGGTGACTGGGATGAAGGGAGTTGAAATCCAACATCATCTGGAGTGTCAATGATCCCTGATCTAGAAAAGAATTATCCGCACTTTCTAGAACCTAACACAGATTCTCTAGGGGTCTCGGATAAGGTAAGGTAACATGACCTTAGAAAGATTTAGCAAAGCAACCAAGAGCTTAAGGTGTCACCAGCACAAACACCTGATTAGCTCATTTCAAGCAAACAGAGGAAAGAAAGTACTAATTATCTTGAGAAGCACTAATTATCCAAGGTATTTAAACTACAAATATAGAAAGCTCTTTTACTTTTCTCTTTTACTTTGTCCACTGGGAAGCCTCCCATCCTTCTCTGCTCTCCAGCAGAAGGACCCAAGTTGGAAAAGAAGCTTAGGTGATTTCACAGCCTTCTTGGTGGAATTCACATTTCTGATTCCCATTTATTACTGTGCAAAATTTCGTGATGTGAGTTGGCTGCAAAATCCTGGGCAATGCATCAAGAACAATCCAGGCTGAGCTGGATTTTGGATTTCTAAGGAGAGTAATTATGATCCTGAGGGAATGTGGAGTGGGAGGCAAGCTGTCCCCTGTTGGACCACCATCAGCTAATAACCTAGTACTTGCAGGTTGCTGGGATTATTGCAACGAATATGCTGGGCAAGATGGACCTTGATCTGATCAAGCAAGTTGCTTTTCATGTTCTTAAGCTTGAATACAGAAAGTTACATTTGTCATTGCTGAAATTCATTTTGTTGGTTCACTAATCTGTTAAAATAATCTTTCATCTTGAATCCATTGTCTGAGGTATTAGCTGCCACTCCCAGTTTGGTGTCACCTGGAAGCACACACAGACACCAGCCCTGGAAGGCAAGAGGACAAGGATACCTTCCAGGCAGAAGCCCTGGAATAGAGGGTGGAGCAGAGCTAGAGGGGGTGTGGCCTGGCGGTGGCACAACATAAATGGTGGCCCTCCAGAACTTTCTTATGTTGTGAACCTCTCAGAAGGCCAGAATACAAATTTAATAAATGAAGAAAAAAAAATAAATTCAATTCCAGGTCTGAGGTACCCCCCTCCTGGGTTTGTTTTGATGCAAAGTTCTTGTTGACTTCTCCCCCTTTTCCCAATTATGCTCCTTTCATCCAGATTCCCAGGATGGGGATCCATCCTACAGCATCTACATGCCTTCTGAAAGCAACAGAATAAGTTGTCCTTGAAGGATTTCCCTCCAAAAGCAGGAAGTATCTGGGAAGGCTCATCGTCTTCCAGAGCATGGGTAGGCAAACTAAGGCCCAGGGACCGGATGCGGCCCAATCGCCTTCTAAATCCGGCCCATGGACGGTCAGGGAATCAGCATGTTTTTACATGAATAGAACGTGTCATTTTCTTTAAAATGCATCTCTGGGTATTTGTGGGGCATAGGAATTTGTTCATTATTTTTTCCCCAAAATATAGTCCGGCCCCCCATAAGGTCTGAGGGAGAGTGGACCAGACCCCTGCTGAAAAAGTTTGCTGACCCCTGTTCCAGAGTATCCTCGTCCACTAGATAACTCCAGTTCATGAACAAATTAAGTAGGAAGCTTTGTGTCCCATCTCTGGAAGAAGAGCACTCTAGTTAATAAAAGGCAATAATCAAGATCCACAGATGGCGGGAAGCTGTAGGTGCCTGAGGCAAGATGGATTGCCATGAATTTATGATATGGTAATTCAGTTACTCCAAGTCATGGTCATGTATCTGCATCTGAAGAAGAAAAAGATGCTCACTGTCCATGGCTCAGAACACTTGGCACATCGAAATTAAAAGCCATAACCCAGTGTAACTGATTTAAGGACCTGGAGGCCTGCACTTTCCTGTCACAAAAGGACTGTTCATCACCTTCAGCTTTTATAGTATATCTATACTATAAAACATTGTTGTTTCCCCAGGAGTGTCAGGCTCTGTTGTTTTCTAGTTAAAGTATTTGCTGCACCCATCTCTGTTCTATTGTTAGACTGTTTTCTCTCTATTATAAAAGGGAGGCTTGGATCCTGGTGTTCAGAAAGGTACCGTATTTTTCGCTCTATAACACGCACTCGACCATAACACGCACGTAGTTTTTAGAGGAGGAAAATCCGTAGGCATGCCACCCGTAGGCATTCCCTCCATAACACGCACAGACATTTCCCCTTACTTTTTAGGAGGAAAAAAGTGAGTGTTATGGTGCAAAAAATACGGTAAATAATATTTATGTTTTAAATAAACTAAAAATGAATAAAACAGGCAAGCATTGCTGCTCCCTTGTTATGAAGCACCCCAATCTCTGAGCAGTGAGAGACCCCGGGAGTTCCAAGAGCTTACCTGGGGTTCAGTTCCCTCAGAATGAAGATGGGCTGCATAGGATGGAGGAGCTCACAGCATTAGCATGAATCTTGCTTCCCCAAATGTTTCCAAAGCCCAGCACAGAGCAAGACATGCCTCTGTGTATTCAGCTTCCAGCTTGCTTCCAGCTCACTCACTCCCAACTCTGCCTATTGTTCTCCTACATAGCAGCTAGGTGAGGGGAAAGACCTGCCTATATGGTGTATATACCATAGAGCAACTTATTTGGATATGCTACACTGTGGTACTTACCTAGCCATCCAAAGCCACTATCTTGACAAATGAACTGGTTTGGCTAAGCTTTCTCTTATGCATCCTATCTGCGCAGATACAAGATCCCAAGAACTGGAAGGGACCCATGGTATAATCCGACTGATGACTCCCCCCCCCCGCCCCCCACAACTCATAACATCATGTGATGGATTGCAGAGTGTCGCTGAAAGAGTTAACTGCTTTCCAAAGGGTGCACGATAATGACCACAGAGGAGTGAGTGGAGATTTGAACAACAGGCATTCACCTTGTCACTCATGTTCATGCTATGCCAACTGTCTTGACCTATACACTGAGGGACGAGACAAAAAAACCTTAATGAGAAGGGGGGGGGGAAGAGATTTTCATCTAAATAGCACTAATTGGTGGCCACAAACTGGTACACATTTTTTCCTGTTCAACAATACAATGTTATTTGAAAATGGAGACTTGGGATTGGTTTGAAGCCCTGGTCAAACAGCGAGCATCTGCCAGGGTCCCTGGATCATCATCGCCATGCACCTCCCTCCCTGGCTCCCTGGATCAAAAGATACAGTAAATAAGTGGTGAGACTTGCATGCTAAAGGCGCCAGCCCCCCCCCCCCAGCAGCTCTGGGGTGGGCTGAGAATGTCACCTGCTAGAAATCCTGGAGAGCCATTGACTGTGTAGACCCAGGGGTGGGGAATCTGTGGCTCTCTCTATGTTGTTGGACTCTAACTCCCATCATAACTGACCATGGGCTAATGGGAGTTGGAGTCCAACCATACCTGGGGAATGAGAGAGGGTCATTTTGATGGGAAAGGACCATAGCTCAGCATCTGCTTTGCATGCAGAAGGTCCCAGTTTCAATCCTTGGCATCTCCAGGTAGCTCTGGGATAGATTCCCTGTCTGAAACACTGTGTAGACAATTCTGAGCTAGGTGGGCCCATGGTCTGATTCAGTATAATCTGCCCTCCAGCTTCCATACGGCGATTCAAAGCTAGAGGGACCATTGAGCTGGCTCCATATAAGGCAGCTTCCTCTGTTCATCAGGAACATTGGTGGTAGGCTCAGTGGTAGAGCACATCTGTTGCTTGTGTGCCGCAGGTTCCAGGTTCAATTTCCAGCAACTCCGGGTGTGGCTAGGAAAGACGCCTGGCCTGAAATCCTGAAGAGCTGCTGCAAAACAAGCCTAGATGGACCGATGGTGCAACTCAATAGAAGGCATATTCCTGCACATATGAACGAGCCCAGAGCAGTCTTCAAACTGATCCTCAACATCCAGACAATGTTATTTCTAAGGCTGTGTCATGGCAACATTAACCATTCTAAAGAAGAGAATTCTTGGCAAGTAGAATTGTCTCCGTATCCAGATACCTTGGTGAGCCTCTCTCTCCGTACACTCAAAGCAGAGGAACTAACAGATGCTAAAGGAATAGCCAGATGCTTTAATTGAAGAGGAATTCAGGCATGATTTTATTTTTTCTGACAGTAAATCTATAGCTTGAGTGGGAAGTTACTGAGTGGAATTCTCTGTTCTCCACTCCGGGCTGAGGAAACGCATTCCCCTTAGAAGCTGTCAGAATCTGAACTGAGACGTTTTGATAACAATTCGATATGAGCCTCCCAGCTATCCCGTTTCTCAGGCATAATTGGTGGTGGAAGCCAAGCGATTAAAGCTCTTAGTCTATCTGGAATGGGCTGAGAAGCTTTCAGTTCTCAACTGCAAAAGGGAATGTGCAAAAATCCCTCTTCCCTTTGCTCTAGAATGAAGACCCGGTTCAAATGGAAGCAGTGGATGGTCCACTGAGGGTGCCTTACTCGGGGGAACAGCAACATCAGGAGTTGGCATCCTCTGGCCTCATCAGAATCATCATCTGTTCTTACATTACTCAGCCCTTCACCAGCAGGTCCCAGGGCATGTTACAACAATTGAAAATTCAGAATTAAAAACAGTTCAAACACACTGCTACCAACATCTACTTCAGTGAGCAGAAACGAAGAGTGAAAAGCAGGTGCTTCTGTATGTCTGCATAGGAAGCTGCTTCATCCCAGGTCAGACTTGTGGTCCAGCTAGCCTGGCACTGTCTGCTCCAGGGGTGGGGAACCTGTGGCTCTCCAGATGGTGTGGGACGTTCCTGTGAGCCCCAGCTAGCACAGCCATCAGTGAGGGATGATGGGAGTTGTAGTCCAGCAACATCTGGAGGGTCACACCAGCACCTTACCCCGATCTACGCTGAGTAATGTAAGAAGAGCTTGGCTGCTGAATCAGACCAAAGAGGACCCATCTAGTCCAGGATCCTGTCCTCCCAGTGACCAGCCAGATGCCAATTATAGAAAGCCCACAAGCAGGATCTGAACTCAGCACCTCTGTGGGGTTTCAGACCATGGCCTCCTCATCCACCCCATTGTCTTCTCTGGGTTCCTTTTAACTAGAGATGGTGGGGAGAGAACCTGGGAAGTTCTGTCTGCAAAGTAGGTGCCCTTCTGCTGAGCTACAGTATTTGATGCAGGGCTGGAGCCAAAGGTCAGCCTGGTTGGGCACCTGCCGAGGGTCCACAAACACACACCCAAAAGGGGACCACTGACAAAGAGCCCCTTACACCTGCTCCTCCTTTACACCATTGCAGCCTGCTTGTTCACCTGCGTGTTCACCTGCCTCTTTTCCTGTCACAGAAAATGTGAGCAAGCAAAGTACTTGCTCATTGGCTGCCTGGCAATCAATAAGGCAGGAGCATTGAGGAAGCCGGAGGGGTGCAGCAACTAGAAGTGATGGAGGGGGGGGAGGGAAAGAAGGACCACTGAAGGCATCCTGCTCGGGGGCTCCTTGAAAACCTGGAGCCAGCACTGCAGCAGGAAGAATCCAGAGCAGCTGGATTATTTATTTCTTTTTAAAGTTTTCTAAGTCACCTTCCAACCAAACAGATTCCAGGGCTGTATACAGTACTTTTTTCGGGCAGGATGCAGGGGTACACGTACCCCTAAACATTTTGTGAATCTAAACTTTTTTAAAAAAGTTTCTTCTCTAGCACGGTGAATCGTCAGTTCCGCTCCTACCCCCGATGGCAGCCTCATTTCCACTCACGGTGTTTCCTGAGTCTCAGATGGAATGAGAGTACCTCTAAACATTTTTTTAGAAAAAAAGCACTGGCTGTATATAATCATTTTTTTAAAAGATATAGTAGCACAATGCAACTTCTCTTCTACCACAACAAAACCAAGCAGTTTTTAAAAATGAAATCTGCGAAGCAGGCAGGGTCATGATGAAGAGATAAATTTTCTAGATAGTTTACTGTAAATTATTATGCCCTAAAACAGCTGGTGTTGGAACTCACCAGAGAGGTAGCGATCCTGGACTTAAGTCTAGAGTGGCGCCCAGGAACTCGTGTGAGATGTGTTGTTGAGCCAGTTGGGAGCTGTGACCATAGTACTCTACTATTAAACTGAACGCGCATGTAAATGGCCATGTTTTGCTTCTGGATGCCAGTTGCTGGAAGCCACAGGAGAGGGAGAATGCTCTTCTGCTCAGGTCCTGTTTGCCATTTTCTCAGAAGCATGTGGCAAGAACAAGATGCTGGACTACAGGGCCTGACCCAGCAGGCTCGTCTCTTTGCACCATCAAAAAAAAGCTAATGCTATTCTAGGCTGCATCAACATATAGCGTCCAGATCCAGGAAATCATAGTACCACTTTATTCTGCCTTGGTCAGATCACACCTGGAGTCCTGTGTCCAGTTCTGGGCACCATAATCTAAGAAGGGTATTGACAAGCTGGAAGGTGTGTAGAGGAGGGCAACCAAGATGATAAAGGGTCTGGAAACCAAGCCTTATGAGGAACAGTTGTGGGAGCTGGATAAGAAGAGACTGATAAGAGATATGATAGTCATCTTGAAATATCTGAAGGGCTGTCAATTTTATATCCTTCTGTGATCAGATGAGTTATTTTTGTCATTTTTTACCCTTATAGATTTACCCTTGTTCTAAACTAATAATTGTGCACTGTCTACATTTTACTACAACAGGTAATGTTGCATGAACACATTCTCTTCACATTTTATTTACCTCATGGAAATAGATGTTGACGAAAATCTTGTTTTACTTAATTTTGTTAGCTCGATGATTAAGCCCCTCTGGAGGAGGAAACATGATGTATACCGGAACTATGTTCAAGTGTTGAGCACCTGTTAATTTATGAGTGGATTCTTCTGCTATCAAGATTCAAATATATTAATGTTCATTAAGAAAAAGATTACTCCTGTTACTTTCATGGTTGTTGAGATTTCTAACTTTGTAACGGTTGCCCTGGTGATCTTTTGTTACATTGCATTTTGCTACTTTATCACCACTCTCCCTGTTGTGTTGTTGAAGTACATGGAAGATGGAGCAAGGTTGTTTTCTGTAGGACCCAAACCAATGGATTCAAATTACATGAAAAAAAGATACTGAGTAAATATCAGGAAGAACTTTCTGACGATAAGAGCTGTTTGACAGTGGAACGGATTCCCTCAGAAGGTGGTGGGTTCTCCTTCATAGAAGGTTTCAAAGCAGAAGTTTGAAGCCCTCCTGTCAAGGCTTCTTTAGCTGAGATTTCTGCTGTGCAGAGGTTTGGACCTTTGGGTCCCTTCCAACTGTACACTTGTATGATTCTTATGTGGGTGTGGGTAGCTTTCCTTCTGATAACTCCCTGTCATTCACTTATCTTAGGATCCAAGCCACTATTAGCAGAAGGAAGTCAAAAGCAGCACATTGTCATTAAACCCAACAGGGACTCCCATTACGTTGTCTCGCCAAGCTCCAATGGCTGCACTCCTCTGTCCCCCATCTGTCTGGGATGTGGAGAGAAAATGGAACATCACTTTGAAAGTAAATTGATGCAAAACAAAATACTGGTTCTTATTTATTTCTAGATGGGTGGGGAGGGGAGCCCACAAAACAAAATTAAAGAACTCCACCAAGCCTAAAATACAAACCATGCAGAGCATTTCTTCATTTCCACAACACAGAGTGGGAAAGGTGGCTACGGAATGCTTTCAGTGCTCCAGGAGTAGGTGAAAGGACAAATTAAAGACACATTTTCCCACCGGGTCAGAGCAGTGCTCCTCAGAAAGCAAATTGAGAGAGTGATGTTTAAGGCAAGATCAGAGAGCGTATCAAACAAGTGCTTCTATTACCTAGAGGCCGATGCAAGCCCGCGATGAAGCATTTGACAGATGAAAGCGGATACACATGTAACGTTAAACAAGCCGGCAGCTCATACTCTGGTGCTGAATGAACAAACAGCTTCCAGGCCGGCCTGGATTAACCATTAGGTCAACAACCTGATCCTCCCTGGAAATGCCTGGTGCAATTGGCATGTGTGTGTCTCACAGATGCAGCTCCAGAAATAGATGCAAAGCATGTGCAGGGGAGCAGGAGCGCGAGGTACGTTTTGGGAAGGGAGCAGTGGAAGAGATCTGTAGTGCGGGTGCTAGTGCTAGCCTGAAGACATCTTTACAAAAAGTAATAATAATCACAAAGTGATGCGGAAATGTGATGCACTGACCTTAAGACCGGGAAAATGAGAAAGTGAGGAAAAATTGAAATGGACAGATTCCCTGTTGCAGAGTGGGATGGATCTGAAGGGATTCAACCAATTGCCTTTGAAGAGGAGTCTCAAGACTCCGAATGTGTTGAGCCACTAAATCATTCTCAGTGCATTTCTTCTTATCTTGGCCAAGGACTACCACCATTTGGCTTTTTCAGCTCCGTTATAAACAGCACCAAGAAAGTGCTCTTTCGCTCTGTGCTGTGGTCTTTGTCTCATCCAGTTCCTAGAGTCATCCAACTCATGCATTTATTTCAGTCTCGCCCAGCCATGCCAAACACTCGTGCCGATTTGGCAAAGGGACGCCATCCTAGGAGCCAGTTTCCCCTCCACAGATGTATATCCCTGGCTGGAACTTCGGAAAAGAACAGGCAACAAAGCTTTTAATCTTTAGCTTTCGTTTTCTTCTGGTTTGGTACTCATCCAGTTAACAGCAGCCACTGGATGAGTGCCAAAGACCATCGTTGCCTGGTGGCTCATGCGCTAGGAGATACAGGGGGTCTCTTCACCCCACCCCCTCACCCAGGAATGGCATCTGTGCAGGCCCAAACACATCCCTGGCATCCAGATTTCAATCCTTGAAGCCGCAAAGGTCCCTCAAGTTGCAGAAGATGAAATGCCATTTTAGCCAAAAGAACAAGCCATTGAGACACAAGGCAGCCACTTCTTTTTGCCCCATTGTCACATTTCAACGGCTTGGCTTCTTCAGCATGCTGAGTGTGCCATGGTTCAAGGTGGCCAAAGAGATGGGGAAGGAAGGACCACACAATATAAAAAATTAACATATTGTTTCTTTACAAAACCAGAGTTGGTTAGAGAAAGAGAGAGAAGGGGGCTCATTAAGCCTTCACAATGGGGTATAGGAATATGCAAGGTTGCCTTCTACTGAGTCAGACCATTGATCCATCAAGTGCAGTATTGCTTGCTCTGACTGGCAGCCTCTCTCTTGGATTTCAGGCAGGGGTCTCTCTCCAGCCTTAACTGGAAATGCCAGAGGATGAACCTGGGAGCTTCTGCACACAAAGCAAAGGCTCTAGCACTGAGCTGTAGCACTTTCCCTAAAAGCAAAATAAAATTGCAATCTTAGTGGTTCTGATATTAAAATATATATATACAGAAAGCTGCTTTGTGCAAAGCTATACCAGTTGGTCCATCAAGCTCAACACTGCCCACACTGACTGGCAGCAACTCTCCATGGTTTCAGACATCCTTGGAGATGCTGAGAATTGAACCTGGAAGCTTCTGCCTGCAAAGCCAAAGCTCTAACACCGAGCTATGACTCTTCCTCTGACTGGGAATGGAACAGGGACTTTGCCAGCTGTTTTTTGCTCTCTTAGCTGCCTCCTCAACCATTTGCTTCCCTCCTTCCTTTCAATCACTTGCTGTTTGGCTGACCAAATGGTATTCTGCAGCATGTATAATCAGGAGAGCAGAAAACTCCTCTGCTTTGGCAGCTTATTTCCCCTTCCCGAGTTGGGAAAGTCAGCTTTCCACCAGCCTCTTTTCTGCCAAGAAAGGTTACCTTCAAAACACACCTCACATCCCCCAAAGATGACTGAGTATCTTGGAGCCACTCTCTGCCTTGCTGAACGTGTGTGAGTGTGTGTGTGTGTGTGTGTGTGTGTGAGAGAGAGAGAGAGAGAGAGAGAGAGAGAGAGAGGCTCCTTCCCTGACCATATTGCAGGAGTAGGGGAAGGGATGAATATTTCATGACAATAATTTTCATAATAAATAATTTTGCATAAAATGCTGCCACAGCCTGTTAGATTATCTGCAACATTCCTTGCTTGTTCACTGCCTCTTCCCTCTTTTAAAAGGCTGCCTGGAAAATGTGGATGTTTCAGAAAGTCTGAAAGAACTCCTCCTCCTGTGCCCATCCACAGCAGTCTTCAGAAAGTGCTCTATCACGCTGGAGAACAAGGGCCAGGGCTGGCCTACCCATGAGGCAGCGTGGGGAGATTGCCTCAGGTGGCAGATCCTCCTGTCGGCAGTGGATCTCCATGCCCGTTTTCACTGCCGCATGCCCACATGCTGCCCACACCACCACCACACCACTACCATGGCAATCGCACACCTGCTTTTACTCCCCGGGCTGCCTCAAGCAGTGTACAGACATTTGGCATTTTTGGTTTTGCCTAAGGCAGCAAAATGTCCTGGTCTGGCTCCAACACGGACAGTCTGATGGCGGACAGAATGGTTTTGTTGGTGTAAATTTCTCCCTTTCCTTCACCTGAAGTAGCCATAAAGGAAAGGACACAATATTTTGTTTTTTGTTTATATATCCTGAAATGTACCTTTGTGTTTCATCTGTCCTAAGTAATGGTTCAATAATGGCTTACCTGTGGTGGGTTTCATGCTTAATATGATGTAACACGATAACTAAGTTGTTACTGTAGGTTTGCCTTTTGTCAATGTTTATTTGCTTTTCTGTTGCTGGAAAACCTTTCAGATTCATTGCTCTGGAGGTATGCACTACCAGGCATGTCCAAAGTCTGTTTCAGGGGCCTAATCCGGCCTGCCAGTTGGTTTAATTTGGCCCCTGTGGCAGTTTATCTCCTGGGGGTAAAATCCTAAAAAAACCTCACCAATTTCAATCCTAAAAAAGGTTAAAAACTTTGGTCAGCCCTCACGGCCCTTCACTTCATCAAATCTGGCCCTCTTTGAAAAAAGTTTGGACACCTGATGCAGAACCTTTTCTTTGTCAATGACAAATCTTATTAGTAAAAGTATAAATGTTTTTTTAAAAGAAGAAGAAGAAGGTGCTGTATCCCGTGGATATTCCTATTTAGGCCTCTCAGAGGCAGGCTGGGTTTCCTCAGAATGAAGGTCAGTGGAGATTGTGGTGTCTTTAGGATATACGGTTGTATTTACACATATACACTACCTGAGCACAGGATGGTGGCGCTCACAGCATTGACACTCCAACAGATCTTGCTTCCCTATTAATTTTCCGGGGAAGCCCCAAGTCACAGCTGTGGGGTCCTGCACAGATCAAGACATGTCTCTGTGTCTTCCAGCTTCCAGCCTCAGCCCCAAACTCACATGAACACAAAGCCCTCCTTGGTTGTGAGTTGGGGGTGGGAAAATGCCTACCCATTTGTCTCTGTGGCAACAAAGCAATCCCTTTGGTCATGTAAATGTTCTTAACCGGCCAGCTCAGGCTATTGCCTTACAAAGAAATATTGTCTGACCAGTTTACCAGGTTTGTTCTTGTACAGTCTAACCCCATATTTACAGGACTGCAGGTCTGGAAGAGACCCATGGGTATCATTCAGACTGGCCCCCTCCTGCAGACTGATAACAATACATCTATTTTCATTGTTCCTTAGATATGGCAGGTGTACATTTTCATCTGTCTAGCAGCACTTAATGAGTTTTGGCAGATTGTCTTATGTTGTACACCCTCTTGGTAACTTCTGGTTTCAAGGTGGAATATTAGAGAAATAAATAAAATTGCCGGCCCTGCCCACTCACAGGGACACCCCTCTGTCTGATCTATTTAATCTGACTTTAAATTGATATTTTAAATTGTGTTTGGCTGGATCTTCCACAGTGCCTTGCTTTAATGGAATACTGTAAAAAAAGAAAAATTTTGTCACCGCCAAACCTGCTCAGGAGGGCTCCTTGAAAATATGTGTTTGCTGAAACAATTATTTCTATTAATACATTCTTGACAGTTGGCTTCATGTTGAGATTGTTACATGCCGCCCCAATCTCAGAGCGGAGACAGACTCCAGGGTTTCCAAGCACCAGACCCAGGGTTTGGTTTCCTTGGAATGAAGGTCAGCAGAGATTTTGGTGTCTTTAGGCTACATGGTTTATTTACAGAGATATATATAAAACCTGAGAACAGGGTGGAGGGGGCTCACCGTGACTGAGATCTAGGTGTCTGTCTGTCTTTCAGCAGCTTCTAGCATTCAGGCTATTGTTCCCCATCTCTCAGTTGTAGCCATTGCAAGTTAGCCCATTCCTGACATGCTGATGAGGGCACTTAAGTGGCTGGCAAATGTCATTGCCTTACAAAGAAACTTGCCTGACTGGTTCAGCAACCTCTTCTGCTAGATTCTAACCCACTGGATACAATAAAAAAATTCCTTCCAGTAGCACCTTAAAGACCAACTAAGTTAGTTCTTGGTATGAGCTTTCGTGTGCATGCACACTTCTTCAGATACCTTTTTTGCATGCACACGAAAGCTCATACCAAGAACTAACTTAGTTGGTCTTTAAGGTGCTACTGGAAGGATTTTTTTTATTTTGACTATGGCAGACCAACACGGCTACCTATCTACTACTGGAACCACTGGATACAGAATCACATGCCTGGAGGGGATCCAAGGATATCATCCAGAATGACCACCCCCAAACTCATAACACTATGCTCTCGTGTTCTCTCCTCCCTCCCTCCTTCCAAATTTTCTCTTTTTTCTAATTGTTCATTAAATTCATTTCCAGTTTCCATTTGAAATCTGTGTATCAACTGGCCCAGCCTCCAGAGGGTCTTAGACTGGTGGGCTCTCTAGTGTCTGGACAGAATTAAACCTGTGCTTCATCCATCACCAAGCAACTCTGATTCACTTTTTTAAAATGTATTCAGTGAAATTTTACTCAGACACAATCCACTGAAGTCAATAAACACAACTAAATTAGGTCTATTAATTTCAGTAGCATTACTATCAGTAAAACTTGGTAGTATACAACCCTAAGGTGGAATCTACAAACATATAAAAAATGCTGTGAATTTTGTTTTTAAAACATTTTGAAAAATACATTGAATTTTGCATAGCTCACTGTCGCCATCTCGTGTCACATTTGTATATTGCACTTTACAACACATTTAAAACATTTTATTTGCAGCTGAGTCCTAAGTTTTCTTTTTAAAAAGGTTGGGAGCGCAGGAGATGTTGGGGTTAGTATCCTGAGTTTGCAAAATATATCAAGGCACAAACTGCATTACAAAGGATTTTGTATTTTCCTTCCTCCACTCAATCCCCCTTCAAGGAAGGCTGTGAGAATTACGTCCTAAACATGTGCACCAAACTGTGTTCAGTCGCGTTACTGCATCACAGCCCCACCCACAAAGCAACACAGCAAAACCTAGTTTAGCTAAAAGCCTAATTTAGAATGGCCAAATATGAATTTCATGGCCACAAATGTTTCAGGGTGTGGTAATGTTATAATCTCCACTGCACACTCTCTCACATGCAACCCCACACCTGCTCACAGGGAAAGCCGAAAAGATTTGCGTAGCCGAAATACAAGAAGTCAGGCCCCTAATCATCCTCATCTCCTCTCCCACCCAGCTCCCATATCCATTTAGCATTAAGCCTGGAAAAAAGCCTCTTGAAATGGAATTTAAATAATTGTTTTCAGCACTCGTCCTCATTCAGCCAATTACAGCATAACATTGCATATTTTAAAAGAATATTCATTAGATTCAAAGCTGCAATATGAATTGCCTAGTCTCCCTCCAAGATGCCTTGCTCTGGATGAGTGTGCCTTCCTTCTAGGAACAGCAAATCATGAATAATACTGTCGCCATGTGACACGTCTCCAAGATTTGCTTTGGGCTAAGTCTCTTCTCTGAAAGGAGAGTAATATGCTGAGGTTTGTAAATTTTGATGCTATTTATATAGAAATGATGGGGGGGGGGACACCCATCCTCCATCTTTCTTTTTTACTAAGAATATATCATGAATTAAAGTGTCTCTGGGAGCTTTCACCTCAACCCATATTGGGGGTTTTTTTGCTGGGCAGGGGGTGGCTCCAGTCCTCCAAAGAAAGTTCTTCTTCCTCTCTCATAACACCAACTTGGATGGCTCTGAAAGAGGATTGGACAGATTCACAGAGATAATAGGCTACCAGTGGCTACTTAGCCACTCTGGCGATGGTCTCCACGGTTGGAGGCAGGTTGCCTCTAAATGACAGTTGCTGGGGACTGTGCTGCTGCTGCACTCAGGTCCTCCTTGCAGTGGCATCTGTCTGAGGCAGTCATGCCTCTGAGTAGAAAACTCTGAAGTGGAATCTTGTCTCAAGAATGGATTTTGCAAACCAGTGTGGGCTTCATTAATGTGTGACTCTGAAATTCTGGGTCCGTCCCCCCAACTGATGCCAAAGTTTTGTGCTAGTTTTGTGGCATTCTGTGCTGCAAACCCTACGCTTCGTGCTGCCCCCCCCCCAAGTAATTGACACTCAAACCTCAAAACCCAGCCTTGCCCGATTGGCTCCAAACTGGTGCCAAAGTGGTGTGCTGATTTGGTGCCATTTGGTGCTGCAAGCCCTGCTTTCTGTGCCACCCCTGAAACTGAGTAATGGACACTCAAATGGGGGACCATGGGTACGCCCCCCCAAACCCAGCCTTGTCCAATTGATTGCAAACTGCTGCCAACATTGTGTTCTGGTTTCAAACCCTTCTGCGCTTGTGTTGACTCTACTTATGGTCTCCATCCATGGTGCTCAGAAGCATGGCAAACATAAAGAAGAAGAAGAAGAAGAAGAAGAGTTTGGATTTGATATCCCGCCTTTCACTCCCTTTAAGGAGTCTCAAAGCGGCTAACATTCTCCTTTCCCTTCCTCCCCCACAACAAACACTCTGTGAGGTGAGTGGGGCTGAGAGACTTCAGAGAAGTGTGACTGGCCCAAGGTCACCCAGCAGCTGCAGGTGGAGGAGCGGAGACGCGAACCCAGTTCCCCAGGTTACGAGACTACCGCTCTTAACCACTACACCACACTGGCTAAAGAAACAGATGCAGGGGAAAAACAGCCTACCCTGTGCCTTATGCTACTGATGTATGGCCCTGTTGTTACAGTTATCTCCTTTGACCCAGCCTCCGATGAGAGGTGAGCCCTGTTCTCCAAGAATCCCGGGAATAAAAATTCACAGTAAGAATTGCCGTTCCCCCCCCCCCCAGAGGTTCCTGGAGGGCAGACCTGGTATGGGAGATAGCAGGCTGTAGTATGTATGGGCAAGAGGGGAGAAGGGGCACGGACTGACTACCTGCCGAAGTACTTTTCTTCCAAAGCTTATGTTGGCCGAGGCCCATGAATCTATCTTACGGTGCTTGGCAAATGTGTGCATGGAGACCCACATGGCTGCCCTGCCAATTTCCACAATGGGGAAGCTTCCTTAAATACGGCAGAGGTGGCTGCTCCCCTGAGGGAGGGAGCAGTCAGCCCCCCTGAACTTCCCCACGGCTTGATAGGCTTGGGCGAGCCCCTTGGAAATGGTGGAGGTGGATACCTTCCACCCCACTGTGACACCCCCAAATTAAACAAATAAAGCTTCTGATTTCCAGAATGCTGCTGTTCTGTCTAGGTTGAAACAGAGAGCCCTTCATTCATCTAAGGTGTGACAATCCTCCTCCTCAGGTGTTTTAAGGTTGGGGTAAAATGAGGGAGGAACCACTTCCTGGGCCCTGTGGAACCAAGAACTGATCTTGGGGACAAAGGTTGGATCTGGTCTGAGAACTACCCTGTGCTGATGAAATGAGCCTAGGTGTGAATCGGAGGACAGGGCCTCCAGCTTCAATACCTGGCTTGGGGATGTGATTGCTACTAAAAGCACTGCCTTGAGCATGAGAAATTTTCTTTCACAATTCACCATTGGTTAGAACAGGCGTCCCGTCAAGGCCAATAATAGATTTTTATTCCACCCACAGCCAATACATTGCCTTTATGCCGATTGTGGATAGCAGCCAATGTTGCAACTCCTTGCGTACACAGGGATGCTTCTGTAATTATCATGAAAATTTATCCTGGGATTCTGAAATTCCAGCCCATTGGAAACTGCTTTACATCAAACCAGACCATTAGTCAATCCAGCTCTGCCCTGCTTGCTCTTTGGTTCTGACACCTGCTTTATTCTCTGACGTTGCCTCCTGCTGCCTTCAGATCCAGGTTACACTCAGCTCCGGGCTCCCAGCCCCTGACTCTCTCCATGGCGTTGCCCATGGGCTAGCCCTGATGACACACGCTGATCAGCAGGCTTCTGGGAAATCTAAATGCTAGCCCCATCCCCAGGGGGTAAAAGCTGTAAAAGACCCCAAATTAAATGAGATCCCACTGAGGAGCTGGAGCAGCTGTGCTGATGTTGGGCCTGCTCCCAGGGCAAGCAGTGAAATCGAAGTGTGGCGTCTTTTGTTTGCAGTCCTAGGCTGGCCTGGTAGCTTTTTGCAGGAGAAAGGGTGGCTCGTGGAAGCAGCTCGTGGCATCAGCACCTGTGTAAGGAAGCCTCACATTTCAGGCTTTGTAAATAAATATTTATTTATTTATTTATTTATTTATTTATTTATTTATTTTATTTAATGAAAAGTATGTACTTTGGCCACCTCATGAGAAGGGAAGACTCCCTGGAAAAGACCCTGATGTTGGGAAAGATGGAGGGCACAAGGAGAAGGGGACGACAGAGGACGAGATGGTCGGATAGTGCTCTTGAAGCTACCAGCATGAGTTTGACTAAACTGCGGGAGGCAGTGGAAGACAGGAGTGCCTGGCGTGCTCTGGTCCAGGGGGTCACGAAGTGTCAGACAAGACTAAATGACTAAACAACAAAAACAACATGTACCGCTACATTGCAAAACAAAAACAAACCCAAACCTCCAAGCAGTTTACAAAAAGAATAAAAACAATGAAATTATTAGTATAAACAATTAAAACATTCAGAAAATTAAAACCATCAGTGCAAAACTGCAAAACACATCAACGTTCTAAATATCTGGGTAGGCTTGTCAAAACAAAAATGTTTTTAGCAGGCACCAAAAAGAATACAGTGATGGCACTTGCCTGATATCAATAGGCAGGGAGTTCCAACGTGTAGGTGCTGCCACACTAAAATATCAGCTTCTTAGAAATGTGGAATACGTACAATGTGGCACTTGCAACAGCACCAGTTCTGCAGATTGAGGCAGACAAGTAGATGTACGTAGAGTAAGGCAACCTCACAGGTAAACTGTGTCCACATTGTTAGGGGCTTTGTATACGCATAGTCACCCCTTGAAGCTGGCCCTGTGCAAATATCTGCATGTACAAACTCGACACACTTTCAGATAAGGTGGAAGCGCATTTGAAGAATGTCATTCCCCAAACCTCAGAAATCTCAACCAGCAGCATTCCTCATGCATCCTATGAAGATTTGCGTCATCCCTGAAAGAGTTACATCTATTAATGTAATCTAGAATACAGATAAGCCTCATTCGTAAGGAGCACTTGATGGCTGTGTTGTCAAACAAACGGCTGCATCTGTTTAAGCTGCCATTTCAAATCACTTTTAGGTATCTCAGTCCCTCACTGCTTCCTCCAAATTGATTTTGGGGCAGGGAGGGGACTCTTCTTATTCCCATCGTTGCAAAGTGCTGGTGTTGTGTGCAACTAGGACTAGGAAGGCCCTGTTCCAAAGCCCCTCTCAGCCATGAAGCTCACTGGGTAACCATAGAACCACAGAGCTGGAAGGACCCCTGAGGGTCATCTAGTCAAACCTCGATGCAGAAATCACAACTAGAGAAACCCTGACAGACAGCCATCCAACCTTTGCTTAAAAACCTCCTGTGAAAGAGACTACCGTATTTTTCGCCCCATAGGACGCACCGGCCCATAGGACGCATCAAGTTTTTTGGGGGGGAATTAAAGAAAAAAAAATTATTTCCCCCCCAGGCGCTTGTGGGGCAGGCAGCGGGGAGAAGCGCTCTTCTCCCCGCCGCCCGCCTTGAGATCAAGTCCGGGGACAGCGGGGAGACGCGCTGCGTCGCCCTGCTGTCCCCGGAGTGGTGGGGCAGGCAGCGGGGATAAGCGCTCTTCTCCCTGCCGTCAGCCTCCAAACCACTTCGGGAGACAGCGGGATGGCGGCGTTCCGCCTCCCTCTGTCCCCCGACCTTGTGGGGCTGGCGCTGGGGCTCTCCTGAAGCCTGGAGAGCGAGAGGGGTCGGTGCGCACCAACCCCTCTCGCTCTCCAGGCTTCAGTGAAAGCCTGCATTCGCCCCATAGAACGCACCCACATTTCCCCTTCATTTTTGGAGGGGAAAAAGTGCGTCCTATAGGGCGAAAAATACGGTAGTAGTGAGAAACGCCTTAGAGCCAGCATGCGCCTGCCTCCTTGATCCTGCCGCCTGATTTCTCCTTTGGTCCTGACTGCTGGATCTCCAGTCCTGGCCAGCAGCTTGCCCTGCTGCTCCTGGCTCCCCTCCAACTGGTGCCCACAGCTCAGCTGACCCTGACCTGCTGTAAGGCATATTCAGATATTCCTTCCTAGGAAAGGAGGGCAGGAAGAATGGTCCCTTTCCAGCTCGGCTGTATTGTTTCAGCAGAAAAGTGCCGCGGCAAGTTCCCTTCGTAGGTGATGCCAGCTTAATCAATCATCCCGAAGCCCCGGCAGGCATGACGCAGAGAAGGGCTCTTCTCCAGTGTGCATCCAGCCTGCCCCCAGCTCTCTCCAAAGGGGCCTAATTCATCACTCCCTTAACCACAGAGCCAAGGGCATGCATGGCGCTCCAAGGCGCTCACACGTTTCCGGGTGGCGGCTGTTTGCAGTCCCCCCACCCTGTTTGAAAATCAGGAAAGGGGCAGACCATAACACTGGAGCAAAAACACACATGTCAGCTTGCTTCTTAAGAGCTGGGCGCCCATGGCGGAGGAAACTTAGGTTTTGCTTGCAATATTTCATTCCTGAAAATGATGGAACGCTTAAAAAGATGAATTAATCCAGCTGTGGCAATAAACAGTTGCAGAGCACACGGCAGAGGTAGGATCTGAGCCTCCATTTCTTTTTATCTGGTTATGTACATGGGAAGAGCCTGCTGGACCATCTTTTTGGATATTTTATGTATTTCATATAATTTATACACCACTTGGTTACTTTAAAAGCCCTTAATGCATTTTACAAAAAGGATCAAACAATAAAAGTAACAATAAGAAAAATCAACACCTATAATCTAAGACTCTTGAAAAGTTATGACAATAGACTAAAAACAGATTAAATCTACCCAACATCCTGTTCTCATGGTGGCCAACCAGAGGCCTTTGCGAAATTTGTAAGCAGAACCTGAGCACAAGAGGAACATTCTCCCCTTATGTGGCTTCCAGCATTACTGCCTGCTGGTTACCTGCTATGGTCCGTGGACAGATGCAATCAAGATTATGCATTCATAAATAAGGGGCACTGGACAGTGGTGTTCTGAACCCATATATTCCCCATAGTTTTCCAGGACTGGGGAGCTTGGATAGATGGTGTGGGCCACTAAAGAGAAGGTGAGCAAGTAAGAAGCCTTTTCCCTTTCTTGAGCACAAGATCCACTTCTCCATGACATCCATGGCTCTCTTCTCCCACTGATCCTCCTTCATCCTTTAAATCCAGCCCCACATTTTGGTTGCTCCAGGGGACTGCAACACACAATATGAAAGACACGAGCAAATATCCTTTGTAATATAGAAGAGGACTTTGCATGCAGTCCAAGCTTTGGGACCCAGAATCCTCTCTGGCAACCAAATGAGGGTGGGGAAAGAGACAGACAACTCTTGGATCATATCGACTGGATATGGAGGTTCCATTTAGCTGTAATGGATTTCAGCCACGTGACAAAACTTGCCTCCACTAATCCATCTACCGTATTTTTCGCCCTATAGGACACACTTTTTCCCCTCCAAAAATGAAGGGGAAATCTGGGTGCGTCCTATGGGGCGAATGCAGGCTTTCGCTGAAGCTTGGAGAGCGAGAGGGGTCGGTGCGCACCGACCCCTCTCACTCTCCAGGCTTCAGGAAGACATCCACAGCCTAGGCAGCCCTGCGGGAGTTCCCGCAGGGCTGTCTAGGCTGCGGATAGCAGCCTGCTTCCTGGAGCGCAGGGTGCCCTGAAAGCAGAGCGCCCTGCGCTTCGGGAACACATCCGCAGTGTGGGGAGCCCTGCAGGAGTTCCCCGCAGAGCTCCCCACGCTGCGGATAGCAGCCTGCCGCCCGGTGGGCAGGGCGCCCTGAAGCAGAGCGCCCCTCGCACCGGACAGACATCGGCCAGCCCCACAAGCTCGAGGGACAGCAGGGAGGCGCAGCGCCGCCACCCCACTGTTCCTCGACCTGGTTCGGTTTCCCCGACCTGCTTTTGGGGGGGAAATAAAGGGAAAATTTTTTCCTTTATTTCCCCCACAAAAAACTAGGTGCATCCTATGGGACGGAGCGTCCTATGGGGCGAAAAATACGGTAATCCCCATTGTGACACCATCTTGCTGCAGTGAATTTGAGAGGCAAATGATGAATTGTGAGGCACAACACAAGAAAGTTTCATAGAGTGGAGAAGATCTCCAATTACCGCCTTCTTAGCTTTAAATCTGAGTTTGAAGCTGCCACATGTCAGTGCAGACACCATGGCACTGCATCACTGCCAGCCACCTCTTTCCACTTGGGGGGTGACTGTGCCACAGAAGCATCATGTAGGCAATACCTCGGAGGGGCGGACATACAGAGCCCCTTTGCTCCCCAATCCAGTGGAGCTCAAGTTCACACCTCCCAAGCTGACACCAGCTAAATTTAGCTAAGCACAATGGATCCGGCTGTGTTTTGTGAGAAATAAACAAAAAGCCTCATTAAGGCTGCTGCAGAAATGCTTCTTCATCTATATTTAATAAGATCTTTTTAAATAAAAAAAAATGTTTCCCAACCCTGTTCTCAGCAACAGAGTCTGAAAAAGCTCAGGTGCAAAGCTTTAGAGAACGATGAGGTTTGGAATTAAGAGTGCAGGCTCCTTGGGGGCAGAGACATTGTTTCACATAAGGTACTCGGTCAAGTGTCATCCATACAAGGAAGAAAGGACCTGCATCAACAACCGTTATTTGTATCACATGTTGTTAAATTCAATTTCAATTTATTCCATTTATTATTACTTCCCACTGCCATAAGAAGTCCCAAAGTGATTTACGGAAACAATAACATCCAAAATATACAATAAAAGTTCATTATATTGAAACAAATATATTAATTTTGTTCATCCAGAAAAATCACTCAACATCATAAAATAACCACCACACCCATATTAGAATGATCAGGGAAAATAAACAACCAAAAGCTAGACTATTGGCACCATCCAGATGCCTGGAAAATAAAAACACACTTACCTGATGCCAGAAAGATGGCAAAGCCTGTACTTTGTGAATTATTGTATTTTAATATTTTGCTGGAAGCCGCCCAGAGTGGTTGGGGAAACCCCGCCAGATGGGCAGGGTATAAACAATAAATTGTTGTTGTTGTTGTTGCTGTTGTTGTTTCCCAAGGAAGAGCAATCCATAATTGGGGAGCCACCACAGAAAAAGTCTGTTCCTTCATTGCCACCCTCCAGACACGTCTCAGAAGGGGCCCACAACAATCGCTTACAGCAGGTTTGCTGGCAAGGACCCAACAAACTTGCTATAAGCAAACACTTCCCTGAATGAGGACACAATTTTGTAGATTTTAATAGTGACCCACTATGGGAGCCAATCTTGACTGGAAAAGGTAGGGTGTAAATAAATAAATGCTATGGGCACGGCTGTTTGCCTTCAAGTTGGCCTGCATCAGATGGGATCCATAGTGCGCTTTTTAACATTCTCCCACCTCTTGACTTTGCAGCGCCCCACACAAACATGCTAAACAACTCACTGGCCATATTTGCCCATCACTGGTAAACTAGAAACCATGACTCACATTTTATTTGCTCCTTCCCACTTCTGCCTACTCATGCTGGGTGGAAACAAACCATGAAGCCTGGCTGAGGATTGTATCTGCCCCAGGGTTTGTGGTTCATTTCACTGCATGCAACCCCAACCCAATATGAACTATGGTTTGCGCTTGGCCGGTTATCGGATGTATAGCTAAGCCAAGATTGCAGTTTGGTCCCTCTCTGCATGAGCTGGAGGGAGACAAACAGCCCAGATCATGGACTTCACAGCAAGCAATTAACTATGGGTTACCATGACATGTGACTGGGACGCGGCTGGCGCTGCGGGTTAAACCACAGAGCCTAGGACTTGCCGATCAGAAGGTCAGAGGTTCCAATCCCCGCAACAGGGTGAGCTCCTGTTGCTCGGTCCCTGCTCCTGCCAACCTAGCAGTTCGAAAGCAGGTCAAAGTGCAAGCAGATAGGTACCGCTCCGGCGGGAAGGGAAACGGCGTTTCCATGCGCTGCTCTTTGCCAGAAGTGGCTTAGTCATGCTGGCCACATGATCCGGAAGCTGTACGCCGGCTCCCTCGGCCAGTAAAGCAAGATGAGCGCCGCAACCCCAGAGTCGGCCACGACCGGACCTAATGGTCAGGGGTCCCTTTACCCCTTTACCTTACCATGACGTGTAAACTGGGCCACTGTGGCACCTGTTCATGAGAAAAGAGAGCTCTGCTGGATCAGGTCAGAGGCCCATGGGGTTCTCACAATGCCCAGCCAGTTCCCAATGAGACAGGGGTGCCAACTTGAATGAAATATTGTGGGGGCCCTGGTAAGGCCCGCCCTGCATAACTGATCACATGACACGGTGCACACACACCATTTGAATGTGAATGCCCATCAACTGGGGGGGGGGCTTGCCCCCTGAAATATAGGAGTTGGCTCCTATGCAATGGGGTAAACACAAGCAAGGTCATGGGCACACTTATTGTCTCCCAATGGTGCTTACCAGAAGCATACTGACTCTGACTTAGGAGGCAGCACACAGCCATCATGACTAGTCACCAGGGTTCTCTTCCTCCTCCTCCAGTAACTTGCTGAATCCTCCTTTAAAACCATCCTAGTTATTGGCAGCAAATCCCATTGTTCACCCAGGCCGTCTGCATACTGGCCTAAAGAGACTGGCCTTCCTTCCTATATGGCACCGTTCTGTGGGTTTCAGCTGCAGCCCACTTTGAGATCCAGTCTCAACTGGGGAAGCGGGCCACAAATTCAATACAGAAGTGCTGGATTCATGTCTCAGTGCTCATTTGAGCACTTATGTGTAGGTCACCTTCAGGCACTACTCACTGCATCAGCTCTAGTCTTCCCCTTGGGCCAAACCCCAAAGATTCACCTGCTTCCTCATGGCTGGAGCCTTTCTCCCTCCCCCACCCCCTTCTCTGTGTAGCTTACTTGGAGGATGTTGCATTGGGTATAATGTGGTTTGCATCCAAGCAGGCTGGCCTCAGACCGCATCAATCCCTTGCCTTCTCTCAGGCCAAAATGCAGCAAAAGGCTGCAACTCTCTGGTGCACCTGTTCATTTGGGCTTATCTCCTTGAAGAGGCTGGTCCTTCTGAAATAGGATTTGCCTATTGGGCAAGATAATAACAGAGGGAGTCACAGCAGTGCCATCTATTGGCTACTCACAATGCAGGACACTGAAGTGAAATTCAAGTTATAGACCATTGGACTAAGCACATGTTGTTGACTGAAGGAACAGACAGATAAAAATGAATGTTTGGTAATAATGCGGAGCTCCCCTGAGGCTGGTCCAACTTCATATACTGCACAGATAAATAAAATGCAGCAGCTCATCTGCTCACTGGGACAGACTATTGTGGCCGTGTGATGCCACTGTTAACTGGGCTGAATTCAAGGCCTGGTGTACAAAGGCCTACAAAGGAAAATGGGTGGCGCTGTGGTCTAAACCACTGAGCCTCTTCAGCTTGCTGATCAGAAGGTTGGCGGTTCGAATCCATGCGACGGGGTGAGCTCCCATTGCACTGTCCCTGCTTCTGCCAACCTTGCAGTTCAAAAGCATACTAGTGTGAGTAAATAAACAGGTACTGCTGTGGCAGGAAGGGAAACGGTGTTTCCGTGCCCTCTGGCTTCCGTCATGGTGTTCCGTTGCACCAGAAGCAGTTTAGTAATGCTGGTCACATGATGCGGAAAGCTGACTGTGGACAAACACTGGCTCCCTTGGCCTGAAAGCGAGATGAGCGCCACACCCCATAGTCGCCTTTGACTGGACTCAACTGTCCAGGGGTCCTTTACCTTACAAAGGCCTATACAGTCTGGGAGCAGGATACCTGATAGATCATCCCACTCCTTATATAGCTAGCAAAGGCAGCTGTGGCAGCTGTGTATAGGCTGCATTTCCCCCTTCAAACTCAGGCTGCCTGCCTGTTTTTATTTTTATTTTAACCAGCTTAATGTATTTTGCTTAATGTATGTAGGATTTTGTGTCAGCATTGCTTGTGCAGGTTCTCTGCTGTTCGCTTGTGTTCCTTTGGTGGTGAGAGGTTGGGGTTGGCCTATGGTGTGGTTGTTCATTTGTGGTTGGCTGTGGTGGTCTTTGTTTTCGTGTGTGAGTGAGGTGGGTGGGTGTTTTGGATCAGGTTAGCCATATTGATTTGTATGCCATTGGTGGATTATTGTCATTGTCTTGTTAGGCTGTGTATGTGATAAAGGGGAGCCAGACCAGGGTGAAGGTGTCTTCTTCTGTTTGTCCCCGTGTCAGTTTCAGTTTATTGGTTGATTTTTCTAGTAGGGCTGTTTCCCATATTAACCAGCCACTTCTGTACCATGGCAGCTGCCGTAAAAATGAACAGTTCTGAAAAAGAGCCCCCTTATGACATCATGCCTGCTTGTGACATCAGCGTCGTTCTGAAAAACTGAATGCTGCAATCGCATTATGAATTCAGTCAGTTTGCTTAGCTGCTAACACCTATCCTTATGGCAAAATGAAATAATTTTATCACCTTGTTTGGAAATATTGTTTCCAAAAAAAAAGGCCCCCCTCCTCTCTCTCTCTCTCTCTCTCTCTCTCTCTCTCTCTCTCTCACACACACACACACACACACACACACACACACACACACACAAGCAACCTCTTTCAACCTCCCCCTGGCTTCAGTCGTCCTTTTTTGCCAGGGCAATTTAGGCTACTGGGCACTGTGGCAACTGTCTATCTGAGAACGGAGATCACATCTGTGCTGCCTGGCAGTATGGCTGGGCCATCTGTCATTTGGGGCTAGCCTAACGGGATCTGGCAAAGAGAGATGAGCTTCCGTAACCAGGTAGAAATCTTGGAACGCTGGCAATGGCCTCAAGGCATCCTCTAATGGGAGAAGCTGCACCTGTCAGATTTCATCCTGCTAGGTAGCTATTAAAAGCATTGGGCCAGGAGGTGGGTAGTTGGGGGTGCTTAAAAACAAATAGCATTCACATAGGCCCTGAATAAATGTCACACACATAAAATTAGCACTGCAGGTTTTGGTCAGTTTAATCCATAGATCAATCGAATGTTAATTTATTGGGTGAGTCCACAATTGTTGAGGCTAGTTTGGATCTAATGATGTTACTAAAATAAAGCAAGCAAGCTGGGTTTTCCTTCTCAGTTGTGCATGAAGGCTTCTGCTTATATCTTCCACTTCTGTCAAGGTCTCAATAAGGTGTTTAACACTGAAGTTTGGAAAATAGAGAAATCCATTTGATTGCAGTAACAAAAGCAAATAATTCTCTCTCTCTCTCTCTCTCTCTCTCTCTCTCTCTCTCTCTCTTACACACACACACACACACGAATAAAATGTTGTGTAGCAAAAAAGCCCATGTTCAAATCCCAAGATAGCCCTGAACTGACTCTGGTAGCCTTAGAAAAGGCATTCCAGCCTCAGCCACCCATCTTCAATATGGTGGCAGCAGGTGGCGTCCAATGCTAGTCCATCTCAGATTAGACCAATTTAAGTTAATGGACATAACAAATTTTGGTGATGAAGACGATTTATAGCCCACCTTTTTTGCAGACTGGGACTCAAGGCAGCTTACAGATAAAACAGAAAAAACTAAAAACATAGAAAAGATGGTCATTAAAAAGTAATTGAACATTAAGAAAATTAAAACTATATTTAAATGTTCTATTAAAAAGATAGTAACAAAAGAAAAGAAATAATATACACTAATAATACACTAGCCCTTTCCAGCTAGTTCCTAAAGGCCTTCTGGAATAAAAAGGTCTTCACCTGCCAGCAGAAGGACAACAAGGAGGGAGCCAGTCTAACTTCTCTAGGAAGGGAGCTCCAGAGTCCGGGAGCAGCCACCAAGAAGGCCCTTTCCTGCGTCCCAGCCAAGCCTGCCTGTGAGGGGCCAGGACCAAGAGAAGGGCCTTCCTGAAGATCTCAGAGCCTGGGCAGGTTCGTATGAAATAATTTGGTCTTTCAGATAGCATTAATTTCAGGGTTTGGTTGGTTACAACTGGAAAATAGTAATAATGATTCGAATTTTGTGGTTCACAATAGGGGGCAGCAGAGCACCAACGGAGAGGCCCCTGGTTCAAATCCTGACAGAAAACCCATTTCACAGAAACCTTTGCGTATCTGAGAGCTTTTTGGCCCAGTTTAAGCTCACTGCCTATGCCTGTAACCCCCAACCAGCATGCAAGTCTGCAATAGTTCCCCAAAAGAGCAACATGTCAGCAAAATACACACTTTGCCTTTGATCCTGGTAGGGGGGAGACGTGAAAGACTGCATCACATTGTGAAGACGTCTGAGTCGCCCCCTCCCCTTTTTAGAACAGGGATGGATCCTTCTCCCCCAAGCTGTGTTGCTCTGAGATTTCATGTTCTAAAACTTGGTCCGGTTCAAGTCAAAGAAAATCCTGAGCCAGCTCAGGCCGGTACTTTTAATAATATTAATAACAAGGTCCTGTCTCCACAAATCCGTGGAGTGTCTCCTTCCTTCGCTTTGCTTTTTAAGTGCTTGTGTGACTAATAAGGTGTGACATGGCAAAGATTTGCAAGCGTTCTTTTCCATAACATAAGTTATTCCGGCTGACCAAAAGGGGGGGGGGGCTAAATTTAGATACCTGGAGCAAACATGAGCCTTCTGAACAAACGGAGGCTTAGAGATTCCAATTGGTTCTGACATGTGCGTGTGCTGACAAACATAAGTCCACATAACCCCTGGTTGTCTGCCTCATTTGCAAAGTCAGAGGCTGCCTAGGCAAAAGCACCTTGCCAAATGCAATTCCCTCCCCTCCACCCCATTACCCGTTCCGATGGGCTGTAACCAGGACCCTGAACATGGAATGCCCAGCTTTTATTTATGTAAAGCATTGGTACACTGCTCTTTGTCTTGTTTGGATTTCAAGGAAGCACATCCAAAAGACATATCGTGATATAAGAGACAGTAAGAATGGAATGCTAGACAAGAGGGGTCTTGGGTCTAATTCAACAGGGCTTTTGTGATTTATCTGTCTATTACCCACCTTTCACCCTAAGGTCCCAGAGCAAAAGGACATCAAAAGAGCCTGCTGGGTCAGGCCAGTTGTCCACCTAGTCCGGCATCCTGTTCTCACAGGGGCCAGCTAAATGCCTGCAGGAAACTCTCAAGCAGGATTCGAGCGCAAGAGTGCAAGCCCTCTCCCACTCAAGTGGTTTCCAGTTTCCAAGGTGGGTCTTAACATTCAAACACTATACAAAAACAGTTTAAAACGACTTACCATCAAAAAAATAAGATAGGGTTGCCATATTTCAAAAAGTAAAAACCAGAAAACCACCAAAGTTGTCGAACTTTTTAAAGGAAAATCTGGACAAATGGCAGCCATAAAGTAAGACAGACCCTTAAAATATGCTCTTTTGGCAGCAAACACGTTATTTAAAAAGTGAAAGTGCCCGCAATTACAATGATTGATTTTGTCATGATCAGCCACTGTTGGAGATGGGATGTAGAACTAAATGGACCCTTTCTCTCATCTGGCACAGACAAATTCTATGTACTGAGTCATAGATGCACTGAGTCATAAACCTCTCACTAGGGAAAACCATAGAAACAATGGATTTTCCAGGTAGCCAGCAGGTCCATCACCAGCAGGCACTAATCCTGGCCCAAGCCATTTTCTGAGGTGAAGTGGCCTTATTTGTGGTGGCTTCCCATTTATGGCATATACTTCCCAAACATCTTTTTCCACCAGGCAAAAATGTGATAGTTCTCCCTCACATTTGAAGATTTTTTTTTACTTGCAGTTGTTACTGCTTTATTATTGATGGATACATTATTTTCAATCCATCCAGATTTATTCCTTAAACTCAGATGTCTTAACAACAACAACAACAAATGGGGGTGGACAGAATACAACTGTGCAAGAAAGTAAACAGAATTAAACATAAGTCTATAGCAACTTAATTAAAACCAAGTCATCAACTCTTCAATGGCATAATTAGCAAGTCAAGCTCAGCCAGTTATTTTACCTAAATTTAAATCCCCATCATACCAATGTCTAACAACTGGCCAAACTGAAACATGCAAAAGTAAAATTGAAATAGTTGTGGCAATCAAGCTTTTCCAGTACAATCTCACATTTGCCTTGTAAGATTGGATTTGTGCCATTAAAAGGCAGCTACTTTTCTCAGTATCTTAATATCCTTGTGAAGAAAGCAGGAAGCCTGTCTTTTGACACATTGACTAATGTTATTAACATATCAGCAAGATATTTCTCACTAATGCCTATAAGAGGGTGTATAAGAGGCTGCTGAACTAGACTGGGGTGGAGAACCTGTGGCTCTGGAGAAGTTGCTGGACTCCAGTTCCCGTCAGTCTGTGGCCACTGGCCATGCTGGTGGCAGGAGGAGTCGACACAACATCTGGGGGTAACTAAGTTGATGGCAGCTGGTTAGTTCAATCCCTGGCTAAACAAGCTGCACTTTCTGAGTCAAAGAACGTTGCCATTGCTGTCTTTGACATTTTCTCCTCTTGTTCCCAGTTTAGAAATTCTGCTTTTAATTAATAAACTATGTCTTCCCAGACAAAGAAGAAAGGAGTGCTTCAACACCTGCCACTCAAACATGGTCTTTGTTGTTTAATTACCCCGTTGCAGAGGAGCAGCTTAGGTGCCAAACCCAACGGTAGGCTGTTCTCCTACCACAAAGGGATTTCATCAGCGAAAACACAATGACACATAATTAACAGGGAGACAGAAGAATTCAGGATCAGCCGGTGGGTGCAGGGAGCTCATCAACAGACACACTGCACTTAAGTACTTTATATTGTTATCTGCTAGTTAGGAGTGAGGCTGGAGTGCAAAGATTTGGCTGTGACAAGGCAAGCATCTGAATCTAGAGCTGGGTGTAAACAGCAAAGTGGCTAAGCGCTGGGACCCTGGCCTTGAGCTCAGAGTTGGAGGAAGAGGAACTGGCCAAGCCCTGGCCTGCTGGCCCAACAGGTGGGGTACTGGACCAGGCTCCTGATTCAGAGCCCACAAAATCTGAGGTTGGTGGCTTGGAGCCCACAGAGCCCAAGGATGGTGATTTGCAGCCTGCAGACCTTGAAATGGGAGCATCACAGATGCCTTGCCTTGAGCGGGACTTGCCAGGGCAAATCAAACACTTCCCAGAGCAGCTGGGGCAACCCATTCAGATGGGTGGGGTACAGATACATTGTTGTTGTTGTTGTTGTTGTTGTTCCCACACGTGCCCAGTGGCATAGGGAGCATGCCAGGATGGCACAGGAAGGTGAAGAAGCATGGTGACTGGTCAGTTGATGGGACTCGCAAGTGGGAACAGGGCTGCTGTTGCATTCAGGTCCTGCTTGCGGACTTCTGGCTAGCCCCCAGAAGAACTTGAAGATCCACAACCTTTAGACCAGGTGGATGGAGCTTAGAACATGTGGACTGGAGGAAGAGTCTCATAAAGTCTCAGCTCACCAGTCCAGCCCTTGTTGGAGCAAACTGGTTCACTTAGAGCTCTCCGTGGTGGTGCTGCAGCTGCTGGCCTGCCTTGATGCCAGGACACTGATGAGAACCCAGTTATCCAGGATGGTAAAGTCCCAAGTGGATTGTGTATAGTTCTGGCTGCCCCCATCACAGACACTGTAGAGCTAGAACATGTACAGAGAAGGACACAGGAGGCAAGCGAAGATCACCTCAGAGTGACATTCAACTGAACTTTTCTCTCCCTTGCCCCCAGGGCCATTGTACCACCAGCTGCCCTGTGAGAAGGATCCCAATGGCTTTTTAATAGGTTGGCATTGTTCAGGGTACCTTTTAGAAATGAAGCTGATTGTTTCTTGTAAGCCATCCTGAAAGCTGAATGTAACTGATCTGTAGAAAGGACTGAAAGCAGAGATGCTGTATATACTTTTGTTACCCAAGAAAAATCTTAATGAAAACATTTTAAATAAATAAATAAACCAAGCAAAGAAATAGGAATCTGGAGCACCTTCCATATGAGGAGAGGCTAACATGAAGAGAGATTTTTATTCAGTTCAGGGGAAGTGGTGACTGTAGGGGCGCCTGATACAGATTTGCATAGCAGAGAGAATTTTTCTCCCTCTCTTATCATACTAGAATTGGGAGGCAAACAGTGGAATGAACTGGCTGGGAAACTGTAATTTGTTTAGGGTGCTGGGAATTGTAGCTCTGTGAGGGGAAGACTATGGTTCCCAGGATTCTTTGGCGGAAGTCATGTGCTTTAAATATATGGTTTGGATCTGCTCAGAGTCTCTTTCCAAGCATTGATGACTCTCGCCTGCTCCAAGGGTGCCTCTTCTCCTTCAGTCAGTGCACAGACCACAAATCCAGAAATGGCAGCCCAGATTCTCACTGGCACCCTGTATTTGCCACCCGTGGACAGCACCTGACACCTGACACCACCTGGCTGTACCACTTCAGGTATAAATGAAAGCCAACCCCATTTGAGCATCACTCCAACATATCTAAATGCAAATCAAGCCCTGTTGCGGGGGGGGGGGGTGATCTTACGAGGAGAGGGAGTGTTTTCTGAGACATCTGGAGGGAATATTTTACAAATTGCAGTATGTTCTCCCTTAGGGGACTATTTCATCATTTCATTTGATTATCCATGATGTTTTAACTACCATGTTTAAAGGTTTAGTTTTTTCTCGCAAGAATGAAATTTTGAGCAGAGCAGCTACAAAGTCCCAAAGGGAGAGAGTTGGGGGGGGGGGATTAGACTTAGGTAAGCCAACCATAAACGTAGAATTAAAATTGAAGTAGGGAAGATAGAGCAGATGATGCAAAGATGAAAAATGGTAGCTGGGAGGGGAGGGAAGGGAGGTAAGAGAAAGCAAGGATGGAGAAGAAATCTGTCACCTTTGTAGGAAGGTGCCACAATTCAGCTAAATAAGCAGCAAAAATAGAGAGATGAAATATGATGGCACAAGAGGACAGGCTTAGAATCACAGAACTCTAGAGTTGGAAGGCACCTTGCAGGTCATCTCGCCCAACCCCCTGCAATGCTGGAATCTTTTGCCCAACGTGGGGCTCGGACTCACGTCCCTGAGATTTAGATTCTCACACTTTCTGACTGTGCTATCCCTTTCGTCTTGTGGCCTCTCAGGTCTCAGGTACCCACTTCCTTCTTCAGGTTTAGGAAGTGGGGGGGGGGTTACTTCTATCCTGTGACTGGATCTTCCAAGGCACTTCCCTCCCAGCCTCCACTTCTCCCTTCCATTGTGAGGGTTGCTAACATTTCTTGCTCCATTCACATCATTCACTGAAAGCACTATGATGGCACACCCAGGGCTGCCCCAAAATAGTTCTGGGGGCTGCAGTCTTTTAAGGGTGAAGAGAGTTGTTAGGAGACTTCACTATTCCCCTTGCAGACTTAAAATTCTCAGAATGGTTTAACAATCTCTCTCCACAGGGAAGTCAGGGAACTGTAGTTTTCTGAGAAGAAGAAGAAGAGTTTGGATTTGATATCCCGCCTTTCACTCCCTTTAAGGAGTCTCAAAGCGGCTAACATTCTCCTTTCCCTTCCTCCCCCACAACAAACACTCTGTGAGGTGAGTGGGGCTGAGAGACTTCAGAGAAGTGTGACTGGCCCAAGGTCACCCAGCAGCTGCATGCGGAGGAGCGGAGACTCAAACCCGGTTCCCCAGATTACGAGACTACCGCTCTTAACCACTACACCACACTGGCTCCCTGAGGGGGCTAGGGGGACTCCTAGCAAGTCCATACACAGCTCTCCTCTGTCTTCTTGATCCCCTCCCACCCAGCAGATGCTGCTTGAGGCAGATGCCTCATTTTGCCCAATGATAGAACTATCCCTGCCCGCCTCCCTCACGCTATTATCCATGCCACCATCAGCTGCTCTTGCCTGCAGCTGAAGGGGAAAGTGGCCTATGCCAGAGAGATCAAGGAAGCCTGGATAGCCTGGCAGCAGCTGTGCTCTTCCTTCTACTTAGCGAAGCTGCTGCAATAACACCAAAGGGGTGCGATGTTCCCAGTCAAGGCTTCTCCCCAAAGGGCAGTGCTAAGATTTGCACAAGTCTAAGGGGAATTTCTAACAGTTCTGAATCAGTGGCCAGTAGGAGGGAAGGGCAAAACAAATGTCTTTATTCAACACACCTCTTTGCTGCTGTTGTTCTTGAAACCTTCCAAGCATCTTGGCTTCCCACTCGGGCTCAGAGTTCCTGCCAGCTTTGTACTTAGAAGAGCTGAGTTCACTCTAAAATTCCACAAGCATTCAATAAACTCTGTTGGTGCTAGATAGGACCTTAATATAATGTTACAAGGAGCATTTGAGGTGGTGGGAAATATTTGTGGGGCAGAGAATGTCTGCTATCTCTCACTCGCGGGAGTCATCTGTATGGTTACCAGAAGCAGGGAGAGGCGGGTTAGACATAAAAGTGAGCAAAACACTCCACATGCTCAAGGTATTTTATTCTCTCCTGCATCAGTGCTAGCACACTTCTGGTTTTGTGGATTTTCTCCCACATTGCTTAGGCTTTAGGCAATGAAAGTAAGTGTGGATAAAAGAAAAAAGAAACCAGTGTGTTTCTGTGGCACATGCTATCCCTGTACATGGAAATTGCAACCTATTGCACAGCTCTAAGTTTTCCGGGTCACAAGATGCTCTCAATATGAGTGGTGCTTGGAACTGGGCTCAAAAGCCAATGTAGATTGGAAGACAATGTAGATTAAATAATAAAGGAGCCACGTGACCTGAACAATTGGGCCTGGCAGACCATGAAACTCAGGGGGATCCACTTCTACCAGTTCTCTAGATCCACTCAATGTGTCCCCCACAAAGACTCCGCATAGGAAGCAAAACATCACAGAACTTGACCAACCTTGTCCCAGTTGCTGCCCTCCTGCTGTTTTGGACTACAACTCCCATCAGCCACACACACAACTGGAGGGCATCAGGTGGGCGGAGGATGATCTTAACTGATGAAAACTGGGATGTTTTTAATGCCTTTCCTATAAACCACTTGGATAAAAGTTTTCTGCAAGTGATCCCTCCCATGTTTTTTTTTAATCGCTTTTACCTCAGATTCATTTCAATGGGACTTCTGAGTCTTCTGTATTTTTGACATTTTCTGGTTATAGCATATATAGTTGCAGGGGGTGGGGGGGACATTAAATTATTAGCTTGTGTACAACACACTGAGCTTAAATGCTATCCAGCCTGTCAAAAGAAATGTCTTAATTAGCTAGACGAGAGCCTTTTTTCTTGACACAGCTTGTCAGGCAAAACATCCTACTCTGAGGGAGTTTAAGTGAATTCAGTTGTAGGAATTTAATAAGACCTGATTCCGCTTCCTGTGCAGGAGAAGGAACAGGAATTTCTCTCTCTGCTTAGGGGGCTCAGGGGATCCTCAGGGACCTGCGTCAGAAAGAACAGCCAGTTGATGGAGAAGCACAAACCTTCAGGAAGGCAGCAGGAGGAGGCTGGCTTCAAAGGTTTCACAAGAGAAGCTAAAACAAAAGAAGAGACCCCCCCCCCTTTATTAAATAAAAGATGCAACTGGAAACATGGAAATGGAAATAATTAACAGATTGGATTTTGTTCATCGGGTGCTGGCAGCACTGGAATGTGGGGCCGATAGTTGCAAAAAAGTGAACAAAATTATCCCAATTATGCAACTTTGCCTATCGATGCAGCTACTACAGTCCAAAGGAAAGATCACGGAGACATTATTGCAAGCAGTTTGAAAATGTCAACTCAATTGTTTTAAAAAGGCAAAAAGGGAAAGGGAGAGAGAAAATGTTGGGCTTGTATGGAAAGCGTATGCAGATCATAATACCAGCACTCTCCCCCCCCCCCCCCCCGTGGATGCCAGCACATAACAAGCTCTGAGATGCTGGGTTTCAGTGTGGCATGAAGACTCAGAATTTGCAGGTTTGGAAAATTATTTCTTGGAGGTCTTGACGCACTCCTGCATCCATATGACCCCTCTTCAGGGCCAGCCCAAGACATTTTGGCCCTTGAGGTGAGCCATAAAGTGGCGCCTCCCTCCCCACCAGGGAAGAAAGGGTGGGAGAAGAGCTACATTGAGAGCAAGGGGGAGGATGAAAGAGCTAGCTGCCCCTCTGGATCCTGCCACCCGAGGCGGTCACCTAACCTTGCCTCATGGCTGGGTGGACCCTGCCCTCCTTTCCGCCCCCTATGCCCCACATGGCCCAGCCAAGCTGCTGAGACTCCAGACACAATGGGATGTGGGTAAAACCTCAGTGCCTAGGACTTGCCGATCGCATGGTCGGCGGTTCGAATCCCCGCGGCGGGGTGAGCTCCCGTCTTTCGGTCCCAGCTCCTGCCCACCTAGCAGTTCGAAAGCACTCTTAAGTGCAAGTAGATAAATAGGTACCACTTTATAGCGGGAAGGTAAACGGCGTTTCTGTGTGTGGCACTGGTGCTGGCTCGCCAGAGCAGCTTCGTCACGCTGGCCACGTGACCCGGAAGTGTCTTCGGACAGCGCTGGCTCCCGGCCTCTTAAGTGAGATGAGCGCACAACCCCAGAGTTGGACACGACAGGCCCGCATGGGCAGGGGTACCTTTACCTTTACCTAAGCTGCTCTGGGAGCTTTTCCAGCTAAAGAGCATGGCATAAATGCTTAGATTAAATGAACACTCTACACACAGCTTCTAGATTTCTTGTAGAGTACTGATTTAAACATATCAATCTTCAGGCAATAATTATAAAATTAAAACCGGGGGGGGGGGGGGGACAAGGAGATATTAGGAAAGGAGAGGAAGTAATGCAACATACAGTTCAAATACTAAACATGGCTCCAAAAACTCCAAAATTGGGACGCATAATTGGAAATTTGATCCAAATCAAGCTGCTCCACACTGTGAGATTGGACAGGTTTGTTCCAGGTAAAACCAGAATCCAGTGTCATTGGGTTGCATAGCCAATGTTAATCATACTATGCTAGTCCAACAATGTTGGTCTTACCCTGCAGAACTGGTCCACAGCTTCAGCAGACACCGGGAGAGCTCAGACTGCAGAGCATAAGACCCTTAATCCCAGGGTTGTGGGTTTGAGTCCCACACTGGGCAAAAGATCCCTGCATTGTGGAGGGGTGGACTAGATGACTCTCAAGGTCCCCTCTAACTCTACAGTTCTTGACCTGGGTTCCCAGAGAGACCTTGTGAAAGCACATTGAGGAGAGCACCCACCTGAATTGTTAACGGAATGAGGCCTAAAAATGCCAGTGACTGAGTCTTCTGCTGCAAGGAGTGAAGCTACAGGGAATCAGGCAGAGGGCCTTCTCAGGAGTGGCACCCTCCCTGTGGCACACCCTCCCTTCAGATGCCAAGGAGATAAAGAACTATATAACTTTTAGAAGACATCTGAAGACAACCCTGTATTGGGAAGTTATTAATGCTTGATGTTTTACTTTGTTTTTATATATGCTGTAAACTGCCCAGAGTGGCTGGGGAAACCCAGCCAGATGGGTGGAGTATAACAGCAGCAGCAACAACAACAACAACAACAACAACAACAACAACAACAACAACAACAACAACAACATAAACTTCCAGAAATAATAGCTGAGTTTTGAATGTGCTTTTCAGGTTATTTGGGTACAATTGTTGGGAGGTCGGGGAGAGAGAGATACACAACACAAAGGTTTTTGCCTTGCTGAGCCTGATATGGGCAGAATAGATCTTGATGACTCATGCCCATAAATGTGCTAGCATCTTGGCACTCCTTAAAGCTTGCAAAAGGTGAGGCAGATGCGCCATTCGAGAAAGTGCGAGACTGGATACATCAATGATCCAAGTTAGAGCTATGAATTGGTGCTAAATATAATAAGCAATGAGAAAACTTTCCAAATCATGTTTAAAGTACTTTCAACATGAAACTGTTAAAAGTGGCTCCAGACACAGTTCTTAGGTATATAAGGCTACTGAATGCACTGGCCACTTTTCATTCACCTGCCTGGTGTCTCTTGGCAGAATCCAAAGGGAGGGTGGAAGCTGCTGGTCCATCAGGCAACAGGAGATGGAGAGAGATGGGACTGCAGAGGTCTCCCCATCCACTTCTGCTGAAACACGTAACATTCTGCTCCTCCTATTCTCCTTGAAATCTTTCCATTTCACCTGGTCATGATACGAACTAAGAACTAGTGCCTGAGTTGGTTTTCCTCCCCCCTCCCCAAAGCCTTTTCCTTTCATGTTGTGCCTTTTTATATTTTAAGGCTGAAGGTATTTGTAAGTTACTCTGGGAGTCTTGGCTGAAAAGCAATATAAAAACATGTTAGATAGATAGATGGTAGATAGATAGATGATAGATAGATAGATAGATAGATAGATAGATAGATAGATAGATAGATAGAGATTGCAGCTGGAAATACTGATACAGCCCGTACAAGTTCCCCTTCCAACAGTAAAAGAAACGGTGCCAACAACAAGCCAACATCTACAATTTTCAGGTGGGTACCAGGAGGGACCATAGTTTGGTGGTGGTGCACTTGGCTGGCATGTAGAAGGCCTCAGGTTCAAACCATTAAAAGGATCCGAGAGCAGGCAATGAGAAAGAGTTTTACTGAGACCTCCAGGAGTCACTGCCAGCAAAAGTAGACAATGCTGGACGGACCTAGGTGGTCATGTGTTCAAATTTACAGAGGATGGTTTTCGTTTGGAAGTGTCCCATCTTTCAAGGAGTCCTCTAGTCAATGGATTTAAAGGTAGATAACCCAAAGAAAGGAGAGCAGAGGGCCCCTTGAAGTTGCCTCATCCACAGAGAGCAGTACCTGGACAGTAGACTGAGCAAGTAAATGCAGGTAAACCTGGACACAGTCTCCCCTGATGGCAGGTGGCACAACTGCTCCTTGCAACGGTTAAGCTGCTAACTCTGGCCTGGCAAGTCAGACTGAGCTGTTTGGGGACTACCTATTCCCATGTACTTGCTTGTCAAGGGGCTGAGCTGTAGGGCAACAGATGGCTCCCTATCCCTTCTCAAAGGAGAAAGAGAGCCAGGGTCCAGAGGGTCTAGAGCCAAGGAAAGGGACAGGTAAAGAAAGGGGCAGAGGGGCCAACTCTCAGCACAGACAGGGAGCCCTGCATAGCCCTTCCTCTCTAGGAGGCCTAATGGCCAAACTGGAGCCTGAGCACACCCCAGGGCCCAGGAGCATGCTCCAAACTGCGAGTCTGATGGCTCACTCAGTGGGGCAGCTATTCACCACTAGAGCAAAGGGTCCTGATGGGTTTCATGGCAGCCTAGCCCCGCCACTGCTTGCCACCTGATGGCCAGCCCAACCCCCAGGCCAGGGGGGTGCAGCAGGTCACAGCCTGAGCAACGAGGTTTGTGTGTCAAAGAGAGCAGAGAAACTGCTTAGTTAACAGCATAGCCTCCAGAATCCAATCTACACACTTCAGGGTGCTAAGTATGTAAAGAAGAAGAAGAAGGCGGGGGGAGGGGGGAGGAACAGAATTGGGCAAGTGACTAAGCAGCAAGAAGCTGGGATGACACCTAGAAATAGATCTGCTGTGGCAGCATGATTGTTCCAAGGGCAGGATCGCAAATGGCCCTGATGTGGAGCAAGGAGGGAGCATTTCAGGCACTGATAAGGGCAGGGGACCGCTAAGAGTCACTGGAAAACTCTCTTTCAGGAGCCCAGTTTCATGGTATGTGGAATGGATTTTGACCCATGCACTAGAGGTCAGCAGTGGAGGCCCTGTTCATCATCCTGTCAAGACATAGTGTCTTTAGGCAGGGACCTCTTGGTAGTGGCTCCCTGGTTATGGAACTTCCTCCCTGGAAAAGTGCAGTTGCCCCTCTCATGCTTTTGTTGTGGACAAAGTATTGGCCTCCTGAGCTTGCACGCTACGTTGTAAGGATTGACAACTGCATTACATGCACACACTACCACTGGTTTTTATACAATTCCCTCTGTTATACTGGGCTCCCAGCACCATAATAAGGCAAGGAAACCCCATTTTCTGAAGCATAGAAATTTACCAAAAATAGTCAAATAGATGGTTTTATTTAGTTCCAAAAGGTAATAATGGAAATGAGACCCAGGAAGAACAGAAAAAGGTGCCAAGGGATGCCTTCCTGACAAAGCGATATGTAAATACTCTCACTGACTTGTGTGAAGTGGGTACTTGAACCAGGCAGGATTGAAAGGGACATGTCTGGATCTCAGGTTTCTGTCTGACACCATACCTTTTCTGTAACATACCTGGGATGTTTTGATGGTGCTGTGTGAAATGTATTGTGGGAAATTTTGGGAACTCTTCAGAAGCCATGTGCCCTTTGTTCTGGGATTCTTCTTCCTTGGTGTTTTTTTTTTGGGGGGGGGGGGAGCTGAAACCTTGTTGCAACCATAAAAGCAATCAAAGCTTCCTAGCTGCTGTTTTGCTTCAGTTTGCCTGGCTGTGGTCTCTTGCTTGAACCTGACTAATTCAGAACCTGCAGGGCTAGACCCTAGGAAAGTTGGGAAACAGTTTAGGTACTGGACCCCAAGATTTTGTCCTTATCACTTTCAGTATTTAGACATCAATTACAGATGTTTTTGTTTGCCTGGCTCTGAGGACATACATTTGCTCTAGGATTCATAGTTTTTAGTTTTGCGCTTTTAGATGTATTAAATTAACTATTGTATACAAACTGTCATTTTTTAAAATTCTGAAGTGCACTAGGCCCTGCCTCCTTTGGGAGGCTGGGTGACATATAATACAATCTTTATTTTTATTTCATCTCTCTTGAATCTGCCCTGGTCAGGAAGACGGAGGAAGGAAGGAACAATAAATCAGTCATTGAGGCTGCTCACTTGAACATCACCAATATCACTTTCTCTTACTTTGCCTCTTTATTTAGGAAGCAGGCAGTATCCCTGAGTAACAATAAGTACTGCTAACTCCACCCCACCCCCCACCCCACATTAAGATTTTAAAAACCAAGTCCACAGTTCCAGGAGGAAGTGGAGCGCACCTGTGCCCTGTGACAAACAACCACAACTTGGTATACCTTACTCATCAGTTGTGAAATACCACAGCCCAAGAAAGTGGAGGCTGAGAACGGAAGGATCAGAAATCATACAGTTCACCCAACACAACAATGGACTTTCCCCAAAGAGCAAATACAATTTGCACACCAGATAAATGTCACAGGAAGCACCTCCTGCCTGGAATTTCTTGGGTGATGGGAAGGGAGAGAGCACTGGAATCAAACTTATGGATTCCATTCACATATTATTATAACATCACTTCTTTCAGCGGATGAGGTAGTCAGAGAGACAAGGGCAGAGAAGGCGACTGGATGTGGCAGGCAACCGTGTGGCCTGAATTATCAAGCACAATATTTTTCTTGTTAAGCATAACTAATGAAAGGCACAGGCATTTATCAAGCAGACGCTTCCCTCTGGTCCTCGGCAGCCACCGTCTGCTCGCTCCTCCTGCCCAAAATGCAAAGAGACACAGAGGAAGAGCCAGATCTGCATTTTCAGGGAAAGGAGAGCTCAGGGCTGCAAACAAAACACCTCCTGAGCCACTTCAGACACATCAAGGCACTTCCACTGGCTGCAAGCGATGGAGCAGGGATGCGGAAGCCAAGGCCCTCCCAATGTTGCTGGGACTACAACTCCCATCAGCTCCAGCCACCAGAGGTGCCAAGTTCCGCCCAACATTGGAGGGGTGTGTGAAATGTGTGCATGACATCAGGCACGTTGCGACACATCATTGGCGCAAGATCTGCCACCACGAGGCTCGGCCCCTCATGATTGGGGGGCTTCAGCCTCATTCCAATAGACTTTGGCAGGGCTATAGAATTGGCGCCTATGCCAGCCATCATGGCCAAATGCTTAGCTGTAAGACAGTTGCAGTCTGGTTCTCCATCCCTGTTATAGCGAAGTCTGATGAAAGTAAGGACCACTTTGCTGGACCACAGCAAAAGACTCCAGGAATGCCTGCACATACGCAGGGTTTGGTTTCCTTGGAATGAAGGTCAGCCGCTGAGCTATCTTTAGGATATACAGTGGTGCCCCGCAAGACGAATGCCTCGCAAGACAAAAAACTCGCTGGACGAAAGGGTTTTGCGGTTTTTGAGCTGCTTCGCAAGACGAATTTCCCTATGGGCTTGCTTCGCAAGACGAAAACGTCTTGCGTTTTTTGCAAGTTTGTTTCCTTTTTCTTAACACCGTTAATACAGTTGCGACTTGACTTCGAGGAGCAACTCATAGAACGCGGTGTGGTAGCCTTTTTTGAGGTTTTTGGCAATTTTTGAAGTTTTTCCAAAACTTTTCCGACACCGTGCTTCGCAAGACCACTGTATGGTTTTATTTACACATATACACAACTTTCCCCATTAGTCACAGCTTTGGATCCAGCACAGACCCAGCATGTCTCTGGGTCTCCAACTTCCAGCCTGCTTCCAAGCTCAGCTCCCACACACTGGCTATTCTTCTCCTACTTAACAGCTTGAGGGGGGGGGTGGAGGCCCACCCATTGGTTCTATGGTACAAAGCAACTTCTTTGGATATGGCAAATTGTGGTACTTAACTAGTCAGTGAAAGACAAAGGAGCTGGTTTGGCAAGCTCTTATACCCAACACATACACACACAGCGCAAAACATGTTTGGAAAGGGCACAGGAATCATCCAGACTGTGCCCCCCCCCCACCCAATCTCATGACAAAATGCATTTTGTACACATAATTTGGCTGGAGAACTGCATGGCAAAATGGAGAGCAGTGCAAATTTTGAAGGATAGATGCGTTTCAGGAATCTGAATCCCAGCCCTTATGTAAGTTGCCTAACAGAAGGGCAGGCCATTCCGACAACCTTTCCTGTACCTCCAAGCATTGATTTGAAGTTCATGTAATTAAGCATAAAACAAACCTCTCTGTTTCTGTTGGCACTGATCCACAGACAGCAACGCGTCCCTGCTAACATATCAGTCTGCCTTTTGCTGAGGGATGAGGGGGGCTGAGGGGGGCTGCTTTCTTCCCCATTGTCAAGCACAAGTTGTGGTCTGTTTACATTTCCTGCGCCACAGGAGACCTGCTTAAATATTTAAATCTCCCAAATCCCCAATTTCATTTGTATCAGCAACAATTAATGAAGAGGAGGGGGGAAATGGCTTGCCAGTTAGATTTCAGAGTATTTGGGTAGGAGAGAGAAAGCAAATAAAAATTTATCACAGATTGATGTCTCTCTCTCCAACCCAGAATGCAATGCTCATGGCCTGTGTGTCACCCCCAACAAAAACAGTTTGGTAATGGAAATGCTGACAGAGCATTAAGTATCCCCAGCCCCTCGATAATAACACCTTTGCGAAAGCACACCTCAAATGGCTGGGTTCCAAGGATGGTGTTATAATGAGAGGCGCAGTAGGGGCCGTGCTGTGGGGGACATTGTTTTCAATCTCACAGCACAACTGGGTGCAGCGAACGGTGTGTGATCTGCCTTCGAAAGACGGACACTGCCAGCTTCTTGCAAAGTATCTTTGCTTGCAAGGTTAAGGGGGTGGGGGGGTGGAAGCAGCAAGGAGCCAAGCCTCGCATCACCAATGAAGAGGGAAATAAATTTACTTGGAGCAACAATGGCTTGCGGTCCTTGCTCATGTTAGGAGGCAGTGCACACTCTCCATATCAACTCAGGTTCCCCACCCCTCCCCAAAGAGAAGTGAGCAGACACTAGAACCCAGGAGGAGAAAGGCTGCTTCGACCTTCAAAGTTCAGAGGTCAGGACAAAAGGTGTTACTGGGCAGGACTCTCACAAACAAGAGCTCACCGCCATCAGCCGAATGTCACCAGCCTTGCCCTGGGCTCCCCAAATCTCCCTCACCGCCAACAAAAACCAACAAATGAATAGATGAAGAACCTACCCATGTGACGCTGTCACAACACCCCCCCCACACACACACTGTGTAAAAGAAAGTTTACTATCCCCCTTTCTTTCTCCCCTGCCCTCTCTCCCCACCTCTCTTCTCCCCCAACCTCACACTGCCTATGACAGTCGGGTCTCACATCAGATGTTACTGATCTGTAGAAAGGACTCCATGTATTGAAAACAGAGGTGCTGTATGTACTTTTGTTACCCAAAAAATCTTTCAATATTTAGAATTTAAAAAAGAAAAGGGAATCCTAGAGAAGCGAAGGTGAAAGGTCAGCTTACTGGAAAGAGACCCAGGAAACAAAAGGAAGGAAACATGTCTGCCCACATTGTTAGCCCATGAAACTCATTGCCCCAAGATGGATTGGATGGCCACAAGCTTAAATGACTCCAAAAGGGGATTAGACAAATTTGCAGCAACAAGAAAGTACAATAAATGTTCCTGCATTGGGGGGGTGGGGGTGGATTAGTTAACACTTTGGATCCCTTCCAACTCTACAGTTCTATGATTCTGTAATTCTCACAATACTGTTCAATGAGGCCATCCAATTTAGCTGAATGGTGAAAAAGACAAGAAAGAGGAAGCCCGTCTGTGGAATTCACTGCCACAAGATGTAACAGTGGCTACCATCAGCTTTGGCAGCTTTCAAAGTACAGACAAATCTATGGAGGATACGTCTATCAATGTCTACAAGTCGGGATGGCGATGCGCTCGCTCCTTATTGGAGGCAGCCAGCTGCTCTGAGTGCCAGCTGCTGGGCATCAGGAGCGAGGAGACTGCCGTGGTGCTGAGGTCCTGCTGCAGGCTTCCCTGTGGGTCATCTGGCTGGCAGAACAGGGTGCTAGACCAGAGAGGCCTCTTGTCTGAGCCAGAAAGGCTGTTCTTACCAGGGAGCCTGTCCAGGGTGTTTGAAATGCAGAATGGCAACCCCACTGGATAGGATTAAGGAAGAATCTCCCTTGTGCTCCATTATATATCTATTCACAGACCGAGAGAGACAATAGGGCATTGTGGCAGTGATCAATGCTGCAACATCCCACATGAGGGCTTAGAGGAAAGGAAATGGATTAAAAAGGGGCAGCAGATTGATTTCAAAACAGAGACAAAGCCCAGTAAAATGGGGGCAATTCAAACACATTGACTGCAGCTCACTTGACGAGTAATTGATACTGTGAGCAAACAATTTCAGAGGCTGGGGGAATATAATAAAGCAACAATAGGGACTCACCTCCTTTGAAGAATTACAAGGAGCTGAATTAGGGGAAGGGGCATTTCACCTGCACCTGGGCATCTTGTACAGAAGCACTTCTTCACTACTTTGGCACAAGAGCTGCAGTATCCGAAGCAATGGATTCAAATAAAAAGAAAGGAGATTCCAACGAAACATTGGGAAGAACTTTCTGATCTATTCAACAGTGGAATGGACTGCCTGGTGGACTCTCCTTGTTGGAGGTTTCGAAACAGAGGTTGGATGGCTACCTGTCAAGGATTCCTTAGCTGTGATTCCTGCATTGTATTGGATTAGATCATGGGTAGGCAACCTAAGGCCCAGGGGCCAGATCTGACCCAATCGCCTTCTAAATCCAGCCTGCAGACGGCCTGGGAATCAGTGTGTAGAATGTGGGCATTTATTTAAAATGTATCTCTGGGTTATTTGTGGGGCATAGGAATTCGTTCATCCCCCCCCAAAAAAAGGCCAGCCCCCCCCGAAGGTCTGAGGGACAGTGGACCCTGCTGAAAAAGTTTGCTGACCCCTGGATTAGATGATCCTTTGGGTCCCTTCCAAGCTACAGTTCTGTGATTCTGATTACTGCCGCTGAGCTCTATATAGTCAAGTTTCTTGGGGTTTGTGAGAGTTGCCACTCTAAGCATCTGAAGGGCACCAGGCTGGGGAAGGCTGGCATGCAGGGATAGGTCTCCTTTCTGTGAACATCCTCCTAGCTCTTCTCCAACTCCAACATTTTATTAGGGGTGTGTGTACGTGTGTTGGCAAGCCAGCCTTCTCAACGTCTGGCCTGGTTGAAAGTCAGTTAAGAAATTTAATAGCAATATCGCCCCCCCCCCCGCCGCCTCATGCATAGTGTATCCCTTCCCCCACCCCCTAAAATGAGCTCTGTACAAATTGCATTATGATTGCAGCCTCAGAAATAAACTGCGGCATTTAAGTTAATCATGCATCACATAACTCTACATTCCCGGGGGGAAACTATGTTTATAAACTAAGATGCATTCCTTAGGCAGGAGGCTGGCATTTATGCCTTCAGTTACAATACACTATCATATAACTAACTATCTGCTAGAGCATCGTAACTGAAGGCAAATGAGCAAAGGCACTGATGCTCAAGCCATTTAAGTTGTGTTTGAGCTCTTGCCCTATGAACATATTTGTGTTGCCCTGCCTCTTTTTCAATTGCATTTAAACATTAATAAATGAGGGGTTCTGTTTTGCAATAGGTTGACAGTACCTGCATGTTTACTGTATATTCACAGTCGTGAAAGAATCAGATACAACCAGTATGGAATTTCAAAACGAAGTGTTACTGAGTGGTGAGTAACTATAGGGATGCCTGTGCTTGCCCAGGGTTCGGGGTTTTTTGGAATGAAGGCCAGCAGAGATTGTGGTGTCTTTGGGATATAGGGTTTTATTTACATATCTGCAGCACGAACATAATAAGATGGAGGGGCTTTGGATTCAGCACAGAGCAAGCAGATCTCTGTGTCCACAGCTTTCCTATCTGCTTCCACTCAACTGGCACTCATCCCACTGACTATTGTTCTCCTGCCTAGCAGCAAAGTCAGGGCAGGGAGCCCCACCCATTTGCCTGGAGGGCACCATCACCGAGTTTTAGCTCTTGCAACCCAGCTCATTCCTTTGGGATGCTGATGAGATCAGTTAAGTCACAACTTCTTCTATGAGATTCTAACCCTCCCTGGGTGCAGGACCCCAAGAATTGGAATGGACACAGGGCATCATCCAGACTGACTCCCCCCCAGCCCATAACAATATGAAAATGTTTATTTTGCCCTGACCCCAAAATAGGTTCTAGATAAAAGGGGGAACAGTGCAGCAGCCATAACAACAGGGAGAGGTTACAAGAGTGCACCCGTTTTTAATCAGTGAAATGCTTGCAAGTCTGGAGATTTTTAATGTTGGTTCTCGGTGGCCCATTTACATTCACAGAAGCTTCTGAGCTGAAATGGGTGGTCCACATCTACTAAAAGAATGCTGCAGCCTCGTCCAGTAAAAGGCGACGTCTGGCCAATTGTGAAAGGCGACTTCTTCCTTTGTAGACAAACAAGGCAACTTAATGAATCCCCCTCTTCGCACTCTGCAGGCGACGATTGTTCCTGCCCCTACACCTGCTGCAACTCACTCCAGAAGATCACATTGTGGTTGTGAAAAATAGTTTGCTATTTTGGAACCCCTGGCAGCCAGAGAAAAGCGCTAAAGGCCCAGCTCTCATTTATCTTGTGTCAGAACGGGAGCCAAATGGGTGCCATTTTGCCTGGCGGCTGGTGGAGGGAGAGAGGAAGGGAGGAAGGGAGGAGGCAGTGGCAGCAAAACATATACGTGTGGGTGTGTGCAAACACATGCACACACATTTATTTATTATGGCACTTATTTCTCCACCTTTTTTTCTCCAAGTGGGTTAAGGTGGCCTATATGATTCTCCCCGTCCTTATTTGACCCCACAACAACCCTGTGAGGCAGGTTAGACTGAGAGGCAGTGACTGGCCCAAGGTCACACCCAGCTGGGGATTTGAACCCTGGTCTCCCAGGTCCAACACTCTCACCACTACCCCATACTAGGTAAAGGTAAAGGGACCCCTGACCATTAGGTCCAGTCGTGACCGACTCTGGGGTTGCGGCGCTCATCTCGCTTTACTGGCCAAGGGAGCCGGTGTACAGCTTCTGGGTCATGTGGCCAGCATGACTAAGCCGCTTCTGGCGAACCAGAGCAGCGCACGGAAACACCGTTTACCTTCCCGCCAGAGCGGTACCTATTTATCTACTTGCACTTTGACGTGCTTTCAAAACTGCTAGGTTGGCAGGAGCAGGGCCCGAGCCACGGGAGCTCACCCCGTCGCGGGGATTCGAACCGCCGACCTTCTGATCGGCAAGCCCTAGGCTCTGTGGTTTAACCCGCAGCGCCACCCGCATCCCAACCCCATACTAGTTCTGTGTAATTAGCATGGATCGAGTGCTAATAGAGAGGACAAGGGAAGATGCTAGGCTTGCAGTGGGATTTTCTTTTTTAAAAATGCCAGGACCCCCAACTCAACGCCTACCCAGTGGAGCCAGGTTCTTTATCCCCTGACAGAATACCACAATTCTCACTTGGAGGGGGCATTCAGATGTGGGGAATTTTGTGTTACTTTTTCTGGTGATAATGCCACCACTCCTGCCCTATTCTCTAATATTCCTTTCACACTGCACCCCCAGTTGTGCCAGGGTACTGTCGCTTTTTGACAGACAGGCTGGCACGTCATGCAAAATTTCATTAACACTACTGGGTGTGGTGTGACACAACAATGCACGTCATTGGACAACGCACCATTTCTGCACATGGCTGCTTCTGCTCCCCCATGAAAATGGCAGGGAAGAACTGCATGGTGGTAAAATGTGCCCCACATTTCATCACTGTACTCCCATGATCTTCTATGAATGGATTTCCCTCCCTGGAATCAGATAACATGGAAACATAGGAGCCACCTCCTAGGGTCTGAGGGGTCTCCCCAATAAAATATTTGAGGGGGCCGCCCCCCCAAGTTGATGGGCATTGCCATTCAAATGTGATCAATTATGCAGGGCAGGTTTTATCTCTCCCCCCCCCCCAATATTTTGTTCAAATTGGCACCCCTGCATGGAAATGAGCCCTAAACGTGCACTATATTCCATTATTTTTCCTGAAGCGGCTTTTACATTCTGGGAAAGCTCAAATATAATGCAGAAATTAACACTTAGGGGGAATGCCAGGGGAATGAAACAAGCTGAGGTGTGAATGCAACCTTGGGGCACATTCACCACCTGCAGCAGCAGCAACAAAGGATTCTGAAAAACTGCAGCACAGGAGCAATAAAAAGTCAAGATGAAGAACTATAAATTAGAGTTTACAAATAAAACAAGCACACCCACACTGGAGATGCCTCATGCCTGGAGAAATGGAACTCAAAATCCCAGCCAGATACCTCCACACACAGCTTTGATATATTTGCCTAACTAACCAAATGGCTGCTTGTGTGTGTTTATAAAGTTATCCTTCATGAAACCAAGGTGCAAATGAGATATTTATGACAAGATGAGCAAAATGCAACTTTATTCCTCATAGCTCTGAAGTCCCTGACGTGGGCAATTCTCAGCAAGGCGACTTTGCTTCAGATGAAATGGGAGCCAATGCTGGTAGAAGCCATGGATGGCAATTGGTGCAGGAGGGGAGTAGTTCAGAGGCAGAGCACCTGCTGTGCATGCAGAAGGTCCCAGGTTCAACCCTCCTCCCCGCCTCTTCAGGCAGGGCTAAGAATGACCCTGCCTGAAACCCTGGAGAGATGCTGCCAGTCAGTGTAGACTCTGTAGTCCTCTGGATGTGTCAGACTCCAACTCCCATCATCACTGATCACTGACCATGCTCACTAGGACTGATGGGAAAGAAACAGCATCTGCTTTGCACACAGAAGGTCCCAGGTTCAATTCCTGGCATCTCCAAGTAGTTATGGGAGAGACGCTCTGCCTGAAGCCCTGGAGAAGCCCTGGAAGTCACTGCAGACCCAGTGGCGGAGCTTCATGCTCCAGCACAGGGGGCAGAGAGGGGGGCGTGGCTGGTGTGCGTCCAGGGGGCATGGTGCCAAGCATGGGTTGGGGGCAGCTGCGATGGCACCCCACCACAATCACGCTGCCAGTGGTGGTGTGCTCCCCCCACACCCCTCTTCTTCCACCAGTGTGTAGACCAGACCCTTTTTGAGTCTGTGGCTCCCTTGACCAACTGCATTCTTTCTGTGGCACCACTGCAGGGCTCAGGAACCCAGTTATGTCACCCCTTGCCTGCAGAGCTGGCAGCCCCTCACCCTTTTTCGAACACCCTTCCTTGTGGAGTGTTCCCTCAGTCTCCTCTCCTCTTGCCCCTCCTTGGGAGTCCTCTGGGCAGCCACAGTTGCCCATCCCCCTGGTCTCTGAGCTGCCCCCCCCCCCGCCACCCCAAAGAGAGGTGCCTCCTCACACTGCCCCACAGCAGCCTGGGAAGAGGATGCCCCCAGTCTTAACAGCCTGACAGAGTGTTAGGTACTGAGCTGAATCCTAGAACAATAGGATCCAGAATGCAGCAGTCTGATTGGTCCACAGGAGCCACCCCATCCAGCTCCAAGTGGAAGTGAATCAGTGACCTGATTGGCCTGCGGGAGCAGCCAATCAGGCTTCTGGAGGAGGTGAATCTGTAACCTGATTGGCCTACAGGAGCAGCCCGGAATTAGCCAATCACACTGGGCCCATTGTGTAAATAATATATACTGTATTTTTCGCTCTATAAGACGCACCAGACCACAAGACGCACCTAGTTTTTGGAGGAGGAAAACAAGAAAAAAAATATTCTGAATCTCAGAAGCCAGAACAGCAAGAGGGATCGCTGTGCAATGAAAGCAGCAATCCCCTTTGCTGTTCTGGCTTCTGTGATAGCTTCACCGCCTGCATTCGCCCCATAAGACGCACACACATTTCCCTTACTTTTTAGGAGGGAAAAAGTTTGTCTTATAGAGCAAAAATACGGTATATATATGTAGCTAGATGTTTTGGGGAAAGTTTCATTCATTGCTACTATGAGCTGAATAAAGAGCATGAAATTCACACTCGACTCTGAGTATATTTCACAGAGACTGGCCAAAGATGAACATGAGGCCAGCACCTTACCTTCGGAGGCAGTGGTGGGTGCGTGGTGTAAAGGCTCCCCTTCAGCACTGGGCACTCAGCTCCCAGGCAGGCCTTGCACACAGCAAGCACAAGAAATGCCAACACAGCGTGCGCCTGCCTGCTTGCTGAGCTCCCTCACCCATTTGCTAGCTGGCAACCAGCACCCCCTGACCAGCCCCAAAGGCACCATTTGACTGGGGAGCTTGTAGCCAGGGCTGCTGCAACAAAGAGTTGCGCACCAGAGGCAGAGATGTGAGAGGGCATCTGAGGAAGAAGGGAAGGGAAGAGGGACAGACACCAGTATTGTCCGCGGCACCCCTGACCATGCTTCAAGGCACACTAAGGTGCCACAGCACACAGGTTGAAAACCCCTGCAGTAGACAGTACTGAGCAAGATGAAGTAAGTGTCGGACTCAAGATAATGGCAGCTTCCTATTTTCCTATATGTTCTTTCCCCCTCTCATATTCCATGTGCTTCATCTGCCCCTCACTCTCTACTTGTGGGTACCCACGAAAAAGGCAGGGTGCATCTGGGTCCCTCTCTAGTACAAGTGTCAAATCCAGTGCCTGCTGCCAAAAATAGTTTCCTGCATTTTAAAAAACTGAAATCAAGTGGCTGGACCACAAGATAAGCTTGGAAATATGGCTAGTCAGGTGAAAACAGGAGAGAGCTGGAGAAAAAGCCCCATGTCCAGTTTTTATACTGTGCATAACAATTGAATCTTCACATTCCTTGTATGAAACTTCTTTCTTTTTAACAACACACAAGCAAAGCACACAATACCACAAAATGAGCCACCAGCTCTCTTTTAGATGAGGAGGACAAAGCCCAGAAGAGTCCCAGACAGGCTGCCTGGTTTGCCCTCTGATTTTTTTTTAAAAAAGAAAATAAAAGATACCGAGCATCTGTGCAAGCCGAGTGCTTTGCCAAACACCCATCAGTTCAGAGGCCCTCCCTTTTGAAACAGTGTTCTAATGATCGGAGACGTTTTTGAAGTTGGTTCCCCCTACCTCCTTCAGATTATTGGCAAACAGCTTTGCTGGAGAAATGCTAAGATGAAGGTTACCTTGAGTATCTCCTTAGAATTTTTGATGGTGCTCAAACTCCCGAGAAGTTTAAAGGAGCTCAGTTCTCATTTGTGGAAACTTTGCTTCTCAAGAGGGAGGGCTGGAGCCCAAAGCAGAAAATCTTCCTACTCCTCCCATTAGCTTGCCTGGATCACAATCCAACAAGAAGTCCCTTTGTACAAACCCCATTGAAATGAACATGAGCTGTGCAAGGGCATTCCGGCAGAGGGCAGCAGTCACCAGAGGAAAGCACCAGCTGGCCAGCACCTGTAACATCACCTACTACTGTGCTCTTATGCAGCCCTCCTTCATCTCAACAGTATTTGCGTTGGATAATTTCCTACTGGATTGTGTTCCCCGTGACTCAGAACTGAAAATGTATCACATTTATGATATGCCCTTCTTTTGATGAGCTTACAATCGTGTACCTGGGTTCCTCACAGTGAGCCTGGCCCAGGATCACTGCCAAGCTGTCCCTAATGCGGAGCAGGAAAACCCCCAAAATCTAGGTGGTCCCCTTCCCCAGCACTATAAAGAGAAACACATGCATAAAAGATAGATCTCTGCCCCAAAGAGCTTATGGGCTGGATGTTACTTCATCTAAAGTACTGTTGGTTGGGCCACCCTTTCTCTGTCCCCTGTCCCACCAGCAGTAAGGCCCAACACCTTTAACAGCTGTAGGAAAAGATTAGACCACAAAGCCCCATTACTTCTCCAATTTGTTTTTTGTTTTTTTTTTTTATAAAGCATGTGCAGTAGAAAAGAGGATAAACGAGAACAAGTCATACATCAAAGAAGTGGGTCAGCGTCTTTCTTGTGGCACTTGGAAATGTTGGGCGCATCAGCATTTTGTGTTAACAGTTGCACCTGGCTGGACCAAAAACAATACACATGAAAGTGACTTAATTTCTGCTTGTTGAAAGGCTCACAAATGTACTCACAGCGATTGTCTAGCAACTCTATTATGTGGCCTCAGGTCCAGACAGAAATCTTTCAAGGCCCAAGGTTTAAAATACCCCTTGCACCTTCCCCTTTCCACAAAATGACATGGCCCACATACATGGCCGACCCAAAGTTATGTCACATGCTCCTCGCTCAAATGAGCTGTCGCCAGGTCTCAGCAAACACTGGGCTCCAGGTTCTGGAACTGGGCTGGAGGAAGCTGGGTGCTTATGCTAGCAGACAAGAAGTGGGTCTGCGGTCCAAGCAGGTGGGGGCAGAGTTCCAAAGCAATGGATAAGGATTGGAGGAGCCAAAAGACAAAGCCAGGCAGCAGGGTCAAGATCCTAGCAATATTCATTTATGCATTCATCTAAACTGTCCCATTTCAGCAAACAGGGGTGCCAACTTGAATAAAATATTGGGAGGGAGGTAAGCCCCACCCAACATGATTGATCACAAGACGTGGTGCACACATACCATTTGAATGGCAATGTCCATCAACTTGGGGGGACAGCCCCCTCTAATATTTTATTGGGGGGGGAGCAAAGGGACCTCAGCCCGTAGAAGCAAGCTCCTACGTCAGCAAATTAAACCGCTATACCTAAGATGTCTTGTTGCCCCTTACATTTCTCTAAACTAGACATCCCCAGTTGTCATAAGCTTTACTTGTAGGGGAGTTTATTCCATCCACTTGATCATTTTCTGGTTGTCTTTTTCCAGCTTGACAACATCCTTTTTGAGGTGAGGTGACCAGGACTGTGCACACTATTCCAAGTGCAGTTGCACCGTTGATTTGTCTTATAATTGCATCATCATATTGGCAGTTTATAGATGTTGCATACAACTGTACTAACCTACTTACATATTAACACCCATAGACTTCTGCTACATGGGACTTGGCTCTTTTATACACATAATATACCTATTTTTCTGTATAATTTTGAAAGACAAAAACCCAACAATGAATTAGCAACTCAGATATCCATCATCATTCAATAGAAGAGACTGTTGGATGTGGGCAAAGTCTGAGCAGGTCAGAACCACCAGATCCCTGCCCTCTGCTGAGAAGGCTTTCCTCCTCCGTCCCGTGAGGGAGGAGAGAAGCAGAGGAAGGTTGTTCCAAGCTCAGTTCCAGTATTGCCAGTCTATTGTTCTCTTTCACACAGAGATGCTTTGATGACATCATCTCAAGTCAAGGAATGGGGGAGGGGAGAGATATGGCACCTATCAGAAGGCTCTCCAACTATTGCAGCTTCTTTGGCAATACATCACACTTACTTGGCCATCTCTTTAGTTAAGGCCTGGTCTCCCAGTACCTTGTAAACTGCTTTGAGAGTTGTTGTTTTACAGTCAAGTGGTGTATACATTTTATAAAACAAGCAAGCAAGCAAGCAAAAGGAAGTCTTGCCAGGCTAAGTTTGTCCACCTAGTCTGACCTCTTTAGCAGTCTCTTTTTGCAACCAGGGACCTGTAACAACAGCAGCAGCAGCAGCAGCAATAACAATAATTTCATAGAATAGAATCATAGAATCATAGAGTTGGAAGAGACCACAAGGGCCATCGAGTCCAACCCCCTGCCAAGCAGGAAACACCATCAGAGCACTCCTGACATATGGTTGTCAAGCCTCTGCTTAAAGAGCTCCAAAGAAGGAGAGTCCACCACACTCCTTGGCAGCAAATTCCACTGTCGAACAGCTCTTACTGTCAGGAAGTTCTTCCTAAGGTTTAGGTGGAATCTTCTTTCTTGTAGTTTGGATCCATTGCTCCGTGTCCGCTTCTCTGGAGCAGCAGAAAACAACCTTTCTCCCTCCTCTATGTGACATCCTTTTATATATTTTAACATGGCTATCATATCACCCCTTAACCTCCTCTTCTCCAGGCTAAACATGCCCAGCTCCCTTAGTCGTTCCTCATAAGGCATTGTTTCCAGGCCTTTGACCATTTTGGTTGCCCTCCTCTGGACACGTTCCAGTTTGTCAGTGTCCTTCTTGAACTGTGGTGCCCAGAACTGGACACAGTACTCCAGGTGTGGTCTGACCAGAGCAGAATACAGTGGCACTATTACTTCCCTTGATCTAGATGCTATACTCCTATTGATGCAGCCCAGAATTGCATTGGCTTTTTTAGCTGCCGCGTCACACTGTTGGCTCATGTCAAGTTTGTGGTCAACCAAGACTCCTAGATCCTTTTCACATGTACTGCTCTCAAGCCAGGTGTCCCCCATCTTGTATTTGTGCCTCTCATTTTTTTTGCCCAAGTGCAATACTTGACATTTCTCCCTGTTAAAATTCATCTTGTTTGTTTTTGCCCAGTTCTCTAATCTGTCAAGATCATTTTGAAGTGTGATCCTGTCCTCTGGGGTGTTAGCCACCCCTCCCAATTTGGTGTCATCTGCAAATTTGATCAGGATGCCCTTGAGTCCATCATCCAAGTCATTGATAAAGATGTTGAATAAGACCGGGCCCAAGACAGAACCCTGTGGCACCCCACTAGTCACTCTTCTCCAGGATGAAGAGGAACCATTGATGAGCACCCTTTGGGTTTGGTCAGTCAGCCAGTTACAAATCCACTGAGTGGTAGCATAGTCAAGACTGCATTTTACCAGCTTCTTTACAAGAATATCATGGGGCACCTTGTCAAATGCCTTGCTGAAATCAAGGTAGGCTACATCCACTGCGTTCCCTTCATCTACCAGGCTTGTAATTCTGTCAAAAAACGAGATCAGGTTAGTCTGACATGACTTATTTTTCAGAAATCCATGCTGACTATTGGTGATCACAGCATTCCTTTCTAGGTGCTCACAGACTGTTTGCTTAATGATCTGTTCCAGAATCTTCCCTGGTATTGATGTCAGACTGACTGGGCAGTAATTATTTGGGTCCTCTCTTTTCCCCTTTTTGAAAATAGGGACAACATTTGCCCTCCTCCAGTCTGCCGGGACTTCGCCTGTTCTCCAGGAATTCTCAAAGATGACTGCCAGTGGTTCTGAGATCACATCTGCCAGTTCTTTTAATACTCTTGGATGCAGTTCATCTGGCCCTGGAGACTTGAATACATCTAAATTAGCCAAGTATTCTTGTACTATTTCCTTAGTTATTCTGGGCTGTGTTTCCTCTGCTAAATCATTTGCTCCAAATTCTTCAGGTCGGGCATTGTTTTCTTTATCAGAGAAGACTGAGCCAAAGAAGGCATTGAGGAGTTCAGCCCTTTCTGTGTCCCCTGTTTGCATTTCACCATCTTCTCCTCTGAGTGACCCCACTGTTTCTTTGTTCTTCCTTTTGCTACGAACATACCCATAAAAGCCTTTTTTGTTGCTTTTAACCTCTCTGGCAAGCCTGAGTTCATTCTGTGCTTTAGAATTTCAGCCGCTCTGCATGTGCCCATTGTTTGCCACAACATGGTAAACCCAACTCAGGTAATTAGACACTTTCCATGCCATGCAATGAGGTAGAAATTCTGTCTCACATACGCAAGAATACAGCCCAACCACAAAACTGGTAAGAACTAGGCTGGATCTACACTGTTCTGGAAAACACTATTTTTTATATATAATAATGCTATTAAAAATTGCTCCCGATGCAATTTCCCTTTGGCAAAGATTGCTGCTCTACAGCACCCTCTGGTGTTACATTTTAGAACACTTTTTAACATTAATACTCACCAGTGTAGATTAGTCCTCAGTTTAGGAGATTGCAATACAACTTCAGATAAGGTACAAGGAGGGCTCTGCAGGTACAGTAGGAAAAATGGGTGGATTAAATCGTTTCAAGGAGGGTGGTTGGATGAGAGATGGTGGAGCAATCAGGAAGCTGATCAGGGAGAGGATGAAGCAGCCAAGTTAATGTAATGTTTATTATGTTGTGTGTGTGTTAATGGAAAGCTCTCTGGACTCTGTCCTGTAATGCATTACTCAGTAAAGTCCAACGAATTGGAAACTTGGCATGAGCCTCTGTATTGAACCCCAAGGGGAAATTCCTACGGCAACCGTCCTCCTCACCAGCCTTTAAAACCCTTTGTTAGAAGCCTTCTGTTTAGCACTCACATTAACGAAAGATGCACACAGGAACTTTGCGCGCTAATTCCTTACTCCCCTGCTATCCTTCCTTCCTCTTCTTCTTCCTCCCGCCCCCCCCTTTCCCCTCCCACACTGCTCTGCTTTTTATATAGTCAACTCATGCAAACGTGACTAAGTATCTCCATATCAGGAGCTTCCTTGCTGGCATCAAGATTGAAAACCTAATTTTCCTTCCTTCTACTTGAATTGAATTGTTGTTATTATCCAGTTTTCCAGATGTGAAGATCTGTCAGGGACTGTCAGGCCCCACGTATCTAAATTTGTACGCCAAACGGGAGGCTGGGCTGGCGGGTCTGAAATCCCGCTGTGCTGCTAAAATGGGAGGGGGTGTAATTTCTTTCTCCCTGACAATCAATGTCCCATTGTTATGACTCCTGTCTTGTCTTCGGAAGGTGCCCCTGTTATTTCTTAATAATGTATGTAATGCATCTAATAGCCCAAGAGGCCTCCCAGCGCCACACTCCTCAGTCGCAAAAAAACCTCTTTCTAAAAATTAGGCATTATTTGACATTGCAGGGCTAGGTTTTTGTTCATTTGTTTGTTTGTTTAGTGTAGCAGACGGAATAATCTGGAGTGAATTATTTCTTCAATAAAATATCCCTGCTTCACAACATGAAAGGGAGCCAGGGGAGAAGGGAATCCATCCTCCAATTATATGGCAAATAATGCCACTGAGCGAAGAAGTTGCCTTTTCAAGGAAAACAAAATGCCCTCTCAGGGTGATGCTTTTGACTGGCAGCAGGGGTCTCCAGGGGCAGAGGCTGAAGGAGGGGCAGCAGGAAGGAGCTGGGGGAGGGCAAAGCTGTGGGGGCCATAAACTGGACTCCTGCCCTCAGGGGGAGTGCAGGATGCGGCCCCACTCAGAGGCTGCCAGTCGGATTACCTTTTGCCATCTTATTCTTTGCCTCAGGAAAATGACTTGGGCCAGCCCTGAGGCTGGTGCTTCTCCTGAGAGACAACGTGGAGTAGTGGTTAGAGTGCCAGACTTGGACCTGAGAGACGACGCAGCGCAATTGGAGCTCCTTGGAGGGAAGATGGGATATAAATGTAATTATATATACACATACAGAGAGAGATAATTGTTATTCATCCTTGTGATCACTATGATTATTAGCATTTGAATGGAAGGCACACATCATCTCACAGTAATCCATAAAACAATCACAAAATGTCATAATGTTGTCAGGGGGGTCCTGCTGAGACAGAGAGAAGGCCTCCCCTTTCCATGCAGTCAATGTGTCTAGGTTTATTATTAGTAAGAATAATCATAATTATAATTATTATTTAAATTTGTATTGTTGTTGTTTAGTCATTTAGTCGTGTCCGACTCTTCGTGACCCCCTGGACCAGAGCATGCCAGGCACTCCTGTCTTCCACTGCCTCCCTCATGCTGGTAGCTTCAAGAACACTGTCCCACCATCTCGTCCTCTGTCGTCCCCTTCTCCTTGTGCCCTCCATCTTTCCCAACATCAGGGTCTTTTCTAGGGAGTTTTCTCTTCTCATGAGGTGGCCAAAGTATTGGAGCCTCAGCTTCACGATCTGTCCTTCCAGTGAGCACTCAGGGCTGATTTCCTTCAGAATAGAGAGGTTTGATCTTCTTGCAGTCCATGGGACTCTCCCCTTCATGGATCACTGCCTTGCAGTGGCGAAGGGGCTTGGATAACTCAGAGAAGCTATGAACTATGCCGTGCAGGGCCACCCAAGATGGACAGGTCATAGTGGAGAGTTTTGACCAAACGTGATCCACCTGGAGCAGGAACCAGCAAGCCACTCCAGTATCCCTGCCAAGAAAACGCCATGGACAAAGACAACAGGCATATAAATTTGTATACCACCCTTCATTCAAATATCACAGAGCAGAGAATACAAAAAGAGAGAATACAAAATATATAACAAAACAAAACTAAACCAATAACCCCCTTCCCATAAACACATTATAAAAGCCACTGAATGTTGAAGAGAAACGTTTTTGCTTGGCGCTTAAAGATATGTAATGAAGGCACCAGGTAAGCTCCACTGGGGAGAGCATTTCACAAATGAAGAGCCACTGCATAAAAGGCTCATTGCAGGAGCGGACTTTGGTCTTTCAAATTCCACTGGGGCCTCATGCAAGGCTAAATTCGGCACACACACCCTGCTAGACTCTGCTCAATTTACTATGTCATAGTTGCAATGCCCTGTGCACCCCTCCCCAGCTCAGCACCCCGGATGGTGGAACCAATCATGCTGCCCTAAATCCGCCCCTGGCTGGCACAATGAGGATGCACACTTTCACAAGACCATTTGTCCATCACACAAGGGAAGCAGGGAAGTTGTCAACCTTCAGGGGGTGCATACATTTTAAGATTTTTTTGTCTCTCAGGCATGGCAGCTGAAGGTTTTTCTGTCTTGCCACGACATCAAGTGATGGCTTGACTGACACTTTGCTGTTTCCATGGGCTTTTCTGGGTGAGGGAGGAGAGACAATGGCTGCCACCAGTGGCCTAATAATCCGTCCTTTGGTAGCAGCAGGGAAGAGGGGGGGAGTCTCTTTAGCTCATGTACACACAGCTCTGCTGCGCACACTCACCTGAGAAGCACTGAGGCACAGCAAGAGTACCTTGGACAGCTCCTTGCTTAGCTGAGGCTGGACTGGGCTCAGATGTTGTTTCAGCAGCAGCAGCAGGCAAAGCCTTAAATAGTAGCTGCTGCTCTGTCTCAGCTGCAAGTTCCACCTTTGCTGGGAGGAGCGTCTTCATTTAAAGGGGCCCAGCCTGCTTTAGTACTTGTTGACTCTGATGGAGCCTGGAAGATGGTTGTTGCATTAAGAAACCTTGGGGGCAACACAACAGCCTTGGGCTCTTGGTGGAAGAGACACCATGTTAGATGCTTATGGGGCCAGCCCTCGGGGCAATCCCCTCTCCCACATTGACTCCCAGGCCCTAGGCCTCACCCTCTGAAGGAGTCTGACTCCAGGATCATGGCACCGGGCTTCAGCCCACTATTAGCCTGGCCAACTCTGGTTTTCAGAAGTCACAACAATTGTCAGAATGGAACCAAAAGGCCCTGCCCCAAGCACAGCTCCATCCCCCCCCCCCCCCCCGCAGGAAGTGTTCTGTATTATTTAGTCATGATAATTCAGAGTGGTGCTTCAGGGTTTTTGTGCTGCTTTGGGCAAAATGTTGTATTATAAATGATACCACATAAAGCTGAGTTTGACCTGCCTGTTGATGCAGAATAATCTGACTTAATTTGGAATATTAACGACATATTGTGGCCTAAAGGAGTTTTTTCCTTCTCTCTCTCTCTCCACTCACCCCTTTCTAGGTGTACCACTGAATTATACAAGAATCTCTCTCTCTCTGGTAAAACTAAAATATAAGTAAATCTCCAGTTTTTATACTAGCATACAAGATACACGGGCAGGAAGAATATATTGAATCTGAACTACACAGACTGTTGGGGGGGGAATTGACAGCTGAATGGGATAATGCATGCATTTTTTTTAAAAGAGAGAAGTTTTTTCCCCTTGAATTAAGCATTTGAGGTGGTGGAGAAATCTAACAATAATAGTGATTAGTATTATTCAGTATTTCTGAGATGTCATTTACATAGTTGCATAAGCCAAAGAAAAGAATAGAAAACTTACAGTACATTTGAATGCAGAAGGGCTTAGTCCGAGCAGGTAAATAGTAGTGCACCCCCAACCTTGAGTCTCCTGGGTGTATTGGACTATTATTTTGTTTATTCATTATTTAGTAAATTTATATACCGCTCTATACCGAGGTCTCAGGGCAGTTCACAGAACAAAATCAACATAAAACGTCACAATATATATAATAAAAATAAAAACAACCACCCAGTAACAGGTCTCATTATCCTTGAGTAATTTCTGTGTTGGTTGAGGGTAATGGGAGTTGTATTCCAGGACCCGAGTTGGGCCCCAGGGTGGGGAAGAGGACTCCAAAATATGATTTGGAGTATTGTCTGAATGCAGCCTCACCTTGTCCCCTAAAGACTGGGGAGACCTCTCCTTTAGAAGCAATATCTCTGAAAAAACTGGATATGAGAAGTAATTGGCTGACATATAGAGAGCTGTTAGCCAAAGCAGAACATCAGGTGAAACTAAAAGACTATGAGAAGGGATTTATTCACAGATTAGTTACAGTTTCACCAACTAAATGACATTTTTAAAACAGATAAAAAGAAAGGTTTTAGTTGTGAGATATCACAATTTCAAAAAATCTGTTAGAAAACAACACCAAATTATTGTCAAAAATGTACAGTTTGCTCTTAGAACAGCATACAAAAGATGAAGAGGTCAAGTTGGTAATGATTCACTGGGCAAAGGATTTGGGATATAATATTCAGATGGCAGATTGGGAAAGGCTATGGAAAACAGACTTGAAATTTATGCCATGTTGTACACGGAAAGAAAATTACATGAAAATGATGTACCAGTGGTATTTGACTCCTAGTAAGTTAGCAAAAATGTATAGGACAAGTACAAATACCTGCTGGAAAGGTAAAGAAAAAGAAGGTACCTTTTATCATATGTGGTGGACTTATATTAATAAAAGCTTTCTTGGAGATGATATATAATGAAATGGGGAAAAAATGTTTAAAATAACCTTTGTTTAAAAAAAAAAACCCAGACACTTTTTTATTAGGAATTACAGGTACTGACTTCCCAAAGGAGCAGAAAATACTTTTTATGTATGGAACAACAGCTGCTTGGATGTTACTAGCCCAAAGATGGAAAGAAGACAAGGTCCCTACCAGAGAGGAATGGCAAACCAAGCTGATGGACTATGCTGAAATGGCAAAACTGACTGGAAAACTCAGGAACCAAGAGGACAAATACTTTATAAAAGAATGGGAGGAAATTACAAGTTATTTAGGAGAGCACTGTAAGCAGATGGAAACACTGGCAGGATTTTGATTCCACTTGTAGTGTAACAAATCCCATGGACAATATGGACTGGCGTAAAAGTTAGAGTATGGAAGACTATGCAGTTGTAAATGTTTAAAATGGGACCCCGTGGAGGGGGGGGGGGAGTTGCGAGATTCGGAGGGATCTCTGTATATGGATATATACTGCAGTTGAATTTTTATAACTTTGTATTTGTAAAATCAAATAAAAATGATTTCAAAAGAAGAAGAAGAAGACTGGGGAGACCTGGGTTGAAACCCCATTCAGCCATGATGGTCCCTGGGTGACCTTGGACCAGCCACTGTCTTTCAGCCTAGGTTGTTGCAAGGATAAAATGAAGTGGGGGAAGGGAGAACCATGTGACACACCTTGAGCCATTTGGAAGAACGGGGATAAATGAAATGTAATAAAACCATAATAAAGCTGGACCATAAAGAAGGCTGATCGCCAAAGAATGGATGCTTTTGAATTGTGGTGCTGGAGGAGACTCCTGAGAGTCCCATGGACTGCACTGCAAGAAAATCAAACGTATCCATTCTGAAGGAAATCAGCCCTGAGTGATCACTGGAAGGACAGATCCTGAAGCTGAGGCTCCAATACTTTGGCCACCTCAGGAGAAGAGAAGACTCCCTGGAAAAGACCCTGATGTTGGGAAAGATGGAGGGCACAAGGAGAAGGGGACAACAGAGGACGAGATGGTTGGACAGTGTTCTCGAAGCTACCAGCATGAGTTTGACCAAACTGTGGGAGGCAGTGGAAGACAGGAGTGCCTGGCGTGCTCTGGTCCATGGGGTCACGAAGAGTCGGACACGGCTAAACGACTAAACAACAACAAAATAAAACCATGCTAGGAGCAGGGCCGTCTTAAGCACATCCGGTTCTGTGGTGCAAAGCTGCCCCACCCACCCTGTTTCCCAGAGTTTTTTTAAGGAGGACGGCTCAGCCGGTGGGGCTGGAGGAGGCGGGCAGCGGCTGGAGGACAGCTCCTCCAGTGGGCAAGAGGCAGAGGCTGGACACGATGCCTCCTGGTTCAGCTGGCAGACGGAGGCTCTGGGTGCAGCGCTGCTTCGGCATGGCATGGCGAGGGCAGGGAGCTGATGCTGGGAGGTGCCACATCCAGCTTCTGCCTCTTCCCTGGCACCCTCCAGAACTTGGCGTCCTGGTGCCCTACACCACTAGCCTCTATGGGTAAGACGCCCCTGGCTAGGAGCCAGATCTGGCACTGATGGGAAAAGCAATGCTCGTTTTTTTCCTTTGGCGTCAGGGGAAACCTGAGGGTTGTGTGCACCTACCCCCACCAGTCTAAAGTCCAGTCACAGTTTGGGGTAATTTTACTGCTTCATTTTGCATACTTAGACCCTTCCTAGTCTCTGTGTAAAATGCTAGAAGTGGATTGAAAGACTAGAAAGAAGACGCTTAAGGGTAAGCATTTTCTGAGCAAATATCTTCACTGTTTGCTGAACCACTCTCCAGATTTCAAGAAGAGACCGTTTTTACCAGTCAGCCATGATCAGCTGCTCTCTTATAAAGCACTGTCCATTCATTTCAGCCTCCTGCTTCTTGTTCCTTAACTGATCCAGACGAAGACCTCTCATCACTGCTGTGCTTACTCAGGAGTCTTTGGTGAGGTACCGTGTCAAAAACTTTCTAAAGAACACAACGTCTTGCAAAAATCATGCTGGTTCTTCTTCTCAGATGGATGCTATCTAGACCAGTGTTTCCCAACCTTTTTTGGGCAAAGGCACACTTGTTTGATGAAAAAAATCTCGAGGCACACCACCATTACAGCCCCGTGACGTCAGCGCGCAGCGTCACGCCGGGAGGGACGCACGAAAGTGTAACTTTCAATTTTTCCCCCTCCCCCTTGCCGGGGAACCTCCAAGCTTTGGGGGTGGGGGGGTGGAGGCAGCAAAGCGAGGGACTGAGGGACTCCTCCAACGACAAGGGTTGGGGAAGAAGAGAAAGGGCTATTCCGCTCCAGTCACGGGAGGGGAATATGTACTGGCCCAACTGGTGTGCGGTCTTCGGAAAGCGGGGTGCGGGAAGGAAGCCTAGGCTCGGGGTCCACCGACCTCGGCGGAGAAAGGCAACAAACGGAGCCAATGACGAGCCGGCGCGTGCGTGCAGCGGCTGGCCTCGAGCTCGGGAAGCTGCGCGCGGTGATGTTGATGCGGGGAGCGCGAGAGCTTGGGGGCGGGGGGGGGAGAGAGAGAAAGAGTTGGCAGCACCAGGCGCTGTTACTTATTGCGCTGCGGACGCTGCCAGCAACTGCGGTGGTTGGATCCAGTGACGCAACTCGGAAAACTGTTAGGGAAGCCAGAGCAGGAAAGTGAGTGGGAGGCGCCGCCGCCGCTTTAACCCACGTTTCCTTTTTGAAAGAGAAACCAGTGTTTCCCAACCTTTTTTGGACTCGCCCGCCTCCCTCCAGGCAACATCTCGCGGCACACCAGGCAACATCTCGCGGCACACTAGTGTGCCGCGGAACACCGGTTGGGAAACACCGATCTAGACCCAGTGATTTGTCCATTTCTAATTCATAGAAAAGGCCTAGAACTAACTTTGTCTCTTGTCTCTATTATTGACTCAGCTCACCCTCAGACTCTGTCCTTCTCCAGGAAAGTTACTTCAGCTGTGGGGATCTGTCCTACATCTTCTGCTGTGAAGGCGCTTGTCTTTGAGAACATTGTGAGGAAGGAGAGAGAGATGGGGGGGGGAATATGGCCCCACCCACTTTGCATACGGACCCACCTGCCCCATCACACGGCCCTCAAAATGTTGCCCATGTGGAAATGTGGCTCTGAGGCTAAGATCCCTCACCCCAATTCAGAGCCTTGCTATGTTTGCTTCTGCCCTGAAACTCTTACCTGTGCTCTCTTAAACAAAAAAGATCAGTGGCTAAAATGGGCCATAAAGGAAACTTGGCATATGCCACCTTGAAAACAAAGAAATCAGAGGCCATTTCAGTGTTTGTTACTCTCTTGCCTCATACAGTCTCCATTCCAAGGGCTTCACTGCATATCTTTTAAATGCTGCAAAGGCATATATGTGTGTTTTTAAAGATGTGGCAATCTTTTCCAAGCGTGTCATCGTCACCCACTGGGCACTGGCATGGATCACAGGGAAATTATCTGAGGAATCCACTTTTCAGATCACTAGTGCTCAGATTTTTGGCCTGACTTATGCTGCATCCTAAAGCCAAGCATGAGAGACCATCATCCTGGCCACATTAGTTGTGCTCTGGGAAGCACATGAGAGCTTCACATCCTCCTCTTTTGAGTCAGAAATTCATTGCAGGGCATGGGAGAGCTGGTAATAAATTGTGAATGGCTCCCGTTTAGATAAATATGTAATAACAACTTCTACTACTGTCACAACTGATTTGACATGTAAAGAGGCTAAAACTCTTTTAAGATCATTCCTGACCGCCTGCTCACAGTCTCACATTTGCAAGGCCAAGACAAAAGGAAAAGGGCCTGGTGAGGGAAGAGGAAAGGTTAGAAAAGCTCACTAAACTAAGTCACTATACAAACGTATTTGGTATCTTGGTCACAATAAATCTGCCCCTGTCATCTAGCAGCAAACACTCCATCAGGCTACTTGAGTGGCCTAATCAAATTTCAGCTGGATGTTATGAGAACTATAACTCTAAGAACTGGTACCTGAGCTTGCATTTTTCCTCTCTCCTCCTCCCTCCCAATCCCTTTTTCCTTGTGTGCAAAGTCTTTTATAGCACAAACCTGAGGGCTGCAATTGTCATAGTACTGCTCCAGCTAACCCCTTTTAGCTAAGAAAGGGATGGAAGAACACCTTTAAAATAAATAAAACAGCTTGCATAAAATTGGGTTTACATAGTGATTCATTTAAAAAAAGCATAGACTATTTTCAAACAAAATGTTTACAAAAATATTCACCAATAGATTTTGCCTTCTGCCAGCCACCTATGTCTGAGCCGTCAAGCAGCAAGACACCCTTGTCCACCCCCCAAATGTGTGACCCTGCAGTCCTTGGGACTGTCTTCCTGCAAACAAAAGAAGGTGACTCAGTCCCTCAGAATCCACCCATTGCAAGAAGCTCCGCGCTCTCAGGATGCGCAGGCACCTCCTCACCAAATTTGGATGAAGGATGATCTTCAACCATCTGGTCCCTATTTAAATTTTTAACCACCTCTCACTTGGAATATTTTCCCGTCTTTCTTTATACTCGTTTTGTCTTAACAAATTGGCCATAAGCTAAACGGCACCATCTGTGGCTCCCAGTAAATACAACTGTTGTTAATGAAATTACCCAGCTCCATCATTTTGATTTAAGTGCCTTGCCAGCTCCGCCAGCGACCTTTTCACTGCTTGCCATCAAATCACAGGTTTTGCAAATTTAGAGATATGGCCATGTAGGTCAGGCGTCAGGAAATTGGTCTTGGTGCCAAGTTTGCTCAGCGGGCCGGCAAGCAAGGCGCTGCTAAGAAATCACGGTGCCAGCGGTGCCAGTGAAAGACCGGGCCAAGTGCCCCTTGTGCTAGGCTCCAGGGCAGGGGACCCCCGCCTGGCCACCAATTGCTCTCTGTGCCCCCCTTTTCTTACCCTCCATTTATTAGGGCAAGAATACGAATGACGTGATATATCCATCCTCACCCCTTTGGGGCTACGACCACTGATACTTTCAATTATCAAGTTAATTTGACTCAGGGAAGGCTGAGTTACAGGTTAGGGATGCAAAGCTCAGGAAAGGGCAGAGGCCCCGTGGGGGAAAGCACTGCTTTTTATTGCTGAAGTTCTGTTGCTTTTCTGTTTTATGGATCATTGTAATGGTTTTATTCAAATAAGTTATGAGTTTGGGAGGGTCAGTCTGGATGATGCCCTGAGCCCCCACAAATTCTTGGGATCCTGCACTTCTTCATGCAGTGCATAGTTAAGCTGTGGAACTCATGGCAGTAGATGCTTTTGAATACCAGTTCTTTTATTAAGGTAATGACTTTGGCTAGATAGTTGGCATAACCATGATTGGCATAACCAAATACGCTGTTCTGTGCCTTAGAGCAAATGGGTGGGCATTTCCCTGCCCAGCTAGCTGCTAGGTAGGAGAACAATAGCTAGAGTTGTGTGGGCAAAGCTGGAAACAGGATGGAAACTGGAGACCCAGAGACATGCTTGCTCTATACTGGATTTGGGGGATGCCCTGGCCACCAAATGGGAAAGCAAGATCAGTTGGAGGGTTAATGCTGCAAGACCCTCCATCCTATGCTCAGGTTGTACTTATGTATAAATAAAACCATATATCCTAAAGAAGCCACAGTTTCTGGTGGAAACTGAGCCCTGGGTAAGTGCTGGAACCCCTAGAGTCTCTCACTGCTCAGAGACTGGCATGGCACCTAACATTATTATTGTGGCCTTCTAAGTTACGATATTGGCCTTTGGTTTTCTCATACTCTTTTGGAGTGAGCAACTAATAAGTCAAAGCAGCATCAAACACTAACAGGAAGATAGGATAGCACAGGGCAGGAGAGGATAGGGATTGAGGAAGATGCCTTCTGAGTCAGACCATTGGGTCCATCCAGCTAATGTCTGCACTGGCTGGCAGTGGCTCTCCAGGGAGTCTCTCCTATATGGGGACCAAGCCTGATACCTTCTGTGTGCAAGGCAGATGCTCTACTGCTGAGCTAGATCCCTCCTCACCAATGATAGATTATTTTAAAAAGCTGAACAAGAGGATTACAGCTGCCTTGAGTCCCAGCCTGGGGAAAAGGTGGGATATAAATAAATACAACTAGCAAACACAAACCCTCCAAGTGTCCCATTTTCCCAGGGACAGTCTTGGAATTATGAAAGCCATCCCAGCTTCTGATTTGATCCTGTCATGTCTCCATTTCCCCTGCCAGTGCTGCTGTCTCCGAGCTCGAGGAGGAGGCTGAGCCAGCGCTTGCCCCGAGTGGCATCAGGGGAGCATCCCATTGCCTCTCCATCGTGGCCTCTCCATGGCTGCCTCTGCCGGCCTCCTCCCTTGGGCATAGCAGCTGGAGGAGAGCGGGTGATGAAGAGGGGCTGCTGCCACCAAGGCCCAGTCCCACGTGACATGACAGCTCTGAGGTCCAGAGGGCAAGGCTGCCCTGGGTAGGAAGAAGGGGGGAGCAAAGTGGAGTGCAAGGAGTTTTGATTTTTTTAAAAAAAATGCTTTGTGCATCTAATCTTAAAGGTAAAGGTACTCCTGGCCATGGTTGGTCATCGCTGCCTCCTGTGGGAGTAGTTCCATAGTTTTACTATGCACTGCATGTGTAGAGATGGGGTTTCTGATATACCGTATGTTTCGCTCTATAAGATGTATGTTCTGCTCCATAAGATGCACCCGACCATAAGATGCACCTAGTTTTAGAGGAGGAGAACAAGAAAAAAAAGTTCTCTCCCTCTCTGCTCAGCGCCTCTCCAGCAAAGCGGGAGGAGAAACGGAAGGGGCTCCGATCCCTCTTGCTCTCCTGGCTTCAGCGAAAGCAACGTGAAGCCTCCTTAGTGCAGCAGGAGTGCTCCCACTGTGCTCAGGAGGCTTCACGCGGCTATCCCTGAAGCTAGGAGAGCAAGAGGGATCGGTGCGCACCAATCCCTCTTGCTCTCCTGGCTTCAGCAAAAGCTGCGCAGCCTGCATTCACTCCGTAAGATGCACACACATTTCCCCTTACTTTTTAGGAGGGGAAAAGTGCGTCTTATAGAGCGAAAAATATGGTATGTGACATAAGGGACACCTCTCTGAAGCACATATGCGCGCGCGCACACACACACACACACACACACACAAGCTCACAAGCTGCCCCAAAGTCCCCTTTTCCCCTTAACTGGAAGGAGAAAAGTTTCTATCATGAGAGGGTGTGTGTAAAAAAGTGAAGTCTGTTAAGCAACCGTCTTACACTACCAAGGTATAGAGAAAGCTCCTAGAGTGGTTCATCCTTCCCTTTGCACAATGCAACTGCACGTCCCAGGAGACACCTGTTCATCAACAAGCTGTCGTGTTTTTTTAAGAAATGAACAAACCCTGAAACAATTGCAGCTAGCGAAGGCAAGGAACGCTGGCTAGAGGTTATATATTGCTCAAGGCGGGCGCAGGTGGATGGAACTGCAAGCCAGGTCAGAAACAGAACAAAGCAAGAGGGGGGAGGTTTATGTTTTGCGGACAGGAAAAGGGCAGAAAAAGAATGACCCATCAGAGGCGACTGCCCCTAAGTGAACGGAGCAGCTGCTCATACTGGGACGAGATGGTCAGTAAGGCTGTCTGGAAAGAAAAAGCACAGGGCCATCTGCCGACATGGGACTTTGCACCTTCTGGGTACAGCAGAGAGTCTGTCCAGTAAAGTCATGACAAGGGGAGGAAAATGAAATCAAGTTTGTCCATGCCAATCAAAACAATGTTCAGTTCTGTTGAATCAGCTATAAGGGGCAAATGCTGCAGCCTAGGACTTCCTAATGCTTGGCACCATCAGTAGATGACCCTAACAAGGATTAAACTCACAACACGGGGAAGGAAGGGCTTTAATCCAGCATGCCCCACCATGGTGCAATCCAAGTCCAACATTTTTATCAACTTAGCAAAGCCAGCTCTCATTTCCTAAATTCAGTTTAGGAGTCTCAGATGCAAAGTTTAGTTGGCTACAGATTCTGAAACATCCGTAGGCTAAACGTCATTAGGTGGACAGTCTTTAGCTAGGGGCAAAGCCAGGGGCACTTGGAAATGCTGATAGCGCTAGGGAGAGAAAAGCATGTGGTTCTCCGCTTTGGAGAGGGACACTTGGTGGAAAGGATGTGCAGCAGATGCTTCCTAGCCTTATTGCATTTTAAGTTATGTTCACTCACCTGACATCACTTAAATTAAGTTGTCCCTTCATTCTCTTCCCATGTTCATCATGTATACAATCACTTTTTTGGCATCCTGGAGGAAATTCACATTCTCTTGTTATATGTTGAAAAGTGGTATATGATATATATATTATAATCAATCAGTTAATTTAAGAATGACGTTTTCTGATTTTAGATAACACCAAACCACTTTGAATACAAACTATGGCAGCAAGATGTCCAGTGGTTAAGAGAATAAATTCATCATCAACAAAAACAACTGTTCCCACCCTAAATATGAGTCCTTTTTTCTTCCAACTGAGCTCTGATACTGGAATAAAGGCTTTGGCATAGAAGGTAGAAGAGGTGGCTGCAGAGCTTCAAATCCTTTGAAGAATAGGGAGACATAGCCTTCTGTTAGGGATGGAGTCAGAACAGTGGCGTAGCGTGGGGGGTGCCAGGGGTGCCAGCCGCACCGGGCGCAACATTTTGGGGGGCGCGTTTGGCCGGCCCCCCTCAAGGAAGCGGGAACCTCTCCAAGGCACAGCGTGCCGTCGGTAGAGGAAAAAAGCCGAGCAGCAGCAGCAGCAAAGTCGGGAGGAGGAGGAGGTGGAGCGAGCCTGCTAATTCCTTGCAAAGTCGGGAGGAGGAGGAGGTGGAGCGAGCCTGCTAAGAATTCCTCGCAGCTGGCCATCCAACCTCCAGCGAAGGAGGGTCCCGCTCCACCTTCCGAGGGAGCCTGCTAGGACCCCCGGCTCTGCAGGTGGCTCACAACCCCCGCTAGCCCGGCCGGGGCTCGGGGAGGATGGGAGCCGCCTACTGGGCTGGCACAGCTGCGTGTGAAGGCGCGGAGGGAGGCGCTCCCAGGGCTGCCGGCGGCCTTTCCCCGCACGCGAAGGAGCAAGGGCGGCGGCGGCGGCGAGGCTGCGCAACAGCCGCTGCGTGAGAACGAGCCCTTGCCCAGCCCGGGGGACGATCCGGAGGCCCTCTCCGAGCGCGTCGCGTGTAGCCAGCCTGCCAGCCTGCCTGCCAGGGTGGAGCAAAGCGGCGGAGTGGGGAGAGGTTGCCCTTCTTCGCACGCAACCCCCCCGTCACGCCTTAAATCCACCCTCCCACAAACTAGGAGCGAGCAGCTGAGAGGGAACAGCTGAGAGCCACGAGCAGCTTTTTCTGAAAATGCCCTTAAAAAAAAAAAAAATCCTAAAATTTATAAACTGCTTGACAGCTACAAAAGCGGTTTGCCAAGAGAATAAAACTGCCAGGAAACAGTGGTGTAGCGTGGGGGGTGCAGGGGGGGGCCGGCCGCACCGGGAGCAACATCTGGGGGTTAGGGTTAGGGGGCGCAAATCTACGGGTTAGGGGGCGCAAATCCACGGGTTAGGGGGCGCAAATTACTTGCCTTGCCCCGGGTGCTGACAAGCCACGCTACGCCACTGAGTCAGAAGCAAGTCAGCAGTAAAGGAAGCAGACCTCCATTGTCAGTGAAGTTAATTCTTTATTCAAGAAATTGAACATACAATTCAGCCTAGTGGTCTCAGCAACACTTCCCAGTAGATCTTGCCCTTATGGAGCAGTTGCCAGGACTGAAGGTCCCAACCATCCTGGATGTTTCCCAAGCAGTCTCAAACTGCATCTGTGCACCTCTGGCCTCTGCTCTGCTAATTACTCTGTGCGTTCTTGGAGACCAGAGGAGAGGGGAATTTGTTGCAGCAGGAGAGGGAGACTCTAGGGATTCTCCAGCAGCCTCGGAGTCTGAACTGCTCCCTGCCACTGGCTCTTCCTGCTCACTAAACCCTGTTGCCCCTTCAGCACCCAGCACCTCCTCCCAATCTTCTCCCTCTGACTGCTCCTCGACATCCCACCACTAATCCCCTGGCTCTGAGCCCTCCTCTTCTGAGGTTACCCAGCTGTTCCCTCTCACCAAGGCCAAATGTGTACTTAACGATTTGCTAATTAACTAATGGTCCACAAAAGACCACTGTCTCCAAGTGGCAGCCAATGAATGAGTCAATGGTCATTATGGAGATAGACCATTACTTAAAGACACAGGCTTTCAAGCTGCCATGGGTAATAATAATAATAAAATAATAATAATAATAATAATAATAATAATAATAATAATAATAATAATAATAATAATTTATTATTTATACCCCGCCCATCTGGCTGGGCTTCCCCAGCCACTCTGGGCGGCTTCCAAAAAAATATTAAAATACTGTAATACATCAAACATTAAAAGCTTCCCTAAACAGGGCTGCCTTCAGATGTCTTCTAAAACTCTGGTAGTTGTTCTTCTCTTTGACATCTGGTGGGAGGGCGTTCCACAGCGAGGGCGCCACTGCCAAGAAGACCCTCTGCCTGGTTCCCTGTAACTTGGCCTCTCACAGTGAGGGAACCGCCAGAAGGCCCTCGGTGCTGGACCTCAGTGTCCGGGTAGAACGATGGGGGTGGAGACGCTCCTTCAGATATACTGGACCGAGGCCGTTTAGAGCTTTAAAGGTCAGCACCAACACTTTGAATTGTGCTCAGAAACGTACTGGGAGCCAATGTAGGTCTTTCAATGTAGTTTGGCCCTACAACAGGCTTAACCAATACCAGGGCTGGCCCAAGCCATTTCACTGCTCGAGACAAAGGAGGGGATGTTGCCCTTTGACCCCTCCCAATGCAACCAGACTGGCAGTTGAAGCTTCCTTCAACAGTGGGAAAAACACCCTCCACCACCCTGACAGCAGCTGGCTAGCTTTGGGGCCTCAAAGGGAATTGCGGGAAGCTGCTTCCCCTCCCAGCATTAGCTACCTGAGGCAGCTGTATCACTCCACCTAATATGATGGCTGGCCCTAACCAATGGCATAGCATGAAGAAGAAGAAGAAGTTTGGATTTGATATCCCGCCTTTCACTCCCCTTAAGGAGTCTCAAAGCGGCTAACATTCTCCTTTCCCTTCCTCCCCCACAACAAACACTCTGTGAGGTGAGTTGGGCTGAGAGACTTCAGAGAAGTGTGACTGGCCCAAGGTCACCCAGCAGCTGCATGTGGAGGAGCGGGGTTCACCAGATTACGAGTCTACCCCTCTTAACCACTACACCAAACTGGGGGCACAGGGGCAGTTGACCTGGGCGCAAGTTTATTAGGGGTGCAACATTTCAACACCTAGTGCTGCCTCAGTTCCTGAGTACAGCTGTGTGCTTCTGTTGCTGGGCTCCGTTGAAAACGGCTTCCCCAGGCAAACCATAAAGCGACCTCTCCAGACAATGGAACAACTCTTATCTCTGTGGCTGCAATCTCCTGGGTGATGCAGACACCACTGAATGTGCATGTGTACTTCATTTCCCTCCCTCTGCATGACCCTGGGCGATGGCAACCCACACTACGCCCCTGGCCCTAAGGGATCCCTCACCCCCAGATGTAAAGCAAACGGAGGAAAGGAGGTAAAAAAGCCACAACACACCTCCCAGAGCTTCTTCCTTCAAGGGAAGCATCACTGATTACTTAATACCCCAGCAAAGTGTCTTGACCCTCTTAAAGCAAAGGTCACAGAAGTTAATTTGCCAGCCAGGGGTGGATGCAGGGATGGCCGTGTTTTGATTTGAACCCTTCGGCCTGAAGGAGACCCAGCATTTCAAAGTGGCTATGCCGTTTATTAAACTCTCCTCTCTGGATTAAGCAATGGCTTGCAGCTCCAAAACTGCCAAGCCATCACATTTCCCAGGCAATTCACTGTTTGAAGAGAAAATGTAAAAATAAAGTCCGCAGAAAGCAGCCTCTCTCTCCTCTGCGAGGGAAATTCACATAAGGAGCTTAGCTGCGTTTCTCAGCTTGGGGAGCTTACACCGGGCCCTCCACTCTCCCCTGACAGCAACACAAAGTATCCAGCTGGAGAGATTTACTGACGATGCCAAGCGACACAACAGGTCTCGCAAGTCATCCCCACCATCTCCCCACCCCGCCCCACCCCGCCCCGCCCCACAATTTTCCATTGCAAAGAAGGAAAAGGACAGGCTGGCACATCAAGCTGAGAGAGCAAAGAGGGGACAGCAGGTGCAACACACTCAGAGGGGCTGAGCATACAGAGCAATCTTGGCTGAGCAGCCTTCGCCAACCTGGTGCCCTCTGGATGCTTTGGACTGCAGCTCTCAGCCCCCCGAGTCTGCAAAGCAGAGGCGCTGCCACATCCGAAGCCCTCCCATCCAAGCTCACTGGCACCTTTCAGTCAGTTGAAAGCACTCTAGGAGCCTGCAGAGCGGAACTGGAGAAGGGGGCCCTGGGCAGAGAGGCCTGGAGGGCTGCCTGATATTCCCTATCCATACTCTTAACCCAGAACCCGTAACAAACCACAGTAATCAGGAAGGTGTGCCATATTCTGGTTAGGGTTGCCATGTGTCTTCTGTTCCCAGGACACACCCTCTTTTTCAGGGGTAAAATTTCTGTCTGGGTGGATTTTTTAAAAATTTGCCAAAATATCTCTGGCTATACTTTCTGGATGACACATAGATAGAACTGGTGGTTGAAGACTTGCTTTCCTCTTCTCTTCTCCTGCCCCCCCCCCAGCAATATATCACAGCTTCTATAGCCCACATATAGTACAGTGGTACCTCGGGTTACATACGCTTCAGGTTACATACGCTTCTGGTTACAGACTCCGCTAACCCAGAAATAGTGCCTTGGCTTAAGAACTTTGCTTCAGGATGAGAACAGAAATCGTGCTCCGGCGGTGCGGCAGCAGCAGGAGGCCCCATTAGCTAAAGTGGTGTAAGAACTTTGCTTCAGGATGAGAACAGAAATCGTGCAGCGGCAGCAGGAGGCCCCATTAGCTAAAGTGGTGCTTCAAGTTAAGAACAGTTTCAGGTTAAGAACGGATCTCCGGAACGAATTAAGTACTTAACCTGAGGTACCACTGTAGGGGTATTTAAAATGAGAGACGTCATAGGGCACCTCTTTTTTGCTCTTCAAAACATGGCAGCCCTAGACTTTACCTCAGGCAGCAAAATGCATGAACCAAAAGACAGCTACCCTTCAAAATTTGCAGTTCTCCAACCAAAAGAATGTGCACCAAAATGTGGAGGGGGGGTGCCTAAAAGTGTGCATATTGTTGAGAACATCCAAAATCACATTACTATATTGGGGGAAATTGCTTGCAGAAATGAGCATCATAGCCAAAACTGGCATACAATATTTGCACATTAGAACTAAAAATGCATTTTTTGGGGAGGACTTAAAACCAAAAAAACAAAAACAAAATGCAAATGCAGCGAACTGCACTTAAGAGTGGGAAAATGAGAAATGGAAGAAATTGGCCGATTTCTCCACCCCTCCTTGAGACACACACCTACAGCACAGGCATCTATCATGGTTAGGAAAACTGGTGATCTTTAGTATCAGCCTTTGGCAGCAGCCAGGAACGTGGCTACTTCCCGCCTTTAAAACCCTCCATCCCTTTATTAATAGAAGCATCAGCTCATTAGGCTGTCTCTACAAGTCAGGGAACATCTGAATCTTATTTAAAACTTTATTAGCTTCCCATTCACTGCTTCAGCATTTGCTCCATGGGTCTTCCAGGCAAGCCTGATGCGGTGCTACTTTCACGGCTCCTGTTTCCTCACAAGGGGGCATTTCTGGGTGCTTACAAGGATCAAGCCATGGACAGTTGACACACACCTGCATAAATTTTGCAGCTGTTAATTTATTTGCATCTACACAAATGTAGGGTACTTTTCAGAGAGGAAAAACGAACTCATTCTGCTTGCTGTTGCTGGGGCTTCCTCTGAGCTACGGGAGCCAAGAGGCTCCTCTGAGCCCAGGACAATGCTCATGGATCAGGCCCCTACTTGCTCTTCCCCCACCCCAAACAAATTAAGATGGTGGGCATGTGAGGAGTGAACTGTGCAACGTTCCCAGCTTCCATGGGATCAAAGTGGAAACTAAATCCCATAAACACATAATTTTTAAAAGGGAGACCCAGGGACCCCTGCTCTTTGCCCATCTCCCAAGTTTGCAAAAGGAAACACATGTGCGCATGAGTTGCTCTGGTGGGGACTTGGCCACTGGCCTGCAAAGCTGCAAAAGTCCCATGCTGGAAGCAGAAGGGCACTTTTTACCACTCCCCAAATATAGGACCCTCACCATTCACAGCTCTTAAGGGTGGAGCTTCGGAAGCTGACTCACCAAGTCATGCTGCTATTATTATTACTATTGTTATTACACATATACAGTGCACATGCGGGTTGCAATTCGGCGCTTCTGCGCATGTGCAAAGCACGATTTAGCGCTTCTGCACATGTGCGACTGCCGAAACCCGGGAGTAACCCATTCCAGTACTTCCGGGTTTCGGCGGTCCGCAACCCGAAAAATGCAACCTGAAGTGTCTGTAACCCAAGGTATGAGGAGCTCAAGGTGGCCTCTTCCCATTTAATGTTCATGACTGAGAGACAGTAACTGGCCCAAGGCCACCCGCTGAGTTTGCATTTTATGGCAAAGTGAAGATCTGGCCAATAGAAAACACCATATAATCTCTTATCATTAGGGAGGTCACTATTTCCACCAGGAATACACACTAGTTCCTCACACCCAGACCTGACAAGGAGCATAAAATCTTTTCCTGAGGGAGGGGCCAAAAGGCTGGAAAGAATGAGCAAAGGAAGAAAGGAATAAACCTGTAGCAATTTAAAGCACTCCCCCCCCCATGATATGCTCCTCCAGAATACAGATAATGTTCTGCAGACTCTTAAAAATCTGGGGATGCAATTTATCCCCATGAAGTCTTCAATATGACTAATAAAAACACATTGTCCTCTAAGTCATGGATTAAAGCTGAGATGAGCCCCTGGCAGGACGCTCTGCCTTCCTGCCTCCCCTTCGCTGGTTCTGGCTTTGCTGATCTCCACACACACCGATTGGTAGAACAAACAATAGCAAATGCCATCTGCCATTGATCATCTGCTGCTGGGTGAGAATAGATCTTTAATCACTGTCTCCCTGGGAAGAATACAAAAATCGAGATGGATACGAAGGTGTCACAGTTGGAGAGACAATTGCAACACTTTCATTAAAAATTTTGGGACTCCAGCAGACCAAAGGCTGGCCCACTTTTAAAAAGAAAAACTATTTAATGCACTTTCTTCCAGCTGTCGGGAAGGCCCAGAAACCGATTTCAAATCACAATTGTGATACATGGACGTAGACAGGCTTTATGTTGGGGGGGGGGGACATCATTTAGTTAAATATTTTCATTGAGTTGCTTGATTTGGGGGGGCATCTGCCCGCTGCCTAAGTTGTGATATACTGATATATTTAATGTAAGGAGCCTCAGGCCACACAGAGAGACCCTGACAGAGGTATCAGCATTTTCCAGGTACTTCTGAACTGATGGGAAGTTGAAAATTGGTAGCTCAACAGTGAAATCAGGACATGGACCTTTTGCCACATGTCCCCTTCCTTTGTGGTCAGGTATATGGCTGCCAAGGAAGAGAGGCCTTTTTAGTGGTGGTGTCCCAATGGCAGCCATTTGTACGCATGTGCCTGTCACCATCTCTCACCTCTAGACACTAGGTAAAGTCCATCCTTGCCCAGAGCTTTTGATATCACCCTATTTCCTTTCATCTGCTTTGTATGTGCTTGTTTCTTACTAGGTGGGTTTTTTTATTTAAAAAACCACACTTTTATAATCTGATACTGATTCCACTGTTATGTTTTGCCTGGTGTCTTGAGTGTTTTTGAATAGAAAGGCAAGGCACAATTTTTTAAAATAAAATATATTCCGTTGCAGAGTTCACATGAAAACATGGACTTGCAATGAAAATCTGACACAGCTTGAATTATAAAAGTCCCCCCTACCTGCAAATATACCCCCTCCATTTGGACGGGGAGGGGGAGCACTGACCTGGAAGACAACACCTCAATTTTATATGCAATAAAAAGCATACATAATGAATTACGCCACCACTTATCCTTTGATCTCCACCTGGATATTTATGGATGGCACACACACTCTGTAAGTGGAAGAGGCATGAAGAACGGCTGCTTGTGTGTGTGTTTTAATATAACAAAAAGTGTTGTGGCACCTGAAAGGCTCAACAAATTTATTATAGCATAAGCTTCCACAGACTGTCTTTTGGAATTTTTTTTTTGTTTTAATAAATTTGTTAGTCTTTCAGGTGCTACAAGACTCTTTCTTCTAAGGCAGCTTCCCCGCTGGAAAATGTAGGGTGTCTGTGTGCAAGACAGAAAACAGACCTTGCACTTCAAGGGTTGTCAAGCGGACAGCACTCAGTTTCAAGGGCGACCTGGACCAAGTCCCGTTTCAGGTAAAGGGGGAGGCAAAGCCAGAGGTTGTGAAGCTGCCCATCCACAGTTCCTGGACAGCAGCTGGACAGTCACTGATCGTCCCCACTGTGGACAGATGTATTCTAGTTCTATTTAAATTGGTCAGATCTAAATTTGCATGTGTACATCTAAATTAGCAGATGCAAGTGTATGCTAATTTCTGCCCTTTCGCAGCCTAGAAAGTTGTGTGTTTTGTTTCTTTGCACCTTTTCCTCTGCTGTTATATGCCTATAGAAATACGTCAGAACTTCAGACAATCATCACCCCCCCTCCCAACTCCACCTGCATGCTGTGCTGCCATCCTCCTTGTGTTAAGTAGAAATCTGTTTCTGGGTCCTATGGAAATGCAAGTCTCATGGCTGCTGCACAGTTCAGACACTTCCTTTTTGAGAGACCTGGTCTCTCATGCCACCTCCTTTGCATATCAATGAACTTAAGCCAGGGCAAAACTAGGCTTTATTTCACCCGGGTCAAAGACTCAGTTTGGCGTGCGCGCACACACACACACAGGCTGGGAACTTCAATGGCGCCCCTCTGGAAGCTTCACCCAGGGCACAAAACCCTGGCTGATGGGGTCCAAAAGAAAGTAGAGCAATATGTTTGGCGCCAGCTTGGCTGCGGGAGTTGCCGGAAGGAGGCGTACAAGGTGCCATCCAATTATCTTAGGGACTCCACTTCGGATTTGTGTAGTTTACTCTTTAGACTTTTCTTCTCCTGCAGATTTCCTGCAAAACAGGTAAGGTTTAGGCTAAGAGTTTTCACTCTCCTAGACGGACTACCTTCCCAGGTTGATGAGTCAGCTGAATACCTTTGGGAACTCACAAGCATGGGATGGAGATGGCTATCCCATATTCTTTTGTTGTCAGCATCCAGCTTTGACAGGTATATTTGCTTTAACTTATTGATGGATGCATTCATGGAGGATAGGCCTATTTTGTATAAATATGATATCCAAATTAGTTTTATGATTTTTTCCTCCTATCTTTTTAAAGCTATCACTTTTATAAAAACACTTGTTAATCCAGCCTGTCATTTTCATCAGGCTGCTCCCAGCTTGTGAAAAAGAAGTCTTTCTCTAGTTTGTTACACAGAGATCTTTGTTCTACTTTACAAGGAATTATTTCTCAAAAAGCATGCCCTTTTGTTGCAAAAAGTCAGGTTGGTCCAGTCATGTTATGTACACTACTCTGCAGCCTATGAAAAACTGCCTTTGAGCTTTTGAAATAACAGGCTACCTGGGGTGAAAGTGGATAATGATACAATATTATTGCTAATATGCCCTATTGCTTTCACTTTTCTTCCTTGGGTCTAGTAACATAATCCACAAACCACGCTCTTTAGACAACCAGTTGTTTAAAAAGAAAAGTTTGCAAATTCTTCTCACTGCACTCTGAGTTATGTACTGTTATGAGTTATTTTGGGGGCGGGGCATCAGTTTTGATAATACACACGGGCTCCTTTCCCAACCTATGATCACGTTTGTGGGCATTCCTTTGTTGAGGTAATGGTTTTGGCTGGCCAGCAAAGTGCCCTAAGCAGCATCTCCAAGAATGAGCTTGGTTGCAACAGCTACAGCAAAGTGATGCTGCTGTCCAGGGAGAGAGAGGTGGGCATTCACCTGGATGGAGGCCATGTGGTCCTAGCAAGAAGACAAGAGCCAGAGTTGTTGTGTGTGGAAGCTGGCAGGCACAGAGGCATGTCTTGCTCTGTGCTGGATGGTGGGGCTCCCCTGGAAACTGATTGGGAAAGCAAAATCTATGGGGGTGTTTATGCTGTGATGTCCTCTGTCCTATGTTCTGGTTGTATATATGTGTAAATGAAGCCACATACAGTCTCTGCTGACCTTCATTCCAAGGAAACTGAGCCCTGGGGAAGCAGAGGCAGCTCTGCAGTTTCTCATCACCCAGAGTTTGGGGTGACATTTAACAGTATGTATACATGCACAAACACACATGCACAGTACATAAATAACACACATGGCGGAGCATTTTGTTCTGTTTAGAAAATATTTAGGCAGATGGCAAAGGCCCCATATCCTTCCTAACCAGATTTGAAGTTAAAGTGAGGTTTGAGTGGCCATGTTGCCCTTTTCTTCACTGGTTCCCTGCACATATTAACTTTTACTAGTAATTACAATGTTTGACTTCCTGAAGATGCAGAGATAATGTGCATTCTGTTCAAACTGTTCAAACTCTCAGACCTTGTTCTAACAATCCTACAGAAAAACCCTGCTGCAATAGTGTGGAAAGACTACCACCTTGTGGAAAGCAACAGGAAAGTTTGTGAGAAAATGGGGAAAGTCTGAAGTAAGCCCTAACCATGGCTCTTTGTGGGACAGATCATAGAATCTTATAGTTAGAAGGGACCCCACGGGTATTCCAACCCACCCCCCTGCAACGCAGGAATCTCAGCTAAAGCATCCATGACAGATGGCCAGCCAACCTCTGTTTAAAAACCTCCAAGGAAGGAGAGTCCACCACCTCTTGTGGGAGTCTGTTCCACTGTAGAACAGCTGTTACTGTCAGAAAGTTTTTCTAAATGTTTAGTCGGAATCTCCTTTTTTGCAACTTGAAGCCATGGGTTCGAGTCCTACCCTCCAGAGCAAGAGAAAACAAGCATGCTTCCTCTTCCATGTGACAGCCCTTAAAATATTTGAAGGTGGCTATCCTATCTCTTTTCAATCTCCTCTTTTTTCAAGTGCTCCTCATACGGCTTAGTTACCAGGCCCTTGATCATCTTGGCTGCCCTGCACACTTTCCAGCTTGTCAACATCCTTCTTAAATTGTGGTGCCCAGAACTGGACACAGTATTCCAGGTGTGGTCTGACCAAGGCAGAAGAGAGTGGTACTACTACTTCCCTTGATCTGGACACTCTACTTCTGTTGATGCAGCCTAGAATATCATTAGCTTTTTTTGCTCTGCATCACACTGTTGACTCCTAGACCCCTAGATCCATTTCACATGTACTACTAGTAAGCCAGGTGTCCCCCATCCTATATTTGTGCATCTGGTTCTTCCTGCCTAAGTGCAGAACCTTACATTTGTTCCTATTGAAATTCATTTTGTTAACTTGTGCCCAGTTCTCCAATCTGTTAAAGTCATTTTGAATTCTGATTCTGTCTTCTGTGGCATTAGCTATCCCTCTCAGTTTGATGTCATCCGCAAATTGGATGAGCATCCCCTCAATTCCTTCATCCAAGTAACTTATAAAGATGTTAAACAACAACGAGCCTAGGAAAGAACCTTGCAGCACCCCACTTGTCACTTTTTCCCAGGATGATGAGGAACCATTAGTGAGTACTCTTTGGGTTTGGTCAGTCAACCAGCTACAAACCCACCTAACAGTCACCTCATTCAGCTCACGTTTTATCAGCTTTCTCACAATAATATCATGTGGAACTTTGTCAAAAGCCTTACTGAAATCAAGATATCCACAGCATTTCCCCAATCCACCAAGTTTGTAATTCCATAAAATGAGGTTCATCTGGCATGACTTAATTTTTGAGAAACCTATCCTGGGCTGGACTGGACCTAACCGTCAGGGGCCCCTTTACCCTTATCCTGGGTCTTAGTAATGGTATCGATGCCAAGCTCACTGGTTGGTAATTAACTGGGTCTTCCTTTCCCCCTTTTTGAAGATGAGGGACAATATTTGCCCACCTCCAGTCTGTAGGGACCTCACCTGTTCTCCAAGAATTCTCAAAGATAATAGACAAAGGGTCTGAAATTACACCCGCAAGCTCCTTTAGTGCCCTTGGATGCAGCTCATCAGGCTTTGAATTCAAGATTTGAATACATTGAAAGTAGCTAGGTGTTTGCTTCCTACCTCTTTTCCCATCTTGGACTGCAGCTCCCTCCTTACACCATTTATTCTGTTATCACCTGGTTGGGCATCACTTTCCTTTTGGGTGAAGACAAGGGAAAAGTAGGTGTTGAGTAGTTCTGCCTTTTCTCTGTCACCTAATAGCATTTCTCCGTGTTCCCCATGCAGAGTACCTACCACTTGCTTGTTCTTCCTCTCACTTTGGACATAGCCGAAGAAACCTTTATTATTATTTTTACCCTCTCTTGCAAGCCTGAGCTCATTCTGAGCTTTAGCCAGCCTGACTTTCCCCCTGCAACTGTTGGCTACTTATATATACTCCTCCTTTGTGATTTCTCCTTTCCTCCATTTCTTATACATGCCCTTCTTAATCTCAGCTCATCTGTAAGCTCCTTATGCAGCCACACCGGTTTCCTTAGATGTCTCCCACTTTTCTTTCTTGTTGGTTTTGTCTGCATTCGGGCCTTCAATATTTCTCCTTTTAGGAACTCCCATCCTTCTTGGACTCCCTTCTCATTGAATATTTCTAACCACAGGATCACACCCAGTAGCTCCTCAAGCTTCTTGAAATTGGCCCTTTTAAAGTCCAGAGTGCGTGTCTGACTACACTCAGCTTTCCCTTGCCTCTGTATCCTGAAAGCCAGGAGAACATGATCACTTCCTCCCAAGTTTCCAAGCTCTTCCACTTCATCGATCAGTTCCTCCCAATTGGTGAGGACCAGGTCCAAGGTAGATGATCCCCTTGTTGGTTCTTCCACCTTCTGGGAAATGAAACTGTCAGTGATGCAGTAGAGGAATTTGTCAGACCTTACATTCTTGGCAGAATTTGAGTCCCAACAGGTATCATGGAAGTTGAAGTTCCCCATGATTACTATTTCTCTCCTTTTTGAATGTATGGTAATCTGCTCTACTGGGGCATCATCTGAGTCTTCAGTCTGGCTTGGCGGTCTATAGCAGACACCCACAGTAAGGTTACGGTTGCTTCTCTCTCCTACAATTTTTACCCATATACTCTCTATCTGCTTTTCATGCTTCAGGTCATGGCTTTCTTCACAAGTGTACACATCCTTTATATACAATGAAGCTATTATCCCCATTTCCAGGTGCTCTTTTGTCATTCGTATTGTTTTCTCCCTCCCCCTCAAGATCTAGTGTAAAGCTCTCCTGATCAGATTTTAAAGACTCTTGGCAAACACATTCTTGCCAACTGCTGTGAGGTGCAACCCATCTCTCGCCAGAAGTCCTTCCTCAAGGAAGCGGAGACCATGTTCCAGGTAGCCAAATCCTTCCTGACGACACCACCTGCACAGCCAGTAGTTTACCTCAAGTATTTTCCTCTCTCTTCTTGGGCCACAACCTTCAACCGGAAGGAGTGATGAAAAAAGTGTGTTTTTTAAAGTTCACTGTGCAATTTATTTCAATATTATTTGGCTGCCTATTGATTTGGTTATTTAATATCATCAACTGCTTGTCATGAAAGCCACAATGAGCTGCATATAAAATATTTTTATTTGGCAATATTATATACACATAACGACAGAAATAAAGAGCAGACAAACAGTACCATTTAGATGACCCTTGAGCCAAGGCACACTTACTGAGCCAGGTAAGGCTTTTATCTGCTAGCAAATGAGCCAGTCATAAACCGAGCAATGATATGTAAGAATTTGCCCAAGGAAGACAATTACCCCCTACAAAAGTGTTTTCCACAAAATGCAGTATTTGGCAGTGTACTACTTTTCCCCATGATATGGACTCACATAAAGCACCTGATTTATGATCAAGGCAGACACACGTTAAATCTGAATTGTTTTTCTTAAAATCCTTAATCATTAATTGCTGACCTATAATTCCAGAACAATAAATCATAATTCCGCATACTACAAATGTTAGCATTAGTGTGGCCAAAAATGGCCAAGTACATGAACAACTAACCAAAAGTGAAGCAAATGAGCATTAAGAGGGGAACGTAAAACAAAATGCTCCCAAAGGCAAAATATGTGACTTAATGTTACAGAAAAACAAATGGACAGACTGAAAAAGTACTGAATTTTAGATAGCAAAATCCTTCATTTGTAAATAAAATAAAAAATGGCAGTAGAAGTACTTGATTTACTTATGTAGTCTGCAAACAAGACTTGCTTACCAAGAACAGTACCCCAGCTGCAAAAGTGCACACAAGCTCCTGTAAACAAAGAACTCTTAATGCGTTAGCACATGTGCCTTCTTGAAGAGCAGCCCAGAATTCAGCTCAGGATGTTTCCAACAATTATATAGTTTGCTGTATGAAGCTCACCATGTTCCTAAACCCATTTGTTCATTTACACATAATCATTTTGCTGCATGTGTGATAGTCCGAACATACATTAACTTGTGCCAATCATCTCAGCCGAAACAGTGATCTATTTTAAAACCTAAATATATGCAATGTTAAAGGTAATGAGAGGCTGTTCATTAGCTAACATAAATAAAGGTGTCATTACTAATACAGGTATGATCCCTACAGTGCAACTCACTTAAGGGCCAGTCAGAAATGGGTTTGAAATCCTGAATCAAAAGAACTCCTGTATTATACTGCCTACAAAACAGCTGAACGCCAAACAAAATGTTCCTGAGTCATTTCTGGATGTTTTCATTACAAACAACATGAATAATTTTTGAATAAACATAGAAAATATACTCTGAATAGAAAACACATTGCCTTCTGTTAAAAGAGAGAATCTGTATTACTATCACAAGCATTTCCCAACATCAAAAATTTATCTCAATACACCAAGTAAATTTGAGAAGAGGAAGGAGTAGTTAATTTGCTCAAACAAATGTTCATTTAAGATTCATATTAAGCAGACCTTAATAATTTTGGTCAACTAAAGTGAAAGGAATGATTCAATATAATTCTATTTATCTTTGGAAAAGAAATTACGACATTTAAATATTGCAATTATGGCTACATTCAAATATGTCAAAATAATATTTTTTTGAGTGGCCAGTCTAGGCAGCTCAACCTCCATCTCCCACCACAAACTGAGCATCACCAGGCATGAATGTATCCACACAGTTTCCATAAAATTCATTCTCTGAAAGGCCACATGAATGAAAGATGTTACTGTTATTAAGATGGTTCCTGTGGTCTGCTTAGTTTTAAAGATGCTTGTTTCACCAACTTCTGCTGGTGTCTTGTTGCTTGAGCTTCATCAATAGCACGACAGATCCTCTGGGAAGCAAACAGATTATTATTAGCCACCAAACCTCACAAAAGACTTCACGGAAAAACTGAATGAATATTTCTTGGAGAGATGCAAAAACCTGAACTTGGCTAAGCTAATAGCAACCAGAAATAAAAATTAAAAGAGCCTGAGAGAGGCATGGAAACAAGAGTCTGTAAGAGAAACTGCCTAAATCAACTCATTAAGATGCCCTAGTGCAGGGATTCTCAACCTCCAGAGCCCACTTGAAACAGCTGAAAATTACCAAATCCCACCAGTCACAAAATTAGTAGTGAAATGGCAAACCCAGTCACAAAATAGTGGCAGATGGAGACAGAATTGGGCACAATCACCTGGCAATTGCTGACATTACTTTCCAAAGATAACCCATTTTTGGAAATTGCTACTTTCTTTGCCACAATTGTTTTCCTTGTGGAAAGGCATTCCATAGCTCCGATTTCTTCAAACTTAAGTACAGATGTTTGCACTGGTGGTATTGTGATTCACTCTCCCTATTTTAGGCAGAATTTGCTGATCCAGAGGTGCAAAGTGCAGAAGGCTTCTTCTTCTACATTTGTTCCTCCCTACCCTGAAAACTGATTCTTACCCGTTTCTTGTAATTTATTCTCCCATTTGCCTTTAACACTCACATTGCACCTTGTTCTTTTTAAATTAATATTCCAGAAGGAACTGAAGGATGGGGTGGCTGTTTGGCAAGATTAATAATTCCACCACCACTGAAAAGGCAAGTCCAGTAGTTTCAAGGTGTGGTCAGACAGGCACAACTGCTACTGGGACTGACAACCAAGGAAGAGCACATGGCCCTATTTATTGAGCATGATACTCCCCAGTGTCCTCAACCACACAGGGGAATATGGGATTTAAAAAAAAATACTGACAAAAGGAGGCAAGCACTCCTTTCTCCAAGACCAGTATTCAAGCATCAGACTGAAAAAGAGCTCTTCCCTTCTTTCAATTTCTTGAGGAAAGAACTTCAAGGGTGAGGGAACGCTAACCTGAAGACCACTGAAGAAGGTGGAGATTTATTAATCTAGGTGCCAACTGCAGTTATCGTGCCTTGCGGTGAAAAGCACTGCACCAAGACAAACCTGCCCCAGGGCACTGGTGGAAATGCAGTGACGTTCAAATTAAGAGCACCTCTGAGTGGTGAAGACCAGCGGTCTGCCATATGTTTACACTGGAAGTGTAGTACTAGTTCCAGTATCATAATTACCCTTGCTGAAGCTGAATTCTTGAGCTGGATTTTCTTTACTGATTCTTGTCCTGAGTTCTCTCTCTTGTGAAACGTTAACAGCCCTTGGTCCTGTTAGAAAACCCAGAACAATTTAAAATAACTGCGAAAATGTTATTACATTCCACTATTAAAAAGAGCATAATCAGATCAGCCATGGTCACAATTTTATTATAAAAGAAAATTAGACATAAAGTTATTCCCTGTTCTATTTTGTGTTTGTGAGATTACACCCAACACCAAACTATTCACTTATTGTTTCTAGAACAAATGTGAATCTGCTCCTCTTACCTTAACAAAGATCTGCAGTGTGTTTTCATCCACAACCGGTGGTCGTGTGAAGTCTTCATATGAATAATCCCAATCTGTTGTTATGTGCCCTAAAATCTCCACCTCCTTTATGAACATAACTCTCCTAGATGAAGACAGAAACATGTCAATATTTTCTCTTTAGTAAACACTTGAGTGTTCGGCACACTCACAAAACCCAAGACCACTCAGTACAGAAATATCCACTTTTGCGGACCGTGCACATGACACAAGACACATTTTAACTTCAGCATATTAGAAGTTAAACACCTTTGGCCACAAAATTGTTCAAATTATGACTGGACTTCAATTGGCAGATGAAATAAGCCCTTTTGCACCAGTGTTACAAAATAGTGTGGAGAGAAGTGTCATCAATATCAGCAGATATTTCATTGAGAAAACCTTTGCCCAAAAGCAAAGTGATGGGTTCTCTGAGTGGGCTTTCAACAAAAGATAATGAAGGCATGTGACCAAGGAGGAACGCACATTAATATCCAAGCTGGAAAACAGCTCTGTGGGAAAGCAGCTTTTTATGTAGGAGGTTCCAGATTCAATCCTGGATAACATCTCTATTTAAAGGCACAGGTTGCTGGTAACGTGAAAGATCCCTGGAAGGACCCTGGACACAAAAAAGAGAACAGTACTAGTCTACCTGGACCATATATGAACAGAAAGGGAGATTTTATTCATCATGAGATGAATAAAATTCATATTAGTCATATTAGACCTGGCCTTAGTACAGCAGAATCTGGATCTCAAGTAGAAATCAGCAACCGGAGGCCCCAGAACCTAATGCAGTTCTTGAGTACCACCATCTGATCTCTAGGTGCTCATAGGCAAGGGGGGGGGTGGCTGAGGCAAGACCATGTTAAGAAAAGCAGCAGCCTAACCCATCACCATCCATGGCCTCAACAGAAAAACCAGAATCCTGGACATTCTACCACTGAGATGTGCTTCCTCCTACATATAATTCAATTTAATTTGCAAGCAAAGAGGAAAGAGGAAATTCCCACAGAGGCCTTCAATATAATCCTGGCTCAATATTAACTCTCCACAGAGCGGCAGTGTTTGCCTTTTGACTAGGTGAGGATTGGTTTGACCAAAGGAAACACTGGCTGAATTCCTCTGGTTTAGTCAGCACAATAATACCTGTTGGTTACTACAATGTGCGCCTTTCTGCCCCCTGGAACAGCACAGTGGTACTGGAAGCTTTCTCCAGCCAGCTTCTTGATATGAGAATTCTGCAGCAGGATGAGGGTGAAAAAAACAAAAGACACGTTTCTAGTCTCAGTTAGAATTTCAAACCCACACGAGGTAACAATTACAAGGCTTGGACTGAATTCTAGAAAAGGGAGTTCTCCCCGTGGATCATGCCCCCCCACTCCCCAAGAAAGCATATTTAGTGTTGGGGGGAGATAGTCAATTTGCATAGTGCTTTAGAGTCCAGAACTGAATCCCATATTCGTTAACAATGAAGATTTCCCCCCTTAAATCTAGCAATCTGTGTAATAATCCATTTGCCAAATTGCTGGCATTCTTTCCTGTGCAAGACTTGAGTGCATAAAATATCCAAAGTGACAAAAAGAAAAATACATTAAACTATGGGTAAAATTATGGAAAGAAGGTTTAAAATTTACTGCATGGAATGCCCTAAAAGAAAATGTGATGAAAATGATGTATAGATGGTATATTACACCAGTTAAGCTAGCGAAAATGTATAAAGTTAGTGACAAATGTTGGAAATGTAAAGAAAAAGAGGGAATATTTTATTACATGTGGTGGGAATGTAAAAAGGTGAAATGCTTCTGGGAGATGATTTATAATGAGTTGAAAAAAATGTTGAAATATACATTTATAAAGAAACCAGAAGCATTTCTATTGGGCATTGTTGGGAGTGATATAAAAAGAAAGGAATGTAAGCTTTTTTTATATGCGATAACAGCAGCAAGAATATTAATGGCCCACAAATGGAAACAAGAAGAATTGCCGACGATTGAAGAATGGAGGATGAATTTAATGGACTATGCAGAATTAGACAAACCAACAGGAAGGATTCGAAACCGGCAGGACCAGAAGTTCACCGAAGACTGGAGTAAATTTACAGATTACTTGAAAAGTATTTGTGAAGACCAGACAACGTTTGTAGGTTTGCAAGAAGTTTTGTGAGGAGTACTATTGGAAGTATTGCAAAAATGGAGAAGGGGGGATGATATATTAAGAGGTGTAAAGGCAATATAAAGTTAAGAAATACATAAGAAGTTGTCAAGACGGAGGATCATCAGAGGTGCTGATGGAAGTCCAATAAAATTGTATAAGTGATAAACTGTGTGGTACATTTCATAATTTCTATGTTAAAATTAATAAAAAATTATATTTAAAAAAAAACCTATGTTGTTGTTGTTTTTAAAGAGAAGTCCACAGGGCACAGCCTGCTACCCCAAAGTAGAAGGGGGGGGGGTCACTTTAAGAGGAAGAATGTAGTAATTCTGTATTTTGCAACATCAATTCAGACAGGCTTCAGCTTTCATTTTTTCCATGTCATAATTTTATTTCCACCAGTCTAGAAGTACTTCTTTCAATCATAGAAAAAAGATTATATCATTATAACATACAGGTTATAAAATCTCTGAAAAGTTGCAACAAGGAAAAGGGGGGGGGGAGAGAGTTCACACATTCAAGTGCAAATCTAGAATAGGAAACAGCAGCACTTGTTTGATCAAAACCAGAAGTCCCAGCTGACTAAACATGCTATACAGAGCTGTTTTTTATGAACTCCAGGTGCCAGCGTGGCATGCAGAGGCCTAGTTGTGCCCACAGAGGCCTCCCCTGGCACTGGCAGGGCCCCCTTCTCTGAATGAAACGAGGCTTGGAAGAAGCCCTGGGACCCAAAAAAGGTCAGCAATCCTTGAATTAACTGTAACTACGTTTTACAATTCTTAAAAAACAAAAGAAGGCAAAGATACAAGATAATAAGAACGCACATTAAGATAATATAATGGCAAGGTACACATTTATGAATGAATGCCTGATTCTGCAACAGAATCTGCTATTATTCAAACATCAAAGAAACCACTGATTTTCCTTAAAGCAATTCTTTTTCTTCCTTTTGTAATCTAATATTCATCTTGCGACATGCAGCCCTATGAGTTGCATAAAACTCTTGCCTTCCACCACTCAGCTCCATTCTCCCCCCTCCTTCCATAAGAAGGATCAGACCTGCAGGATCAGGCCAACGGCCTATCAGTCCAGCATCCTGTTCTCACTGTGGCTATCAGATGCCTCAGTAGCAAACCGAAAGCAGGACCAGAACCCAGGAGCACTCCCCCCCCCCCCCTGTGGCTTGTAGCAACTGGAATTCAGAACCATTACTGCCTTCGATTGTGGAGCTAGTGCTGAGGCATCATGGCTAGTGACCACCAAGAGCCGTCTCCTCCATGAATCTGTCCAATATTCGTTTAAAGCCATCCATGTTGGTGGCCATCACTGCCTCCCTTGGGAGCGAGTGCCAGTGTTTTCTATGTCCTGCGTGAAGACATCCTTTCCACCTTAGACCTCAATTCATTTGTCAACCCAATTCAGGATTGCAAGGGACTTCAGGACTAAACTGATCTCTTCCCCCGCCCTTTAAAAAGAGGCATTGAGCAGCTTATGCACGATGGAACTTTTAGCTAGATCAAAAACAGGTATCCACTAACTCAGGGATGGGGTAAGAAACAGCTACCTACCAATGCAGGGCTGGCAAGAGAAAAAGGGGGGAGACCGTAATGAAGCTCAGAATGCTAACAGCAGAGAATGGTCAAGGGTGCTGCTTGTTTTGGGACTCCTTCCCTCTCAAGCAAGGAAGCACCCCGACCAGGTGTCCTCCAGATGGTTTGGACTACAACTCCCATCAGTCCAACCCAGCACAGAAGGGGAGGGGTAAGGCTGCTCTAAAGCAACAGGACACACACACACACACACACACAGAGGCGAATACACTTAAAGAAATGTTCTCTGATGTTAAGCCCAAAATCCTTGCCAAAAAAAGTGTGCATGGCATTATATTTGCACAAAGATTCGGTGATAATTACAAAATACATTTGAGAAAATAAATTACTCAAAACATTTGAGCACCGATATTAAATCTCATATTTAATACTGCTTTTTATTTTTTATTGAAAATATTTCTCAGAAAAGAGAAGGCTCTCTCATGAGTTGCCACACGAGAGCAACTCAGAAGTACATAAACAGGCAAAAAAAATATTTTTTTTAAAGAAGCACAATTATTTTTTTATTTGTTGCTAAAGCATATGGGACATTTCTTAATCTAATTTAACAAAATCTAGCAGGCACCTACAGTTCAAGAAGAAAATGCATGCCTATAATAATTTTTTTCCACAGCATGTTTCAACACACTAAAGTTACACTGTCTCCAAACATATCTTATTACCTCTAATCAATATATTTACGGAAATATTTATACTGAACAGCATCACCCAAAAAATCCTAAAAGAAATTACAGATAAACAAAAACAAATGGCTGCTTTTGAGCATCAAGGCATCAACATCAATTTTCAACAATCTGAGTAGAATTTTTTAAAACTGGTGTTTCTACACAACTTTCACACAGGGTTCTGATTTAGAGATTGATGAAATATGTCACTCTTAGCTTGACCCTCACTCCTCTCCTCCTGTCAGAGTTGCTGATGCTGGAAGAGAAAGGTGTGCTTTTTTCAGGCTGGGTGTAGGAGAGGAGTGATGGCTGCCATCAGACCAATGGGACTACCAGCTTCCCTCTCACTGAGGTCTATGTGTGCTGAGTAGAAAAGCAGAAAGTCGCTTAACATCCTACATGCAGCCTCTTTTGTATGAATAAGGAAACATGAAAGATTAGCCCATGTTCATGAATTTGCAATGGCTAGCTACACATGAACAAAATTATTTTACTATTTACATATATGCCAATATACAACGCTGACACTTCAACTAGCTAATGCTACACTATCACTGATCTCTCTTTGCTTTTAATTACAGAAAAGCATCAAGCAATAATTGGCACATTAAAAAATATAGATGTAAACTCTTTTCCACTCCTGTTAACCATCACCACCAACTGAAGGACAATTTTCATGGTGTGCAGCTAACCTCAGGGATAAAAATAAATACATTCATAGAATCATAGAGTTGGAAGAGACCACAAGGGCCATCGAATCCAACCCCCTGCCAAGCAGGAAACACCTTCAGAGCACTCCTGACATATGGTTGTCAAGCCTCTGCTTAAAGACCTCCAAAGGAGGAGACTCCACCACACTCCTTGGCAGCAAATTCCACTGTCGAACAGCTCTTACTGTCAGGAAGTTCTTCCTAATGTTTAGGTGGAATTTATTCATTTCTATCATTTGAATTTATTCATTCCTATCATTTGAAGTAGGCAGTACCAGTGAAAGAGGCTCTGTGGGAAGATATAGAATGCAATGGATTCTTGTTGAATCATGCCCTAAATTTTAAGATAGAGCAAAGCAGACAAATAGGATTAAATATAGAAAAAGATAATGGAAACCGTAGACTCCATTATTCCAGTTGTTGCTGCGTAAGCATAGTGGGAGAGAGGAAGAAAGAAGAAATACATTAGAAACTGATCTGATGCTGGAAGTAATGAACAGGAAGGAAACAGACAAAAAGGGAAAGAACAGAACTTTCAGTTTATGGGTACCTATTTTGAATGGAATTTCACTTCTGGCTTAGAAGAGATTGCGAATAAATAATTCAAGATAAATGCCCCTTAAGTAATAGGTTTCTGTATTATTGTTCTCAATGCATATCTCACCTCTCCAAATATCAACAAGAGATATGCTTCCTGTTAATGCATAAATAATTGCATGTATTTAAAGGAAATAAAAACATCACCCTATAATACTATTTAATACTGTTGAAGAGCCTAGCAAAAACAACAGGCAAATTAATAAAATAAAAAATGCTTCTACATCATTTCTGAATTCCAATGTTCTTTCTCCAAGCCCAGAAGGGCGCATGTAAAGTTATCCAGTGCTTTTTTCCTATGGGGATGCAGACCCCTAAACATTTTGTGAATCTTTGTACTTTTGCCCATTTACTGTATTTATTTTCCCTGATTTGAAATATAAAATGGTGATTATCTTGAGTCAAAATGAGAGTACCCCCAAACATTTTTAATGTTTAAAAAAAGCACTGAAGTTATCCCATGAATCAGACTAGGATGGGCTTGCCGAAGGGCTTGCCGATAAGAAGGGCTTGCCGAAAGCCACCCAAATTTTTTTGTGGCTGAGCAAGAACTTGAACCCAGGTCTCCCCACTCCAAATCCAACACATCTATTCTGTGACTATGCCACATTGGTCTTGGGTTGCAAAAAGCAATCTCCTTGGTGACTAAAGACATTCCAATAAAGCAACAGTGTGTGAAAAATGAAGTATCAGGTTAGGCTGGGCTGCAGTTTGCATAGATTTGTTTCCCAGGCACAAATATATGACAGTTATCATGTTCTTAGGTGTCATGATGCAGATAGCAAGTCAGCTCCCAACAATAAACTAAGCAAGAAAAAGTCTAGCCTAAATATAGCTACATTCTGAATCCTTTGTGGGATGCAAGGTTTTAACTCTCAAGACAATGGTGCAGAATTTGGAAATGTATTCTGCCACACATATAGACCCCTTCATGAATAGTCAAACTCTAAAGTAAAGAACCATCAGAAATGGATCACACCTGGGAACATTATAGACAAAATCCACAGGCAGAAGCAACGATGCAGATATGGAGTATTTTTCACATAAAAACTTTGTGGGTGAAATTTCCGCCACTAATATTTGGACACTTTAAATACATTTGTTATATATTTTTTACTGTTAAAGCTGGGATATATGACAAAGCATACCTCAAATAAGTCATACCCCTCAGCTTCACCCCTGTCATAGGGCCGAATGATGCCATCTTCACGAATGAGACGTGGAGGACGGAGATTTGATACTTCTTCGGTTGATTCCGCCACCCTGTCAAATATCATTGTGAACAATGCAGATTTCCATTTTCTATGTCGTTAATTCATTTTATTTTTTTATCATTTCAGGATTAATCAGAGTCTTTGCATATTGTTTCCCATGCAAATTGACTATTACAAGAATCAGTTCAAGCTTTCAAGGCAATGAAAATACTAAACAAGAAGTTGTTATTCCGAAACTGAATTATCGTAAGCAACTGAGTTAAAAAAAAAAAAGGTGGCACACGTAGTACCCTAATAATAATGCAATTCAAAGTGCTAGTTAAGCCCTGAAATGACTTGGAACCAGATTATCTAAAATATCACATTCTCTTATACAAGTCAGTCCTGGTTTAAAAATTTTCAGCAGATGCTCTTCTTTCTGTCCCACCAACACCTGAACCACATTTGGTGGAAACTGGAAAGATGGCTTCTCAATGGTTGCTCCCAGTCCAACCCCCTGTCCCTCTTACCTCTGGATCCCCTGGAATGTGCTGCTTGCCATGTCTATGACACCTCCTGTTGGACGAGCCACAACACCAACAAGACCCTTCCCGATCCCTTTGAAGAAACCAGCGGCACCTTCCTTTTTGGCACCTTCCAGCATAAGAATATAAAACAGAATTGCATCTTCTTGCAACAAGCTAGGTTTCAAGACTCAAAGTATACAATTCTGCTAGTTACATAATTCCTCCATAAGGAGTGTTGGTTCTCTACTTAAAATGTCACTTTTTATAGAGTAATAGAATTATAGAGTTGGAAGGGACCCTGAGGGTTATTAGTCCAACTGTTTAATACTGTTAGAACTATAGTAGGTTTTATTTGAATAAAATGGCATTAAAAAATTGTACTTAGCAATTCTGAAACTATGAAATTCCTCAACATCCCAAGTCAGAATATCAGAGCTCACCTTCTACAGGTTTCGTGACTACCCCAGTCACTCCATCAAAAACCCCCTTAAAGGAAATAGAGAGAACAGCAAGTCAAAATCAAAAGGCTACAAATTAATTTCATCCACCGTCCTCTAAGTTTTCTACTTTCAGTCTTTGGACCTCAATATTCAAAACAGTCTCTCTTGGGGCAAGTTCACAAACTTGCCCAACCAGGGGTATCACGGTGATGAAATGGGCACACACAGCCCAACATGCACAACTTAGTGTTATATATTTTTAAGACATTGTCCATGATTCAAACAGAAATTAATAAACACTGAAACAATATTTTCAATGGTCAGTTGATATAGTTGACAAAGACCTATTAAGGCATAAGCGCAAGTCGCAAAAGGGCTCAGAAGGCCACTTATGATGTCCTAACCTTGCTGCAAGGAGGGTACTCAAAAGTTAGCTCACCCCAGACCAACTCAGGCACCACAGATAACAGATGCACTAAAACAAGAAGCCAAACACAGCACTAAATGGCAGATGATGATCAAGCAACTATGCAGCAGGAGAGTCAGACCACCTACAGTAGTCTAGTTTTCTAGTCTTTGTTGTAAGCAGCTGTCTAGCTCAGCAAGAGCGGCTACTCAGGTGCTTGCTCATACATTTACCAAATCTTTACTGCTGCTGCTGGGTCCAAGGGCAAGAATTTGTGCCATCAAATAGCATCTACACACAGGCTAAATTGGAGGTCTGGCTAAGTTTTCAAGAGCATTGATGTCCACCATGTCTGATTCCTTGGTGAAAAATAACCCAAAGCTTCCAATTCTTTCACACAGAATATTATCAAAAAACAAGATGCACGGTATGGCTCTGATCAATAAGGCAGTTGTATTTACCCCAGTCGAAGAAGTGGAGAGGAAATTGCACTAATGCCTTCAGTATGCCTCCTTGGAAAGTCTAACCAAATATTATGAGGAAGATAGAACTGCTGCTGCTCTCTCTCTCTTTTCCTTGACACATATTGTTGAACAAAATGTGTCATGTGATGCTATCCTTATGATGCCCAGCTCTCACCTCACTGACTGATGGAAGCAGGGAAGCAAAATTACTTCATGTCACGTGCAATCTTCAACAAGATGCCACAAAAAAGCAGGTCGTGGGAACATGGATCAGAAACAGCTCTGCCTCTCAAACTTCCACTTGGAGCCCAAGTCCCTAGTATGGCTTCACACATACCCAAGCACTGGGATGTTTAGGAACTTTTTGTCCCACATTATGAAGCCTGGCCAATAGATCAGTACCCTTCAGAGTTCAAAGCCAAATGCAACTGCATAAAATTAATACTTCAGTTTTTGCTGCTAGGGTTGGCTGCCAAAAAAAAATTCCACTAACTAGTGTTAGAAAAACAAACAACTTTGGGGAGGGGAGCCCAATGTGCATATTTCACATGGATTAGGCTCAATTTAATAGACAGAAAAAATGTATTTCAGATTTATCTATCCATTTTTCCTCTCACACAGAAGTCCAGAAAATATCTAAGCATCATACTCGTAGAAAGCCTTTCCCTCCTTTGGCAAGACTGTCTCCAAAATCTTTAGGCTGACGACCCATTTCCTCTCTTCTCTTCTGCTGGTACTCTTTATCCATAGTGATAGCAGCCAGACCCTTCCCAACAGAACCAGTTATTCGAGAGACCATGCCTGCTGCTCCGCCTATCAGACAAGTAGAAGAACGTTATGGGGTTCCAAGTCCATTGCAGAAAAAGGTTGAGAACAAGATAGATGCACTGTTATGGTGATCCATTGCAATTTAAATGGTGGCTGAGTGTTGAGACCAAATCTTGAATGGGCCAATAATTTTTTTACATAGTCAGCTCTTGCATGGACATTTAGGTTGTGCATGTATAATATACTGAAAATTGTGAAGTGTTCAACATACCCACGGTGTGGCCAAGCAGACTTCTTACACCAATCACAAAACCTTCAGCAAACTCTTCAGGTCCTTGAACAGCTCCCTAATGAAGGAGTAAAAAGACATTTGAGGGTTTTTTGTTTTGTTTTACACATCCACACCACTTCCACTCTCCCATCATTTGTGGCTTTATGCAGCTCCAAAATGATCTTTATGACAAATACTGAACTTTTGAAAGAAGTCACGTCTGACAAAAACCATGATCACTTAAATTAGCTGCATGCCTCCTAGCTGGAATATGTGTACAGAAGCTAGATGAGGAAACATGCATACAGATGGATGCTGTGTTCATGATTTCTGCCTTGTCAAGCTCTACTGACACAACCCTTCCCAAAAACTGAAGTGGCCCTCATCTGCTGGTCAGGAGCAGCAGCAAAGGACTGGATTCAGTTTTACCAGGCTACACACAGAGAGAGATACAAAATATAGTTACTGAACTAGTATACATATTGTTCTTTTTTCCTAACATAGTTATATTCAACACACAGGTTTTTGAAGTCGTCAGTTTACAAATCCTTTGCTACAGATCAAAATAAAAGATCAGAATGTTTCAGAAAGAAATCCAGTGAAACCAACGACCTGCAACTCCAGTGGCACAGTGAGATCATACCTGGAAAGGCTCATAGAAGAAAGCTTCCACACCTTCTGACAGACCTCTGATTAAGCCAAAAGGATTACCCAGGACATCTAAACCCAGCACAAGAACATACACCTGCTTCAAGAACTAAGGTAAAAAATAAACAAACACAGAAACACAAAATAGAAATAATTAGTATTCAGCTTTTTTTAAAAAAATGGATGAGAATCTATGCACGTCAAAAACAAACAATATTTAATGGTAGCTTAACAGCAGTACTATAGTGTGAGAGTGTGGGGTGGGGTGGGTAGGAGGGGGTGTGCACACACACACACAATGCAAAGAGTATGTCATTGCTTAGGAACTACAATTTCACACTGCAATATTAATGCCTCCTGGGCAAAGAGAGTTGAGCTTCAGACCTTATGAATGCATGTGGAAATGATGTGCTAAATCCAAAGTTCAGTTAGAAATACAGCGGAGAAAATGATCCAGAGGGCAAACAACTTACTTGATCTCTGTAATGCCCGATGACTTTCCACATTAATTCATCTCTTTTGTAAAACTGATACTTGATTTCAAAGAAAGCAAGCCTGAAAAGAAGAATCAAATCAGCATCTGAAGAATGATGTTTTCCCATTGCTGAGAATATCTAAAACTTCTAAATACTTACAGTGTATTTTCTTCTCGTACATCATTTCATCTATAGAATGACCCTGTAAAGCTAATTGGCATTATCCCCATGTAAAAAATGCAGAGCTGAAGTTAAGAGAATGCAAGCTGCCTATGGCAGCAAATTCAAGCCTGAGATGTGACTGAGCAGGCAACACCACAGCAGGTTCTCTTAGCCACTTTTATGAGTATCCATTCTCCATTCATACAGCCCTCTTTCTGTGGTTACCCAATACTGTTCTAATAAGTTTCCAGAAGCATGAACATGTGTAGTGACAGGGTGGTTAAAAATAATTAGTACTGCAAATGCCTAACAAGAACCCAGAAAGAGAATTTAAGAGATAAACACTTGCTTCATCCACTTACTTGAATATTAGATCATCTACATCTGTAAGAGTAGCCCCAATGCTCTTCAGTAGTAGATTCACAGAATGGATCGCTATCATTTCTCCTCTGCCCTTATCAGATGCTTCCCCACCAGAGCCCAAAGAAAGGCTCAAATGCAACTAACAAGATAGAAGTGGATATGAATTAACATTTTGGGTACCTGCTTGTCAAGTTTTACTAAATATATAGACATATGGAAGTGGCAAACATGTAGAAGTTTGAAAAATGCTTCAGAAAAAAAGATACTAGATCTGTGACGATGTTTGTGACAACATTTTTAAGTGCTCAGTTATATTGCTAATCATTCTGTCAATCATGCTTTCTTTTCAGAAAAGAGTGTTCACAGTATACAAGAAATGTTTTATATTAAATTAGACCCACAGTTAATTTTCAGCTTGAACCGCCTTCTAGATATGATGAGATAGAAAGGAGGCTTTTCTATGTAAATTTAGAACATTTTGAATACTCTAAATAGTCTTTATATACATAATTGACAGACGGAAAATTGGAAATCCTCTTTATTTCTTTTGCTTAACTCTCTCTTTTTTATGATTTCTAGCTCCTGTCCTCTATTCTGGGTTAATGAGGATACAAGAAGGTGATGGATGGCTCATAGATTTGTGTGGCAAGGCATCCCCCCTCCTCTTCGGTTCCTCCCAATACCAAGAATAAGACGCACTGCATTTTTGGGTGAAATCAGGCCGCAACTTTAATGCCAGCAGATATAAGAGGATTGGCATTGGGTAGATCCCATCCCTTCCGGTCCACCTGCTGGAAGATCTTGCATTTTGGGATCAACTGGAAAGGAGGGAGTCCCTGACCTACATCAAAGGGCAACTCCCCCACTGGATTGCACCTGGGGGCTGCTGTGGCCCCTCGCCCCTGCCCGGGCGTCCGAAAAGAAGCATCTCCCCTGGATCCCTTTAACGGGAAAGCCCATTTCAGGGGAGGGGGTCAGGCCTCTCCTCCAACCAAAACTAGACCTGTCTAATGCTTAAAGCACCAAAGGTGTGACAATTGCTACGAAGATGGCAAAAACCAGAGGGCTGGAGCCAATTTGCCAACTGAAAAAATTCCAGCCTGGCCCCAAATATGGGAACCAGCTATGCCATAGTGGGAGGGTGGGAGATCCCAAAAATATGGCTGGAGAACAAACCACATGCCTACGTAATATACTGGAGCCTGCCACCTGGTGGGTCCCATGCTCGGTTGAGATTTGCTGATTAGGCAAATGGGACTTCCTTTGCTGCCTGGGAAACAGTCCCTAGGACTTCCCACACTAGATCCTGACACAAGGGGGAATGCCAGCCCGCAATGGCGCCCACCAGAGAGGATGAGCAGACATTTCATTTTCACCTGATAAAAATAAACTGCTCTAGCCTGACTGGGAACTATTAACCCTGCTTTGACCTATCAGTTGTGGGCACTTCATTTTTGTTTGGGGGGGGACTGAGCCAAGTGGAGCAGAAAGGAGCAATGCACACTGGAAAGACAAATGGAAGACAAGATTGTGCTATGCACCAGTGCCTATAGTCACATACTTAAGCTACAGTACTGTATCAACTTCCTGACAAGAAAGCCCCATTGACTTTTGAGTAAATAGGATTCTGCTTAGTGTCATGGGTGCTGGTCAGAAGAAAGACCCTAAGCAGGAACATTTTAAAGATATTCCCTCTACAGGTAAAGCATGCAAAGTATTTGCAGAGTGACTAAAGAGATGGATGGCTTTGTTGCAAGAATGAGTCAAAAGTATAAATAATATCGTAGTCCTAAATTAATGTGGTTTAGTGGGCAAGTTTGCACCATAGGTTAAGAAACTTAAGAAGTAGCATCAGTGAGAAACATGATTTAAGCCAGCCTTTTCTCTTCACTGATTTAAATAAATAATGAAATCCAAAAACATCACTATCACTTAAGGCAGGTTCCACATATTACTCTGAAGGAACCCAAGAGAATTTTTCTTCCATCTACTTAGCTAGTTAATGAAGAGAGAAATTAAAATTTGTCACAGATGGAAACACAGCAAGACTGCACCCAAGATGCTGTGCCGTCCTCTCGCTACTGAGCAAGCTGTGAGGCTGCCAATCTGTGAAATGAGAATGGCGATAATAAGCACAAGCTTCAGTGAGGACTGCTCTGTCAGGCGGTGCCCACTGAACACAATATTTACACTACTGTTAGTCAGCAAATGTACAAAATAACAAATATCGCGGTCATGTGACTTGAGTACATATTGCAGTATCACTTTATCCAATACCATTTTATTCTTAACCTTACCCTAATATTACATAATATAACAATCTTGATTTTTGTGTTGCCAAGCCACAGTCCTTTCAAACATACCTTCAGAGGAGAAATATGGAAGTGCTCAAAGAAGCTGAGGGTGGATATATCAGTCAAGGATGACTCCATCAACTGTGTGTTAAGAGCATCAATATCCTTTTGTATCAACTTTGTCTGTTAAAATAGCAATAATTTTAATTGAAATCCTCAATTAGGTTCAGACTTGAACAGCAGGCGCTACACAAACTGATGAAACATTTCTATATTTGGGGTGCCTCGAGACTCTGTCCTCCCCCCCCCCCCCCGTATGAAACTGCTGGGAGGTATGAATCAGGGGGTTTGAGCTGGGTGTTCCCCAGTATGCAGCTGATGCCCAGCTCTACCTCGTTTAAATCAGAACCAGTGAAGGTGGTGAATGTCCTGTGTGAGTGGTTCTGTCTGGAGGTGGTTGGGGGTGGATGGTGGCTAACGAACTGAGATTGAATCCAACAAGACAGAAGTACTGTTTAAGGGGGGCAGGTGTGGGGGATTTGCTGGTCCTGAATGAGGTAACTGTGCCCTTAAAGGATCAGGGAACAGCCTGGGAGTCATTTTGGACTCACAGCAGTCCCTGGAGGCACAAGTCACTTCTGTGTCCAGGGCAGCTGTCTACCAGCTCCATCTGGTATGTATGCTGAGACCCTATCTGCCTGTGGACTGTCTCGCCAGAGTGGTGCATGCTCTAGTTATCTCCCGCTTGGACTACTGCAATGCGCTCTACATGGGGCTACCTTTGAAGATGACTCGGAAACTACAACTAACCCAGAACACAGCTGCCAAACTATGTAACACCAGTCCTGAAAGACCTACATTGGCTCTCAGTACGTTTCCAAGCACAATTCAAAGTGCTGGTGCTGACCTTTAAAGCCCTAAATGGCCTTGGTGTCTCCATCCCCATCATTCAGCCCAGACACTGAGATCCAGCTTCAAGGGCCTTCTGCTGGTTCCCTCACTGAAAGAAGTGTCGTTACAAGGAACCGAGGAGAGGCCCTTTGCAGCAGTTGTGCCCGCCCATTAGATGTCAAGGAAATAATCAACTATCTTGCTTTTAGAAGGCATCAGAAGGCAGTCCTGTTCAGGGAAGTTTTTAATGTTTGATGCTGTATTGTGTTTTAATTTGCTGGAAGCTGCCCAGAGCGGCTGGGGTAACCCAGTCAGATGGGAAGCATATTATTATATTATATTATATTATATTATATTATATTAATTATATTATATTATATGCTTGCCTTGATACAATCTGATCTCATTTCAAGTAACATTACCTATCACAGGAAATTACAGTATTTGTTCCAATTACCTCCTTTAAAAACTGCCTTCTAGGCATTTTTCAATACACTAGTTTGAAAATATTATTTCGATGAAAATTCAGCAAGTGGAAGCTCAACTCTCTGCAATAATTTAAAAATTGCAGCCCTGTTCGAACATCATTATTACTATTAATATTTATTAAATTTATGGCCTGCCCGTCTGCTGGACTGCTCTGTTGGTTAGAGCCTGGTGCTGATAATGCCAGGGTTGCAGGTTCAATCCCCGCAAGGGACAGCTGCATAGTCCTGCTTGCAGGGGGTTGGACTAGATGATCCTCAGGGTCCCTTCTAACTCTATGATTCTATGGAAGCATTCTCTATACCCTTAGGAGCCCAGGATGGCATCATGGTAAACAACAGTTAATCATTTACTGTGACCAGAACTTTCAGGGCTGTTTGTCACGTTATCATAGCAACAGGCCACCCATATGCCAAATCCATGACACACCAAGATCAGCTTGTAAGAGCATTTTTCTGGGACAGCACTTAAAAGCCACAGGCAACTTTTGGAAATCTGATGCCTAGTAAACTCATCCCAAACTTGTTTTGTGTACTAACACTATACACAAAACAGAGTTTCCAGAAATTGCTAAAAATATTACACAGTTGTCCAGATCTTGTTTAGTTATATTCCCCCCCCCCCCATGTTGCTAATTACTGTCTTGAAAATAAATAATTTTCTCTAGTCATTTCTATGGTCAGATCTAGCATTAGTATTCTTCTGTGCTTTCATAGACTGGCATGTTTTAAAAAACGGATTTTCAGCTCAACATATGAGATGTCCCAAGCAGACCGTACCCTTTGTTTTTCAGCTTCTGGGTCTGTAGATGGAGTGAAGAGTCCAATAACGGCTCCTAAGAATCCCTGATCTATTTTCAAAGCCATTTCCTGGATTAGAACCATGAAATACCTGAGGAAAAGGAAAATACAAGTAACTGACAACACAGCTTCCGTGAGGCCAACTGCCCATTTTGTGGTTAATATTTAATTTCAAAGCAAGTTAAATACTGGACCATTTCTGCTTATGCAGCTACCTGTGATGCACCTGCAATGCCAGAGTTCCTTGAAGACTAAACAATACAGTGGTGGAAAACTTGTGGGTAATTCCACAGGCTTGTGGTTGGCTCCTCTCAACAGATTTGGCCCAAACCCACAGATGGTCCATGCCACACCATATACCATGTCATTCAAAGTACTTTTATTGAAACCATTTCACAGTCCCAATGAAGGTGGACAAACTAAAATATTTTATTAAGCAATTCCAGTTTAAATGATCTGTGGGTTTGACTGTATATGCAGAAAGCTTCTACCCTCAATTAAAGCTAAATGTTTTGAGCCATTCTAGTCCTCTAGAGGAAATTTTGCATGTGGGAAATATATTTTTTGAAACATGAAATCACTCTAGTTCAGAGGTGGGGAACTAGCTGTGGCCAGCTGGCCTAATCCTGGGCTCCTCCTATCCTCGTGGGCCTGTCAGTCACCTGGCATCACTATGACAACAGGTGATCCATTTTTCCTTTATAGCACAGCGAATCCAAGCCATGTGAGACTTGAATTTACTGCTCATCAGCTGATAGGCAGGGACTTGGAAACCAGCTTTGAGTTCTCCACTGATAATTTTGTAGCACAGAGGATCCCAACAGGCTTGCTCTCACCGCCAATCAGCTAACCAGTAGTGACAGCAAACCTCCACTGCCAATGAACAATAGGAAGCATCTCTTCCTGCCCCAGACCTGCCCCTCAGATGTGACATCAGGTGTGAAGCAGGTGGGCACGGTTTGGGGGAAGGGGTCTTGCAGGCCAAGCTGGACCTAATTAAGACTGTGGGCCAGAGGTTTCCAACCCCTGCTCTAGCTTAATTTGGTCCTTTCTCCGATCCTTAAGAATTAAGAATTTATTTAGGAGTAAGATTCACATGGCTTATGTTTCAAAAACCTTTAAGTATATTTTACTTACTTGAACTGCAACACTTTACTGTACTCATTAAATCTAATGATGATACTAACATCAATGAATGGCCGTGGTTCTAAGGAAAAATGAGAGGTGAAATGAATACCTGTTTCATAAGTGGCTGATTCTTGCTGCATCTAGAATGTTAAAAATATTATTACCTGAATCCAATGCGATGGATTTTGGAGGAGCTACAGGATGAAATACAACAGGGAACATTGAACCAGGCAACTGGTTATCGACCTTCAAGGGAGTAACAAACCAATATATAAGAAGCCAATATATGATAAACATTAATCAAAACTATTATTTTAGCAGAGTACAGGCAGATTTAATCCTATGTTGGGCTACTGCACATCTAAGCAAAATCATGTAAAGCCAGAGCACCCCCTAGAAAACTGTAAAAAAACCACAAAAATCAGCAAATCCTTCCAACTTCCTCCACAACTCTCTTCGGCCTCCTCTGATCTCTCTCCAACCCCTTGGAAATCCCTTATGGATTTTTGTGCAAGAAGGAAAAGGTTGTGATATCTGAGTTTGAAGACAGGTTTGTGGAAAGCAGAAAAGGTGTGTGTTTTTGCGGAATAAAATTTGGCATAAATTTTTAAAACTAATAGAAAATAGGAAGTCTTTTCTTTTTCTTAATTTACTTTTAGTTTTTATATTAAAAATGCTTGATATTTGATGCTGACTATATTGTTTTCTCTTATTTTCTCAAGCTTTTAGAAATATAGCTTTTTTTAAAAAAAAAAAAACCTCTCTGCAACCTCCTCCACTCTCTCCACACTCCACCGACTCTCCAAACACGCTCTAATACTCTTCCAATGGCTGTTGTGATTGTCTGTCATTCTTTCATGCTCTCCCACCCCATTTTTTCTCCCCACTCTGCATTTATTTATTTTCTGACAATCCGCATGACACTGCAATCATGTAAGTCAAATCAACATAAAATGCAATCTACCTGTAATCATACATTGTCTACTCAGATATGTGCCCCATTAAGTTCAATGGGGCTTACTCCCAGGTAAGTGGGCAGAGGATTTCAAGCTCCTTTAGCTTAGCTACACAAAATAAAGCAAAGTCAGCACCTACAAAATCTTATCTTTGCTAAATAAAAAAACAATTAAGAAATAAAGATTATTTTTGCAGAGTTTTGGCTCTTAATTTTTACAAAACGTACAGAATGTTTTGTGCTTAAACGAAGTATAGTTTTAAAATTCTCGTGAATAATTAACTAAACGACAAATCATTTAGTGACCCACAGTCTTTCCAAGAACAACTGTGGTTCCAGAGAACCGTTATACAGTCCATGACTACCATCTTTAAGATTCCAGTTTCCTTGACCAAAGTTACTTCTATCCCTCATAACACCAAGGTTTTCTTAAAAAAAAAAAAATCAAAGATTTGTACCTGAAGCCAGTATAACTGGGCCCGTAAGCTTTGTTGGTGAGGTGACTGTTTGAATTCAATCTGTATACCAGATAAGAAATCTCGCTTTATGCTACATTTGATTGGAAGGCGCATTTCCATTGGCATCTTGTTGAAGTTAACCTGAAAAACACGCATATACATTTAACCCCCGTTCTTTACAACCCCTCAATTTCACGCTGTTGGGATGGAGAGGTATTTCGTCTAGGATCCTAGATGCCTTTTTGGGATGGGTTTGGCTCAGTAAGAGCCCCTTTGAACAGCAGAGTGCTTCCATACCCTTATGCAGGGAAGGGCAGAACATTATTTCAGTGACCTTACAGACCACCAAATTGTTTGGCATAGGCAAGGACTGTTGTCACGTTCAAGGTGCTCGGCAGCTTTCAAAACTGTCACCAGCAGGTTAGTAGCAAACATGCTAGTTCCTAAGTTGTTTCTCATTCCCCTCCCCAAGCCCAACTGTGCAGCTTTCACCCAGGCCTGGGGCTTACACGTTCAAACTTAATAGCCTGCCTTGGCAGCAGATGCTATTAATCTCATCCCTCTCTATCTCCTCTCTTTGGCAATAAACCCAGCTCAAGCAAAGAAATATCATGGAGTTGGAGCACTAAAAACTGTTGTCAGTTGCTGCCATTTTTGCCTAGGGAGGCTAGTCAAGTGGAAGCATGGAAGACTTCCAGACTTGGCTGAGCACCAAACTCCAACTCCTCTAAGTTGCTCCTGGCAAACCTATTCAGGCAAGAACAGCAAGGGTGGGCAGCAGCCATTAGGGGCTGCCCTGAGGAGTGCAGACCACTGAGGTGACAGAGGAAATATCCCTGGATCTCCCCTGCAATCTTTCCCAGCTTCATGATCTACTTAACCCAAGCCGACATGAGGGAAGACCTGGGTGGCAGAGGAGCATGGAGGGCAGCAACTCCCAGAGGACACTGCAGGTATTCCATTAGAAGTTTCTGGAATGCCTTCTGGGTGATTAAAAAAAGATATGGCAAGAAACTTTTGTTACACACCTGACTCACCAAATGGGAAAGTGACAGTGGATGGAGCAAGACATTGGTTCAGCTACCAAGGAGCTTGGTAACACTGACAGGACAGTGGCAACTGCCTTTCTACCTCAACAGGAGGCTCTCAAGGAGACGCCCCTTGTTTTGCCCATTAAGTCTGTTTGCCTCATGCTTTTCCCATAACTAGAGTCACTTGGCTATGCCATGCTGAACAGTGTGACATCTGCCTTTGCTTGCTTGTCCATACTGTATCCAGTGGTGGAGGAAGCCGTTATAGCACCCAGAGCAGCAGGGTGATTGGCGCAATCCTTTGGGGGGGGGGTCCAATCGCGGTGCAGCAGTGTGATCCTTCTGCGGGGGGAGATCACAGCACGGTGGTGCGATCCTCCCGGCAGGGCCAATCACGGCATGGCAGCGCGATCCTCCTGGCAGGAGCTGATCGTGACATGATGGTGCGATCCTCCAGACAGGGCCAATCACAGCACGGTGGTGTGATCTTCCCAGTGGGGGCGGATTGTGGCGCGGCGGCGAGATCCACCCAGGGAGGATTTTGTCTCCCCCCCCCCCCCCGGGATGGCACCCGGGGCGTACTGCTCCCCCCGCACCCCCCTTCCTACTCCCCTGACTGTATCTCCTCTATTTTGCCGTGCTCAGAAACCTTGTGTTTCTCTGCATACACATGCAGGATAGTTCTTAAGCATTATGGATTCCTAGGTCTATATACAAGAAAGTAAGGCGCAATGATGCCAGTTTGTATTCTCAAAATTATCTGACAATGATTCAGAGATCAGCTTTTTGTTGAGTTGTTCAAAGCCTCGATATTCTCCACCAGTATAAGACAACTAACATTTATGAACAGAAGACTTTTGCAAAATGTCTTATTGTGCTCAGTAGCATAAATGCAACATGTACGTGATACCACAGCATACCTCAAAATTGTTGTCTATTTTAATCCAATCAGAAGCTTCCACACCTCGCACAGAAATATGTTTCTGATATGCCTGTTCCAAGAGGCGTATTTGCTTTTGGTTAAATGGCTTCCATCTCTGCTTTGGTTTTAATTCCCAGACAATGCCTGAACTGAAAAATAAATACATTGGTGATTAAGTTAAACCTTTACTTTTAAAAAAGTAGAAACAATCCACAGCACTGTATTTTAACTAATCCAAATTTCTTAAGCTTTACATGGTTGAAGGAGCAGTGCTTAGACAAATATTTGTTTTAGGAAAATGAGAACTGATTTTGCTCTGATTTTCAAAACAGGACTTCTGTGAATTAACAGGCAGCCAGCTATTATTTATGAACAGTACCTGGTGATTCCTATGTAAGAAATTTCCTGTTTGTTTTCGTTGTTGACTAGTGAAAGCCCAACACTGTGAAGAGCAACATTTATTTCTTGATCCGGCTGCTCCATCTCCTCTGCTTGCCGGGCTTTAGAAACCAAGGCAACATCATCTGTGAAAAGCAGCACCCTTTGGCGTCCATCCAAGAAAGAGACCCAATGTATCTGGGTATTGGAGTTGTAAGGAAACTGACCACACTCATCCTGGATTGGCAGGAAGGAAAAGAAGAGGCTGTATAACACAAAATGAACCTACTAATGTAACACTGGGCACACTTTTGTCATTTTTAAAGCAAAATTAATTTGTATTAGCTTGTAGCGAGTGCAAGCAATGCAAACAAAATGAACACTGCTGTGTTGTGTTATAAATGGTATGTGAAGTGCAAGCCTTCTACAAGCTGGGGTTGTCTACATAATTAACATTGACTTTAAAATTTCAAAGTTAAAGAAGAAACAGAATTGTCGTAATATATTGAAAGGTTCCAATGATGCACAGAAGGACAGAAACAGTTTTGAGTTGAGGGGCATTATTGATTGTTATGGAAATGGTTTCCCATGGAGTTCACACTTGACCAATTTTTCTTTCGACACCAAATACCTTAAGAAGATCATGTTCTCCGGAGTTTTGTGCATACACCCAAGTTAATTTTCTTATTCCAGTGGGATCTGCCCAGGCAAACAGCCTCATTCCCCTTGGCTTCAGTTCCATCTCTTCCTGTAAACCACTGCATGGATAAAATAGAAACACAAGGTTAGTTATGGATGAACAAAAGTGCAACTGAATTCAGATTAAAAATATTATACATCCTATAGCAAAGCACCTCTCTCAAAGGATGGAAGAAAGCTCTTTCACATACCTCTGCTTGTATTTAAGAGAAGCCCATGGAGTATGATTTATGATCAAAGCAGGTGCCGCTCCCTCGTGATAATCTGAGAAGTTAATAACTGTAGAATGATCAGACACGTTCACGTCTACCAGGATCCCTGAGCTCTGTTGAAAATAAAATACAGTAGTACCTTGGGTTAAGTACTTAATTCGTTCCGGAGGTCCGTACTTAACCTGAAACTGTTCTTAACCTGAAGCACCACTTTAGCTAATGGGGCCTCCTGCTGCCACTGCGCCGCCGGAGCACGATTTCTGTTCTTAACCTGAAGCACTATTTCTGGGTTAACAGAGTCTGTAACCTGAAGCGTATGTAACCTGAAGTGTATGTAACCTGAGGTACCACTGTAAATGGATACGGTACTAAAAGCTATGGCTTGATACCCACATAGCCTAATTCAAGCTTCATCGTACCTTTTAGCGTTTATACTTCTAGCAAGTAGTTCACAGTAGCAACAAACAGCTGCTGGTCAACCAGACCACTCTGGCTCTTACAATGGGGCTCACACGAGAGTCCAGATGAGGCAACCCAAAATGAATGGAGCGTGAGAGTTCTGTCTCTTCCCTTCTCAAAGCTGCTAGCAGCTTCTTGCCAGTAATCCAAGCGGGAAGCTACACTTCTAATGCATCCAATTTTAGCTTTACCACATTTGATCCAGCAACCAATATTATTCCTGCTCCTGGGAATAACCAGAAACCACGCAGCACCAATGGCTATAAACGTTAACCTCCCTTTTTACTGGCTAACCATAACATCATGGCTGCTTTATCCAAAGGAACCTGAGATTTACAGAACAGGCCCTGAACATGGATCTTGTAGCTTCTGGAAATTAAGCTGTGTGGCTATGAAGAGTGAGGTCTTCTCAGTAATAGCATTATAGCTTCAAACAAGTTATGCAGGAAAGCCCACCAAGGTACCAATTTTAAGTCGCTTGTGAAAACATTTCTGTTCTTTTAAACGTTTAGATAGCACCAGGTGGGAGGATCAACTACTTTTGTGATCTTTAAGCATTTAGATCAGCCTTGCATTTTAAAACCTTCATGTGGTAGCCATGTGATAAGGAATTTCGTGCAGGCGAGTGGCCAGGCAGAAGAGGGATAACGTGCTTCATCCCATCTCTGCTTGCAGCATAGAAATGCAGTGGGGGCTGCTAGAAGAGAGACAAAGCTCTCTGTGCCTCCTGTCACTCCAACCCTGATCCCCAGCAAACTAGTAAAGATGGTTTCAAGCTAGTAGCTTTTGTGCGTTTATTTGCAAGTTTGGTTTATATGTCTTTTTAAAAACAAATATTGTTCATGACCATGTTTTAAAGTAAGCACAACAGGGAATAAAAAATGCCATATTCTCACCAGTTCTTCTAGACTCAACAGAGTCCCATTGTCCTGTCTGCTGAAAAAGAATGGTTTGGTCACACGGTCACAGCCAATCACTCTGATGCACAGTTTTCCAGACAAATTTTCTGGCCAGAATGGAAGACACTAGTGGGCAAAAAAAAAAGAGTTTCTGCTTAAAATTGGCAATATATCCAATATAATATATATATATCCAATATATCCATCTAAAACAGAAGTACACCAAACATTTTAAAGGATCCATTACTGATGAGATTTGCAACCAGTGTTAGAAACTGAGATATGAAAGCTAGGAGCTAAATGGCACCTTATACCCAGGTTATGGGCACAATAATGGAATGTCTAGGCATACTTTTTTAATAACAAAAATACAAAGCTGAATATGAATGAACTGCAACTAAAATATTATGTTCATTTTTTACATGGTCTACTCCTTCCCCTGCCCACCCCCTAATATTCTTCCTTTTATTTTTGTTTTTATTTTAACAAAGGAATAATAAATAAATAAATAAATAATAACAAATATGTGCACCCCACCCCCAAGACCCTTCCATTGTAACTATCCATTTTAACAGCCTCGGCCCAGTATACCTGAAGGAGCGTGTCCACCCCCATTGTTCTGCCCGGACACTGAGGTCCAGCGTTGAGGGCCTTCTGGTGGTTCCCTCAAGGCAAGAAGCTAAGCTACAGGGAACCAGGCAGAGGGCCTTCTCGGTAGTGGCACCTGCCCTGTGGAATGCCCTCCCATGAGATGTCAGAGATAAACAACTACTTGACATTTAGAAGACATCTGAAGGCAGCCCTGTTTAGGGAAGCTTTTAATGTGTGACATTTTAATGTATTTTTAATCTTTGTTGGAAGCCGCCCAGAGTGGCTGGGGAAACCCAGCCAGGTGGGCAGGGTACAAATATTATATTATATTATATTATATTATATTATATTATATTATATTATATTATATTATATTATATTATATTATATTATATTACATTACATTATATTATATTATATTATATTATATTATATTATATTATATTATATTATATTATATTATATTATATTATATTATATTATATTATATTATATTATATTTATTATTATTATTATTATTATTATCCAACCTCCCAAAATTTCAACACCTCTTGCAATGGTTTGATCCATTTCCATTCTAACAGTAGAAATTCCACAAATACCTTCCATATCTGCTCAAAATCCCACACCTCTTTATATCATTCTTCCATTTTATATTCACCTTGCTCCTTCCACTTCCTAACTATAATACTTTATGTAGCTATCAATAAATTTGTGAGCAAGTCCTTCATAGCCTGCAAACCTTCCACCCCATCATAAATTGAGAAGAATGCTACCTCTGGATTTTCGGTCACCTTTAGCCCAGTGATTTCTGTTATCTCCTTAAACACCATTTGCCAAAAAAGTTGTGCATATTTACACCCCCACCAGATGTGAACATAAGTCCCAGTTTCCTGGCATCCCCTCCAACATTACACTGAATATTCCTTATTTGATTTAATCTAACTGGTGTTAAATACCATACTAACTTACTAGCTTATAATATATTTTATCCTTATAAACAAGATTTTCAAAGTGTGTTTCTCCCATATTTCTCCCCAGCTTTGACTACTTTTCCTTAATTTCCCTCTTTAATTTGTTAACATTCTCTTGTTCTAAGTTTTCTAAAGTTCTTGTTGTATTTATTCCCAAGTACTTTATTACATTTCTTAATTTTATATCTTTTTTCCTTCAAAAATTTCCCTTTTTCATCTTCATCATAGTTAAATATCACAATCTCTTATTTAGACCAATTAATTCGCAACCCTGTTGTTTCCCCTTTTTCAAATGTGCCTCTATTACCCCCCTAATATTCTTAAGTCTCTTCTCCAGTCTTCAGAGTAGCTGTAAGTGTGGAAGGAGAAAAAGGTCCTCCTTTCCTTCTACTCTGCAGTTTTAATCTGAAATCTTAGGTACAGTTCTGCACCCAGAGATCAGAAACAGCTCGTGCTAATGAAATTCCATGTCACAAAATGCAATGGGAGTTTTGAACACTGTTTGCAACATAAATAGATCGTGATAGTTCCATGTTAAAGCACAGTACAGTGGTACCCCGCAAGACGAATGCCTTGCAAGACGGAAAACCCGCAAGACGAAAGGGTTTTCTGTTTTGGAGGCGCTTCGCAAGACGAATTTCCCTATGGGCTTGCATCGCAAGACGAAAGCCCATAGGGAAATGCTGGCGGTCGGGAGCAAAGACTTTCGCCCACAGCCGGCCTTCAGAAGAGGACCACTTCTGAAGGCCGGCAGGGGGCAAAAGTCTTTGCTCCCCCCCCGCCTGCCTCCCCCCCCCCGCCTGCCCCGGGCGATCTTAAAATGCTGGCAGGCGGGAGCGAAGCGTTCGCTCCCGACCCCCAGCATTTTAAAATCTCCCCGGGACAGCGGAGGCTTCGCTCCCGCTCGCCAGCATTTTAAAATCGCCCCGGGACAGCAGGGGCTTTTAAAATGCTGGCGGTCGGCAGCAAAGCCCTCCTGTCCCCGGTGCTTGAGGGGCGGGAGGTGGGAAGAAGGGCTTTTCTTCCCAGCGCCAGCCTTCAGAACAGCCTTCTGAAGGCTGGGGGTGGGAAGAAAAGCCCTTGTCCCCCCCCCCAGCCTTCAGAAGAGGTCGGGGGACAGACTGTCCCCGGACCTGGTCTGAAGGCGGTTTCCCTAGGAACGCATTAATTGATTTTCAATGCATTCCTATGGGAAACCGTGCTTCGCAAGACGAAAAACTCGCAAGAAGAAAAAACTTGCGGAACGAATTAATTTCGTCTTGCGAGGCACCACTGTATTAAGATTGTCACTGACAGGAATTGTTCACCTTATTATATCAAAGAGTAAAAATTATTATTCCTGAACAGAAGAGTGAAATCCTGGTAGGTAGGATATGTTGCTCATTTATCTGTTGCCATTTTCTTATGGTCCCAGCAAGACTCCTTTTAGGTCTAGAGGCTCTAGCATTCAGATCAAATAAAATCAAATGTGCTTCGGAAATTTTCAGTGATGTGAAAGTGAGAAACACTGCTTTAAAAATTACCTCTGAAGATGAAAAATAACTCCATTTATTAGTAGGAAGTGAACCATCAGCTCCCACTTCTCCCACTTCCAACTCGAAAGATGTTTTATTTGCTATGGTGTAGAATGGAGTCAAAGTAACTATCCGAGTGAGATTGAAACTGCTCATTTTAATGCTAACGCCAACCTGCAAAAATGATATTATTAAAAATACTAATATAAGCACCATACAGTGTTTAAAAAACTTTTTCCCTTTCCTGACTGCTCAACTCTTCAGGTTTAAATGAGAGGCAAGGAACAAATGTAGATTACTTATCTAAAAAGTGAAGAAGCCATCTAGTTGCTCATTTGGGTTTGAGAACAATCTGATGATGGTGCTCAAGGGCTCAAGAGTTTAACTGCAAGGAATATCTCTCTAACTCACTTACAGCACACAAACATAGAAACACTCCTTTGTTCCTCACAAGCACACTGTGGATGTGTAAACTGAAATTATAAAGATCAGGATGTGATGGCTTTTGCCTGCATTTCCTAGCACATAAGTAATATAAACCAGCCTAGAGAAGGAAAGTTCACTATTGTTGTGGTCTTCTACTGCCACATGGTCTATAAAGGCTTGGTTTGGGTGGTCTTTTAATCCCTGTCAACTTCCTTTCAAAGATGTAACATCACTCTCTGCTTTTGGACAGGCATCAGTCTGTGCTATCTTCCATATATCAAACTGCACAGAGGACACCAAGGAGAGCAAAAGAAATATCAGAAAGACGGCCTCGTGCACCCTAAATTATTACTGAAATTCAAGATGGATTTTGTTCTATGCATCTGGCATGAACAGTAATTAGCATAAGAAGTACAGAACCCAGATATTACCAGAAAATCCATAAGGTTAGCTGGGCACTTTACACATCCGTAACTTCCTACTGTATCCAGAGAGAAACTATTAGACCACGTGCTAGTGGAGATGCTTAACTGGATCTACATCAGGAGGAGAGGGAAAAAAACCATATTATTAGATGCCAAAATCAGAGGACACTCATCTACTTCACAGGCTTTGTGATGATTTAATGGCTATTCCAGGGATCACAGGAAAACAAACATGCTTCATGTGCAGAGACAACGCACTTGGGAAGCCTTTCATTTCTGGCTTCCTTGACCCCACTTGCCCCAGTCCTCCCTCTCAGCTGCAACATGTACATATCCCGTCCCCCTTCTAGATTACTCAGGACCTTGCCTCATACAGGTATCACACAGAGACAACTTTCACCTTCTCCCTTCAAAGAACCCCTTTTAATCCTCGGTACCCTTCCAATTCAAGCAGCACTCTCTCTCTCCCTCTAATGCATAGGGGGCTACCCACTTCCTTCCTGTATGTGTCCCTTTACCAATTCTCTTGCCCCCACTCCACCCCCTCACTCCCACTCCCTCCCAGCAGTCCCAGATTGGGTACCACACAGATCATCACTCTTGCCTGTCCTAAGTTAACCTTCCTCCCTCCCCTCACTCCTCCAAATGCCCCCTTTAAGCCCAGTCACTTTCACATGCCCAACCCATAATTCCTCCAAATCAGGCCACAGAGCATGTCTGGGTTACAGGCCCTCACCACCTGGGTGAAGCTGTCCCAGGGGTCATCGCCCACCAGTAGGCAATGGCCCCATGGCAGGACCTCAGATGCCGCCTCCTCACTGCTGCCATCTAATGCTGGCCTCTGCACCTACTCCAGTAGCATATGCAGCTCCTCAACAGTCTCACTTCCCTTGGCACTGCTGATACTGAGGGCCACTTTCAGGGTGTGCTGCTGTAGCCCACTTCTCCTGGGAACTCCCCGCAGCTCCCGCCATGATAGCAACCTGCAACCTCCCTCAGCGAGAGCAGCTGCTGCGGGTAGTAGAATTTACCAGCTCTTGCTAAGCACCCCTCTTCACCCTCTTGGCTCCATTTCCTCTTGTAGCAGCAACTCTTGCAATAGCCAGGAAAGCCAGCACCCAAGTTAAGAAGCCTACCCCTTAAATGCCAGTATATGTGAACTTGGCATCATACCTTATTTTTACTGAAAATGTTCCTTTTCTTGAAGGAGAACAAGATAATGTCCCTAAAATCCGCTGGGTGTTTTACATGCACATCTTCAGCACGGTACTGTAGAACACGGGAGGTTTTATTGATGATCCAGTAAGGACTGTACACAGATAGAACCATCCGGCTGCCAACTTTCCTAATGTGAATGTATATATCAACTGTTGTCGTGTCTGCAGAATTTGATGTGAAGCACACAGGAAAGAACTCTGGCAGCGAGTCACTGAGTCGAAAGTGTCCGTTCCAGTTTTTACCTTGATATTTTATCAGGACTAGTTCCATTATTTCACCACTGATTCTCGAATGAAGAACATCAGCAGTGCTCCCTTCTGGCAGTTCATGGGCCTCTGCTGTTCCCTAAAAGTAACCAGCAAAAATTATAGAATATTTTTTTTAAAATAGAGTATCTACACTCAAGGACATCTGCACATCTTTCTTATTATAAAGAAAGAAATATAAGCAATATCGATCAGAAAACTGGCACAAGGACATCATAAGCCACAACCCATTTTTAACACAACTGAAAATGATGTAGAAAAGAAACAGCTTTAGGAATATTGCAATAAACACACAGTATTCTAATCATCTCAGCGTAAGACCCCAGGAGTCTATGACAACCTTCCCCAATCTGGTGCCCTCCAGCTGTTTTGGACAATTCTCATCTGCTTCTACTGGCACAGCTGTAATGGCTGGCACTAGCAGAAGTTTAGTTCAATACATCTGGAGGGCAGCAGGTCGGCAAACACTGGTCTATGACATAGTTGCAAGTCGTGCAGTAACCTTCTTCCTCCTTCTATTCACCCACCCAGGTCCGGCTAGAAGAAACAGTAGCAAAATTGGGATTTTTTTAAAAAAATGAGCCAGTTATACCTCCAAGTCTTCAGAACTGCAATAATCCAATCATATGCAAAAATCATAAGGCTGTTCACTTCACAGACAAAGACACACTTAATGCAAAGTGGTTTTAAAATTACAACAGGCAATTGGAATTAAGATTTATGAGCAAGGATTTTCAAGGCATACCAAACTTAAAATATGTTACACAAGACGGAAGCAACTCTATGAAGGATCAAATCATCCCTGGCATTTTCAAGTTACCGTATTTTTCGCCCTATAAGACGCACTTTCCCCCCTCCAAAAATGAAGGGGAAATCTGTGTGTGTCCTGTGGGGTGAATGCAGGCTTTCGCTGAAGCTTGGAGAGCAAGAGGGGTCGGTGCGCATGGACTCCTCTCGCTCTCCAGGCTTCAGGAAGCTATCAGCAAGCCTGGGGAGCCCGCGGGAGTTCCCGCAGGGCTCCCTAGGCTGCGGATAGCAGCCTGCTGCCCGGAGCACTGGGCGCTCTGAAGCAGAATGCCTACACTTCGTGCAGATATCCGCAGCCTAGGGAACCCTGCGGGAGTTCCCGCAAGGCTCCCTAGGCTGCAGATAGCAGCCTGCCGCCCGGAGCGCTAGGCGCTCTGAAGCAGAACGCCCTGTGCTTCGGGAAGATATCCTTTTCTCCTCTAAAAACTACGGTCGGTGCGTTTTTAAAAGCTCGGGCTTCCCCCGCGACTGGGGGAGGGGGGGAATAATTTTTTTTTTCTTTATCCCCCCCCCCAAAAAAAAATTAGGTGCGTCCTATAGGGCGAAAAATACGGTATGTTATATCCAGTCCTGAGATGGTATACCTCAAGCAGATATCGTAAAGAGTAGGGCAGAAGATTCCGCAAAGTGAGTGTTGGATAGAGATGAATAATGTAGGCTGGATCCCAGCTCTCCCCATGGGATGCAATGAAGTTTAACTCATCAGGCACAGCAGCAGTATTCACTATTAGAGGCAGAAAATTGACTTCAGTTGATGGACACTGTAGCATACACTTGACTTCGTTGCTCCTATGAAGCTCTTCTCTCCAGGATATGTAGGTTGTGGAAGGATTATACTGACCATCTAAGATCCCAGCTGGCTGAACAAATAGCTGACACCTAAGCTCAAGCACAAGAAGGGAAGGAGGGAGAAATCAAGTCCTTGTTAAATTTTGGGCTTCTTTATTAAAAAAGTAAAACTGCTTAAGAAATCTGAAGCAAATGAAAAAAATACCTATATGAATCTAATGGAACATGGAATTCCTCTTCAGGCTTAGACACACCTATAGGCTCCAACAGTTTAACATTCTTAACATATTTGTAAATTGTAAATGGGACAGAGAAGTGGTTCTTAATCTGAAATTAAAACACGGCATATTTTACCAGTATGTATAAAGAAAGTGGTAAACAGCATTTGATAGCATTGTAAACAATAAAGGAGCCAGCAAACAATGTTGATGTACCCCTCCTAGAAGCTAAGATACTATTTGACAAACTCTACCCAAACTTTGACCGAAGTTTAGCCTTGCAATTAAATGCAGCGATCTGCCATTTATATTTCTTTGGGGCATCTTTTCCGCCCACCCACCCAAATCTAAAGCAGCCTTCAAATCAACCACAGTAATTTAACACAAGCATTTTAGAACACAATAATCATGCTTTTAACATACAACATGATCATTTACCTGAAGCGGAGAGCGTATGGTAATAACTTTATTTCCTTCTGCTGCATCTATCTGCACTACAACAGAATCCGAATGATCACTCTGAGGATTTCTTACATTGTGAAGCCTTCTTCCTGGTTTTGCTATGGGAATATTTGCCACCTCTGTGTATCCTTCAGGTCCTGTTTTTACAACAACAAAGCAACAACTAAATAAAAAACCCACCCCTTTTATTCAAATATATACAAGCAGTAATATCTCAGTCCCAAAGACTTACAAGTTACATGACATTTTCAGTTTAAAAAGGATCAGCAAGTGTCAATCTACTCTTCCTGTGATTGTATCTCTTCATACAACGATGATATCAGAAAACACAGTCAAATATCTCTTTCCTTTGGAAAGCAAAGTTTTCCAGGAGGAATGCAGAAGACTTGCTTCTTTTCTAGCAGCAGAGGGGATCTGTTTTGTTTTATGGCTGTTATGTGCAAAAACATCTAATTGCTTGTACTTCTGAAGTAGTCCAGTAAAAGGAGAGGTGCATCTTGTGCTTTTTCTGAATGCATGGGAAACACTTAACTTGAAAATCAATCTAACATTGCTCATTACAACTATTCTTACTCAGAATTGATTCTAACTTAAGCACAGGCATTTCTAGAATTGTGAACAGTTCATGTACTTAGTCTTGAGTAGCTTACTCCCTACCAGAGTTGTTTGCCTTGTCCCCCTCCCTCCCCAGATTAACCCTCCTAAACACACACAGCATTCTTTACATCTTACCAATGCTCAAAGTGAATAGAGAACTTTCCAGGCGATACATTGCAGATAACTTTCCTCTGTGTGGGGTATCCACTGTAGAGTATTCAAATTCCAAGCTCTGATCAATTGCTATATCATGAATATCTTCTTTTGCAGCTAATCCAACAACCTGGAGATTTCTGCATGTTTGAACTTTGAGGGGAACACCCAGAGCATTTCTCACAGTAAAAGGAGCCTTGTCTTTTAATGCATAGTCATACGTAGAGGCAGTTCCTTCTGAAAATCCCTAAGATGAAGCAAACATTTTAAAGTATACATGGACTATAAATGTTCTTGGGCTACTCAATATTCAAAGCTATCAGAGATTAAAGTTGACCATTAACAGCAGAAGAATGAAAATGAAGTATAAGAAAGAAATAAGCTGAAAAAGATGGGGGAATGGTAACAAAGAACTAGATTGAGAAGTTTTAAGGGAGCTCAAGCGCTCATAGACTGAATTTGATGAAGGCGGGAAGCAGCCCAGAGCATCAAGGAAGCAGCATCCGACTATCAAAGCATTTGTTCCTGCCTGTAACCTTTAATGCTTTTCTTCCCCAACTATTCTATATTATTTCATTTATTTAAATATTTTCTAGACCTTTTAACTTTAAAATACAACAAAGCGGAGCACAATATACAACAAAACATAAAAGCAGCATAGTATAAATAATTATACACATCATAAAAATATGAACAGCAAAATATAGCAAAAGAAGTTATAAGCAGTAAAATAGAGCAAAAGAAATCCAGGAAAGGCCTGGGCAAAAAATATGTTTTTCAGGAGCTGCATAAAAAAATATTGTTTTCCCTGTTATGTTGATAAAGGGAAATAGCTCTCCTTGACATGGTCAACCAAGGATCTGAATCAATGCCTTCTCTCCCCCCCCCCTCAATGACATCAATTTGCAGCATGTTCAGTATAAAGGAAAACAGTGCTCCCTTAAACAGTCAGCAGCTAAACTGAAACAGAAAGAGAAAAATGCCACCCCATAATATGTAATCAATAATTATCTTCTCCCGCGAGTTAATCAAATTACCACTTGAAAGGGCTTGATTACAAATAACCTCGCCACAATTCATATGAAATTACCTTAGCTAGATTGCTAAAGACAGTAAGACAGCATTTGGATATTGTTACATTCATGGTATCCTTTGAAGATATATTGATGACACTTTGAGGTTCTGGTAGAACTATGAAGTCATCTCCTGGCAACAAACTTTTATCTTGTAAGGGGTTAGTCTTCATCTAAAATAAATAGCATCATTATTAAATTATTGCCCATTTGAAACTTTGGAAATTGAACTGCGGAGGCACAATTTTAAATTATGCTAACATTTAGGTTTGCAATTTTGCTTTAGACCAAGAATAATCTTTCTGTTTGGTCAATGGAAATATACAATAATACAAGTAATACAAGGAAGACTTGGCAAACATGGAATTAAATTTCAAATTAATTTTTAGAAACTTCTAATTCAACAGCTGCTTATAAACAGTCCATGTTTCAGAATCTAAACATGGAGTACAGAAGGGTATATATTCAACAGAGCATTTGAATAGTCAGAGAAAGTTGAACTAAATATTTTTTTAACTTGAAATATGATAGTTTAATCATTTGTGCAATGTAAGATTTTAATTATCTTTTGGTGTGTGTTACTGCCATTTATGCTGTAAGCAGCCCTGAAAGCCTGTTGGGTTGTGTGGCTGGTTAGAATTTGAAGCAAAGACAGAATGAGACTATGCCACTACAAAACCAAGTCCAGGATAAGCAACTGCTAGCATCCTTAAATGAAGCCTTCCACCAACCTACCAGGGACTGATGTGCCCCTAACCTACCAGGGACTGATGGACTGATCTGGAGGGCCCCTAATTGGAGGAAGGTTGCCAAAAATTCATGGCAAAATACACTTTGCTTTTCAGCTGGCAAAAAGAATTTGCAATATCCAGACAGGAATAACAGTTTGAATTTTCATTAATTAATGGTGTTTATATTTATATATCTGTATTTATAAAAGGTTGCTTACTTCTAACTTTAAGTCCCATTGACGTCTTTCATTATCAACTCGCTCAATAAGTGGTTCCCAAACTGAATTTGTTTCATTGTAATAGTGAACCTGGGATACAATATTGAGAACATAAGAGCTAAAATTATTTAACATTAGGCTTCATTTCAATCTACCACACCTAAGTCAAGCATAATAAAAACTTAAGAAACAAAATTATACATGCACATGGAACAAGTACCTAAAAATAATTTACAGATGTAATTCAAATTATCACTAGACCTAGCAATGGCAGACCATGCCTCAAATATAAAGCATCAATCACTTCTTATATTTACATACCTCCAGTGTCATGTCAGCTGTGGCCGCCATGAGAGAAGACCAGTTTTTCACTGATCCTGAAAATGTTGATTCTGCTAACAGTAAGGGAACAGTGGAATGCCCCAAACCACACTCCAGAGTGATCTGAACAGCTTTCACCTCAACAACCAGGTTCTCCTTCTTCACACACTGCTCGTTAGCACTGAATGTTTCGGTTGCTTCTGTGGCCATGTCAACACCAAGAAACCAATAGTGACACTGGTCAACAGACTTGATACCCCAGAGGTCCACCGTATTGCAAGCAGTCTCATCAGATCCTTCATCCTTCAGGTTTGATTTCATGGCAGCCATGATAGTAATTACAGTATTGAGAATTATTGGTGAAATCTTTAAAAGGGAAAAAAAGCTGAATTAACAAGTTTCGGTATTTTATATGCACAACATGTAACAATGTGTCTTTTATAGCACCACAGTGGTGTTCTGTACAGCATCTACCAACTGCCTTGTGCAAGGAAATTTACTTTTAAACACTGGCCGTTTCCGCTAAAGGGGCCTTCTCTGGCAAAATATGTGAGGCACACGGTGGGTTTGTCATTTCTCAAGTCCATGAAGGGAACTTACAATTTACTTTGCAGGCACCTCCTCTCTTGCCAATCTTTAGTCTTCATTCACGGCAGAGGACCCAGATCCTTAAGAAGTCCAAAGGGTGCCCTCGCTTTTATAGCCACTGAACTCTGCTGCCCTTCTTCCCTATCCTGACCTACTCCAGGGTTAGTTTCCTGAACAAGAACAGGCACCACAGGCACAGTCTCTGGTGGTGGTGGTGAAAATGACTGACAAGAGGAAGAGTCTCTTGGTATACACTGTACAATGCTCTCTTAGGAGCACTAACCAGATGAGGAGTCTGAAATTTTAAAAGTGATGCTGTTCTGGTCTACATTTGGCGTTTTTGCTTTTCTTCTTTTTGTCTTTTTGGTTTTCTTGTGGGAGGGGACTCCAAGGAGGTGGTGGAATAAGCCCTGTTGCATTCTTTCTTACTTTTGTGCTTTGTACTTCCATCCCGATGAATTGGCTAAATAGCCCATTAAGGCTTATTGTATTCTAGTAATAATGCATTTTTCCAGTTGTTCCTGTGGAAAATTGTGGGGCAAGCTGCTGGTCTAGGTAGAAGCACATATTTAGGAATGGACTATAAAGATGCACACTCATGCTGTCCTGCGAGGACCTCTGGCAGCTGGTCTCAGCGTTGTTGCCCATGTCCCACAATGAGAAAGATCTTTCCTCCAAACACAGGAGTAGAATCAAAGGAGAGAGACCAACTCTGGGCGAGGTGTCCCTCTTTCATTTGGGCCCCCTGAGGATGAACCACTTGGTGAATGTATTTATTTTAGAACATTTTAACCCATTTAATTAAAAAAAAACAATCTAAGTGGTGTAATATAATTATTTATTTATTTATCTATCTATTTATTTATTATTTATTTATGTATGCCCTGCCCATCTGGCTGGGTTTGCCCAACCGCTCTGGGCGGCTTCCAACAGAATATTAAAATACAATAGTCTATTAAACATTACAAGCTTCCCTAAACAGGGCTGCCTTCAGATGTCTTCTAAAAGTCTGGCAGTTGTTTTTCTCTTTGACATCTGGTGGAAGGGCGTTCCACAGGGCAGGTGCCACTGCCGAGAAGGCCCTCTGCCTGGTTCCCTGTAACGTGGCTTCTTGCAGCGAGGGAGCTGCCAGAACTCAGCATACAATAATAATAATAAAAATTACAGTAACAGATAAAATAGAGGATGAGAATAGCAAAATATATGGTCTAAGTTCAGTAACCAAGTTCAGTGGAAAGGCTGGCATCTAAAACAAATAATAAAGGGACCGTCCCATATTACTGAAGGAAGGGTGTTGTAAAGTGCAAGGGTGGCGTCAGAAAAAGGGCACACTTCAGAGTCACCACAAAACAGCAGTCTATAAAGTGACATGTATTTTAAAACCAGCGCTAGGCCTTTCTGGAAATACAGGGGGAAATTGTCATTACAATACCATTTACTAACCTTTACAATAAATTCTTCTACTATCACTGTCACACTCTGCATTTCTGAAGTACGCATCACAGCTTCCATAGTCAGACAGCAAGGTTGTACAATCTTAGAGAATACAAGCATACTGTTAGAAATGCCCTCAAACTTAAAACAGCATGAAAGTTATTTGATTTCATTCTAATTAAGATAAAAATTAATGCTTTGCTGAAGTATCCTATTTTGCAATAAGGGGGAGGGAGTACTGAGAGGAAATCAGTAACTAAAAAGTATACTCTCCCACAAGGGGAATAGGAACTGGGTAATAAAGTGACAATGCATTAGTATAAGCACAACTGTGATGAACAGGGAGCAATAAGGAGCAAGCATGTTTACTGAATGGAACTAAATGCCAGGAAAACCATATGTAAAGGTCTCAGCCATCCAGAAGGTTATTCCCAGATAATACAGCACTACATTCAATTGTGTAGAACCACCTTTTTTATTCCAGAACCAGCCAGTTGCAGAAATGCAGTGCCTCAGAAGTGCTACACGGCTTGTGAGTGAAAGGAGTTATTCTCTCCAGCTATAAAAGATAAACTACAGCACAGAACTTACTGTTGTAATATTCTTCTCTTCTTTCTTTCGGAGAAAAGGGCAGGCCAGCACTTTCAAGTCATGCACTTGAGCATTCATACATCGATCAAGAGGGCTAGTTGACAAACTGAAATCACATTGGAAGGAAGCTACTAAGGCAGGAGCATCAGCCTTTGATAAGTTGGCCACGAACACAATTTCTGGTTCTATGATCCGTGTCAATACTGTCATGTTGGGCTGCGGGGATCCACCTAGAAAAGTTTAAAATTTAGTTCAGTCTTGATTTAGCAGCCAGTCACCACAACAGAATGAAAAACATACCTCCACGGCACCACCATAAAATACAATTTTTACAATAGCGTAGTTCAGAAAATTTGCCCTAGTAGTTGCATCCAGGATGCATAAATGTGACTGTACTGTTGGCATTATTGTGCTCCTTGCTATTAATAACTGTTTCAAATTTTACTTCACGATTTGAACATCCTGATAAGTCAGTTTTCTCTGGTTTCATAATAGAAAAGTCTAGTGTTTCAGCTGTATGTGACATGTGCATTTTCTGTTGATAGGGGATCCACTTATACAGGTATACTGATGCAGGAAAGCATAATGGAAATACTTGCATGATCCACCCATCTACTTTTCAAAAAGTTGTCTGATTATTTTGGTTAGGTTGAACTAAACCAAGCACTGATTCACCACCCAAAGGAAAAAAAAATGCAAGCAATGTTATCTCCAAACAATGGAAAACAAAATAAATGGTTTGTTCACTGCAGTGCTCATAAAAGATACCTAAGACCAAATGACATTTGGTGGTGAACAGGGACACAGTTGACAAGGAACTCTTTTTTGCTTGCTTCAGAAAGATAGGAAATTCTCTAAATTTAAACTATATATAATGGGTGGGTAAAAGGCAAAGGTAAAGGACCCCTGGACAGTTAAGTCCAGTCAAACTTGACTATGGGGTGTGGTGCTCATCTCACTTCAGGCCAAGGGAGCTGCCGTTTGTTCACAGGCAGCTTTCCAGGTCATGTGGCCAGTAGGACTAAACCGCTTCTGGGTCAACGGGATACCATGATGTAAACAAGAACACATGGAAACAAGGTTTCCCTTCCTGCCACAGCAGTACCTATTTGTCTACTGACATTGGTATGCTTTCAAACTGCTAGGTTGGCAAGAGCCGGAACAAAGCAACGGAAGCTCACCCCGCTGCATGGATTCAAACTACCAACCTTCCAGTCAGCAAACCCAAGAGTCTCAGCGGTTTAGACCACAGCGCCACCCGCTCCATAATGGGTAGGATACAAAAGCTGTGGGAGCAGAAGACTGCCTAGACAAAGCTATTCCTCTCCACTATAGCCCACTGAAAATAACACACAAACTGTTTAGTTGCCCAGAAACATTATTGAAAAGTGCCAATATTTCATATTAGCTTTTACTACCTTAATACACATTCACACCCTGGTTAAAATTTTAACTGATGTCAGTGGGCTTAAGCATGCTCAGCTCTGCACCAAGTACTCATTGTTATGGTTTTATTATTTCAGATGTGGAACTATGTCAACTGAGAGAGTTCTTTTGCTGACCTTTATCTGGTCTAGGTTTGCCATGAGTGGTATATTTTAACTGAATCTGGGTAGATCCTTCCGTTGACGCTGTTGGCATTGATTTAACAAAGAAATCTGCTACTGTCAATAGAAACTCCACACTGGCACACAAATACAGTTTGTCCAAAACAGATACGATTTCACTCCCATTTTTATCTTGCTTGTAGTTGAGGTCAATCATGACACTATCATCTGTGCCATCTTTCTTATCTATCATTCTGAAAAATAATAAAAATAATAAAACCAGAACCAAGCTGAAGAACTGCTTTCCTGAAAGGATTTATAGTTTAGTACGCTTCCTTGGGATGAAGGGCAGGATATGAATTCAACCAATAGAAGAAGAGTTTGGATTTGATATCCCGTCTTTCACTCCCTTTAAGGAGTCTCAAAGCGGCTAACATTCTCCTTTCCCTTCCTCCCCCACAACAAACACTCTGTGAGGTGAGTGAGGCTGAGAGACTTCAGAGAAGTGTGATTAGCCCAAGGTCACCCAGCAGCTGCAGGTGGAGGAGCAGAGACACGAATCCAGTTCCCCAGATTACGAGACTACCGCTCTTAACCACTACATCACACTGGCTCTCAAATTTCTTACACATTTACATGAGCAGATTTCACAATACTACAGTGGTGCCCCGCAAGATGAATGCCTCGCAAGACGAAAGGTTTTTGCGGTTTTTGAGCTGCTTCGCAAGACGAATTTCCCTATGGGCTTGCTTCGCAAGACGAAAACGTCTTGCAAGTTTGTTTCCTATTTCTTAACACCGTTAATACAGTTGCGACTTGACTTCGAGGAGCAACTCATAGAACGCGGTGTGGTAGCCTTTTTTGAGGTTTTTGGTATTTTTGAAGCTTTTCCAAAACTTTTCCGACACCATGCTTCGCAAGACGAAAAATTCACTAGACGAAAAAACTCGCGGAACGAATTAATTTCGTCTTGCGAGGCACCACTGTACTAGGAAAAATATACACATTAACAAATTTACACTAATGCACATATTGCTGAATTGCAACAAAAGATGATGCTACTTATAATGCAACTACATTGTAACTGAAGCCAATTGTCAGTTTTCAGCATTTTCCTAGTTTGGATACAGCTTTCTTTGTTCACCCAGGCCCACCTAGCCCAGTCATTAGCCAAAAGGAACACTACACTAAAGGGAGTTTTCTTTCTCCACCCACCCACCAACATTTCCAGAGAACTCAGCTACCACTTCCCTTCCCTTGCATTGTGGCTCTTAAATAAGCTGTAAAGCCTAAAGCAGAGTTTGCACTTTATTTCATGTGCAACACCAAGTTACTTACTACAGGAGCTCTAGAAATATTAAAAATGACAGAGTCTAACCTTGAGGTTGCTTTCTGAATCCCTTCTCTGAGATCATCCAATGTACATGTTTTCAACTTGGTATTAATATCCATAGAACCATTTGAAAATATCTGTCCTGATGATGTCATAAGATGCAGTCTGAGTTCTCCAAGACACAAGCTGTTATCATGAAGTGAAAGCTGAGATTTCTACAATATATAGAAATAAGCAAGGTAAAAGAATTATATGCAGAACCTAGAAGACTGAAAGTGCATACAGCCTGGGCTTTTACAATCTACTTGAGGACAGAAGCACATGAGGGCACAATTGCTATTAATGCTTTATTAATTTAAATGTTGGCAAAGGAGAAAAAAATCTATATGAAGATTTTAATATTTCAAAGCTTGCCACAAATGGAGGACACTAAAATGAGATAGGCAAACTAGATTTAGTGCGCTGGGTATATCATTCCCTCTACTGCTGATATTCAGGATGAGTAGTGTAGCCAAAACACCACCACCTGCTCACAAGAGAAGTATCATCAGGCTTGGTGGAGCCCAGAGGCTTGCCGAAGTACAAAAAAGGTGGGGAGAACACAAAAGAAGGCCAACTTCCCCCCTACCCCCAAAGGCTAACATACTGTGCATGCTTACAACATATGCCTGCCTCACCCAGGTATGATGTGATGAAAAAGAGGGGTCAGAACCAGGGTTTCTGTGGCAGACATTGTAAAGCCATCATGCAAGATCTTAATTGAGTGTGCTGGGGAAAGGACTCAAAGTGAAGAATGGCGTTGTGGGGAGGTCCAAGGACTCGTCTAGACTTCCTTTTGCGCTGCACTTTCCAGGCATAGATCTTCACTTTAAAGCTCAGTGTTCGAGCAGTTGTTTTGTTCTTTGTTGTGGTGCTTTCCCCGGTTAAACTCATGTTTTACAGCTTAATTGGGGCAAACAGCAATCCGCAGAAACCCCAATTGCCATTTGCTCCAATTTAGCAGCAAAATGTGGGTATTCCCAGGAAAAGCAGCAGGGCCAAAAAAGAACCACTTGGACACAGAGATTTAAAGTGTGAACCTGTGCCTAGAAACACGGCACAAAAGGAAGTCTGGATGAGCCTACAGAGGCTAAAGATGGAGGAGACCTGAGCAAGAAGTGTCATTGAAAGCAGAAATGTAGCAGAGGAAAGGGGCGGACAAATGAGTGAAATTAAGAAACAATGAGGAAGAGATGAGAACAACCTGTGAACCTGGGCAGAGAATGGAGCTGGAGATGAGCAGAACTGACAGCAAAGAGGTGACAAATGGAAGGGAAAGTGGGCAGAGAGGAAGGAGGAGGACACTGTGGGAAGGGAAGTAAGAGGCATCAAAACATGGGATTGTATTTAACACTGAGCTCATTAATTATGGCACAGACAATATTTTAACTTATAATGTTCTTTTTCTTTAAACGGTATGATTTTATCCAACATTATCTTTTCTTAATTCATATTAACTCCAAAGGAAATTTTTTTTTCATGTTGAGGTGAAACAAACCTGCTCAACATCAGAATTGTAGAGAACAATGGAAAGTGATTCAAAATTGAATTCAAACTTGAGGGTCACACTCTCCTTAGGCTGTGTTTCATGAAGATCTCTTTCTCCTGAAGTGATGAGACTACCTGAAACATTTTAGAGATAAAAAAGTAACACTTGAATCTGCAGCATTTTGAAGATCAATGCACATCAACTGTGCTAAGATTTAAAACTCAGCTGCCAACTCTTCTTTGATCCCATAAACAAAATACCTTGCTTAAGACTAAATACAGTATCTTATCATAATTACTATATACAACTTAGCTCAACTTATCACCTTCATGGAGATCAGCATCAGTTGGGCTTTTGCTTTGTTTGAGCATCTGAGCTTCTGGTAATGTTGACTGTATAACCCTGCTAGGCACAGCAGCTTCACCAAGATTTTCCAGCAAAATTTTCATGAGCAGGGTCAAATCATCTTGGCTGAGAGAGATCTGTAAATAAATCAAACCATTTTTCCCTTCAATAAAGCCATTTTTAAAAAGCTTTGTATTTAAAAAATACCTTGCAACTCCCATTTTCAATCAACACCTGTCTTAGACTCAAGATTGCACTGTAGTTTCTTGAAGCTGAGCATTACACTCTCCAACTATCAGGTAACAGAATTGGGGGACTTTACTCATGCATAGTGCCCCCACAGCCTATTATAATAAAAAATGCAAGCAGTCCTTGCTCTCCGTAATGTTAGTCACATGAACAATGTTATGAAAGTAAAAACCAATATAATATCCAGTAGAAAATCCTGGAATCCCAGCAACCATGAAAACTCTGTTTGGTTGAATCAGTTATCACCTACTTCATATTGTAAATATTTGCCCATGCAAAAACATGTCAAAGAACTGTCAGGAATACTTCTATGTTTAGCAAACAGTATTATGTCAAACAAGCTTCACTGTTAAGTAGAGATAAACCTAGCTACCAGAACATATTACTGGGCTCAGTAAACTCTTTTCATGGCAAAAACAGCAAGTGATTAGGTCAATGACTATTAAGTCCTGAATTATAATTATTATCTCAAAATATTTGCAATAGGTTTATCTCCATCTAGAACATGGAATTATCAAGACCCATGGCCTTACCTGCATGGGCTTCAAGTCTCCTTTAATTGTAATCCCTGGGATTTGTAGGTACCAAGCTGCTGCTAAATTCCTCTGGACTGACAACAACAGATTTACTGGCTGCAAAATTTCAATATCTGGCTGAGAACCACTGCCTATTGTGGTCCTACAAAACAAGGGTTGAAACATTAGGGCACACAAGATATCTGCAGTCTCTCCATCCATTGCTGAAACAAAACACATGGATTATTTGGTCAGCTCTATGAACTATCACCTTGTGTGCTAAAAGCAGCCCTTGTCCTGTGACTGTTTCTAGTCAAGAACAAGAACCACCTGGTCATCTGTCAGGGTTTCTTTAGTTGTGATTCCTGCATTGCAGGGGTTTGGACTAGATGACTGTTGGATTCCCTTCCAATTTTACAATTATTAGAAATGAAGATTCCATTATACTGAATGAAGCTTTCACCCTATCAAGTGTAGTACCATATACTCTTGACTGGCAGCAATTATCCAAGTTTAACTCAGGCAGTATTTCCCCAGCTCTGAAACAACACTTCAAATGGAGAAGCCAGAATGGGTGGGGAACCTGCAGTGCTCCAGAGTATACTGGAATACAACACTCCTTCATCCCTGACCATTAGAAGAGACTAATGGAAGTTGGAGTCTAATAGTATCTGGAAGGCCACATGTTCCCAACTCTTGATGGGAATATATCTCCACAGTGGAGCATCTGTTTCCTCTTCAAGGTCTGTTAATGTGCAACTGTGCCAGCTTGACATTACGGAGAAACCATGCATCTACAGGTATATGAAACAAGTCTTATCACATGCATCAAATATCACGCACACTTAAATCAAATTTCTCTCTCTCTCTCTATCTCTAATGTTAAAGTCACACCAGGAAGATTTCAGCAAAACCACAGTCCAATTAACCACCACAGTTAATTACTTCCATTGGAGGGTGGTTTGTCCGACCAGTTGGGTGATGCTCAACCTGCTTTGGGTTGGGCTGCCCTTCTCCTGTAGGGACAGGCTTGCAGTGTGGGGGTGCTCTTAGATCTAGCACTATGGCTCAGATATCCTTGGTGGTAAATGTCAGGACTGGTCGTTGTCCTCTTCAGATCACCACACAAACGCTTCTTGTTCTTTTATAAAACTTTTTATTGCGTATTAACAAAACATTCTTATAAACAGTTCTTAACTATTATTCCTCAGAGTCGCTTCTTTCAGATACCTTCTGAGCTCTGCTTCTCCATGACCAGCCACTCTCAAAATGGCGAAGGCGCCTTTCCCTTCGCTTTCCCGCTCTTTTTTCTAACCTCCTGGCTAGAGCTGGCCTGTATCTCCTCTCCTCCGAATCTGAGCTAGAACTTAACCCTTGCCTTTCCTGTGAACAACCGGTCCCTCCCTGTTGTCCCTCTTGCTCCCTTCTATTAGATTCACTGCTCTCCTCCCCCCCTTGGGGAATGCTTTCTCCCTCTGATAAACTGAAAACCTCTAATTCTTCCCTGACATCACCCCCTCCCCTAAGCCCCCCTTCCTCCTCCTCGCTCTGCTCTGTTTCTGGAGGACCGAACCCTATGAACTCCTCTTCCTCGCTATCTGTCTCTTCAAAAATTTCTTGAAGATGCCAGTTCTGGGGTTTTGGCTTGTGGGGATATTTTCTATGAAATTCTCGCTGCAATTCCGGAACGTTAATTTTTTCTGCTGGTTCCCATGAGTTCTCAGACTCATCTAACCCTTTCCATGCAACTAAATACTGTAATTTCCTCCTACTTATTCTCGAGTCTAATATCTCTTCCACTTCGGTCTCTTCTTCCCCCATCATGGTGGGGAAAGGAGGTGGTTCCCTTGAGATTTGATACTTATGTGCTGGTACAAACACTGACAATAAAGATCTATGAAATACAGGGTGTATTCTCATATTTTCAGGCAAATGAAGCTTGAAAGCGACTGGGTTAATTTGAGCCTTTACTTGGAAAGGTCCCAATCTCCTTGGTTCTAGCTTTTTACACTTCCCTCGTATTGGTAGTCCCTTGGTAGACAGCCATACCCAGCTCCCTACTTGGATTTCTTCCCCAACTCGCCGGTGCCTATCTGCAGCTTTTTTGTAAGCCTCTTTAGCTTCTTCCAAATCCTCTTTCAATATCTCATGCATGCACCTCAACTCCTCTATCATTTGTTCTGCTGCTGGTACTGCTAACTGCTCCTCTTGACCTGGGAATGCCCTTGGGTGCAAGCCATAGTTTGCCACAAATGGGGCTCTGCCCGTAGACACATGCATTGCATTATTATACGCAAACTCTGCTAGACTCAACTTCTCTAACCACCCGCTCTGCTGATAACCAGCATAACACCTCAGATATTGTTGTAGTGTTGCATTCGTTCTTTCAGCTTCCCCATTGGTTTGCGGGTGTCTCGCTGACGTGAGGCTTAGCTCCACATCTAGTAACTGCATTAACCTCTTCCAAAATTGTGATGTAAATTGGGCCCCTCTATCTGAAATGATTTGTGATGGCATACCATGCAACCTAAAAATATTATCTAAAAACATCTTTGCAGTTTCCTGTGCGGTCGGAATTTTGGTACATGGTATGAAATGTGCCATCTTGGTTAGCATGTCAACCACTACAAAGATCACTGTTTGCCTGTGCGATGACGGTAGATCCGTTATAAAATCCATAGACACCACATCCCAAGGCCTTCCCGGCGTGGGCATAGGTTGCAACAACCCTGCGGGAGCTGCTCTGGGTGCCTTGGCTCGTTGACATACTTCACAACCTCTTACATATTGTGTTACTTCCTCCCTCAACTTTGGCCACCAGAACTGCCGTGTGATCTGATACAGGGTCTTTTCTCTACCAAAATGTCCTGCAGTCGGGTTATCATGATGTTGCCTCAACACTTTACCTCTTAATTCACCTGCAGGTACATACAGCACCCCTCTCCTGTACAACAACCCATCTTTTTCTTTGAAACCTTCCTCTTCCCCTTTACCTTTTCTCAGTTCCTCCATTTTCTTTTGTGCAAACTCATCTGTTACTGTCAATTGCTGGAATTCCCTGCCGTCCACTACTACGGCTGCACACCCCCACTGATCCGATCTCAGCATTTCTCGCAACTTGGGAGGGGCTTCCCCTTCCATATACTCAGGTTTGCGCGATAGCGCGTCTGCACGAATGTTTTGATGCCCAGGTATGTACTCAATCCTAAAATTAAACCCAGCAAAAAACTCTGCCCACCTAATTTGCCTTTGGTTTAGCTGTCTAGCAGTTCTCCAATACTCTAAATTCTTATGATCTGTTTGTACCACCACCTGATGTGATGCCCCTTCCAAAAAATGTCTCCACACTTTAAAGGCAGCGTGCACAGCTAAAAGTTCCTTATCAAATATGGTGTAGTTTTGTTCTGATTGATTTAATTTTCTAGAGTAGAATGCACAGGGTCTCCAGTCCCCTTCTTTGTCCTGTTGCAGCAGAATGGCCCCAATAGCCCTGTCAGAGGCATCAGTTTCTACCTTTATACGCTTACTTGGATCTAGGTGCATAAGATATTTTTCTGAAGCAAACACCACCTTTAATTTATCAAAAGCCTTCTGTGCTTCCTCAGTCCATCTGAATGGCCCCTTGCCTCTTAGACAATCAGTTAGTGGCGCTGTGATTTTGGAGTAATTACCTATGAATTTACGATAGAAATTAGCAAATCCTAAAAACCTCTGTAGATCTTTCTTAGTTTTAGGTGCCTCCCATTCCACCACTGCCTGAACTTTACTGGGGTCCATGTGCACCCCTTTGTGGGAAATGCAATATCCCAGGAACTCCACCTTTTGTGTGTGGAATTTACACTTCTCTAACTTCACATATAACCTGTTGGTCCTCAATCTCTCTAACACCTGTGTGACATGTTTTACGTGTTCCTCCATACTTTCACTATATATTAAGAGGTCATCTAAATAAGAGACACAGAACTGATCCAGTATACCTGCTAAGACGTGATTGATGAAGGTTTGAAATACCCCTGAGCCATTTTGCAAGCCAAAAGGCATTACCAAGAATTCAAATGCACCATACTTAGTACAAAAACTGGTTTTCCACTCATCCCCTTCTCTGACCCTTATCAGATTATATGCTCCTCGTAGATCAAGCTTGGTAAAGACTTTGGCTGACCTTACTCTCTCTAAGAGGTCATCTATACGTGGCAGTGGGCACACACGAGGCTTCATTTGACTGTTAAGGATTCTGAAGTCACATACTAATCTTGGTGCCCCTTCCTCACCTTTCTTTTTGACAAAAAAGACAGGAGCACCCCCAGAGGCCGTAGACTCTCTAATAAAACCTCTCTGCAAATTCTTTTGCAGGAACTCCCTCAATGCTGCAGATTCTACTTCCGACATGGCATATATCTTGCTTGGTGGCAACTGTGCCCCAGGGACTAGATCTATCTTGCAATCATAGGGCCTATGTGGTGGAAGTTTATCTGCTTCTTTTTCACAAAAAACATCCTGATAAGCCATATATTGTGATGGAATCTCACTTTCATTCCCCATCAACTTCCCTTCTACCTCTGTTCCCATTACTTCCACCGAGATTTTTCCCTTTTGCCCCAAACAATGTGTCATACAATATATCGAACCAAAAACCAAAGATCTTTGATGCCAGGCAATTACCGGATTATGACGATTGAGCCAACTCATGCCCAGCACCATTGGGTGCCCAGCTAGTTTGGTCACATGAAATGCCCTGGTCTCTGAGTGATGACCCATATCCATTCTCATTGGTGGAGTCTCATAAGTCACTTCTCCTGAAAGTAGCGGTCTGCCGTCGATTGTTTTCACTCGCAGTGGGGAACTCAAAGGTAACAAAGCGATTTTGTGTTCCTGTACCAATTTCTGGTCTATGAAATCTGCTGACGCTCCTGAGTCTAACAACGCCTCTACCTGGACGCTGTGTCCATTGGGTAGTTGTAGTTGCACCTTCACCGTTAGCCCTGGGATAGGTGGTTCCGCGTGAGAGCCTTCTATTGCTTCTCCACCCGGCTGCAAGCTCCCATTTCCAGCCGGGGACATTCGTTTCCCTGATGCAGTTCCTCTGGGCAATTGTCGTGTCTCATGTCTGCTCCAGATAGAGACTCCCATCCTTTACGATTGTGACATTGTCGTGCTAGATGCCCTGGTTTTCCACAGACAAAGCAACGCCTTGCATCTCTTCCTTTCCCTGCATTTCCTCTTACTATGGAAGAGGTAGTAACTGGGAGGGGTCTGGCTGCTCCTAATTCCATGGGCTCTGGCCGCTCTCGTCCTGTCACGTTGCCCGCTCTGCTCTCTGTACTTTCGATATTATTTTCCCGCCACCGTGGTCTCCATTGTTCCTTCTTTTCACTAGCCCTCCGTTCCACGCGTAGGCTCAATTGCAGGCACGTTCGGACCAGAGAGTCCAAGGAACTAGGTTCTGGCATTTGGGCCAATTGGTCTAAAATCTCATTATTCAGTCCTTCCCTAAAAAGGGCTGCAACTGTTGGGGAATTCAGATCCCATTTTAATTTCTGCACCAGCAAACTAAAGTTGGACCAATAAACTCCCACAGTGTCTTTTCCTTGTCTCATTCTCAACAGCTGCCTAGCTGTGGTTGTTTCATGCGCAGGGTCTAAGAAAATTGTGTCTAGATACTGCAGAAAAATTTGTAGATTTCCTAGGGCGACATCCCTCCGAGATATGAGGGGTATAACACAGTCCTTAGCCCTCCCTTCCAAGAAATTAATCACATAAGCAACCTTCTCTTGCTCAGATTGAAATTCTTTATCCTTTATCTCAATTATGTAAGAAATTTCTGTCTTGAAAGCCATGTATTCAGAGCTTTCTCCCTTGAAGCTACGTGGACGTACAGTAAATGTTTTACTCACTCTATCTCCACACGTCGATTGCAGCATGGTTCTATGTTCTCCCAGTGCTGCCGATAGTACGTCGACTTGACTTTTCAACTGTAAGTTCTGTTGCCATAAGTCCTGTAATGTTAGCTGGAGCGCGGGGGTTTCTCCTTGCCCAACTGGCGCCACAGCTCCATCCATTTTGGTTTCTCCTTCTTTACTTATAGTGAAGAGGCGCAGAGCAGAAGGTATTCTGTCAGGACTGGTCGTTGTCCTCTTCAGATCACCACACAAACGCTTCTTGTTCTTTTATAAAACTTTTTATTGCGTATTAACAAAACATTCTTATAAACAGTTCTTAACTATTATTCCTCAGAGTCGCTTCTTTCAGATACCTTCTGAGCTCTGCTTCTCCATGACCAGCCACTCTCAAAATGGCGAAGGCGCCTTTCCCTTCGCTTTCCCGCTCTTTTTTCTAACCTCCTGGCTAGAGCTGGCCTGTATCTCCCCTCCTCCGAATCTGAGCTAGAACTTAACCCTTGCCTTTCCTGTGAACAACCGGTCCCTCCCTGTTGTCCCTCTTGCTCCCTTCTATTAGATTCACTGCTCTCCTCCCCCCCTTGGGGAATGCTTTCTCCCTCTGATAAACTGAAAACCTCTAATTCTTCCCTGACAGTAAAGAGTGCCTTTTATCAGTTTGACTGATCTATCAACTATGACCCTATCTGGACAAAGATAGCCTTGTGGCATGCTATCCATGCTCTAGTAATTGTATTATTGGATTATTGCAATGCGTTACACTTGGGGCTGTACTTGAAAACTCTGTGGATACTACAATTGGTCCAGAACGATGGTCAGATTATTAAGATAGATAAATATAATCACATTATGTGAGTGATTTGTCATCTCCGATGGCTTCCAATCCATTTTCAGGCCCAATTTAAAGGGTTACTTTTTATCTTTAAAACCCTAAATGTAGCAATCTTTGCTTCTGACCCAGCCCCTTGTCAGAGTGAGCAAACACTGCTCTTCAGTCACCTTGAGCTGCAACCTTCTTTAGGAAAGGGGATGAAGGAAGCTCTACCTCTTACAGCACAGTAGTGACATTCCCCAGTTCTACACATCCACAACAGCTGACTCACTGCCCAAGATCCCTACTGACTTTATCCTTGAAAATCTTATCTTATGGAAATATTTTCTCATTAGATGTACTGCCAACTCACAGCCCACCAGGAGAAACTATTGTTGGCATTTACATAATTGATATCCTATGATCAAGAGTTAATCTTGAATTAAATAGGGGGCAGGGGCAGAATATGCATACCTTGATATCTTTAAATGTGTTAGTTGTATATCCATTTTGTCAATCACTGGAGGATTAGAAGACTCTTCTCCAGGAACCAGGCTAAATTCATTCTCAACTCTGATTAAGCCAAGATCTGCTACCAATACATTGTGAGAAATGGATGACTGAGGAATTACTATAACCGGAGCTTTGAGATTGATGTCCATTGAAAGTCGGAAGCTCTTTTTAGCAAAATCCTTCACACTCAAAGCAGCCATTTCAGCAGCTTGAACTGTGGCAGCACTCAGGGCATCTTTTGCAGTTTGGAAGTGATTTAGGAAGTTCTGTGAAAAGGTATAATTATGCAGCACAATTGCTAGTTTATAATGCTAACAGCAACCAAATAAACAAAGATAAGAATAGACACATCAACTCAGGATGTGGACAGCACAACCAATAGGGTGTTGCAAACAGAACTGTGGTGAAAATTGTTGAAAGTAATAACCTGTTCCCTATTTTCTTTTCTTTTTTATGGCCAAGGATTAATGTGACTTGAATCAAAACAGCAAGTCTGAATTCAGACTCCAGATCTTGTCACAGTCATGGCATCATCATCATCACTATGATCCAATGGAAAAAGCAGGACTAGGGACAACCATCATGCTGGGATACAAAAGAATGGTGCAAATTCTGCACACCTGGGGATTCGTTTCGGAAGTGTCTTTAAAAAATACTTTAAAATTAAAATGCAATAATGAAGAATAAGTTCATCTCTTACCAGTAGTGACATGAAGAATTTATGCAGATAAACGATTTGAATGCAGCCCACTTTCAGTGACATTTTACCATCTACCTTGGACATATCTGTATAGGCTTCTTCTTCTGTAGCATCTGGATAAAGTGACATTGCAAACCGAAAGACTTCATCTCCCACTATTGAGACAGTCTGCAAAGATAATATTCATTCAGCACAATCACATTCTTGTATATTTCTATAGGAACATTTTACACCTTTCTCAGTGTTTTTTTTTCAAGAATTTTTTTCCATCCAATTAGCACAACAGCTACATTTTTTAAAAACATGCATTTATCCCCTATGGAGTTTCAAGCAACATTATGAAAGATAAATAGCAAGTCCCTAAATCCGTGGCTATAATAAGGACTCTGTCTGATCAAGCCAAATTTATGAATGTACCTCTTTTCTCTGCACTTGCTGCATTCAAACTGTGTTCACAACAGATACAATAATAATCACTACATTATTCATAATGTACACCACATATGGATTTTTGAATGAAAGCAATCATAGGCATATTACAACTATTTGAGACCATTTATACCTTTTGTTTAGCCAGAGAAAGAATCAAGCACCATTTTTAAAAATTAGCATACAGTAGAGGACATATTCCTAGTTTAAGCAAGGTATGTCATGCTAAAAGAAGTTTTGTCACTAAAGTTCACATTTTAAAGCAAACTGTGCTGCTCTTCAGTTTGTCAGAGATGGGAGAAAACTCCCATCATCTTCTGTTTCTTCCACGCTCAATGCTTTGTTTCCTCACCACCCAGCAAAAGAAGTATTCCATACTGCCTCAAAATGCATACCCTTTTGACTTTTTCGGCCCTCATTCCATTCACCAGCACAGTTTCTAAAACTGGCAGGCATAAGGCAAGACCAAGTCTGAAAATCTGTTCCTATCAATTTTCTTGAACCTTCCTGTGAAGCACACATGGCTCCCAGCTTAACAACCTCACTTCTCATATTCACCTTTTTATGAACTGTATTAGGATCAACATTTGTTATTATGAAGTCACGAAGCCTGGCAAACATTTCTGTCTGTTTCGTCATTGTAAAAACGGAGGCTTCCATACCTGGCAGGGGAAAAAAAACAAAGGAAAATGTTCAGCTTTCAATTCAAAACAGTAGTGTGATAAAAGAGGATTTCTTAGAGAGTGCTTAGTTATTCATATCAGTATTATGGAATAACTAAATCCTATGGCAGTGATATAGCGGTGTGGATCTGCTCCAAGGCTGGATAGGAAGATGATGGAGGCCACTCTGCACTTGCTACAGAGGACCATGATCTAAACGCATCAAAGAAAGAGAGTCCAGAGCTTGCTTCCATGCTATGGACACAAGAACATAGGAAGAGCTCTGATGGACCTGGCCAATGGCCCATCTTGTTCTCACAGTGGCCAATCTGATGCCTGTGGGAAACCTTCCAATAGGACCTGAGCACAACAGCACTCCTGCCCCCTCCCTTTGGCTTCCAGCGACTGGTATTCAGAAGCATATATACACTGAACTCAACAGGTAAAAAAAAACCTATTAAGCAAACTGTTAGTTGCCCCACATTTAATTAAGGATATATTTCTATGATTCACACACATCTTCATATGCTCAAAATGGATATTTTACAAAAAAAATTAATAAAATGTCTACACAATTTCAAATTACAGAAATTCATTTACCTTGTATTCGGATATCAGCAATGTCACCTTTCTGATCACAGACTAAAATGTTGAAGGCACTCAATTTGGCAGTGAGCTTCAGGTCAAACCCACCATCGTGGGTCACAAGAGCAGAAACTGCACCACAGAAAGACACATTAAACAACAACTATTAAACAATAGTTTTCCAGTTCGAATGTTAATGGGAAACTGGTTTTAAGGAATGCCTCCCTGTATATGAACTGACCTGGACTGTGCAATAATCATTTGAGGCCCTTCCTCATGTATCCCCTGCATGAGAGGTCTGGAGGGTGGGAATACAAGAATGGGCCTTTTCTGCAGTGGCTCCTCATTTGTGAAATGCTCTCCCTATGGAGCATGGGTAGGCAAACTAAGGCCCAGGGGCTGGATCCGCCCCAGTCGCCTTCTAAATCCGGCCCACAGACGGTCCGGGAATCAGGATGTTTTTACATGAGTAGAATGTGTGCTTTTATTTAAAATGCATCTCTGGGTTATTTGTGGGGCATAGGAATTCGTTCTTTTTTTCTCTCCCCAAAATACAGTCCGGCCCCCCCACGCGGTCTGAGGGACAGTGGACCAGCCCCCTGCCAAGGTTTGCTGCCCCCCCCCCGGGCTATGGAGGCTTGACTGGCACCATCATTATTTATCTTCAGGCAACAGGCAACTTTTCTCTATCTCCAGGCCTTTGGCCTTTAACGATCTGTGTCCTTTTCGAAGTGGGTGGGGTGTTTTTAATGCATTTCCTTTCCCCTTTGGTTGTAATGCATCAATATGGGGTGTTGGGTTAGCTGGAAAGATCGGGATAGAAGTACCAAAGGTAAGTGTAAACTTTAAAGGTAAGTGTAAGGTGTAAATTGAGGAAGGTAACAACAAGTACACAGGTTGCTTCTTTAAGGTGTTAGTTATGCATGAACTAACTGAGCCAGAGTTGACTAAAGCATTATTGTTGGCACTACACATCAGCTGTACGCCATGATCATCACAATTATAACCAAGAGTGGGACCAAGCAACGGGAGCTCACCCCATCACGGGGAATCGAACCGCCGACCTTCTGATCGGCAAGTCCTAGGCTCTGTGGTTTAACCCTCAGCGCTACCCACATAAAATGTAAAGTAGTATATAAATTAACACACCACTACCATCCTTGGTTATAATGAAGGATATAGTGATATCCTACATCACAATACCTGGTTTTGCAAGAACAGTTTTGGGCTCCTCTGAAAGCAGCTTTCGATCAGTTTTCTTATCAGCAGGTGTAAGTTCACTTGTGGCATATGTGAAAAAATTCATGATTGACAGCAAGGCTTCGGTGTGTAGCAACATGTCCAATGAAGAAAAGGAGACCTAAGAAAGAGAAGGTATGTCACAGAGGATCACTGGCACCTTGCCTAAGAGCAAGGCCTTGGATATCTGATTGTTTTTTTTTAAAAGACTGCCCTTTAGCTTATGTATAATCAATTGAACTCATGCCATTTTAATTTTAAGAACATAAAAACAGCCTTGCCAGAGCAGACCAAAAGCCCCCCTAGCCCAGCACCCTGTTTTCTCAGTTGTCAAACATTTGCCCACGGGAAGCCCACAAGTGAGATATGAGTCCAAGCAAGTGGTATTCAGAGGAATAGGACCTCCAACGCTAGAGGTAACAGACCCTCCGTGTCTTGATAGCCTTATCCCCTTGTGAATCTGTCCATTCCCCTTTTAAGGCTTTCCAAGTTGGCAGCCATCACTACATCATGTGGTAGTAAGATCATATTGTTTAAGTCACATTGTATATTGCCCTGGGATAAACATTATAAACTGTGGTATATGGATATCATAAATAAAATTTAACTTTGTTTGCATTCATTTCTCACACAAGCTTGTGAAGAGCATGTCGATCCAATAAACCTGATCCCCAAACCCTCTGACTAAGTTAACAATTGTTACCAAAAAAAATACACCAAACACACCATACTATATAGCAGTTGACTTGCCAAGACATTTCAGTACTTACATTTAGTGCTTGCTTTGTACTTTTGTAAATTGTTTCAAAATGTGCTCCATCTGCATCAGCCTAAGAAAAGAATTGAAGCTTCAGATCATTATATAAAGGGAAGCAACATCCAGAGGGTTCCTCTGACCTAACATCTACATGTGCCTGCCCTGAAGCAGCCCCACCCTGTCCCAAAGTGTCACTCAGAGGACTGAGCTGTGTTTCACAACTTCCTAGACCACAGGGCAAGAAGGGTTGAGGAAGAAAGAGTTTCTTTCATCTCAGATGAGGGCAATTAATTGCCTTCAGGGAAAATCAGATCCTTGCATATTTATTCAATCTTCATCACCTAAAGTCATTTCCCAGTCTCTGCCATCTCTCAATCTCCCCTACTCCTCACCTGTCACTCATACAAAAATTACACCTTGCTGAATGAGACCAGAATAGCACTGACCAACCAGATGATCAGCTAAGGGACTTAGCCTTAATACAATGCTCAATTAAGGTAACCATAACATTTAATTCCCAGTTATTTCACTTTGCTGTTCCACATCACTGAGCATAAAAAGTCCTAATTTCGTTTCTTCAACACTGACTCATAAGATCCCACAATGATCTTCAGTTAAAAACAAACAAACCTTTATATATTTCATTTTTAAAAGATGCTCGCCAGATTCATCTGAAGAACTAATGATGTTCAGAGGATCTCCTTTGGAATCTGTGGGTAAAGTAAGAAGCACGTTTACAGAGCTCTGATTCATATGGTATTCATTTTGCACAGTAAAGTAATCAATGCAGTAAATGCGTTAACGTTTCAATGATACAATGTTTTTTGAAGAAATGGTGTATAGCAGCAGAGGGGAACCCCTGGCCTATGGGCCTAATTAGGTCCACCAGGCAGTTCTGGCGAAGCCAAGCCCACCCGCCCTACAATGGACATCATTTCTGACAACAGTGGTAGGGCAAGCAAATATTAGGCTGGGCCAAAAAGGGGGTTGTGTCTGCAAAGCCCCAACAATCAGCTGAACTTCAGGGCTTGCATAGCACCATGAATGGCTCTTTGCAAGCCCCTCTGATGCCTCGACTATCTGAACATTGGGGCTTGCAGTTTGCATGCCCTGACAATCAGCTGAATGTAGGTGATAGGCAAGTGGTTGGACCTGTGAGTGGCCCTGCCCACCTGTCAAACTTGGCTCACAGGGGGTGGGTGAGATAGGGATCTGGTCTGCCAGCTGGAATTTAAGCTACTCAGAACAAGACAAAGGACGAGTAAAGAGGTTTATTAAGTGATATGAGCTACTCTTCTACAAACAAATGTAAAAGTGCTTGTTTCCAGCATTAGAGATTCGCTTCTTGGAAGAAATTATTTCAGCAACTATTGAATTTTCATCATAGCAACTCATTCCTTTTCCTCCTCCTTATAACCAGAAAGCTGCTTTGGAAAAGTGTGTGTGTGTGTGTGTGTGTGTGAGAGAGAGAGAGAGAGAGAGAGACTCCTCCTTAAATTATTTGTAGCAAGTACCAGGTTCAGCCCTTAAATTATATATGTGACATTTAACAGGATACACTGCAAATGAGAGGGAATACTGGCCACGTTAGGAAAATCTGAAAAAAAATATTTTAAAATGTGAAAGTTGTGTGATAAACCTCCACCCACCAACTACAATCTTAGAAGTGTAAGGACTACACTATTTATACATTTCTATTTTTCATCACAGGTTTTCTCAAAAACCTATAAACACTCAATTACAATAAACAAAAAGTTGAGTAAAACTTATGGCACAGAGGCAGCCAACGAAGGTCCTGAGAAACTACCTTTAACATTCAAAAGCAGAGGGTTCCAACTCTACAGCTCTATGATTCTATGTAAATCATAGATGGACACAGAATCAGACATTAAAGAACACAAATTGAACATGTAGGAAAACAATCTGTAAATTTAATATTGCCACATGAAGAACTGTTTGCACCACCTGAATTACATTATTTTGTCAAATTCTAAGTTAACCTTGACTTACCAGTGAATTCATGGCACTTCATGTGGATTTTTTTAAGATATGCTGTAGCAGTCATGGAATGTGTTTTAATTCTGCTTTCAGTTCCAAGCTGCAACACTGTTAATGTGTGCAAAGGGCAGCTTTTCTTGTCTATCTGTTTCATTAATGTTACTACAACCTAAAAGAAAAATACAGGACATTTCAAAAATTGAAAAAAGAATGCATTTGAAGACTCAAAAGTCAACCATATATAGTTGAAATCAACACCACTTACATGGTTTCTGCCAACACTAGTTTCCAACTCCCAAGTGAAAAGAGCAGATCATCATGAATACTGTTCAGCATTTACTATAGATACCTGCTAGTTATCCACGACTTTTGAACTCAGTGGGCTATGTTTCATTGAAACTATGATTTGAGAAGCAGCCTTCATCAAAACTTATTTTGTTCTCAGTAACCATAGGTTAATCAAACAAGTTTCCCTGAGTTCAGACAAACAAGGAACTGTGGTTTGTTTAAAAGCAAAAACTTTAAAACTTTTCCTTGGAGAGGGGACATGATATTAGCATGAGAAGCCAAGACTCATCACAGCTCATTCATGCAATGGGAAGCTAGGCCTTAGTCTGTACCAGAAAATGAGAGAAGTGGCATATTTTACACTGCTAACAACACAGATTTGTTGGCCTATCTTAGAGGCTTTCATGTGTCAAGTAATTGTCTCTAGCACAGATAAATAAAACAAACTTCAACATTTAGGCTTAAAGAGACAAACAAGCTGTCATACCTCTTTGATTTCAAAGTTTAGCAGCATATTGGTAATATCCTCCTGCAGGACTTCTTTTGATGTGCCCAGTAAGTTATCTTCTAACATAATTTCTTTCTCAGCTACCAGTGTTTTTGTCTTTTGTGTTCCATTTCCTGCTGATACGAAAGACAGGTTGGTTCCACTTGTAAAACAGCATTTTTATGGTTATTCCTCCCAAAAAAGGAACAATGGTTCTCACCTGGAGACTGTTTCTGAGAGATATTGAACACGTGGCATTGTGAGTTTTGCTGCCCTCTTATGCTTCAAGACGGGAAACCAGGAAAGGTATTTGCCCGCTATGCCATGCGTTCATCACCTCTGAAGAAACAGACCCCTATACTAATTCCAAAAGCCGCACTGGCTGGCATGGATTGATCCAGACAAAATTCACAAAAGGAGAACAAAGGGGGATGGGAGACCAAAACAAGCAACCTAAAAGACCAAACTATTTACAAGGTTTTTAAAAATAAACAGCTAAGATAGGAAAAGGCCACTCACTGTTCAATATAATCCATTTGAATATAGTTTTCTTAAGGGACTTCAACTACTTTCTGCATTAATTTTCACGTATGCTTTGATTACACAGCTCCCAAAAATAATAACTAAGCAGGAAGCAGTTTTCACCATCTGCTATAGTTACCAAGGGAAAGGAAAAACCAAAAATTCCTGCTCAATAGCTTAAGCAGTCCTTATTTCTCTCTTTTTTTTTTCTTTTTTTTTGGCACTGCATAAATAAATCAGGCTCAAGCCCACACCTAAGAAGAAAGTTACTTCCAGTCCTCTTTTCATGATATTTTATTCAAGAGACAAGAGTATGTCTGGTGAACCTGAGAAATGCTTCTTCTCCTATTATCCTAACTTTTAAAACTAATCCAAGCCTCAGCAATATGAAGCATCCCAAATGAAAATCTACTAAGAAATGGGAAAACACATACACATTTTACAATGAAGACTGACTTACCTTCAGTTTTTGCTAGTGGCTTTGTGGTTTGATCTGCTTCAGCAAGGTTCTCTGTCACTACTTTAAGCAGAACATTCAAATCCTCTTGACTTAGAATGATCTAAACAGTGGCATATAAAGTCAAATTATCTGTCTCTGAATTTGAGAGCTTCTATCAAATGTTCAACTGCTGGTAAATGCCAGGGATCTTTCTTATATTGACCAATTACAGGCAGATACTTGCTGCCTATTGCCCATCATATTGTGGGTAATAGGAAGCAAGTATCTGACAAGCCAAAGAGACCGGCAGTATTGGATTCATTCCTGCATCCACAGCAGTTTAATCATGGGGTTCCAATTCCTCAGTACAACCTGCTTTCCAGCAATGCTTCAAAGCAAAAGTCACCAGAGATATAATGCTTTCTTTCTTGCCCCCACTCTAATCATAACCTAATTACAGTAGTGCCCCGCAAGACGAATGCCTCGCAAGACAAAAAACTCGCTAGACGAAAGGTTTTTTTGTCCGCGATTTGCCTCGCAAGACGAATTCCCCTATGGGCTTGCTTCGCAAAACGAAAACGTCTCGCGACATTGTTTCCTTTGTGTAAAAACCGTTAAAACCAAGGGTGCTTAGCTTGAGCAGCTGCAGTTGCGACTTGGCTTCGAGGAGCAACTGTTAGCACGTGGTTTGGTAGCCTTTTATCAGACTTTGCTCACTTTTGAAGATTTTCCAAAACTTTTCCAGAACTTTTCCAGAACTTCTCTTTCATCCATTTGGTAAGTTAAACTTTTAAAACTTTTTGGGGGGGTTTTGGATTTTGGGTTGGGGTGTTTGGGATTCAAGGACTTGGTGTTGGGAAGGGGTTTGCGATAATCTGGGGGCTTGTGGGCCTTTTTGGGGAATTTTTATGATTTTCTGTGACCATTGTGCCAGGTTGCTTATTTTTGAAAATTTTTCTGAGTTTGAATTTCTGAGTGCTGGCTGGCTGGGGGAACAGTGGGGGAGGTTTCTGCAGAAATCTGGGGGCTTGTGGGGTTTTTTTGGGATTTTTTATGATTTTCTGTGACCATTGGGCATGGCTGTTTTTTTTTGAAAATTTTTCTGAGTTTGAATTTCTGAGTGCTGGCTGGCTAGGGGAACAGTGGGGGAGGTTTCTGCAGAAATCTGGGACCATGTGGGGGTTTTTTGGGAATTTTTATGATTTTCTGTGACCATTGGGCATGGCTGTTTTTTTTCAAATTTTTTTTTCTGAGTTTGAATTTCTGAGTGCTGGCTGGCTGGGGGAACAGTGGGGGAGGTTTCTGCAGAAATCTGTGACCATGTGGGGGTTTTTTGGGAATTTTTATGATTTTCTGTGACCATTGGGCATGGCTGTTTTTTTTTGAAAATTTTTCTGAGTTTGAATTTCTGAGTGCTGGCTGGCTAGGGGAACAGTGGGGGAGGTTTCTGCAGAAATCTGGGACCATGTGGGGGTTTTTTGGGAATTTTTATGATTTTCTGTGACCATTGGGCATGGCTGTTTTTTTTTGAAATTTTTTTTTCTGAGTTTGAATTTCTGAGTGCTGGCTGGCTAGGGGAACAGTGGGGGAGGTTTCTGCAGAAATCTGGGACCATGTGGGGTTTTTTTGGGAATTTTTATGATTTTCTGTGACCATTGGGCATGGCTGTTTTTTTTTGAAAATTTTTCTGAGTTTGAATTTCTGAGTGCTGGCTGGCTAGGGGAACAGTGGGGGAGGTTTCTGCAGAAATCTGGGACCATGTGGGGGTTTTTTGGGAATTTTTATGATTTTCTGTGACCATTGGGCATGGCTGTTTTTTTTTGAAATTTTTTTTTCTGAGTTTGAATTTCTGAGTGCTGGCTGGCTAGGGGAACAGTGGGGGAGGTTTCTGCAGAAATCTGGGACCATGTGGGGGTTTTTTTGGGAATTTTTATGATTTTCTGTGACCACTAGGCATGGCTGTTTTTTTTTGAAATTTTTTTTTCTGAGTTTGAATTTCTGAGTGCTGGCTGGCTAGGGGAACAGTGGGGGAGGTTTCTGCAGAAATCTGGGACCATGTGGGGGTTTTTTGGGAATTTTTATGATTTTCTGTGACCATTGGGCATGGCTGTTTTTTTTTGAAAATTTTTCTGAGTTTGAATTTCTGAGTGCTGGCTGGCTAGGGGAACAGTGGGGGAGGTTTCTGCAGAAATCTGGGGGCTTGTGGGGTTTTTTTGGGATTTTTTATGATTTTCTGTGACCATTGGGCATGGCTGTTTTTTTTTGAAAATTTTTCTGAGTTTGAATTTCTGAGTGCTGGCTGGCTAGGGGAACAGTGGGGGAGGTTTCTGCAGAAATCTGGGACCATGTGGGGGTTTTTTGGGAATTTTTATGATTTTCTGTGACCACTAGGCATGGCTGTTTTTTTTTGAAATTTTGTTGTTATTTTTTGAATTTTTTTTTGTCTGGGTGGGGAAGCAGTTGGGGAGGGGTTTGCAGCAGTAGGGGAGGGGCTGGGGGAGCAGTTGAGGAGGGGTTTGCAGCAGTAGGGGAGGGGCTGGGGGAGCAGTTGAGGAGGGGTTTGCAATTTCTGTGTTATGGGTGGGTTGGTGCGTGTCTGTGGGAGCAGTTGAGGTTTTTGAAGACATTGGTGATTTTTGAAGCTTTTCCTAAACTTTTTTTACAGCCATTTGAGGTTCCTGAGGACTTCGGTGGTTGATTGCTGAAGCTTTTCCAGAACTTCTCTTTCATCCATTTGGTAAGCTCAACTTTTAAAACTTTTTTGGGGGTTTTTGGGATTTTGGATTTGGGGTTGGGGTGCTTGGGATTCAAGGCCTTGGTTCTGGGTATTAATTTCTGTGTGGTGGGTGGCTGGGTGCTTTTGTATTTTTTGGGTTTGAAGCACATCACTGATTTTTTTTCCTGTTTCTTAGTTTACGAAGGTAGGACCTGTGCTGCCATGGGACCCAAGAAGACTGCTCCTGCGCTGGCCGGCGAGAGGAAGAAGGAGAAGGTGACGCTGGAGATGAAGAAGGACATCATTCGGAAGCACGACGGCGGAATGCGTGTGACGGACATCGCCAGGGAGTACGGCAGGAACCCATCGACCATCGGGACCATCCTGAAGATGAGGGAGAAGATCATGGCGACTGATGCAGCCAAGGGAGTCACCAGGATCGTGAGGAACCGCCCAGCTGTCCTGGAGGAGGTCGAGAAGTTGCTGCTCATCTGGATAGAAGAGAAGCAGCGTGCAGGGGACACAGTGTCTGAGGCCGTCATTTGTGAGAAGGCCAAGGCCTTGCATGCTGACCTCATCCGGGATCAGCCAGGAACCTCAGCCGAGCCAGAAGTCTTCAAGGCTAGCAGAGGTTGGTTTGACCGGTTCAAGACGAGATCTGGCATCCACAGCGTGGTCAGGCATGGAGAGGCTGCCAGTTCTGATGTTCCTGCGGCTGAAGACTTTGCAGCGGAGTTCCTGGAGCTTGTGAAGACAGAGGGCTACGTTCCGCAGCAGGTCTTCAACTGCGACGAGACCGGGCTGTTTTGGAAGAGGATGCCCAAAAGGACTTTCATCACTCAGGAGGAGTCCAGGCTGCCTGGCCACAAGCCCATGAAGGACCGTCTGACCCTGCTCTTCTGTGCCAACGCCAGCGGCGACCTGAAGATCAAGCCCCTGCTGGTGTACCACTCGGAGAACCCACGGGCCTTCAAGAGACACAAGATCGACAAGGAGCGGCTGAGTGTCATGTGGCGATCCAACAGCAAGGCTTGGGTCACACGTGTGCTGTTTGTGGACTGGGTCAATCTTGCTTTTGGCCCTGCTGTCAAGCAGTACCTGCTGGACAACGACCTGCCGCTGAAGGCTTTGCTTCTGATGGACAATGCTCCTGCCCATCCCAAAGGCCTTGAGGTGGACTTGTTGGAGGAGTTCAGCTTCATCAACATCATGTTCCTGCCGCCTAACACCACGCCACTGCTCCAGCCGATGGATCAGCAGGTCATCGCCAATTTCAAAAAACTCTACACCAAGGAGCTTTTCAGGCGATGCTTCGAGGTGACTGACTGCACCACCATCACCCTGCGGGAATTCTGGAAGGACCACTTCGACATTGCCACCTGCTTGAAGATGGTCAACACGGCCTGGAAAGGGATCAGCCAGAGAAATTTGAATTGCGCTTGGCGCAACCTGTGGCCGGACTGTGTGGCACCAAGTGACTCTGATGCACCAGAGTCAACAGTGGTGCAGGACATTGTTGCCTTGGGGAGGACCATGGGCCTGGAGGTCACGGAGGAGGACGTCTGCGAGCTGGTAGAGGGGCACGACGACGAGCTGACCACCCAGGAGCTGGTCGAACTGCAGGCAGAGGCTGCGCTGGAGCAGGCCTCACTGGAAGAGGAGGAAGCAACTGGGGAACGGCTGTCCTCCGAAAGACTGAGGGACATTTGCCAGAGGTGGAAGGAGGTGCAGACTTTTGCAGATCTACACCACCATGAGAAGCACGTGGCACATGACGCTGGGAACTTTTATGATACGAGGGTCATGTCGTATTTCAGGGAGCTGCTGAAAAGGCGGATGAAGCAGCAGACAATGGACAGGTTCTTGACCAAGAAGCAAAGAGTGGAAGAGGAGCCTTCTTCAAGTGCTCCCCCAGAGTCTTAGAAAATGTCTGTATACTGTACTTTGTTGATTTTTAAATGTATTTCTGTCATGTTTATAAAGTTTATTTATTTTCCCTTCAATTTTTGAACTGCTCTTTACAGTATGTGTGACTTTAAAGAGCAGTTAATAAACTGTTGTTGTACCAAATTTGGCTTTGTTTGGACTTTTTTTGACCATAGGAACGCATTAATTGATTTTCAATGCATTCCTATGGGATTTCGTGCTTCGCAAGACGAAAAATTCGCTAGACGACAAAAATTGCGGAACGAATTAATTTCGTCTTGCGGGGCACCACTGTAGTTACATTTTTTGAGTGGCTAACTAAAAACTTCTACTCATGATCTCTATATAAAAGTTTTCTTATGCTCTTGCTATTGTCTGTTGTATAATAAAATAATTATCCATTCAAAAAGTACCTTTATGACCAATTTAATATTTTCCGGCTCTCCAGTTCTTTCTCCACACAACTCTCTCTTCAGTTGAAACTCTGGAGGCAGCACAGAATAGTGGCTGCTGCTGTACTACCATGCATGTCAGCTGCTAAGCAGGGAGGCTAAGCAACTCTCTCCTGCCATTCCCTGGTTTGACTCTATTTATTTATTTACCCATTCATTCATTTCCTAGCAGTGAGCATATACACAGCTTCACATAGTTGAAGTTTTGCCACATTTTAAATGTTTTGGCATGTTTCTCTGCAGCATTGAATTAGTCTTAACATTCTCTGAAGATATCTGTCATAATAAAAAGAACTATGCAAGCATACCTTTGAAAACAAAAATTAACTTACATTCATTGCATCTAGATGCCCTTTGATTTCCACCATTGGTATTTTGTGATACCATTCTCCAGCCAGGTTGCGATTCACAGAAAGGTTCAGATTAATGGGATGTAGAATTTGGATGTCAGTTTGAGAGAAACCTGGTTGCAGGATTGTCCTAAGTAACAACAAACAACATGACTGTTATGGAATAACATGACGGACCAGCCCCAAACAGCATTCTGACTATCCTGATTCAACAGCACATGGATAAGAAAAGTTTAATTCACCTTGACAACTTAAGTTGTGTCAATAATACATCCATTTTATCCATGACCGGGGGGAGTGAACAGTCCTCAGCCAGCACCAAACTGAATTTGTTTTGTATCTTGATCAATCCCAGGTCTATCACAATAGCATTAGATGAAACTGAAGACTGAGGGATGAGTATAACTGGAGCCTTTAGATTAATATCCATGGAAAGACGAAAGCTCCTCTGAGCCAAACCCCTCACACTTGTGGCAGCCTTCTCTGCAGCCTGCACCGTAGCAGCACTCAAGGCTTCTTTGGCAACTTGGAAGTTGTTCAGAAAATTCTGCAAGAGGAAAAAAGCAGTGATGATTTCTTCAGTGGCACTTTCATTTTATTGAATATCCCTTGTATTAATACATCATAAACTTTCCCCTATAACAGTTGCAGCTGTTCAGGAAAGATTTCAGATTCTCAGACCCAGATTTTTACTTAACATGTAGGTCCATCCTTTTTCATGAAAGATGGCATAGTGATGACTTTAGCAAGACAAGTTCATGACAAAGCAGGAGCAGTAACTGATGGCAAAGCAACTAATTAATCCAAATCAAAGTCTGACTTCCTTTCATGCCCAGCAAGAGGCAACTAGTCTGGTAAAATGGAACTAAGAGCTTCAAATCTGTAAGAAGTTTATATAATTTCATACGGAACTTTTGCTTCTCTAGGGGACTGAATCAGGCCAAATCCAATGAATATGAGAGCCTATTTTATTTGGAAGAGGAAAGAAAACCTAAATAAATTCCCAAAAGTATATTTCCAAAACACTCTCATACAATTACCAAACTGTATCATCTTGCATGGTAAAGGCTTCCTATTAATTCTATACGTGGCATTATAATGCAAATTCACTTGATTGTTGGGTCTTACCAGGAGTGACATGAGGAATTTATGTAGGTATATAATCTGAATGCAGCCCACTTTGAGAGACATTATCCCATCCACTTTGGACATATCTCTGTAGGCTTCTCCCTCAGTAGCTTCTGGATACAATGCCAAATTGAAACTGAAGACTTCATCACCAACTATAGAAACAGCCTAAAACGGGAAGGGGGGGGGCAGAAAGTACATATAGTTTTCAGTTTCTAGATCAGTGTAAACACACACAGGTATTTGAGCAGTTCAAATTATCTTAGGTGCATGCGAGTTTTATCTCCATTTCTAGGAATGAAGTTCTGAAGATTAGCATTATCTCAATGAGTAGATTTATCAGCTCAGACTGGATTTACAGGTCAGTCTATTCAGCCCATTTCAGAGACAGAATTCCCTGTATGTGATTGTCTCATAAAATATTTTCAAAGCAAGGAAGCTTTTTAGCTAACCCAATGAAGATGTCCTATCCCACCAGCCACTGTTATTATTTATTGTTAGGTGGTTATTTATTCATTCCCCATCTCTTGCACTAGACGATGGTTATTCCTGTCTTCCCAAAATAAAAAGTAAACATTTGAGATGCTTCAGGACATAGAAAACATCCATGATGCCTCTTGCCTTATCAATCCTACAAAGACAATTTGTAAAACTGGCTTCCATAAGAAGAAGAAAATCTTGCTTCAGTCTCCCCATGCCCAACAGCTTTCAGTCACAATGCAGGGCATGGAATGCTTCCTCCTCTGCAGCCAGCCTCACAAACCACATTTGCATTCATCATGTGAGCCACTAAGAAGTCAAAAGAAGTGCTCAGTTCCTTCCTAACAGCTCCCATGGGTGGACACCGATTCCTAACCAAGTAGCCATTTATTCTGCATACCTGTCCACTGGAACCTAAGCATTTTTTTTCTATCCAGTTTTGCAGCTTGTAATTCAGTTCACTGAATCTTTTTTAAAAATAATAATAATAATAATAGTCCTAGTGAAACACCATTATATGAATTATTTAACAACATTCAATTTTAGTATACCTTTTTATGAATTGTCCTTGAATCAACATCAGTAACAATTATATCTTTCAGCCGTGCAAAGAGAATGGTTTGACTGGACTGAAGAAACAAAGATGAATCAAGACCTGAGAGAGAAGAATTGGTACATGCAATTTCAAACCTTTCAAAATTATCTTTCTTTCCAACTTCTTAAAGTTGTGCATTTATTTATTACACATTGTGAACCTTGACGATACAGTGAACCAAAAATATGAACATAAGAAATCAGCCATGAATCCTCAAAGAAATTAAATCAAGGTCTTCAGCTATATTACAAGTTTTGGATACAAGTTTTGGAAACAAGTTCTTAAAAGGTCCCCCCCCCACACACACACCCCTTACCTTGAATTTTGATTTCAGCAATATTGTTCTTTGCATCACAAATGTTTAAACAGAAGGCATCCAACTTGGCAAACACTTTGAAATCAAACACATCCTTTTCTTTGTGTGGTTTTGTCACTGTGAGGAAGAGATTTGTACAATAGATTTTTTGCTGAGATGTGAGCCAATTCATGGAATATTTTCAGATAAGCTACGCTGAAATGAGAAATTCACCATACCTTTCTTCAAATTAGCCTCTTTGTTCTGTTTGCCTTCCTGTATCTGCAATGACCCTCTACTCTGACCCCTTGACGGGACAACAGCCATGAGGTAGTTGAGAGAGGAGAGAAGGGCCTCCGTGTGCAGCAGCAGGTTTAATGATGAGAAGGACACCTAGTTGGGGAGGGAGAAGAGTCACAGGTAGTGGGAGTTCCTTATTCACATAGTATGTGTTTACTATAATAGATTACATTCTGTCACTTGGGGAAAAATACGGAAGCCTTATATGAATGAAGAAGTCATTCTTTCCGCAGGGCCTGTAAGACAGAGTTGTTCCGCCTGGCCTTTGGCTTGGAGCCAATTTGATTCCCTCCCCCTCTTTCTTTTTTTCTTTTTTCTTTTCCTTTCTCCTCCTGCGATGAGGCTACATTTTAATATTTTAACGTTTCAATATTTTAATGTTGTATTTTAATTTTGTTTTTAAGCTGTATTCATTCAATTTGTTTTTATTATTGCTTGTTAGCCGCCCTGAGCCCGGCCTTGGTTGGGGAGGGTGGGGTATAAATATATATTATTATTATTATTATTAATATTATTATTATTATTATTATTATTATTATTATTATTATTATTATTATTATGTTTAGGGTGTTCTTTCCAGTTAACTAGCTGGAAATATTTGGGGGAAATGCAAGCCAAACAGTAACTGCAGTACCATGAAGCACACCTTGCTTAGTGATGGGCATATTAATTACCTGTGCTACTCTCCAGTCCAGAACCCTGATTGGCCAGAAGGGTAAACCATGGACTTCTAAAAATTAGAAGCCTTTATATGTGGAAAAATGTCTAGAAAAAGAAAGAAAGCCCTTTGGCCTTCAGTCTCATTACTTGGGCACAATGTTTTGGAAAGACACACCACACGTGGCCACATGAGACAAGGGCAGCCTCTCTTCAGATGCAGACATATGTGGGGCATGAACAACCATGGGTCCCATCATAATTTCAAAGTTAGCTCTTGGCAGACAGCTCATCTTAGCAAGCTAATGAAACTGCAACAGGATTTATTTTTTAAAAAAAATATCCTAAAGCTAGGAGGAAGCAACCCACAGGGAGAATGAGACAAAAGTGACAATATTACAAGTTTAAGAAATGCAACAATCGAACTCCTATCCATACCATTTCCCTCACACACCCCTGCCCCCTCTACCTGCAAAGTGATATGCTACAGAGCAACCTGAAGAATCATGATTCAGGCGAGTACTAGATTTTGTCCTAGATGTTGCTTACCCGAACTGTTTGTTCAGTGTTATCAAAAACTGTCTGAAATCCTGGACCATTTTGATCGGCCTAAAGGAAATATCAAACGTGATAGTTAAGAGACTAAACTAAACACCATCCACATACACACAGGTTCCAATTTTATATTTACTCAGCTTTTTAAAAATAGTTATTAAAAACCATTACCTTGATGTATTCTACTTTCAGGAGATCTAACCCGGGTTTATCTGAAGAGCTAATTAAATGAAGTTGCTGTTTTTTACCTGCAAACACAACATAGAACTTCATTTAAGAGTTATTCACAAAAATTGGCATCAACTTTAAAATCTACAACAGGTATTGGACACAGCATTTTCTAGAACTATGGTCCAAACACCTTTAAATAGGAGTCACAAAAGACAAAAGTCACTTCCAAAGAAATTCAAATTGCAAGTAGAAAGTACAATTGGTACTTACTTGGAGTGTAGATTTATGAGGGTGTCATGCAGGAATAACCCACCCCAGTGCCTGCATGACACCAGGAATAAATTGCTAATCAGCCAAAGGACTGGTTATGGAGAAATGTTTTCGCCTGGCACCTAAAGATATGTAAGATAAGGTGCTAGGCAAGCCTCCCTGGGGAGAGCATTCCACAAGCAGGAGCCACAAAAAGGCTCATTCTCATGCTGCCACCTTCCATACCTCTTGTGCATGAGGCACGCAAAGAGCCTCAGATGATGATTACAGGGTCCAGGTCGGTTCATATGGTGTGGGGAGGGGGAGGCTATGGTCCTTGAGGTATTGTGGTCCTGAGCCATTTAAGGCTTTATAGGTCAAAACCAGCACTTTGAATTGGGCCTGGTAACTAATTAGTAGCCACTGCAGTCAGGCCAGGATTGGTGCAGTATGCTCAAACTGGCTTGCCCCAGAGAGCTACCTAGCCACCAAAGTTTCCGAACCACCTTCAGAGGCAGGTCCAGCACATCCACTGCCAAACTTGCAGATGTAAAGCAGTAGAGCTCTCATTGGCATACTGCTGACAACATACTCTGAAACTCTGGATAATCTCACTCAGTGGTTTCATGTATATGTTAGGTAGGGAACCGCACACTGAAGATTCTACAGGGCTGAAGGACGCTCCTCAAGTAACACCCTCTAGAAACGTCCATCCAAGTAGGGCCAGAACCACTGTAAAAGGAGCGCCACCCACCGCCAACTCAGACAGCTGCTCCAGAAGGACACTATGGTTCATTGTATCAAGAGCTACTGAGAGGCTGTGGAGAATTAAAAGGGGCATATTTCCCTTGTCTCTCTCCTGACAGGGCGGCCAAAGCAGTTTCTGTGCCAACACCACTGCTTAAGCCCTGACTGAAATGGATCTGGAAAATCAATTTATTCTAAAAAGCGCCTGGATCTGGTCTGCAACTACCTGCTCAAGAACCTTGTCTTAGAAGGGGTGAAATTGGAGCCACCCCTTTTCTCCCCAACTCCCAAGCACATCTTACATCCCTTAAATTAAAAAATAAGAAAACCACAAGTTTTTAAAAACCACAAGTTAAAAAGCAGTTAAAAACAATTTAAAACATTATAAGCAATTAGGACAATAATAGAAATAAATCAGTACGTTCTATCACACAAATACTATATTATTTTATCTATTAAGCTACCTTGAATTTCATGATAATCCAGGCTAATTTTCCTCAAATAAGATACAGCTCTCAAGTGATAAGTTTTGTCAGTTGCTTCCATTCCAAGCTGCTTCACATTAAATACAAGGATTGTTTCTTCTCTCTGTAGTTGCTTAGTGAGCTCCAAAACCACCTAAGTAAAGCATCAGGATAAGTATTATATAACTTCTTTCAAACCCAGTGTTGTCCCTTCCTACATTTCTTCCATACCATACAAGGGGAGAAAACAACTACTTACAATGACAAGTGACTGGTGCCATCCTAGAAGAGGATATATATGACAGTAGGAAGAATGCCTTTTCTAACATGGTCCATGTAAACACCTCATTTTAAAAAAAGTAAATTCAGGGGGGGATGTTTTTATTCATCTGCCAAGTTGCTATAATAAATTCACCAAGGCTAGAATCCTGACCCTACTTTACCTGTGAGCAAGTCCCAGCTCAGTATTATGCTGAGTCATAGGAACACAGGAAGCTGCCTTATACCAATTCAGATCACTAGTCGATCTTGATCAGTATTGTCTACACTGACTGGCAGCAGCTCTCCAAGGCTTCAGGCAAGGGTTTCTCTCAGCCCTCCCTGGAGATGCTGGGGACTGAATTTAGGACCTTCCACATGCAAGACAGAGCTATGGCCCTTCATCTTTAACTGAGTGGCAATTACAGTGCTGAAAGGCATCTTTGATACTAGTCCAACAGATTAGGTCATCACAGCACAGGAGTGGGGAGGAAACAACTTTCTACCTGCTTCCCAGTTTAACTTTTTCAGTTGAAAAGGAACACTAAGGAGAGTTATGCCCTGCAGGGGAACATCCAGCTGATGCAGTAATTCTGCTTTAACTGATCAGGCTGTGTACCACTGCCAACTCTCCACCAATATCAGATGAAGTCAGGTTGGTTACAGCAGAATGCCCATGCTCCATTTCAACAAGAGATGTCAATGCCAACTGCAGCAGCCCATTTGTTTTGGAAATATATTATTCAACTTTTATCATTTGAATTATTCTTCGGGGCGGGGGGAGAAACACTTGCCTCCCTAATTTCAAACTTCAGTTGAAGATTTGTGAGCTCTTCCTGAACAGTCACAAGCTCAGTCTTTAGTTCCTTTCTCTTGGGGAAAGTTCTTTCTCCAGGTATAGTAGAGTCATCGGCATCAAAATACTCATCATCAGATTCTAAGGAACAAATGATATTTTTTTTTAAAAAAAGTTATCTGAGTAGAAATAGACTACATAAAAACATTGCCCCAATGGTGGACTGATCAGCCTCAAATATGTCAGTAAACAGAAACAACCTGATCACTTCTTTTATTTTTGTTACCAAGAGCTCTCTGCTTCTAACCTGTTTCATATTTTTAAGGATGTTAACTAAAAGTCCTAATACATTATCCAAGTCAAAAGAATCACCTTTTAATTATTCTGAGTATGCTCAAATTCAAAGCATGGCTCACCAAGGCTTCCCTATCATTCTACTACATTGATAAATGTATCTTTCATTTACGTATTGTAAACCTGACTCCACAAGTTATGGCATTCATGGAAAAACTGCCATTAACACTTAACCTGTTAAACTGTTAGTATCTCATCATGATTTAAATCATCATGGATCATCCCGTCAGTAACAGCATGAGGGAGCCAAATTAAGAGGCAGTAAGATCACTGTTGGTGATCTATTCAGCTACAATCAGCATCATATTTCATTTTTTACCTGATCCTACTCCTTCCAGCAATAGGGATGTCCCAAGAAAATCTTTTTGTCTATCAGCAATAGCAGGAATGGTGGATACCTAAGAAGATTGCAAGATACAGAGAATGAGCTGTGGTTCTAATTTCATTGTTTGCATTTTTCTAAAATGCCCTCATTTTAGAAAATGCAACATTGCACCTCTCTCTATTCCGAATAAGAGTTTTTACTTGTCTTCATATCAATCACATTTTCAATCTGTAGCATGTGTTTTTGATCTCTCCCCATATGATGAATATTGTGTATTTACTTTTGCACTCGAAGCTGAAACAGCTGGCTTCTGTGGGAGCGTAATGCTATCAATGAGTTCAAAGACACGTTTGATCTTCTGATCAGAAATCCTCAAGTGAAGCAGGGGAAGCTCTCCTGATACTTTGAACCTAAGGATATTTTTAAAAGGATGGCATTAAAAGTGTTTGATGTTACATACAAGGCATGTAACAAAACTAGACTACCAACAATCAATTTTATTAACCAACTGATACAAAAGTGAAATCTACAGAGGAAAAAGAAAGTACTGAAACACCAAACAAGTGAATTTCAGAAAAAATTGCTTACTACAGTTCATTTTTACAAGAAACACATGAAATCCATAATTACAACCAATTAAATTGTGATACATTACTTAGCCATTCTGGCATCCTTCTCCACCATTGATTTGGCAAGCTGTATGTGTATGTCCATGGGACGCAATATGTGCAGAGGTGAGGGATGTTCAAATCGAGCCTTTTTCCAATCTTCTCCTGAAGAACAATTAATAATTTGCATGTCTTAGTAACTGTAGCATGAGAGAAAATATACATTTCTAATTCGAAAGTTATGTTCTTAAATATGTAAATCCAGAAATAACCATGGCAGAAAGAAGCACTAGTCTTGAGCAACTGATCAATTGCAGAAAACCCAATACACGAGATGCACTATCTATGAAAAGTTCAACAATTCTACCATAACCATCTTGTTATCCCCTTAAAGAGTATTTGCTAATCTTTAAGGGACCACAATACTTTGTTTCTACTGCAGATAGGTAGCCGTGTTGGTCTGCCATAGTCAAAATAAAAAAATTCCTGCCAGTAGCACCTTAAAGACCAACTAAGTTAGTTCTTGGTATGAGCTTTCGTGTGCATGCACACTTCTTCAGATACATAGTTTCTACTGCAACAGACTAACATGGCTACTTCTCTAAAACTGTAACATCACAGTTGCTATTAAGAAGCACCAAACTCAAGTTAAATCTGGGGTGCATAACTGAAGCTAATGACATTCTGCTGATGTCAAGATTACTATCATTCAGCATCAGGTGAAGATGCTTATTTTCTCAGAACTTTAAAATGTATTGTTATTTTAGTGATGCTTTAACCCATTCTATTCTTATTTATACATGCATTATACACACACACACTTTTTAAATAAAGTCTCTATTTAACATGGCACTTCTACCTTCCCACCTAGACTCCTTTATGCCCAACAACAGGGATGGGAACAGGTTACTCTCACCCAGTCTTGGACTTCTGTGCAAATTCTGACTGAACTGAAATGTCTCAGCACTAAATCAACACAGTACGAAATGGGATCTGGAGGTACAGAGTAACAGGCAGAAAATGGATATCACAATACAAATTATCAGATATCCCCCATGGTGGGATCGGGACAGAACTGTGCTTTACAGAGTTTAAAAACCCCAGAGCCCCACACCTACTTCTTACTTCAGAAAGGATATGACAAGTCCTTTACTCCTAAGCATGTTTGGTTGCTCTATTCATCCCTGGAGTTTCAAGTACGGTAGCTAATGACTTCCAAGCACCTGCTTTCTTCCCCATTCTACAGGCTTCCTCACACACACCTACTTCCCAGGTCTCCCTGAATGTTTTCTTTCCCCTTTTGGCTTGCCACTGCATATTTATACCCAGGTACCTCAAAGCACAAGTTGTTCCCTTGTCTGTGAATGAGGCTCTGTGGTTCCTGCTTCTCTGCCAATCTCTGTTCACCTGCTCTGTCAGACACACTTTATACAGCCACAATGGAGGCTGCACAGCTACCACTGCAACACATCCAGCCCAGCCGTGTTTACTTCTGGCCAGGCCAGTTGCAAGGTTCTGCAGAAACAGGCACCAGTTGCCACCTCTTCCTCCTAACACCAGTATACAAATTATTTTGTCTTGGGATTTGATTCTCAAAGCATTGCTTTCAGCTCCAAACACCAGCCAGTAATCAAGACTCTGTTTACATGTAACTTTTATTTCCTTACAGACTGAATACCTGATAAGCCAAACAGCAGTTGCACATTCTTGATTTCTACATCAAACTTGTCATATGCTTTATCCATGATCTCTTCCAGTGATGTACTTGAGGTATGGTGGTTGCCTTGATTGATGCTGTTCAACTATTGAATAATCACTTTTCATTATTGTTTAGAACATATTAGACACCTCATTTTCAGAGATTCATCTTTCATAGCAGCAAGATTAATCAGCAGACTGATTTACGGAATGATTTTAAAAAATATATAGGTTCACTAACTTAAAATACTACAAATGACCAGTGAAATAGTCTTCAGGGTTAGTAAATTATCAGAGTTCACCAAAAATGATAGAACTCTAAAGGAAGGGGCACAGAGCACAAACCCCAAGACTCAGGTCACATAGGTCATTCACTAACAACACCCACTCCTCCATTTCTAAACTATTTAAATGAAGAGACCTTTTAAGCTTTGATCTTTAGAAACCTAAGGATTATATACCTGAAAAGTACCAAAGTCCAGAATAAGAAGGTTGGATTTTTCATGGTGGAAACCTGTCTGTGGTATCAGAAGATAAGAAGGTTTCAGATTAATCCTCAAGTCAAGGACTTTGCGAGTTTCAATAATATGTGCAAGCCCTAAAACACAAAACAAAATGAGGATATTTTTTAAAAATCTTGAGTGTGCAGTGTAGAAAATGGTGCAGGCTTTAAAACAAATAGATGTTAAACAGCATTCAAAAGGTCATTTGGTCAGTCTTCTGTAATCCCTCTATGTAATCAAGCGAACACATGTTTCTGGAAAGATACCTGTGGCAGTCCTCTCTTTAATTTCTTCTAGCTTGGAAAGAGTGGCCGTTGTTAAGCGTTCAAGGTCCATGCCCTTGCTTGTCTGGAAGAATTCCACCATTGCGTTTATTGTTTTCTGCAAAAGAAAATTTTGTTTATGCAGTTTTCGTAATGGAATTGCAAATCCATGAATAAAAAATACAGGACTTCAAGAGAAAGAAACACTGTTAATCATTACTGAACAATACTCACTGCATCATATATAATTTCCACAGGCTGTGATTCAACAAAGAATCTCTGATCTGCAGTACTGTCTTCTGGATTATTCTCAAATTCTATTTTAAGCAGAGATGATCGTGTGTCCCCAATGGAAGCCACGAGTGAAGGAACAATGTTCTGCTGTCTCAGACCAGTTACATACCAGTGTTCAAGCTTTGCTTCTACCCTGCAAGTTAAAAGTTGACAATCTGAATGCAGAACTTATACATGCAGTTAAATATTAATCAATATTACAGGGACTAGACTTGGCCATACCAAATCAGGTGTAAGGCAGAACAAAATCGGAAAAGAATTTGGCAGAGCACCACTTTTCTGAATGTGTGTGTCTGTAAGTAGCATCAGTTTAAGGAATAAGGTAATGGTATGTATAGATGAACAGAATATGAACGATTCGCTTTCAGTTAATCCACCATGCCTTATTTAGACATAGAATTGCTCTTCTGGGCTGAGCTCAAAAGAAGCTAATTTTGCTTAACAGTTACAGCCAGCTGTGCACAGCACTAATTGGCTGAAATTTGTGATATCAATGAGCCTCCACACCTCTGCCCCAAATAACTTAAGAGGTTGTCCTGTTTCCTTTTGTTTTTTTTAAAATAGAATGAGGAGAATACACATAACGAGGAGCATATACATATCTAACCCTTTTAAAAAGTAAAGAAAAAATGCACAGCCCACCTGAAGCAGGAGGGATAGCAAGCCTATGCACTTAACTGTGAATCAAAATTTATGGCACATATATCTGTCTCTGCTTTTAAAAGAATAGATATAATCTGAGACAGAATCCATTTTTAGGTTTCATCATAGTGTCATCCCGATATATCCTAACAAGTTATAGATGGGTTTCAGCACCCCTCACACCACTCATTTAATGGCAGATACTAGACTTGAAAAGTTTCATGTCTCTAATAAGAACTGTCCAAAAAAAAACCACTAGTTTAAAAAAAGAAACATGAAACAGATAATTTAATTTAATTTAATTTAATTTAATTTCTAATCACCCTTCACCACAAGGTTCAAGGTCGGGTTACAGCAATGTAAAAATGCAATACTAAAATCAGTTAAAACAATTTACAACCAAAGGACTGGATTAGTTTTTACTATGTGCCATCAACCACGTACCACTACCACAACAGAAACTTACTTAAGGGCTTGTGCTCCTGGTCTCTGTGATATTTTAGTGCTTAAATCAATTATCTGGATTTTAAGAGTGTCTGGCACATTTCTGTCTTCTTTAATTGTAAAGGAAGTGCTTAAGAGTTTCAGGGATACCACATGGGCAACATACTAAACAGAAGATATAAGCAGTAAAGAAAGTTAGCCATACATTTCATTGCCCACTGTACTCATCAATGTCTACTAAATAAACATATATACAGCAAAGTACAATGGTAAGACAAAACTAGTATTTAAAGGATTATTGAAAAATATTAATTACTCCAAAGTTTTCTCCAATGGCTAAGTTCCAAGATGCAGCAAGACTTTATTGATGGCAAACTGCGCTAACTCTTCTGATGCATGTGTAGTTTAGGTCAGGGATGAACCAAATTGCAAGGTGGGAAGACTCCAGTCTTTCACCAAGCACATGTCTCAAAATATCAGCATAGGACTAACAAATTATCATTGGTGAATACTCCGTTTTAGAAACCAATATCCATTACATTATTCTCCCAGAACATTTAGCTTAAGCCTAGGCCTCTAGCATCTGGCCTAGCCTTTGCCTAACTATGTATGGATTGTGACCAGAATGGTGAGGCGTCTGGAAAGTCCTATGAAAACAGGCTGAAGGAGGTAGGTATACTTAGCATAGAAAAGAGAAGACATGATTGTGGTCTTGAAATGCCTTCAGAGCAGTTAGGTAGAACATGTTGCTCCAAGAGGCAAGGACTAAAACCAATTGCAGGGAAGCAGGTTTGAGTAAAGCATTAGGAAAAACTTGCTGAGAGTACGCACTCTTTGACAGTGTAACAGAATACTGCAGGCAGTAATGAGCTCTCCTTCACTGGAGGTATTTAAACAAAGGCCAAAAGAAAGGCCATCCGTCTAGGATGCTACAGTTTCACTGAGAAAGGGGGTGACTAGATAGTTCCCAAGGTCCCTCTCAACTCTATGAGCCTACTTTCCATTCAGTGGCCCTGCACCATTTGCCAGTGACAAAGCACCCAGGCTTCAAACTACTTTAAAAGTTAATGATGGTTCAATAAATTTATCTATTAACCTTAGGAGTGCTCAGCCTCTCTTGCATTCATTTTTAAAAAATAATTGTTATTAAAGATTTTCTTGATTTACAAAAGTAAATTGTCTCTTTTTCAGGTTTCAGAGTCTTTTCTACAGATCAATTACATGTGATGTGAGATATTAGTATTGTATACAGTATAAGGTTGGGGAAGAAGAGGTGGGGGGACTGACATGGGGACAAATAGAAGAGGACCCCTTCACACCAGTATGACTCTCCTTTATACACAGCCCAATGAAACAACAAGAACCCACCAACAGCAAACAAATCAATATGACTAATTTGACCCAACAATTTCTCTTGGATCCATTTTCATCCAATGTAAAAAATAAAAAGCCCTTAGAAGAAAATAAGAATTTGGAGAAAAACAACTGCCATACACACACATGATATTCCTACATTTATTAAAAGGTACAAATACCTTCTTGGGTAAAGAGAGATTGTGAGAACTGTCACTATAGCCGATGGCAGTGAAAAGCTTCGCCTTCTCTTCTTGTGTCATGAGATCATCAATAGCTGAACAAAAGGTTTGAGATATTGTCATTAGCTATTCATTTCAAGTGCTTGCTTATTTTTACAATATTTTCACATCACTTGCAGTATTTGAAGAAAAGATTCCACTAAAACTTCTAGTGAGATTTTATTGAATAGAAACCCTGAATTGCTTTACAAATAGACATGAAGTGTGGGTGTCTCTTGTTCCATTTTTACTGATGAACTCTGATATTATTTTATCACTGAAATGATGCCACAAATTTAAGGAAAATATAGGAGCCACTATAGCCAGTAATATGAAAATTTGTGCAATCCAGGCAATCCACATAAGCTAAGTATCTAGTGCCCCAGTTACTTGTAGATGCAAACCTACTTTCAGGAACTGAAAGTTCTTCTTCATCTTTTTTCTTAGATTCCTTCTTCCCCCACAATCCACTAAACCATCCACCACCTTTCTTCTCTCCATCAGTTGATTTCTTTCTCAACAGCCTTTGTCCTGACCTTATAACCTATAAATCGGAAAGTTAAAAAAATGCATGAAAGAAAAATTAGATACACTGTGGCATTGCAACCGCCAATAAGCAAAGGATGCACAAGAGATCACTCCTAAGGAAAAACTGTAAAATGAGTGTTGAATGGCAGACTAGTTTTTATTTTTTAAGCATTGCATGTTTAAGTGGCCATCCTTTCGCTTCCAGAAGACAATTTTTGGCAAAGGATAGAATGGAGATGTTTTACTACTCATAAATAGGCACTATGCAATAGGAGTCTGCAAGAAGAACAAAGGTGAACATCTTGCTACAGAATCCTAGTTGTGTTGATGGGAGCCAATTGCAGCCTTTCCCTTGATGTTCCCTAAAGTGTTACACCACTTTAGCCAGAAAGCATAATGGAACAGGTTTATTTAAAAAAAAAAATCTGGTAAAGATAAAAATTGGGTAAGTGGGGAGCACCCTGAAGAGTCTTCCCAGCTTGCAAGGGGACCCTCCCCAGAGCCCAGAGAGGGTCTCCTCATGAGCCAGAGGTGCAGCAGGCCTTTCTTGAGGCTGCTCTGCCTCCCCGCCTAACAACTGACAGGCAGACAGATCGGACGCAAGTGGAGAGCTGCCTACATTCATTGTAGTCATTTCTTAACTTTTAGAAGCAATGAAAAAAGAAAAAGTAGAGCTTACCTCAGTTTGTGCTTGCTGTCTTGCTAAAATAATATTGAACACATCTAGAGCTTTTTCTAAATCCTATGGAACAAATGCATAAAAGCAACTTTAATGTAACATTTTAGCAGGCAGTTAGCAGTTATTTCAGCAAATCTCATCAATCAGTGTGTATTAGGACCAGTCATGTGCCATCCAATGCCTTCAAAGGATGCTACCTGAATTTAATTAATTCAATTAAGCCACTTTTATTTTTATTTTATTTTTTGCTTCACAGCAAACTTGCTTTACAGTCGTTTCACAAAGCTGTGCATGGTACTCATAACTAATGTCTAAGCACTCAACAGTATGAAGATGATCAGGGACAGGGAACCTTCAGCCCATGGGCAAAACGTAGCCCACCAAGGGTCATAATTTGGCCCATGAGGCCATTTCTCCCAAACCATGGCCACACACCACACGCCTGACATCATGGGACATCAGGTGTGGTGCGGGTACCACTGTGGCTTCAAATGAACAATCAGGAGCTTAAAGTGAGCTCCCAATTGTTCCTTTGCTGAAGAAAGGTGCACAACCCTATTAGTTGATGGGTGGTGATGGCATGTCTTCCTCTAGAATGGGGGAGTGGTCTCTCTTTTGAAAACAGTCCCATGCTGCTCCTTGAACTTTTTGTTTTTTGGAGGTTCAAAAAACAGCATTCTGAAGTCCCAGCAACTGGGCCCTGTGTGTAATAATGATGTCAGATGATTGACAAGTGGGCAACCCCACCCGCTTGTCAAGTTTGGCCCATTTTCTGCCAAGCAGAAAAAAATCCCCTCCACTGGCATACAGCCTTAGCCTCTTCTGCTACATTGGTGTAATTTGGGAATAAGGGTGAAATTGAACTAACTGCTTGGTCTGCATCTTAAGCTGCCCTTTCCCCGTGTCTGAATTCTGTTCAGGGTTGGCATACCAGCTGCAGTGCGTTGTTAAAAACAGTTTAAGGCTGGGGGCCACTGGATGGGGGAACATCCATCCTCCCTTCCTCTAAGGAATATGTGTACATGCATTGATAGGTATAAAGTCAGTGCTGCAGTCAGCAGTGTTTTAGGTCCAAACTTATTATTCCTCTTGCAATACCATTACTATTACTAGTAGAACTGTGGATAGAACTGAGTTGAATCTCTCTGGATATTTGGATCTCTCCCTCTAAGACCAGAGAGCTGTACTTAGTAGAACACTTCATGATGCATTAGCATCTCTTACATTTATGTAGTTAGTGTGTGGGACGTGTTTTGTGTTTTAAGACAATAAAAACTTTACACTGAACTGTGTGGACAAGGAGATTTTTAACCATCAACTCTGGAAAGGCTGACAACTGGAGGGCAAGAAGACACTGAAGCTCTGCTGGACTACTACTCTGCTAAAGCTGTGCATACTCTGCTGATCACACTGGTCAAGGTGTGACATCATATTGCCACCATAACATAAAACATGCTATGTATTTATATCCTGCTAATAGTATCCAATGTTGCTTAGCACCTACCATAAGTAAACTCTCAGTCTCATTCCAACAAAATAAGTCAGCTCTTATTGTTGAAGTCAGTATTAGAAAATATAGCTACAAAATGATTTCACAAGGTAATATTACACATGGATTAAAACATTGCCAGAGTAGAAAGAAATTGAGAAGTTTTTGTATTTGTGGAGGTGTCACCCCTTTCCCAGTTTATGGCAATGCATTGCATTTACAACACCACACACTCTAGAATCACATCAAATACCTGCAACTGTCTCTGTGTTTCTTCTGATACTTTGGTTTGTGTCAGTTTGCTTTTATAAACATTTTTGTAACTTTTCAGAAGCTGCCGATGATGCCTTATGTTACTCCATGACCACATGCAGCTGTATCGTCTGATATGGACTTCAAGGATGCTATTTCCTGCATATTTCCACCTGCAAAAAAACACACAACCCCAATTACATTTTCAATACAAATGACAAGATGAGAAATTGGTGCAACCTGGAATAATACTACAGAACAGAGACTGGCAGAAGAATGCAATAGATGGGGCAAGGGATCTCAAGTTTCAGAGGTTTCACAGGAGCAGCAAGTAAAATACTTTTCTTTAAAGTGGGCTACTGAAGCAAAGAGAGCTTGGAGGGAAACCTGGAGTGGTGTGTGAAACAAATGACAGTCCAGTTCAGGTTGCATTATTTCCAAAGATGCCATGGAATATAAACTTTTTTGTTCCCCATTTAATTTCCAAAAATCTGAGAAGATACATCCATTGCACATACTCAAAATATTTGAGAGTTGGCTGCTGAGAGTCCAGTCATGGGCTTTGCAAACTGGGAAGAAGCCACAACTCCTCACAGGAAAAATAAGAATTCCCCCTGTAAGAACAGACTACAACTGACATTTGACACGTATAGGATATGGGCTATACCGCGTAGGGGGGCATTTAGAGTTGACCAGCTTAGTCATGTCAGGGATGATAAGAGTTGCAGTACAAAAACATCCATTGACTCAAGATTGAAGAACATGGGGCTAGAGGGTGGGAAATCACTCTAGTTTCCAACTTAAGCACAAAACTGTTTAATATTCTTATAAAACAGTTGCTACCTATGTGTCAATTTGTTTCAATAATATAAGCCAACCAACAGCCTCAAAAACAGGGCAAGATAACAAAAGGGGTAGTAGCAGTAGAGAAGGATTTCAGTTTCTTTAAGCTTGCTTTAGAAAAAATGGGAAAAGACCAAGAGAGACCTGATATTTCTTATGAACACATCCTACTTTCTCACAGATCACCGTGTATGCATGGTGGTGGACACTTACAGCCCATACAGGAGTTCTGTTTGACCATCCATGTGAAGAACACTTTAGGAATGCTGTTAGCTGTCCTGAGTTATGAGAAGAATTAGCTATCTTGCCATAAGCATGTAAGAAGGTTAAAAAGCAAGAACAACAAATACAGAAAGGTCTACAACTTACCACTGCTTGGCATTCTTATGCAGTGGTACCTCTGGTCTGTACTTTCTGTATGGGAAATTTCGAACCATATAATCTATGGACTCCAGAAGGTCGATCATACTAAGGTACTAAACAAATGAAGGGGGACATGGTATCTTACCACCAGGAAATCACAGTATTTAAAGCATTCAGCTATGAGACTAAAGACTGCCATACTAGAGACAAGACAAAGGTCTATTTAGTTTAAATAACTGTATTGGACATACAAGTATCCTTTTCTTATAAAGAAAGAAAGGAATAGCCATCACTCAGTAGTTGTCCCTGGCACAGAGGTATGTTGTGTCAGAATACAGAAGTCCTAATTTTTAGCCAACAGATCTTTCTTAACAGATTCAATTCAAACCATATACAATGGTACCCCCAGTCACAAACTTAATTTGCTCCAGAGGTCTGTTTGTAACCCGAAACCGTTATTTTGCTAATGGCGCCTCCTGCTGCTGCCACGCTGCCGGTGCGTGACTTCTGCTCGCATCCCGGGGCAGAGTTCGCAACCGGGAGCATCTAGTTCCGGGTTAGCAGAGCTCGTAACCCGAAGCATTCGTAAGGAGGACGGTACGTAACATGAGGTTCCACTGTACTAAGAACATGAAGCTTTCTTCAGAACTTAAGGCAAATTAATGCTGATCACAATACAGTGGAATCTCTGGTTACGTACTTAATTAGTTTCAGAGGTCCGTTCTTAGCCTGAAACTGTTCTTAACCTGAAGCACCAGTTTAGGTAATGGGGCCTCCTGCTGCTGCCGCACTGCCGCCGCGCGATTTCTGTTCTCATCCTGATGCAAAGTTCTTAACCCGAGGTACTATTTCTGGGTTAACGGAGTCTGTAACCTGAAGCGTATGTAACACGAGGTACCACTGTACAGCAAACCTCTATTGAGAGAAATACATTCCTTACACCAGGGATGTGAACCTCTGCCCTGTGGGCCAATCCTGTCTCACCAGAGGGTAAAATTTGGACTGTGAGGTCATTTGCGTCATGCCACACCCACCTATCAAACAGCTGGTGTTACTGGGCAGTGTCAGCAGATTGGGGAAAGAGTTCTAACCTGCTGAGTGCTGCTTCACCAACACATTCTCTATAGGAAAATGCTGAAGAAGCAGCACCTAGACACACACGCTTCACGGATCAACTGTCAGTTATGTCGGTCATGATGCTGATTGACATGTAACAACCCACCTGTAAAAGTTGGCCTGCAGGGTGTGGGGAGAAAATGATATGGCCCATCAGACCAAACAGGTTTTCCACCCCTGTCTTTCACCAAACTGGGAGAAATACATGTTCCTTACTCTAAAAATGCTCAAGAAAATAGGCTCTATCACATTTCACTAGTTAAACATGTAGTTTTATAACGTATTTATAAGGTACTTGTCCTCATACACATTCTTCCAGTATGGTTTGCGAAGTAACAACATGAGCAAGTAACTAAGAGCAAGCCCTACACAGGTGACTGAAGTTAATGGCACAAAACTAAAAGAAGATCATAAAGTTGCAAGCCATCTTACCTGTGGCTTGGTCAGTTCAACTGAAATGCTCTGGACTTCCATGCTCCCAACAATCTTAGGAGTTTGTAGTTCAAGTTCTGCATGAGGGTTAATATACAGCTTTGCAGATGCTGATACTGGTTTAAATACTTTAATGGGGGGGGGAGAGAGAAACAAGTCCTTAAATCAGAATTAGCATAATACTATGAAGTTAAAAGCAGTGTTGCACTATACAATATACTGTAAAAAGTAACTACTGAAGTAAAGAGTTGCTGCCCCTCACTACCAGCAGAGGCAAGAATTGTGTAGCCACAAACCCAAATTCTGTCCTTCATACTTACTATACTGATCATTTGGAGGCTCTTGGCAAGGTGAAGGGACTCCCCTTTTCAACTGCTCCTGTAAATGACAAAAATAAACCTTTAAACATCGGAAACATGCATATTCAAACTGGGGCACAGTTAGAAACTGGGATGGAAAAGCTATTCACCACATGACTCCTGGAACTTGGGTTGTGGTCGCCAACACAGAATGTCTAATTGCATTTTTTTTTAAATCAGCAACACTTTTTATTTATTTTTGGGCTGCAAGCTTGCCACAGGCTATGGAGCCGATACACTCAGGCTTTTCGTTTAACGTCTCCCCCACCACCACCATCACAGCCTTCAAGAACTAATGCCTGCCCTCTTCCCAGGACTACCAGATGCTCAGTTTCTGAAAGGATGTGCCTTAAGCTAAATAACTGTAAACCCATGATGGGCACACGGTATTCTTCTTTATTTCAGTGTGCCCCTCACAAGGAAGTGAAAGGTCCCCCACCCACTACTATTTCCCCACCTTTGGTGTAACTTTCAGCCAGGCTGCTGCAGTGTTCCTTTCCGCAAAGGCATCTTGCATGGACTCGGAGGCGTCGCCTTCCCCTGTGCAGTTCCAAATGAGTCTCCCTTCTGCACAAGACATACAACAAGCCTACCATGCCACCCACCACTTCTGTCCCTTCTCCTCAGTCCCCTACCTTGGAATGCCAAGGAGACCCAAGCAGACCAAGGGGGTCTGTATGTTGTACTCGCCCTGGCGCCCCATTGGTGCTCACTGGAGGAAGGCTGATGACCAGAGCTGTCCTAAGCATATCTGGCGCGTGGTGCAAAGCTCCCTCCGGCGCACGCACACACACCCGTTTCCCAGAGCTTTTTAGGGAGGACAGCAGCAATTTTAATCCGGAGTCTCAGGTACCAGAGACAGCAACTAGACTTCTGAAATTGTTCACAACTGGACCACCCCTTCTTGCAAAACACGCCTGCTGCCTGGTTAGTTTCGAATGCTGAACTGGGGTGTCAGGATTGGTCATTGTCCTCTTCAGATCACCACACAAACGCTTCTTGTTCTTTTATAACTTTTTATTGTGTATTAACAAAACAATCTTATAAACGGTTCTTAACTATTCTTCCTCAGAGTCACTTATTTCAGCTACCTTCTGAGCTCTGCTTCTCCGTGATCAGCCACTCTCAAAATGGCGAAGGCTTTCCCGCTAGAGCTGGGTTGTATCTCCCCTCCTCCGAATCTGAGCTAGAACTGAATCCTTGCCTTTCCTGGGAACATCCTGTCCCTCCCTGTTGTTCTTGTTGCTCTCTTCTGTTAGCTTCACTGCTCTCCTTCCCCCCTTGGGGAAAGCTTTCTCCCTCTGAGAAACTGGAAACTTCTAACTCTAACTCTTCCCTGACATGGGGGGTGGGATCGCTTTAGTGAAGCTCAATTCTGACATAATTGTCTCACGACTTCTGAGTTCCAATTCATACGTATAGCTTGCATATAATAAAAATATTTACAGAAACTGTTCCACAGCTTTTTCTCCAAAACAGTATTACACTTTCATAGATTGTATCTCTTGTGCTGAAGACTATCTAAAATAGTATTCCTGTGTTTTTCAAAGTAATCCCAATGAACAGAACTTGCATGTAACCATACCTATTTGGTCTAAATTTTTCACCTACTCCTTTGAAAGGCTGCATGTAAAACATGTAGGCTGACCATCTAAAGTAGACAACCGCAAAGGAAAACATTGGAGGAGGATGTGGGAAACAAGTTGCATGGGAATCAAGGTGTGGGAAACAGAGGAAAACAAATGTTTCATTTGACACAACACAACAGAAATAAATATGAGGATTTAACTCGCAAGTAAGCACATTAATAACTGAAGTATGATAACTCAAGCTAAATGACACGAGATTTTCCCTATTTTCCTTCCTCTATAAGCAAATATATTGCAAAACTGGTAGATTACTGCAGTACCAAGAAATAATTCTGCAGATGTGAAAGAGAAACACAAAATTTAAGCCATATTAGTATTTCAACCAGGAAAAGGTGGCCATAAATTTATGAATGTTCTCACTTCCCTGTTACTTATAAAATAATGCAATAAAAGAAAGGAATAAATAAAATAATGCAATAAAGGAAAGAGGTTGTTTCCATCATGCTATTTGTGTTGTGATTTAGCTCTTGTCTCATAACTGTGTTGTTAACACTCTTTGGAATGAGGATATTAGCGATTCAAAAACCAGTTTCCAAAACAGACTGATACTCTTGTTACTGAGACACACTAGAGTTTATATACAGACGTTTTTTAATTAAGGAATTGCAAACAATCATGAATCTAAATTATAAACTGTAACAGCTTCTGCTCACTGTTAGATAAAGTGTTCTTATCATTGAATCCCCAACTTCCTGTTTAGATAGTAGGATCTCATGACCAGAGCCATATGGCAAAAACATTCAAAATGAAGCAGAACGTATGCAATTGTTGTTCATATGCACCATCTCTGCAAACTGATTACTTTATATATTTGTCAAATATTTATGTCCCAAAGATTTAGACAGCATTGTTTCTACAACCTGTATTAAGGATCTGGAGCCAGACTTTATGCCATTTGGTTAATGGAAACTATGAATGCACTAACCGTTCCTGGTCACAGAATCAAAATGAGTAGTTCTGCTTTTCCTTACTAGGTATTGATGATCATTATTTTGTGCTGTTGACTTGATTTTTATTCTTCTCAAATTCTATTTGCTAGGACTGATTATCTATCAGATAGCTATTGTCCCACTGCATTACTCACGCTGAAGAAGAAACTTGCCATTTCTTCATACATGCTATTAAGTCTATACCACAAAGCATATCTGTTATCAGGAAAATTAAATCCTCTTCCAATGTAAGTGATTACATTATTTTAAGCTATTAGGCACAATGCCTTAGGCTACAGTTGGGTCTTGTGCTGACCAAGAGGAAGCTCCCTATCTAGATTATAGATAGAATCACTTCATTGAAATAGTTCCTTTCTATTGTGTTAGACAAAAATGAAACTTCTACAGACCAGCAGTTTGAATATCCATCCCAACTCAGCATATTAAAAGTAAGTATGTGGACTTATACACCATAGGTCCAACTTACTGCTCTCTCAGATCTCGGGCATTAATCTTTCCTAACCATGCTTGAGGAGATCTAGATTCTAGATCCTTAAACTGGGGAATCCAGGTACTGAATCTGGAAACAGCTGCATACAAAGCGTGCGCACACACACAACACCGGAGCAGTCTAGTGCTTTGAGCAAAGAATGCCACTTCCATGGCAGTCTCACAAAGATGGCAACCATAAGCAATGCACACCTGGAACAATCAATTAATGCTAACTAGAAAAAGAATGCAAATCAAATGTTTTCTTCTTCTTCTGGGAAACATGTAGAAAGGCTAAATGTATGCCTGACAGTTCCAGAAAAGCAACACAGCCACAAATGCCCAAGACTTGGGGTGGGATATGGTCTAAAGGCACATGAGGTAGACACTTTGCTGAAGCTAAGGAAGTCTGCGTCTAGGCAATACCTGGATAGCTGTCTGCCCAGGAATTTCAAGTAAATCACCTTCAGTTCCATGACAGAAGAAAGGCAGGATACAAATGTGTCAGGGAACTGACATCGGAGCTAGAGGCGGAGAGAAGGCTCTCAAATGATGCTGGAGAAGGCTCTCAAATGATGCTGGAGCAGGGAGAGAGGCAGCTCCGCAGATGGGGAAGCAAATCAGCGCAACACCAGGGATAGAATCATAGAATCCTAGAGTTGGAAGAGACCACAAGGGCCATCGAGTCCAACCCCCTGCCAAGCAGAAAACACCATCAGAGCACTCCTGACATATGGTTGTCAAGCCTCTGCTTAAAGACCTCCAAAGTAGGAGACTCCACCACACTCCTTGGCAGCAAATTCCACTGTCGAACAGCTCTTACTGTCAGGAAGTTCTTCCTAATGTTTAGGTGGAATCTTCTTTCTTGTAGTTTGGATCCATTGCTCCGTGTCCGCTTCTCTGGAGCAGCAGAAAACAACCTTTCTCCCTCCTCTATGTGACATCCTTTTATATATTTGAACATGGCTATCATATCATGGATATAGAGGGGCTGATGGGGGAATCGGCGAGAGGGCTCCAGGACTCTTCACCGGACACCAGCGGGGAGAGCACGGGTCCTCCACTACCCACGCCCACCCTGCGCAGAAGACTTCCGCGCAGAGAAAGTAGGAGGAGACTGGGTGTCAAACAACTTTTATGTTGGAAAAGATTTAAGAAACGCCCACTGACGGATTCTGCTAGCGACTGAGGCAGCCACGAATTGAAGGGCTGTCCAGACAGAAAGGTTTAACAAGGCAACATAACCAGGAGAGGCGGCAACTTACGCACGAGCAACCCCATACCCATTACAAAATGTAAGGGGGAAATTTATAGAATGCAGAATATAAATCTGGATAAAAGTAAATAAGGGCTGAAGTTCAGTGGTAGAGCACATGCTTTCCATGCACAAAATCCCAGGTTAAATTCATGGCATCAGTCATAGGGTTACAAGGCTAGGAAAGGTCTCTGCTTATGGTTTTGGAGAGTAGACTGTAGCAGGTAATCCAAGTCACTATAAAGCAGCTTCAAATGTGGGGGAAACTAAAGAGGAATTTGTGAAATCAAGCATGGCTGAGTGGGCACAAGATGTGGGTCACAATATTGATTATGAATTATGGGGAAAGCTGTGGAAAATAAATTTGAATTTTATGGCATGATAAAAGAAAATATTATGAAAATGGCCCACAGATGGTATTTAACACCCACCAGATTGACGAAAATGTCTAAAAAAGGAAAAAGCTGTATGTTGAAAGTGTAATGAAATTGAGGGATCTTTTATTCACATGTAGTGGTCCTGTAAAATCATTAAGGCATATTGGGAAACTATATATGATGAATTAAAAAAGATTCTTAAAAAAACTCTTGGGAATAGTAACAACGGCGGCGCCCAAAAAACCAAAAGAGCTTACTACTATATGCCACTGCCACAGCTAGAACCTTATTGACACAAAGGTGGAGAACAAGTCTAGTACCCATTAAGGAAGAATGGCAGTATAAAATGTTCAAATATGCTGAACTGACTGATATGACGAACCAGATAAGAGAAAATGAAGATAAAGGAATACAAGGAGGAATGGACAATGTTTACTGAATATTTTAAGAACCTGTATAAACGAATACATAGCTTAGCAGGTCTTGTGTAAACAATCCAGCAGAGTAGAAATAGACAGAGTTTTTAATAGATAACAAATTGGAGGATTAAAAAGACGTGGATTACGCAGAGTAGTAGAAAAGCAAAGGAACTAGGAAAAGGGTGGAAGGGAAGTCATATGGTGTATGTATACATGCTGTATTTGGTATGAAGTTATAAGCGGGACAGAGGGAGGAAAGGGGAGGAGGGGGTTAAATATGCTCTCTGTTCCTGTTTTTGAAAATGCAAATAATAATAAAAAGCTGCTTCAAATGATAATAAATAATTTTGAAACTTCAGCCACATCATATTTAGTTGCTATTTAATATTTACGGCAACATAAAATAAGAAAATCACAACATATGTAACAATAACGTACTAAAAATTAGCAAGAACCATCTGTTGGCCATTAAATGTGTTAGCTCATTTTCAAGTAATCACATTACTGAAGAAGCCTGACAACTTAATCTGCTTAACAGCTAAAAGAGTGTTTTGGCAACCAAAGCCACCTCAACAAGGGAATGGGGGGGGGCATATACTATTTCGGGCAAACATAGTTCTTTAAAAAATAAAATGAGTCTATTCAACAGCAAGGCATTTAATATTAAATTAGCGTTCAATAATTTCCAATCAAAAAGATAATACTTTATCCCTTGCAGGGCAACTCTTAACCATTGCAAAAGAGCTTGCTTCTTTATTTAAACAGAAGTTCCTATACCACCTTCAGGGGGGGCTAACAACATAAAATACTTTTTTTTTTTAATGCATCAGAGACAGAAACCACAAATAAACACAAGCTTTTAATGAAATATTAAAGGCACCCCTGCTATAAGGGATGGGAAGGTTTGGGGTGAGGTTTACAGGCAGGAGGTGGGTGGGTAGAGGCTCTAAGTGGGGGAGGGGTCAGCCAGCAACACAACAAGGGTGGCACCCCACACACACACACACACACACACACACACACACACAGAGGGGCTTTAACTTACCAGTATTTCTTCCCTGGAAGCATGATAATACATTTCACTCTGCACATTCCAGTAGGCACTGAGAGAATCAAGACGCAGAAGCTGAAAGAACAAACACATCTCATCAGCTGTTAAAATGTACAATATAAAATCTTTCACCAAATAGGAACATCTTACTTTTAAAATGAGAGTGCAATTCAGTCCAAGCGTCCAAAAGCAAACTTTACATTAGAAATTACAGTGAATTTAGTGTAGCCATTCACTAGGTATTTTGCACACTTTATCCTAAATCCTAAACTTGAAGAATACTGTATAGCTAAAGCAGCTTCGTCACACTGGCCACGTGACCCGGAAGTGTCTCCGGACAGTGCTGGCTCCCGGCCTCTAGAGTGAGATGAGCGCACAACCCTAGAGTCTGTCAAGACTGGCCCGTACGGGCAGGGGTACCTTTACCTTTTAAAGCATAAAGAAGGTAGAGAGAAACAGTGAAGTAGTATAAAATGTCTCCATGCTAGGGTATTTGTTAATTCCTGATAAGCCAGCAAGCATGGTGAATTCTAATTGTTATGTACTAAGCTTGGATCCTAGAACAATAGGCAAGTAGGATCCTAGAATACAACAACTGATTGGCTTGCAGGAAAAGACCAATCAGGCTCCAGGAGGAAGTTAATCAGCCTATTAGGCTGGCAGGATCGTAGAATGCAACAACTGATTGGCCTGCAGGAAAAGACCAATCAGGCTCCAAGAGGGAAGGAGAATCAGCCAATCAGACGGGACTCATTGTGTAAATAATGTATATAAAAGCCTGAGGTTTGGGGGGCAATTCAATCACTGTTTTACAAGCTGCAATCACTACAGGACTCTGAGTATATTTCAGTAATGTTCAGATGAAGCCAAGTTTTTCTGAAAAGCAGATTTTCACAGTTAGACTGCAGTACTCACGAGAGAGGAGAAGCCTCTACTGTTCAAGTGGGGGTAGGGACAAAAATACCACAGGTGTAACAAAAATAGCTTTGAATCCTGGTAACTGGTTAACTAAGAAATAAAATTTCTGCTCTTAAACTTTGTATCAGAGGTTCTGACCGTACCTTGTAAATGATTTTTGCAGCCTCATTTAAAATGCAAGGAGTCCAGTTTTCATTAGTAGTCTGGAAATAGAAATAATTGAATTTAACTTATGTTTGTTTTATTTCAAACGCTTTGTATGCTATACTACCCACCCCAGGTAGTGGATACCAGGCATTTCCCAAATAATCTCAGGACGAAAAAGGTTAGTTGGTATGATCCAACTTCTTTCCCATGTTTTGACAGAACAGCATTTTGAAGAATCCATTTTTAAAGATCAGGTAAGTAGTATAAAAAATTTAAACATATTTTCAATAAAATAATTCCCACATAAACAAGCCCTAAAATTTCAGGGGATAGAGAGCAAACAGAAAGCTAAAGCACTATGGGTGGAATCCAGAGTACAGTAGCTAATCTGCTTGCCAAGGAGTTGTTGTAATCTTCCCATTTCCAGCAGCAGTGTCCTATAAGTACCCACAAGTTTTGAGGCCCTCCAGAGCAAGGACCACAGGAGGAATGGGGCTTCCACTGGAAGCAATTACTGTCCCCTTCTTCTGAGTTTAAACTCTGCTGATTTCGCATATGAATATTTCCTTCCCTTGGCTCCATTTCCCCCATATAACCCTACTTCTTTGCTCCAGAAAGAATACAAATGACAGATGATTTTCACAGATGACAGCAGTTTTCATTTGCATCAGCACTGAGGAAAGAGTTATTTTCTAGACGATTCCTTCTCAGCCAACAATCTAGAAAAATATTTTCTAGGTGGCCTTGACCTCTTGCATTTTTCCCCGAGGCTATTGGGCAACTAGTAATATTTCATTTTTTCATACAATAAAGCTGAAATCCATGGTTTGTCTTTGATCACACAGCAACCTTATTTCCAGGCTGTATTATATGAAAAGCTCATAATAATTATATCAACATTTCCATTTACCTTTAAATACAAGTACACATTCCTAAGTAAATTACAATTCTCAAACTAATTTCCTCTTTATTTAATCAAAAGCATGGAAATATGCTTTCTTGGTTCCCTCCCTCCTCAAAAACAGTAAGCATTACCAGTAAGCTAAGCTCCCCCAATGTCACTCCTAAGGAAATTGGTCGGCTAGGATCTGTGATCTAAAAACAATAAAAGTAGGAATTATTATTATATGCAATATGAAACATCTTAGAACATTTTTTGTTTTTGAAAGCCTTACTTACAAGTGTAAAAAAAGAAGTATTTGGGTAATAACCAGCTAAGTAATACCCCGTGTAGAACCAATGAAATTAATGGACTTAAGTCTGTTGATTGCCGTGGGTCTTGTCTAGATTATTATAATGTACTTTCCACCTTTGAAGACAATTTGGAGGCATCAATGGGCATTGGAGGCATCCAGTGTTTAAAAATCACTTTCCCCATCACCGCCATACAATCCTTGCCGAAAACTATGGTCTGCTTCAGAGACCCTTCTCAGAGCCTCTCCCCCACCTCCAAATGCGTGGCAGGTGGGCACAGGACAGGGCCTGCCCAGTGGTGGCAACCATAATTAGGTTCATAGCGAGACTCATCTTCCTGAAAGGAGCAAAACCCTTCTTAGTTCAGCAGCCTCGTGCTGGACACTGCAACTTCCAACTGCTATTTTAGATTATGGTTAACCTGGATTATTCTAGCGATGTTGTAATTTACTATTTTATTTTGATATTTCTTGAGTTTTGTAAACCAACTTGATTATATGCTTTATTAAATGTTATGGGGTGAACAGTGCAAAGGAATACAGTAGAATTAACTTTGTTTGCCACCACTAAAAGGAATTCACATTACTTACATCATCCTCATACTTTATATGGATGCTTGTGATTTTGACTTGTACATTTTTTATAACTTGTGTTGCAAGCTTTTCCAAAAACGTATCTTTCTTCTCTTCTTTTGGTTTATCTAAAAACATAAAAAGTGCAAGTCAGCCCCAACTGCAAAACTTTCATTTCATTAAAGATTCAAACTATGACACTAAGCAACATTTAATAAAGCAACAGTGAGAGTGAATACCTTTGCTTTCTAAGATTCCGGATAAAGGGGGGGGATTCTGTTTAAGTTCCATCTTCTCTACATGGGCCAATTTATATTTATATTTGAAGGCAAGGAAGGAAATAAACTTGATAGAAGGTCAATGCTCTCAAGTCAGGCATAGGCAAACTCGGCCCTCCAGATGTTTTGGGACTACAACTCCCATCATCCCTAGCTAACAGGACCAGTGGTCAGGGATGATGGGAGTTGTAGTCCCAAAACATCTGGAGGGCCAGGTTTGCCTATGCCTGCTCTCAGTAAATCACAGACAAAAATTCATTCATGGAAAGGGCCCCCAAAGTGCTGTTGTTTTTACTTAAATTGAATCACATTCTACACAGTACTGATTTCAAGTTGCTATTATATCTCCCCAAGTTTATTGCCATCTGTAAGAGGCTGGCAGGCCACCGGAATTGGCTTGGCAGGCCACTTCTCAGCAACAGGCCACCATTAAGACACACTCCACACATAGGTTTAATGTTACATGAACTAGTTTCAGGCAGGTATGCTTCCCCTCCCCATCTCCAGTGCAGCCACAAGGAGACTGTAAACTTTCACTTTTGTTTAACATGTCTGAACATTAGCTCTATAAAGTTGCCTTGTTTCCATAAACCATAGTGAAGACCAAGTACAGCGCTTCAAGGTTCAGACATAACATTAAACCACAGTTACTTAAAAATTGAAGCAAAAAATTCCAATCTGCTCACTGTAGCAGTGCTAGAAAGGGGGACAGGAAGTACCTACATCTAAGACTCAGACATGTAATGTTAAACCATAGCTCAGCATTACATCCAAACTAGGTCAGTGAGCATTTCGTTCACAGCATCCAGCATTCCCCCAAGTTAAACAGAAATTTGTCAGAAGCCTCTAAACCAGGCAGAGGTTCTTTTGACCTCCTTTCAACACATTTCAGATTCAGCTAAAATAGGGTTTCCCCCCTACATAAAGGCACTGTACAATTGTCTACCTCCAAATTAACAGTCAAACACAACAAATGTTTCCCAGACTTACTCTGTCTTGCACAACACTACACATTTTTTCTCAGAAATTTCTTCACCCTACATTTTATGTTGCTTGTTTCCCCATAATCCTTATCAGCACTTTACAGATCAAAACCACGCATCTGTACTGACTTCTACAGCAGTAACTAGACTGTTTTGCAGCAAAAATCAACATGAAGTCTTGCTCCACCTTAGAAACCAACCGAATTTATTTATGTCTTCATAGACTGGAATCCACTGCATTTGATGTACCTGAACCAAGTCCAAAAAAGCTTATGCCATGATATACCTGCTGGTTTCTATTATGCTAAAATTATTCTACTTACTGTTTTATAACTGTATTAAGGCAGCTTCAGACTTACCTTACCTAGCCCAAGACCCTGAATAATTGTCAATGAGTGTCGAATGATGATTATTTATTTTTATTTTCTAAATATGAGCCTACCCTTAATGCCAAAGTCTCAAGGTAATTAACAAAACAATTAAAATGTTTAAAAAACATTTGGTAAAAACAAGAATAAAAATACATGCAGCCAGTGCTTTTTTTCTAGAAAAATAGGTGCTGGTACTCACCATGAAGTTGTTACAGTGAATGTCACATTTTTAACAACAAAAAAGAGGTGCTGGTACCCATCATGAAGTTGTTACAGTAAGTGCCACACTTTTTAACAAACAAAAAAAAAAAGAGGTGTCGGTACTGCGTAGCCTTGAGTACCCCCTGAAAAAAGCACTGCATGCAGCCAAGAATAATTAATAACAAGGTGGGAGAGGGAGATTATAAATTATAAAAGTATTAATTATAAAAGCACCTAACTAGCATTACAGGTTGCATGAACAGGGCAAGCTTTCACCTGATTTCTCCAGGCACCTAAAGTACTGGGAGCACACCTGGAGAACATGACTAAGGCATATGAATTTCACTCAAGAACTATTTCACACAAACCTGGAAGCCTATGCCAATACCCATTTTAGGAATGACTCCAACAAGCAACTTGTAATATTTAGCCTATTTACCATCTTGAATAGTGAGATGGAAAGGCAGTCTAAAAACTGTAAAATATCTTAACATCAGATCCTTAAAAGGCAGAAGGCAGTAAGTCTCACACATTCTTATTGAAGTATACAGCCAGAGAGTTCCAAGCAAGAGCTGTTTTGCTAAGGACTGCTGATCTTTGCAAAAAACTGGGCACAGAAATAGGGCAGAAAACAGGCAGTTTGGTAGGTTTCAGTGAATATTAACCAAGAACTATCAAACAATGCTTTCATCAGTGCTATAACTGCTGAAAGGCAAAAGCTCAGCAGGACTGTGTACGAATATCCAAAACCATAACATTCTTTAATTAATCAAAAGTATTGCTTTGATTGCTGAGAAATATAAACAGCTCAGCATAAGATTAAAAGGTCACAAATGAATGGAATGAGAGAACAGAATGTCAATAAAAGAAGGGGATGTTCTTTTTAAAACACCTGAACACCTTTTCATTAGCACTGGAACATCTTATGGAGAAGTTCAAGGACAGAAGGAAAAAGTACATTTATTTCTGAACTTCAGGGGGTATCAGGTAAACTAAAACAAGTGACAAACAGATGTTAGGGAGAGGATTAATCTGAGTGATGTTCTATTGGGCATTATCTTCAGAATGGTTTAGGCCTGTGGAAAGGAAATACTTGGATGATAAAAGAGGGAGTTACAACTGAGAAGGTAGTCCAAATGTGTCAACCATCTGGAATGATAATGCGAACGAGTACACTTAAGTATGAACCTACTACAGACTTCTTTCTGTAACAAATGCATCATTTAAAAATGTAACCAGCTGTGTTAAGCCTTTCACTACTGTGTTCACTGGAATTCATTCAGGGGAAAGAGCCCTTAATCCTCTTGCAAAATCAAATCTGAACAGCTATTGCTGGATTGTGCCCAACTGAAGTTTGAAGGCCAAACAATTCAAGCACTAATTTGAGCAGGAACTACCCAATTTCTGCTTTAACAGACATTATTATTGTAATTATAATTAATTTAAAATCAATGTGGTTTGTTTATATCCAGTAAAGTCAAAGTCTCACTAACTTACTTGCTGGCCTAAAAGAAGGTTGCACATATTACTGCATTTTTTTTTTTGTTAGCTTATAAAAAGAAAGCAGCAGAAAAGGAATATTCAACACACTGTGCTAGTTATACCCACCTTTTGAGTGACCATTACCTTTAAATGATTTCTTAAAACGCTTTTTAGTCTTTTTAGACTTACGTCCTTCTCAATGTAAGCAATTTTACAGAAAGAAGATAAATTACAGTTAGGCAGGCATCATTAAAGGAAGCAATGAAAATAAAGGAAAACAAAAAATAAGATTATTTAGGCAAGACATTTGGAGTATAGAAGCATAGAGTTAGTTTGCAGCTCCAGTATAAAACCATTTCACTATTTAATACTATTCTTTTTTTCCAAATGAGACTATAGAAAATGGATTTACAGCAAAATTATAAAATCTAAAGAGGGACTACAGCCCTGGGCCTACTCAGAGTAGACCTACTGAAATTTACATGGCTAATAGATGATGTTAATAGGTCTACTCTAAGTGGCTAAGCTACTACAAACAAGGAAGACATCTTGAGATACACCTTCCTTCAGCAAACCTTCTATAATTTAAAGACAAAGTTTTATAACAATTGCTGTATCTGCCACTGAGAAGCAGTGAGTCCACTGTGGGACAAGATTCTGGCAGACATCCACCATTAGTCATACTCAAAATAGACTCACTGAAATCAGTGGACTTGAGTAAATTAAATTCATTGGTTTCAATGGGTCTACTCAGAGTGAACTTAGTTGGATATCTCACTCCATCCTTAAAACAGTCCATGTTCCCTAATCATCCCTAGCTGCCTGCAAAAAAAAAAAAAAAACAACCCCGGGGCTCCACTTCCCAATTAGTCTGTGTATGAAAGGAGGAAAAATTAATCAGACTAAGTAGAGCAAGGGTGCTAAAAAAACAACCACAATGGGGCTCCCTAGACAATTTCAGAAAGTAGGCAGTTTTCTAAATACATGGGTCTCGTCTAGGCCTAGCTCTGGGGTAGTAGGAGGCTGGTAGTTCCATCAAGTCTACAACCCAAAATACTGAGATCTGGAGGCAGAGAAGACTATTGCTGGACTTAACTCTCTTTGTGAGCAAAACTGAAGAGAGAAGGGTAAACTGCCAGGGCTAAGACTTCCTGCACATGTGCTCTGAAAAAAGATGAATATGCAGAATCCCTGCAGCCACAGAGACAGGAAAACAGCATTCACAGTCTATTTATAGCCAAGTCTCTCCTCTTTCTCTTTTTAAATTTGCTTACTAGCTAGGTGAGAAGCTTTTACATAAGGCAAGAAAAAAACATTTTAAAAAATGGATACTCTGAAGTCATGGAAGAGCATATGACTCCACTACTGGATTAATTTACAACCAAACAATGCCATCATCTACATGTTTCATTCACAGAACCCATTCCAAGGAGACATGACTAAGACTGACATGCTAATCAATGGAATACTTTTCTTACGAAAAAAGAATGCTTCACCTCAGCAATGGGAATAATGGCTTATACCCAGAGATGTCTTACACAAGTGGAAAAACACTTCTGCTTGTGAAAGCAAGCCCCAACAAATTTGTCTAATTTCCCCATCCTGCACCATACCCATCTCATGGCATTCCACAGGATGCACCAACCCTTGGGAGCAGCACTTTATGTGGTACAGGAGGCTGTAGGAGAGGGCGTAGGACCCAGGAAAGCCATGCTGGATAAGTGAGTTTCATAGAATCTTCTCTGAATCAAACCCATTATATTTGCAACAACATAAACTCCTGTTGAAAATGCAAGAATCACAGCCTTTATATGTATGATTTTACAGCCAATTTATCAAGAAACAAGGATTGAAATAATTACAAAATATTTCAATCAGTGTTCCTTTGATAAATTGGCTTTCAGAGTCTCTGAGGCATAATTGTTTCTCAAAGTACCTGAATAGGTGTTCAGAGCTTCCCTAAAGTTACCATTGAGAGAATAGTTTAGCATTAACCTAGTTCCTGTCACAAGAAGTAGCTTGACCTAGCAGACCAACAGGCATTCAGTTTCCCTTTTCAAATATCCTTTAATGTAATCATTAAGCATGCATACCCACCAGACTTGACATCCTTATACACAATGTCCTCCAGTCCACATATGAAATCTGAATGAGCTCCTTCATCCACATGACAGCAGTAACCAAAATGCACATATTTTAAAACAATAGAATCTACTTTTCAATCTAAACCACTAATACAGGTTTTTTAAACATTCAAAGAGAGAGAACTAGTTTTAAAATACTTTAAAAAACTATTCCACTTTCACCAACAGCCTCTTATTTATCATTGTACATTACAACAATCTACAACATCACGAGCTTCACACACTGGTTGTGTTTACACATCATGCTAAACCATGTGCAACAGTAGGAACAAGGCCTTGGGCTTGTTCCCCCTTCCCCTCTCATACGCCCAAGAGAATGAAACCAGCAGTGTTTGCAAGTGAACCAGAGATCTTGGTTTATAACTAACTCTAGTCAGTTTCAAAACAAACCATGGTTAATTAAAGCTGAAAGTAAACAATGAAGTCCTCCTCCCAGTCCTTTTTACAAACCCAAGGCTTGCAGCAACTCCTTCCTGCTTATGCACATCAACCATGGTTTAGCACAACATGTGAGCTGAACTAATGAAAACAAATATAATTTGCTTTATCCTTGATTAGATAGCCAGAGTTAGAAGTAACTGACATTACCATTTGCATGAAGCAAAATGTTTTGAAGGTTTAATGAATAAATATCATAAATCAGTTGCATCATTACTTCTAGTCCAGCTACCAATGACAACTATCAATTTCTTCTATATAAACAACTTATGAAACCTACAACACATATATGTATGGAGTCTGGTTAAAAATCCATCGTCTGGTTAAGTTGGTAGACCTGCTTTCCTGACTTTCCCCAATTAGTCAGATGAAGAATATGCAATGGTCTTTTGCAGTGCAGGAGTCAATGTCCATCAGAGATAGATATATGTGTATATATAAACACACACACCCCGAAATAACACAGATAGCTTTCACACTTCAAACACTAATTATTACAACTCCATACACTACTTTTTAATTTTTTTAAAATAGTGTAATATTAAAAGCTTCCAAATGACGGCAATGTGAAGGACAAAAACACAAACCACCCTACAATACAGTGTGTTGAGAATGAAATTAATGAAGAAAACTAAAACAGATTTCAAACTGAAAACAGATTTCAAACTCCTAGACTCTAGTATCAGGTTAATAAATACCCAGGCAACTCTAGCCATGACCTACTTCAAGACAGTGTTTGGTTAACATGCCCCTTCCGAGTTCTTCAAAAGTATCATCTTAGAACCCTCAAGAACAACCATACAATACCTTTTTCTGCTGCTAATCGCAGGGCTTCTTCGATTCTTGATAGCTCCTTTTGCTTGTTATCCTGTAGATATTTTTCTTCTTTCTCTGCATCATATTTAATGCCTAGGAGACAGAATTCATGATCTAGTCAAAACAGAAAGCCAACAAAGAGGCAAGGTATCCCTGATGGCTCTAGTTTAGTGCCACCTCCTGGTGGCTATCACTGTTAGAAGCCATTTCAGTAAAGAAAAAAATATGGAAAAGAACTTGGTAATTTATAAAGAGCTGGACCATAAAGAAGGCTGATCGCCGAAGAATTGATGCTTTTGAATTATGGTGCTAGAAGAGACTCTTGAGAGTCCCATGGACTGCAAGAAGATCAAATGCATCCATTCTTAAGGAAATTAGCCCTGAGTGCTCACTGGAAGGACAGATCGTGAAGCTGAGACTCCAATACTTTGGCCACCTCATGAGAAGAGAAAACTTCCTGGAAAAGACCCTGATGTTGGGAAAGATTGAGGGCACAAGAAGAAGGGGACAACAGAGGACGAGATGGTTGGACAGTGTTCTAGAAGCTACAAACATGAGTCTGACCAAACTGCGGGAGACAGTGGAAGACAGAAGTGCCTGGCGTGCTCTGGTCCAGGGGGTCACGAAGAGTCGGACACGACTAAACGACTAAACAACAACAAACAACAAAATTTATAAAGAACTGTTGGAAGAGGAGGCAAATCAATTGAAGTTAAAAATATATATGAAGAAATCAGGCATTATGTTACAGACCGGCTGCAATATTATCAATTAAATGGATCATTTAAATCAAAAAAGAAAAATGGGTTTGCAACAAAAATTTCAGGGCTGGAAAAAGAATCTATACAGAAGCAAATTTTTATCTAAAATGTATAGACTATTGCTTGATTGGGAAGTAAAAGATGAAGAATTGAAAGATGTTATGATTAAATGGGCAAAATATTTGGGGCATACAATACAAATGGATGCCTCAGAAAATGAAGCTGTTTTATAGGTAGTATCTGACACCTAGCAAATTAGCAAAGCTGTATAAAACAAACTGAAATAAATGCTGGAGGTGTAAGCAGGCAGAAGGAACAATGTTTCATATGTGGTGGGAATGTAAGAAAATCAGAAACTTTTGGGATAGTATCTATGGGGAAACCCAGCCAGATGGGCGGGGTATAAATAAAATATTATTATTATTATTATTATTATTATTATTATTATTATTATGAAGAAGAAGAAGAAGAAGAACTGGAAAAATGAGAATATTTTTATAAGCCACAACAAACACAAGAAAAGGGAAGGGAGAGGACAGCCCAACAAAAGAAGAGAGGCAGATAAAATTATTTGAATATACTGAGCTTGCAAAAATGACAGAAATAATTAGGAATCGAACAAACCAAAAGTTCAGCAAGGAATGGGAGTGTTATAGAATCTATTTTTTTAAAAAATGTTCTCAAGTAAAACTTTTATTATGCTTTGACTAATTTTGCAAAATACGAAACAGTTACTATAAATAAATCGTATAACACCAAGAAATGAGAACATTTTTTTAAAAAATAGATTCTATAACGCTCCCATCAAAAGAAGGCAATTAATGAAGGAAAAGTATGACTCATATTGAGGTGGCTGGAAGTCACCTCAAAAGATTAGAATGTTAATGAATGATAATTTAGAATATTAATTATTGGTAAATGGTGGAGGAAAAATGTTTACTTAGTTAATACGTATTTGTATGATTTTGTTCATCTTTGTTTTTGGTTTGAATGTTGGATTATTTTTTCTTTTGGATGAATGTAAGAGGCAAAACTCAAAAAAATAACCAAAAAAGCCTCCTTTTTCACATTTAGCAAAATGGACTGATAATGCCAACAAGAGAGATGGATGGGAGGAAGTAATTATGGGGCACCAGCTACACAACCATCCAGTTCAAGTATAATCCTCCTGATCTCTAAACCATGGAATGCCTCAAAACAATGGCTTGAAGTGTATTCACAAACCATGGTTTTGCTCATCCTCGATACAGATGCAAGACTAAATTATAAATGAAGAAAATTATGAAATGGTATAGGAAATTTTCACATTAGCAGAAAGAAAGGGCTCCACAGCAAGTGCCTTCTTCACTGCACTAATGCCTAAATAATATGAGTTTGCAATATCTAATATAACACAGAAAGGGAAATTTTACATAATATTACAAAAAAGGAAACAACAATAACATGTATTTTATACACTTTCTTGTGAATAAGCACCATGGAACATAGTGGGACTAATTTCTGTAAACACAGATTAAGCTATGTGCTTAATCAAATGACCCACAACAGCCTATTCCAATTTTTCTTGTCTTCAAATTCTGTGTAAGGCACTGGCAATACATTCTAACTACATATTGCATTTCAGATTGCCCATCAACCACTTACTTGCCCCTGGGACAACAAGAAGATATAAGCCTTCTAGAGTTGCAACTACTGCGTCACCATATAAATTCTTCCAAGGAATCTTCAAAGTAAGTTTATCTAAAAAAAATTCAAAACATTTTATATTTAGGTGAATGAGCAAAGAGTGAATCATGCAGGTGAAGTCTGTTTGGAAAAAATATTGTTTGCCTTGTTTACAACATAAGAGTTTTTGCCAAGTGATATTTCTATTAGGCTGATCCCAAGGCTCCAGATGCTTCACAGGTGAAAAAGGCCATCAGATCTGCTGTTCTATCAAAACTGTGTATGCTAATGAATAAAGAACAGATTAGAGGAGTAACTGTTTAGTTTCTGATCCCAAAAGATGCCAGGATTTGTTGCATCATAAATCTGTTAGGATGAAAACGCAAATATTTACAATTTTCAGGTTAAAAATACCAAACTTACATGAACAAGGGGTATCATTTTCACATGGGAAACACAGTACTTGTAGCTCTACAGAAGAACTATATTACAGGGCATTGAAAGTTAGGCACGTCTTGGCACAGGATGGCAATCTTAATCTTGGACTTCTTTCATTATACCCATAACACACCCAAGGTAAATAATGCAGGAAAATCTACACTTCCTCAAAGTAAGCTTACTCTTCCTGTGTTCCCATTCAAATTACACAAAATTAAGAAATGCAGCCAAGCAAGAGGTTGGCATTTTAATTATGCATTTGCTTTTGGTGGTTTTATAAGAAACACTTTGAAGAAGAAACAAAACTGAACCTGAGAGCAAGACAAATATTTCCCAGCTTCATAAATAAGCCCATAAAAGCTACTAGTCTTCTGAGAGCAAATAGACAAGAGGCAAGGAGCTCCAGCTCCTCCAGCAGCTGACCATATTTCTATGCAGAATGTGAAGGAGAGGATTTCCCTCCGCAAGCAGCCTGCTAGGTTTCTATGCTGGGTACAGAGGAGACACCAAGCACTCCATCTCTTCTTTGACAGCCTGCTCACTTGCATGCACGCAATTCCTTGTTATCTGTGGCTGTTTTCAATTTGGGTTGGGTGGTTTGCTCCTCTATTACTTCCTACAGCTGCCACCTAAGCAAGAAGCTGTGAGAGCCAGCAGCAGCAGCTAAGGGCAGAAGCCCTGACCTGTGACGGGGCTTAACAACTGCTGCTTCAAGAAGTCAGTCCAGAGCAGGACGTTTAGATGCAAAGTGGCAGTTAGAAGATTGGAAACTGGGGGAAGGGGTGCTTATATATACCAATTTGAAAAATAAATATTATACTTTATTGCACATTTTATAATAGGTGGCATAGAAATACAAGGCTGTTCTAGATTTTCCGCTGCTGGATTCATGCATTTTAAGTATGAAGTCATATATTCTACTTCAATTATTTGCTAAGTGATAAAAAATCATGAGCAGTTATGGTCCATCATATGATTTACAGAAAGCATCTGACAGAAGCTTGTTTGTTTTCCTTGCATCACCAAACTGCAAGTTACTCTTAAAACTTAAATGAGTATTAATAACAGCAGTCCATAGGACAGTGTCAGCTAGAATAAAAGCCCATAAAACTCCAACAAACATTCAGATCCAGGGCATCTGTTTAGGACAGCAGCAGGGAGGAAAATAAAAGGAAAACATAACCAGGAAGCAGAGGGAATGAAACTGAAGTGTCTCCCATCCTGCAAAGTAGAAAATATCTGAATTACAACTGTTTCCCCACAAATGGTATTCTAATTTAAAATGCAGAAAACATTATTCTAAGCCTTATAAATTGGCCAAGTAATTGTTGTGTACTTTGCCCAATCTCCTTGAAAAATGCAGCTGAAGGTTCTTAGCTATTGTACACTAATACACAAACTAACTTCCAGCTTTTCAATCTCCAAATCAAAATGCAAATGAGAACCATCTACTTACCTATTTGTCCAGCCTTTACCCTAAAAGGTACATCCAGCTCACTCTGAGAAATGGGGGGGGGGGAGAGGTGGTAGAGAAGAGGAAAATAACATACTCATTACATATCAGAAGGCTCTTACCACTAGGTTTGCTTTATAGTTTTAAAACCTGTTTAAAGTTGTTGAGTTTAAGAATTAGAGCAAAGTAACAAAAAGATTCATCAAGCACCCAAAACGCATGGCAAATGCTATCTTCCCCCACTAGTATGTTTACTAAAGTTTGGGCCAAGGCTGCAAATCATCACTGGGGGAAAAGACGGTATACTACATGCACCTAATGACATGCTAACATGGAAGCACAGGAACAACAGTGAAACTCTAGCGGATGGAGCAGAGAGACCTCCAGCTAAGCTACCTCTTCTTCCCAAGTAAAACTGAAGTAAGCATTCAGTTAAGTACAGTGGTGCCTCACAAGACGAAATTAATTCGTTCCGCAAGTCTCTTCGTCTTGCGAGTTTTTCATCTTGCGATGCACGGTTTCCCATAGGAATGCATTGAAAATCAATTAATGCGTTCCTATGGAAACCGCCTTCAGACCAGGTCCGGGGACAGTCTGTCCCCCGACCTCTTCTGAAGGCTGGGGGGGGGACAAGGGCTTTTCTTCCCACCCCCAGCATTTTAAAAAACCCCGGGACAGCGGAGGACTTCTCCGCTGTCCGGGGCGATTTAAAAGCCCCTGGGAAGGCAGGCAGGGGGGACAAAGACTTTTGCCCCCCGCCTGCCTTCAGAAGAGGTCCAGGACCTCTTCTGAAGGCGGGCGGGGGGCGAAAGTCTTTGCTCCCCCCCGCCTGCCTTCAAAAGCCTCTCCCGGGAAGGCAGGCAGGGGGGAACAAAGACTTTTGCCCCCCGCCGGCCTTCAGAAGGTGTTCCCGCCCCGCCACCCGGCTTCGGAGGAGCCTTCCAAAGCCGGGCGGCAGCGGGAGGCGTTCCCGCCCCGCCGCCCGGCTTCGGAGCATCGTTCCGAAGCCGGGTGGTGGGAGGAGGTGTTCCCGCCCCACCCCCGGCTTCGGAGGAGCCTTCCGAAGCCTGGCGGCGGCGGGAGAAGGTGTTCCCGCCCCGCCGCCAGGCTTCGGAGGAGGTCCGAGGACAGTGGGGAAGACGCGCTGCGCTTCCCCGCTGTCCCGGAGATTTCCCTATGGGCTGTCGTCTTGCGAAGCAAGCCCATAGGGAAATTCGTTTTGCGAAGTGCCTCCAAAACGGAAAACTCTTTCGTCTAGCGAGTTTTCCGTCTTGCGAGGCATTCGTCTTGCGGGGCACCACTGTACTCTGGTTCACAATTTGTTTACTGACGTACTTAAGCAACAATAGTTCCACTGACTTTAATAAACAAATCAGAGCAGGACCCAAATTATATATGATACAGGGGTCTGTGACTGGATTCCCAGCATCTTCTTTAAAGCTTAAAAGAAGACATGAGATGGCAAGGTAGGGATAGTGAGAAGCAGCTCCGGACAGTGTCATAGACTGAGATATGAAAGCTAGGAGCTAAATGGCACCTTAAAGCTAGGTTATGGGCACCACAATGGAGTGTCTAGGCATGCCTTTTTAATGACAAGAATACAAAGCTGAAAATGAATGAACTGCAGTTAAAATCTTATGCTCATTTTTCACATGGTCTAGTCCTCATCTTAAGACTGCAAAAAACAAAGCCCCTGCCCACCCCTTAATATGCTTATGAGAGTCCCTTTTCCAGTCTTCAGACAGTGGCTGGAAGTGGGGAGGCAGAAAAAGGTCCTCATTTTCTTTCCGCAGTGGCAGTTTTAATCTGAAATCTTAGGCTCAGTATGGCACCCAGAGCTCAGAAACTGCTCGCATTAATGAAATTCCCTGCTGCAAAATGCACCTAGAACAAAGGGAGTTTCGAACAGTGGCTCAGGACAACATTGTGGAGGGAGGGAGAGTTCAATCAGACTATTCCTGATTGTTCCTCACCACTACCTCTTATTCACCTGTTGGAAAAAAGACAAAATTACGCAAGTGTATAAAAATGAAGATAAAAAAATGACTTTGCTTTTCAATATGTGATCTTTTGCATAGGAATCAACATTACCCCTTCTCTTGAGAGACTGCACTGGTCTGATCACTCATATTTTCTCAACATGAAATATACAGCATTATTCCAATGTCTCAATCAAAATTAAGGAATTTTTAAAAATCTAATTCTCTTAAGTCGCTAAAAAGAATGCATCAGCTACAGCTACTGTTCAAGCTTGACCTGCACAGTTTAAAAAAGCAAACCCAAGCAATTTCCTAGATGACAGGTGGCTTACCAGGGCGTTCTCCTTTATCCTCAAGTTGTCAAGTGCCACATTACCTATATAGTAAAAGAAATCAGATATCAAGATCTCTTTATTTTCTATGAACTATGTATACAAACACATACTAATAGAGATTTCAATTCTTCCAGTAACCAACGCTTATGGAAACAAAAGGGAACCATTCACATAAAAGAGGCAGCTATCCACAGGCTTGGGGCAACCTCAGGATTTGCAAAAGTACAAAAGAAGAAAATTAAACCATCAGGGATAGGGGGGAAGAATGGAATATTCTTAGTGAGGGTAGTGCACAGCAACACAGCACGCTAGAACAGTTTGTTTTAGGTATCACTTGTTCTATTCTAGAACTGCAAAAAGAGAAACTTATTCTAATGGTTTTGAAATCTTTTCCAGTTTCAAAATGTATGTACAATTGTACTGCACAGCAACAACATGTACCGTATTTTTCACCCTATAGGACGCACTTTTTCCCCTCCAAAAATGAAGGGGAAATGTGTGTGCGTCCTATGGGGCGAATGCAGGCTTTCACTGAAGCCTGGAGAACGAGAGGGGTCGGTGCGCACCGACCCCTCTTGCTCTCCAGGCTTCAGGAGAGCCCCGTCACCAGCCCCGCAAACTCGGGGGACAGCGGGAGAGGCGCAGCATGCCTTTTCCGCTGTCCCCCGACTTGGCTAGAAGGCTGGCGGGGGGAGAAGCCTGCTCCTCCCCGTCGCCAGCCCCGCAAACTCGGGGGACAGCGGGAGAGGCGCAGCGTGCCTTTCCCGCTGTCCCCCGACTTGGCTAGAAGGCTGGCGCGGGGGAGAAGCCTGCTCCTCCCCGTCGCCAACCCCGCTCCGCTTTCCCCTCCTCCAGCCCCGCAAGCTCCCAGAGCGATGCCAAAGCTGCACGCAGCTTCCACATGGCTCTGGGTCCCGTTCTGGGGGCTGGGGGAGGGGAAAGCTCCACTTTCCCCTCCTCCAGCCCCGCAAGCTCCCAGAGCGATGCCAAAGCTGCCAAAGCCCGAGCTTCCCCAGCCCCGCGCCGGGGGGGGGATAATTTTTTTCCCTTTATTCCCCCCCCCAAAAAAATCTAGGTGCGTCCTATGGGCCGGTGCGTCCTATAGGGTGAAAAATACGGTAAAGATTTATGAAGATATCATAAGGAAGAAGATGCTAAACATTTCCCTGATCCATAAGAAAAGCCATGCTAGATTTAACTAGTCATTCTTATAGTTCAATAGCAGCTGAATTTGAATCTCTTAAATACACCCAGTTTTGTAGAAAACAAATTAACTACATAATGGATAGAACATGTTTTCATACTATAAAGAGCTTGTTGAATCTGGTCAAGAAAGAAAGTCTACTGAAGTCTTTCACTTTCGTTTACTGTGATATTCATCACAGTGCCAATCTCAAGAAACACACTATGGAGTTCAAGATTCTTACAGTTCATGTTTTGATTACTTTTAAAGTAGTGTACTTTCATTTACCAAGAATAATCCAATAGCTACACATACTGTAGAGGGCAGGTGGAGCTAGTCAACCTAGGAAGGTAGCCCATCTAGGAGAAGGAAAACTCTGATCCTAAAGAAAAGGCTAAGGAGTTAAACCTCAACAAATCCAGAATGGAGCCCAGATGGTTTGCTAGCCCCTTGTACACCTCCTTCCAGCAACTTCTGCAGCCAAACTAGTGTCAAACATATTGCTTGGGTTTCCTTTGGACCACATCAGCAAGGCTGAGAGGGAGGGTCTTGTCCTCTGGGCAACCACACACACTGCCCCACACAGTACTGCTAACACAGCAGTTTGACTTCACCCCCAGAGGCACACTCCATTTTCTCTCAAGACAGAAGGATGCCAACAGCATGTCTAAAATTATTTTTATTAATTTACTTATTACCCAACTTTCACCCTAAGGTCCCAGTGTAGGTTACAGCATTACAAACAATTATTAAAAATCATTTAAATATGGACATTTGCTTTCTTTTGTAATTGTTTAAAGCAGAGGTTTTCAACCTTTTATGGTTCCACGGCTCCCTTGATCAACTATTTTCATTCTGCGCTACCCCTGTGGGGCTCAGGAGCCCAGTTATGTCACCCCTTGCCTGCAGACCTGGCAGCCCCTCACCCCTCTCTTGTGGAGGGTTCCCTCAGTCTCCTCTCTTCTTCCCTCTCCTTGGGAGTTCTCTGGACAGCCACAGTTGCCGCCCCTAATCTCTGAGCTGCGTCCCCTTCCCCAAAGAGAAGTGCCTCCTCACACTGCCCCAAAGGGGCCCAGGAAGCACCCCTGGCCAGCCCCAGAGGCATTGTTCACCTGGGGAGCTTGTAGCCACAGCTGATGCAACAAACAGCTGTGCAAGCCTTTGGGAGGCAGAGAAGAGAGGGAATCAGAGGAAGGGAGGTAAGGAAAGAGGGAAATAGGCCAGTGTTGCCCATGGCACCCCGGACCAGCACTCAAGGCTCCCCAGGCTGCCACGGCACACTGGTTGAAAACCACTGGTTTAAAGTAATACAAAGCCAAAACAGAGGGCACATTTTTAAACATTCCTACTCCATGAAAATGCACTGCATTTTCAACCATTTTTACAAAGGGCTGCAACAGAGGCAATTGCTCACCTTGCGGCTCTTTCCTGGGCACTCAGGAGGAAGAAAAATGTTTCTTGTGCTCATTCTAGATGTGCTTTGCATTGTCATTTTGCAACCAAATCTATAACACTTCACCAATATGATTGGGCAGGAGTGTTGCACAGAATTCACCAAACTGGCCTCCTGTGCAAAGACTTCTGCTGATAAACTAGGACTTTCCCCTTCTCCTCTCTCCATGTGCACCCCACACACGCCAAAATTGCATCACAGGGGGTGGGGTGGGGAAACAAAGTATGATTCAGTCTGACAAGCTGGAAGGAATCCTACCCGCTATCCTAGGATTAAATTTATTTTCAAATAAACCAACACTTCTGAAAAACCACTATTTTGTAATAAAAGCAACTCAGTGTTTAAGAATTGCTTCCTAAAAGGAAAAAAACTTTTTAATCTAAATTGATCAATTGACTAAGCACGGCAACCCTACAAAAAGCCTTGAGCCAGCCCTGATAACAGTCTAGCCAAGAAAACAAAAAGCAAAAAAAACACCTTTGGTGTGCAACAAACACCCCACTCAAGGCCGTAACTCACATAATCTACGAACTGTTTCTTCTTCCAAAAGAACACACATAGTTCCTCTTAGTCATCACATGATGGGTGATTTTCAAGGCAATATCTGATGCTTTCTTACCCTTCCAATCTCTCTCTCTCTCCACACCACACCACACCCCACCCCAGTTCTCTTGCTTCAAGCCAGCCCAACAAAGTAAACAACATGATCCCAGCTAAAGCCACTGTAGAAGGAAGGATAATTTTTACAAGGAAGCTTCAAAATCCTTCAGCTTAATTTGATGCTAAGGAAGTAGAAATAAAAGCAATAAAGTTACTGGTTTCATTTTAGGCTTTCTGGAACACCAGGATCTCTACTAGGGAGTAGGGGTTCCAGGTAAGGCCTGCCCCACATAATTAATCACATGATGCTGTACCCACCCACCGCATTTTAATGGCAATACCTATTAATGGGGGGGGGGCTGGCCCCCTCAGATATTTTATTGGGTGGGACGAAGGGACCTTGACTCCTAAGAGTTGGCTGCTATGAGCTCTACCTTAAACATGTACGCTGTCCCTATGTAATGGATGGGGAACCTCAGGCCTGACTGTGAATGTGGCCCTCCAGTCCTCTCTAATCCAGCCTATAGATAGAACTCTCCCCAGACCACCAACCCCCCCCCCAGTCCCACTCCACAGTCTTCTTCAGGTGCTTCTGCCTTGTACTTCAATAATGCCCCTTGCTTGCCCTTGGGCTGAAAAGGGATCATGAAAAGGGATTCACACTGGCTTGGATGTGTCCAACACAGATATTCTCAAGATGAGGAACCACAATAGTGAAATATTGTGGCAACATTACTCCAATTTTAACTGGGAGAAATGGATGGAGGCCCCCAAATTCAACCTGCAACCTAGCAAAGACATCAGCCTCAGTTTTCTCCCCATACAATGAAAACAAAAAATTCCCTTGTAAAGGAATTATGAGCTGGTGAATAAAAATAACTTTATTTAAAAACATGGGTGGTTTTGGTAACATATTTTTAAAGTATCATAAATTTAAAGTGCACAATTTTAAACTCAAAACTGAATCAATGACCCTTTAATCCAACACTCTGAGTTAGCCTGCTCTACTATATATAAAGCCAAACAAAAAAATGCCTTCCTGGTGCCTGAAAGCATTATAAATAAACCGTAATAGATCATGTGCTATATTTATTATTATGACTTGACATGGTGGGGTGCAACTTAGCATATCAAAACCTCAGATGTCACCAATTTGATCATTAAAGAAGGAAACCAAGTTATACTTTAAGGAGACGTGGCTCTTTGCGAAATAGGTGTGATCATATTTGGCATAACATTGCAAACAGTTTCCAGTTCTTGAGGCATTATAACCTTTGACTGCCTACTTAACAAAACAGGAATATTTCACAATCTGGTATATTTCCTAGATACAACAACACAACTTAATGCAAAGATGGGGAAGTTCTGGCCCTCCTTATGTTGTTAAGACTACAACTCCCATCATCTCTAAGCACTGGAAATGCTGGCTGAGGCCAAGAGAAGCTGGAGTCAAACAACGTCTGGAGTCACTGTTCCCCATCCCTGGGCTTAAGGGGCTACCTGGTCTCAGCATGAACTCTCAAAATCATGCAACAGAAGACTTGCTGGTATTGACCTATAAAGCCTTATGTGGCTCAAGACTCCGATATATCAAGGACCAACCTAGACTTTCCAATTGTCACCTGAGGCCCTTCTATATGTGCCCCTACCTCAGGAGGCTGAGAGGGTGGCAACACAAGAATGGGCCTTTTCAGTGGTGGCTCCCCATTTGTCAAATGCTGTGCCAGAAACAGCAGTAAGAGCACAAAATTGGTTTGGGGAGCGCAACCCTTGAATCAGAGAGGTGGTGCATGCATAAGCCCAACTGGAGAGGGAACTAGTCTACAGACCAGATGCCACCCCTCTAAAGATGAGAAGGGACATAAAATTGGCATGAGAGACAAAGTGGAAGAAGCTACACTGATGGAGGGAATAAGGGGGTGCCAGAGGAGGCTGCTCTGATAATGACAAGACCCCCCCCCCGCCCCACTTGAAGAGGAAGGGGAAGGACCTGTCAGAGGAGCCCATGGGGCTGACAGGAGGAGGAAGGGGCGCAGCACCCATATCCGAGGGTGTGGGAAGCCCAGGGGGAGAAGGGGGGGACTCCAGGGGGGTGGCGCAGGCCAGGAGGGGGGAGAGACCCGCCTCGAATTCCCCTCCTCGCTCTCTCTGCCCGCCCCCCCCCGTGGGTGCAGAGACAGGTGCGTCCCCTCCCCCCCCCTCCACGCAGGTAAGGAGGAGCCTCGCTTCCCCTCGCCCCCCCCCCCGTCCTTACCCCCCCAGATGCCCAGCTTGAGCTGCGACTTGTCCAGGTTCTCCACGTAGCCGCCCAGGAAGCGGTTCAGCAGGTCGGCCACCACCGACTCCAGCACCATGGCGGCGGCGGCAAGGGGGGGCGGCGGCAAAGGGGGGCGCGGGGGGGGCAGCGAAGACCTCCTCCCTCCCTCCTCCGGCCTTCTCTCAGTCACCAGCTTCGCTCTCGCCTCACGCCCAGCGGAGGGGAGGGGGAAGGCGCCGCCGCCGCGTGACCCTGGCCGCCGCCGCCTCTGATAGGCCGCTGCGCGCGTGACCCGCCACGCCCCTCGGCGGGCGCTTCTTTTTCCTTCTCCCTCTGCTCCTGCTTTTCCTCGCGTGCTCTTGCCCTCCTGCCTCCTCGCTCACCTCCAGAACCTCGCCTTCTTGGCTGAGGCAATAATAAAACGGAGGAGGAGGACACTTGCCTTTCTCAGGCCGCCTCGCCCTCCTCCTCCGTCTCTTCCTCACTTTTTATTTTAAAGTTGTTGCTTTTTAACTGAAATGGATAAATAAATGTGGCTTGGGAATTCTCTTCCCTCAGAGAGGCTTGTCTGGTACCATTACGTGTCTTTAGGCACCAAGCCAAAAACATTCATTTTTTGTCAGGACTTTGGCATCTGGTTATCTCTGGCCTTTTGAGGAGGGTGGAATGATTTATTCCATTTTTTATTATTAAAAAACAATCGGCTGTTAGATGTTATTTATTGATTTATTTTAAATCCTGGTTTAAAACAGTATGTAGGTGTGCGTTTGTAGAAAGTGACCAATAAATTTAATAAATAATAATAATAAATTGTGCATGCTCACCCACCCCAGCTCATTATATTAAATATGACACACACACACTCCCAAAAAGGTCCTGGGTGCTTTAGCTGAGATCCCTGCATTTCAGGGGGCTGGACTAGATGACCCTGGGGTCCCTTCCAACTTGAAGATTCTTTGATTCTATTATTTTTCTTACGGTTTCATGTCTTTCTTCTCAGTCCCCCGCAGCTGCAGAGGAGTCCCTATGATGTACCAAGGCAGGTACTTACGCTGTTCAGGATTCTCCAAACCCATCAGTAAGGATTGGATTGAAAGGGATTTTGCCAGCCCCACCCTGCTGTTCCACCGCAGTCTGCAGGGTGGCTGGTGGGCAGGGATGGGATTTGGCAACCAAATACAGATGGCACATGCAAGCAGACATAGTCCACAAATTATCAGGTGTGGTCTAGCAGGCTGGGACAATGGAGAGGGCCTTTTCTGTTGCCATCAGGCATGCCTAGGGAGGATGGTTGCTGTTGAAGAAGGTTGAAACATGTTTAACCTGATCCTATGCAGAACCACAAGCCTGCATAGGCCACATCTACCACCACATATTCCCTGGAGTTTAGAAGCCTGCAATTCAACGGACATTTGATAATGATCTGCCTAGTATCACAGGAAGAGGAACTCACAGTACTATTCATTGCAGCCCATGGAACGGGTGTTCAGAAATACAGATAAGCTTGAGATAAACCAATCCTTTCTGTTAATGTGGAGCAACCTTTACCCTCAGCTCACAGCCCCCATGCCTGGATTATGCAGACTACAGTCTTCTTTTTGGACTAGTTACAAATGCAGCAATATGCAGTCACAGCAGCGATACCTGCTAAGTGGGTCACCTGGCAAAGGATGGCGCTTCCTGAACATTAACTTCAGCTATAACACTTTGTCCTGCGGGAGGCAATCAAGTTACATCCAAAGGAGGAAGAGCTGCTGTTTCAACCATGAGGCTCATGGAAGGTCCACGGTGGGCTGAAATCACTTTTCTAGCACAGCCACTAAAATAATTGGACTCTTTCTCTGCACCTCATCTACCATGCTACTTGTCAAATCCATCTCTCGGAAAATGTTTGAGCTAGGATCAAGGGTACATAGAGTTGCTTAAAAGAAAAATTCAGCTAGCAGGATTCAAGCAGAAGCGCTCTCCCCGCTCTTGTGGTTAACAGCTACTGCTATTCAGAAACATTTTACTGTGTTTGATGTTTTAATTGGATGGAAGCCACCCAGAGTGGCTGGGGCGACCTAGTCAAATGGGCGGCATATAAATTATTATTTTTTCTGCCTCTGACCATGAAGGCAGAGCACAGCAATCACGGCTTTATTCTTCATGAATCTGCCCAATCCTCTTTTAAAGCCAACCAAACTCGTGGCTGTTATGGCCATTTCCACATTTCTCCTGCTGACATCGTCTAAAGCATTCTGCGTGTTTAGTTTTCTTGGTTGCTGACTGGCAGCTGAATTGTGGTGGGTTAAGTCATTTTATCCAGGGCACATGCAATCAACTGATTCATCTGTGATTAACATGAATCATAGAATTATGGTGTTGGGAGGGACCAGGAGGGTCATCTAGTCCAACCCTCTGCGGTGCAGGAGTCTTCTGCCCAACCTGGGGCTCAGATCCATGACCCTGAGATTAAGTGCCTCCTGCTCTGCCAACTGAGGTATCAGTTGCACTGCATTCCTGGCTGCCGCTAGTCTAGGATAAACAAAAATGTTTTTAGTTCTCAGAAAGCTTATCAAAGCTTCCCAGAAAAAAGCAGTGATTCACTGAACAGCAGAACTAGGCTGAAATGTGATATAATTCAGGTAATTAAAATGCACCTTCCCCTAAGACTATTTGGAGCTATTTTCATTGCAAGTCACAAACAATTATGAATAAAATTGCATGATCTATTTGAAATGAATGGAAGGTGCATTATCCTGTACATGGTGCTAAGCAGCCAAGCATAATATATACAAGTAAAAGCTTCAGTAAAAAATTGCAGTGTAGCCCCATCCCTAAGAGGTGTGCTCCTGTTTGGAGGCTCCAGTAAGCCTCTACAGTAGCATTCCCATGTTCTTGTGAGGGGAGTTCCGGGGGGGGGGGGTAAAAGTGGAGAGCATACCTCTTCCATTCCCTTGTTCCTGAAGCCTTTCCCTGCTGTGCTAAAAGGGAATGGGTAGCAAATGATGTGGAAAAACCTCTGCATGAGATGGCAAAGAGACCCTGCCAGTCAAAGTGGGCAGTATTTGGCTAGATGAATAGCATGCCTGGTCTACAGAAGCTTCCATTGTTCCTTAGAGCTACTAAGATCAGCTGTAGGGTGTACCTGCAGAAGCCCCAGGCTCAGTCCCCCAATGATTCCTGTTGAAAGAATTTAGGCAGCAGCGACATTCCTAAGTTCAGTTTCCAGCATCACCAGTTAAAAGGATATTTACAATTAAAAGTCTGGGGAAGATGATGGTACTTCTATGACTTGTGGCTGCCATGGACATAATAATATCCCATCCCTTGGTAGCCTGCAGTGAATGGTTGAAAACAAGCTCATTAAATGTCCGCTAGTTTATCTAACCTAAGTTACACCACAATTTATCTTAGGTGGCATTTCAATATGGTCAGAATCACAGGTCTGAATATGAACATCCAGGTGATGAAGATGCAAAAGATCAACCCTGGATGTCAACAGAATTTTGCTCCATCTGTTCTCCTTTAGATTTGACTCTCTTGCAGGAATTGCTTTAATAGTCAATGGGAACCATCTGTTTAAACATGCATGTTTTGAAGGGGCTGCCCTGTATGGTAAACAACTCTCAAGAGAAGCTTGTTTGTGGTGAAAATCTCCCAGGTTTCCCCCTACAAAACTGCAGAATGAGAACCTAAAAGCAAACCAAAGCTGAATGTGCTTGTTTACAAGAAGAGAATAAATACCATGATGATCCATTTGAAGCTGATAATCATAGGAAAGTGGCCTCTAAGTGCCTCTAGCCAATCCTTAAAAGCCTTTCTGTGTAGGGGGTTTTACCCAAGGCAAATGCAGCTATCTTTATAACAGGTAAATCATAGAATCATAGAACTGTAGAGTTAGAAGGGACACGAAGGGTTTTCTAGTCTTGCAATGCAGGAATCTCAACTAAAGCATACATGACAGATGATAATTGAGGTGTCCCCCATTTTATATTTGTGCAGCTGATTTTTCCTGCCTTAGTGCAGAACCTTACACTTCTCTCTCTTGAAATTCATTTTGTTATCTTTGGCCCTGTTCTCCAATATGTTCAGGTTGTATTGAATCCCAATTCTTTCTTCTGCAGCACTCGCTCCCCCTCCCAGTTTGGTGTCATCCAGGGGCGCGGACTTATAAAAAATATTGGGGGGCCCCGGGAAAGCTCATGAATAATAAATAAGCTCATGAATATGCAGATAAAGTGGCGCCACCTCCTCGTGAGCGAATAGGGGAGAGCGTGCTGCGCCTATTAATCAGCTCCGAAGGAAATTGGGTGGAGCTTTTGCTCGGGAGGGAGGGCAGGAGGCATGCAGCCCGACCCTGTGCATTTTGGGCTGGGGGAGGGGCGGCGGTGGGGCTCTGCTGGAGGGGCGCCCGAGATTATCGGGGGGGGCAGAGCCCCCCCAAACGAATTTTTGAGGGGGCTCGGGCCCCCTCAGGCCCCATGGAGTCGGCGCCTATGGCGTCATCTGCAGTTTTGATGAGCATCCCCTCAATTCCTTTATCCAAGGCATTTATAATGATGTTGAACGACAATTGGCCCAGGACAGAACCCTGTGGGACCCCACTTGTCACTTATTTCCAGGATGATGGGGAACCATTGAGTACTTTTTGGGTTCGGTCAGTCAACCAGCTACAAATCCACCAACATCCAACCCACAATTGGCCAGCTTCCTCTCAAGAATATCATGAGAGACTTTGTCAAAGGCCTTACAGAAATAAATATGCACTATGTCTAGCATTCCCTTGATCCACCAAGCTCACATAACTCTATCAAACTCTATGAAAAAGTTTGGTAATTCTATAAAAAGAATCATAGAATCATAGAGTTGGAAGAGACCACAAGGGCCATTGAGTCCAACCCCCTGCCAAGCAGGAAACGAATGACATTTGTCTAGCATGACTTGTTTTTGAGAAACTCCTGCTAGGTCTTAGTAATCACAGACCAACAGTTGAATTATCTGTTCTAGGACCTTTCCTGGTATTGATGTCAAGCTGACCAGTTGATAGTTACCTGGGTCTTCTCCCCCCCCCCCTTTTGAAGATGGGGACAACATTTGCCCGCCTCCAGTCTGCATGGACCTCACCTGTTCTCCAATAATTCTCAAATATTAGACTGAGGCTCTGAGATTACATCCTTGGCTGCAGCTCATCAGGCCCAGCAGATTTGAATTCGTTTAAAGTAGCTAGGTACCACTTCTTATCTTGAGCTGCAGCTCTTTCCTTGCATTGCTTATTCTGTTATCACCAGGTTAGGCACAGCTTTTCTTTTAGGTAAAGACAGAGGCAAAGCATGTGTTGAGCAGTTCCACCTTTTCTCTGTCACCCAATAGCATTTCCCCATCTTCTGCACACAGAGGACCTACTACTTGCTTATTCTTTCTCTTGCTTTGAACACAGCTGAAGAAACTTTTAAAAATATGTTTAACCTCTCTTGCAAGCCTGAGCTCATCCTGAGCTTTAGCCAGCCTGACCGTTTCCCTGCAACTGTTGGCTACTCATGTATACTTTTCCTTTGTGATTTCTCCTTTCCTCCATTTCTTGTACATGCCCTTCTTGCTCTCAGCTTCTCTGTAAGCTCCTTCTTTATGCAGCCACACCTGTTTCCTTAGATGCAGCCCACTTTTCTTTCTTGTTGGAATTGTCGGCATTTGGGCCTTCAATATTTCCCTTTTAAGAAACTCCCATCCATCTTGGACTCCCTTCTCTTTGACTATTTCTGAACCCAGTAGTTCATTAACTATTTGAAACCAGTCTTCTTAAAGTCCAGAGTGCATGTCCAACTACACTCATCTTCCCTTTGCCTTCGTATAATGAAATCCAAGAGGACATGATTACTTCCTCCCAAGTTTCCCAGTAATTCCAGTTCATCAATCAGTTCCTCCCTGAAGACAAGGTCCAAGATAGATGACCCCCTTGCTGCTGCTTCCACCTTCTGTAAAATAAATTAGGGGTTTGAATAGTGGTCAACATGAGCAATGGGTTTCCCTATGGAAGGCTTGCATTCCTGCAATTCAGCTTCACCAACTGATGATGATGACGATTGTTGATTCAAATATTTTCAAATATAAATCAAATATAACCAAGTATTTATAGTATTAATTCAGTAAAACTGAACCAAAAAGAGAATTGCATTAACACCGAAATCCCAGATTAAGTAACTCGTTATCAAGTCACAAAATTAAATTCTAACCTATTGTATTCAATCACTGTTTACTTATGTTATGAATACACCGTCTTTGATTCCATATACTCATGTTCTATTATTATTATTATTATTAAGCAAAAATTGGTCTTAAGAATACACCTAGGTTGGGCTAAGGTTTCTCTTCACACCCAAGAGGAGCTATTGACAACCCCAAAAAGTGATAAATACCCTTTCCGTTCTCTGAGATAGATTAGTTGCATCATAAGACTATTCACCTAGCACAAGTGTTCCTGCCTTTCTGTGAGAGCTGTAGAAGAGGTAAACAAGAGACTTAGAACACAGAGTTCAGTCTGGAAGTTATTAGCTTTTTTGGATGGAGATGGGGGGGAAGACCAGCTGTATGGCTGAGCTTGTTTTCTTAAAAATCACGTATTTCCCGTTAGGCCCACGTCATCATTTTTCATATCCTACCTATGCTGATCATGGTTTTCTGTTTAGACAGCAGAGGTTGCTAAGGGGAGAGGGCGCATTATATCAATATTTGACAAAGCAGGCTGGATTAGCTGGGAAATATTTCTAGCTCCAACTCCCTTAGGAGCGCTGCAGGCTACAAAGACCACGAGCAGAGCAGCTCTATTTTCTCAGCACCAACATATGCTGATTAGGGATAAGCACAGATACATCAAGAGTTGAAGTTCCTGCATCACAGGGCGCTGGACTAGGTGAGCCTCAGGGTCCCTTCCAAATCTACAATTCTATAATTCTAAGAGGTTATATTAAGCCTTTCTCTGACAGTTCAGATTTTATCAGGGACACCAGCTGCTGGACAAAGAGCCTGGCGCTGAGTGTGTGCAAAGGCCTCAGTGGAAGGAAATCCTAGTAACACTAACCCCCATGCTTGGCAAGCAGGTAAAGCACCTCCTTTGCATGCAAAAGTCCCAGCTTCAATTCCTGGTGTCTCCATGTGCCTCCTGCCACTATCAGTCAGCATAGGCAATACTGCACTTGAGGGACCAATGGCCTGAGTAAGAATATAGCAGCTTCCTCTGATGAAGCCTCTGAGTCTTGGGATAAATGCATGATTCTCATTCTTCCACTTTTGTCTGCTCCCTAGAGCAGGACTTTGTTCGCCAGGGCTTGGGGGGATCATTTTAATGTTTTGTGCTTTGTCATTAGTATTGAACTGAGCCCAGAAACAGACTTAATAAAATATGATTGTTGATATATAATGGAAGCTATAGCAGGACTCAGAAAGGAGAAAAGATCATTTATTGGCTCAAACCACCCACAGAATCACCATTGGTAGTTTGCAAAGATGCAGAGAGGATCCCAACCCAAATGTTTATTTCTAGCCATTATTGATTTGGGGACATCATAGAAGCAAGCTCTGTTTACCTTTGCTGGTTGATTAGACAGGCCCTGATAAAGTTATATGCCTGTAGCCATGGAGTCTGCAAAGAAACAAATACAAGAAAGGCCAAATGTTCAAAAGCTAAATGGCACAAATTCACTGCCTTATGTGCCCACCATCAGATCTGTCTACAAACCAGGATGGGGTCTGGGCTTTTTCAATCGCACATCAATTCTGCTCACAGAAAGTTTGCTTAACCACCTTATTTATTTGTTTATGGTCACCCATAAATAAATGTTCCCTGCTAAAACAATGTGAAAAACACAGACTATTGCAGTGAAAATCAGCAGCAAAAAACATTGGAAGAGAGCAAACACAGAGACACTCCAAACCTGAATCCAACTACAAAAGCTGAGGCTGTTGGAGGCCAAAGACCATCTTGGCTGTGAGTTGCAGAGGCCCTGTTCCCTGCCATGCGGACCTTTTCCACCTGGCCTGGGCCCTGACTAACTCCAGCACAAAAGCCGAGGCTGCTGAACAGGGTTGGGGTGTTGGGGGGGGGATTATGGGTGGTGGTTGCTGTTGGTTTCCAGTATCTTTATTATAGATCTTGTTGTGATTTATGTGGAAATTGTTTAGTTTGGGTATGTTTTTGTAATTTTTTGGCTATTGTTTGTGACTACTTATGTTATGTTGTAGTTATGTAGTTTCTTATGTGTGTAGGGAAGCTGTTGTATAGCTGAGGTAGCACCCCCAAATCAATCAAAATGTTTATTCGGCTTTACGCCCATCATAAAGCACAACAACACCCCCCCAAAAAGCTCTCCCTTTGGCAGCCATCTGCCTCACTTCACTTGGTGCTTATTTCTCTTTTAAAGAAGTTGCTTTTATATTCATTTTCTAGCCTATGCCTTCACCGTGTGTGTGAAATCTGAATGTGGAACTTTGGAATCAAACCTCCTACAGGCCAGATTTCTTGCCCATATGGCCCAGTATCGTCTCTGTTGACTGGCAGTGGCTCTTCAGGGTCTCAGGCAGAAAAGGATCCCTCTCATCGCCTCTGACTCATTCCCTTGAACTGGACTGAGTATGGAATGTGTGTGTGTGTATGAGCCGTCCCCTTCTCTCGCAGTGGAGCTCAGGTTGTGCTCACTTGCCCAGTTAGTCTTTCAGACAACCTCATCCAGCCTCAGGACCTTGGTCAGCACCTCTTTGGCACCTCTTGTGATTAGTAGGTGTGTCTCATCTTCCTTTCCAGCACCTTATCCAAAGTTCATGTGCAAAAGCGTATCTGGTTCCACAGACTTGTTGATGCACCAGGACAGAATGGATCATCAGAACCATTAAACACAAAATGCATTTCACTATTTGTGCAAAAGAGCTGTACATGAGATCTGTGTGAGCTTACAGGTGAGAGCCATCGTGGTGTAGTTGTTATGTGTTGCCTCCTCTAACTGGCCAGTCTTCATCTGCTACCTGTGATTCTTCTGACTGGAGATGTTGAGGACTGAACCTGGAACCTTCTGCAGCAAATCATGGGTCCTACCACTGAGCCAAGCCTCCCCCCCCCCAAAAAAAAAATAGAACAGACCTCATAGCCAGTTATTATTTTCAGAGGTTTTTTGTTTCATCACAGAATGATCATTCCAATCTATATTGGTCAAGGTGAGACTGCACACCAGTCTTGTGGGGGACTTTACTGACTTTTTAATAACACATGCATCATGGTTTCTGTTTTAATAGTTGGACTAAACAGGTGACCATAGAGCTGTATGAAGCCCACAGGCTAGATTTATGCCGCTCCCAGCCTAATCTCAAAAGCCATCTGCAAGCAATTAATGTGTGCTGCTGGCAAGAATGACTTGTCCTTCCTGTGGCAGTCTTCTGGACAAGGTTGTCCACCTCTGTAAGAACATAAGAAAAGCCTGGTGGATCAGACCAAGGCCCCTCCTAGTTTAGCTCCTGTGCCATCCAGATACCTATGGGAATCCCACCAGCAGGACCTGAGGGCAACATCTCTCTCCCCATTCCCAGCAACTGGCATTCAGAGGACTACTGACTTCAGTCATGGAGGCAGAACAGAGCCATCAGAGTTAGTAGCCTTATCCTCTGTGACATTGTCCAAATGCTCTTTTGAAGTCTCTGAGTTGGTGGCCATCACTACTACCTGTGGAAGGAAATTCTATTTTAACCATGTGCTATGTGAAGAAGGAATTCATTTTATATCTCCTGAGTCGAGAGAGAGAGATTTCTCTATTCACTTTCTCCAGGCTGTGTATAATTTCACACATTTCTAGCATGTCTCCTCTTTCTTGTCTTTCCTCTAAACTAAAAAGCCCCGGATGTTGCAACTTTTATTTGTGGGAGACACTCCACCACGTCAATCATATTGGCTGCCCTTTTCTGACCATTTTGAATTATCTCTTTTGAAGTGAGGCAACCAGAACTGTACACAGTATTTCAAATGCGGTCATACTATAGATTTGAATAAGGGCACTAGGATATTGATATATGAGATACAGTATCCATAGCGGCAGGTGAGTTGCTTTCATGGTGCACATTGTTGTCATTCTACAGCTGCACCTGATGCTGGTGTGTGCCTTTCACAGAGGCGTGTGGGCTGTAACAGGGGCCAGAGAGACCTAGACATTGTTTGACAATGACGATTTATCAGATGAAACAAGGCAGTTGTTGTTTCCCAAAGGCTGGTTTCAATTCAAATCCTTTGCAGGAAACACTCATCTCACAAGCTGGCTGTTGTCTGGATTTTAGTAGCTCTCTCAGAATTGGGTCATTTGGGTGGCCTGGGGCATATCCTGGTGATTTCCTTTTCAGAAGGATAGATAACATCCTTTATTTCAATGCTTTGCTTGTGCCAACCAAATCGAGCAATATTCCCCAGGTCCGCATACCCCCATGGAACAGGGCTTGCCACAGGTGAGGAGAGACTTGCTGCTTGGGTGGGGAAGGGACATGCCCAGGGGTATTTTAAAGGGCTTTCCCATATTATATGAGATGTGACCTCTAGAGCTACTGACGTACCTTGCAGTGATATAATGGCCAGTGTCCAAAGGTCCCTATAAAATCAATCAGTTTCATTTTCTCTGTTTCATAAGATGTGTAAAAAACAAAATAAAATGTCCAAGTGGTTCTCAAACATAATGAAAACATAAAAATAGTAAGTTAAAAGTTAAAAGCAGCTTTTTAAAACATTCAAAAATAATTAAAATCAACAATATGCAAAAACCAATTAAAATATATATCAACATTCTACATATTCAGGTAAAGGGACCCCTGACAATTAAGTCCAGTCGCAAACGACTCTGGGGTTGCAGCGCTCATCTCGCTTTACAGGCCAAGGGAGCCGGCGTTTGTCCGCAGACAGTTTTTCTGGGTCATGTGGCCAGCATGACTAAGCCACTTCTGGCGAAACTAGAACAGCACACGGAAACGCTGTTTACCTTCCCACCGGAGTGGTACCTATTTATCTATTTGCACTGCGTACTTTTGAACTACTATGTTGGCAGAAGCTGGGACCGCACAACGGGAGCTCACCCCGTTGCAGGGATTTGAACCGCCGACCTTTTCGATCTGCAAGCCCAAGCGGCACGGTGTATTCAGGTAGGTTGCCTAAACAAAAATATTTTTTTAGCAGGCACTGAAAAGATTACAGCAAAGCCACCTGCCTGATGTCAATAAGCAGAGAGTTCCAAAGTGTATGTTTACTTTTGTGGGCATCTGTCTGTCTCGGGAGACAATGGAAGAGCCTGCCTTTAGAGGAGACGTCAAATCATTGGAGCGTTACAGAGCCTGCTGTGGCTGTGGAGGCTGATACGGGAGAGGCATGTTTTGCTGCAGCTGGGGAACATGAAGGTGTCCGGTTGCACCAGGTGCACCATGGCGTTTCTTCTCTCTACGCTCTTCCCAGTGGTCATTTTTCCTCTGGTCACTGCTGTGGATACACAGCCTGGCTGATTGTCTCCAGGCACTGTGGTCGTCTGCAAGGGATTCCTACACAGTGGGGTTAATGTTGCCAGCCTTCATGTCATGTTTGCAGACATTATTTTAATGCAAAGTGCAGCTGCTGTCACACTGAAAGGCCAATTTATTGCAAATGTGAAAATGGTGTTATGGGGCGCCTATAATAGATCAAAGCAATTGAGTGGGCGTGTATGGATTAAGGTGATCTTGCAGTGAAATGGTCCCAACAGGCTTTACATACTAATAGTAACACCTTGAACATGACCTGGTAGCAAATTGGCAACCAGTGCATATCTCTGAGCAGTGTTTTATGCTGACAGTGTCTCATTCCTGTCAGTAATGATGCTGCTTCATTCTCCATGAGCTGCAGCTTCTCAGTTAAGCCCCAAGGACGCCTCACATAAAGCACATGGCAGTGATCCATTGAAGTAACGAATGAATGAATGAACGACTATGGCCAATAAACACAAGTGATATCCTACAGTTCATTGCATCCAATGGATCCATGTTTTGGGCATGCATCAGCTTTTCTGCAAGTGAGTTAGGGGACCTGAGGACAGGTGCTAAGAATGTAAGCAGCACCTGGCTGCTGGATCAGACCCAACACCCACCTGGTCCAGCATCCTGTTTCCCACTGTGGTCATCTAGGATGCCACAAGCAGGACAGGAAGGCAATAATCCTCTCCCAGTATCTAGGACTGGGATTTCTGCATTGCAGGTGGTTGGACTAAATGACCTTGGCTTGGGGCTCTTTCAAACTCTACCACTCTGTGATTCTCTATTTCTATGATCTGATATCAACTGACCCTGAACGTGGCATAGCCACTGTGGCTAAGATGGGGTTGCATGTTTGAATGCTTCCCTTTGAGGAAAACAAATGGCCTGGTCCCAGGTAGCTTGCCATACTAGGCCCCACCTATAGCAGAACTTTGTATGTGCTACTGGTGCTGCCTTCTAATGCTATTGTTGTTTTTCAATTTAATTTAATTGGTCAGGAGAATATTACCATTTTAAGTTTTGATTATTTGCATTTTTGAAAATGCAAATTACCTTCTTCCTGGATGTATTTCCTTGTTCGCATATATTTTGTTTTGTGATTTATATAGAAATGGGAATTGGCTGTAAACAATAAGTTCTGGCAGACTTGACAGGTCCCAGCTGCAGATGCTGAGAGTTTAGTTAAAGGTCCTGCATCTCTGCCAATGGTGCCAATGGAGGGAGCAAGCTGACCTTCCTCTCTTGTGACCTTGAAGAGGAGGAAGGTTGCACCAGTACCTGACCTCCCATTCCCAATCAGCAACTAAACAGTGTGCTTGCATTCCACACCAGTCCACAGTTTCATATCAGACCTATTTTCCATTCAGGCTTTTATGACCTAATCCAGCCACATGGTATTGACTTGGACCAAGGAGACAGTCTGAACATTTTTGGAGGCTTCCCAACATTGTGCATAGTGTTGTACTATCGTGGATGTGTAAGACTTCCTAAAAAACATTGCTGTCCAGGGGCAGCGTCATGTGAGAAAAGTGTGTCCATCAAAATCTCCCTTGTGTTTGGAGACTTAGAGCGAATTCCGATTAGGCAAGATAAAGTACTATAGTGCAAATAGCAACTTGCAGACTTTCCATTTTTAGGAAGACTGGAGCCCAAACAGTTGATAGCCAGAACATTCAAAACACCTTTCAATCAGGAACCAGGGATAACAAAATAAATAAATATTTCAGCCACCTACAACACGTGCTGTCAGGTAGTCTACCTTAAAGTAATATTTGTTTATGCCATGAACATTAAGTGGAAATATGAATAGGAGAGATTAGCTGGAGTTCTGTGTGCTTAATGCTCCATTATTAGATTTGCCCCTTATCGACTTTGGCCATGGCTGTCCCCGAGCATTTTTTCCCTGCAGATTACTAAGGCTGGACTGCAGGGAGGGTTGGATGATTAGGAGGAGGAGAAGCAGCACTCACCCCTCAGACTGCCAGGCCTGGGTGGCGGCCCCAGCAGCAGCTGTCGAAGAGGAACTAGGAACCAGGAGCCCCAGCACAAAGCCAGCAGTCAGGAGGGCTGAAGAGTAAGTCAGGAATGGATGCTTAACCACTGGGACGCAGCAAACCAGAACTGAAGAACACCAAGGCTGCAGGAACACAACAGACCTTTTTGCTCAAGGAGGGCTCTGGAAGATCCAGCAGCCTGGGTGGGCAGAGAGAACCAGTGGTGCTGGACTCCAGCTCCCAGCTCTGCCAGCCAGACCATGTACTGAGTTCTGCAAGGGAGGCCCTTCTCAATGTCCTGCCATTGAGTAAAGTTTGCTGTGTGGTGCCTCAGCCTTCCCTTGGGGATTCTTTCCAGTACTAGCTGAAGACATACCTCCTTTCTCAGGCCTTTGTCAGGGGCTGAGTTGATGTGGCCAGCTTCCAAAGTGATGGGTGTCCATCAGCTGTATTGTCCAGACTGTATATTTTTACCTCAGGTTTTAATTGGTACACATGTAATTTAATGGGTTGTGTTGATGGCACAGATGTTATTTTGTTGTTAATTACCCTGGGATCATGAACTAATGAAGGGTAGGCTAGAAATTGAATTAGTGAGTAAATAAATTCAGAGAGGTGGCACCCTGCCCATCAAATCAGTGCCTTTGGCAAAACTTACTCTCATGTTCCTAGCTTGATAGTGTAGCCCACAGGTTCCCAAACTTATTTGGCCTACCCCCCACTTCAGAAAAAGAATTACTCAGTGTCCCCCTGGAAATTTACCTTCTTTAAGCAAACAAACAGAAATATGTAGTTCTTTTATGTATCTATAGTTCTGCCTATGTCCAACAACATAGTCATTACACAATGGATAAAACATATACGAATGGTTTTTCAAAAGTGAGCAAGGAGGTGGACTTGGCCCTGGGATTAGAAGCTCAAGGGAAGAGGCAGAGGGCAGCTTGCCAGTTCAGTCCGATCCCCCTTGGGGGTAGGGTGGGTGGCACAGCCTGCCTGCCCTTGGCCAAATAGGCAGACAAGCTGCAACCTGCTGCACCCAAGCTTGGGAAAACCCTCGCCTCCAGTAGGACTGCTGGATCAAGGGGAGGCGTTGTCACCATCCCGCAACAGCACCCAACTTGGTGGTGTCATTACACAAAGATGAAACATGTAGAAAGGGTTTTTGAAAAATTTCTTCTTTCTTTGTGCTTCCACTGCCCCCTTATTTTTATTCAATGCCCCCCAATTGCACCTGAGGCTACTACTGCCCCCTGGATCATTCCAGTGCCCCCCTGGGGGTGGTATCGCCCACTTTGGGAAACACTGGTGTGGCCAGTTTAGACTGTAGGGAAATTGAATACTCCAGAATATCAGGGCTGGTGCTCTCAGCCCTTCACTGCTCCTTCTGAGCCAATCACTGTAACTCCTCCATGTTGAACTCAGTTATGTCATTGGTAGGTCATGCAGGCTATAGTAATTAAATTAGGGCAGAGGATACGTGAGGGATTAGCATATGCCAAAGCAACCTTCTTGAATGTTTACACGAATGCAAAAAAAACCCCTGTCTTATCTCAGTGTACAGGCTGCCGGGCTCTCAACTAACTAGAGCAACATTGCCTGTTATAATTACATTAGGTGGAAACACAAAGAATCAAGTTAGATTAGGCATCTGCTGGGCGGTTTACGTGCATCCGAGCCTCCCCACCCCCACCCCATGCATCTTATCTGTGGGGTTTTCCATTTATTTAAAATATTTGTTCTGTGACAGTGTGCCATTGCTGGGAAATGCAAATGTACACATCTGGAGAGACTGCCTCTCTTCCTCCTCTGCTTCCTGAAATCTAATGAGGACTCCAAGGTTGAAAGGGTGAGTGACAGACGTAAGGATTTCCCCAGGAAACTCTGGAAAGCGGGACAGCCTGCTCCAGCCATCATCAAAGGGGACTTAGGGCAAATCTCTAGTCTCGCCTGGAGAGGGCTGCCCCCAAACCTGCCTGAAGCCAAGGACAAGATCTTGCCCACCCCGCTCCAGTCAATGCACAAAAGCCAAGCAAACTGGCACCTGAATGTTGGATGCAACCAGACTGCATCATCTACAACTGCTGAGAGCAGCAGGCTTGCTTAGTGGGCGCAGTGGGCAGGCCAGGTGATGGGCACACACAGCTCTATCCTCTGGCTGCTGTTGCTTGCCTCACTCAGCCTCCTGGTAGAGCCAGCCCAGAAAGAAGGATATGACTGCTGAATACCAGTTCAACATTCCCCTCCCTTCTTCTTCCCTTGTCACAAAGTTTCAGGGCAGCGCCACATGTTACAAACAACAGAAGGTTGCCCCCCAAAATGGCAGCTCTGCGTCATGCATCCCTTCCCCTTCCTCCTCCCCTCCACCCACAGAAGTCTGCTCTGCTTCTCCGTCTCCCAAGTCCCCCTGCACATTGAGTGATTTTCAGCAGCTGCCACCAACCCTGTGAAATAGTGATATGAGTTGGGGGATCAGGCTTGATGGTGCCTGTGGGTCCCTTCCAAACCTGTGATCCTGTGTACGTGAGGTTCAAATCTAGGAGTGGAAACCAGCCAAGCCAGTTACTTTGTTAAGGTGGTTGGTTTAATTTTTGTCCTGGCACTTCCCTTGAGAAAACCTGTGTTTTATTGCTGAATCAGAGCAGATGGCAGTCCATGGAAAACCCGGTTGCTGTTTGCTCTGATTCAGCAGTGAATCGTGGGGAAAGCACCAAGACAAAATAAATAAATAAATCATTTCAAACATGGAGCTTTAAAGCCCAGACCTGGGCTTAGAAACATGGCACAAAAGGAAGTCTAGATGAGCCCAGAGACCTGGCTTGCTCTGTCCTGGCTTCCCTGGAAACCTTCTGAGGAAGCAAAACCTTTTGGGATATTAATGCTTGTGAGTCCCTCTGCCCTCTGCTCAGCTTGTCTATATGTATGAATAAAGTCACATATCCAAAGGATACCACAATGTCCGGTGACCTTCACCTGATATCAGCACTTGTATCATCATCTCTGGGTAGGGCTGGGAGAGACAGCTGCCCCCAAACCCATGAAGCCACTGCCAGCCAGAGCAGACAATACTCAGCTAGATGGACCAAGGGTGTCTTGCGCTATAAGGCAGTTCCCTATGTTCCTAACGGGCCAAGACACTCGGCAGCTCCCACTGACCCCTGCTGGACCTGGCCAGGATTTTGAAGATATTGTCTGAGCCAAGAGTTGGAGCCATGGGAGGCCTTGTGGAGGCTGGAGAGGTTTCTCCTGCCACTGACCCCACCTCCTCGAGTAGCAGACTGGGCTTTAAGGGCCTTCTTTACACTGTGAAAGGGAAGGGGAGTTTACTGGCACTCATCATCCATGTCTGAAGGAGACAGGAGAGTCACAGTTTGGAAGGGCCTTGAGTGACGCTCCCTTACCATCTGTGTCTTCCTCAGGATCATTTTATTTTTAGTTTCTATTTACTGCATTTATATCCAACCTTTTTCTCCAAGGAGCTCAAAGTGGCGTCCAATGGTGGTTCTCCTCATTTAATCCCCACAACCCTGTAAGGCTGGTTATGCTGAGAGGCAGTGACTGGCCTGAGGTCACACCCAGTAAGTTCCATGGCCAAGTGGAGATTTGAACCCTGGCCCCCTAGCCTGGCACTCTAACCACAGCTGCTCACGTGAGGAGGAGCCTGGTTTGTGGGTCACAAGAGAGAGGAACCTAGTCTTTCTTCCACAACAGGTAGTTCTGATCTCAACCATCACAACACACCAGCTGGAGTCAGGGTCAGAGGAGCCTGGTGGCCGCACTCTGTCAAAAAAGCCCAACTTGCTGAAGAACTTCAAGCCAATCATTACCTCTCAGCCAAAGCCACCTCCCTGGCTGCTGTGAGAATAAGATGGAACGAGGATCTGTGGATGCTGCCCTAAACTCCCTGGGGAGAAAGTGGGGTGCAGGGTCACATACAGAAGCCAACTAGACAAGCAGCTGAATCTGAGGACAGTGCGTGCCACTACAGATACAAACAACAGCCTATCTTGGGAGGTGACATACCCAGCTGTGTTCTTTAATAATAATAATAATAATAATAATAATAATAATAATAATAAATTAATTAATTAATTTATACCCCGCCCATCCGGCTGGGCTTCCTCAGCCACTCTGGGCGGCTTCCAACCAAATATTAAAATACAGTAATACATCAAACATTAAAAGCTTCCCTAATCAGCTTTCCTTCAACACCTTTCGGTGACTTCCTGCCTGTCCTCAGCATCTTCTGCCTGAGACCACTGCCTCAATCTGTCAGAATAGCAATGCAATTAATAGGGTGGTAAATTAAAAATGCTAGCAAAGCATGAAATAGCTTTGTCCCTGCATACATTGAGAAGCCTTCCCCTCCAATCTGTCCCTTTATGCTCTGTGAAAGTCAACAAAGGTGTCCTCTCAATGATACATCTGCAGGTTAGGTTCAGACAATGAAGACACAGAGCAGAGGTTTCCAAACTGTGTGTCGCGACATGTTAGTGTGTCGGCTGCGGTGTGGTGTGTCGCGTGAATGCTCCCCGCATTAGTTTAACCTCCAGTTTGCTAGTAAAACTGAATTACTGTGTTGCAAAATGATGCACGTCTTAAAAGCGTGTCACCAACATGAAAAGTCTGGAAAACTCTGATGTAGAGGCACTTTTTGTGTCTGCTCCCCAACCACGGAAATCCAAACACATGTGTTTCTTTTTTAAAGCCTCCCTGTCAGAGTTGGCCTTTCAGGTTTCACAGTTAAGTCGCTGAAAGGTGAGGACATTTCAGCTCTTGATTTGATTTGTTTAAAAACCATGTTCTCTTTTGTTGAAAGTACAGTGGTACCTCAGTTTAAGAACAGTCCAATTTAAGAATGATTTGGTTTACAAACTCCGCTAAACTGGAAATAGTGTCTTGGTTTGATAACTTTACCTTGGTCCAAGAACGGAATCTGAACGGTGGAAGGGCACCGGCAGCGGGAGGCCTCATTAGGGAAAGCACACCTCGGTTTGAGAACGGTTTTGGTTTAAGAACGGACTTCCAGAACGGATTAAGTTTGTAAACCGAGGTACCACTGTATTTATTTAAATGTCTGGTTTTGTTTCCCCCTTTATTACCATCCTTCAGGATAGGGTGGCTGTCACTGATCGTAAACAAGTACCTGAAGAACAGAATGTTATTATTTTTATTAGGTATTTTGTGTTTTTTATATTGTGATTTTATGCTGCGAACTGCCCTGATATCTACAGGTACAGGGCATTATACAAATTTGATCAACAATAAAGAATAAAGAACGGCCATACATAGCTTACTTCTAGACAGGACTGTGTCTGCAGAGGATGAGAAAAGGAACTCAAATGAATGTTGCATCATTATCCGGTTGGAGTCATTAATATACAATTCCTATTCAGCTGTTCCAACATCCCTACTTAACTCTCCTTTACCGAAATAGTGCTCTGGCACTTATTGACCAAACAGCCTCTTATTCATGCACTTGAACAGCAGAGACAAGGTGAGGACAAGTTACAGGAAAAATCATTACAGCTCAGTAGCTGAGAAAGAAGCTGGAACATCTTGTACACCACTGGCTGATCCAGCCAAAGTGTTGGATAGCCAGGCAAAGCATATCCTTTTTAAAAATATGCTCTGTTCCTCCTGCTGGCTTGCAAAAGCATCAACAAATCATAAATGTTAATTAATTAAAAAGAAATAAACATTAGGAAGAACTTCCTGACAGTAAGAGCTGTTTGACAGTGGAATTTGCTGCCAAGGAGTGTGGTGGAGTCTCCTTCTTTGGAGGTCTTTAAGCAGAGGCTTGACAACCATATGTCAGGAGTGCTCTGATGGTGTTTCCTGCTTGGCAGGGGGTTGGACTCGATGGCCCTTGTGGTCTCTTCCAACTCTGATTCTATGATTCATTACTTTAAAAACTTTTGGATTATGGCCTTTTTTAAAAAAAAACCCAGATCCAGCTGCTTTCTTCCTCACTTGATTATACTGTTGGCTTGCATTTTAACATTTTTGCATCTTTACATTCCTTTGTCAATCTCCATTTTTGCACAAAGGGTGGCTAGCACGTTTTAAAAAATTATAGAATTATAAAAAATATATTTAAAAAATATAGAATTAGCAGCAGTTACCCTAAGTTCTGACTTGAAACTGCTTCATGCTTCTGCTATTCAGAGGGGGAAAACTGTTTTCAAATGCAAATAGCTGGACATTTAGGGGCCCAGCAACCAACCTGTACTATTTACTTTTTATTTGTACCTCATCAACTTGCACGTTGTTGGCCTTTCGAAAGGGGGAAAAGAAGGAAACAAACAGAAAAGACATTAAACCAAAGGAGCCAGTGAAGCAAGCAAGGAGAGTGGGGGCCTCTTAAAGCCAAATGGTAGCTAGGGTAATAAATGACTCACATACATGCAAGGCTATCTTTCTGCGGCAGGATGTTTGAGAATAGCAAACAGGCCAGCGTCACAAAGAGGACATATTAATGTCGACCTCTTTAATATGCATTTCTATTATCCCTCCCGATAAAGGGCAGGAGCGAGTTTGCCCCCACGGCCTCCACGTGCAGAGCCCGTGAGTCATGCCCCCCCCCCGCCCCCTGCTGCAGAGCTGAAAACAGAGCAAGAAGAAGGCTTGTGTTTCTGGATACAGACCAAAGGTGCCTGTTGCTCTTCATGCTTTTTAGGGGCAGATTCACACCGTGCATTCAAAACACATCCGATGCACATTGGAAGCACAGGACTTGCTCCAAAGAATCTTGAAAACTGAACGTGTTGTTGTAGTATGATGGTGTCTCCTGCTTGCCCAGACAGAGGGTGAAGAGAAACGCTTGGCTCTGACTTCCAAGCAGCTGAAATATGGCCTGCACAGAAAGAGTCGTGCCTGTTGCCCCATCCACTTTAGTAACGTTGCCATATTTTGAAGTGCAAAAAAGAGGACACATTGGCCGACTTCTACTTTTAGCTATGGATCGCTATGACGATTCTCATTTCACATACCCATGAAAAAGAGGAGGTGTTCTGGTAAAAGAGGACATATGGCAACCCTAACTTTTGCCTCAGGCCACACCTACTTTGCCTCTGGCCTTTCTCTTTACTGGTGTTACTGGGAAATTGGAAGGGGGGTGAGAGGCCTCCCCCCCAAGCCTTGTCTCTCCACACCACGAGGCAAAGACAAAAAGCCTCTGCTGCACATTACCAATCCATTCCCTCAGAGAGGTATTTCCCTGCCTTTTCACCTGCCAAACCTAATCCTTCCTATCCATAAAAAGTCAGAACTATGACATCCAACCCACTGAAGGAGGCTGCAGATAACTGAAGACCAGAAACCAGGTAGAAGGGAAATGCTTTTGCCTGATGCCTGAATAGAGGTACAGTGGTACCTCGGGTTACAGACGCTTCAGGTTACAGCCTCCGCTAACCCAGAAATAGCACCTCAGGTTAAGAACCTTGCTTCAGAATGAGAACAGAAATCGCGCGGTGGCAGCAGGAGGCCTCATTAGCTAAAGTGGTACCTCAGGTTAAGGACAGTTTCAGGTTAAGAACGGACCTCCGGAATGAGTCAAGTTCTTAACCCAAGGTACCACTGTAATGATGGGGCCAAGCGAGCCTCCCAGGGAGAGCTCTGCACAAGCAGGGGGCCACCACTGAAAAGGCTCATTCTCATGTTGGCACCCTCTGCTCCTTCCTCGAAGACTGAACACAGAGAAGAACCTCAGTTGAGAAATGCAGGATCTGGACTGGTTCATGTGGGAAGAGGCATTGGGTTCCTGAACCAACACCTTGAAATGAGCCCAGGAACTAAATCAACATTTAAACTAAAAGTACAGTGAAAAAAATATAAGTCAGCTCTACTTGTCTAGGTAAGCTTACCTAAATAAAAATGTTTTTAGCACGGGCCCCAAATTACATTGCAATGGTGCCTACATAAAAATAGGCAATCTTGTTTCTGATCGTTTCCCAAATGATCCTTTGCATGACATTTGACTTCCCCTTCCGTAGCTGCAGCTCTCTCTCTCTCTCTCTCTCTCTCTCTGTGTGTGTGTGTGTGTGTTTGTGCTTGCTTGCTGTTCATAAGAAAAATCCCTCCACACTGCGGGAAAGATCTATGAGCCTGATAAGAAGTCAGAACACATCAGAAAACAGCTCTTCAGCTTGGCTCTCTAAGGGTTAAAGGGAGTGAGATGCCTTCCTAAGAGAAAGCAAGGGCCTTTCTTCTTGTTTCAATCAGCTGATGGAGAGAGGAGGATGCTGAGATCAAAGCAGAAGGTGTCAATTCAAGGTAATTATCCTACCTCTCCCACAGGTTGTGCAGTGACTGCATAGGCATATTATAATAGGGCTGACTCCATGCAACTGCATTTCATCCAGAAAGGAAACCCGGACATTTTGCCTAATTTTAAAAATCCGCCCAGACACAAATTTTAATCCTGAAAAAGAGGATGTGGGGGGCGGACATATGGCAGCCCAACACACAAACACGCAGGCCCAGCAGGGCGAAGCCACCCCTGGGTGCCCTGCCCTCCTTGCCACTTCCACCACCTGTGAAGAAGCCAGGCCAGCTCAGGCACTGATTTCAAGCAAGATCTCACAAGAGAGAACTGCTCTGCTGGCAGGGTGGGGGGCACGGCAGGGGCAGGGCAGGACTCCCCGTTTCACCTCAAGCAGCAAAATGGGACATGCTACCCACCCACTTGGGACACAGGTGTCGCTGTGGTCTGAACCACTGAGCCTAGGACTTGCCGATCAGAAGGTTGGTGGTTTGAAGCCCCGCAATGGGGTGAGCGCCCATTGTTTCAGTCCCAGCTTCTGCCCACCTGGCAGTTCGAAAGCACTCAAAGTGCAAGTAGATAAATAGGCACCGCTCCAGCGGGAAAGTAAACAGTGTTTTCGTGCGCTGCTCTGGTTTCGCAGAAGCGGCTTAGTCATGCTGGCCCCATGACCTGGAAGCTGTATGCCGGCTCCCTCGGCCAATAAAGCGAGATGAGCGCCGGACCCCAGAGTCGGTCATGACTGGACCTAATGGTCAGGGGTCCCTTTACCTTTACCTTTACCCACCCACTTTGTGTTCAACCCTTGGACTGCGGGTGCCACCATTCTGTCTAGCCTCCCGTTTTTAATACCTGCATAAAACCTGATTTGTAGACAGGAGGGCTCCAAATCTATGGAGAAACCTGGCAGGTTCTCTCACTCCCAGCAGTAAAGGCTTTCATTATTTAGAGAAGGTATTTCATAATAGTTTACCTATCTTGCTTTGAAACTGCTTTCAGACTGCTTTTACTGCTGTTTTGTTTAAATTCTCTTTTGTAACTGATTTTGTTTTTAAAGGGGGGAGGTTGTATTTGTAAACTGCCCTGGGTACATTTTTTTTCCTGTGTAGGAAAGTGGAATTTTAAAAAGTTCATTTATTCATTCTGTCCCCATTAAAAAAAAATACAACCCAGAAAGCTTTCTGTGTATTATTTGATCCCTTTACCTCATAAAGGCAGTGTGGTGTTGTGGTTAGAGTAACAGAGTAGGAGTGGGGTGGTAAAGGTACCCCTGCCCGTACGGGTCAGTCGTGTCCGACTCTGGGGTTGCGCTCCCATCTCACTTAAGAGGCCGGGAGCCAGCGCTGTCCGCAGACACTTCCGGGTCACATGGCCAGCATGACGAAGCTGCTCTGGCGAGCCAGCACCAGCGCAGCACACGGAAACGCCGTTTACCTTCCCGCTATAAAGCGGTCCCTATTTATCTACTTGCACTTAGGGGTGCTTTAGAACTGCTAGGTGGGCAGGAGCTGGGACCGAAAGACGGGAGCTCACCCCGCCGCAGGGATTCGAACCTCCGACCATAAGATCGGCAAGTCCTAGGCACTGAGGTTTTACCCACAGCGCCACCCTTGTCCCAAATCCTCATCCAGGCATTAAACTCACAGGGAGGATCTTCAGCGCGTCAGTCTATCCCAGTCAGGCCTAACTCACAGGGCTGTTGTGAGAAGAACATGGGTCAGGAACCGCACACAGTGTCTTGAGCTCCTTGGAATAAAGTGATGTAAATAGTGAGTGGCAGGCCTAGAAGGGGGGGGTGAGCTTATGTCAGGATTTGAATTTGCTGAGCAGCAATTCAGTTGGTGTCCCCCTCCCCAAAAGACTCCAGCCAAAAGACGAAATTGTGGAAAGAGAAGTTGCCTGGGCCATTAATGCATCACCAAAATAAGAGGAGTGAAGAGGACACATGTTTGCATATAATTTGCATATGCTAATTTATAACCAAAGATACAGATATAGAAAGACTTACTGCAATGTTAAGTGGGAATCCAAAACACACACACACACACACACCCATTGTGGAGAAGACCAGGTGAGCTGTGAGCTGCTGTGACTGCTTTCAACCAGACTGGCCCTGGGCAGCCCTTCCAAGAGAGAAACTCTCTCAAACAGAGGTCTGTCCTCTGTCAAGCAAGGCACATGGCCACCCTTCAGAAAAGCCACCCCAGCCAATGAAAACATTATTGCGTAGGTTGGCCAAAAGAGGCCACTGCTCCTCCCAGACCCACTCCAAGCTGGCCCAGTAGGCTGAGAAGCGCTTGCTCAGAGGCCATTTCCCCCTCTGCCTTCCCCACAGGAGCTGGATGGGCAAGTTAAGAGGGATCTGGGCTGAGCCACCAGCTACTGGCCCTGCAGCACGTTCAAGATTTTGCTCTGGGCCCACAGAAAATCTCCCTGGCTGGACATCCTCTCATGCAGCGCCCCCACCTCTCCCACTCCCTGCTTCTGATCCAATTTCGTTCTCTCCCACCCACACTTCTCATTTGCCAGCTCAAGCCCCTTGCCCAGTCTCTCCAGCCTGTCATTAGTAGCCTGGCAACCTCCTGCATTTGCTTTTAGGCACAGGAGTATTTGTTTGTCAGGCTGCCCTGTTCCTGGTTCTTCTGGGAAAGGCAGCAAGAACCCCGGTTATTTCAAAATAAGACACAGGGGAGATGCACCATCCATCGCCCGCCCGCCCCCCCCAGCACACTTGCCTGTTTCCACCAAGCCAAAGACCCAGAAAGAACATGGTCAGTAGCACTTATCAGGGGGATGATCAGATCAGTCTTTAGAAAAGGTCCCAGAGAGTAAAAGTGACTTACAATACTTTTAATCTATAAAATTATTTTTATTTTTATTGAAATTTTCTCAAATAATGTTATTATTTCTTTTTGTGTATTAGAAAATGAAAATGAAAACAATTACAGTATTTAAAAAAACACACCATGAATTTGCTGAGTTTGTGGCTAATGAACTATGGCTCATTAATGTGCTGCCACCGTTCTGCTGATGGATGGTTTTCTTGTTTTAAGAATTGTTTCCTTCACTATTTATTTACAGCAATTTATAAATTGCCCGAAAACAAAAAGGCCTCTGTGGGTGGTTTGCAATAAATGTGTAAGAGAACAATTTGACTACACAGGGGACAAAAATACCCTGCAAAATCAAAAGCAGCATAAATTCAGCAGGGAAACAAAACTCATGGCATTCCAAGAATTAAAATGAACAAACAGATTAATACAGCGAGAGGCTCAGCCTGCATCAGTTATTTCCAAGAGCTGGACCAACAGAAAGGGGCCTCCACAACATGGCAGCAGAGAAACACGACAGCTTATGGAAGTTCATGGAGTTTCCACTGATTTGTGCATGTTGACAATACCCACAACAACTGAAATTAACCCTTGCACAGTGGCAGTGTTTTTGGAGTACCAAGATAAAAGCATTTATCCATATCAAACAAATTCCACGAAGAGACACAGGGTTTCTGAGATCAGCAGCAGACAAATAGATGCCATGGAGCACTTCCAGCAAAATCAAACTGGGCTACAGTGGCGAAGGCACCCTGAGCAAATTGCTGAAGCCCATGGATGAGTGAAGCCAAGGGCCAAGGGTGGGAAGTGGGGGTGACAGCGTATGTTATTAAAAGCAGCTGCAGTTGGTTTTATAGATCAATAGGCCATTTTACTGCATATTATGTAACTTTAATGTTTTTCAAATTGCTCTGGAGATTTGCTTCTGTGAACCCTTGAAAGCCTGTTTATCTTCCCAGAAAGGAAACCTACGTGCAGTTGCCACTGCTAAGCTTTCACCTGTTTACATCCTTTTGTCCAGCGCAACTGGTGCTGACGTACTGAGGACGCTGGCAGTCAAACAGGCAGGAGGGAACCTTTGCCCCTGAACCATCAACCCTCCTACCTGCATCTGAGCGTTGGTGATGGTGGCTCAGCAGAGCCCGGGATCAATGGCGTTTACGTGGCAATTTCTAAGGAGGGCAGGGTGGAGATGAGCTGGAGGAAATGTTTTAATTCTATGAAATAATTATATCTCACCTCTAGGGTTACCAGACCTCCAGGTGTGCCTGACCCCCTCTAGGTGGCAGCAGGAGGGCTTTAGGTTCCAGGTGGGTGAGAGTGGCTTTAATTTAATAAATATATATTAAGAAGACTATATAAATATGTGACAATAAAATATTTGGGGTGGGGGGAGAAGACTGTGCATGCGGCTTGCAAGCTTCAGCCCAGCAGGAGCTAACTGCAGGTTATACCATAGAAGGGGGGGCTGTCCTCTCTGCTTCCCTCCCCAATTTAGCCTCTAGGGCTCAGTGGTGGGAGGGAATACAGGGGAAGAAGCAGCCACCCCCAGGACATCACCAGGGGCCACCCCTAGATCTCAGGGTCCGGGATGCTCCTGACCAGGCAACCCCACCCATCATGACTCAGGGCAGGTTGCAACAACTGAAAATCTCCGTACTGTCCCTGGCGGAGCAAGTCCCATCGTTTCATTCTGTGCTGCGTAAAAAAGTCCTTTCTTTTATCTGTCCTGAATTTTCCCACATTCAGCTTCATTGGACCCCCAAGGTCTGGTGTGAGGAGGGAATGGGGTGCTAAAGGGGTCAACCTGGAATTTTGGTGTGCCAAACATGTTTTCATTTTTCTTGTACATCCTTTCTGTGCTGATCATATTTTTATGATTGGCCACCTCACTTTTACCACAGACAAAAAGCACAGCTCCACCACCACCACCCAGTCAGGCAAAAGAGGAGGGTGCAGAGCACAGCAATGCCAAGGGGGAGAAGGCGAATGCCCTGGATGGCGAGGGTCCTGGCTGAGGGTCAGTGGCTTTGTGGGGTTGCGTTTCACACCAGGAACCCTCAGGTTCCTCAGCTGTATTCTACAAGTTCCCTGATTTTCCAGGGATAGTCCCAGTATTACAAAAGCCATTACGACTTCCGATTTGATCCCGGAATGTCTCTGTTTTCTTCACCAGACCAGCTGCTGAGCTTGGGGCTTGACCTGATTGGAGGCTGCAGCAGCAGCAGCAGCAGCAAGGGAGCACCCTGTGGACACTAAATGGCTGCAGCCACTGACCTGCTCCCTAGGGCAGCTTGTAACGGCTGCTGGAGTGTGGGAGAGGAGGAGGAGGAGAGACTGCTGCCACGAGGCCCAGCTCCACATGATGCGCCAGCTCTGAGGGGCAGGCAGAGGGCAGGGTCGCCTTGGGCACAAATAATGGAGGAGTGGAGCGCAAGGAGACTCAAGCTTGTTTGTTTAAAAAATGCTTTGTGCGTCCACATCTAATCTTGCCCCTTTCTAAAATTTACCGTATTTTTTGCACCATAACACTCACTTTTTTCCTCCTAGAAAGTAAGGGGAAATGTCTGTGCGTGTTACGGAGGGAATGCCTACGGGTGGCGGGGGGATCTGCTGCAGTCGTGAGCAGAGGATCCATGGTTCCCCTTCCTTCCCTCCTCCGTGGCTCGCTTTGAAACAGCAAAGCAGGAGAAGAGCCACTGAGTGGGGAGGAGAGAGGGACAGAGAGCCTGCTTGCTTTAAAGGAGCAAAGTGGGAGAGGAGAGGAGCCGCTTACACGAGTGTAAGTGGCTCCTGTCCGGTTGGCTCCTTTAAAGCAAGCAGGCTCTCTGTCCCTCTCTCCTCCCCACTCAGCTCGCTAAATAGCAGCAAAGTTTTTCAGCTCGCTAAGCCGGGGATGAGCGGGGAGGAGGTAGAAAGGCAGAGCCTGCTTGCTTTAAAGGAGCAAAGCGGGAGAGGAGAGGAGCCTTCTCCCTTTATACCCCTCTTCTTCATTATTAGCAGCATCCTTCTCCACACACCCCACGCGTGCTCCTTGTTCCTTGAGTGCTTTTCCTCCCCTCCCCACTTAAAACATGGTTACAAAACACGGATCCACATGGATCCTCAGGATTTTTGCACTGGGTCACCCCAAATTCACCATCAGATCACATAGCATGTCCATGGCTACATCTTGCACCAAAAAATCACGCACCCACTGTTGCCTGGGGCCGCAGTGGTGCAAAAACGTGGTTACAAAGCATGGATCCACATGGATCCTCAGGATTTTTGCATTGGGCTACTCCAAACTCACTGTCAGATCACATGTCTGTGGCCACAGCATGAACCACAAAAATCATACATCCACTGTTTCGTTTAGAATATTTTTTTTCTTGTTTTCCTCCTCTAAAAACTACATGCGTGTTATGGTCGGGTGCGTGTTATAGAGCAAAAAATACGGTATTTATTGTTGTATACTTTTCTTTTTGTAAATCCACCAAAAAATAAAATAAAATTGGGGTTTTATGAGGACGATGGAGGGCGTGTGTGCTGCATCCATGGGTATAGCCAAGGGGGAACAAAAAATACATAGCTAACTGAGGTTCTGCCCCCCCAAACTCCCTGGCTACACCCATGGCTGTGTCCAGTTGGTGCAACGGTGGCAGCACTTGCCCTTCTTCTGATCAGAAATCCTCTGCTGGGGGGGGGGGCAAAAATGTGAGGTCAAGGGAATAAGTTGTGGGAGAGTAAGAATTTTTCCTCTTTTCACCTGAGGAATGTGGAAGGCTATGAGGTTCCTATATACATACATACATACATACATACATACATACATACATACATACATACAGAACAAATGCTTAAGAAAAGAAGATAAGCAAGCAACAGGAGTAAGGCCTGGGAAGAAGAATCGCTTTGCTTGTTTGCCAATGTTTTTCCTTTGAAAAGTTTGGGTTGTTTATATTTCTGCAGAAGAAACACTTCCTGCCGGCAGCTCTCTAAGGGACTGGTTGGATGGGGACAACATTTTTTCAGGAAGAGACTTTCCCTTTGCTCAGAGGGAAATGGGGAAGGTGCAAAGACAGATTTAATGTCTTTATCTTTATTACAGGAAAATGGTGATAGAGGATTTTCTGAATTCACTTTCTGCAGTACACCAGGCCCTGAATTACTCTCAGGAAGAGGAAACCAGCAGCCTTGGCTTCTTCACTCTTAAACATTTTCAGTTTGGAATCTATTTGTTTCAGCCCATATTACTGACCATAGTAGAATCAGTTGCTGCATCAAAAATAGCATAAAGTAAAATAAAAAATAATCAGCTTCACAACATTATAGATATACCATAAAGAACCATAAAATTGTAGAGTTGGGAGGGATCCCAAGGGTCATCTAGTACAACCCCCTGCAATGCAGGAATCACAACTAAAGAGTCCCTGACAGAGGGCCACCCAACCTCTACTTAAAAACTTCCAACCTGGGAACCAGTGAAGGCAGGTATGAGTGTCTGGAGGTGTCTGGAGGGTGGACGGCGGTCAGTGGATTGAGGTTGAATCCTGACAAGACAGGGGATGGGCAGGTGTGGGGAGTTCCCTGTTCCTGAATGGGGTAACTGTGCCCCTAAAGGACCAGATGCACAGCCTGGGAGTCATTTTGGACTCACAGCTGTCCATGGAGACACAGGTCACTTCTGTGTCCAGGGCAGCTGTCTACCAGCTCCATCTGGTATGCAGGCTGAGACCCTACCCGCCCACAAACTGTCTCACCAGAGTGGTGCCTGCTCTGGTTATCTCCCGCTTGGACTACTGCAATGCACTCTGCCTTTGAAGGTGACTCGGAAACTACAACTAATCCAGAACACGGCAGCTAGACTGGTGACTGGGAATAGCTACCAGGACCATATAGCACTGGTCCTGAAAGATATACCTTGGCTCCCAGTACATTTCCGAGCAGAATTCAAAGTGTTGGTGCTGACATTTAAAGCCGTAAATGGCCTTGGCCCTGTATACCTGAAGGAGCGTCTCCACCCCCATCGTTCATCCCGGACACTGAGATCCAGCTCCAAGGGCCTTGTGGCAGTTCCCTTACTGCAAGAAGTGAGGTTACAGAGAACCAGGCAGAGGGCCTTCTCAGTAGTCGTGCCCGCCCTGTGGAATACCCTCCTGTCAGATGTCAAAGAGATAAATAACTATACAACTTTTAGAAGACAACCCTTTTCAAGAAGCTTTTAATGTTTAATGTTTCATTTTCTTCCTATATATTTTGCTGGAAGCTGCCCAGAGTGGCTGGGGAAATACCAGTTGGATGGGGGGGGAATAAGTAATGGCACATCATCATCATCATCATCACCACCATCATCTCCATAACAGGGAAGCCTGTGACCAGGTGCCTGCTCAGTCTGCTGCCCAGATGGTGCCAGCTGTTGGGGGGCAACTTCAAGGTACTGCTTGCTTTCCTTCATCTTTAAGCCTTGACCTTTAAGCCTTCTAACTGAGGACACTTTCAGACAGAGGACTCTCCTCCTCTCTCCTCTGTAAAGTACAGCACAGGCGCAAATCCCACTCTTTCTGCCTTGCTTGCCATCTGTGCAAGGGGAATGGCAGAGGACAGACACCCCAAGCCCAGAACACATTAGAAGAGAACATAAAGTGTTATAAATGATGCAAGACAATTCAATTAAGTGCCATCAGTGCAGTTTCGTACACCTCACAACGAGGCAGCAAATTTTACAGCCAACCTTCTGCTGCTTGCATTTAAGATTAAAACCTGAGTGTTTTTTTAATCCATTGCCATACCATAATTCTAATTTTACTACTAACTGGACCAAGAGACCATATTCAATAATAGGCAAGATCAGATTAAGTCAGGGTGATTATAGCTTGTCTTTTCCTCATCATCTTCTGAAAATGGATTCTACTCCCATCGCCCTCAGCCTCATCACATAGACACTTGGAAGCGTTATATAATTCACCAATAGCTGCTGCAATACAGTTGACAATGCTCCCCCCCCCTCACAATTAAGTGATTGAAGCTTTCCACATATTGTATTTTTCAGTGACCTAACAGTACTGGAACTGATTTATTTATTTTTTAAGCAAAAGACATACAGTATAGGGAAGTGCAAGCTGCAAAGTGCAAGTGACTCTGTCAGCCTGGGGCTGTTGCAAGGATTACAACTAGATCATGCACAAGAAATAGCTGTAACACTTTAAATAGGTAACTAGGAAGCTGCCATATCTCACCATCGTGCAGAAGGCTATGTGACTGACCAGGGAGGTGCCTGCCCAGCTAGGCTGCTGCCCAACAGGTGCAGTTGCTGAGCAACTTCCAGGCCCCTCCTACTCTCCCTCTGAAAACTCTCTGGTATTCAGAGGCAAACTGGTCCTGGCAGTGCACGGCCATCAGGGCCGGATTAGGTTTGATGAGGCCCTAAGCTACTGAAGGTGATGAGGCCCTTTATATGTCCAGCTGCCCTTTGTCAACAACAAATTGTCACTGTTTTTTGTGTTGAATATATGCTATATGGTAATTGATGGACCTAATAGGTCCGTAAAGGTAAAGGGACCCCTGACCATTAGGTCCAGTCATGGATGACTCTGGGGTTGTGGTGCTCATCTTGCTTTATTGGCCGAGGGAGCCGGCGTACAGCTTCCGGGTCATGTGGCCAGCATGACTAAGCCACTTCCGGCGAACCAGAGTAGCGCACGGAAACACCGTTTACCTTCCTGCCGGAGTGGTACCTATTTATCTACTTGCACTGCATGCATACACAACACAAAACACTGTTGTTGTATGTAGGTTTTTTAATTTGTTTTTTATCTTATATTTTGGAAATGTACATCCAGGGTTTTTTTTTCTTTAATTTTTTTGGGGGGGGGGCAAGAGAGTAGGGCCCTAAGCTATAGCTTGTTTAGCTTATACGTAAATCCGGCACTGACAGCCATCGCAACCAGCAGCCCTTGAAAGCCTGGTCCTCTGTAAATTTGTCCAATCCCCTTCTAAGCTATCTTCATTGATGACCATCACTACAGTAAACTCCAGAGTGTTATAGAAAGAGTGTTCATGTGCTATGGGAAGGACTGCTTTTGGGGAAGGGATGTAGCACAGTGGGAGAGCATCTCTACTTTGAATGTAGAAGGCCCCAGGTTCAGATCCCTGGCAGCATCTCCAGGTGGGGCTGGGAGAGCCCCCTGCCTGGAATCCTGGAGGGCCACTGCCAGTCTGACTCAGTGTAAGGCAGCAGCCTTTGTGCGCTCCTGTTGCCCATCATGAATTTCCCACCTTTCAGCTTTACTTAGGACCACAGTGGAGTCTCATGTTAAGATGAGAGCGCTCCCTCCCTCCTCCTCATCCAGTTTATCCACCGCACAAGGAGGTGTCCTGCCCTGAGTGGCTGGCAGAAGGAAGACATCAGGCAGGGGACTAGAGAATGTATTTCAGTTGAATGCAGTGCTTTTTTCTTTTTAAAAAAATGTTTAGGGGTACTCTCATTTTCCTACTCATATTGAAATACTGCCCCTCAATGAGGCCAAACTTAGATTCACAAAATGTTTAGGGGTATGCGTACCCCCAGAAAAAATGCACTGGTTGTATGTACCCAGACTTGGGAGGGAAATTGCGGTAAAGGAACGGGTACTTCCTAAGGGCAAAGCTGCACAATACACCTGCACCCTGTCTCAACCCAGCTCCAGGATTTGGGGCACCCTCAGCCTCAGGCAAGACACTTAAGAATGTAAGGACCTAGGCAGAGCCTGTTGCTGGATCAGACCATAGCACCCTGTTCTCACAGTGGCCAACCCAAAACCTGTGGGGAACTCTTAAGCTGGACCCAAGGGTAGAATCATAGAATTGTAGAGGTGGAAGGAACCACGACGATCAATTACTGCAACTCCCTGCAATTCAGGAATCCTTTTGCCCACCCTGGGGCTCATGAGAGTGCTCTCCCTGCCCCCTGAGGCTCCTGTGGACATGTAGGGGCTCCCCTTAAGGTGGGGCTCTGCAGGACTGAGAGTTCTCCCACAGGACCTCTGGCCAGACTTCTAGGGTGCATGTGCAAGGCAAAAACTTGTTCATTGTTTTTGGGGATCTGACAATTAGCCACACTCACAACTTTTGTGATCTGGCCTGTTGCACCCCAGAACAGGGCTCTTTGGGGTGTGGAGTTGGCACTTCCAAGTGGGAAATGGGGTAGTGACACATGGCATGGTTTCACTTCTTCTACAAATGTTGAGGCATGTGGTCACTCGGTGCCACCAGTATTTGCAATCAGGCAGGCTCATTTAGGACTATATAGAAACTTTAGTGTCAGTAATGATGGAGCCCGCAGATGGAAAATACTTTGATTTTTATAAATCTTCATTATCTTTAAAGGGAATCTTTCTGTCAGTTCATACTGTTGCAGGCCACCCCAATCTCCAAGCAGTGTGAGATTCCAGGGGTTCCAGGCGCTTCCCCAGGGTTGGAATGAGGGACAGCAGAGACTGTGGTCCCTTTAGGATATATGGTTTATTTACAAATGTCTACAACCTGAGCCTACGATGGAGGGGTTCACAGCATTAACACCCCATAAGGGGTCTTGCTTCCCCCATAGCCACAGCCTTGGATTCAAGAAGATATCAGGGATGGTTGTCCCCTCAGAGACTTCAGCCTGCTTCTTCCTCCAGCTTCAAGCTCTCTCTCTCTCTCTCTCTCTCTCTCTCTCTCTCTCTCACACACACACACACACACACACACACACACAAACACACAAACAACTGAGCTCAGGCCTTTGGCTTTTCTAACTCCCAGTGAGTTGAGGGAGGGGGCCGCATTCATTTGATGTCTGGCACAGAGCCACTTCCTTTGCTACCTATTACCAGGAAGCTAGCCTGGATGTTCCAGGAATTTGAATTATTGCTTAATACTTGCTGGATCCAGGAATTAGAAGGGTATTGACAGACAGCCCACTCCTCACCCTCAGCTCATGATATTACATTATTATCCCTTTGGAGCTGTGATGTATTATTATTAATATTATTATTTGTGCTTTTGTATAATTGTGCTTTAGGATGGGAAGGTTTATTATTTACATTTTTCATTCTTTGTTTTCTTTGTTTTTGTTATGTGTGGTCTTAAAAACAACAACAAATCAATAAAAAAAAATTAAGGAAATGGGGTAGTGGACCAAGTCAGCCCCTCCCCAGTTAGGAACCCACTCAACTGCAGCATTGGATTTTGGCTCAAAATACACATCCAACCTCTCCCTTCCTGTTCCACTCAGACTCCCTCACAGATTCAGCAGGCAAGCTGCCATGGCCATTATCACATAAGATTTCCAAGCTGTTTGCTTCCTTGGTGTTCAGCTAAAAGCAAGAAACCTTCACATTCTGTTTGATGGAAGAGTTCTGTTCAGCTGAATGTTCACATATTGCCACAAGTGAAGAAATGGGCTCTTGCTTGGATTAATTTGTACACGTTTCTTCTTTGATTCAATTCCTGTTGGGAACTTCTGGGTTAACTCTTCACATCAGTGCCTCTTACTGAAACAAAACCGAACAATCCAGCCAGTGCTATATTTACTCAAAATTACAGCCCCCAAACATTGTGGCACCCTCAGATCTAATAGATGGACAGTGCAATCCTTTACCCATTACTCAGAAGTAAACCTTCGTGGGTTCACTATAGCTATGTACTAGGTAAATCCCTTTGGGATTGTAGCCTTGTTGTGGCTTAAATTGTCATGGACCACGGCCCACTTCATCAGAGGCACTGAGTGCTGGCCTCAGTTGGCAATTGGTTATAATGGGTATGAACTATAAGCTATGATGCTATAGGGTCATGAAGTGCAAGAGGTACAGTCTGCCGTGTTCCTATACAAAGCTCACAGGCATTTGTATTTCACACTGCAAAGTAGAGCACTCTGTACTGGAAGGATCCCAGACTGAGGAAGGCTAATGTACCCTGATGGCATGATAAAAATGGAGCTAGTTTTGTGTAACAGTGAACTAAAAAAAATTCCAGTTCAAATATCCTCTCTGGCCATGGACTCACTAGGAGGTCTAAGGTAAACTGCTGCCTTTCACAGCACAACCCTGTGTGTGTTTACTCAGAAGTAAGCCCCACTGCATTCAAATGGGAGAAAACTTTCATAATTTACATTTTAAAGCCACCCTCCGAGGTAGGAGAGGCCCTGAGAGAGTGAGCTCTGTGGCTGAGCAGAGATGACCTGGGACTCTCCAGCTGTAGGTTGAAACTAGCCGGCTTCAGCCACCACCACCCTGTCACCTGCCCTGTGGGGGTTGTTTTAAGGATGATGTAAAGCACTCTGGTTGCTACACAAACACTGAAGCTGCAAGTCTGTACACAGCTCCTTAGGTGCAAGCCTCATGGAGAGCTCAATGGGACATTGCCAAAGCACAGGTGCATAGGAATAATAGAACCATGAATTGTGCATTCCAGTGCGTAACTTGCAGGCCTCGCTCAAGTCAAAGTCATTTACTGACCTAACAGATACCAAAAGAGAAGCATTTGCAAATTTCAGTAAAAATTATATTTATTTTAAAACAAAAAATCCACGAGTATGAAAAAAATAAATAAAGTATCTCAGGTTGCAAGAGAGTTCTTTCTCACTTTTTTAACCCGCTAAAAGCTTCATCAAGGGAACCTCGCTCTCCCCCAAGAGAAGGTCCCTTTTCAAGCTGCTCCCCTTATTGACAGCCTTCATCCTGACGGCGAGGCTGCCCAGGTCGTCTTCGGCGATGCCCACGAAGAAGAAGTCCTCGTTGAAGATGGGGTCGCGGCTCCTCTTGATGACCGTGCTGCGCTGCTTCTGCATCTTGCCGGGCACCAGCGAGAAGGTGATGCAGCAGTTGATGCTCTTGGGCTCGGCCGCGGGCTCGTACAGTCCTTCCGCGCTGATCAGGCGGACCCGCAGGCGCCGGTTCTCGGGGCAGTACTCGCAGGACAGCCGCAGCAGCCCGCCCCGGTCCAGGCCCACCGTGCTCTCCCGGCCCAGCCTCTCCAGCGGGAAGATGGGCAGCGGCGAGAGGCTGCAGGCGCGGCAGCCCAGCGGCTCGAAGAGGCTGTCCGAGGAGCGCCGCACGGCGCCGGGGCTGCTGTCGGTGGAGCTGCTGTCCTCCGTGGACAGGGAGTTGGCTCTCCCCGCGCTGGACAGCTTGCCCCGGGCCCGCCAGGCCCTGCCCAGCAGCCCCTCCTGGCTGCGCGCTTTGGAGAGCAAGCCCGGTCCGCGCGGCAGCGGAGGCGAGCGGCCCAGGAGCGGGGAGCCGAAGGGCGAGGACTCGCTGGAGGAAGCCGTGTCGCTGTCGCAGGGCCGGCGGAGCAGCGGGCGGCCGGCGGAGAGCTCTCGGCCCGCGTAGCTGCTGGCTCGGGGCCGCGCCAGGCTGAGCGAGGCGGAGTCGCCGCTGTGGAAGAGGGACTCCTTGCGGCGGGTGTGCGGGCTCTCCAGCAGCGTGCAGAAGCCGTAGGAGGTCTGCGCTTTGGGGAAGTGGGGCAGCGAGAGGGCAGCCTGCGACCGGGGGTCCGAGTTCGTGCCGCCTTCCTCCTCCTCCTCCTCCAGGTCCGGGATCTCCTCCACGCTCTCCACCTGGATGAGGTGGGGCAGCGGGAAGGGGCAGGGGGTGCGCTCGGCCCCCACCCCGGCCGAGGTGGCCGCCTGCTGCAAGCCGGGCTCGGTCAGGCAGCGGTGGGGCTGGAAAGTTGCGCTGGGACTCTTCGCCGGAGGAGGATTGGCCAGCCGGGGAGGGATGCAGAACTCCGGGATCCGGTCCGGGGTCAGGATGTTGGCAAAAGCGGCAGCCGGGCCCCCCGGCTTGGCTGTGTTAGGGGCGGGGTGGCTGGGGGGCAAGCCCAGGAAGGACGGGCCCAGGGGGCTGCCTTCTCCAGGGGATGCCCCCACTTTCTCCAAGAACCACATTGAGTCCGGCTGACTTCTCGGGAGTCCCACAGAAGAGCTGAAGGAGATCAGAAGAACCTGCCAAAAAAGGGAGAGGCGAATACAAAGGCGTTAATATCTCTGGGTTGTTCGCAACTCTTAAAGCCCTCTTAAATGTAGGCAGCAGGTGATGGGGGGTACTCAGCTTCTTTTTACTCAGGAGTATACCCACTGAAATTAATAGCCATGCTTGTTCCTTCCAGTGGGTCTACTCCAAGTAGGACGTAGCTGAATGCTACTTTTGTATAGCTAAAGCCTTTTTGCACACCACAGCTGCAAAAATCCAGGCATGCTTACTTGCGAGTAAGCCTCACAGAATCCAGTGCGCCTTACTTCAGAGCCAACAAGCACAGGATCGGGCTCCAGCAAGCCTTCCCAGCCCCCACCAAACTCCTTCCTTTGTACAAAAGAATTCCTGGTACAGTAGTTTTAGATAGACTTCAATACATACATTCCATTTACTAAAACGGGTTTCTTTACTTAACAAGGGAAGAACGAGAGAAAAGGGGGAGGAAGAGCCCCCACGCAGAACTCCAGAGACCCGTCCGTCTTTGGCCAGTCCGTAGACTTTCATCTTGGCCGCCTTTTCAAGGCTGCGATCCCCAGCACACTTAGGTGCCAAGCCCCATCGGAGTCATAGCTGTCAAGTTTTCCCTTTTCTTGGGAGGAATCCTATTCGGAACAAGGGAATTTCCCTTTAAAAGGGGGAAACGTTGACAGCTATGATCGGAGTCCCCAGCCTCGCTTCTGAGGAAGCCCGCAGAGTCCGCGGGCGCAAACAGCCTCGCGCCTACCTTGCAGGGTTGGCCGCTTCCCAAGAACTGCTTCAGGATGCCGCGCACACAGAGCTGCTGCGCCCTGCCAAGCGCTCCAGCCGCTACTCCGGCGAGTTTGCAGCCTGGCGCCGCGGGCGCGCTCTTTATGGGCAAGCGGCGGCGCGCCGAAGCCAATCGCCAGCCGCGGAGGCAGAGGCAGCTCCCATTGGCCAGCAGCGCCGCTCCCGCCTCCCTCCTCCGCGGTGCCAGCAGCTGCCAGGCGCGTAACGGTGGAGGAGCCGCGCTGGCGCCGCCTGCTCAGGGCACGCAAACAAGCAGGGCACTGCCAGCCAGCCGCCGCCGCCGGCTTTAGCAGCAGCCAGCACCAAGTTTCCCCGTCTTGCGTCGTTTTTCTAGCCCGCAGCCCCTCTTGAATCAAGCTCAGCGCAAAGGGAGCCCATCCTCTTGTCCTGGCGGTGCCCACTGTGGGAAGCCCACGAGCAGGACGGGAGCCCAGAGCTGGGGATGCCCAGCCAATGGTGGGTGGAGGCACCTTGCCTGTTCCTGGATGCAGGTTCTGCCCATCATTCCTGGAAGCCTTGCAGTTCGAGCGCTTTGGCTTAGGAGAACAAGCTGATATTCTTTTCCCAATCGAGCGCCCTTTAGAGCATCTGGACCACAGCCGTGGGCCGTGCTGGGGAAGAATGGGTTAGAGAAGTAGATCTGAATACCTGGAGTTTGATCCAAATTCAATCTCTCTCCCTCTCTCCGTGTGTGTGTTTCCTATTCTGCTGGTGACACTCACAGGAAGGTGCAAGGCTTCCCATCACACACTGAGATTGCATAGCCTTAAGGACTATCACCTTACAGCAGTTGTTTTAAAAACTGAAACCCCCAAGCAAGCACTGCTACTCTACAGCGATCAATGCAGCTGCTGTTGGAACCTGCGGGGCAATACAGAGAAATCATAGAATCATAGAGTTGGAAGAGACCACAAGGGCCATCGAGTCCAACCCCCTGCCAAGCAGGAAACACCATCAGAGCACTCCTGACATATGGTTGTCAAGCCTCTGCTTAAAGACATCCAAAGTAGGAGACTCCACCACACTCCTTGGCAGCAAATTCCACTGTCGAACAGCTCTTACTGTCAGGAAGTTCTTCCTAATGTTTAGGTGGAATCTGGCCAGTGAGGAACAGAATCCCTGATGTCCTTTCCAGAAAAAGATTCTTGCAGGTATTAATTGGACTTCTAACACTCCCCCTTCCTCTAACCAAGCTAGCTTAGCACATCCCTGATGGTGCCAATTGAGAAGCAGGAAGTAATACAGATAGATACCTGCAGGAACTGTACCTGCTTAACTTCCATCACTTCATTTCTTTCATTAATTCCTCACCTGAAGAACCTAGACCATCTTCTGTTCACTTTTCCTTTTGGAGAGGTACGCTGTCTGAACTTTACCTCTGTATTCTGATTTTCTACTTGGTTACTTTAACCCATGTGGAACTGGACTCATTTTACATGCCTATTTTATAGTTTTGCTTTTCCCTTTCTGATTTTCATCTGTTGTTATAACTGTTCTTTCTGTTTCATATACATTTATAAAAGGAAAGGAAAATATTTTTTAAAAAGCTGGTTTGGATTTTCTTTATTTAGATATCTTGTCACTGGCTCTCACCGAATCTTAAAGACGGTTGCTGTTAGCTTTGCTGACGTAATGGACCCTATGTTTGGCATTTATAAGTATATTATTCCCAAAGTATGTAATGAGGACGCATGGTTCACGTACGTATTTCCCATCCCCATGCGGTCTTTGGAATGTTTTGATTGGTTTATATCAGATTTTAAAGTTTTGTCTGCAACATTTTAAAAAATAAAAACTGTTATACTGTGTTATACTGTGAAGGATTCAATGAAATTTGTAAAAACGAAAAATTAAAATGCAACCGTTTCCAGAGCTGCCACACACTGGGTCCATGTTTTCACCTCTGTGCAGAGACTTCATTTCCAACTGTACCTGCTGAACTTCCACCACCCCTGTTTCTGACCTAGACACCAAAGTTCCTTCCTTTCCACCCGGCCTCCCAGGAGAAGTCACTGGGGAGCTGCTGCTCTAGTAGGTGGCTGAATTTGTAGGTGGTAATATCCAGTAATATGCTCATATCAAGTATCCATCCCTCCTGTTGACAAGCACTGTGACCTCTGAGGCACACATCTGAGGGGAGCTTTAAATGGCCAGGTGGAAGCAAGCATTGCAGTCCCCTTGTGAAAAAAGTCATGGCCGTGTTAATCCACCCTGAGTCATCTGCTTTCTGAACAAGAAGCCATCACAACCTTCTATTAGGGTGATTTATAACCAGCATAATAAAATAAAACCATCTTTTTAAAAAAGTCAAACCATCACAACAATAAATCTCATTTCCATCACAGCACTGCAAGACAACAAAACATCACTTCCAGCTGACTAACCAGCCTCTTCCAGCCTGGGGCATCAGCAAACCTCTCTTGGCCTAATTCTGCTTGACGCTGAACCTGGTGCTGCCTCTGTCCTTGCAGCCTAGGACTGACAAGCTGCAGTCGTAGCTGCCTTCCAGGTGAGCCTAGTAATTGATTGCAGTGCGCCACCTATTGGCCACTCTTTCAGAGGAAACTACACCATTCTCTCCTACAGAATTATCCAGGGCTACATCCCCACTTGTGACTTTCGCTCCACCATCACCCCTTGTCCAAAGGCCTGCTCCCTCAAACAATTCCCCCCTTTCCTCCTCTTGCTCACCTCCACCTGTGCTTCTCAATCTGTCCATAATTCCAGGCTGCAACCCTCTATGCATTTAATGGGGCTGACATCTGAGCAGGCATGCTGAGGATTGAGTTGGCAAGAGCGCACAACACAGCATCATTATTACTTTCAGTGTTCTCTGTGCTGTTTTGAGAGCTTTGTGGGTTTAATTTTAAGAAAACCACATAGAAGATTCACAGGGCACAGTCACAAGGTTAGACAGCTACAAATGGAGATTCAACAAATTCATGGGAAAGAGATATGGTAACCAGAGGTATGGAAACTACGGTATGGAGGTTTCTTCTATTATAGAAAGATAAGATTAAAATAGTCTAGGGTAATGTAATGATAGAATTTTATGAAACATGGAAAGGAAAGGATTTGCTGGGATAATTTATAACTAGGATACAAAGGAAGGGAGGAGGAGGAGGTCTAAGAAAGAAGGTTATGACAGTTAAGGGTCTGAAAATAATGAATTTGTTTTTAAATGTTTTTAAAGGCTAGGGTTTTTTGTATTTTTGTCACTTTTTTGCTTTTTTATTTAAAAAAAATTCTTTTTTTTCTTTTCTTCTTTTCTACACGGTGGGAAGGGGTTTGTTTTTTATTTATTTTATTTTATTCTACTCTGTTAACTATTTTTATTCTTTGTATTCTCTTCTGTCTCTACTTTGTATGTTTCTTCTTTTTGTAACATTTTGAAAACTTTAATAAATATCTTATAAAAAAAAGGAAACTACGGTATAGAACCTCCAGACTCAGAGGCAGTCTATCACTAAAAACAGAAATAAGTATTTACAGAGTTACTGGGAAATAAGAATGGGAAGAGCACAGGAACCCTCTTGTGCTGCTGGTGGTCTTTCCCATCTGGGTGCTGACTAGAGACAGCAAAGGGCTACCCTGATGTGCTTATACTGTACATCAGGGGTGGGGAACCTGCGTCCACAACTCCCTTCGTCCTTGATCTTTGGCCTTGCTGGCTGGGGCTGCTGGGAGCTGGGGGTTCAACAGTATCCAGACGGCACCAGGCATCCCAGCCGCATGATGATGATTAACAATAATGATATTCGATTGATATCCCATCCCTTATCAAAAGATCCCAGGGTGGTGAAAGAGCATGTATTTTACAGAGCATAATAATTAAAACATAATACAAAGCATAATAATAGACAGCATAATAATAAAAGAATCGTAACCGTGCCCCCCCCCTTTAACAGGCCATAGATCATTTAATGACTGAAGGCCTTGGTAAAGAGGAATGTTTTTGCCTGGAACCTGGAAACACATAATGATGGCGCCCAGTGAGCCTCTCTAGGGAGAGCATTCCATAGGTGGGGGGCCACCACAGGAAAGGCCTGTTCTCATGTGGCCACCCTCCAAACCTCGCAGGTAGGAGGGACATAGAGAAGGGCCACGGATGACAAGAGCTGGATCCGGGTCATTGTATGGGGAGAGGCAGTTCTTAAAGTATTGAGGTCCTGAGCCGTGTAAGACTTTATAGGTCAGCACCAGCACTTTGAATTGGGCCTGGAAGTGAATTGGCAGCCAGTGCAGTCAGGCCAGGACTGGCGTTATATGCTCAAACCATCTTGTTCTGGCAAGGAATCTGGCCATTGCATTTTGCACCAGCTGAAGTTTCTGAACCATCTTCAGAGGCAGACTCAGGTCTAACACACTGTAGTAATCCAGCCTACACGTTGCCAGAGTATAGGCCACAGAAGTTAGGCCATCCCTGTCCAGATAGGGACATAGCAGGGCCACCAGCCGAAGCTGATGGAAGACACTACGTGCCACCAAGGCCACCTGGGCCTCAAGCGACAGTAATGGGTCCAGGAGCACCCCCAAGTTATGTAGCTGCTCCTGAAGAGGAAGGGTAACCCCCTCAAGAGCAGGCCACCGCCCAACAGTGCCACTGTCTTATCTGAATGGAGCTTCAGTTTATTTGCTCTCATCCAGTCCACCACTGAGGCAAGACTCAGTCCAGCACTGCCACACCTGGAGATGCAAAGGAGAAATAGAGAATTATACACCCCACCATGCTAAAGGCACCTGATGATCCCACTGAGAAATCTACAGCCCTCCCCACTCCACAGACCCACCACTCAGACACAGGCTGGCTCTTTTGGTGGAGAGGTTGTCGGCTTCCTTATACAGACAAAGGACTGGACAAGCCGTGACCCCAACGAAGGACACGGCTGAGTGATGAATGGACATCTTGTTGTGCACACTGCCCACCTCAAGGGAAAGTTCTCTGATTCCAAGCTGCACATTGGAGGCCTGGTTCTTCCTGAATTGTTTCTCCTACCACTCCCCATGGTCTGGAAAAGGAGCTGGTTGCTGTCCTCTTGAGGAAGACTCATCCTGATGTTTTGGACTACAAGCCCCTTCAGCCCCTGCCACCGTGGCCTAGTGTCGGAAATGATGGGAGTTTACGTCCAAAACAACTGGAGGGCACCAGGTTGGGGAAGACTGAGTTTCCTTCGGCAGCCTTGCTAGCAGAAGCTTCAGCAGCTCTGGAGATGTTTCTTCAGTTGGTAAGCCCCTTCTTTCATAGGAAAAGTGACAAGTGGGGGATGATCACTGGTTCTTCCTTCCAAGAAAGGTCTCAACTTTTAGAGTTTCCAGATTTACCACCACCACCAGGGCCCCTGTTCCTTGAGTGGCTGGAGAGCAAGCTCAAATCACCTGGGCTCAGGACTACATTCCTTCATTCTACTTATATTCCCCGTTCCTCCAGGAAGCTTGTTTCATCCTCACAACAACCCTGTAAGGTAGTTTAGGCAGAGAGATGGTGACTGGTTCTAGGTCACCCAGCGCGCTTCATGCCTAGAGCAGTAGGACGTGTCATTTTAGGGGGTGAAACTTATTTTTTGCAAATTTCTTCAGTGAGTGGTCTCAATAACATGGGTGTGGGGAATTCAAATCTGCTATTAGTTCTGTGATTGGACAACATTTAATTTGGTAAGTCTACATTTGATTAAGAAGCACATAAACTGCTCTTAGAAAACCAAATGATTTAAATTTTACCTTCCGAAAGTCTCAGGTAATATACAGGTATGTATAATCAGGGGTTTTTTCCAGCCAGAATTCACCAAAACTCTGTTCCGGCCCCTCTCAGGTAGGCGCCATTGCCATTACAAGAGAACTAGGGAGGCGTCCATGATGAGTTCCAGCACCTCTTTTTCTAGAAAAATAGCACTGTATATAATACAGTGGACCCTCTGGATATGAATGTAATTCATTCCAGGGGTCCATACGTACCCCGAAAAATCTGCAAGTAGAGGCGCTGCTTCTACACACATGCGCAGTGCGATAGAGCGCTTCTGCGCATGCAAGAATGGTGAAACCCGGAAGAATACACTTCTGGGTTTGCCACATTCACAACCCGAAAGTTACGTTACCCAAAGGTAACGTAACCCAAGGGTCCGCTGTATATAAATAATATAAATATATAATTACAAGTACGTGACAATTATTTTTAATCATTTCTATACAATTTTACACACGTGTTATTTACCAAGCAAATCTAAACTATACTAATTTAACCTTTTTAATTCCCAAGTCGTGTTACAACTTTTTGCACCCCTCATTTTTGGAATTTGAAAGTTGAAAAATTCAGCACGCCCTAACAAAACAGGGATTTGAAACTAGGTCTCTCTCAGGTCCTTGTCTGATGCTCTAACCACTGCATTCTCCTTGACTCTCAGATCTGATTCTTCCACAGGAGCATATGAACTACTCTGTCATGCAAACAAGAAATTTGCTAACACCCTGCTTTGGTAATTTGATCAGGACCTGCTTCCTCTCTCCCCCCCCCCCCCGCCTGCTCCCTGAACATATGCATGGAGCCTCAGAAATGCAAAAACGGTGTCACAGACACAAGGAGGCTGGTGAGTCTTCAGCCAGATGCTGAGTTTAGCCTTGGATGGGAGCAAAGTGTTCCGAACTCTTTCCCCTGCAGGCTGGGAAGGAAGGGAGAACAGTGTTATTTTTGAAACATTCTAGAAAGGCTTATATAAGTCCTGAGCTGTTTGGCCACCAAAGTAGGCCAAGGACCTTCAGAATCACAATAACAGATTGTGCCGCTCCCTGAACTGAACAAACCATCCCAGAGACAGGTTGTGAAAGATCTGCAGGTGTAGAAAAGCACCTGTACATCCATGGTCTTCCCATGCCATGGCCAGAGACAGCCCCTGAGACAGCCCAGGAACTTTGGATTTTACTGGGATGCTCAAATTGTTGCTTTCATGTCCTGATTTCCAGACAGAAAGACAGGAATGGATTAAAATGGTTGGTCCTGTTTCTTCAGTAAATAGGGTGGGCAGGATCAGCTGGGGCTCCTTCATCAGAACCACTACAAAACCATGGGTGGGGCACCATGGAGAACGGCTGCCTACACATCAGTGGCAGAGGGCCTCCCCAGCTAGTCTTAGCTCTCTGGCAGGACTATGTCAGGATATATATGTTTGGATCAATAGCTGCACTAGCTGTCAGTTGGAGAAATAAATTTCTGCTTGGTTCATTCAAGTTCACCTGAAGTCGTGCAACGTACACTCATATTACCTGGCATTTGTAAGGAGCTTTTAGGGGGTTCAGTCCTTACAGCAACCCCATAAGACCCCAATCCTTGAGAAACATTCCCCAATGCTCTCCTTTTAAGAGTGGGTGGGGCCCAGCTATTCACGCAGTAACCATCCTTAGTCTTGGGACTGGGCAAGTAAGCAAACACTCCTCCAAGTTGGCTGAGCATGTTGGGGGGCTGGTTTGTAGGATCACCTGTGCCTCTCCCAGTTCTTGGGCTCCTGTTCCTGTGGTGCATAAGGTATGAGAGCAAAAACGAGTCCCTTGGTCTAGTCAATGGTTGTGGCCAGCTAGTTAAGCACCATGATCAGCATCCCCAAGGAGCGAGTTGAGTTGCAAGAGCTACAGTAAGTTATTGTGCCCTCTGGGCAAATGGGTGAGTGTTTCCCCACCTCACCTGGTCTTGGGAGACAATGAAGGAATCTGCCTTTGCAGGTGAAGTTGAATGGTTTGAAGGTTCCAGCGCCTGCTGTGGCTGTAGAGCCCGATATGGGACAGACATGTTTTACTGCAGCTTGTGCTGCTGCAGATGCACCATGGCGTTTCTTCTCTCTGCACTGGTTGATAAGGAACAGTAGGAGAGGAGTTGTGTATGAGTTGAGGAAAAGCAGTCTGCAGGCTGAGAAGAGACAGAGACATGTTAGCTCGGTGCTGGGCTCTAGAACTCTCCTGGAAGCAAGGTATGTTAGGGTGTTAATGCTATGAGCACCGCTCCCTTTGACTCTGGTTGTTGTATTTATGGGTAAATAAACCATATATCCTATAGACACCACAGTCTCTGCTGACCTTCATTCCAAGGAAACTGAACTCGGGGGTAAGTGTCCGCAACCCTTGGAATCCCTCACCACTTGGGGATTGGGGTGGTTCTAACAACACATTCACACTGGCACAGTCGCCCCCACATCCTTGGAGATGGAGATGTCAAATTCACCCTAGCACCTCCCCTGAAAAGGAGGGCTCCCCACTGACAGGGGAAGGTGTCTGAGTCACCTAGTCTGCGCTTGGGAGATGTCATGGCACTGAGGCAGGCAGCTCTGCTGACAACCGCTTGGTCCTCTCTCTGCATCAGAATCTCCACCCCCAGGACCGCTGGGATCCTCACCAGGGTCGAACTTGTCCCTGAATCTGCATACTCCAATCCTTTAGGACAGTGGTTTTCAACTAGTGTGCTGTGACACCCTAGGGTGCCTTGAATGATGGTCATGGGTGCTGCAGGCAACACTGGCCTCTGTCTCTCTTTCTTTCCCTCTTCCCTGCCTATAGGCTCTGCAGGTAAATGGTGCCTCTGGGAAGCACCTCTCTTTGGGGTGGGGGTGGGGAGGCAGCTCAGAGACAGCAGCAGCTGCTGCTCAGAGGACTCCCAAGGAGAGGAGGCTGAGGGAACCCTCCACAAGGGAGGGGTGAGGGGCTGCCAGGGCTGCAGGAAAGGGGCGACATAACTGGGCTCCTGAGCCCCACAGGGATGCTGCAGAAAGAATGTAGTTGGTAAAGGGAGTTGTGGACTCAAAAAGGTTGAAAACCTCTGCTCTAGGTGATTCCCATGGGTCCGACTCCTCCAACTCTCTGATCTCCTCCCATTCCTCCTCATCTGACCCCCCTTTCCACAATTCCTCTGAGGGGTTCAGGATAGTGGCTCAAGGTTTGAACCTTCTGAATGCAAAGCGGGTGCTCACTCACCCAGTGATGGTCCTTCTTGGAAAGGCAAAAGGGGAGATGACTTTGTTCCTCCTTCTGGACAGGGGATGGCCATGCTCCCTCCCCTCCATGTTAATCAAGAACAGCCTCCAAGGGGGAGCTATGTGCATATCAAATGGATTTATAGACGTGGAAGAATGTCCAGTTTGGCTCTGCTGTCCAAAAATGTTGGCTCCGTTGTCGTTTTACTGGCCACAATGAACAAGTACGCTGCCCTGACTAAGGAAACAGGATCCCTTTCCTACATCAGTCACAGAGTTGAGCAGGGCAGAGGCACTGGAGAACCTCATTCACCAGACTCTGCAATGACAGGACAGATGGAAGCAACATTTGCTTCATATCTATGCACCATAAAAAGGGTTTGCATGCATTTAAAGTCTCCTTCCCCCCTTCCCCCACTCAGAAACAAAACTCTAAACAGCTTCTCAGAAAATATTACCATAGATAATGCGAAGGCCTCTCCTGCGGCAGCTGCCAACATCTGGAACAGCCTTCCTCTGCTTTCAGCAGCTTCACACCTGTTCTGGGAATTTAGCTGAATATGCAGCTTTCTTGCCCTCTCCAGCAGGCATTGGGTGTTTGGGAGAATTGTTGCCTTGATACTTCTGTGTCAGTGAGAGTCATTTAGAGCATAATCCACAATAGAGGTCTCCTGCAGAGGTCCAACTGAATCAAGGAAGCAGCAGTGGGCAGTTGGGCGGGGTTTGCACAACTGGAACTCCCCAGTAGATTTGATTCAAACTTATACAAGATTGTGCCCCCGAGATCAGAAAATCCTTACTTATCTCAACAAGACAGGTTATTTATATACATTTCTCTGATCAATCAGTTAGAATAGAACTATGCATTGTCTTTCCGGTTACTGAAGACAGAATATGGAAGCTGTGCAGAAAGAAAGCAAACCTCTGTGTCTTCAAAATAATTCCACTGAAGAGGCTTTTCTTTCCTCAGGCAAGAACACAGCACACATTTATTGATTCATGACATTTACACCTCACTTCTCCTCCAACGAGCTCAAGGCAGAGCAGACGCTTCACGGTAACCCTGTGGGGTAGGTTTGGCTGAGAGAAAGTGACGGGCTTCAGGTCACCCAATGAGCTTGATGGCTAAGTGGGAATTTGAACCCTGATCTTCCCGTATTAATCTGGCACTCTAATCACTATACCACACAGATGAGGGGGAAAATAAAGACACACACACACACAAAATCCTGGAGCATCTTGGGCTCCAGTCCTGTCCAGCGACCACAGACAACAGAATGCTAGACAGTCTCAGGTGCTCACATCAACTGTTTTGGCAGACACACAATGTCACTCAAAACCATGAACTCCAAGGAAACATTCCAAACACTGTCGAGAAAATTTATGACACCAAGACCTGGGATTTGGGAGCTGCCAACTGCATGTTAGACAGTACAAACAAACAAAAATGCTACTTCATGGTAGGCTTAAAGGTAAAGGTAAAGGGACCCCTGACCATTAGGTCCAGTCGTGACCGACTCTGGGGTTGTGGCACTCATCTCGCTTTATTGGCCGAGGGAGCCGGCGTACAGCTTCCGGGTCATGTGGCCAGCAGGACTAAGCCGCTTCTGGCGAACCAGAGCAGCGCACGCAAACGCCGTTTACCTTCCCGCCGGAGCGGTACCTATTTATCTACTTGCACTTTGACGTGCTTTCGAACTGCTAGGTTGGCAGGAGCAGGGACCGAGCAACGGGAGGTCACCCCGTTGTGGGGATTTGACGGTAGACTTAGGTGTGTTGTAATTGTAATGTCTGCACTTGGCTCAAGTTCCAATTCCTGGCAGATAATCCAGGCTAAGCTTTAGCCATTTCAAGTCTGGAAGAAGATCCAGGCTGTGTCCCTCAAGCAAAAGGCCCGATCCCATTACTAATCACTGTAACCATCTGGCTCCCCAGAGGCGTGCTAGACTCTCAGCAAGTCTGGGAGAATTATTCAGACTTCACATATTGGTATTTAAGAAACCAACACAGAAGGGACGTTTGGGATCAAAGGGAATATAGCTAATTTTAAAGATCTGCCAAGCCCTTTCTTCCACTCCATTATGGTCTCTCTCTGTGCTAAGAATGATGGGCTGAAACTAGTATCCTTGCTCCTCATTTTAATCCAAGAATGAGATCCTATGCTCCACTAAGCACAATGTGAGTAGGCTTAGTCTGCTCACAGTCATCCTTCAAAATCCACACTTCCCTGAATTTTGCAAGGCAGTCCTCCAGACAAGAAATGGGTACAAAACCACAAATATTACAGGAAAGTGTGAAAATATCCCATGAAAACTCTTTATTTTCAGGCAAATTGCTTTGCAAAAATGTGCATATCAGAAAAAATTGAATATAACAGCTTAGAAAACTGCACTGAAATGCTGATGAATTTCATGAGGACTTTTTTAAAAAATGTGGTAAAGTGGTGAACCAAACTTAAGACTGGAAAAATGAGAAACTGTGAGAAACCAGAATTGATAGATTCAACCATCCTTGGATCACATTTGCCCTGAAGTTGGAAAAATGCAGTCAGGCCTTGTCTAAGACCAGGCAGCTAACACAGGTATTTGGATATTGGTCAGCAGCTAGAATTACAAGATTCGCGTTAAGGAGTAAACTTCACAGAAATCTGGGTCTTTCCTCCTTGCTTTTCTTTTCTGTAATATGTGCCATCCTTTCTCCACTCATGTCCAGCCGAAATATTTATGTGATTCATGAGTTGAAGCAGCAATGAAGATGGGCATTACTCCATAGTAGACGTTGCATTTCCCAGATAAATCTTCCAGCAGTGGACACAGCCAGCCCTGGCAGGAGATGCTGAGGACAGAAGCTGGGGCCTTCTGCAGACAAAGAAGATGCTCTTCCACTGCAGTTCTTCCACTGACTGGGGGGAACCCGCTGCCTCCTCTGACTCCCTAGTGCTTTATTGAGGAAGGTCTGACTAATGCTGTGGTTCCTGCTGCGCACTGACCTTAGAAAGTGATTTATTGCACAAGAGCAAATGAAACATCACAAAGTGGGTTTGTGTCACCTTTTCCTCTCCTAACTGTACAGAAGTACAAATAAATATTCATCTCAAATGGGATTTATAGGGTTTATGGAAAAGCAATACAGAGTGAGGCCTCCTCCTCCTTGGCCCTGCTGGAACCAGATGTTCACAGTTTATTAAACCTACACATACAGCAGGGCTTCTAATCATGAATCTCGCCAATTAGCCCCTGGCAGGCCTCCAGGAACGAAAACCCACATTTCTGCTTTGCAATTCTTCCCTTCAAAGCTGCTCAGGAACCAGACGATGTTCAAGTTGTTCATGCCTCCACCACTGTGGTGGGATAAATCCCAAGCAGGGTCTGCAACAAGGAATAATAAAACCACAAGACGAAAGGAAAGCCCAGATGTTGCACCAGCTACTGGAACAGGCCTATAAATGTGCATCATCAGAAGCCCAAGCTCTTGCTGGTAGCGGCTCCTCTGAAGAAAAGGGGCAAACGACGCAGATGCTGCTAAAGGCAAGGACTTTTACCCCAATGGTTTCTGTTTACCAATATATATGACCAGCACTCCACTTTGATAAGGGCAACAAAAATGTAGTCCTGGTGAACATGGGGAATATAAAGTGGCTGGGAATAAGAGATGTGTGGTTGTAATACATCATCATTTATCATCTAAGCAAACAAACAGAGAGTAAATCAGACATTACATTTTTATGCTGGACTTACAAAGCATGCTGTTGGATGGAAGAAAGCTTACCATACAGTCTGCATCACTGAGGGTGGTTGGACTTACTTCTGAAAATACCTAGAGAGGGTTGTATCATTAATTGATTAGGCAATTAAATGTTTTCCTGAAGAGGTTAGATCTGGCTATAGTGACACATGCTTTAGTCCAAGATTCCCCAACCTGGTGCCTTCCTGTTGCTTTGAACTACAACTCCCACCAGCTGTGTGCCTGGCGGGAGTTGTGGTCTGAAGCATCTGGAACGCACCAGGTTGGGCAAGGCTGCTTTCTGCCACATCTCTAGTGGTTCAATGTAATGCACTCCATATGAGGCTGCCCTTAAAAAGCAGTGGCAACTTCAGCTGGTCCAGAATGAGCTGGCCAGATTGCTCTCTGGTGAGGACGGTGGGTGCATACAAGCCCTTTACTGCAACAACTACTACAGCACTGGCTCGTCTCTCCAAAAGGGTAGGGAAGAATGTGGTGCTAACAAACCAATACCAAGATGAAGCTCTACCAGGCTTGCCTGTTGAACACGCTGCTTTATGGTAGTGCGTCGTGGGCAACTGACACCTGCCAGGAGCGATCCTCAATGCCTTCCACATGTGCTGCGCCAGGAAGATTTTGGGCATCACAAGACAGGACAGAATCCCAAACAAAAAATCTGCTCTCCCAAGCCAACATTCCCAGCATGTTTTCACTTCTGCCTCAGTGGCATCTATGCTGTCTTAGTCTTGTCCACAGCATGGAAGATGACAGTATTCCCAAGGACGTACTCTATGGGCAGCTGGCTTCAGGCACCAAGCCAGCTGGGAGACCAACTCTACATTACAAAGATGTCTGTGAATGTGACATGAAGGCTGGCAGCATCAGCCCCGCCAGGTGGGAATCTCCTGCAGACAACCACAGTGCCTGGAGACAGACAGGTCGTGCGTCTATAGCAGTGACCAGAAGAGGAATGACCGCCAAGGTCTTAGGAAGCTGCTTTATACATCAGACCATCGGCAGGCAAACTAAGGCCTGGGGGCCGGATCCGGCCCAATCACCTTCTCAATCCAGCCCACAGACAGTCTGGGAATCAGCGTGTTTTTACATGAGTAGAATGTATCCTTTTATTTAAAATGCATCTCTGGGTTATTTGTGGGGCATAGGAATTTGTTCATTTTTATTTTCAAAATATGGTCCGGCCCCCCACAAGGTCTGAGGGACAGTGGACCGGCCCCCTGCTGAAAAAGTTTGCCGAGCCCTGTGTCAGACCAGGGGTCCATCCAGTTCAGTACGGACATACAAACGTAATCTAGTCCAGCCTCTTGTTCTCACAGTGGCCGGCCAGGCGCTCATTCCGGAAGCCTGGAAGCCGGACTTGAGTGCAACAGCAGCACTTCCCTGACTTGTGAGGTTCCAACAACTGGCGCACTGCATCTGAAACTGGAAGAGGACTATAGCCACTATAACCCTCTCCTCCTCCATGCGTTTGCCCAATCCTCTTTTAAAGCTGTCCAAGTTGGTGACCCTCGCCACCTCCTGTGTCAGAGAGTTCCATAGTTTAACTCTGTGCTGCATGAGGTAGTCTGTTTTCCCCCCTGTCCTGAATCTTCCAACATTCAGCTTCACTGGAAGCCATGAGGTTCTACTATTATAAGTCAGGGAGAAGTTTTTTCTGTGTCCACTTTCTCCACACCATGTCTAATTTTACACACCTGTTATCATGTCTCCCCTTATTCAACTTAAAAAAAAAAAGTGCACTCCACCCCCGAGACCACTATCCATCGTAACTATCCAACCTCCCAACATTTCAACACCCCTTGCGATGGTTTGACCCCTTTCTGTTTTAACAGTACAAATTCTACAAATACCTTCCATATCTTCTTAAAATAATTTCTCCTCCATATCTTCCATTTTAGCTTGATAGTGCATGTTAATTTATCATTTATAGCTATATCCCACACCTCCTTATACCATTCTTCCATTGGATAGTCACCCTGCCCCTTCCACTTCCTAGCTATAGTATCTCGTGCCGATGTCAATAAATCTGTGAGCAAGTATTCAACTTTTCTGAGCACAGACTGGCAGCAACTTTCCTGGGTTTCAGACAGGAATTCTTTCCAAGTGCTGCCTGCAAGATTGAGCCTGGGACCTTCTGCATACAGAGCATATGCTCAGTTGTTGAACTATGTTCCTTTCCTTATGGCCACAACCAAGATTTGGAACTCTGCACAGAGAAGTCTGCTTTTAAAAAAAATATCCAGATGACGTTTAATCTGCTTCAGATGTGCATTTCATTATTGCTGCTTTTAAGTATTTAGAGTATTTAATCTGAGCTTGCTGATTTGTCTTTTATTGCTGTTTTTGAACTGGCTTTATATTTTGGCTTTTAAATATTTTTATTGTACTGAAAGTACTGCTCTGTTGCCCAGGAAAAGGCAGAAGACCAGAATCACAGGATGGTAGTATTGTAGTGTTGGGACCCCAAGGGGCTTCGAGACCCAACCCTCTGGAATGCAGGAATCCCTGGCAGGCGGCCACCCAACCTCTGTTCAAAAGGGGAGTCCACCCAGTGGCATAGCATCAGTTGCTGGCGCCCGGGGTGTGCATACGCGTGGCAGGGAGTGTGCATTGTGCACATGCACTGGGTGGTGGGGAGTCAGCCCAGCCCTCGCCTTCACGAGTGACCCTACCCCCACCCAAGCAAAGCAGGGCACACTGAGCTGCCTGCCTGCCCATGCAAGGGGCCCCCGGCTGAGCTCTGCTGGGGGCGCCTGCTTTGCACCCCCACAAAAACTGTATGCCTGGGGCCACGGTCTCCCTGCCGCAGAGTCCACCCCCTTCTGAGGTAGCCCATTCCACTGCTGAATGGCTCTTACCATCAGGTCTTCCTAACGTTTAATATCCGAGAGGCCAACGCTGCTCTCTGCTTTGCCCTTCTGTACTTGAGGAGGGCAGTAACACAATCGTCGCTCACCAGGGTAGGTTTCCCAGCTGTTCTTGGTAGAAGCCCCTGGCAAAGGAGCCAGGAGAGGAGGCTGCGAACAATATTTCACAAGGTTTGAGAAATGCTAATCTAATTTAACTCTATCTTTGAACCTGCAGTGGATACTGTATCTGCATCAGTATCCACTGGTTTTGAAGCCATTATTTTCTGGACTGGTGATAATCTCTTGATTGTATTTTCCAAGGCTATTCCAGTAGAAGGGTTGCAGTTTCATAGTTTCTGACCAGATAATTTTTCAGGGGAGTTTTACGAGTCGGAGCACACATGAAATGCCCTTTTAAGGGCCTAAATGCTTTAACGGTTAAACCCTGCTGCTCCCAGGGGCCCTCCATCGCTCCCATTTCTGTTATGCTGTCAGCTTTCTGACTGCTTAAAATCAGGCCCAGAAACAGCATTGAGCTTGTCATTTTTTTGCTCTTTGAAGTTTTGTTTTGAGGAAATAAAATAAAATAAACCAGAGATAGAAAGGAAGTCTTCTGCAACTCCTGGAGTTATCTAGAATGATCAGCTGACTTTATCAAGGCCTCTTTGGTGCTGCAGAGAAGAAGTCATTATCCGTTATCCTTCCTTCTAATAACTGCTGCAAGCATCAGGCACTAAGCCATCTACCAGAAATGGGCCAGTCTTCCTCCGATAGGCAGTGGTCCTAGAGGAGGCCTGTGCACATTGATCTGTAGCAGCCTTGGGCAACTGCTGCCTGCCCTGACTCCTGGCAGGATCTGCTGCCTGCTTTGACCCCTCCATGCCAAGAGGCTGGACCGGGGAGCTTCCATTTAAATTCCCGCACAGCTAGGGCATCCACTCCCTTACGGAAAGTTGCTCTGGAACAAGGGAAATAGAAATTGGACAGGAATTATTCTACCGGAGGAGACTAACCCTAACCCAAAAAGATGCCAAGGAAGTGGTGATACACATATGAAGGGTCTTGGCCAGGGATCCTTGTAACAAGCAAAAGGATGGAGAGCAAAGTCCTGTCCCACAGGATCCAGAATGTCATTGCCAAAATCCGTTTTCTAGGTATTGAAAAATGTCTCCAAATTGTCCTCTGTACATGCATGGGAACATCCATTACGTGGTCCGAGCATTTTTGCGTGCTGAAGCAGCAAAGTTCAGCTGCCTGTATCGCAGTTCCAGCTTGATCTTCACACCTGCTCACCCCACCCTGGCTCTTTGCTCTTAGTCTCTGAAAGCAAAAGAAAAAGGGGGGATTCAAATATGCACACATGCAATGTATCCGTTCATCTATTTGGTTGTCAAGCAGTTGCTAAGGCTCCTCCTCCTCCAACTCTGAATTGCTTCTGCAGAGCTTCATTTAATATGCTAAGTTTTCATTCTCTCTGCCCGTTACGGGAAGCCTGCCAGCAGGAAGTGAGGGCAACAGTAGTGCCCTCCCCACTTGCAGTCCTAAGCAACTGGTATTCAGAGGCATCAGTGGAAGGAGATAGCCTTATAATAGCCTTTCAGATTCCTTGGTTCAGATTCCTTGAGCCTCCCATCCAATCTGTTAAGTAGCTGTGGTCCAATGCAGAGAACCCACACAAATCTAGCCTCACATCTTTCTAGGATACAAGCTACCATTACCATCAGGAAGCAGGTATTCATTACGTTCTGAATCATAGTTGTAGAGTTGGAAGGGGCCATATAAAGGTCGTCTAGTCCAACCCCCTGAAATGCAGGAATCTTTTGCCAAATGTGGTGCTTGAACCCACAACCCTGAGATGAAGTCTCACATGCTACCAACTCGCAAATATATTTTATTAATAATAATTTATTATTTATACCGCGCTCATGTGGATGGGTTTCCCCAGCCAATCTGGGCAGCTTCCAACAAAATATTAAAATACAATAGTGCATCAAACATTAAAAGCTTCCCTAAACAGGGCTGCCTTCAGATGTCTTCTAAAAGTCTGGTAGTTGTTATTCTCTTTGACATCTGGTGGGAGGGCATTCCACAGGACGGGTGCCACTACTGAAAAGGACCTCTGCCTGGTTCCCTGTAACTTGGGTTCTCGCAGCAAGGGAACCGCCAGAAGGCCCTCGGCTTTGGACCTCAGTGTCCGGGCAGAACGATGGGGGTGGAGACGCTCCTTCAGGTATACTGGACCGAGGCCGTTTAGGGCTTTAAAGGTCAGCACCAACACTTTGAATTGTGCTTGGAAACGTACTGGGAGCCAATGTAGGTCTTTCAAGACCGGTGTTATGTGATCTCGGCGGCCACTCCCAGTCACCAGTCTAGCTGCTGCATTCTGGATTAGTTGTAGTTTCTGGGTCACCTTCAAATGTGGCCCCATGTAGAGTGCATTGCAGTAGTCCAAGCGAGTGATAACTGGAGCACGCACCACTCTGGCGAGACAGTCCGTGGGCAGGTAGGGTCTCAGCCTGCGTACCAGATGGAGCTGGTAAACAGCTGCCCTGGACACAGAATTGACCTACGCCTCCATGGACAGCTGTGAGTCCAGAATGACTCCCAGGCTGCACACCTGGTCCTTCAGGGGCACAGTTGCCCCACTCAGGACCAGGGAGCCCTCCACACCTGCCCGCCTCCTGTCCCCCCAAAACAGTACTTCTGTCTTGTCAGGATTCAACCTCAATCTGTTAGCCGCCATCCATCCTCCAACCACCTCCAGACCCGCACACAGGACCTTCACTGGTTCTGATTTGAAAGAGAGGTAGAGCTGGGTATCATCATCATTTTGCTGAGATTGTGCTGCAAATTCCATTACTGTTTAGGAGGATAGTGGGTAGTCATGCCCTATCTGAATCAATGCACCTATCACTTTAACTATCAGCAGGTGGTGCTGTCATTTCACTTTTAACTCCCTCCCCTTTAAGGAAAACTGGTTAAATGAATCTTAAATCCAGGTGCCCAGGGCCAGCCGGCCCGGCCCATGAAGCAGCTGCCTCAGGCAGCAGGATCTAGGCAGGCAGCATATCCAGCCTCCCCCAAGTGTGTTGGCCGCCACCATCTTGGTGACTTCAACCACTACTGTGCTATAAGATCCACTATCCTGTAATATCACACATGAGCCTGTTCTACTGATGAAGCCTAGGATGGCGAAACAAGGCTAATATTCCTTAGACTCTGTGAAAGGATTCGGTGGAACTGTAACAACCCTGCATGTGGATTACTGGACTCTAAGAACAGACAGGTGGAATAGATACTTATACATGTATGGACCTTGTGCATGAACTGACTAAAGAATGAACTGATCCACTGGGTCGTCTGCTTTCTTTGTTGAACTTCATGAGACTTCCGTTGAAATCTACAATTTGATACAATGAATAGTATACCTTATTTATTCAAAAGTACAGCCGGTTATGTCTTGTGTGTTTACTGAGTATGTTTCATGTAACCATAGGTTTGTTGTTGTTGTTTTCAACATGGGCAGGAAGGCACTTTGGCAGCTGGCCTGGAGCATCACCTGTGCCACAAGGAGGAGGATTTTGGGGACAGGGGGCAGGATGGCAGCATAAAGAAGCCCTTGTGACTGAGCCTCTTTCCTCTCATTGATGATCTTCAGGGTCCCTTCCAGCTCTATGATTCTATGAAATATAAACTGTCCTTCCATCTGCCTACCTCATCCTGATTGAAATTATTGAGGAGTGGTTGGCCAGGACTGGCCTCCTTGCTCTGACTAACCAGGTTCATGATGCTCCCTTGTGAGGGGGGAGCAGTGGTGCCCCCAATCCCTGACTGGAGGCAGGGAGCAAGGGAGGGGAGAGGGGAGAACCTTGGCCTCCATGGCTCCCGGACTACCTCAGCAAGCGAAGAAAGGAAGAAGCTGCCTTATTATACCAAGTCAGAACACTATAGCTCAGAATTGCCTGCATGGACTGGCAGCAGCTCTCCAGGGTTTCAGGCAGGGAGTCCCTCCCAGCCCTTCCTGGAGAGGCCAGGTTTGAACTTGGGGCCTTCTGCACATGAAGCCTGCGCTCCATCACTAAGCTATGGTCCTTCCCCTAAAGATGAACCAAGATTCCAGTCCTCATTGCCCTCTGAATAAAGAGCTGATTTAAATAAGATCGTTGGAGGCTCCCCTGTACTAAGTCAAAGTCTTGGTCCTTCTAGCAGAGTCTTGTCTACAATGACTGACAGCAGCTCTCCAAGGTTTCAGACAGGAGTCTTTTCCCTGCCATGTCTGGATATACAGGGGGATTGAACCCGTGACCTTTTGCATGGGAAACAGGAGCTCAACCGCTGAGCTACAACCCTTCCCAAAAGAAGATTGCAGCCGCAACAAAAGAATGTTTTTTTCTTCAGTACCTGTAGTAAAAAACCTGTACACCTGGGTCCTACTGTGCAGCGACATAATCCTCAGGTGAGGATTTATAATGCCCTCCAAAATGTCATATAATAATGTGTGAGGTTTCAAGTTATCCAGAATTCTTCATTCAGTTAGGCAAGACCGTGGGACATGCAGTGTGTCTGGAGAAACAGCCCTAGCTAGTAGTCAAGTCATCAGTTCCTGCATTTGCCGAGTCATCAGGTGGAATCTGGGGGAAGCAGACATTCAGATGAGGCTTTCAGGGGGCTGCTGTTCTGGTTTCAGGGTCTCTGGAGAACTCAAAAGCTGGAACGTTATTTGGTGAGATTTTGGTTTGGTCTCATATATGGATAATATATTGTTGCTATTTTTCCAGTGGGCAACCCTGACAAGTTTTGCTTCAAAAATATTTTTTTTTCAAAGTGCACCAAATCATCAATTACAGCATAGTTCAGGTCAGCACACAGCAAAATTACTCCATTTGGAAACTGATCAAGAAAGCATCCAAGCCAACACAGTGAGAGGTGATTAAGGTCGCCTGCCTTCCTGTCCACCACCAGCCTTGCTCCCGTGCTTTTAACAGGAAACGGAGGCGCAGAACAAGCAAGTAGCTGCAGCTTTCTTCCCTGCAAGGATGGAAAGAAGCCTCCCTCGCTTCACGATATTCTACACGTGGGGACCGCTGTCTGAAAGCAGAGGAGGAGCAGAACTAGTTTTGGGGAGGAGAAGGTGGCAGCTTGCCTGGTGGAGAATCACGCACAGTTCTCTGGCGCAAACGCATTTACTCGGGAGTAAGTCCTGCCCAGCTCAAGAGGATTGGAGCCTGCTTCGGGCTGCAGCCTGGGAGATACCTTGGCTTTTGCTTTGGGAGAGGGATGAGCTAATTCTGGGGTGCGGCTCGCTTCGCCGCTGGGGAGCTCCGCCAGCAACGTGCAGCACAAGCCTGCTGGCTGGATGGTCGGTCCAGCCAGCTCGGGGTGAGGGGGGGGGGAGGAGGAGGAGGAGGAGGGGAGGAAGGCCAGCTGGCCGGTCGGTCCCGGGGTGATGACGCGCTTCCTGCTCTCCCTGGGCTGGGGGCTCTCAGCCTGGGAAGCAGAAGCGCCTTGCAAAAGGCTGGCAGAGACGCGGCGCCTCCGAGCAGGCAGGAGGTTGCTGCAGCCGCGGCGAGAGGAGGAGGAGGAGGAGGAGAGCGGCGCTCCGATGCCCCGCGCCATGCCCGGCTAAGGCTCGCCTCTCCCGGTAGGAGCCGCTTCCAGGCGTGCTTTTCAGGCGGATTCCCCTCCTTTCAGTATATATGCAGGTGTATATTTATGCGCATGGTTTATGTGCACCTTTGCATTTAAATGCTTTCGGGAATATATGTGCACCATCGGCGCGCGCGGAGGAAGCAGGCGAGCTTGCGGAGAGGGCAGCGCCTCCTTGGATGGGCTGGATCGGACCGTCCCTGCCTCGCCCGCGCACGCCTCCCCCTCGCTTCCTTTCCCGGCCACCTGTCCTTTAGCACGGGAATGCAGCTGACTCTGCAAAAGGATTCCCCCGCCCCGCCCTTGCTCCCTTGCATCTTGCTCTCCCCCCCCCCCCCGCTTCCTGACCTGCTTTTCTGGCGATCGGGGGCCCCAGGCAAGGCAGCGAGGCGATCGGAGGTGGGCCCAATCCTCACTGAGCAAGCCTACCGACCCCTCCCCGCCGCTTGTTGCTTTCCGCCCCCGCCCGGCCCCCTTCGCAGCGTCCACAAGCAGGCTGGGCAGCTGGGTGTTAGCGGGTGGGGAGCTCTAGAAAGGCAGCCGGGGGTGAAGCAGAATGGGATCGTGTCCATTTCAGCTCCCCGAGAGCTCGGGCTCTGGCTGGCGCTGCACGGCACCCACCGCCGCACCCGCCCATCTTCCCAGCCCGGCTGCTGATCCGCGTCAGGTCAGACCCGCTTTGCGGATGGCTTGAGCTCAGTGCGGTTTGCCCAGACTTGAACCTTCTCCTCCTCCTCCTCCTCCTCCCGTCCTCCTTCCCCAAGAAGCCTGGTGTGGGAAGGAAGGAAGGAAGGAAGGGGGCTGCAAATCCAGCAGCCTCCACATAAGCCACCCTTATCTGCTTGTGCGTTATCGGGGGAGCCTTTTTGGAGACACGCTGGATCAGGGGGAAATTCCTTGCGCTGGGGAGCCATATTTGCTGCTTGGCGCGGCTTAGCCGGCTGGGTTCTCGCGGTGGAGGTGATGGTGGTGGTGATTTCAATAAACGGATTGCATGTTCCCTGCAAGGGGGGCGGGGAGCCGCCTCCCTCCCTGCTTCAAATACCTCTGAAAGTTCAGTTCTGGGCTGTGGAGCTGGGCGAAGGCCCCGGCAAGGTGATCCTGGCGTGGCGTGGGGATGGTGGCTGGAGGAGGAGATGGGGGTCTTCTGGCGGATGTGACCTTTAAAGCACCACCGGCCTGGGGAGATGCGAAGGGAGCAGCCGGATCTCTGCAGATCTGGGCGTTTGCTTGAGGGAGCGAGGCGCGCCTTGGGAGATGGGTGGCTGCCCCGCCGCTTGGCTTGGCTTCCCTCCTTGGAGGTGGAAAACAACCCGGCTCTTGGCCTGGGAAGAAGGCAGCTGCCAGGAGGCTGGGGGGGGGGCGCGGAGGTGGCACCTCTAGGTGCAGCCTGGTTTCTAGCATGCAGCCAGAGCAAGGTGGTAGAGCCCTGAGCTGGGAGGATGGGCTGTGTCACTTTTGGAGAGCAAGCGGAGGGGACTGTTCCTTTTCTTAAAGTGCCATGACCCTTTGCAGGTTTTAGGGGTTTTTATTTTTACAACATCCCTGAAAGGGCTGGATTCCCCCTCCCCCCGTGATATGCTTACTTTATATCTTTAGGGAGGTTTTCGTGAAAATAAAACAATTGAGGCTTATGCTCAAAAGTAGCATCCCCCCCACCTGCATCCTGAAGTGGTACGCTCCATCCTACTCCACCTCAGGGCTCTAGGACTTTGTTGCACTGGCTTGGTGATGCCCCTTTCCCAAGTGTCACAGCGGAGGCAGAGCCAAGTTCTTCTGGCACAGGAGGAAGGGAAATTCCACAAGTGCCTCTCCTTGGAAGTAATTATAATACAGTAAGTAAGGCATTAGATAGCTAATAATTTGATGTTCTTGCACATCACCTAAAACTAGCAACCTGATAAAGTCAACTTGCCTTGCCTGATGTTAGCAGCACCTAAGGCTTTTTCCGGATATGTTTGCATGAGGGCAGCTTCAGAAGTGCACTTGAAAAAATGGAGAAGGGGTGCGCAAGCTTCATTTTAGAAACAGTAATTTTCTACCGTTTGTAGACTCTGAGGTATGCGGCAGAATGTACAGACACTATTCTTCTCAATTTTGTGTGTGAGTGAAGCTATCTTGCTCCATCACACTCCTTTCAGTGTTTTACTTTGCACAAACACCCAGATTGCAGGCTATTGCAAGGCATCACTGAGATGACCTTACAGGGTTTTTACAGCCTGCCTGCTACAGACAGGCTTCTGTGTTCATCTGAGAGAGTCTGGTATTTGTGCAGGAGCCATGGCTCTTGGAAGCTGTCAGTTCCATGACATGGTTTCCGTCCCTGCAGGTTGCTTGAGGAGGAGGAACAGGGTTTGATTCCCTGATGCCTGCTTGGGAAGGCCCAGGGCTCAGGCCTAGAGCAGCTGCTTTGCATGGAGAAAACTCATTGTTCAGTCTCTGCCCTCTCCTGTTAAAAAGGGTTGGGTGATGTGAAAACCGTTCTCTGCCTGAGACCTTAGAGAGCTGCTGTCAGTTAGTGTGGAGGCTGCCCTGGGCTAGATCTGACTCAGTGCAAATGCATGGAGAGTAAGACTGTCCCTGGAGATGGGTTGTGGCTCCATGGCAGAACATCTGCTTTGCATCTAGAAAGGTCCATGTTCAATCTCTGGCATCTCCAGTTAGAGCTGGAGAGAGAGGCCCTGTCTGAAATCCTAGAGTGTCATTGGACACTAGTCTGTTAGATAATGCTGCTTGATTGGGTATACCTGGATGCCACTTTTCCATAATGAGTTGCACTCAGTGCAGCTCGCAGCAAATGTTCAAGGCATCCAAACACAGAGTGTTGGAAATACAGATATACAAAACACAGAACACATCAGTAAATTCAAAATTAGCAAAAACCAACAATTTAGCAAACACATAGTAAATTCAGCATTACTGAAAGAAAATAGTTATGTAGGTTTAAGTACATAAATAAAAAGCAAAACAAGAGTGAACCAACAATAATGTTTCTGTTACTGGTCTTGCTGCACTGCAGGGGCCTGGCTTAAATATAGTTCAGAGGGGAGAGGTGGGTGATATGCAGCTGGCTGCCAGTGAGCCAGGTGGGTCAGTGGTCTGACTCCGGAGAAGGCAGAGTTTTGGGTCCCTATCTTCTAATGGCTGTTAGCCAACATGGCCAAGTATTTCTTCCTCTGTCAGGGGCTGTGTGCGAGGAATCGCAAGCAGGAAGAGGGGCTGCTGCACTCATGTGCTGCTTCTGGGCTTCCCATGGCGGGGGGCAGGCTGCGGTGGAAAATGGGGTGCTGGCTAGATGGATCTTTGGTCTGGGGGCCTGGCGTGCTTGCTGGCCAATGTGCGGATGCCTCTGCTTGTGGTGGTAGGTTCATGTTGCAGGTGCCACCTGCTTTGCTCCAGCCAGTGGGTTTGCCTCTGAGCATCATGGAATGCGCTGCTCCCAGCCCGTGCTTGTTTGCTCTGACTGAATTTCTGTCTTCCAAGTGTTATTCAAAGTCCTGTATGATACGTTGCATCTTGCAGTGCAGGGGAGGAGAACCACATCCTGCAGGTGTAGGGACCACAGAGGGATGGTGGACAGTAAGTGATTGACCTAGGCCAGAAGGATCTCTGGCCTCCCTGATGTTGCTGGGCTACAACTTCCGCCGCCCCTGACCTTTGGCACACCCAGACCGAGGCTCAGGGAGTTGCAGTCCACAACAGCAGCAGGAAGGTCACAGCTTCTCCATCCTTCACTGGAGGGTTTGCCCTTGGAACTAAACAGCCTAGATTTCATGTGCGGGGAATCTGTAAGAATGGGCCCACAACAGGCTCACAAAGCGCAGATCTCGCAGAGGTTGCTCTGTGACCTGTTGCTTGTCCTTGAGTCTGTTTAGTGGGAAAATGTATTATTTGTGCATGGGAGTTATCTAATTATTCCAGGCGCAACTGAATTTCTTTTCTCCCCACCCCCATGCGCAAGCAAATCAAGGAAGGTGCTTCTCCCCCACACCCCATGTGTCTTGTCTAAACATTATCACAAGATCATGGTCAATGATCAGCAGTTGAGTGGGATATTGTCGTATTGTATTGTATTTTAATTTTCTGTACTGCCCTTTGTATGTCGCTCTCAGGGTGGTTCACAACATAAAAATACAAGATAAAAACACAAAGTACACAAGAAAAACAAACACACACACAAACCAAAAAACACAAACCAAAAGTGGAGTAGATGGCTCTACTTTTATTCCTGCCTTAATAATGACATCATCATGGTGTTGACATAGCTCTTTTTGGAGTGTTCAAAATGCTTCATGTCTGTCACCTTGTTATCCTAAATAGCTCTGTAAGGAGGAAAGGCTGCACAGTAAACCCATTTTGCAGATGAGGGAATGAGGTTGGGAGAGTGAGCCATGCTCTTGCTGATTTGTATCCTGCTTTCCTGACTACTCTGCCGTTCCTGTTCTTTGGCTGTGATGTGAGCAGCCCACCAAAGAGCAAAAGACTCTTATTCCCGCTTTCAGCAAGGCATTTTGCTTTGGAAAAAAGGAAACCAAAAGAACCCACTACACTGAAAGCTGGGTATGAATACCCATAAAAATATAGGACGCTGTTTTGTATCAGTTCAGACTATTGGTTCACCTGACCCGGCGTTGCCTCCTCTGTCTGGATGTGGCTTTCCAGGGCCTGGAGCAGAGAAAGGTCTTCCCCCTTCACCTGCTACCTGAGGTTCTTTTAACTGGAGGTGTTGCGGTCAAAAGGTAGCACCTGCGGCAGGCATAATGGCTGCTTTGCCACCTGGGCTTTGGCCCTCCCATGTTAGTTTTAAACCTTAATAATAATAAAGGCGCGTCTAGCCACTATCCAGCCACCTTGCTGAAAGGCAAAAGAAGAAGAAGAAGAAGGCTTTGTCATGTAGCCCTGATCAAGGAGGAAGCCATTTGTTTTGTTTTTTTAAAAGATAATTTATTAAAGTTTAAACATTACAAAGAAAAGAAAAGAGAAACAAAAGAAAAATACAAGCAATAAACAATTACAAAACCTCAAACACACAAATAAATACAGTAGTACAAAACATCAACAATACAAAAAAGAGGGGGGAAACAAAAAAAGAAAACAAAAGCATTAAAAAAAGTCAAAAAAGAACAAACAAAAATAAAAAGGACCCCGTATTTTCATATCCTTATCTTTCATTTGCTTATTTCCTCTACTTCCTCACACCTCCTTTTTTGTATTCTAGTTCAGTTAATTATTCCAGCAAGTCCTTTCCCTCTTTCTCAAACAAGGAGGAAGCCATTTGAATCTCCATCAGGAGAGAGTCGTGCAGTCTGGGTGCCAGTGCTGTGCAGATCCTGCCTTACTTAGTCACTCACGGTACCTGATCTGAGGTGTTGGGAGTCTTCAGAGCAGGAGGTGGACTCTTGCTGGGCTGGCTGGCCTCTTTGGCTGGGCCGCCTCTGCCTGTATCTCAAGCATACGGCTGCATTTCCTTGGTGTGCCTGTGATAGAATAACCTGCTAGGAAAATGATGGTCAGGGGTATATGGACTACAATTCCCATCATCCCTGAACATTGGCCATGTGGGCTACTGGGAGCTGAAACCCATCAGCATCTGGGTGTAGGGAAACAGGCTGAAATGGGCTAAAGATGCTCACATTGTATGCTTTTGAAGGTTGGCAATGGTCCAGGGAACCTTGCACAATTCATTCTCTGACTTGTGTCCTGACAGTTCTCATATTACAGATTCGGCCTGATCCAGGTTCTTTCTAGCTATTTCTCTACACATTGTTCAAAATGCAAGTGAGAAAAGACAGTATTAGGAGCATCCCTCAAGTAACAGAACCCAGAACTGACAAGGAAACAGTGAGGACAAAGAATTGATTTGCCAAACTACAAATCCTGGGCAAAAGCAAGAATTCTTGTGAGCGGTCTGGAGCCATTTCCATAAAGGCGAGGCCTGGCCATGCTTTGCCGCAGAGCACCCTGCCACACAGACACGGATCTCTCCCCCGCCCCCCAATAAATCATGCAGATCTTGCAGCCTTTGTTAAACTTGCTTGAAATGCAAATCTCCATATTTCTAGACTTCACAAATCAACTTGCAGGCCAAAGACATGGTTTCCCCCAAGCAAGACTAATGGCAAAAGAAGCTCATTTGGAGTTCTACATCAGATTCCCCCTTTGCCTATCAGGAGCTCCTCACTGCAAGGCCTTGCGGAAAGGGTTATTCCCAAAGAGTGCTCAATAATGGCTCATCATCATCCTGGAAAAAGTGACCAATGGAGCGCCACAGTGTTCTGTCTTGGGCCTGTTGTTGTTCAATATCTTCCCTTGGAGGAAGGAATTGAGAGGATGCTTATCAAATCTGCAGATGACACCAAACTGGGAGGGGTAGCTAATGCTGCAGAAGACAGAAACAGAATTCACGAAGACCTTAACAGATTGGAGACCTGGGCGCAAGCTGAAAAATGGGTGACACCTGCCTCGCAAGTACAGGCAGCCCCTGTTTACGGGCGTTCAATATGTGTGCGACCATGTATATGTGCATCACGCCAAACCCGGAAGTGACTTGGAAACATCATAAAGATGTCACTGAAATGTCACTAAAAGGGCGGAATGGGGTGGGGTGAACCAGGGTGTTTCCAGGCTTTTTCAATGGGTTTCAATTATACTCCATTTCACCAATGTACGCCTCAGAGTGTATCCCATGCATAAACGGGGGACTGCCTCTAGAACATGTGAAAAGGATCTAGGTGTTTCAGGAGACCATAAGCTGAACATGAGTCAACAGTGTGATGCAGCAGCAAAAATAGTGAATGCTATTTTAGGTTGCATCAACAGAAGTATAGTGTCCCAATCAAGGGAATTAATAGTCCCACTATATTCTGCCTTGGTCAGATCGCATTTGGAATACTGTGTCCAGTTCTGGGCACCACAATTTAAGAAGGATGTTGACAGACTGGAAGGTGTCCCGAGGAGGGCAACCAAGATGATCAAGGTTCTGTAAACCAAGCCTTATAAGGAAGAGTTGAAGGAGTTGGGTATGTTTAGCCTGGATGAAAGAAGACTGAGAAGAGATAGGATATCTATCTTCAGATAAGTAAAGGGTTGTCACATGGGAGATGGAGCAAGCTTGTTTTCTGCTGCTCTGAAGGCTAGGACCTGAACCAATGGCTTCAAGTTATCACTCAATATCGGGAAGAACTTTCTGACTGTAAGAGCTGTTGGTCAATGGTACGGAGTCCCACGAGAGGTGGTGGACTCTCCTTCCTTGGAGGTTTTTAAGCAGAGGTTGGATGGCCATCTGTCCGGGATGCTTTAGTTGAGATTTCTGCATTGCAGGGGGTTGGACTCGATGATTCTTTGGGTTCTTTCCAACTCTACAATTCTATGGTTCTGTGATGGTGGGGCGAATGACAACACAGTTGTGCTACCTGAGGCTGATGAGAACTGTAGTCCAAAATATCTGGAAGGCACCAGGTTGGGGCTAGCTAATTTAAAATAATTGCATGCATCCAACCTACAACTTTTTTTTTGGAAGAAAAATGTCTCCAGCAGCCTGATGAAGGGTAACTGAGCTAATAAATTAAACTATCAGAGTTTGCTTTCATTTATCTATTTTAACTAATAAGACAGCTTCCATTCTAATCAAATAATCTCTGTTAATTAAATGGGGGCTCCGTTGGCTTTCAGCCAGTTCATGAATATGTATGGGGGAAACTTAACTTCATCTGTCATGGTGAATTATATGCCGGCAATCCTTATGGGGAGGGAGCCCATTAATGGAGTGTGTGTCACTGCTGGTGTATTGATGACTCTTGGATGGAGATATCGCATGGTGTGTACAGGCAGTCATATTCAAATTCCCGTCTGGACTGTGTGTTTTTCAGTCCATCCAAGGAAGCTGGCTTGTGGAGCTCCCTTTCTGCTTGCGGTTAGTGCAGAATGCTGCAGCACAATTGCTGTGCTGACAGGAGGGAGACCTTGTCAGCATATGGCAGTTGTGCTCTGAGATCTGCCCTGGTTGCTGATTTGCTACCAGGCCAAGGTCAAGGTGTTACTATTAGCAGATGACGCCCCTCAACAACTTGGGACTGCATTTGTAAGGAACATAAGGAACGGCTGGGTCAAAATGTCCAATTTTCACCCAATTACCAGAACTACTTTTAAAAAATTTAATGTGGCAGAAGACTGAGAGGTGCCAGATAGCCATTTTCAAATACCTGAAGGGCTGTCACATGGAAGACAGAGCAAGCTTGTTTCCTGTTGCTCCAGAGGAAAGGATTCAAACTAATGGATTCTAATGACAAGAAAGGAGATTCTGATAAAACACTAGGGAGCTCTTTCTGATGGTGAGGGTTGTTTGGCAGTGGGACATACTGCCTTGGAGGGTGGTGGACTCTCCTTCTTTGGAGGTTTTTAAACAGAAGTTGGATGGCCGTCTCTCATGGATTCTTCAGCTGTGTTGCGTGCATTGTAGGGGTTTGGACCGGATGACCCTCGGGGTCCCTTCCAACTCTGCAATTCAAACTGATGTGGAAATGTGGTGACCTGAACTTTCCTTGAAACAGGAGTTACTGAGATAAACTGGAATTGACAGATCTGCCTGTCCCAAATGCATTTATATCCTGCCTGGCCATGCCACTTGGCATTACCAGACCAGAGCATGCCTGTCCTCACACCCAGCAAGATCTGCCCAGTTGCCCTGCCACCCTCATGGCTCCTGTTGGCGTGTGCTGCTTTCATTTGTTTTGCCATGCACTGATGTGTGAGTCCTATGACCAGAACAACTTCCCATTGCAAATAAGCAAGCAGAACTTTTAATCTTGTGATGGATCTGGTTCTTTTAATAGAAGGGCTACAGCACACCGTATATTGACTGCCATGAAGAGGCCGAGAGGGTGGAAGGGAGTGAGGCCCAGGTATTTTCAGTCTCTGTTCCCACAACTCACACACATGCACAGCCATGTCAAGCAGCATCTCAGGGGTTTTTAATTTAAGGAGAGAAATGGCTTGAGCAGGAAGAATGCAAGTGCCCATTGAGGGGCACACTGGCAAAAATTGGGGAGGCATATCCTCTGAAGGGATGGTGAAGCTGAGGTCCTCCAGATGTTGTTGGACTCCCATCAGTCCCAGCCAGTGTGGCTGATGGGGTGATGGGTGTTGTAGCCCTGCAAAATTGGGAGCATAGTTTGTGGATTTGGTGCCCCCAGATGTGCTGACTAGAGCGATGGGAGCTGTGGTGCCAAACATCTGGAGTGCACGAGGTTAGCGAATGTTGCTGACCATCACCTGGTGGCTGGGGCAGATGGGAGGCTGAGCTCACCAGCAGCAGCATCTGGAGGGCCATTCTTCTTCTTTTGCTATCACTCATAGCTGAGTAAGATTGTCTTCCATAAACATGGTTTTAACAGTGAGTCTGAAAGTGACTGTGGAGGCCAATTCTGGATCCCCACGTCCTTCCACAGTGGGGACATTGGTTTCCAGGCAGGAGTTGATCACGGTGTGGATTTGCCAAGCATGCCTTCCTCTTAGCACGTTTCTCCCTTGTGTCCTGAGTTCAAGTGTCTGCAAAGCCTTTGGTAAAGGCTGTTCTCCAATTGGAGCGCTCGTAGGCCAGTGTTTTCCAGTTATCAGTGTTTATACTACATTTTTTAAGATTTGCCTTGAGACCGTCTTTAAACCTCTTTTGCTGACCACCAGCATTACGCTTTCCATTTTTAAGTTCGGAATAGAGTAGTTGCTTTGGAAGATGATCATTAGGCATCTGCACAATATGACCAGTCCAATGAAGTTGATGTTGAAGAATCATTGCTTCAACACTGGTGATCTTTGCTTCTTCCAGTACACTGATATTAGTTCTTTCCAAGTGATGTGTAAAAAATTTTGGAGACACCGTTGATGGAATTTTTCAAGGAGCTGGAGATGGCATTTATAAGTGGTGCATGTTTCACAAGCATATAGTAAGGTTGGCAGTACAGTAGCTTTGTAAACAAACATTTTGGTTTCCCTGCAAATGTCCTGGTCCTCAAAGAGGACTCTCTCTTGCTTGCCCTACAGGGACAGTCCTGAGAAAACAGGAACTGCTCCTGGGCACTTGGGACAGTTGCAACGACTTGTAGGAGGCAAACTAAGGCAAGGAAATAATCTGTGGTGCGATCTTGTGGAAGCTGCCCATGGGGTTGGCCTCCTGGGACGGAAATCTTGTAACATGGATTTGAGGAACAAAGCATATGCTTGTTTGCAAATGAATGTCAGCAAAATCCAGTTTGCTGCAACTCTTGTATGTGTGTGACATTTTATGCAGAGGAATTTCCATTCTCAAGAGAAGCGGGGGCGGGGGAGGCCATTGCTTTGTGGAAGAGCATGAGATTGGCATGCTGAGGGGTCCCAGATTCCGTCCTCAACAGCATCTCTAGGCAAGACCCCGGAAAGCTATTTTATGTGGAAGGCAGGTTGGGTTACACAGATTACATCATGAATACATTAAGAAGAGGTTGGGTTACACAGGATTAACAGTCAGTGCAACCAAGACTGAGATAGAGGCCAAAGAGCCTGGCTTGGTATAAGGCAGGTCCAAGAGCAGACAAAGCTGTTCATGTACAGCCCCATGAAAACCTTCCACTCAGCTCTGAGGATCTGGAGTCACCTCCTCACCCAAATTAGTACCTGCAAATGGGATGGGGATTAACTGAGGAGGGGGTGAACCATATACCCCTTGGAGAAAAGAGTGGGATATAAATGCAATAAGCTCTTCTACTTACCTGCTTAAGAAAGCTGGAGGGGCCAGCCAGACGGAGATGTCAGTTGGCAACCTGGCATCCATAGATCTCTATGTTGTTGCAATTGGACCCGTACCAGTCGCAAAATGTGCCTGGCACCTGGCTAATTTCTAACACTGGATGCAATGGATCTGTTGGACTCCATCTGATTCTAGAAAACTGGTGGCTCCAAGCTACCTTGTCAGTGTGAGTGACCCATCACTCAGGATGCCTTGGAGTTCTTCTTCCTTTCTGTTCCTGCTGGCCAGTGTGGTGTAGTGGTTAAGAGCGGTAGACTTGTAATCTTGTGAACCGGGTTCAATTCTGTTACGGAAAAATCTGGGTGCGGGGCTACTCTGCCACCCAGCTCGTCGGACTAGGTCCGCGGGTCCCTGCAGAAGAAAATGAGCTCAGCCGGAGACAGGAGCAAACTGCAGAAGATCCAAGTTTATTGCGCAACAGGTTCAATGCGAGATTGAACAGCGAGAAAGGGGTGACATGAACTTTTGAAATTTCCCTCCATGTCCCAGAATACAGTGCAGAATACATCCCAGTTACATCATGAATACATTAAGAAGAGGTTGGGTTACACAGATTACATCATGAATACATTAAGAAGAGGTTGGGTTACACAGGATTAACATATGGAGGAGGGAGGGGGGAATATGCAGAGCTGGAGATATGCGCAGATAAGCACATCCTGAGAAGACAATGGTCCATGTATGCATAGTCTGTCACCTGGCATCGCCTGGAGGAAGGGTTTGGCAGAGCGATTTGACCGGATTAGGGTCTTGACACCTTGCTTGAGGGATTATGGAGGACAGGGGAGGTGTCATGGGGTCCTAGAGAAATTGAGCAAATTGGCACGTTGATTTTCTATGAATTTTATAGATTTTAGTCCCTTTTGACATTGACAATTGGAAATAAATGGATATATTGTAGCGAAGAAGGAGGTGAAGAAGACATGCCCCCCCCCTCCGTATCAGATTCCCTTCTCCTCCACATGCAGCTGCTGGGTGACCTTGGGCCAGTCACACTTCTTTGAAGTCTCTCAGCCCCACTCACCTCACAGAGTGTTTGTTGTGGGGGAGGAAGGGAAAGGAGAATGTTAGCCGCTTTGAGACTCCTTCAGGTAGTGATAAAGCGGGATATCAAATCCAAACTCTTCTTCTTCTTCTCCAGGCCAGTGGGAGGATCAGGCATGAGTTCTGTACTGGCAGAATTAGAGCAGTGTGGGATTAGCATCCTCATGGGGGGGGGGGTGAGTTGTAGTCCATCATAACTAATGTACAAAATGTATCCCTGGGTGCCAGTTACTCCAGCTGCCCTTAGCATCTAGGCTCTGCTTTTTTCCTTGCCTCTTTTTGGAATTGTGCAATACCAAGTCAGTTCCTCAGACCGCAGTGTCCTCAAACCTAAGAGCTTCAGTCTTGCAACTGAACTCCACTGTGGTACCTACTTTTTGGTGATGAACTTTGGAGAGCAGGCTAGTGTAGAAAACTCTGCTGCTGTTTCAGCTCTTGCGTACATGCACAGATTTGGGGGAGGATTGTACCACGCAGCTTATCTCCCCAGTGCATGCTAACAGGCTTATTTGAACTGCTCTTTCTGCTCCAAGGAGACTGGCTTTTGCGGAGAGAGGAGCTTGTTAAAACCACAGAGCAAAGCCTCGGCTGTCTCTTGCGCACCCAAAGAGCAGAACCCGCCTGATGGACAGACAAGGAGAGTAAGCAGGCCTGACAGATTTTCGGGGGGGGAGGGGCAGGTTCCGTTGCAGCTGCTCAAGTCTTTGCCTTTGGCTGCAGATTTGGCCATTAGAAAAGGGTTTTGTTTTTTTAAAGACAGAGGCAAGATTAAATTTCAGGTGCCTGTGGAAGTGTGCATTGCACCACGCATTCTTCTGCTTCCTGTGTTGGCAGGGCTGGCCTTAGACATTTTGCTGCCTGAGGCAAAGATGGAGGAGACGGCGACTGAGGGCTACTAGCCTTGATGACTGTGCTCTGTCTCCGCTGTTGGAGGCACAAATGCTTCTGAATGTCAATTGCTTGAGACCGGTTGCTTATGTTCTTACGCTCCAGCTCCATTCCATGGATGGGCAGTTGGCACTTACGTCCACACTGGCGTGGGGTTGCCTTCTCCAGCCCACCTGATGCAACAGACTAGATGAAGGGCTCCAGAACAGGCCAGGGAGGCCACAGAGCCAGTGCGATGTCGTGGTTAGAGTGGGAGAAGCCAGAGTTTGAATTCCCACTCGTCCGTGAAGCTCACTTGAGCCAGGCATTGCCTCCCAGCCTAACCTTCCTTGCAGGGCTGTTGTAAGGATAAAATGGGGAGGAGGAGAACAGTGTATGAGCTTTTGGGAAGAAAGGTGGGGAAAGCTGGGCAGCTCAGGAGGAACAACTGGGGTTGGCCCTGCCACCACTTGCCACCTGAGGCAGTTGCCTCTCTCTGCCTCATGGTAGGACTTGTTCTGCATGTGGGAACAAGACGCCAACTAAAATGCAACTGGGAGGCTTCACACACACACAAACCTTTTGTGTCTTAAATACTGTTCAGAGCAATAACATTATTATTATTATTATTATTATTATTATTATTATTATTATTATTATTACTATTATCCTCAGGATATGTCTGTGAATTACCTTGTTTACTTGTACTCAGGCTTTGCCCACAGGTGATACTGGCAGTAAAATATGAGGACTCCCACCTGAGGACCAGCTTTCCATTCTGTTAGGTTTGAGTTTTGTTGTTGTCTTTCCTCCAAGATGTTCAGAACACTGTATTCAGAGTTCTCCCCTTTTTGCACAGCAGCCTTGTGAGGTTGGCTAGTCATGCAGATGTGCAGGGAGGGGGCTGGTCCAAGGTTAATCAGCTGGCTTTATTGCTGACTGGGGGATTTGAACCCAGATACCGTTACTTGGAAAATCCCTGATGCACCTAAAATGTGGATTGAGCACTTGAACTCCTCACCCCTCTAATTCAAGCAAGAGAGGAGCTGCTTATAATTTTCATTTAAAAAAAAATGTATCTTAAGCCCTCCCTTGAGGCACAGTTTGCAATTTGCAATCATGCATCAAAAAAAGTTTAACCCCGGCTTGTAATTTTGACCATGTCATGGAAGTTCTAGCCAGTTTATTAAAGAGAATGGAATTATGTTTAGAGTTTGGTCTTGCCTCATTTTGAGTGGATGCAGTCGGGGGGGGGGGTTGATACTACATAACTGTAATTAAATTTTTTTATACCGTGTCATGTTTCCCAAAGAGCAATCAGTTCTTTAATAACTTGATGAGCTGTAATTAAAGGGCAGCAGACCTCAGTGTCCCTGGGTGGGCAAGAGATAGGTAGCCCTCTTTCTTCCTTTCTTGCTTGCTTGGGAGAAGCGGGGGCGGGGGGAGCTGATTTAACTTGACACAACAGCAAGAACTGACGACTGGAATCCAGAACTAGCCTGCAAGTATGAATGGCACTGTGATAGGAATCTTCCCCGTTTGCCAAGGCAAGCTCATGACTGGTTGCTTTTTGCCCATATGACTTTTTTGCTTCGTTTTTCAAGCTAAAATAATGTTGCACTGCAACATGGGCTAAAAGTTGGTTTGTGTCATATGGTTGCTGCGTAACAGAGTGACTACAGAACATAAGGATGCGGCAGCTTGATTGGTGACTGGGAGCGACCGCTGGGACCATATAACACCAGTCTTGAAAGACCTACATTGGCTCCCAGTACGTTTCTGAGCACAATTCAAAGTGTTGGTGCTGACCTTTAAAGCCCTAAATGACCTCGGCCCAGTATACCTGAAGAAGCGTCTCCACCCCCATCGTTCAGCCTGGACACTGAGGTCCAGCGCCGAGGGCCTTCTAGCAGTTCCCTCACTGCAAGAAGTGAGGTTACAGGGAACCAGGCAGAGGGCCTTCTCGGTAGTGGCACCTGCCCTGTAAAATGCCCTCCCGCCAGATATCAAGGAGGTAAAGAACTACACAACTTTTAGAAGACATCTGAAGGCAGCCCTGTACCAGGAAGTTTTTTTAATGTTTGATGTTTTATTATGTTTTTATATATGCTGTAAGCTGCCCAAAGTGGCTGGGGAAACTCAGCCAGATGAGCAGGGGCAGGGAATACTACTGCTACGACTAATAGTAGTAGTAGCCTACAGGATCAGGCCAAGGGTCCACCAGTTGTCTGCATGGAAGCCACAAGCAGGATTTGAGTATAAGAGTCCTCTCCCCTCTGTGGGCTTCCAGCAACTGGTATTCAGAAGTATTACTGCCTCATGTCCACCATGAATTTGTCCAGTGCTCTTTGAAAGCTGCCCAGGTTGGTCGCTATCGCTGCCTCCCTGGTGTGCGAGTGAGTTTCATAGTTTAACTATGCACTGCATGAAGAAGTTCTCTCTTTGATCAGTCCTGAATATTCCAACATCATTGCGTGTCCGCAGGTTCTAGAATTATAGGAGGAGGAGAAAAACTCTTCAGTATCCGCTTTCTCCACGCCGGGCATAATTTTATAAACTTCCGTCATGTCTCCTCTTACTTGCCTTTTCTCTAAACTGCAAAGTCCCAAATGCTGCAACTGCTCCTCATAAGAGACTTGGGTAACATTAGCCCTGATCCAGCAAGCAAGGGAGCTGGGGAGCTGCATCTGCGTGATTTCCCCTCTTGGATCAGGACCCTCCCATGCAGGCTGGGTGTGGATAAAAGAAAGTTGTTCTTTACACAATGCATAGTTGAGCTCTGGAACTCGCTCCCACAGTGATGGCCACCACCTTGGATTGGATGGCTTTAAAAGAGCACCAGACAAGTTCATAGAAGCTGCTAGCCATGATGGCTGGCTATGCTTTGCTTCCACAATCAGAGGCAGCAGTGACTCTGCCTGTTAGTTGCTCAGAATTGCAGAAGGGGAGAATGCTCTCGCCCTTTGGTCCTGCTGGCAGGCTTCTCATGGGCATTTAGTTGGTGAGAGCAGGGCGCTGGACCAGGTGGACCGTTGACTTGACCCAAGGGGACTCTAGGTTCCTAGATTCTTATTCAGGGCCAGATCCGTGTTGAGTATTCCCTGGTTTGACACAGATTGAGGGTGGCAGTGGCTGTGCACAGCCCTACCATAACTTTGTTTCAGTCCTCATTTAATACAAGAGAGCTAGGAGTTTCTTTATTTATCCAGAACAGGAAAATCCAGCGAACAATGGAACAGCCAGGCCTTGTCTTGATTACTTAGGATTTCCTCTAGGTTGACTGACTTGCTGCCTCAATCGGCACGCCTCCCTTGAAACGTTTTTAACAGCAATCTGTTGGAAGAGGCATTTTCAAGAGAAACAGCGCAGTGGCCCTTCCATTCCATTTGGCGTAAATTAAATCCCTGCTGACTACAATGCAAATGAGACTTGGAACTGATGTAAGTGGACACTCATTGCCCTTGTGAAGCCCTTGAATAATAGAATCAGCCCTCCAGAGCAAATGCAATTAATTGGAGAGCAGGATGGTGGTGGGTCAATGGAAGTTACATTTAATCAATAAGCCTCTGTCTGAAAAGTTATTGCGCAGGCACTCAGGAATCAAGTGGGATCCTTGTCTCGACTTAGGGTGGAGCTACATAGCCATACCTGCCACACTGGCACAATGAAGGCTTTGAAACCATCGGGACTTGGCCCATGGTTGTGGTCCTGTTGAGAGTGGTTCTGGTTCTTATGCGGAAGGTGGGGTCTCCTAGCTGTCAGGGGTGGGATGACTTGAGGCACTTCCATTGTTACAGACTACAACTCCCATCAGCCTCCAGCCAGAATGGCCAGTGGTCAGGGATGATGGGAGTTGGAGTCAACCACCCTTGGGGTTAGCCACTCCTGTTTGGGCTTCAGCCACAAGAAAACCCCTGATGTGACCATGCCTAGGCTGCAGGCTTGATTTCATTGCAAAGGTTCTCCTTTCTTTTATTAATGGGGAGGGAGAGCTTTTCCCTAATTGCTCATGCAGGTTAAGTGAATGTGATTCTGCAAAGGGTAAGCGCTACTTATATATGAAACATGCTACACTGCATTTAATGCAACTTTTATGATGAAAATGTCATGCATTCTGAAAAAAATGCTCGCTAGGAAGAACAATTAAATAGAGCAGTGCTTCTTGAAATTCTAAGTTGTTAAAAGGAGCAGCGATTGAATATGGAGATTGAGAATGAGAATGTGAAGGTCTCTGGCAGAGCATGTGTAGTTCAATGCGTAGTATGTCTTGAGCATACAGGCTGTGTGTGTCTGTTTTGACAGCTGATGGTGCAAAGCCCATTGATATATAGTGGTACCTCGGGTTAAGAACTTAATTTGTTCTAGAGGTCTGTTCTTAACCTGAAGCACCACTTTAGCTAATGGGGCCTCCTGCTGCTGCACCGCTGCTGCACGATTTCTGTTCTCATTCTGAAGCAAAGTTCTTAACCCAAGGTACTATTTCTGGGTTAGCGGAGTCTGTAACCTGAAGCGTATGTAACCTGAAGCATATGTAACCCGAGGTACCACTGTATAGATGTTTTTTGACATCTGTCTGTCTCGAGAGACAATGGAGTGTACCTCTGGAGGTGAAGCCAAATCACTGCATTAGCAGCACTGAAGTGACCTCCCCGGGGCGCAATCCTGGCCAGTGTATATGGAGGTTCTAGGTTGCCCTGAAAACGAGACACCCCCCCCCCAAGCCTCACTAATGTGGTTCAAAGAGAAGCAGAGCAAGACGTTCGGCTGCAGGAGTTGCTGGAAGCAGTGCTAGAAACGGGTAGAAACGCTAGGAGCCAAATGGCTTCTAGGGCCTGGGTTGTGGGCACCAAAACAGAATGTCTAGTTGCTGGGGGGCGGAGAGGTTGGCAACACTTTAAATTTTTTTTTTTATAAGCATGAATTAATACGTGACACATTGTTAATATCACATTTTTAGCAGAAATTGTTAATACATGTTTAATTTGGTGTTTACAATAAAAACATTGGTACCATACTTTAGTTTTCAAAACACTTTACTCTTCATTGTCTATCCTTAATATATAACAGATTCCATTATTAGTGAAAATAATATGCAGCTACTGATGCATCTAAGTATCTGGCCGTGGCTGTAGCAAAGAACTGAGTGGTCAAGCGCCTGGTTTGCAGGCAGGTCTCAGGTTCATCCCCCAATGGAATCTCTAGGTTGGGTGAGGAGAGCCTGACAGTGTTGATCCGACTCAGTATAAATCAGCTTTGTATGTTTTTAAGGCAGCCCTTTAGTCAAAACCACGAGGACTGGAGTCTTACTTTACTTCTAGCTCAGCTCCATGGTAGAGCTCCTCTGGCTTTGCCTGCGGGTTCAGTCCCTGACAATGTGGACAGTCCTGAGCTAAATCGGCCAGTAGTCTGACTCCTGGCTTCAAGCAGCGCTAACGTTTTAGTGGGAGCAGGAGAAATGCCAAATCTTTGCCAATGGCAACATTTTGACGGGTTCTTCTCAGTAAAGGTAAAGGTAAAGGTACCCCTGCCCGTATGGGCCAGTTGTGTCTGACTCTAGGTTTGTGCGCTCATCTCACTTAAGAGGCCGGGAGCCAGTGCTGTCCGGAGACACTTCCGGGTCACGTGGCCAGCGTGACGAAGCTACTCTGGCGAGCCTGCACCAGCGCAGCACATGGAAACGCCGTTTACCTTCCCACTATAAAGCGGTACCTATTTATCTACTTGCACTTAGGGGTGCTTTCGAACTGCTAGGTGGGCAGGAGCTGGGACCGAAAGACGAGAGCTCACCCTGCCGTGGGGATTCGAACCGCCGACCATACGATCGGCAAGTCCTAGGCACTGAGGTTTTACCCACAGTGCCACCCGCGTCCCTTACTGTTCTTCTCAATACACTCCTTTAATTTTCCTGGATTAGCTGTTGCATGCTGCAGGCAAGAATCAGAACCTCCATGGAATAGTCATATAGGTTCAGAGATATTTCCCAGTGGACCTTGAGAAATTCAGTAACAACGTGGGCTCAAGCAGGTGTTGCACATCAAGGTTCTCGCTACAGAAAAACCGAAAACACAGTTCTCCCAAGACCAACTAATCTGATGATTGTATATCCGGAACAGAGACAGTTTGGAATGGATTTCATGCAGCTGATGTTTGGAACAGCTGTGCTTTCTTGTAACAGTTGAAGCAGGAGGGGGGAAGAGAACAGTCCTTGCCAAAGAGCACCTGTGTGAAGCATTTAAACCGTCCAGAGAAGCATAAGCCATTTAGCAAGGTCTTTGCCAATGTGTCCATTTACCCATGAAGACGGTGTACCTTAGGCTGCTCAACAACTTTTGGGTTTTGAATTATGGCAGCCTTAGCAGAGCTGCCCTTACAGCTCACAGGGATGTGCCCAGGCGGGGAATCTCTTTATTTGTGCCTACGCTCTCTAAAGTCTGAAGACAGATTAAATTTTGCAAACTGGCGAATATGTTTCTTTGAACAATCTGCTTTGATTGCAAGAGTTGCTTTCCTGTGGCAACTAAGGCCTTTGTTGGCACAAAACATTGAAAGCAGTATCATGTCACTTTAAACAGTCAGGGCTTCCGCCAAGGAATCCTGGGAACTGTAGTTTGTTAAGGGCAGTGTTAGAAATTAGCCAGGTGCGTTTTGCTACTGGCGCGGGTCCAGTTGCGACCACATGGAGATCTCTGGATGACAGGTTAGCAACTGACATCTCCATCTGGCTGGCACCTCCAACCTTCTTAAGCAGGTAAGCAGAAGAGCTTATTTACTACTCCAGGGAGTCCATGGTTCACCCCCTTCTCAGTTCATCCCTACAACAACCCTTCTAAGAGGTTGTATTTGGCTTCATGACTCAGTGGGGATTTGAACCCTGATCTCCCAGGTACTAGTCCAGCATTCTCACCACTACACCCCACTGACTTCCTAGAGTCCTCCTGCTGTGCGGCAGCTCTATAAATAAAGTAGGTAAATTAATATGGGAAAAGCAAAATGTCACTTAAGAGAAGGATATGAAATATTTTCTGAGATTTTTCCTTTAAAATATCAAGCAGCATAGAAAATAATAGTAATAAATATCATTGCAAAAACAAAAACGGGGTCTAGATATTCAGTCATGGCAACCGTAAACTAAGGCTCCCAGTACGTTTCCGAGCACAATTCAAAGTGCTGGTGTTGACCTTTAAAGCCCTAAACGGCTTCGGCCCAGTATACCTGAAGGAGCGTCTCCACCCCCATCGTTCTGCCCGGACACTGAGGTCCAGCGCCGAGGGCCTTCTGGCGGTTCCCTCATTGCGAGAAGCGAAGCTACAGGGAACCAGGCAGAGGGCCTTTTCGGTGGTGGCGCCCGCCCTGTGGAATGCCCTCCCATCGGATGTCAAGGTGATGGACAACTACCTGACATTCAGAAGACATCTTAAGGCGGCCCTATTCAGGGAAGCTTTTAATGTATGATATTTAAGTGTTTTTTGGTTTCTGTGGAAGCCGCCCAGAGTGGCTGGGGAAACCCAGCCAGATGGGCGGGGTACAAATAATAAATTATTATTATTATTATTATTATTATTATTATTATTATTATTATTATTATATAAGGTGTCATTTGGCAGTTTATATATCTGAGTTTCTAAAATTGGTTAAGGGTGCTGAGGCTGGTTTAACAGCCAGGCCCTGTTCCATGGGACCACTGGGGATTGTAGCCCTGTAAGGGGAACAGGGGTACACGGGTGGCGCTGTGGGTTAAACCACTGTGCCACTTGGGCTTGCCGATCAGAAGGTCGGTGGTTTGAATCCCCGTGACGGGGTGAGCTCCCGTTGTTCAGTCCCAGCTCCTGCCAACCTAGCAGTTCGAAAGCACACAGTGCAAGTAGATAAATAGGTATTGCTCTGGCGGGAAGGTAAACAGCGTTTCTGTGTGCTGTTCTGGTTTCGCCAGAAGCGGCTTAGTCATGCTGGCCACATGACCCAGAAAAACTGCCTGTGGACAAACGCCGGCTCCCTTGGCCTTTAAAGCGAGATGAGCGCCATAACCCCAGAGTTGTTCATGACTGGATTTAATTGTTAGCGGTCCCTTTACCTTTACCTTTAAGGGGAACAGGAGTCTCTGAGCAAATGTTGGGGGTACTCCTAGCCACCAAGGACACCTGAACCTCCACTGGCAGAGATGGAGCACCCCCAGTATTTGCTCAGAGACCCCTGTTGGTAAGGCAGCTAGCGTTGTTCCTGGGTCAGGATAGCTTGACCACAGTTGTCCATACAGTGGTAACCTCACAGTTGGATTACTGCAATGCGCTCTGTGTGGGACCACCCTTGGGGTTTGTCCAGAGGCTGCCTCTGATACAGAACACAATGGCTAGGTTGCTTCTGGGAAGCAAACGACACTCAGCATATAATCCCTTGCTTGTGGGATTTGCAGTGGCTGCCAGTCTCCTATTGGACCAAGTTCTGACACTAACATACAAGGGTCTCTACTTGAGAGACCCACTTATCAAGAACTCAGTAGATCACTGCAGTCTGCGGGAGAGTTTCCCCTGCAAGTTCTAATGATCTCAGGCACCTGCTCCTTAGTAACTCGGAGCAGGGCTTTTAGTGTGGCTGCCCCCGTTCTGTAGAGCAGCTTCCCTGTTGAAATATAACAGGCACCCACTCTCTGTACTTTCCAGAAACAGTTGCAGACATTTTTGTTCCAACCGTCTTTCCCAGATGGATGGATGGATGGGTCTTTACCATGAGTGTCTGTTCTGAATTGGGGTTTGGTGGTTTTTAACTCCTCCCCTTTTTGCTGTTGTACATTGTGTTGAAACCATTGTGTAGAATGGTGAATTTATTAGTAATAATACCAGGCTAGGCATGGAAGTCAGCTTCCACCTCAGTCATCTTCTATTTATCACTATCTTTTTTTAGGTGCCAAGGAAGAAACATTCTTAGGTCTTAACTTCCTGTTTATAGGTGGAGTGGATGGGTGGAGATGGGGGTGGATATATATATATATATATATATGTTTGTTTTCGTAGATTTTCACGGGTACAGGAATGCAGGTTTTGGTGTCCTCGGGTGTCTTCCCGTGTAAAAGTTGGGGTGTCTAGGCGACGTTTCGACGAGGTCTCACTCGTCATCTTCAGGCTGGTGCTTTCGGCTTCTTGTTACTGGAACAGAGCAGGATCTCAGTGTTTGAGTTCCTATAAATACTGTTGAGGGGGTGTGGTGTATAGCCTCCAACGTTCTGGGCAGAGAGGAAGTTCCCAGGTTAGTGTGCCTTTTCTTCTTTTGTTCCTTAATTACTTGAGGGATATCTTGAGTGATTTCTTGAGTGATATTCTGAGTACCACTTAGGTGGGTCATTAAGTGTGGATTAGTTGCTAAAGCTTTCGTGTCTTGACCTCTTGAGCTTGTGAAGAGTTTTTCTGAGAAGATGGCTGTACTGCACTTAGTTGTGCTCTGGCTTGGCTTCGTGTATAGGGGCGAGCTGTGGTTTTGTGCCCTGTGCCAGCCAGATCTGTGTAGGGATTGCAGGGGGGTGCAGCATCCGGAGGTGCCACTATGGTTTGGCTACTGGATGGTGTCTGTAATTTATCTGTGGAGAGGGTCTGGGTTTGGGTCTGGTGTGGTTGATTGGTGATGGCGTTCTGTGTTCACTGAGATCCTGCTCTGTTCCAGTAACAAGAAGCCGAAAGCACCAGCCTGAAGATGACGAGTGAGACCTCGTCGAAACGTCGCCTAGACACCCCAACTCTTACACGGGAAGACACCCGAAGACACCAAAACCTGCATATATATATATATATATATATATATAGCATGTTTTAGATTGTTTTCTCTTTGTTTTTAAAGTTCATTTTTGTAAATCGCCTTGAGTTTTATTATATGTTTTAAGTAGGACAATTAAATAATTAACGTGAACTGGAGGGGCTCTATCCTTTTGGGGTATTTTTTGCCTCAGGCAGGAGTGGACTTAGGAGCAGATTTATGCTGTGGTTTTCCTTGGTTTCTAGTCGTTCATTTCAAAGCTAGTTGAATTGTGAAGTTCAGGGAAAGTGGATGCAGCTCAAAGCGAGGATTCGCAAGGGTCTGTTTTGATTTGTTTTTTCTTAAGATGCTTTACTGGACGCGACGAGCCCCTGCAGGTTGCAAGAAGAGCGTCTTTCCAAAGTGCCATCAGTTGATATTTCCTCACCTCACTCCGATTGTCTTAGCATCTTGGGTCATTGACTAAAGCACATAATTGGCCCAGAGGTGCCCGTTAAGTTTTATCCTTAATGGTGAACCAAAGACGACGCATGAGTTGGATTGCCTTTTATGGATGAAATTTTCATCTGCTGAGCTGGGAAAAAATTCAAAGGGAAAAGTAACAGGCGGTGCTAAATCAGCTTTTTTAGAGCTTAAATGTTCAGTTTAACACCTATCAGTAAAGAGAACTTTCTTTATCTTGCTGTATCAGTTCTGTTGTTTTGCAAAATTGCACAGCTGAAATGTGTTTTTGTGTGTTCATATGCTGCCACTCTTCATGTGGAAATGAATAATGTAGGACTACTGTTGACAAAGGGTGAAGGCCGCATTTTTTGTGGGGGGACCAATTGTGCATCTTTTTTTTTTTAACTGTTCTTCACTGATGTAACGCTGTACTGTTTTTAACACTGATTGGGAGCCGCCCAGAGTGGCTGGGGAAACTCAGCCAGATGAGCGGGGTATAAATAATAAATTATTATTATTATTATTATTATTATTATTATTATTATTATTATTATGAGCCAAGAAGAGGCTTTTTGCTAGCTCAGCTTCTTGTTTCTTAGATTGCAGCAAAATCCCTTTCTTGACCACTGAGAGATCACAGTGAACTATGACATGGGCATTTGAAGGACAAGTCTCCGCTTCAAGTTCAGCTGCTCCTTCTAACCAATTTCAGGGGTGCCAGGTGAGAAATTTTGTTGCTCACCAACAAATTAGTTGCGCAACAAGGGTTGGCACCTGACATTGGAAGCCCTCTGCGAGCTGTCAGTTGAGACCTCTAGCGAGGGTGGGCTGTCCCTCCCCCAACTCCCTGTTGGGTGGGGGAGGGAAAAGGGGAGGGGAATAAGCTAATGGCAGAGTGGAAAAGGGGGTTCCCCCTTTTCACTCTGGTCCCATGCACCAAGGGCTTCACCCCTGCCCACTACTGGCATCCAGCATGTCATGGACTGGCTAGATGCAGGGGAACGGGGTGGGGGCACCAAATGGGGAACCCCCAAGAATACCCTTGGTGTTCCACTGCCCAAGGTGGCTGCCTCATGGGCGGGTCAGCCCTGAAGTTAGAATCCATCAGCTTCAGCCAGCATGGCCAGTGTTTAGAGAGGATGGCAGTAGGACATCGCGGTTTGGCGATAAACCGCAATGTTGAAACAAGGTGCATTGGCCCCTGCTGACAAGGCGTGGGGTGAAACTGCCTCAGCTCTCACTGCCGGAGCTGAGGCACTTTCACCCCAGCACCTCACAGGCGGGGGGCAATGCATCTGGCCCCCGCCTGCTGCTCAGCTGGGGGGCAGAAGGCTCCTGCCTGACCTCGGTGTCCCTGGCGCTCATTCGCGAGCAGCAAGAATGCCGGGGCTCCCTTCACCGGCGCAGGTGGCAGGTGAGCTACCTCTCTCACTTGCCCCCCCATTCGCCAGAGACAGACCAGGCGTCACCTTCGTCTGTGTGGGTCGTTCACCCCGGGAGGAAAGACTCAGCCCACCCTCCCGGGGCAAAATCCGCAAGCAGGGCTGCCTGACGCTGCTGGTGCAGCAGTTACACTGCCTGGCTAAGCGTGACCCCCATGCCAGGCCCTGGAGGCAGGGGCATGGGCCTTCCTCAGCCACAGCTGCCTTGGCAGAAAGGGTGGAGCTTAACGGAGCCCACTGCCGGCTTGTGTGAACCGGAAGCAACGTGGGGGATCCTTTAAACTTCTCCCTTGAGAAGGAACTGCTGCTACTTTGCTCAAGGGAGAAGTATGAAGGAGCCCACATCTCCCCAGCTGAGCAGCCCCAATCCTGATCCTGATCCTGCTGGTGTGCAAGCAGGAGTCAGATCAGGGCCAGCTCAGCTGGGGAGAAGGAGCACCTTGATGGAGCCCCCACCCTGCCCTGGCTCATGCAAGGCAGTGGCGGGTTGGGGGCTTTGTGAAACTGCTTGGCTGAGGCCAGGGCAAGGGCACGCTCCTCAGCCAAGCAGTTCAAAGAGGCAGAGGGAGGAACAAGCTGTATAGGCACCTCGCCAGTGCAGCTTCTTTCTCCCTCTTCTGGTATGAGGGCAGGCGGTGGCGGTTTCACTCAGCGCTATATCGTTGGTGAAACCGCCGCCTTCTGAGTCCCCCTGCTACCAGCGCCAAGGGAGAAGCAAGCTGCCCACAGCGGAGCCTTGCCAAGGAGCGCCCGGCTGCAGCTTGTTTCTCCCTTGGCGCTGGCATTGATATGCTGCTGAGTGAAACTGTCATCACGGTTTGCCCCTCATACCAGTCCTGGGTGATATATTGTCCAGGCCTAGATGGGAATTGTGGTTCAACAACATCTGGAGGGACCAGGTTGGGGAAGGCTTGTTTATATAGATTTCCAGGCCACACTTCATACTGGATGGGGGGCTCAGGATTTGTCCTCCTCCTCCTTCTGCTGCTGCTGCTGGCTATAGGCCTGGCCTGGCCTTTTCTTATCTTCCAGGGTCTGACTTAAAAGCGTCATGGTGTTTCCCTGCACTGCCATTCTACTTTGTTGCATTCTCAGGAAAATATGCATGTCGGAAATGCTCTTCTCAAATTTCCTCTTTAAAAATTACTTTTTAAAGACAGACAATGCACAAAGCCATCTTTGACACTTGGCTGTGCATCTGGAATTACGGAAATGGGAAAGAAAGATCACATTGTTGGGATTCCGGAAGGCTGCACTTGGGCTGACGTCAGGATAACAATAAGGGGTCCTCGCCATTGTCCAGCCGTCAACAATAGTCTGTCTGTGTAGAGTGTGGGAGCCTCTGGCACGGCCTCCTACCAGGCTGATATTGATCCTTCTTGGAGAGTGTGGCGATCACACAGGGTCCGTACGTTTCACCATCTGTTGATCCCTGTGTCACCACTTTATTTCTCGCTGCCACCACCCAGGCCCTACCTGGTACAATACTGAGTCCAGTCAGGGTTAAATTGGAACTTAAACTTCTGTTTATTTATTGCAGTTTAACAAGTGTGTGGTTTCATAAATGGCATCGGTCAATTACATTCATGGGCTGCCTATCCAGGCCTATAACTTCCACTACCTGCTCTTACTAAACCACCTCTCAGATATTCTCTTGTCTTCCTAGCTCCTAACTGTTCCTGACTTAGCTTATTTCTCTACACTAACTCAACCGGCCCACAGACTCTCTCCCAATTCACTCCCACTCCAACCAGCCACCCACCCAACGCACTCCTCCCTTCGCTCCTCCCAGAGCTGGTTTTATAGTCCCTCTGACTCCACCCCCTGGGTTCTGATAGGGTAACTTGTTTAACTATTTCACCTCCAGCACTCTCATATGTTAACGTCACAGAGAGATTCTACTCCACTTCTGTTAGGTGCAAGCAGAGGTGGCAGAGGCCCCATCTGCACTATGCATTTGAAGCTGGCTTCCTCCAAAAGCACCCTGGGAACTGTAGTTCATTAAGAATGGTAAGACTTCCTGTTCCCTGGGAACTTTGTGGATTGCAGCTCTTTGAGGGGGAAGAGGGGTTTCCTAACAACTCTGAACACCCTTAATGAACTACAATTCCCAGGATGCTTTGGGGTCCTGTCTCTTGCGCTGAGCCTCTTGGCTGCTTGAAGCAGGAAGGAGAAAACAGGCAAGGGGCAAAGAAGGCAGCTGATTTTGTCTATGGAAGGGGATGAAGGAGGAGAATGATAAAGGTCAAATGAAGGATTTGTAGATTGGGGAAGACTCCAAGAAAAGAAAAACTGAGGGGAAAACTGGGCAGAGGTGAATGGAAATGGAGATTTAAGAAGCCCTCAATTTTCCTAAATATTTCAATTAACAAGCTGTGTCTGCCTAATTAGAGATTCTTTGTTCATTGTGTCATTGAACAATCTGTTTGTGAGATTTTTGTTTTGCACGTATCTGTAGGAAGTCATTCCAGCATCACAGGTAATTTGACAAATGATAAATGACTTTACTTAGAAAAGCCAGCAATTATAAACATTTTTAAAAAGTGTACTATGGAGTTTTCTTTAAGTCAGTGCTAGAAACTAAGATAAATGAATTAATTGCCAAATGGTACGTACACCCAGGTTACGGTTGCCACAACAGAGTGGCTAGGCCCTGTTGTTGTTTAAAATGACATTGATTTCTTTTACTATTAATTTAATTTCTATGCTGCTTGATATGTTGAAGAAAAAATCTCAAAGTGATTTACAACACGTTAATACATCAAATAAAACAATCCAGAATAAAAAAAAACAAGCTTCCAGGGAAATATTTCAGATTCTTTTCTCTAAGTGACATTTTGCTTTCCTCATATTTATTTCTCTACTTCATTCATACTACTTCATTTTGCCCCATAGCAGAAGTACTCTAGGAAGGCAGACTAGTGTCAGACCAGGACCTGGAAGACCAGGGTTCAAATACCCAGAGTCATGAAGCTCACTTGGTGACCTTGGGCCAGTCACAGCCTCTTAACCTGCCTCACAGGGTCATTGTAGGGCTTAACTGAGGTGGGGATGAGTCATGTGCTCCTTGGAGAAAAAGGTGGGATATAAATGCAATAAATAAGCTCTTCTGCTGACCTGCTTAAGAAAGCTGGAGGGGCCAGCCAGATGGAGATGTCAGTTGGACCAGCGCCAGTCACAAATGCGCCTGGTGCCTGGCTAATGCCTAACATTGCTTTAAATTCGTGAATTGTATGAAAATGATGTTAGAAAAGAATGAAAGTGTTGGATCCAGCCCAAAGTTGCTTTTAGGGAGCTGCTTCTTCTTCTATACTGTTCTATACTTCTTCTATACTTCATGGTTTACAACAATTACAACAGTTAAGCAAGTGTTTTCATTGTTTGTCTTTGGGACTTACCATGGATGGGTCCTGAAGGGGCGGAATGGGGCAGTTGAAGTCTGGGTCTCATAGGAAACTGTGTTGTCTATAATTACTCTTCATGTGTGTATAAACCTTTTCCTTGCATTTTTCGAATGTTGATTTTCCACTACTCCTGTACAGTCATACCTTGGGAAAAATATGCTTCAGGATAAGTATTTTTGGGTTGTGGTCCGCGGCGATCCGGAAGTAACGGTTGCGCTGCTCGTGCATGCGCAGTCAAAATGCCATCATGCACATGCGTGGAAGTGGCAAAACGCGATCTGCGGATGCACTGTCATGTCTTATGTTCTGTTCAGGATGCGAACGGGGCTCCGGAATGGATCCCGTTCGCATCCCAAGGTACCACTGTATTGCACTTCTGCTTTGCATATATAATGTAGACGAACCTCCTAACAAAAAGCAAACTTCAGAACTGCACCTTCCTACGTGCTCTTAGGTCGCATCTTCACTTTGAGGGAATTTTCTTTGTTTCCTGGGCTGCCAGACAGTCTGATGCAAACAGTATTGCAAACTGACAGATGATCTTAAAGTGATATAATTTTTACTCTCTGGAGTAAGCCAAGCTGACATCACTTTTGGATGCAAAATAAGCTGCAAGAGGCCAGCGGAGGTTTGGTCAGGCAGCTGGGTTGAATGCAGCTTCGCTGCCCAAATTACTCCTTGATCCAAACAAGCAGAATCTTTGGGTGTAGATGATAACGTAGTTGTAGATAAGAAGTGCCTGCTTCCACTTTTCTGATGGTGGTATAGATTGTCATGCTTCTCTTTGTGGGGTCTCTGTGCCTTTCTGAGTGGGGTTTCTCAATCATCCTATATCCAGATCTCTTGGCTTATCATCGTTTTTCTCCTCCTTGGCTCGAGGCCTTTGCTTTTAGGCCTCTGTTGTCATCCCAATAAAATTGGCTCAAAGGGAGCAATCCTTCTGATGTTCTCTCCCATCCTTCCTCTTTTCTGGCGCAGTCCTTCGGGGGCCCCTTCCACGCCTCGTTCTCAGAAGGTGAAAGGCAGTTGTGCAGAGAGAAGATGGAGGAAGAAGCCAGCCTGGGAGCCTGGAGGGAGAGAGTCCTTGACAAGCATTTTTCATGAGGCTCACCTGCTGGGCATTTCTCCAGCACCGTAAGGATACATGGTCTTTGGTTCTCCTCCTGGCTGTGTCAGGCTGAGAAGACCACATTTTGTAGTACGGTACTTGATTAGACAGGTGGTTTGTGGCTGTTAGCTATGGTGGTCTCAGCACCATATGGCCGTGTTGGCTTCAGCTGATGGGAGTTGTAGTCCAATTGGGTTGGCAAAGGCTAGACAGTGATAAGGAATGTGCAGAGGCAGAAATTTCTCCAGATCAAAGGTTGGTGGCCCAAAGGAGGGGAAGTCCATCTTGACTTGTGCTTGGACGCTTTTATTTTTATTTAACAAAATTCATATACTGTTTGATTGTAATAAAACCTCTCGGCGGCTTACAAATTTCAAAAAATAAAATGTTAAAATCGCCAAAAAAATGACTGTTAGAAATGGGTGTTGAAAACAAATAGAGGGCTGTACTCAGTAAAGCAGGATATGTAGCCACCCTAGAGTGGCCAGCCATGTCTCACCTGGTCAGCAGGTAGCCCAGCCTGGTGATCAAACAGGGCTCCTCTGCAACCCAACTACTATTATGGCTGCTGCTTCATGCAGGATGAGGCTCACTCCACTGGGCTGATGCCTTTCCTACCAGACAGAATCCTATTTATTCCTGGCTGTCTCCGTACAAGTTTATTTCCAGCTGCAGTCAAGTTATTCTGGGAGACCCCCTTTTTTGAAACAAGCCTTGGCAGACTCTGCTTCTTGACTGGTCCTATATCCATCCACCTTTCTTTGATTTCAGGACTGAACGTTCTATAACGCAATGCACCAGGATGGCTTTTTCCGGTTGGGCTTTTCCCTTTTTGTTCCTGTGGTACCTTCATCCAGCAGCTGCCATTAGGCCACCCTTCAGCATGACAGCAGGTCCCCTCACACATTTTAGTTGTGTGAAGGGGGCTCTGTGACATCTTCACATTCTGCGGGTGTGTCGGAAAGAGAGGAGCCCTCTGCGTAGAGGCTTTCTGGCACCCCCGGGGTTCAGGTTGCAGGGAAGACGAATCACGCAGTGTGTACGAAGTTCTCCTCTCCAGGTAATTCATGGGCATTGGAAGACCATGCAGGTGAAGGAGGCAGGGGGGCCAGTGCTGTGGGCAGAGTCAGTGGCTTGGCCAGGCGTGGCCTGAATCACCATTCTCAGTTTCATCTACTTAAGGCCTTTTAATGATGAAATGAAATCAAATAGCACTTTATTTATTTATTTATCTTATAAGTCGCTTTTCACCTTAAAGTTTCCAAGTGACTTTCATTAAAGTAATATATATGCACATAAATAACAGGGAGGAAAGAGGGAGGATAATATAATACATTAACATTTGGTGTATCATAGAACTTACGGAGAAACAATACACTAACCCCATAAACAGTCGCAAACATTAACAATATTCTAACAATAAAGCAGATCTTCCACCCACTAATCAGCAGATAAACAAAATCTCAATCTCCTCCCTAGGCCAAAAACCATTCACTTCGACCAATAAATTTCCCCCACCCCTGTGAGGCGCTCACAGCGCTAACCCTTCGAAAGATCTTGGCTTCACATTAACAGTCCAGCAGATGGTGTTGCCCTGTCCTGGGAAGCCCCGAGTCACAGCTCTTGGGTTCAGCACAGAGCAAGACAAGCCTCTGTCTCTCCAACTTCCAGCATGAGCCAAACTCTTTCTCACACAGGCCCCCTTGGCCTATTGCTCTCCCTCCTAGGGTGGTGTGGCATCCAGCCAGGGGAGGGGATGGCCAAAGAACCATCACATCGTTGCTCCTAGGTAGCCTAGCTCACTCCTTCAGAAGCTGATGAGAGCACTTAACTGGCTGGTTGAGGCCCTTGTCTTCCAAAGAGATTAGTCTGAACTGTTCAGCAGGTTTTCTCTCATGGATTCTAATTCTAAAGTTTGGAAATGACCCACAGGCATCATCCAGACTGACCCCCCACCCCAAAGTACCTATAGCGCTATTTTATTTTTTTCTTCAAGGTGGCAAACACGGTTCTCCTCCTCATTTAATCCTCGCAGCAACCTTGTGAGGGAGGTTACACTGAGAGGCAGTGACAGGGGTCCCACCCAGGGAGCTTCATGGCTGAGTAGAGATTTGAACCCTGGTATCTGAAGTCCTAGTCCCGCACTCTAACTGCTACACCACGCTGTCTGTCTGTGTCATGGAAGTGATTGTCTGCAGCAGGTGACTGAACTGAATCCACAATTGCAGGCAGATACTGTTCAAAGGACCCGGCTGGTAGGCATGCGCTTATTGTTCTTCGTGAAACATGGTTGCGTAACCAAAGGCCCAGTTTAGCTTTGCATGTGAACGTTATGAGTCCACACACAGCGCTAACGTGAGCTCAGTAAAGAAACAGTCTGAGCGATGTATGTGTAGCATATCTAGGTGTGAGGAGGCCTTGGACAAGTAGGCCTGAGTGGAGTTCCGGTCATCTCTTCCCTACAAGATTGCACATTTAGCGTAAGGGCTGAAACGAGCGCCTGCATTACTGAACAGACATAAATAGCATTGCAACCTGAGAACTGCCCCAGCGTACTGTAGTACAGCAGCTAAATCTACTTTGGCAGCTCCAGGACTCACACTTTGCAGAGGGAAAAGGGCACCCAGTGGAACTTCCTTAACACTGTGGAGAATATATCCATGATTGCTACAATATATAAATGAATGTTATTGTCAGATTGGATGCCTAAAGCTGCTGAAGACCTGTGGGCTTAGAGCATGCAAGCAAAGCATCTTGATCCGGGGGAGGCAGCACTGCACCAGAAGTAACTGATGGAATAGATGGCTGGGAAATCTTCTAAGGGGTCTTACAAAAGCCTAGGATGCTGTTCTGTTGTTTTGCTCCTTTTGGATTCCTGATGCTCGCCTGAGCTTCTTATAAGAGGTAGGTGCTAATGGACGGATTACTTGGAAATTCCATAGCTGCAGTAAGATACTGTGTCACCAAAGCCTGATGAGCTGCATGATAATTAGGCAATTAAGTCCTGAGTGAAACTGTGTGTGTGTGTACAATAGCTGAATGGCCCATTCAATGAGGGGGGAAAAGGGGGGGTCTTAGTCAATTTGCATTTCATACAAACCGCAAAGACACCAATCCGCCAGCTTCCTATTCTTTAACTATATTTAATTTATTTATGTCATAAAATATATACACTGCTTGATTGTAAAGAAACAAAAACAAAACACCAACAACCTCAAAGCGGTTTACAAAAAATGATAGAACAGTAAAATTAGCAGTAAGAAGAATTAACAATAATTTCAGACTTTTGGAAAGATAAAATAATAGACTAAAAATATATTAAATTTCGCATCAACTTTCTAAATATCTGGGTAGGCTAATCTAAACAAAAATGCTGTTAGCAGGTGTCAAAAAGAGTACAGTGAAGTTGCCTGCCTGATATCAATGGGCAGGGAGTTCCAAAGTGCATGTGCTGCCACGCTGAACGATTGAATTATTACAAATATGGAATGGGTATTCTGTGGCACCTGGAAAAGTGCCAGTTTTGCTGATCAAAGTGGGCGTATATATTTTGTTTTATTTATTTATTTATTTGGAGTATTTGTGCCCATAAGGCTGCCAGATTGGCTTATATACAATCAGAATAAGACAGTCCCTACCTGCAGGCTTAGGCTCTATTAAAAAAGAACATGACACACAAGGGGAAAGGGACAGGGAGGGAAGAGGGAAATCAAAACTCAGGCACCGATTTCTAAACAGTTGTTCCAATACTGACCAGCTGGCACAGTTCAGGGACAGCAGGTGCCCTGAAGGAATGGCTGCCTCCAGGTGACAGTGGAGGGGAGAGGAAATGAGAGTTACATTTCAGCTGCCCGAAGATGTTTTGTCAAAGCGGAGGAAACACCGCTGAGCTCAGGTGACTCTATGCATAGGCCTGCAAAGCCATGCTGATCATAATAAACTGGGTGTTATGCCCTCCTCAGCTTTGCTCGTCTTTGGAATGGGTATAAGGGGGGCATCAAGGCAACTGCCTGCATTGGGGGCTCATTTTGGAGGGGTGGACTGTGGAGTCTCCTTGAAGTGTGTGGCTTGGAACTCTATCATGATGGACACTTCAAAATATACCACTGGGGCTCACAGGACGAAATCCTCCCAGATGTGTGTGCAGCCATCCTTCCTTCACATGGAAAAACTAGATGGAGAGGTGTTCTGAACTGCACCTCTCCACTTCATGCCATAGTCAGAAGGCTATGTGTAGGAACATTTTTCCGAGGGAGAAGCATTTCATGTTGTGCCCACTTGACTGCAGTTTGAAGTGCTGCAGCCCAGACTTAGGTTTGTATGTTCTCTGTGAGGAAGGGGGTCTTGGAGAGACGGTTGTCAGCTGTGTGTGTAGGTGGATTTTTGTTGGTACATCACTGGACAGCACAGCATGGGTGTGAAAAAGGTGTCCATTGTTCTGGACGCTCATCTTTAAATTCACCTGATGGGGTGTGTGTGTGTGTGTGTGTGTGTGTGTGTGTGTAATTAGCTTCCAGGAGCCCACGCAGAATATACCTGCTTTATGAAATGGCCCTTGGTGACATCTGGCTCCCCACCCAGTTGCAGAGAATAGAAGGATTCCATTCTGAGGGATGCTGAAGCAGGATATTCCCAGGATACCAACATGGATTTTTTCGGAATTGTGTCTGGACTACTTGCTGTGATTATGTGTCAATGTTGTTTTTTTAAATGACAATTTTAACGCAGCACAAATAGGTTGCAGTTAGTTAATCTTAATTGAGTTAATTTTACTCTTTTAAAAATCCTGTCCCAATTTTCATACTTTTTTGAAAGTTGTGAAATGACTTACGAACAACAATAAACATTAAAAATCATAATTTTATGAATACTAATTCAAAAACATTTTTTTAAAAATCAAACAGCCGCACTAACAGCATTAGCACTAAAACAGTCCCCCCCCCAACCTGATGCCCTCCAGATGTTTTGATCAGCCCCAGCAAGCACAGGCACCAGGTTGGAGGAGAGTTGCATTGAAAAATGCTTGACAAAAGAGCCCTGTTGGGTCAGACCTGAGGTCTACCTCCTCCTCCATCTTCCAGTGGTCAGCTGGATGCCTCTGGAAGAGCCCATAAGCAGGACATGAATGCCAACTCCTCTTGTGGCTCTCTACAGGGGGTACCTGGAGGTAGACTACTAATGAGGGTGGAGGCTCCGCAGAGTCATCTTGACAAATAACCACTGATGGGGGGGGGGAGGCAGGTTACAAATAAATTCATCATCATCATCATCATCACTGACCTCTCTGCCCTGACCCCTTCCACTGATGGGTCCAATTTCCTGCAGCCATCTGAGTTTGTGGTCCCCAGCACAATAAAAAGCCTAGCTAAAGGTTGCTGAATGTCAGATGGAATGCAGAATTATTTCCAGGAGAATTCTGTCCCATTGTTAGTCCCTTTGGCATGTGGTTAAATCAGCAGTGACTGGGAATGCCGCCTACCGACACTAAATTACAGCTCTGCTGCTTAGCAAAAGACGCCTCTTGGGACCAAACCCATCTCCTATTAGCGTGTAAATATGGCCTGCAAGGGAGATGACTCATCGCAGCCACCTACATGCAGCAGCTCAGGGCTTTGTTTGGCAGGAGAGGCCAGTAGCTCTAGGAGACAGCCCCTCTTGTCCAGCTGCCGCCCTGGAGCTCAGCTCACCCCCATCCTGCAAGGGGAGTCGAATCCTTCCCTGTGAACAAGCAAGGAACTGGTGTACTGAGAAGCCCTGTTTGCACACTTTCAACCCAAAATTGGGTGGGGGCAGGGGAGCCCCCAAACTGGGCCAAATTTTAAAAGGCAGGTAAGTGAATACGTTGGCGTAAAAACATCGTCTCTGTTCTTGGTTTGCCCTTGAGCCAGACCTGGTGAGCAGGAGCCCTGTGTGACTTGGAAGTGTGGCCAAATGAATGCGCTTCATGTAGCAAGTGGCAGATTGGCTATTTGAACATGCTTCCTTTTCCTGGATTACTGCAACATGCTCTATGTGGGGCTTCCCTTGTGCTTGACCTGGAAGCTGCAGTTAGTGTGGAATGCTGCAACACAATTGCTTGTCAGCCTATAACACCTTTGCTCAGAGATTTGCACAGGTTCCTGATTTGCTACCAGGCCAAGTTCAAGGTGTTACTATTAGCATATAAAGCCCTGAACAACTTGGGACCATTTTCCCTGTGAGATCCCCGTATATACCCTCTCAAAACACTTGGATCTGTGGAACCGGCACTGTTACAGCTGCCACATAATAACCGTTCCAAATCTGTTAGAAATTGATCTTTTACTGTGACAGGAACCTACACTTTGCAACTCCCTGCCTATAGACATCAGGCAGGCAACTTTCCTGTATTCTTTCAGCACCTGATAAAAACTTTTTCATTAAGACAAGCCTATCCAGGCATCTAGAAAGCTGATGAGTGTTTTAATCTGCTAATGGTATATTGATGATTTTAATTTTGGAATGCTTTATTTAGATTATTGTTTTTAAAATGTTTTTATTCATAATTTTATTTCCCCCCCCCCTTTTTTATAAACTCCTTTGAGGCTTTTTAGAATGAAGCGGTATATACATTTTACGAAAGAAATGGAATAATAAATAAATGCAAAACATGGCATGCCGGGAGGAAGGGAAAGGAGATTGTTAGCCGCTTTGAGACTCCTTAGGGTAGTGATAAAGTGGGATATCAAATCCAAACTCCTCTTCTTCAGGGAAAAGAGTAACGTAGACAAGCTAGTAGTCTTCCCCCATCAGTGGTCTGGCTGCCACATTCTGCGGCAGTTGGAGCTGCCAAGCCAAGCCCAAGGGCAGCCCCACATAGAGCTCATCTCAGAAACCCAGCATCAAGGTTTCCTACACGCAAGCTTGATTAGTCAGGTTGTCCCTATCCAGGAATGTCTGGAGCTGACGAACCAGATAAAGCTGCTAAGAGGCCCACCTAGCCTCAGGGGACATTGGGGTATCAATGACAGCATCCAGGAGTACCCCAAGCTTCGAAGTTGCTCCTTCAGAGAATATGTGATGCCATGCAGAAGAGGTAACTCTCTTGTCTCCCAGGCCCAGGAACCACCCACCCAAAGAGCCTCTTTCCCCCTAAGGTGTCATCTCCTCTCTCCTCTGAGAGAACCCTCTTCCCAAATTAGCATCTATTTTGAGCTATGCTCTTGCTCTCACACTGAAACATGGAGAAGATCATTAGTACTAGGTGTCCAGAGCTCATTACTGCGTCGATAGTCAGCTACTGTCGCCTGTTTTAGAAACTCTTGTTTGTCTCCTAGACCTGCTGGGGATGTGATGTTATGTTGGCATTTAAGATTTTGATGCCTTTCCAGGCTATATAGTTTTGCTTATGGTGAGCATGCACCGTATTTTTCGCTCTATAAGACGCACCAGACCACAAGACGCACCTAGTTTTTGGAGGAGGAAAACAAGAAAAAAAATATTCTGAATCTCAGAAGCCAGAACAGCAAGAGGGATCGCTGCGCAGTGAAAGCAGCAATCCCTCTTGCTGTTCTGGCTTCTGGGATAGCTGCGCAGCCTGCATTCGCTCCATAAGACGCACACACATTTCCCCTTACTTTTTAGGAGGGAAAAAGTGAGTCTTATAGAGCAAAAAAATTCAGTAATTATCTCTGCTTGTGCAACCCCTCTCTGCCAGATTTCTTCTCCTAAGATGAAATTTCTCCCTTGGAGAAACCAGGCAGAGCTTGCTTTTTAAAAAACAGGTTGCTGCTGATTTCTCATAGAAAACAGCAGAGTTAAACTAGCCGAACAGCCCATAAATGGGCCATCCACATGTTTCAAAAGCAAGCAATTTGCAATTTTTGTGTTTTGGCTTGAACATGCTGTTCTGTGTTCAAGAGATTGATGCGGGGGGGGGGGGATATCTTCTGTGCCCCCTCAGCTGCCCTTAGCCATCATAACCACCTTTGCCCTCGGACAGTCAATCGACTTCAGATCCCAAATCGGAAGTCAAAGATCCCTGAATCCAGAAGTCAGAGGGCAGAGATGGTACAGTCCAGCAATGTTTAGAGAGCCATGGGTTTCCTGTCCGCACATTGTGGGGATTGGCAGCAGTGGGCAGGATCCAGAAATGGTGAATATTCCTGCAGTGTACTTCTCACAAAGCATCTTTTTTTACCTCCCCTTCCCTGCCCATGTAGGTAATTTCTGTTCAAAAACCAAAATGGGAGCAGATTTGGTGCCCTCCAAGACTGTGGTTGGGAAGGGGAAATTAAAGCACGCCAGGAATTACTTTGCTGCATTGCAGGGGGTTGGACTAGATGACTCCTTCAGTCCCTTCCAAGTGTACAATTCTATTATTTCCTTCCTGATGTACATACTGTACAAACAACCACAGGTATCATTTATCTGTCAAGCAATGAGGCCTAGTATTTATTTGTAAATGAAAGCATTTATTCTCAGGGCTTGATGGTATTTTCCAGACTGAATAGAAAAAGCAAACAAACCTTGGGCATTTTGAGTAGCTCAAATTATGGCCTTTTGGAATATGTTTGTTTGTTCCTTGAACCTGTGATAGGAATTTTTGAGGTCTTAGATGTATGGTAATGTTCATAAGTGTACCAACCAAGCACATACATAGATCAGTACAGGAAGGCCAACCTGGAACCATTTTTATTCCTAAACTGAGCAAATGTTTTCTCTGCAAGGTCAAAGTGGGAAACCTCCCCATTGTCTCTTTCCTCACAAATCCTGTCTTAAGGGCACATTTAAGATAGGAATAGGGTGTGAGCCTGTGACCTGGCCCAGGAACTAAGTATTTATCACTACAAAAGAATGGCCAGGCTCCCCAAGCAATCCAATCAAGTAACCTGCCAGACAGGAGATAAACAAGGACAGGAGAAAAACAACATTCAAATTTCTGTTTAGACCGCCTTTTCTGTGATGTAGGTATGATATATCTGGGGGGTGGTCTTAGGTTACACCCCTTCTGTGATTTATGTATGATGTTTCTGGGGGTGGTCTTGAGCTACAGGTTGGCAATTTCAAAAGTCTTTACAAGGCCTTGCATGCCATTTTTCTGGGTTATTCCTCCTCTCCTGCGGGTGAGGGGAGCACCCTGTTGCAACAGATAAATAAAGATCAAGCTTACTAGCTGCTTTGCTTCTCAATATTCTCTGGTTGGCCTCTGTTATTCTCTCCTACCAATAGGGAACCTATGTAAGGACTCTATATGGGCTCTTGGGTACCCCATAAGGGAAAAGGGCAAATTTTTGTTTACAACAAACCCTGAGTGTGTTGAAAGTTAAAAATTGAGCTGCATTATCAGCCTAATTCTGCTCTTTGTATTGATTCTGTCTTCAGCCCCAGCACTTGATGCAGCTGCTGCCTTGCATTAGCTAAAAGGTGTGTGCAGCTCTCATGTTCAGGCTTATGGTGAGGCCTGCAAACGATCGTTTTAAAATGAAGTTCTCCTTTTTATAGACAGGAATTCTAAATGAGTTTTTCTTGATCAGTTGCTCAGAGCAATTTGCTTGCTTTCTGGGAATGCCAGACTCCTGCCGAATAAGCTCTGGTGCAACGTCGCCTGGCTCCCTTTGTTTGTGTGTCTTATCTTGAGCGAACAGCGAACATGCTGTCTTCTTTCCATTCTACAATATGCAGGTCAGGCTGTTTCCCCATCAGGGCAGCCAACATGGAACCCCTCCAGATATCGTTGACCTCCAGTTCCTGTCAGTCACAGCCAATGGTCCATCTTCTCTTCTCACACTGTAGGAAGCCTGCAAGCAAGATGCAAGCACTAGAACGTGCTCTCCTTCTGCGGCTTCCAGCAGCTGGAATTTAGAAACATTTGCTGCCTCACACTGTGGAGGTGGAGCATAGTCTTCATGGCTGCTATCTGCCTTATCCTCCTCTAAAGCCACCCAAGTTGGTGGCCATCACTGTCTGCTGTGGGAGTGAGTTCCATAGATTAACTATGCACTGTGCAAAGATGTACTTTCTTTTACCTATCCCAGAACCTTCCATCATTCACCTTCATTGGTTGTCCTTGAGTTCTAGTCTTATGAAGGAAAGAGAACTTTTCTCTATCCATTTTCTCCATGCTAATTTCTATACAGTGGTGCCTCGCAAGACGAAATTAATTCGCTCCGCAAGTTTTTTCTTCTTGCGAGTTTTTCGTCTTGCGATGCACGGTTTCCCATAGGAATGCATTGGGGGGGACGGACAAGGGCTTTTCTTCCCACCCCCAGCATTTTAAAAAACCCTGGGACAGCGGAGGACTTCTCCGCTGTCCGGGGCGATGTAAAAGCCCCTGGGAAGGCAGGCAGGGGGGACAAAGACTTTCGCCCCCCGCCCGCCTTCAGAAGAGGTCCAGGACCTCTTCTGAAGGCGGGCGGGGGGCGAAAGTCTTTGCTCCCCCCCGCCTGCCTTCAAAAGCCGTCCGCGATAGCGGGAAGCGCTTCCCTGCTATCCCGGACTGCTTTTAAAATGGGGACAGAGGGGAAGCACCGCTTCTCCCCGCCGCCCCTTGCTTCAAAAGAGGTCTGGGGACAGCGGGGAAGACGCACTGCGCTTCCTGCTGTCCCCGGACCTGGGGCTGCGGGGAGAAGATCGCTTCTCCCTGCCGCCCCTTGCTTCAAAAGAGGTCCGGGGACAGCGGGGAAGAAGCGCAGCGCTTCCCGCTGTCCCCGGACCTCTTTTGAAGCAAGGGGCGGTGGGGAGAAGCGATCTCCCCGCAGCCCCTTGCTTCAAAAGAGGTCCGGGGACCGCGGGAAGCGCTTCCCGCTGTCCCCGGACCTGGGGCTGCGGGGAGAAGATCGCTTCTCCCCGCCGCCCCTTGCTTCAAAAGAGGTCCGGGGACAGCGGGGAAGACCCGCTGTCCCCGGAGCTTGCGGGGCAAGCTTCTTTTTGCGAAGCAAGCCCATAGGGAAATTCGTCTTGCGAGGCAACTCGAAAATGAAAAAACCTTTCGTTTTGCGAGTTTTTCGTCTCGCGAGGCGTTCGTCTTGCGGGGTACCACTGTACACTTTTGTCACATCACCTATTCTCTGAACTGAAACATCCCAAACACTGCAGCCTTCCCTCCCAGACTTTAAGGCAAAGTCTCATTGTGTTCATACGTGTGCTTGGGCCTTCTAGGAGCCTTGCCTGTTGTGCTGTTCCTAAGTCACATGGTGGACTTCATTATGGTCAAGTGAGATGTACGTGTTTGAGGGCTTTCAGGCTTTTAGCTGAGATTGGGGGCAGCGGTCAGCCAGCAGGGCCCTTACCTTTCCCCTGCCCCATCTTGATGATTGTGTGACTAGGACTTGCACCCCTACCCTCAGTTGCACCAGGAGCGGAGCTACCTTCAGCCCTTCTCCTGGCCAGTTGCCAGCCATCAGATGGAAGTCCTCTTGCAAGAACTAATTCTACCAAGCCCTGATCTTCATTAAGCTGTCATAGACCCAAACATAGACTTTTTCTGGCCCTGGCAGTGCTCTTGTGAATTTTGCTACAGGCAGATTTACAGTAAGAAAAGCATCAGGCCCATGAGAGGTCCTAGGTTTGGCTCTGCGGACAATGCCAGTGTAGGTGCCAGTGCAGCATTCCAAGATTGTTTTTTACAATCCAAAGGAGCATTGCTTTTGGCAGCCAGGCACGGCCCTTTCTCTACATTTTATGAGTGCTGCTGCTCAGCCAAGTGTTCAGAGGGTAACAAAACACTTGAGCCTTGTGCATTGTTTGAAATTAGACATGCGCCAGGCACATTTTGCACCTTATCGACTACTTGCAACCCAATGAAGATGCCCGAGTGCAAGAGTGGCACCTGACATCTCCACCATCTGGAGGTGCATGCCTGGGGGGAATTGAATCTGGACTATTTTCATGCACTAATACCACATCCTATAGAATTCTATCAGTTATATTTTATCTGCACAATCTGCCTGGGCCTCCTGCTCCTGACGGCCTTGGGACTCTTCCACCATTGGGCATGTTGGATAATAGCAATGTCTAGGACAGTGTTTCCCAACCTTTTTTGGGCAAAGGCACACTTGTTTCATGAAAAAAATCTCAAGGCACACCACCATTACAGCCCCTTGACGTCAGCGCGCAGCGTCACGCCGGGAGGGACATGAATTGCTAGCAAATTACATAATCACCTCCTTGAGGGCTGGCTCATCTTCTCCGAAGGCAGAACCCCATTAATTAACAGCACAGACTCACACCATAGCCAAGACGAGGGGGGAAAACCTCAGTCATGCACAGTCATGCACATGTGGGGGCTAAATGAGGACGAAGACCGGGCAGAGAGCAGGGTTCAAATCACCCCACCTGGCCAGGACAATCCCTGGGTGCTCCCTTGGGCCACTCGCCTGACCCACCTCGCAGGGCTGTTGTTGCGAGGATAACACGGGGAGAACCACGCGCGCCCCCGGGAACTCCTTGGAGGAGAAAGCGGGCGATGAATGCAATGCACGAAATATATGAGAGGCGACCAGGTTTTGCAGGTGAGGGGCCCCCGCCAGCCTCTGCTTCCAACACCCGGCGCAACGACGCCGAAGTTTCCCCCCGGGCTCGGCTCGGGGAGCAGCGCTGCTCCCCCCCGGCTCCCCTTCGCCCTCCCGGCTCTCTCTGCCGCCGACTGGGGACCCCCCTCACCTGCCAAGTCCGGAGCGCCGGTGGAAGTTGCATGCATGCATGCATGCAGGGCGCCGCGTTGCCATTGCATTGCACTGCACTCCATGCAACGCCTGCACGCAGGCATTGCCTTGCACGCCCGCCAAGGGGTCTCCCCGCGGTCCGATGTGTCCCCTCCGGCGCGGATGCAGCATTGCAAAAATAAAAAAACCCCGACGCAGCCCTACCTGGGGGGCAGCCTCCGCCTCCGCCGCTCCGCCTCCGCGGGGATCCCCGGGCTCCATCCTGCCGCCCGATCTCCGCGGGGGCGCAGGCAGGCTGCGCGGGGTCTGCGCGGAAGAGCCCCTGCCCGCCTGGCCGCCGACGCTGCGCTCATTCCATGGCTGGGAGAAGAGCGCTTCAAACAAAACGCCCGGCCCGCCAGGCCTCGCTGGGAAACGTAGTTCGCACACCCCGCGCGGGCGCGGAGCCCAAGGGTGAGGGGACTACGGATCCCGGCAGCCCCCGCGCCGGGGACGGAGGGGGAGAGGCCGGGTGCAGGGATGGAGGGACGGGTGGGCGAGCGAGTGAGTGAGTGGCAGCCGCCAAGCCTTGGCCGAGAGCCAGGAAGGGCCTCCCCGGAGGAGGAGGGAGGCGCAGAGCGGGAGGGAGGGAGGGAACCCCAGGGGTCATCTAGTGACGGCGCCCCAATCGAAAATTTGACTTTAAAAAAAACACAATCTTTCGAATTTTTTAATTTTTCCCGCGGCACACCAGGCAACATCTCGCGGCACACTAGTGTGCCACGGAACAGTGGTTGGGAAACACTGGTCTAGGAGCTTGTAGATTACCCCTTCCCAAGAGGTCTGAGCTTTCCATAGTGCTGCCTTTTTATTTGCACCTCCCTGAGTCCGCCCCTTTAGCCTCCCTGGCTCTGGAATTAGGTTTGAATACAAAGAACACTATTGTTGTCTCTGCTGTGACCGTGTTGGATCTTTATGTAGTTTTGATATGGCGGCTAGGCTGCCTTAATGACAAGTGTGAGATCACTTGGATGTAGATGGGCAAGTTTGCAGAAAAGCTTGTAGGAATACCTATCATTGAAGGTCATAGAAATAACGAGTGAGTGAGTGAGTGAGTAATTCAGTCTTCACCAACTTGGTACGGTCCTGATGTTTGGGGCTACAGCTCTCATCTGAAGGGAGGGTTCCAGTTACTTTAACTCCCCCCCTCCACCCCACCCCCCTTTTACTCAATATGCATGTATGAAGTTGCAATGTGAGGTTGTATAAAAATCTAGAAGGAGGGATCATAGCTGGTTCTACTTTGACTTTTCCATAGATCCTGGCTAGGTAGTGGTGTTCACCAGTGGCGGTGTTGGTGGCCTGAACAAAGACTTAGCAGACTGATCCTCTGCTTAAAAACCTCCAAGGAAGGAGAGTCTCACCACCTCTGCTCTGCTGTTGAACAGCTTTTGTTTTTGTTTTATTATGCATTTTGTGTTCTCATTTGGGATATATATGTTGTAAACTGTCCTGTGATCTTTGGATAAGGGTGGTATACAAATTTAATCACCACCAACAACAACTTGCAGTAGCCAATAAAAGATGTTGGGTGATCTTTCCCCAAGTTGCCAAACTTTATGTAGCTCCTGATTTGGTATTCTGGTTGTGGGTTTGACTGGACATGTTGAGTCTCTTTATACAAGTAATATAATAGTCTGTCAATTAGCTAGATACAGATAGGTAGCCGTGTTGGTCTGCCATAGTCAAAATAAAAAAGTTCCTTCCAGTAGCACCTTAAAGACCAACTAAGTTAATTGGTCTTTAAGGTGCTACTGGAAGGAACTTTTTTAATTAGCTAGATAGTATTTGATGCTTAACTTGGTTTGTCTTGCCTGACTAATTGAAGTACATCAAGTTGCTGCTTAGGTGGCAAGCCTATTTGGGCTCACCCATGGAGGCTGATGGACCCTGATAGATCACATTCACCCAGTGCTATACCATCTGCACTGGCTCCCGGTGGAATACAGGATCAGGTTTAAGGTGCTGGTTTTAACCTTTAAAACCCTATACAGCCTAGGACCCTCATGCCTACAGGACCACCTCTCCTGGTACGCCCCATGGAGGACCTTACGGTCTGCAAATAATAACACCTTGGAGATCCTGGGCCTCAGAGAGATTAGGCTGGCCTCAACCAGGGCCAGGGCCTTTTTGGCCTTGGCTGCGGCCTGGTGGAACGCTCTGCCACAAGAGATCAGGGCTGTGCAGGATTTGACATCTTTCCACAGGGCCTGCAAGATGGAGTTGTTCTGCCAGGCCTTTGGCCAGGGCTCAGCCTGACTCCCCTTTTCTTTTTGTAGAAGAAGAATAAGAGTTTGGATTAGATATCCCGCTTTATCACTACCCGAAGGAGTCTCAAAGCGGCTAACATTCTCCTTTTCCCTTCATCCCCCACAACAAACACTCTGTGAGGTGAGTGGGGCTGAGAGACTTCAGAGAAGTGTGACTGGCCCAAGGTCACCCAGCAGCTGCATGTGGAGGCGCATAGACGCGAACCCAGGTCACCAGATTACGAGTCTACCGCTCTTAACCACTACAACCACTACACCACACTTTTTGTATAAGAACTAATATGAAAGAGGCCTCCCAGCATTCTCACAGGCCTTTTCCAGCAGTACTTGCGGACTCTGGAGAGTGAACCTGGAGCCTTCTGCATTCACAGCTGATGCTCTGCCCCTGAACTGTGGCACTTCCCTTAAGGCTTGGAAGGTGCCTTTTACTAAGTCAGACCATTGTTCCATCTAGCTCAGCGTTGTGTACACTGACTGGGAGCAATGGCTCTCCAGGGTTTCAGGCAGGAGTCTCTCCCAGCCCGGCCTGCAGGTGCCATCAGGGGCTGAACCTGGGACCTTGACTGGCTTACTTGAAGTCAAGCAAGACTTGCTTAAAGTCAAAGACTGCTTAAATAGTTTAATTTCTTTATTGCCTTGCTTTTCAGCAGAAAAGGGCCACAGACCCTCTCAGACCACCAAAAAAAGAAGACACTCTCGGCCTGTGGGCTTGCAGTCTAAAAGACGCAACACAGAAGGGAAGAGGGAAATAAGCAAACTCCTGCACCAGTTCTTAAAGTTACAGAGCAGTTCTTACAGTGACCAGCTGGAATGGGAATAGTTCAGGTAGGCCCTCCCTATACAACTGGGTCCTTCAGCAAAGCCGGGGGGGGGGGGGTCTGCACTCTGTCCCTCCCCCTGGAATAGAAAGCTAACTTAGCTACAGTTCATGTATTAGTTAAAGCATGAAATCCTTCCATTTAAGCTAGTTTCATCTGTCTTACTTCATTGGCTTCAGTTGTTGTAGCAGGAATTAAAACGAAGGCTGTAGCTGCGTGCAAGTTTACCTGGCAGGAAGCCAGCTGAACACAATTGGACCAACTTGGGAGTAAATATGCAGAGAGGGGACCGGGCTGTACATCTTCCAAGTTTTGTAGATAAGCACGTTGGGTTTCCATTTGCATGAAATCCTAAACTGAAGACCAGCCAATTCACAGAACAGTTGGTCTTCCTATTGGTTGGGGGGGGGTGCATTTTCAGGCAATGGAGAGAGGTGTTTTGCTTTGTTTTGTTTACTACATGCATATTCTTTTGCAAAAGATCACTTTATGCTTTATGCCTCCTTCCTCACTCTAAAACAGGCACCCACATTTAATTTTTTGCATTTATCAATTAAACTGGTCAGAAACTGCATGACACTTTTTGGCGGAGTACTTTGGTTCACTTTTGCATGCTGTATCTTCATCTTCATCATTAGTCTCTACAAATTAGAATAGGGGAGGGATCTAAACTGCAACTATGAGCACAAAGCCCAATCTGTTTCCCATTTAGTGGATGAAATACTCCACTCAAGGAAACACACCCAAAATGTTACTGATTTGTTTGCTTAGAATAATATCCCCGAGATGATGGAACATTATGCATTCCACACACACACACCCCATTAAAGACAGAAGAAAGCCAACAAAGTTTTGGGTTTGTGCTGGCAGGGTGTAACGTTGTTCTTCTTATTAGCATCTTAAATTCACATCAGTGGGATAAAATAAAGGGATTCTTAGAGCATCTCCTTCCAATGGTTTGAGGAATATGTTAGTTGGACTCTGTGGACTCCAAGGGTCCCTTGCTGGGCAGATGTCACCTGGAACTCATCAGAGGGCACCTTGTGTCAGGACTGGGCATATTCTGCCTGATGTGGAGTGGCACAGGGCACTGGATGAATGGAAGAAGCAGAACCTGTGAGGTTTTTTGGAGTGGGGAGAGACAAGAATATCTGGACCCAACTTCTAAAGGAGAAAGGGAAAGGAGGCCTCTGGGGAGGGACCATGACAGAAGTCCCTGGCTGTATCTCTAGAGTGGGTAGGGGGTGATGAGAAAGACCCATTTCTGCCTAAGACCCTGGAGCAGTGCTGCTAGTCAGCGCAGGGCAGCTGGGCAAGTGGCCCCATTTGGCCTAAGGTGGCTTCCTGTGTTCTCATGCAGATGTCTTTCCTGTCACTTTCTAGATGAGCCTTTTAGACTGGAGCTCTTTCCAGGAAATGAGCCTGGGTCCTCCTTCAGCATCAAAGTGGATGCTTTGCCACTGAGACCATGGTTGGTTTTGAGTCAGAATCACCCACGGACCACCCCTGCCCACATATTTCTGTATGAGGGGGGATCTGGGCATGCCTCCAGAACTGAAGGAGGCAAACTCAGGCATTGAGATGCACTGGTCACCGTCCTCTGAATCTGCCTGAATATTGGTAGAGAAATTGGATCAAATGGATCATTTTACTCAAATGCTTCCATGTTGGTGCTGAGCTTCTGCACTCACTTTATTGCAGGTCTACACATTGCTCTTGTGATTTGCAGGTGAAGCACCCATGTGGAATGTAAGTCATGTAGCAACCCCTGCCCACACAGGTCTCCTTGTACACGTTGCAGTCCCAGCACATGCTGGGCTCAAGCATCTGATGAAAACATCTCTGCAGAAGTCTGTGTGAGCCCTAAGCTGTCAGAGCTGGTTAGAGAAACATTCTTCAAATATCCAGTTACTTTGCTTATTTTCTAGGCTACTACTTCATCTCTAAGCCCAATTTAAAAAGTTTAAAACCACTTTTGTTTTGGAATAAGATCTTGTCCTGTGCTCATTTATCCTGTGTACCAATGGGTAACCTTTTTTATTTTAAAAAATGCATAATCTGAAATGTTAGTCCATGCATAGTCTTTTAATTGGAGTGTCTGCACTGGCATGCATTTATAAGGAGATTTGCCATCCTCCAGTGACTTGCTCGCTCTTTCTCAGCACATGTAAGGGACATAAAATATTTACTCCCTGTATTGATTTTTATGTTGTTTCCTTCCTGGAGTAATCAAAGTGGCAGGGAATTTAAATCATTGTTTTCAGTGCAGCTGCTTACTTTTATGGCAGAAATAATGTCCCCTTTTGAAATGCACATTATGTTTTGTCTGCTATAAGCGAAGAGAAATAAAAATAATTGCTTGACAGGCGGATTCTGAGATGTGGGGATGAGCCAGAGGGCTGGTCTGTTTCCCTTGTGTCTCGCTTGTGGGCTCCCCAGGGGCATCTGGCTGACCACGCACAGAAACCAGATCCTGGGCCAGTTGGACGCTTGCACAAGACCTAGTTACCACTGACTCCAAATAACTGGCCATAAAGTGCCTGGTGCCTGGCTTGCTGAAGAATGCAAGGAGCTCCTTCCTCGTCTTCCACCTCCCTGAGCGTGAGCTGCTAAGTGTGAGTCCCAAGTACCCCCTTACAACAATAAAGAGTCTTGTGGCCAGTGGTGGCTGGTGACCTTTGGGACTGGTAGGGCAGAAGGCAAGGAGCCCAGCAGTAGGTGGCGCCAGAGCCAGTGACAGGATGGCCCTGCTAATTCTAGATTTCTCCCCATCTTTCTGCCTGCTGAATTCTACAAGAGCAACACTGTCTGTGAGCTATCACTGACCTGACACCCATGGAGCATGATAAGGCTAACAATGACTTCTTGGCAGGATGGGTTTGTTCTGCCTCCCAGGCTGGAGGCACAATGCCTTTGAATGCCAGTTGTGGGAGTTACAGATGAGCAGAGAGGGCTGTTGCCCTCAGGTCCTGCTTGGAGGATTCCCATGACAGGCATCTGGCTGGCCACTGTGAGAACAGGATACTGGACTAGATACTGGCCTTTGGCTTAATTCATTGTGGTCATATTTATGTACTAAATAAATAGTGCACAAATACCATAAAGTATGGTAGCAATGACTACCAATTGCCGGGATTTGCAACAAAACCTCCACAGAGGTCCTCATAAGTAGTTGATCTTCTGTTTGGGCCAGTATATCACTTTGGAGGTCTTTAAGCAGAGGCTTGACAACCATATGTCAGGAGTGCTCTGATGGTGTTTCCTGCTTGGCAGAGGGTTGGACTCCATGGCCCTTGTGGTCTCTTCCAACTCTATGATTCTATGATTCTATGTGAGTGCTGGAGCAAACCCCCCCCCCATGAAGAACTGTTCTGATGGTTTAATTTGACCTGTGCACCTGTGCATGATACTTAGAAGGCTGCACTCCAGAACCGTGGGACTAGACATGAGCAAACCCAAGCAGAGAAACTTTACTACATCTGAAGGAGAAAATTAACAAAAGCAAGAGTGTTCTTCTTCTCCAACTTCCACTCCCCTAACAACTATGCTGAGTCTGGGCATCTCCTGTGTCTGGCTGCGGAGCTGCCGCCTCCTTCCCTGTTGGGAAAAAAACCCTTAAAATAACTCTTAGCTTCCTGGTTGGAAGCAAAGAGCTTTTACTTAGGTCTGAAGTGATTCGAAAGCAGCAGTGTCACACCACAACTGGGGAAAATATGTTGCTCTTCCCTCCTGTTGACTGCCATCCATCATAACAAGCACTCCATTTTCTAGATAAATATGTAGCTCTTCATAGGCCTTAAAAATGCAAGCGATCATACAGTCTCATGCTGCAAAATGAGGAATTCAGAAACTGCCACTACCTATGAAATTGAGAGAATGGAGATTAATTGATTCGCTTTAAAGAGAGGGAACTACCAGTCCTTATTGTAAGGAGAAAATATGGGGGGCATTCCTGCCTTAAATGCTAATAATTCTACCTAGAAAGGGAAGACTGTGTCTGATTGGCACTTTTGAGTATTTAAGAGGTGGAAAAGTAGAGCGTGCTTAATGAAAATCTGACCACATTCCACCTGTCCCAACCCCTTCCACTCTTTACCCATTTCATGGCCATACTCCTTGTAGCTTTTCTTTTCTAACAGCTATGGGGGAGGGAGTTTAAAGGGCCCCTTCAATTCCAGGTCTGTCTGCAGTCTTCACGTGTAATATCCTCTTCTTCATAAATAAGTGTGAATGTTAGAAATAAGAGAGTAACTATTTGGCAATGCTTACTCTTACAGCAGGACTGCATCATCCTGTTTTGTCTTTGTATATGTATAATATGTAAAATTATATTAGGTTTCTCACCCATTGTACCTCAAGGTTGATAACTTTATTATTATTAAAAACACAAAATGGATATTGCCAACTCTTTTTTTTAATGGTTGGTTGATCATCTGCATCCTAAACACTTGCAATTCAAGACATTTATATGTTGCTGGTGTGGGGAGAAAATATAAATCCCTGTGTGGGGTAAATAATAAAAGAAATGGCTGTGTGCCTAGATAATAATCTCAGGGCTAAATTCTCTCTCCAGCAGGAGAGAGCCCCCAGCAGCCAAGTTTAAACTCACCAAGTCAAGCAGCACAATGAAGCATCAGGAATGTAAACTGTTAAACCTTTTGCATGTCCCTTTAGTCCACTTGCAAAGCACTCCCCACTTTCTACCCTTCTGGCAATGAACAGACCACACACTGTTAAATAAGTTTAAAGTGCTTTACTTACAAAAAGTTCCAAAGGTCAGGTTCATGCATTTATCCAAGCAGAGGCAAGGAGAACATAGGTAAAATACTCATGAACAGAAAATACAGAGAGATAACTTCAAATATGTACTCTAAGCTTGGAGCTCATTTAGGCATGCTTCCTTAGTCACTTACATGGTGAGGAGAGAGGGAGAGGACAGGAGGAGAAGGATTCACTTCCTTCCTCATCAAAGAAGAGGGCGTGTGACCTAACTGCGTCTAGGAACACAGGTCTGTGATCTTAACCCCTTCATGCACTAACTAGCACTCATTTATAGTTATGTTTGACTGCAATTTCCCACAGCCAGAATCTCATATCTAGGTGCCTTCTAGAAACATTAAAAAAGTAAAGACAATTTAGCATTTAAATAAACAAAAGCTGCTGCACATTTTTAATATACAGCGGTACCTCGGGTTAAGTACTTAATTTGTTCTGGAGGTCCGTTCTTAACCTGAAACTGTTCTTAACCTGAAGCACCACTTTAGCTAATGGGGCCTCCTGCTGTTGCTGCGCCGCTGGAGCACAATTTCTGTTCTCAAACTGAAGCAAAGTTCTTAACCGGAGGTACTATTTCTGGGTTAGCGGAGTCTGTAACCTGAAGCGTATGTAACCTGAAACATATGTAACCCGAGGTACCACTGTATACAGAGGTACCTCGGGTTCCAGACGTTTCAGGTTACAGACTCCACTAACCTAGAAATAGTACCTCGGCTTAACAACTTTGCTTCAGGATGAGAACAGAAATCGTGTGGCAGCAGCAGCAGGAGGCCCCATTAGCTAAAGTGGTACCTCAGGTTAAGAACAGTTTCAGGTTAAGAACGGACCTCCAGAACGAATTAAGTTCTTAACCCGAGGTACCACTGTAAATGGAAAAGCTCTCATTACCAACTTTAAAAATAGCCTTAAGAACTCGTTCCTTTAGTTTATGATCTGACCAGACAATCAGCGAAAACTTTTGTTGGTTCATATACAATTAAAGTTTGCACCCTTATTTAGCGAGTGATCAGAAATGTTCCTTTCTTCATCACCCGGGACATCTAATGCTTGGTTTTATATCACACATTCCTCGCTTGCAAAACTTAGCCCAGGAGCAGAATTCAAGGATATCAAGTCACCAAATTCAGCAGGATTCCAGCCCCCTGCTAGTTACTGTCAAGTCCATAAGACCTGAGGTAGCTGTCTGTAGCAGTTCTTGCCAGCGGACTGTTCTGAGAGTGGTTTTTGCCACTGTCATGCTGACAGAAGCTCGGGTGCCTGTAGTGGCGCTTTGCATCCGCTGGATTCTTGGCCCCTTCATGGGGCACTCAGATGCAGCTGTAGTGCTATCACGGGGTCAGCTTTGTGCTCCAGTTGCCAAGATAACATACTGTTCAGGGCAGCGGCATTCCAAAGGCAAAATCCCTTCTCTCCCTTGAATAGGGGTACTATCTTGCAAGCTTTGCTTTGGAACCCTGTCCTAGAATAATAATGATCTTGGTATATAATAAAAAAGTTACAATGTCGTCACGCAGCCCTCGTTGGAGGATTTGTAGTACCTCATCACAATCCTGGATTGTGAGGGGAATGGCAGGGGGGGTTGGCAAGCAGAGCAAGCAGGGGCACATCCCCCAGTAGTACCAGTGTAGCTCCATATCACACAGACATAAACGCCTGCTCTCTTGCTTGCTAAAGAGGAGGAGTCTGAAAATGGTAGCTAGACGAAGCCTTCACAAAAGATAGGGGACAAGGTTCCCTTTCTGTCTTTCCTCCATGATTCAGGTCCTGAGTATGGGTGTATTTGGATAAGCAACGGAAACAAATGTAATTCAGGCTGCCTTCCTCAGCCAGCCTCAAAGATGTGGGGGAGAGAGCCAGGCCTGGGGTAAGGGGACAGGTGGTCCTTGAAAAGAGGAGGAGGAAATGGTCGTCCCCCCCAGGTAGTCTTCTGAAACAGGAGCTAAAGGTACTGCTCCCTTTCAACAAAAGCACTTTGCATGAACCAGTGTGAGCTGTGATAAGATGGAACTCTTAACAGTGTTTCCTATGCTGTTTCACTGTCCTTTGAAATGGAGACAACAGCTTTCCCCAACACCACTGGGGCTGATGGGAGTTGCAGTCAAAGCTATCTGGAGGGCACTAGGTTGAGGAAGCTGCTGTGGAATTTGGTGTCTGTCTTACCAGTGCATGCCCCACATTTGGTGGGATTTTTATGGAAAGGTGGTGAAAGTTTGCAGTCGCTAGACCAGGGGAAAGCAAACTTTTTCTGTGGGGGGCCGGTTCACTGTCCCTCAGAACTTGTGGCAGTCCTTTTACGTCGACTCGTTCCTCCTAAACAGCTTTTCCCTCTTAGAATCATAGAATAGAATCATAGAGTTGGAAGAGACCACAAGGGCCATCGAGTCCAACCCCCTGCCAAGCAGGAAACACCATCAGAGCACTCCTGACATATGGTTGTCAAGCCTCTGCTTAAAGACCTCCAAAGTAGGAGACTCCACCACACTCCTTGGCAGCAAATTCCACTGTCAAACAGCTCTTACTGTCAGGAAGTTCTTCCTAATGTTTAGGTGGAATCTTCTTTCTTGTAGTTTGAATCCATTGCTCCGTGTCCGCTTCTCTGGAGCAGCAGAAAACAACCTTTCTCCCTCCTCTATGTGACATCCTTTTATATATTTGAACATGGCTATCATATCACCCCTTAACCTCCTCTTCTCCAGGCTAAACATGCCCAGCTCCCTTAGCCGTTCCTCATAAGGCATCGTTTCCAGGCCTTTGACCATTTGGGTTGCCCTCCTCTGGACATGTTCCAGTTTGTCAGTGTCCTTCTTGAATTGTGGTGCCCAGAACTGGACACAGTACTCCAGGTGAGGTCTGACCAGAGCAGAATATAGTGGCACTATTACTTCCCTTGATCTAGATGCTATACTCCTATTGATGCAGCCCAGAATTGCATTGGCTTTTTTAGCTGCCGCGTCACACTGTTGGCTCATGTCAAGTTTGTGGTCAACCAAGACTCCTAGATCCTTTTCACATGTACTGCTCTCAAGCCAGGTGTCACCCATCTTGTATTTGTGCCTCTCATTTTTTTTGCCCAAGTGCAATACTTTACATTTCTCCCTGTTAAAATTCATCTTGTTTGTTTTGGCCCAGTTCTCTAATCTGTCAAGGTCATTTTGAAGTGTGATCCTGTCCTCTGGGGTGTTAGCCACCCCTCCCAGTTTGGTGTCATCTGCAAATTTGATCAGAATGCCCTTGAGTCCATCATCCAGGTCGTTGATAAAGATGTTGAATAAGACCGGGCCCAAGACAGAACCCTGTGGCACCCCACTAGTCATTCTTCTCCAGGATGAAGAGGAACCATTGATGAGCACCCTTTGGGTTCGGTCAGTCAGCCAGTTACAAATCCACTGAGTGGTAGCATAGTCAAGACCACATTTTACCAGCTTCTTTACAAGAATATCATGGGGCACCTTGTCAAATGCCTTGCTGAAATCAAGGTAGGCTACATCCACTGCGTTCCCTTCATCTACCAGGCTTGTAATTCTGTCAAAAATTCTTGTCTCCCTGCTTTCTATTCCCATTTTAATATTTATTAATAATAGTTTTTGAAATGAATAAATAATATTTGGTCTTACATTTTAATTTCCTTGCAGAGGAGACCTCCCTTCTTTTCTCCCGGCCACTTTTACTTGGCATGCAAAGAGTTGGTGCTGATGCTGCTCCAAACCAAAAAGGTCCAGGGGGTGGGACTGACAAATGAGGAGGCACCGGGCTGGCTGTGGAACTGAGGCCCATCTGAAAGTGTCCCCAAGCCCACTGGTGGCTCCCAACCCACTGCCTTGAGAAACACACTGCCAGACAGCTCTTGGTGGACTTGAAAAGTCTGTGAATACATTCTTGGCTGAACCCCGGCTAATTTATTGAAAGATGCGCCAAAGCTGTTAAAACATTGCACATATGGAAATGATGTGATTTCCCCAAATTCTTAACCACTCCCTAGCACCGGATTCTAAAGATGTTTGTGCCAAATCTTGCTGGGTGTGTGGATCGCTTTTCTTGGGCCAGCCCTTTGCTTGTTTCCAGCTAAGCAGTCCATGACCCAGAATGTGGGAATTAGCCGTAAATTGTCATGGAACAGATTAATCTCTTCAAGATTTCAAAGCGAGATTTCAATCAGAAGTTTTTTCCTCTGAGTCAAAAAACAAACTCATTTCTTTCCCAAGGAACAATATTGTTGGTGTCAAGAAGGGTGCTGGAATGCAGAAATCCATTTCACAACTCTGGGTGGTTGAAAGGCAGTTGCCTTAAACTGAGTCAGACTATTGGTCCATCGTAGGGTTGCCATGTGTCCTCTTTTTCCAGGACACATCCTCTTTTTCATGGGTATGTGAAATGAGAGTTGTCATAGTGATCCATAGTAGAAGTCGGCAAATGTGTCCTCTTTTTTGCTCTTCAAAATATGGCAACCCCAAGAGTAGTCCTGCCTATGCAGACTGGCAGCCGCTCTCCAGAGTTTCAGGCACAGGGTTTCCCCAGCCCTACCTGGAGATGAACCTGGGACGTACTGCATGTGAAGCAGATGCTCTACCTGAAGAGTGCTGCTTCCATCCCTGGCCTTCAGTGGGACGCCCTTCCAAGAAGAAGACGTGTCTAGGATCATCCTGTTTTTTTCTGATACTGCGGCATCATATTCTGTGGGCCGGCTTGAGTCAACTGGAGCACATGGCACCTACTCATTTTTATTTGTGACTTGCTGCCTTTACATGCACACACCTTTATTATTATTATTCCATGAGTTAACTATTCACTTTAAAACTCTAGAGTGGCTGGAATTCTCACACGCATGTGCTCTCTGAAGCCCACATTCCCAGCATGTTTGCACTTCTGTCTCAGTGACGTCTACGCTGGCTTGGTCTTGTCCACAGAATGGAAGATGGCAGGATAATAATAATAATAATAATAATAATAATAATAATAATAATAATAATAATAATTTATTTGTACCCCACCCATCTTGCTGGGTTTCCCCAGCCACTGTGGCCGGCTTCCAACAAAGATTAAAAATACCGTATTTTTCGCTCTATAACACGCACCAGACCATAACACGCACGTAGTTTTTAGAGGAGGAAAACAAGAAAAAAAATATTCTAAACGAAATAGTGGATATATGATTTTTGTGGTTCATGCTGTGGCCACAGACATGTGATCTGACAGTGAGTTTGGAGTAGCCCAATGCAAAAATCCTGAGGATCCATGTGGATCCATGCTTTGTAACCATGGAGGAGGGAAGGAAGGGGAACCATGGATCCTCTGCTCACGACTGCAGCAGATCCCCCCGCCACCCGTAGGCATTCGCTCCATAACACGCACAGACATTTCCCCTTACTTTCTAGGAGGAAAAAAGTGAGTGTTATGGTGCAAAAAATAGGGTACATTAAAATGTCACACATTAAAAACTTCCCTGAACAGGGCTGCCTTCAGATGTCTACTAAATGTAAGGTAGTTGTTTTTCTCTTTGACATCTGATGGGAGGGAGTTCCACAGGGCAGGTGCTACTACTGAGAAGGCCCTCTGCCTGGTTCCCTGTAGCTTTGTTTCTCGCAATGAGGGAACCGCTAGAAGGCCCTCAGCGCTGGACCTCAGCATCCGGGCAGAATGATGGAGGTGGAGACACTCCTTCAGGTATACTGGGATGAGGCTGTTTAGGGCTTTAAAGGTCAGCACCAATACTTTGAATTGTGCTCGGAAACGTACTGGAAACCAATGTAGGTCTTTCAAGTCTGGTGTTATGTGGTCTCGGCGGCCGCTCCCAGTCACCAGTCTAGCTGCTGCATTCTTGATTAGTTGTAGTTTCCGGGTCACCTTCAAAGGTAGCCCCACGTAGGGCGCATTGCAGTAGTCCCAAGCAGGAGATAACTAGAGCATGCACCACTCTGGTGAGACAGTCTGCGGGCAGGTAGGGTCTCAGCCTGCATACCGGATGGAGCTGGTAGACAGCTGCCCTGGATACAGGATCCCCAAGGACATGCTCTAAAGAGAGCTGGCTTCAAGCACCAGGCCCATTGGCAGACCAAAATGTGACATGAAGGCTGGCAACGTCAACCACACTGCATGGGAATCCCTTGCATACAACCGCAGCACCTGGAGACAGACAGGCAGGTTGTGCATCCACAGCAGTGTCCAGAGAATGACTGGCCACTGGGTGGGGCACAGAGAGAAGAAACGCCATGGGGCATCTTCAGCAGCATAACCAGATACCTCCATTTGCCCCAGCTGCAACAAAATGTGTCTCTCCCATATCGGTCAGGCACTGTAACCTTCCAACAGTTTGACTTCACAGCTCCATTGTCTCCCAAGACAGACGGGTGCCAACTGAATGCTATGGGGAAGATGTGCCAAAGCTGAATGTCTGATAACTAGAGATTGTCCTTGTTGCATGCTTTACAACTTCCAGAAAGAGTAACAAACAAGAGGAAATCATGAGCCATAGCAGGAGGCTTAAAACAGAGTCAGTGATGCTGGAGAGATTCCCTCCAGATGTTGTGGACTGAAACTCCTATCATCGTGACTATTAGCCATGCTGACTGAGGCTGGTGGGAGTTGTGGTCCACAGCACCTGAAGGGAATCACATGGGCTATCTCTGCTTTCGCTGGAGATGCATGTGGGATCCTGATAGCATTCAGTGGCTCAGTTCGGCTAATGAATGTGGAGGGCAGGGCACACTGAAAATTATTTCCTCCTGTGGAAACAGGTAGAGGTATATGTGCCATACTCTTTGATTATAAGTTAGGGTATAGAGGGGGTGGAGAACCCAACACAGCTGGAGCATTATTATTTTTTAATATGTGCTCTTTAATGCGCAGTCAGAATGCCTTTGCTATGCCTGAGTTTGCTGTTAGAGGGAATGATTCCTTTAATTCCTTGGCTCCAGTAGAGCTGGGGCTCTGCAGTGAGGAAGCAAGTTTCTGTGAATCTGAAAATGCACATCAAACTTTGCTCCCCTCACAGGGTCAGAGCTGCGTGCCTTTTTGGCAGTGCAAATTCCTGATTCATAGGAAGAAGAAGGAACCTCCTAGTTTCCTGCTGGGCTTCCTTTCCAAACACACTGGGCTGGGGAGAGACAGAAATTTAAGATGAGCAATGGCTGGCCTGGGAATTGAGAAGTGGCTTGTTTTTATTACGAAGGTGGTTCCTGCCAGCATTCCACACGTCCAGACGTCACTTTGGGATGAACTTGCTATGAAGCAGAATTTAGGCTTTTCTGGTTGTAATTGAGTTCATTTGTATTGCCTTTGGTGTTTGAAAAACAGGTATTTCTCCCCTGCCTCCCCCCCCCCGCCCTCCTTCCATTTCAAATGGATTGCTTTTCATAATTCTTGTTAAAATGTTCTCCTCTTCAGTCTTGGGTAAAATGGAGAGAGGGTTTTGTTTTTGTTGTTTTTGTATCCCTCCCCTGTTGGTGACTTCTTGTCTGGTTGGGTACCAGGATGGTATCAGGCAGACAGCTCATTTAAGGCTCTGAGAACCAGTCCAGGCCATTACTTTACTAGAAGTCTATTCAGCATATTCTACCCCTCCTCTCTTTTGCAGTTTGGGATTGGGATATGTTTTCAGTGCCTGAGGATATGAAGTAAAAATAGATTAAAGGTCTTGGAGCATGTACAGAGGGCACTGCTCTCACCTGCTGGCAGCAATTACATGTAATGATAAGCCAAGATTCTCTGCCTTTTATTTACTCTGAGCAAGTGGCATCCTGATGCACACAGCTTAATCAATCCCATCTTGCTACTTCCCTGGCATGTGAACAGGATAACCCAGGCAGGAAGCCCCTTCAGCTAGGGAAATCCCTGCACAGCCACAGCCAGGAATTTGAGGCCAGTCACTATTGACGCGGGTGGTGCTGTGGGTTAAACCACAGAGCCTAGGGCTTGCCGATCGGAAGGTCAACAGTTCGAATCCCCTTGATGGAGTGAGCTCCCATTGCTCGGTCCCTGCTCCTGCCCACCTAGCAATTCGAAAGCACATCAAAGTGCAAGTAGATAAATAGGTACCGCTCTGGCGAGAAAGTAAACGGCGTTTCCCTATGCTGCTCTGGTTCACCAGAAGCGGCTTAGTCATGCTGGCCACATGATCTGGAAGCTGTACGCCGGCTCCCTCGGCTAGTAAAGCGAGATGAGTGCCGCAACCTCAGAGTTGTCCGCGACTGGACCTAATGGTCAGGGGTCCCTTTACCTTTATTTATAAAGTATTTGCAGGAGCTAGGCACTTTTGCAAGTTGATGCAGTCTTGCTGCCAGATTCATGCCCTCAATAAACCATCTCTCTTGGCCCAAGCAACCTTGCAGGATTCTTGCAAATATTTTTTTTAAGTGGGGAGAGGGGAATATTGTCCTCTCCCACCCATTTGTGGACCAGCTTCAGCCCTTTGGCAGAATTGCGTTACATGTATTACAGATGCAATCAATATTTATGCTGTCTTTCAAGTCTGAACTCATTTGATGTCTCTTCATTGGCTGTGGGGAAACTCCTCTCCTCTGGCTTCCAAGAGGGAGTCAAGCCTGAATACTCCCTCTGTTTCTAGAGAAGCAAAGGCTGTTGCTCATCTGTTCCTTTCCTTGCAGGGCACGGTCCCCAGATCTGATGTTTGTTCTCGCAAGTGGTGGCGGCCATTCTGCCAGCTGTTATAAAGTGAATCGCTCTGTGGGGGGTGGGAGGGGGGACCCTGAAAACAATAAAAGCCTTCAGGGTTTTTTACATTCTTTCTGAGTAACAAACTGCCCTGGCATCTCATTCAGTCATGTTTTTAAAAGTGGGATGGTATTTGGTTTCTGGCTTACATTTCCTAGGTAAGTGAGTGTTCAGAGATCAACATAAAAAATATGTTCCTAGCTTGTTCCAGACAGGCCAGGGGTGGGTAGCTTGTGGTCCAGCAAATGCTACTGACTCCAGGTCCCATCAGCCCTAGCCAGTGATCAGAGATGATGGTAGTTGTGATCCAGCAATATCTGGAGGGCTTCAAGCCTCCCATTCCTGTTCCAGACATCGATATGCTCCTGGCGTTTGTGTTGCTAATGCATCCATGGGTGTTCACCTGCAGGACAGTGAACATTAACCCCCAAATCATGAAGCAGGGCTTTGCGGAACTATCAGCTTTTCTGAACTGCCCCTGAACTGTGCCAGCCATTATGAGAACTGTTTAAGAATTGGTGTCTGGAGTTAAATATTCCACCCCCTTCTTCGTGTGCCACTTTTTTTAGATTGTAAGCCTGCAGGCGGGGACTGTCTTATTTTAATTGATTGTATGTAAGCCACTATAGGAGGCTTTATGACTGAAGAGCAGGGTACAAATGCTCTAAAGAAATACCGTATTTTTTGCACCATAACACTCACTTTTTTCCTCCTAGAAAGTAAGGGGAAATGTCTGTGCGTGTTATGGAGGGAATGCCTACGGCTGGCATGCCTACGGATTTTCCTCCTCTAAAAACTACATGCGTGTTATGGTCGGGTGCGTGTTATAGAGCGAAAAATACGGTAAATTTTCCAAGCTTTTCTCTGTTTTTAAAAGAGTTAAGTTTCTAGCATTTGTAGGACCTGAAGTATATTAGGCAGAATGTACGTGCCCTGTTCTTCTCTTTGCGTGTGTGTGAGAAGCTAGCCTTCTATCCCTTTCAGGTTTTTTCCTCTTCACCCCCCAAACGAGTGCATATGAGTTGACAATGCTTCTTCCAGCAAAGGTCTGGCCCTCCACTGCCTTCCCTCCTCCAGTGGAATCATGTGAGTTGAGAGGGGGCCGGAAGGAAGTCTCAGTCCTCCAGGAAGGGGCATGGATAACTCCAAGGGCTCTTGGGACTTACCATTCTTCTGACAACATTGTTGTGCCTTTGTGCAAACTCCAAAATGACACAAAAGCAAAAACTCCATTCATCCTCATCAGAATCCAGCGGTCAGATCTGCAGCTGTTATGAATGGGTGCAGATTTTGACAGAGCCCGGAATGTGCTACAAGGACTACAAGTGATTTTTGGAGGTGTCCCAGGTTTCACTCCCAGGCATCTCAGGTTAAAAGGCTATCAGGGAAGTCACATATGAGTATGGGTAGGCAAACTAAGGCCCAGGGGCCGAATCCGGCCCAGTCGTCTTCTCAATCCAGCCCGCGGATGTTCCGGGAATCAGCGTGTTTTCACATGAGTAGAATGTGTGCTTTTATTTAAAATGCATCTCTGGGTTATTTGTGGGGCATAGGAATTCGTTCATTTCCCCCCAAAAAAATATAGTCCAGCCCCCCACGCAGTCTGAGGGACAGTGGACCGGCCTCTTGCTGAAAAAGTTTGCTGACCCCTGCATAGGAGGATCGTTTGTGTCCCTGTGGAGCCAATGAAGCAGTCAAAACTCCGGCTCACATCTTTTTTTAATGTAATCTTCGTAGAGAGGCTACTTTGGCCCCTGATGCAGAGGCCCCTGGAAGGAAACAGGAATGGTACCTAGAATATTTCGTGGCTAATACAAACAAATTAATAACAGTGTTGGTGGCCAAGTCCCTCTTCATTGTTCAAAGGTCTTGTAAGATGATACTCTCACTCTGCTTGTAATTTGGAGCTCATGTTTTTATCTTTTGTATCATATAATAATATGACTGTAAAATTGGCTGTCTCATTGTGAGGTGTACCAAACTGCACTGATGGCACTTAATTGAATTGTCTTGCATCATTTATAACACTTTATGTTCTCTTCTAACGTGTTCTGGGCTTGGGGTGTCTGTCCTCTGCCATTCCCCTTGCACAGATGGCAAGCAAGGCACAAAGAGTGGGATTTGCGCCTGTGCTGTACTTTACAGAGGAGAGTCCTCTGTCTGAAAGTGTCCTCAGTTAGAAGGCTTAAAGATCAAGGCTTAAAGATGAAGGAAAGCAAGCGGTACCTTGAAGTTGCCCCCCAACAGCTGGCACCATCTGGGCAGCAGACTGAGCAGGCACCTGGTCACAGGCTTCCCTGTTATGGAGATGATGGTGGTGATGATGATGATGATGATGTACCATTACTTATTCCCCACCCATCCAGCTGGGTTTCCCCAGCCACTCTGGGCAGCTTCCAGCAAAATACCGTATTTTTTGCTCTATAAGACTCACTTTTCCCCTCCTAAAAAGTAAGGGAAAATGTGTGTGCGTCTTATGGAGCGAATGCAGGCTGCGCAGCTATCCCAGAAGCCAGAACAGCAAGAGGAATTGCTGCTTTCACTGCGCAGTGATCCCTCTTGCTGTTCTGGCTTCTGAGATTCAGAATAATTTTTTTCTTGTTTTCCTCCTCCAAAAACTAGGTGCGTCTTGTGGTCTGGTGCGTCTTATAGAGCGAAAAATACGGTATATAGGAAGAAAATGAAACATTAAACATTAAAAGCTTCCTGAAAAGGAAGCCTTCAGATGCCTTTTAAGGTCGTTTAGTTACTTATCATCTTGACATCTGACGGGAGGGCATTCCATTGGGTGGGTGCCACTACTGAGAAGGCCCTCTGCCTGGTTCCCTTAGCATCACTTCTTGCAGCAAGGGAGCTGCCAGAAGGCCCTCGAAGCTGGACCTCAGTGTCCAGGATGAAAAATGGGCGTGGTGACGCTCCTTCTAGTATACATGTGTGTATGTTTTATCCTTTGTATCATATTGTTTTTGAAACAAGCGTATGTTTTAATGCTCGTGTTTTTATTCTTTGCACACACCGTTTTAACGTATCTATGATCACATAAGAAATGATTGAGGATTTTAGGGAACTGGTGATGGGAATGCCCACTGTCTTCGTTTGGAGAACCTCAAAGGCAGCTCCCTGTGTCCCCGTGATTTCAGAAGATGATATTAGCAGACACAGAAAGCTACCGTGGAAGATGTAGTCTGGTTCTCCTGTGATTTCAAAAGGATGAGGGTTTGTTGATGTTTTTTTAAAAAAATAGCAATCTAATGTGTCTTGTTTTGTTTCTGCCCAAGGTAACATAAAGAGAAACCTACAAGAGATCTGGCAAGATGGTTGCGCTGTCCTTGAAGATCTGCATTCGCCAGTGCAATGTGGTCAAGACGATGCAGTTTGAGCCCTCCACGGCCGTGTACGACGCCTGCCGCGTTATTCGTGAGCGAGTGCCAGAGGCTCAAACTGGACAAGGTTAGTTTTGGCAAACCCCACATTTGAGTTATAGTCTGATGCATGATGCCAGGTACGGTCATACCTCAGGTTGAAGTAGCTTCTGGTTGAGCATTTTTGGGTTGCGCTCCGTGGCAACCCAGAAGTAATGAAGCGTGTTACTTCCAGGTTGTGCTGCTTGCGCATGCGCAGATGCTCAAAATGATGTCATGCGCGGAAGCGGCAAATCGCGACCCGCGCGGACACGGTTTGCGTTCACTTCAGGATGTGAACAGGGCTCTGGAACAGATCCCGTTCGCATCCAGAGGTACCACTGTATGGGGCAGATAAAGACTTGGCTCAGCTGAAGTGGGGTTTGCATGCACAGCCAACCTGCAAAGCACTCTGCAGCACTTGACAAGACCTGCCAGTCAGCTGAATGGCCTCACTTTGTGGGCCGACACTGCTTGATTTCAAACTCTGTGGGCAAGGAAGGGTCACATGACATCACTGTGGGCACCCCCCACATGTTTCAAACTTGGCCCACGGCAAGTGGGAGAGATAATGATCTGGGCTGCCCCACCAGGTCCAGTTTTCCACCCCATCTCTAGATGCTGGACTGCGGCTCCCACCATCCCTAACTACTGGTCTTTCTGACTGGGGCTACATTTTGGGGGGCACATGGTTCCCCACCCCAGATAAGGCAGTGGGTGTCCTGGTGAGCAATCAAGGTTCACACAAGGAGCATGAAAAGGTCCTGGTGTCTCAGAGGGCCGCCTTAGCAGCTGTTTGCAGACTTTGGAACTCCCTCCCTAGAGAGGCCAGACTCTGCTACCTGTATTTTAATAGATTTGTTTTTATATTGTTTTAATTCTGTTACAGTTCAAATACTTCTTAACTGTTATCTGCTGTGTGTTTTTACCTTTCTGTGTTTTAATCTTTGTGAGCTGCCTTGAGTCCTGGCTCTGGGAGAAACATGGAATGTAAATAAATAATAGTGCCAGGTATTTTATTGGACTTGTGGAGTGATGTCCCTGAAGTGAGGGCAAATGCACTGTCTTCACTCTGTATGTGTGTGTAGCAGGTGGGGAGGGAGAAAATGTGTGGCTGAGGCAGGCAGGCCTTGCTACCCTGCTGTTTGATTGCTCTCACAGCTTCTCTTTTTACATTGCCACCCACTCGGGCCCCCACCCAACCAGGGGGTTAACACTTCTGCCCTGTTTTTGCAGCACCACCCCCAGTGCAAAATTACCCAAAGGGCTGCCACTTTCTCTAAGAGGGGAAAAGTGATTGTGAAAAGGTCCTCTTTTGCTCATTTCCACTCGGAACAAACATGTTTATGTATTTATCATCTTCAACAAATAATGTCGGTTTCCAGGGCAATGGGAAACCTTGATTTATTTTAGGGCAAATTGCGGCAATGCTGTCTTGGGCGGCCACAGGCAAGTTCATATTAACTTGGGATTCAAGATTAGCAATGCCGTAATGCATTGGGCCTTGATTGCGCCTTGATTGGCAATGCAGTCTTGGAGCTAATTGTTGCTTCCCGGGAGCTTTGAATCCAAGCTGGGAATTTCTGCCCCTCACTGTAAACCGTTTCCATTGCAAACAGGCTCCGCAAGGGCATCCGCTGAACAGCCAGATTAATAGACACTGATGGAGTGGAAGCATTAGCTCTAAACTACTTTGTATTATTTGGTTCATTACGTTTGAATGCAGCCTTCATTAATTAGCAGTGAGTGATTAAAGTGCCGTCGTTGGAGCGTTGCCTTTTGGCGTTGCCGTTTTGGCCTTCGTCTCCTGCGGTTCCAGCAGCGAAATGTCCGTGACCTTTGTGCACCTCACCCTCGGGATGCTCCTCCGCAGACGTCCCTTGGGTCACAGCGTTTGCTGCAGCATTGCCAGTTTCTGCCAGCAGGAAACCGTGGTGCGACCAAGCACATGTGGAATGCTGTACAGTGGTACCTCGGGTTACAGACGCTTCAGGTTACAGACTCCACTAACCCAGAAATAGTGCTTCAGGTTAAGAACTTTGCTTCAGTATGAGAACAGAAATTGCGTGGCAGCAGCGCGGTGGCAGTGGGAGGCCCCATTAGCTAAAGTACCTCAGGTTAAGAACAGTTTCAGGTTAAGAACGGATCTCTAGAACGAATTAAGTTCTTAACCCGAGGTACCGCTGTATACAGTTCTGGCTGCCTCACCTCAAAAAGGAGGTTGTGGAGTTGGAAATAGGTTCATTATGCATGGCATGGAGAAAGTGTATAGAGAATATTTTTTCTTCCCTCTGGCATAGCAGTAGCCCTCATGGACATCCGAAGAAGCTGCGTTTTGTAAGCTTCAGGATAGATAAAAGAAAGTCCTTCTTCATGCAGCGCATAAACTATGGAACTTGCTCCCCCAGGAGGCAGGGATGGCCCCCAACATGGATGGCTTTAAAAGAGGTTTAGAGACGTTCATGGAGGAGAAGAGGGCTCTCAGTGACTACACTCTGATTCCACAGTCCGCGTCAGCAATGCAGCTGAATGCCAGTTGCTGGAAACCACAGGAGGGGAGAGCGTTCTTGTGTCTAGATTCTGTTTCTGGCTTCCCCATTGGTGCGTCAGGTTTGCCACTGTGAGAACAGGATGCTGGACTTAGATGAGCCACTGGCCTGAGCTAAGAGGGTCCTACCAGAACTTTAGTCACAGGACTAAATACAGTGGTACCTCTGGATACAAACGGGATCCGTTCCGGAGCCCCGTTCACATCCTGAGCAGAACGCAACGTGCATCTGCACGTCTGCATGTGCACGGGTTGCAATTCACTGCTTCTGTGCATGTGCGTGATGTCATTTTGAGCATCTGTGCATGCGCGTGCGGTGAAACCCAGAAGTAATCTATTCCGTTACTTCTGGGTCACCGCAGAATGCAACCTGAAAATGCTCAACCTGAAGCATATTTAACCCAAGGTATGACTGTACTTCAACCTTTGAGAATTCTTTACCTTTTCTTTTTAAAAATGAACACTGTAATGGCCCCCTTTTAAAGATACAGTGTTCACTTTCCCTTCCTCTCCAAAGCGAACAGACAGCTGTCCCAAGCACCACGTGCTTTGAACTGTGTTGAGGTAGGTGAGCCAATTATGGGAAAGAGAAAGGAGGAGGAGGGGGGTGAGGGAGAGAGAGCTGCAGGGAGAGGGCAGAAGCTGGAGGGGCACTTCATGGCTCTCTAATCAAGTGGAAAACCTTCATTTGGAATACACTCTATTTGCTCTGCAATCTGTCCATTTCTGCCTTTCATTTCCCAGCCTCTGACTATGGGTTATTCCTGTCGGATGAAGATCCACGAAAAGGCATTTGGCTGGAAGCCGGGAGGACCCTCGATTACTACATGCTGCGGAATGGGGTACGGCTGAGATCTGTGTGCTCCTGTGAGACATCTAGTTTATGGAGAAGGGGGGTGATCTGTTGGTGACTGTTCAGGTGGCAGGGCTAGGTAGAGACTCCACGTCCAGGAGGAGGCGTATGGTGTTGGATGCGAGACACAGGATACTCCTCTTATAACATTTGTGAGTCATGGTAGAAGCGGAACCTCCATGTGCAGGGACAGTTGACCTCTGAACACAATGTGTTGCGAATATACTGCAGGATTGGGTCATTGCCTGCATGCCTTGCTTGGCTTTCCAGAACCATCTGGGTAGCCTCTAAGGGGGGAAAAGGAGGCTGGACTAAGTGGGTCTTAGCATGTCCACTCTTACATTATAAATTCTCCACATAACCTCATTAGGGCCCATAGTTTTGGAAGATTTCACCAACATTATCAGAGTGTGAACGATGGAATGGAAAAGGTTTCAGAAAATACAGTGCTGATCATTTAAAAGAAGGTTGTGTAATCTACTTGGGGTTGTATCCACTGCTGTACCGGCAGAATTCTGCAAGGGCAACAGGACTTTCCTTCCTCTCTTCTTGCCGTGCAGCCCCAATTGTATGAAAATCTGCCCCAGAAGGTCCCCCAACCCTCTGGAGCAGATTTTGAGGGACCACAGTGATACGGGCCCAGTTTGGGTTGCCAAGTACACTAGTTGGCCCTAGTGCTTCTGCTTATTAGGGCTGCTGACTTCCTAAAACCACATTTAAAAGTACGTAACACATTTTAATTGTGGCAACAGGGGGGCTGCAGGGCAGAGGAGAAGAGGAGGAAGTTCTGCTGTGCAAGCACAGTATCAGTGTTGGGTTCTACACGTAGAGCTGTAGCCAGTTCTAGTCCTACTCAGAGTAGATCCATCGAAGTTGATGGACATGACTAACCTGAGTTCATTCATTTCAATGGCTCCACTCTGAGTAGGACTAGAATGGTACCCTTAGGGATCCCCCCACTCTAGAGTCACCCTTCAGAGCCTGGTGCAAAAGATACAGACTTCAAAATTCTGAGGCCAGGATTTTGTTTGAATTCTGGGACAGGATGCAGTTCACAGCTCTTCCATACAAACATCCTCCAGGCTTTTTTCACCTTGGTGGTGCAATTTAAAGTGGTGGTGGCGGCGGCGGCGATGGCGGGAAGTAATTTCATTGCTGCCACTGTTAAAACAGTTCTTACATAGAAACCCTTGCCGATCTACTGCAGAGCACCCAGAAGTCTGCCAGTTGCTCCAGATCTACCTTCTGCCCACTCCAGGTTAGAATGCTGGGGGTAATCTAGAATGGGCCAGAACAATCACCCCCTCCCCAAATGTTGGTTGTGCTACAAAGCAGAGGCAACCCTGTTATGTGGCTGCTAACCTCCTCAAGAAGGCCGGTGAATCTGTGCGCATTTCCTTAAGGCGTCCCTGGAAAGCCCTTGTGGAATTGGGAAACTTCCTGGGAGTCAACCCGCTACAGCCTCATTTATTGAGAGCCAGTGTGGTGTAGTGGTTAAGAGCGGTAGTCTCGTAATCTGGGGAACCGGGTTCGCGTCTCCGCTCCTCCACATGCAGCTGCTGGGTGACCTTGGGCTAGTCACACTTCTCTGAAGTCTCTCAGCCCCACTCACCTCACAGAGTGTTTGTTGTGGGGGAGGAAGGGAAAGGAGAATGTTAGCCGCTTTGAGACTCCTTAAAGGGAGTGAAAGGCGGGATATCAAATCCAAACTCTTCTTCTTCTTCTTCTTATCGACTTCATTTATTAAGATTTCTTAGTCACCCTTCACCATAAAGCCCCAGGCTGGGTTACAAGGAAGTAATTATAATACTATGTTAAAATCAGTTTAAAACAGTTTACATCAGAAGACTAGGGTGGGATCTAAAATGTATGCCTCAGCTGTCAAAGGATAAAGATGCGCACCTTCAGCATATGACACAGTGCAGGTGCTGGAGAAACCTCAGGGAGAGGTCTGGGGCAGGAGGGGATTCCTCATATCAGAAATTGTGGTCAGCTGGAATGACTTTAAGCCGCCTTATTGTAGTCTGGTGGTGCTTGACTTAAAGGGGTCTGCATACTGGGCAGTGCAATGGAAGAAGGGTCAAACCCAGCCCCTTTCGGAACTTCACTGGCCTCCTAGGAGGGTCGGCTGGGTCTGCCTCTGACATATTCTTAGAAGTGTCCCTGTGACTCACTTCCTAGGATATTTTGGAATACAAGAAGAAGCAAAGGCCGCAGAAGATCCGGATGCTGGACGGGTCGGTAAAGACGGTGATGGTGGACGACTCTAAAACCGTGGGAGAATTGCTGGTGACCATTTGCAGCCGGATAGGTGAGGCCGAGGGTGCCATTAACGCCATTTCCTAGGATAGATTTTCCTGTGAGGAGAAATAGCCATTGGGGTCCCCAGGCCTAAACCTCACCTTTTACTGCCTGTCCTGGTAGGAATAATAACTCCAGAAGAAAAAGAAAGGGTGCTAAGTGAGTGTAAATGGAACTTGCTGGAGAATTTTTTTGGGGGGGGACAACAGTTGGGGTCTTGAACCTTGATGCATGATCTCCATTCTAAAAAAAAGGCTGTCCTGGAAACTTGAGCTTCTGATCCGGGTTTTGCACCCGAATATATGAGAAATGCCATTCTCAACCATGGAACACATTCTGGGGGTCTGAGACAAAAGTGGAGGGGGGTCCATGAATGTGACTCTTTGTACAATAAGCCCACAACTTATTCAGGATTTACATTCCAGGGGGGTCACACCTACAGCCCAAATCACATATAATCAAAACCCATTGGGTTCAGTGGAGTGTGGGATTGCCATAGTCATTTTCTCCAAAACCCTTACCTTTTCCACCTCAATTTTATTTTTGCCACATGCCCAAGTTAAAAGCACACAAGTCATACAAAACTTTCTATATCCCCATGCACCTCTGCAGTCCATCCATGCAAGGAAGAGGCATTGCTCTGGTCCAGGGTTGCATTCCAGCCAGGCAAAAGGCCTTGAAGATACGCAGAGCAGGTTGGAGGAGGGTGTGTGGCCTGCAGGCAGTTCTGGGGCCCAGACTGGCAAGTCTGGAGGGCCACATTTGGCCCTTGGAACTTAGGTTCCCCACTTGTACCACGAATTGCTTCAATTTTCTATTCTTCCAAGATGTGTTCCCCAGTGGAAGTTTTGCAGCCAGCATGCTGGCCAACCCGTGACTCAGAGCTAAAACTAAAGGGCTCCTTCCCTCGGCCACTCTGGAAGTTGCTGGGGTGTGTTCTTAGTTGTTTCTTTAGAGCCCCTGTACCCCACTCTCCAGCCCCAAAGCCTCTTGCGGAAGCTTATGCACAGTCAATTAAAACAACGTTGTCCCTGCCTGTAAGCTTACAGTCCAAAAGACACAGCACAAAAGGAAAAAAGGATGTGCAGGGGAGAGGGAGGCAGGAGCCAACTCAGGAGCCAATTCTTAAAGTTAAATATTAGTTCTTATAGTGGGCAGCTGAAATGGAAACTTTCAGGGATAGGATGCATCTGATGGAGCTGGTCTTTCAGCAGAGCTGATGGCAAGGGCCCTGCTTCCCACATCTCCCATTGTCCCAGCCTGAAAGAATGACTGCAGGCTGAGAGAGAGCTTTCGTGCCACAGGGGCTGCCTTTCCCAGCTCTGTGACTGATAAGATCCCTCCCCTAGTGATGCCATGGACTGAAGTATGGCTTATCATTATAATGAGCTAAGCCACACCCCAAGCACTGTGGTTAGTAAAAACTAAGTGAGCTTCATAAACCATGGCTTGTTTCTAAGTGGTTAACTCCTCCTTGTGGCTGTACTGGAGAAAGGAGGAGAAGGGATGAGCATGCAGGCCTTGTGGAGCACCTGGGCCCAGTCTCATGTTCCAAATGGGCCTGCAAGGCCTTTTCTTTTTAAAACAGACTTTAGGACAGTGTTTCTCAAACTTGCGTTCCCATCTGTTGGTGGACTACAACTCCCATTATCCCTGACCGCTGGTCTTGCTAGCTAGGGATGGTGGGAGCTGTAGGACCAAGTTTGAGAACTAGCATTACATCCAAACTAGGCCATGGAGATCCCCGTGGCAGAGCAGCAGCCTTCTAAAAGAACTGCATTTGGGGTTTTCTTGCTTGCTTTAGACGAGGATGTGGTTTCGGACCAAATAGCCATGTTGAATAAGCAGGCTTAATTTGTTCTTGCAATTCCAGGAATAACCAACTACGAAGAATACTCCTTAATCCAGGAGAGCAACGAAGAAAAGAAAGAGGAGAGCACAGGGACCCTGAAGAAAGATCGGACGCTGCTGCGAGATGAAAAAAAAATGGAGAAATTAAAGGCAAAGCTGCACACGGATGATGACCGTAAGTTGTGTTCCCCAGTGAAGCTCTGTGGCCTTTCATAGTTTGCTGGACTCCAACTCCCATCAGCCCTAGGTAGTGTGTCCAACAGCCAGGAATGATGGCGTGGTCCTACAGAGGATGCTCAACATGTTCCCAACCTATGACTTGTCAGAATAAATAGAAACTGAAGTTGGTGACAGTCTCTGAAACCAGAAGTGAATTAACCGTAGCTCTGACTTGCAGAAAGTCAGACTGTGTGTGTGTTTAATAATTTGTGTTAAAAGTTTTCTTAGTTTACAAAAGTACGTGCCTTGTCTCTTTATCAGGTTGTGTTTTCTACAGATCAGTTACATTTGTTGTGAGACATTAGTGTTGTATGCAGTATAAGGTTGAGAAGAGAAGGGGGTGGGGATTGTGCCAGCGTCCACTGGATATGGTCTCTTTCTATTCACTTATTACGTTTCCTTGGTAATGAGAAGGAGTGGGGGGGCAGGGTGTGGTTGGTTGTCTGTGGTTGACTGCAGTGGGGTTTGTTTGCAATTGTGAGGGGGGGGAGGACTTGTTGGGTCAAGTAAGCCAAATTGATTCATATGCTGTTGATGGGTTCTTGTTGTCTTGTTGGGCTGTGTATGTGATAAAGGGGAGCCATACTGGGGTGAAGATATCCTCTTCTATTTCTCCCCGGATCAGTTTCAGTTTGTTGGTTAGCTTTTCTAGTAGGGCTGTTTCCCATACGACTTGGTACCAGTTGTCCTTGTTCACTCCTGACAAGTCTCTCCGGTCTGTGAGGCTGAGAGTAGGTGGGTCATAAGCTCTTTGTAATGTGAGTGGTCAATAGGATCTTGGAAAATCTTCAGTAGGGCCAGTTCTGGGGTGAGTTCTAATAGTTGTTTAGTTACTTTGCATATCTCTTGTAGGACATTTGTCCTGTAGGGTTGGATTTGGGAGCATTTCCACCACATGTGGAGGTATGTGCCTGTAGAGGTGCAGTCTCTCCAACATTTTTGTGAGGTTCCTGGGTGTATCAACGCCAGTTTCCGTGGTGTTAAGTACCATCTGTATGTGAGTTTCAGTGTGAGTTCCCTTCTTTTGGCTGAGATAGATTTAAAGGAAGGTTTAGACCACATTCTAGTCCATTGGGTGGGGTTACTTTAATGGCCTATGTCGTGCTCCCATTGTTTTTTGATTCTGTCAAGGGAGCTTGTGGGATTTTGGACCAGTATTTTGTATATTGTGGATACCATCCCTTTGCCTTGTCCCTTTGTTGTTAGGAGAAGATTTTCAAAGGTGGTCAAGGGCCTAGTTGCTGCTGATTTTACTACTGGGTTTTTTAAAGAAGGCATGCAATTGGTGGTGTGTTAGCCAGGGTGTCCCCTAGTTTGTCTTGTATTTCTTGTGAGCCAAATTCTCCACTGTGAACAATCAATTTTAGACTTTAAAAACGTATATTGGCTGCCAAGGAACAACTACCAGAAAAGATTAGTTATCAAGTTTCACCAGAATAGAACTCCAACTAAGGTTTTGCACATGCGAGATCATTTGGCAAAGTACCAAATATTATTGACAAGAGTTTTTAAAGACAGTATGTGCCCTCCATTGTGCAAACTAAGACGCAAGGAACAAGCATAATGAACAATAATTACTTTGGTGCAATAAAGAGCTCAGCTAAGAACAGCAAATGCCAGAGGAGTGGAACCTCCCTCTCCATAGCAACAAGACCCGATTTAAATACCCCACAGAAAAAGAGGACTATGACTCAGTTAAGAGAGTCAGTAGACTTACAAGATTCTCCCCAGACTCCAAAAAAGATCCAGAATAAACGGTCCCTAGAACAGAAAAAGGACCAACGAAACAAAGAGGCTGCAGATAATGTAGAAGCTACAGGACGTAGGGAAATCACCCCACTGATAGACACAAAGGCCCATAACGTATCATGCTGCTCATGTGCCTCTATGCTGACCCTGGAATCCCCATACTGTCCATCAGTGGATGAACCATTAGGAAGATTCAAACTACTAATTCAACCCAACCCAGATAAAGAGGAGGGGACTCAATTTACAAATGGAACACACTCAACAGGAAGCGGAACACGTCCTGCTTCCAAGGCAAAGTTCACAAACCAAAATACCTACTTCCAGGTTTGCAGTGTTCTTAAGGTTCATTAAACCTAACAAGAAACCGTGGCTCCATTTCATTTTTTGTTTGCAATAAACAAACCATAGTTAGGAAGGATTCAGATAAGCAAGCAAGCTATGGTTTATTAAACCAGTTTGCTAAACCACAGATTAGCACTGTGTGTGAACCAGGCTAGTGTCTCCCTAAGTGCATAAATCTTAAAGAATGTCCGGTGTTGAAGAACATGGATGTTTGAATGTGTTGGGAAACTGGAAAATACTTTAACTTTATTTATAAACCTTGGTCTTGCTGTACAGTAAGCGCTGCTTCTGACTGCTGCTTCCATGAAGCCTTTTGCACAACCCCCCTAATCGCCACCCAAAGCCCCCAAAGTCCATCCAACAGAAACAACTGTACATTGCTTCCATCGTTTTACCCCTGCCTTCATCGCTTTCTCTGATATTTTACCATGCATGCTCCTTGGGGTTGGGACCTATCCTTTGCTGTCCAGGGAGCAGATTCTATGGCTGTGATGCCTCGCTAAGATAGCAGCTGATGTGGCAGAGCCCCATCTGAGCTAGGTGAGGTCAGGACCCTGGACAGAGCCCTGCCTAGAAGGGAACTGTTGCTTCAGCAAGTTGTAGAAGCCTTCCTGAGGTCTTCTGGAAGATGGCTGGCCTAGGCTTTGTGTGACCCCCATTATCCTCCAAGGAGCTAGCTGTTCTGCAGCTGTAGGTGGGTGATAAGGACTGTCCCTAGGACTGATTCTTTTGAGATTCAGATTCTACCAAAGCTATGGCTTTTGACCCCGAAGGACCTGTTGCAGGAATGGTGACACCTTGCCCAGGTTATCCTCCGAGCTTTGCAGTGGGTGGGTGGGCAAAATGGTTGAGGGTGATATCCTCTTCCATTTTTTACAATGCACTAGGCACACCCTGATGGCACCGTATATATGTAATTGCATACCCAAGATCACACCATCCTTTCGCCTTTCACAGGTGCTCGTAAATCTGAGCATAAAAATACAGAGATGTTTCCCCACTTATTTGGTGTGTTCCTATAAGTGTGCACTAAACCTGGTTAGCGAATGAGAGTCCAGAATCAGCTGTTTGATTTGATAAAAGGCATGGCATGCAAGGGTAGGATCCTTTATATATTGCAATGGAACAACAGAGGTTCCCAGGCAACTACTACACATATTCTTTATCCTCCTCCTTTCCTCCTTCCTTGCCTCCCCCGCTGCCTTTCCCCCCTTCTAGAATTGGCTTTTGACCAGCCTTGCTGCCCACTTCTCTTACTAGAGTAAGAAGTGCTATTTAGGTGTGGTGTGTGTGTGTTGCCTTATTCACCTTAGATGCTGGAGGTCAATGCAGTGAGCTGCTTTCATATGCTGGAATCTGCAGTCCAAAATATCAATAGTGTTTGCAAAGGAAGCTAAAACAATCCTCACTTTGTTCTGTAACTCTGAAAGCGACCCAAGATGATAGTTTACCATGCACAACTTGGCAGGGGCAAGGACTTCTTTATTTTATTGATTTTATTTTAATTCCGTAAGTGTATCCTAGCTTCACCTCCCATGCAGGTTTTAGAGTTGCTTGTCAGTTAAAAATCCAAACTGAGCAAAGGAGAAACAAAGCAATTTTATAATAGGTCAAATGAGACCAAAACAAGGCTTTTGCAGTGATCCTGTTCATTTTTAACTTTAATTCAGCATGAGCTGCATATATGATGTATAACCCTGATGCCCACTCAACCGGCCCTGGTACAGGTCCCACATAATACTCGTTGCACATTTGTAAGAAATTGATTTTCCAGTGTGGCAGCACCTACACTTTGGAACTCCCTGCCTATTGACACCAGGCAGGCACTTTTGCTGTACGCTTTTTTTTGCACTTGCTAAAAACATTTTTCTTCAGGCAAGCCTATACAGATAAGCAGAAATTTGACATGTTTTTTTTAAATCTGGTTTTTAGTGTACTGTTGATTTTTTTTGAATGTTTTAAACAGCTGTTTTTAACTGCCTTTTTTACTGATAATTTCATTGTTACATTCATTTTGTAAACTGATTTGAGGCTGTTTTTTGTTTTTACAATCAAGCAGTATATAAATTTTATGAACTAAATAAATAAGCGTTCTCTAAAGGTTAGAACTAGTTGTGTTGTTCGTGGCAACCATTCAGCTGCTTTCAAGGAAGCTTGGAAGCTGCCGTATGTCCATTCAGACTGGCCGGCCGGCCCAGAATTGGTTGCTGCTCTCCAGGGCCAGGGACTCAGAAAGGTCCTTCCCATTGTTGACAGGCAACTGTCGTGCTGAATCAGCCTGGGCTGAGTGTTTTCCCCACATAACTGGAATCCTTCCAGCCAGGGAGGGCGAGGCGTCATGTAGTTCTGTGGGAATGCGGAGGAAGTGCTGTGAGGCTTTGACTGCTCAGGCCAGCTCTCAAAGGAGCTTGATGACTGCAGAGTGAGACTGCGGCATTTAATGACCCCTTGGGTTAATTTTTAAAAAGGGCTTCTGAAGGCCAAATCCATTTCCCTATAATTCTTAGCACGTGCAGAATACCTAGATGCAATGACAGTAAACTATGCAATCTTGATAGTTCCTGGACAGGATATTGGCTCAATTCCATTTTCCAGACAAATGCCGTAATCATGAGGATTGCATAAATCAATATGTAGTTATGAGTCTGGGGTGTGGCAACTTTCCTCACAACAGAAAAAAAACACCCCTGCCGTTGGATGATAGAAATTATGGGTTGTATCCAACTAAGTTCTACTCAGGGAAGACCCACTGAAATCAATGTACTGAAGCTAGTCATGGCCATACATTTCAGTGGGTCTGCTCCAAGCAGGACTAACATTGGCTACAAACCCAATGACACAGGTGTTTTAATCTGGTATTTGTTTGTTGGTTTTAATTGCTAATGTTTAAAACTGTTGTTTTTAACAATGGTTTCATTGGTTTATTCCTTTTGTAAACTGCTTTAAGGTTTTTCACAATCAAGCAGTGCATAAACTTTATGAAATAAATAAACACCCACCTGCCAAAATATGAACTCTGTATGCTCTTAAAAATGCTCCTGTAAAGTATCTGTAGGCTAATAACATGCTCTCTGCTTTCAGAGCTTTCTGGTGGTGGTGATAAAACTTGTTACCAAGGTGCTCAACCTTGCCGGCATTCTGTTTAACTCCCTTTAAATGCCTTGACATTTTTGATTCAGTTTTGTCTGTGAAAGGCTGACAAAGCAGAAGGATACAAAAGTATTAGCTGTATTATATTGGTTAATGATGGGGTACGCTAATGATGTAGGCATACAAGCTTAAGAACCCTGGGCATGCAAATTATCTTTCTTATTATCTAACTCCTAACTTAATCAAAGAATCCAGCCCTCTTGGAGCCCAGGGACAACAAAACACCACCTGTAAAGTATTGGCTCTGACCATCAACTATTTGCATTTCTTAAGGACAGGAACCTTCCACAGGAGATATACACAAGAAATTGGCCACTCTCTGCTCCTTGCACACCTGTGGCAACTCTTAGGAGCCCATCAAAGCCCTGCTCTCCTTTGCTATGCAGGGGTGGGGTGGGGAATCACTATTTAACTACAATTGACCTATAATACAGTTCCCCAGCTAGATATGGGGCACGCTTCCCCCAGGTCTATTTTGCAGGTCCAGGAGGAGGATTACATGGTGGGACACGGGCTGCCCCAACCCTCTTTACTTTAGTCCTCCTGCCCACCCTTCCTTCCAGGCTCCCTGGCATTTCTTTCTCTTCTCCATTTTTCTCATGGCAAGCTCAGTTCAGTTAGACACCTTTGCAACGGCACTGTTGCCTGCGTTCCCTCCCTTCAAAGAAACTTCACAACCTTACAGGCTTTCAGGGACCTGCAGAGTCCACATAGCCCACCTCTCCCATCGCAACCAGGCCTGGGAACTCTTGTCAGCCTAGTGCCAAGAAGGGTCTCTGGATTGGGCCCCTGCTTTTTTCTATCAGGCCTGGGAGAGGAAATGTTGTTGCTTTTCCTTCCCCTTTAGCCTTCTCGTTTCTAAGTTTGGCCATGCTGATCCTTGAGGGGGCCACTTATATAATTATTCCCCCTCTGTCTACCAATTAGGCTCTGCTTGTTTGTCTGCTGCCTCCTTTGCATGCTGTGTTTTCTCTGTATTTGGTAGGTGATGCTTTCCAGGGGCGGTTTTAGGATAGTGTAACCGGTTCAGCTGCACTGAGCACCGTGCTGCAGGGGTCGCCACAGCAGTGGTGTAGAACGGAGCTCAAGAGCCAAAGGGGCGCTGAATTTTAGCATCTTGCAGGGCGCCATCAAAATTGGAGAGCTCACAGTCTGCCACTGCTCTTTCAACCTCAGAATGCCCCAGCTGTAATTCTGCTGCTGGTTCATTTTGAAAACTGTCTTATTTTAATGAATTCTTTTTCATTCTGCAACAATCTGCATAATAAACAATATTTCTACATCATAATAGCAATGCACGTTCTTTGATATTACTCTCCGGTCTGGCATCTGAGGACCAATTCCTCTATGCAGGGTGGGCAGAGTGATACACCCCCCCTCCCCACTCCAACATATGTTGTTGGACTCTAACACCCATCAGCCCCACCCAGTGATCAGGGATGATGAGAGATGTAGTCAACCCCATCTGGAGGGCTACCCCTGTATAAAGTGCCCAGTGTAATATCCTCATAGAACAGTGTGACTTCAAGCTAAAGATTTCATTGCACGTGTGTTCCAATACACAGGCATACATGTGTGCTTATATGTAATGTGCAGTCAAAGACACGTGGCAACAAGCTGCCGCTAACTTGCTATAGAAAGAGAATTTGCTCAGGTATTTGATTAAAACAGATTCAGTTTTGCTTGGGGCTGGGAGTTAGTTTTTGTATTGCCCTTGCCCCACTTTACAAGGTTGTTGTGCGGATTATATACACTGCTAACTAAGTGCCTGGCGTTGTTATTGTTTTCAATATTTATAGATGGTTTTTCACCATAAAATGGTTTACAAATCAATAATAAAATGGCACATGTCAAATACTATGGGGTTTAAAACAGTAAAAAGCCACAGGTAAGAATGTGAAATTGGCTTGGTACAACTTACTTAAAGTGCCTCCTGGAATACAGGTATTGTATATATAAATGATAAACACAGTGGTACCTTGGTTCTCAAACTTAATCTGTTCTGGAAGTCCGTTCCAAAACCAAAGTGTTCCAAAACCAAGGTGCACTTTCTCATAGAAAGTAATGCAAAATGGATTAATCTGTTCCAGACTTTTAAAAACAACCCCTAAAACAGCAATTTAACATGATTTTTACTGTCTAACGCGACCATTGATCCATAAAATGAAAGCAATAAACAATATACTGCAGTCATGCATGCACGCAATCAATCAGTAGCTGAACTGGGTTCTACACAGTCACAAAAACTAAACAAAAAAGCCACAAAAATGCAAAATACAGACAGACCTCAGTCTAACACTCAAAACGGAAGCGTCACACTCAAAACGGAGCACATTCAGCTTCTGAAAAAGGTTCACAAATTGGAACACTCACTTCCGTGTTTGCAGTGTTTGGGTTCCAAGTTGTTTGAGTACCAAGGCGTTTGAGAACCAAGGTACCACTATACGATATATGTAGCGACAGTGGCCGCACCGCAGGAGTGGCTTCAACTGGCCGGTCTCAAACCTTCAGTGAGTTAATGACTTCCCCTGCATGCGAAGACAGGCTGTGGCAGATTGAGTGGAGAAGACCAATAGTGGGTCCAACAGTTAAGCAGGCAGTTTCTGCATGTGCTGTAGATGGAAGTAACGGCAGCTGAGGCTCATCAACCTGGGAAGGGAGCCCATCGAGGAGAAGGAAAACTATGATCCTGAACCTCTGCTGCCTTGCAGGATATCTTCAGGAGGAGAAAAGACCAAGGAGTAAACAAATCTGGAGTGGAGTTCCTAAGACAGTTGGATGGCACCTTGTACGCTTCCTTCCAGCAACTCCTGCAGCCAAGCTGGTGCCAAACCTCATCAGCAAGGCCGAGAGGCAGTCCCGGACCTCAGTGGACACTACTAGACTTGTCCCCAGAGAGGTGCTGCTTATGCAGCGGTTTGGCTTTACCTCCAGAGGCACTGTCTTGAGACAGATGGATGCAGACAGTGAAGTTGGCTTCCTTTTGAAGAGTTATCCAGAATGTGTATCTACCATTTGGACTCTTTTAGAAGTTTACATAATTGTATATCCATCGTTATAAGGGACGTGGGTGGGGCTGTGGTCTAAACCTAGGGCTTGCTGATCGGAAGGTTGGCTGTTCGAATCCCTGCGACGGGGTAAGCTCCCGTTGCTCAGTCCCTGCTCCTGCCAACCTAGCAGTTCGAAAGCACGTCAAAGTGCAAGTAGATAAATAGAGGTACCACTGTGGTGGGAAGGTAAACGGCATTTCCATGCGCTGCTCTGGTTTGGTCAGAAGCGGCTTAGTCATGCTGGCCACATGATCCAGAAAAACTGTCTGCGGACAAACGCCGGCCAGTAAAGCAAGATGAGCGCCGCAACCCCAGAGTCGTCTGTAACTGGACTCAACTGTCAGGGGTCTTTCACCTGTCTTATATATCCATTGTTAGTATATACTTTGAATTATAAACAAGACATTTGCCATTTCATTTCATGTTCTTGAAAGCGGGTACCCTCTAGATGTTGCTGGACTAGAGCTCCAGACACGCTCTCCAATTGCTGGCCATGCTGGTTGGGACTGATGGGAGTTGGAGGCAAGCTGCACCTGGTGGGGAAAGGCTATGTTACTGAAATACTGACTTCTCTCTCTGTGTGTGTATGTGTTTTGGTTGGAAAGCCTAGCTCTTGCATTTGCAAGAAGAGGGAGAAAGAAAGGTGCCCACCAGATGTTTTGGACTACAACTCCCATCAGCCCCAGCTAGCACAGCTGATGGGAATTGTAGTCCAAAGGGGATCAGGTTGGCAGAGACTGGGTGATAGTAATGTGCATATTGTGAGTCTTTTGTTCTTTCTCCACTTAGTAAACTGGTTAGATCACAGTCGAACGTTTCGGGAGCAAGGAGTGGACGAGAACGAGACGCTGCTGCTGAGACGCAAATTCTTCTACTCGGACCAGAATGTGGACTCGAGAGACCCTGTTCAACTAAATCTGCTTTATGTTCAGGTATGCTAGAGCTGGAATCAAGAAATCCCTCTCCAAGCCCTACTCTCCTTGCCAGCTAGCCCAACTTCAGAACAGAAAGAAGCCTTTGAGCTACAGTTCAGACATACATGTTTATCACTTGTTCATAGCAACATCCAGGGGTGACTTACAAGTGTGAATACCAAGGGGCTGGATTTTCTAATAGGCCAGGAAAGGAATGTTCTTTGTTTCTGTAGAACAGGCCAAATGGAAGGTGTGCTGCACTATATCTTTCTCTCCTTTATGTAATCCATGAAGGGTTAAGTTCATGCTTCCATTTCAGAGCTTCCTAGGAGGCAAATCAGACAATTTTAAGATAAGTTGACTGTTGGCTGGTATAGATAAGTTCTTCAGCTAATAAGGTACTTTTATTTCCGCTAGCTGCAAAATAAGATAAGGGGGCCTTTTTGAATCATTTTAATGCTAAATGTTAGGGGGAAGTGTTAAACTAAAGGAATTTTCTAAATCCTGTCTATTTGTATTCTGAGGGTTTATCCCTGCCGTATTGGACCAACATTTTTGCCCTCTGTGTTTTGCACATAGGTGCTTTATGTTTATATTATGATGTCTGTTGGCTATAGACAATAAGACTTGACAACTGCATGGATGTGTGAACATGCTGTCCCAAATCAAGTACAGATAGCATTTCCTCATGCGCGCGCACACACACACACCCCGCATATCCTCTCACATTCCCTGAACTACAAAGCTATTGTCTTTGTTGTTGTTTCATCTTTATATTTTACAATGGTACCTCGGGTTACATACGCTTCAAGTTACAGACGCTTCAGATTACAGACTCCACCAACCCAGAAATATTACCTCGGGTTAAGAACTTTGCTTCAGGATGAGAACAGAAATCGTGTAGCAGCGGTGCAGCGGCAGCAGGAGGCTCCATTAGCTAAAGTGGTACCTCAGGTTAAGAACAGTTTCAGGTTAAGAACGGACCTCCAGAACGAATTAAGTTCAGTAAAGAGCTGTTCCACAGTGGAATTTGCTGCCAAGGAGTGTGGTGGAGTCTCCTTCTTTGGAGGTCTTTAAGCAGAGGCTTGACAACCATATGTCAGGAGTGCTCTGATGGTGTTTCCTGCTTGGCAGGGGGTTGGACTCGATGGCCCTTGTGGTCTCTTCCAACTCTATGATTCTATGATTCTTAACCTGAGGTACCACTGTATTAAGATGTTACAATGGGGTACACAAAGAGAAGAGTGAAAACTCACTGGGGAAAGCAAGTGTGTCAAGCTAGAGTCCCTATTTAATAGTACTGCATAGTGCTATTTCCCCACGCTTTGGAGCCCCTGGGAAGCTCAGCAAAACTGCTGCCCCTGGAACTGGGAGTGGAGAATGCAGCTGAATGGGACACAACTGTGGGCAGCCTGAGGAAGTGCCATCCACCTTGGGCCTGTCCATAAACAGCAAGTCTAGCGTGGGAGACTAGGGTGATGTCCGCTGTTTCCAGGAACTCTTCTCATTGTGAGATTTTTGTGAGATGAGAGTTTCTTTGGACCCTGGCTGAGAACCCAGAGGCTGAGTGGGAGTGTATGCCTGAAGATGATAGAGATGATAGATGATAGATAGATAGATAGATAGATAGATAGATAGATAGATAGATATAAAAGTTAGTATTCATGCAACACTTTTACATTTTTTGAAATATTTTATTTAAATTGTCTCTTGTAGCTTCAGTTTTTTGTACTCCACTTAGATATATTTTCAATATATTAAATGGTATAGAAATTAAATAATTAATCAAATAATAAAAAATATTCCAGATAACACCTAATGCTCTTCACCTCCATGTCAGTATTTACAAAGCTGTGTACAGCTCTGCTGTTTCCCCAGAAACAGCTAAACAACTAAAAAGTTGTTTTTTAAACTTGCTACGTGTCTTTCAGTGGTGCATTCAGATGTGAGCCATCAAGTGACATCATCAGATGATGCAATACCAAGCCATAGCGCTTTTGCACAGCCCCTGTTTATTTCAGTGGGGTTTATGTAGCAGAGCTTACCAGTAATCAAGAACCATTAGAAGGTGCCTTATTCCAGGACTGAGGCCAATATCTAGCTCCATCACATTTGCTATGACTGGCGGATCTTTGGCATCCAGGTGTCAGAGGCCAGGAGTCTCCATTCTCTTCAGGTGATGAAGCAGACACATGACATGGACTCTTTCTTCACTTGCTTTCCAGGCTCGTGATGATATTCTGAATGGTTCCCATCCGGTGTCGTTTGAGAAAGCGTGTGAATTTGGAGGTTTCCAAGCGCAGATCCAGTTTGGGCCTCATGTTGAGCACAAGCACAAACCTGGATTTTTAGAGTAAGTTGGTCCAACGATCTTTACACATTGGGTTAAACTGTTGTGTGCTGCCTCGATAGCTCTTCCAGCCCAGTGGTTTTCAGGCTGTGTTCTGAAAAGTTGGGGTAAGATCCCACAAAAACAGATCTGAGGTTTCTTGTTGAGAAAGCAGGTAATGGTGTTATAAAGCTCTCGATGAGAATTTCAGCAAAGGCCAGCAGTTGCCACTGCTCCTTCACAGTGTGCCCTCTCAGTCTAGACCTAGGCACCCAGTAAAGTGAGGTGGTAGAGACCTGTGGTAGTGGAGAGGACCATATCAGTTTAGACTGGAGGCAGGGGAACATCCTTTGGAAGACCTTCTTATGTACATCCAGGAACCCAAGATTGAGGAGCACTGATTTAGGTACCTGGTTCCCTCCAGCTGCTTTGGATTACAGCTCCCACCAGCCCCATCCAGCAAAAACCTAAGATGCTGTGCTTGACAGGAATATAGCCACGCTGCTAAGGATTATGGGAGTTGTAGTCCAACAACATCCGGAGGGCAGAAGATTGGTGAAGGCTGCTCTAAACAGAACACTAGCATGGCAAGGAGAGAGGGATAGACTAGAACCTTGATCCTTCATGTGCTAATTTCTCTTCTTGCTGGGAATTCCTTGCTTTAGTTTTACTGTTATTTCACCCGTCAAGCTTCTGTGCAGTTGTGTGCTGTTTCTGTAGAAAATATTTCAGTGGAATGACTGAAAATCTTCTTTCCCACCAAGGGGAACACTGTGGCTCTCAATCCAGCATCTGCAGCAAGAATAATATTCACAGCAATCTCTGCCAGTGGTGGTATTGTCTGTTGTTTCCTTTAAGAAATGACAGGCAGCACAGAGGGAAAAACCGAAGGGTCTGTTCTGATGAAGCAGGGAGCCTTCATGAGCCATGAGTGGAGATTTGTCCAGAACAACTTGCCTCTTCCTTTTCCCCCCATGCAACTATTCAAAGGCTAAAGCAGTGTTTTTGCATGATCTGTGGGTTGGGTTTTTTTTCCTGAAAAAGAAAAACCAAGGTACTGTACCAGCAAGTGCCCTTTCTTTCTGTAGCTGGCGAACGCTCCTTTGCACACCCAGAGTCTTCCCTAACATGCAAATATGAGTACTTCAGCAAACAATACGCAGGGTAGTGATATAATAACAAAATGCATGTGTGTGACCTTGCAGATTTGAGGCCTGCCTTAACTCATAGTGGAACTCCAGGTACCTAGCAGTGGTCGTGGGCTGTTGCTGCCCTGTGTCACCTTTTCGATTTTGATTGTTGCGCTTGAACAGCAGAATAATTCATATGGCTGCTACAGATGTTAAAACACTCTCTCAACACGGGAAGGAACAAAAGATGATGACATAGATTGCCTTTGTATTTAAATACATTTAAATAATGTAATTGCATAATAATTGAATTTTTGTATCTCTCTGAAGAGAAGTGGTTCCCTTCAGTGGCATAAGCATTCTGCTCAGAGTTCAAATTAAAAAGAGCTGATGGATGATTTCTTGGGGGCGGGGGTGTTCTCTCTGCCCTTTCCCCACTCTGTACAAATGATTTCCTTTTAATTGGATGGAGTCATTCTGAAGGCTGATGTTATACTTAACCATCATTTCCAAAGGAACAGAAGGCAGTTCATTGTGCTTTTCTGCTGAGCCATTTTACCTTAATGAAGGGGTCTCCCTGGGTTTTTCATACATCCCTTTCGGGTATGAACAGTAAGTAATGAAGCCTTGAGTTAAGGCAAAGCAACAAGGGACAGTGTCAAGAAGGGTCCCCTTCACAGCTTTCTTACCAGTCATTTATGGGCAGTGAACGTCTACAGCAAGGGCTGCTTCACACACACCCTTGGTTTGCCAACCAAGTGTACACACAACATAGACCAATTGCAGCTCCCTGATTATTGTATCTGGGAGATACATACATTTGCTTTCCAACATCCATTTGTTGCCCTCATAGAGCCTGAGAAGAGCCTGACAGGGGAATCTGAGCAAAGGCCCAACTAGTCCAGCATCCTGTTCTCATGGTGGCCAGCCAAAGGTCAAGCAGACCACAAGCTCATTTGTGATTTCCAGAGACTGGTATTCAGAGGTAGAACATAGCCGCCATGGCTAGTAGCCATTAAAAGCTTTGTCCTTCTTCATGAATTTGTCTAACCCCATTTTGAAGACATCCAAGATGGTGGCCATCACTGAATCTTTTGGGACTGAATTCCATAGTCTGGCTTTTGGCTGTTTAGAATTTCCCAGCATTCATCTTCGTTAGATGGCTGCATGAAATATAATGTTATGAGAGAGGAGGAAGAACCCCTCTCCATCCACCATCTCCAATGCCATGAGTTATTTTGTACACCTCTGTCTTGTCCCCTCTTTGGTAAACAAAGTCCCAAACATTGATACCTTTCAACATATTCACACTTTGTATATTGCCATGCTTTTGTGCAGCTGCCATTCACATGAATGGGGCTCGCAGATTAAACCACATTGGTGAATTTTACCCTGTGTTAATTGATAGAAAAGGGGCACTATTTAGGTTTTCCTCATACAGGTACATGAATTATGAAACCAGTGGTGACGGTTTCTACCTATTGGATGCATGCGCAATGACACACCCAGAGTTGTTGCTTGCTGGGAACTGCTGACCACTTCCCCCTGTGGTGAGCAGCGTAATTGCAGCCTCTTGGGGAAAAACCTTCTAGATCTGCCCTGACTCCACACACTCAGACTGGACTGGTAGACAGGAAGGAAGATAAAGCTCCTCCTTTTTTTCTCTGAGCTTGTTTGTGCAACAAGGTCTATCTGAGTTCTAGCTAGTCTGGCATTTCTGCTCTTCAGACCTGACTTTTGGCTTCTTCTCTGACTTTGCCTCCTGGTTGTCCTCAGATCCTGATTGCCATTTAGTCCTGGCTGCCTCTCTGATTCTCTCCAAACCACTTGCCAGCACCCAGCCCTGACATTGCTGAGTCATTTTAAAGTGCTATGGTTATTAAAATAACTTGGTCATAGGCATTACTGTAATAGACATCTTCTCCCATACAAACATACCTCTGCTTTTAAATTGGCATCACGGGTCCTCCTCTTCACCCCCTTGTTGCATGAAATCAGATGGGCCGGGTACAAGAGACAGGTCCTTTTAGTGGTGGCCCCAAAATTGCAGAGTGCCCTCCCTGTAGCAGTCTGCTTGGTTCCCTCTGTGAAATAGCCATCATAGAAATTCACTGTCTTTGAATGGTGGATTATAAATATTTGAAATAATAAATGAATAGTTACCGTATTTTTCGCTCTATAACACGCACCCGACCATAACACACACATAGTTTTTAGAGGAGGAAAATCCGTAGGCATGCCACCCATAGGCATTCCCTCCATAACACACACAGACATTTCCCCTTACTTTTTAGGAGGAAAAAAGTGAGTGTTATGGTGCAAAAAATACGGTAATTAAAGGCAAAAACTCTTAAGAAAGCTGCAGCATGGAGCCCATCATCTTCCACCCTTTCAGTAATTATTATTAAGCCTGCAAAGAGAATCTAGTTTTGCCTTGAGCACTGAAGTGTCTTGAACCAGCCTGCCATTGACTTGCCACCAAATTTCATCAGTACCAGAGTTCTGGCTGAATTTTGTTCTTCATCAATACTGCTATTCCAAGCCTGGAGTTGAAATCTATCATGTGATACATGAGGAGGTCCTCAGTGTTTCTAGTGCTTAAAACCTGTGATAGAAGACACGGTCTGACTTGGAATTCTAATAATAGAGGGGTGGAGAATGAATTATCCATGTTCTCAGAGACCCATTCATTATCACAGAGGTCCTGTGGCTAAGCTGTAGTTCAGATGGTGGAACTGAGGCCAAGGGCACATTCCACCAGGAAACAGTGTGTTCTCACTCATGCACGTCAGGTACACACACGGTCAAGGCAGGTTTCTGGATGCAGCACCACGGATAGCTCCAACTGAGCAACAAAGCCTGGAGGTTAACTGAAGCCTGTGGAGTCTCCTTCCTCCAGCCCATTTTCCCAAGCTCCACCCACTTGGTCTGAAGACTGGATCTTACATGACTGACCACAAGCCTGAAGATGAGCTCCTTTATATGACCTCTGCACTGATGGGCAGATATGGGAGGCATGTGACTCCAGTGAGTTGTGTTCAGAAGACAGCATGTCTCAGACTCTGCAGGCTCTGGGTTGCCAGCCTCAGCCTCCATGAAGTCCAAACCACTGGCCTCAGGCACTGTTGGGTATGAACCACCAGCATCAGAAGCCCTACCCAGTTCCATAACTGGTGATGGAGCAGCCCCAGACTTGGCCAACTCTGCCACATCTGATTCTTGAGTTCAAGGCAGGGCCATGACACCGTCCTGTCGCACAGCTCTGCTTCATTTTCATGGGACTTGTGTAGGCTTATAAGTGGAAGGAAGATGTACTTTGCATGTTTGACCTCAAGCACTGTCATGCTTTAGTGAAGACCTGCCACTGAAATTCAGCAGTTTAAGAATTCTGGTCAAATGTTGATGGAAATCCTAGCAATCATGCCGAAATACGTACATTCATCCACTGAATTTGCTGTGCTGCTTTGGTCTTAATTGTGAAGTTTCTAATGCAACAGCCCATAAACAGGAAAAGTACCTGAGAGAGCACCTTCCCCGTTGCCAGCTGACCTCCTTGTTATGATCAACAGGAGATGCCTTGCTTGGGAATCCATCCATAGCTGAAGCTAGGCACATAATAGCACAAGACAGGGCCTTCTTGGTAGTGACACCCCACTTATGGATGTCCTCCCAGCAGATATTCTATATGCCTCCACAGTGGATACATTTACATGCCAATTGAAAACATTTTGTTTATCCAGGCATTTGATTCATAATTCCTTTGGCGTGTGGTCCCTTTAGGTATCTACGCTGCTGCTCTACTGTATTTTAATGTAGTGTAACAGTTTTTCTTCAGACAGTTGTTTTAGTGATTTATTATGGGAAGGTGCCCTGTGCTCCATACTGGAGGAGGAGACTTTTAATGACTAAACAAGTGAATAAAATTGTTTTTAAAATGGTATGAAAACAATACTAAAAAATAAAAGTTCCATTGGGAAAAATGAAGTATGTTATATGGATCTCAAAATCACAATACTCGTTCAGGTTCTTTGACGTTTTCTAATTGCTGTCCTTCAGCTTCCCCCAGGAACCTCAAGGGGGAGGGGGCCACCTACGCAGTTAAATAATAATGATGATATTGAGGCCATGAGAGAACAGAATCTGCTGAAACTCCAGTGGGCAGGTGGGTTTTCAGTGCCTCATGGCACTGGAACAGAATGGATCTGAATCCTTCCTGTGGGCTCCTCGCACATGGCTGACTTGGTGGTGGCGACTTTGAGAGGTGCCAGGTGCCCACCGAGGAGCTGGGTGGGTGAGCTCCCTATTGGCTGCTTGCTCTCCTCCCCAACTCAGTTAGGTTTCTGAGGTGGATTCCCCTGAATGGCTGCCTTTGAAGGGGAGGGGAGGAGGAGCCAATCAGGAAAGAGGGAGGCTGCCAAGGAGTCTAGGAGCCATATTAACAAATGGTTGACGTCCACTTCGCTTGGAAAATGAGGCAGAGGCGGTTGTCTCTTCATTAAACTGTGGCTCTCTGTTTTTTCCAGCCTAAAAGAATTCCTTCCGAAAGAATACATCAAGCAAAGAGGAGCTGAAAAGAGGATATTTCAGGTGATTAAGAATGCTTTATATAGATATGTGGTATTTCTCTTTTGCTTTCATAACCCTGTGTGTTCTCTTTGGCAATAAACTAGCACCAACTCAAGTGTAAAAGAAGCAGACGGCTTTTCCCCCTTTGGCAAACTTGCTCTCCTAATTCAGATTTTGTGTGTGGTTGGAAGATTTCCTTGCTTTTTATAGTGTGTTCTTCAAGAAATGAGCATGTTTTAGCAGTTCTCAGTTGTAATGTGGAATGCACAAAGCAGAGCGTTTGAAGGGGGGAAGATGGTTATGTAAGGGCTTTTGTGGTCCTTTTGTCCACATAGCCCCCTCGGTCATTGCCCACTCGCTGAACCCTACCTGCTGCTTCTTGTCTTCTCTCCTAATGAGGTCTGTGGGCTCATTGAGGACGTTCAGGTGGTGGGGCTCAAAAGGCGCTCGTTCAAATAGTAAACTTCTGTAATAGGTGCTGGTGGGGCAGATCTGGCTAGCAAAGCCCTAATTTGCCAGTGTCAAAGGACATTTTAGTTCCAAAGGGGGCTTAGATCTTAGAACTTCTTTCGGTGAAGCTTCACTGGGAATGACCCTGGATGGAGAAACGGGAGTTAGAACTGTCCAAAAAGGAATGGCAGCAACCCAAGTGGCTTGACTACTATAGACCCTTTGGGAAAGCCCAGAGCCCATGGAGCTCTGGAGCTTAACTGCTGTAACATTACCCTAATAAAAGAGGTTTTCGGCAAATCTAGGCATACATTCCTGAGAGACCCAGAGCAGAAAGGGGGATAAGGTGCCAGAACTGTATAAATCAGCATTGACATATATATTGGGATCAGCCGTAGCTCTGCAGTAGAACGCCAGCTCTGCATGCAGAGGGTCCCAGGATCAGTCTTCATTGACATATCCAGATACAGCTGCCGGGGGGGACAACGGGGACCCAGGAGAGATGCTGCCAGTCAGTGTAGCCGATACTTGAGCTAGATGGACACAACAGTCCGACTCAGCGTAAGCCAGCTTCCTAATGTTCCTGTATCCTTTTTCTGCTTTTCATTCGGCACAGACATCATCCACCTTTGGTTAGTGGCATCCAGGAAGATGCCCAGTGTCAGTTTAATTTATTGCAGCCCGTTTTGGAAAGAGCCGACAGCAGAAAATGAGCGCGATCCTGCTAGCGTGAGAAAATGTCATTGCACATGCTAATATCTCAGCATTGGAATGTCACGGGAATCCCAGAGAGTAATGCAGGCTGACACACACACACACACACACACACACACACACACACGCTTTCACAGATTACGGCTGTGCTTTTGGAAAGAAAAGGGCAATTCAGTGGAAGCAGCTGGGCTCCCCCCCCCCAATTGTTTCATTTCTGTTAGAATAAAAACAGCAAATATTTTTGCCGGGTCTTTCTCTCTGACATTGGTAGAAGAAGGGAAGGGGTTTAAGGGTGGTATAGGAATTGTGGGCTGGCAGGCAGAAGATCTTCCAGAAATGTGGGTGGAGCAAAACCGACACTTGGAACAGAGAGACGCAAGTGTGGAGTCCGGTCAGGTGAGTTTAGATTGTGCAGAAGTAAAGGTGGAATGGGGATTGTGAGTTTGACTGAGGGCACACTGGGAATTGGGATAGGAAGAGATTCCCCCTCGAGGGGCAGGGAAGGTTTGGTCCAACCTTCAGTGGAGCTAAATTGTAGGAATGGCTGGTTTGCCATCGTGGTGGAAGCAGTAAGACTACATCTAATAAATTGGAAGGTGTTTCATAGTTTTTCTTGTCCCTCTTCTGGGCCAGCCCTGCCATAAGGCAGAATGAGGCAAGTGCCTCAGGCAGCTGGCTTCGAGTGTTGTGAAATTAAATTGACATTTGACTTACGGTGTTCGCATTTTTACTCCCAGGAGGAGGTGTTTTGTGGGGTTTTCTGCTTCAGGTGCCAAAATAGCAGCCAGCCTTCAGGATGATGGTAGGGAAATGTGCTCTTCTGCCTCTGGCTACAAAATGACTTGGGCTGGGCCATTCGGTTTGCTGTTGGAATCCGGGCAGGTGGAATTATTTTTTTCCATTTTGTATAAAACCCCAGCCAGCCCTGATCTCTTGAGGGACAGAGGAGGCTACAGATTGCGAATGAATAAATAAAAACGTCAAGAGGTTGGACATTCTCATGGATGATCTTTGTTTTGACTCCTTTCTGTTTCAAAACCTTTGGGCAGAGGCTAAGAGGCCATCATGGCTTAACAACAACAAAAAGTGCATGTGACTTATTTTTCCTCATAGTTTTTTTATGATAACAAAAATCAATTGGCGGCTCTTTGCAGGAACACAAAAACTGCGGTGAGATGACAGAAATCGAAGCTAAAGTGAAATACGTGAAGTTGGCTCGGTCTCTGAGGACGTACGGAGTGTCTTTTTTCCTTGTTAAGGTAGGAGGGGCTTGTTTTCAATTCAGTTTTCATTGCTTATAATGAATGGCTGACCCATAGAAGAAGCTGGTGCATGATTTTTCCCAAGTCAGAAGACTTATGGTTCCCTGTAAGATGTAAGAATTAATGAAGATTAATGAATTGGTAGGATTGTATCTGAAGCGGGGGAGAATGCGTGTGTGTGTGTGTGTATGTGTGTGTGTTTAAAAAATGAATTGTTTTTTGCAAAGAAGTTAAAATAAATCATGGCAGTGGTCCTTAAACATTGTGGTATTTTATTTTTTAATTAAATATTTTTGGGGTATGACCAGGTTCAGCTCAAAGCTCATGGGCTGCTTCTGAGCCACTCATATAATAATAATTTATTATTTGTACCCCGCCCATCTGGCTGGGTTTCCCCAGCCACTCTGGGCAGCTTCCATAGAAACCAAAAATACACTAAAATATCACAGATTAAAAACTTCCCTGAACAGGGCTGCCTTAAGATGTCTTCTGAATGTCCGGTAGTTATTTATCGCTTTGACATCTGATGGGAGGGCATTCCACAGGGCGGGCGCCACTACCGAGAAGGCCCTCTGCCTGGTTCCCTGTAGCTTTGCTTCTCGCAATGAGGGAACTGCCAGAAGGCCCTCAGCGTCCGGGCAGAACGATGGGGGTGGAGACGCTCCTTCAGGTATACTGGGCCGAGGCCGTTTAGGGCTTTAAAGGTCAACACCAGCACTTTGAATTGTGCTCGGAAACGTACTGGGAGCCAATGTAGGTCTTTCAAGACCGGTGTTATGTGGTCTCGGCGGCCGCCCCCAGTCACCAGTCTAGCTGCCGCATTCTGGATTAGTTGTAGTTTCCGAGTCACCTTCAAAGGTAGCCCCACGTAGAGTGCATTGCAGTAGTCCAAGCGGGAGATAACTAGAGCATGCACCACTCTGGCGAGACAATCCGCGGGCAGGTAGGGTCTCAGCCTGCGTACCAGGTGGAGTTGGTAGATAGCTGCCCTGGATACAGAATTGACCTGCGCCTCCATGGACAGCTGTGAGTTCAAAATGACTCCCAGGCTGCGCACCTCATCCTTCAGGGGCACAGTTACCCTATTCAGGACCAGGGAGTCCTCCACACCAGCCTGTCCCCCCAAAACAGTACTTCTGTCTTGTCAGGATTCAACTTCAATCTATTAGCCGCCATCCATCCTCCAACCGCCTCCAGGCACTCACACAGGACCTTCACCGCCTTCACTGGTTCTGATTTGAAAGAGAGGTAGAGCTGGGTATCATCTGCATATTGATGGACACCCAGTCCAAACCCCCTGATGATCTCTCCCAGCGGCTTCATATAGATGTTAAAAAGCATGGGGGAGAGGACAGAACCCTGAGGCACCCCACAAATGAGAGCCCAGGGGTCTGAACACTCATCCCCCCCACCACTTTCTGAACACGGCCCAGGAGGAAGGAGCGAAACCACTGTATAACAGTGCCCCCAGCTCCCAGTCCCTCTAGACGGTCCAGAAGGATGTTATGGTCGATTGTATCAAAGGCCGCTGAGAGATCCAGCAGAACTAGGAAACAGCTCTCACCTTTGTCCTTGGCTCGCCGGAGATCATCAACCAGCTAGACCAAGGCAGTTTCAGTCCCATGATGAGGCCTGAATCCCGATTGGAAGGGATCCAAATGGTCCGCATCCTCCAGGCGTGCCTGGAGTTGTTCAGCAACCACGCGCTCAATCACCTTGCCCAAGAATGTAAGATTTGAGACTGGGCGATAGTTGGCCATCGTGGCCGCATCTAAAGATGGTTTTTTAAGAAGCGGTTTAATAACCACCTCTTTCAGCGGATCTGGGAATGTTCCCTCACAGAGGGAAGCATTCACCACCCCGCAGAGCCCATCGCCCAGCCCTTCCCTGCTTGCTTTTATTAGCCAGGATGGGCAAGGATCAAGGAGACAGGTGGTTGGTTTCACGCATCCAAGCAGCCTGTCCACATCCTCGGGGGTAACGGATTGAAATTGATTCCATGCAACTTGACCAGACAGGGCTCTAGCACTCTCCCGCCCCAGCCCTGCTCCCACGGTGGTGTCTAGCTCCTTCCGAATATGAGTGATTTTATCTGCAAAAAACTTTGCAAAATTGTTGCAGGAGATCTTGGGGTCTTTACAAAGCCCCAGTGGTAAAGGTGGTTCCGTTCTCAACCAGATCTACCTTTAAGGCGTGATTTGAGGATGAAATTTGAGGGTGGGAGTGAGGATCCTGCATGCTGTCCTGAGCTCATTAGAGAAAGAATATGATTATTTTAAAAGTACTCAACATATAAATTAACTGACAGCCAGGGGTTCCTTTGGAGCTTCAACAGCAGCTGCTATTGCTTTTTAATTTTTATTTATTTAAACAAGAACATATACTTCAGTAACATACAAGAATAAAGAAATGAAGAAAAGCAATACAGCTGAATGAAAATTAAACAAACACACACATGCGTATGAATTTGGACCGTTTCATTCACATTCCCTGAAAAAACCTGCCCTATTATTGCTGGGGGTGATGGTAACATTTTTTAAAAAGATGCGTTTTATTTTCAAATATTAGGATATATTCTCCCTTAAAGCCGAAAAGTCACTAGGAATTTCAGATAGCAGCATATTTCACAGCAGGCATTTGAACATTGTTCACCATGTTCTTTCAAACCAGCCTGCCAAGGGAAGATTTATACACAAAGAGGAAAACGTCTCTTGCAGGATGCTCAGTATTGTGACTTAATTAAGTGATGCTTCTTTCAAATACTGAGAATTCTTAGAGGTTCTAAAGATAGGTGGCTTCAGGCCAGCAGCAGCCCAGGCAGTAGGAACACAACCATTTGGATAATTACTTGTCTGCAGTGACATGCTGGGCTGTGTTAAATTAAAAATGCCTATTAAATTCCTTAGACTTGTTTTAGTACTGACGAAAGCAATTTGTCATTCATTTGTTTCAGTAGCCATGCTGCGTGTTGTATAGCTGTGATAAATGTGTGAAGGAAGGCCATGGCAGTATCTGGGGCTTGAGTTACTGAAGCACAATCCAGCCCCTTGGGAGCGCAGGGATCTGCTGCTTCTGCACCCCTGATAGGTGGCCAACGACCTTTGCTTAAAAGACTCTAGCCAAGGAGAGCCTTCCTCCTTCCAAGACTGACTGTTCCACCGTCCAATACCACGGAAGGAGGGCTTCCAGCTGCCCCGCCCCCTTAGAACACAAGAAGAGCCTGCTGGATTGGGCCAAAGGACCAAAGAGTCCAGCCTCCGGGTCTCACAGGGGCCAGACAGATGATGATGATGATGATGATTTATTTATACCCTGCCCATCTGGCTGAGTTTCCCCAGCCACTCTGGGCGGCTTCCAATCAAGTGTTAAAAACAATACAGCATTAAATAATAAAAACTTCCCTAAAGAGGGCTGCCTTCAGATGTCTTTTAAAGACAAGATAGCTGCTTATTTCCTTCACATCTGAAGGGAGGGCGTTCCAGAGGGTGGGCACCACTACCGAGAAGGCCCTTTGCCTGGTTCCCTGTAACCTCACTTCTTGCAATGAGGGAACCGCCAGAAGGCCCTCAGCGCTGGATCTCAGTGTCCGGGCTGAACGATGGGGGTGGAGACGCTCCTTCAGGTATACAGGACCGAGGCCGTTTAGGGCTTTAAAGGTCAGCACCAACACTTTGCATTGTGCTCGGAAAGATACCGGGAGCCTATGCAGATCTCTCAGGACCAGTGTAATGTGGTCCCGGCAGTCACTCCCAGTCACCAGTCTAGCTGCCGCATTCTGGATTAATCAGTGAGACCTACAAGCAGGACCTCCAGCAGCTTCTTTTTTTTAATATATTTATTAGAATTTCCAATTATTACAAACAAAAAGAAAAAAGCAAACATAAAAAAACACATAAATTTCCCAACTTATTTTCTATAACATATTTCCCCGACCTCCTCATACCTCCCCTTCTTGTATATCCAGTTCAAATTATTTATACAGCAAATCCTTGTCTCAAAGCATTACAGCTTAAAAAGAAAAATGAAAAAGAAAACATCTTATTTTCTCTTAAATTATTGTAACTTTAAATAAAAAAAACCATTTTATCAAATTCCTTTTGCCATTACAGCTAGAAACAACTTGGTTTCAATCCAACATCATTCAGCATTCCTTAATTTTACAATATTTTTGTAAATAGTCCTTGAATTATTTCCAATCTTCTTCTGCCGACTCTTCTCCCTGGTCACGGATTCTGCCAGTCATTTCTGCCAGTCCCATACAGTCAATCAGCTTCATCTGCCATTCTGCCAAAGTGGGCAAATCTTGCATCTTCCAATACTTTGCAATAAGTATTCTTGCTGCTGTCGTTGCATACATAAAAAAAGTTCTATTCCAGCAGCTCCAGCAGCTTCCAGCAACTGGCATTCAGAAGAATGCTGTCTCTGACCATGGAGGCACAGCAGAGCCACCATGGCTAGTAGCCACTAGTAGCCCTCCCTGCTTCTAGGAACCTTGTAAGGAATTGGTGCAAGAGAGGGGCTGTGTGTAACACGATGGGAGGAGTTTCTTTCTAATTGGCACTGCCAACAGGGCTGTGACTCTTAGGGAAACTGAGGCAGACATTTGATCCAATTAACTTGATCCTTTGGATTTATGTATAAGCTAAACAAGCTATAGCTTCGGGTCCCACTCTCTTGGGGGCCCCCCAAAAAAATTAAAGGGAAAAAAAATACTGGATGTACATTTCCAACATATAATAATAATAATAATAATAATAATAAATTTTATTTATATCCCGCCCTCCCCAGCCGAAGCCGGGCTCAGGGCGGCTAACAACACTAAAATAGTGCAACATTATAAAACATCATAAGAATTAATTAAAATCAAAATTGATGGCAACCATAAACTAAAGTATTGTAAAGATTGCCAAAGGAGGGAGTCAGGCTGTGCCCTGGCCAAAGGCCTGGTGGAACAGCTCTGTCTTGCATGCCCTGCGGAAAGATGTCAAGTCCTGCAGGGCCCTTGTCTCTTGTGACAGAGCGTTCCACCAGGTTGGAGCCGCAGCCGAAAAAGCCCTGGCTCTCGTTGAGGCCAGTCTAACCTCTCTGTGGCCTGGGACCTTCAAGATGTTTTTATTTGAGGACCGTAAGTTCCTCTGTGGGGCATACCAGGAGAGGCGGTCCCGTAGATACGAGGGTCCTAGGCCGTGTAGGGCTTTGAAGGTTAAAATCAGCACCTTAAACCTGATCCTGTACTCCACCGGGAGCCAGTGCAGCTGGTATAGCACCGGATGAATGTGATCCCGCAGTGAAGACCCCGTAAGGAGTCTCGCTGCAGCATTCTGCACCCGCTGGAGTTTCTGGGTCAGTCTCAAGGGCAGCCCCACGTAGAGCGAGTTACAATAATCCAGTCTGGAGGTGACCGTCGCGTGGATCACAGTGGCTAGGTCAGGGCGAGAGAGGTAAGGAGCCAACTGCTTAGCTTGGCGGAGATGAAAAAATGCCGCCTTTGTTATAGCTGCAATCTGCGCCTCCATGGAGAGGGAGGTATCGAAGATTACACCCAAACTCTTAACGGACGGTGCTGGCACTAATTGCACCCCCGCAAGAGATGGGAGTTGCCCCCTCAATCCCATATCGTCCCGTCCCAGCCAGAGGACCTCTGTCTTCGAAGGATTTAACTTCAACCGGCTCCCACGTAACCATCCAGCCACAGCTTCCAAGCATCTGATCAGTGAGTCTGGGGCCGAGTCAGGATGGCCATCCATCAACAGATAGAGTTGGGTGTCATCAGCATACTGATGGCAGCCCAGCCCAAAACTCCGGACAAGCTGGGCGAGGGGGCGCATAAAGATGTTAAAAAGCATCGGGGAGAGAATCGCACCCTGAGGCACTCCACACACCAAGGAGTGGCGGGATGACAGTTCCCCCCCAAGCGCCACCCTCTGTCCCCGACCAGAGAGAAACGAGCGCAGCCATTGAAGGACTGTGCCCTGGATCCCCACGTCGGCGAGGCGGTGGTCCAGAAGTTCGTGATCAACCATGTCGAAAGCTGCTGACAGATCTAGAAGAATCAGCAGCCCCGACCCGCCTCGATCCAGCTGTCTACGAAGATCATCTGTTAGGGCGACCAGAGCCGTCTCGGTCCCATGACCAGCGCGGAAGCCGGACTGGAATGGATCCAGAGCCGATGTTTCATCCAGAAACCTACCAAGCTGTTCAGCAACCGCTCTCTCAATCACCTTACCCAGGAATGGAAGATTCGAAACTGGGCGGTAATTGGATAGATCTAAGGGATCTAATGATGTTTTCTTTAAGAGCGGACGCACCACTGCCTCCTTCAGTTCCCCTGGGAATGTCCCGGTGCCAAGGGACAAATTGATGATATCCCCCAGGGGGGCCCGCACCTCGTCTGGACATGCTCTAATCAGCCAAGACGGGCACGGGTCGAGAGGACAAGTGGTGGGCTTTCCAGCTCGGAGGAGTCTGTCCACATCGGCTGGGGATATCCGGTCAAAGTGGTCCAATACTGGACCCGAGGACAGTCGAGGGGCCTCCAGTTCCTTTATTGTATCCAAATTGGCAGGGAGGTCATGGCGGAGCGACAGGACCTTCTCCGCAAAAAAGCTCGCAAATGCCTCACAGCTGTGTGTCGAATTGTTATTTAAATTTGGCTGTCCTTCGAGGGACGTTAAAGACCGAATTATACTAAATAATTGTGCCGGGCGAGAGCTAGCGGATGCAATGGAGGCCGAGAAGTAGGACTTCTTAGCGGCCTTCACTGCCATCTCGTAGGTTTTCATAAAAACCCTATAAGATGTTCTTGAGGCTCCGTCACGGGCACCCCGCCATACTCGCTCTAGCCGTCTGAGGTCCCGCTTCATTTTCCGGAGCTCCTCAGTAAACCAGGGAGCCCGGTTTCTGCGGGGTCGCAGAGGGCGCTTAGGTGCGATCTCATTGATGGCTGCCAGGAGCTGGGTATTCCAGCCCTCAACAAGCTCAGTCAATGAGTCGCCAGGGGGAGAAAGGTCCCGCAAGGCTTGACGGAATCTATCAGGGTCCATCAGCCTCCGCGGGCGAGCCCAAATCGGCTCACCACCTAAGCAGGGTGGGGGTGGAACGTCAATCCTGGCTTTCAGAGCGTAGTGATCAGACCATGGCACCTTCATCGAAGGAAACATGATCACATCTATACCGACGCCAAAGATCAGATCCAGCGTGTGGCCTGCTTGATGTGTGGCGCCCGAAACAAACTGGGAGAGCCCTAGTGTCGCCATGGAAGACACCAGGTCCAGAGCCTGTGAGGAGGGACTGGCATCGGCATGGATGTTGAAGTCCCCCAATACCAATAGGTTAGGGAACTCCAAGGCCCAGCCGGCCACCGCCTCCAGCAGGCCTGACAGGGTGGCTGCTGGTGCGCTAGGTGGCCGGTACACCAGCCAGACAGCCAAGCTCACCTCGGAGCCCCACACTAGGCCAACACATTCAATGCCGGGGATCGATGGCGGTGGTAGAGCCCTGAAAGAACAATCTTCCCGGATTAATAGTGCCACCCCTCCCCCCCGGCCCACAGTCCGTGACTGGTGGAGGACGGAAAAACCCGGGGGCGCCATCTCTCGTAAGGTAACAGTATCCCCTTCGCGCACCCAGGTCTCCGTCACACAAGCCAGGTCGACCCCCTGCGAGATGATGAAATCTCGCAGGGTGGCGGTTTTGTTGCCTATAGACCTGGCATTGCACAACACCAGTGACGGAGGTGAGTAATCCTTGCTCACCCTACCCTCGTCTCTCGGGATGGGGCGCAGATTGGAAGGGGTACGAGCATATCCGTATCTCGATCCCCTTCGCCTATGACATCTGCCCCCACCGCCATACCTCCCTCGCCCCTCCACAGTAGGAATCCCAGGCCTCATACTCGCCTCCATTTACAAAATATAAAAGCAAACAAAGAAACAATTACCCCAAAACAAAACCAATCCCCACCCCACTCAACAACCATCCCAACCCAAAATAAAACAAAACAAAATAAAAATACATGGATAAAAAACCACCGTTTCTGGTGATACAACAAAGTAATAAGTAAAAACACTTTTAAAACACTTTAAAAAATATAAAACGTTTAAACATTTGCTGCCGCAGCAGCAGTGTCCTTAGAGTTATGGCGGTGGTGAGTATGGGGCCCGCCCCCAGGCCCAAGGTGGAGAATGGGCTTGCAGGGGGAGCGGTCCTCCCCAAGACTCACCGGCAAAGCGGCAGCAGCGATGTCCCGAGGCCTCCTTGGAGCCTTGTGTGCTGAGGTGGAGTATGGGGCCCACCCCCAGGCCCAAGGTGGAGAATGGGCTTGCAGGGGGAGCGGTCCTCCCCAAGACTCATCGGCAAAGCGGCAACAGCAATATAAGATAAAAAACAAATAAAATAAAACCTACATACAGTAACAGTGTTTTGTGTTGTGTAGGCTCCTATGATGTAAGTCATGGGCCCTGCCTGCTCGCCTGCTCCCTAAAATATCCCTGGTTTGCTCCTTTCTGTATATAGGGTGCCTACATTCTGCATGGACTGGTTGCGTGGCCACATGGGCAAATGGCTTTAGATACCTATTAGGTCCATCAGTTACCATATAGCATATATTCAACACAAAAAACAGTGACAATTTGTTGTTGACAAAGGACAGCTGGACATATAAAGGGCCCCATTACCTTCAGGAGCTGAGGGCCTCATCAAACCTTAATCCTGCTAGGCTCATTTGTGGCTTGAACATCTAGGACCAAGTTGAAACTGACTAGACTTCCTTGTTGTTTTTGCTACTGCCAGGAGATGTAGTGATGCAACATTTGGAATATTGAATGTTGTTCTTTGTTTGCCGCTACATTTCCTGTATGTAGCATGTTTATTGCCATTTTAATATTTTAATGTTTCAATATTTTAATGTTGTATTTTAATTTTGTTTTTAAGTTGTAATCATTCAACTTGTTTTTATTATTGCTTGTAAGCCACTCTGAGCCCGGCCTTGGCTTGGGAGGGCGGGGTATAAATAAAAATTATGATGATGATGATGATGATGATGAAATTATTCCTGCAGTTGTTGATTTTTATGATTTCTTCAACATCGTAAGCCACTGTGAGCATAATTCTTTGCAGAGAGGCAGCATGCGGTGACGATGGTGAACAGCTTAAGCTGTTGGTTAGTTCTTTCGAGTGTTTGATGGTTTGTTTATTTTTAATTTATTTCACAGAAATTATATGCTGTTGATTCAAATGAAAGACCCCTAGGTGGTTTGCAAAAGACAATGTAGAACATTAAAAAAACCAAACACAAATGAAAGCAGACATTAAAACCAAGTTATATTTATGAAATAGAGAATGGAATTTGTAATTTTAAAACAGGGATACTTACTAACAGGGCATGCGAAACTGCAGGCTTAGATTGGTATGTTTATTTTGCCTACCCAAAGCTCAGCCCACAGGTTCCTCTCCCCCCCCCCCCCATTCTGAATGGAGACTTGCGTCAGCTGCTCAGTTCTCCATCCATTCTTCCTTCACAGGAGAAAATGAAGGGGAAGAACAAGCTGGTCCCTCGTCTGCTGGGCATCACGAAGGAGTCAGTGATGCGTGTGGATGAAAAGACCAAGGAGGTCCTCCAGGAGTGGCCGCTGACCACTGTCAAGCGCTGGGCGGCCTCGCCAAAAAGCTTCACTCTGGTAATCGCTTTGTGAGGGGGAAGTGAGATGGGTGGGAGGAGTAGCCTCGTCGTGATGACTCAGTTTCCACCCTGATGGTCAGTCTCCTCTCAACAGAGGCCTTGAGGCCTCCAGGAAGGATGTGGAACCTGTGGTCATCCAGGTGTTGTTGGACTCCAACTCCAACGAATTTAGATTACAGTGGTACCTTGGGTTAAGAACTTAATTCGTTCCGGAGGTCTGTTCTTAACCTGCAACTGTTCTTAATCTGAAGCACCACTTTAGCTAATGGGGCTTCCCGCTGCCGCTGCACAATTTCTGTTCTCATCCTGAAGCAAAGTTCTTAATCTGAGGTACTATTTCTGGGTTAGCGGAGTCTGTAACCTGAAGCGTCTGTAACCTGAAGCGTCTGTAACCCGAGGTACCACTATACTTTAACATGTTATATGTGGGGCTGCCTCCGAAGATGGTTCAGAAACTTCAACTGGTGCAGAATTCAGTGGCCACTGCTGTCACTGAAGCAACAAGGCCAATAATGTCTCAGTTTTTCAAACCCATTTGGCTAGTGATAGCCAGCTTAGACCAATGTCAAGAACACCCACAGACAACTCCTTCTAAAAAGTCCTGTTACATCATTCAGATGCCAATTCCTGCCTTCATCTCTCCCTCCCTTGCAGTGTCACCTGAAGCAGGTCACTCCCAGGGGTCTACTCCCGGGAGTCTTCGGCACAAGGGTCTTCCCTGTCATCAGCTACCTGGTCCTTTTAACTGGAGACACTTCCAGGGATTGGACCTGGGACCTTCTGCATGCAAAGCAGGTGTTCTTCAGCCCAACAAGCTGTGGCCCCTTCCCACACCCCACTAGATGGGAATCTGATGTGCTTGGTATTGAGCCCCCAATAGAAAAATAAAATTACAACCTGGTCTGATTACACCAAGTTCATGAAAACAGAGTTGGCAGTTACTCTGGAGGACCTTGTTTTGCCTCCGCTGCCCATCTTCAGGCCTTTACACTCTGCTTCTGTTTATCATCAGTAGAATGGTACTAATAGAGAAGTGGGACGTGGGTGGCTCTGGGGTCTAAACCACTGAGCCTCTTGGGCTTGCTAATCAGAAGGTCAGTACAGTGGTACCCCGCAAGACGAATGCCTCGCAAGACGGAAAACCCGCAAGACGAAAGGGTTTTCTGTTTTGGAGGCGCTTCGCAAGACGAATTTCCCTATGGGCTTGCTTCGCAAGACAAAAGCCCATAGGGAAATCTCCGGGGACCTGTTTTAAATTGCTGGCGGTCGGAAACAAAGACTTTCGCCCACAGCCGGCCTTCAGAAGAGGTCCTGGACCTCTTCTGAAGGCCGGCGGGGGGCAAAAGTCTTTGCTCTCCCCCGCCTGCCTTCCCGGGACAGCGGAGACCTCTCCGCTGCCCCGGCGATCTTAAAATGCTGGCGGGCGGGAGCGAAGCGTTCACTGCCGACCCCCAGCATTTTAAAATCTCCCCGGGACAGCAGAGAAGTCTCCGCTGCCCTGGGCGATCTTAAAATGCTGGCGGGCGGGAGCGAAGCGTTCGCTCCCGCCCGCCAGCGTTTTAAAATCTCCCCGGGACAGCAGAGAAGCAGCCCCCTGCGACCCTCTCCCGGCTGGAGAGGTGACGTGCGCCTATGGCAGGAGCCTCCATAGGCGCGCGTCACCTCTCCAGCTGGGAGAGGGCGCGCGGGGCTAAAGCAGCCCCCTGCGACCCTCTCCTGGCTGGAGAGGCGACGTGTCTTGGACTTTGTTGGTCTGACGTGACTCCCGCTAATTGATTTGCGATCCTCAATTAGCGATTTATGGCCGCCCGGCACACTTCCGCTCCGCAGCTCTCAGTCACGCCTCAGCAGAGTTTAACACAGCGGTGAAAAACTGTCACGTAGCTTGGCTTAGCTTCCAGACAAACACACAGAGTACAGGTTTGTCTATTTACAGTTGTTTATTCCAACAAATCTCCGGAAAAACCAGGACTGCTTGCAGCCATTACAAAGCTGCTCCTTTCCCCTCACAACACAGAGTGAGAATAGCGAACTCCTCCCAAACTCCTCCCAGCTTCGAAAACTGACGTCAGAATGGTGTGGCATCATGGGAACAACTTAACCTGTTAAGTTCCAAACTCAACAACGTGCGCCTATGGCAGGAGCCCGCCAGCATTTTAAAATCTCCCCGGGACAGCAGAGACTTCTCTGCTGTCCCGGGGAGATTTTAAAATGCTGGTGGTCGGGAGCGAAGCGTTCGCTGCCGACCCCCAGCATTTTAAAATCTCCCCCTGTCCCGGGGAGATTTTAAAATGCTGGGGGTTGGCAGCGAACGCTTCGCTCCCGACCACCAGCATTTTAAAACGCTGTTCCGAAGTGGGGCGGGGGGGCGGGAACACCTGCCCCAGCCGCCCCACTTCGGAACGCTGTTCCGAAGCGGGGTGGGGGGGGCGGGAACACCTGCCCCAGCCGCCCCACTTCGGAACGCTGTTCCGAAGCGGGGCGGGGGGGGGCGGGAACACCTGCCCCAGCCGCCCCACTTCGGAACGCTGTTCCGAAGCGGGGCGGGGGGCGGGAACACCTTCTGAAGGCGGGCGGGGGGCGAAAGTCTTTGTCCCCCCTGCCTGCCTTCCCAGGGGCTTTTAAATCGCCCCGGACAGCGGAGAAGTCCTCCGCTGTCCGGGGCGATTTTAAAATGCCGCCCACCAGCATTTTAAGATCGCCCGGACAGCGGAGAAGTCCTCCGCTGTCCCGGGTTTTTTAAAATGCTGGGGGTGGGAAGAAAAGCCCTTGCCCCCCCCCCAGGCCTTCAGAAGAGGTCCGGGGACAGACTGTCCCCGGACCTGGTCTGAAGGCGGTTTCCCTAGGAACGCATTAATTGATTTTCAATGCATTCCTATGGGAAACCGTGCATCGCAAGACGAAAAACTCGCAAGACGAAGAGACTTGCGGAACGAATTAATTTCGTCTTGCGAGGCACCACTGTAGTTCGAATCTGTACAATGGTGGTGAGCTCCCATTGCTCTGTCCCAGCTTCTGCCAACCTAGCGGTTCGAAAACATGCCAAGCATGCGAGTAGATAAGTGACCCAGAAAGCTGTCTGTGGACGAATGCCAGCTCCCTCAGTCTGAAGTGAGATGAGCACCGCACCCCATAGTCGCCTTTGACTGGACTTGACTGTCCAGGGGTCATTTACCTTTACCATTTTACCTTACTAATGGCAAATTACTTTAGAAATAATAAATGTCTCATTTCCTTAGGATTTTGGGGAGTATCAAGAAAGTTACTACTCGGTGCAAACCACTGAAGGGGAGCAGATCTCTCAACTAATTGCAGGTTACATTGACATCATCCTCAAGAAGGTAAATGCTCTGATGACTTTCGGGAAAGAAACTGTCATGCGGTTTTGTTGAAAGATTTCTGGGTGTGAAGTTGGGTCAGTGGTATCAGCTGGGTTTTATGTATTTATTTACACTAATGCATGGGAAGGCAAACTCTCAGTACTTTGCTGAGTGGGAGAGAAGCTGCCAGCATTGCCTGGGGATGGAAAGTTAGGGCCTGATATAGCTAAAAGATCATTTCCCCCCCCCCTCCTAACACTCCCATAGGTTCCAGTAAGTGATGGAGCTTTCAGGGCCTGACCAGTGGACAGAGATCTGGGGCTCCACACAGCTCAGGGGTTCCCCAAACACCCCAGAAACACCATGGCTGAGGCGCTGTTATTTTTCTTGAAATGCTGGCTGTGCTGGCATGCAGAGAGCTTTGCACTTCAATAATAATAATAATAATAATAATAATAATAATAATAATAATAATAATTCTAGCCTTGCATTTACTCTCCATAGTAAAGAGCTCTGTGTGTTCTGTGTGTCAATCCAGCGCCACTTCCTAAGATGTCCTGGAAGTTGGTATGCACTGCTGGAGTAGGGACGGGGCGTTTATTCCACAGCATTTAAAGAAAAATTAAAACCTCCTCAGCTCCCACATACAACAAAATAAGGTAAACAGCACAAGCCCTCCTCGGCCTTTTGGCTAAGATCAAGTGTAGTGTGTAGTGTAGCTCACCCCCCCCCCGCGCCTTTTTCCAGGGAGGGAGCAGGATAGAGTTGGCCAGAGGGGCAGGTGAGATGGACATACCTGGTCTGAAGACGCCATCAAACTTGGCAGCGCTCAGACAAAGCGTCTATGTTCTAGTCAGGCGCTCCACCTCTTCCTGGCTCTCTGGCATAGCCTAAGAGAGTCTGTGGGCAAAGTGACTCTCAGAGTCACATAGTGTGGAGTCTGCAGCCAGGGGTGGATCCCAGTGTTTCAGGACAAGCAACTCTTAGCTTGGGAAATGGGCTGCATTTACAAAGAGGAGGTGATGGCTGAAGTTCTCTCTGGTGTTTCCTGTTCTGCAGAAGCAAAGTAAGGACCGCTTTGGACTGGAAGGGGATGAGGAATCCACAATGTTGGAAGAATCTGTATCGCCTAAAAAGTATGTTGTTCTGTATAACATAATTGCAAATGAAAATCTTTAATCTTGCTGTGTTGAATTACATAACCTCTATCCTGTAACTGCCCCAGGCTGTGTAAATGTGTCAGCCAACAAGGAGCAGCCAGTGGTTGTGGAGCTTTTCCCCAGTTAACGCAAAACCAAGCAAAAACCCTTTAGTGAGATGGTTCCATGGAAATTTGGAATTCCTTGGAAATTTAACAAGACTTCTTAGAGACCTTAGAAGGTCATTAGTAGCAGGCAGGCAAAGCACCCTCAAAAGAGGCAGGCGGATGAAATATTTGGGGTACCACTTTTTATTTGCTTAGTTTAAAAATGAAAACAAAAAGTGGGATGCTGTCAATCTTCCCTTCATTGTGTAGCTGAGCTCAAAAAGTACAACACAAGGAATGCACTTTTGTTTATAAAAGCATTTGCATACCTTCATTTAAAAATCAGCATGGTTAATAATAATAATAATAATAATAATAATAATAATAATAATAATAATAATTTATTATTTCTACCCCACCCATCTGATTGGGTTTCCCCAGCCACTCTGGGCGGCTTTTCAACAGAACATTAAAAACAGAATAAAACTTCAAACATTAAAAACTTCCCTAAACAGGGCTGCCTTCAGATGTCTTCTAAAAGTCGGATAGTTGTTTATTTCCTTGACATCTGACAGGAGGGCGTTCCACAGGGAGGGCACCACTACTGTGAAGGCCCTCTGCCTGGTTCCCGGTAACCTCACTTCTCGCAGTGAAGGAACCACCAGAAGTCCCTCGGAGCTGGACCTCAGTGTCCAGGCTGGACAATGTTTACAACAATTTTGCATAAACCATACGATGAAAACCATATGAACAAGTTAAAATCAGAAATCAGCTAAGTGTTGTGGAAAGACATTTTCCAAATTGTCTGCACAGGCCTGGCAGAACAGAAGAATTTTCAGCAGGCATTTAAAAGTTGGCACAGATGGCACCTGCTGAATCTCTCTTGGCAGGGCATTCCACAAGGCTTGGCCCATGACACTGAAGGCTCAGTTTCTTGTTGTTGTCAGATGAGCCTTGCTGGTGACATTCCTGCAGATGATATTAGTGATCTGGCTGAGATAAAGGTTTGGGTACCCTGGTACCCTAGACCTAAGTTGTTCAGGGCTTTGTAAATTAATGCAGGGACCTTGGTAGTAGATGGGCAGCCAGTGCAAGTGATTAAACAATGGGGTCACAGGCTCTCCACCAGTTGCCCCCATCAGCAGTTTGGCCGCTGCTTCTGCACCAGCTGGAGCTTCCAAAGAAGCCCAGATCTTCATCATTGACTGGGGTGGGAAACCTCAGGCCCCTGGGGTCAATGTGGCCCTCCAGGCATCTTGGTTGAGACCCTCAGTCTTCTCCCTAGGCCCTGCCCCTCCCTGGCCCTGCTGTCCATCCTTCTCAAGTGCTTTTGCTGGGCTGGAATGGAGATACCTCTTGCTTGCTTGGAAGGAGGTGCGTATGTGTAGTACTTCTGGATTTTGATTGCTGGAATGCAGTGTACCCCACACAATCTGGCTGGAAACTCTGGGTTCAGCACCCCATTAAACCACAAAGCCTGACCTACTTCACAGGATTGTTGCAAGGAAAAACGGGCAAGAGAACAATTTTTCTGCCTTGAGCTTCTTGGAGCAAGGTAAAAACAAACCAGGGGAAATCCACAACTTTTTGCAGTCGCATCCCATGCTTTCCTTTGCAGATCGACAATCTTGCAGCAGCAGTTCAACCGAACGGGGAAAGTAGAGCATGGCTCTGTCGCTCTGCCAGCTGTCATGCGTTCAGGCTCCACAGGGCCAGAGACCTTCAACGTTGGCAGCATGCCTTCTCCGCAGCAGCAGGTGACCGTTGGCCAAATGCACAGAGGGCACATGCCTCCCTTGGTAAGCAACCCTTTGGTCTTTTCTTATCCTCCCCACCAACACGTAACCTCTTCCTGGTTTTTACCTGGGGTTTTCACCCTTCTGAAAATGTTCTTTCAGAGCTTCAAGACACAAATTGGGGGGTGGGGGCAGTGATGCCACAGGCAGAAGGGTGCTAGGAGCACAGGAAGCAGACTCATAACAGGCCAGGCCATCCATTGGTCCATCTGGCTGGCTCCATGGCTTGAGCTGTGCCTCAGTTGGGGATACTGGCTGTAGAATGTCCTGTAAAGGTCAACTGTGCTTTGGGTTAGTGGAGCAGAGGAGTTAAAACTCTGAATAGCCTGATTTCCCCACCCTATTACTTGCTTCTTACAAGGACACATCCCTGTCATGTCATGCTTCCGGCAGCTAAGGAGCTGAAGACAGAACTGTAAAGGAACAGACTTATAAGTTCACAGCTTCTTACTGCCACTGCCAGCCAAGGATCATTATTCCCGGCTGAGTGGTACATTGAAGCATCAGGATGTTTCCTGTTTAGTTTTCCCTCAGTAAAACCTTTTATTCACATGTCAATCAGCAATTGAAAGCATTTGCTGATGAACTTGGTGTGGTGTCAGGACTCTGGGAGGATTCCGGTCACTTATCCCAGAAGAGATTCAAAGCCGAGTTTGTGTCCTTCGTCTGTGGACAATCATCAGTCTCATCCATCACAACAGCCTTTGTACTGGAAGGTGGCAACCCACCTCAGCTTTCCCCAGATTTATTTAGAAAGAGGAAAAGGTCAAGCCAGCAGTGGGGAGCCTTGGACTCCTGTGCCAAACCTGCCCCCGGGTCACAACCCTCACCAGCCCTGCTTCTGCCTGAGTAGGATGTGACTGTTTCTAACTGAGGCAGCTTTAGATGTGACCCAATGAATAGTTCTGGTGGTGACAGACCGCTCCCACCCACCTGCCCACCCTGATGCAGATATTATCTCTTGCTCTAACAGTTGTTGACAGATTTAGTTGTGGCGAAAATAACCTCACTTGACTTTTCCTCCTCGAACTGCCCAGCACGGATTCCTCAGAGCACGCTCGGCTGATCTTTGTTGCTCTTGATTATTTGACCTCATTATGTTTGCTGCGCACTCCTCGTCTTGGGGGATGAGGTGTCTTTTTCTGAAAATCTCTCCCAAGAGCTCAGAGCTGCCTGTGAACTGCCCCTGGCACCTTTCTCCCCCACCTTCTTCCTCCCTAGACCTCTGCCCAGCAGGCCCTGATGGGAACCATCAACACCAGCATGCATGCGGTTCAGCAGGCCCAGGCCGACCTGACCGAAGTGGACAGCCTCCCGCCGTTAGGAAACGACATGGTAAGTCCGGGGCCAGTTAAGCAGAGCTGTTATGTACTGATGTTCTCACCCTGGGCTTCAGGCGGCAGGTGTGCAGGAGGGGAGGGGGGGCAACACGCACCTGCCATTCCCCTCTGTTGCAGATTGAAGTCTTATCACATGGTAGGTGATGCGCCCCAAAAACTAACCTGCAGTGGAGGACGCCATCTCATCCCATTGCCAGTACTGAACGAGGAATCAGCTGCCAGGCCAACCTCATTCTGAACATGAAATTGAGGGGTGTCAGGGAGGGTCTCATCTTACCCTTTGCCTCAGACAGCAAAATGTATTGGGCTGGCCAAGCAGAAACCTAATGGAGGTGGGCTGTGTGGTAGTTTGCTGATTTCCCCATGGATCCAGATGCCTGCGCTGCATTTTGGCAGGACTTTCAAGAAAATGTTCTTCCGCCGTTATGCGAAGCGGTGTTAAATCTGGCAATTCGCAGCATGCAGTTGGGTCCCCCTCCCTGTAGGAAACAACCAGATTCATCAATCTGTGAACGAGCCCTTTGTCAGCTCTTGTTACAGTCTCACTGGCGCTCAAGTCATAGGTCTGCTCCGCCCCGTTCTGTGTAGATTTTCTGACAGAATCCACATAAATGGCCCACACAGGGCTTCCCCTAAGATACACATCTTTCAATACTTTTTGTGGCACTGTCCTGTGAAATAAACATTTTTCCTGTAAAATACACACTGATACTGTTTTGCATACCTTGAATCTGGAGAAACGCATCATCTGTTGTGTTTGATCCGTGAGCTACTTTGGACTACCAACTCAGGTCTATACACTACAAAAGCAGACTGAACAGATTCCTACCCAATCCCCGCCTCTGACTTGATCCTACTCACTTCACTGTCTCACGGATGCTTCTTTCAGGTGGCTATGCATGTTGAAGCTGACCTTTTCCGTTGCTTTCTAGGCTTCCAGGGTTTGGGTTCAGAACAAAGTGGATGAATCCAAACATGAAATACACTCTCAGGTTGATGCCATCACTGCAGGAACAGCTTCTGTTGTGAACCTTACAGCGGGTGAGTTGGCAGTCGCTGGTGTGCAGGTTCCTCTGCAGTGTCATGCTGGCTTATGGGTCATTCAAGAGCCTTCCCTTCTGCAGATGGCTGCAGACCTTCATGCAGGAGAAATGGAGGACTATGGGTGGATTCATATGACAATGCTAAAACATCATTTGGAACTCTACAAACAAGCCTAAGGAGCGTGGGACTAGTCAGACAACTGGTCCAGATTGCTCACTTGTTATTTACTCTGACTGGCGGTAGCTCTCCAGGGTCACAGGTAGAAAAGAATCTTTCTCATCGCAAATTTGGAGAAAGTGGAGAAGGAAATGTTTTCCTCCCTATCTCGTAACACTAGACTGTGTGGTCATCCAATGAAGCTGAACATTGGACTTATAAAAATATTTTCTTGATTTACAAAAATATGTATGTGCAGTGCCTCTTTTTCAGGTTGTAGAGTCTTTTCTACAGATCAGTTCCATTTGATGTGAAACATTAGTATTGTGTACAGTATAAGGTGGGGGAGGGGGTGGTAAAGCTTATATTCTTTTACTTAGTGTGTTCACGAGGTTTTTGTGTCAGTGTCACGTGGGTAAGTTCTCTTTCTATTCATTTATTATTTTCCCTTGGCAGTGAGAAAGGTGGGAGGGGGCTGGCCATGGTTGGTTGTCTTTAGTTGACCGCAGTGAGAGTTGTTAGTGTGTGGGGGGGGGGGATTGTTGGGTCAGGTTAGCCATGTTGATTCATATGCTTTCAGTGGGTTCTTGTTGTTGGGCTGTTTGTGTAATAAAGGGGAGCTGGTTTGTTTTGTTTTCTTCTGTTTTTATTATGTACTTTGTGGTTTTATTCTGTGATTCTATGCTGTGCACCACCATCTTTGGCTGAAGAGTAGTATACAAATATAATAATAATAAAGTGTCAGTGCAGTAGCACTAAAATCTTAGCACAGAGATGGAGACCCGAAGGCCATTCAGAAGTTGTTGGGACTACAGCTTTCATCAGCCTCGGCCAGCGTGATCAGTGGGGAGGGACAATGGGAGTTGTAGTACAACAGGGCACCAGGTTGAGTAAGGCTTCTATAAAATATAGGCTAGAGACACGGAACCTGTGGACCTCCAAGTGTTTGTTGGAGTCCAACACCCATCAGCCCCAGCCAGTGTGTTCAGCTATCAGGAATGATGGGAGTTGTAGTCCAACAACATTTGGAAGGCAGCAAGTTCCCAAGCCGTGACTTAGTAAACAAAACAAAAGAAAACATTGTTAACTGCTGGTCTCTGTGTTGACTTTAGGGGCTATTCATTTACTGACCCATCCGTGGCTGATCCTTCCTGTTTGGCAGGTGACCCAGTTGACACGGACTACACTGCTGTGGGGTGTGCGATCACCACCATCTCTTCAAACCTCACTGAGATGTCCAAAGGAGTCAAGCTTCTTGCTGCGCTAATGGATGATGACGTTGGAAGTGGGGAGGACCTATTGAAAGCCGCCCGCACCCTTGCAGGAGCTGTGTCGGACTTGCTGAAGGCTGTGGAGCCAACGTCAGGAGAGGTGAAGTCACAGAACTGACTCATAAGCACATAGATCTGACACTAGATACTGGGGAAAGGATATGTTGAAATCTGTGGAAAAATTGCACAGTTGCATTTTTTTAGGGTACTTCCCAATGGCAAGATGATGTTGCTCCTTATTAAATGGTTGGGTAGAGCAGAGTTAGTCAATGCGGTGTGCTTCTTATCAAATGTCCCCAGCCTGGTGCCCTCTAATCGTCATTGGACCTCAGCTTGCATCACCTTCCTTCACCATTGCCCATGCTGGCTGGAGCTGATGGCAGTTGTGGTCCAACTGGAAACCAAAGGAGGGCAGATCGGGTCTTGCTTGCTGGTTCCCCACAGGCATCTTGTTGGCCACTGTGAAAGCAGGATGTTGGAATGGATGGACCATTGGCCTGATCCAGGCTCTTATTGGGTTCTTATTTTCCACATTGACTACCCCTGGGGTAGATAGGGTTTTGGCCCTGACTGGTGGTTTGAATCTTCCTGCCTTCTCCTTTGCCGACCCCCTTGGAATGGCTTTCCTTGGATTTTCATCTTACTAGGTCTTGTCTTGAAACCAATAATCTGTGCTGCTGTGTTGTGTGTGTGCCTTTCTCTTTCTCTCAATCCCCCAAATGACTTACCAGCTGTTAACACACATTCTGCCTCTCCCATGGAGCTCTCCAGAATTTCACTAACTGGGGCATGCTCAGAATTTGCTCATGCTCTCACTTCAGCACAGGGGTCGACTCATGCAACCCAGCAAGGCTTCTGTTAAGCTACAGATGGCTTGAGCTGTGTTTTCCCTGCTGGAATTCAAATCCTGAGTCCTATATGTGTATCATGATTTCATATAGGTGATGCTCACATTAATAATTCCTTTCCCAAAATTTTGCTTCACATTCGCTGTTCTGTAGGATGTAAGGCTGATAGTCAAAACAGGAAGTGCCATATTAAGGTAGTACTATTATTGGCCAACCAGATGCCTGTGGGACAATCACAAGCAGGGTCTGAGCACCGGAGTCATTCTCCCCTCCTGTGGGTTCTAGCAGTATCTCTGTCTCCAACAGTGGAGGCAGAGGCACCAATAGCCTTCTCCTCTATGAATTTGCCTTTTAGGCCCACCAAGACTTCACAAATAGTGTGCAGGTTTTGGAGTTCTCTGCAAGAGTTCTGGGAAGAGTTACTGAGAACCTGAAAGCTTACACATTATTTTGTGACATTTTGGTTCACCTAATAAAGGCACTGCAGGGATAAGGAGTTTGGAATAAGTACTAAGTACCTACCTCTACACAATGATAGTTTTCTCTTGCTTTCCTGAAAATTGATAATGTCTCGCACTTATGGCAGTGAATTCTCTTGTGCTGACTGGCTAAAGTCATGTTCAGTTGTGCAAAGAACCAAACAGTTTTGCAGTCTGGTTTCTATGAGGGAAGGGGAAGCCGTCCGTTCAGTTGGGATTAAAACCTTGCACATTTATAGGTTGAAGACCTAAGAAGTGATGTAGGGGCATTAATGGGACAAGGAGGCTCAGAGGAAAAGAGTCTGAAGAAAAGGTGTAAAGTTAATAATAGACTGAGGATGGGTAGATGAAGATTGAGACTTAAAGAAAGAATTTCCTGGCTGATGATGATGCCTTGTGTATTTAGGCTATGGTTGGCTCAGCTCATTTTGGCTAAGAGGCCTGCTCTGTGCAGCAACATGCTTTGTCGATGTTCTGGAAAACAAGTGATCTGAGAACCTCACCTCCTTGTATTAGCCTGGTAGCTTAACTTCATAATCTCTTTCTCTCCCCCCTAACTAGCCTCGCCAGACGGTCTTGACAGCAGCCGGGAGCATCGGGCAAGCCAGCGGCGAGCTTCTCAGACAGATCGGAGAAAATGAAACCGATGAACGATTCCAGGTGAGGGCATCTCCTGTGCTGTTCCTTTTCCACCTTGGATCTGAGTAGAACATTGCTGTGAGCGTGTATAATTCAGAGCCACACCTCCCCTGAATAAGTTTTCAATTGGTTAGGCCTGTGAATTTTAGCTGATTATTCCATTACTCTGTTGATTTAAATTTGCACATGGGCAAAATTTGTGTATGGGTAAAGCAATATTTCTGAAGCAAGAAGCATTTTCATTTGCTTTTGTCTCTAGATGTTATACAAACACTAGGCAGTTAGGAGATTGGTCCAGGAGGTTTCGCTCCTGTTTATGACTGAGAATACCTCCTTTAAGATGGTGCATTTCAGGTTCGGACTTTTCAAGCAGTTCTGCTTTATATTTATCAGCTGCCCTGTTAATCAGGAATGCCATTTTTAGCCAATTAAAACTGGTTAATGTAACCAATTAATCAATTAAATATTGTGGCCCCCATATAAATGTTTTCAGTACCATAAGTACATTTTCTGTTCTTACCTTTATCATCATCATCACCACCACCATTATTCCTAACTTCTGTCATTATTATTTTAAAAAGAGTGTTTTGGCTTTTAGCTTTCAGAACAGGAGAAGGGCTGTAGCTCAGTGGTTGTGCATCTGCTTTGAATGCAGAAGGTTTCAGGTTCAATCCCCGGCATCTCCAGATAGGCCTGTGAAAAGTCTCCTGCCTGAACTCCTAAAGAGCCACTGCCAGTCAGTGTAGACAGTTTGGAGCTCGACTGACCAATGGAACTCAGGGTGACCATATGCCCTCTTTTTTCAAGACACCCCCCCCCCTTTTCATGGATAGAGTCGTCATAGCGATCCATAGTTAAAAGCAGAAGTCGGCAAATGTGTCCTATTTTATGCTCTTCAAAATCTGGCAACCCTTTCTTTGGTTCCTGTGTTATCATTGGCATACGCTTTGTGATGATAAAATGATGTGTTTATGTCGGAGATAAAAGTGAACTAAGCATGAATCTCTTCCTTGACCCTCTGCCTTTTCCAGGATGTGTTGATGAGTCTTGCCAAAGCAGTCGCCAATGCCGCCGCCATGTTGGTGCTGAAGGCCAAGAATGTGGCCCAAGTGGCCGAAGACGCGGTTCTGCAGAACAGGGTGATCGCTGCTGCCACGCAGTGTGCCCTCTCCACTTCTCAACTGGTGGCCTGTGCGAAGGTGCGACTCTGGTGTCGGTGGGAGGTTGGAACCCTTGCAGAATAGTACATCAGTAGCTCCTCATAGACAGGAGTTTGGCACAAGGCAGAAAGAGACCCAGAGAAGTCGATAAAAAAGGCCCCAGGAGCTGTGATAACCACATTGCAGAGGGTTGGACTAGATGACCCTCAGGATCCCTTCCACCTCTGTTGTTCTATGATCCATGAACACATCTGGGGCTGTGCTGTTTTATTTAAAATATGAGCATCACTGGAGAGTGCAAACTGTTTTCTCAATGGATGCTGACAATATCTAGCACAGCCTTCAACATTCTGATACCGTCCTAATGTGGATTGTAGCCATTGGACCTGCTGAATGAGGCTGATGGGAGATACAGTCCAGCAACATCTGGAGGCCCCCATTGGCTCCCTCTGGGTTGGGCTGCAAGACAGCAGTGGGCCCAAGACCTCCCACCGCCACCTGTGTATCCTGTGTAGCAGGGTTTTATCCTGTTGATCCCACCCCTCAAATGGAGTGGCTTACAAAAAAACAGACACACAGGCCTTTTCTGCCATGGCTCCCCGTTTGTGGAATGCTCTCCCCAGGGACGTTCATAATAATAATAATAATAATAATAATAATTAATAATAATAATAATTTATTATTTATACCCGGCCCATCTGGCTGGGCTTCCCCGGCCACTCTGGGTGGCTTCCAAAAGAATATTAAAATACTATAATACATCAAACATTAAAAGCTTCCCAAAACAGGGCTGCCTTCAGATGTCTTCTAAAAGCCTGGTATTTTGAGGTGCCAGACAAAAACGTTCCTCTTTGACCAGGCCTTGGGCTGATCAATATTCTACTCTACAGCCTTTTGTGGGAGTTATTGTTTCTACTTATTTGTGCTTTTATCTTGTATTCTTGTTTTGTGAACCACCCCGAGATCTGTTGATGAAGGGTGGGATATAAATCTGATAAATAAAATTCATTGGGTGTCCTTGGGACATTCAGTCCCTCTCTCGGCCTAAATTCCCACACAGAGTTGTCGTCAAGACTAAGTGAGGGCGGGACAGCCAGCTCTCCTGTGTCCAACGTGGTGGCTGTGCTTCCGTTACAGGTCGTGAGCCCTACCATCAGCTCCCCTGTGTGTCAGGAGCAGCTGATAGAGGCCGGGAAGCTGGTGGATCGTTCTGTGGAGAACTGTGTCCGAGCCTGCCAGGCGGCCACAGACGACTCCGAGCTGCTCAAGCAGGTCAGCGCAGCTGCCAGCGTGGTGAGCCAGGCCTTGAACGATCTCCTGCAGCACGTCCGCCAGTTCGCCAGCCGGGGGGAGCCCATTGGGCGCTACGACCAGGCCACCGACACCATCATGTGTGTCACTGAGAGCATCTTCAGTTCCATGGGGGACGCTGGTAAGCTGCTTGAATGCGGCAGGTCAGCCTTGATTGGGGCCAAAGGGGTGGGGGGTTAGTTTTCGTATTGCCCTTGACCCCCCTCGCAAGGTTGTTGTACGGATTATATTCAGTGCTCTCTAAGTACCTGGCGTTGTTATTGTTTCCAATATTTGTAGATTGCCATTCACCATTATAGATCAGTAATAAAACGATGCCTCGGTCACATAGTGTGGTGTTTAAAACAATAAAAGGCCACAGGTAAGAACGTGAAGTTGACCTAGTACAACTTACTTAAAATGCCTGCTAGAATACAGTGGTACCTCGGGTTACATACGCTTCAGGTTACAGACTCTGCTAACCCAGAAATAGTGCTTCAGGTTAAGAACTTTGCTCCAGGATGAGAACAGAAATTGTGTGGCGGCAGCGGGAGGCCCCATTAGCTAAAGTGGTGCTTCAGGTTAAGAACAATTTCAGGTTAAGAAAGGACCTCCAGAACAAATTAAGTACTTAACCCAAGGTACCACTGTACAAGTATTGTATGCACACAATGATAAATACTGTATATACAACACTAAATGAGTGTAAAGTCAGGAGCAATGTTTGTTACAGTACATTGAGGAACATTATTTATTTGGAAATGCTACATCCCTGTCCTTCGGGAAATAGATACATGCTCAAAGAACTTACGAAGATCCGACTGTGCTTTCCACAGTGGCCCACCAGGTGTCATTATGGGGAGCCCCCAGTGGGACCCGAACAAAAGAGCAGGGCCTCTCCCCACTTGTGATTCCTCCCAGCAAGTGATATTTGGAGGCGATACCTGGAAGTAGTACAAAACCACTTGCCACCAATAGCTTCAAGAATTTGTCTGGTCCTCTTTTAAAGCTGTTTCTGCACAGCCCATGTGAAGGAGCACCTCCTTTCATCCTCCTTAAATCTTCCAGCATTTGGCTTCCTTGGGTGGTCCCAGCTGGGTTCAAGAGAGGGAGAAAATATAGCATGTCTAGAATGGTGAAAGATTGAGTAACGGTCAGATATTTGTTAATATGAAAATCAAAACTTTGCACAATCTAAACAGAAATGAAATGATCCTGTCATGGCAAGTTGATTTGATGGGAGGTTTATGAGCTCTTGGGAGGATCTTGTGAAGAGCCACACCGTCAGATGGGGATGCCTCCAGGTGGTGCTGCCACAGCCTGTGGAGGTAGGGCCTTTGCTGTGGTGGCCCACCTTTTCCCTGGGATTGTTTCCCCTCAGAGCACAGTCTGGCCCTGCCCCGGGTGACATCTTGGCACACTCTTGCATTCCCATGCCTTTGATGGGCTTTCATTTATGTAGGTGCTTCTAATTCACTTCTCTCTGCCTAAGTTATTAGATGCGTTTTCATCTTATCATGGCAACACTTTGTGTTTGCAACTGTAGATGTATCTTTGTACCTTGTAATGTAAAGACAGTTGTGAGGCGGGGCTACAAAAATGTTTTCATAAACAAATAGATGTGACTAAAACAGCCTGTGGTGTTTTTGAAATGTGTTCCAAACATCCCATCACGATGGTCACAAGAGTTGGTCAGGGAGGACAGGGATGTGTCTGAACTGAACACTGAGGGATAAAGGAGAGATAAAAAGCAGATTTTTAACTCAATACTGTTGTAGGTGAAATGGTACGGCAGGCCAGGGTCCTCGCTCAAGCAACTTCGGATCTCGTGAACGCCATGAGGTCGGATGCTGAGGCAGAGATAGACATGGAAAACTCCAAGAAACTTCTGGCAGCTGCGAAACTTCTGGCTGACTCAACAGCCCGGATGGTTGAAGCTGCAAAGGTACTCAGCACAATTTGCCAGGTTGAAGGGGAATTATGGATTGATGAATTAGAGGGATGGCTGGATTAGATAGGTAGATACATTTAGATGACATTTGCATACAGCATCTAAGTAGAAATCCCTGCAAAACATGGACGTTTGAAGTAGAGCATCAGGAGTGTTCCTTTTCAATACTGTAAGCGGCAGCGCTTCAATCTCTCCCCCCCCCTCTCTCTCTCTTTCTCCTATTTCCTCTGTGTATGTGCATGTGATCAATTCTGCCAGGGAGCTGCAGCAAACCCAGACAATGAGGACCAGCAGCAGAGGCTTCGCGAAGCAGCTGAAGGTCTGCGAGTGGCCACCAATGCAGCCGCTCAGAATGCCATCAAGAAGAAAATCGTCAACAGATTAGAGGTCAGAATACAGCCTGGGAACCTGTTCTTGTTTACCTTCTCCAATCAGGCATATCACCAATTTCACCAGTCTGGTGGCCTCCAGATGTGTTTGATTACAACTGCAGACTGTGGGGCTGATGAGGCCCCCACCCTTTCCCGCTTGACCTGTGGGGCTGTTTTGACCGTAGCACCCCTCCCCATCCACCCCTTGATGTCAGGCACATGACAGGTAAAGCCACAGCTGCAAACAGCGCTGAATTCAAGCGGCAGCTGCAAAGGAGCCCACCTTTATATCCATGGCTTTGCCTTGAATTTGGCACCTTAGCCTGCAGTGCTACTTTCAGCCGCACTAGATGCCCTCTGTCACTCCTGCATGTGTCCAGCCCCTGCTCAAAGTTGTGTGGTGTGGAAAGGTACCAAATTCAAACAGCACCAAAGGTAAAGTTGCAACTACAAAGGAGCAATCGCAACCACTGTCTGAAGTGTTCCTTTGCAGCCATGCATTTACATTTACTGTACCTGTCATGTGGCATCAGGTGATTGACAGGTGGGGGGCTGGCCACTTTCAGATCTGGCTCTGACCAAATGTGGTTGCCCACCTGTGAACTACAAATCACATCAGCTTCAGCCGTGATGGGCTGAAGGGGCACCATGTTGGCGAAGGTGTGCTCCAACATAGCCTGGAGGGCAGAGAAAAAAGCATTTTGTTTTCCTGCCCAGCTGACAAAATCACCTTCTCTTATCCACTGCAAGACTTTTATGCAGGTGTAGACAGACTTCAGGCTAATGGGATCTACTTTGTTCCTTAGTATAACCCCTGAATCCACCATAGGCAGCCAGGTGCAAAACAGTTGCAAAGGGGAGCTGATATATACTTATAATTAAGGGAGGGTGACTTCAAGCAAATGGTCAGCCCAGCATTTATTTATTTTCAATAACAGACTCTCTGTCCTTTTGCACACAAATAAATGCCTCCAGGGCTTTCTTCATTTTGACAAATAAATATAAGTATGCATATATGTTGCAAGACAGAAACTTACAGGTGTGTTTGTAGAAACTGATCTGCAGCAAATCACACAGATTTTCCCATTGCTCTCAGTCTCTCTTACCCTCTGCTTAATTGTATTTCCTTTTTTCCAGGTTGCTGCTAAGCAAGCAGCAGCAGCTGCAACTCAGACCATTGCAGCCTCACAGAACGCAGCCATTTCAAATAAGAACACAGCAGCCCACCAGCATCTTGTCCAGAGCTGTAAGGTAGGCTAGCTTGAGATGGCAAAATACTCTTAAGCACCACTTTCCTCCTCCCCAACCAGAATGACCAGCACTCATCGATGGTGGGAGTTGGAGTTCAGCAACATTTTTTTAAAGGGCCACAGTTTCCCCATCCCTGGTCTAAGGGAATCGGGGCAAGAGGGTGCTGCCTAGGCCAGTCTTCCCCCAGCCTGGTGTCCTCTCAGTGTTTTGGACTGCAACTCCTATCAGCCCTGGCCAGTGCAGGTTGGAAAAAGCTGGCTTAAGCTGAACTAGGAGAGACATCTGCACAACTTTGGTTCTTGATTCACAACTGAGCATGGACACTGTTTTCCCCCCTTGCTACTCAGTAACCACAACCTCACACCATTGTTTGTACCATGTGTAAATTTATGCACACCTAATAGGTGAATCCAGTTAATCCGCCAAGGTTTCTTTAACTGAGTGAGTAGCCCTTTTTCTAAGTTTTCTCATCCATTGTCCAACCTTGAAGCATGACAGACAATTCCATGGATTTCTGCATGCAACAGAAGTGGCAACAAGTCTCATCTTCAGGGCCACAAGAATACCCTCTGCTCACACTGGAGAGAAGTTGGCTTCTAGCCTAGACAATCAGAGGCAACCTGAGGCTAGCTGTTGGCTGCAGTTGATTCTGCACTGGCAGCCACCACCTTTATCTCCGCTGCTTGGAGGTGAATTGCAAGGTGTCTGGTAGCTTTATAAGGAGGCAGGAAGCAGGTCTGCTGGCTATTATTAGCTGTAGCTCTGTGGAATCCCCATGCTATATCTCTGGGGGTAATGAAAGGCCATTTGCTTCTGGGTGTCCGCTGTTGGAAACAGAAAGGTGGACTAAGCAAACTATTATTGTTGTTGTTGTTATTATTATTATTATTATTATTTCAAATGTTTCTTATCTGCTCTTCATCCAAAGTTTCCAGGGCAGCACACCAAAGTGTAGATAAAATTATTCACGCCCAATTTACTGGGTGACTACTGTAGTCCATGTGTTGGTAGCCTTGAGGTTAGATTACTCAATGTGGGGTGGTCCTTGGTCCTGGTTTGGAAGTTCTAGCTGGTACTGAATGTGGCAGCCAGGTGGGAGCTTCTCGGCCTTTTGGCCAAGATCAAGTGGGTGATGGGAGCTTCTGGCTGAGAACATGTGACATCATTGTTAAAACAGCTGCACTGACAGACCATCTACCGCTGAGCCATGTTCAAGTTTCTTGTATTAATTTACAAAGCTCTAAACAACTTGGGTCCAGGGTACTTTGAGGGCCACCTGAACCCTTCTATCCCAGTTTGATGACTGAGATCATTTGTAGGAGCATCACTGGTCATTTCCCAAGTTGGTGAGGCTAATCTGACAAGGAATTGAGCCATTAGTGTCATCTGCCCAGTCCTGTGGAATGCTCTGCCACTAGAGATTTGGCAGGCGCCTTCTGTGCCAACTTTTGAACACCTAATGAAAATGTTTCTATGCTGCCAGGCCTATGCAGGCAATGAAGAATACATCCTTCCACAATGGTTTATCAACTTATGTCTTAACTTTCTAATGGTTTTCATTGTATGGTTTCATGTTTTAATGCTGTATGTCATAAAATATGTCATAAAAATACATCAGTGTAAAACCAACAAGCAAACATAAAGATATGAGCTAAGCTCAAAATCAGAAAATGAAAGAGCAGTGGAAGGCATAAACACATCTCATAAAATGTCACAGTACCCAAGGGAGTCTTTACCTAGTGCTGAAAGGACTGCACCAGGTGTGTCTCTTTAAGGAGGGTTCTCCCCTCCCCCCCAAAAAATCAGGGTTCCGCTGCTGAAAAGGCATGTGCCATCAAGGCTGGTGTTGTGATATGGGAAATCCCATCAGCGCGCTCTCTCTCTCTCTCTCTCTCTCTCTCTCTCTCTCTCCCTCCCTCCCTCCCGCCCCTCAATGATCATTGCATGTGGTTTTCTTAGACTTCTTTTTTCAAGGAGTTACAGTATGGAAATTATGAGATGCTGTTGATCATTGTGCATAAGAGATTTGGTTTTTGTACTGCCAGAGGTCTGTCTTCGTTCCAAACAAATAGCTCATGGCGGAATTGAGGCAAAGTGGGAGAACGCGAAACATGCTGGATGCATATTTATAATCCCAGGGCTTAATGCTCTGACAGCACAGGACAGCTCTGCATTTATCTCAGATCCCTGGGTGGTACGATAGCACTGCTGTATCCAAACAAATCTGTGAAATGAGCTCATAGTGCACTCCAAGGGTAGCATTTTTTCCTTTTCTGGCGATGGTTGCCTGGGCAATTAAAGAAAATCCTGAGGCCAGAACTGATCATTGCAGAGGTGCAGAAAGAAGGCCACATGTTGTGCTGGCAATGTGCCACATCTTTGCCCAATCCATCTTACACAAACACAGCAGTCAGGACTGTACACACAAAGCCCCAGTCTCAAAACTGCTGATAGCTCGTCCTTAGCAAATCGGTCCCAGTGCAGCTTTTTTGAGGGGGCTGTTGAGCATCCAGTCGGAGTAAATAAACTGGGGAAGGCATAATGTGTAACAGATGTACCTGTGCACATCGTTCTCTATTCAGTGGTGCATGCATATGCCCTCGCTGGACTGGACCATTATAGGCAGAGTTTTGACTTATTTGCAGAAGAGTTGCCCTGGACCTTTTGGAACAAAATTAAGAGGACACTGACTGGTAGTAAAAAGAAAAAACCCCAATTTGTTCTAAAGCTGCTGCTTCTGAGTATGCAATTCTATTTTAATTTTGTTTATTTGTTTCAATTTTGTCGATTATGTTTTAAAGCAACAATTTTTTTTTTCTACTGGTGAATTTTATGGTAGAATCTTAAATAACTCTTTGGAACTTCCTTGCAGCAAATGTGTGTGTAGCTGGGGATCCTGTTGAATCCTGAACGTTTCTTCCCTCTTTCTGTTCCCTGCAGAATGTTGCAGATCACATTCCACAGCTTGTGCAGGGAGTGCGCGGAAGCCAGGCCCAGGCAGAGGACTTGAGTGCTCAACTTGCACTGATAAACTCCAGCCAAATCTTCCTCCAGGTACAGTCAACAAGAGCACAGAACGCTAACCCCAGCCTGAGTATACTAGCTACCAATTCGTTTCTGGGCCCAATTCGAAGTACTGGTTTGACTTGTGAAGCCTTACGCAGCTCAGGTACCCAGTACACCTCTCCCCACGTGAATCTACCCAGACCCAACATTCTTCATCTGAAGCCCTCCTCTGTGTACCCTTTCTGAGGATGGCGCAGACGATGTCAACACAAGAGCGGGCCTTCTTACTGGTGGCTCCCAGCTTATGGGGTGCTCTCCCTAGGGAGGCTTGCCTGGAACCATCACTCCCTGTTTTTAGGTGCCAGGAAAAACATTTATATTTTCTCAGACCTTTGGCTCTTAATCTTCTGCTTACCTTCTAGTGGGGTGGGTGTAGCTGGATCTGACACAGGGTGTTAGATGGTTTTATGTTCATTTTTGTATGGTGCTTTGAGGAATTTTTGTGGGGGGAGGGAGGTGGACTAAAAATTTATTATTAGTAGTAGTAGTATAGAAACCAAGAAAATATACTTTCATTCAGAAACAGTTTTTCATTTTGAAACAGTAATTTAATTCACAGAGGTTGCAATCCTATACCTGCTTACCTGGAAATAAACCCACTGTGTTCAGTTGGATTGAGGGTGGGCAAATAGGATTGCACTTTTAGGCTTTTTTAATCAGGTGCCAGATCTAATCTGGATTCTTTGAAATGTTTGTCTCCCTGGTGATGTTGCATGCATAAGCTCCGTGGTCAAATGGCCAATAGGTACTCTGCCTTCTCTTCTGTCATTCTCTAAATAGCCGGGGAGCAAAATGGTGGCCTCTGCTAAAGCAGCCGTGCCTACAGTGGCAGACCAGGCTGCGGCGATGCAATTGAGCCAGTGCGCCAAGAATCTTGCCACCAGCCTTGCCGAGCTAAGGACTGCCTCCCAAAAGGTATGTAGCCATCCCAACTCTTGAGTAAAGCATTTACAGACGGGATGGGGCACCTGTAGCCCTCCAGATGATGCCTTGACCGCACCTTCCATCATTCCCAGCCATCATTCAGTAATCAAGATGGCGGGAGTTTCGTAACAGCTGGAAGGCCACAGGTTCCCCATCCATGTGACTCTTAATTCTCAAAGTAACTCTTACTTTTGTATCATAGGGTACATCTCAGCCACACAAATGTTTTATCTACAGACATAAACACACTCTCCATCCAGGCAAGCATTATCCCAGTTCATGGACACATTCCAGCCAGGCTTTAGATTATTAGTCTTGCGCTGAAACGTCTTGAATGTGCCTCTTTTCCATTGCTCACTCTTCATGTATTCAGCAACTCATGGATTGTAGCTGAACACCAGAACTGGCTCCATTGAAGCAGATAAAACTGAAGAAGTGTCTAGCTCATGGGTAGTCAAACTAAGACCTGGGGGCCAGATCTGGCCCAATCGCCTTCTAAATCCAGCCTGCGGACGGTCCGGGAATCAGCGTGTTTTTACATGAGTAGAATGTGTGCTTTTATTTCAAATACATCTCTGGGTTATTCGTGGGGCATAGGAATTAGTTCATTCCCCCCCAAAAAATATAGTCTGCCCCCCACAAAGTCTGAGGGACAGTGGACTGGCCCCCTGCTGAAAAAGTTTGCTGACCCCTGGTCTAGCTGAAGCATTTGATCTGTGATGCCTTCTTTCCAACATGTGTCTGTTTTAATGTGGCAACTCTTGAATGCTACCTGTGGACAGGGTGAGCATGACTGTTAGTCAGAATGTTGGAGAGCAGCTTTGATAATAAGCCTGTTTTCCGCTTCATCTTTCTCCTGCCTAGGCGCACGAAGCCTGTGGACCCATGGAAATCGACTCTGCTTTAAACACTGTTCAAACACTCAAAAATGAGCTTCAGGATGCAAAGATGGCAGCCATTGACGGGCAGTTGAAACCACTTCCAGGAGAAACGGTAAACAGGACAGCATTTATCGTTTGTGTGTTGAATTTGTAAACCACCCTCATCTGAAGATCTCAGGGCAGTTCACGGCATAAAAATACAAAATAAAAACACAAAAAATAATAAAAGCAAGAACAAGAGCAAAAAGTAAAGAAAATAACCCCTTCCAAGCACACAAACATATATATTTTTTAAAGGGGGTGCTAGATGGTTGAACAATTTCAAGTGCGCTTGAAACAGAATAAACAAAACAAACGGGTAGCCGTAGGACAAAACGGTCTTCATTTTCCTCATTTTTTATGGGCAGCCTTTCCTGAGTCAGATTGCTAATACGTTGTGACTTGTGACTTCTGCCAGATTCTAAGCCGCCTCCTGTATCCCAAGTGGCTTCAGTGACAAGGAGTGGTTATTTATTGAATTTCATTACCATTCTTCAACCAAGGATAACAGGGCAGTTTACAGTTTATCACAGGGCAGTTTACAATATCAAAACCACAAAAATATATACATAAAATATTTCCATCTACAGCCATTCCTAGACCGGACCAGGCCACTGTTATGCTAGGTATTCTCACGACTGGATTTCTGCAGTGTGCTTTGCATGGGCCTGCCCTTGAAGGTGTAGCTAGTGCAGAATCCTCACAACTGGATTACAGTTTGGGCCTGGCCCCTGGAGACCACCCAGAACCTACATCTGATGCAGACTTCTGCAGCCTGTCTACTGTATGATGCTCCTCGGTGGAGCCACAGAACACTTTCAGGAAATACACTATCTGCCTAAATGCCACGGGGCCTGGTTTAAGGTTTTGACTTTAGTGCATACAGACCTGAACTGCTTAGGGCCCAAATACTGGAGTGTGCCTTCCCCAGTGTGTCCCAACTGGAGCCCTGGTGGTGGTACCACTGACAGGCATTGTCCATTTGGCAGTGATACAGAGCAGGGCCTTCCTTTAGTGACTCCTAAATAATAGAACTCCCCTCCATTGGAGATATGATTACCACCTCCCCCTAGAGAAGCAGGAGGATGAGTAATAAATAAATAAATAACCAATCACCTAGAATGGCCCACTCTGCCAGGTAGTACATCTCCAAAGTCTCAGACAGAGATCTTTGCATGCAGAGTTGCCATTCACACCATTGGTCCATCTATGCTTCCTTCAAGCAACAGCCCTTTGCTGAGCCCATCCATTTCCTGAGGTTGTAATCTAGATGGCTCCCACCTTTGCAGGTCCCACGGGTGCCTACGAGTGATGGGGCTTTCTCGGCATGGAGCTTAGGCGGTGGAATAGTTTCCCTAGATCTATTTCTGTATTCCTTTTGGCTCCAGGTGAAAACTATTTTATTTGAAAGAGCTAATAGCCAGGATAACTTGAAAACTGAATTGTATCCCATAGTGTGGGCACTACTCCTAGAAAGCACTGCTGTGTGCAAGACTTCTGTGGTCAGTGACTGCAATGTTCCATGGGCTGAGGGACAGGAATGTGTGTGTGTTGTGGTGGGTCGTGATGTTACCTTTGCTTAATGTTCGCATCGCTTTTTTGCATTCAGCTTGAAAAATGTGCTCAGGACCTGGGAAGCACCTCCAAAGCAGTCGGTTCTTCAATGGCCCAACTGCTGACCTGTGCAGCACAAGGCAATGAACACTATACAGGTAGGCCTCCACTTGCAAAGCTTGGCAGAAGAAAACACACGTTATTTATATCAGCAGCTCATTGACTATGGCAAATGTACTGGTGTTACTGTACAAGACAGTTTCTAATTTTTTTTCTTGCTTTGGGGGGCCCTTGTGGGGATGAAGAGTGTCATAGCAGTGTTTGTATAAATAAATAGCAGTATTATAAGAACATAAGAAGCGCCTACTGGATCAGGCCAAGGCCCATCGAGTCCAGCATCCTGTTCTCACAGTGGTCAACCAGATGCCTGTGGGAAACCCACAAGCAGGATTTGACCACAAGAGCCCTCTCCTCTCTTGGGGTGTCTCTCAACTGGCATTCAGAAGCATTGCTGCCTCCAGCCATGGACGCAGAGCAGAGCCACAATGGCCAGTAGCGACCAATATCCTTCTCCATGAATTTGTCCAGTCTTCTTTTAAAGCCATCCCTAATAATCCCTAAAGTTCCCTAATAATATTTTATAGCACTACCCAGCAAAGCACACCCTGCACATTATCTCCAGGAGGAGAACTGGCTGCCCAGCTGTTCTCATCTGTTTGCTCTTCTGGTGGTTCTTCTGATGATCTGGGGCTGTAGGCAGCTCATGTGCTCCCTCAGTTACTTTTCTGCTCTGAATGTAGCCTCATCTCTGATTTACTGTGTTGAGCTACATCAGAGGTAGCCAGGATAGTGTCCTCTAGATGCTGCTGGGCTACAACTCCCATCAGCACCAGCAAGGATGGTGGGGTTTGTAATCCAAAAACATCTGGAGGAAACCACATTTGGCTACCTCAGCAACAAGTCCAGCTCCTGACTTCGGTTAGCTAACTATCCTCTTTTTGAAACCCTTCATTTGAATTACTGGGAACAAGTTTCTGGCAGGGGGGAAAATATGCATTCTCAAGAAGACTCGTGTGTGGTTCCAATGTGACATGAATATCCATGTACCTTCCTCCCTTAAAGGACGCTAGTTGTGTCCCTGTATCAAGAAATGAAAATGCATTTGATACCAAAGCGTCTCCTTCAGTATATGAAAGGCTTGGGGAATTGCCCTTGGGGAATTGCAGGCTGAATGGCAAAAAGGCTCTTGTAGCCATTAAAATGCTCTTGTGTCAATTACATTCTGTCTTCAGTGCTTAGTCCAGTTGGGGATTTCTGAATCCAGCTGATAAAACTCATTAGAGCAACTTTCCTTTTGGTAATGGGACTGAACAGATTTCGGTTGCACTTTGGCTTTGAAGTGGATATAATTGGATTAAGATGGCTCTGTGCTTCATTTCAGATGCAGAGTCTTGGCACATGGGAGCTGACATTTGTGCATCAGTAACAATTCCTAAAATATGTAATTAATTCTGGAAGGGGAGGGACCTATATAACTTTCTTTTTTCTTGTTCTGAATTACCTGTGAAAGATCAAGAAACAATTTTTTTAAAAAAAATATGGCATTAAGAAACCACTCCATTTTGGGAAATGCTACCAGACCACTTGGCTGGCTGAGAGGATATATTGATTAACATGCTTCTTGTCTGCTACATTAGCTTTGCATTGGCATCCAGCTATGTTTGGAAACATTGACTTGGCCAGACACCTATGCTTTGCTGACACCCTTAATCAAGGGTGGCTAATCCCCAGCTCAGGGACTTGATTCCCCTCCCCCCAGCAATTTTTTTTGCTACCCCAGTGACCTCACCAATTATGACAGCAGCAGGAAAATTTACCTTATTTTAAAGTGGGCATGCAGTTTAGGCAGGCAAACCCCAGTGCCCTGATGCAGCTGGAAATTGCCCCCTCTCCTTCAACATAATTTACTAGCAGAGAGGGTGATTTGCACAGCTCTGGTGAGAAGAACAGGCTGTGGATCCTCTGTGTGTGGGCGGTATAAAGTCATCAGAGGGTTGGCCCTCTTGCTAAAAGCTGTTCACTATCACTGCTATTAATTTTTTTTATTTGTTGTGATCCAGGTCAGGGATCACGTTTGTTTTTGTAAGCAGAAATGCTCAGCTTGGAGAAAAGCCAGTTGGTCGTAAGTCTCACAGTGTTGGTGTAGGATTGCAGCAGTAAGGCTCCCACATGGTTTGAATGCTCTTCACTTGGGAGAGGACAGCTCCTATATTTGTTAGGCTGGAAGCTTAAAGGGTTTATAACTGTAGATATTTATCATCTGGAAAGCAAAAATGTACCCAAACAGGCCTTGTTATTTTGTCACCTTCCTCCTCTCTGCAAAGGAAGCATTTCCCCTTCTTTCTTCCCTCCTCCTCCTCTTCGCTTTCTCTTCCCTGTGAAAGCTCACCTCCAAATTGGGGCAAGCTGGGCAATTGGAGGCGAATCTTCCCAGTGACCCTGGGGGTTGCTCAGTGCTATAACAGCCAGGGTCTCAAGAAACAATGCCATGGCCCCAAAAGAGCCTTCCATTAGATTTTTCCCAAATAGCTGTCCCTCTGTGCCATGTTGCAAACTGCTTTTGAAACAGGTCAGAAGATTCAAAAAGCTGTTTACAATGTCAAGGGCCCTGGCTGGTTAACAGAGGGTTATGGGGGTGTGGCAAGTGGAGCATAGAAGCTTATGCAAAATCTTGGGCACTCAGTGGACCAGAGCGTTTATTCTTGATGAGAAATCAGTTCCATGCAAAGCCCCAACAAAGCAGGCTACTGGTATCTTTAGCTCATCACTTTTCAGTCTGTGATGTTGTGGTAGTTAGGCAAGCTTTTCAGTGAAACAGAAACTACCGTCAAGTTGGGTGGTTGAAGAATCTTGTTTAACCCAGAAGCTTGCTATTGTGGAAGCAAAATTCCAAGGACTAGCAAGCACCAGGATCAGGCTGTAGGCAGGTAGAAGACAGGTGGTCCTAATCCTGGTGTCCCTGCTGCATCTGCACTGGGTTGGCTCCAACCGACCTTGGAGATTTGTAGCAGGTGGGAGCATGGGATTGGCTCTGTGGCATCACCTGGTGACCAGAAGGCATCTCGGCTGTGGAGACAGTGGCCTGGCTTGAAGGACTTGCTGTTCCTTTCTCTGGTCAGCAACTGCAATGGAACAGGGAACAAGCTTGGAGTCCCTACTCAGTCTGACACTGGCCATGTTCCATGAGCCTGGTCAACCACTAAGAGTCTGCTGAGGTCTGCTCTCTGTGTCACTCTCAACATTTGAAGTATGGCAGATTGGCCTGGGAGGTGGGATTTTTCCTGTGTTAGTGAGTGAATCAGTGGACACAGGTTTTGCCAGCTGAGGCTTATGGAAGTTGCAGCCCAAAACATCTGGAGAGCTCCAGGCTGTGGAAGAATTGAACCTAGCTGAATCGCTGGATTTTATCACATTTCAGACTCATCAAATCCCATTTGGTGCCTTGAATATTTCATGAAATGAAAAAAATAATAATGAAAACTGAATACTTTTACGTCAAAAGGTGAAAGGGCATGTATAAAAAATCAGTCCACATCCCCAATGGGTTTCTATCCTCATAGATGCTGGTGAGGAATTCTCATTGAAAATGAGGTTATCCCACTTGCTAATGGGGAAATTTGCTCTCTGTGATCTGGAAAGAGGGCTGGACCAATCTGTCAATATAAGTTTCTGTCTCAGTTCCTCATTTTTCAAAGTTGAAGTCCCGTTTCCCCTATTTTCTGCATCCACATGAAAATAGTTTTCATGTAATTTCTCATAACTTGCATTTTTGCAAGCAGTTTTTCCTAATGGAGTTCTCTGCATTATTTTTCACTACTTTATGCATTTTTGTAGACCCTTTTCGGTTGGAGAACACACCACAAAATCCAGAACAGTGCACATTTCAGAGACTAGCTGTGTTTTGGTTCTCGTTGTTTCGTGAAATGTGAATTAAAATGAGAAACTAGCTGGTCCGAGCTGAGTATTACTAATATGCTCAATGTGATCTTAATTTAGGGGTTGCTGCCAGGGAGACGGCACATGCCTTGAAGACTTTGGCTCAGGCGGCCCGAGGTGTTTCCGCATCCACCAGTGACCCAGCGGCAGCCCACGCAATGTTGGACTCTGCGCGGGATGTCATGGAAGGCTCAGCAATGCTCATCCAGGAAGCAAAGCAGGCTTTGGTGGCTCCTGGCGATGCAGAAAGCCAACAGAGGCTGGCCCAGGTGAGGCTGGGTGAAATGGAGAGGGATTTGGGGGGGCCCACTGTGCTCTTGTTCAGCCCCCATTCGCTGCAGCAAAGTTTGTGCAGGAGACTGTCTTGGTGGCTTGTGCCCTGTGACGCCCATCCATCCATTTCTCCTTCTGCTGCCCTTAATGGTGCCTGGAATCTGCCACCCAAGGCAGATGCCTCCTTCTTTCTCCAACCTGTCTCATTCCCATGAAGCATTTGTCTTGGCTCCTTCAAAGTTGATCTCCATCTGTACCTCCGCCAGGGTAGGGATGGAGGAGTTTCTTGTGGTCCATGCCACTTCCATCTTGCCAAAGCAGTTGCCAACGCCCACACCCTCTTGGTGTTGAAGGCCAAGAATGTGGTTCAAGTGGCTAAAGACTCAGTTCTGCAGGACAAGGTGATTGCTGCCCCCATTCCGTGTGCCCTCCGCTCCTCTCAGCTGGAGGCCTCCCTCTGGTGTTGGGGAGAAGAGCTCTTATGGATGGTCTGTCAGTAGCTGCTCAGAGACAGGTGCTTGGCACAAGGCGAGGCCTGGAGAAGTCAATGAAAGAAGGCCCTGGAACTGTGATTCTTGCATTGCAGGGGGTTGGACTAGATGACCCTTTGGATCCCTTTCAGCTTTGTAGTTCTATGATTCTATGATTTCTACATTATTTGGTGAAATATTAATATTTAAATCTGCACGTTGTTGCAGAGCTATGCTTTTAACACACGCTTTATCTCAGTGTACATCTTGCTTAAAGTACTTTCCCATATAATATGGTAGGGGTGTTAGCCCAAATTAATATCTTTTTGAGCTAAGAAATGCATTGCAAAATTCAGAGAAGTGTGAAAATCAAAGGAGAATTGTGTTGTGATTCATATATTAGTCCAATTGCTGCAAATTAGGTCAGTTGGCTTGAAAATCTGGTCCAATGCAATGCTCCTTCCTCTGTCCATCTGGGTGGCGTGTGGCTTCTGCATGGTTCTCTCCTGCCCTCCCTTTGCCTCTCCTCCGCTGTCAAAATTCAGATTGTAAGCAACATGACAGCAGGGATTTCTGACTGCTGATGCCTATCTAAGATGCGAGTACCACGACCTACTTTGATTATTATTCATTTAAAAGATTTTTTATACCCGATGGATGAAGACAGCCTGACAGCCCCTGCCTACAGGTTCACTAGCTGAGAAGGAACTCAGTTTCTGGTTCAGCCTTCCAAGGAGATAGAGAGAGAGAGAGAGAGAGAGAGAGAGAGAGAGAGGCTACTATGGGGTGCAGCTCTCATCTCACTTTTCAGGCCAAGGGAGCTGGTCATGTGGCCAGCATAACTAAACCGCTTCTAGCACAACAGGACACCATGGCGGAAGCCAGAGCGTATGGAAACACTGTTTACCTTCCCGCCGCAGCGCTACCTATTTATCTACTTGCACTGGTGTACTTTTGAACTGCTAGGTTGGCAGAAGCTGGGACAGATCAATGGCAGCTCACCCCATCATGCAGATTCAAATTGGTGATCTTCTGATTGCCAAGCCCAAGGGGCTCAGTGGTTTAGACCATAGCGCCACCCACATCCCTTTTAAAAACATACATATACACACAATATATATATATTCCACTATATCATAGAAAAATCAGAGTGGTTTACAATAATGTCTATATGTATAATAAACATTTAAAACATAGACCATCAACTAACCATTATGGAAAGATGTATTTTTATTGCCTTCATAAGCCTAGCAGGATAGAAAAATTTAAAAGTTGTCATAGAAGGCATCAGCTGAATCTCTCTTGGCAGAGTATTCCACAGGACTAGGCTGATGACGCCAAAAGGCTTGGTTTCTTCTCGTTGTTAAATGAGCTTCACCAACTTTGGGAACAACCAACAATGCTCCTGCAGATGATCTCAATAATGGGGCTGGGATATAAGAGTTCAGGTGGTTCCTCGAGGCACCCTGACCTAAGTTGTTCAGGGCTCTGTGATTTAATGCAATGACTTTGAACTTAGCTTGGTAATAGATGGGCAGCCAGTGCAGATGTTTTAACAATGGGGTCATGTGTTCTTGGCCATGTGTCTCCACCATCATTCTGGAAGAATTTAAGTCTCTGAAAACTTTGTCCCTGTCCCTCATCCTCCTGGAATGTTGAGGCTACTGGCTTGTGGGGGTCTGGTACTGGGGGGGGGGTGCACTGCACACATGCTCAGAGATTGTAGGCAGCATTAATTAAATTAATCAACTTTGCCATGTTTTCCCCCTGAAGGTGGCCAAAGCTGTCTCCCATTCTTTGAACAACTGTGTGAACTGCCTTCCTGGCCAAAAGGATGTGGATGTAGCGCTGAAGAGCATTGGTGAATCCAGCAAAAAATTGCTTGTGGAATCGGTGAGATACTTTTTAATATTTGTATGTTGTTGTTGTTTTTGTTGTTGTTGTTAAGGTGGTGGTAGTAGGTTTTTATTTTTGTTTTTAATGCAAAGCTTGCCATAAAATGGTTACTGCAACCTCCAATAATCAGAACATTACTCTCAAAAGAGTTACTTGCTTGTAGACTTGTGGTAAGATGGTGGTACAGATCTGGCACCATCCATTCCATCACCTCACTCCACCTCATGTATAACCAAGCTTTCACAAGGCTCACTGCAAGAGAGTTTGAGCAGCCTGGCCTAACTTTGGGACAGTTGGCATAACCCTTGGGTAGTCCTTGGATAACCAGCCTGGTGCCCTTTCAATGTTGCTGGACTACTACAACTCCCATCATCCCTGGCCATTGGCCAATGCTAGCTGGGGCTGATGGGAATTGGAGGCCAGCAACATCTGGAAGGCACCGGGTTGGGGTGCCGGAACTGCTGTAATTCCTGTCCCCTGCTGTAACTAAACCCAGATGCACATAACCGAAACAATTGCATTGTTCCCTTCTGTGTGCTACAGTTTTTAGACTCTAAGTTCCATGGAGCAGGGACTTTGCAAAGTGCCCTGCGCTGAGGTTACTGTGTATAAAGCCATTGGTAACTTACCCCCAACCCCTCTTTCTCTTCCCCCGCCCCTGCCTGGTAGCTGCCTCCCAGCTCAAAATCATTCCAAGAAGCACAGAGTGAACTCAACCAGGCTGCAGCTGACCTGAACCAGTCAGCGGGGGAGGTTGTCCATGCCACGCGGGGCCAGAGCGGGGAGCTGGCAGCTGCTTCCGGAAAATTCAGTGAAGACTTTGACGAGTTCCTGGATGCTGGGATTGAAATGGCTGGGCAAGCTCAGGTGAGGCGTCTTCCTCCACCAGTTTGCTCTCTGGCTGGGCAGGATGCGGTGAGGGGGGAAGCGATTGGTCGTGGTTGTTGGGGTGGGGTGTTTGTCAGCTCCTTTGTCAGCTTTCCTCAGAAAGGAACAGTGGGGTGTAAATGTTGAAATGAAAGGAATGTCCAAAGGAACAGGAGAGGAGAAGACAGTAGGTCTTTCCATGCACCTGAAGGTTGCCACAAAGGAGAAGGCAGAGTCTTTGTTCTCTGATGCTGTTCCAGAACTAGATCTCATGGGATCATGTTGGAGGAAGCTAGACTTGGGTTGAACATTAAGAGAAACCTCTTGACAGAGCAGTGAGGCAAAGAGACCCATTTACTAGAGAGGTGGTGGGTGGGCTCTCCCGAAGCTAAAGGGGTTGGGGGTGGAGGATGCTCTAGTTCTAAATTTCCTGCACTGGACTATATGACCCCCAAAGCCTCCTACAGTGTTTATGATTCTATACATGGTGTATGACCCTATCACATCTCATTCTGTCCAACTCCCACCCCCCTGGCTTGTTCACTATCACTTAGCAGGGACTCAGCATGTCCATTATAACAACCTAAGAAGAGCTTGCTGGATCCGACCAGTGGCCCATCAAGTCCAGCCTCCTGTTCTGACAGTGGCCAGCCAGATGGGAAACCTGCAAGCCGAACCTGAGTGCCAGAGCCCTCTCCCCTCCTGCAGTTTCCAGCAACTTGTATTCAGAAGCATTGATGCCTCCAGCTGTGGGGGCCGGGCAGGATCACAGGGCGAGTGGCCATTGATAGCCTTCTCCTCCATGAAGTTCTCTGATCCTCCTTTAAAGCCATCTAAGTTGGTGGCCACCACCGCCTCCTGTGGGAGCGAGTTTTTAACTACTAGCTAATAGATTAACTACGGGCTGCATGAAGGAGTCGTTCTTTTCGCCTGTCCCGAATCTTCCAGCATTCAACCTCTTTGGATGTCCACGAGTCCTAATGTTATGAGAGAGGGAGAAAAACCTTTCTCTTTTCACTTTCTCTGTGCCATGCATAACTTTCTAAACGTGACACATCTTTTCTCTAAACTAAAAGGTCCCATATGCTGCAACATTTCCCCATAGAGAGTTGCTCCACCCCCTTGATCATTTTGGTTGCCCTTTTCTGACCCTTTTCCCTAAGGAACAGCAGCAGCAAGGAAAAGTTCTTCTCAGCAAAGGGCAGCATGAGAGTAACCAGCCTGTCCTCTGCCTTTGCTTGAGAACTCCAGTCCACATTAGGCTGTGCTGCAGATCTCAAAGGTGTTGCTTCATCAGCGCAGCCCTCATTCGCTCTGCTATTGTCTGGGCCGGCAGCTGAGTGACAGAGTATGTCTTGGTTTATCCAGGGCCACCTGCTCCAAGCTCTGAGTCGGCCAGAACCTCCCTGTGTATTGAGCAAAGACCGCTCTGCCCTTCCCTGTCTAGCAGGCCTGCCAACATTAACAGCTGCGCACCCACCCATGGTTGCTTGACATCTTGTCGTGCTCATGGAAATGAGATGCTAATTAAGCCCTTGCAGTCAAGTCATGCAAATTAGCTGCAGACCTTTTAGCACTTGCTATAATTTCCAGTGTAGCCTGTGGTGCAGAGTGAGCGGTCCTCTCTGCTGCTCGCCAAACAAGTTGCCTCCTCAGCAAGTTGATTTTAAAGCACTCCCCTCCCCCCCCCACCCCAACCACCACTTTTTCCGCAAAGGCCCCCTCTTGTCACAGCATCAGGGGCTTGGATGCGACTCCTTTTGTCTTTGCATGGAGAGTAACTCAGAGCTTAGCCTCCTTGCTGCCTTCCCTTGCCCTAAATCCATGCCATGATTTGCCTCTTTGGCCTTACAGACAAAGGAGGACCAAATTCAAGTCATTGGGAACCTCAAGAACATCTCCATGGCTTCCAGCAAGTTGCTTCTGGCTGCCAAGTCTCTCTCGGTGGATCCCGGTGCTCCCAATGCCAAGAACCTCTTGGCAGCAGCTGCAAGGTAAGGGCCAAGGCAGAAGTGCAGTTCACCTGAGTAGCTTCTGTTTTCCAAATGAACATAAAACCCAGGAGTGGTCAGCAGGGAGGGCCACTGCTGCTTACCTAACCTCCCAGCAGGATCAGCTCCACTGGTGCATTTACTCCCTGGTGCCTTGCTCCTCTCCCGCTCTCTCCTGGTTAGTCATTGTTACCCCCCATGTTAGAACGCCAGGTGAGCACCACCAGCCCTCCCTTCCGAGGGCTCCTAATCAAGCAAATGGGAGGAAGGAAATCAGGGAATATATAGATCTGTTTTAGATGGGACCCACATGCCTTAGAAGTGGCCTTTCTGTATGTCAGCTTTCCACAAGCTGGTACTTTCAAATGTTTTGAACTACAACTCCCATCAGTCCCAGCTTTGTACTGGCTAGGCCTGATGGGATTTGTAGTTCAAAACATCTGAATGGCCCCAGCTATGGGAACCCCCTGCCACCTTTGTTCCTCAAGGGGGGCTTTGCTTCCGCTGCCATCTGTACAGTGCAAAACAAAATCTGTACAGTGGAGGCAGTGCCATTACAGAAGTAGCCCTGAGGATAATTTTATTTTTATTATTTATTAAATTTCTATACCGCCCTTCATCCATTTTTCATCTGGCATTTGGGTTTTCCCACTAGAGGGATGCAGCTTTGGGTTGTGGGGGTTGTTTCCTGGATTAGAGTGATATTTGTTAGTTTGTTTTATCTTTAAAAATTGATATTGCTATTAATTGGCTGATTGGTTTTACTAGTGGAAGAGAATTTTAGGAGACTTTTACTAGCTTATTTTGAGAACTCTGTTTAGAGCCTGCCCTACCATTAGACAGAATTAGGCAGATGCCTCAGGCAGTTGATTTTGGGTGTCGTTTATAATTATTGATTTCTTACTGCCAGTTCAAAAATAATTTGGCTGCTCTTGGGTACCATGCATCTTAATTTCTTAAACTTTTCTGGCAGGGTGGTGGTGGGTTGCCACTTGCTTCTCTAATCAAGCCGGCTACCTCATAGCAGGTCCACCTGTGATCTACTCTGATTACCCACATTGTTGGTCTCTGAGATGTGCATGTCTCTTGTCTTCTAGGGCTGTGACTGAGAGTATAAATCAGCTCATCACTTTGTGTACTCAGCAAGCGCCGGGCCAAAAAGAGTGTGACAACGCTCTCCGGGAACTGGAGGTAGGTCTCCACTTGATTGCAGGCTCACTGTTCTTGGGTGATATGACTGGCAAAGCTTTCGTGATTAAGGGTGTTTGTGGCTGTCCTCAAATCTTGCCCCATCTGGACTTGCTAGTCAGCTGACTGAACGCTCAGCAGGCTGGCACTTGAGTCTGCCATGCTAACTGTCTAAACAAGAGTGCTGGTGGATCAAGTGATAAAACATCAAAGCTTGGCTGCCATGGTTTTTTGACGGCTCGATTGCCACAGCTTGACTGCTACAACCCAGGGAACCTTACATCTCTTACTTCTGTAGACAGTGAATACTAAACTGTATTAGCTGCGTAGCTTTGTTCCCAACTAGTATCATTCAAAGATCCTGTTTTGTTTCCATTGATTTGTGATAGTGGCCACACTATTGTTGACATCAACCTTCCCCATCCTTGAGCTCCTCATGTTGCTAGACTCCAAGTCCCATCATCCCTGACCCCTGGTCACCATGTTTGCTGGGACTGCTGGGAGTTTTTGTCCCATCTGCCTCTGGGAACTCAAGGCTGGGTTTCCCTGATGCCCTTCCCCCTGGATGAAACAGATAAAATATTATATTTGTTAAGTTCTTGGATATTTATATATTCATTGCAGTGCCTGTTCTCAGTTTTTGAGATTATTGTCATTCACATGTGCAGATTCACATGTTAATGCCAATAGTTGTTGGCATTATTGTTAATTTCTGAAATTAGCTTTACTTTTCTCCACTTTGTGGGCAGATGCACTTTGCCAGATTCATTTGGGATTGTTGACATTTAGTAAACTTCAGTTATTCCTTGTAACTTAACACACTGGAGGCTGAAGTGAGCCAGTGAGTTGTTTTTCCAGGATAACTGCCTGGAAGATATGAGTCTCCTTGCATGTATTCTTCCAGCCAGAGAAGGGGCCTGATCAAAGTGTCAAAAATGTTAATATTGTTGACCACATATGTGATAATTTTATTTCTTCCTGCAACCAACCCAGAGATATACAGACAAAAGAAGGGAAGTTATATAAATACACATATGCTGCTTTTATTGGGAGGGGGTGTCATACAAACAGTGTACAAAACTAAAATCAATCCATAAAACTGCAATTCAACATTCTAATAAATATAACAAGCCAGACACAAAAAGCTGGTTTTCATTTCAAAGCAATATGTATTTAAAATGGATTCATTCCCATTCCAAGAAGGGCTTTGCTTAATCAGCTCACCCAAGGACCCTAAGAAGGTGCAACAAGGGCTTCATGGTCTAGGATTTTGACTTCCTTGCCAACCATCACTTGTGCCCCTCTTATTTTCAGACGGTTAAAGAAATGCTGGAAAACCCCAACGAACCTGTTAGCGACCTCTCTTATTTTGACTGCATTGAAGGTGTTATGGAAAACTCCAAGGTAGCCATTGTATTTTCTTTCCATCTGCATGTTCGGTTTCATGACCAGTTGTACTAAGTCATCTTTAGCACTCCCTGAAGTGGGGTACTGGAGCCTCCTGGCAGGTGAGTGAGGGGGGGGGGGGAGAGCAAAATCCTGGAGCTACAGCTTTCTCCAACATCCAAAAACAAGGAGATTTTTTTAGTAGTTATGTCAAAAGTACAGTCCACCCTCCCTCCCCAAAAAGAGTCCAGGCTGCTAATAGTAGTTAAAACACTATATAGAAAAACAGTGTAAAACAGCACTTTAGCAATGCTAAAGGACCTGCAGCGAAACTAATCTTCATAAAACTAACCTCCAAAAATCTAGAGCAGGGAAGGGGAGCCTTTTCCAGCCAGCAGGCCAGATCCTGGTGTCTTCCTGCCCCTGCCCCGCCCTGCCCGCCCCCCATCTTCAGTGGCCCACCTGGGCAGGTGGGGGATGCTCACCTGTCAATCAGCTGATGATGTTGCTCCTGATTCGCAGTGTGGGGATAAAACCAGTAGGAAGGTGATCGTATTACGGAGATAATATGTGTGAATTGCGTCTGATGTGCCTTCTAGGTAGGGGGTGTTGTTTTTGTTTGTTACTATGTTATGTATTTTTGTGTTTTTATACTGTAAACCACTCTGTATTCCTCTGATGAAGAGCTGTAGAAAATAAATAAATGAATGAATAAATAATATTTTCATTTTATAGCATTGCATATTATCAAATATTGATACTAATAAATAAGGCTTATTAGAAGTATGAGGTATTAGTAAATATTACCGTATGGTTATTAAGTAGTGTTGTGATTTCTAAAGCAAGGATTGAATTGAAAATCTTGAATTGCTCCCCCCCCTCCCCCCGCAGGTTCTGGGAGAGGCGATGGCTGGAATTTCTCAGAATGCCAAGACAGGGGACCTTCCAGTCTTTGGCGAGTGTGTTGGGGTGGCTTCCAAGGCCCTTTGTGGCCTCACTGAAGCAGCAGCTCAGGTGAGTTTCAGGTGACTAATGTACTAAGCAAGGTTTTCTGCAGTGGTGGGTGACGGTGTGGTTGAGCTTCTGCAAATACATTAAGGCATTTCAACTGCTTGCAAAGTGTGAGGATGGAGGGACCTTCGGTGGTCTTTTTGAGTGTTTGTCTTGATGGAGTTTCTGCTAGACTGCTTATTATGTGTTTATAAATAACCTTCTAGTTATGTAGCTTGACCACAACAGTGGCTGATTTGCCTGTGAATGACTTTAGTTGTGGGCATTAGCATTAGGCCAGTTTTGCAAATAATGCTTAAATGGCTTCTCTGTATTTTTCCGTGCCTGTAATTGGCATGCAAGACCTGCCCTGTCTAGGAAGAACATTGGATGAAAAAATGACTCTCTTCTTCCACTCTTGGTTTTGCATGATCTCAAGTGAACTAATAGGCGTTTATTGTGTGCTTCTTGAAAACCACCTCTGAGTAGTCACAATGCCTTTGGTTTTTGCCTAGGCCGCTTACCTGGTTGGCATCTCGGATCCCAACAGCCAGGCGGGTCAGCAGGGGCTTGTTGATCCTATCCAGTTTGCCAGGGCCAATCAAGCTATCCAAATGGCATGTCAGAACTTGGTGGACCCAGGAAGCAGCCCATCCCAGGTAACTTTCATCAAGGTTGCCAGAGGCATTTTGCTGGCTCGTGCTTCACAGCCTGTAAGAGGCCCACCTTTGTAGAAATAGCAGTCTTGGGTTGCACGTGGCCTGAAAATAGGGGTGCATTCATATTTTAATTGGGTGGGAACTTCGGAACTTGTATGCAAGGCATGAGCTCTGCCCTCTCAGCTATGGTCTGTTTCTTACTAAGCTTGCAGCACAAAAAATTATATTGCTACTGCTAAAGTATGGAAGCAAGCAGTTGCTCCTGACTGTTACATAACAGAGAAAAATTAACAACTATTTCCTATGGAGAAAATCACTAGTTTATTTATCAGGGGAAATTTTTCCCTCTCCCAAGTATCTATTTCACTGATATATATATATTTGGGGGGGGCAAGAATAAGGATTTGTGAATACCAGTAAAGAGGTTTAAAATGTGTTTGGACTGAATTGCGTTTTGGAATGCTGTGTTTGTACTTTACAGGTGAATGAATGCATTTTCCTCTTTTTTGTAAATTTCCAAAATATAACGATGCATTTCCTTCAGTCATTAACAGAAATATATAAAGCATGTGAACAACCAACATTTTTAAAACTCTTATCAACATGTCAGTGGCCATTCGTGTCTTCTCTTTATCTTACTTTGATCTGTAATCAAAGCAGCAATTCTCTACCAACTTATTCGGTGAGCCCCATTAAACTGAATGGGACTTACATCTGAGTAGACATGGATAGGACTGAACTACAAGGAGGAAAAAAGCTTGCTGGTATCTCCCTAGATCTCTCAGCGTCCAGGTAATCAGCAATGAGACCTGGACCAGCCCTACCTGTATTTTGTTTGCTCCGAAACAGTCCATGCCTGGCAGCTGCTAAGGATCTTGCCAAACATTTAAATAACCAAATGGCTCTTTAAAATGTGTCTACTGTCTATGCTGCATCGTAGGGCCAAAATACAGTTTCCAAAAGAGCTCAAGTTCCTTTCTTCCTAACCCACCGGTGCTTCAGAACACAGATGGAGAATTAGCAGAGCAGCCATTCCATCACTGAGCCAGCCCAAGACATTTGGCTGCCTGAGGCAAAGGGAAAAGATGGAGCCTGCAAAAACTCACCAAACTGTTGAATCCTAGTTTGACACTGGCAGTGGAACAGCATCCTCCTCTGTACACCTGAGGGGCAGGCCTCATGGCATACGCAGCTCTATCCACTCCCCACCCCTCCACAACTGCCGCCTGAATTGGCTGCCTCACTCTGCCTCGTGGTAGGGCTGGCCCTGTCTGTGGTTCTATTTCCGCCCCCTCAGCCATGTGTGTGTGTTTCGTTTTCCAGGTCTTATCAGCAGCTACCATTGTGGCAAAGCACACTTCTGCGCTGTGTAATGCCTGCCGCATTGCTTCATCCAAGACAGCCAATCCCGTTGCAAAGAGGCACTTTGTCCAGTCGGCAAAGGAAGTGGCAAACAGCACTGCCAACCTGGTTAAAACTATCAAGGTATGAGAGTCTCTTGCCGCTGTACTGTTAAGGCAGCCTCAGTCAAACAAAGGCTTAAATACTGTTCATCTCTGGGTCCTTAAAAAAAGAGTCATTTACAGGAAGTCGTTTCTTCTGTGGGAAAACAGAGTTTGCAACCTACACAGGAACTTCCATTTTGAATCTCTTAGGGAACCATTATCCGCCTCGTTCCTGGAATGCTTGAGAACAGCTGTACTGCTAGAATGCAATTAACCTAATGTATTAGTGATTAGGGAGTTACATTTTAATTCTGTTGTTTCGTCTGGAGGTTCCTCCTATCTTCATTACAGGAGAAAGAAGACCCTGCTCTTGGGAAAGTGCGGGTTTCAAAAATGAGGAAGGAGAAAACTGTTCAAGAGTTTGGAATTCCCAACATTTATTTGAGAGAGCATATTATTATTATTATTATTATTATTATTATTATTATTATTATCCCACCCGTAACCCAAGGTACCAGGACAGGATTCAGCAATTTAAAAACATCGTTAATAACACAATATTTAAAACTTAAAATTACAAAAACATAAACTTAAAATTATAAAAATAAGGTGAGTCCTGAAAATATACATCTCAAGTGTAATGTTATTAGAATATATCTTTCTCAATCCCTTCTGCAATTTGTAGCAAAGTAGCTAATTACTGTCTGATTGAAAATATGAAAATGAGTTATTTGTGTGGCTTTTAAAAAGTGAAGATAAGTAAAGAGCCAGCCATACTTCTAGAGCAGGGGTTTCAAACTCAAATTCATCGGGGGCCACATCAGCAGTTTGGCCACCCTCAAAGGGCCGGTTGTATCTGTAGGTCCTACCCCTCCCCCCCCCCACATACATCATATGTACTTACAGTACAGGAGAGAAGGGTTCAGGCAGCCGTTGGATCTGTCACATCACAGGATGGCATGCGCTCAATATAAAAACAAGTGGAGGTTTCCTGAATGCATGTAAAGTGGAGGTTTCCTGTGTAGAACGGCTGGCGCCGCTAGAGGGCAGACGTTCTCTGCCTTGTAGGCTGCCACGCATGCGCTGAAGAGGCGGCTTTCTTGTGTCAAAAAAAAAAAGCGAGAATAAAAGGTGAAGGCTGGCGGCCGGCGGCGGCTACACAGGCCACATGACGAGGTCTGGCGGGCCAGATTCAGCCCGCGGGCCTTGTGTTTGACACCCGTGTTCTAGAGAGTCTCTTGGATCTCAACAGATCCCTGCTCACACTCATAGAATCATAGAGTTGGAAGAGACCACAAGGGCCATCGAGTCCAACCCCCTGCCAAGCAGGAAACACCATCAGAGCACTCCTGACATATGGTTGTCAAGCCTCTGCTTAAAGACCTCCAAAGTAGGAGACTCCACCACACTCCTTGGCAGCAAATTCCACTGTCGAACAGCTCTTACTGTCAGGAAGTTCTTCCTAATGTTTAGGTGGAATCTTCTTTCTTGTAGTTTGGATCCATTGCTCCGTGTCCGCTTCTCTGTATGTTATTTGTATTTGTATTATTAAATTTATTACCCACCTCCCTTCACCAGCAGGTTTTAGGGCTGGTGACAACAATTTAAAATCCAGAATTAAAAACTGTTAAAACATATTGCATTCACAAGAATAGTGTGGGTCCTTAAAACACACATCTCAGCTGTCAAGGGCCAGGGTAAAGAGATGTATCTTCGGCATTTACCAAAAGCTGTTTCATGAAGGTGCAAGACTCGCCTCTGTGGGGAGCTGACATGATCTCCGCTTTGCATGGGTGTCAGGGAATTCAGGAGCCAGCCAAAAACCTGCAGGATATGTTCCTGGGGAAACATAGACAGAGAACTCATTAATGGTTCTGGTGATGAGCTGGGAACCTGACAGGCCCTTGTAAGCATCATACAGAAATCTGGAGTCAAGCTGACTGAATGGGAAGATCTGGGTTATCCTATTTTACTGTATTGTGAGATGGAGTTAGGCTGGGATCTGTCATCCAGTGAACAGAAAGGTGGAAGATTCATGCCCAGGCTTCCCACATCTAAATCTGATGCTCTCTCTCAAGTTCACCACAGCACTTGAACCCATTTTTATTTTTCTTCACTAGGCCTTGGATGGTGACTTCTCAGAAGATAACCGGAATAAGTGCCGGATTGCAACTGCTCCCTTGATTGAAGCTGTGGAAAACCTAACAGCCTTTGCATCAAACCCTGAGTTTGTCAGCATCCCGGCCCAGATCAGTACTGAGGTAAGAGAAGTGCTGTATTAAATTAACTTTATAATGAGGCGGAGCCTGTCTTTAACTTACTGCAAACTGATCTCCAGTTTTCTGGTCTTTTGAGGACATTACAAAGCATTTTGGAAGTTTGTTTACAACAATTAGGCTCACCTTTTCTATGCTTTAGAGAAGCAAGCTGCCTACATGATCTACGTCCCAATTGCCATGTCGGCTACATGGTAACCTCACATTGTTTTTATTTAACTCCCTCCCTCCCCTTTCCTGTGAAACTCTTGTAAGTAAAACTATAGCCCACTCCAGGGGTTCTTCCACGTGCAATTTGGATCAGGTCAGGATCAGCCTCAGCTAGCACAATTGTAGGATGCTGAGGCTGATGGGAGTCCAAAACCCCTGGACCCCTCCATTGTCAAAGCCTGGACAAAACAGGTCAACGAGCTATGATCTGATCCTAGGTTTGCAGGGATTACTCAAACCATAGTCTCTTGGTTTGGAATCTTAAGACTTGAATTGAGGCGTGCTAGAAAAGGTAGGAAGAGAAGGAGCAGCAAATGAGTTCACATGCCATTTCTAATCCAACAAACCGTGGTGGTTTAGTCTGGGGTTATTACACCTGAACCCAACCTGGGAGTTGCTGTGGAACTAAAAGCCAGCTGCTTCCCTCTTTGCAGGGTTCTCGGGCACAGGAACCAATCCTGACTTCTGCTCGGACTATGCTAGAGAGCTCGTCCTCTTTAATCAAAACTGCTCGCTCACTGGCAATCAACCCCAAAGACCCTCCCACGTGGTCCATTCTCGCTGGGCACTCACACACCGTGTCCGAGTCCATTAAGAGCCTCATCACGTCCATCAGGTGAGTCCTTTCGTTTTTATAGGCACTTTCAGTGTGGGTACCTCTGCCCCTTTCTCCATATCACGTTCCCCCATTCTGCAGGAACACACACCCTGCTCATGCTTATTATTTCAGCAAGCTGGAATATGTAAAAACAAGTAGAGGGAGCCTTTCTCAGCCCAAGGCCTGCTTTCCCTCTTGGACTACGTTCCAGAGGCAACGTATCAGTGGTGGGCAGCAAAAGCAGGTGGAGGCAAAAGCAGGTGGAGCAGTGGAGGTGACATTTGTCTTTTATGCAGTAGGCTACATTCAAATGGGACGCAGGTGGCGCTGTGGGTTAAATCACAGAGCCTAGGACTTGCCGATCAGAAGGCCGGCAGTTCAAATCCCTGTGATGGGGTGAGCTCCCTTTGCTCAGTCCCTGCTCCTGCCAACCTAGCAGTTCGAAAGCACATCAAAGTGCAAGTAGGTAAATAGGTACCGCTCTGGCGGGAAGGTAAACGGTGTTTCCGTGTGCTGCTCTGGTTTGCCAGAAGCTGCTTAGTCATGCTGGCCACATGACTCGGAAGCTGTATGCCGGCTCCCTCGGCCAATTAAGCGAGATGAGCACCGCAGCCCCAGAGTCGGTCATGACTGGACCTAATGGTTAGGGGTCCCTTTACCTTTTTACATTCAAACACTGCAAAAGTCAGGGGTTTCTGCACATGCACAGCCCTCTGTTCAGGCAAGCAAGAGGCAGTAACACAGTTCCAAGTCTGCAGCCCAGCCAGGCAAAAGCACTTGAGTGGTGCATGGATCAGGGGTGGTGGGAGGTGTGTCTGGGGTCAGAGAGAGAGTCCTGGAGCATTGCGCTCAGCTCCCGAGCTTCCAGTTTTGCAATAACCACACACTGCCTTCAGGGGTCAAGACCTTCCCCCACCTCTAGAATACTCTCTCAGTCAGGCCCCACCTTGAGGTATGTTTCTCTCCCCACTCCCCTTTCAGGTCTTTTCCTGTGTGATAATGTACTATGTTAATGTAAGATATATGTTTTATGCTGTTTGTTTTAATTGCTTCTTTGTATCATATGTTATGATTATTGTTCTCATGTACACTATTCAGTGCTCTGGGTGCTCATTAGTAGAAGAGGGGGGTAAAAGTGAATGATTATCAGTCCCTTTATTTTCAGTGTTTGGGGTGTGAGTGCCGTTCCCTGTTTAGGCAAAATAGTACCATCCATGTTCAGGAAAGAGGTATCAGCCGGCTAGGGAATATCCTAAAGATTGAAGAAGCGCAAAAGAATCTGTGAGGGGGAGTTATTGGAGGCGTATGGAGCATGCTCAGTAGCCACAGAATGCAGACTGATGGGTGGGGCAAGGATGGGGGGGAGAGATGGAAAACCGGGGGAGGGGCTGGAATCCTCTGTTCTTTAATATTTTGTTGCAGTTCCCACTTGTTAATTATGGTTATGTGTCCCCCCCCCCCTTCACCCTTGACATAACAATCTGCCATACATTCTCCAGAGACAAAGCCCCGGGCCAGCGAGAGTGTGACTACTCCATAGATGGGATCAATAGATGCATCAGGGACATTGAGCAGGCCTCACTTGCAGCTGTCAGTCAGAACTTGGCCACGAGGGATGACATTTCTGTTGAGGTAAGCAGAGCTGTGCATTGCCAGTGAAGGAAAAGCTGAGCCTCCTTCTCGGCCGGGAGTGTGTCTGTGTCTGTGTGTGCGAGGGGGGGGGGGGAGAGAGAGAGAGAGAGCTCTGAATCAAATTAATGTAGTTGGCAGTGCAGGGTGAGGGGAAACTGAACAGGAAACACACCAATAAATCTTCTGCTATAAACTGACTAGAAGATTTTCCCATGATGCATTGCATTCCTCTTGCTAACTCTCTTCCAGGTGAGTGAACCTGGTCCAGCAACACAGGTGGTAAACTGACATAGGTTGTTTGCAAAATGACAGGTTGAAATTCTTCAGGGTGAGGCTCTTAAGTTTCCTTTTTCTTTTAATGCCCAGGGGAGAAAAGGAGGACCTTCAAACAACCATAAGCAGCTCAGCTTCATTCCCTCTTCCATTTTTAAGCAGGAAACTAGAATCCTACTTGGAGGGGGGAAATAACAAGTTTTCACAAACTTACTTCTCCTGTTTTTACAGGGAGAAGTTAAGCTTTGTGTCAAAAAATCTGGCCATCTGCATTTTGCTGTAATTCAGAAGGTCCAGGTTCAAACTTGGGATCTTCAGTTGAAAAAAAGATCAGCTTGCAGCAGGTCATGGGGGGAGGGGAAGTCATCTCTGCCTGACCCCTTGGAGTCTGCTAACCATCAGAGTGGATCGGAGGGTGGCCTTTGGCCCTCCAAATGTTGCAACTCCCGCCAACCCCAGAAAGTGTGGCCAAGGCAGCATATAGTTAAACTATGGACCTCCCTCCCTCAGGAGGCAATAATGGCCAGCAACTGGGGTGGCTTTAAAGAGGACTGGAGAGATTCATGGAAGGGGAGGCTATCAGTGGCTCCTAGCTGTGATGCCTGTTCTCTGCCTCCTGGATACCACTTGCTGGAAACCCCAGGAGGAGAGACTGACGCTTGTGCTGCGGCCCTGCTTGCTGCTTTCCCCTGGGCATCTGGTCGGCCCCTGTGAAAACAGGATCAGGCACTTTGGGCCTGATCCAACAGACTTTCCTTAGATTCAGCAGCTTCTAGAGGGCCAAAGGTTCCTCACCCCCAAGGAAGATAACGCTGGACTGGGTGGGCAAACAACTTGTCCTGGCATATGGGAGCCGATCATAGGAGGGACAGAAATGGCAAAATGAATACATTTTTCCTGTTTTTATTCAGCTTCAAAAAATCAAAATCACACTAATACATCAGATAATTGAAGTTTAGTAGGGAGCTCCAAGGGTCATCTAGTCCAACCCCTTGCAATGCAAGAATCACAGCTAAAGAATCCCTGACAGATGGCCGTCCAACCTTTGTTTAAAAGCCACCAGGGAAGGAGAGCCCACCACACCCCACATCAATAAATATTTATATATTTAAAAAACAATACAGTTCCCCCTCACCCCACAGAGAGAACAAATGTGTTTTTCAAAATAGTGCCTCTGTGTGTCTTTCATGTCACCAAGCACCTCTGCATTGTCATTGCATTTCTGTCTGTGGTCCGACATGTCCATTTTGCTTGTTTCTCAGGCCTTGCAGGAGCAGCTGACGTCGGTCGTCCAGGAAATTGGGCATCTGATTGACCCCATTGCTACAGCCGCTCGAGGTGAAGCCGCTCAGCTGGGCCACAAGGTAGGAAGCCACAAAATGGCCACTCTGGGGAAAAGGGATGTTGTTGGTCTGAGGCAGATTCGTGAAAAGAACACTGACTTGAGGAGGCAGCCATGTGGGATCCACTGAGGAGGACTTGGGACATCTCTGGGATTCACTGAGGGCAGCAGAGCGCCTGTGAGGCACAATTAACTAGGCAGCCATTTTGGAGTTCTGCTGACTGCAGAAAACTAAGTACTGACTGCAGAAAACTAAGTACTAAGTACTTTAGAGCAATTAATTCTATTCATTATTTGGTCATTTGCTTCTGTATTTTTATTATTTTATGATCCTGTGCCAAAGCCAAAGGTGGAAAAAATGTAATTTTATGAAAATGATACACAGGTGGTATCTAACTCCAAGTAGACTAGTGTTTCCCAGTTATCAGTGCTTATACTACATTTTTTTAGATTTGCCTTGAGAGCGTCTTTAAATCTCTTTTGTTGTCCATCGGTATTTCGCTTTCCATCCTTAAGTTGGGAATAGAGTAGTTGCTTTGGAAGGCGATAGTTAGGGATCTGAACAACATGACCAGTCCAATGAAGCTGATGTTGAAGAAGCATTGCTTCGACACTGGTGATCTTTGTTTCATCCAGTACACTGACATTAGTTCGCCTGTCTTCTCAAGTGATGTGTAAAAATTTCCAGAGACACCGTTGATGGAATCTTTTGAGGAGTTGGACATAGCATTTATAAGTGATCCATATTTCATAAGCGTACAGTACAGTTGGTAGTACAATAGCTTTGTAAACAAGCATTTTGGTTTCCCTGCGAATGCCCCGGTCCTCAAACACTCTGCACTTCACTTGGGAGAAAGCTGCACACAGAGCTCAGGTGGTGCTGGATTTTGGCATCAATCTCGGCCCTAGTGGAAAGATAACTGCCCAGGTAGGAAAAGTGATCAACACTTTCCAATGTTACACCATTAAGTTGGATTTGTGGCACTGCGGAGGGGTTGTTTTGTGCTTGTTAGTGCAGCTTGTTGGTGCTCTTGAAGTACATAATGTCTGATGCCTTCTGGGAAAACAAAATGGCAGCTGCCCAAATCATAAACAGCAGCACTCTAACCACCCTGAGGACACGGCTCATTGGGCAGCACAGAAATGCTTAAAGAAGCAAATGAAATATATGAATGTGGAAAAACAAGATGAATTACATTTAAATGGATGACAAATGGTAAACAGATGCATGGTGGGATGTTTTTTTTAATGAATGCATGATGAGAAAAATGAGGTATTTGCGCAGCCACATTGAATGAATTCCGTTGCCTTCTTTCCTTTCCTCCCTTAGGTGACGCAGGTAGCCAGCTACTTTGAACCGCTGGTTCTTGCTGCTGTCGGTGTGGTATCCAAGTTGATGAACCACCAGCAACAAATGACCTTATTGGACCAGACCAAGACTCTGGCGGAATCTGCCCTCCAGATGCTCTACGCAGCCAAAGAAGGGGGAGGAAACCCCAAGGTAGGCCACCCTCAGGATGACTACTTGAATGTTGATATTTAGAGGTGACGTCCTAAGAGAGGGTCCTGCTTGTTCCCTATTGCACTGTTCATCAAGCCACAGAAGTATTCCCTTTTTCTCTCAGGGATAGCAAATGTGTTACCTTCCAATTGTTGTAGGACTCCAACTCCCATCAGCCCCAGTCAGGATGGCCAGTGATCAGGCATATGATAGAAGGGGAAGGTCCATAGCTCAGTGATGGAGCACATATTTACATGTAGGTGGTCCCAGGTTGAATCCCTGCTACCTCCAATAGGTCTGTGAAAGACTTAGAGAGCCACTGCCAGACATTATAGCCATTGCTGAGCTAGATGGACTCTGAATAAGGCAGCTCCGTGTCTAATTATATTTGAAGGGAAGCACATTGACTACTCCTGTGGACTAATTTGGCACCGGTAAATTATGTGGTGGTGGTGATCTGATTTGATGTATCACAGCAACTGATGGTCATACAAGTTTCCCAAATCCAATTGAGTAAGTAAACAGTCAGCTTTGCAGCAGAATTTTAACCTGGGTCTTTCCAGTCTAAAGAGTCATCATTTTATCAGATTTGGATGGTGGATTTTAAGGGTTTTAAGCTTGCATACCTTTGTTTAAAAAAAGAGAAACTTGTGAGTATAAGCAGAGAAGAGTTCTGCCTGAACTAGGCAATATGGATAAGACTCTTGCACCACATTTCAAGCCATTAGACTGTTCCTGTTTGGCTGAGGCCATGTCATGGGATCAGTGGCAAAGCCGCCACATTCCAGCATTCAGAAGGAACCACCAGACAGCTCAGGATTGCCCTCCTTTCCTTTCCGCAAGGCACTCAATAATTATTGCCTAGGAGGGCTTCCAGTTTCCTGGGCTGTTAAGCTGTGGCATGTTCAGCATAACAGTTAATCCTGCCCTCTGAATTCCTACACAAATGTCTATGAGAGTAAAAATAGACTGGTTTCAGCTTTTCCAGTCAATTAATTTTGAACTCCTTGCCCCATAAGCATCTTCCTGTTCAGCTCCCCTCAAAAGCTCTGCCATCTCTCCCTGCTGACGCTGGAAAAGGAGAGCCAAGGTTGGAACCACAGTGTGTTTAAAATTCTCCCAATAGCAACATAGGAAGCCACCTTTATGGAGCATTTGTCCCTCTACCTCAGTATTGTCCTCTCTGATAGTCAACAGCTTCCCAAAGTTTCTGGCAGAGAAGAGTCTATTCCTTCACATCTTAGTTGGAGACTTTGCCAGGAAATGAATCTGGGACCTTCTGCTGTCGCGAGAACCAGAAGCTTCAACATTGCAAAGGCCTGCTACTGAGCTATGGCCCTTCCGGTTGATTTTAATTGGTGGGAATATTCTAATTACACAAAAATGTTGTCCTGTTAATCACACTGATTAAGCCACTGAAGCTTGCAGGCCCATTGGCATTGTGGTTTAGTGTGCTGTTGTTTTTCTTAAAAGATAAGTTCTGTAGTTTGCATCTAAGCATGGTCTCTTGAGGAGGTAGAATGGACTGTGCCGTTCCAGACCATGATAATGGCAGGGAGGAAGGGATCCCATTTTTGAAAGCTAGCCTATATAACAAACTCCCAGAAATGGAAAGCTAGCATGTCAGGGAGACAGGTTCCAGGCTAGCCCTTGTTCTTGCTGAGCTAGTTTTCTGTTTTCAGGGGAGCAGTCAGGGATTTCAGCACTTTTACCACCTCATTCTCCTGCCTGTGTAGACCAGCCATTCATCTTTCCCTCAGATATTTTTACTTTGTCAGAAGATGCTTTCAGAGAAGGAGAGGTGATTTGCATGTCTGGGGGTCTAAAAAATACAGTCCTTGTGAGCAGTCAAGCATGAATGGTGATGGATGATGAGAGACTCGGGAGATATTCTTTAATGGCCCTTAGACAAACGTGTGTAATTATAAAATCCTTCCTTCAGTAATCACCCCTGTCTGACAACCGTCTCCCGCAATGAGATCATGAAGCAAACACTGTAATTGCCTTAATGTGTCAGTAGGAAGTCTAGTCTTAAAGTCTCAAATCAGGGGAGTGGAGACAGGAAGGGGAGTGGAACCTTTTTAAAAAGAATTGGTTTTTACTTTTAAAACTAGGCTCCTTTCTCTTTAACACACCAAGGCTCACATCCCTTCTCTCATTCAGCACCAGCCCTACTCTCGAGCAGGCCTCCTCAGGAAGCAAATGTTGAGGGGCACAGAGGCCACATTCACACCATACATTTAAAGCATGATGATACCACTTTAAACAGCCATGGCTTACTCCCAAAGAAATCAGGAAGCTGTAGCTTGTTGAGGCTGCCGAGAGTTGTTTGATGAGTGTCAGTCCCTCTTCTCAGGAAACTCTGGGTGTTGCATCTCTGTGAGGGGAATAGGAGCCTCCTCCCAACAACTCTTGGCACCTTAACAGACTGCAGCTCCCATAATTCTTTGGGGGAAGCCATGACTGGTTAAAGTGGTATTGTACTTCAAATGTATCCTGTGCAGGTGGACAGAGCAGACAAAGCTGTGGGTGTCTACTCCTATTTGCTGTGTTCCCACATGGAAAACCTTTTTCAGGTTTTTTCAGGAAAGTGACATAGATATATATAGAAGATATTTTTTTTTAAGTCTCCATGCCAGCCATCACTCAAAAGTTGTGTTTTTCAACAGAAGGGACACTGGGATGTGTTTCAGTTGTGTCAAAGGAAGAGGGAGATGCAATGTTTCCTGTTTTCTCCATCAACTTATTTCAGGCTTCACACACTCACGATGCCATCACGGAAGCTGCCCAGCTGATGAAGGAAGCAGTGGATGATATCATGGTTACCTTGAATGAAGCTGCCAGCGAAGTAGGGATGGTGGGCAACATGGTGGACTCCATAGCTGAAGCCATGAGCAAGGTCTGTAAGAGTCACCTGGGATCCTTCTCATTGCTGTTTCCCAAGGCCCCTGGAATATGTAATTATCCCAAAGCACCCAGGAAGACTCAAATTGAGGTTGCAGCTATCAAAAACTTGTTGTTGATTACAGTATATCAATAATTGCCTTCCTTGGTAGCCATATAACAGATTGAGGTATCTGTGATTCAAGGACTTGGGGGGAGAGGGGAGACACATGCAGACTCCCACCCCTGAGTCCCAGGCACTAATGATACCATTCATATTTTGCGTAATTTAGACCAGTCGGTGTGGGTTTTCTGGTTACAGTAGACCTTTTCCACTTATGGGAACAGGGTCTAGATTTCCTGCCATTTTGATCACCTTTCTTCTTCCTCTTCAACCCCCATTGCAGCTGGACGAGGGCACACCACCAGAACCCAATGGAACTTATGTTGACTATCAGACCACCGTAGTCAAATACTCCAAAGCCATTGCAGTCACAGCCCAAGAAATGGTAAGATCTGTTGATGGCAGCAAAATGCATTGAGGTGCACCTTAAGTGATGGCCAACGGAAGCCTTTGGGAACCTAAGAAGATCCAGCTGCTGGATCAGACCAAAGGATAATCTAGTGCAGTATCCTGTTTCTCACAATGTAGCTCAAGTGAGGCATGTTCACCTCTTCTTTCTTCACATTCCTTCAGATGACGAAGGCGGTTACTAATCCAGAGGAGCTGGGAGGACTCGCTTCGCAAATGACCACAGACTACGGTCACTTGGCATTCCAGGGACGGATGGCAGCTGCTACAGCAGAACCGGAGGAGGTCTTGAGCCCTTGGTCTTGTTTGGGGTTAATAAGCATGCAGTGATGGGACCAACTTTGGCGGGGAGGGCCCAGGCAACATCAGAGTTCTCCTTCCACCCTCCCCCCTTTCTGTTCTTAAATTGCTGCCCCAAAGAAACTAGTGGGCCTCCCATATTGGAACCTTGCTGCTTGTGCAGGAAAATCCTCGGCCTCTTGATTATCTCTGTTGTCATCACAGGGGTACTGATTTGGTGTCACTGATTTGCACAACGTTGGGGTTTTGCCTGCTGTCTTGAGCAAGCCAATAAAAAGGCAGAATATAAATTTAAGCAATGCTTGAATTTATTTATTATCTGTTCATTTATTGTTGTTTTTTGTCACATGTACATGCCTCCTTTTTCTCCAAGGAGCTCAAGGTGGCGTGCATGGTTCTCTTCATTTAATCTCCACAACAACCTTGTGAGGTGGGTTAGGCTGAGAGGCGGGGGCTTGCCCCAGGCCACCCAGTGACATTTATGGCTAAAGGCTTCCTCAACCTCAGCCCTCCAGTTGTTTTGAAGCTACAATTCCTATCATCCCTGACCACTGGTCCTGCTAGCTAGGGGTCATGGGAATTGCAGGCCAAAAACATCTGGAGGGCCGAGGTTGAGGAAGCCTGCTCTAACCACTGCACTGCACTGGCTTTCCGGGTAGGAAAAGGAGAATGGCCTGTAAGCAAACCAAATGGTGCTAATTTTAATCAAAGTGCAGTATGGCATGTCCTGCTAACAAGCAGTAGCTAGAGGGAGTCAGTGGAAAGGGGGGGGGGCCTCTGAACCCGCCCTCCATCCTGTAATTCAAGTACTTGGTATAAGTAGCAGTAATAGCAATTCTGCAAGCAGGAACCTTCAGAGTCTCTCAGACCTGTGGAAAGACACACTTTTTGGTGCACCTGCAGTTAACCAATTGAAAGTAAGAGACCCATGAAGACCAGCAGCTTTGATTTTGACTGCTATCAATTCATCATGGCATCCCTATACCTTCTTTTAGCCATTCCTCATCTGGCAAGATATTATTACTATTATTAACCTCAGCGTAGAACTGTGCAACTGCTAAAGAGATGGGGCCACTCCTGCTAGGTACTGAACGCCTGGAAAAATAATTGAGTGTTCAGCTGTCTCCTAAAGCAATTAAAAGTGGGAGACAATTGGATCTGCACTGGGAGGGAGTTCTATAAAAAGGGTGCTGCCAGTGAGAAGGCCCTGTTACACTGAGAAGGCCCTGTCCCTCAAATAATATTCATCAGATTTGTCATACGGGCATCTTATAAACCTGTCCAGGAACAGTTCCATAATAGGGAAATGCATCAAAGTGGTGTGCCAAGGTTTGCCTAACACTGCTGCCTTTATCTCCTTTACAAATAACTTGCAACACTTTCTTTTCCTTTTCCTCCACTCTGTTCCTCTCCACACCAACCACTTGGCTATCCAGATAGGCTTCCAGATCAGAACGCGGGTTCAGGAACTTGGCCACAGCTGCATCTTCCTGGTCCAGAAGGCTGGTGCTCTACAGATATGTCCCACAGATAGCTACACCAAGAGGGAGCTGATAGAGTGTGCTCGGGCGGTCAGCGAGAAGGTGGGTGCCCTCAACGTCAGTGGTGTGAGCTTAGACACCTCCTGGTCCCCAGTGCGTCACTGAGAATAATGTCCTCTTCTAAGACAGGGTTGTAGCAATCCTTGATCAGAAACAGGGTTCAGGGTATCAAGACCCCCTTTTTATAGTGGGTGCTTGGAAGCATCCTCAAATACTTGGAAGGCATCCATAGAGACTTCTAAAAGGGAACCTCCTCAATATTAAGGGCAGGTTGAAATCTCTTGCTATCATGACATCCTGCTGGGTTACACCATAGTGTTGTTTATTTATTGTTATTATGGGTTGTGTCCAGCTATGTCCTAGTGAAAGTGAAGTGAACGGACCTAGGTTAATTGTGTTCATTAATTTCACTGGGTCTGCTCTGAGTAGGATTTTGCTTGTTCCTCTTGACAGGTGTCCTTAGTTCTGTCAGCCCTGCAGGCAGGCAACAAAGGCACCCAGGCGTGCATCACGGCTGCCAGCGCCGTCTCAGGCATCATCGCTGACCTGGACACCACCATCATGTTTGCCACGGCCGGAACGCTGAATGCTGAGAACAACGAATCATTTGCAGACCACAGGTTAGTGTGGCCGCAGGATTTCAGATCAGGGGCATGTCCAAAGGGGGCAAGGCTGTCAGAGGCAAAACTGAACCATAGGCTGCAGGAACCCTGGAAGAGTTTTCAGGGAGGGTGTAAGGTGCTCTGACATGAAATTAAAAATTGAGTTCAAAAGGGATCCCATCTAGACCAAAACGATGCAGTCAGTGAATGGTAGAAGAACTCAAAGCTTCCTGGTCAGAGTGAGGCCTCTTCACTCTTAACAAAAAGATGCAGTCAGTGAATGGTAGACGAACTCAAAGCTTCCTGGTCAGAGTGAGGCCTGTCCACTCTTAACCTCAGCTCAGTCACCCTCTCCATGCATTAGCTCTCAGTTCAGCTGCCCCACTCCCACCCCCACAGCAAATCTGTACTCTGCCCCTGGACACCGCAACCTGCCACAAATGCATAAATGGCAGTGCAAACGAACCTTGTTCTGAGTAGACCAATATGTTACCATGGATTTTTGTACATATCAGGGTGGCCAGCCTTTGATTCTTGAGAAGTTGGATTCCCAAGTCCCATCTGCACCAGCCAGCATGCTCAAGGATGGCTCTGTGCGCATTGTTTAGGCCTATCCCATTTATCAAATAAGTTGTACAGGTTTTTATTCAGAAGCCTTCCAAACCTGTCTAACCTAAAACTAAAGTGGAACAGATGAAACATCTGCATTTGCCAGGAGAAATGAAGTCTCTCCCAGAGCTCTTATAAACCATTGTCTGTTTCAAGCTCCAAACAGCAGTTCTTTGATGAAAAAGTGCCTCTGGTTTTCAAATTGCTTTCCATTACTTTTACTCCAAAAATAATAATAAATCCATAATGATTCTGAAAGACACAAAACCGTACTGTGTCTGGGATGAAAAAGTCTCTTTGGGAAGGAGCCCAATAAGCAAATGGCTTGAAAAACCTATTAGGAAAGGCAGTTCTAAAATATTCTCTCTATTTATTTCCCTTCAATGCATAATTCCACTTTAATGAAAGCTTTCGACAGAAAGCCCTGAAGGACATTTGGGGTATTCTGAAACTTCCTCAGCTTTTTAGATCATTCTTAAATTGTACTTTTCAATGCAAAAAGACTCAATAAAGCTTTGTTGCTGTTTTTGAAAAACATGTTCCAAGCCATTGGTTTCAGAATAATAAACTGATTCTGTTCCAGGCACAAAACAAGGTCTGGCTAGCAGCAGCATTGTTTTTTGGATAGGATAAATATGGGCTAGAGAAAACTGATGCTAGAGGTATATTTAACCAGTAAAGCAAGGAAGATGTTTTAATCTCCTTTTGCCTGTTAGGGTCCGTCCCCACCATACACATATTTCATCAGTTTTTATACTACTTGGAACACCTGGTGCCTTGGCTGTAAAGAGAACTTGAATTACCACCTGATCCATGAAGTGAGCCTAGTATTTTGTTGCTCTCATGTGGGGGTGTATGGTCCACAGTGCAAAATACAGTCATACCTCGTGTTGCGTTCGGTTCATGTTGCGTCTTCTCGGCTTGCGAACACAGCAAACCCGGAAGTGTATACCGCTGGCTTTCACCACGTGCGCAGCACTCTAGTTACAGAGTTTTCGGGGTGCGAATGGCACCCCAGAACGGATCGAGTCCGTAATTAGAGGTATCACTGTGTACAGTAATAGCATTTTCAAAATGTCAGGAACCTTGGTTTTGACTTTTGAAACATGCCTCTAGCCCTTGTTGTCATGCTGAAATCCCTTAAAATAGTTTGGTTAGTTTCTTCTCATTTTCATCCTACAGAGCATTATAATTCCAGAGAACTGCTTTTAGAATTATTCTCTTGGCAGTTCTGTATCTATTTGGGGGAGAACAGTATGTACCGTATTTTTCGCTCTATAACATGCACCTGACCATAACACGCACGTAGTTTTTAGAGGAGGAAAATCTGTAGGCATGCCACCCGTAGGCATTCCCTCCATAACATGCACAGACATTTCCCCTTACTTTTTAGGAGGAAAAAAGTGAGTGTTATGGTGCAAAAAATACGGTATATGTCCCTGGCGTCACTACATTTTGCTTCTTGGCTCCCTATATGCAAAATTGCTCACAGAATTTGCACAACTCAATAAACCAGTAAAGCAGTGGTGTTCAGAGCTCATATCATAACAGGGACAGTGTCTTCTTCTTCACAGAACTTAGATGTGTCCTGCTAGTTGGAGTATCTGGTCCATTGGCTAGGACCCCGTTTTGCCCTTCACAGCAGTGTCCTGCCTCCCTGCCTGTCTTCCATGAATGTTTGGTGGTGGGTTTTCTACTTTGGCCATGCTCAGGCACCCATGGAACCTCAGCAAATGGCCAGCCCCTTCTCTTGGAATCGATGAGGGGTGGTCATGCTCTCACTGCTGTCAAAATGCTTCCTGCCCACATCTGCAACTTCAAAGTTCAGGTGAAATCTCTCCCACTCTTCACATTCACCAGGCGGTGGCAGCACACTCACAGCAATGAGTTGAGAAATGGCGGGACCTGATGGTTTTTAATGTTGTGTTACTACTTTCACCCATTTCCATATCAGAAAGCAGGCCAGAACTTCCCACCCGCCTGCCAGCTAATCTACATTGATCCTGGAAACTGTTGTTTGAAAGTTACAGCATTTCACTCAAGAACCAGTTTATTATTTTGTGAACCATGAGTTTGTCAGAGACATAAGACTTAGCTTCCTAAGAATCTCAGCACCTTGCTTATTTTAAGAGCATGCTATTAGTGCTTGCATTTGCAAATATGTGTTTTGAAGTTTGTGAGCAAAGTCTTGGGGGCTGGTATGCACACTTCCACTGGGTGTAATGGACACAGTGGCATATGAAAAAGTTTTTGTTATTAGCAGCCTACAAATGAAGTCAATATGCTAAGGACACAGTAGAGTCTAGTGAATATTGCAGCAGGCGGGACTTTATCATTTTACGTGTAAAACAACACAATCTATTGGCTGATGATCAATTGGCTAAGGAGTGAAAAAATAATCAAACACCAGTAACCCATCTGGCAAACTTAAGGTGCTGCTAGGGCAGCATTTTATTTTCTTTAAAATATTTTAGTGCTGCCTTTCAGAGCAAATGGCCTCCTTCCCAAGGGATTTTTTGCACAAAATATGACATAAGGTATAGACATTTCAATCACATCCTAAGACTTGGCTGGCCAGGAGCATCACTCCTACTAGTCAGTGCGGAAGGCCACACATTTCACTGATCACCCCTTCACCCTCCAGCCCTTTTGCTCCTCGAAAACCTGCTCCAGAGGGTTGGAGAGCCCTCCAGAGCAGCATGAGATGGGCCACAGGGGGAAACGGCAGAAACTTCCCTTGGATCCCAGTTCCTTTATAACATCTGGCTCCATTGTTTTGTTTCCTTACAAAACATATGGTATGTATCGAATGACCATCCACACAGTCCACTTAAAGCCTTCTTATGCCATTTTAACAGCTGTGGCTTCCCAGAAAGAATCATGGGAACTGTAATTTGGTAAGATTGCTGAGATTCGTTAGGAGACCAAGACCCCTAAGAGACAACGGTTCCCAGGAACTTGAGGGGGAGCCATGACTGTTAAAGTAGTATAAGAGGGCTTTAAATGGATGGTGCAGATGTGAAGCAATACAGATCTTTCCTTGGTCCATGTCAGAGTGTCTCATACCAGATTATTTAGTCAACAAAGAAGAATGGTGGGGCACACCTCCAGATGTTGTTGGGACTCTGCTCCTGTCAACACCTGCATGCCCAAAAGGTCGGGGAGGATGATGGGAGCTGTAGTTCAGCAGCAGCTGATGAGCCAAAGGTTCTCCACACTTTTTACATACAGCACATTCCAGGTTTGGCACAGTCAAAGCTTTTCCCACATTCCATGCACTTAAATGGTCTCCTCCCAAAGGAGAAGTCATTGCAACTTCTGTACAAAGCTCAGAAAGCAAATCCATCTGCTCAAACTTAACTTTGCAACTTTTTGCTTGGAAGGGTTATCTTAAAAGCTCTTGCAGGTCCTCTGCAACAGTGCAGATGAGTACCAATTGAGTCTTCTCCTTCCCCACCTCCCTCTTGTCTTTTTCCAGGGAAAATATTCTGAAGACAGCAAAAGCTCTGGTTGAAGACACAAAGCTGTTGGTATCTGGGGCTGCCTCAAGCCAGGAGAAGCTTGCTCAAGCAGCACAGTCATCCGCAAGCACCATCACTCAACTGGCCGAGGTTGTGAAACTGGGAGCAGCCAGCCTGGGATCAGGTGACCCAGAAACACAGGTGAGAGGGTCCAGCGCTGGCAGTTTTCAGCTTCCTGAGATGCTCTGTTTTTGATTCAAGGTGTGTGTGTGTGTGTGTGTGTGTGTGTGTGTGTGTTACCTTCGACCTGGACAGTGGAGGAGAGAGCTGTTGATGACTCCTAGCCATGATGGCCATGCTTTGCCTCCACAGTTGGAGACAGTAATGCTTCTCAATACCAGTTTCTGGCTCTTGTGCTTGAATCCTCTTGTGTGTTTCCCACAGGCATCTTATTGGCCGCTGGGAGAGCAGGGCGCTGGACTAGATGGGCCACTGGCCTGATCCAGCAGGCTGTTCTTTTGTTCTTATGACAAGGGAACCTTTTTTCTTTAGTATGAGGGCCAAGTATCCTCTTGAGGGGCCACATGCCAGTAGCAGGCAGGGCCAAAGGTGTAAATGGATGAAGCAACAGATGTAGACATCAGTCCAGCCACATAAATGTCAGATGTGACACACACACATACACACTTCCATCATCAGTCCAGGCAAGCAAGAGGCTTTATGGTACTTCAAAGACAAATTTCATCCCATCAGAAGTGAGGAAAGTGTGAATTAGGGCCAGTGGGAGACATGGCCTGGGAAGAGACCTGAGGCTTAGTGTGAGTAGAACCCCTTTCTATGAATTCAAAGCCACTGTCATATATTGGGACACACCCACTCCAATTCCTGCATATACAGATGATCACATGGTACCTCCAGCCATAATGGATCTGGCATTAAAACATTTTCTGAGCAGGAAAGCAACATCTTAAGGAGCCTGAAACCATTTTATAACTAGTGTGGATATGAAGTCACCAGCAATTCAGACAGAAGCCAAGACTTGAGAAGCTTGTGTGAATACAACAACAGAAGTACCACTTCCAGGTTCATTTGTGTGCATCTTGAGATGTACACCCCGCTTACATTTCACCTCTTCGGAAGCTTGCAAAGTGCCACAGTATCTCAACTTTCTTTTCTTCCCATCCTTCCAGGTTGTGCTGATCAATGCTATTAAGGATGTGGCAAAGGCCTTGTCTGACCTCATAGGCGCAACCAAGGGAGCCGCCAGCAAGCCTGCAGATGACCCATCCATGTACCAGCTCAAGGGAGCAGCAAAGGTAAGAAATGTGTTGGCTTTCCATTTGCAAGTTCCACACCTGGCCATCTGAGCTCGGTAGGGACCTCGCCTGTTCTCCAAGAACTCTCAAAGGTTGTAGAAAAGGCTCTGAAATTACATCCACACACTCAGTAGGGAGTCACCTATCATCACCACCACGTCTCTTCCTCCTCTGGGGAGTGGCAGGAATCATTCTGGGGTCTGCGCCTGCTTCTCCTGAGTTTTCCCCACTTGTCTATTGAAGCTTAGTTTGATACTGTTGGGATAATTTACAAAGGCAGGATGGCTGCTTGAGCATTCTGTGATGAGAGCCGGCAGTTGAGCAGTTTCCTTCTCCTGACTTTCCAGGTAATGGTAACAAACGTCACATCACTACTGAAGACTGTGAAAGCCGTAGAAGATGAAGCTACGCGAGGGACAAGAGCGCTTGAGGCTACGATTGAGTACATCAAGCAAGAACTCACGGTAAAGGCTTTGTATAATGATGCTTGCAAAATCTCTAGAAGTAGCAAGCAAACTCTAGGTCCCCGACCCAATGCATTAAAAATAAATAAACTGAGGATTACTGCAGCTATTTTTCAGGCCAGCTCCTATTCTGTCCTCATACAGGACAGTTCGGCTTTTGTAAAATTTGCAGTGCAATGCTCTGCATGTCTACATTATAAAAATATGTGGACCCCACCACCAGATTTAGTTCCAGGCAATTTACAAAATTAACATATCAATAACCATTTTTTAAGTAATAAAAACAACCAGCAAATTAAAGCAGTGTTCAGCACAATGTTAAAATGTTTAAACTACAATCCTAGAGCAGTTAATTGGAAGTAAGTCTCATTTAATTCATTGATACTTAACTTCTGAGCAGACATGCATAGGATTATGCTGTAAAATAGTTATGTCTGCATGTTTTTTGCTGTACTTAATTGCTGTTTTATTGTAACTAAATATGTTTGTATGGCCATTCTCAATTCTAATTGAAAAGGCACCTACTCAGCAAAGGCTGCTTCAGAGGCTGTGATTTTATTTTTATTTTTAAATGAAGTCTGTGAGCAAGTCAACTCTAGCCAGCATTGTCAGTGGTCAGGGATTATGAGAGCTGTAGTCCCTCAGCATCTGGAGTGCCACAGATTTCTCATCCCTGATATAAATCATTATGCAAAGTTGTTGGGGTGGAGGGAGGCATTAGCATTTCATTAAAGAAATACTGTAAATCTGGTTGCTACAGTGTGCAGACTGGCTTCCTTCTGTCCATAGAACTGGAGCCATCATCCTGTGGGTGGCAAGTAGACATAGTAGGCTATCATTGGTCCATGTCTAATATTACTCTGATTTAGGAGTGGCTTTCTTCAGCCGCTGTACATAGATTCCAATCTTGGTACCTTATATGCTATCATGTCGGGGTGTACTGCTGAATGGATGTAGTGTAGGCCCTCTAACATTGGAGGAAGAGAAGACCCGCTTCTGGGAACCAGATTTAAGTGGGAGCAAAGAGAAGGGTGAAATAGACTGGTAATGAAGGAAGTGGCTGGTTCCTGTGTCCAAATGGAGGCATGTGTGGTTCTGTCCAAAGAATATTAGGAGCATAAACCTCTTCGCTGGGAGATGATTTTGTTTGAGGTTGGTGGGGGGCAGCTGTTTTCCACTTAAATGCCTTGCTTTTTGACATTTTGGAGGCTGTTTCCATGCCAGAGTTTAACCCTTCCAAACCAAACATGTTTGGGGCTGGGGGCTTGCTTGTAGGTGTTTCAGTCAAAAGATATTCCTGAAAAGAACTCATCACCTGAAGAATCAATCCGGATGACGAAAGGCATCACCATGGCGACAGCCAAAGCCGTAGCAGCTGGGAACTCATGCCGACAGGAGGACGTGATTGCCACAGCCAACCTGAGCCGCAAAGCTGTAGCTGACATGCTGACAGCTTGCAAGGTACAGACGCATCGCTGAGCTGGGTGGGAGCTTTGCTCTTCTCTTTGAACACCTCTCCCCAAAAAAATCCTGGTACTGGTATGTTGGTCTGAGTTGCTTGGGTTTATCTTTCTGGAAAATACCTGAATGAAAGGATGTTGTTCTTGCAAAACAGATTTGTATTTAAATAACCTTTAAATAAGTGAAAATAAGTTTTTGTTGTTTGTTGACCCATTTTGGTTGTTTTTTTACTGCTTTTAAGACTGAAAGTTGAAATGAGGTCATTGGTGAGAGAGAGAGAGAGAGAGAGAGAGAGAGAACATTATTTTAATTTAGATTTTAATTTTTAATCTTAAATTTAATATTGCAACCAGGGAATTATAATGCTAACACTTTGTTACAGGATTATATTTAAGGATTGCAACAAAGCTTTCCACAGTGTTGTGAGACGTTAATGTGTCGGCTGCAGTGTGTAGCTGTGTCACACGAATGCTCCCGGGGCTGGAAAGGGGTTAGTTTAACCCCGGGTTTGCTAGTAAAACTGAATTACTGCGTTGTGAAATGATGCATGTCTGAAAAGTGTGTCACCAACATGAAAAGTTTGGAAATCTCTGGATTACAGCAAGATAACATGTGAAAAGTGCTTTGAATACTCCAAAGTGCTACATAAATACTTAGTAGCAGTATTCTTAAATTATTTTAGTGGATGCTCTCTGTATGTGCCTGCTTTGGGAACACTGACAACGTTCCTGTACATTGCTTCAAAAAACGGGGTTCTCTTTTTAATCTACCTGTCTATTGACTGTGCAATCTTATGCATGTCTACCCCAAGACTAGGTGACTATAGCCAGAGCTTTCCCTTTTCAAGTGCTGCTAGAGTGGTTATGTTTTCAGATACCGGGTTTTCTTTTTAATTGTGTTGTCTTGTTAAATGAAGAATTTTAACATAGCATCATCACTGCCTTTCTCTTGCCTAAGCATGTTCTTTTGCATCCTTAGCAAGCTTCGTACCACCACGACGTAAGCGAAGATGTCCGGACAAGAGCTCTCCGCTACGGAACAGAGTGCACCCTGGGATACCTGGAACTGCTGGAACATGTTCTCATGGTAAGGGACAAGGGAAAAAACCCCTCTATACCTTTGCCAAAGGACAGCAAAGGTATGTTGAGGCTAGTTTGTGATGACTGCTGTGGTTGTGATTTCCTGAGTTGTTGTGAGAGGCAAAGGACCAGCATCTCTTGGTCAGAGGGTACCACCCTGGAAGGATTGTGTTCTTCCTCATCTTTGTACATTGTGCAGGGGAGGAAGTGGTAGAACATCTGCTTTGCATGCAGAAGGTTCCAGGTCCTCTTCATCTCCAGTTAAAATGGATCAGGTAACAGGTGACAGAAAAAGTCTCATATGCTGGGGAGCCACTGCCTGTCAGAGTGGGGGGAATGTTCTAAATTTGTTGTTTATTTATAAATTTGATTTATTAATTAACTTTGAAATATTTGTTTGCTGTCTTCCTGAATAAAATTCACTCAAGGTGAATTTTGAAATACAAATTGAAACAGTAATAAAACAGATAAGTTACAAAAGCTTCCAGAAGAAATGGCCACAATATGAAAACCAGCAGCGCCAAATTATGGCAAATTTTAACAAGGCCATCAACCAGATAATGGTGTCATACAGGCCACTACCTTTTCTCTACCAGGACTTGAATGGCTGCATTTTGCACCTGGTAAAATGTCTAGACTGTCTCTAAGTAGTAGAGTTCACCACAGTAGTCAAGTGGATGTGATGAGAATGGGCAACACCAACCCAAGCTGGTAAAATGCAATTCTAGCCATCAGTGATCTGACTCAGAGTAAGGGCAATTTCTATGATCCGCAGCTGCTCAAAGATATTTTTGGTACATGGGGAAGAAACTTCAAACAGTATCACCATGTAACAGCTAGTATGGGTGCAAGAAACCTTGTTAAAACAAACCCAGGCGTTGTTCAGCAGCAGAGGGTTTAAGTTCCAGGACTGGCCCACACATTAGGCTCAGTGAGGCAGATTGGGGGCAGCTGGGAGGGGTGGCAGATCCAGGAAGCACAAGAGTGGACCATTCACCGCCTCCTGCATTTGTTGCCCACGCACTGCCTGGGAAGAGCAGGACCCTTCTGCCACCACCGTCTGCTGCTCCTCAGCCTCATTTTTTATCCCCTGCTGCCTTCACTCCACGGCTTCCCCAAGCAACCTCCAGTAGCCTCAGGCAGTGGCAGAGGAGGAGCAGGCAGGGGCAGCAGAGGAGGCACAATTTTCCGGTTTGCCCCAAGTGGCAAAATGTATTGGGCTGGCCCTGATAGACTTGATGAGTTGGCTGTGCCTGACTCCCACACTGCCATTCCCAGTGGCGCCCAGAATCTCCCAACTGAAGTGATCACATTGGCTTATCTCTTAGTAAGGTCACCTCTGCCATTCCCCCTCCCTGAACATTGTGGTCTTCCATTGACATTCTAACTCTGAGCAATACAGGGTGTGGGTTCCAAAAAGCTGCATCTAAGTAATTTGTGAGTCCAATCACGCCAGTGAATTGCCAGAAGCTCCCTCTTGGCCATTAAGCCGTCTGAATAGAAACGTCTACATTGCCCGCACAATGATGAGCACAGGCGGACCATGTATTTTGTATTTTGCTTTACATGTATTGTAAAGCTTCTTGTTAAATTGAATTAATGGGCATGTGTTGGAATAGAGATATAGCAGAAACAAAAGGCACAGTTGTGTTATCACCTGTCGCTAACAAGGCAAACAGTGTGAGAAGAATGAAACCATTTAAATATCATTACAGGAAGCTACTCAGCAGAATCATTTATATTCAGGAGCTTGATTGCTCAAAAGGGATTTGCTAGATATTTTTAAAGCCAGCCTTCAATAATTTCCCTTTCTGCCTCAGCACTGGGACATAACCAAAAACTGATTTGGACCTTAAGGATACGAATGCATTTTATGAGATTGCTGTTGCTCAGTTCGCATATAACTTGGTTGGTTTCACCAAAGTGTGGTTTTCTTCGAATATCCCAACTCAGTACAATAGACTAACCATGGTTCGTTTTCTGGCATCAAATTGTAATGACCTACAAACCATATCTCACTTTAACAATGGCTTGACATTATGTCCAGACCCAGCTTAGCCATGGCTTGTTTCACCACCCCACCCCAGACTCTCACGAAGCTACAGAGGCACAAGGCAAGAACAGTTTGGAAATGAACTAAGCTTTGGAGAAACGAAGCCCAGGTTGTTTGCTTATCTCTGACATAATTTATGGTTTGTTGACAAAACTCTGGTTAGAACGAATCGTGGCTTAGAGTTATGTGTGGCATTTGCCATTGAATTATACCTAAGGCCCGGTTAATTATAGGGTGAGAGAAGCATCTTACATTCCAAACCAGCAGTGAGTTCCCTTGCCAGTTTAGGAGGTGAGGGCTGGGCAAGCCTTTGCCCAGAATACCAGGATTCCCAGGTTGTGGGTCTACTCATTCACTCTCAACAACCTTACTTGCTGTTGTATCAAGAGGAGGTTGGACCCCCTTCCTTATGAGGAGAGGTTAAAACATATGGAGCTTTTTTTATTTTAGAGGAAAATACAACTAAGTGGATCTTCTTTGATAGAAGCTCCATTTGAAATAATTAGGAACTGCTCCAGGAAGGGTTGCCCTCACTCTGAATTGACGCTGAAGTAGCAATGCTTCTATGGGCCCTGATTGGCTGGGCTCAGGTACCCAGGAAGGAGGACTTGTTCTGCAAAAGAAAGAGCGATGGTGCCTAAGCAGCTGCTGTTTGGCCAGCAAACAAAGATTGAACATCTACAGACTTCTGGCGCAGGACTAAAATGTTAGTCTCCACTCTAATTTGCACCTCCAGATTCTCCAGAAGCCCACCCCAGAACTGAAGCATCAGTTGGCTGCCTTGTCAAAGAGGGTTGCTAGTGCTGTCACAGAGCTCATACAGTCAGCCGAAGCAATGAAAGGTGAGTTTGGCTGCTCTGCTGTCATAACATGCAAATGATCTCACCTTCTGGGCTCAGAGATAGAAATCTACTGTCAGCCACATTCATTTCACTGGGCCTTATAAGCACAGGGGTTCATAAGAAGTATGGCTGCAAGGCTTAGTCTCTTAGATTAATCAGTTTTGATTGGCTGCTCTGATAGGCTGAGGGTGGGGTTTTTTTCAATTAACAGAAGTATAAAATGTGGCAACTATGAGCAGCATTTTAGAAGAACTCTTTCTCTCTCTCTCTCTCTCTCTCTCACACACACACACACACACACACACACACACACACACACAGGAGGAGGGGTGTAGATGGCACTTGCCAGGACAGCCAAATGCATCATCTAAAAGCAACAAATACGTGTGTCTGCTTCAAAATTATTGTTTTTAATTAATCAAGTTTATGTGATTCGGCTATATTTAGTACTGAAAATGCATAAAGGTGATAAAAAGTTTGCATACAATTCAACTCAGCCTCATACAATTAATCAACTAATATTTCTTTAACCAGGAGACACACAGCATAGATACTTACAGTGCAATCCAAACCCCTAATAAGCCGGAGGGGGGTTGGAGGGGGTGGAGATGTCCCTCCTGACTCCACCTTTTCCTTTTTACTTCTGACATCATGTTTGGGGCGTGGTGGCAGGAGCCATGGTCTGTTCCAGCTTCAGCTGCTACAGCAACTGGTGTGATGGTTCTTCTCTTTTAAAAAAAACTCCATGCAGGCACCGAATGGGTGGATCCAGAGGACCCCACAGTCATTGCCGAGACGGAGTTGCTGGGAGCTGCTGCATCGATTGAAGCTGCTGCAAAGAAGTTGGAGCAGCTAAAGCCAAGAGCCAAGCCTAAGGTGAGCAAGAGACAGGGCAAGCTCACTTCACACTAATTATTATTATTATTATTATTATTATTATTATTATTATTATTATTATTATTATTTGTACCCAGCCCATCTGGCTGGGTCTCCCCAGCCACTCTGGGCAGCTTCCAACAAATATTAAAAATACATTAAAATGTCACATATTAAAAACTTCCCTAAACAAGGCTGCCTTCAGATGTCTTCTAAATGTCAGGTAGTTGTTTATCTCTTTGACATCTGATGGGAGGGCGTTCCACAGGGCGGGTGCCACCACCGAGAAGGCCCTCTGCCTGGTTCCCTGTAACTTGGCCTCTCGCAGTGAGGGAACCGCCAGAAGGCCGTCGGCGCTGGACCTCAGTGTCTGGGCAGAACAATGGGGGTGGAAACGCTCCTTCAGGTATCCTGGACTGAGGCCGTTTAGGGCTTTCAAGGTCAGCACCAACACTTTGAATTGTGCTCGGAAATGTATTGGGAGCCAATGTAGGTCTTTCAGGACCGGTGTTATATGGTCTCAGCAGCCGCTCCCAGTCACCACTCTCCCTGCCGCATTCTGGATTAGTTGTAGTTTCTGGGTCACCTTCAAAGATAGCCCCACATTGCAGTGCATTGCAGTAGTCCAAGCGGGAGATAACTAGAGCATGCACCACTCTGGCAAGATAGTCAGGTGGGGTCTCAGCCTACGTACCAGATGCAGCTGGTAGACAGCTACCCTGGATACAGAAGGTGGGGTCTGGAGTAGGGTCGCATCAGAAGATCTTAAGCACGAGGGTGACTCCCTTTTTTTGCATCTCCTCAAAACTCCCCTAGCAAGGTTGGTCCTTCTTGTGGTCCAGGGCTCCAGAGAATTATTCTGTCCTGGAAATATATCAAGAAAATGAGGCCCCTCCAGAAGGAAAGATTATCCTCACAATATTATCAGCAAAGGCTTAAAATAACGAAGAGGTTTGAGGGACAAAGTTTCCAATTTTGCATAGAACATTTTAAGGGGGGACATTTGGCAAAGCCCAAGAGGAGTGGCCAGGAAGGATTTCCCTGTGATCAGAGGCAGGTGCCCCAGGCCTCGCTAAATACATTGTGTAAAAATATCAGGTGAAAGGCATGCTGGTTTGAAAGGGATGGTTTCCACATCACAGACTCCTCACTGCAGAAGTATAGGATATTCTATACTCTATATTAAGTGTTGAGTGTATTGAGTCTGCAGAAGAATATCCTATACTTCTGCAGTGAGGAGTCTGTGATGTGGAAATCATCCCTTTCAAACCAGCATGCCTTTCACCTGATATGCCAGCAAATTTGGAAAACTCAGCAGTGGCCAGAGGATTGGAGAAGATCAGTCTACACCCCAATCCCAAAGAAGGGAAGTGCCAAAGAATGCTCCAACTACCGCACAATTGCACTCATTTCACACGCTATCAAGGTTATGCTTAAAATTCTACAAGGCAGGCTTAAGCAGTATGTGGACCGAGAACTCCCAGAAGTGCAAGCTGGATTTAGAAGAGGCAGAGGAACCAGAGACCAAATTGCAAACATGCGCTGGATTATGGAGAAAGCTAGAGACTTCCAGAAAGACATCTACTTCTGCTTCATTGACTATGCAAAAGCCTTTGACTGTGTCGACCACAGCAAACTATGGCAAGTTCTTAAAGAAATGGGAGTGCCTGATCACCTCATCTGTCTCCTGAGAAATCTCTATGTGGGACAAGAAGCTACAGTTAGAACTGGATATGGAACAACTGACTGGTTCAAAATTGGGAAAGGAGTACGGCAAGGCTGTATATTGTCCCCTTGCTTATTTAACTTATATGCAGAATTCATCGTGCGAAAGGCTGGGCTGGATGAATCCCTAGCCGGAATTAAGATCGCCGGAAGAAATATCAACAACCTCAGATATGCAGATGACACAACCTTGATGGCAGAAAGTGAGGAGGAATTAAAGAATCTTTTAATGAGGGTGAAAGAGGAGAGCGCAAAATATGGTCTGAAGCTCAACATCAAAAAAACGAAGATCATGGCCACTGGTCCCATCACCTCCTGGCAAATAGAAGGGGAAGAAATGGAGGCAGTGAGAGATTTTAATTTCTTGGGCTCCATGATCACTGCAGATGGTGACAGCAGTCACGAAATTAAAAGATGCCTGCTCCTTGGGAGAAAGGCGATGGCAAACCTAGACAGCATCTTAAAAAGCAGAGACATCACCTTACCAACAAAGGTACGTATAGTTAAAGCCATGGTTTTCCCAGTAGTGATGTATGGAAGTGAGAGCTGGACCATCAAGAAGGCTGATCGCCAAAGAATTGATGCTTTTGAATTCTGGTGCTGGAGGAGACTCTTGAGAGTCCCATGGACTGCAAGAAGATCAAACCTATCCATTCTTAAGGAAATCAGCCCTGAGTGTTCACTGGAAGGACAGATCGTGAAGCTGAGGCTCCAATACTCTGGCCACCTCATGAGAAGAGAAGACTCCCTGGAAAAGACCCTGATGTTGGGAAAGATGGAGGGCACAAGGAGAAGGGGACGACAGAGGACAAGATGGTTGGACAGTGTTCTTGAAGCTACAAACATGAGTCTGACCAAACTGCGGGAGGCAGTGGAAGACAGGAGTGCCTGGCGTGCTCTGGTCCATGGGGTCACGAAGAGTCGGACACGACTAAACAACAACATACTCTATATTGCACTTCGTGTTGTGCACAAAGTTTGCATCACAGCAGATCGCCACCTCCGTTGAATGTCAAAGCATTTTGCGCAGCAAGGTTGAGAGGAAGGGAGGCGGTGTAGGGCTGCTGCATTGCCTGTTGGTGCTACAATACGATTCTTCATTTATCAAGATGCTTCCTGACATGAAAGTCTTATAAGAAGTTATTCATGTTGAGTAAATGAAATCAGTTTGTCTCTGCTTTGTGTTCTGCGATAGGGATATAAATGGCTTTCCACAATTTCTGCTAGGATGCAGGTAGAGGGCAGTGATGCTCTGCTGAGGCGATGGGCTGCCCCCCCCGCCCCCCCTTCAGACCGCCTTCCCGCAAGCACGCAGCCTGCTGCCCCTGAGGTTCCCATCTAGCTTGCCCTGCTGGCTTCAGTATTTGAAGGAGGAGGACCGTGTTTGAGGAAGGGCGGGGAAGGTTTTATCGAGATCTGGTCCCCCTGTGGCTTCCTGCTGTTGAGTCTAATCCGTATTTCAAGCTGAGTCCAAACCTGGATGCCTTTTTTCTGCAGGACTCTGTGTGATATGTTTGATATATTAGGTTGTTATTTAGTCCAACTATATATCAAACATTCCTACAGTGTTCCGCTCTGTCTCCGGGGACTTTTTAGATGAGAGATATATAAATATGTAGAAAACGTAGCAGGAGGCAAAACGGAGTTTGCAAAGAGGCTTGTTAAAGGTTTAGAAGAACTGCCTGCCGATTCTGCTGCTTCTTTCGATCTGGTTCAGAGGACACATGCAGTGGAGAAAACCAAGCTCCCTCTTTCAAGCATCATGGGAAGATGGCGGACTTGGAACTCCCTGCCACTTGACATGGTGGTAGTGGTGGCCTCTGTAGTATAGTTGGTTTTGTAAAATAAACCAAAAGAATAAGAAAAACTGTGGTGGAGGGGTAGGCCCTTTTACGGCTTAACAGCTGTGACTGCCTGCTGGAACCCCGACATACAGAGGCAGTAGACCCTTGAGTGCTGCCTCCTGGGAGAAATGAGAAGGGAAATCCATCACTCACCTGCCTTGCTTGGAAGCATCTGGGGGCGCATGGCAGATCATGGCCAGGCAGCTGATACTGGTACCTTTGGTCTGGCCCAGCTGAACAGATCTTAATATGACTTCGCTCTTGAGCTACACATAATAGGCAGCAAGCTTACAGATAACAGGGGTGACTTAACAAAGCTGAACTCAGTTTTCTCTGTGTGCTAATCTCTGCTGAGCCTATATTCAAATATGAGCTCCCATGCATTGCAAAAAAATAATAATGGTGGTTTGTCTATTGCAGGGCAGGGGGGACCATTTTAGAACCCAGAGAATCTCTGCCACCTTCCTTTTGAAAGTTAATCCTCAACCTCGAGTGACTGTTTCACAGAGGAAGCTTTTTTGGGGGAAAGATAGTATAAGTGTTTAAAAGATCCCTTCCCTGCAATTCAAACAAAAAAACAAAACGGAGACAGAAAGATGGTCTGACATAATATATTTTCATTTCCCATTATTTCAGAGTCTGTATAGTAAAAGCCAAATTAATTCCCCCACGTTTGTGATTGTTTCAGCTGGGGGGGGGGGGATTTTTCAAACCATGTCCTTGTATCAGTAGCTCTTGGCCAAAGGCAACTCTTACCACTGATGATTCTTTCCCTCTCCCCCCCTCTTTTAATTACCCCCGCTATCCCTCAAGTCCCGCACCTTCCCCTCCAAGGGGTCTTCCTTCCTGCCCTCTTTGGCCTTCTGCCCTTTCAGGTCCTGCTTCCTTCTTTTGCCTTCCCAGCCTCTCTGCACCACATATGGAAGGAACCTGCTCTCCCTCCAAACATTGTTGGACTCCCATCATTCCTGACCATGAGCCACGACAGATGGGGCTGGTACATCAACAAACCATAGGCAGGGCCAACCATACCATTACGTAGAGTGACATAGCTGCCTCAAGCAGCAGTTGCTGAGGTGCATGGAGCGGACAGAACTCTGCACCCCCTGCCATGTGCCTTGCACCCCATGAACAAGCCTGCTGCATCCTTGGTTGCTGTCCTTGGGTGCAGTGGAGGAAGCTGTGCCAAGTGTCCCGCTGCCAGTGCTGAAGTGAGATTCGGCAGCCAGTCTGGTTGGCTTGGTGTGTAGTGGTGTAGTGGTTAAGAGCGGTAGTCTCATAATCTGGGGACCCGGGTTCGCGTCTCCGCTCCTCCACATGCAGCTGCTGGGTGACCTTGGGCTAATCACACTTCTCTGTCCTGGGTGACCTTGGGCTAATCACACAAGTCTCTCAGCCCCACTCACCTCACAGAGTGTTTGTTGTGGGGGAGGAAGGGAAAGGAGAATGTTGGCCACTTTGAGACTCCTTCGGGTAATGATAAAGCGGGATATCAAATCCAAACTCCTCCTCCTCCTCCTCCTCCTCCTCCTCCTCCTCCTCCTCCTCCTCCTCCTCCTCTTCTTCTTCTTCTTCTTCTTCTTCTTCTTCTGGAATAAATTTGCTCTCTGCAGCAGAATGACTTGTGCCAGTCCACTCTGAACGACCCACAGGTTCCTCATGCCTGCTCCAGAGCTGCACCACCCAAAGCCTGGCAGGAGCTTCACCACCCAACACCATCAAATCACTTGCTGCAATAGTCATCAGTAGATGTCAGACCCCCCTTTACCCCAAGCATTTGGAGATGTGTTTCTGGAACTTTTTTTTTTAAAAAAAAACACAACCACCCATATTCTGGTATGTGGTAGTATTGCTGTTGCACTTGGATCAGGCTGTGGCCCCATAGAGCATCCCAACCCCCCACCTGAACACCAGCACCTTACAGGCTACATGCTGGTAGCTTATCCTACTAGGTAAAGGTAACGGAACCCCTGACCATTAGGTCCAGTCATGACCGACTCTGGGGTTGCGGCGCTCATCTCGCTTTATTGGCCGAGGGAGCTGGCATACAGCTTCCGGGTCATGTGGCCAGCATGACTAAGCCACTTCTGGCGAACCAGAGCAGCGCATGGAAATGCCGTTTACCTTCCCGCCAGAATTGTACCTATTTATCTACTTGCACTTTGACATGCTTTCAAACTGCTAGGTTGGCAGGAGCAGGGACCGAGCAACGGGAGCTCAGCCCGTCACGGGAATTTGAACTGCCAGCCTTCTGATCAACAAGTCCTAGGCTCTGTGGTTTAACCCACAGCGCCACCCGCGCCCCTTGCTTATCCTACTAGTGGTGTCCATTCACACCTAAGTAACATGGTGAGAACATGACCTCTGGTATGGGATGCCTTTTGAGCATGATCCCTGCCCTAGACCTGGGGCACATGTCACCACTGGACTAACCAAGCAGCAAATCAGCAGAAATATGCCTGCCACATTTCTTTCAAATGAAGCCAGTATTTTGCTTAATCCTCCTCTCTTATTGCATTCTTCTTCTGGCACAGGAAGACCGAGAGAGCCTTGTGTGGAATGTGCCTCTTCCTGCTCCTTTATTATTATTTTAATGGTATCATAGAATAGAGCTATAGAGTTGGAAGAGTCTCAAAGCGTCATCTGGTCCAACCCCCCTAAGTTGAGTATTCATCAGGCAAGGGCAAAACTGCTGAAATTTCAAGAGAACTGTAGGTGACAGTCTCCTCTTCTGGTTACAGCAGGCGGACGAGACCCTGGATTTTGAAGAGCAGATCCTCGAAGCAGCTAAATCCATTGCAGCCGCCACCAGTGCGCTTGTCAAGTCCGCATCTGCAGCTCAGAGGGAGCTGGTTGCCCAGGGCAAGGTTAGTGAGCAAGACTCTGCCCATGAAAATGTAAGTCACCACTTTAACTATGAGACGACACATCGGCTGGTGGAGTTGAGGGAACAGATGCCAGGACAGCTGTGCTGGAGTAACGTCCCATCATCTGCCTGCCTCCCGATACAGTTCAGATGCAGCATAGCTTTCTGTCTCTCATTTCTTGCAGCTTTACACACTAATGCAGCAGCCCTTATGGTCCCTGCAGCCATGAGGCAATTGCCTTGTGGCCTCACAGTTAAGCTAAGTGCCCCAAGGTGTCTTGTAGCGCCTCGTGGTATAACTTTTAACTGCCATCAGGTGGATCTGGGGGAGCCTTTCTTGTGGCGAAAAGCACCAAGAGCTCCTGAGCAGATTTCCAGGTGCATTTTGGTTTAACCTCCCAGTCCCACCTGAGGGCAAGTTCAGCTGCAGCCCATAATGCTGCCCAGCCGTTTGTCAAAGGCAGCTGCTGCTCCTGTCCCCTGTCCCATTTCCCCCAGATGTTGATGCAAGGCCCAAAGCCGTCTAGATGTTTTATGAAACATTGCTTTCATGCGATCAAGCCCACCACATAAGTCATTAATAATTAATTATCCCTGCTAACTAATTTTGTCTGAACTGTGTTTCTAGGTTGGAGCCATCCCTGCCAATGCGGCTGATGATGGACAGTGGTCTCAGGGACTTATTTCCGCCGTGAGTTAGTCCAGATTTTTCTCTTTCCACCTTTTCAAAGGTAGCCACCACCTGCTCTCTGCTGGCCTGATCAGATCCGCCCAACCCCCTCTTGCTCTGCAGTTGGGACAGAAGCACTGCGGGCCCTCATATTTTGCAGGCTCAGGCCCTCATGTTTCCTGCTGAAGCAGAGGGTAGGGGACTGGATGCAGCCTCCCTGGGACTCCCTCATGGGCCATGGCCCTTGCTACCCCTGCTTTGGGGGCCCTTGAGCACTTTTTTATTTTCATAGAGTCATCTAGTCCAACTCCCTGCAATGCAAGAATCTCAGCATATGGTTCCCCATCCAATTCGAAACCATACCGGGCCCTGCTTAGCTTTTCTGGTGTGCTACCTGTTATTTATTGTATAAACATCTCACCTTTTCCAGAAAGGAGCTCAAGGTGGTGTACATGGTTCTCCACACCCTGTTCCATCCTCACAGCAGCCCACTGAGAGCAGCCCACTAGGCTGGGGCCTGGGCTGAGGGGCAGTTGTGGCAAAGTGGGGATTTGAAATGGTCCACCCCCTTACCGACTACACCCCACTGGCTCTCTTAAATTGTAATAATGCTTCTTGCTTCTGTGGATGGAGATAAGGGTGGGTGGGTGGGTGTGAAACCTTTGTAAACTGCCTGGACTTGTTTTTACAATCAAGCGGGATATAAATTTTAGGGGGGGGGGTTGAAATATGAAATAGAAACCTCTGGATTTTGTTTGACTGGGGTGCAGCATACTGTATAAAGGCAGCGAGAGAGAGACACTTTTTGCCTCTCTCCCCTGCCCACCCTTCTCTGTAGACCTTGAGGTCCTGGGATCAGACAGGGTCTCACTGGGAGGTCAAGGGAAGCAGAAGACCAGAAGATGGATTTTGCTGCTGGACATGATTCCAGCACAGATCCTGGCATTTTAGATTTTCTTTCATCTGACCCCGCCTGATCCTAGTGTACCATTGGCCTGACCCAGCAATAAAGCCAGGCCTGATATTCTGTTCTTGCCTTTTCCAGGCCCGAATGGTGGCAGCTGCTACCAGCAACCTATGTGAAGCGGCCAATGCTTCAGTCCAAGGCCACGCCAGCGAGGAGAAACTGATCTCCTCTGCCAAGCAAGTGGCAGCGTCCACAGCACAGTTGCTGGTGGCTTGTAAAGTGAAAGCAGATCAGGACTCGGAGGCCATGAGGAGGCTGCAGGTAAGGAAGGTTGCGTGGCTCAAATCTCTCACCTTTTGCGAAAGCTGCTTAGCTTGATGCAGGAGGTCAGGTCTGGCATCCTCACCATGCCTTGCATTGATTCAGCACAACAGCCTTGCAATGTAGGCCAGTATTGTTACCTCCATCTTGCAGGGTTGGGGAGCCTAGGGCCTGGTTTAGCCTACCACACCTACCTGCCCCTTCTTGACCTCACACATGGGGGAGGTAGAGATACAACTTAGATAGGTAAGCCTGCAGAAGGCAGGATTGAACTCCCTGTCCATCAGCTGATCCATGGGGAGTTTGGTCCTGCTTGGTCACTATCTTCCCCCAAATTTAGATGGGTTGGGGAGACCGCTGCCCCTAACAAATCACCTCACATCATTTTGACATCAGATGATTGGTAGGTAGGTGGTCCTGCCCACTTGTGGAAGTAGATAGGACCACCCACCTGTCAATCATCTGATTTCATAATGATGGCACTCAAAAGTTGAGCTGAGATAAAGATCTAACCCACAGGGCCAAAAAGGTTCCCACCGATTGCCTAAGGCCAACCAGCAAGTTCATGGCTGGAGTGATGCCTGAATAAGGGAGCTACCACCTCACTCTTGAGTTGCACTACATTATGTCCTCTAATGGTAGTTCCAAATGCTCCTCTAAAGCTTGCTATAAGTGGCAATGGCCTCGCTGCAAAAGTTCATTAAATGAACTGGATGCTTTGTGGCATTAATGGTCAGCAGGCTCAAGGGCAATGTCCTGGTGGGATCAAGATAGAGACTATTTTTCATGTGGAACTCCAGTGGGTTTATTTGCTATTCCTTTCTGGGCTCAGTTTTCAGTCCTCATTCTTATCCGTAAAGGCAGAAATGGCTTAGGATCTGGTTACCAACTTTCATCTAGTGCCCCTGCCTAGTTTTAGAGTTGAAAGGGTGCAGAGATAAGGCTCCAAAGATGACCTGAAGAGACGGTGCAGGAGCATGAGACCCTTCAGGACCAGCCCCCGCCCCAAAAGCTTAGAGCCGCCTTTCCCAAGCTGGTGTCTTTCAGGTATTGCTGCACTTTCATCTGCCCCAGCCAGCAGGGATGGTGGGAATCCAAAAACATCTGAAGCATGTCAGGTGGGAGAAGGTTGACTTACACCAGGTGTGCGGGACCTTTGGCCCTCCAGATGTTGCTGAAATGCAACTGTCATCATCCCTGGCCATTGATACTGCTAACTTCTTTATCTTCTCCTTCTGTAGGCTGCAGGGAATGCTGTCAAACGTGCATCAGATAATCTGGTCAGGGCAGCCCAGAAGGCGGCGTTTGGTAAGGCTGACGATGACGATGTTGTGGTGAAAACAAAGTTTGTGGGAGGCATTGCACAGGTCAGTAATAATCTTTCACCTGTCCGTCATTTTCACCTTTTCTCTCCTGTTGAGACTGTGTTGAGAAGAGTCCATATAATACAGTAGGTTATGTGACGGCAAAAGTAGATAACCTAAGGATCAGGGGCTGAATGTGTCCCACTGGGCCTGGTCACTGCCTGGGTGGAGAGGACCGCCTGCCTGCCTGCCACCTTGGGTTCTATGAAAAACGAGACTCTGAATGGCATTGGAAGTAAATGAGACTCTGCATGACATTCTGAAATCTGTTGGGTTTCAGTCCCCTGCATGTGCAGAGCGATTGCAATCAGCTTAAACGTATAGTATGATCACATCTAACACACATATAACTTGTGCAAGTCCAACCTTGCACAATTGAAGGCCATCCAATTGAAATTGCAGGAATTAAATGCCTGCAAGGTTTTCCTGGTGTGAAAGGAGCTTTAAGTTCTCTGCCTTGCTTACCATGCAAGGCCCTCTCAGCACACCAGCTCTGGAAGCCTGGGGGTGGTTGTGTGAGCTCTTGGGGGATCTCAGATGGCCCCATGAGATCTCATGAGAGCATCCCAGACCTGGTGTGCTGTGTGGGGCCTTGCCCAGTAAGCAAAGCAAAGAGCGCAAGAGGTCTTTTTGCACCACATTTTCCAGCTTTGGAGTCCATTGCTTTGATGTACACATGTTTTCAGGTATATGTGGAACCCTTGGAACTGAACCCCTGGGTAAGATCTGATCGTACTGTATTTTATTTATGTCATCATTTATTTCTGTGGCACCATCACTGTCCTTTATTCTTCTAGATCATCGCAGCGCAGGAGGAGATGCTGAAGAAGGAGCGGGAGCTGGAAGAGGCGAGGAAAAAGCTAGCCCAGATTCGTCAGCAGCAATACAAATTTCTCCCTACTGAACTGCGGGAAGATGAAGGCTAACTTTTCCCTGGTGGTTTTGCTTGAAAGAAACCTGAACTGAAGGGGTAGAAGATGAAGAAACTACCAGGCACTTCCTGAAATAGGTTTTGGGGCAGGAGAGAAGCAGAGGGGGGGCTGTTGTTTCTCGACTCTTCAGCTACGGTGCGCTGGTCAACCTACTGATGGTACAGTGTTATGGTCTCCCCCCCACCCTGCCCTTATTTGCTGTATCTCAGGAGAGAGAGCCTCACTTTTTTACACAAGGGGTTATAAAGTCAGTATTATATCATAATCAGAAGTTTTGATCTATTTATTATTCTCTTTGACTAGCGTTAAGGACTTTGGTATTATAATATGTAGGAAGACGGTGTTTAGAAGTCCATGATTCAAATAAGCTATCCAAATGAAACTGCTGGTGGGTTTTCTTCTTTTTCTTCTTCCTCTTTCTTTCTTTCTTTTTCTTGTGCCCTCTTTCCTTCCAAGACTGAGGCAGCAGCCATGTCCCAGAGAAACCAGACATTTGAATGTGTTGGCTTCATGGAGGGAAAGTATTTGTCCTCTCCAGTGTCATATAGGGCTGGTTCACTCTAAATGTCGGGGGAACTTTCTCGGTAACTGTTTGCACTAGAAGTATCAATACTGGCACATTGCCACGCATCACCCCATTCTTTGTACAGTGGTTTTTTTCCTTTGGGGGGGGTGGATTCAGGTTTCTAGCCCACAAGGAATTAGAATAGTTATCCTTTTGGGGGGAATAAAGTAACCCAAGAAAGACAAACCGGCGTGCATTTTTTAAAAAGTGCAGAGTAGCAGGTTCATGAAGGAAAATGCCTTTTTGTTTAAGTATACCTCTTGCTTAAATCAGCCTTTGCTAACCTGTGGCCCTCTGTATGTTTGAGACTACAATTCCCATCAGCCCTGGCCAGTACCAGCCTGTTAATACAAAACACATCTCAATCTTAAACTCAACAGCTTTTTCTCTCTCATTTTAGTGAAGAACTGGCTTATATTATGAATTTGTGCTTGAGCATCGCTAGATGTGATCCATGAGGTGTAATATCAGAGAGGATGCTACCTAGCAGACCACTGCCCCACATTGCCCCCAAGCAGCCATATAGGTTTTCTGGGGTTTGTGCTACCACCTGAGTTCAAAAAGGGGGAGTCCATGAGGACCAGTGGCATGTACTTCCATTTATCCTTTTTCTGTGGAATCTCTCCTACCCACTGCCCCCTCCCCCATACTTTTACAAATGTTACATTTTGCAGGGGAAACCAAAAGCTGCTTTTATCAACTGTGAAGAAAAATATCTGGAAATTTAACGGCTGGCCAGTAAAACAGTATTTTTCTGGGAGATGATCGTTGTGTTGCTATCCAAGGAACAGCATTCTAGAAAAAATAAACTTAAGAAAATGCTGTTTCAAAGGTATTGCAATGCTCTTCACCCGATGCGGCATAAATCCTCAGACAAGATACCATTACAATGTTACGTTTCTCATACAAATAGAGTTTGCCACATAACTGAAAATGGGGAAACTAAACTGGAGGTTGTGAATCATCATAATTATCTATCATGCTCAGACTGTGGCAGAAGTTTTCAGAACAAGCCTCCCAGTCTACTAGCTGGAAAAGAATTTCCTTCCCAAGCCCTCCTGAATGCCATGAAATTAGCTCACCTGCTCCACATTGCACCAACCAGGCTTCCTGGCTTAGTTACACTTTTTGCAGAAATAATGCTCTCCGAACGCAGTTGAAATCTAGTGCAAGCGTTGGGTGCCAGGTGTGATATGCAAAGCTCCAGCGGAAGCCTTGCCTGCCTGTGGTGGGATGCAGGCTGGGCCTGAAGACATGGGGGTTGTGTTGCTTGGTTCACAGAAAGCTCTGGAAGAAATGGCAGAGCTGCCTGTGGGCAGGATTATTTCAGACAGCAGGTGGGAAGTTGTGAGTAGCTGTCAGCCCCATGAAGACTGTCGCTGAATGGGGGCTCTTCTTCCCCACCCTAAAAAAAATGGCTTTCCAAATCCAGAGAAGTGAGTGGTGGTTTTATTTTTATTTTCCCCTTAATATAGACTGTTCCTCCAAATGCAGCCTGATGAGCTACAGCCCATCAGAGCATCTTTATCATCTTATCACTCTCTTGGAAATGGGTGCATCATGTTTCATTTATTGTTCCCCAAGGGCTGGCCAAATGACTGTGGGACAGGCAGGAAATTGATTTGTTGGTGGTGGAATGCAAAAGAGGGACCTTCCAAATCCACAGTCTACTTCAGGCCTTGACAGGATTCTAGTTGCCAACAACTTGCTGTAAGGCTAGGCTATAATTTATGGTACAATTTTAGCCTCTCCTTAGGAAATGTCATTGTGCCAGCAGTGTTGCTTTTTTTAAAAGACTTTGCCGTGTCTCTGATGCTGAAGCATTCTAAGGTCTGTCAGACTGCAGAATCCTTGGCAAATATAGAAAACTTTAGCAAAGTTTGGGGTACTGGCAGATTTGGACCCCTCTTTGAGGGAGGTCTCTCTGTCAGTCTCTGAAGGCTTTGTACAGGGCAATGTATTTTAAAACGTTATTGAAAGTCTGCAACATATTGAGTGCATTTCATAATTCGTTCTGTGAGATTAATTCCTTTCTATAATTTATTCCATTTCTCCAAATCATGGAGGAGGGTCCAAGAACTCTGTGGAACATCATTGTTACACTCCCAGCCACTGAGAAGCATATTCAGCTGCCCTCACCTCCTCTGCAGCTTCTGATGTTTCAGCAAACATGGTCCATACGCTCCCAAGAATATTTTCTCAGGGCTGGAAACTTGCTTTTCTTAACAATTGAGAGTTGAGGCTCTCAGAATGCTGTTCATTTGCCCCTGCGTGTTTAAAATTTGAGGTGCAACCACTCAAAATGCAATGTTTGGAGTGGGGGGAGTTGTTTTGACTTCAGCTTGCAGAAAGCATGTTTATGAAAGTGAGCAGAACCAGCACAAGGCATTTGTGGCCTGTGGGAAGAAAACACCCATTGCCCTCCATGCAGGCAGGGCAAGGAATCAGGTAGGTCGCCTGCACAAGCCCCACTGAAATGAAGGGGAGACTTCAGAAAGGCTTGCACAGGAGGAGAGCATCTGTGTTGCTGTGCACAGAGGACCCTTTTGGGTCTCTGCCTCCAGCCCCCAAATGCCTTGGACCAAGCATAAAGCAAAGAGGTGACCTTGACATCAAGAGTTTTAACATCCTTGGATTTTATCACCTGTAGCGGTAACAAGAAAGCGAAGCAGACTTGGAAAATGTTCCACAAAAGAAGGGTGGTCCCATTTTCACCCCATCACCTGATCTCCTAGCATGGCTCTTCTTGGGCAGTTAAATCCCCCCCCCCGTGCTCTAAGAATCTCTAAAGAGAATTGTGATGTGGCAAACGCCTGTTTAGCAACTGAGCATCTTTCCATGAGGAACCGCCGTTGCCTTTAACGTCTTCCCAAGTCCTCCACTGCCTCCAGTAAATGACCCAAATCCAAGCCTCCCCCCTGCTCCCTTTGGAAGAGTGTTAAATTTCTCATTTGCAAACAATTGTGATTCAGGACTTGCTTGTCAGCCTAGTTTCTGTTCTTCAACAAAACCACTATTGACATTGCCAAACTCTGAATGTTGGTGTGAGCACCGAAGAACTTCTGAATGATTCAGACACTTGTGTGGTGACAGAGACGATGTGCTCCTGTTTGCAAGGTCGCCTGCGCAAGGAAAAGCACGAGAGGAGCACACACTCCGTCTTGATGTTACACTGTATGTACACTATTTATCTGGCCCACAAAACTGTTTTGTATTTACCATAAATAAAACTTTTGATGGCACAGGCTCTCTTTTTTTTTTAGACATACATCTGTACTCTCACCAGCTGCTGCCTGGCAAGTCTGTCCCAAGCCTGGGAAAGAAAGATATCTTAGTCAACTAGCACTGGGCTCTTCCAGGCAACCTCTTCATTGAGACTTCATGCTGATCTGTGTGCATGGAGGTTGTTTATTTTTAAAAAATGTATACAGGTGTCTGGCATTTTAGGCACATCCAGTTGACGTGCAACCATAAACACGGGTCCTTTTGGATGCAGAAGAGGGAGGGGGGCCTATGCCTGCTTCACAGACACACACTTTGACATGGAGCGCAACCCCTGCAGAAATAGGGGGTTGCCTGTATACCACAATGCTATCTTTAAAATTATAAAGCTACAATAAACACCGTGTAAAACGTTTAAAACAAGACATCAATTAACCAATTGGAAGGTATTCTTAAATGCCTGAATAGGCAGGTTTTCAGCCCATGATTAAATGAAGTATCAAGTGGTAATTGTCCCATGGTTTCCAGTGCATTTCCCTGCCTCATTCCTTACTCATTCCACAAGTCCAGGGCCTGGCCCTGCCATCAGAATCGAGGCAAGAGAGTGCTTGGAGAGAGCTGTGCCCACCTGGGCTGCTCTCAGCCATGTGTCTCAGGGCTGCTTTCATAGCTGAGCAACTCTGCTTTGAATTCTTGCCCTATGCTGTGTAATTTGAATGATCTTGTAAGCCTTAAACAGTATTGCACACACCTCAGTCTCTGAGCAGCAAGAGACTCCAGGGACGTTTGTACATACCCAGGGTTCAGTTTCCTTGGAATGAAGGCCAATGCAGACTGTGGTGTCCTTAGAATACATGGTTTTATTTACACATGTATACATCTTGAGCATAGCATGGAAGGGTTACAGCAGTAACCCCAACAGATCTTGCCTCACCACAGCTTGCGGGGGGGGGGGGGTGTTCCCACACAAGCAAGATGAGCCTCTGTGTCTCCAAGGTGACAGGGCATCCAGCCAGGTGAGATGAGGAAATGCCTGTTGTCCCTTGGGCAACTGGACTAGTTCTTTGGATATATAAATGGAAGTACTTAACTGGCCAGCTCAGGCCATTATTTTACAAAGAAACTAACCTGACCAGTTCAACAGGTTTTCTCTTGTAGTTTCTAAGCTCATATACACAGAATCATGGGTTTAGAATGCACCTACAAGTATCATCCAGACTGATTCCCGCCCCCCGCAATTTATGTTTTGAATACACAAGAGTACTGTGCTAAGTATGGTTAGATGCTTGAGCAGGGAAGCTTGGACATCCCATCACAGAAATGTCCAGTGGCACTATTCAGTTTTTTGGTGCAGTTACTGAAGACAGATTCCATCCCTTTTTATTTTTTAATAACAGTATTACAAAATTAAGTGGCAGGAAATGGTCTACAATAATATGGTTTTGGATTCTCATCTGTAAAGGAAAGCCAAAGCAAACTATGGTTGGGACTACAAGCTACTCATTAGCTTACTTGGAGTCTATAATGAAACATGCGGGTTTTGTTTCTACAAAATTTGGCAGCAAAATGTTAACATCTGCAGAAAATAGGGCAGAGGCACATAGGGCTCAAAAAATCAGCTGAGGCCAAACACACTGGGAATCTGGTAAGTGCTGTTTATTTCAGGACCATATGGGCTTTAGAGGCAAATCCAGAAATCTTAGATGTGAGACAGAGTTCAACTCTAGAACCTTTCTGCAAACTTAGACCTGGAAAGGGGGGGGGGGAATCTCCCTTTCCTCCTATATCCCAATATTTATCTTCTCACATACAGTACATGCTCAAACCATCCCACTTACCAGGGGTGGGCCAAACAGAGGAACACAGGGAAGCTTCCTTATACTGAATTGGTCTGTCCAGGTCAATATTGTTCAAACTAGCTTGCAGCAGCTCTCCAGGATTTGCAACCTGGGTCTCTCCCAGCCCTACCTGGAGATGCTCCTGGAATCTTCTGCATGCCAAGCCAGTGTTCTCCAGCATGTGGTGCTCAGAGGTGCACTACCACTGATAATGGAGCTTAACAGGTAATATAGCCATTGTCACCACTAGTGGCCTTCATGAATTTCTCTCACCCCTTCTTATAGCCGCCCAGGTTGGTGACCATCATCATACCATGTGGTACCAAATTCCACAGTTTGTTTATGTGTTGTGAGAAGAGGTGTCTCCTTTGCTCATTCTACAAAGGGACACTGTTTGATAATTCTCTTGCACAGCCTGTCTCTGATCTTATGCACCATGCAAAGTGGATAGGTGATCTATTTGTTTTTTAAAGCCACCTTGCCTGACAAAACCGGATTAAATGGAATCTGAGGGAATCTGAGAGGAGGCAGATTCCACACATAGATTGTTCAGAACCCGAACGGCTGAGCAGTTCAATAAAAACAATTCATTACCAGCTGGTCCCTCAAAGGATGCAGGAATTCAGAACATGTTTGGTATTCCTTTTGGCTCACTGAGGGGTGACATTCCTTAAATGCATGTTGGCATCTGCTGCCCTCCAGGTTTTCGTTCTTCGAAAGAAGCTTTTTGTCTCTGACACATGCTCCTACTTTGTGGGTCTACTTGCCCATATTCCCCCTCTTTAAAGAAAGTGTGAGAGTACAGCGAGGGCTGCTGCTGTGTTTGTGTCCTGCTGGTGGCATCTGGGTGGCCACTGTGGAGAATATACTTCGATGGGGATTTATTTATTTTATTTTTTTAAATGATATTTATTAAAGTTTCAGAAAAGATTACAGAAGTAAGAAAAAAAAGAAAGGAAAAAAGAGAATACAAAATACAGAAAAATAAAAACACTTAAAAACAAATCAATCTTTCCATGTCTTGTCTTTCATTTACTTGTTTCCCTGACCTCCTCACACCTCCCTTTTTTGTATTCCAGTTCAGTTAGTTAATTCAGCAAATCCTTTCCCTCTTTGTTTTTATCTTAATCCTTTATCTTAATATATTATAACTTTAGATTCTCACCTATTAACAATCCATTTTTACATACTCCTTTGTAACATTGCTGCTAAAACCACTTAACTTCATTCCGACATCAATCTAACATTCATTAATTTTGCAGTATTTCTGTAAATAGTCTTTAAATTTCTTCCAGTCTTCTTCCACCGACTCTTCTCCCTGGTCTCGGATTCTGCCAGTCATTTCCGCCAGTTCCATATAGTCCATCACCTTCATCTGCCATTCTTCCAGGGTGGGTAGATCTTATGTCTTCCAATACTTTGCAATAAGTATTCTTGCTGCTGTTGTGGCATAGGGGATTTAGACTGATCCAATAGCCAGGCTCTGCTGACATTCAAGGCTGCATACCACGGGGTGTTGTTAAGGATTGGAACAGGAACAAAAGGACTTGATTGTTTGTTTATTTATTTAGAGTAGGCTTCTGTGGCAGCAGGGCACTGCCTCTTCTGTTTCTGCCACCTGAGGCAGCTTCTTCAGGCTGCCTCATGGGCTAGGAAATGAGCCAGCAAAATGGCTGCCCAGCTGAAGCTGAGGAAAGGGGTCAATGCCAGAGCACTGCTGGCTCCTTCACTGGTATTTGGCAGCTTGCCATCCACTCTGCTAGCTTGCTAAATTTCAGGGGTTAGGAGCCTCAGGGCCATGTGTTAGATGTGGCCCTGCAGGCCTCTCCCTCCAGTCACCAGGACTCCCTTCCCTGGCCTTGCTCTTTGTTTTCCTTAAGTGCTTCTACCTGCAGCAATGCACCCAAGAACTCTGCTGGTGCCTTTTGCTTGCCGGGATAAAGCGATGAATGTGGGCGCATAGAAACCTCTGGCTTTAGCAAGACTGGAAGACAGTGTCTCATACAAAGTTAAGGACACCACCTCCTTTGCTCCCTCCCCTTTTAGCACACAGCCCCCATAAGTTGTCCCCTACAGAATCCAAGGAACTATGGCCCTATGCAGTGCTTTGGGGGGGGGGTGCTCAAGAGTACTCGGTACTGACACCTTTATCCCAAAATGTTAAAAGTGTGGTGCTTACTGTAACAACTTCATGGTGTATACCAGCACCATTTTTCTTTTCTTTGGCCCAATGAGAGGAATAGGGGTGTCCTAAAAACTTTCAGGACCCAGGACTCTTTGAGGGGAAGCTATGACTGTTAAGTGGTATCATAGTGGTTTAATTGTATAACCAATGGCATTTGAAGGACTGGTGTCTAAATGGCAATTTCATTGCAGAATCTATGGATCAGGGTTAGCAGTTCATGCTCATCAAGTAGTCACTTCACTGGCATGAGGAATATAACTCCACATGTTTATCTGGCATGGGCTTCTTTCTTTTTTGGTAATCACAGCGGGCTACAATTGCTGCCCTAGAAGAACTGTTGGTGGCTTTGAACTGGATGCTCTAAATGCCAAGAGCCAATACTGGACAAAGCTACCCAGAACTGGGCTGACGTCCATCTAGCATCCACTTTCAGCATCAAAGAGGTTGGGTGGGTGCTTTGCTTTATATACTTGGGAAAGAGACACCAGAGTACAAAATACAATGTGTGGCACTTTCACTTTTAGAACACATGGAAAGAGGAGCCAGAAAAGGGCTGGGCTCTCGGATCTGGGTTCTTGGGTCTTCTAAACTGAGTCCATCTTGGCCAGCATCCACCTTTCTCTCCTGGCCAGACAGGTGCCTCTAGGAAGGCAACATGCAGAGCTTGAACGGAACAATAGTCACTTGCCCTTTGTTTCTTGTACCAGTTATCCAGAGGTATACTGCACTCACACACAGAGACTCCATTTTAGTCGTCATCGTGACTAGTAGCCATTGCTACATCTTATGATTTTTTCTTTATCTCCTTTGAAAGCTCGGATGATGAATCTTACTGCAACACTGGCAATGGGGTGGCCTCCTCCGCTGGACCTGAAGGCAGCAGCAGGTTAGCTTAGGGGGAGCACATGTGGGAAACATACCTCTGATCTCCAACAGAGGAGAATGTTCAGGGGATCAGGAAGAAAAGTTTGATGGGGGCCACTGCTGCTCCCCCAGTATCTGCTGCCCAAGGCCATTGCCTCACTCTTCCTAATGGGAGGGCCATCTACTGGAGTGCACATTAGTCTCCCCAGCTTCTTTCTTCCTTTGAAAAGAGAAAGGGATTGTTCCTTCTGTCATCTGTCTAGTGTTTCCAGGGACGGGAAAATCATCTCCCTGTGAGACCAGGCTCCTTGCAGGCCTGTGGGAATCCTGGAGCAGCTCCATATTTGGTGATTGCAGAAGACGGTTTGCCTCACAAATGCATTCCAAAACTGCAGCTGAGACAGACATTTAGGGTGTTCTGCTTTCAGACTGCCACAGGATGCCAACTGGCTTTTAAAGCAGCAGCTTCCCTTTTTTTCTGAAAAAGGAATCCAAAATGTGAGCTTTCAAAAGAACCACTTAGGTGTTGCTGTTGTTTTCATCCAACCTAGAAATTATAAATGTCTTTCTCTTCTAGCATTTTCCAACTGTCATTGCTTTTCAAAACATGATCATTAAGAGCACCAATAAATTATGCAAAACCGCAGTCATATATCTATTTCCACTAAAAAGCACAAAAACCCCTCTTTCTTTTTCTTTTTCCCTCTGACTTCCTCTGGGGCCTGGATTGTAAAATTTTCAGACCTCTCAAGTAGCTACATTCCTTACAGCCACCTCACCATATTTTATTGCTGCTTCTGGCGAAGAATTCCTTCCTAGCAAAATCTGGTGTACTGAAGTGAGAGATAGGGAACTGGCTTCTTGATTTGTGATCATGGTTGTTTCATTACAAGAGCATTTCATTTGTAGGCCACCTTTCCACGGTTCAAACCAGGTGGCTCACAACATGAAAAATATACTAAGTATAACATAAGAAAAATAACACTAAATAAAACATCAAAAATATACAACCAAATGCAACAATTTGCACATACATTGTACTAAGATCTAAACTAAAGATATAAATATAAAAAACAGCAACAACCCCCGCCAACAAAAACCCCAAAACAATTCCCCAGCTCTATGGATAGCTCCATGCATTGGTTTGTGTTCCCAGGGAAATGGAAGCGGGTGGCACTGTGGTCTAAACCACTGAGCCTCTTGGGCTTGCTGATTGGAAGCTCAGCGGTTCGAATCCCCACAATGGAGTGAGCTCCTGTTGCTCTGTCCCAGCTTCTGCCAACCTAGTAGCTGAAAAGCACACCAGTGCAAGTCAATAAATAGGTACCGCTGTGGCGGGAAGGTAAATGGTGTCTCCATGCGCTCTGGCACTTGTCACGGTGTCTCATTGCACCAGAAGCGATTTAGTCATGCTGGCCACATGACCCGGAAAGCTGTCTGTGGACAAATCCCTTGGCCTGAAAAGTGAGATGTGTGCCACAACCCCATAGTTGCCTTTGACTGGACTTAACCTTCCGGGGGTCCTTTGCTTAACCTAGTGAAATTATATTAACTCACTAGATCTGGCCAACCAGAAGTCACTTTTCAGAGGTTCAGAAGAATAAAAGCTCCTAGGATACTCCGTGGTACAAAACTCACCTCATCTCCAACATCTCAGTGGCCATAACAAAGCCCTTGTCCCTATGAGTAGTAGGCAGAAAGCTCACAAAAGACAATCTCTTCTGATGGCACATAATTCTTCTCTGTCTGTCTGCATAGTGAATGGATGATCCAACCACGTCAGTGGCAAAGATGCAGCAGAATAAAACTGCATGCACATGGAAACAAACGCACACTTTACAGGCAGCCCCCTGTTTACACTGGTGTTACCTTCTGAGGCACCACAAACGTCAGTGAAATTGTGTATAATTGAAACCCACTGAAGTTGCCTGCAAACACCCCACTCCGCCCCAGTTCCACCCTTTTAGTGATGTCTTTATGACATTTCCAGGTCACTTCTGGATTCGGCACGATGCGCGTATACACAGTCACACACATATTGTACTTCCTGTACTTGTCACACTTCCTGTACTTGTGAGGAGATTGCAGTCAAAGCAGCAAATTTTGCAGAGGGACTGCAAAGGGAATAAGCTGAAAATTCTGGCAACATTTCCAACATTTAACCAGTGGGAGATCCTTTGCAAGAAACACATAGAGTCCAACAGCATTGGAAGGGCCACAGGTATAGGAACTATACTGAGTTAAATCGTTGGCAGAGCTAGCACAGTGTTGTCTGCATTGACCGGGTTTCAGACAACTCTCCTGGAGATTCCCAGCCCTACTAGAAGATGTCATGGGGGAGACTGAGCTCAGGGCAAATGCTCCGCAGCTGAACTACAATGGCCCCTCCTCACGCTTTAAATAGTCCCTTCCTACAAATGACCACAACCCAGTGGAGAAGTTCCGCTATGAAAGCTGTATGAGAGTGCATAGTAACCATGTAATATTTGGTGTGGTTTTTTTGAAGTGTTTTTTTAAGGGACAGGGAAGAGAATTGAGGAGGAGGAGGCAGCAGCAAAGAATTAGAAACAACAGCCACAGTTCAGCCTCCCAAGAGAGGAAGAATAACCCCAGCTATGTGTGTACACAGGATGTAATTCTAAAATTAGAAGCCTGGAAGAAACTGTAAATTCAGTGCAAAAGGCACTTGGCATTCAAAGGGAGCACAATATAAGGCTGTGACTTGTGCCTTGCTCAACTGCAGATGGAGGGTTAAGACATTTAAATCTAGTTGCCATTTGTCAGGATTGGCTAACCTGTGACTCTCAAGAGGTAGCTGGACTCCAACTCCCATCAGCTCAGCCAGCATGGTCAGGGGTCAGGGATGATGGGAGTTGTAGTCCAACAACATCTAGCAGGCCACCCTTAGAATACAAGAAACTGTCCTTCACTGGATGAGATTGAGGACCAAATTCCACATGACACCAAGTATATATTTTCATCTTAAGTCGCAGTGTTTGCAAAGCACAGTAATCAAATTCAATTACAGGTTGTGGCCAAACCAAAATGCAAATAACATCAGCTGGAAGAGGGAGAATGAGGCTGATAATCAGCAAGAACAGAGCTGGGGAATTTTCAAACTTTCGTCCTCTCCTGCAATCCTGAAGGAAAACCTCAGTTTGATTTCCTTTCTGCAGCAACAGCCCCATGATGGAGGAAACTCTCTCTTCGCCCCGCAGCCTCCTCCCCACCCCACTGAAACCACCGCCCCTTCCATAAACCTCAGCTGAGGTTGCAACTCCACATGCATCTGAATACTTTGTTTGCAATGAAGCTTGGCAGGTCCGGCTCTGTTTCTTTGGCACGGGGCAGCCTAAATCTATAAAAGGCAAACTCCAGCCTTTGTTTATGTGCTAATAGATCTTTGCAGCATGCCAGGGTATATTAAAAACGAGCTCCTCATTTTTTATTTTTCCTTGATCATTCACAGGTCACTGGAAAGAACAGCCAGAGAGTCAGAGATTGAGAGAGAGGCTGTACCTAACCAGACTGCAGCACCGCCTCCGTAGAGCGGTGGAGAAACATTCAGCGGTGAAGTCAGGACTGCCCACATTCCTGAGCTTGCAAGATCACCCCAAAAGCTCAATAACGGTGGCAGAATTTAACATCCTGTGCATTTCCATTGTGTTTGTTTAAAGGGGGGTTCCTGCAGTGGTGTGGCAGGGAGTTTGACATTCACGAGATGGGTTCTGTAGCTGTACTTCTATTCACACAGGTGGGAAACCTGTAGCCCTCCAGGGGCGACTGGGTTACCTGTCTCCTCTTTGGTGCTGGTCATACTGGTTGTGAGGGCTGATGGGAGTTGAAGGTCCAACAACATCTGGAGTATCACATATGTTTCCCACCCCATCCTCCACTTAGATCCTCTCACACACTTTGGACTCCCTCGTATAGGGTTGCCATATTCTGGAAAGAAAACTTGTTCAGCCTTTTGCGGGGGGCAAAGTTGTGGGTAAAAAGAAAACAGTGTTTTTGAGCTATTTTTATGGAAAATTGGGAAAAAACGACACTGCCAACATGGGTTGCCATATGTCCGGAATTTCCCAGGCATTATCCTGATTTCCACCTGTTCGCTGCTGCCGACTGCAGCATTCCAGATATGACCTGGAAATTCCTGCTGTATGGCAACCCTGCCCTCATGAGCCTTGCCCCCTCAGGTATATCACCTTATCCATTCTACCAGCAGCCTACAGTATATGTTTCTCCTCCCTCACATGTATGAAGTGAGCGTCTGAAGTGGGCTTTTGTGGGGGTCAAGTTAGATACCACAGAACAGCCAGATCTCTCCATGTGACCACTTCTTTCTAATGTTAGAAGGGGCTGTAGCTTCATACTCCTGAAGCTTTCTTACTAGGCCACAGACAATTCTCTCTTCAGATAGTAGAAAGAAGCCAGGCCAAGGCTAGGAGGCTAAAGCCTCAAGTGACAAGGCTGGATGGAGGTTGCAATGAGAGACATTTCAGCTCTGCACCCTTGACCGAAGTAGAAGCAGGAGGTGCCCACTTCACAGGCCTGAGGAGCAGAAGAGACTGGGCTGGTCCACCATGGCTCTCAGAGTGTTGGGGGCCTCCAGACAGCAGTGGCAGCAATGATCCCTGAGGCAATGTCAAGGCCCACACCTCCACTGAGGCAGCCACATTGCCTCTCACTGCCAAAAACCAAGGGCCCATTGAGGCAGCCGCCTTGTGTCTGGGATGTTGGCCACCACTGAAAGCAGCAGATTTGTGGGGAGGGAGATGGAGCTGGCCCACAGAGAACAAACCACTGGGAAGTTCTCCTGTGTAATTGTCATTGAAAGAAATGGCCAGCAGAGTAGAGGGTGAATAGAAGGACACAGTGCCATGGAGCAGAGAAGGGGACAGCTTTCCTGGGAAATGGTCTATTGAAGTGGACATGATTGGTGGGGAGTATAGAGGAGAAATTTGATCAGTTCACATCTGAAGCTGAACTTACCTGATTTACAGTTTCCAAAATAATGTGCAAACCAAAATGCTGCCACCCACAGAGGTTTGTGCTTCTCTCAATTTTTCAGTGCAGTTATCCAGACAAGTGTTTACAAAAATGCAGATCCTAGGGCAAAGTATGCATAGCAATGCATAGTGCAAATAACATACAAAATGCACTATATTGGGGGGAATTGCTTTGCCAAGATGTGTAAATTAGGCAAAACTGCATCCAAAGGAGAAATTTGCACTAAAATGCTGACGAATTTCCAAGAGGACATCTTCTTTCTAAAACAAACTGATGTGGAAATGTGGAGAACTGAGCTTACGTTTGGAAAAAATTGAGAGAAACTGAACTTGTCAAATGTGCCCCACTCTCCTTGGGAGCCCTCACACTTAGTGTTCCACCTGCCCCAGATTGTGCTCTCTTTCTGCCTCCAGCCAACCTGTGTCAGATGCTCCCCACCAAACCGTTCATCCCCACGTCTTGGCTCCATCTTGATCTGGGGAGGTGCACCCTGGAAGGTTGTCCCTGGAATTCTCACAACAGCTGAAAAGCCAGGAAAGGGCAGGGGTGTCCCAACCCTGTGCTTGTCTTGAGATGGGCACTGGTAAAACATGCCTTTGTTCGCTTATTCCAAAATCTCAACAGAGGGTCCCGATCTCTCTCTCTCTTTCTCTTTTTTCCTCTTTCTCTCTTGTTTGTTTAGTGAGGCCTGTGCTTCATCACAAGGCACTCTTTGCTTATACACGCACGTTTGCCATCTGGGCCCCTCCTTGTATTTATACAAGAGCGGTTTTGTGGTAGCCATTTTGATTTGGCTAAAGTAAACTATATACTTTGGAGCTGGCAGCAGTAGCTATGCAGTGAGCAGGAGGCTGCTGCACAGAGCTGGAGAGTCGAACGCATTGCTGGATTCTTGCCCGATCAAAAGAAGAGGTGGAGGCAGCAGAATGTGGATGCCACAGAAGGTGGCAGAGTGGGAGACAGGCAGCTGAGAAAGGGGCACTGATCTCTATGGGGCAAGCCCCACTGCAATCAGTGAGTGCCATGCAAGAATGCACAGCTTCCTAGGGCTTTTTTTCAGTTGGAACTCCCTGGAACTCAGTTCTGGCACCTCTCAGATGGGCGCCACTGCCATTCTGAGAGAACGAGGAAGGTGTTCGAGAAAAATAGCTCTGCAGCTTCTATTCATTTCAATGGGGCATCCATAGGATTATGTACCACCAGCATCTTCCAAAGTTCATTAGTGTTAGTATACGGGGACACCACTTGGATTTTCCATCTCAGCAAACGAAACCAGAAATGAAGGCTTTGTACACGGTGTGAGCAAAAGTTACTTAAGTAACACAGGCAGTGTCCAGGAAGAAAATAAATCCTGACAACACGTTATGGAGGAAAATGATAAAAAATATTATATAATCTGAGGAGAAAAGGGCAAAGAGGTATTGTCATTCTTAGTTCAGGCCTTTCACATAGCAGGATGCCATTCAAACAAACACACAAAGGAATTACTCTGCTTGGTTGCTAAGTAGCACTCCACATATCCCCCTCTTGGCTAGTTGACTTTAACGCCAACAGAAATAACTGAATGATCTCTGCTGTTGCACTTCCAACACATGGAACTGCATTTTCCCATACTTGTTCCCTGTTTCACCACTGCCTCTCCCTTCCTTTCATGTTGCCACTGCTGTTCACATCTAGATTGCAAGCACCTTGGAGCAAGGATCCCACCTTTTTTGCTTCTTTGTTTTGTTTATGGTACTCTGAAACACCAGGTATGCTACCTTGAGAAGTAGCAAAGCTCAGAGGCAGAGATGGGGCTCAGCATTCTGAAAACCCCGGAATTATTCCCTGGTTCCATTGCTCTCTGCCCTAGGAAGCAGAGTTCAGTTGTGAGCCCTGGTGAATCCTGATTTCAAACTGCACTCAAGCTGGATAGCATCTATTTCTTATTCCACCAATAAGCAAGCAGCCCCAATGGAAGCAGGTGGAGGATTCTTGCCTCATCCCACTAGAGGGCAGTGTTTGGTGCAGTAATGAGCCATGATTACTCTGATGATTTTGTAAGGATGCTTTGCATTAATACGAATATGATTTGTATTAATATGAATTAATACTCTGTTTCTGCCTGGCCTCCTGAAACTTTGGCCTCCCAGCTGTTAGTCCAACACTCTGCTACACAGCCAGGCTCTCTTCCGGTCTAGCAATACACATATCTGCTCCATTGATGACTTTCATCTTCTCAAAGCCTCTTAAATATGTATCTTTTGCAAGGTGCCCTCAGCCTATCTGTGCCCCACTGGTGAGTTGTAAAGGCAGCCTTCCCCAACCTGGTGCCCTCCGGCAGTTTTGGGACTCTCATCAGCCCCAGCATCATACAGCTGTGCTGGCTGGGAATGATGAGGTTTTTCTGAATTTTGCAGTGTGTGTTGTAGCTTTTGCCTTGGGCAACATGGCATAGCAGTCAGCCAGGATGAGCTTCTTCTAAGGCTGCCCCTTGTGAGTTTGGCAGCACTCCTGTGTTTTGGGGAGAGATGGCTGTCATTTTTAGGGCAGGTGCTAGATGGAATCCTTTCCCTTCTCCTAGAAGGAGCTGACAGCAGATGAATTATCTCTGTGCATGAGGATTAGCAGTGCAATCATATGCATGATTACTCGGAAGCAAGTCTTTCCATCTTCAATAGGGCTACTTGCATCTGGAGGCACCATGCTGTGAAAAGGCTGCTGTTTCACACCCAGTAGTTGCTGAGATACCTTTTGGATTCCTAGTAACAGATTCTAGGATGGTTTTCCCTGTAGGCCTTTAACCAAAAGGACCACTGCCCTGTTTCTTTGTACTTTGTTAATCAGCAAAAGGCAGGCAGCTGCAGAGTAAAAGCATGCAGAAGGTTTAGAGGTGAACAGAGATGTCAATAATCCACAGGGGAGGTGGTGGTAGTTTTATTGTTTTATTACATTTCTTAATTTCTTAATTTAATTAATTTCTTAATTTCTTCTTTTATAAAATTTCTCAAAAATGACTGAAGGCAACTTACAGAAAAATAAAACAAATGTACTGTAAAACATACAGGGTTTGAAACCAAACAATAAAACAATGAATCCCTGCACGGATCTACATTGGTATTTCAAACATTAATTGAATGATATTAGATATATTGTTCTAAAACATCACCTTACCTTTAACATGCAGTTTCCCTATTGCCAGTGGCTCATTGCTCTGCAGCACCCTTTGGTGCCACATTTTAATAACGCATTATTAACGTTATAAACCACAAATGCAGACCTGCCCCTGTCATATAAAACAGATGCGGCCCATAAAATCAAACTGGCAGAGTATACAATTAACCAAAAGCAAATAAAAATTAATGGAGGGAAAAGAATCCCCCCTCATCCGATCAAATGCAAGTTTTAAATTAAACTTGCACCTAAAAGGGAGAAACAGCAAGTAGTGATCACTGGTAAAAGAGCCAGAGTATTGCACACCTCTCCATAATAATGTCTGTGAAAAACTGAAGGATAAGGTTCAATATTCCCCAACTCTTATAATGATTTAACTCGCTGGATCATGTTCAGAGGCTTAAACTGGTACAAAAGCTATATAAACCCATCATCTGGCCTCCTGGGGCACGGGGTGGAGGGTTGGGGGGGATAGTTTCACAGCTCATCACAAGATGCCACTCTCGAAAGAAATACAGCTGAGCTTTTGTTTCTGAGCTCTCCACCCTGATGCTATGCTAAAAACATCAGTGTTTGCTTTGAACTCCAAGCTGCTTCTTGATTTTGGCAACTTCCGTCAGGTGGGTGTCAAATTTTCACACTCTAAATGCCATCTGGCTGAAATTTGCCTAGTCTGCCTGCTGCACTCTTCAGCTCAGCTCATATGACGAAAAGTCACTTTCATGATTCATAAAAATATAAACACCAAATTGAAATACCTTCCCAGTGTGACCACCTTCTTCCTAGATCCACTTTCAGTTAACTCCCATTGGAAACCTATTTTGGATGAAACCCTCACTCTCCGGATTCACATTTCAGAGCTCACTGGCCTGGACCAGACAATAACGTCTGACGCCAGTTGAACTTTCATGTGCCAGAAGTCCAGTCAATGGGTGCTTGAGAGAGTCCTGCTTGAATTATGCTTGCAATGACTTTGTTATAAGTTGGTAAACAGCAGTCAAATGTTCCAGGAGCATCATCTGCAGCGCTGATGGTCTGCAATTCATACATATGCCCCTTTGCAAACGGGGAGGGGGGGTTGAGGGTGCATTCAGATGCTTCCAGAAGGGTGTTTATTGTGATATCAGTGCTCCTTATTATGCATTCCATTTTTCCACAGTGTCCACATATTGTTGTTGGCAGTGTTTCCCAACCTTTTTTGGGCAAAGGCACACTTGTTTGATGAAAAAAATCTCGAGGCACACCACCATTACAGCCCCGTGACGTCAGCGCGTAGCGTCACGCCGGGAGGGACGCACGAAAGTGCAAGTTTCAATTTTTTTCCCTCCCCCTTGCCGGGGAACCTCCAAGCTTTGGGGGTGGGGGGGAGGAGGCAGCAAAGCGAGGGACTGAGGGACTCCTCCAACGACAAGGGTTGGGGAAGAAGAGAAAGGGCTATTCCGCTCCAGTCACGGGAGGGGAATATGTACTGGCCCAACTGGTGTGCGGTCTTCGGAAAGCGGGGTGCGGGAAGGAAGCCTAGGAAGTCCCAGTGAATTAAATTCAACATATTTCCAAGTACGCAGGATTACACTTGTGCTGTAATTTTTTAAACAGCTGCTGCTTATGGTAGGAAAGTTAGGTTATTTCCCCCTTTCCCTTCTGTAGGCCAGTAGCATACCTGAATCTAAACAGCCTCAAAAATACTGTGCCTCAAAAATACTGTGTCAGCAATTAAAATTGGCCGTCTCTATTCATTCACCTTAAGCTGAAGGAAGCTCCCAGTTGAACCTTTACCTCACAGCCCAAACTTACTAGAGAATTCCTTGTCTCTGAGCCTCAGTCTTCCATCTACAATACAAATTATCATTCATTTATGCAACATGAATTATTCATTAATTTCTAAAACTATGTGCCACCTCTCAGCTCTAAAAATAGTCCTGCCCTAGCAGAAATGCTGTCCACCTCCTGCCCTCCAGCTGTTTGGGATTTGACCTCCCATCAGCTCCAGACAGAATGGCTGATGGTCAGGACTGGAGGACACATCAAGGAAGGCTGCCTTAAAGGGCTGTTGAAAGAATGGTTAAGTGGGACATGCATGAAATATTTGCTATATTCTGTATTCTAGGGGCTGCAACACTGAGTTTATCACTTAGATAGTGCAATGTAAAAAATTTCATTAACTAAAAAGATGCTGCTGATTTAAAGTACTTCTTAAAAATTGCAAGTAGCAAGTGCAATCCCTAATATGGACTCATCTTGTTCTTCTCTTTAAAATATTTTTTCTCATATGCAAATGCATCTAGATTTAATGGATGGATTGGTTGAAATCTCTGCTGTGAATTAACTCAGATTTATTTAATTTGGGTGCAGTGCTACTAATATAGCAAGCAGTTTCTGTCCACCTGCCCTGGCTTTCCAAGACACTGACAGAGATCAGCCAATGCTGGAAAAGACCAAAGTCCTATTTGGACCCACAAGGAGCAGAGCAGATGGGCAATAGCGCCCCCGCTCTTGTTCCCCAGCAACTTGTGTTCAGGGGCCTACGTTTCATGGTGCTCAACAGGTGAAGCTTGGGAGGCCCTCTTCCTCTTTGGCCCCAGGGTTGCAGCTGCCAGCCTGGCACCGTCACATGACCAGAAGCATTCAAGACTGTTCCCTAAGATGTGCCTCTGCTTTCCCCCTTCCCACACTACGTCTACCCTTCTGCTTGCTGTGCTTGAGCTTCTCTTTGAGGAAGAACTATTTCTGCGTCAGCTCCAAGTGCCTTTCTAAACTGGGGCTTGGCTCCTTACAGTTGCTTTTATTTTGGGCAGTGCTTGAAACCGTATCCCTGAGGAGCTATCAGCCAGTGTGAACACACTGATGTTCCTAGCTTAACAACACTGGTGAGCCACTCGGTCATTCTGTTGGTTCTGGGTGCTTTTGAACCTAACTCCAGTGGAAGGTGGAAAAAGAAGAAGATGCCCCAAACCCTTGTGTGGGCTGGTCTACTGGACTTGTGGGCATTGGGCTAAAATGGCACATCCATGATGCCTGCATAGCCATGGGACACCAAAGATGACATCTAATTTTTGTGGGATCACAGGAAGACTTTTTAAAAAACTCAGATACAAAGTGGGTTTCTAAGTGACAATAATAGAATCATAGAATCTTAGAAGGGATCCCAATGATCTAGTCCAACCCCCTGCAACGCAGGAATCTCAGTTAAAGCATCCATGACAAATGGCCATCCAACTGCTGCCTTAGGAAGCATAGGAGCCAACTGCAAGGGGCTGTGGGGGCTTCAACCCCCGCAATAAAATATTTGAGGGGACTGGGGGGCCCTAAAGTTGATGGGCATTCAAATGGTGTGTGTGCACTGTCTCATGTGATTGATTATGCAGGAGGGGGCTTACCTGGGCCCCCACAATATTTTATTCAGGTTGGCACCCCTGTTAGGAAGTCTGTCCCAATGTCAAACAGCTCTTACTGTCAGAAAGTTATTCCTGATGTTAGGCTGAACCTCCTTTCTTGTTACTTGAAGCCATGGGTTCAGGTCCTACCCTTCAGAGCAAGAGAAAATAAGCTTGCTCCATCTTCCATGTGGCAGCCCTTGAGATATTTGAAGATGGCTTTTACATCTCCTCTCAGTCTCCTCTTATCCAGGCAAAACATACCCAACTCCCTCAACCATTCCTCATATGGCTTGGTTTCCAGATCCTTGATTATTTTGGTTGCCTTCTTCTGCACACATTCCAGTTTATCAATATCCTTCTTAAATTGTTGTGCCCAGAACTGGACATAGTAGTCTAGATGTGGTCTGACCAAGGCAGAATACTATGACCTCCTTTTATCAGAACACTATACTTCTCTTGATGCAGCCAAGAATAGTATTAGCTTTTTTTGTTGCTGTATCACACTGTGAACGCATATTAAGCTTGTGGTCTACTAAGGATAGATCCTTTGCACACATAATACTGGCAAGCCAGGTGCCCCCCCATGTTATATTTTTGCAGCTAGTTATTCCTGCCTAACTGCAGAGCCATACATTTGATGAAGGGCTGTGTGTGTGTGTGTGTGTGTGTGTGTGTGTGTGTGTGTGTGTGTGTAATTCATTTTTGTTAGCTTTGACTCAGTTCTCCAATCTGTTAAGGTCATTTTGAATTGTGATTCTGCCTTCTGCAGCATTCGTGACCCCTCCCAGTTTGGTGTCATTGGCAAATTTGATGAGCGTCCATTCAATTCTTTCACCCAAGTCATTTATAAAGACTTGAACAACAATGGGCCTAGGACAGAACCCTGCAGCACCCCACTGGTCACCATTTTGCAGGATGATGAGGAGTACGGTAAGTACAGGTTCAGTCAGTCAACCAACTGCAAATCTACCTAACAGTAACCTCGTTCAGTCCACATTTTACCAGCTCAGGTTGTTTTACCAGAATATCATGCGGTACTTTATCAAAAGCCTTACTGAAATCAAGATACACTATGTCCACAGCATTCCCCTGATTCACCAAGCTTATAACTCTATCAAAAAAGGAAATGAGATTTGTCTGGCATGACTTATTTTTGAGAAACCTGTGTTGGTTCTTAGTAATCACAGCATCCTTTTCTAAATGCTCATAGACGGTTGAATTATCTGTTCTAGGACCTTTTTTGTTCTAGGAATCTGGAAGTGAAGTGTTGTTCCAGCTGAGCTCCTGTTGATTTCAAGAGGGCTTGTGCAGAAGAACCTCCCAGTGGATTAGGCCCCATCAGTCAAAGGTGTCTTTGCCTGCCCCACCCCCCTCATTCAGTTGCTCCTCCTGGTGCCCCAGCAACACCCAGAACCTGATGCAGCTCCTTTGCTTTGCCATGTCACCATTACTCCATCACATTATTTCGAAGTATTCTTACTGTGCTGTTTGTCTGCCAAAAGATCATCAGAGTGGATTGCGAGAATTTAAGACAAACAACACGGTACTGTACAATATATTTATGAAACATTAAAAATGTCCATTAAAACAGTATCAGGCCAGTCAAACAATTAAAAATAGTTCAATGAGAGGAACCAAAGGCCCTTTGAAATAGAAATATCTTCACAACATCAAGCATGAATGCAGCACTCAGCCCAAAAATATTTTGCCATCCTTGGTTTATTTGGGAGACAGTGGTTCTCAGGACCCAACCTGGATCCAGACTGTTTAGGGCTTCGAGGTTGGCATCAGTCCTTTGAATTGAGCTCAGAATCAGATCAGCTGTCAATGAAGAGCACTTAATGCAGGTGTAACATTATCCAACCTGATAGTCCCATCTGGTGGCATTTGGAATCAACTGAAGGCACACAATCCAGTCTTGAGAGGACTTGGGTGCCAATAACTGAGTCCTGGTAGTAATAGCACCTAGTACTTCCAGCAAGGGTGCCTAGTACTAATGCCTGGTACTTCCATCTATGTGGTGCACACCAGAGGCTGGAGTCCAGCTCCACCATCCCTGACTGCTTCCCATGCTGGCTGCAGCGGATGGGAACTGGCCACCCCCAACTTAGGTTGTTTGAGTGATTGGTACTATTCACAAAGTTTTTCCCTCAAATCCTCACAATGGCCCTGTAAGGCTGGCCAACAATATTATTCCTATGCTGCATATGATGAGCTGAGGCTGTGGAGGTGTTGTGCTCAAGGTGAGATTTGACCCCACGATGTCACAGCCCACGTTCTCAGCAGCTTGTCCTCTCGACTTCGCTCAGCCATCTCTCACACGCTGTGAATGGCCCCCAAATGACTCTGACTAACAAGGATTCCCCTCCCCTTTATTAATCAACATTCATAAAAGTGCCAATTGATCTCCATGTGTAAAGAATTATTTATTGTTTTGATTCACACCCGTCGTATCAAATGTCCCAGCGACAAGGAGCCTGGTGGATTCCATTGCGGACTTCGCCTGCCCAAGAAAAATCTCTCTTGCCTTTGATCAACCCTTTGCTTTGGAAGCTGTTTCAAGTTTACATTTAAATTTCAGAAGATCATGTTTCTTTTGAAAACCTCTCTGGGGCCACATAAGGGATCTCTTCCAAAACTGAAAAAATATTCTGCACAAAGCACATTTTGCTTGGTGTGCATAGGCTCGTCACGGAGTCCTGCAGTGGTTTATAGGCGATGCTGCTCCTTCCTCTCTCTCTCTCTCTCTCTCTCTCTCTCTCTCTCTCTCTCTCTCTCTCTTCTCGGCTCTCCAAGTTTTGACTCCCCTTTGGAAGAAGATCCTTGCAAAGGAGAAACATTACCTTAAAAGGAAAGGAGTGTTATTTCATCACAGCCCACAACCATCCAAAGACCCAGAACCAGCCGGCTACCTTTCAAGCTACCTTTCAGAATGAGATTACATTTCTTGAGCGTATTCTTCATAATTTTTTTTTCTTAAGTGCAGTCAACTGCAAATGAGACGTGTGTGTACATAACACGTGTATCTGGGATCCAGGATTGGTGGCAGCTTCCTGTCAGTTGTAATAGTCACAAAACCAGGTTTGCAGCTGTGTGCTGTGTTGAAAGGCCCACAGAAATACAGCCTTCTTTAGCCCTGCACCCCGACTCCATCCAGATGTTTTGGGCTGCAACTCCCATCAGTCCCAATCACCAAAACCATCTCAGAAGAGGCATTCCCTCCCGTCTGAGAGAGACATTGCTTGCCACTTATGTTTTAAAAGGGATTTGTATTAGGAAATATAACTTTAAAAATAAAGAAAAAGGGTTCCTGATTCAGAATCGAGGGCTCCCTTTTCTAGCCATGTCAAAAGGGCAGGGCTAGCCTGAGGCAAAGGAGAAGATGGGCCCTTCCCTCAACCCTGGCAATGGGGCATTGCCCTTCCCTGTGCCTGTGCTGTGAATCCACCAGGGCTGGCCCACCCATGAGACAGGCTGAAGCAGCCACCTCAGGTGGCAGAATCCCATAGGGTGGTGCTTCCACATGTGCCCCACCCAGGCCTGCTGCCACCACTGGGGTCATATGGCTGCTGTGGCTTCTTCCAGCAAGATCTCGCAAGAGTTCAACAAGATCTCACTGGAAGCCATTGTCACAGAACCCCAGTAAGCTCAAGGGGGTGACCATCTCCTTTTGTCTCAGGTGGTCAAACAGGCTGGGCTGCCCCTGGAATCCCCATAAGGACTGTCATAAAGAGCTCAGTCAGACCTTTGGTCTTTCTAGCTCCATAATGCAGCCTTCCAGGCTGATCTCCTCCAGCCCTACCTGGTGATGTTCCTACCAGTGACCCAAAGGGTGAAAAACAGAAATATACTTTTTTCCTTCACTGCTGAGGGCAGTTGATGATGTTGACCCAACAGGTGAGATGACAAATGGCGGGCTTAGTGACTTTGCTGTGGGCAATAGGAATCTTTGGTGGCAGGAGTACTGGCGGCCAAAGGAGCCATCACTTGAACTGGAGTCATGTGTGATGTGCTTAAGGGCAAGGGACCAGGTGTTCTGATGTGACGAATTGTAATCTAGAGTTTTGTATAAAGGCTGACCAAGTAGCTCTTCTTAATTTCCTGCACAGGAATTTGCACAGGCTCAGATTACTCGAAACATATTTACACCCAAACTTGTGGATAAACTTAAGGTCAGGAAAGATATATTTCACATAGCAGTTGCTGGCAACTCTGGCACTGATCCCCTCCAGCTGACTAAGCATCATCCGCATGGAAGGAAATAGCATTGCCTCCATTCTCCAGAGCTAAGGAGGAGAGAGAGATTTATTGGTTGGGAAAGCTGGGCTCAGGCTTAGAAGATGCAAAGTGGGATCCCCACCCGCACCCCATTTTCAGTAGGGTATCCATCAAGCGGAACAGCTGGCCTCCACAATTTTGGGCAGAATCCGCTTGGGTCAGCTGCTGACCCCCACCCAGAACAGAGCAGGTGCTCCAGCCTAGGATTCTACAGCCAAATCCCTCTAGTAGCAACAGAGAGTCCAGGCAAATTCCCTCCCCAAGCACTGCTCTTTCTCCTTGTGTATCACAGACATATGTGAGATGTGTGAAGTCACCACAGTGGGGTCTTTGGAGACCATCTAGCCCACCCCCATGATCAATTCTGAGCCTTCCAAACCAGCCTCTGCTTTTAGACCTCCCCATGAGGGAGAACTCACCAACCTTTCTAGGCCATTGGCTTCATTGTCAAACTGCTCTACTGTTGGGATATTAGCTTAACGGTCAACTGAAATGGCCGCTCCTGTAAACTCATGCGCATCAGGTGGCGCATGCGAGGGTGGCAGTGGGGCGAGGCAGGTAGCAGAGAAGAAGTCCTTTCCCTCCTCCACGTGACAGTCCTTCAGGTGCTTGTGAAGAGTGCTGCCATGTTTACCCCACTACTACTACTACCTTAGTCTCCTATCTAGCTCAGTTGGTTAGAGTGTGGGGCTGATAATGCCAAGGTTGCAGGTTCGATCCCGGTAAGGGACAGCTGCATAGTCCTGCATCGCAGGAGGTTGGACTAGATGACCCTTGGGTCCCTTCCAACTCTATGATTCTTTGAAACTTTGCTACAGGTCATAGAATCATAGAATCTTAGAGTTGGAAGGGACTCTAACCCTCTGTGATGCAGGACTCTCAACTCAAGCATCCATGACAGATGGCCGTACAATTTCTGCTTAAGGAAGGAGAGTCCACCACCTCCTAAGGGAGTCTGTTCCACTGTCAAACAGCTCTTACTGTCAGAAAGCACTCTCTGATATTTAGTTGGAATCTACTTTCTTATAACTTGAAGCCATTGGTTTAGGTCCTACCTTGCAGAGCAGAAGAAGACAAGTTTGCTCTATGTTCCATGTGGCAGCCCTTGAGATGTTTGAAGATGGCTCTCATATTTCTTCTCAGTTTCCTCTTTACCAGGCCACACATATGCAACTCCCTCAACCATTCCTCAAAAGGCTTGGTTTCCAGACCCGTAATCACCTTGGGCACCCCGCTCTGCACCAGAAATGGACGCAGGACTTTTTCCATACCCATCATCATCAGTGCTTTTTTTCCTGGCAGAAAGTGCCTGAATACAGTTCCAGGACCAAATCTGCTCACCTTCTCTTGTGGGCGCATCTATCCCCCGAGCGAAACCCTCTTCTCCCAGCCCTTCAGGTGGATCAGGGGCAAATCCAAATGCCAGAGCAAGTGCAAAGCAAAGCTGCTGCTAAGCATGGCCAAAGGATGGAGTAAGCCACTTGGCAGTCTGCTGTTCTGGCCGCACCTCGCAGTGTTGCCTGGCTAGGGGAGGGAGCGCAAGCAGCCCTCCACTTTCCCCCTGGAGAGTGCAATGGCGAACTGCAGAAGGGCAGCCATGGAAGGCAGCAGGGCAATGCCACTCACAGAAGGGGCAGACGGCAGGAAACACTGCTCTTCGAGTGGAGGTCAACCACGGCTGGATGAGGGCAAAAACGGTGGGTCCTCTTAGAAATGAGAGCCTCCAACCCGCCTGTAAACGACATTCTTCTGGTGACCTTTCAAAGCTGTTCCCAAAACCTGTGGGCCAGTTATGGTTGGCATGTTCGTTGGCATCCAAACAACAATGCCAGTGTTGGGAAAGAGTAGTGTGCCTCTGAGCATGTGCAGAGTGCCCCCTTCCCCAACCACCTACTTGCAGCTGAGCAGTACCAGCACCTTTTTTTTCTATTAAAAGGAGCACTGCCCCTCCTTGTTGTCCTCTGCATCCCTTCATTTACTGCAGTACTCCAGTCACGGTCCTCTGCCAAGGGCAGAGTCATGAACAACTGATGCCCTCTGCTTTCCTATGCTACTTTTCAAATATTATTTTGATTTATTTCTTGGGAGGCTGAGCCAAAGCCTCTGCTGAACTGAAAGCCTTTGTCTGGGTCTGGTCAAACAGCGCATAGCAAGCAACACCCAAGGGTATGGGACTGCTAGGAAATGTGTCTTCCACTTAGTGCCTGGCACAATGTTCTCCATGGGAGTTGCCAATCTCATCTACCTAGGAAGTGTTGCATCTCCTCCCAGTGACTGGATGGAGCCAGCTCCAAGTCTCCTCTCTGAATTGCCCCTTGAACAAATGCAAAGAAAGTCCTTTTGTCTCCCCTAATGTTTGAGCAAAATCTACCGTACCTTCCTGCATCTTAAGCCACTAGTGAGTTGCACACTTCCCAAAGCCTCAAAGTGCTTTTCTCCATCTCTTCAGTGCAAAAGAATTTGATCACGTTGGTCCCAAATGCTGAGACGGTAAGGGAATTACAAACCACTTCTGGGTCTCTCCTTTTGACCAACACAGCTGCCTATGGGTTGTGGTGCAGACACTCAAGGCTGAACTAGGTACAGCACGGAGGTCTGTGGTCTCTGGCAGCTTTAAAAAAAAATGACAGCACCTTTGAGGGCACCTGAATCAAACTGGGACCATGGCACCCAGGCGGCGGGCAGGAAGTCTAACCTTTTATCTTGCACCATTTCCCCAATTAAAATTGCCTCTTGCTGCTATCTGCCCTGTGGCAAACGAATACTTACTTTAAGATACAATACAAGGGAGCTGCTAGAAAACTTTTGATCAGGGCCAGCTCTCCCATGAGGCAGCAGGTGCAGGGGGGGTGCAGCAGTGGCGCCCTTGGCCATTCCTCCCAAGCCTCCTGAAGAAGTTAGAATTGCGTTTGCACATGGCCAGTCACGAGCGCCATAATCTAGCCTGCTGTCCTCAGTTGCAGGGAGGATGCCTGTCCCATAATCAGTACTGAAATAAAAATCAGCTGCCAGCCTAATCAACTTCAGTACATGGATTTGAGGGTGGGGTCAGTTTGCCTTTTGCTTCAGGCACAAAATGTCTTGGGCCAGTTCAAGCTCCTGATCATATCTTTTGTGTCTCGTCTAGTTTATCCCTAAGCCTTGACCTGTGACTCATAAAGCCAAAGGTCACTAGCAAAGAGCCCTGCGTCATCGATGCCTCGGTGCAAGGAATGCCAAGCTGCCGGCCAGGACAATGGACCAAGGAAAACAGTTATGGGGAAAGGAAATGAGGGTACCAGAGCACGGCCTGGGTAAGGAAAAGGCAACAAAATAAGAATCCATGTGCAGGCAGATAGCTAGATGCAAAGGATTCATATAGCGCTGTCAGATATTAAGTGCTGAGAATTTGGGTTCCTTCTAGATTTAGGGATGGAGGAGAAATGTGTTGCAGTTCACATTATAATGTGAACTTAGTTCACACGTGCCAAGCCCATAGGAAAAGCGGAAGTGAAGCTCCCTTTTGAAATTCAGAGGCCATTTCCCAAATTTTGTGATATAGTTCGCCAACCTAAAACACGCATAAAAACAAATGGATCAGATGAAAGTGTGCACAAGAATGCATTAAGGAAACTGGTGTACAACAATGTGCATACCGTGAGTGACGTGTATGAAAATGAATTAAAATTTTAATGGAGAATTTCTCTTTGATTCACAAACTGATGCCAGAATAGAGGCAAATGGAATTTAAAATTAGAGAAATGAGAAACTGAGAGAGAAATGGGAATTTGGCAGATTCTTCTTCCATCGTTATTTCCTATTCTGGAGAGAGTTATGTTCCTGGTTTTGTGAGTGCTTCCTTGTTTCAGGATTTGCATTGTGATAAGCAAAACAGGACTGTGCTAGCAGAGTTGAATTTCTCCTCCCCACCCCCCACCTCTTGCCTAAAGTTGGTGCTCTGGGATGTTGAAAGATCCACATTGCAAAGTCACTTAATCCCCTGTCAGCTACTCAGGCCTTAAGCTAGAAGTGGCTTTCACAGGATCCTAGTTTCTCAGGCAGAGGAGAAGCTTGAACGTGCTAAGGCGCTGGCATTGCAAGTATTCCTCGAAAAATGTTGCTCTGACAGTTTCTAAGATTTACTGTGTGTTGGGCAGCACTGTATCATTATTCTAGAATATAAATGAAAACAAGGGTTGCAATCCTGAGCATCCTTGCATGAGAGTAAGTTGGACGCGGACCAACTGTTCTGATGTCCAGATATCTAAATTCTGCTGGAGGGGGCTATAAATCAGTGTGTGGCATTCTTTTTCTTCCAGAGAAGCTTCAAAGAAAACCTTCTATGCTGGTACCTAAGGACTATCATGCTTTCTTTACTAAGCGACTGGAAGGCTTGGTGTTCAGCACTGCATGTTCAGCCTGAAGCATTTTGGTGCCTAAGGCACAAAACCTAAATACCAGGCACATATGCAATTTCCTATTAAATAACATGGGGAAGAATCCAGTTGCTGAGGTTCAAGCAGTGCTGGAAACATTCATGTTGGAAGCTAGATGTTGTTGCACTAGGTGGATTTTTAGACTTGGCCAGTTGGGCTCTATGGAAACTCTAATGGAGAAGTCTATTAACTGCAATGAGCAATGGAACTTCCATATCCAGAGGCAGTCTACCTCTGAATATCAGGCACTGGGGAGAAACAGAAGGGGAGGGATATTGCCTTTGTGGGCTTTCTCAAGTCATCTGATTGGCCATGGTGGGAAGTTGGGCCTCTGGTCTGATCCAGCAGAGCTGCTCTTTACGCTCCTAATTCACTGGGCAGGTCTCATGTGTAAGCCACATTGAAGTGAATAAACATCCCTGCATTTGAAGATTGCTCAGGAGAATTCCCCTGTGGATTGTGTCCCATGAGCTGAATCTGCCTCCCACTCTGCCAGCCTTAAACATACCCAAAATCCACCCACCCTGAGGCTTGCTTAAATTAGCATCAATGGCTCTAGATGCCTGCTGTCTACTAAAAGGAGCCTTGATTGGAGCTGCAGAGAAGAGGACTACCTTTTGGCCGTGGGCCATAGACCCAGGAGCACGCCTACAGGTGTCAAAACATCCCTCCATGCTCACTTAGTACAACATTTGGGAAAGGCAACCATTTATAACATGGAAATGGTTCTTCTTCTGCTGAAATCCTGCTGTCGCTTATACCTGCTGGCCACAAGAGCCTGTTACTTGGAGATGGCAGATGGCTGAGTTTTGCAAGTTAGAAGCAGCTGGGGAAAGGGGTGCACTGCTGATGTTTACCTCAAATGGGGTCTAATTATGCTTTAAGGTCTAGCAGGGTGTTTTCCTGTGCTCAGGTTTATGTATTTGTAAATGCACAAATACTACAAAGAGTAATACCACAAAGGAAAGTGGGGAGATGCAGAATGGGCTGCAGTCAGGCTGGGAGGGGGCCTCAACAAAAGACTTCCCTGAGGGGGGCTTCCATTCCCCTTCTACTTACACTCCTGTGACAGCAGCAGCTTCTGCTGATGCCTCCTTTCTGCATGAGGCCAGATATGGGTGGAGAATCTGAGCACCCGTCTTGTCAGGAAATGTGGGGTCTCCCTGGGGCCTCTGCAGTGGAGCAATTTGGTTCCCAGTGGGGGAACACCAACCTCTGTATCTCTGCAGAGGAGCTGCAGTGGGTTTTGGTCTCCTTCCTCAGGTGTTTCCATTCTGCACTGGGCTCCTTCTGGTCAGTGGGGCATTTGCAGGTACCCAAACAGACCAACCACTGACACACACACACACACACACACACACACACCCTCTTAGCCAGGAAGAAAGCTGCAAAACAGCACTAGGAAGAAGTTTATGGGCATTATGTCATTGGGGTACAATGCTGTTCATGTGAAGACGAGAACTACTGAAAGCAACGCAGGATGACTCAAAGATTCCTTTGGTTGTGGGGCAAGACAATCACATTCCTGGGCCCAAGTGATGTCAGCAAGTCAAAAACCCAGCCAGGCTTGTTGAGATTACCTCATTGTTAACAGGCAGGAGAGATTTAATGTCTCCTTCCAAGATCCCCTCCTGCCTTCCTTAAACATGCAAGATTCCTCTCCAGGCCTGTCAGACGCCAGGAGGGCCCTCAACTTTCCCAAGGATGGAGTTTGCCACCTCCCCATTTGCTGACATAAATTAGTCCTCCAATGCACATTTCACTCCCGTTCTGGAAGCAAATCTTGATCCAACCTCAGCTATTTATATATCTGCCTTGTGTTCAGCCACTGTTTCTGAGGCATTAATCGGGATTTCTCTTTAAACCCTTCATACAAAAAAAAAAGTTGAAACCCACCTCAGGTGTGCATTTCATTTTGTAATTTGCACAGAAGACTTCCAGTTCAGTTCTTCTAGGATAATGGCACCTGTGCAGCAGTAAAGGATGTCTCCAAATTTCAGCGACTTGCCATTTACAGTTTCCTTTCTGTAAACAAAAACAGCCGAGGAAGGAAGGAAGGAAACCCCTATCAATTCTTGCTATTTGGGAGCCTGTTGTGTGTGTGTGTCCCAGTCACTGTTACTGAGTCGCCGGTCCATATTTCAAAGTGACACTTAAGGTTTGGGTAGCACCGTTGAAGCAGCAATTTGAAGAAATCCAACAGATTACCTGCCAAGATGTATTACTGGTTCCCACCCTAGCGATTTTGAACATTCAGAATTGTCAAAATTTGAATTGTAAAAACAAAGCACTAGTTGGTTACTTGTGAATGGCAGCTAAACGGAACACACTTTTGGAAGTACATGGACAAAGCCATAGTGGAAATTTCTGGCTGTGTCAGAAAAGCTACCACAAAAAGTCCATTTACACAGAGGGGATATCAAGAAAGGACATTTTTTAATCTGGTCTGGTTTGACTTTATTAAATATATAAATAAGGGATCATAGAGTCATAGAATGGTAGAGTTGGAAGGGACCCCAATGGTCATCTAGTCCAACCCCCTGCAATGCAGGAATCTCAGCTGAAGCATCCATGACAGACGGCTGCCCAACCTCTGTTTAAAAACCTTGAAGGAAGGAGAGTCCACAACCTCCTGAGGGAGTCCGTTCCACTGTGGATCAGAGGCTGCAAGTGCATCAGCCTGCTATGCAGCTATGGAACTCTCAACAGCTAAGACACTCAACGTCAAAGATCAGTAACCAGTATTGTTATGTACTGAAGTTCTCACCCTGGGCCAGCAGGGGGATACTGTAGATAGTTGTGCAAATAAGAGATTGAAAGTGACGTTCAGTGATTGGATAGTTTTAGAAAATTGTTACAGTTACGTTGTACTGGAGCTCTATATAAGCAGGCTGACTGAACCCTTCAGTTCAGTTCTGTTCTGGCCTGTGAATAAACAAGAGCTGTTTGAAGAATCACTGTGTCGTCTGATATGTTCACCCACAACTTAACAAGTATCTTGGGAGCTCTATGCTGCACACCATGGAGTCTGTGGAGAGGAAAAAATAATCAGACTCCATTCTGATCTTAGTTAAATATATTACATATTTTTACTCACCATTGTTGTAATTCTGGGGATTTTTCTCATGCATTTATTGTTCATGGTTTGTAGCCTTACCTTTTACAAAATTAATCAAAAACAGAAACAGAAAATGCATTGGAATTTTTTTAAAGGACTGGTGCCTTTTTTGGAGCAAAAAATTATTCCCAAAATAAGGGAAGCCTCATTAAAACTTCTGCACTGGTGGGATTATACATGGGTGAAGCCCATCCCAAATATGTAAGGAAGTCAATCCCAATTGTCGGAGGGGATGCACAGGCAAAGGTACATATTTCCATATGTGGTGGTGGTGTGACATCACCAACCCCTTCTTGAATGCTGTCTTCAAAGAAATAAGCTTGATATACAATTGGAGTGTTCCCTACACTAGCACTGCTTGGGCTTAGGATCCCGTCTGCTCACGGTTATCCTAAAGATGACCTCTTAACCTTTCTATGGACTGCTGCCCATATGGAGATAGCCAGTTGTTGGAAAACCAGTGTTGGGCTGAACATTGATTCTTGGTATAACAGAGTACGGTCAGTAGCATTGGCTGAGAAACTAACATGCCAGGTGAGAGTGGCAAAAGGCAAACACAATCCATATTCCTTTTATAACATATGGCAAGTGTTTAATGAAGACATAAATTGTTCAAAATAAAAAAAAATCCTTCCAGTGGCACCTTAGAGACTCCCAACAATAATAATTTGTTGCCCATCTAGTCCATGACACCCCAATTATTGGAACATGGTATTGTTCTGCCCTCCCTCAAAATGGAGGACAATTGGTGTACACTAAAGCTGTTTCTGCGGTTAAGGCCCACGTCAGCTGAATAATGGCTGAATAGGATGCTTCATTCTATAATGAGCTCAACAGCCTTAATTATTTCAAATAGCAGAAATTAAGGCTGAATTGTCCAAGCCAGAAAGAATAATTATTACTTCAAAGGACGGGGAATAAACTCTGGATGACTACCACCTTTGCTGATCACTAATCTTCTGCTGAGTATAGCTTCACAAAAATGGAAGCCCTCGGCCTCTAAGGCCACTTTAAAAACTGTGGCATCGAAACACAATTTACTCTGCATTGTTCATGTCCAGTGAACACTAACCGTGACCTCTCCAGTAAAATTAATATTTTCAGAGCAGTGAACACCCCTTCTGTGGACAACCCTACAGGCCCTTTTGATGGTGAGGGTTAGGGCTGTAATTCATGATGCTGTTCCACTTTGCTATTTTTCATGAATTATTTGCAGCTTTGATGCCCTTTCATCCCTGCATGCTTCACCTGCATAAGATTTTGTCATTGTTTTCTCCACCAGCAGCACCTATTTTTGCATAAGGTTCCCTTCCCCACAAAATTACAGTCAGCTGCAACCACAGGCTCATTTTAGCCTGAAAAGCCACTGTGTTGTCCTCTTTTGTGTGGAGGGATCTCTAAGCCAGCTGGCATAGCACCAGGGTAACTGACGGACCCTTCTGGTTCTGGCAAGTGAAGGTAATAACAAGGCTTTCAAATCTGCTTGTGGCAAGTTAGCAAAGAGAAAGTCAAAGAATGAGAATAATCAAGCAGAGGCTGTATACTTCTTCTTTTTTCTTCAATGGGGTTCCTACTTCATGAAAGCAGTTTAAACAGTAATATTTATTTGAAAGATTGATTGCGTTTCTAGTTAAGTTGAACCCATGTGGTCAGAACTAAGAACCAATAAATTCAAGAAAATTCATTTGCTCCCAGATAACTATGCATAGGATTACATTTCCGCCACGTGGCTGATAGGGGCTGTGAACTCAGGTCTCCACAGACAGATTTCAACATACTGATCCCTACACCTGTCTTTGCCAGTTTTCAATTCTATGACCCTCAATTGATTTTAAGAAATTGGGTATTATGCTATGCTCTACTGTTCGTGAGGCGGGGGAATATGATAGGTAGATAGAGATAATGGATCAACACAACTGCCTCCATTTTTACAATTCTACTTAGACACATGGCTATGGGGACTTTGATGATGAGCTCCTGTCCTGAGATTCAAAATTTACCATTACAACACCACTGACAAGGATCCCTCTCCTTAAGTCTACCTCTAGAAAAATTAAACAAGGAATTTCAGATTCACATGTAGAACTTAGTATGTAAAATAGCCTGTGGGGATGTAGCACATGGGGAACATTTAAGTGAGAAACTCTCAAGAAATATCTGATTTCAAGTGTCAGTGTATTTAAATAACATATATCTGGAGAGAGGAATGGAAGAAGGAAGGCAACAATTGCACATAAAGACTTTGTAGGTAAAATAAAACATCAATGTAGTTGTTGCTGCCAAATGTCACCTGCTTGAGTAAAGGCTTGGGTTTTAGAGCATGTGCAGAACGGCATGCAGAAAGGAGGGTCCAGGAGCCTTTGGTGGTTCAGATGGCATCAAAGAAACCAAAACACCGGAAGGATGCTTCAGTTTTTATGGACATTTAAGAGGAGGAAAAGCCAGTCTGTTTACCATGATGAATTGTTGTTTGGATCAGTGGTGAGAGAGGCTAAGTAGCCAATCAAAACTATATTTAGAAGCTGGTTCCACCTTCTTAATTATTCTGATCTCACAGTGCAAAAAAGACTTGCCACTTGCAGCTGGGTTATGGTATTATTTTATTTATTTATTTTTATTTATAATATTTTATTTATTATTTTATTTATCTTTTTTCCTCCAAGATGCTCAAGGTAGCATACAGGGTTGTCCCCCTCCCCAATTCATCTCTACAACAACCCTGTGAAGCAGGTTAGGCTAAGAGGCAGTGACTGGCACAAAGTCTCCCAGGAAGCTTCATGGTCAGGTGGGCATTTGAACCCTGGTCTACAGGTCCAACACTCTAATTGCTACACTACACTGGCTCTCACGGCTAAAAAGGAGATTAACAAAACCCAGGATATTATCTATTATTCTATTTGGTTCACCAAAGGGGTGCTGAATTCCAGATGCTCTAAGAGACACTGGTGGTTTACTTCAGAATATGTGGGTTTGTCACAGACAGCAATGCCGCTCTGTTCCATAGGGCAGGAACCTCTACCAAAAAGGCCCTGCCACGTATCGCCACCAGTCACACATCTGATGCTGATGGGAAACACAGCACAGTTTCCACTGGTGATCTCATTGATCGCACTGATAGCTAAATACAGTAAGCACCTGTGATCAACAAGAACTACCGTATTTTTCGCTCTATAAGACGCACCAGACCACAAGACGCACCTAGTTTTTGGAGGAGGAAAACAAGAAAAAATATATTCTGAATCTCAGAAGCCAGAACAGCAAGAGGGATCGCTGCACAGTGAAAGTAGCAATCCCTCTTGCTGTTCTGGCTTCTGGGATAGCTGCGCAGCCTGCATTCGCTCCATAAGACGCACACACATTTCCCCTTACTTTTTAGGAGGGAAAAGGTGAGTTTTATAGAGCGAAAAATACGGTACTCTATTCCAAACTTAAAAATAGAAAGCGTAATTCTGGTGGTCAACAAAAGAGGTTTAAAGACTGTCTCAAGGCAAATCTTAAAAAATGTAGTATAAACACTGACAACTGGGAAACACTGGCCTGCGAGTGCTCCAGTTGGAGAACAGCCTTTACCAAAGGTGCCCTGGGCTTTGAAGACACTCGAACTCCGGACGCAAGAGAGAAACGTGCTAGGGGGAAGGCACGCTTGGCAAATCCACACCATGATCAACTCCTGCCCGGAAACCAATGTCCCCACTGTGGAAGGATGTGTGGATCCAGAATTGGCCTCCACAGTCACTTACGGGCTCATTGTTAAAACCGTGTTTATGGAAGTCAATCTTCCTCGGCTACAAGTGATCACCAAAGAAGAAGAAGCTCAACAAGCCAATCAAGGCCTGTATTGAGATTACATGTCACCTAGGCGTGCCACCCAAAGAGTCTCTGAATTCAGAACACATAGCCACACCCTTTCCTCATCTTCCTCTCCAAAACAGTAAAAACCCCACAGCCACCTGGGGAAGGCAGACCTGCAGCCCCCCCCCACTGCCTCCACCCAAGTAAAAAAGCTCACAATAGCCTTTGTTCCTTTCTTACCTGAGGAGCTGCCAGAAAAAAAGAGAGGAAGAAGGTGTCCTGCAAAACACACACACAAAGGATCCTCCTCAGCCCAATTAAGATTTCACCATGTAAACATTTCATAGGTGTTGTTCTGCTAAGTGTGAATTGATGGGTGCTGATTAATGGAAACTCAAGGTCAGGGAGGAGTGCTGCTGCTCATGCCTTCTAGGAGACATGCGGCTCCAGAGCACCTGCTTGGCATGTAGAACGGCATCTCCTGGGTTTTTTTCCTTGCTTGTTTAAAAAGGGGGCCTCTGGTGGCAGGGCTGGTAAAGACCCTCCTCTGCCTGAGACCCTGTCATTACTTTTGTGGGAGGGATCTAACCGCCCTCAGCTTTGTGCAAGCAAGCCAGGATGAGTGCTCAGTTAAAGAGAAAGGCTGGGCGTGGGCCCTGCAGAGCTGCTGCCTGGCAAGTTGGGCTGTGGCAGGAGGCAAAACAGGCCACTGGGCCATCTCAGTATAAAGCCAATGATAATATTCCCTAACTGGGTTTAGGGATGGACTTTGGTAATATAGCAACCGGAGCAAAAACAAAATTTAACACCACTTAGGCAAGGATTGGGTTCCAAGGGTTCATGCATAAAGGCAAAATCGTGCAAAGTCAGGACCCCCATAACCGCCGCCCCCGTGAAGCAGAGAAAAGTTTTAATCTGACAAGCAATTGTCAAAAGTGACAATGGTCAAGAAGTAAAGAAGTGACTCTGGCAGTGAAGGTGGCTGTTGCTTTTGAGGGACTAATAATGTACTCTAGCAGTCAGTGCCCGATTTACATATAAGCTAATCAAGCTGTAGCTTAGGGTCCCACTGTCTTGGGGGCCCCCCAAAAAACTAAAGAAAAAAACCTGGATGTACATTTCCAATAAAATAAAATAAAATAAAACCTACATACAGCAACAGTGTTTTGTGTTGTGTAGGCTCCTATGATGTAAGTAATGGGCCCCACCTGCTAGCCTGATCCCTATTAGGTCCATAAATTACCATATGGCAGGAATGTCCTACTCCCACTATAGAAAACCTGGCAGTGACCAAAGTTGTTGAGCTTTCTTTGTGGGGGGGGGAGGCAATGATCAGGATCACATAATCAAGCAGGATTGACAAGGGACGCCCCACAATTGACCGATAGAATAGAATAAAATAGACAAATAGACAAACCACACTGCTATTCTCTTCCACAGCTCTGGGTCATTTCAAAGAAGCTTCCTCCTTGTCCTTAGCTTCCGCGTTCCCTTTGTAAAATGCAGAGGATAGGAACCAACTCCTGGGGGCTGAGGTCCTTCATATTTGAGGGGCTACCCGCCCCCACTGTCTTTGTCCATGGAGTTTTCTTGGCAGGGATACTGGAGTGGCTTGTGAAGTGATCCAATACTGAGGCTCCAAGACTTTGGCCACCTCATGAGAAGAGAAGACTCCCTGGAAAAGACCCTGATGTTGGGAAGGATGGAGGGCACAATGAGAAGGGGACGGCAGAGAACGAGATGGCTGGACAGTGTTCTCGAAGCTACCAGCATGAGTCTGACCAAACTGCGGGAGGCAGTGGAAGACAGGAGTGCCTGGCGTGCTCTGGTCCAGGGGGTCACGAAGAGGCGGACACGACTAAATGACTAAACAGTAACACCACCCGCCCCCAGTGGATGGGCACTGCCATCAAGTGATGTGTGAGTGCCTTGTCCTGTGAATAATTATGCAGGGTGGGGCTTACCTGGACCCCCTCCATACATTATACCATAAGCATTTCATTTGTTCTTTATACCATAAGCATTTCATTTGTTCTCCAGCACCACCACCCTGCAAATACTTGCTGCAGCATCCCATCCATACTAGCTGGGGAACATACTAGAGATTAATCCCCCTCCGGCCATTTGATCTCCGCACGTTATCAAGAAGCTTAAACAGATTCCATCCATGACTACAAATATAGTTAGGAACGCTCCACTGTCATGAACGCTTTCTAAAGTGCTTGTCCATCTGTTGGGGTTTTACTCCTGCGATAATCGAACATAATGACAGTAGGTGTTACTCATTACCTTGGCTTGTGCCTAGTGGTGTGTTGAAAGCGGATGCCCAGGGAGGAGCCCTGCTGATAGACAGGCATCCTTTTCTTCTCTGTCCGGTTTTGTTGTTTTCCTTTCAGAAGTGGCTGCAACAATTGGCCCTCCTTTATCCTCGCCAGCTGTTTGGTTTCAATAAACAGACAGCCTGGTTTACAGGGAGCTCAGGCAACGCTCCAGACATTCTGTGAGTAACTGCTTAGAGTTACAAAAGCATTCCTGATAAGATGCATCCCAGGCAGGGGTCTGGCCAATATAGCCTGCTTCACTCTGAGTGAATTGTGGCCTACACACAAAGGGCCACCTGGGCACAAAGGAGGCTGGGAATTTACGATGGGAAAGCTGGACATCCAGATCAGCCACCCACCACCACCCGCCCTCTGGGCCTGATTCTTTTCAGCCTCTTGTTGTGTGTAGGCATGGCCAGTCCAAGATGTGCGGCTGCCCAAGGCAGAAGACAAAATGTTGTCATTTCTGTTCCGTTTGCAAAAGCTGATTGCACTGGCAGTTGAATCGTACATCAACACTGGCAACCGGACAATGTGTTCCAGAGCACCCAGGAGTAGCACACTAGTCCAGAGGGTGGTACACACCAGACAGGAATGACCAAGGGCTCAGGAGGAACGTGGGTAGGAGGCTGCCACAGCATCTAACACCTGAGGTGAGTGCCTTACTCTGCCTAATGGTAGGGCCGGCCCCTGTGTCTAGGCTTTTAGGACAGCCACCACTTGTAACTGCCACCTCTAGGTTCTCCCCACAGCCTGCATTTCTTGGTTCCTGTTCCTAGTAAATCACTTTACCTAATTATTTGTAGCTTTTGGTGGTGCCTCATTAACATGTTGACAGGGTGTTTTGTTTCAATATTTCTATTTATTTCCAGCATATACAAACATAGTAGTGTGCAGAAAAACAAGCAAACAAAGCAATGAACTATATTCAGGGATGAATTAAGATTGGAGCCCCCACCCTTTGGCCGTCCTGTGAGTCTAAGGCACCCTCCTTCTTATGGGATCAGGGCCCAGGCTGAACTGAGTCTTCTGCTGGTGCACACCCATCAGCTGTGCATTTGCTGACCATCCAAAGGGGCTCTAGGAAACTCCTCCATGCAAGTGAGGGATCAGGACCGCTAAGAAAATAAAAAGAGCTCTGCTGGATCAGGCGATTGGCTGCTCTAATCCAGCATCATGTTCTCAAGTGGTCTGCCGATGTCTCTGCCCACCTGCAATTCCCAGTAAATGGTTTTCAGAGGCACATTCCTCCCACAGTGAAGGGAGAACGCAGCTATTGTGGCTAGTAGCCACTGACAGCTTTATTGTTGCCTTATCTCCTTTTTAAAGCCACCCAAATAAGTGGCCACCATGAATCTTGTGGAAGTGGGTTCCAGATATTAACAGCACACTGTGCATAAAAGAAATATTTCTCCTGTCTGTCCTGAATCTCGCAACATCTATCTTCACTGGATGGACTCAAGTTCTAAACCAATTAAAGGAGGAGTTGAAATGTGTGCATGGAGTCCCTTCACATCGCAGTCAAACACACAGCCAGGGGGGAGAAGTATGGCCCACACACGTGGCCATGGCAGGGCTATGTAGCACGAGCACCTGACACATTCTTTCGATGCATGAACAGGCACATTCAGGCCCCAGGAGGGAGAGGAGGAGAGATGAGATTCCAAGCAAACATAATTATGCTCTGTGCTCCTGTTCCCACCTCTCTCTCTGGCATCATACAGAGAGAGGCAAGCTCTTGAGAGGACATATCCCTGGCCCTCCAGCCTAGAGTAAAATCGCTTGCCAAGACCGGACCATGCAGTGCCAGCTGATTGGCACCTGCGACCTCAAATGGGGCGAAGCAGCTACTACAGGAACAAGGCGAGGTCATGGCAGAGTTTGTGTTTGGATCCTGTGTACTCTTCTGGGACTGGTGCTGAGAGGAGAGGATTAAGAGATTGTCTTTAGCACTCTGTGTGAGAGGTCCGTGCTGGGTATAGCCTCGAGAAGAATGCTTGTCATGCCTGATGCTGGAGTGTGGAGAATTCGCTGTATCTCTGAGTCTGGCTGCGGCAACTCAGCTTTCTGGAGAGGCTTATAAAGCCAGGAGGAGGAGGAGTTGGTTTTTCCACCCATTTGCTGTTCTGCTCAGACACACAGAAGACCTAGGCAGCCCTGCAGGTCCTTTAGGGGAGGGGAATCCATACAGTAGTAGCCCAACTGCAGCCATAGGCCCCTCCAGATGTTGCTGGACTCCAACTCCCATTAGCCCCAGTCAGAATGGCATTTGGGAACTGACTCCCACTCCAGCTCTGACATCCTGCAACAAATTACCTGGCTCCCATACCCTCCAACATTTCTCCAGTGAAAATAGGGGTGTCCCATTCCATAATGATAATTTACCGTATTTTTTGCACCATAACACTCACTTTTTTCCTCCTAGAAAGTAAGGGGAAATGTCTGTGCGTGTTATGGAGGGAATGCCTACGGGTGGCATGCCTACGGATTTTCCTCCTCTAAAAACTACGTGCGTGTTATGGTTGGGTGCGTGTTATAGAGCGAAAAATACGGTAACTATTTATACTCTACACTGCTGACTGGGTTGCCCCAGCCACTCTGAGTGGTTTCCAACATATATAAAAACATTAAACATTTTTTTAAAAAACCTCCCTATACAGGATTGACTTCAGACAGCTTGGGGATTGGAGAACTCCTTACCCTCCAACTTTCTCCAGTGAAATTAGGGACGTCCTAGGGAAAAGCGGGACGTTCTGGGATCAAATCAGGAACTGGGACTGCTTCTCTAAATGAGGGACGTCCCTGGAAAATAGGGACACTTGGAGGGTCTGCAACATGTTTATCAGCTTCTGTTAGGAATGACAGCTAAAAGGAACCTCCATGTAGAGGAGCAGTATATCTCTGAATGCCACGCACGAGAAACAAACATAGGAGGCAGGGAAGGTAATCCTGGGCTAGATGGATCTTTCATCTGATAAAGAAAAGCAATAATGTTTTTATGGATTGCGCCCTCTGCTAATGATTGTGGTTTGCAGGGTGCTACCATTTGGGGGGGGGTTCTGCCTCAGGCTCTTAAACTATTTGGGGTTGCTTCAGTTGTTAGAGCAGGGGTGGGAGAAGACATGGTCCTCCAGATGTTCCTCAGCCCCTGACCCTTGGCAATGCTGGAGGGTGTAGGAGGTCTCCATCCCTGCATTGGTGTTGGATGAGGGCTGGAAGGATGCAGCTTCAGACCCCCCCCCCCAAGTGCAGTGGGTGACCTTGGGCCCATCAATACCTCTTGGTCCAATCTACCTCCCAGGGATGTTGTGATTTATAAACTCGGGGCAGTGAGAGAACCATTGTACACCACTCTGCATTCCTTGGAGGAATAAGAATGGGATTAGAATGTAGACAGGCAAACAATCTTCCAATAAGTAGGAAAACTTACTGGGGATTGTGCCCTTAATACACCGTGTAGGGAAACAACTGTTCTTTAGTGTGTTTATTTAATATAATTATTCCACTATCTTATTTTTAAAAATGATTGAGGACTTGCCCTATTTCAAAAATTATTTTAACACCCTCCCAAAAGAGCCAGAGGTCTGTTTTTACATATGGGAGAGATTCTGGAACACTCTGAACATGCAGTTCTGCCCTGTCAGAAGCAAATGGCCTTTTGCAAACATTCCACCTAGACAGGAAGCCCCAGCTCTGTCTAGCACAGATAGGGAGCCTGAAAAGCAAAATCCTGGCAACACAAAAGCCACCCTCATTAAACACCCATTGTGCCTCTCGCACACACAACATTGTCAGCTCCAGTGGGTGGTTCCAGATATTTTGATAGGAAGCAGAAGGAAACCTCACAAAAAATATCAGGAAGGGAAAGGTATGCCCACAACATTGACCCATAAATGACATTATTGTGGTGGAACCCTCAAAGCAGGGAGGCAGGAGAAATTTGATTGTGCTCAGATTTTAGCACTTTCTCCCTCACTCTCTCATAATGCTGCAACTTGTGGGCAGCGGAAGTTGGGAAATTCAGGACAGACAAGAGGAACGACCTTCTTCATGTAGCCCAGAGTTAAACTATGGATCTCTCTCCCACAAGCGGCAGTGAGGGCCACCAACTTGGGTGGCTTTAACATTAGACCAGTTCATGGAGAATAAGGCTATCAACAGCTATTAGCCAGGATGACTAGGTCCTACCTCCGTTGCTGGAGGCGGCCTACCTCTGAGTACAAGTGGGGAGAACACTTGGGTCCTGGGTGGGGGTTTCTCATCAGGGCATCTGGCTGGGCCCTATGAAAACAGGATGGTGACAATATGGACCTTTGGCCTGGTCCAGCAGCTGAGTTTTTTTGAGGTTCTTAGTGCAAACTTACCTAATTTGAACCTTGCAAAAAAACAACAACCACCCCATCCTTTGTTATTTGCAGACCTCTGGGGATTTTGGGGGGGTGGGGTGGGCAATGCAACTCTCCAACCAAAAATGTGTCTGTTGGGGAAAGTGTCCACATCTATGGGCATCATCATAGTAGCACACAGAAATGCATTATATTTATGGAAATTGTTTCCAAAAAAGATGTGTATATTAGGCAGTGCTTTTTTCTTTAAAAAAATGTTTAGGGATGCTCTCATTTTCCTGCACATATTGAAATACTGCCCCTCAAGGAGGCCAAACTTAGACTCACAAAATGTTTAGGAGTATGCGTACCCCTTGCGTACCCCCAGAAAAACAGCACTGATACTAGGCAACAAAAACGTGCATATCAGGACTGGAGAAATGAACACTAAAATACTAATGAATTCTGGTGTGAGTAATCACAAACAGATGCAGAAACTTTAGATTGGAAAAATGAGAAATTGAGGGGCTGGCAATGACAAACCTAGACAGCATCTTAAAAAGCAGAGACATCACCTTGCCAGCAAAGGTCTGTATAGTTAAAGCTATGGTTTTCCCAGTAGTGATGTATGGAAGTGAGAGCTGGACCATCAAGAAGGCTGATCACCGAAGAATTGATGCTTTTGAATTATGGTGCTGGAGGAGACTCTTGAGAGTCCCATGGACTGCAAGAAGATCAAACCTATCCATTCTGAAGGAAATCAGCCCTCACTGGAAGGACAGACCGTGAAGCTAAGGCTCCAATACTTTGGCCACCTCATGAGAAGAGAAGACTCCCTGTTAAAGACCCTGATGTTGGGAAAAATGGAGGGCACAAGGAGAAGGGGACGACAGAGGATGAGATGGTTGGATAGTGTTCTCGAAGCTACCAGGATGAGTTTGAACAAACTGCAGGAGGCAGCGGAAGACAGGAGGGCCTGGCGTGCTCTGGTCCATGGGGTCATGAAGAGTCGGACACGACTAAATGACTAAACGACAACAAAACTGGCTGCTTCATTCATCCCTACCTGAAGCAAAATTATTTTGCTCTTCTTCCTTTCCACTCCCATCCTCAACCTGCCAAAATCTTTTCCAGCTATGGATTAACTAATATGGATGGATGGATGCATCATCTATCTATCTATCTATCTATCTATCTATCTATCTATCTATCATCTATCTATCTATCTATCTATCTATAACATAATAGCACAAAAATATATAACAAAGTAACAAACAATAATAATACCCCTCTCCCCCTCGTTTAAAAGGCTATAGATTGTTTAATTAGCCGAAGGCCTGAGAGTAGAGGAATGTTTTTGCCTCACACCTAAAGATAATGAAGGAACCAGACAAGTCTCTCTGAGGAGAGCATTCCACAAGCAGGAAGCCACCTCAGAAAAGGTCCACTCTTGTACTGCTGCCCTCCGGACCTCTCACAGAGGAGGCGGCACACAAAGATGATGATTGCAGTTGGGGAGAGGTGGTCCTGGACATATTGCAGTCCTGGCTTTATAGGTCAGAACCAGCACTTTGAGTAGAACCTGGAGACCAGGGCAGGATTCATGTTATGTGTTCAAACCATCTTGCCCCAGTGAGCAATAATATGTATAAAAATTTTAGGTGACTCTAATGGTCTATTTGGGGAGACGGGACCCAAAAGCAGCAATATAACTGAATCTGTGCTTACTATATTAAAAATATGTTGTTACAAATCCAAGTAATACATGGTTGTGCAAGAGAACTGCCCGTTTGAAAAGCTGTGCAGAAAAGTTCCACAATGTTGATGATTTTTGTGGGATACCAGCCTCATATAACTAACATGTTTAAGTCTAATTCATGCATGAAGGGGTTAATGCCAAAGAGTAAGCTGTCCTGCCCCTCAGCTGTAGGGGCCCCCAAATATGAAATAAAGTCAAACCATTTTCAATGGGGGAGGGGGGTTTGACAAGAAATTTTTCGCACCGGGTACCACCTGACCTTACTTTGCCACTGGTTCTTTCACGAAAGAGTACTTGCCCCAAACTTAGGCCTTCACATCCAGGGAATTCTCCTTTTATACCTAATTTTCCTTGCCACTAACAATTTCTGCTCCACTCCTCTTGTCTTTTTTGGTGGGTTGACCCATTAATTTATTATTAATTGTGATCAGAAACAAGAGCACAGGAAGGGCCCAAAATATCTTAGGGCACAAAACTGGTCTGGATATGACCTCAGGACAAATGCCTCTGCCAATTTTGAGAGAACATTATGAAAACAATATACAACTCCTTCTTTGTTGTTTTCATTCATAGATGTATTGCATCAACATTTTTCCTGGGTGTCCTTGACATCTCACCTGCTGTTCCCCAGCAGATGGCTCTTATCTTCAGAACAGAACAAAAACTCCTCTTTCCTTGGTAAGAACGGAATGAAGGAGCTATAAAGTAGATACGCAACATGGAAACAGTGAGCAAGAAATGTCAAATATTCATATGCAGACAGGGAATCATCTGAGATCTGGGCCAAATTCTCCACTTGAACAATAAACTTTGCTTCACTGCCCCTTGCTTGCTCCTCCTCAATCATCTAATCAGCCAATTTAAAAAGTGGCCTCAAGCCCTCCCATGCGGCCAGTGCAATAAGCAGGAGAAAAATATATTACAGATAAAGCTGTTTCCGTCTTTAGCTCCACCCCTTCTCCTTTAGCACTCTGCTTTTCTTCTAGAAAAAGAGGTGCCAGTACTACGTATCCTTGAGTTCCCCCAGCAAAAAAAAGCCCTGGACTTGTGCCAGGTAACTTCACCCACCTTGGCTGGCCACACACCCTTCATTAAAGAAAAAGGTAATTTAACTCAAATATATTGTGCTGTTATATAGTGCTTTTTTGTGGGGGGACACAGGGGGACACATACCCCTAAACATTTTGTGAATCTAAGTTTGGCCTCATTGAGGTATTTCAATAAGAGTAGGAAAATGAGAGTACCCCTAAACATTTTTTTTAGAAAAAAGCACTGCTGTTATAATATATTGCCATGCACGTCTGAGTCTCTGTGGGGCTCACATTGCTTTCTTGGATGATAACTTGTTGCTACTGTTTTTACCTCCAGGTTTACTGAAGGGCTGGGAGATCTGAGACCCAGGGGTCAAATGTGCCCCCCCCCCATGTCATGGACTGGATGGACGCAGAGGAATTGTAGGAGGAACCGGGTGGTGGGGAACTGCCAAGGGAAGAAGGCTCAGAGATGGGGGACTGGTGGTGGGACAAAGATGAGTGGTCAGAGGGAGAAGACTGGGAAGAGGAGGTGTTGGAAACTGAAGAAGTAGCAGGGCTTAGTGAGCTGGGGGAGCCTGTGGCAGAGAGGAGGCAGAGGCAGAAGCTGAAGCCAACAAGTGGGGAGAGAGAAAGACCAAGAGGCAGAGATGAATCAGGCTAGTGAAGAGTCACAGGTGTCTCCCCCACCTGCCATGACTAGCTGTCCTCCTGCCTTGTCTCGCAGAACCAGAAGAGGCATGAAAAGGGTGGAGGAGAGGTTGGCTTCATGTAGGCACAGCCTCTGATGGCTTGGAGAAAGTGCTGGAGAGGAGGTGACTTAGATGGCTGTGGGGAAGTGCCAGCTTTCAGCCTCAGCAGCTGATTCATGGGGTAAAACCAGAGATGAGCTGCTGTGTTCAGTAAGCCTGACACTCAGCCAAGTCTGTGAATATGGTGTTTTGGCTAATAAAGAGTTAACTCCAACCTTGATCAGTGTGATTTACTGACTGCTTGCTCTTTGACACCAGCTGTCTCTGTCAGGCCCTTTGGCCTCTGCCCAGGCCACAACCCTCAACAGCCCTACATTGTACATTGTTTTTGACTAGCTGGAAATGGGTCCTTGAACTTTCGTAATTTCTCTAGGCTATGTAGAAAGGCTTTGAGTTTAAGGTGGAGCTTATTCTGATACAATTCTACAGTGGCGTAGCATGGGGGGCAGAGGGGCTGTGGCCCCGGGTGCATAATTGGGGGGGCATGAACCAGGCACCCCCGGCCCCTACAGAAATCCCTACACCCTGCCTGGCTCCAGTGGTGGGGGCTTGGTGAGAGTGGAGGGTGAGGAGCACCTGTCTGACTGCGGTGGCGGCAATTCTAGCCTTACAAATGCCGTGGTGGCACTCCAAGAGTTACAGTATCAACTCATTTTCACCACTGAAAATGTAGTGTAGCACCAGCGTTAAGCAAGAATATATATAAAGTCTGGTCCTGCCAGTCTCAAACCTGCCAGCTGAAGGAGGTGACATGTGGAATTTTGAGTTCCTGTGTCCGGTACCGAATTCTGTGCCAATGCTCTCACTTTGCACATTGCAGCACGTGAGTCCAGGCCCTGATGGAACTTCCGGCCTGCCCAGTGGCAAGATCACATTAGTGAGGCCCAGCAGAGCTAACACTTACACACCACACCATCATTTTATAATGAAAAACCAATTGTTTCAGAATGAAAATTAGCACCGTTGGCTGCAACAAAGTCCGCTAAACCAGACCATCTCGTTTCTAGCACTCCACCTCCTTCTGTTTAGATCTCTCATTTCAGTCCAAGAGGAACACCAAATTCTCCCAAATTGGCACAAACTGTCTGTCCTCGGCTTACTGAGAACGAACCATAAAGGACTAATTTATTGTGGCTCTTGGTCTGATTTCTCGTCCCTCCCTCACTAGGCCACTGGGGAGGCAAGGGAAGAGGAATGAAAAGGACAGCAGAGATGGAAAAAGAGGTGGCCCCACCCACATCCAGCATGTGGCCGCCAACAGATTACCCTCAGCAGAAAAAACATTCCCCAACTCTGACCTAACTCAATTTATCTGCAGCAATTGACAGTAGTTCCCCAGGGTTTCAGACAGAAATCTTGAGATATCAGGATTTGAACTAGGTGCCTTCCTCCTGCATAGCACACTGAGCTCCAGGTAGCCCTTTCCCTTGTCCTGTTCTGACTCCCAGCTCCTTCACTGGTTTCCACCCCAGTCAGAATGGCATTTGGGAACTGGCCCCTCTGCTCTGACTGCCTCCCACTCCAACAGTCCAGCTCTGACATCCTGCAACAAATAACCTGGCTCCCATACCCTCCAACATTTCTCTGATGAAAACAGGGATGTCCCATTCCACAATGATAATTTTACTATTTATACCCCACACATCTTACTGGGTTGCCCCAGTCACTCTGGGTGGTTTCCAACATATATAAAGACATAATAATACATTACACATTTTAAAAAAACTTCCCTATTCAGGATTGCCTTCAGACGGCTCGGGGGTTGGAGAACTCTATACCCGCCAACATTTCTCCGATGAAAATAGGGACATCCTAAGGAAAAGTGGGACATTCTGGGATCAAATCAGAAACCAGGACGGCTTTTGTAAATCAGGGACATCCCTGGAAAATAGGGACACTCGGAAGGTCTGGGCTCCTTGTGAACTTCCCCTTTGTGGCTCCGGTTCTGGTTGCTGTGCTCTGGCTGCCCACATGGCTACAGCTTGCAGGACGCCCAAGGACTTGGCTGTGGGTCCCCTTAGATTCCTTGCTTTCCTGTCAGGTGACAGAGGGCTTGTCCACACTTCTGCTTCCTGGGCATGGGTCTGAGCAGTTTTGCCATTGCCCTACTGCAGGGGTCAGCAAACTTACCGTGCCTCAGGCCAGTGTCTCCAGTGCCGATCGTGCAGTGGGCTGGAGGGCAGGGGAGGGCGTGCCCATACGCATGCTTACACGCTATTTCCGGCACACTTCCAAGTCGGAGGAGCACCGGAAATAGCTTGCGTGCATGTGCACGGGCCTCCTCTGACCCAGATGTGCACCGGAAATAACGCTTGCGCACAAGCTATTTCTGGTGCTCCTCCGACCCGGAAGTGGGCAGCTGCACAGCGCAGCGCCAGTAAGAGTGGGCGGCGGCAGCAGGCAGTGGGGGTCACTGTGGGCCAGATAAACGAGTTCCTCGGGCCTTATCCAACCAGTCGGCCTTAGTTTGGGGACTTCTGCCCTACTGCTTTCCCCCAGAAAACCCACTCTTTGGCACTAAATCAGAACAAATAGCCATCAACCTGATTGCTGTTTGCTCAGATTCAGCGCTGAAATCAGGCTTCCCCAGCAAGACAAACTGAGGTGTGGATAAGCAGAGTCTTAACATTCTGCCAAACTCTGATTCTTATCCTGCCTAGTCAGTTACCTACCAGGGGCTGTAGGTCTGTGGGCAGAGCCCATGATTTGCATGCAAAAGGTCTCAGGTTCAATCCCCTGGCTCTGGAACAAACTCCTGTCTGAAGCCCTGGAGAGCTACTGCCAGTCAGTGTTGACGCTACTGAACTAGATGGGCCATCACTGCACAGCCCAACACTGGCAGAAAGTCAACTCAGGTGGGTTCCATTCATGGGCTAAGAAAGCAGTATGGCTGTTTGAACCGGCCCTCAGAATAACTCTGACCAATGTCTAGTGTGCAATAAAGCCCATTGTCTGCTCTGTCAATTGTCCTGGCAGACCAGCAAGTGCCAAATAGATGGTGATGAAACAGGAGCTCCTCTCTGGCCGTTGTCCTGTTATCCAGCTATTCTGGAGCTCTGCCCTCTCTGGGCCAGCTTGCAATTCTACTTGATTAGTGATTCCCGCAGTTCCCTAGAGGGCTGGGGGGCAGGTAAACATTTTTATTTTTATTTTTTGGAAGGAATCAACTTATATATATATATATATATATATATATATATATATATATATATATATATATATATAAATTATTAAGGATTTTCTTGTTTTACAGAAGTGTAGTGCCTCGTTGTTTTTTTCATGTAACATTTTTACAAATCTGTTTCATTTGTTGAGGCATTAGGGGGAGAAGAAAAAGAAAGAAAAAAGAAAGGGGGTGGAGAGAGGGGAGATGGGTAGGGGTGGGGTCGGGTGGCGGTGTTTCTATTATGTTTAATGTATGTAGAGTTTGGTGTCAGCGTTGCTTGTGTTGTTCACTTGTGTTCCTTTGGTGGTGAGAGAGGTTGGGGTTGGCCTAGGGTGTGATTGTTTGCTTGTGATTGGCTGTGGTGATCTTTGTTTTCGTGTGTGGGTGAGGTGGGTGGGTGTTTTGGATCAGGTTAGCCATATTGATTTGTATGCTGTTGGTGGATTATTGTCATTGTCCTGTTGGGCTGTGTATGTGGTAAACATTTTGACACACAAAGACCGAGCTTGTGAACTGGGATGCTGCTAGCTGCTATTTTAATAGCCATTGTTAGAACATTACTGAGGAGACAGCAGAATGTAAAAAGAAAAAAGAAAAGAAAAAGACAGATACTCCATTACTCAGAAACACTAATCTGGAAGCCATTCTTTCCACTTAAAATAAGTACACTGTAGGCATAGTATGCAGAATACATCATCATTATCATTAGGTCTGATGTACACTCTGTAAGAAGGAATACTAAATGACTGCTACTTGACCAACCAATGCACAAATGCCCAGGCAAAATCTCGAAAATCAATTGTCTTTGAAGTGAATGAAATGCATCCTGAGAACTATACAGTAGTTTGTCAAGGATGCTGGTAATTGTTGCTCTGTTCTGTGAGGAGCAAATTACATTTCCCAGGATTCTTGGGAGAAATGTACTTTGAATGTATGGTGTGTTTGCAGACAAATTCAGAGATTAAGTAGGGGCTGGATACATACTTCCTTTTCTTTGATGGAATTCCTGTTTCAGTTGAGCAGTGTAAGTGGTCATGCTTCATTACAAGAAGTTTTCCATTTCAAATCCAAGGCTAACGTTTGCATTTTACCTATCCGAAGGTCTTTTGTTAAGGCTCAGTGTGTTTTTCAAGCTGAACCTTTGCAGTCAGAACTAAGCATCAATGTGTTCAAGAATGCTTACTTCCAGGAAGAGGTGCATACGATCACAGTCTTACTGGTTCCTAATAAACTGGGTGTTATGCTATGCAGTGCTGCTCTTAGGGAGAATTGTTGTGTACTAAAGGATCAACAGAGATGCTTCCATTTGGCCTCTCCCTGAGGGCATGGCAATGGGGCCTGCCATGCTGAGCTCTTACGCTTCCAGTTTTACTACGGCACCATTAGTGTGGTGACAATGATGAGGGAGAGAAGCTTTTCTCCCTCCCTGTTGGAAGATTCAGGACAGATTTTTTAAAAAGTACTTATTCACACAGCCCATAGTTAAACAATGGAACTCACTTCCAATCATGGCCACCAACTTGGATGGCTTTAAAAGAGGATTAGATAAATTAACGGAGGATAAGGCTATCACGGTGGCTGTGCTCCACCTCCAGGAACAGAGGCACTTATGCTGCTGAATACTAGCTGTTGGAGGCCATTTCAGTCTTTTCACACCCTGTATTTCTGCCCTCAGTCTTGTAGACATGTGTTCTATTAGAGGTGGTGGTTATGAGACACCCACAGAAACTACAGGAGAATGTTGTCTATAAGATGGCACAGAATTGCATCTGATGCTAGGCTTTCCTTGGGAGCCAGAAACCGTCAAACATGGCACACACACACACACACACACACACACACACGGAAGTAGTAAAAAACTTCAGCCTCATGGTAAAGAGCCTGTTGAAGGGAAAGTGCATAGTATTACCTAGTGAGTAAAAGGCCTGGTTTGGTCCCTCCTTAGAATGAAAGATGAAGAAAAGCCTTCCTCCTGCACGATATTTCAAGGCATTAGCTCACAATGTCTCGCTCCCAGCATTTGCCTTGGTATCTGAGCTCAGTCTCTTGAGTTACAGACCCAGGCAGGTGCAGTAGGGTGCACTATAAATACTCTCGCCCTTAAGGGACTCAGCAGGCAAGCAAGGAGATGCCTTCTTGAATGACAGTTTGATGGGAACAAGGCCTCCTTGGCTAACAGGGCCAGCCAGACGCAAAGCCACATTGGTCCGAAACGACAAGGCTGGGTCAGTCGGACACATTTGCCCATTCCATTCTTTGTTTTTCAGAGCCACACTCTTCTTAGTAATCCTTAAAACAAGCAGTTGGAGTTGCTTATGACAGTGACACAGAGACCTCTTAAAGTGTGCAGCTGCAACATTCCTCAGTGATTCGGAAGGCTGCTTTGGAGGCACGAGCGGGAACAAGGCACCAGGGCCCCTGGGATCAGTTTCAAGTTCTGCCACATATAGAACACAAGAACAGCCTTTGCTGGATCAGACCAAATGTGCATCTAGCCCAGTGTTCTGTTTCCAAAGGCAGGCAGCCAGATGCTCCTGAGAGGCAGGTCCCTGGAGAGCCAGCCACACGCCTTCTCTTTGCCTTGTTGTTGCTTGTTGAGATCAGGGGCTGATTCTGTTTGAAGGGGGTGGGGGAGGGGAGAAGGGAGGGGGCCTGGGGATGATAATGCTTAGTTCAATATTGATATCCTACTTTTGTGCATAAAATAAATCAGAGCACTTGTTGCTCCCCCCCCCCAAGGTAAGGTGCTGTGTAGGAATAACGAAGACAACAGGAGGTTGGATGCAGGTGAGCTGCGCATAAGTACGCTGGCAAGCATGCTCCAAGCAAGCTGCCGGCTAGCTCTGCTGAGGCTCCTTTTATTAGCAGAAGTCAACAATTGGAAACAGTAGTGAAACCACCCTGAACTTAACGTATTTCCGTCTAAGCTAATTTCCAGCATTAGCAAATACACGTGTCAGCAGGTATTTCCCTCAAATATTTCCCCCGATACTTGATTACGTCTGCGTCCCCCATCATGCTCCAGCCAAGCGATATGTCTAACAAACAAATTGTGAGAGGACAAAATGTCAGGGGGGAAACCCTGTTTTCTAGCCAAGAAGGCAAAAAGTCAGGAAAAGCAGGCGCAATGCTCTTTGACATACTGTTGCACGTCTGGTGTGAGGTTTGCCTTCGCAAAGCGGAGCATTACCTCCACAGTGTTGGCTTCACATTCACCTTGGGCCAGTGTCTGTCGGGCCACTAAGGATGGGAGCCTCCTCTTCCCAGGCCCTTGTGGGGCAGTGTGAGGAGGCACCTCTCTTCGGGCAGCGGGGGCAGGAGAGTTCAGCAGCTGCCCAGAGGACTCTCAAGGAGAGGAGGCTGAGGGAACACTCCACAAGAGAGGGGGTTCAAAAAAGAGGCTGAGAGGCTGCCAGGTCTACAGGCAAGGGGTGACATAACTGGACTCCTGAGCCCCACAGGGGTGCCGCAGAAAGAATGTGGTTGGTCAAGGGAGCTGTGAGCCCAATAGACTGCTGCTGTCTGCAGGAGAGTTTCTCCTGCAAGTCCCAAAGACCTCAAAAGACCTTTTTGCAATAATTCAGAGCAAGGCTTTAGCATGGCTGCTCCTGTTCTGTGGAACAGCATCCCTGTTGACAGGCACCCACTCTCTGCACTTTTCAGAAACAGTTGGAGACATTTTTGCTCCAACAGACCTTCCAAGCTGGATGAATGGGTCTTTCAGCACGAGTGCCTGATTCTTAGGTTTTTAGTCTTGTTTTAAATTTATTTTTGCGTTTTTGAACTGTTTTTAGTCATCTTATGTGCAAATCTCCTTGAGATGGTGGTTTAGAAGGCGGTTGATAAATTAATTGTAATAATAATAATAATAATAATAATAATAATAATAATAATAATAATAATAATAATGGTTAAAAGAGTGGATCAAGAAGAAGACAGTGGGCAAGGCCTCTTGGCTCCAGAAAGGGAAGAGAGATGATGATGAGGGAATCTAAAGCAAGACAGAAGCCAATACAGGGATGAGGGAGGGTGTGAGCCATTGCCAAATTAGGAATTTTATATCTGTACAGTCAAGGGGGCTGTGACAAGATTTGATATTGGACCCTCAGAACTCCAGTGTAGGCCTGAGTGGCACTGACCCAGAAAAGTAAATCCCAGTTCCATAAGGCAAAAGAATAAGAGAGAGGTTGCTCCCCCAATTCCAACACCCATGGGATGGATTTTGCATATCCATTTTATTTAAGCTACATATTTCTTTCTATGCCCCAAAACAAACCAGTATTGACTTTTAAGTGCCATGTACTTTGAAGCAAAGGACTGCAATCAGACACTGCATTGGAAAATAATAGTCCCTCACACATAAACTCCCTTTAACCAGCCTACATAAATGCTTACTCAGTTGAAAAACAGTTTACCCCAGAACTGGTGAAACCAGTCCTACAGATGCAGTCAACAGGATGACTCCCTTTAACAGAGGAGGAGGAGGAGGAGGGTGAGGACAGCCACGCATGGGAGAAACTGCTGCTTCTCTCACTAAGTGTATTGCAAGTCCTACAGGAACCTCGGTTGCTTGCCTGGGAGTCACAAGTAGGGCAAGCGCTGTTGCGTTCAGATCCTGCTAGTGTGGTTCCCTTAGGCCTCAGGATGTTGGGCCAGGCGGGCCTCAGGTCTGAACCCGCAGCCAGGCTCTTCCTGGGTTTCTGTAGACAAAATGCTCACAATCCAGTGAAACGGACCCTGACTTTCTCCTTAGGAAGCAGCTCAGTCGTATTCTTTCCCTGAGGGTCAGCTCAGAACATTTGGGTGCCTTAGCCAGGCCATCCAAACCTTGACTTTCATAAGCAGCGGTTCACATACATGGGATCCAGTCCACTGGGAAATTCTCTTGCAGAGCCTCCCTATCCTAATCATTTCCATGAGGATTCTGCAGAAGAACTTCCCTGTGGCTTGTACCTGACATGGGTCAGGCCTGACTGCATGTCTTTCTCACTCCTCCCATGCCCAGCGAGGGCGGACACTAACTTGCACAAAATTTGCAGGTGCTAATTTATGTGTAATGGTGAGAACTGAGGAACACTTCCTATAACCATTAAATAGAAAATGAAATAAGAGGCATATTGCTATCCTGGGGGAGATTGTGGCCAGACAACCTGTGTGCTTGCTCAGTCTGCTGACCAGGGGGTGACTTCAAGGCCACTCCTGCTCTCCAGTCTTCTGGTATTATTATTATTATTATTATTATTATTATTATTATTACTACTACAATTTATTATATGCCCTTCACCGTAAAAAGAATTCAAAACAGTTCCATGTATAAAAACAATTTAAAAATTGTAAAAATAATTCCATATATAAAAACATTTAAAATCGTTTCTCTACAGATGCAGAGGGAGATAAATATCTCTACTTAAAAGACTTATTCAGAAAGGAAGGTCTTTAGGAGGTATGAGGAATTGGGGAGAAATTTGTTTTGGTTTGAATTGAAAGGTGAATCTAACCCAATTCACAAAACAAAATGTGAATAATCAGAATTCATACCTCTGAATTTTGCAATGCAGTTATTTATGTGGGAAAATGCTTATAGTGAAAGAAAGGGTGCATAAAAATACATCTATATTTGTAAATTTAACATTACAAATGTTAGGGCAAATTGGCTTGTAAAAAGTGTGTGTGAAATTTGCGTTAAAATATTATTATTATTATTATTATTATTATTATTATTATTATTATTAATAATAATAAATATGATGGTGATGCCAGTTGGCAGGAGACCACATTGCTGTGGCAGAGACCCAGGCTAAGATGCAGGCCTTACATAGTCCTCTTGCGCTTGCCTCCAGCTGCAGCACATCTCATCACCTGACTGGGCCTGCCGGCCTGCACCTGATTCACGTAAGATCTGCCCGGTCAGGGCCCGGCTCCTGCAAACCCTCACAGTGCTCATTACAGGACACACAGCTACCCTGCACCTATCTCATTGCTCTCTGACCCTGTTAGGCTTTGGTGTGTGTTTTTAACTGAAAAACAAAATGGGGAGGGATTGCAAGACAAATATATTTCCTTTCCACCAACTCCTCTTTCTTCTGTTGCACAACCACACAGGAGTTCCTTTCCACCTACATAATATACAAATGTTTCTCTGGGTCATTTCAGCCTTCTTCCCGTCAGCATTTCCTAGGCAGGCAGAACAATTGCCTCGAGGTTGCTCAGAAAGACTGCTCTTTTCCAGAAAAGCCTGTGAAGCAATCAGCAGTGCCCTGCATGTTGAATGCCGTGATGCAACTAGTGTCTCCCTCATTCTTCTTCCAGGCGGCACAGGCTGGCAGCTTTGACTTTGGACAACTGGACTGGTTGCTAAAAGCTTCTGCAGCAATAATTCTCATCGCAAAGTATTGGAAGACACAAGATCTACCCACCTTGGAAGAGTGGCAGATGAAGGTGATTGACTACATGGGACTGGCTGAAATGACTGACAGAATCCGAGACCAGGGGAAAGAGACGGCGGAAGAAGATTGGAAGAAATTTAAAATGTATCTTAAAAAATATTGCAAAATTAATGAATGTTAAAATGTTGTGGTTACATAAAGTAAGGGATTACAGCTATAAAAGATTAAGTAAAAGAAAAGAAAAGGAAAAAATTGGATAAAATTAAGGGGAAGGATTTGCTGAAATAATTTTGGGAATTGGAACACAGAAAGGGGAGGTATGGGGAAGTCGATGAAGTAAGTTTAAGAAAAAAGGAGTTGAAATTATACGTGTTTGTTCGTTACTGTATGTATATTTCTTGTATTGTGTGTATTGTATGTGTTTTTAAAAAATTGAGAAAGTTTAATAAATATTTATCAAAAAATAAAAAATAAAAGCTTCTACCCTAGAGAGCAAAGTGGTCCCCTCCCCTTTGCAAACTAGCCCTGCCCCCAACATTGCATCCCCCAGCACCTGAGCATAAGGTGTGAACAACCTGCACATACCTTTGTGCATACAAACACATTGATACAATGTATGCAAATTACTTCTGAAGGGAGGGGAAGTCTCCTTCTCCAGTCAGCCGTGCAGCCATGTAATTTTACTCTGGACCTCACAGCCTTAGGGGCCTGGATAGGGGCCTTCAGCCTCTTCTGACTGTATGATTTTGCCTACTTTCGAAATGTTGTGAGCCAATCTTGCTGTGTTTCGTGACCCTTCCTGCTCATCTTCCTGAGTGGGGTCCTAAAATCCTGCCCTGACAGTCCCAAGGTAGCAAAATCAGGCAGGCCTTGCTTTGGGGGGACTTTTTGTCTGGGGACTGGCATTGGTCTGAATCTCTCTCCCCTCCCCCTTCTTACCTCCCAAGGCTTTCACCCTCCTGGCAACTATCCTCTGAGGCTGCTGTGTGGGCAGTGGGGATACTTGGCCACAAGTGGCTGGACAAAGTGACTTCCTTGCACATCTGTGAGGCGCACAAGGAGAGTAGGAGCCATTCCGAGCCCAGTGCAAGGCACCCTCCTTTCCCCACCCCCTTAATTGACAGGTCTGTGCAGGCCACAGATGAGGTGGGGAAAGAGGCCTCAAGCGGTGGGTGTTTGGAATTTCCCAGGGTGGAATCACAAATAATTGGTGGGGGCTGCAATTGTCCCATACGGTCCTTATACTCTGCAAACCTGATGAAATTTCCCTGCTGGGTCTTTTGAAGAATCTGTGCAAGCATGTTGTGTTTTTGTTTTACGTTCCTGTACACATAAGTAGAGGAACAAGTTAAATTGCCAGATATTCAGCTCCCTGGGAGAAGCAAACTCTCACTATAAACAAGAAAATCCTCATTCACAGATTTCAATGCTTGCTAAAGCATTTAGGGTTGGCAACGTTCTATCTTCCTACAGGGAAAGAAAGATTTCTGTACCCAGACTGGTTCTCCAGACTTCCCCCCATGCCTGGGGCTCCCAAACCGCATTCAACATCCTCTCTCCAAAGAGGAACTGAATGAGAGGTTTGTCAGTCCCTCCTTGTAAGTAGTCAAACAGGATGCTGCCCGAAAGATGTTCCCTTTTGCCCAGAGGCAATAGAAGAGCCTTCCTCTGTTTTAGTCATCCGGGCTCAGGCAGGATGTAATATGCAACCTTTCCTTTTTTAAAATTTTATATCCCACTCTTCCTCCCAAAGCGATAAAAACAATTTAAAAGTTCTAAAAGCATTTTAAAAACAGTTCCACTGTAGATGCAGACTGGAAATAAATCTCGACTTAAAAGGCTTGTTGGAAGAAGAAGACCTTCAGCAGGCGCTGAAAAGACAGCAGAAATGGCGCCTGTCTGATATCCAAGGGGAAGGAATTCCAGAGGGCAGCTGCCACAACACTAAAGGCCTGACTGCTGTGACAAACAGATGATATTTGATCAACTGGGTGTATGAGAGCTGAGACGATATCAGAACCTCAAGTGTCACTATTTTCCAGGGACAGTCCCAGATTTTTAGAAGCCATCCTGGTTTCTGATTTGATCCCAGAATGTCCTGCTTTTCCTTCAGATGTCTCTATTTTCATCAGAGAAATGTTGGAGGGTGTGGTAGTGAAAAATCCGGATGCAGACATTGTTGAGCTTTTTAAAGTTTTGTCCAAAGTTGTTGAGCTTTTCTTGCAAAATCTTTTTTAAAAAGAGAGATTTTGAGCTATTTTTAATTAAATTCACTAAAAGCTACACTTCCAACATGGGCTTTCTGGATTTTCCCGGACATTTCAGTGATTTTCATCTGGACGCTGTTTACCATGGCTGAATTTCCAGACGTATGGCAACCCTAGGTATGGAGTTATGTGACCCCATGAACCAAGGAGATAAGGAACTATACAACCTTTAGAGGACACCTGTATAGGGGAAGTAATTTAATGTGTGATGTTTTATTATGTTTCTATATATGTTGGAAGCCGCCCGGAGTGACTGGGGCAATCCAGTGAGATGGGCAGGGTATAAATAATAAAATGATGGTGATGGAATAGGACATTCCTATTCCGATTGGAAAAACGTTAGAGGGTATGCAGTATTTTTTGGTATCATCTCAAGCTGCATTGGGTTTTGTATACCAGAACCAGAACTTTGAACTTAGCTCAGTAGCTAATTGGTAATTCTTTCAACAGCAGCGTAACATGGTGGTGATTATCCTGCCCCAGTGATCAGTCAGGCTGACCCATTTTGCACTAGCTGCAACTTCCGGACCAACCTCAAGGGCAGCCCCACATAAGAGTTCACTAACCTGGATGTTACATGGATGTTACATGGAGCTTTTTGTGTCAGCCAACAGCTGAGCAAAGGAGCCACCTCTACATTTCAAAATGAAATGAATGTTGTTGCCATTGCTGATAACCTAGGCCAGCTTTCTGCATCAATGAGGTGACTTCCAGATGCTATTGGACTATGGTGTGGACTGGTTGGATGCGGAGGAATGGTGGGATGTGCCTACTGGGGAACCACCAAGAGAAGAAGACTCAGAGGAGTGGTGGTGGGACAACAATGAATGGCTGCAGGGAGAAGAGGGAAAAGACTGGGGAGAGGAGGTGTCGGAAGCTGAAGGGATAAACAGGGCTTAGTGAGCAGGGAGGGTCTGTGATGGAGAGCAGTCAAGGAACAGAGGCAGAAGCTGAAGCAGTCAAGTGGGAGGAGGGAGGTCAAGAGGCTGAGATGAGTCAGGCGGGTGAAGAGTCACAGGTGTTGTCCCACACCCCCACACCCCCCGCTGCTGCGACAGGACTAGGAGTCCCCTCTGACCCTCTGACTCCTAGAACCAGGAGCAGCAAAGACAAGCTTCACGCAGGCACAGTCTCTGATTGCTTGGAAGAAGCCCTGGAGAAGAGGAAACAAACACGGCTGTGGGGAGGCCAGGACTTTTAGTCACAGCAACCGGTTTCATGCAGCAAGCCCTGAGTGAGGTAGCTCCAGCTTTGAACTGTGAGATTGACTGACAGGAATACAACTGTCATCAGTCCCAGTCCACATGCTCTTGAAAAAACAATGGTGCATTAATAGTGGATTTCTTCTGCTTTTTTAATGGTTCTGTGATGCTTCCCCAACACCACCACACTGTCTGCAGGGGCTCCAGCACAGCGAAAACAAACCTAGAACATTTGGGCATTAAAAGTCACTGGGCTTCATCAAGAAATTACAAGGCAGGCAATGGTTGTAAATGAAGCCGTATGAATACCCCAAAGCTTTGGGATGCACAAATAGTGAGGAAAGTGAGATCATGTATGACCGTCCAGATAACATCATGAGCACAAATCATCATAAAAGTAGAATCATAGAATCATAGACTCATAGAGTTGGAAGAGAGCACAAGGGCCATCGAGTCCAACCCCCTGCCAAGCAGGAAACACCATCAGAGCACTCCTGACATATGGTTGTCAAGCCTCTGCCTAAAGACCTCCAAAGTAGGAGACTCCACCACACTCCTTGGCAGCAAATTCCACTGTCGAACAGCTCTTACTGTCAGGAAGTTCTTCCTAATGTTTAGGTGGAATCTTCTTTCTTGTAGTTTGGATCCATTGCTCCGTGTCTGCTTCTCTGGAGCAGCAGAAAACAACCTTTCTCCCTCCTCTATGTGACATCCTTTTATATATTTGAACATGGCTATCATATCACCCCTTAACCTCCTCTTCTCTAGGCTAAACATGCCCAGCTCCCTTAGCCGTTCCTCATAAGGCATCGTTTCCAGGCCTTTGACCATTTTGGTTGCCCTCCTCTGGACACGTTCCAGTTTGTCAGTGTCCTTCTTGAACTGTGGTGCCCAGAACTGGACACAGTACTCCAGGTGAGGTCTGACCAGAGCAGAATACAGTGGCACTATTACTTCCCTTAATCTAGATGCTATACTCCTATTGATGAGGCCCAGCATTGCATTGGCTTTTTTAGCTGCTTTGTCACACTGTTGGCTCATGTCAAGTTTGTGGTCAACCAAGACTCCTAGATCCTTTTCACATGTACTGCTCTCAAGCCAGGTGTCCCCCATCTTGTATTTGTGCCTCTCATTTTTTTTGCCCAAGTGCAATACTTTACATTTCTCCCTGTTAAAATTCATCTTGTTTGTTTTGGCCCAGTTCTCTAATCTGTCAAGGTCGTTTTGAAGTGTGATCCTGTCCTCTGGGGTGTTAGCCACCCCTCCCAGTTTGGTGTCATCTGCAAATTTGATCAGGATGCCCTTGAGTCCATCATCCAAGTCGTTGATAAAGATGTTGAATAAGACCGGGCCCAAGACAGAACCCTGTGGCACCCCACTAGTCACTCTTCTCCAGGATGAAGAGGAACCATTGATGAGCACCCTTTGGGTTCGGTCAGTCAGCCAGTTACAAATCCACTGAGTGGTAGCATAGTCAAGACCGCATTTTACCAGCTTCTTTACAAGTAAAGGTAAAGGACCCCTGACAGTTAAGTCCAGTCACGAACGACTCTGGGGTTGCAGCGCTGATCTCGCTTTACAGGCCGAGGGAGCCAACGTTTGTCCGCAAACAGTTTTTCCGGGTCATGTGGCCAGCATGACTAAGACGCTTCTGGTGAACCAGAGCAGCGCACAGAAACGCCATTTACTTTCCCGCCGAAGCGGTACCTATTTATCTATTTGCACTTTGACGTGCTTTTGAACTGCTAGGTTGGCAGGAGCGGGGACCGATTTGAACCACGACCTTCTGATCGGCAAGCCCAAGGCTCTGTGGTTTACACCACAGCGCCACCGGCGTCATGAACAATAAACAGGGCATGTGGAGCAGCCCTTAAAAAGTCTAGTGCTACCTTAAGGACTAGCAAATAAATGGTGGACTTCTGGAAGGTATGTCCATAGGCAAAGTACAGGGAGAAGAGGAGAGATTGTTGTAGCTTTTTCAACCAAGTGAGACCCAGAGATCAAATGCCAGAGGCAGGTGTTCCAAACGGGCACCTGGGGGTGGTACTGCTGGGCAGCTGCTTGGCTTCAGCACCTCTGGAGGACCCCCCAGTGCTGCCATCGATACTGTATTTATTCTCCATTGGACATCATGTTGTATGATGTACATCCAAGAACGTAGGCAGCAGGAAGTGGGGGGAGCAGAGAAACTATTTCAGCCTGCATACTTCCCTCCAATTTATGCCACCGTCTTTTATGCCTTGCTGTGCTCTGACAGGCCTACATGCCTTTAGGCCATGTCCACAAATTACATATTCCTGATTCCCATCCCATTTAAGGGAATGTCTCTAAATTATACACTCAGTCACTCTTAACTGCTGGCCCCTAACACGCTTCAGGCCTGCAGTTGAGCAAGACGCTCCATTGCTTGGGTTGAAAATTGGGAGGCCTGAAATATTTTGCGACTCCAAGCTGCCCACCCTCAGAGAAGGCTGCTCACTGCAGCTCTGTGTGATGTGCCTACAGTTTGAAAAAGAAGGAAAGATCTGGTAGCAGTGAGTGATGGAAGTGATGGATCTGTGCCCACGATCACCCTGAAGAGCCACTGCCAGTCAAAGGAGGCAATACCCAGCTAGATGGACAAAGAATCTGGCACAGGGCAAGGCACGTTCCTCTGAGGCGCTCAGGGATTCCCAGGCCCAAGTTCTAGGAGAAGAGTCCTGGGACCAAGCCGCTTCCTGTGGTCCACCATAGCACAGGAACAACAAGGCCAGGTGACTCTTCCTTGCTGGGCACCTCCATCTCCCCAAGCAAGAGTCTTGTGGGTCAGCGGGCTGCATCTTGGGAAATGCGAGATCCAGCTGTATTCCATACCAAGTTCTCTCATCTTGTGTCAGAGCTATTCCACTTCAGGTAGCAAGGGAGGGCTCACGGGACAGGATTGTTCCTCCATGTGCAAAAATGGTTAATATATTTACTTGCTTAATACATTCCACTACTGATACAAAAACAACTAAATCCCTGCATCTAGATAGCTAGTACACCCATGAAAAAAGGGCTAGACAATAACCCTGACATGCTAGATTTATTGCTGCAGGGATTTGAGGTGTTTGTGGAAGAGGTTGCCTGCCTCTTCAGGGCCATGCACTGGGGAAATATTTGGGTACTCTTATGCATTGAGAGTATTATTCCAGCATTGCAGGGGATTGAACTAGGCAATCCTTGGGTTCCCTTCCAACTCTACAGTTCTATGATTTTATGATTCTCTTATTCCAGCCAGGCTGTGCTTGCATCCAGTTATCCTGCTCCATCAGGATTGTGTAGACATGCAGCCAGATTATCTGTTCTCAGAAGAGTTTGCCCATTGTATCCCTGTGTGAGTCAATGATCTGGGCCCCATGTCCTTCGGATCAGGTCAGTGACTTGTGGAGTATAAGAGGGCATCAAGTTCCTTTCAAGAGGCATCACACTTTCTCTTAGAATAAACATTTTCAGGGGTGAGCACGATTGCGAAAAGATCCCATTTTAACTCTGAAAAATGGAGCACTCCCTCGGCTTCCAATGTGTGGGGTGCTCTGCCTCACAGATGACACAAATGAATGTGGGTTTATATTAATGTCATTTTAAGCGAATTGTCAGCAATTGGGGCAGTGGGAAAGGGGAAAGTGCAGGCTTATGTAGCTCAAAGCTAAATATTTTTATACCTCCCCGAACCTAACCTCTGCCGACGTCATTCCTCATTCAGTTCCCACATGTGTTGTTCCCATTAGAAATGTAATGACATGCCAAAATCTGATCTACCAGGGCTGCTGCAGTTACGAAAATATTCTTCCCCTGCCTGGCCTGTGAGTGAAAAGCAGAAAAGGGGTTTCATGAGTCAATCAGACCCTCAGTTGTGATGCTACCCTTGAAGCTAGTTTTCATCTTTTAGCCAGACTTTATGAAAAGGTTTATCTTCTGTTCATTTGTGGTGTTTTATTGTTTTGTTTTTATAAGCATCTGTTTTTGTAGTTTTGTATTTTAAGTAATTGTCAGCTGCCTTGTGGGGTATTTACCTTGAGAGACCTAAAAACACTTAAATAAACAAATGGACTTTTAATGTCCTCAAGGATTTCAGCTCCCCCTAAAAAGGTCGTGTGAACTCTGGTGTGAACACAGCAGAGTGTTTGCAAACTTTGAACTACATAGTCCAGACACAGTCTCTGAGGACCCTGGGACTGGATACAGTTCTATGATAAGGGCAAACTTGGCAGTGTGACATGCAAAGCTGCCTTTAGGGCACTGGCAACACTCTGCAAACATTATTAATTTGGAATAGTGATCAGCAGCTTGTTTTGCATGGACAGTTGATAGTGCAGGTTAGAATATCCCCACAGGGTGTTTAGTTGCTGGCATGAGGCTGCTTTGACTCAGAAGTCATCCCCTTTGTTCTGAACTCTCTTCCTCCTGTCTTACTGCAGTGCAAGGGGAATTATTTTTTTACGCATGCTCAGGGATATTCTCTTCTTGATTAATGTGAAGTTCATCTTACTGCTAGCATTTTTGTATTTATCTGGAACAAAGAGTGTGATGGATCATAGTATAGCCCCTGCCCTGCCCACAGGAAGAAGCAATCGGATCAGGCATAATAATAATAGCATTAATTTGCTTACTTCAAAAAGGCTAAAGGTGTAAAAGGCAAAACACATAAAACAGTGTACAGTATATCAATAAAACCATTTAAATAACTCATAAACAAAGCCGGCAGAAAGGCCTCAGAAGCCTTCCCCATCTGAATATGTATGGGGAAACATCTGTGCATGCTTAGAAACATTCTCCTCTATACAGAGTTAGACCATGAATCCATATGGCCTAGTATAGATTCTGCACTGGCTCAGACAGGAGGTTTTCACGAGCCAACATGGAGATGGCAGGACTGAACCTTCTGCACGCAGAGCAAATGCTCTACTTCTACAGAAAGGTCTGTCATGTATGTTCGAAGACTGAGACCTGTCACTGGGGTGGGGGAGAGAGAAAGATTGTGGGGTTGGGACCTCAGTTTCCTGCAGCAAAGGAAGACTGACTAATCCAAATCCTCTCCCATATCTTAAAACAGGGCAATAAACTTTATTCTGGAGGTTAACCAATGAATTCTGGGGTTGATTAATCAGCAAGGCAGCAAGTTAAGAGAGCACACTTGGTCTCTTTCTTTCTTTGACTGTTTTGTCTCTGGCATGTTATTGCAACAAGGAAATGCGGGGAGGGGGAAACAAATTTGTAACATGGCCTTTTCACTACAGCATCGTCTGAAAAAATTGTAAGTAGCATTTGAGTTGTGTGTACGGTACATTTGTTTCAATTCAAGCAATGGATGGGTTTTAAACTGGTTGTCCATCTAAGTTTTAAAACATGTTATTGCTTGATTTTATTGTGTTTCTTTTAGTACAATTAGATCTTGCAATTCTCTTACAGCACAAAGGGGAAAACCTGAGACCCAGGGTCGCACCTGATGTGGTCCTCAAATGCCTTCTGAAGTTGCCCACTCTTCCATCCCATCAGGGCTCCTTTTTCTGCTTCCTCGTTTTGCCTGGATTTTTTATGTACATCTCATCACCCACACACTTTCTGTGCTTCTGCACACCACTTGCTGGAAACTGCAGAAGGGGAGAGGCCTCTGGTGCTCAGCTTCTGCCTGCATCTGGTTGGCCCAGTGGTGTAGCGTGGGGGGAAGGCTGGGGGGGCCGTGGTCCAGGGGCCACCACAACAGGCTCCCTCATCAGAGCCTGGATCTGGAGTGTGAGGGAGCTGCAGAGACGGGCAGCTCCCTTGCGCCAAACGCCACCAGCCGCAACTCCATTCCTGGGTCAAGCCTGACCGGGGGGTGCAGAGGAGAGTAGGCAGCAACGCTGTGTCCGCCCAGCTGCAGCGCCATCCCCAGGTGAGGCTTGAGTGACCCAGGGGCAGAGAGAGGCTGCAGCATGCAAGGTGTCCAGCTGCAGAACTCTATAGCCGGGTCAAGCCTAGGCATTCTTACCGGAGGTAGTAGCCATGGTGGACATCAAAGCCAGGTTGTCCTGATTCCAGATCAGTTAATCCAGAACATTTTTGTCTCTGGCTCCGCCCACCATAGGCCCACCCTCAACAAAAGAAATTGCCTACCCTTCCTCTATAGAGCCCGGCTCTCTTTCCTTCAGTGCCACCCTCCCAAGATGAGGTAGATCAGGCTGAGGGAGGAGTGGCCCAAAGACTCATGTTTTATAGGCTATAAATGCCATATATAATGACTTTTGTTGTAATTGTGATGGTTAGCTTGTTTTTCATTGCTTTGTTAATAGTGTTCCATAGATATTAACTGTTTTTTTTCAAAATTTTATTATATTATTATTGATTTCCAGTACATAACAATTACAAAAGGGTGGGGAAGGCAAAATCCCAGCTTGCCTCCCTCCCCACTCCAGGACGTTCACTCTATTTGAGTTTGCCAAACTTCAAGGTTTGATTTCAGGGGCTGCCGTTCTTCAGGGTTATCAGTAAAGTATTTTATAAAGCGATTGTAATTATTTCACTGATGATTTGTTAATTATTTTATATGGTTTATGCTGTACTTGAGAGGTTCTGTTATGCTGTATTACGATATTCTTTATTGTTTGCAAACCACTTTGGGATTCATTTGAATGAAAAGCGTCTAGGAAATACAATCAATTAATCCAAGGAAGTTGGAGAGCTTAATGGCTTGAATCTGCCTTTGAACCCGCTTCCCCCTGGACTGTATAAAGGTAAAAAGAGCCTGGGAGGGGGGCGTCCATCGGGTCCATCACCCTCTTCTCACAAGATGCCCCAAAGGACGGGAAGGCGCAGGGCGCGCTGGCCACTTGCGCTCGGAGGAATCTCCCGCTTCCGACGGCGGAGGTGGAAGGCAGCAAGGGGCCAGGCAGAGCCCAACGGCCGGCCGTGGTCTTCACCCGCCTCCTGGGAAAGCCGTCCAGGCTGCTGAGGGCCATCCTGGGCCGCGTCTTGGGGGAAGAACAGTGGTGTAGCGTGGGTTGTCAGCACCCGGGGCAAGGCAAGTACTTTGCGCCCCCTAACCCGTGGATTTGCGCCCCCTAACCCGTGGATTTGCGCCCCCTAACCCTAACCCCCAGATGTTGCGCCCGGTGCGGCCGGCCCCCCCTGCACCCCCCACGCTACGCCACTGGGGAAGAAGCAGAAGCGCCGTCGGGCCGCGAGGTTGGACGGAGGCTCCCCGGCAGCGGCAGCGGCGGCTCCTGCCTTCTCGCCCCGTCCCTCTTTGCCCTTATATAGGCATCTCTGGGATCAAATGGCAGGGAGAAGAGAAAAAGATGCGGAGAAGGAGAGGAGGAGGAGGAGGGCTGGGGAGGCGGGCGGGCGGAGGAAGGGCGGCGCGAGCCCTTTCCCAAAAAAGTATTGGATGTCTCCAGGAATGCACTCGGCCCCCGGGGACGGCGGTACTTATCTGCCCGGCGCGACTGGGGAGGCGCTCGCACTTCAGCCCGGCCCTTCGTCTCCGCGCAGCCCAGCCTCCTCCAGGAAGGCAGCTCCAGACGCAGCAGCAGCAGCAGCCAGACGCACAGGTCCGCCGCCGCCTTCGAACCGGGACGTTCTTCTTCTTCTTGCCGCTGACCCCCGACCGCCGCCGCCATGGATGCCATCAAGAAGAAGATGCAGATGCTCAAACTGGACAAGGAGAACGCCTTGGACCGGGCCGAGCAAGCCGAAGCCGACAAGAAGGCGGCCGAGGACAGGAGCAAGCAGGTGGGCGGACGCCCCGTCGGGGCCCCGCAGGGGAGTGGAGGGAGTTTGGAGCGGGGCTGGGGAATATGGGGAACCACCCCCCGAGAAGGCGAGGGGGCGCTCCAGCAAACGACCCTCCCGATTCTCGACGTGTTTCCTCGGGAGTAAGGTCCGTGGATCTCCAGGAGGTTCCAGACTGACGGGCTGCCTTCCCGGCGTTGGGTTTCTGGAGTGCTTTGTAAGAAAGAGGGCGCGCGGTGGGCCGTCGAGGAAATTTGCCTAAAGTTGGGGGAGTCTTTCTTTTTTGCCCCTGGAAGAAGCTGGGCTCATGGGAGAGAAGGGGCCTGCACCTCCTCCGGAGGAAAGCAGTTGGCTGAAGGGGAACGTTTCTGGACGGTGGCTCGACGGTAGCAGGCCCCGCTCCGCAGCTCCCAGGTCGTGGAGGAGGAGAAGCAGGGTGTGCCCTGGGACTTTTTGACACACGGAGACACAGGCTGGCCTGCCAGCTTTCTGAGCGTCAAACTAGTTTCACTGCAATAAGAGGAGCAGAATCCCTACAGCAGGACCAGAAGCCTCTTTTCTCAGAAGTAAAATCCCATGGGGGTGGGATTTTACTTATGAGAAAAGATGCAGAAGGCCAGGCAGTGAGGCTTGCCCATTGGGGTCAAGGGCCCTGATCCTAAGGAGGCATGCCTAGAGGATTGAGCCCACAGCCTCCCTGTGGGAGGAAGCCCCAACATTCCCCGTTCTGCTTGGCTTCCAAGTGGGCATGAGGGTCCTTGCCATCAACCAGGCCAGGCCAGCTCAAGCTTGTCGTGACTAAGCCCCACTGAAAATAGTTACTCACAAATAACTTGTTTTGTTGGTTTCAGCAAGACGGACTAGTGATTAAGTATAGCTGGACTGGGGTCCAGTTCAAATCAGGGACTGTCTCCCACCCCACTTTTTTTTAAGTGATCTCCAGAGTGGGGTTAAAAAATAAAAAGAACCACCAAGCCCTCTAAGTCAATAACTATATCTAAGCACAGGGTGTGGACTGGCCTGTGGATGGGGCTGAGTCCACGGCTCAGATCTGTTGCATCCTGCCTCACATGCCACTTGGTTAATGCCTTTTCTCCTGCTTCTGGTCTTGTCTGCCCATGTGATGGAGACGTGTAAAAACATTGTGCTTGCTAATTCCAGGGTGGGTGGGAGGAATCCAAGAGGGTGGCTGAAGGCAGGGCAATGTCCCTGGACACAAATGCATCTGAGTGTGTTGTCTGTCTCCTCCTCTTTTGCCTCTAACATGCGTGGCTAGTTGGAGGAGGACATTCTGCAGTTGGAAAAGCAACTGCGGGCCTCTGAGGATGAGAGGGACCGGGTTCTGGAAGAGCAGCACAAAGCGGAAGAGAGCCTGCTGGCTGCGGATGAGAAGGCCACCAAGGTACCGTGCTGAGAGGATGCTAACGGTTCTCCTTCTCTCCCTCTTTCCTCCTTCTCTCCTCCTCTGTCCATCTGTCCTTCTGCACCTGCACCTCTCCTGTACGCGATCACCTTGCCTGCTGCACCCCCTTCTCCCACACGTCCTCCCTGCTTTCCCCACGCCACAACCAGCTGGAGGATGAGCTGGTGTCTCTGCAAAAGAAGCTGAAGAGCACTGAAGATGAACTGGACAAATATTCTGAGTCCCTGAAAGATGCCCAGGAAAAGTTGGAGGTGGCAGAGAAAAAGGCTGCAGATGTGAGTACCCTTCCCTTTCCACCATCATACACACCACTAACATTTGGGCTGCCATCAGCCCATGCCATCTCTTAAGGCCGCACAAGTCCATCTTCAGGGCCAGGCATCTCTTGACATGGGCGGATGGGCAGGAACAGACCATTTTCCTTGCATGATGACAGTCACCCCATCACCAAAGAGCATGGGTACCATTTGTTCATTTTGGGTACCTCCAAGCATGTGAAGTGCTACAGCTTCATAAGCGAAGGGGAAAGATGTCTCTCGGGAGTCAATATGCAGGCAGAGGATGAAGGGATAATTGATGTTACATTTAAAATCTTTGCAACTATTCAAAAGACACATATTGATACACATAAAACAGGGAAGGGATGTAAATACTTAGGGCTGTTGAGTTGAGGCTCCAATGCATATAATGGATACCCAGTAGGCTACCAAAATATGTCTGTGCTTAAGGATTTGAGGGTACAGGTAGGCCAATGATTCTTAACTTCCAAGCCATCTTCTGGTTTTGAAAGTCAGAAGGTTTGTCAAGAAAACTACAGCTGTGAGGACTCAGCCCGGAAGGTGATACTTGCTGGGTCTGCAGTCTGCAGGAGATAGATCCAGAGAATAAGCATCGGGGTTATATATAGCTCAGCACTTTATATGGTCTGGGTGAGAGCTGCACCCTTTGCAGCCTCTCATTCCGCCCACCTGTCTAACCCTTGACGAGTATTAAATAGTCTCATGCATGTAACTCTCAGACATTTGTAGCTCCCCGTCCATTACGGTGCAAGGGAAATTCTTTCCAAGTAAAGACGTCCTCCCAAGTTTAGAGCGGGTGATGCACATCCCAAGCAGATGATGTCACTTATATTTCACTCATTTGAAAAATGGTAGCATAACTTCCATATACATAAGTGGTTTTAGAAAGAATGGGCAAAAGTGCGGTGTTAAATGAAGAAGATCCAGTGCAAGTTGGAAGACAAACTTCTTTCTTATTTCTGCTCAGTCCATTGCGTAGGATTAAAAAAGAAAGTCTTGTGCCCAGCCTAGAAAGGAATCTGTTTGACTTAATTTCAGCCATAGAACCACAGAATGACTCTTCGTCTGAGAGACAGGCTGCGTCTAATCTGCTTCAGATGTGTTTCCCCCGTATGTGGCATTCTATAGATGGAAGTCAGCATTCCAGCCAGCCGGTTTATTTAACTTGTTCAAAGGAACCGCATATAGATCCAGGGGAGATATTCCTTATAAGGAAAAGAATGCAGACTATTTTGAAATGGCTTGTCTCAGATGAAGGCTGGGGAGAGCTGAGAAATGCTACTGGATTCTCAGAAGGAGACTCTTGCAGTTTCCCTTTAATTCAGAAAGCAGGCACATTGGCTTGCAAATGTTGAAAGGAAAGCGAGAGCTCCTTCCCCATCTTTTTCCATCCTGTACCTTTTAGGTGTGGGAGATCCAGTGCTACTTGATCTAGAAGGCCAACTTGCCTAGAGAGGAAATAATTTCCTGGATTGATTCAGAAAAATGCTTAGGGAAGGACGGATGTTAAATGAGTGTGCATGAGGAAGGGCTCCCTGGAGTGAGATCACCTTTACCGGCTGGGATTGGGCAACTGCGGGGACATTAGTCATGGGCAAAGCAGACGGCAGTCAGCCTCCAAATCACTTCCTTTGAGACACACTGGTTTGCCTGTAGTGGGAGGGAACAGCTTAATGAGTAACTTTAGGGTGTTGCTATCCTGTTCCCTGCGTGGCCTCCACCAGTCAGCAGAGTCTTGGCAGGTGCCCTTTTACTGTAAAGGTGTGCCCTGTTGTTCTAAATTGTCACAGGTCCTCCTTTCAGAAGCCTTCACTGCCAGAAAGCTGTAGTACAGGCAGCCCCATCTGAACTTGCTTGGCTTTGAAAGCTATGTTTGCTATCAGGAGAGAGAGAGTCTCTCTCTCTCTCTCTCTCTCTCTCTCCCCCCTCTCTCTCTCTCTCTCTCTCTCTCACACACACACACAGAGAGAGAGATCATTACTACTCCTGCAGCATGTTGACTCAGGACTGAGTCCCACTGAGTAGACTGAGTGGGGTGGGGCTTGCTGGCTGGTAATTGTTTAGGGATTGCAGCCTTTCAGCCCAATCCTATACTATTATATGTACTCAAAAGTAAGGTGAGTTGAGTAATCTGGGGCTTACTTCCCAGGTGCATGAAATGGCAGCTGAAATCTGCCTGTTACTCCATCCTCCACTTCTGCCCTGAGTGCCTGTGTGTTTTGAAGGCTTCCTCAGGAGGTTTATGGTAATCCAAAATGGCCATCCGTGGGGGGTTTCCTCCCTCCCAGGAGAGTGAGCAGGCCAAGTTCCTTCTGGCTTCTGAACACAGCTTTCAACTAAAAATCAATTTGGATGACCAGAACAATATTTTCCATGTGCCGGCCTCCGTAGGATATAATTCTGAACACGTGGAACATCCTGTCTTGTGGAAAGGAAACTGTTATAATGAAGAGGGCTAAGCAACTTCTCTCTTTAAAAAAATACCCTCCTTGCAGACTTCTCCATTCATTTTTAAAGCAAACAATTGAAGCTCAGTTTAAATATGAAGCTGTATTTAAAAGCAGAAACATCTACATGTAGAAACAACTAGTGCGCCAGAGCCACATGCCACAGACTGGATTTCTGGCGTACTCCTTTTGCTCACACAGTCACCAGAGACAACGCACCTGGTTGGGGCTGAAAACCTGGCAGAAGGTTCTGTAGATGCCAAGTGCTCAGTCCCAGCCAGGTAGGTTGTCAAATTACTGGGTTTTTAATACACACACACACACACACACACACACACACACACACACACCTGGTGTCATGCTTAAACCAGGGCTGAGGAGGAGCTGATTCTGCCATAGGCCAACACCCACCACACCCAACTTGGCGACTCATCTGACCAAGATTTGAAGCCAAAGTTTAACTGAAGTTGCAAATCCTAGTCAAATGGAAACCCTGGCTAGCCTTTGTCATAGCTCATATCAGTAGATAAGGTAGGAGTGAGGAAACCACTCCCTATGGGGGAGCAGAAAAAGAGAAGCCCATAGCTTAATGGCAGACACCCCTGGTTTTTGCATGTAGAAGTTTGGTGATCTGGTGACACCCCCCCCCCCGGGTTTTGAACTAAAACTCCCATCAACTCCAGCCAGCTGGGCACCAGACTGGCAAAGCCTGCTTTAAAGGATCCTTGCCTGAGACCCTGACAAGCTGTTGCCAGTCAAAGACAGCAGTACTGGACGAGATCAGGAGCAGGCAGGCTTTAGGATCCACTTTCATTTTTTTACCAAACCCCCAAGACCAGCCAATTGGAGTCAGTTACAAGAGGCATCCTTTTGGAATTAGCCACCTGGTTCTGCAATCAGAAGGAAGGAATGGTGATGGCATAAGGCATCTCCTCGACTGTCCTCCACTGTGGTTTTTCTGGTGGTGCCAAGAATCCCCCTGTGCCTTGTTGCTACGAAACTCCTCGGAGATATCTGGAGTATTTTGGACAGCACTTTAGCATCCTGCTGTCCCTAAGCCCCACCTATCCTAGAATGACTCTGGAATATGGAGTGTTCAACTCAAGGCGATTCTCTGGTTTGACATTCCCTGTGATTCAGCCAGTATTCTTCCTAGTTTTCTCTAGCCCAGCAAGTCCTGCTCCTTCCCCCTTCCTGTTTTCTCAGGGGGCGGGGCACAATTTTTCCATTCCATTTGCATTATAACACAAGCATGTTCAGAGCCAATTTAAAACCTCTTTGCTCTTTCCCAAATAGAAGGAAGTAAAGCCCCCTTCTCCCACCGAACACACCTAGAGTTGCACAGAGGCCACAATTCTGTTTGCTGATATCTTGAACAAGCATACTTTTCAGAATTCATGCAAGTTCTCTAAGCCTTCCCTGCAAACATAGACCAATGTAGAGATGGTAATAATATTGGTCTACCTTGCAGAACTCTTGTGAGGATTGGTGAGATAAGGCATGTGAAATGATTTGAATGCCAGCAAATGCTAAGTGTCATTAAGCCCACAATCCTAAAAACCTAAGCAGCTTTGTACTGAATCAGACCCTTAGTCCATCTACCTCACACTAACTGGCAACAGTTCTCCGGGGTTTCAGACAATAGAAAGCTATACCTGGCGGTGCCAGGGATTGAAACTGGGGCCATCTGCATGCAAAGCCACTGAGCTCCAGCCCTTCCAGACTGAGGAGTAATATCCATCAGACACAACAGGATTTGCTTCTGAATAAGATTGCCTAAGATTGCACTGCATTTCTCCAATAATGGTTTCCAGAAACGTAGACAAGCACCTTTCATTCTCATGTCCTCCCATTTCATTTGCTTTGTTATGGTGGCCTTTTTGCAATCTCTGTTGGTGGGAGTCTGTCTTGTTTTTGCATATCTGGCTCTTGCTAGGTAGCCTGCTAAACAATTAATGCTGGGAATCTGTAGCAGGCTCAGTCCCTGGTAACTACTTCCTACAGTGCTATTGTGACAGCTGGCTCAATTCTTTAGATGGTTTAAAGCCAGGAAATGTTGCTGTAGTATCACTCTGAGCCAAAGCATCTGTCCCTGGGAGCACAACACCTTCCACCTTGGAAGTGCTGTGAATCTTTGGCCACCAGGTGGCACTTGTGCACCTTTTCTGGAAAGTCTCCATTCACTTCCACCCTCCCCCTTTTCTGCCCCCAAACCTCTCGCCCATTCCTGCCCCAGGGCATTTTGTCTTTGTACAAAGAGAAGAGAGAGGCTGGGGCAGTTCAAGCAGAACAGGCCTGGGACAAAGCCGCCTTAGTCCACCACAGCACAGGAACAAGGCCAAGTGACCCCTCCTTGCTAGCCAAGCAAGAGTCATGTGGGTCAGAGGGCTGCACATTGGGAACTGCATGCGAGATCCGGCTGCATTCAATACCAAGTTCTCTCATCTCGTGTCAGAGCTATTCCACTTCAGGCAGCAAGGAAGGGCTCACAGGACAGGACTGTATCTCAGTGTGCAAAAATGGTTAATATATTTACTTGGTTAATAAATTCCACTACAATACTGATACAAAAACATCTAGATAGCTCGTACGCCCATGAAAACAAGCTAAGGCATAACCCTGACATGCTAGATTTATTGATGCAGGGATTTGAGGTGTTTGTGAAAGAGCATCCTTCACCTTGACCTCTGCTACAGTCCAGAGCTTGCCTGCCTCTTCAGGGCCACGCACTGGGGAAATATTTGGGTCCTCTTATGCAGAGAGGCAAAGAAAAGCAGATCACATAGCACGATCCCAGAAGTGTTTACTCCGCTGTAAGATTTTGTGGGCCTTGCAAAAAAAGTATGTGAGGAACTGTGTCTGCATGCAAACTGATCATGGACATGCTTGTTGTTGTTGTTGTTGTTTAGTCGTGTCCGACTTCGTGATCCATTGGACCCCGTGGACACGCGTACTCAGTAGCAAATCCCACGGCTTGGAACTAGAGATGGACTCACTCCCGAGGAATTCTAGGAAATGAATTCCACTGGTTTTACAATTCCACTTGTTACAATCAAGCTGGATATATATATTATTGATTTTTAAAAATTAATAAGGGGAGAGGTTTACTTCCAAACTAACAGTGTAAAAGGGGTGGAGGTCTCCACATATAACTTTGGCGAGGAATTTCGCAGCGCGATCCGCAGCGCATTTCATCCGCAGGAAGTCCCGCAGATCTCGGGGATGCTGGTTGGGCTTGAGCGGTTCTTCAGGCGCTGAAGATGCGGCCTTGAAAGGACTGCGGCTTACTTGTGAGTAAGTGCCCGCGCAGCCCACTGCAGGGCAGGGCGCGGCTCCGCGCCGAGACGCGGCGTCTCCTGGCGGCGGCGCAGGTGGGCGCTGGCGGGGCCGCGAAGGCGGACTTCCGGAGGCGGCGAGGCGGGAGGAGCCGGGGTGGGCGCCGCCTTGCCTCCTGGCCCTGCGCCGCGCTGCTTGCCGGTCGGCCTCGGCCCGCTTCCCCTTCTGGCAGCCTCGCCTCCTCGCTCGTCTCTCCTGCGGCGCCCATGGCGGCGGGGCTCAGCTCGCTGGAGGCCGTGCGCCGCAAGATCCGCAGCCTGCAGGAGCAGGCGGACGGCGCCGAGGAAAGGGCCGGCCGGCTCCAGCGGGAGCTCGACGAGGAGCGGGCGCTGCGCGAACAGGTAGCCATCCTCCGAGCATCGCGCCGGGCGCCGCAGTCCCAAGGGCGGCGGCCGCCCTTCCTGCGCCTTTGCGCCTCGGGAGCCCCGACCCAGCTCGCCTGGGAACCGGGAGGACGCGGAGCGCGAAAAGGGGGTCTTTTCTCTTTCCAGCCAGGAGGGTCTTGGGGAGCCCCGCTTGGAGTCGGCAGCTCCTCGGTGGCCCTTCCATCCCGGAGACGAGAGGGAGCCCCGTCTCCTTCCTCGGCGGACCGCTCCCCGCCGCGGGCCTCGTGCCCTGCGCGCTTTGCAAAGCGCGCCCCAAAACCTTCCTCGGGAGACAAAGGGGGCTGCCGGGGCTGCCGCGATGGCCTCGCCTCGGCGAACAAAGGCGGCGCTTTTGGGAAGTTCCCCGCGAGAAGCGAGCGGGCCGTTGCAAGGGGAGCCTGGCGCGGCGCGGCTTCGACCGAGGCCGAGGAGAGCCTTGCAGGAGTCGCTTTGGGCTCGGAGAGGAGGTGTAGCTAGAGTGAATTACCCTTTAGGATTGCTTTGCGCGGGGTGGCGCAAGGGGCAAGTCTGCACCACATGCCCCTGAAAATCTGAAATCGGGGCAGCGCAAAACCCACCTTTACACCTTTGGGATGAAGAGGGCGGGGCTCTGGGCACAGCGAGGGGGTTCTACGTGTTTACTTTTTTAAACGGAGTAAAATCCATGCAAAACAGCATGGTTTGAAGGACATGCATTAATGTGCACACTTTGATTCCGGTTTATCCGGCCTTCCTTGTAAGCAGCAGAAATTGGCATGCCAGCCTCATAGCCTACCCAGAAATTTGCCTGATGCCAAGTGGGACCATTGGAGCATCCTGGCCTCAGTATTGGCTACAAGGGCTCTCCAGGGATTTGTGCAGGAGGTTTTCCCAGCTCTGCCTGGGCCTCCTAAGGATCGAACTTGGAACCATGTGCCTCCTAAGAAGGAGCTGTTCTGCCATTTCCTCCTCTGAGCTAGGGCCCTTCCCTAACTTGTGGGGGGAGGGTAGGTGAGGCTCAGAGACGTAGTTAAACCAGAAAGCTTTAAAGCTAAGCAGAGACTTGAATTCCTCCCCAACTTAAAACCCAGTGTCCTGTCCTCTGCACCATATTAACTTTTCTCTTTAAAGTGTTGGGGGATTTGCTCCCATGGGTGTAGCCAGGGGGTGGGGGGCCTGCACCCCCCAATCAAATAACTAACTGATCAATTCCATTGCAGATATCTTGGTTCTGCCCCTGCAACAAAAGTCTGCCCCCGCTAAAGTAATTCCTGGCTACACCCAGATGCCGCTTAGAATCATAGAACGGGTTGTGGGTTTCAGCCCCACGTTGGCCAAAAGATTCCTGCATTGCAGAGGGTTAGACTCTCGATGACCCTTGGGGTCCTAGATGACCCACTCTGATTCATAGACTTCGAGAGGCATCCAGTCCAACCCCCTACAATGCAGGGCCCACAGCTAAAGAATCACTGATATAGGTGGCCCCCCATCCCCAATGAAGGAGAGACCACCCCCTCTGTGCACATCTTGCACTGCACCCAGCCCTGAGAGGCAGCTGAACATTCATTTTGGCATGTTCCCAATACAGGGTCACAGTATTAGGTGCAAACAACATTGTGTGTTATGCCTGTGCAAATTTGTTGACCAGAGGAGGGGTGGGGACCCTTTGGCCCTCCTTAAGGTGTTGGATTCCATTCCCCCATCAGCTGCAGTCGTCAGCAAGGTCAGGGATGATGGGAGTTGTAGTTGGGCAACATTTGGAGGATGTTCCGCACCCTGGACTAGAGTTCTTTCTCAACGAACATCAGAAGAGTCCTGCTGCTGGATCAGATCAAAGAGCATAAGAATAGCTTTGATGGATCTGGCCAAAGACCCTTCTGGGTCTGCATCTGTTTCTCACAGTGGCCCATTGGATGGCCGCCGCCTCCTACAGAATGGAAACATCATCTGTCCTACCACTTCTCTTAGTAGACTAGCAAAAAATAGCAATAGTAATAAAAGCCTTCTGCAGAGCAGATTGGGGCATGAGGGGTGCTGGTTATGGAAAAACATTTCCCTCCCTCCCTTCTCCATGGCCAATGTGGGAATGAAGTGGGCTGATGGGGGAGGGCCAGACCATTCATGCACCCCCATGGCATTCCTTGTTGCCTGCCAGGGGAGTTGCTCAGCCAAGCTTTGGCCCTCCAGATGTTGCAAGAATACTGCTCTCCACCTCTCCTGAACCCTGGCCATGCTGGCTGCCAGCTTTGCTGGGTGATGGGAGCCCTGGCAACATCTGGGGGTCATTGCTCCTGCCCTGACTCTTCTCATTTGGGAGAATATGCTCCCACCTTTTGTTGTGTAAGGAATGGCTTTGCTACTCAACACCACAGCTCCCTGTGGCAGATAATTCTGCAGGTTAACAGTGTACTTAAAATGACAAAACTCTCCCGCAACCACCCAGTTTCTTTGGATTGTGACTCCTGCCCTTTGGTATTTGCTGAAAGACAATCTCCCTTGTCACTTTCTGCATATGCCACCCATGAGAGAGCCCTTCTGGGCCAGCCTTTAAAGGCTTCTCTAGCTCATCATCCTGTTTCCTGTGGTAGCCAACTTCCTGGGGGTCCACAAAGGAGGTAGCACTCTGGTGCTGTTGCTCCCCAGAAAGTAGCATTCAAAGACACATTGCCGCTAAACATGGAGATTCCACTTAGCCATCATTACTATTGAAAAAGACCCCTATTTGTGCACTTTCCTGCCCTGCTTTTGGTGCAACTTTCTCTTCATCCAGGTTGTTAGTGTGTGGTTGTGCTGTCTGGGCTGCAAATTCTCAAGCATGCTGTCTGAGATTCACCCACAAAAGAACTCTGCCTTGAGCAGGTGCAGCTGGTGACTCAGACATCATGGACGCCTGGGTGATGGGCAACTTCCCTGAGCATTGCTAGCCAGTTTCACTCAAGCTGTGATCCTGTGTTCATTTACATGGGAATAATCTCCCTTGACTTATAAATAAATATGCATATTGATGTTGGTACCATTTTTTTAAAAGAAAAACCAGTGTGAACATCTTTGAATCTGGTTTCCTTTGCTACAAGGCTGAGTTTCACATGGCTGCTATGCACAGGGTTGCCATACAGGTGTTCAGATCAGGACTTGTTTTGTTTTGTTCTGTTTTTTTAAGACACAAGCTGAAAAAAAAAGTGGCACCTGCAACAAAATGTTCAGGCTGCCAGCAGCTCCCTCCCACCTCCATTTCAAGCACTGCGATGCCACTTCTAAAATCATCACTTCTTTCAAAGGATCCCGGGAACTTGTAGTTTGTTAAGGCTACTGAGAAGTATTAAAGGTAAAGGGACCCCTGACCATTAGGTCCAGTCGTGACCGACTCTGGGGTTGCAGTGCTCATCTCGCTTTACTGGCCGAGGGAGCCGGGGTACAGCTTCCGGGTCATGTGGCCAGCATGACTGAGCCGCTTCTGGCAAACCAGAGCAGCGCACGGAAACGCCGTTTACCTTCCCGCTGGAGCGGTGCCTATTTATCTACTTGCACTTTGAGGTGCTTTTGAACTGCTAGGTTGGCAGGAGCAGGGACCGAGCAACAGGAGCTCACCCCGTTGTGGGGATTCGAACCGCCAACCTTCTGATCGGCAAGTCCTAGGCTCTGTGGTTTAACCCACAGCACCACCCATGTCCCTCTACTGAGAGGTGTTAGGAGAGCCCCATTCCCCTCGCAAAGCTACAGTTCCTGGAGTGGTTTAACAATCCCTCTTCTCGGGGAACTCTGGGAGCTGTAGTTCTCTTGAGGGGAATGGGGGCCTGCTCACAACTCTCAGCACCCTTAACAAACTACAGCTCCCATGGTTCTTTGGGGAAGCCATGGCCATGAAAAGGGATGCTTTAAGTGCATAGTGCAGGTGGGGCCTTTATTGCTGTTTGCCTGCTGGGATCCTGCCCTTTTCTCTGCAGCAAACATTTAGTTGGGCAGGTGCCGAGTGGGGTGGATGCTTGACTTAATGGCAGGTGACCCACTTGTTTGCTTGATCACCATGCAAAGCAGAGGGAGGCGGGGATGAGAAGAGGAGGGGCAGGGGAAACCTGAAGCCAGGGCTGCTCCGGGATGTGGGCTCTAGATGGAGCAGGACTCCAACTCCTGCCGTCTCTGACCATTGGCCATGCTGCCTCCTGGGATTCCAGGTTTCCCCATCCGTGACTTAGATGGTTTTGCAATTCAGGCCGCAGTCCTATGCCTGGGGGCTCATCTCAGCATCTGAGAAAACGTTGCTTGTTAAGGAAGCCTTGTATGTGTATTTTACATTTTTCTTGCTTGCTTGTTTCTCCAAAGAGACTGGAGGCAGCAAATAGACAGTAGTAAAAACAGATTAAAGCAAACACAATTCCTTTTAAAAAAAAAAAAAACCCCAAACACATGTCCAGATCAACCCATTTAACAAATTCCAACAGCATGAAAATAATGTAGAAGCCATCCTTGGGTGGGTGGGGGGTGGGGATATATAATCAACCCAAGGACTTTTAAAGCCAAGGTCGTTTAAGCAAGTCCACAAAAGTTGATAGTCTGTAAAAATGTTGTCTAGCCTGCTGCAGAATGGGAGTGCAGGGCTGGAGAGCAGGCAAGCTCTTAGAGGCCAGGCTGTAAGAAATGGCCAGTGTATTGTGCAAGTTCCAAATCCTGTGAGGATACTCCTTTAACACACAGAGATCAGGTAACCAGCAGAGTTGTTGAAGGGGAGTCTCTGCAGGGTGGAGGGTGCCCTTCCCTTCCCATTCACTTCAGAATGGCGACTGGAGGGGGAGGGAAATAGTTGCTGTCAAGCCCGGCAGCAATCATTAATCCCTGGTCTTCTCATAGTGAAACTATGAGCAAACACAGACCAGAAACTTGTGTTTATCGGCTAGCCCTGGGAGTGCCCCTCCGGTGTCATGGGTAGTTTTCTTTACCATATAAGGAAAAGCCCTGCTTTGCAGAAAGAGGGGAGAAAGGCGGGGGGGGGGAGAGCAAGGCCATAATTTTGGGACTTTCAAGGAAACTACAAGCAAACCTCGGCTGACTTTCTGCTTTGGGAACAGGAAGTGGGATACTGACCTTTAATCACTGCAGACTGCAACTGGGTTGAGATCAGTTGTGATGTAATTATTAACTGGGCTGCCTAATCGGTTTTTTCCCGCACTTGAGACCAGGGTTGTTTGCCAGTTTTCCCCTCCCCAGAGATGAAAGTACTGTAACACTGAGAGCCTCGGAAAGCACACATGGACTCTGCTTCAGCCACGCCGGCCCAGGAAGTAATTCTGTGCAGGCCCCACCCAAGTGAACAGGAGCTCAGTGCATTGAAATGTGGCGTCGCCCTTTTGACTTCCAGAAACTTGTATTTATTCCTGATCTTTTTGCACTGATGGAGCTCCTAAGCAATAGTGAGGCTTTTGCATCAAAAACCACAGCAACTGAGTTTGCAGAAGAACATGAAAATGTGGCTTAGGTTGCAGTCCTAAACCCACTTCCTAGTGAGTAAGCTCTCTTGCACACAGTGGAGTTTCCATCAAAGTTGACATGTCGCTGTGAACTTGTGGAAGTATTTAAAATTAGGTAGTCTGGTTTGCTCATATTTCATGTTAGAATAAAAATTGTAGGGAATGACATTCCTTGTAAAATAAAGCGTCCCTTGACAAGTTGTATAAAAAGTATTGAACTCTTTCCCCCTCCCGGATAGGATCATATTTGGCACGTGGGCCACCACACGTTGGGTTGGAGCTACTGACTGGTGCCCTTTCCGGCACAGAGGATCTGAGAGTGCAGGCCACTTCCCTGTGCGCTGTGGTTTTTTCTCTTGCTGACTTAGCTGAGGATTCAGCATCAGCCCAGCCCTGGAGAATCAGCCAGGAGTCTGAGCTCTCTCTTTGGGTCCTGTCCAGGACTCCCAGAAACTCCCATGGCCTGCTTATGCCCTGCAGAGACCCCAAAGCTTTTCATGGGGGAAATGCAATTCCGTCCTTACTCCATGATTTGGGCAAAAAGTCTGGAAGTATGTCAGGCTGGTGCAAAGGAGAAGACAGCTCTCTGCCCCAAGATGTTTGCAATCTGGAATGATGGTAGCCAACATGGTGCCTTCTAGAAGTTGGTGGATCCCCAACTCCTGTCTGCCCCAGCCAGCATGACCGGTCATTGAGGATGGTGGGAGTTGGGGATCCAAGAACATACAGAGGGTGCTGTGCTGGCCACTTTTGATCTAAATTTTGGAAGCAGGAGGAGTTGCATCCAGGGCAGCACACCTGTAAAGGGCAGTTGCTGGGCCTCGTCTCCCCACCCTTCGTGTTCTTGCCCTTGATCTAGAAGACCCACCCTTCATGTTTTAACTCTAAAAGATGGGGGGGTCCATTTCCTTTGACTGTCTATAAGTGAAAGTGGCTCTTGATCCCTCAGTGAGTGAAGGATCAGACTGCCTGAGGTGTATCATGATGTAACTCGCATGAAAAGGAAAGAGTTGAGAAATATTCTAACAGATTAGGCAAGTGGTGATGGGGACACACATGGCCACAGTCTGTTTTTTTAAAGAATCCCCTACTTGAAGAATTGGTTGCTTATTCTCTGCTAACCCCTCAAAACACCACTTTCCCCTATTTTGTTTCCGTCTGCTTCTCCCCAGCCTGGCACCCTCCAGATGTTTCAGACTTACAGCTCTGGGGGTTGTAGTCCAAAACACCTGAAGGACGCTGGGGGGGGGGCCTGGCTGAGGTCTCCTTTCCTCTTCACAGTGTGCTTCCCAACCACCTCTTGGGCTCCCTCAAAAGTCACGGTGTTTTCCTTTCTCCCCAGGCTGAGAGCGATGTGGCTTCTCTGAACAGGCGTATCCAACTGGTAGAGGAAGAGTTGGATCGTGCCCAGGAGCGCCTGGCAACAGCCTTGCAGAAACTGGAGGAGGCTGAGAAGGCGGCAGATGAGAGCGAAAGGTGGGGATAGCCCTCCAACTGTTGTCCGATCTCAAAAAAACCACACCTCAGTTGGAGGCAGGAGCATAGCAGCTGCTGTGGCCTGGCCTGCCTTTTAGCCTCGGCTGTGTTCGGCCATGTACCCTAATGCACAGCATATCTTGGCAAGAGGGCACATAGGGAGGGGCACCTGAATGGCACCTTCACACATCCATATCCTCCCAGAGTTCCCTGAGAAGAGGGATTGTTAAACCATTCTGGGAACTGTAGCTCTCTGAGGGGAATAGGGATCTCCAAAGTGCTCTCAGAACCCTTAACAAACTACAGCTCCCAGAATTCTTTGGGGGGAGGCCATGACCTTTTAAAGTGGTATCATTGTGCTTCAACTGCATGGTGTGAATGTGGACACAAGCATACATACATGCACACACACTCCGACATGGGGCCCAGTCCACCAGGGTATTATTTTATTAAATTTCTCCAAATTTATACAGTTAACCCCGCCTTTGTGTGCATTTGAGGCATGCATGACCACTGACCCGCACACCATTTTCAGCCCCAGAAGGGCATGGGGCTGGCTTACACAGTCCTCTTGATGCATACAGTGCCTCAGAATGCCACCCCTGTGCAAATGGGAATTCCCTGAACACTGGCTTAAAAAAAAAAAGCAAACTAGCAAATAGCCTGTTGTTGTAAGTAGCTGTGTGTTTTGAAGGGAAGTTTGTGCCCTTTTACACCCCTGCAAAGTATTTGTGAGCAGAGGCTGAACCAGTCGCTGCCAAGCATGGAAGGGTGGCACCGAGTTATTCTTTCCCATACGAGTGAGTGGCAGCCATACGTGTACTAGATAGCTGGACTATCTTGAAGTTTAATTTTGGTACCCAAAAGCGCAATGAGCTAGAGGGGGAAACAAAATTTCAGCCCACCAGTGAGGAAGGCACTTGTGGGAAGTCCTTAATAGTGTTTTAAAATTGTGGAAACTTCCCTAGCCAGAGAGATGGCTGCAGAAGATTTCCAGTGGGTTGGAGGCAGGTGCTTTATACCATAGGACTATCCAGGGAAGCATAAATTAGGCAAAATCAGAGAGGCTATGCTGATTTGCTTACAGGTCACAGAAATAACTTTTTTGGGGGGTGAGGGGGAGCAGAATTGTTGAGACACAACTGGGCCTTCAATAGCAAGCTCTTTTCCAACCCTTGTAATTTCTGCCTTCCAGAGGAATGAAGGTCATTGAGAGCAGAGCCCTGAAGGATGAGGAGAAGATGGAGATCCAGGAGATCCAACTCAAGGAGGCCAAACACATTGCTGAGGACGCTGACCGCAAGTATGAAGAGGTGGGTACCTGAGCGCAGCCGGGGGCCCTTGGGAGGTTATTCGGTTTGGCTGCTGTTTCCAAGGAGGACCAGTGAGGAGGGAGACCTGAGATGCTCTGCAGAAGGCATGGGGTGGCAGGGTGACCCACTGAGAGACCGCGAGGATCTGAGCAGAGAAGCTTTGTGGAGGAAGCCCACAAGAGCGGGGCGGAAAGTGATGCCTTTTGCCTAGCAAGCGTTTGAGAGAGTGTGCTGAAATTTCACAAGGGCAGGATCGCTGGGAGTTGTACACCACCTCCTGAAGCTGGGGACTTGACCTTGGCTTCCTGCCTTCTGAAATGGTCTCCCTCTCCACCTCCCTGTCTCAAGTACGGGCAGCACAGTTACTTGGGGCAACCTTCCCTGACCTGTTGCCCTCCAGATGTTGTTGGGAGATGATTCTCCATTTTGCTTCTGGACCCTGAGCCTCCCCCCTCCTCCTGCTTCCCCCATTGCTATAGGTGGCTCGTAAGCTGGTGATCATTGAGAGCGACCTGGAGCGTGCGGAGGAGCGGGCTGAATTGTCAGAAAGGTAGGGGCCACCTCCTGGCCGATTAAAAAAGGGCTCTGGGGTCCGTGTGGCAAGTGTGATTTATGTCGCAGTACATGAGTGTCTGGTGCGGGACGGTGACTGGCTATCTTCCAGCGGCAGCTGCGGGGGTCTGCTGCATGCCTTGGCACGCCTGAGTGTGTGTGTGCGTGTCGTTGCGCCTGCGTACGTCTGTGCGCTTCCGTGGTGTCTGAATCGTTTCCTCTGGGGGCCTCTCTTATTTGGTCTGGGTCACTGCATGCTTTTTTACTCGCACACGGATTGTTTTGTGAATGGCTCTTGTGCATTTTCATGTGTTCACTAACAGCCAAGCCCGACAGCTGGAGGAACAGTTAAGGATAATGGATCAAACGTTGAAAGCATTAATGGCTGCTGAGGAGAAGGTACTGGAGACAACATACCTCTGTATCTGTGAACCGAATGATCAGGTTTTTTTAGCTGCCACCCAAATCTCCCGGCTACCCTGACCTTCTAGTTAGATGCCTCTTAGCAGTAGTGGCTGGATCTCCCCTTTATCCTTCTCCTTCCTCTCCTGTGTTTGCTCTCTCTCGTCTCTGGTGTGGATGCCAGCGTGTGTGTGCACAGGTGTGTGATTAACCTTTTTTGTAGCTGATCGAGCCCCAAGAAGAAGCTGAACCTCCTGGGTTGGTTGAAGAGTTTTGGATAAGTCGGCCCTCAGGCGTTTTGGGCTACAGCTGCCGCTTGGGCTGTTGGGATCTGTAGTCCAAAACATCTGGCGTTGGCAGAATAAATAATTCTGAATCAACCTGGCTATTTTAAAACCCACAGTTGTGCTTGTACAAGTCACATCTGCATTGGCCCCTGAGTGCAGAAAGAGAATTCCATGGAAAATCCAGACGGAAGATTGTTGCAGGTCTGCAGACAGTTCGAAAATTGCCATTTTGGCCCTGCTGAAATGTGGCAGCGTTCATTTGGGGGCCTTTCCACCAGGGACTCTTGGCTCACCCAACCCAGAGCACGTGTGTGATGCCCCAGTAGCATAGCAGATTTGTGGACAATATTTTGGAGTCCTTCAAAGCAACTTTGGGTTCTGCAATTAATTTATCTCTTTGATCTCAAGTGGGTTCAGCTTCTTTCAAGGCCCTTTCTTAAACTCTGAGATTCAGTTTTCATTTTTCTCTATCTTTTCTTCCCTCTCTTTCCCTCCCCCCTCCCCCAATGACTGTTCTTCCTCTTGGCCCCTTTCCTCCCTCCATTCCAAAATAATAGCAAATGTGCTGAACTTGAAGAGGAGTTGAAAACTGTGACCAACAACCTGAGGTCGCTGGAAGCTCAGGCAGAAAAGGTATGGTCTAGCTGCGAAAGGTGCAAATGTTACATGATGGGCTTTCCAAGCCACTTGTCAGAATGTTTATTCTGAAGTAAGTCCTGTTGCCTCCAGTTTGGAATTTACTTCCCGAGTACTCTTTTTTAATATTTTACTCTCCACTTATTTCTGATGCTTCTAATGCCACGTTCACACCATACAATTAAAAGTACTAGGGTACTACTTTAAACAGTTGTGGCTTCCCTCAGAGAAATCTGGGGGCTGCAGTTTGTTAAAGGTGCTGAGAGTAGTTAGGAGAGACCCCTGTTTCCCTCCTGAAACTACAATTCCTTGAGTGGCTTAATAATCCCTCTTCACAGTAAAACAGAACTGTAAAAGCATTCTGTAGATCAATAAAATAATAAAATAGTATAATAACAGTTTTGTTTAGGGTTGCAAAGTGGATTTCTTATTACTATTCTAAAGAGAGAGAGAGCAAAACTCGGCATCAACAGTCACTTGTTGCCAGATGAAAGGGTCTTTGACCCTTTAACTGGATTTCTGAGAATCTGCAATGGATGCTTTCAAGAGCAGACTGTGACTTCAGTGTGAAATGTGGATTGTAGCATTATGAAGCTGAACAACGAACCCAATAGGCTATCTTTTAATCATCCTGTGTCAGGAGTTCTGTGTTGTAGTGCAAACATCTTTCCATATTCCCGCCCTCCCGGGCATGAGAGAGATTGTGCAGTCCTGCAGAAACAGCTGGTTTGAGCCAGAGCTATAAGCCAGGGTGGGGAGCCAGTGACCCAGGCAGTGTGGCTAATGGTCAGTGGTGGTGGTGGGATTTGGGAGCCCAGCAATATTTGAAGGGCCATTCCTGTTATAAGCTTTCCCACTGTTAATGCATTTAGCTTACAACAGGCTATTGCTTGGGCTTGCACAATGAAATCTCAACACTTACTCCTGGCATTGCAGTTTTGCTGGTTTCCTCTCATGCAGTTATTTTTAGTGGTCTTTCAACTTGTGATTGTAAAGATATTGGACGTTGCCACCTCAGTGCTGCCCATGTCTGCTCAGTTGACCTTCCTTTGGTCTGCTTAATCTACAGTACTCGCAGAAGGAAGACAAGTATGAAGAGGAGATCAAGGTCCTTACTGACAAACTGAAAGAGGTAAAAATGCCGCTGTGTCCTTGCGACAGAAGCCAACCCTCTTCTTTTCCCTGCAGCTTTTAAGAGATTTTGGCCAAACACCATGAAGTGGAGGGCACGAGAGCTTTGCTCTGCTCTTGGGAAACTTCCATTCTGATCAGAAAATGTCCTTTGTGGTCTCCATGTACTAAAAAACAGAGGGCTGCATCCAATTTTAGGCCATTGATTTTGGGTCCATAAATTTTAATAGTTCTGCTCTGAGCATAACGTAATTGGATGTCACCTATAAATATAATTGTTGCCCTGGGCTCCTTTGGTAGGAAGGGCAAGATACAACATGAATAAATAAAAATAATTGAAATGCTATATTGTTGTATTTGGAGCTGGTTTCCCACTCTGTTTTGGAAGATTCTGCTGCTGCTGCCGCCACCCAGCCTCTTTGCACAATGCAGAAGCTTTCCTGTACCTTCCTTGTGCTTTTTGACCATTGCCTTTGTGTGTTTTCTTGGCCTGCAGGCTGAGACCCGAGCTGAGTTTGCAGAGAGGTCGGTAACTAAGCTGGAGAAGAGCATTGATGACTTAGAAGGTACGTTTATTTATTTGTATGCCTTGCTAACCTAGAAGGCTGAGACAGCAAACTCCATCTTTGAAGTAGGCACTTACAGTGGACAATTGCTAATTTTTGGTCAATACTGGTAAACATCTGCTATGGATAAGTGCCAGGCAGCAGAGGTTGAGAGACCTCCCTAGCATCACTGCGTCTGGAACGGAAGTGACCACTAGGCAAGGGAGGAAGATTGCTGGCTGAACAGGAGGGGACGCAGGTGGCGCTGTGGTCTAAACCACTGAGCCTCTCAGGCTTGCTGATCGGAAGGTCAGCAGTTTGAATCCCCGTGATGGGGTTAGCTCCTGTTGCTCTGTCCCAGCTCCCGCCATCCTAGCAGTTCAAAAGCACACCGGCGCGTGTAAATAAATAGGTACTGCTGTGGCAGGAAGGTAAATGGCGTTTCCATGCGCTCTGGCTTCTGTCACAGAGTCCCGTTGCACCAGAAGTGGTTCAGTCAGGCTGGCCACATGATCTGGGAAAACTCTGCGGACAGACACCAGCTCCCTTGGCCTGAAAGTGAGATGAGCACCGCACCCCATAGTCCGATTTGACAGGACTTAACCTTTACCTTTAACGCATGAACAGGGCAGATAAATAACAATTGACTGAAAATGGGGCTTCAGAATGTTTGATAACTGGCTTTAGACAGAGAAGGTTTTACTTTTGCATCTTTCTCTTTTGTCTCTGTCCTTTTGGTGTCTCGAGACTTCATTCTCTTGAGTATTGAACTCCACCTCCTCCTCCTCCTGGTCCTTGTGGAATATTCCACTGTGAAAAATGAGCAAGTCAGATAGGAAATGCTATGAGTTCCTTAAGATTACTGGCTGAAAATGTCAGCCAAGGGACACATTGCAGTTGCTCCCATTAGGAATGTTGCAAGTTGACATAGTTTTCTGATGGAGATGATGAATGAAGGTCAAGACAGCCATTTGGTGGCACCTACTGACTCCACTGTCAGCGACATTTGAAGCCTTGCTTGTGTGTTAATGGGGAGCATCTGTTTAGCAGTTACATGCACCCTTTGCTTCCAAGGTCTTCACAAGTCCTTGGAATTTTCTTCTGTGTTGGTTGGACACTTGGGGAAATGGAAGTAGTTGCTGGAGAGCCTTCCCTCAAGTCTTCCTGTTCTTGTTGGGGTGTGAGGCCTGACCCTGCTCTCATTCTGTAGGGAACTGCTGCGTGGGAAGGGGTTGTCTGCTGTTACACTGGAAGAATGTTTTGGACTTGGACTTTGCCAGCTTGTGTGTTCTGGTGCTTCTGGCCTACATCCCCGGGGGAAAGGAGGAGTTTGGTTTCAGAGCCCCTTGGGCCTCAGCGCTATTCTTTCTGCTGAGCCAATCTGCTTTCTGACCCTGTGACAGTGGCACCAGGTCCAAGAGTTCAAGCCCCTTGATGCAATGACAGTATCGGAGGGAGCAGTAGGAGAGATAAGGACTTTGACAAGTCCTGGAGAAAAATGTTCCCTCTGGTGAAATGCTGGTGCCCCAGTGTGTTTCTGGCCTTCCTTGGGGGGGCTGTGCAACTTCTGCTTCAAGCTGCGTCTAGGCCACAGGCATCTCCAACCTGGTGCCCTCCAGATGTTTTGGACTACAACTCTTAACACACACCACCAAGCCAGCACAGTTGCATCATGCTGGAGCTGATATTGTAGTCCAAGCATCTGGAGGGCACTGGCTTGGAGAAGGCTGGTCTAAACTGTACAGCTTTTGGCTGCAGAGATGGAACAGCTCAAATGCATGTAGAAAAGTGGGAACAAGTTTTATCCAGGTTTAATGGAAAGCTAGCATCTAGGAGAGTTTTTGCAGTATCACTTTGATGTTTGCTTCCCACCATTTGCTTGCTGTTTTGTTATTATTTCTACCCACATCTAGCAACTCCACTGCTTGAATTCTTTTTGAACCCATTTGACTCATCTGTTTTCTTTTGCTTTCTCTCACACCTCTCCTGTGCCACACGCTGCCGCCTTCCACACACCTCCATCTCTCCCCTCCTGGCTGCCATGACTTCCGGACGGTGTTTTGCTTCCACATCACCCTTGGTCACTGCCTCCTCCTCCTCCTCCCACTTCTTCTGCCTTCCCCTTGGTGACTCTCAGATGAGTTGTATGCTCAGAAACTCAAGTACAAGGCCATCAGCGAGGAGCTGGATCACGCTCTCAACGACATGACTTCCATGTAATTGGCCTCCTGTTTCTGCCTGCCCCTCTGCCCCCGAGGCGCCTCGCTGCTGCAGCCTTGCAGGTTAAACTGGCTCACTCTTTAGTGCAGGGCTGGCCTCTCCACACCCTGGTGCTGGCATGGCTGTGGTCTGATGGAAGCATCTGGGGGGGGGGGGAAACGTTTTAAATGAAAGTAAGCTTCCAGCCTTTAAAATCTTGGAGAGTTTGTTAAATGTCTCCTAATAATTTCCATGCCAGTTTCGTGGTTTCATCGAGCACAAGGCATTCCTAGTCAGCAATAGATTCGCTGGCAGCCAAATTCATAACACAATTATTGGCAATCAGCTGTGAGGTCCCCCAGCCACCCACTGAAATTCTTTTTGCTGGGCAACTTACCAGACTCTCTTAACGAGAGGGAAATTCAATGGTCTTTGAGTTTTTTCTATCGCAATAAAGAGTGGGCAAGTTTCATGCTTGGATTGATGAATTTATCTGACATTCCTACAAGGCTCATTTTTACCTAAGTGTGTGTCCATCCTGCTCTCTCCCTACACCCTTTTGGGAGTGTTTCTCCTTCAAGTTCTCTTCTGTTGCAGCATTTCTAAAGTCCTGTTCCCAAATTTAGTAAGTTTTTATGGTTGCATTCCTAACCTCCACTACTAGGAGATGAACTCAGTTGAAATCAGTGGAATGTACTTCCTAGTAAACATACTTCAGGTTGGATAAACTATGCAACCTGCGGGCCACCTGCTTTTAAAAACAGCCACACACTTATTGGATCCTGCTTCTCAATATTATTTTGCTTCACTATTTCGTGCATTTCTGCTATGCAAGAGGTTCAGTGTAGTTAACAGACTTTGGTGCATGTTGCTTTAAGAGAAATAAGGGCTGAACAGGAGCACTCAGGGATCTTCAATGACATTTGGGAGATTCAGGACAGACATGCCTCTGAATACCAGTTGCCCCCCCCACCCCCCCAAAAAAAATGCAGCTCAGGATGAGTTTGCAGTTTATTGCAGTCCATATATCTTATTTCTGTGGAGAGATCTTGGGGTCTTAGGATTGGTGTAATCCAGCGGCCAAAGGGAGCTGCTGCTTTCACACTCTGCCTGCTTCCCAGTGGTTGGGCATGGTCTAAAGATGGAATGCAGGTTTCTTTGAAATAATTATTCCTTAGTTAGGGAAAGGGGAAAAGGCATAGAAATTGCTTAAATAATGTACCAGCAGAGCTGAGTCTTAGAACACCCAAGTAGCCCATAAATAGTGGAAATTGCTGGGAGTTTGAGTCTGTGGGGTCGATTTGCTTTTTAATGTCTTAAGAAATGCTGAGCAGAAGTCAACTGTCCTGTACGGAGAACTCGTAACAAGAAATTTGCTAACTTATTTAAAAACAGCAAAAGGGGAAATCTCAACCTACTTTCCAAATTGCATGGCTAGCTTCTTTGCAAAATTTCAGTACTTTAAAATTTCTGCATATTGACTGAACATTGCACACTAACACAATAACCTTCTTGGCTAGAGAAAGTAGAGATTTTTTTCCAGGTCCTGCCTGAGAGAGAATTTGGAAAAGGCAGGTGAGGAAGTTGGATATGCCTGGCTTGAAATAGCAGGTGTGTGAATGAGGGTCTTCCAGCCTTCTCCACCCTGGTCTGCCCCCTGCGGTGTTTGGCTCTAGCTCCCCTTATTCCTGGCCATTGGCCATTCTGGCTGGGGCTGATGGGAGTTGGAGTCCAACACATCTGGAGAGCACCAGGTTGCTTTTGACTCAATGGTGTGTGCCAAGAGTTACTCTGAATCAAGCTGCAGAAATAGATGTATTTAACACCGTTTTTTCTATATATGTTTTGAAAGTGAATATTAATTGTGAATATTAAAAAGAAATACGTGCCAAGAGTGCTTGTGGGGGCAATTGGCCCCTTCCCTCCAACGAACCCTGCACCCCTTACACTGACGGTCATTTTCTTTGTCACCCCAGTCACTCTAAAGTGGGGGGGGGATGCAATTAAGACGCCCATGAGCTCAAAGTTCCCTCCCTCCCAGGCTGATTTGCATAAATTTGTCATGATGAGCAAGGCATGTTCTGAGTGCAGTGTTTGGAGGTACTGAAAAATGTTGGCTCTGGCAGCCCCCCACCCCGCCCCAATTTGGGAGGGCTGACGGCCCCAGCTGTGAAATGTGTCATTACAGCAGGAGCAACCCTCTGATCAAAGCCGTCTTTGTTTCTCTGACCTGTTGCCTCTCTCCTGTCTTGCTCCTCCCCCTTGTCTTGCTCCTCCTCTTCCACGCCATCCATGATGCCATTTTTTTCATTTCCTTTCTTTTATCTCTGTGCAGATAAATGTCTTTGCTTCACTCCTCCAAAGACACCTTCGTCACGCTGGACAACCCATCTTTTCCAAGCTGCTGGCTGTTTCTCAGTACACGGTCCTGTCCTTCTCGCCCAGTTTCCCTTTAACCTTTTCCTCCTAGCTCTCCCTTTGCTCGCAGGACGTGGGGTGAACACTGTCTCTTCCTCTCTCCTCCCTCTTCTGTGCCTTTTCGACTGTACAGAAACTGGCCAACCTTCAGTGTAAAATAAAAAAAGAATCCCACTGTGTAAGCTGTATCTCTTTTGCTATTTCTTTTATTTATTTCCATCATTTCAAGTATGAATAAAATAAAAAAATCTGCTTTCTCGCCATTAGGGATTTATTCTTACTTTCTATTTTAGTTTATTTTTTGCCTCTCTCTTCCACTCTCATCCCTCATCCCATTTCACAAACCTCCTGTCTTTAATCCAAGAACGCAGCCTCCGTAGTGTAACCTCCCCTTGTTGGGTGGAAAGAGTGGAGGAAGGGTCTCCTTTATAAAGCCAGTTTCCTTTTTCTTCCTTGACTTCTCCCTCCCTCTTATCCAGGTGAGACAATATAGGCTGGATTCTTAAGAACTATTTGTTTAAAGGTGTGGGCATTTGGAAGGCTGTCAGCTCAGAACTAAGCGTCTCTGCGTATGGTGAAAGTCCACTGTAGCCAGGCTTTTGTGTGTGGACACTCTCAGAACTGAGTGTTCTGAGAATCTCAGCTTCCACTTAAAAATAAACACAGTTCTAACCCTTATGATTCTGGAGGCGATCAAAGGGGTAGGTGGCAGAACCACATCCAGCAAAGGAAGATGAAAACCCAGATTGAGCAAAGAGCTGAGGCTGAGAAATCTGTTAAGTCCTCTTTAATAGGCTCCCTCCTCTCTTCCCAGCTGGTCAGTTACAAAGTGTTCATTAGAAGGTTTTTGAACATATATTTTTCACATGTCACAGGCTGAACAATTCATATTGGTTTGGACCATCGTGGATCAGTCTGTGGTTGGGGAATTGCCCAGTGTAGCTGTTGGCTGGAAACATTTGCCTGCTGGTGAAGGTGTTGGCCAGTTGGTTGCCAGGGTGGTATTTGGCTTGCAAAAACGGTTGTCTTCCTCTGAAGACCTAGGCAGGAAAGCAACTCCAAATCTCCAAGAGTGATCAAATGGAAATAAGTCATGATATGGACAGGACAATAACAAAATGTGATGATACATACAATACAATAATTGTTTCATCTGTGAAAAATGGAAATGCTCCAGAATTAACTGATGGCTAGCTGGCAAAATTCGATTTTATTTGAATCCTCATCATAAGCCATCTATGCAATGTGAAGATAAATGAGGAAAGCATAATCCTCATATGAGAAGAAACATTGCTAACATTGCAGTCCTGTGAATGTCTGCTTGGAACTAGACCCAGCTGAATTCAGTGTTGCTTACTCCCAAGAAAGTGGGTGCATGCCCATTAAACCAATTTGTAACCAAATTCTGAATAGATATGTACAGTTGTTCCTTGGATCTCGAACGCCTTGGCTCCCGAAAGATCGAAACCTGGAAGTAAGTGTTACAGTTTTCAAACGTTCTTGTGGAATCTGAACGTCTGACAGGGCTTCCAATGGGCTGCACCCAATCATAAGCCGCACTTTGGTTTTCGAACGTTTTGAAAGCCGAACGGACTTCTGGAACGGATTCTGTTTGACTTCCAAGGTACAACTGTATATTGTGTTTCATGTCAATGAAAATGGACATGTTACCAGTTTTGTTCTATTGTTATCATGACTTATTTCACTTCTGTGTCACACTTTTGGTACTGGGCTTCTATGTTTGTTTAGTTCGCTGGTTAACCATAAATGTGTTAACTGCTATTATTTTTATATACTTGAAATATGTTGAGAAAACAATGTAGGGGCAAGCCTTAGCCTCTCCATGGTCATTTATGTATTTAGCTTGTTCATCGCCTTGTATCAAAATCTCAAAGCAACATGTTACGTAAAAGAATCAGGACATACAGTTCAATGCCAATAAATTACGTATAACAATTACATTACAAATTACCAATAAATTACTTAAAGAAATATAAAAGGGCAGCTGAAGTACTGAAAGTCATCACATCAAACGTATCTCCCGGCAATATGATTCCTGTGGTCAAATTCTGTCCAGTTTATTTACCCTCATTTGCAGGGCATGTTACAAAAATGCAGTCTCATAAACATATGCATATCTTATGGAATATTTGAGGTTCTTCTGGGGATAAAAGGAGGCAGTGAAGAGCTGTCCAGAAACTTCTTTTTGAATGAGGCATCCGACACCCTGCCCTTTGTCTAGCCACTATAAAGAGACCATAAAGGGATCTTTTCATACAGGCAGGAAAGCCTCTCTCACTTGGATCTTATCATAGAGGCTTCTGGGTGCTCTCTGTTCAACAATGGAGCCGGCATGGGGTAGTGGTTAGAGTGTTGGACTTTCAGGGGTCAGCAAACTTTCAGCAGGGGGCCGGTCCACTGTCCCTCAGACCTTGTGGGGGGCCGGACTATATTTTGAAAAAATAATAATGAATGAATTCCTATGCCCCACAAATAACCCAGAAATGCATTTTAAATAAAAGGACACATTCTACTCATGTAAAAACACGCTGATTCCTGGACTGTCCGTGGGCCAGATTTAGAAGGCGATTGGGCCGCATCCAGCCCCTGGGCCTTAGTTTGACCAGGGTTCAATTTGCTGCCTCTCAGCCTAACCTCACAGGGTTGCTGTGAGGATAAAATGGAAAGAGGGAGAACCCTGTACACCATTTCGAGCTCCTTGAAGAAGGTGGGAGAAATCAGTGGGATAAAGTTCAGAGAAATGTCTCTAACGTGTGTAAAATGTGTTTGCGTTTGAAAAAGTTAGCCACAAATAAAGTCCGGCTGCAGCCTTTACATTGCCAGGGAAATGCCACAGCCTCCTAGGACATCAGGAAGCTGCTATAGGGCAAGGCTTCTGTTCAGGGCTCTGGAACAACTCAGAGGTGTGGAAAGCTGGGATGAATTATGGGGTGGAAGATTTTGGTTGACCAGTGTGGGAAAGACTATCTTCTGAATGGTGCCCCAAACCTGATACTTGGCCATCTCCTGGCCTGCCACCCTTAATGGCGCTGCCTAGCCCCAATGCGTGCTATGCCACCATCCCCCACTGCAGAAAGGAGTGGTGGTTCTCCAGTTTATGAACAGTCATCTTCTAACGTGGTTATTGGCGGTGAGCGCATTGCCCACTTTTGACGGTAGGCTGTTCTTCCTGCCATGCCTGTAACGACCAGCTGTTACTGGACTCCAGCTTCCATGTGTCCCAGCTAACTTGGCTAATGGCCAGGGCTGATGGGAGTTGTAGTCCAACAGCATCTGGGCTATCACTAACACTGGGACGTGTTTGAGCTTTTGAAGTCTGTGTTTCCATCTCAGGATTGCTCGAAACTTGTGCACTTTTCCAATGTCTTTCTGGCTACTGAGCTGTCTGCATGGGGTGATTTTTCTGGTTAATTTTTTGGTCTGTCTCTAACCTTCTGTTCCTTCTGCCTCTTCTTTTTTCTCCTGATTCGCTTGCTGACTTGCACAGACCACCTCTACCAGCAGCTTGAGCAAAACCGCCGTCTAACTAACGAACTAAAGTTGGCCCTGAACGAGGATTAAGCTTTAGTAGGAACCAACCCTTTCTAACAAATGTGCTTGTGATTCAGTTGATATTGAAATATGCAAGAGTCCTGTGCAAGTAAGAAATATTGCTTCGGTGATTGTTGGAGGTGAAACTGGCTTGACTTAGGGACATTTTAAAATTTCACCGAGTCAGTTGTGCTCTGTTTAGAACTTTTCCTTTATTGTTTGAAGACCAGCTATACGCCTGATGATAATTTTACAGAGAGGAAATCAAGCAGCCTTCCTCTTAGAGTGGAGTTTTCACTAGTAACACACAGAGGTGGGAGCAGAGGGAACTTGGAAACCTGAATCTTTTATTTAAAAGATCTCAAATCAAATGTACTCCCAGCTGCTTATTTGGAATCTGAATCCCATAAGTTTGAGTCCCGGTAAAAACAGCTTTTGTTTATGGGTTAAACTACCCACCTAAAGAAGAGGCCGTTATTGAGAACCTCAGGTCAGTTTAAAGGTACGCTTGCATCATAACAAGGTCACTGTTACTGTTTGGTTGTATGTGGTCCTGCAGTTTCTGTGCTTATGCCAGCATCACTGAAGCGTGTTTAGTGGCTGTCCTACAAAGTGTGCATGTAACAAAACTAAGAACTGTTGTAAAACTCTTTCTTTCTTTTTCTTTCTTTTTCTTTTGCGGGGAGAGGTTGGAAGGCTGCTGTAAAAATAAGTCAACTGGGGTTTTTTTCCATACAGTCAAACTGGTCCTCCCTCCCAGCTTTCCTTTTCTGGTAGTTAAATATCAAATGGGTAGAACTGCTTCTGAAGTCTTGTCATCAGCATTTTTAAGAACATGTTTGCATTTCCTCCTGGACTTTCCCTGGAACTGGCTGCCTGACATTCTTTTGTACCTTTCCCTATTACTATTTTTTAAAGAAAAATTAGAAAGCTCATTGAATTACTCTGTTGCAGCAGTGGCAGCCGTCATGTGACATAAGGTCGATGGGGGGTTTTTGGTGCCACTAGGATTAAAACAAAAAACACTCCCCAATTTTGTAGCATAACTTACTCTGTTTAGTTCCCCACCACCACCTGGTTCTTTGGTGTTATGTTTGATATGATATGAGCCAGGTGTCTTTGTGCCAAAACAAGTCCCAGTTCTTGGCTGCTGCCTCCTTTGATGATGGACCCAACAGATAACTTGCTTCTCATTTGGCAAAGGTGTTTTTGGGCTGCTGGCTGCTCTGAAGTGTGTTGCCTTTGTCACCGCCTAGTTTATGTTAATCCCAATATGTCGTGGTCATGCACCCTTCATGCTCATTTACAAATGATATTTGCCTGCGTACAATTAATATAAAACAATGACCTTTTTTTCATAACTTGACTTTTCTAATCCAAAACAGAGAAAGTGGCACATGCCAAAGAAGAGAACCTCAATATGCATCAAATGCTGGATCAAACTTTACTGGAGCTAAACAACATGTGAAAACCACCATTGCTGCGGCCACACCACTGTCAGCTTTGTTTTGATTTATTTTTTCACCTGCTTGCCATGAAACCCTGAAATGTGTCTTTATTTTATTACTGTCCCCCCATGTTGCTATACTCACAAGTCCACTTGCTAAACCCCAGGCATGGAGTCAGGGAAAACAACATATATACACATGTATATGTATATGTATGGGGTTAGGCTCCATGTGGCTGTGAATCAGCTGTGCCATATTCCTGGCCCTAATGTTGCCTCTGTTTTGTAGAATTCAGTGCTGCAAATTGTGTGCAGCCTTTGCTGGGGGGTGGGGAGGGGGCAGGTGATGGCAGAAATGTTCTCTTCCACCTGTCCAGCCAACTTAGATATTAAACAAAGATTGATGTTAGAAACTCAGGAGAGGAACAAGGAGGGGCGTGTGTGTTTGACATTCCTTGAAACTAAAGGTACTTGTGTGGTCCTTTGAATGGTATTTCTTTAATCTCAGCGGTTTGTCCAGCTCAGTAATTTGATTTCTTTGGAGATGCCTCAAGCTGCAAAGGTTTGGCCTTTGCATTTGAGAACAAAACAGGCCTGTAGGCTCCATTTTAAACTATTTAATGCCTGAGTTGAAAACGTGCAATTTACAGCTCACTACAAATGGTTAGGCAGCATTTTGGTCTGCAAAAAGTCATTCCATGGCAGCGTCTTAAGATCCGCTGCACTGGGGAACAAACCAAACATTTTTCATCAATGGATTCCAGTTGTTAACTCTGTTTTTGTCTGAAACTCAAGGGAATCAAATACATTTGTTATTTGCCACATGTTTGTTTGACACACTTTTTTTTAGCAGTTTTAAAAAAAACGTATCTGTATGTAAACATTGTATAATTGATAATAGAATAAAAGAACAAGCACTCTAGGACATTTTGTAAAAACACGCTGCCTTGTGATCTTTATTTTCCCATCTTACGGGTTTTGTGTATGCAGCTTTTCTGTTATGGTGATGGAAACGGGAGGAAGGGTGTCATCGTTCCATCACTGGCAAGACGTAGGATGGAAAATGGGGGTTCCAGCAAACTTAATCCTCAACTTCAGATCCTTTTAAAGGTTCTATCAAAAATAGGGCGGGGGGGGGGAGGTATCATGCCTAAGTGAAAATTAATTTGGGGTGGTGGTGAGGAGTCTGTATGAAGCATGGATGAGTGCCATGGACCACAGTTCACATATTCACCACAATCCAGCAGCTTTTTAGTCTTGGAGAGGTGTCACCCATTGCATGCATGAGTCAAGGCAGATCTGGAGACCTTATGGTATGCTGCTAGCCCTCAGCAGTGAATTGGGGGTAGGGGAAGTAGAGAGCCTGGCTTTCCCCTGGAGTAAAGGTGGATGCTGCTGAAACGAGTGTGTTAACAAGGGCAGGTGGAGAAACTAAAGGCTGTAAGTTTCGCAAAGGACTTGTGGTTCTCTAATAATAATTATTATTATTTATACCCTTCCCATCTGGCTGGGTTGCCCCAGCCACTCTATATGTTGCTGAACCAAAATTCTCTATCAACCCTGACCATTGGCTGTGCTGCCTGGAGAATAATGGATGTTGGGAGTTGAGCAGCGTCTGGAGGGTCACTGGTTCCTCATGGATGATGGAGGATTCCTAAAGACAGGCACTCACACTGTTGAGTTGCAATTCCGTGTGCACACGTCACCCCAGAAAATGTCCTACCTCTGCACCCCTTGAAAATATTAGCTGTGTGTTTCCTTAGCTAGAAAAATGGTGGCATACAGCTAGAATTTCCAGGAAAGGGAGCAGGAACATTTTGTTAACTTTTAAGCCAAAGCACCTCAGCTTTCCATGGTGAATGTAGGCCTCTTCCTAAGGAGGCTGCTGCCATCCTGCTAGCAAGTGTGGGTGGTTTTTATTTTACTTTGGGCACTTCCTATCCTAAGCCTCTGCCACCCCCCGAAACCTTACAACCCCACAACACTCTAAGGCAGCAGCTTGGCATCGAGCCCGTAGGAAATCCTTATTGGATTGGTGATCTGATCAGCAGCTCAGGAACAACATGAAGAGTTTCTACGAAGCATATGACTTTCTATTCTATTGCATTCTTTGGGGAACATTCTGAAGAAGCCCTTTCACAGAGGAAACCTGTAAAACTTTCTTCCTGAATTCATTGCATGAAGCAAATATTGAAAGTCTTAAGTTGCCAGAAGAGTTTAAAGTCAGAAGTATGTCAACATGGGGCAGTTAATGACTGGAATCTGTAATCAGTGAGGCTGTCAGCTCTTTGAGCAGTTTGGAAAGAGAGCTCTGCTTCTGGAAAAAGGCTCTTTTCTTTCATTACTGGAAATGCTGGCATCATCATACTATTTTCTTATAGTAAGGAGTACAAGAGCAGGATTAAGAGTAGTCTGCCCAGATCTGCCCCCACCCCAGTGTTTTAGATGACACCTCCTGCCTGCCTATAATTCTTAAGTGCCAACACACGTTCCATTTTTGTATCTCTGAACAGCAGAACTTTAAAGTTTTCTGTAACGTGTTTCTACAGATCAGCCTGTTGCCCTTCAGATGTTTTGAACTTAAGTTCCTCAGCCCTGACCACTGGTCATGCTGGCTGGACCTGATGGGATTTTGATTTAATATTTATATTCCGCTTTTCCAACAACAAATGTTAATATCAAAGCGGCTCACAATAATCATAGCATTAAAAAACAAAAACAATGAAGGTAAAAAAGTATTGGAAAGTGATTTATAATGAACTGGAAAAAAATGTTTAAAGTTATTCCCCCCTCAAAAAAACACCACCACCTGGAGTGCTTTCTGTTGTGGATAACTCAGACTGAAACCCCCAGGTGTCAGAAAAGTTTATTTATGTATGCAACAACTGCAGCCCATGTTTCATTAGCCCAAAAATGGAAAGTGAGCAAGCTCCCAACTAAAGAAGATTGGCAATTTAAGTTGACAGAAGATGCACAACTTGCAGATTTGACATATAGAATAAGAGAGCATGAAGAACATGCATTTAAATAAGATTGGGAAATGTTTATTGAATATATGGAAAATAACTGTACAGCTGAAAACGCTGGCACCATTAAGATAAATTCAACAGAGTAAATAATTTTTCATAGATGTAATAGTGGAAAACCAATTGGAATAGTTATTGTAAAATATGCAGGGGTGTAAGTTATGCAAAATGAACCATGGAAAGAGAAGAAGGGAAGTCAGTGGATACGTTAAAGAATGTAAAATGTTTATTTGAAATTGCAAAACAAAATTTAAAATGAAAATTACACACACACTGGAATCACTATATTATCAAACACTAACATAAAGCAACAACAGATAATAAGAGATAATAACATAAAGGAACAACACACAATAACATAAAGCAACAATATAAAGTCATAGTAATTCAAAATATTACGAAGAGCTGCTGAGCACCAACCCTGTGCAGATGAGATCCTCTCTCTGGGAAGGGGCTTCTCAGGGCACCAGGCAACATATTTCCAGGCAGATCTGCCATATTTTTTAATCTTTACTACTTTTCTCACCTTGCACAGGTCCACAGCAGTTGGTGTAGGCTTTGCACAAGGGGCCTTCTCGATGGATTGTGTGCCTGTTATAGTGAGGGGGAAGTCGCCATTTGAAGTTTCGGTACCAAAAGCTATTGGACTGGAACTGGGACTTTCACAGACAGCTTAGGGACACAAAGACGGGCAAAACTCCCAGGAGACCAAGCCAGCAGTCCTAGTGGTCAGGGTTGATGAGAGTTGCAGGCCCAAAACATCCTGAACGTGCAACTTTGGCTACCCATGGCATAATGCAAATAGGGCAAAGGAAGAGTTATGCTTATTTCCATGCTGCTTGGAAACCTATCTCCCCAAAAAAGTCCGGAGCAAAGGCTGAGCCCAAGAAATCATTCCACCACAATTCAAATGGAAAGGACTATCAACACAATGCAGTCGCAGTGGCCTAGCATGGAGGGAGACTCGTGGCCACAGGCGCATTTTGGGAGGGATCGCAACGAGGTGCCCCCGCGACAGGATCCCTCGTTGAGGGAAGCATCACCCAGCTTTCAGGGTTGGACGGGCAGCAGGGCTGGCATCCGGCAGGTGAGTGCACTTCCCCACCTGGCTGACTGGGTGTGCTGCTCCTGCTCATTTCTCCCTTCTTCCCTGCGCTGGAAGAGCGACATGAGGATGCAAGAGGCAGGCGCGCTTCCAGTCAGTCCAATCCAGTTGAGAAGGGCATGCGCCTCTCCACCGGCGTCTCCCTCATGGTGCCCTCCAAGCCCTGGGCACTGGGAAGGCAGGCTCCACCGCTGTGCATTCAATACTGTTGCTGTAAGTAATCTGCCAAAGTAAAATGCTCTTAAGTGAATCCAGACTTTCTCTGTGTTGAATATGAATTTGGCATTTGATAAATGACTCTGTTTTATTGGGAAAATAGTAATGAGAATTAAAACAACAAATGCTGAAATGAATCCCACCTGGTCTGCATTTGATTGCACATCTGAAAGTGGTTTGGTCTGGCTTGGAGCCCAGCTCCATAGTTCAAAACATCACTGGACACGGGGAAGGATGCAAGAATTTGTTACTCTATATTTCCTGGATTCTGCACTACTTTACGGTACAGGATAAATTGTTAATAGCCAAAATAATTTGCTCCTATCCTTGGTTTTCATCATTGCTCCACCTACTTGCCCACAGTGCGGGCTTATTTCAGTTGCTGATTTTTAGACTTTAAAAGTAATGGGTATGATCCACCAGGATGTGCCCCCCACCCCTTCATTTCAATGGAGCTTGTGCAAAAAAGCATTCCAGTGAACAAAGTCCAAGATGGAGACAGTTCTGGACATTTTGGAGCAAGCCTGAGGCAGAAAATCCAAATGGTGGTTAGTATATAATGATAAATTTTAAAATGAACACTTAGCTGCTTTTTAATAGTATTCCAAAATCTACTGAGGTAGGTTGTCTCGCTCTGCCTAATGGTAAGTGAAGCTTGTCAGGCAGCAGGAAGAAAATGTGTACATACTCCGTTCTCCCAGCGTCTAGACATTGTTGGATGACAACCTCTATAATCCCTGACCTGCTGTCTAATGAGACATGGAGCCTAACAGCAACTGGAGGGCCACAGGCTCCCCGTCCCTGCTTCAAATTGCTATTTAATGATGGCTTAATAATAGCTGTCACTCCAGCTGTCACCCTCCAACATTTCTCAAATGAAAATAGAGACGTCCTACCATACCCTACAAAGAAAATAGGGATGTCCTAAGGAAAAGCAGGACATTCCAGGATCAAATCAGAAACCGATAAGGCTTTCTGTAAATCTGGGACTGTCCTTGGAAAATAGGGACACTTGGAGGGTCTGAGCCGAACCTGCTTTCCGTGGTTGTGAGAGTAAAAGGTGGATGAAGAATTGATTGATTGAATTCATATTCCATAGCACCAACCACACCTACATTTGGGAAGTGGGGGAAGCATTCTGTAACGTTCTAAAAAGTTTCAGTTAAAAATAGTTACAAATAAAAATCAGACATGATTTCAAAACATTAATCCAACAAGATTTTTAAACATTAAGCAAACAATAAGCCTGGGTGCCGCCTTGAGCTCATTGGAGGGTAAGGTGGGATAAAAATATATGATACGATACGATAATCTTTATTGTCATTATCCCATACAGAACAAGGAAATTGAAAAATCTACACCAGACATTCAAAACAACAAGACAACAAGCCTGCTATCCCAGCTATCCCAACCTGGTTAACCCCCTAAAAACTCTGATACCCCATAATTAAATGCAATATACGTCCACAGAGACTACCTTACACTGCGTTTAAAATCCAAATCGCATTTGGATAAAAACCTTAATAAATCTAAACGCTGGATAAATCTAAAACGTTGGATAATTCTAAATGTAATAGATGAATGGGACTGCACACTCAGGAGATATGTTGAGTATACTAAGAAGGAAGGAAGGAAGGAAGGAAGGAAGGAAGGAAGGAAGGAAGGAAGGAAGGAAGGAAGGAAGAAAGAAAGAAAGAAAGAAAGAAAGAAAGAAAGAAAGAAAGAAAGAAAGAAAGAAAGAAAGAAGGCAGGCACTGATGAATACAGAAGGGAGAGCTGGCTGTTTGGCACAGTGAGAATCCAATGGGACTCTCCGCAGGGATAAAACAAGCCCCGCAAGACTCCGCTCGATGCGCTCGATGGGCTCCTGCGCTGTCTGATTGCGGCCGGCTCCGCTCGATGCCCTCGGGGGGCTCCTGCTCCTGCCTGGCGCGTCTCCTAGCAACGCGGGCCTAGGCCGGAGCCGGGCGAGCGAGCGAGGCAGCTCTGGGCCGGCCATGCTGCGAGGGCTGGCGGCAGCGCGGAGGGTCCTGCTGCCCGTGAGGCGCCCGGGGAGCGGCGGGCCGGGGGCGCCATGGAGTCCGCCCTCTCGCGGGAGCCGCTGGCGGCTGGGCCCCGTGGGGCTGGGGCTGGCCCTGACGGCGGCGGCGGCGGCGGCTGTGGGGAGCGAGGAAGAGCGGGAGGGCCCTCGGCCGGAGAAGGGCTTCGCCCGGGCCGTGGCCAGCAGCAGGGACCTGCTCCAGCGGCTGAAGGTGGGAAGGCGGGGAGGGGCCGAGGGCCAAAGTTTATTCCGCCGCCGCCGCCGCCCGGCTTTGTTTTGTTCTTAAGGACCGAACGGCAAAGTTCTGAATTTACATAGCATAAACTATGATAAAAATTTAGTCCCCCGTCTGCATGGGATGCCTTAAGTGTGCAGTACAAGTATATAGAATTATAGAGCTGGAAGGGAACCCAAGGGTCATCTAGTCCAGCCCCCTGCAATGCAGGAATCACAGCAAAAGAATCTGGCAGATGGGCATCCAACCTCTCTTTAAAAACCTCCAATAAAGGAGAATCCACTACCTTCTGAGGTAGTCCATTCCATTGTTGAACAGCTCTTACAGTTATAAAGTTCTTCCTATGGTTTAGTTGGAATCTCCTTTCTTGGCATTTGAATCCATTGGTTCAGGTTCCTGCTCTCTGGAGCAGCAGAAAACAAGCTTGCTCCATCTTCCAGCCTTTGAGATATTAGAAGATGGCTGTCAGATCCCAACTCCCTCAACCTTTCCTCATAAGGCTTGGTTTCCACAGCTTTTATCATATTGGTCACCCTCCTCTGCACATGTTCCAGCTTGTCAATATCCTTAAATTGTGGTGCCCAGAACTGGACACTTACCCAGTTGGAGTCTGACCAAGACAGAATAGAGAATCCTCATGAGAATCTTCTGCTCACTTTGCACCCACCAAATTCTGATTAGTCTATTTCTAGACCACCCTTCATCTGAAGATTGCAGGGTCGTTTACAGCATACTATAAACCCCTTGCAATAAAAATAAACAAATCTTTAAAATCGTATTGACGTTAAACTAAACTAGCACAAGAGAAAAGTCCTCAAGACTCTGAAGCATATGCAGCACTGGTGCCTCCAAAGGCCTGAGTAAATATATCTGATAACTAACACAGAGAATAAAATTGTGATCCAGTTAGCAAAATTTTGGCTTGGGGAAGGAGGAAGCGGGTGGTTTCTTCTCCACCTCCATTGATGTGGGCAAGGGTATGTGGCTTTAATGGAATTAAATGAGATTTAAATGGTTGTGGGGGGTTTTAAGACACACTCTTAGGATTGGCGCGTCAGAAGGATTAAGAGAATTCAGAAAGTCAAAGTTGTATTTTATTCCAATAGGATGAAGTGGGAGCACCTGGAATAGTAGCTGGAGTTTCTGTAGATGGCAAAGAAATTTGGTTAGAAGGTAAGTGAGGATTAATGTGTTTTTATTGTTTGTCAAAGACTTCTTGTATGCAGGGGCAGGGGTTGTCTTTATATTAAAAAAAAATTACATTTAAGATTATCATTCATTAATATAATTTCTATAGCTCTTTTGAGGATGCAGAGGGGAGGAAAGCTATGCAAATACAAAATTTGAGGAGAAACATAAGTTTGTGATGTAAGTCAGTAAGTCACAAATACAGGTTTGTGATGTAAGTCAGTAATGTTCACAGGATGGCTGGCTGGCTAGCCAGCTTCCTCATTCCTCTGGAGCAACAGTATTCTCCTGCCATGCCTGTCAGTTATAATTCCGCTATCATTTGGCTGCTAGCAGGAATGGAGTGGGATCGTGTGTATGCTCGCTGGTGGGTAATATCCTTTTAAGATGCCACACTGGTGAATTTTCCCCTCTTCCCCTTTTTGTTCTTGGGCCTTGTTTCCCTGTTTTGGGTTCCCATCAATTCCCTAAGGCCTGGGGGTGGGGAGTGTTTTTAAAATACCACTTTAACCAACGGTATATTCATAATACAAAGACTATTAAAATAACATTTAAAATCCTGTGTTAGCGGTACACATAGGATAGAAACAAGGATTTTCCCAGGTGTGGCTTTTCCTGTCCTAATGCTGTTGTGATGGAATAAGATCTGGCAAGGTGACGGCGCCTGCTTGGTTCTCTAGTCCCGTTGCTTCCAAAACGTTCTCTTCTGTCCACCCTTTCTGTCCTGCTTCCTTTAGCAACTTGGGCTCTTGCCTTCCCAGCTGTTTGGCACTACCTCTTCCCTTTCTCAACAGCATGCAGCCTCCTCCTTTAGGCCCTCTCTGAGCTTCTGAGACCAGTTCCTCCTTTGCTGAACTAGCTGCTTACTCTGCTCTTTGTTTCATCAGGCCTCGGCCTGCACCATCAACCCTTCCCTCCTGCGTTCCTGTATTTTGATTCACTGCTTTATCCACTTTCTTCTTACCCCATTAGCTGTGGGTTTACCTGCTTCTCGCTTGACCTGCTGCCCAAGGCAAGCTTTGTAAACACTTGTGTGGCATCACAGCAACTTATCCAGCACCAGAAGCTTCTGCACAGCATCGCTTTGCACATTTAGCTATGAAAACCCTTTCAGAGGAGCTCACTCTGATGCGAAAAAGGAAGTGCTGTATGCCCTCCTATTTCAGCTGGGTTACCCACACATTTACCTCTGCTGTATTTAAATAATGAATATGATGCAAAATGTATCTTGTGGTGTGTGTCCAAGTTGTCTGTACTGAAATAAATGGGCGTGACTATGCCATTGCAGTTTCACCCAGTCACCTATTTTTCTCTGTGGCAGGAAAGGTTGTACCCCTTCTTAATAACTACTTCTCAAAACTAAGTTTAACTTATTCTTTCCATTTATGTGTTAATCCTTTTTTAAAAAATGCCTGTGGTGCACATTAATTTAACTTCAGAATGAATTCAGGCAATGATTCCCAATATCCCTTGTCATGGACTACTTGAAATTCATGAGGATCTTGATGTATTTTTAAAAGCTAATTAAATAGGTTTTATAGTTAAATGTAGAGATAGTTATTTTAAAAAACAACAACAAGCAGCCAGGATTAGATTATTGTTTTAGCAATTGTAATGTGCTGTGCTAGATGCTAAAATATTTTTAAAGTATTTTAAAGAATGATATCCCTCGTCTTGCCACCACTCGCTGCTTTTTTCTTTAAAAAAGTAATATGATTAACATTTTCCAAAAAATATTATCTCATATTTCTAAAAGCTACCTGCAAAATTTCATCTTGGGATCTCAGTGGGATCACATTAAAAAAATATTTTGTACCGTCGAAAATCACTTTTCAAAATTTTAAATTTGTAACTTAACTTTAGCATTTAGAGTAAGTCCATCATGTGAAATATTAAAGCCCATTAATGTCTGAAGAGATTGGTATTTTTAGTTTAGAAATATCTCAATTCTGGGCTGAGCTTTTAAGGTTTTTGTGTAGTCTTGGCAAGGCCTCTTGAAGATGTTTGCTTGCCACAGGGAGGTGCCATCCCTTAATCCGGCTTGGGCAGGTCTAACTTGTACTGTGACCTGTATAATCACTTCTCAGGACAACAAACATTTATTTGAACTCTGATACGTTGTCTCTTTTCAACTTTGCTCTTCCTCTCTCCAGCTCCAATTAGGATCTTAAATGGCATCTATGTTTTTGTTAAAAAACATTTGTTTCCTTGGGTTTCTTTCTAGCCCTCTCATGCATCCTCAGAGCTCAATGTGGTAGCCATTCTCCCTTCCTAGACTTGATAACTTTGTATTGATACTGGAACAAACATGTTTGCCACACACAATATCTCTTATCATGGATGTTAATGAAGTGCTGCTATTCATTTGATGTGCAAACAGACCAAAGCTAGATATTATGCCTAACTCACATCTGTCTGTCTTGAGAAGAGGAAATTATCAAAAAGTCTTTGAGAAGTCTTAGGCTGCATACACACCATCCAGTAAAGCATATTGCTTCCCTCAAAGAATCCTGGGAACTGTAGCTTATCCCTCACAGAGCTACAATTCCTAGCACCCTTAACAGTTTCCAGGATTCTCTGGGGGAAGTAATGTGCTTTAAAGATATGGTGTGTACGCAGCCTCAAACAACTTGATCTTTTGGTTTTCAAAGAGCCTGAGGCATTCCAGTGCACAAAACACCACTTGACAGTAATCTGCTTATTCCCTTAAAGGAATGGGTTATGCTGACGTGGAGAACCGTGTGCTCTGCAAGCCAGAGACCGTCCTGCGAATTGCAAGCATTAGCAAACCTCTGACTATGGTTGCTGTTGCAAAGTTGTGGGAGGAAGGAAAGCTGGATTTAGATGCTCCAGTGCAGAAGTATGTTCCAGAATTTCCTGAAAAAGAATATGAAGGTGAAAAGGTAAATGAGGCCATTCACCAGCGTTAAGTGGTGGTCTGATGGAATTTCTTGGATATCCAGTCATCTGTAACATGTTTAATAGTGACTAACACACAATAACTCTCTTGTTAAGAAGAATGAAGCACATGTAGTAGGAATATAGCTTTCTTTATTGGGATGGGGGGCATCCCTCTGTTGTCCTGCTGACTTTAGCAAGGCTAGTTAAGTGTCAGCAGATCAATGGATTGTCATTGACAAGTCCCCACCCCAAATGTTGGAAAGTTTTTGTTGATGATAGCATGTGGTATCACTCCACTGTTTACTTGAGCTGATGTCTTTTTAAAATGTAGGTCACCATTACAACAAGACTGCTCACTTCACAGTTAAGTGGGATTCGCCATTATGAGAAAGATATTTCCAAAGTAAAAGAAGAGAAGGAAAAGGCCAACAGAACCCTGAAGGCTACAAAAGATATCACAACATCTGACAGAGAGAAAGAAGACAAAGTCTCTGAAAAAACTGACTTTGCTAAAGCCAAGCTGGAACACGAAGGCAAACCTTCCAAAAGTGAAAAGAAAAAATCAGAGTTTGAACATAAAGAATATTATTTGAAAGAAAAATTTGATAATGTGATTGATTCACTGAACTTATTTAAAAACGATCCTTTGTTCTTTAAACCAGGTGAGTTGTACATTTAATCCAAACTGTTTAGTACAGCTGTGTTGTCAAGTATGCCTTATGGAAGCTCACATAACTTGGTTGTTTCAACATTACTTTTTCATTAAGAAAAAGGTTTGACTATCTTTGCCTACTCCATTTTCATTTTGAAGTAGGTCTTTATTTCTATACTCTTCCTCTTTTAAGTTTGGTATCTTCCACTGTTTGCATGAAAGATATCTCTGTCTGTTCTGTGGGGATCTGAAGAGGAGGAAATAAAGCCCCATTCTTTCATGCAGAGGGTCTCTGCTTAGATTCTTACCATTTTCTGGTGTGGTTGAGAAGAACCATGGAGAGCTGCTGCCAGTCTGTGTGGACAGTCTGGATCTAGATAGGCAATAGTCTGACTCTATATAAGGTAGCTTCCTATGTTCCAAAGAGTGAGTATACAGTTGCAATCGAAATTATTCAACCCCCCATTGCAAATTGGTTTATTATCAAAATTTACAGACCTTCAGCTGTTTGCAATGAACAAATCAAACAAATGGATGTTCAACACAATGGATGCTTCAAGTGGTCTCCCCAAATTGAGCTGAAACTGCAACTTATACTGGTTTCTCCAGTCTCACAGCATAAACTATGTATAAAATGTACCTTTCTTCCCTTCAAGGTAGCCAGTTTTTGTATTCAACTCATGGATTTACTCTTCTGAGTGCTGTTGTGGAGAGAGCCTCTGGTCAGAAATTCACAGACTACATGCTGAAAATATTTAGTGACCTGGATATGCTGGCAACAGGATTGGATGATAATGAGCCCCTTATATACAACAGAGCGAGGTAAACTTCCATGCAGTCATGTCCCATAGGCTTGCAACAGTTGCTGTTCATTTATTTTGGCTTAATAAAATATGTTCTTTGGAATATCCACAGCAATCTGGGTTCCACTGACACTGACAGAAGCACTTGTGTATCTTTATATGGCATGTCCCCTCTGCAACAGCCTTATTTTCTCTCATTCACAACTGAGCAGTTATTGGCTCCGTTGGAGTTGTGCATAGCTCAGTTTTCCCCTACCTTGTGCCCTCCAGATGTTTGGGATTACAACTCCCAGCAGCACAACCATACTAAAGGACCCCTGGATGGTTAAGTCCAGTCAAAATCGACTAGGGGGTGCAGCACTCATCTCCGCTTTCAGGCCGAGAGAGCCGGCTTTTATCTGCAGACAGCTTTCCGCGGCAGGTGGCCAGCATGACTGAATTGCTTCTGGCACAATGGGACACCGTTATGGAAGCCAGAAAGCACTGTTTACTCCCTATGCCATATGGCCATGCTGTTGGGGGCTGATGGGAGTTGTAGTCCAAAACTACAGGCATCAGGTTGGGGAGGGCTGCTTTAGAACAAGATGAAGAATTAGTAGTTGGTGCAGGTAATAAAGAAGAAGAAGAAGAGTTTGGATTTGATATCCCGCCTTTCACTCCCCTTCAGGAGTCTCAAAGCGGCTAACAATCTCCTTTCCCTTCCTCCCCCACAACAAACACTCTGTGAGGTGAGTGGGGCTGAGAGACTTCACAGAAGTGTGACTGGCCCAAGGTCACCCAGCAGCTGCATGTGGAGGAGCGGAGACGCGAACCCGGTTACCCAGATTACGTGACTACCGCTCTTAACCACTACACCACACTGCCAATTCTTAAAATTTAGTTAAATATTGAGTTAAATTCTGTAGAAACATTTTAAAGTTTGGAATAGCCCTGATTAATGGTTTCCAATAGTTCCCATGCCTTGGGTACCCTTCTCTCCCCCCCCCCTCCATAGTGCCCATTTAATGCTAGCCATTCAATGATCCCCGGATGAGCAGGAGTTTTAATTACAAATTATTAAGAGATCAAAAGCAATATGTTGTGTTAATCAACTGTTTAGAAAGAAACTCCCTCACACCCTCACAAAAAGTAAAAATGGCACAGCTATTGCTGTTAGAAAGTATGGACAATTCCCAGGGGACATGTCACAGGGAACATTGTGGATGTTTAGTGTTAAGAAGCTTATATTTTGGAAAAATTGTTAGGGACAGTGACTTGAGGAAAATGGACAAGCCCTTAATTTTTATAAATGAAAATAAATCATATGTAGCAGTTCACATAATTCCAAGCAAAATTAAGGGGAGCCGATAAGCTTAATGTAATGCTTCAGCATGTCTGGGAGTGATGTTCTAAAATCAGAGTTCACTGCCACCTTGTGGTTCTCTTTGTATTTACATGATCCAAGGCTGTGAGATGATAGTACAGTGAACCTCGGGTTGCAAAAGTGATCCATGCAGAAGGCACGTTTGCAACCCGCAGCACCGCGTCTGTGCATGCATGGGTCACGATTCGGCGCTTCTGCGCATAGCACGATTTAGCGCTTCTGCGCGAGCGCCTAAACCCAGAAGTAACTTGTTCCGGTACTTCCGGGTTCGGCACAGTGCGCAACCCAAAGTCACGTAACCTGAAGCGCCTGTAACCCGAGGTACCATTCTACGTACCTTTTTTGTAGTCATACCTTTTTCAAAGAGCCAAGTATAAGAAGCAGAGTGAGTTTTGGCCTAGATCTAAGATCATAATGCAGCCAAGTTAACAGTGCTTAAATTTGTTCATACCTACAGTTCCACAGCCCTCGAAATCCTCCAGTTTCTTAGAGTTTCCATGGCTGGCAAGCTGTTTACTGGCATTTTTGCTGTGTGTCTTTTAATTCAGAAAGCTGTGAGGAAGGGTTCTCACCTAGATTTCAGATTTGGAGGGACCGAGTTTTGAGGTATCTTCATTACTTTACAGTGAAGTAGGGCTGGCCTTGAATGCATACAAGAGCTTTACTGCCCAAGAGGCTCATCAGTGTACTTGGAGGTCTAGCCTTCACCAGTACAATAATGTGGCTAGAGTACTGATAGCCTTGTTTCCTTTCTGGTGTTCTAGTGCAACTTGTCCTCTTACCTTTCATAGTAAAGCAGCTCCATGCCAAAATGTGGAACCAAGCAGTGGTGAATCCAGCAAATAGCTGAGTGGTGCTTGTTAATTGGGCAAAGCTTCCCCATTTGAAAAAAAACATTGCACTGGTTATCACAGGCATAGGCAAACTCGGCCCTCCAGATGTTTTGGGGACTACAACTCCCATCATCCCTGACTACTGATCCTGTTAGCTAGGGATGATGGGAGTTGTAGTCCCAAAACATTTGGAGGTCCAAGTTTGCCATTGCCTGGGTTATCGCCATCTTTTGCTTTCTTCTCGTGTGCAATTTCTGAAGTTTGCCTGTGACACATTTGAATAAAATAGTTGCTTACTTTTCCTTGTGGATGACCATCCTTCTTGCTTCCCCCTCCAGGAACTACATTCACAACAAAAAAGGCCGTCTGGTCAATGCACCCTACGTGGACAACTCCTACAAGTGGGCTGGTGGTGGCTTCCTCTCCACAGTGAGCGACCTTCTTAAATTTGGCAACGCTATGCTGTATGGCTATCAACTTGGACAGCTGGAAAACCTCGCTGCTGGACTCCTTCCTGGTTATCTCAAACCTGGCACCGTAGCGATGATGTGGAGGCCAGTTCCAAACACAAAAGCACCTGGGGACAAAGATGTTAAATATGGGATGGCGTGGAGTGTGGTGGAGAATAAGCAGGAATATGGCTTCTGCAGGCGGCAGCGACACTATGCCTACCACACGGGTGGGGCAGTGGGTGCAAGCAGCGTCCTGCTCATTCTTCCTGAAGAGCCAGACTCTGCAGCTTCAAACAGTGGCCCACTGGTGCCACCCAAGGGTGTGGTGGTCACAATTATTTGTAATATGCAGTCTGTTTCCCTTAGCAGCATTGCCTTAAAGATTGCAATGGAATTTGAACAGGATAAGTTGGCACAGTACACTGTTAAAAGCAGCTCCTTACAGGATTAAACAAGGTTCCAAAAGAAATGTGGAAAGCTATATATGCTGACAGGTGTCCATAGCACTGAAAGCATCATATTGCAAAGGCATGTCCCCATTCTATGTTGGTGGTGCTGCATTCAAACTCGCTACTCAGGGAAGCAGCCATGTGGGTCAAGCAAACTCTCATTAAAGGTATTTTTCGGGTGCAAGTTGCCAAAAGTGTGAGCAGTGGTAACTTTTGCCACCTAAAGCCAAATCTAGTTGCCAATCACATCATTTCACTTCTTCATTCTCTGATCTTAATTGAGAAATTGACTTTTAACTTTCACTGTTGTATTTGAAAGATTGAGAGGGGTAGGGCTGGCCGATGCCAGCTTTTCAACATTGTGATGTACCAGCCAAACATCCCGATCTGACGATACACCATCATGTTGAAACAGAGGGAGGAACAAGCTGCATTGGCCAGGAGCTGAGGCCAATGCAGCTTGTTCCTCTTGTCAGACACTGGGGATGGAGGGAGTCAGCCAGACAGTGGTAGCCAAGTGCAGAGTCTGTCAGGATCGGTGCGTTTGCCTGCCTTTGCCTTCACCCAAGCAAGTAGTCACACTGTGTCTTTTCTCCTGGGATGAAAGACCACTCTGGGGGGAAAGACACACCCCACCCTCCTGGGTGAAGGCAGCCAGGTGGTAGGTAGCCAAGCGCACAGAGCCTGTCAGGCTCGTTCCGTTTGCTTTCCCCTACACCCCAGCGAGCGTGCCGGGTCTTTACTCCTGGGTGACCAACCACCCCTGGAGGAAAGATGCAGCTCACCCTCCCAGACGAAAGCAGCTGGGTGACAGTAGCCAAGCACCCAGAGCCTGGGAAGCTCCATTCACAAGGCTGCCTCTGCCTTCGGCCAGAGCACGGTGGCAGTTTCACCCGGTGGTATATTGCAAGTGAAACCACCGCTGCTCCTGAGTCCCTCTGCCTACAGCACCTGGCTGCAGCTTGTTTCTCCTTCGGCACGCTGGGCACTTGGGAGCAGCAACCGTTTCACTCAGAATATACCGCCTGATGAAACTGCCATCACAGCCCTCATATTGGTCTTGGGCAATGTATTGATACATCACCTAGGCCTAGACAGGAGTGGCGAAAACCCAGGGGATGACTGCCACAGGCACCGCTTGACTCAAGTACAGTTGTGCCAAGACAGCAGGAGAGCAACAGAGGTCCATTAATCATGCAGGGTTTTGGTTCTGCTATGCCTGCTTTTGGGTGCCAGCTCTCAATAACAGACAGAGAAAGGCAGCAGGGACTGAGCTCCTAAGAGCAACAATTCCCATCAGCCCCTTAGGGACAGTCAAAGGACCTCCTTCCCCTTCTTGCTGGAACCGTTAGCAGGGCTCAACCCTCCACTTCAGTAACATTGATGCAAAGTACAGAAAGGTAATAAATCCTGCAGTTATGGTGGGATTGACTTTACAAGAGACTCTTAAGTTTATGTCGGGTGCTGCTATTTTGCTTTTAATAGTTTAAGAACTTGCCCACCCAGTAATAATTTCCTAGACTTGAAGGTAGTCGGGTGTGTGTGTGGAATTTTGATGTCATGTTTGCTTCACAATAGCAAAATTGTAGTTGGTTTCAGGTAGGCATGATCACAATAGGCTGCCAATGTTGCTCCCTGCCAGTCAACACTTTACTGCGTGTATTATTTGTGAAGTGTAGGAAACAGCCATTTGAAAGCTTTAAGAGAAGTTTACATTTATTTAAAAGCTTCACTCCTATGTGCATCTACTTGGGAGTAAGCCCTGTTGAATATATGAGACGTGCTCCCAAGTGAATATGCATAGATTGAGGCTGCACCTGACATTTTTTCTTTCTACTTGCTCTTCTCTAGAAAGCATATCCAAGATGGTCCTTTGTTGTTGTTTTATTAGCCTAGAATTCCTCTGAGAGCCTGGTGCACCATCTTCTTCACTTTTTTAGTCATACCTGCTAGTTCTAAGAGTGGAGTCCTGGGGCTGATGGGAATTGTAGTACAAAACTTAAAGGGTATGAGGTTCAGACGGGCTGGTGCTAAATGATTGATCTGTCACAATGATCCTTATATAAATCATGTTAAATGTTTCTTTTTCTCCTGCCCCTGCCTTTTCTCCAGCGATCTGAAATTTGGCTGAACTAATTATGCTTATGTAAAATGCCTATTTTGATCCTTTTATTATTGACTAGCCTTTTTGTATGCCTTAACCAATAAATACTTTATGTTGTTGACAAAGTTCAAGTGGCAATGGGTGCTACATCATGTTCAATTGCATTTGCCCCCTTTTTGGCAAGAGGTGTAAATTCTGGAATCTGGGACAACAGCTATCTTGCTTTCATGTAGTTTTAAGAAGTGCAGAGCAACATTTGTAAAAACTGCATAGGGATGACAGAGGTATAGAAGGACCGGAAAGTAAGACAGTGGGGGGGGGGGAGTGTCCTTAACTGGAAGCTTCTTTAAGAAGCCCCCCATCCACTGTTAGTCACAAGAGTGTGTCATCTTGAAACTTTTGAAATAGCCCCTAAAGAAGCACAGAGTTTCTTTGCTGGGGCTAAACCAACACAAACTGGTTCACAAATGAATGTGTAACTACAATTTATACATTTACCTAAATTAACAATTCCTTGGATAAAGCAAGACAGGTTAACTTTTTAAGAAGTGCAGTAAGGCAGCTCACACGTTCAGATTTCATATCAAGCAGTTTATTGATTCTAATGCAGACAAATTAAAAAAGCACAAAACACAGCTTTAGTTGAGGAAAGAGACAACTACTGATCAACTAAAACGCTTCCAACTTGGAAGGAGGCCTGTGAACCTCTAATGATGGTTTTGAGACTTATGTTTTGAATATTACCAAGTAAGGAATAAGACACAGGCTGTAGTAATTATGATTAAAGTTAATCTGCAGTGAATTCTCTTAATGCCTGATAAAATACTCAAACCAGTCAGAAATGCAACCGCCATAACACCAATCCACAATTTAGTACTCCTTGCAGCAACTTGCATTTCTGGTTTTAGTACTGTGGGTCATTATTTGCTCTACTGACCAGAACTAGTGAAGTGCATGTCATTCTGCTGACTATGCAGTACAGGCTATAAACAGCAGTTCAAGAGGCAGAAAACAGTCTATAGAATCATAGAATTGTAGTGTTGGAAGGGACCCCAAGGGTCATCTAGTCCAACCCCCTGCAATGCAGGAATCTTTTGCCCAACTTGGGGCTCAAACCCACGACTGAGATTAAGAGTCCCATGCTCTCCCAAATGGATAATCAATTTGAGTACAAGAACATGAGAAGTTGCTGTCTACTAGGTCAGTCCATTTACCCAACTAGCTCACTGCTGCTTCCTCTGACGGGCAGAGAAGCTCTCCATCTTCTTTTCCTTCATCTGCTGTCTGCATGCGAAGCATGTGATCTAACACTGAACGACAGTGCCTCCCCATTAAAAAAAATCAGAAAAGTTAACAAGGGCACTGCATTGTATCAACAGGGAGGCACACAGCAACGCAAGCCGGTTCTGAAAACATTTGTCAAGTGCTGTGTAGTTAGTTGACCAGCCAGGAAATAGGATCAGCATCTTTTGTGAACTTTTTCTGGGCAAGACTACCAAAACAATAAACCAATAGGAACCTAGGAAGCTGCCTTATACTGAGTCAGACCATTGTTCCACTTGGCTCAGTAATAATCCTTTTCCTGTGGCCTCCTTGGCCTAATCTCCATGCCACATTGTGACACCTCTCTCTGCTGGCTTCACAGCAAGAGAGGAAGCATTCATAGGCCTATCTTCCCTGCATTGGTCTGATTCTGAACTGGTGCTCTTTTTCTATAGGAAATAAGAAGAATGGAGGAAAAAGGAGGGATCCTTGAGGGTTTTTCTGAGACCAGAGCACAGCAATGGCGTTTAATATATAATCTTGATCTTTTGCATCCATGAAACGGGGAGGGACATCCCGAATCGTTTGAGGAGAATCGGGATCGAGGTGGAGGACCCACAGCTGGAAGTAAGTAGAATTACTTATCTTAACATAAATTGTCTATACTGACTGGCAGCAGCTCTCCAGGAATTCAAGGAGTCGTCTCTCCCGGCCCCACCTATGGGTGCTGGGTACTGCATGCAAAGCAGATGTTCAGCCATGGAGCTACAGTCCTTCCCAAGTACTGGTAAGCTATGTTTCTTCTTGCATAGCTTTTATTCATTTCAGTGGAGATTTGCAAATCAGAAGTTCCAAGAAGACTAGGCCCTATAGCTGCAAAACCAGCAGGGTTAAAATATAAAAACTGTTCCCTTCTTAATGAAGTTTTTTTTAAAGACTGGCATTTGAATTTCTTCACCATAGTGATCAGCCGGTTGTTACTGCGAAGAAAAATGCACTAAATGCATTCAAATGACATAATTAACAGCCTTATTCATTCAAGGTTCATTGTATAATAAAAGCTATAAAAATAGAGTTTGGTTACCCCTAAGCATATACACAAAATCTGCACAAAACCCCACCCCACAGCTAGACATAATTAACTTGCTAGATTAAGCAGCACTATCAAACATAAGGCTTCCAGTGGTATCATTTACAGCAGCACAGGAATTCTTCAGTGTTGCTTTCTTCTAAATGAGCAACCTGTAAAGAAATAGTACCATACATGAGATCCAAAGAGCTTATAAAGACTGCAGACAGTGACATGAAAATCAAAGCTCCTACTTGTAAAATAACCCCAGCGGATGTTCGTGTTTGTAAATATCCAAGTGTGCAGAGTTTCCCTTGTCAAATTGTTCTCATTGGGAAACTTGCATTAATGCTTATATTCTTTCTGTCTCCCTGTAGGGATTCCCCCCACCCCCTGCCAGAATGACTGATATTTATATCATATTCTCAGTTCCCTTTAAAGAAATTCAACTCTCACTGCCCCCTGCCTTGCCATCCTAGTGTGTTATCTCCCATAATTGAACTGCACTCAGTTAATTTACCTTTAGAATATTTTTACCTATTGAAATGCAGAGTAGCTCAACAACTAGGAAATCTTTCGGTTAAGAATTTTAACTTCAACGGCACCTCTGGACTTAATAGTTCTGGGAATTTTGCCAAGCTGCAATTCTGCCAGCTGAGAATCTCGTTTAACATTGAACCCATTTGCTCATCTAGGTTTTTAAGAGCCTTTGCATTTGTGATTCAACTTTAGCCACACTAGAATGAACAGAATTTTAAGAAATGGCGTATTCCCCTGACCTTCCATCCAGACTAGGCACTGATCAGCGGCAATTTCTGCTAAATGTGTGTGGACTGGTTGGCATTCCAGAAAACTTGAGTCTTCTAGCCAGCCACTCCCTACATCCAAGGCCCTGCCTTATATATGCTTATTATATGCTTTTCCTCAAGTGCTGATGCCCCACTTTTTGTTTCTGAGAAGAATTTTAATGCTGTGTTCTAAATTCTGCCAAAAAACAACAACCCTACCCCCTTCAATGGTTGAAGATGTTTATTTCCAGATGCATGCCCAATCATTAACATTAAAGCTGTTTTGTGCAGAACTGAGCAAACCAATCTGCCACATACCGAGTCAGACCATTGATCTATCTAGCCCAATATTTACTCTTCTGTTCGTTTCAGGCACAGGTTTTTCTTGGCTCTGCTATCCAAAAGCCATTAATTGAAGATGACAGGGACTGAAGCTAATACTTTATGCATGTGTTGAATCAATGAACTATGGGTAATCCCTATGGCTCTAGAACAGCCTTCCCAAATCTGGTCCCCACCATATGTTCCTCATAAGTCCCAGCCAGCAGGCTGGGAAATTCTGAAATCTACAAATACATTAGGAGATAAAATCAACAATTTATTTCAACACATAGACTGCCTGAATAAGCTGCCTGTGTTAATGAATACCAAGGTCATGGCATAAATGGTGTATCTGCGCAGAAGAAGCCTGATTAAAGGAGCAAGGTGGTTTTCCCCTACCTTCTGTGAGTCTGGCTTTGCCTCCTGTTGGTTGGCACAAGACAGTCGAGCATCCTACGCAGGGCACCACTATCTGAGCATGGCTGAATACTGTGGTGATCTTGTAGCATCCTGAATTTTAAAAAGCATATTTTTTCATTCCAATGGACTTACACACTGATACTACACTGAGTGTCCAACATATTACCTAATGCTAGACTGGGATGTCAAATAATGTGCATTGCCCTCTCAGGTCTTTCTTGCCTCTGTGTTACTATTGGTACAAGTGAGTTGGTTTCTTAAGGCCACCAAGTGCTGTCCATAACTGCTTGGTACCTTGAATCTGGGTCTCTTCCCCTGTACAACTTAATTTAATAAAAAGAGACATGCTCTGAAGTTGTTCTCAGAGTGTGTGCCAATGGTCAGACAGTCAGTGTATTTCAGTTACAGGGCTCATTTATGAAGAGAAAGGAAGAGACTCTTAATGTGTTTCTCAAACCCATTTGCCCATGAGAAAAAATGGGTTTTTGTACATGTGTACTGGTGTCACACAGATCACAGATGTTTACAATTGCAAAAACAAAAATAGAACTTTTCAAAGAAATGCAACAAGCTTCATACCTTAGGAAAACCAAAGGGTGTATGTATGATTTTACAAACAATGTTTGGCCCTACAATTAAATTGATTGTAGAAATAGATGGCAGGATTGTAGTCACCGACAAGCTGAACATGAGTCAGCAGTGTGAAACTGCTTGAAAAAAGACTGCTGCTATTTTAAGCTATATTAATAAAACTATAGTCACAAAAAGTGACAGTTCAACTTTATTCTGCACTAGTCAGACCTCAACTGAAGTACTGTGTTTAGGTTTGGGAACCACAATTTAAGAAAAATTGGAATGAGTTCAGAGGAGGACAGTGGGGATGGTCAAGGTATAGGAAATGACTGCTATGAGGGAGGTTGAAGTACTGGGTATTGTTGAGCCTGGAGAAGACAGAGACATGATCACGCTCTTCAAATACCTGAAGAGCTGATAAATAGAAGGTAAAGATTTGTCCTCTTGCTGCAGCAAGTGAGAGAATGTCAGATGCAACATTTCCATCCTTAGACAACATTTAGCCTTAAAAAGCCAATTCCAGAAGCACAAACTAGATATGTAGGCAGCAGGCTGAAAAATGTAATAAACCTCATGTACGCTTAGGAGTAAGTCTCACCAAGTTCAGTGGGGATAGGTATACAAAGGATTGCAGTCTGTAAACAACACTGGTGTACTTGGATAGCACTTGTAAAAGGTTTGATACACATACACAATATCTCCCATTAATTACACTTTCAACCTTTCGGAGGAGGAAACTATTTCATCAACCTGACCTTTTGAATAAGCTCTTCTGATAAGTTGCTGCAGTGTTTCAGTAATGAAAGTGAAAAATGAGCCACACCAGTGAATGTTACTCTGCCAGCAGGACTGGCAGATGCCATTGTTCAAAACTGCAGAAGGAAATAAGTACCTGGTTTTTCCTTAAAGTACCGTAATTCCCCTCACATCCTTTATATTTAAAGTTTTATGGTCAATGAGATTTATTAAAAATATTTGCTTATGAGACTATTAAATTGTCTAGTGTTGTCTAAATGGTTAGTGAATAACCAATCTTGCAAATCAGGGATTTATCAAGACCATTGAACATTTTTTGTTAAGGATACAGGACTAAATTAATTCTTCAATAAATCAAATGTTATTTGTTGCTCATTGGGATGTTGAAGCAGGTAAGACAAAAAGTGGAATAATTACAATTCATTCTCAAGGAATCTGCTTCTTTTTTATTCCTGGGAACCGATAAATGATAAAAGTAATGAAGAAAATTACACAGATCCACTGCATATGCCTTCGCAATACTTTTACTCCAGAAGAGAAGAGGTTAATATGCAAATTCAAGTGGCAGGCCATTATCTCTTATTGCAATCTTTGCCTCTCCAGATGTTTTGGAACACTAGATTGCCAAAGGCTGTCTTACTACAAGTTTCCTGTGGTCCTTTACAGGAAGAACACTTTAAATAATAGTTACCTGGACACTTGACATCCATGAAGTAGGAATTTGGACTCTGGACCAGACGTTTCTTTTTGTGTTTTCTCTTTTCCTCCTCTAGGGATGGGTGAATTAAGTCTCTGGTCAGCTGTGTGAGATATTAGGGAGTTATTGCCATGAGTACAACAAAGCAGAGTTTGCTAACTTTGCTGAAAGAGGTGTTTTCTACTGAATATTATTAATTATAGTTGTTGTTGTTAATATATCTCGCTTTTCCCTGCAAGGATTATTTCATTTATATCCCACCTTTCCTCCAAGGGGCTCAATCAAGGTGGCGTACATTTAATCCCCACAACAACTTTGTGAGGTAGGTTAGGCTGAGAGGCAGTGACTGTTCCAAGGTCACCCAGTGAGCTTCAGCCCCAGTGAGTGGGAATTTGAACCCTGGTCTCCCTAATCCTTGCCCACCTATGTTGGGTATTTCTCTCAGGGTTCCCCCAAACCATTTAGGTCCCCAAGCCACAAAAATCCAAATGGTAGCAACAGAGGGCACAATCCCCCATTACAACAGTTGGGGACCCAAAGATCCCCAAGCCTCATCTTTCTACTCCTCACTCTACAATCCACAATGGCATCCAGCCTGTGCCCACTGCCTCCTCTGCTTACCTCTTCTCACCTTTTCCACCAAAAACTAACATCACAAGAACACTCCTCTGATGGGTTAGAGCAGTGGTTCCCAATTAGGGGTCCACGAAGAACGCACCCAGGGGGTCTGCGGCCCCATTCCTTGCCGCTCCAACTAAATTTGTGTTATTTCTGCATGGTAATAACACAAATTTTATGGTCTGTTTTAGCGCTGTGCAATTTTTCAATATACAGTGGTGCCCCGCAAGACGAATGCCTCGCAAGACGGAAAACCCGCTAGACGAAAAGGTTTTCCGTTTTTGAGCTGCTTCGCAAGACGATTTTCCCTATGGGCTTGCTTTGCAAGACGAAAACGTCTTGCAAGTGTTCCGATTTTCCCCCGCTTCCCCCCTTTTTTCTAAGCCACTAATAGCCTTTTAGCCGCTAATCCACTAAGCCTTTAATAGCCGCTAAGCCTTTAATAGCCGCTAAACCGCTAATAGCGCTAAGCCGCTAATAGGGTTGCTTCGCAAGACGAAAAAACTGCTAGACAAAGAGACTCAAGGAACGGATTAATTTAGTCTTGCGAGGCACCACTGTATTGGCCAAAATCAGTTTTGAAATCATAGTGCGATAAGAATTTTGACCTGACAATACATAGTAATATATCAAGGTACTCTCGATATCACATGAAGCTCTCAGCTGATAATGCTGCTGATAAGTGCTGCTGATTTGAGAACAGGGCAACTTATCACCCTCACTTCAAGGCACCATGGCACTACCTTCCCCTGGCATTGAGGCAGAGCTAGTCAGCAGGAAAGAAGGAGTAGCCATAGTGGATGTGCATCTTCGCTGAAGGCAGCTTGATGTGACTCCATTTCCTCTCCTCCCTCCACCCATCCTATCACCACGGCTGCCCCTTCCCTTCTCCCCCACGCTAATCTCCCATTTCAGACATTGTGATATATTGGAATCTTGTGATGTTTAGTTGCTGATATACCACGATGTTGAAAACTAGGTATCACTCAGCTCTAGTCTGGTTTTTAGTATACCTAAAATCCTTTGCTTATTAGATGCTAGCCCATATTTTTTTCAGAAAATTACTTTGTAAAGGTAACTATCATTGGCTTTTGAAAAATAGGGGGTCCTCAGTAATTAGCTAATTGGGAGCCACTGGGTTAGAATATTCGCCATATGGCAATAGCCTTTGTGTGCTGAATTTGCTCAATACTATATTGACTTGGTTGTAAACAGAAGGAGCACCAGATCCTAGAAAGAGTGCACTGAATAACTGAAAGGGGGTGGGGATGAGAGAGAGATGTCTCTCCTTGGACAGCCTGTTGTGGATTCTAAAATTAGCCACTGTAACACCAGTAGGTGCCTGTGAGTGGTGATGATGAAAGGAGAAAGCTGACTCTAAGGAAAAGAACTTTGAAGATTACCATCTGTCTGCACCAAGTGCCTCAAAATGCAGGATGGGAAAATTAAACTGAAAAGCAGACTAGAAAACTGTAAAATACTTGAGCTAGATGCCAAAGTGAAAGGAGGCCACGTACTCCCTGCACCACCAGGCCATCTGCTCAGTTATGTAGCTATATTCCACCTATATGCACCCCTATTCTGACACTTAATTTTGAGACTCCAGGGAGCTCTGGTGCTTCCATCCCCAGGTAAAGAGTAACAGCTGCACCCTGGCTAGGGATCCATATGGCACATCGCATTAAGGGGAAGAGTGTGGTGGTGGCGAGGCAGAAAGAGCTGCCTGGTTTCGCAGCTGGCCTGTGGCCAGGAGTCCGTGGGCACCGGGAATTCCTCTCCAGGGTCTGATGATCCCGGTGCTGGGTTTGGGATCAATGCATACGACCTGTCATGGGGGCGGAGGCGTTGATTGTGGCGAAGTGTTTGTGTGTGTGGCTAGAACTGCTACGAGGGTGCGCAGAAAGTAGAATAAGTGCTTTTTTTTTTCTTTTTTACACCCTGCCCCACCCTCCAGCACCGTAAACGTCCTGCTCCACCCCCGCCCATAAACAGAGTGGAACATCCCACCCACCCCTTCTCTCCTCTTAGGCAATGGGACAAGCCGCCCCCCCCCCCGACAGGCAGAGCCGAGGGGGCTTCTCTCCTCTTTCTGCCCCCTTCCCCCCATTAACCCTTGCCGCGCCGCCCGCCTTCCGAGTGGCCCCCACTCACGGGCATGGTGGCGCCTCGCCGCCGCTTCTCCTCCCTGCCAGCCGGAAGCGCCCTCCGCGCCAGCCTTTCCCCCCCCCCGCGCCCCCAAACACGCGCAGATACAAACACAGGCGCGTGACGCGGGCCAGAAGCCCCGCCCCTGGGGCTCTGCGGGCACGCCCACTTCCTCGAGACCATCTAGGAGCCCAAGCTCTGTGGTTTGGAGAAGGGCGTTTTGGCTTTTCCAAGGCGCGGCTGACCGTCCAGAACAAGCGAGTCCAGCCCCACCCCCAACAGTCCTCCTGTGTTGTCAGGATTCAACCTCAAACCGTTAGCCGCCATCCATCCTCCAGATCTCTTTTTAGTCATTTGAAAAGCAAATCTCAAGGACTCTGGGAGTGTCAAGGGGCATAATAAAGGTGGCCCCATGCAAAGACATTGCCATTACTATGGAGTAAATCTGTGCATATTACATATGAGGTAAAGGTAAAGGGACCCCTGGCCGTTAGGTCCAGTCATGGCCGACTCTGGGGTTGCGGCGCTCATCTCGCTTTATTAGCCGAGGGAGCCGGCGTACAGCTTCCGAGTCATGTGGCCAGCAGGACTAAGCCGCTTCTGGCGAACCAGAGCAGCGCACGGAAACACTGTTTACCTTCCCGCCAGAGTGGTACCTATTTATCTACTTGCACTTTGACGTGCTTTCGAACTGCTATGTTGGCAGGAGCTGGGACCAAGCAAAGGGAGCTCACCCCATTACAGTGAATGTCACCCGCATATTACATATAGGGACATTTAAATAATATTCCAGTAGAGAGATTTAAGGGGTCTCTATTTCTTATAACACATTTTGTTAGGACTAGAACAAAATTTCATCTGAGGTTCCATCATCCCAGGAAAGAGAGGAGGCAAGCAGCTAACCATCTCTAAACAAAGCAGAAAAATATAGTACTGTCTTGAATCCTTCTTTAGAGCTAATCAAATATACAGCTGCCTTAAGAGTCTGTTTCCGGCTCCTAATTGGATAGGGTTTGCAAAGCAGAAATATAGAGGAAACTGAGATACGTTCATTTTGTTCTTGGGTTATTCCAGTCTGATGGTGTGAATGTTTATCAAAGCCTGGCGGTTTTTTTGGGGGGGGGGGGAAGGCAGTGCTTTGACATGATTGAACATCTAATCACATACACTTACCTAGGAATAAACCCCATTAAATGCATGCATAGGATTGTAATATAGTAATAATAATAATATTATAATAAATTTTATTTATATCCCCCTCCCCAGCCGAAGCCGGGCTCAGGGCGGCTAACAACAATAAAACAGTACAAAAGTACAGCATAAACAACACTCTAAAATCATTCATTATAAAATTAATTAATCAAATTACATCAAATAATTCTCTTTCCTCCTAATCAAGAAAGTCCATTATTCTGGGAGAGGGAGGTTTTAAGTTATTTTTAAAGCATTATTCAAAGTGGTGGGGGTGGTTTCCACAATCTGATTATTTATGTTTGTCTAAAACAATTAACCTATTTAGTTTTAGTGCTCCATTGTCAGACCAGTAATCTGATTAAGTCTTACAATAACCACTCGAAAGTTCTATTTAATTACTCCCAACCCCCCATTTGGGCACTGAAATGAAGAAGCAGAATTGCCTTGACCACTTCCTCTTTGTTTATAAATGAACAGGCTGAGCCACTATCTCTTAACTTAAAAAAAAAGAGAGTCTTTTAAAATTATAGAAATTGAACAATGACACAGATAACATATAGTGAATGAGAGGCAAAAGGGCACAAGATCTTACATTACACAGCAAATGTGCTGGCTGACACAAAGTTCATTTTCCACGATTCCATTTTCATACGCAAAAGGTAATAGGAACAAAGGTTAGTTCAATTATATGTTTACAACTTGGAATAAGGCAAAGATCCAGGGTCTAAGATGCTATGCAAAACGCTATCTTCTTAATTTTAAATGCTTTCTGTTTCCTTCTCCTTTGTATTTTTCACTTTTATTTGTTTATTATTGCATGTATACCTGACCTCTCCTCCATGGAGCTTAAGGTAATGTACATGGCTTTTCCCTTCGCCAGCCCTGTGAAGTACATTAGGCTAAGAGACTGTGGCTGACCCAAAGTCACTCAGTGAGCTGAGTGGGGATGCAAGCCCAGGTCTTCCTTATTGCTTTCAAACTGAAACACTCCTATTTCTCTCTATTGAGAAGAAGAACATCTGTGGCACCTCCATATGTTGCCGAACTCCTATAAGCCCCAGCCAGTATGACTAGTAATCAGTGACGATGGGCCACAGGTTTTCCATCCCTGGCTTAAATCCCTCCTTCCATAAATGGGCTTGCTTGTTTCTTTGTCTCTGGAGCCTGTAGGTGCTCTGCTCTAACAGACCCTCCAAGTGCCCCTATTTTCCAGGGGCAGCTCCAGATTTACAGAAGCCGTCCCCATTTCTGATTTGATCCCAGAATGTCCCGCTTTTCCTTGTTGTTGTTGTTTAGTCGTTTAGTCGTGTCCAACTCTTCGTGACTCCATGGACTAGAGGACACCAGGCACTCCTGTCTTCCACTGTCTCCCGCAGTTTGGCCAAACTCATGCTGGTAGCTTCAGTAACACTGTCCAACCATCTCATCCTCTTTCGTCCCCTTCTCCTTGTGCCCTCCATCTTTCCCAACATCAGGGTCTTTTCCAGGGAGTCTTCACATGAGGTGGCCAAAGTCTTGGAGCCTCAGCTTCACAATCTGTCCTTCCAGAGAGCACTCAGGGCTGATTTCTCTAAGAATGGATGCGTTTGATCTTCTTGCAGTCCATGGGACTCTCAAGAGTCTCCTCCAGCACCAGAATTCAAAAGCATCCATTCTTCGGTGATCAGCCTTCTTTATGGTCCAGCTCTCACTTCCAAACATCATTACTGGGAAAACCATGGCTTTAACTATACAGACCTTTGTTGGCAAGGTGATGTCTCTGCTTTTTAAGATGGTTTGTCATTGCTTTTCTCCCAAGAAGCAGGGCTTTTCCTTAGGACGTCCCTATTTTCATTGGAGAAATTTTGGAGGGTATGGAGTTATGCAACCCCCGAGCCAAGGGGATAAATAGCTATAAGACATCTGAAGGAAGCCCTGTAATGCTTTTTGTAATGCTTTATTATGTTTTTTATATACAGTATGTTGGAAGCCACTCAGAGTGCCTGGGGCAACACAGTCATGTGGGTGGTATAAATAATAAAGTTGTTGTTATGGAATAAAAGGTAAAGGTAAAAGACCCCTGACAGTTAAGTCCAGTCGTGAACAACTCTGGGGTTGTGATGCTCATCTCGTTTTACTGGCCGAGGGAGCCGACATTTGTCTGCAGTTTTTCCAGGTCATGTGGCCAGCATGACTAAGTCGCTTCTGGCGAAACCAGAACAGTGCATGGAAACACCATTTACCTTCCCGCTGGAGCAGTACTTATTTATCTACTTGCATTTTGATGTGCTTTTGAACTGCTAGGTTGGCAGGAGCTGGGACCCAGCAACAGGAGCTCAGTAATTGGAGAAATGTTGGAGCATATGTGTAGGTGCTGTGGTGCTGTAAAGCCAACCAAACTTTGAAAATGCTATGATTCTGTGGGAAGTGCACAGACATCGTCCCCACAGATCTTTGGTGCTGACATTCTTGGAACATTGCATTCCTTGAAAAATCAACAATGCCACTGAAGAAAGCAGAAAAGACAACAGAGAAATCTGAAGGTGTGGGGCAAAAGTTTAGGTCTTTTATCAACGGAAGGGACATGGATGAGAAACTACCAGAAACTCATGGACTTTGTAGAGAGACATGTTTCAAAGTCATTTTCTGGTTTTATGGCTAATTTAAATTGATTATATCTTTTCTATATCTTTTGTAACTTCATTGCACAAAAACCACAGAAACCATGGTGTGAATCAGTTTATAAAAGTGTTGAAATAAGTATTTGTTTATTATTATTATTATTATTATTATTATTATTATGCCCTTCTCTTCTGGCTGGGTCACCGCAGCCACTCTAGGAACTTCCAACACATTTAAAACAAAATAAAACATCAAAAACCTCTGGATACAGGACTGCCTTCAGATCTTTTCTAAAAGTTGGGTTTTTGTGTACTGTCTCTTAGAAAATCTAAAAACAAATGAACTATAATGAATTATATTTGAATAACTTTTACTCTGCTAAACCACTGAAATTAATGTCAGTGATTAAGTTATATTAGTATCTGTGGGACTACTCTAAGTAAAAGTTAGTTGAATTCAACACTAAGTTTATTTGTATCAGTGGTGTAGCGTGGGTTCTCAGCACCCGGGGCAAGGCAATTAATTTGTGCCCCCTAACCCGTGGATTTTAGCACTCGAGTCTCTTCCGCGCCCCCTCAGATGTTGCGCCAGGCCCCCCTGCACCCCCCACGCTACGCCAGTGCTCCCACCACAAGTCTTCAGGACAGCCATCCGAAGGCTGGCGCGGGGAGAAGGTCTTTCCGCCCCACCGCCAGGCTTCGGAGGAGGTCCGAGGACAGTGGGGTTCCTGCTTTGAGGAGGGCCGGCCAAACGTGCCCCCCAAATGTTGCGCCCGGTGCGACCGGCACCCCTGGCACCCCCCACGCTACGCCACTGATTTGTATACCACAGCATCAGCACCGGATTTAGGGTGGTGTAGACCAGGGGTAGGCAACCTAAGGCCCGTGGGCCAGATGCGGCCCAATCGCCTTCCCAATCCAGCTCGTGGACGGTCCAGGAATCAGCGTGTTTTTACAGAAGTAGAATGAGTGCTTTTATTTAAAATGCATCTCTGGGTTATTTGTGGGGCATAGGAATTTGTTAAACCCCCCCCTCAAATATAGTTCGGTCCACCAGATGGTCTGAGGGACGGTGGACTGGCCCACGGCTGAAAAAGGTTGCTGACCCCTGGGTGGACAGTTCCCTTGCACAGGGTGTTGAACTGGGGGGTCGAAAAATTATAATAGTAATATGTAGTAATAATTTTTAAATCTATATTTAAATGGGCCATTATATGAGGCTGAAGGTGAGGAAAGGGTCTCCGTCTGCACAACTCTTGGCAGAAAGTCAAAACCAACAACTCTTGGCTCTTTCTCTTGGGCAAATGTTTTCTTTTCTAAGTGGCACTACTAAGTCTCATGTAAGTAAGAAACAGTGACTGAGTTTGCTTTTTCTCCTCCTCCCTTCCAATCAATTTTTCTTCTACTATGTCTTTTAAATCATAAGTGTGAAGACAGGGACTCCTTTTCTTTTTATACCACTCTGAGAGCCACTTTTGGGGCTGGCTTTTTAATTATTATTGTTTTTAAAACATTTTAAATAAATGAATACATTTGCACTCGAAATGTCAGACAGGAAACAAATCTAACCACAACAGTGCAATGACAACGCAGATCAAAATTATTTGAATTATAAACTTTTATTAATAATATGTCTGTATTAATTATTATCCCCCCTCCAAAATATAACTGGACAACTATTCAGCAATTAGCAGTTTGTTGACATTTCTGACTTTGCACTATATTACTAAATAATATGTACATAATAGTATGGCTTCAGTAGTACCAATCCCCAGCGCTGGCCGCCGTCCATCCCGGCCAGGCCTCCTCCCTCCCGCCTTGGAGGCTGGGATTTCGACGGGGCGATCGCGATCACTTCCTACAAGCAAAACTGGAAAAGTCCCGCAGGAAAAACCACGACTCCCAGAGGCCATTGCGCGGGCGGCGAAGGGGAGGGAGGGAGCGGGAAGGCGGGGCTTCCGCCGTCGCGCGCGCCGCTGGCCTCGCCGCCCCGCCCCTTCCTGTTCCCCTCCCTCCTGCTAGTTCCCCCTCCCCTCCGGCTCCCGGCCGCCAGTCGGAGCGAAGATGGCGAAGACCTACGACTATCTCTTCAAGCTGCTCCTCATCGGCGACTCCGGCGTGGGCAAGACCTGCCTGCTCTTCCGCTTCAGCGAGGACGCCTTCAACACCACCTTCATCTCCACCATCGGTGAGGCGGCCTCGGCCTCCCTCGGAGGGGCGCTTCCTCAGGCAGGCGCCTCGGGCGGGGGGCGGCTTCCTCGCCTCACGGAGCGCAGGCCCGGCCCCCGGGCGCCTCGGGCGGGGGGGGGGGCGGCCGGCTGGGTCCTCGGGGGCCACGGGCGTCGCCGCGAGCCAGCGAGGGAGCCGGTTTCCGTTTCCCTTTCCCTTCCTCCCTCGCGCCCCGCCTTGTCCCTCAGACCGTTTTCTGAGGGTAGAATTGTGGGGGTTTCTTCGCGCGACGTCCTTCCCGGTCCCCGTTATGTGGCGGTGGGGCTTCGGCGGGGCCGCGGAGGCCTTGATCCGGCGCGGGGGGGGGCGTGAGAGGAGCGGGCCCTGCGCGAGTCTCCGGCCCGTGACGCGGGTGTCTCCTCTTCCTCTCCGCTCTTCTGCCGCCCCCCCCCCTCGCCGCTTTGTTGTGGGGATTTGTGCGGGAGGGCGGAGAGCGCCTTTTAGGCGGGGATGCTCTCGCCGCCGCCGCGGCGCTGGGACGGGACCCTTTTCTCAGAACCGGAGGTCTGTGGGTGGCCCCTTCCCGCCCCCGGAGACGCCTGCGCGGACGCCCACCTCCCTGCCCCGGAGAGAAACAGGTTCGTTAGTCCGTTAGGCTGACCCGCTTTCGGCTGCCTTGGAAAGCGCACTTTCCGACGACCCCGTCACCCTTTTGACACTCTTGCCGCTTGACACGCCTAGAAATGTTGCCATCATCAAATGTCATCTTGGCCCCTGTTGGGCGGGGCGGAGGGTTGGAATAGGCACTTGTTTGGGGACACAGGGAGGGATTTGTCACTTCTGTTAAGACGCAAGGTTGGAATGATCCTCCTGCAAGCTGTTCTGCCAGTGCTCCTGACCTAGAGCAGATTTTGGGGGGGAGAGGGGAGGTGGAAACGTGCTGTTGCACTAGTGGGAACCCTTGCACCGACTTCCACTAGCATTCTTTATAAAGTGCCTAAAACTGCTCAGTCCTGTACAGAAATTATGTCATTTGAAATGACATAAGATATGCTCTCCGTCTACGGTTATGGCATGATGTGAAGGGAAGGAGAATCTGACCTAGGTGAACAGCAGTCAAAATTGGCCACGGGAACTTATCTCGCTGTGCAGGAGCTCTGATACAGTGGACGACTGGAATCATTTTTACTCTGATAGCCAAAATGGGGAAGATAGTGATGGATTTGAACTTTACCACTAGTTGATACTTTTGTTATACATATCATGAGTGAGTGGTTGCTAGTTACTCTTTTCAACTACAGGTTACATACGCTTCAGGTTACAGACTCTGTTAACCCAGAAATAGTACCTCGGGTTAAGAACTTTGCTTCAGGATGAGAACAGAAATTGTGCTCCTACGGTGCAGTGGCAGCAGGAGGCCCCATTAGCTAAAGTGGTGCTTCAGGTTAAGAATAGTTTCAGGTTAAGAACGGACCTCCGGAACGAATTAAGTACATAACCAGAGGTACCACTGTATCCTTTATGTGCTATCTCGCAGGATGCCCATATTGATAGATGTTTTATATGCTCAAGTCCAGCTTCACAAGTTAATTTGTTCTGTCTGCTCCCTCTTGCTGCAACACTTGAAACACTTGTGCATTGATGCAGGTTGCAAGCATGGTGCCCTCCAGATATTGTAGGCAATGCTAGTTGGTGCTGATGGGAGTTGAAGTCCAACAATATCTGGAGGACATCACATTGGCTACGTCTCATAGAAACTTGTAACATCTAGGTGACTCTTCTGAGTCTGATTTAGAATACATTATATGGCCAAGTTTTGAGTCTTGTTTCCTTTTTTTAAAAAAAACCTGTAGCTCACTAGCTAAATAGTGTGTTCAACTACCTGCTTAATACTATGCTGTCAAGCTGTAACCAAAAAAGGGAGTTGACTGAGCCCTTGACATACCCTCTTGAATGGCTACTATGACAGATTGGCAGGTTAAACGTTTTGCAGGCCTGCCTTATTCTGATAGTTCAGAGTGGGTAACATGAAACTTCCTGTCTCCCACATAAGGTGTGAGGAATTAAAGAGAAAAAAATATATATTTTTAAAGCCAGGGGCAGGCATAGTTCCTGTCTGGCCTGACCATAAGCATAGGGCTAGGTACTAAGAACAAAAGAGAAGTAGAGTTCTGCTAGATCAAAGCAAAGGTTCATATTGTCCGTCATCTACTTCCCAAAGGAAACTCACAAGAAGGACGTGAAGACAACATAGTATTATGAGAGAGGGAGAGAAAAAGCAAAACTTCACACAATGTATAATTTGATATACCTCTATGATTTCTCTTACTTGCCCTTTTTATTTTTATAAACAACAAAGTTCCAAATGTTGTAACCTGTCCTTACGGGAAAATAGTCCCAGCCCCCTAATCATTTTGTTTGCCTTTTTCCAGCTCTACAATGTATTTTTTAAATTTACAGTCGTGTTGCGTTAGGTTCATGTTGCGTCTTTTCGGCTTGTGAACACGGCAAACCTGGAAGTGTATACCTCCGGGTTTCACCGCACACGCAGAAGTGTTCTGCGCACTTTGTGCATGAGCAGAAGAACTCTATTGCGCTCCATGCTTGCGCAGAAGCGCCTCTAGTGGACTTTTCGGGGTGCAAACGGCACCCCAGAATGGATCATGTCCGCAACTAGAGATACCACTGTACTGCAACCAGGACTGTATACAATATTCCAAGTAGGGGTGCATCATAATATTTGTATAAAGACTTTACAATATTGACAGTATTACTATATTTTTCGCTCTATAAGCCGCACCAGACCACAAGACGCACCTAGTTTTTGGAGGAGGAAAACAAGGAAAAAAAATATTCTGAATCTCAGAAGCCAGAACAGCAAGAGGGATTGCTGCGCAGTGAAAGCAGCAATCCCTCTTGCTGTTCTGGCTTCTGGGATAGCTGCACAGCCTGCATTCACTCCGTAAGACGCACACACATTTCCCCTTACTTTTTAGGAGGGAAAAAGTGAGTCTTATAGAGCAAAAATTACTGTATATTCAATTTCTTTTGTAGTGATTCCTAGCATGGAATTTGCCCTTTTTGCAGCTGCTGCACATGACAGTGTAATGCAAACAAGCAATTGTGCAGGTTCCTGAAGCAAAGACTGTGGTCCCAATACTTCTCCTCCTTCTGCCCCGCTACCTAGGACTAAGCCATGGTTCATCTTAACATTACATCTGAATCTGGGCTTGTGGATTGTCTCACCCAGAGAAACCACAAGCGGTAAGCTGAGAACAAATCTTCATTACGCTTGTGGTTTGTCTGGACTGAGACAAACCATGATTCAGGATTTGTATATAACACTAAGCCAAACCATGGAATAGCCTTGGGTATCATGATGGCAGCAGGAGCATGCGAGGAGTGCAATAACCTCAGTCTTATGCTCATTTACATTAAGTCACAGTTTAGCTTACTGCTGCATGCATGTAAAATTCAGATTTTTATTCCCGCCCCCCAGTATACATCACTTTTGACTAATTTACCTTGAGTTACAATTGGCATTTTATTTCCCGTTTTCCCAAAATTGGAGAGTTCCTTTTGGAGCCCTTTACACAATGACACTGTAGGTCATTTATGAATTTTAAAATAGTATTGGACCTGCCAAATATCCTTTGGTGACTCTACACCTTGCATCCCTCCATTGTGAGAGTTGCACATTTATTATTACTCATTGGTTCCTGTTATTAAAAGTTATTGATCCATATGGGGATTGCTTCCATTCACATGCTTCTTCTCACTCTGAAATGTTAATGAGACAGGACTTACCTTTGCTGAAGCCATATTGATGAAAGACTTGTTCTTATGCTTCATAAATTTTATATTTAACAATTTACCTAGAACTGATGTTAAGCTAATCAGCTTGGATCCTTTAAAAAAAACAACTGATTTTACACTGGTCACTTTCCAGAATGGGTCTATCCAAGTGAATAATTTTTTTCTTACTTGGAGTGACGTCCTCCTTCTGAGATGTATATTCTCCATGATGGCAGAGCAGTTATTGCCCTGGGAGTGAAACACATTCTCAAAGGCCTTGTCACAAATTTGAATCTCTTTCAAGTTCTCCAGGGCATCTCCATGGCCGCGAAATTAGACTGTAACTGTGCCCAGCTGTTTGAGGCACAGGACATAGTGGTGCTTGTAATCTATTGTTTGAAAAGTAAGAATAGAGTAACACTTTTTCATTAAGGTATTATTACAGTGATACCTCGGGTTACAGACGCTTCAGGTTACAGACTCCGCTAACCCAGAATAGTACCTCGGGTTAAGAACTTTGCTTCAGGATGAGAACAGAAATCGTGCTCTGGCGGCAGCGGGAGGCCTCATTCGTTAAAGTGGTGCTTCAGGTTAAGAACAGTTTCAGGTTAAGAATGGACCTCCGGAACAAATTAAGTTCTTAACCCAAGGTACCACTATATTTCTTTTGCTGGTTATACAATATTAAAAATGCTGGTTTGTACCCTGCTTTAAAGCAGATACATCAGAGCATTTAAACAAAGAAAACTGCTGTAATGCCAGAGCATTTTCATGACCAGAGGTAATAGATTACCATAAGTGATAAGGGAGTAGGAACAGTCTTAATGAACCTCTGAACAACCTGTAGGACTTGGTTGTAACTTGCACTATTTTCATTTCACTGTTTGAGTAGCTGCTAAGAAGTCAACAGGGCGGCCTTCAGGTGTCTCATTCAGTGCAAGGGCATTTTGCAGGTGTTTTTTGAAATACTTTTTAAAAGCAACATTACAAACAGTTATGCCAAACAGTAGACAATTAAATCACAAGCAGGCAAGACATCAAGACCACATTATTGGGACCAGGAATGCCCAAGGTTGTGCTCTCTAGATGTTGCTGGTCCTGGACTGCAATTCTCAACAGCCCCAGCCAGCATGGCTGTAGTTCCATAATATCTGGTGGCTCAACATTGGCTACTCTGAGACAGCCCAGCCATGGTCGTTTATAGGAAGCTGCCTTATACCAAGCAGACCATTGAGCTCATGCAGCAGCTTTCCAGATTTTCAGATGGGAGCCCGTTTCAGCTCTACCTGGAGATGCCAGGAATTGAATTTCAGATCTTTTGTATACAGAGTATGTGCTCTACCTCTAAGCTATGGCATTTTTGGAGTTTGCTCCCACAATATGTCACAATGGCGATCAACTTGGATGGCTTTAAAATAGGATTACGGTATACAGATTCATGGAGGATAATGCTACCAATGACTACTAGCTACTGTTGAAGGAAGTATATCTCTGAATCCCAGTTGCTGGCAATCACAAGGAAAAGAGTGCTTTAGTGCTCAGTTTCTGTTTGCGGGCTTCTCATATTGGGCATCTGGATGACCATTGTGAGAACAGGATGTTGGAATAGATGGGCCACTGGCCTGCTCTAACTGCTGTGTTCTCCAGATGAAAGGTTTTTACTTTCAGTGGGCCCATTCCTAGGGTTGAAATTCCCAAAAGATTCTGCTACCACAGAAGAGACATGACATTCACTCATTAAGTGAATAATGGCACCTTAAACAAGCCTTCCTTAGCTGAGCTCCCTGTGGGGAAACAGTTGATTCGAGGAAGGGTGTTCTTTTGTTTCTCAGGGAACTGTCATAGTAACTGACATAGTAAAGTTTTTGAATGCTGAGTGTACTAAAATGGTCAGGAAATGGAAGAAACCACAAGAAAAACTGCTCAAGCTGGGTGTCTTATTAAGCACTAACTAGCTGCAAGAAACCAAGCATAAGCTGGAGTCTTCTTGTGTTCTGAGGCTCTGTGGTTTTCTGGCCCTGCTGGTTTGTTTTGTCAGGATAGGAAGATACATTGGCATTTGAAGCTCCAACACTTTGAGATTGTTCTTGAGTTTTAATTACCATGGTTAAGTAAATTGAGTTTCTGCATGGTGAAACCTTTATTATGTACTGTTCTGTCTTTCTGTTCATGTCACATGTGCTTGTATTTTCATGTCTATCAATTTGATAGTAGCACCTCCAAATGTGCATTTGATTTTAAATAGTTTATTTAGCTGGTTTTCTCAGATAAGATAGAATTCTCACATGCATAGACAGGAAAGAAACTACAAGGCATTTTTAGTGTTGTATATGAAAATTCCTCCGAGGGCTATAATCTTAGAGCATTACTATGCCACCTAAATATTTTAAATGTCTTCAAGAATAGTTGAGACATTTATTAATTGAAGGTCAGTGGTTCCCTGGATAAATTTGCCATCATGTCTAGATTTGTAAGTTTTCTATGCACTAAAGGCAGCACTGTCAATGTGGCATGAGGCTGCTGCCTTTAGAAATGTTCCAGATGCCTGGGCAGCTAAGAAGGACTTCACTTAAGATTTTGTTGTTCTTTTTCTTAATTTATCTGAATGCCAGACTATTCCCAAACTCTACTGGTATGCTGTTTAAAAAATTTTGTTGGGAGCCTAAAAGACAGTGTACACATGTGAGTAAGTCACCTGACTGCTCAGTACTTGATGAATTACAACTGAATGCATGAATTGACTCCTGCATATTATACTTATTTGGTGGAGACCATTGATCAACTTTCAAGAGATTTTATGCAATTATATAGTGACTTAAGCAAGCTGCCTCTGTACATGATCTGTCAAGTTTCACTTCCTCTTTAGAGGAGAACTGCGTAATGGCAATAATTTCCACTCAAGGAAGCTGTAAAATCCTGACTACAGAGTGCTTGACTCAGTTATGTTTCCGATAAACATAGCCATTTGCAGAGATACAAAAGGAGATTATTGCTACAGATTAATAAAGTGTAAGGGAAATAGGCAGGGTTGTAAGAGCATGAGACGCTAGCTTTGAGCTTCAAAATTCAAGGGCGTCCTCTTGGTAGTTCCTCTGCACCCAGAGGCTCAGGGTGTGGCAGCCCAGGAGAGGGCATTCTCTGTGGCATCCTTTAAGCTTTACAATTTCCTCCCTACAAGAGTGTGTATTCCACCATCATTATACTTCTTATAGAAGTATATTTTTATTTTTGTAAGTGCTTTCAAACTGTTTTCAATGTGGTATCTGAATGTTGTAACCTGCCCTGGGACCTTAGGGTGAAGAAACAAATAATACTGTTGCTGCATGATATATAGAACATAAGAGGATACCTTCTGAATCAGAACACGTGCCCAAATAGCCCATCGTTCTATTTTCAAAGTGGTCTTTGAGAAGTGCATAAGCAGAACATGGATGGGTCCAATAGCTTGTGATCCTCCGCAGCCACCACTGTTCAGAAACATACTTTCCATCTGCTAATCAGGGTACAGAGACACACATGTTTGACTGTGGTATCATAGTTCTTATCTGTGTTAGGCTTGAATTAATCTATTGCTATGTGATGTTTGTCAGATTAAATGTGTTGGGTTTTATAATACCCAGTGAGAGAGTTGTTCTCTCCAGAGATTGTTGGATTTCTTCTGCTGGCAATAGTAACATAGCAAATTTGTGGGTTAGCTTTCTTATCCACTGGGAGGAGTTCAAATTCAATGCAGAAACTTGCTGACTATGAAACAAACTTTGGAATATTTACATTCTTATCCAAGATGATATCAGTATCTGGCAGTGTGTCCACAAAGGCTGTTTGTATGTCAAATGACTGGAACAGATTAATATTTTTTTTACAGAGTTTTTTGCCTCTGGGTTTCATTCTGCCTGTCTCTAGTTTGTTTGATTAAGATAAACCTTTGCATTGGAGCATCAGCTTCTAATAAACAACAACAAAAACCCCTCGTAATTTGGAAGACAATATAAAATGAAGGAGAGCTGTAGTAATAGAGAGACTTTGCTTTAGAAATTCCAGTTTAGTATGATAGTGTCATACTTAATTTAAACTTATAACAACTCTTTGGTGGTGTATTGTATCATCGTATCTAATAAGTCAAGCTTTTTCCTCTCAGAATTGTATGAAAAAAATCTGTCAACTGCTGATTCTGAACTTTCAGTTTGAGTTTGAAGGACTTCATAAATTAGAAAACTCATGAATTAAAACAAGCTTCTCAACTATTTTTCATGATTGTTGCTGTGGTTGTGTATTCAAATATGCATCCATTTTTCTCTGTGTGCAGAAGATGGAGGCATTTGAGATGCTTGGTGGCTTTATGACCATGTCACAGAGACAAGATATTTGGCAGACTCCCAGACTGCGCTCTTGAATCAAATTCCTGAAGATGTTGTGCAACATTTTGGAATACATTTCCAACATAGCCCTTAGGATGTTGCTTGCTTAGTAACTGAATCAAATTCTATAGAAATCCTCATTAGTATCATTTGAATGTTTGCTCAGTAATATTATTTTAATACTTTGTCTTTAAAATTAATTATTTCTGTGAGAAAATGTTCTGAGTGTCAAGTTTTTATCCATTTCACACCAAGCTTCCAAGCATTCCATGCCAGGCCTGGGGTGATGGAAGTGGGAGGAGGGGCAGGCTAGGCCACTTGGTTTGCAATGGCCTATCTTGGCTTTCTGTAGTAGAGTATTGTATTCACCTTAAATAGCTTACCATTCCACAGCCATGTTAAAATGCTAGTTTAAAACAGCTTCCATGTTATGCTTATAGATGCAATGCTTCTGTGCTATTGAAATGTGAACATTGCAACTCTTCCCTTTTATATATGTTGACAGGTCTTTTGGTGAAATGGCTTGGGTTGAATGGGAGAAGCATCTGCACCTTTTGTCTTTCCACATGACAGATGTCTGAAGGCATCATCCCAATTCACAATTGGCAGATGGAGCTTTCTTATATGCCGCTGTCTCATTTGACTGACATGGAGACAAATGTCTTGTTTAAATATCAATTAACCCTTAATGACTTTAGGAATCAGTGCAACTTCTGACTGAATAGCATATGCTCTGAGGAACTTACTGTGAGCCAATGAAAAACAGCTACCATACCTTGATCCTTTGTGTTCTTCAAAATAAGTATTTTGCACACATTGTTATTTGATGGCTGGATGTGGATTGAATGTGTGTTTCTGAAGCTCCTTGCTGAGTTTTCAAAGCAAAGCACCCTACCCTAACTTTAGATCAACCTCTGATTGCAGGCAGACTTCTGTTTCTTGGGGACTAGCAGATAGCATTCTCCAGTTCACCATTATCTATGGAATTCTGTAGTTAAATAACTTTCCTAACATCAAGACTCCTTAGCATATGCAGTGTTTGCAACAAAATGTATATAAAGACTCTTACATAGGACTATCCAGCCTCCCAGTTATTTGCTTCTCACCGATTTCTTTCAACCCTTAAAAAGGGACATACGTTAGGAACTGTACCTGGGAATGATTTTGCTTTGCATTACTCTGTGTGTGGCTTCTGTGCGGACAAGGAATGCTTTGCCTCTAGCTAAAGGTAGCCTCTGAATGTAAGGTTTGCCTCCATTGATTTACCATTGTATAACTGCAATATACATTTGTCTATATTGAACTGAACTTTAATATCTGGCTGCCTGAGAGATGCTAGCAGGTTTGCAGTTTGATAAACTGTCAACATAATTTCCGACCTAAAGGGCATCTTTTTAAGCCACGATTTGCTATTTGTTTGGGGCACGTTAATGTTAACTGAGTTGACATTTGTTTGCATTCTAACTTGTGGTGTGATTTGGTTTTTAGGTGCACTTTAGAACATTCTAGTTGTTGAAGGAAAACAAGTGAGCTGGCTGCGTTCTTCTCAAATCTGCTAAAGAAAAGGGAGAAAGATTTTCTTCTCTACTTCCCTTTCTCATTTTGTCTGAATAGATTAACATTAAAGGTGGGGTGGTGCATAAATATTGCCTTATTACAGCTCTTGTTGGCGTGGATTTGCTGTGCTGTGGAATTACATTAGGAGAACTTTAAAAAGAAAAGTACTTTATATTTGTGAGTGCCATGCAAGGAACAACATGCCACTGGGACAATTCTGAGGATGACATATTTTGAGAGGCAAAACATTAAGTTAGCAGTAATTTGTTTGCTTTCAGAACTAAAATTTAAAAACAGAGAAATTGGTATTGGAGAAAATCTGCCACTTAACTAGTAAGACAATCATTTTGTAAGTCTTTAACCAACAGGTGACTAGACGATTTCAGTAGCCTTCCTAAGGCAGGGAATACCCTGATTTGCTATTTAGGTTTTAGGTTTTCTTCTGTATCTACCTGGTAATATTCAAGTGACTTTATCCACTGTGGCGTAAAGGTAAAGGGACCCCTGACCATTAAGTCCAGTTGTAGCCGACTCTGGGGTTGCAGCGCTCATCTCGCTTTATTGGCCGAGGGAGCCGGCGTACAGCTTCCGGGTCATGTGGCCAGCATGACTAAGCCGCTTCTGGCGAGCCAGAGCAGCTCACGGAAATGCCGTTTACCTTCCCGCCAGAGCGATACCTATTTATCTCCTTGCACTTAGACGTGCTTTCGAACGGCTAGGTGGGCAGGAGCAGGGACCGAGCAACGGGAGCTCACCCTGTTGCGGGGATTTGAACCGCCAACCTTCTGATCGGCAAGTCCTAGGCTCTGTGGTTTAACCCACAGCGCCACCCACGTCATTATCCAAATTTAGATAATGGCCAGGGCATGGAAGAACTTTTAGGCTTGCTTGAATCTCAGCTCAGAATAGTGAGGGGTCAGGGAGAGAGAACAGTTGGTCTTGGCTGCAGGTAAACTTGAGACTTATGGACCAGTTAGACAAATAGACCCCCTCCCCCCGGTTACATATGTGTGTGCTGGGATTCTCTTTAGAAATAACTTTGTTAATGCTATTACAGTGGTACCTCGGGTTACAGACGCTTCAGATTACAGACACTTCAGGCTACAGACTCCGCTAACCCAGAAATAGTACCTCGGGTTAAGAACTTTGCTTCAGGATGAGAACAGAAATTGCACAGCAGCGGCAGGAGGCCCCATTAGCTAAAGGTTAAGAACAGACCTCCAGAACGAATTAAGTTCTTAATCCGAGGTACCACTGTAATTTGAATGCAGGAAACGACTGATTTATGCACATCCAATTGACTTGTGCACCATGGTGACCCAGAGATGGCTGGAAAAGGGGGTGGAGCAGAGACGGAATGGGCTTATGTGCACTCTGCCAACACATGGGGGTAATCTTCAAAATTAGCCAAGCACATTTTGCACCTATCAGCTACTTGCAACCAAGTGAAAGGTGCCAGGATGGGCGCCTGACATCTCCACCATCTGGACGTGCATGCCTGGGGAATCATTGGATCTTGACTTTTTTTTTGCACACTAATATCAGATCCTGTAGAATTCTGTCAGTTATATTTTATCTGTACAATTGGACTGAATTTCAGGAACCAAAATGCTTTTTCTGTGCAGCCTGAGCAGGAGCAGTAAACATTATAGTTAATTGTTGTAGCTTTTCATTTGCCCCACCCCATTGCCCTGCTCACAGTTGTGAAGAATATTCTTGTGATTTCAATGGTCCATGTCACCATTAAGAAAAGGAGGTCGGAATAAGTCAATATATGTGTGGACTATCCCTGGATAAAGTGACTTTTCTTTTTAAAGTTCTCAAAGTTCTTAACCTAGCTCAAGGTTCATCTGAACTAGCCAGGTGTTTAACAGATAAATCAATCACAGTCAGTCCTTCATTTGAAAAATAAGACTTTAGAGCCGTACTGCCCTAAAATGGCAACTAGACATTCCATTTTGGCAACTGCAACCTTGGTTTAAGGAGCCTTTGAGCACCTAGCTGATATATCTGAGTTTCTAACACTGGCATGGGGGTGTATGCAAATCGGTTGTTGCCTGTATAAGCACATTGATCCTACAGTTAATGAACATTGCAGAACTATGACACTCCCCCTCTGCTCTCCTCTTCCTGCATGGTCTAGATGAGAGATAAAAAGTCTCTGCTTCTAACTTCACATCATGGTTAATAATCTTGGTTTCTTTGAATGAAACATAGTTTAACACTAACCACAGTTTCCAAATAAAGAATGCTCCTCTCAGCACACAAACCCATGGCTTTCTCATGCAATACTAAATTTTGTGTGAAGCAAACCAAACTCTAAACTGAATCAGTGCCCTCTACTAGATGCAGAGAATTTAAAGATGGCTTCCTATGTAAATGAAGAACCAATTTGATCATTGCCCATACATAAATATTTACAGCCTACTTACTCAACATAGGTATTTCATTTCTACCTCATATGTTGCTCTGGTCTACACAGTAACTATCTGCCCTTGCTTTGACCTATCAGTCATGGGAATTTCATTTTTGTTTGCTCCTTTCTTTTTGTGATGGCACGGCTGGGCCAAGGCAGAGGGAAAAGCAGACAGGAGCAATATTGGAAAGAGGGAAATGTGGAATTGTGTAGTGTGCAGGGTGTTTTTCCACACCTAGTGATACCTTCTGGTTGTAAGATCCTATATACTGTAATAATATTCTAATGAAATTATTTATATAGATATGTTTTAAAATCTATTAAGCAATGTTATGTTCTAAAATTTGTAAAAAATAAACTTGTCTTTAAAAATTATACAAAATATCTCCTTTACCCCTTCTATAACTAATGCCCTATTTAGTTGTAAATTAGCATTGCCTAGTGGTTGGATTTGCACAATTTAAAAATGTGAAGAATATCAATAGGAAACTTGATTTAAATTTGCCTTTTTTTCTTGCAGATTTAAATTATGAAATGTAATTGTTTCAAATCCCCTTGACTGGATTTTGCTGCAAGCAAGGTGGATTTCAGAGTTGTTTTTGGAGCTCAGCTGTTAAAAATGGAAGAATGGCATTGTCTGCAGTGTGCTGCTCTGTTGTTGATTTGAATGGGATTTTAGGGCTGCTTGGAAGAGGACAGATGAGCCAGGCTCTCTGTTTAATCTGTGGACTGGAGAGGTGGTCTTCCTCCTGATAATATTTTAATCTTTTCTGTTTAGTCACTGTTCATAGGTTTACTAAAGGGGGTGAGGAGCTACCTCTGCTGGGTTTAAAGGAGGAGAGCCTCCAAGACCAGTGACAGCCAGCACACGTCCGTCTGAAAATGAGCACTTCTTGAAAGTGAAAATTCATTCTCTGCTGGAATGGAATTCTGTTCAATTCCCTGTTAGCCCTATGAACTTCATATGGTTGCATTCCATACTGCTTATGCAATGGACTTCTCACAGTGAAATCCTTATACATCTTAATGAGAAGTTATTTGCATGCCTGAATTTCCCTGAACAATGATCTAACTGTTGGAAGTTTGCTGTTTGACTTAGGATAGTGGCTTGTAACAATTGCATGATTGATAGCTTGAAGAGACTATTTCTGTAAGTAGTCAGGTTAGCAATTTATTTCTTAAAGGGACACTGATACTAACAATAACACTTGAATTGGTTTAATTTGGCCTTGCTATCATAGCAATTCCACTTATGGCCACACTTCTGTGTATATTAGCATAGCTAGTGATTGCTTCTGCCGCTGGTACATACACCTTTGGTACGAAATGCACACAATAAATGATATTGGATTGCTCCCCTGCATATTTTGGTATGCCTTGAAATGGAAGTATGAATTGGATATATCCAGTCATCTTCCTAATATCTCAAAACATTACAGAACAAGGCCTTGCCAATTTGAGTCACCTTGAATGTCGAAGGACCTTTTCAGGGTCAGGGGGAGGGCCTCTTCTGACCCTGAACCTAAAGATCCAATGAAGCTTTGGCCATCTTGAGCTGTGAGGAAATGCTTCCTCCATTGCAGTAAATGATTTAGCATTTTATTCATGTTAATGCCCTGCCAGAACATGTGAGACGTACTCTTGAGGTTTTGTTGTAATTTCATCATTGGGACATTTTTGACAAAATGAGATCTGTAAAGGACTATATGAAACTCTCAAATTAGTTATTTTAGTACTTTATTCTGGAGGGTCTTATCACAGGCAAAACCTACCTGCAGAATCTTGAAGCACCTGCCAGCATTGCTATACTTGCTTTGACCTGGTTAGTGAGTCCTAAAGTGCACAAGAATAGAAAATGTGCACAAACTCTTTCTCCTTATCCACAGCAAGCTTAATTATGGAGCCTATCATACTTCACCTTTAATCCTTTTTGAATTCAGACCTTTATAATGTCTACTCATGATGGTACAAGTTCAATTGTATGGATCTTCTGGAACTAGTAAACAAGCTAATTGAGGCTATGGACATTGACACATTTGGAGCAGTTGGTGATGGTGGCAGAGGTTCTGCATGGAGCTTGTGACCTCAGGATCATCATGTGTATGCTGTTCTCCCTTCCACTCTCCAGGGCCAGGTGCAGGATTGTGGGCATGCTCCTAATACCAGGTAACTTTTATGGGGGGTCTCCTGTTGCTGTATATGAGACCCAAGTTACTGTTGAAACTACTCTTAAAATGTATGCTGGTCTTTGTATTGAAAGCTGTTAATGGGCTGGAAACAAATGTTAAAGTAATACTCTCCTTGAATAGTAAAGGAATTTACACCACCCTCCTTCAAACTATCCAGTTTTTGTCTTTTGGAAGGGTTCTTGCCTATTAGTGCCATACAGTAAGTTTTTTTGTGTATCTATCAAAGAAAATAAACCTGTATTTAACCCAGTATCCTTGCCTATTATTTGGCAATATAATAGGGCCAGCAGGCCATGATGTGTATGCTGGATTTGCTCCCCTCACTAAAAAAGGCCACAGTCATTGGATCACATGCTAGTTATCTTTTGGTGCTTCTATCCTGTGCTTTGGGTAAAATTGTTTGCATATCCATGAAAATGCCAATGGATATGTTTTGGGAGAAGAAAGCCAAAGGTTAAAGTTCAGGATAAGTTGCCTTTGTGACTTTGTACATCATGACACTAGTATGTTGCAATTGTACTCCACCCTCACAAATATTATGAATGTGCCTCCCGTAAGCATTATGTTCCTCAAATCTCTAGTTTTTTGCACAAGTAAGGATGTGCATAAGCAAGACTTGATATTTCTTTCAACTTTAAAGAAGGGAGGCTGAGCAATCTCATACTTTGGGAGTTTAGAGGCTAGTGTAAACATATTTTTAATTATGGAAGTGTAGTAGAGGAAATAAAAAGGGAAATTCCAGGCACTAGACTTGATCCTTGGAGTCCAGATTTGGTGCATTTATACCTTTCAGCACTTTCACAAAAGACTCATATACACATGTAGCAACTTGCAGGTATGTCTCTACATGTCAAATTTTAATCCCTGGACTGTAAAGTCAACATGATCCCCTCAGGGTTTTTCTTTGTTTTCCTTTTCAAAAAAATTCCCTGCCCACCCCTTCTTTGGAGGTTTTGAAGCAGAGGTTGGATGGCCGTCTGTTTTAGCTGAGATTCCTGCATTGCAGGGGGTTGGACTAAATGATCATTAAAAACACGGAAAACAAGGCAAAGGAGAATCTGGGGGGAAACATTAGGAATCAAAGAAGAGAATAAAGTAAAATATCTAGGAGTTTGGCTTACATCTAACAATTTAAGTCTTATTCAAGATAACTATGAAAAAAATGGACAGAAATGAAGAAGGATATGGAAAAATGGAACTGCATGAATTTATCTATGATGGGAAGAATATCAGCAATTAAGATGAACATATTACCAAAAATGATTTTTTTTATTTCAATCATTTCCGGTGATCGCTAACACTAATTGTTTTAAACAATGGGAAAAGGACTTAACAAATTTTATATGGCAAGGCAAAAAAGCCAAGGATTAAGTATAAAATACTAATAGATGATAGGAATAGAGGGGGTTTCTCGCTTCTCTATTGGAGATTTTATTATGACGGTGCATGCTTAGTGTGGCTAAAGGAGTGAGCGGAATTAAAGGATGTAGGAACTCTGGACATGGAAGGATTTGACCTAAGGTTTGGATGGCATAGCTATTTGTATTATGATAAGATCAAAGTACATAAGGGTTTTTAAAACCAGGTGACCAGGAGGAGTGTGTATAATGTTTGGGCAAAACACAGAGAATTGTTACAAAGGAAGATCCCACGTTTGATATCTCCAATGGACACGGTTGTGGTAAAAAAGAATTGAACATGGAGGAAAACGGGGGAACATAAAAAGACCTTGAATTTAAAGATAAATCTGTAAGACTTTAAAAAGAAGTGATAGGACTTGTCACAGATTGGTTCCAGTATTCCCAAATAAAGGAGATTTTTAAAAGAGACAAAGAAAAAGGATTTGTAGAATGTGGATCGGAATTTGAGAAAATAATATTGGGAAATAACAAAATAATAATAATGAAAGTATACAGAACTCTACTTGAATGGGAAAGTAAAGATGAATCTGTGAAAGAGGCAATGATACAACTGGGCGTGAGATTTCAGATATAACATTGAACTTTTGGCATGGTTAAAATTATGGAATGGCACGATAAAATTTTCGGCTGCCTATGCAATTCAAGAGAACATCTTCAAAATGGTATGTAGATGGTATCTTGATGCCAAATAAACTTGCCAAAATGTACAAGAGAGGATCCAATGCATGTTGAAACCATTTAGAAAAAGAAGGTTCTCTATATCATATGCGGTGACAATGTAAGTATGCAAAAAAATTCTGGGAAATTATATATGAGGAACTCAAAAAGATTTTTAAATTTACCTTCCCTAAAAAACCAGAAGCCTTCTTGCTGGCAATAATAGGGGAAAGGTATACCTAAGAAAACAAAGAACTTATTTTTATATGCAGCTGTGGCCGCAAGGATAACTTAATGCAAAAAAAAAAAATGGAAAGAAATTATTGTTCCGACTAAGGATCAGTGGTTGCAGAAGTTAATAGAGTTTGTTGAGTTAGCAAGCTTGACGGCCAAAATAAGAAATTATGATGAAAAGAAAACAAGAAGCAAGTGAGAGCTTTTTGAAGAATACTTAAAGAGTGGTATCAAGGTTAACTGGCAAGTAGGATAAGCCTATGAGAATCAGTAGACAAGACAAAGGGTAAGAAAAAGGAAATAATAAAGTGGGGGGGGGGAGAAAAAAGGTAAGGAGTTGTACCTAAGAAAACTAAGAATTTGAAAATAGGATATCAATGGAAGATAAGTCAGGAAGCCTATGTAAGACTAAGGCAAGACTTGTATGGATGTAATGTGTAAAATGGAAAATGAATGCACAAACACACACACACCCTCAGTAGGCCAGTGCAATATATCAATATATTGTTTAAAACCACTATTTAAAGAAAATCATGATAACCTTTAAAAAAAAAAAAAAGACCTGGCAATTTATTGTGAAACAAGCCGGGTATTGGAGAAGCTGGGGGGTGCCTATGCTTGGTCCAGTGCAGCCCTTGCTAACTTGGCGCAAGCTCCTCTCTGCCTCCTGCAGGCAGCGAATCACAAGAACTAGCTGTGGCTGAAATGATTGAGAAACCACATGCAGCGTTAACTCCACCTCCAGTTTCCCCTGCCTATGGCAGCAGCCGCAAGAGCAGGCTGGCAAAAAAAATCCAGAATCTCTGCAGCCAATCATCTGGTAGGTTGCTTAAGAATGCTGCTCCATTACTAGTCTGGACTTCTGGAGCCACTTTCCTCCTGTTCCTCCTCCTGTTCTCCCGTAAACATAAACTAAAAAGAAGCACCCTGCACTGGTCTTTCCCCCCATCTCTGTGTGTGCGCTGCTTGTGGGAGGGCAGTGGGTGTTGCGTTGGTTTATATGATTGTCTCCCAGTCTATCTCTCCTCCATCCCCAGGTTGGCTTTGGCGAGGGAGCAGCTCCTAGCTTACCAGTTTGATTATTAACAAAGCCAGTCCAGCAATCACTGTGGACTGAGCTCTCTCCTTCATTGTAAAAGAAAGACGTGCTCTGTGTGAAATGCTACTCTTTTCTCCCATCTGTGTTTGGGGGGGGGAGTTTGGGGGGTGTCTCTCCCCCTGGTGTTTGGTTTTGCAACAGAGCAGCTCCCAGCTCACTGGTTTTATGATTAACTAAGCACAGAGCCAGTCCAGCATTCACCGTGGGCTCTCACCAATGGTTGCTTTTCATAATAAAAAGAAAGACACTGCTCTGTGCTTGAGACGCTACTCTCCCCCCCCCATCTGTGTTGGGGGGACAGTGGGTGGTGTGTGTGTGTGATTGTCTCTGTGTCTCTCTCTTCCCCACTCCCCAGGTGTTTGCTTTTGGGACCAAAGCAGCTTTCTCAGTCTCTCACACATTCAGTCAAGACTCAGTGTTGAGTTATATTTGAATATCTAAAAGTGTGATGCTGAATTGACTTTTTTCTTGTTTAGTACGTAATGTAATTCATTTTTTAGGGAACATTCTCTTACCTTACCTATGATGTGGAGGAAATAAAGGGGCATATATGATTCCTTCTACAGTTTTTATTTTAGAAAATATATATGCTAAGTTAAACATTATTGGTACAGTTCAATAACATAACAGTTGTAACAATATGCTAAAGGTAAGTAAAACTATCAGTTTTAAAGTTAAACCTGTAAGTAATAAGTTACCAGGTCATTACCACATTCACTTCTACATAGCTTCAGCCTTATTTCACATATCGTGACATATCAAAATATTGTGATGTTTAGCTAGTGATGTATTGTGATGTTAAAAATCAGATACTTCTCAGCTCCCATTGCATCTGCTAGCTCTCACCCAGCACAACTTTTCAGAATAATTAGGTCTTTAACGTCCCCAGTGGGACAGCCAAATTTAAATACGAATTTGACCCATAGCTGTGAGGCATTTGCAAGCTTTTTTGCGGAGAAAGTTCTGCTGCCGTGACCTCCCTGCCAATTTGGATACAGTAATAGAACTGGAGGCCCCTCTACTGTCCTCGGGTCCAATATTGGACCATTTCGACCAGATACTCCCTGCCGATGTGGATAGATTCCTCCGAGCTGGAAGGCCCACCACTTGCCTCCTCGACCCGTGCCCGTCTTGGCTGATTAGAGCGTGCCCAGACGAGGTGCGGGTCCCCCTGGGTGAGATCATCAACTTGTCCCTTGGCACAGGGACATTCCCAGGGGAGCTGAAGGAAGCAGTGGTGTGTCCGCTCTTAAAGAAAACATCATTAGATCCTTTAGCTCTATCCAATTACCGCCCGGTTTTGAATTTTTTGTACCTGGGTAAGGTAATTGAGAGAGCGGTTGCTAAACAGCTTGGTAGGTTTCTGGAGGAAAATCGGCTTTGGATCCATTCCAGTCCGGCTTTCATCCTGGTATGGGACTGAGATGGCTCTGGTAGCCCTAACAGATGATCTCTGTAGGCAACTGGACCGAGGCGGGTTGGGACTGCTGATTCTTTTAGACTTGTCAGCAGCCTTCAGCATAGTTGATCACAATCTTTTGGACCACCGCCTTGCTGACATGGGGATTCAGGGCACAGTCCGACAATGGCTGCGTTCCTTTATCTCAGGTCGGGGACAGAGGGTGGCGCTAGGGGAGGAGATGTCGTCGCGGCACCCCTTGGTGTGTGGAGTGCCACAGGGCGCAATCCTTTCCCTGATGCCTTTTAACATCTTTATGCGCCCCCTTGCCCAGATTGTCCAGAGTTTTGGGCCGAACGTCCGATGCAGCTTCCGCTTGAGTGCAGGAAGCTCCTGCAAGCAATTAGAAGTCGTGCCTCAATTGTCAAACATTTCAGAAGTCGAACGGGCTTCCAGAACGGATTGCGTTCGACAACCAAGGTTTGACTGTATTAAACTTGAGTTCTTTCTGACAGAGGGGCCGCCACACAGCTGAAGATGGTATTGGACCTATGAGAATTAGCACCAAAAGCCATCCTCTGTGGCTACAAATAAGATATGAAACATGCCTTGTAGTGGCACCTTAGAGATGAATAACTTATTGTGTCATAATTTTTGTAGAGTAGAGCCTAGTTCCTTAGGTGCATGGAATATTGTCCTTGTTGGCTGGTTATTATTAGTTTTATGTGTACACAAATCCAGAAAAGGTTTGCAAACTCTTATGATTCTCCTTCCTAAAATGGAAGAGTGCAGTAGGGCTGTCGTGTTTCTGTGCAGATATATACACTAGCATAATCCATTCAAAATACCAGTCATTAGTATCTTATTTTTCTTGAGATCCTAATTTAACATCTGAAGAGACAACGGCTTTCTGCAGTGGGGAAGATAATCCCATATCTTGATAGATCTATCTTTGATCTTGCTTAGCAGAAAAAGGCATCTGAGCAGTGTATTGCAAATGTCTTAAAATCTCATTAAATCTTGACTAGCCTGGCTTGATACAGCTTAATACCTGAAGCAGAAAATCTAAATCACAGCCCCTTTCATAATTAATACAAGACAGAAGCCTCTGGAAAATTCTACAATGGGGCTTATGTGGGAGGGAACTTCTAGGTTTTTGTGCAGCTTCCCATTCATTTCAGTTGTAGCTTGCACAGGAAAACTTGCCTGTGGATTCTGCTCTGTTTGTGTTTGGTCCAAATGTACCCTAAGTCTTCTGAAAGTGGCGTTCTCTTTACTTTGATTCTTGGTCAATTCACCTCTGCTTGGGCATAATGTTCCTCAGTAGCATTTTCCAGACTTCCGATACCTGAGGCAGACTGTTCAGCTGAGCAGAAACTGGAGGTACATTCACTCTTACACATGCACACGGAGAAGTTTAGTGTTCATAAGAGAGTCACCCACTCACTGTGTTTCTGTCAGCTGCTGTTCTGGGCATGACTCCTGATGTGAAAGGGATTTGCAGAGAGGAAATGGGTTAATTCTCAGGGTAGTTGAATTATATGGCATCCCTTCCTCATGAGTAGTTGCAGTATTTAATCATACCTGTTGCAGACAGAGCAGTGTTATCTGTCCTAGTGTAGGCAAGGCTAGAGTACTGGATCATGCAGAGACTTAGGAAACAGATGTCTTTGTAGGAAGGTACCTGGGCTTGCACAAGCCTTTTAGTTATTCTTTATCCTAATGGCATATCAGCAGTACTTCCATGGCACACAATTTACGAGTTAGCGACCAAAGCTTTCTCACACTAGTGGGGATGGGAAATGCAAAATATCTCTAGCTGCTGCCTGGCTAAACTCTGAAACCTCCTGTATCATGTTCTTCTGTGTAAAGTTCACTTTAGAAACACTTTATTTCATGCTTCATGCAACTTCTGCAGCAGGAAGCAGTCGGTCACCAGACCTGTGCTGTTGATGGGTGCAGCAGCTCACCACTTCCTGTTGCTGAAGTGAGGAAACAAAAGAAACGTCAGCGGGTGGCTCATTCTAGCCACTCATTAAAAGCTGCAAGTAGTTGTAAGACTTTCCATTGCTTCCATGAAGAGAGCGCGCGTGTGTGTGTGTGTGTGTGTGTGTGTGTAAAAAAAACAACCCATGAACCCTGTGTACATTTCTCAAATTTGAACAGGAATTTAGTTAGTGATTGCAACTGCTATGTTATGGCACACATTACATTTAGAGTAAGAGAATTTAGGGATTGCATATAATCTATGCACGCCAGATGTAGGCTTAAACATAAGCTTGTAGCACCAGTCCTTCCTATGGGATGGAATCCTTTCTGTGTGCAAGAGAAAGATGTTTTAAGCAGATAGTTCTTATCGCTAGGTTAAAAACAAGAACCCACTGACAGCATATGAATCAGTATGGCTGACTTGACACAACAACCCACCCATGCAAACAAAACTCACTCACAAAACTGTAGGCAGCCACCCATGCCCTGAGAGCCCCCCAACCTCTCTCAACACCAATGAAAATTAATTCAGTGGTACCTCGGGTTAAGAACTTAATTCATTCTGGAGGTCCGTTCTTAACCTGAAACTGTTCTTAACCTGAGGCACCACTTTAGCTAATGGGGCCTCCTGCTGCCGCCGCAGCACGATTTCTGTTCTCATCCTGAAGCAGAGTTCTTAACCTGAAGCACTATTTTTGGGTTAGCAGAGTCTGTAACCTGAAGCGTATGTAACCTGAAGCGTATGTAACCTGAGGTACCGCTGTATATTAGTTGTCAACAGCAAGTGGACTGCCAAGCCAAGTCTCAATTTGTCTAATTTAATTATCATTAAACTCTCACATGTGTTGCAATTTTGTGCTGATTACTGTGATGGCAGTGGTTGCTGTTTTGAGTATGTTTATGAAAGGCAGGATATAAGTTAAACACTCATAGATCAAGGGGAAAGCGTTCAGGACTTTACATATCAGTCAGGAGTTGTGGGAGGAAGAACACACAGGAAAAGGTGGAACTTAGCAACAGAAGTGAGCTGTTTTGAGTGAAATGTCATCTTTATTAGCAGAAGCCATGTCAAGACTCTTGTCTGATGTTAACTCTTCAGTTATATTTTTTGAAGTTAACTGCTCATTTTAGATCTTTCTGGAGCAGTCCAGGGCTCAGAAATTTATTCCATTGCAACAAAAGGAATACCGTGTTAGCTTCAGTCACAGTACAGAAAATGTCTATAGCTTATTCCATTTTCATTTTGCTATACTACACATTTTATCCCTAATACTGTTCAGTATTATTAAATGCAAGCTCTTCATGCCCTTGACAGATAAATTTGTACAATGGATTTTAACACTGGGAATTCTTTGGAACTGTTTGTTGAGAAGCGTTGATCACTTTAATTTGGGGGGGGGTAGGCAGAGAATAGTCTCCATGGATGCATTTGGGATAGGTTTAACTCTGGAGGTGGTTAGTCACTTCATGATGTGTAAAATGACTGCCTTTTGGATTCTGCATGACTAGAAAGCAAGACTGCTTAGACTTACATATGTAGCTTTAGGAAGCAGCCAGATCTGTTTCAGAGCCACTCTGCGTCTTTCCAGTTCTACTCATTATTCAGAACCAAATTAAACCTGTTAAAAACAAAGTTCTTCCCCCCCCCCCCATTCACTGTAATGGATATTTTTAAAAGAGCAATATAATCACCAGTTGCACAGAAGTGGATGAAATTTTGAGGAACCCATCCAGAGTGAATTAAGCCTGTCAAGTTGTAGGCACCTTTTACCTTTTTTTAAAAAATGAAATAGTTTTCTGCCAGATTTGGATGTCATTTGCAGGTATAGTCACCCCTTCTCAGGGGATGAAACCTGTTAAATTTCAGAATGATATCTGCAACAGACAGGTGGTGGGTGGAGTAGGAACCATAGGGTGGGGTGGGGGAGTCTATGGCTCTCCAGGAAAATCTGGGGCAGAGAAAATGTCATCACAATCCCCAGCAAGGAACAACAAGAGTCATTGGTAGGAGTGAACTTCTGTCTACCACCAAAGTAGGGTTACAGCTGCTTCTCCACAGAAGAGGCAGGAAAGTCCCATTGTGAAAGTGAAGTTCCACTCACACTTCTCCAGAGCCCAGCAAGTGTGAGACTGGAAGTCCTCTTTCATATAAAGTAACGCTGAGAATTCTAAACTTCAGTATTTACAGAGTTCTCTCTGCCTACCACGATGATAGACAATATCTAATTTGAGAGCAAAGCAGCAGAAACCTGCAGAATCCTAATTAACACAAATCTATCTTTCCCACAGGAATTGATTTTAAAATCAGAACAATAGAACTAGATGGGAAGAAAATCAAACTACAGATATGGTAAGTTTTTAAAAAATGCAACTTGCCTCTGGAGCTAGAGACTTCAGATCATGTTTGTAAATTTCACACTCCTAGTAAAATCACAGTGCCTTGAATGTGACAACCGGTGGCTGTAACATCTGGGTACTCCCAGTGATGACAGACAAACTTAGTTCCCTCCCAAGATTGTTAAAGAAGCATCCTGTATGTACTCAGCAGACAGCATGAAACGATCTCACACAATATAAAATCAGCTCCACTCGTCCATCATCCTAGCAAGAGAATGTAGAAGCTGAGATCACTGCACTTGGAATGGAAAGATTGCACTAATAAAACTACCATTTAATTAAATGCATACAGTTGGGGGAGATGGTGCACATGGATGAAAACCAAACTGTACATGTAAGGGCTGTACCTGGCATTAACTTCTATTAAAAATAAGCCTTGCTTCCAAATGTGTCAGGGATTTAACTATAAAGCTACTGTCTAGATCAGCCTTCAGCCTGGTGTTTTGCAGGTTGTACTGGCTAGGGCTGATGCAGGTTGTAGTTTGTAACACATGAAGGGGTTGGGAAAGGCTAATCTAGAACCTTCTTGCTTGTAAATACAGCTTGCATAACTTGTACTTTGAATGCAAATGTATTGAGAATGAGGCTGTAACATTTTGCTTAATTGTACTTGTCCAACGTAGAATGTAATTGCAAGGCTCTTGTAGAATTGTCACATTTATTTTTTAATTGTTCAGCCTGGACACTGAGATCCAGCGCCGAGGGCCTTCTGGTGGTTCCCTCATTGCGAGAAGTAAGGTTACAGGGAACCAGACAGAGGGCCTTCTCGGTAGTGGCGCCTGCCCTGTGGAACGCCCTCCCTTCAGATGTGAAGGAAATAAGCAGCTATCCTATCTTTAAAAGACATCTGAGGGCAGCCCTGTTTAGGGAAGTTTTTAATAATTAATGCTGTACTGTTTTTAACACTTGATTGGGAGCCGCCCAGACTGGCTGGGGAAACTCAGGCAGATGGGCGGGGTATAAATAATTAATAATAAGAAGAATTATTATTATTATTATTATTATTATTATTTTATTTATTATTATTAATTGAAAGGTCCTCATTAAGGGCATTGGTATTGGATGGGGGTGGGGTGTGAGCACTGAATTCCTCTCCAACCCCCCCCCCCATTTCTTACATCTGTTTTGGTTTACAGGGATACTGCTGGTCAGGAAAGATTCCGCACCATTACAACTGCCTACTACAGAGGAGCCATGGTCAGTGCTCTTTTTCATGCATAGTTTTTCAACTGTTATAAAAAGATATCAGCATCTCACTTTTGATTATCAAGTATATACTGTTGAAGATAAATATTTGGCCTTGCTTGACAGAAGAGCTGTTTCGTGTATCTGTCTTCTAAAATCCTGTTTCCAAACATCATGATGGGAGCAGTTTTTCACAGAAGATTTTATATTTTGGACCAGAGCTCTCCAAACTCTTCATGTTGGTGACAGACCTTATTTAGACATGCATCATTTTTGTGACACAGTATTTCAGTTTTACTAGCAAACTAACCCCTTTTCAGCCCTGGGAGGAGCACGGGGAGCATTCGTGCACATACCTACGCACTGCAGCCAACATACCAACGTGTTTGTAAAGCTGTGTTTTAATCCAACACCCAGCACCCACCCAGTCTTAAAAATTCAGATATATAAGCTAATTGCCAAATGACACCCTAAACCTAGGTTATAGTCGCCACAACAGAATGTATAGGCACTATGTGGGGGGGATAAAATTATTATTGTTATTATTGTCGTCATCATCATCATCATTTCTATACCACTTTATATTTTAAACAAAAGATCTCAAAGCAGTTTACAGCACAATAAAACATCAAATAAAACTATCCAGAATAAAACAAATTAAAGCTTCAAGAAAAATATTTCAGATCCTTCTCAAAGTGGCATTTTGTTTGCCCCATACATATTTACCTACTCAATTTTTATAGCTGCCCCATAGCAGAAGTATTCTAGAAAGCCAGTGTGGTGTAGTGGTTAGAGTGTCAGACCAGGACCTGGAAGATCAGGGTTCAAATACCCAGAGTCATGAAGCTCACTTGGTGACCTTGGGCCAGTCACAGCCTCTTAACCTCTCTCACAGGGTCATTGTAGGGATTAACTGAGGAGGGGATGAATCATGTGCTCCTTGGAGAAAAAGGTGGGATATACATGCAATAAATAAGCTATTCTGCTTACCTACCGTATTTTTCGCTCCATAAGACGCACCAGACCATAAGGCGCACCTTGTTTTGGGAGGAGGAAAACAAGAAAAATTATTCTGAATCACAGCGATCTGAATCACTGCATAGCGATCCCTCTTGCTGTCCTGGCTTATGGGATAGCCACGAGCAGCCTCTCCCAGGCAGCGGGATGAAGGCTCCTTCTGCCCGAAGAGGCTGTGCGTAGCTAAGGCAGAAGCCAGGACAGGCGTGTCGCTGAAGGGGCGCTGCGCAGTTCTCCCTCTCTGCGCAGCACCTCTCCTTCGCAGGAGAGGCGCTGCGCAGAGAGGGAGAACTGCGCAGCGCCCCTTCAGTGAAGCTGGAGAAGGAACAGAAGGAGACCCTTCTGTTCCTCCTCTGGCTTCCAGGACAGGCGCGTTGCTGGAGAGGTGCTGCACAGAGAGGGAGAGCTGCGCAGCGCCCCTTCATCGAAGCGGGAGAAGGAACAGAAGGGGCTCCGTTCCTCCTCCCGCTTCGCTGAAGGGGCGCTGCGCAGCTCTGCTTCTCTGCGCAGTGCCATTTGCTCCATAAGACGCACTCGCATTTCCCCTTACTTTTTAGGAGGAAAAAAAGTGTGTCTTATGGAGCGAAAAATATGGTACTTAAGAAAGCTGGAGGGGTCAGCCAGATGGAGATGTCAGATGCCAACCTGGCATCCAAGGATCTCCACATGGTCACAGTTGGACCCATGCCAGTCGCAAAATGCGCCTGGCATCTGAGGAATTTCTATCACTGCTCCCATCATCCCTGTTGGCTTCAGAATACAACTGGAAATTGTTCCTGGTTGTAGGTTTTTCCCTTAGTATCTGGTTGAGCACTGTGAGAACCGGATGCTAAACTTGGTGGGCCTTTGGCTTGAATCCAGCAGCCAAGCACTTACGTTCTTATTCTGTTTTTTTGTAGGGTATTATGCTGGTTTATGATATCACAAATGAGAAGTCCTTCGACAACATTAAAAACTGGATAAGAAACATAGAAGAGGTATGTGTCTACAAGGGAACAACCAGCTTTGAGTGCTAGCTCAAATTTCACCAACATCATCTCTTAAATTGCACAGTGATCAGGACGGCTGCTGCCATGTCAGTGGGAAGTGGGGGCAAAGTGACTTTGATTCACTGGTAGGATTCAAGTGAAATGTTTTTACAGGATATCAGGTAAATCCACACACAAAAAGTGGTGAAGGGAAGAATAAATTGATTCTGACTGCTTTCTTTGGGCAGTATTAGATGAGGGTAAGGGTATCCTGAGCACAATTCAAAGTGCTGGTGTTGACCTTTAAAGCCCTAAACGGCCTCGGCCCAGTATACCTGAAGGAGCGTCTCCACCCTCATCGTTCTGCCCGGATGCTGAGGTCCAGCACCGAGGGCCTTCTGGCGGTTCCCTCATTGCGAGAAACAAAGCTACAGGGAACCAGGCAGAGGGCCTTCTCGGTAGTAGCACCCGCCCTGTGGAACGCCCTCCCATCAGATGTCAAAACGATAAACAACTACCTGACATTCAGAAGACATCTTAAGGCAGCCCTGTTCAGGGAAGTTTTTAATGTATGATATTTTAGTGTTTTTTTGGTTTCTATGGAAGCCACCCAGAGTGGCTGGGGAAACCCAGCCAGATGGGCGGGGTACAAATAATAAATTATTATTATTATTATTATTATTATTATTATTATTATTATTATTATTATTATTATTATTATTATCCCCCGCACCCCGATGGAATAGAGATGAAACAAGAACTTGGTAATAAAAATGTAATGGTGTATATTGGTATATATTGGTGTATAAAGGTGTATATTGATGGTCTATCTACTCTTGAGCATACATGGTTGGATAATATTTTAATTTTTATGTTTGAATAATGGCTCTTAGAGATCCCTTTCTAGTTGTTGAGCATTTTGTTAAGCTCAGGGCTAAACTTTTATTTATTTTCTCACATAGCTGAAGCTTTTTTACCACGTGGTGCTTATTTAACCACCAGCATGAGGCCCTGCATTTTGACACAGTCCTTGCTCTGTAAAATGAAGCAATGAAAGCTTAAAAGGACAGAGTTAAAGGAAGAGGTGGTGTCTCAAAAGATGAATTAATCAGACAATTCTTCATGAGCAAAAGATAGCTAGTTTTATTCTGATATAATTAAAAATGTGTGAATTTGTGCTTTGTGTTGCCTCTGAATAGCTTAGTTCTTGTTATGTATCTGACATATCAAGATTTTGTGACTTGGCTGTTTTTGCTGTTTCTCCCTCTGTTCAGCATGCATCTTCAGATGTAGAAAGAATGATCCTGGGTAATAAATGTGATATGAATGAGAAAAGACAAGTTTCAAAAGAAAAAGGAGAAAAGGTAAATCTAGTTTGATCAGAACTCTCTGGATATTTTTTCACCTTCCTGACCTGATGCCCTTTTCTTTCTTGCACCCATTTTCATTTTGAGGCAATGAGTGATGCAGAAGCAAAGTGTTCTCAATACTTTGATTTGGGGATGGTCTCTGAGCAAGCGGGTGGCGCTGTGGTCTAAACCACTGGGCCTCTTGGGCTTGCTGATTGGAAGGTTGACTGTTTGAATCCATGCAACGGGGTGAGCTTCTGTTGCTCTGTCCCAGCTTCTGCCAACCTAGCAGTTTGAAAGCATGCAAGTAGATAAATAGGTACCGCTGTGGCAGGAAGGTTAAAGGCATTTCCATGTGCTCTGGCACTCATCACGGTGTCCCATTGCACCAGAAGCAGTTTAGTCATGCTAGCCAGAAAGCTGTCTGTGGACAAATGCTGGCTCCCTTGGCCTGAAAAGTGAGATGAGTGCCACAACCCCACAGTCGCCTTTGACTGAACTTAACTGTCCAGTGGTCCTTTACCTTTCTTTTTTCTTTTTTACCCTTGAGTTCCTTGAGACAGCAATTTTCCTTGAGCATCTCAGAATCAACATTACCGAGATGAAATATTCATGATAGGACTGTAGGTCATAATATGCTAACCATCAAGTTCATCAAGTAGACAAGCTTAAATCACAGGAGTTTAAATACCCAAGACTAAAGACCTGGCAACACAGATAACAAGCAAAAGATTCAGGACATGAGCCCCTTGAAAGCCCCACGACCATGGCAGGCTGGACACTCATTAATTTTAATTCTTACTTTGTGAATAGACAACAGTTTTAAAGGTGCCAGTTGAAATCAACAGTATGTTCTCAACCCTTATGTCCTGGACCAGTTTTGATTCTGTTTAGTTTTAGCATTAAAACTCAAAACGTTGAGGTTTGCCTAATGCAGGCTTGAAAACTAACTTCAAGGACTCATTAAAGTAGACTTCAAAACCAGTGCAAGCCTTTAACATTCTGTTCAGATCTTAATCTGAATTGAAAGGAATGCCCCATCTCTGCCATTTGGTTCTGTGGGAAAGGGTGGAAACAGACATTTCCTGTGGTGTGTAACTTGGGGAGGGTAATTTGGCACCCCAGCCCCAATTCCGCCCATTCCATCCCTCTCCCCTTGGAGTTAATGGAGTAAAGCTATGATGGAAAGGGGCAGGGAGGGAACATCTTACAAACCAGTTCAATGGAAGGAAGCTGCTCTGTTAGATTGCTGGGGTGGAAGGAATAGGGGTGGAATTCTGCAGGTGATGGGCAAGAGAAGACAGTTTTCCAGTACCACAATTTGGCTCAGTTATTCAGGTTTTTCCAATTACTCAGGTAATTTCCAGTTTTAATTCTAGAGCTTCAATCATTTCTAAGAACCCTTAACTGGTGTAAAACACCATTTGGTGTTGCTTGCTATACTGGATAGTATGCTAGCATCTTGGCATATTTTAGCTTTTCAAAATCAATGAAAATGAAAAATATAACCCAGCAGGTAACAAGTAAATGCAGAGGCTGCATTCCAGAGGGACACATGGTGCCTCCTCTGTGCCCACGGGATGCTTCAGTCCATTCCAGCGCTGGTGCCCAAATGTATTCCAAGAGGTGAGGCCACCTAAAGGGAAAATGAGCCTGTTTTTGCATCATCTACATGGACCTTTTGCACATTGGCCCCTTTGGATTCCAGTGGAAGAATGTCAGCTTGGAGGTGATAGAGATGGCATTGACTTAGCCATACATTCTGCTTTTTGCTTTTTATCATGCTGTGGTATAGTTGGGCAGTTAGAAATATGCTGAAAATCCACTTTTTAAAACACTAATGAGTTCTTATTAACACTTTTGCAGTTAGCTGTTGTTGAAATCAAACCTTTATTAGGCATTATGCAAATAAAAACCATAAAAGAGAAAATAACATGTAAAGGCCTTGAAATATATATAAAAAAGGCAGCAGTTGGCTACATACATATATATATATATACATATAGAATCAGTGGTTTTCCTTATTTTGCAGTTAGCAATTGATTATGGAATCAAATTTCTGGAGACAAGTGCAAAATCAAGCATAAACGTGGAAGAGGTAAGAGTAGCTACTAACAACCTGGTGAACACCTAGTGGTTAAAATATTTTCTAATGTTGTGTTATAGATGCATTAAACAAAGTCCTATGCTTACACAGATGCTCTTGTGTGGTCTTCTGGGGTGGGGTTCAAATCTTAGTTTGACTTGCTAGCCAGGGATTATTTGTATGGCCACTAACGCCTTGCTGAGTACTCTGGGGAAGCAGCATGAGTCCTTTGTCCCTCTTTTGCAGTGCTTCCATGGGCATGGGGAAAAGTGGGAATCAGTTATGTGATAAAGCACATGCTTTGCTGCATGCAAATGGGCCCAGGTTCAATCCCAGGCATTTCCAGCAAAGAAGATCAGGTAGCAGGTGATAAGAGAGACCCTTTCAGACCCAGAGAAGAACTGTTTGAGCCAAGACCATAGTATTAAATGGGAGTGCTCAGGGGAGTCCATAAAAGAGTGCTTTTACTTTGAGGCATGTTGAAGTCTCAAAGATCCCTTTTAGAAGCCAGTTCCTATAAGACCCAAAGTTTAATGGGACAAAGATTTTTCAACTCCAATAAAGGAATTACTGTACTTTTCATTTTTTAAAAAAGTGCTTTGCACTCTTAAATGCATAAGATGTGATTATTCATTTGTGGGGTGGGTTTCTTACTACTCTCCCTTTTTCCTTGATTCTAGGCTTTCTTCACCCTTGCACGGGATATCATGACAAAACTCAACAAAAAAATGGTTTGTTTCTCTCATTATTTGTATATCATAATTAGTATATTTTCTACCAAATTCTGAGATTCAGAGTGGTGTTCAACTATGTTTTACTGTGAGTCGACCCATTCAAATTAATGAATATGGCTAAGTAAGGCTTATTAATTTCAGTTGGTCTGCTTTGAGTAAGAAACTTAGTTTTACCAGGCAATAGTAGCCAGCAAAATTTTTGTATTTTCAAACATACCTCTCTTCTCCAAAGAGGTGGGATCTTGTCTGTGATATGCTGAGCTTGGGAGGTGCTGGGGGCTCCTGTGAACCTGAACCCAGCAGTGACAAGCTCCCATCTTCCTCAGTCTGGAGCTGAGATAGAGACTGGTCCTTGTTGGGCTCATCTTCACTCTGGCCAGATGCTTCCTTTCATGGCGAATCCTTGACTTTGTGGAGGAAGGAACTCCTTGATCAATCTAATGCTTTTTGTTTCATTCGGAACTGGAAACAACATTATAGCATAGAACAAACTCAAAACAAAGGAAGTTCTTACCATTGTTTTGTGCACATTTTGAACAAATTATGTATGTAGTGTGCCAATGTTGCACATGGCAGTGGGAATATGAAGATTACATTCCTTTCCATATGCTCAAAAGCAACATTCTGCACAGTTTCTTCTCAAGGTCTGCAGTTAGGAGGCCCCTAGCCAAACATTTGTAAAGCTTGGAACTGGCCTGCAATGGTACTAGAGCTGATCTGGTGACATCCCACAGGTATTTTGTTTAACCTTTTGGCTTTCCACATCTAAATGGCTGCAGCTTGTCTTCCTTAGAGGAATCTCTTAAGTGCCAGTGAGTTTGCATTTGTGTCTTTAAGATGCAAGTCAGGCACCACAATCTGAAGAAGCCCTGATTCCTTCCTCCACCCCCACAGTGTAATATAAAAGATGTGCCACAACATTTGCTTTTTTAATGGGAACTTGTGCACACATCTTCATGAGGCCTTTCCATTAAGTAGTGGGCTCAGCCTTGCCATTAAGACATTAGATCTCAGGTGCATTAGAGGTGGCAAAATAGAGCATGCAGGTCTGAACCCTTGCACCATCCTCCAGGAAATACTCCTGCACAAGCCTTGCTGAAACACGTGGGGAAGGTGCAAGAAAACAGAAGTATGTAGTTCCCATTTCTTTGAAAGAGGTCTGCTCAGGAGAGTTTCCTGCCACATTGTGATCTGTTAAAATCAGGTGCAGTGCTCTTTGAATTTTCCATTAGATAGCCCCCCAACTGCTTCACTTGTCTTGTACTGCAAAGGGATGCAATTTTGCTCCTGTTTGTTTTCAAAACCACCCAGTAAGCTAGATTCCCTCCCACAGGGGAAAGAGGCCCCAGTTGTCCTGCTCAGGGATTGTCCCATTTGGAATAAGGTTTTCTCACTTGACATGGACCTGCCTTTGCTTCCTGTGCTACCTTGATTGTACTGACAGCCAAAGACCCACTTACTTATCTGTCCTTTGAGGAAACTTGAACATGTCTGATCAGTCATTATTCCTAGTTTGCTGCACTGTGAATTCTGAATTAATTTGTATGATGTTTTAAGGCCTTTTTTGTATTTTTTGGCTTGTCTGTCTTCCACCCTAATCTGCTAAGGGAGGAAGGCCAGGATTTAAATGTAGTGACATAAAGAAAGCAAGGCTGTCCTGTGTAGTGTCCATGTACAGGAGGCATAATCAAGCTGAATCCTCTCTATCATGAACTTTAGGAATGGAATTTGCACATGATTCTGTTGCTGCTCTTTTGCAAAGCTCCTTTTCACTAAAGTGAGGCAGGCGTATTCATTCTTTCATGATTTCCCAAATGCCCAGTAGCTGAATCAAAATTGTGGACTCTTACACCTGAAGAGGTTCTGAGCACCCACACACACCCTGGTGTCTGCATGAGTTTCTGTTCTGGGCATAACGTCAGCAAGCACGGAACAGTGACTCATGCAGGGCTGCAACGGGAATCCACCTCTGAGGGCAGGTAACTACTGCAACTCTGTATAAGTTGTGATTAAATGCTCCAGATAGGGCAGAATTACAAAGCCTAAGCAGAGGAGGAGGCATTATTAGAGCAGTGAGGCGTATAGAACAGGGCAGTCCAATGCATGGCCCTCAATACCTTTTTTAGTGACCCTCACCAGCATTTGATGCCTCTTACACACACACACACACACACACACACACACACACACACACACACACACTGCTGCCCTTGTGCTGCCTCCCCAAAGTTGGTAAAAGAGAAGCTGGGTTTTGGGAAGGAGGCATGTGGGCTCTAGACCCTGACAGAGCCTGGCGCCTCGCTTAGCTGGCTTTGAGAAGGCAGCGTGAGAGCTGGGAGGGGAGTGTCAAATTTTCCAAAGCACTCTTCTGTGCCCTGTGTGGGGTCAGCTGCTTGACCTCTTGTTTTGAGTACACAATCGTACAGTGTATGATTTATGTACTAGTTTTTCATTGGATTTGAGTTTTGTTTGGAGGGGAGGCAAAAAAAATCCAAAGGGTTTGTTCATTCTGCGACAATAATGCACCTTAAATCTTCTTCTTCTTATGTCTCTCCTTAGAATGACAACAGTTCAGCAGGTGCAGGTGGACCAGTGAAAATAATGGAAAACAGATCAAAGAAGAGCAGCTTCTTTCGATGCACACTGCTTTGATGAACTCCTAATAATAGACTGCAGCATACCTAGAGAGAGAGAAAACCCTTTTCCTGCTTCTCTGAAAGCACAGGCTCACCTGGCCTCAGAGCTGTTACCACCAGGCTGCTGCTGAGAGCTCTGTTTGAATGTAGAGTGTGCTAAACCAAGAGAGAAAAGGATTTTGGTTCGCTCTGCTTCTCAGCAAGTCGGGCTCCCTCTTCTCAAACACGGAAGCTGTGAAGTTGAGAGACACATGTGCAGGAGCTAAATCTTCTTTATTACTTTGTTTCACTGCCTGCTTCAAAAGCTGCTAAGTTTTTCTTTGCACACTCATATTTGCCCTCTGTTGCCTGCTAGAGCACAGTCTTAACACTTGTCTTTGCACAGCTTTCTTTCTTTTTGTTCTGGTAAGCATTCCCTAGCATTTCACCCAGCTGTAGTATAAAGGGATCAGATTGGGTCCCATACTGAATACAGAGGGCATGGCCGTAGATGCAGCACCCATGCTCAGAGGGTCACCATAGAGCCAATAGAATTCTGCCTACAATTATTCATGGGCATCACAAGAGGCCCTTGGAGCTCTGTGTGCTTCCTGTATCCCCAGCCAGATGCCCTCCTCAACTCAGTGTAATTTACTTGTTCTCTGTCAAGGCAAAAGGGAGGGCTAGATGGCATGTAGGCGTAGACCTCCCATCAACACTGTGGCTCCTCATACTGCCTTGTGTACTTAATAAGAAGGGGCAGGAGGGCTGAAAGCCCCGCACCTGGTGGCCTGAATATGGCCCTAGTATTTTTCTCAGGCATAGAAATATGTCTGCAACATAAATGTGGTTTTGTAGCCTGGTGTTGGAAAGCTTAACACCCCCGGCACTTACAATTTCTATTTGGGCTTGCCACTTTTGTTTGACAATACACAGATCTGTTTATATAGAAACGAACTTTTTTTCTGAATGTATGGTGTTGAATTTCTATGTACAGAAGGTGTACTGGAACCACTTACAGTATCTCTTACATCAATCCAATTTCACTTCTATTTCATGCTGTATTCAGTTGAACTGGAAGGCACTCAGTTCTCTCTTGAATGCAACTATTCCTGTATATAAAGGTTCCTGTTTCAGCCTGTTGAATATTAATAGAAAAAGCACACACAACATGTGTAACTATCCCCTCTAGCTTTCAGTACCTTTTTCAAAAAGCATAGTCACTGTCCTCCTGATAATGACCTTCCATGAATCTTGAGGCAACTGGTGTTGGTTCAGACATTTAGAACAGATATAAACTTAGCTGCCTTTCTCATTTAACTGAGACTCCCATACCAGCCTATTTCACCACTATTTAAATTATTTATAAGATGTTGAGTTACTTTAAATACAGGTGCTTTAGTTCTATTGATGTGCCAAACATGGACCTTTGTAAGTTAAAACTTATCTCAACACAACCTTGATGACACCCCAGCTCCATGAGCTGCTGTTGTGAAACATGTCCCATTAGCTAGCCAAATAGGCACACAACGTTGCATCGTTTTCGAGGGTCAAATGTCAATATAATTCTAAGCATATCTTGCGTCATTCAAGGTGAATAGGTTGGCCACTGGCACTCTGTAACATAACATTGGTTGAGCGGGTTAGAAAAAACATTCCTGTGGAGTTGTGAATTTTTGCACACTCTTCCTGCCCCTCTGTTTATAATCCTAACAATATTGCTCCAATTACCTCTTGGATTGCAGCATCTGGGTTGATGCATGGAAAGAGGAGTGTATCCAACAGGAATATTAAACAGCAAAACACAAATATGTCTGATTGCTGTGGGTCCCATGCTTGGACTAAAGTGTTGTGGTTCTTGCTTTATAACACAAAGTGCTTTTTTGGGGGGCAAGTGTGACTCCACCCACAATGAATGTCCATCTTTTTTCCACATCTGACTTCTTTGTATTGTAATCTGTATCTCAGGGGGTTTGTCTGAAAGCCAAAACTGACAAGTTCTGTGGTTCCTTTTGGCAGATTTTCTTTGCTTATGTTTCCTCTTCGTTGGCATCATACTTCACATCTTGGTTCTATGTACGAACATTTAGTCTCTATGAACTTCCCTTTGAGAGAGCCTGTAACTAGTTGAATTTATATAAAGTGCTTCTTGAAGCAGCAGCAAATTGGGGTATCTACTCTGTTTTATTTTAAAAAATATCTTGCTATTTTCTTACTTCTAGCTGTGCTAAAATGTACATAATTTGAGTAAGACCATAGGAAATTCACTTTAAGATTGGTGTAAGGATGCCACACACAGTTCATTTTCCCTCATTGTTAATATTGTTAATATTTAGTTTTATCCTGTCAAAATATTAGTGACAGAATAGTCTGTTCCCTACTGAAGTTCTGAAAATATTTGTTTCATACGGAAACAACTTTAGTCTTAAGGAAATGTTGGTATAGCCTATGCAGCAGTATTAAGTGCTATGGCTGCACTTCAAACTTTTCATAATGGTTGATTTAGCCCATTTTTCTACAAATAATATGCCTTGTCGAACTGCATTTTACAGTGTAAATCAACTGACTGTCCACGTCAACTTATTTCCTCGAGTGCTCGAGGCAAACAGGCAAACTATGATGGTATGGGACTGCCTTTGCCTTCATTGCTTGGTGCAAACATTTCTTGCCCCAGAACAAGTCTTGTGTTGGGTGTTAACCCTGAAAAAGACAACATTCTTCCATTTAGCTAATAGTTGGTTTAGATTCCCCAACTGTTGTCTTTTCTTCATGATACAACACATTTAGCCTTGCTCTGCAGAACTCACCCATTTAAATGAAGGGTAAACCTTGATACGCTTTCCAGAGCAGAAAGCATACACTCTCTTTCCATTCTTAGTTTTTTGTCGTTTACTACTGACTTTCTAAAAAGAGAGTGCAATTTTAAAACATTCATCTGTGCTTAGCTAAACTTGTTGATCCATCAAAGCATTGTGTCTCCTCCAGTTGACATTTTATAGCTTAAATGCTTGGTTTTAAGTTTCATACATCTGGTTAGACTTGGATTCCTGTGTGGCATATGAAATATAATCTCTTTTTGAACTTGGTGTTCTCTCTGTACCATACTTGTAAAATACTTGCTAGCCTTTTTTGAGAAGTGTTGTTTTTTTAAATAAATGGGGTATTTGCCTGTCCCAAGTGCATTCCCACTTCTCACTTACTTGCAAATTCAATGAATAAAGTCCATTAATTCTGCTAGCCAAAATGGATGTTGTGTTAGACTTTTTTAAATTCTGTCATCAACTTGGTCTGTAACAACTTGAGAGGCTTGTGACAGTAGATTAATGTGCAAACGTGTTTGGTAATTATGGAAAGGCTTGATTTAGAGTGAGTGCAATATTTGTAAGGCTAAAGACTGAAGGGGCTAACAGTAAGTCTGGTGTCACCATATTCTAGTCCTATGCCTTTCATTTTAAAATACAGGGCTTCTTAGATAAGTTTCCCTAGCTTCTGGGGAATTTGTAGTGTGTTCCTATGGCCTTACAAATATATTTTTCTGCCCAAATATCATGTTTCTCCCTTGAACTTAACAGTTTTAATGAGACATACTAAATTCTGAGAAATAAAGCATGATCCGGAAGAGCCTAATCCTAAGTTTTACATAATTATTCTGCCACGTGTGAAGCACATTTTATCAATACTCCAAAAGCATAAGGTGGAAAAGCTCCGGCAGATAATGTGAACTTGTCATGTGGTTAACTTGTAAACTTAATCATTAACTGTGTATTGATACTGTGTACAAAAAAAGGGGGGGAGGGGTATTATTTCAAGTGAACTCTTTTATAACTATGTGCGTCTCAAATAAAATTACATAATTAAATGTTAAGTTTTTATGAAATATACAGTGTGATCAAACAAGTTCTGTAGTGCATTATCATTCTGCCTGATGCATGCTGTTGGGAGTAAAAAGAGGTAAGAGACAACTGTTTCCTGAAACTGAATGGATTGATCGAACACCCTTTGTTGAATAATTCAGGGCATATCTACAGTATGCTTAACCCTGATCGCACACAATTTTCAGAACTACACTCAGAAAAAGTAACACATTAGATCTACATCCCTGTCCAAATGTTGAATTACAATGCCCATCAACCCTAACTCTTGGCTGGAGCTGATGTGGGCCTTTGGAGAGTCAGAGGTTCCCTAGCCTTTGTCTACTGTGTCTCCAAGAGCTTTCCCCCCTAGCCTTGTCAGGAGATGCCAAGAACGGAGTCTGGGACTGTCAATGTCTCTCAGCTATAGACTTCTCTCTTCAATCATCTGTGAATGAACTATTTCCTGCTTCAGTTTATTCCAATGTGAAAATCTGTAAAAGGTGACTGACACAAACATGGTCTCCAGCTATATTGCATTAATATAAGGATTCTCCTAGTACAGTCACTGCTGGCTTGAAATACAGCAGAATATTGTTACTTTCGGTGAAAAAAGGATAACCTTTTGCAAATTCCATTCATATACAAAGCTGCTCAGGGAGCATGCAGCCCAGCTGAATCCTCAGATAAGCGGCTAAAGTTGGAGAGGAGTGGAAAGGAAAACTGGCAGACCTTTCCATGCTTGCTGCAAGACTTCTGTACTAGGATAACTAGTACTTGATTGCAGCCTATCAATATATTTTGTTTTGCATTCACATCCCTGCTCTTTCTGTTAAATTTATTTGGAGGCATTCCCATTTTATCTTGGCAATAATCTTGTTTAGGTTTGAGTGTGAGAGTGACCTAAACAGCTTCATGGCTGAGCAGGGAAAATAATATTGTGTGTTGAGCTTAGAACTAGAGAGAAGCATTTACGCTGACTTCTAAGTGTGAGAGAAGCTGCTGTCTTTACTACTTAATCCCATGTGTTTGGTTCCCTTCTGTAACACAGCACCAAAGTATCACCTTCCATCTGGTGAAGGCTGCCTGCCAAAAGTCAGTGGTTTGAAAACCCTCTATTCCACAACAGTAGCTTATCTGATATTAATGTATTGCTAACCTAGTTTGGGCCTAATGAGTCGTGTTACAAAGGAGCGATAAAAGGCATGCTTGCATACAGTAGGAATATCCCTACGCTGGTAGGCTTGAAGGCTCATCCCCTTTTCTAAAAGTATCGTGCTCAGTCTTTTTTAACCCTGCCAGAACATCTATATGAAGCTGTGGGGAGTGGTCATTAGGAGTTTGGGGCTGAGGTTTCATCAGTATATGGCTGAAACCCTTTCATAGAGCAGGAATGTTTAAAGGTTCTGGACTTAAGTTGGTTTGACAGCTATGCCTGTTCCTGAATAGGAAGAATTTGGCTACTTCAGTCATACATTGGTAACCTCACAGACAGACAGTGGCCACAGCACCCCATCCCATAATTATGTATTTACAGGACCCTGGACCTACCTGGCTACACCATTCCAGCAGCATTTAATTAGCTAGGCGGGGGGGGGGGGTCCAAAGGGAAGGAGGTCAGACATTACCACAAGTATGATCCCATAATAAAAATTATAAAATTCTATAGGTTCAAGCGTATATTCAAAAGGCATATTTATTATTATTATTCACAAGAATTACAATTATTCATTACAATTACAAACCGACTCGGACCTCGTGATCATCATCTGAGACCCTTCATGTGCCTCCTCTGTGAGAGGTCCAGAAGGCGGCAACCTGAGAACAGGGCCTTTTCTGCAGTGGCTCACAAAATCTTTAGGCGCTCAGCAAAAATATTTCTCTTCAGCCAGGTAGTCGGCTGATTAACATTCTATGGCTTTTAAATGTGTTTGTGGGAGGGAGGTTGTTGGCTTGTTTTTGTTTTATTATGTATTTTGTGTTTTCTGTTGCAAATGCCCCCAGGAACTTCAGATGAAGAACGGTAAGTAAATAACAACAACAACAGCTATATAGCTGGGATAGTCAGTAGCGTATGAGACTCTTAATCTCGGGGTTGTGGGTTTGAGCTCCACGTTGGGGAAAAGATTCCTGCATTGCAGAGGTTGAACTAGATGACCCTTTACAATTCTATTAAATAATTGAAATGGCTATGCTTACATGACACATTTATTGCAAGTGGTCTCTGTTTTGTTGGATTAAAATTAGATTTTTTAAATATGCAGCTAGGAGTAATGTACACATCTCTGCAAGCCATTTCCCCTAATAGAATGCATTTTTGCATGTTGTTTTCACTAATATCTCCATTTCTATGCATACTTTCCTCTAACATGCATTGTGGTTGGCTGGAGAACTGCACTGAAAATTAGGATATGTGCAAATGTTGAAGGACAGACATGTTTCACATGTTTTGGAAAGTGAATTGGAGAGATTCTGCTTTAAATATGTTCTGGATCCAGTTCCCCCTCTATCCTGTCAGTCGGCCGAGGTGAGGCGAGGCCTAAACCGATAAGCAGCAAGTTTTGCCCTACTCGTTGCAGAGTTTTCTTTAGTCAGCCTTTGTTAGAACCAGATTTTGTTAAAAGAATACAGTAAATAATGTTCAGAAAAGCAAACTATTTATGAAAGTGCTTCTGCACCACTACAAATCAAAGTGGGGCTGTGTATAACAGTAAAACAATATAAAACATTATTTGCAGAAGTTGATTGGCTGCACTTCTGTCCCTCCTTTTCTCCAAGGGAGCCCAAGGCGGTGGATCTGGTTAGACTGCTCCCTATTTTATCCTCTCAACAACCCTGCAAGGTGGATTAGGCTGAGGGACCGTATCTGGCCCAAGTTCACCCAGTGGGTTTCATGGCTGTGCAGGGATTTGAACCCTGGTCTCTCAGGTCCTAGTCCAACACTGCACCATAAATGTCTTTTAAGCCATACATCTCCATAGGTTACATCCAAATAATAAATGGATCAAACAAGCCCATTTTCCTACAGACTTGTCAATGTGAAAATTTACATTCCTCCTATGAACTAAATCTGCTGATTTGCCCATTTCTGCCATTCTGTTAAAATGGTTTGCAAGGTGGTTGAGGATAAAAAGCAACAACACTGTAAAACATTTTGGAAAATTTAACCTGCTAGTAGGAAACTGCAATGGATGATTCAGATGAGACCCCATTGTGTGGAGTCCATGGATAGCACAGGGGCATGGCAGACCCTCCACGCACTGGGATTGCCAAGGGCCTGCGTGAAAAGTCTACGGAGCCCACACCAGGTTATCCTAGATGTGTCTTGGGATCTTTCCTCTTTGATTTTTAGGTTTGTTTGTTTCTATATTGCTCCAGACCTGGCTGGGGATATATTTCACATTTATACGCCACTTTCCTCCAAGCAGCTCAAGGTGGCACTCGTGGTTTTTCACATTTTCGGAGAAAAACCTCACTGAGTTAAATGGGACTTAATCCCAGGTAAATGTGCCCCACTGTATTCTTTGGGGGTGATGTCTGTGAAGGAAAGATGGGGTGGACATGCAATAACATGGGGCTTCCAGATGTAAGTGCAAAGCGTTGCCACATTAAAAAATTATAATAGTTCTTGTTCTTCCACTATGCACTAAACAAAACAGTTATTTCAGCAAAATTCTCAGTCCTAATTTGTCATTGTTTAGAGAAGAATATCTTTACTTTTTGCTCCACATAGGGTTCTGCCACTAGATGGTATCAAATTGCTTCTCCTTGAGATTGCCACATCCCCTTAGTGTTTCAAAAGAAAAACTAATAGACCATGCGTCTTGAAATACACATCTTGCTACTGCTGAGCAAGTAGCTACAGTTAAAAAAATATCTGCAGGTATATGCATAACTGTTGATCTCTGTTATTTCATTTTGCAGTGTGTATAAGTGAGATGTTTCATTTTCTTCACTCAGGCAATTCTTTTTGTTTCTTTTGACATTACTTTGGTATATTCTCTCTTTCCAAAACATGAATCCCTTTAGCTGGCTACAACTATACTGACTTTATGTTAGCTTGTAATGTTTCTGTTGTTTCTGTCTTAGTTGTGTGTCAATTAGTCTACTTTAAAAAACTTTTAGCCTTGAAACCACTGTTGTTGCTGTTGTTTAGTCGTTTAGTCGTGTCCGACTCTTCATGACCCCCTGGACCAGAGCACGCCAGGCACTCCTGTCTTCCACTGCCTCCCGCAGTTTGGTCAGACTCATGTTTGTGGCTTCGAGAACACCATCCAACCATCTCGTCCTCTGTCGTCCCCTTCTCCTTGTGCCCTCCATCTTTCCCAACATCAGGGTCTTTTCCAGGGAGTCTTCTCTTCTCATGAGGTGGCCAAAGTCTTGGAGCCTCAGCTTCACGATCTGTCCTTCCAGTGAACACTCAGGGCTGATTTCCTTAAGAATGGATCGGTTTGATCTTCTTGCAGTCCATGGGACTCTCAAGAGTCTCCTCCAGCACCATAATTCAAAAGCATCAATTCTTCGGTGATCAGCCTTCTTTATGGTCCAGCTCTCACTTCCATACATCACTACTGGGAAAACCATAGCTTTTACTATACGGACCTTTGTTGGCAAGGTGATGTCTCTGCTTTTTAAGATGCTGTCTAGGTTTGCCATTGCCTTTCTCCCAAGGAGCAGGCTTGAAACCACTAGGAGTCTTAATTTACAATGTATTTGCGAAGTGGCGCATCATAAGCATGGCAGGTTGCTTTTGTTTTTGTTTTATGTTGGTATTATAAGAATTTTAAAATCACACACAAACACACACCATCATATATATAGAGAGAGAGAGAGAGAGAGAGAGAATGTTCATAAATGTACCAAGCAAACACATACAAATATGTAAACCACATGTCTGAAACCCACAGAAAAGTCCTGAAACAATTTTCTCTTTCCCAAAATGACCTCAAATATTTCTCTGCAAGGTCAAAGTAAATGGGAAAAAACCTCCTCATTGTCTCTGTGCTCACAAATTCTGCCTTAAGGGCACATTTAAGATGTGAATAGGGTGAGCCTGTGACCTGTGACATGGATTCGGGAATTAAGTAGTTATTATAACGAAGGAGTGGCCAAAACCCAGATAATGCAATCAGGTAACCTGCCAGACAGGAGATAACACTCAGGATTCTGTTTTAGACCACCCCTTCTGTGATGTATGTATGATGTATTGGGGGAAGTTGTCCTGGGCTACACCCATTCTGTGTTGTATGTATAATGTTTCTGGTGGTGGTCTGGAGTTTGAGGGTGGGCAATTTCCAAAGTCTATATAAGGGCGGGCACACCTTTGTTCTGGGTTCCTCCTCTTTCCTGCTTGTGGTGAGTGAGGACCCTGTTGCAAGAGCTTAATAAAGATCAGGCTTAATAGCTGCTTTGCTTTTCAATGTTCTCTGGTTGGCCTCTGTTATTTCTCCTCCAATAGAGAACCTACAAAACGACTCTATATGGGCTCTTGGGTACCCCAATGGAAAAGGAGCAGTTTTTTTCTCATAACATTGGCATATTGTCATCATAATGTGATACAAACAAATTATCTTGCTTATTCATAATCCATTTAATGAACTCCCTGTCTTCTCTTTTAATTGGGTGGTGTGGCTACTTTCCAATAATTACCGTATTTTTCGTCCTATAAGACACACTTTTTCCCCTCCAAAAATGAAGGGGAAATGTGTGTGCGTCTTATGGGGCGAATGCAGACTCCCTGGCTTCAGCGATAGCAACGCGAAGCCTCCAAAGCCTGCGCTCCGGAGGCTTCGCATTGCTTCCACTGAAGCCAGGAGAGTCTGCTCTTTGAGGCTGGCGGTGGGGGAAAGCAGCGCTTCCCCCATCGCCAGCCCCAGAGGATGGGGGGCAGCGGGAAGGCGCGCGACGCCTTGCCGCTACTCTCCAACCCTGCTTCGAGGCTGGCGGTGGGGAAAGCAGCGCTTCCCCCATCGCCAGTCCCAGAGGATGGGGGGGGCAGCAGGAAGGTGTGCAATGCCTTCCCGCTGCTCTCCAACCCTCCTTTGGGTTTTTGCGGGAGATGGGGGAATTCCCCCACCTCCCGCAAAAGCAGGCAAAAGCCGCACACTCTTTAAAGGGGCTCCGCGGCTTCTGCTGGCTTTTCTACGAGGGGAGGGATTCCCCCACCTCCTAGAAAAGCCCGCAGGAGCCGCGCACCCTTTAAAGAGCAAGCGGCTCTTGGGGGCTTTTCCCCAAGGAGGGAGAAGGGACTGACTGGCTGAGTCAGTCCCTTCTCCCTCCTGCGGGCTTTTGGGGGAGATGGGGGAATTCCCCCACCTCCCACAAAAGCCCGCAAAAGCCGTGCACTCTTTAAAGGGGCTCCGCGGCTTTTCTAGGAGGTGGGGGAATTCCCCCACCTCCTAGAAAAGCCCACAGGAGCCGCGCACCCTTTAAAGAGCGCACCGCTCTTGGGGGCTTTTCCCCGAGGAGGGAGAAGGGACTGACTGGCCATTTCAGTCCCTTCTCCCTCCTGGTCGAAAAGCCCGCAGGAGTCACGTGGGGCTCCTGTGGGCTTTTGCGGGAGGTGGGGGAATTCCGCCACCTCCTGCAAAAGCAGGGAGAAGGTCTTGGAGTAGCGCACAGGCTGCGTGCAGCCTGTCCGCTGCTCCCAGAACTGCGGGGGGGAAATCATATTTTTTTCCTTGATTTCCCCCCCTGAAAACTAGGTGCGTCCTATGGGCCGGTGCGTCCTATAGGGCGAAAAATATGGTACTTTGCGCTAGGGTGCAGAAACTCAGGCCTGGAGGCCAAGTGTAGCCCTCTAAGGTGTTTGGCCCTCAAGGCAGTCCCAAGGTCGCCAGCCTTGTTCCACACCCTTCTCAAGTGCAGTTGCCCAGGTGGAGACAGAATTTTAGAGTTAGAAGGGACCCCATGGGTCATCTAGTCCAACCCCCTGCAACGCAGGTATGGCAGGCAGCAAAACCAGACCAGAGTCTGGTGGTGCAGTCCCCCTGAAATTCCACCAGAGGGCAGGAGCCTCTCTCTGATTGGCTACAGAGTCTGCTAGCCGGGGGGGGGGGCAGCACTTTGCGGGATGGAGGGGGAATATAAATGGAGCCATTTCTGAGGGAGAAGTTAGATAACAGAAGAGTTAGTAACAGAAACTGAAGTGTAGCAACTGATTTTGAGTAAAGAGAGGTTAAGAGAAGCTGTGAGACATCTTATACTGTAGTTAAAGCAAACTTCTAACAGACAGTACGCAATTCCTGACCCCACTTTGTTTCATAAATTTCTTTTTGCTTAATAAAACTTTTCCACTTTGCTTGATCAACTCCTGCCTGAGATGGTAAATGGTAAAACTTATGTGATTGGCAGACAGAGTGTGTGCTATATTTAATTGGGGGCAGTTAGCGGGGTGAGTCCACTCACTATTAATTAGTAGTAAGCGGTGGATCTGCTACAGCAGGAATCTCAACTAAAGTATCCATGACAGATGAAGGTATCTTGAACTAGCATAATGCCTCTTGATTTTCTGGATGGAGAGGTGCTTGTATGTGTCCAGGTGTGTGTTTGGAGTGTGGGTGCAATATACCCTACTGTACAAAGGTAAGCATCACATCTGCTGCTTTGCACATTTTTAGCCTTTGGCCCCGTCATGGGGGCATCGGGAAGCTTGCCCATAAGGGAATGCCCTGGATTACTGAAAGCTAAGGCTGAAGGTTTCTGAAGCAGTAATTGCACCCAGGCTCTTAATTCCTCTTTTGCAACTTCATCTGAATTGCTTTAGTGCTCTAAGAATAGTAAGATAGTGAAACTCGAAATCCCAGGCAACTAAGTAAATAGTACCAGAGAGGGATGCTTCCTCCCTTTCCATTGCTCACATCCAGAAGTGTAAAGCCGGAGAACGATTACAGTGGTACTTCGGGTTACATACGCTTCAGGTTACAGACTCCACTAACCCAGAAATAGTGCTTCAGGTTAAGAACTTTGCTTTAGGATGAGAACAGAAATTGGGCTCCGGTGGCGCGGCGGCAGCAGGAGGCCCCATTAGCTAAAGTGGTGCTTCAGGTTAAGAACAGTTTCAGGTTAAGAACGGACCTCCAGAATGAATTAAGTTCTTAACCCGAGGTACCACTGTACTGTGTGTCAAGTGTCATCGTAGGATTAGAGTGCTGGGAGCTGTCTGATGTGCCAGCTGTAGACACATTGTGTGGTGGGAATTAGTCTTCTTTGTGGTCTGACTCCAACAGCAATTTGCCCTACTCCTATTTTGGTTGTGGCTCAGCTCTTGAATAATATTTGTGTGGAAGTGTTTTTGTAATTATTGCTATAGGAGGTACACATGGAGGGGGGACACAACCAGTCAGAACAGGACATCTATCTGTTTACATTTTTCAGTTTTCCTGTCAGCTTCACCCCAGGAAAATTAATCCATGGCCAATTCCAACATTTGTTTTTTGGGGGCTGAAAGCAAATCCTGTAATATGGTCAAAGTGACCGCCCCCCCCATGACCGACCAACTAATTAACACAAAGCACAATCTACCAGAAAGCACAAGGAACACCACAGAGAGCTGTAAACTTAAGCATGCTTCACTCTATATTGAATTGTGGCCCATCAATATTCGTTTCCTTATATGCTTAAATTTGTGGTCCACCAGACCTGGAGGCTCTGAGCAGCTAACAAAGGACATCCATCACTGCCCTGGCCAGTGATGATTGACTAATTGAAATAAATTCGCCCCTTCCTTTGTTGACAAACAAGTAGGTCTTAAAACACTTCTGAAGGGCCCCCTGACTTCAACCCTGGCCTGTCTACGTTAATACTGGAGATATTAACAGGGGAACTATGATGCTGGGACTTAGGGCTTTATAAGCAGCACCTTGAATTGTGCATGGAAAATAACAGGGCAGAGCTGCAGACGGCAAGGCACCAATATAAACTGCTCCTGACTCACTAGTGGGTGGACTGTACCACTGCCAGGAGTGCGGGTGCAAAACCTCAGGTGCGAGTCCCCATTTAATTAAGAATGGAGGCCAAGCAGTCTCACTGACATTTTCACTCGTGTTTCTGAGATATCATGGAAGACACAGGATGCCAATGGTGTAGTCACTGAAAGATTCCAGTTACTTACTGTAATATTACTGTAATCTTATGCACACTTGCTCATGGGTTACCAACATTGAAATAAGTAGAAGTTACAGTAAAGGTAAAGGTAAAGGTACCCCTGCCCGTACGGGCCAGTCTTGACAGACTCTAGGGTTGTGCGCTCATCTCACTCTAGAGGCCAGGAGCCAGCGCTGTCCGCAGACACTTCCGGGTCACGTGGCCAGCGTGGCGAAGCTGCTCCGGCGAACCAGCACCAGAGTAGCACACGGAACACTGTTTACCTTCCCGCTAGAAAGCGGTACCTATTTATCTACTTGCACTTAATTGTGCTTTCGAACTGCTAGGTGGGCAGGAGCTGGGACCGAACAACGGGAGCTCACCTCACCGCGGGGATTCGAACCGCCGACCATGCGATCGGCAAGTCCTAGGCACTGAGGTTTTACCCACAGCGCCACCTGCATCCCTAGAAGTTACAGTAGGTAAAGGTAAAGGGACCCCTGACCATTAGGTCCAGTCATGATCGACTCTGGAGTTGTGGTGCTCATCTTACTTTACTGGCTGAGGGAGCCGGCGTACAGCTTCCGGGTCATGTGGCCAGCATGACTAAGCCGCTTCTGGCAAACCAAAGCAGTGCACGGAAACGCTTTTTACCTTCCCGCCAGAGCCGGCGTACAGAGTCGGCGTACCTATTTATCTACTTGCACTTTGACGTGCTTTTGAACTGCTAGGTTGGCAGGAGCTGGGACCAAGCAAAGGGAGCTCACCCCGCCGCGGGGATTCGAACCGCCAACCTTCTGATCGGCAAGTCCTAGTCTCTGTGGTTTAACCCACAGCGCCACCCGCGTCCAAAATAATAATAATAATAATAATAATAATAATAATAATAATATATGGTATGTCTGAGTAAATACGCTCAACCTTGCAGGAACAGAGAGTACAGCTAGAACAAACTCAGCACTCAGTTGCAGCTGGCATTGCAGGGGTGCGTTGATGGTGGCAGGCCACCTGTCTTTGAGAAGGTTGTCCATTAATACGATTGATTTTCTTTGTTGATGAACCAATGGGGTTCCCCGGAACACAGTTTGAGAACAAGCCCCAGTATGCCTTGGGAGCAATGACGGTAATATCTGCACTATAAGGGCTGCCAGGCATTCCTTGCTATCTGGGTGAAAAGCAGAATTCCTTGCTGTGGATTACATGAGCGTCACCTTGTCAGCTGAGAGCTCAGGAAATACAGGGGAACATTGCCTGGCTTCTATTCAGGAGAATAATTTTGTCTGATATATTTATAAAACGGTAAATGATTGAAGACAAATGGGAGTTGCCACAAAAACTCTTAATAAAAATATTTATTACATGCTGCTATATAAATTTGAAATTACTGATTATGTATACATAGTATTTTTGTTTATGTACAAATTTGTGGCTTCTACCTGTTGTCACTAGCGATAACTACTAGGAGGAAACAAGATTTCTTTAGCCTGAACCTAATGGAGCTCATTATAGTCTCAGAGGAAACGAGAGTTTTATTTGACCTGTTTTATTTGAAAATACCTGACCCCTGACCTATAAACTGCTTAAAACTGGCGCTGGGAAAAACCTGCATCCAAAGCAGGTTTTCTATCCAAATTTGCTCATTTCCTCTCAATGTTTCCCACTGTTCCAATTCTATTATTGACACAATCTTTCAATCTGGCACCAATAATGTCATCTGCTCCCTAATACAGGTGATTCCTTAAGATTAGCAGCACTGGTTTTCTGATAGGGGGAGGGGAGTCACATTTTCATACACATGAAAAGCTTTCTTCAAACTATAGCACTTTTTGTTACAGGTAGGTAGCCGTGTTGGTCTGCCGTAGTCAAAACAAAATAAAAAAATTTCTTCCAGTAGCACCTTAGAGGCCAACTAAGTTTGTTATTGTCTCTTTTTGTGCTCAGGCAAAAATAATCCAGCAGATTTGAGTGATAAAGCAAGAGATAACAGTGCAAATGTTTGAGAAAGCAGTGAATGAGTGGCTGCTTAGGTAACTCAACAGAAGCTTATGCTTTGGAAATATTCTCCTCTTTGCTGATCGCTGGCTTATAGATGACCCCTTTTTCTTCCCTTGTTTGTTTGATGCTGAAAAGCAAAACAACTGGGTTAGTCAAAGCTGAAATTGCAATTGAAGAATATCAGCAATTATTTTAAAGCCCTGTTATATTGTTCTCTGAATTGAAGTCATGAAAGGGCGGACTTTTCCTACACAGACAATGGTTAAAGTAGACATTCTAATCTATTGATGCTATGAATAGTGGAGCAGGGGGTGGTTTGGACTCATGGCCCGAATGGCTCCAGTGAGGGTGGGCAGGGTAAGGACACTGGGAGAAAGACAATTTGTGTGGTACAGTACCAGAATAAGTCTGGAGTAAGACTACTGAAATTGGTTTCATCTGCTGATTGTACAGGACAATCTAGCTGAAGAACCATGACTCTAAACTAACATCCCATGGAATGGCAGTAACCGTCTTACCTCTTCTTCCTTCGAATCAGCCAAAAGGCTACCACGAGAATGAAGACACTGCCAAGGCTACTGGCTAATACAACAAATGGGACAAAACCTAGGGTGGGGCAAGGAAGGAGAGAAAAGCAGGCAGTTATGAGTAAAACATTGTAATTGAATAACTTTGTCCCTAACCTGTTGTGATGCTATAATTGCCCTCAAAGGAGAATACAGAGTTAAGTACTTTTGTGCAGTGTTAAACTATGGATTTCACCCATACAATATATAGTGATAGCTGCCAACCTGGATGGCTCAAAAAAAGAAAAGAAAAAAGGATTAGACAAATTCATTGAGGATAAGGCTATTAGTCATGACGGTATGTTCCATCTCTACTGCCAAAGGCAGCCTCTCACCTCAGTTTCCCATTTGAAAAATAGGAAAAATAATGATCAGCCATTATTTGATAAATGCCATGGATAATAAACTAAACGTGACTGCCCACAAAGCATTAAAGGATACAAAGGTTGCTAATTAGAAGTTAGATTGTTGGGTTTGACAGCCAGTACCTTAGAAGAGGGCACTATTGACAAAGCAGGCAGTCAAGCAAATGCAATGAACTGAGATTGAAACTTCACTTCCATGCAAGACAGAGAGAAGCAGATATTACCGGTACATTTTCTACTTGTGCTTCTCCCTAACTCCTAACTGATGCTTCATAGACACTATACATTTTAAGCACATCTCTCCACACACACACACCCAAAAAAATCTTGGGAACTGTAGCTAACATCTCCCAGAGCTACAATCCCCAGCACACTTAGCAATCTACAGGTCCTAGAAGTGGGGAATGTGCTTTAAATATATTGTGTGTACGCAGCCTCACTTGCATATTACACTTTGCAATCTAAGCACAGGGTGACATCAGCAAGTGATTTTCTTGCAAATGTGCAATGCACACTTCTCAACAGGTTTGTATACTTCAGTGTGCAAGTCATGCATGTGACCCAATAAGTCACTTTTATATTGAGGATCAGGAATTAGGAATGGCAGACGTTACTCATGTCTGGACAACAGGATATTCCAATTTCTAAATTGTACAGAGGAAATTGAAACTTTAAGCCAGTTGATGAACATGTATGAAATTGTTTGTCAAGACTTAATAATACTTTGCAGGTACTCCATATGTGATCAATCCTGAGTGCTCTCGTACAGGCAATAACTATCAAGAGGACTGATTGGAAGAAAGATATTTTTGTGCTGAAGCATGATATGAGCACAGATTTGAATGGAAATAGGTACCCCCAGGGTCACCTGCTATGAATCCAAATGCTGAAAAATATAAATATGCCAAATCATTTCCTGTCATCAACAGAAAGGAGTTATATTGGAACCGGCAAATAACTAACTGCATGCAGAGCCCAGGCAGTAATGAGACAGTGCTGACAAATGCAGCCTTCACAATGTCACATCAGTACAACAAACACAAATACTCATGCAGCAACCACCAGTACTAGAGAAATGAAAGTCTAAACAGTGTGTTCAAATACTGCCAGCCAAACCACTGCAAGCATATACTGTGTTGGCCTCTTTAGTTTCTGGGCAGTGGATTTAGACATACTGCTTGCTGGACTTTCATTTCTACCTGTCCAGATGGAGTCTGGATCCAGAGACTCAAGAGTTTCCGTTATCTTCCATCTGTTAGTTAATTGCAGCAGGCATCTTCAGCATCCCCCAGAGGTTAAAAATCAAAGAGAAGTCCAACAAGTGTAAAATGAACATCTCTCAAAAGCTCTTGACTGGCTTGAGAGCCACCTGCAGTCTTTTGAGGGTTTCACCACCAGGAAGCTCAGAAGAACCTTCAGCAGAGCCAAATTGATACATACTTTAAAACAAATGCATTTACTGAATGCTAATCTAAAATACTTTTAGGTGGTGTAACTGTTCCAATGCCCACTGCTAAATGTGCGGATTCACAAAACACTTATTGACCCCCACATTACATTCTAGAGAGGTAGCCCTGTGAACTGGTTGTGGCAAAATGTGTAGCAGCTTCAAGACATGCACATCTATTTTAGAAAATGATTTTCTTGGCCATGTACCACAATACTCTGCTTTTTAAACGTAATTTCTCTTGTGGAGAGAGAGATGCAACCTATTAATCTAACAAGTGAAATAAAAAATATGGTATGTATGCCTCTTTGCTTTCCTGTTGAATTGAATATATATTATGCAAATATAATATACTATCGTGGAATCTCAGATGAATCTAGAACCGTGCTCCTGGGATTCTACCTAGAAAAAATACAGCAAATGGTCAATTTGAAAGTGACAATCCCATATCTGTGTTTTTTAAGTAATTCTGAAATTCCAGCCCTCGAGTGCCAAGCATTTCACCCTTGGCCCATCCTTTGTTTTCTGTTCCTTTTCCTTCCACTGTTCTTAATTTAATAAATAGGGATAAAGACTTCTATGATCATTAAGATCTGCCATATTGTTATTAATTCAGAATAGACCATGCAGTGTTGGTGGAATTGCTGACACTTGTCTTTTCTTTAATGCTTCTTGAATATGCTTTAAAAATTGAGAATGGGGTATGGAATGCAGTGAGGAAGGCCAATTGTAAAGATTTAAGGATATAGCATAGATTACAGAGCCAGGCTGGGACCATGACAGCTGGGTTCACATCCCACAGCCAGGAAGTTCACTGCGTGGCCTCTGGAAAGGCATTCTTTCAGCCTGACCTACCAATAGCATAACGTTGTTTTCCAAATCTATGATGCAACCTCACTTGGAATGCTGTGTATAGTTCAGGTCACCTCACCTGAAAAAAGGGGGGGCTCGTTTAATCTCACTGTGAACAAGTGGTACAGTGATAATAAAGTATTTCTATTTCTATGTTGTACCACTGGAAAAAGGTTCAGAAAAGGGCAGCCAGGATGATCAAAGGGTTGGAGCAACTCCACTGTGAGGAAAGGTTACAACATTTGTGGCTAAAAAGAATTGTTTAGACTTTAGAGAAAACGTGAGGAAAGGGGGACATGATAGAAGTGTATAAAATTATGCATGGTTTGGATTCTCTAATACTGCAGAGACATCCAATGGAGCTGAATGTTGGAAGATTCTTGACAAAAGTACTTCCTCACGCAGGACATAATTAAATTAGCCCCTTTTGAGGTAGCAAAAAGGATTTGTGTTAGGCTTCTAAAGTGCTACAGGGCTTTGAGTGTGATGGCACTCCAACAGACTCAGGACCGAGTGTGTGTGTGTGGTCCAGCTGAGTTGAGTTGATAGGAGGCAGGCACTGTACCTAAGCTGTAGGCGCATTGCCCATGTTAATTCCCTTCTGGCATATATGTATGTGTGCCATCATAGTGTATGTGTATATATATGCAAAAGTAACCTTGAGCATATAGACTGGCACCTCCCCCCCCCCCAGCAGAGTTATTGTCCCTCCAACTGATGTATGACAGACAGGAATTCAGCATGTCAGAACCAGCATTGCGAGTGCTATTCCTTGGAAGGCTGTGGGTTTTAAATTCCCACTTTTAACTGTTTGAAAGGGTTGCAGATCCCTTTGTGTGCTCTCACTGACTTGAACAGGACAAGATGTGTATACGATTTCAGACTTGAGCATGCTTGGATTTGAATTTGCTGGAACTTACAGTTTGAACCATGCACAGTTTGAAGTTCGAACTTTGAACCATGTGTGTTTATTTCAAAGTAAGTCCCACTGGGGCAACTCAGCTAGCCCTGCCCCTTCCCCTGTATTTCATCAGCAGTGTCCGTGTATAATAGCACGGTCCTATTCAACTGAGAAATGATGGAGGGTATGAGCCTGTCAACATCCTTTTTGACACATAGTACTTGGAATTTAGATTTTACTAGCAGCATGGCCTACTAAGACGCTAATAACGCTAATTTTCTAAGTTCAGTTTTATTTTTGCTCCCTTGAATGAAGGATTCTGTACAAGGCAGAGCTTAGAGCAGTCTTTATTGCAAATCTGTTATGTGACCAATTGAAAAATACAATATATAATAAAATTAGACAATCTATTTGCCACCTCAACGCTCATTATTTCAAGAACCACTCACTGCTTCTTTCTTTAGGGAGAGAATAAAAACCTTGTTTACAGAAAAATTAGCCATCTTTTGCCTTTCCTTTTCAAACAAATTTAAATTGGTGTTAATTTCTAAGGCAGAACACTGAGCATGTCTGATCATTTGGGACCTTTTCACACATTATGTCACAACAAACTTAGGACTGTAAATGTGTGTACATATGATGGGGAACTCCAACCAATTCTGATGCTCTGTACCTGTATAATATGCATGTATATGTACAGGTGTACATGCTTGACTGGGCTTCCACAATTGAGTTCCACAGAACAGAGGCAAGCTCAGCTTTCCCAGTTTAGTGGATTCTTAGCTCTGTATACACAGATCAGAGCACATCTCTGAGTGTTTTGTGGGCTTGGGAATGGGCTCTGCATCAGCCAAGAATCTAAGAACAGCACACACCTTTTCTGATGCAAACATGTCTGACATTGACAAGTACACACAGGGCCATTGTCCTCACCATGAAGGGGAGGCTATTACAGAAGTCCACCCAGAGGAAACAGCTGTTGGTAAACATTTATGACAGAAGCAGAGAACTTGATTTGGACTTGCTTCTTTTGAGCTGGGAGACTGGCACTACTGGGCCCTTTGCATCTTGCCATAATTTTGATACCCTAGATTTTGACTATGTCCCCACCAAAGTTGCCACATTATGCACTTGATTTATTCTGCATCCCAGATATGAACTTTCAAAGAAATTAACAATTTTGAGCAAAGCACTTAAAAAACTCCCACAACATTTTATGGACACCGTAGTGCTTGGTTGGTCTAGTTAAGTGCAAAGGATAAATGAAATGTAGCTTTCACGATATACAAGTTTGTAGGCCCATGAAATATCCTGGATTGCGAAAAGAAATCTCCCCATATCTCTTTCTTCCTTCTTTCCTGTCTTTGGGAGGGTCAGCTGTATAAACTACAGCTTAGTTTATATGTTACATGGCCTAGTTGAATAGCAGATGGGCAGACAAAGAAGTCCAGCCTGCCCAGCACAGCACAGGCTTAAAGACAGAGGTGGCATAAGGCAAGCACGTGTCCCTGAAAGTGCTCTCTGGTGCACCTTGCGCATGAAGTCTTCTGCCAGCTGCTTGGTTCATGCTCCATGTAAAAGTTGTATTGGAGCATTTAACTGCTGTTTACCCTGTCAGTGCTATATAAATAATAAATAAAGTTTGGGGTTTCCCCATATGATTTTAGAGTACTACAATTTCAGACCTCTTCAGAAATCTAGTGGAGAATCCCTCCTGAGTTGTTTATACAGTTGCAGGAAACTACAGCTGCAATTCTATGCAGAATTAACAGAATAAGCTCCTTTGAAACAGTGGCTTATTTGAAAGTAAACATGCATAAGACTGCATTATGTATACTTTCTTTGCTGTAAAGCAACAAAGTTTGCAGTTCAGTTTGCAGAAAAGAAGCCCTGTGACAGCAATAAAAAACATTGCTGATCCACAGTAAAATACAAGGCTCCCCCCCTTTTTTTCTTTTTGACAGAGGTCATTGTTGCATTGATTTGCCAATAATTTAGAACCATATAATAATCTTCAGCCAATTATTTTTGCCTCACATTTCACTTCAGTCAGATGGCTAATTTTTCCACTCATGACGGTGGGTTTTTTAAATCAATCCAGCGTTATGAGTCTTTTTATTACGTGTCAAACTCATTCTCCTGAATGGCTTCATCGGATCCTTTGAAACTCCCCAGAAAGTGTCTTCCTGCAATGCAAAGTTGTGGTTCCTTTTAGATGCAGATCATCAGACAGCAAAATACCCTTGTCTGCTGTTATATCCTGCGGAGCCGGAGGAGGGCTCACAGGGGCCCAGATACTCAGGTTCCCAAAGAAAGCTGTCCACACCGCCAGGTTTACTTAAAGGAAAAGCAAACTCACAACCCCTGCTTCCAGCACTCTGTGGGACAAACTCCACAACAAGGAGATGGCTTGTCCACACCCAGGCAGTGGCACAAATGCTTTTTATACAGCAGAGCAGCCCACAGGTGGCCATGATCTCCACCACACCTAAGGTTATCTTGAGGATTCAGCTGGTGCCAGCACAACTCCTGGACCACCTCACCTTTGGTTCACCACATCCACTTGCTGGCGCTTGTTGCAACTTTAGGCTTTTAAGAAATACAGTTGGGCTGCCCCAACAGAAGACAAGATAAGCAAACAAAACTGTATTTAATGACACCCCATTTCATCTCATGTTAAGGGGAAATGCTGCACACCCAACAAACTGTTCTTGGCTTGGAAGTGTCTCTGGTGCAATTTATAAAACTCTAAACTCTGCATAAATTTGAAATTTGAATCTTCTGTTGCTTACCTTGCCGGAAGGACACAGAAACCAGCCTTTCATCAAACTCCTGGACTCTCCTATAGTTGTTCACCATTTCAAGAGGGGCAGGGTCACTAGGCTGTGTGCAGTACAGAGTGCTTTCCAGGGCTAGCAGCTATGAGCAAAGCACAACAGTTTTAATGATATCAGAGTGGCAGGAAAAGCATGCTTTCCTTCCACCACCAGTCCTTATTACAGTTGAGACATTTCTCCCAGTATCTAGATTTAATGTTTCAGTAGCTGGGATGTATTGACTCTACAGTACTAGTCAAAATTCAAGCGACTGAATTCTCCAATCTGTTAAGGTCACTTGGAATTCTGATTCTGTCTTCTGTACCCCTCCTAGTTTAGTGTCATCTGCAAATTGGATGAGCATCCCTCAAGTCCCTCATCCAAGTTGTTTATAAAGATGTTGAACAACAATGGGCTCAGGGCAGAACCCTGCAGTACCCCACTTGTCACTTTTCCCCAGGATGACGAGGAACCATTAATGAGTACTCTTTGGGTTCAGTCCACCAACCAGCTACAAATCTACCCAGTTAACTCATTCAACCCACATTTTACTAGCTTCCTTGCAAGAATATCATGGGGGACTTTGCCATAAACCTTACTGAAATCAAGATACTCTATGTCCACAGCATTTCCCTGATTCATCAAGTTTGTAATTCCATCAGAAAAGAAATGACTTATTTTTGAGAAACCTATCCTGGGTCTTAGTAATCACAGCATCCTTTTCTAGGTGCTCACAGACAAACTGTTGAATTATCTGTTTTAGGACCTTCCCTAGTATCGATGCCAAGTTCACCAGTCGGTAGGTACCTGGGTCTACTTTTTGCCCTTTTTGAAGATGGGGACAACATCTGCCCACCTCCAGTCTACAGGGACCTCACCTGTTCTCTTAACGTGCAAACTGTGTAACAGAAGGAAAATGTGGAAATGGCAGTATGATTTCCAGATGGAAATATGCGCTGTGGAAAGCTGGGAACCTCAGGAAGGGAGAGGGCGCTTGCGCTCAGATCCTGCTCAAGGATTTTCCACAGGCACCTGGGTGGCCACAATGAGAACAGGATGCTGAACTAGACGGCCCATTGGCCTGACCCCGCAGGCTCTTCTTATGTTCTGTAAAGCAGCTGCCACAGCAGACTTGACTAAGCCAGAGGCACATGCCCCCCCTTTAAGAGACCTGGATACCCCCACAATTAAGAAGAATTTGCTCTCTTAGTATGTTTGATTAGGGCTGTTTCAAACAGCCACATATGGGGCTTGTATTCAGGCTTGACAGCTTTTAAAAAAATTGTCAACCCAGATCAACTGTGGGTGTTCTAATGTGGTTGAGTGCCAGCAGAAGAGCATGCCTTCCCAGTGCCCGGGGGGGGGGGCGGGGGCAGGGCTTGGAGGGCACCATGAGGAGGAGGCAGAGGGGAGGTGTGCACCCTTCCAGTCAGCCAGGTGGGGGCTGCACTTACCAACTCAGTGAGGGAGAGGGGCGGCAAAGCTGCCGCTGCCTCTCCTCTCTGCTGCTTCCACCCCAAGTCAGGCCTGCTTGGAGCTGTGCCCTTCCCCTCCCTCTCAGCTAGCCGAGGGGCACCTTGTTGTACCCCCTAAAAATATGCCTGGGGCCACAGCCTCCCCCATGCTGCGCCACTGCTGAGTGCATTGCCTGGGTTGCAATTTAGTACATTACTGTTTATCCTTCAGGTGGTTTGGTTTGGTTTTGCAGAGGATGCTAGGCCTGTGATGGAATGTGTGGACAACCATTTCACTACATTCAGCACACATTCTGGTCTTGCCCAAGTTTCTTAAATGTGCCCCAAGATCTCTTGGGTTGCAACTCTCATATTGTCCACTGATTGCTTGCACAGCCCTGGACACACTGATGACAGAACAATTTCATTTCATTTTTCACATTGGGTCAAATGAATTAGCCCTGTCTGTGTTTTCCATGTCTCAAACACTAGGGCGGAAGTTCAGTCTTAATCTTCAGTTTGAATCCAACACAGTAAAGCTAAGACGGTAGATAGGAATCTAGCCTGTGCACAGCATCCATAAAGGTGTAAGTAGGTGGGAAACGGAGAAGGAGAAGGAGAAGGAGAAGGAGAAGGAGGAGAAGAAGAAGAAGAAGAGGAGGAGGAGGAGGAGGAGGAGGAGGAGGAGGAGTTTGGATTTGATATCCCGCTTTATCACTACCTGAAGGAGTCTCAAAGCGGCTAACAATCTCCTTTCCCTTCCTCCCCCACAACAAACACTCTGTGAGGTGAGTGAGGCTGAGAGACTTCAGAGAAGTGTGACCAGCCCAAGGTCACCCAGCAGCTGCATGTGGAGGAGCGGGGAATCGAACCCGGTTCACCAGATTACGAGTCCACCACTCTTAACCACTACACCACACTGGCTCTCTCAGAAGGCAGGTATACACTTCATGCACAATTACTGGCAAGATTACCAACTTTAACTGAGAACATATGTTTTATAGACCCTTGCCTGTTCCTCTGAAATTTGTACTGGCTTTCGAAAAACCGTCCAAAGAACACTTGGGTAGCAAGGAGGTGTGGTCAGGGATCCTTCATAGCGGTAATATTCATCCAGTCTGTCTGGGAGCAAATCTTGGACGTTGAAACCCGGGATGAAGGCTTCCTGATCTGAAAAAGATCACCCTTTTTTAAAATAACTATATTCTTGCCAGCCCAACTCTCAGCATATTTTTGGATGCAGCATTTCCTTAATTCTTTATTTTGCCCTCTTTTCCATTATTCCAGATAAGGAGGTTTCATTTGTGCAGGCAACAGAATGAGCACTTTCACCAGTCAGTCCCCCTGATGCTGTGCATCTAGCTAGAGAAGCAAAGTGTTCTGCTCTAAAGGTCACAGCTATGACAGCCAATCAGTGTGGCTGGCTGCTGCAAAACACATACTTTGCTGAGCAACAAAAGTAATCCAGTATTGTCATCATGACACATGCTCAACCGCAGGTTAGCTAACTTGTCTAGGTCAGGGGTGGGAAGATGACAGTGAGGCAGACAACAGGGTGGGTGCACGACAACGGTATCGATGGATAAAACAAGCAGAATGTATTTTGTTATGCTGCTTTTTAAATATTTTGTTTATGCTGCTTTGGGTTATCACTTGCTTATAAACAATTCAGTACCACATACAGTAAACCAAGGGACGCGGGTGGCGCTGTGGGTTAAACCACAGAACCTAGGACTTGCCGATCAGAAGGTTGGCGGTTCGAATCCCCGCGACGGGGTGAGCTCCCGTGGCTCGGGCCCTGCTCCTGCCAACCTAGCAGTTCGAAAGCACGTCAAAGTGCAAGTAGATAAATAGGTACCGCTCCAGCGGGAAGGGAAACGGCGTTTCCATGCGCTGCTCTTCGCCAGAAGCAGATTAGTCATGCTGGCCACATGACCCGGAAGCTGCACACCGGCTCCCTTGGCCAATAAAGCGAGATGAGCGCCGCAACCCCAGAGTCGGTCACGACTGGACCTAATGGTCAGGGGTCCCTTTACCTTTACCTTACAGCAAACCAACCTCACACCGATCTCTAATGAATTAACCTGCACTGCAAGTACATCCTAAATTGACAAAGTCTTCTGATTTGACTGCTTAGGGATGCAAAATTCCAGTTGAAATCCTCTTTCCTACCTTTGTATTTCACATTCTGAAAATGACTGAAGATCTTTTCGAATGATGGATTGAATGCGCCTGTCTGTAACAAAAAAAGAGAAGATTTATTTTCTAAGCCATTATAATTCTGCATAGTTTTAGGTTCAGCAAGTACTTGCAGATCTTTATTAGGCACCATTAATGGTAATGGAAAGAGGAGAGCCCAACAAGGGGCAAAATCCACCAGAAAGGTCTCCTGCGCAAGAACACAGTAGCACAGCTCCCATCCACTTCAATGGAACTTGCACAGGAGAGCTTTTGATGGATTGTTTCCCCATGTTTACTCAGTAGGGAAGACCATGTGGATGTTTTGGGCACCCGAATGTTTTGGTCTGACCTTGTTGTTTCAGTTTACACCATCATTTGTTGGCGATATAAGCCTAGCCACAGATTTAGTGGGCTGAGGTCATTTCTTTTCAGGGCACAAATACATTTGTGTTTCAATAACCCCAGAGCTGCTCTCATTAGAATAATGGCATCTGGCGGTGAGTGATTTCTTCAACCACATTCTAAAATACTTAATAGCCATGATTATAGTTCACTAAACCATTAGCAAAATAGCACTGGAAAAGCAACCCCAAACATATTTGGTGACCAAAGCATACTTTGGGGAGGGAGATAATGTTGTTTGCATTGTAAGATGTATGAAACAGCTTTTAACAGGGCAGCAATCCTTCATCCACAAGGGCAGGCAATCAAAAAAGCCTTGTCTCCTCATTTTCCCTGTGTCTGGATCAGGGGTGGGGAACATGTGGCCCTCCAGATGTTGATGGGCTACAACTTCTGCTATCACTGAGCATCGGCAAGTGTGGCAGGGGCTGATGGAAGTTGGAGTCCAACAACAACTGGAGGGCCAAAGCTTCTCCAGCTCTGGGACAAGCTTGGAACCTGGATAGAATCATCAACTGCCAAGAGCCAGATAAGACCCTATTATATTAAACCTCTGGGTGGACTTTAGTTTTGGACACTTTTGAGGGAAAGAGCCGCTTACCTCAATCAGGATTGCCAAGACTGCCAGTCCATCTGATTTGTCCATTGCTGAGTTCACGTCCAGATATTTGTCAGAGTTGTAATGTACGATGTGGAGCTACAGAGGGGGAATAAAATGGCAAACACCAGCCGAAGGCTTAACCACTGGTGGAGGAAGGCAGGTGGGGGGGTGCGGTGCGCATCGGGTGACATCACTGCGCCCCCCCCCCATGCTTGCTGCATGGGCGACGGGCCATTAGGGATGATGCTGCCATTGGCAGCTAGCAGCGCCCCCCCCCCATGCTCACCACGCAGGCAGCAGGCAGCTAGGGATGCTTGCCATGCGGGTGGCAAGCAGCTAGGGACACTCACCGCATGGGAAGCTAGCCCCGCCCCCGCGCCGCTCCGGATGCCGGGGCAGGTAGCTCTGCCCCTGGGCTTAACAAATTTACAAAGCTTGCAAAAGATAACCTGATTTACTGGATTCCTTACTGCAATATAAGTTGCCTGATTAGGAAAACTGACTATATATATATATATGCCTGAATGGACCAGCATGCTGGATTTTACACACCCCAAGCCTGGCCTAGTTATAATAGAACAGAGGTGCAGAATTTGGGGCCTGGGGGCTTGACTTGGCCCACCAGGCTTCCCCATTTGGCAGGTAGTGGGGCAGGTAGACATGAGGCTTCAAAAGAACGATGAGCAACAGATTGTTCCTTTGCAGAGACCAGATGTGCTCCCCTCCCCTTCATCTGATTTGCGATAGGAATATGCCTTACTCAAGGAGGGGAAAGTGATTTCTATTCAATGCAAACCACTTTCCCCTCCCAGAGTCGCTCTTTGAACCTCCAAAAACTGATTTTCAGAGGTTTACGGAGCAGTGTGGAGCTGCTTGCAAAGGACTTTAGCACAGCATCTCGTGACATCACTGTGATGTCTGTTGATTGACATGTGGACAGCCTTGCCCGCTTGTCAAATCTGGCCCGCTGGCGGAGGAGAGAGTAAGATCTGGCCCACCAGTCAGAAAAGGTCCCCTATCTCTGTAACAGACCATCAGAATTACAGCATTAACTACAGAAGTGGCAGAATGGAAGATGGGGGAAATCTGTCTGATGGGTACAGTCCACCAAGAATATGGTATTTTAATGAGGTGGCTTATGTGGGACAGCTTCTGGGCAGCTTGGATGCCCCCTGTTAACAGCAAGGAATATGGGATGGGGAAGAGTGCCAACATCACACCATTAGGGTTTTCTGCCTCAGGAATCAAAATGTATTGCTGCAGCCTGGCACTCTCAGTCCCTTGTAATTGACCTTGAATTATACTTTATGGCAGGCATCCATGTGTTCTGCTAGACTTATAATTAGTGCAAGACATGAAACAGCTTTGTGGTTGTGAACTGAAGGAACTGAACATAATGGCAATTCCTTGTGGCGTCCACAGAACAGTGTCATAGCTATGGGGGGCGGGGCGGGCTAGCTAGATCTTGTCCCAGGTGAAGCCTCCAGAGGGGCGCCATTGAGGTTTCCAGCTTCTCTCTGTGTGAGTATGTGTGTATGCATGCGTGTGCACAAATGAATGGGTGTGCATGCCAAACTGAGTCTTTGACCCAGGTGAAATAAAGCCTAGTTTGACCCTTGCATGGAATGGATTCTGGTGCTGTGTTCAGATTGGTCCTCCCAGGCAGTTCTGTAGAATAAATATCTAAACTAGGGTTGCGAAACTTATTAGCATATCTGGATCAATCAGCAGTCCTTAAGAGCACCCTCATCCCAGGGTGGCCAATGTGGTGCTTGCCAGATATTGGTGATTACAACTCCCATCATTCCTGATCTTTGGTCATGCCGGCTGGGACTGATGGGAGCTGTAGTAAAAAAATAATAATAGTTACACTTGGCATAGATTTCTCCCTGCTAAACAGATACGATAGTTCACCATGTATTGAATCTTTAAGGAAAAAAAGATTTTTCTGGTATCATTTGGAACTTGTCTGTGTTATGATTTGGTGCTACAAGATTTGTAAATGTGTTGCTTTGAGAAGGTGGGGCTTGTAGAGAGTTGTTTGTCCTGAGGAAAACTATATCAGGGAATGAAATAGAATGCAAGAGCTAATAAACTTTTTTTTATTATTAAAGTTGTGAAACTCAAAATATATTTTTCTGTACTTAGTAAGTTTGATTAAAATATGTATATTAAAAATATTAGCTGCTTTTCCACGTGAGAAAGGGTCCTAAAAGTGGCGTACAAAACTTGTGATGAACAAATCCAGCTGTGCTGTGCAGAAGAGGGGAGCAACCAGCAGTCTGCTTCTGCCAGCCTCATAAGGAAAACGAAAAATAAGGCAGGAAATTTAGTGTATGTTAATCTTGCCTTTCAATTTTAAATGTTGTTGGATCTTAATTGTACATTTTCTTGGGTGCCCTTTGTAGGGCCAAAAGGGCCTTAAATGTTTTAATAAATAAATTAATAAATAGATATCTGAAAGGCACAATAGATTGAATGGCTAAAAATCTTACTTCAGCAGCATAATGCCTCCCACCAATTGTGTGTTCAGATCCTTCCTGCTTGTTCCGGTTTCCCCAGTGCAAATGGAGCTGAGCGGCAGAATAGTGGGAAGGGAGGCTCCGGATGCGCATGCTTTGAGAAAGACTCATTCTTACTAGGAGAGGAGAAGATGGGAGAGGGAGACAACACAACATGAGAGTATTAAATGCAGGGGCAAAACTCAGTGCAGGTCCATGGCACATATTTACATAAAATTGCATATGCTAATTTATATGTACAGAGGCAAATGAATTCTGCCAGTTCTGATCTTAGATGTCGCTTCCCAAGTTAGGATGCAGCTCAGATTGCTCTCACCTTTTCGGGCAAGATCTTAAACTGAGAGCTACATTAGGGCTCCCAGTACTAATACTGGCTAATATCACAGTCCTCAAAGGATTAATGTTGGGGTGTTAGTGTGCTTTAAAAGGGTTATATTTCACACTGGTGCAGAAGCAACAAGAAACTTTGCAGCCATTGAAGGAAGAGAGTTATTTTGTCATCAAACCTGCTGCAAAAGGGAATAATTCACAATACTGTAAAGAACTTAAGGAAGTTCAGATACAACTTACTATGTGCATATGGATGGAGATTACTAAGGAAGGAAATTCTGAATATCATGTGCATTTTTGTTGGGATGAAGAAACTAAAGGGATGACAAACTAGCAACATTTTGAAGCATCCTGTGCGTCTGCTAGTTGTATTTTTCCATATTCTGGCTGCTGCCAATATCCAGAATATGAAACAAAATACTAAATGCAGCTCATCCCTCTAAACTTGGAAGAAGAACATTGTACCTTGGTTGCCAAGCCCAATTTAACATGCTAGGTGGTTATTATTCACTGTGCTTTGGTGAGAGTTGTACACCTTGTGGTTTTAGAGCTATTTCGTCTATTAGTAGCTCTGTATTAAGACCGTAATAATCGTCACCAATAGCAAGTCATTTAACTTGTAACTGAGGTTCTTTGAGTGGCCACCTGTGTAGACACACATATGGGCACAGAACCAATATGTGTGACAACACCTCCACAAAGGAGGGAAAACTAGATCCAAAGTTATGTGCCAAAATAAACAGGCAGTGTGTTGAAGACTGTAAACCCAACCAAATCCTATCTATGCTGATCCCTGAATGTCTACAAAATGGGAATAAGGCTGGCCTATATTATCTTTTTTAAAAAAAGAGAGAGATAATAAATTATTAGAAATTATTATTGAGAAAATATATATTGAGAACAATCAGAACACTCTAAAGTCCTGTGCAAGTGCTAAATAGTATTCTTTGTCATTATGTAATGATAGTAATAGTTCAATTTTCTCTGTCCATGTTAGCCTCCCTTACCTGAATGTCCATTATTGGTCAAAATAAACTCCTCAGTGGGGGAGACATTGTAGCCTTCCAGTTCTATGGGCAGAAGAGTTGAATCATACTGGAGAACGTCATTGTGAAAATCAATTGGCGACTGGAATACTCCTCCACAAAAGGGGAACATCTTGGGCCACACTCGCTCCCCATCAGAAGAACCTCAGGGACACAATAAAGGAATCCAGATTCGAAACACAGGAAGATGCATGGCACAGGGTCAGACCATTGGCCTGTCTCGCCCAGTAGCCTTCAGCCTCTTCAGACATTCGAGAAATACCTTGAACTCAAACATCCATTTAGGGACCCATTTGGAAAACTATTGTGAGCAAGTGAAAAGGCTAGCAGGATTATTGTAAATTCAACAGTATAATTTAGATTAAGATATGATGGGAAGGGGGAAACTAGATGGAAGAAATAGAAAATGCAGCTAATTTTGAAAGTACAATGAACCATCGGAGGAGGAGAAGGGAAGTCGTCGGATGTATTGTTTTATATTTAATTGTGGAAAATGTGTACCTGAAAATTTGTTTGTTTGTTTTTTAAAGAACCTTGGACATGTGAATAGGCAGGTATATGTTGCCCTGGGAACTATACAGACAATTGCTTCTTGAGACAAGCATTATGGCCTGCCCAGTGTTACGCTCGTTCCATGCCTTGAAAGGGTTTGAGCGGTTTCCCACTTCTCCCCCGCTTTCTAAGAACAGGTCTGAGTGGTTTTGCCCTGCAGCTTTCCTTGAAAAACCCACTCTTTACTGCTGAATCGGAACAACCAGCAATCCGCAGAAAACCTACCCGTATTTTTCGCTCTATAACACGCACCCGACCATAACACGCACGTAGTTTTTAGAGGAGGAAAATCCGTAGACATGCCACCCGTAGGCATTTCCTCCATAACACGCACAGACATTTCCCCTTACTTTCTAGGAGGAAAAAAGTGAGTGCTATGGTGCAAAAAATACAGTAATCGCCATTTGTTCCAATTCAGTGGTAAAGAGTGGGCTTTCCAGGGGGGAAGTAGCGGGCCAGATGGATGAGTCCTTATTTGGATTAGGAGCAGGGAGAACCTAGGTTCAAATCACTGTTCAGTCATAAAACTCACTTTGTGACTTGTGCCTCTCTCTCTCTAAGCCTTGCCCACCTAGTGGAGTCATGAGGATAAAAGCTTCTTGAAAGATAAACACTTAATGGCAACAACTCCCTCTCCGCTCCTTGCCTTGCCAGCAGAACAGAATTGTCTCTTGCTGCCCTCTCTGCTCCAAGGGCCACCACAACCTGGCCCTGACCTGTTAGAATCACATCCTGCAGACGAAACACCTTTCAACAGCAATGTTATATACCTGAGGTGCCTGTGTGCGCACACACACACGATTTCTACATCTTTAGAAACGGTGGAATGGGTTTAAATGTGCAAAGGTCTCCTGCAAGCTTCCTACATGGAGGGCAGGACCTGGGGGGGGGGGCGGGGAGCTCCTTATCTGACTCAGATAAATGGAAATGTCCTGCAGCAATAAGGAAAGGAATTGAGAGCTGATGCTTGCTAAAGTAGGACTGGGGAACTCTTATAGGAGAGAAACAAGCAGCTTCAGCAAGTCATAACTCCACACAAAGATGAACTGTGTGGGGCTGGGCAGCGGAGACAGCAAGCACTCTGCAGCATTTCCCATGTGACACAAAGGTCTCTTGGAAGAAACAATAATTCCAAGACAGATTTCCCCTAAGGGGAAATTGTGCCATGTAGCTATTTCGCTTTGGAGGCTACCTTGAAGCAATCCACTTCCCTAAGTGTGTCTTACAAGGTCAATTTCCCTGTGGAGAGAGAGAGTATGATATGGGCATATGTGTTTGTGTGTGCTTTTAATATCTGCATATTTAGAAATATAAAAACACAGAGGAACAGCCATGCACTCAGATAGGGCTTCTCCTGCATCCTAATTTGCCTTGCACAAAGCTTACACTGAGGGTTAACAAACAAACAAACAAACAAACAAAAAAGATAAGATAAGATAAACCTAAATTTCCAGAAAGCCCTTCTACCCCTCCAACAAAATACTGGCAATCTGGAAGTGACCATAGATATCATGCCTGTGTATAAACCTGCATCACTTCACCCCACATGCAAAAGTCCCTTAGCCAGTTGCATAATTCAGACTTTACTGTTTCCTTTGCAGCCACATTCCACCTCTTAGAGCAGGGGTCAGCCACATGCGGCCCCTGGGCTGGATGCAGCCCACAAAGACCATTTTACTGACCCATGAGCCACTCCTGAACTGAGCCACCCACTCGGTGAGTCCCCCGTGCGCTGCGCTAAACCAGGGACTCACTGAGTGGTGCCAGAAATCGCATCTGTGCATGTGCAGATACTGGAAACCACATCTGCGCATGTCCAGATGCCAAAAATTGCTTCTGCGCAGGCATGAATTTTGACGTCTGGGCATGTGCAAAAGCGATTTCTGGCACCGTGGACATGCGCAGACGTGATTTCCGGCATTGCGCTGAGCCAGTCTGGCCCATGGCCAGTAAACCTTGCCGACCTCTGTCTTAGAGTGTTTCTACCCAGCAAAGCAGGTAAGGGATGTCCAGTAGCTAGTAAACACCAGCCATCCAAAGTCAGTAAAGAACCTTTTCCAGCTCTTCACTTGACACAACATATTAAGATTTCCATTCCTGGGCTATAACACATAGTCCTTGAAAGTGCTGTTCTTCTAGTAAAAGAGGTACCGGAACTCACCATGAAACATCCATTGTTGTTTTCCAATGGCAATGGTGCCAGAAATGAGTTCCTGCAAGTTCTGGGTGAAAAAAAGCCCTGGTCCTTGAGACTCAACACGAAGGAACTAAATACAAAGATGTTCCATTTATACAGCACAACGTTGTCGCCACACAATACACCTTTGCTGCCAGCCAGCCGCTGCCTTCTACCCCAGCTCATTTTCATATACTTGTGTGGCCTGTCCCCTAGCAGTGGCCTGGTAAGTTCTACCTTCACTTACTTTTTTGGTCAACCAGTTGACCTGGTAGTTAGCCAAGTGCTCGGCCCACCTCTTTGAACAAGAATTGATTTCATGTGACACAGCATGTTCCTATGATATCTGTACCACATCATGGCATCACATGCTGTTATCGCCTGATGTTCCCTGTTGTGTGGATGAATGGAATATATGTAGACATTAGATCAACAAAACAGATCCTGTTATTAACTAAATGAGACCTCCCTAGATCTAACCTGACATTAAACAAATAGGATAAAGAATTACAGTTTAATGTATTGACCTAAAGTCACTACTTACCCATATAAGACCACTTGGACCCTAGAAGGAAAATAAAATAGATATAACTTAGAACACATACAAAATAAAGTACTATAGCTAAACATGTGTATAAAAGTATAACATAAAGTAACAAATATATATATATATATATATATATATATATATATATATATATATATATATATTTGCTTTCGTAGATTTTCACGGGTACAGGAATGCAGGTTTTGGTGTCTTCGGGTGTCTTCCCGTGTAAGAGTTGGGGTGTCTAGGCGACGTTTCGACGAGGTCTCACTCGTCATCTTCAGGCTGGTGCTTTCGGCTTCTTGTTACTGGAACAGAGCAGGATCTCAGTGTTTGAGTTCCTATAAATACTGTTGAGGGGGTGTGGTGTATAGCCTCCAACGTTCTGGGCAGAGAGGAAGTTCCCAGGTTAGTGTGCCTTTTCTTCTTTTGTTCCTTAATTACTTGAGGGATATCTTGAGTGATTTCTTGAGTGATATTCTGAGTACCACTTAGGAGGGTCATTAAGTGTGGATTAGTTGCTAAAGCTTTCGTGTCTTGACCTCTTGAGCTTGTGAAGAGTTTTTCTGAGAAGATGGCTGTACTGCACTTAGTTGTGCTCTGGCTTGGCTTCGTGTATAGGGGCGAGCTGTGGTTTTGTGCCCTGTGCCAGCCAGATCTGTGTAGGGATTGCAGGGGGGTGCAGCATCCGGAGGTGCCACTATGGTTTGGCTACTGGATGGAGTCTGTAATTTATCTGTGGAGAGGGTCTGGGTTTGGGTCTGGTGTGGTTGATTGGTGATGGCGTTCTGTGTGCCTCTGGTTCTGGTGTCGGTTTTTGTGGGGAGGGCTAATTTCCAGATGTCTGGCAGGCGGGACGTGTCGTCACGCTTGTTCATGTTGTGAGGGTGTTTCTCTATCTCGATGGCTTCCATGATTATTCTCTTGTGGTGATGTTCCATGTTAAAGAGCAATTTGGAATCTGCAAAATTAATTTCGTGTCCTGTTTCTTTCATGTGTTGGAAAAGATTAACTTGTCCATTCATTAATTTAAGTGGGTCTGTTTTGAGTAGGATTGAGTACTTGGGTCAGCCTCCATTACTGAGGACTGGAAATGTAGCCAATGTACCACCAGGGTTTAAAGAGGGATCTGGGGGGATCCTGGAAATTATAGCCCAGTTAGTTTAATGACTGTCCTGGGAAAACTGGTAGAAAGTTGGATGATGAAGATGTCGACCCAGTGTGATGTCTAAAGGCCACGAGCAACACTTTGAACTGAATGTTGGAGTCCTGGGTTCAAATCCCCACTCAGCTATGAAGCTCAGTGATTTTGGGCCAGTCACTGTCACCCAGCCCAGCCCAGCCCAGCCTCATCCAATGTGAGGATAAAATGAAGATGGAGGAGAACCATGTATGCCCCTGTGAGCTGCTTGGAGGAAAGGTGTGGTGATGATGATAACGATGATGATATATAAATAAATCCACTGTAGTCATCTTCATGCAAGAACAGAATGAAGGTTGAGGTATGTTCTCTCTCTCTCTCTCTCTGTGTGTGTGTGTGTGTGTGTGTGTGTGTGTTGAAAACCTCTCGTACTTTGGGCTTTTAAAGGTTGTTTGCAGCAAACATCTTGTGTTAGTCCCATGCATGGCGTACGTGAGAAGAAGGAGCAGCCAGTGCCCCTCCCTCTCTCCCTTCCCACAGAAACCTCCTAAGAACACACAGGTGTCCCTGCCTCCCCCTCCTTGCACAATAGAACTTCTGTCTCTTGTTTCAACAGCAGAACTGGTGTGTTTAAGAAGAAGCAACCAGGTTTTTGTATTAAACACCAAGGGCTTCAACACAACTGAGATACTACTCTTACTGCCCTTCTTTATTTCTTTGATTCATTATTTTAAAATTTCTAATCCCTCTCTCCAGTTAAAACTGCTCCAGGCATTGAGCTCAGTGTGCTTTCGGCTGTTGCAACTTCTTTCTTTAAGCAAAGTGTGGAGGAATAAGAGCAAAAGAAGCTGTTAAGAATTCACTCTTTTTCTGAACAGCAGCATTATTCAGCAGCTTTTGAGTTTACAGTGAACACAGCTCAGTTTCTGTAGGTGTGTGTTTGGGTGTGTGTGTGTTGTCTTTTCCTGGACTAAAATATCTTCAATTAGTGTAACTAGCAGCAAAACAAATAGGAATTGCAGTGGCCCCTACTTGCTAGGGGTTGTAAATCAGGCATGGGGAGCCTGTTGCCCTCCCAATACTCTTTGCCTGCATCTCCCAACCCACCTACCTCAAAAACAGGCTATGTCTGCTTCGGCTGGTGGGAGTTGGGAGTCCAACAACATCTGGAAGACTGTAGGCTGAGCAACCCTGTTTTACACATCATCATCCCTATTCTGCCTTTGGGGAGGGGGGAGATCTTGGAGCGTTGCCTTCATCCTTTTGTTTCTGTCCACGCACCATGCAGCTCAAGGTAGTGTACGTGCAGAGGCCGATTTAGGGGAATGTGACCTGTTTGGTCGCCCTGGGTGTGGAGTCTTGAATGCCACAGGGGTGCCACAACTATGATGTAGAATGGAACGCGAGAGGAGGTGGCTGCACAGGGTGCTGCTGAGATTTGAGACCCCACTGCGTCTTCCACTGCTCCCTGCATTATTTTGAGCTCACAACAACCTTGTGAGGTGGGTTAGGCTGAGAGATGGAGACTGATTCAAGTGAGCTTCACAGCTGAGTGGGAATTTGAATTCTCAGGGGCAGCCAACATCATGCCCTCAAGATCTTGTATCCAACTATCTAATCCAAGGGTCAGCAAACTTTTTCAGCAGGGGGGCGGTTCACTGTCCCTCAGACCTTGTGGGGGGCTGGACTATATTTTGAAGGGGGGAAAAGAACGAATTCCTATGCCCCACAAATAACCCAGAGATGCATTTTAAATAAAAGGACACATTCTACTCATAAAAACACGCTGATTCCCGGACCGTCCGCGGACCAGATTTAGAAGGCAATTGGGCCAGATCCGGCCCCTGGGCCTTAGTTTGCCTACCCATGATCTAATCATTTGCCATGCGAGCTGGAGCTGATGGGAGCTGTAATTCAGCAGCAACACCCCCCCCCCCCCGCTCTACCATTATACCACACAGGCTCCTTTTATGACATTTCCTTACTCACAGTTGCCATCCTACTCATAGGATGTCTGTCCTATCCACTTTCCCCAGAACAATAGCAGTTAAATATATGTTGGATGCATTTTCCCCAAGCACTTATGCCTACAAGCACACACACGTGAGCACTAAGGCAACATGCTGCACAGTCTGTCATTGCACACACTTCTTATGCCAGTATTTTCAGCTTCCAGTACAATCACCCTAAGTTCTTGATTCAGCACAGTGTTGTGTTGGTGGTGAACTTTATTACCTGCCCTTCACCAGGAGATCCCAGGGCAGGTTACAACAACTAACTTCAGAATTAAAAACCAGTTGAAACAAATCACAGGAACAGGGATTATTTCTCGTAGGAGCTACAGGTATGAGACAGGATAGCCATTCTCCAAATCTCACAACCAACCAACCAACCAAGCCCAGGTTTACCTGCTGTCTCCAGGGTCCCAGCCAGGGGGCCTTTCTTTCCATCACTACCTGTTCCTTTTCACTGTGTAAGTTAGGGTTACCATACATCCGGAATTTCCCGGACATGTAACCAGGATTCAGCTGTTGGAAAGTGTCTGGGTGGAAATTGCTGAAATGTCCAGGAAAATCCATAACGGCAACACTGTGGAAATCAATACACCCTACAAATGTATGGCAACCCATGTCAGAAGTGTAGATTTTGGACAAAAGCTTTATTACCATATTGGCCTGAATATAAGCCTCACTTTCCCCCCAAATTCCAACCATAAAAAGTTAAATTGTGGCTTATATCTGCAAACTTATGGTATGCATCCGGGAGCGCGGGGCAAACAGCGCCAGGAACGCGGCAATGTGGCGCCCACCCGCCACATGCGTAGGTCCCCGTCCCCCCGTCCTCTCCCCCAAGGCAGGGAAGGGAGACAGTGAGGAAGGGGAAAGGCCATTGGCAATGCAGCGCAACTCCCCCCCCCCAAAGTATGCAGCCAGGAGCAGCAAGGGCTTATATTCAGGTATTTAAAAAAAAAATTCTCCCCCCCCTCCAATTTTAAAGGTGCAGCTTATATTCAGGTATGGCTTATATTTGGGGTAATATGGTATTTTTTTTACAAGAAAAAGCTCACCAACTTTTCTATACGGGATTTTCACTTTTTGAAATATGGCAACCCCAGTGCAAGAGCTTTTAGGAACCTTGCACCACTGTTGTCTTCTGCTTTTGGTTTTTTGTTTGTTTCTATCTGTGACTGTTCTAAACTGGTTTAGATTTCCCATTCTATTTTGAATTTTATGGTTTTAACGTTCATCTTGCAAACAGTCCAAAGAACTTCACTTATTTGGGCAGCACAGAAATGTAGTGAATAAATAATGAATCAATAAAGAAGTTGCCTTAAGCAAGCTGCTCTTCTCCCACAGCATCAGCCTCACAGCACATCTGCAAAATGGGCATATTATTACTAGCCAACCTGACTGGGCTGCTGTAAAGATGATAATACCTGTGAAAAAGTTTAAAACACTGGTGTATAATATTATTAGCACAGCTTGTGTGGTCTGAGCTGTTGGTCATTCCTGTCGGTTTCTGCAGTCCCTCCAGGAATATCTTCTTTATCAATATTTCTTAAGGAAGCATTTGGGTACTGCCAGCAAGCAAATGCAAACACTCGTCTTTTGCATGCACTTAAGAACATCAAGTGTGGCCACTAAGACATCTGATAACTTCCAAAGGAGCAACTGTATTGGTTTCTTGAAGAAAAACCAACAGAGTCCTGCAGCACTTTAAAGACTAAACCGCTTATTAGAGAACAACTTGCTTTTCTGGACTAGGCTAGAGTCCACTTAATCAGCTGCCTGGAAAGTTGTTCTTAGCAGGCTGGGGTGTAGTGGCTGGGTGGAGGAGAACGTAAAAGGTAGATTGAAATGGTAATAAAATGCAAAACATGCAATTCGGTTAGTGCTTAGCTTCCCAACTGCCACATGCATTACTGCTACAGTACTTTAGGAACAGGGACAACAGGAAAGAAGTCTGGAAATGCATTACCGTTGACAGGTGCTTGTGCAGAAAGGTGAGCCTCTAGGAAGAGAGAGAGAAGAACAGCTGCAGTTGTGGCCGACATATCCAGGGAAGCCTTTTGACTCCTATGCAATTCACACAGGGCTGCCTGCGCTTCCTTCTGTGGAGCAAGCTGGCTTCAAAGAGACACACACGTACACCACCAGACACTCCTGCTAATGACTTACGGGCTCTCCACCCTGCCAGCCTTGGCTTCTCAGCAGCTCAGCCCCCAAACAAATGATGTCAGGGGTGGACCTGCCTCCCTGGTCACATCTAGAGCTGCAGAGCATACTCAGTGTGCTCTGTTTGGGAAGCATTCCGTTTTTATTTGAAAATGAAACATTGCAGTGCACAACTCTTGGGGGAAATCTCAGCCCTTGCTCATTAAGTTCAGCAATGTGCCTTTTACTTTCAGGCTCCACTTCCCCTACACTAAACTCACTTTTGGGGTCCCCAAACCAGCACCTCGGAGGCCAAACTAGGCACACCTTCTATGGTATGGATGCAGTTAATATGCACATGTGCCTGTCTCACAAATGTGCTTGCCTGGTGGTGGGAAGCAAAAAGGTGGTCAGTGCTGGAAAAGGCTCACTGAGGGCACTTGGGGCAAGAACCCTTCCCCCCCCCCCAAAAAAAATCTGGAATGAGGCCTGAGCCTAAGTGAAGATTACTGGGGAGAGGATTGAACTTGGCACCTTCTGCCGCTGCCTTATGTGTCCTCCCCACCAACTGAGAACTTGACATACCACCTTCACATTTCAAGAAAAATCCAAGGGTTCTCCTCCTTATAAGGGTTTGAGGAGAGAAGAGAGAGACCTTGGGAGACCACATTATACAGCAAGGCGGTCCAACTTTTCATACAATGTGGGCCACAAGACAAACAGTAAATTAAATTTCCATACTGTAAAGTGTTTGTAACTAAACACTCAATTAATAGATTTAACTATTAAACAAATTTGATGCAGAGAAAGTAAAAAAATTCCTTCCAGTAGCACCTTAAAGACCAACTAAGTTAGTTCTTGGTATGAGCTTTCGTGTGCATGCACACTTCTTATCTGAAGAAGTGTGCATGCACACGAAAGCTCATACCAAGAACTAACTTAGTTGGTCTTTAAGGTGCTACTGGAAGGAATTTTTTTATTTTGACTATGGCAGACCAACACGGCTACCTATCTGTAACTGGAACGATGCAGAGAAAGATTATGTTCTTTTGTTAACAACACATGACAACAATATTTTATAAGGCCTTAAGGTGTTTTTTTTTCTTGAATGTTGCTGAAGGCTGACCAAAAAGGCCTCGCGGACGCATGTAGCCTGCAGGCTGTGGTTTGGACCACACTGTTATACAGTCTTCGGTAGGGTGGCAATGGCTACTCACAGAATGAGAAGAAAACAAGATAGAAGAGAGACTGGACAAAGAAGGCCTTGTAAGGATCTGGAGCTGGTAGGTATAACTTTTTATTTCGAAGAAGCCCCACAAGCCACAGGTGCAAGATCCTCTATTTTCAATAATACTAATAATACTAATACCAATAATATTTATACCCTGTCCATCTGGCTGGGTTGCATGCGGCACAGCCGGTGTGCTTGGACAGTTTCCTTCTACTAAACTGACGCACTCCTGGTGCTGGGCCACCCAGGTCCCTCCCCATCTCTTACTGTGGTTTGCCGTAATTGGAGCTGATCATAGGCTAAGCCTGTTAATGATGAGGATTTTCATCTGATTATGTTTGATCTAACCGTGTTTTGCTCTCTGACTTTTTCACCCCAGCCTCTCTTCTAATCTTTCCTCTCCAGTTTAGTTTTCAGACAGAGATCATTTTGCAGCAGGAGGGGTGCTTTTATTTGTTCTTTTGTTCTTTTAAATGTTTACAACTGGCTTTTTTATCATAATCCTCAAATGTGGGTTCATAACAGTGTCTGTTTCTCTCTCTCTTAAACTGCAGTCCTATACTGTATATTCCTACTCACAATTAGGCCCAATTGTTCTAAATGGAACTTCCTCCAAATCAAACGTGTAGGGCTACAGGTTTAAAGTAGTCCCAGCTCAAATCAAGAGTTGTTTAACATTTATGGGGAGCAGTAGCTGTGGTAGCCCCTGAACTGTATATATAATTATTTTATTTCAGAATTCTGTAATGCATTTCTGTGGGAGGCTGTTACCCAACAATGGAGGGTGGAATAAAAACACGGACCCTTCAGCTGGATAAATGCATTAGAAACGAATGCATTGCACAATGTACACATTATAAGTGCACTGTATCCCCTGACAGTCCTAAAGCTTTTATGCTCAGGAATCACACAGAGCCTGAGAGCAAGGCTAGCCCAGATCCCCCCAAAAAACAACCAGCCGATTTACAATTAAGGACCGGGAACATTCCCCCCACCACCACTTGAGACAACGCATAACAGACGATTAAAAATGCACAGTCTTAAAGTGGGGCTCAGAGCCCCCAGTTACCCTAGAGAATCTTAAATAAGATCCCAGACTGAGAAAGACAATTTTTGCAATTTTACAGTTTAAGTTAAAAGTTGCTGGTAGGCAGCTCTGTCTCCATTAGAGTGCTGAAACATTCCTGCGCTGCCCCTGGCAGGAAGACACAAAACTTGTCCCTGAAACCTTGTTATCAGGTTTACAATACAAATTACAATATGAACAGCAGTTCCAGAATATCCACTACACCAGAGGCATTCAAGATTTTTGAGTCCACGACTCCCTTGGCCAACTACATTCTTTCTGCGGCACCCCTGTGGGTCTCAGGAGCCCAGTTATGTCACCCCCTGTGTGCCAAGCTGGCAGCCTCTCACCCTTTTTCAAACACCCTCCCTTGTGGAGTGCCCCCTCAGCCTCCTCTCCTCTCTCCTCTGGAGTCCTCTGGGCAGCTGCTGCTGACCCCCCCCCCGGTCTCTGAGCTGCCCCCAAAGAGAGGTGCCTCCTCACACTGCCCCACAGGGGCCTGGGAAGCACCCCCTGGCCAGCCCCAGAGGCATCGTTCACCTGGGGAGCTTATAACCAGGGCTGCTGAACAGATGTGCAAGACTTTGGGAGGCAGAGGCACAAGAGGGCATCAGAAGAGGGAAGGAAGGAAAGAGGGACAGAGGCCAGTGTTGCCCATGGCACTCCTGACCAACATTCAAGGCACCCCAGGGTGCCACGGCACAATGGTTGAAAACCACTGCACTATACTATAGGCATGTTAACTCATATTTTGCTCAGGACTAACATCAAACAAATTACAGTTTATTCACTTTCAGGAAGCTTTCTGCCAATCTAATCCCCCAAACAGGCTAAGCACATTGTAGGCAAACAGAACACAATCCTCCCTTCCCACAGTCCTAAAGATGACACCAAAGGACCTTTCCACAAGGGTGAAGTTTGGGCAAACAGCACAGCAAGCAAGCAATAAATCAGGCAGTAAATGCCTGAAAACAGGGCTACTTTAGCCCCAAATGAACCAGCCTATTTACAATGAGAGAGTCCTAAGCTACATATTTTAACCATTGTCTTTCTACTTACAATCACTTTCTGGAAACTTTCTACAACCACTTGCAGGAAACCTTTCTATGACCACTTTCAGAAAAACTTCCTGAGGACCTTTCGTCCCTTCTGCCACAACTCACACCTTTCTTCTTCATGGCACTTCAATCCAATAGCCTCAGACTAAAGAAAAAAAAAACATGAACCAGCTTGGAAAAGTTCCTGGGTAGTAGGGGACTGGGTGGGTATCAGACAGACAAGATTCCAGCAAAACTGGCAACAGAATGGGGACTAGTCCATTGAATTGCATCCGTCTGTAATCTGACAACATATTAGGTTTCACAGCTAAACAAAGCAACAACATACTACAGCCATATGAACTCTGGGTGTGTTCAGTTATTAGTGTTACCAGAAAATAGGAGGGGTGACTTCTGATGGCCCAACTCCCCAAATTTGTTACCAATCAGAGATTAATGAACTGAGGCAGAAATCCGGTGAAAGCAAAGCTGATCTTTTATTGTCTGTTGCAACAGAGTTCTCCCCCCCCCCCGTCAGAAGGTGAAGGACCCTGAACAAAAAAAAAACAACTTTTTTTAAGGTTTGCATTTTGGCATGAAGGACATCCCCTTTTGCAAACGTCAGAAATACATCACACATAAGAGGCTCAGGCAGTTCAAGGTGTGACAGTCCTGAGGATTAGCAAGTTGGTTCCAGATCCTTGGAACAAAGTCACATTCCCAAAGCCACACAGTTCAGCTAGGTCAGGACAGAAGGTGTTTAGCCTCTCGTAAAGCACTTGGTTCGTCTGGGGGAGGAAAGCACAGCGTCATGGACTCTCCTCAGGTTCCACGTTTTTGCTTGCCACAGCTCCACAGGTGGAATTTTGGTTTTCATTAAGAGCTCTACCCTTTGCAGACATATGCACTGATATCAGTTTTATACCATGTTATTTATTGTATCAAAACATTTTTTTTCTAATCTACTGCCTGGTTCATTAATCACACCTTTTTAGTTGATCAAAGTTTGGCTTCTCAATCTGTTTGATCAATCAATTAAAATTTACAGCCATGTATACAGAACCACATGCCAGAAACACCTTTTAAAGGGTTGAAACGAACTTTGATTCAGAGTAGACATATTAACTTATCGCCTTTTAAAGGGTGGGGATGTTGTTTTTGCTTCTTACTATTTTGCTTCTTACTTTTTTGGTTTTATATTTTAAACCACCCTGTGATCCTCAGATGAAGAGTGGCATAGAAATACAATCAATCAATCAATCAATCAATCAATCAATCAATCAAAGTCATGTTCAGTAACTTAAGTGCATAATTAATGCTGAGTAAAACTTAGTTGAATACCACCATCACTTGGGAGCCACATTTTGCATTTCTTTAAGCTTGACATTATTCATTCTCAAATTATTCATTTGTCAAACTGTGATCTGTGCCATTTGACTCTGGAATGCCATTCATTTTCAAACCTGACCACAGGGGACCAAAAGGCTTGTTTCAGTCTCCAAAGCTGTCTGTGGGAACACAATACGAAGTTCCAAACCATGTCTTCAGGCTTCCATCAGAGGGACACATCCGGATTCCCACAACAATCAGCTCCCTGCACCATGTCTTTAGAGAAGGGATGCTTGTTGAACTGGTTTATCTGTCAACTTATTGGGACAAAGGTTTGTTTGTAGATTCAGAACATGCAATTGTGTTATTGCAAGGGTCACAAGATCCCACACTGCAATGAAAGTCCTTTTCTCTCCACAACTGTGGTATGTAAGGCTTCCCTATATATCATTTTGCAACATTTCTTCTGGACACAAAGACACTTGTCCTAGACGCTATCAGCAGAAAGTGCCCCCCTCTCCGCTGCTGCCACTCCTAGCAGGCCATCTCAAGAGCCCTCCATCACACCCTGCTCTCCTGAGGCTCCCAGAGGTAGCTGGGTTTGCTGAGGGGCCCTTCATTTGGCTCGTTCCCCATTGCTCAAATTGGTCAAACTCCCACCTTTGGTTGCATGGTTGCTTATTGCAAAGTCTGTACTCTCCTGAGTCTCCTTGTGTTGGTTGAAAACAAAACAATACATGGGCATAGGCAGTGCCGGATTTACACATAAGCTAAACAAGCTATATCTTCAGGCACCACTCTCTTGGGGGCCCCTAAAAAATTAAAGGAAAAAAACACCTGGATGTACAGTACATGTCCAAAATATAAGATAAAAAACAAATAAAATAAAACCTACATACACCAACAGTGTTTTGTGTTGTGTAGATTCCTATGATGTAAGTCATCGGCCCCGCCTGCTAGCCTGCTCCTAAAATATCACTGGTTTGCTCCTTTCTATATATAGGGTGCCCTATTCTGCTTGTCTAATAGCAGACAAGAGAACTGGACTGAATTAAGCATGGACTGGTCGCATGGAAACATGTGCAAGTGGCTTTGGATACCTGTTAGGTCCTTCAATGACCATATGGCATATATTCAACACAAAAAACAGCGACCATTTGTTGTGGACAAAGGACAGCTGGACATAGAAAGGGCCTCATCAAACCTAATTCTGGCCCTGGACAAAGGCCGCCCAGCGTAGTCCGGGGACCGGGCGCAGGATGCGTTTGTGAGAGGAAAGTCTCCCTCCCGGGAGCCGGGCTCCAACGCGCAGCCAGAGCTCCGCTCTCGGGTCAGGTCTGGCCCGGAGGGAGAGGGGAGGAGAGCGGGTGGAGGGAAGCTGCGTCGCTGCCCCTTCTCCGGCCCCGGGAGCAGCCAGCTCCTTCCCGCCCGGCCTCGGCAGCGGCGCCCGCCTCTCTTGCGCGCTCCCTCTCGCGCAGTCGCAGCTCCGCTCCTGCCTCAGGTCTGGCCCGGGAAGCCGAGAGGAGCAGCGTCGCGGGGGCGCGGACGTCGGGCGTGCGCGGCCCCGGCGCAAAAAATGTGGGTGCCCCGCTGCCCCTTCCTGGGGAATGTTGTGGGCGCCTGTGAATGGACAATAAAACATCAAGTAACTTTTAAAAGAGAAACGCGAGAGGGAAACACCAGCAAGCGAAGAGCAGACAAGAGAGCGGGACTGAATTAAGCATCTACAATATTGTGAGCCGCCCTCAGATCTTGTGCTGAAGGGTGGTATATAAATTTACATGCGTCCAACCTCAAAGGAATCCAAGCAGCAGGGCGGCCAGTGATGCCCATCGCCACCTGCTCCATGAGACAGCCCTGAGCTGGAGAAGGTTCTCCGTGTGGCCAGCCAACTGCCTAACCAGTAGCAAGATAAGCAATCCTGGCCATGGTTGGAAGTTGGTCTAGATCTGTGGCCTTGTATTACTGGATTCCACTTCCCAGCAGCCCCAGCCAGCATGGCCAGGGATGATGGAAGTTGTCATTCAGCAGGTTGGATCATATGGAAAATAAAAAGCACAAAACGGGAAGCAATAAAGTAATCTCAGTTAAAAAGCCCAAGTGGGGTGGACGGTGGGGAAGCCTGGAACTGGAAAGCAAAGCAAGCACCCGGCAGCTCTGCTTGGGGAACGCATTCCATAAATGGGGCCACCAACAAAAGGGCCCTCAGCCAAGTTGCCCCTCCGATGATGATCTCAGCACAGAGGCAGGCTGGTGTTCGTTCAGGTATTCTGTTCCCCGCACTTGGAGACTTTCAGCACCAGTACTTTCAGCTGTCATTGCTTATGACAATTGCAACCAGCCACCCTGCCCCCTCCATCCACCCTGATCTCCCCAGTCATGCAGGCACTCCTAGACATGGCAGTTGCTTGCAGCTGAATATCTGATGCTCACGGTGGGCTTTATATGGAACACAAATCATAGGGATGCACTGCTGAAATCGCTATATTTGCTCTGTCTGCGTGCGCTGGAAAGGCTGGCCGTCTAGTTAAAAAGGGAGCAAGTGAGGTAAGAGAGAAAGGAGAGGTCCTGCTTGGATTTCTCACACACTGTGCCTGGCTATCCCTCGCCCTGAAGCTGGATCCCTCCATAAATAGCCTCTTCTGTAATAACAAAGCTGCTTCTATGGCTCCAGTTCTTTTTTTGCTGTTGTTGTGATACCGCTTTTTCTTACCAATGTCACAAGACTGGGCTCATCCACACTTGTTTGTCCCATGATTTCTAGGCATGAGTCCCCAAAGTTTTTCTTTTTGCGTGCCAAGGCCCTGTGACCCACTCACTCCCTGTATGATGGAAGAACCCTACAAGACAGCAGAATATAGGTTTGGCTTCAGATAGGTCACAACTTTATTGGATACAGATGTGAACAGTTTGGCATAGGCGAAGCCATTTAATCAACTCTAGCCCGTCTGCTGGGAGTGTATCTAAGGGGAAACCACAACATGGGCCCCCCTAAGACTTACATCAAATAGAGGCACCCCCTAAGGGGTCTCCGCTGGAGGAGTTCTATGTCCCTAACCCCCATCTCGGCGTTGGACAAACGCAAGTCCTCATGGATCCCTTTAATGGGATACCCTTAACCAAGGTAACCCTAATGTCTCAACAAATGAAACTGACCTATGGAAAATGTAACTTGAAAAAAGAGACATTGTGCATACCTTTGTAAACCAAGAAAACTTTAATAAAAATATTTTTTAAAAATACAACAACCAAGGAGGGGCAGGTGGAGGCTACAACCTCCCCTCCAGGCTCCAGCCAAAACTAAGGCTTACCCAGTTCCTAACCTCACAAAGAGTTGTGATGATTGCTATGAGGTAGGTGAAAAGCAAATGGCCAGTGCCAGTTTGCCAAATGGAAAAATTCCTGCCCGGCTCTGAATACAACAACCAATAATGTCTCTAGCAAGGTCTTAGGATGAAAGAAAAGCATATGGAATAGGAGAGGAACGGTGGCAGATCCAACAGAGAAACTAAGGAGGAATGATGGGCTTACTTCAATTTTTCCCCCCAGGAGACGAATCCAAGCAAGGCCCATTGGCTGGTTGAGCCCACCTCCTGGGGAATCCCTGGACCCCAGCCCTGCCTGCCATAGGCCAATCTGCAGGCAACCTGCAGCCCTCCCCAGCTGGCTGCTGGATCGCTGACCAGGCTCATGGTCAGGCCACAATGCAGCCTGATCATTCAGGGTAAGTGGACTTGTCCTGCCACTTTCCCTGGGAAAACCTGCTGACCCAGAACAAATGTCAATCAGGTTTTCTGCAGATTAATGTTTTGTTCTGATTCAGTAGTAAACTATGGGTTTTCCCAGGGAAAGTGGTAAGACAAAATAAAAGCCTCTCAGACCCATGCTGAGAAATCACAATGCAAGCAGAAAAAATCCTAGGACAAAAATTAGTGTTGATGAGCCCCCAAGGTCTGCTTTTTGCTAGGCGACCATAGGCTACATCTCTTGGTTGATTGCTGCTCTTGTTAAGGGCATTTTAGCCTTGAAAACCCACCACATTGTGAAGCTCCTGTTCAGTCACAAGAGCTAGAGTCCTGTTTTAGCAAGAAGGGAGGGGCTGCTCAGTGCAGAAAAACCCTCTGTGTTTGCATGCAAGACCCCTTATTGTTGGTGTCTGCTGAGTTTTTTGTTCTTTTTTAAAAAAAATAATTTTTATTGATTTTAACATATAAATTATAAAATGTACCACAAAACTTATCACTTACACAATCTTTTTAGACTTCCATCAGCACCTCTGATGATCCACCGTTTTAACCACTTCTTATGCATTTCTTAACTTTATATTGCCTTTACATCTCTTAACAAATCATCCTTCCCCTTCTCCACTTTTGCAATACTTCCAATAATACTCCTCACAAAACTTCTTGCAAACCTACAAACGTCGTCTGATCTTCACAAATACTTTTCAAATAGTCCGTAAATTTCCTCCAGTCTTCCGTGAATTTCTAGTCCCGCCGGTTTCGAATCCTTCCTGTTAGTTTATCTAGTTCTGCATAGTCCATTAACTTCATCCTCCATTCTTCAATCATCGGTAATTCTTCTTGCTTCCATTTTTGGGCCAATAATATTCTTGCTGATTTTTTTTGTTTTTTGTTCTTGGGATAAGACAAAAGGCAGGTGGTGGGTGAGGAGGAGTTTGGATTTAGTTGACCTTCCTGTTAACATAGTGCCCGGGCCAGGCTCATTTCTAACTAGCCACTTGAATGCAGGTAGTGTTGGCAGGTTGGCCTGGACTGTAGTGAATTAGGTGGGAAGAAAACTGGGTTTGTACATTTTGGCTCCGTGTTTTACGAAGAACCAAGAGAGAGGTTGCATTATTGGTATCCTGGAGTGCCAACTCTTCCCAACTGGCTTAAACATAGACTGAGGGTCTTCTTTCTTAGACCTAAGAAACGGTTCCTTTCTCTCAAAGGCTCTTTGAGGATTCAGCTGGTGATCCGCCAACTAGGACATAGTGCATCTGTGTACACCCAGGCAGCTCCGCTGCGTGCAGAGCGGAAAGCTAGCACCCCTCTCCAATCACAGGGGTTCTGTGTATCAAGTTAGGGTCGATAGGAAGTGCTGTAATGATTTTGCCAAATGTTGGGTCCTGGGGGTGTGCGAATTCTCCAGAGATGGGGGTGTGGTCAACATGGTTTCTAGTTTGGGGCCAAAAGGTCTGTCCCTGTCTGAAAGGATGGGATAAATGGAGTGGACTGTGGATTTAAGAGAGTTCTAGTATAATATGTTTCTATACTCAGTGCAAATGACTATGTGAGCCACATAGGGCCCCATTTTAGACAGGAGGACCACAGTAGAACCCTCTCCCAGTTCTTTTGCATGGCAACCTGCATCTGGTGCTAATAATTCAGGCCAGGTGGCTTTGAGCAGCAGGTTACTGGACACAGCCAAGCACAGGAAAGGCAGGTAGTTTGGGAGAGTGAACGTAACACATTTGGGAAGTTGGTGTCCAGCTTCTCTCATGGTCATCAGACTTTCCTTAGACTTGGTGGAGGGAGATATCACTTCTAGAGACTGGGAGGTGAATAGATTGAGAAGGTGCCTCCACTCAGTGCCATTCAGTATGTTTCTCCCACAACAGAACTGAGCATGTGGATACAACATTGAGACTTGGTGGGACCACAACATTCCCTTGCTTGGGTTCCTGCAACAACTGGTGGGTCTGTTAGGGATTTTAAATTTTATTTTTAATAACAATAAGGTCAAGGCAGTGAGGTGAACTTCTGGGTGCTAAAATCTACATTCAGTATGTCTCCCTGCTTACCAAGTCTTTGGACTGAAAAGGCCAAAGCAAAAAGCTTTTGATTCTGAGCAAAGGGGCTGCATGAATGACTAGATGCTTTACAAATGGTGACCCAAAACTTAATGTGGCTTTCATTTGACATTTCCACGGCTTTTCAAAAACAAACAGCAAGGGAAACCTAATCCCACAGCCAAGGCACCTTTGCCTTTTTATAGCAGGGAGCAAAATATGGGTGGATGCTGAAAGGTAGACCAAGTTATTCATTTAAGGTTTGGGGCTTCTGGCAACTGTCATTACTAAAGTGTTGCTTGGTTAAAAATGGGCTTCGATGAAAGGCTTGCTGTGTGGGTCGGCTGGAACTCTCAAAGGAAGGGATTCTGGCACCTGACTGTGCTGGGGCATGGGAGGTGGCCAGGAAGACTCCCAATATGGCCAGTTTGCTCATGAGCACAAATGGACATTATTTCAAGAAACAGAGCTCTGTGAACAGGAAAGACACATTCTTCATAGTCACTGCAAGTAAAATAAATTGCTCTAACTGGCCACAGTTCCGCTTATTCAAATGAATGGGTTTGAGTGTCCTTAAATCTGTTTAAGGACACTCAAACGCATTCATTTGAATAAGCTTATGTGCATTCAATAGTACTGGATTGTGGCCATTCTGTTTATCTGATATTGTTTTACTGAGCCCACTTTTACTGTTCTTTAAAAGTTTCTAGCTGCCTCTGATCCTGGTATATCACCATCCCTATTTCTCCCTATTTTTACATTTCACAATGCATCATCTTCATGATGTCAGGGGCTAGCACTGTAATTCTTTAGGGTTCAGTTCCATACCCTGGGTTGAACCCTGGTGTTTAGCACGTCTGTGTAAGGTGAATGTGCACTTGTATATTTCACTCAGTACAGCTGCACAAGTATAACGTAAGGAAGTGTGATAGCATTTTATAAGAGCCAGCTCTAACATTATACAGAGTAAGATGGCTGCTGGGGTGCAAGAAGCAGCAGTGAGGTGTTGGGAGACAGAGCTGTGTGTGCCATTCTCCCTCAGGTACTGTGGGGGTTGCTGTCCTGTTGCCAGCATTGAAGATTCAGCAACCAATTAGACAATTCACTTTTTCTTCAATGCAGAAAACAAGCACCCACTTCCCTTTGGAATCAGTAAAGGAGGAACACACAGCATGCAGCAGACAGTGGAGGAGAAGGGAAGAGCCCGGCTGCAAATCTTGACATGGCAATGGGGTGTAAACAAGGGCATCCCTATTTGCATCCATGAAGCGCTGGAGGAGAGATGCAGATTTAGGATATATTGGTTTTGGCACAGGTGTTCTGTGAAAATCGAGCTGAGACAGATTCTTTTTTAGAAAGTGTCTTGACTTGGAGAACTGAGTGGTTTCAACTCCATTGGAAGAATGTCTCACTAGCATTTGATTCATGTAATGTGGATATAGTCCAACTGCTCCCATAATCAATTGGGCTGTTGTCACATGGAACTCCAAAGCACAATGTGGTTTCTTATCTGTTGTGCTGTCATGGAATAGTGCCTGGTCTTGTGGCAAAGGTATTGTGGCCCAGCAAGTGTTTATTGATGACTACAGCAAAGCTGAAGAGTCTGGTTTGCAAGGTTAACCACAGGGAAGCACCCCCATTGTTGTTGTTTAGTCGTTTAGTCGTGTCCGCCTCTTCGTGACCCCATGGACCAGAGCATGCCAGGCACTCCTGTCTTCCACTGCCTCCTGCAGTTTGGTCAGGCTTGCGTTTGTAGCTTCGAGAACACTGCCCAACCATCTCGTCCTCTGTCGTCTCCTTCTCCTTGTGCCCTCCATCTTTCCCAACATCAGGGTCTTTTCCAGGGAGTCTTCTCTTCTCATCAGGTGGCCAAAGTCTTGGAGCCTCAGCTTCACGATCTGTCCTTCCAGTGAGCACTCAGGGCTGATTTCCTTAAGAATGGATACGTTTGATCTTCTTGCAGTCCATGGGACTCTCAAGAGTCTCCTCCAGCACAATAATTCAAAAGCATCAATTCTTCGGCAATCAGCCATCTTGATGGTCCAGCTAGCACCTCCATTAGTGTTCTCTTTATTCTGATCTCCAGCTAGCCCCCTTTCCTCGCCCCACTGATCTTTCTGCACCCCATCATGCTAGTGACACCTAACACTCTCTTCTCTTTGCAGCCTCTCTTCATTTTTCTCTCCACCACCCATCTCACAAGTCTCTGCATGGCTGAGCTTAAGGATAAATGTCCTAATGGCAAGAGTTGTCCAACGCTAAGTTGCCTGACTGCCTTGGGAGGTGGAGGTAATTACGGTACTTCACTTGAGGTAATTAAAGGGAAGCTAGGCCAGAGTTGCTGTAGTTGCCTTTCTGCATTGCAGACCCTTCACTGAGGAAGGGGCTTGGACTAAATGTCCCTTCCAACGCTGTATGATTCTGTATGTTTCCATCTGGAAAGTGCTGCCAACTTTATCAGGCACCGCACCTCTGGATCCAGAGAAAGGAGCAGCAATGCAGACATGGGCATGCAGGCATTCTCCCACCCCACTCCCACATTAGGTGGGCTTAAGCAGCCCTTAGATGTTCCCACAAAGATGTGAGAAAGGACTGCAGATTCATGGGGTCCTCAGAATGGTGCCAAACCCCCCTCCAAAAAAACCCACACGGTATGATGAATGCAAGCTGAGCGGGCTCATGTTCAAAAGAGGCACCATTACTGGAAACACCCGGGAACTTGGTGGGGAAGGCTGTGAATGGTGGCATGGCTGGGTTGGACCAGTGAGGCCCTTCCAAACCCCTGGGTGCCTCAGCCAGGGCCTGACTGAGGATTTGAGGATGGGGTTGTAACTGGCCTGCTTTAGCACCAGCATTGTCAAATGTTTCAAACACAATACGGGGAAGAGCTGACTGATGAGTTGGCTAAACAAAGAATTGAACCAACACAGTCCATGCTGGCAGCCCCTGTGGTTTACAAGGAAACACATGGCTACAAAAATAGCACCGTCTGTAAGAGTATTTTGGCAACAGTTTTGTTTAGGATAGAGGAAAAGTGACCGAGTTTGTATATAGGTGCAACTCAGCCAACTAAATGGCTGGTGTGTGGTTTTTAAAGGGAATGCAACATTCTTCTGTCTGTCTTGAATATTTTGGGTGCTCTTTACAGCATGTTGTACGCTGAAAGAAAATTGTATGAAAATGATGTACCGGTGGTATCTGACTCCTACTAAGTTATCCAAAATGTATAGAACAAGCACCAATATTTGTTGGAAGTGCAAAGAAAGGGAGGGGAGCTTTTATCATATGTGGTGGTCATGTAAGATAACAAAGTCTTTTTGGGAATTGATATATAATGAATTGGGGGAAAAATGTTTAAAATAACATTTGTTAAAAAACCAAAAGCATTTCTATTAGGAATTAAAGGTTCTGATATCCCAAAAGACCAGAAATGACTATTTATGTATGTGACAACAGCTGCAAGGATGCTACTAGCCCAAAGATGGAAAGAACCAACAGTACCGACCAAGGAAGAATGGCAAGTTAAATTGCTGGAATATGCTGAAATGGCAAAACTGACTGGGAGACTCAGGAATCAAGAAGATAATGACTTTAAAAAAGAATTGGAAAAATTCATAACTTACTTAGGAGACCATTGAATGACTGAAACTTTATTTGCGTCAGCCATAGGCCATAGCAACAAAAGAACATTGCAATATACACAGAACAGAAATAAAAAGGCAATTATATAAAACACAGATTATATAAAACACAAATAGTGGATCTTATTCTGATTTCCCCAGCTAAAAACCCTGCAACCTTTGCTGTCACCTGCTCTTATTGATCTGCCAAGAGAAAGGACACTGTGGCAGTGGCTGGGTGACCCAGAATGGACAATAAAAGAGGGGTGATAATCTCATTCCTCAAGTCTTTATAAAGAGTGCAAGTCAGAAGGGCATGCGCCACCGATTCTGTGCTGCCATCTCCACAGGGACATTAGCGTTTTTCGTGTGGAATCTGTTGGAATCATCCCTCAAGTACAGCCAAGGGCAATACATTCAATCTTGCGAGAGTAAAAACATGTCTATATTTTGGAATTGCTAGGTTATGCAGATAGGGCGCCAGAGAATCAAAATGGGAAGGTGGATTTATGGCATGCCTTTCTCTGGTGTCATTACAGATAAGGAGTGACCTGTACATAGCAAACAAGCAAAGGGGAAATGGCTGCTGAGCTGCACCCACCATTGTGAGGCCTGAGGTGATGATGATGCCTCTCCAGCTGCTGTTATTGGCTGTGGACATCCTGTGATGTCACAAAAGCACATGGAAGCTCAGTGGCTATACAAAAGCAGCCCAAGGGGAAAGCCCAAGGCAAAAGCTTGAAGAGGACACGGTGGACAACAGCTGTGTTATTCAGTACTTGGTGGTCTCCTTCCGCATGGAGGAGAAGTGGCAAATGGAAGGAGGCCATCATCCATCAATAAGATGCTGTGGAGCAACGAGAAGGTAAGTGTACCTGCTGAGCAGGACCGTGGCTTGAAAGCAGCAGATATCCATGGTTGGAAGCTGGCAATGGACCTGGCAGAAGCTGTGATTAGCATGTAGAAGCCCGGGATGCCGCAGGGCTGAAGGAGGCTGAAGTTTGTGCATGTAAGTTGGTTGAAATTCACCTTCAGAAGGCCATTGAGAAAAGCTGTGTGGATATTTGTGCGTTGACGCTGGGGTAAGTATGAATGGAGAGAGTGGACATAGGTCACCCACCAGACATGGTATGCCTGAGAATTGCATGTTCAGATAGCGGTGTAGGCTGCCCTCCAGGCTCTGGGCAAATGAACCACTGGATATTCATGGGTGGAGGCCAGCAGAGGTTGGCAGGCTGGCCAGTGGAGCTGGCTGAATGATAACTGTTGAATGAGGGCTGAATGATAACTGTTGAATGTTGAATCTGTGTTTGCCTTTCATGGATGTTACAAGCCGACGAGGCTTTCCCCGAAAGCAGCAATGAAGGGAACAGCAGAGCTTAAGCAAGCCATCTTTTACTTCTAAATCAAGGTATTTCTAAATACATCTAAATACAGTGGTGCCTCGCAAGACGAAATTAATTCGTTCCGCAAGTCTCTTCGTCTTGCAAGTTTTTCGTCTTGCGATGCACGGTTTCCCATAGGAATGCATTGAAAATCAATTAATGCGTTCCTAGGGAAACCGCCTTCAGACCAGGTCCGGGGACAGTCTGTCCCCGGACCTCTTCTGAAGGCTGGGGGGGGGGACAAGGGCTTTTCTTCCCACCCCCAGCATTTTAAAAAACAACCCCGGGACAGCGGAGGACTTCTCCGCTGTCCGGGCGATCTTAAAATGCTGGCGGGCGGCATTTTAAAATCGCCCCGGGACAGCAGAGGACTTCTCCGCTGTCCGGGGCGATTTAAAAGCCCCTGGGAAGGCAGGCAGGGGGGACAAAGACTTTTGCCCCCCGCCAGCCTTCAGAAGAGGTCCTGGACCTCTTCTGAAGGTGGGCGGCGGGCGAAAGTCTTTGCTCCCCCCCGTCTGCCTTCAAAAGCCCTCCGGGACAGCGGAGAAACGCGCTGTGTTTCTCCGCTCTCCCGGGAAGGCAGGCAGGGGGGAACAAAGACTTTCGCCCCCCGCCCGCCTTCAGAAGGTGTTCCCTCCCCGCCGCCCGGCTTCGGAGCATCGTTCCAAAGCCGGGCGGCAGGGGCAGGTGTTCCCGCCCCGCCGCCCGGCTTCGGAGCATCGTTCCAAAGCCGGGCGGCGGGGGCAGGTGTTCCCTCCCCGCCGCCCGGCTTCGGAGCATCGTTCCGAAGCCCGGCGGCGGGGGCAGGTGTTCCCTCCCCGCTGCCCGGCTTCGGAGCATCGTTCCGAAGCCCGGCGGCGGCGGGAGGAGGCGTTCCCGCCCCACCGCCCGGCTTCGGAGGAGGTCCGAGGACAGTGGGGAAGACGCGCTGCGCTTCCCCGCTGTCCCGGATATTTCCCTATGGGCTGTCGTCTTGCGAAGCAAGCCCATAGGGAAATTCGTCTTGCGAAGCGCCTCCAAAACGGAAAACCCTTTCGTCTAGCGGGTTTTCCGTCTTGCAAGGTGTTCGTCTTGCGAGGTACCACTGTAATGTTCATGACATTCCCCTTTCTAGTACCAGGATGGGAGGCTGTGCAGATGCATCCCTAAGCAGTTGCCACGGGCTACAAACTTCCTGTGATGTCACAATGGACAGAGTGGCTGAGAGGGAAGAGGAAGTTATTAGTGGGAGGTGGCTGGAAGAAGGGAGAAACCTCAATAGAAGGTTCAGGGGCAGTTGGGGTAGGTAGGCAGGGCCAGCTGGATATGCATAAGTTGAATATGGGCTGACTCCCTTCTGACTACTTGCGTTGCCAACATTTTGTTCTCTCAGGGCTCCTGTACCTGTCTTGCCTAGATCACAAGTAATTTGAGAGAATCAAAGCAACATAAAACAATGCAGGCATTTAGGAAATTACACATCTAAAAGCTCAGCAAAATTCCGAAGCGAGAAAGGAAAAACTCAGATCTTTGCTTAAATCTTCTAAAAACAATTTCATAGCTGCTTTCTCAAATGCAGCTCCAATAACCAGTATGGGTTGACATTTATTTGTGCAAAATGCTCTGCACAACTGCCAGCAAATTAATATATTTTACATAATTACTATTAAAGATATATATGCAGAAACAGCCGTGTGCACCTTGGCAAGAGCCCCAGCCCTTTAACGGTTCCTGCATTTCTGCAGAGTGCCAAAAACCGCGCTGGAGACCATTGTGAACAAATGAAAATGTTAGCTGGACTTGTGAAGAAATGAAAAATAAGGATAATTTAGAGCGATGAAAACTGTGGAGAACGTAGTTTTAGAAAAATTACCGTATGTTAAGGACTCTTGCAGGGGATGGGGGAAAGTCATGGGATTCAGAGAATCTCATATATGGATATGGTAAAAGTTTTTTCTTTTTATTATTTTGAATTTGTTCTTGTAAAAAACCATTTTTTTAAAAAAAAGAATATTTTGGGTGCTCTTAAAAATGCCAGAGTCAGAAACTGACCCAGAGTCAGAAACTGACTGCTTGGGTGATGGCCTGGACCTCGTCTTGGCCCAAGACCTTGGAGAGCAGGCAGGGCCCCCTGTTGCTAGCCTTGAAGACCCTATGAATTTGGGGGGGGGCTCCTTACGCCTTACGGCCACCTCCGGAGGATCCAATCTAATTGTCAACAGATTCCCAGCACATTTAGATGGCTGAGTCACACCCCCCCCCAGCCCTCAAGAATGCAGATGGAGAAAGGTCCAAGCCCAGGTTGCAAGTCAATGACAAAAACCATGCCTGAAAGCCCAGTTGCTATGTTGCTCCAGAAGAAAGGGCTGCTCATGAGTAAGGGTTCTTCTCAGGAGGAAGGATTCTCTGACGATAGGTGGTCCCTCCTTTGAGCCACCTGGTTGCTGGAAAGGTAAGACCTCTGGCTCCTGAGCATAGCCAGGATTTATGTTGGCAGGACACCCACTTGTCATCATCAGATTCGGAAGGAATTGTACCAAGAACAGTTCCTAGGCAGTCCTTGCAAGTGCGCACTCTCGGGAGAAAATGCTGGAAACCACGAGAAGCTTCCAGAAGAGAGTTACCTGTGATGCACTTTGTGAGTTCACAAAACACAGCCTATCACTCAGTTGGGTTGCCAGATGTGTCACTAAAATGTGCCATATCATCACCCAAGTGTCCTCAGTGAGCATTTCAATTTCAAGCGTTCTGATTTTTTCTACTTTTAGTTAAGTATCTTTATTTATTAACTTGACGGGGGAGCAGCTGCCCCCTGGCTACACCCATGTTCTGGTTCCCTAGCTGCGAAACCTGGCTCTTTTGACTTACACTTAGACTTGATTACCTCAGTTGTTTAGTCCTAGGCTGTCTTCTCTCTTCCTTTATTAATACGATATCTTTTTCATTTACCTTCCCAGTTACTTAGAATACTGTGTAAAACAGGCATAGGCAAACTCGGCCCTCCAGATGTTTTGTGACTACAATTCCCATCACCCCTGACCACTGGTCCTGTTAGCTAGGGATGATGGGAGTTGTGGTCCCAAAACATCTGGAGGGCTGAGTTTGCCTATGCCTGGTGTAAAAGCTGATTATCAGAATAGAATATCTGAAAGTGTATTCCAAAACCAGAAATTTCAACTTACCAAAGTTTTCAGTGACTTAAGACCATCTTGTTTTTCACGGATTACCACTGAAAAATGCAGAAATAACAGCAATGCACAATGAATTAGTTTGTTAAGGCACTTCAGTGTCTAAAAAAAGTATGAGTTCTGGAGCATGTGCCTGGTGCCCCCTGGTGCTCAGCAGTGGAAATAGTATGGGAGAAAATGTACTGTATTTTCTTTGGAGACCAATGCCCACAGCTACCATGCTTGAAAGGCTTCAAAATTAAGCTGCTGGAACCGAAGGTCCTCTCCTCAGTGTTATTTCAAAAGGTCACTTCCTCCACTGTGACTGTATTGGTTCTAAATATACATCACTTTCCCACAAAAAAACTACCCCAGGCAGTTTACTCGGGGGGGGGGGGGTTGTAGCTCAGTGAGAAAACACTTGCTTTGCATGCAAAAGGTCACAGGTTCTCCAGGTAGGTCAGCATAACTGGGTGGGTAGGAAATCCCTGTACAGTGGTACCTCAGGTCCAGAGGTCCTTTCTTAACCTGAAACTGTTCTTAACCTGAAGCACCACTTTAGCTAATGGGGCCTCCAGCTGCCGCCGCGCTGCCGAAGCCCGATTTCTGTTCTCATCCTGAAGCAAAGCTCTTAACCTGAAGCACTATTTCTGGGTTAGTGGAGTCTGTAACCTGAAGCGTATGTAACCTGAAGCGTATGTAACCTGAGGTACCACTGTAATGGAAGGGGAGGCAAGTAGAAGCCTCTTAAGCCTTTTTTTTACACAAACTGCCTTGCGCAGTAGGCCAGTTACACTTAGAAGACTGTCCAGTAATGCTGGACCCCTACAGAGCCCTCTGACAAAGATGGATTTTTGGATCCTAAGCAAATATTTAACCAGGGACCCTGAGATAGCATCTCGTATACTTAATTTTCTCCAGGGCAAAACAAACTCCACCAACATTGCTCTCCGCTAATGAACAACCAGCTCTCTGGATCCGAGCAACCGGCATTTCTCTGGCATCCCCTTCTGTAGCATGAGCCAAGTGACTTATGTTCATGGGAGATTTTACACTTCTCCTGCAAATATATGCAAGAACCCAAAGCCAAACTTTATGCAGTTTATTAAGAATGAAGAAGAAAGGAAGATGACACCCTCCTGGTCAGCGTCTACATTGAAGCTCCAAAGTCTGACCCCATGTGAGAGATTTATATAATTTGAAGCCTCAGCTGGCTGGCCTAATATCTAAATTCCTCCCACCTGTTAAGCTAGTCCAAAATACAGGGGCCAGCATACTTAATTAACTCTGCAATTGCACTACTACTGGCAGGCACTCAGCCTCCAGCCGGGCCATGTGGATCTTCCCAAACCCTGCTGCTACTTATTATTAGAGAACAAAAAAACCAAAAACCATCGACAGTCTCAAAGAGATTGTACCAATAAGCAATGAGGTTGTTGTCATTCATTTGTCCCAAGAGACAATGAAGTGCACTGGCGTAGCGTGGGGGGTGCAGGGGGGGCCGGCCGCACCGTGTGCAACATCTGGGGGTTAGGGTTAGGGGGCGCAAATCCACGGGTTAGGGGGCGCAAATCCATGGATTAGGGGGCGCAAATTACTTGCCTTGCCCCGGGTGCTGACAACCCATGCTACGTCACTGATGAAGCGTGCCTCCAGGGGTGAAGCCAAACCACTGTGTTAGCAACACTGAAGTGACCTCCCTGGGCCTCAAGCCTGGGCAGTGCGTAGGAAGGTCCTGGGCTGTCCGGACATCAGTCTCACTGATGTGGAACAAGCAGAACAATACATTTGTTTGCAGCGTGTCTGCAATAGTTGCTGGAAGGAGGCATACAAGAGGCCATCCATCTGTCTTGGTGACTCCACTCCATGTAGTGTTTACTCCCCAGCCTTTTTCTCTCTCTTGAAAATATCCCAAAAGGCAGATCAGATTTTCCTTCTCCTAGATTGGCAACTTTCCCAGGTTGATGAGTCGCATTTCTCCCTAAGCAATGAGGAAGAATTGTATAAACCAATTGACCTCTCTCCTCTAAATACAATTTTTTCCTGGCATAGGTTTCCCTTACAACTGATTACTTCAAGACTTGATTACTGCAATGAGCTCTATGTGGGGCTTCCCTTGTGCTTGATCTGTAAGCTGCAGTTTGTGCAGAATCGCTTCAAAAGAAAACCTTTATAATTTTTAGATGGTACTTGACCCCCACTATGCTCAAACAGTGTGGCGTAGTGGTTAGAGTGCTGGATTAGGACCTGGGAGGCCAGAACACAAATCCCTCTTCACCCATGAAGCCCACTTGGTGACTTTGGGCCACTCACTCACTCTTGGCTTAACCTACCTCACAGTGTTGTTGAGAGGGAGAAGTGTGTACGCTAGGTTGACTTCTTTGGAGAAAAGGCGGGATATAAATGTAGTAATAAATAAAATCATAAAGTCATATTTGTCAAGGTTCAAATGATGTGTGTTGTGAAGAAGTGCAAGTGGGTGTCAGGCACACCTCACTGGGGACAACAAAAATGTTTGTTTTTGTGCCTTCTACTCAACCCCTTTCATTGACTTGTTTTAGCTGCTAAGTTATTCTGCTGCTGTTTTCTACTTTTGGTAACTTTAATTACTAATTGGATTTTACTGCATTTTAAATTGTGATTGTTTTAAGTTGTTTTGTTGTGCTTGTGTTTGGGAAATGTGTTCATAATCATTTTCAGCTACCATTATAAGGCGACCACTAGCAGCAATTGCGGAAATTAATAATAATTTAAAAAGGGGGAAGTCTGATTGCGATGCCTTCATCTCAGGATTAGCGCAAGGCGGCAGGGATGGCAGCGAGGACAACGCGCGTTTCCTGCGCCATCCCCCCTAGCGGTGAAAGGGGGAACAGCAGGAGCTACAGCCGTCGCTGGGAAAGCCGAGCCAGGCGGTGGGAAGACAAACCCGGAGCCTGGATTCCTGGGCGAAGCGAGTGGTGGGAAGGAAGGGGCGGGGCCAGAGCGCCCTCAAACTCCCCGAGAGACAAAGCCAAGAGCCGCTCATTTCCGGTTCCCATTCGCGCCACATAAACAACACCAACAGGCCGAGCGGGGAGCTGCTCTACCCCCCCGCCCCCCCCGCTGAACTCTGCCTTTTTGGGCCGAGAGCTCCTTTCGCCCCGCCTTCCCGTAACTACGATTCCGGAAGCTCCGTGAGGCGGCGGCGGCGGGAGGTCTCGAAGTTGGGGGGTTCGTGTGGTCCTCCGGGACTGGGACTTCGCTGTGAGAAGCGGCAGAAGGAAAGGGCCGCCGCCGCCTGTGAGGAAGACCGCGATGGCGGCCGGGCGGCTCGAGGGCTCCCGGGCGCTGAGGTGCCGGTCGGCGCAGGCGCAGTAGCGGCGCCACCCCGCGCGCGCGAGAGAAAAGGCGGAGCGAGCGCTGCTCTCCGGGCCCCGGCCTGCCCCCTCCCCCCCCCGCTCAGTCCCGGCCTGCGCTTCGCCTCGCCCGCCTCACGTCGCGCCCCGGCCCTTCGCCGCCGCCGCCGCCGCCGCCATGGAGTGCCCTCACCTCGGCGCCAGCGTCTGCCTCGCGCCCGACTCGGCCAAGTTCCCTCAGGGCTCGCCCTCCTCGTGGTGCTGCAGCGGTGAGTGGGGGCGGGGGGGCTGACAGGCGCCTTCATCTTCCTCGCTCCCCTCCCCCTCCCCCAGCCCCGCTCTCCTTTGTTCCAGGGACACGTCCAGGCTTTATTTAAACACCCGTCTCTCGAGCTCGCCCCCCCCGGAAACAAAAAGATCTCTGGGATTTTGCTCTTCCCACGACCCCCTCTCTCGAGTCCGCCCTCTTCCTCCCCCCCCCCCTTATTCCGCCTCACTGTGGCTTGAGGGGCCTTCGCTTTCTCCCCTATCTTTGCTTCCTCTTGCCCCCGCCCCGCCCTTTCCTGCACCTTACACGCCAGAGCAACAAAGAGGGGGCCGCACCTGAAGAGGCAAACGCGTCTTGCTTGGGCTTTTCCCTGCCTTAAAGTTGTGGTAACCCTTGACAGGCTCTGCCTCGTGGCCGTTGCCTCACTTTCCCGGTTCTGTGTAAGATTTCCTGTTCCTCTTCTGATCCCCTCCTGGTGAGACTCCGCGTTCAGATTCTGACCTCCTGATCCCATTAAACCATTTTCTCTGATCTCTCCATATTCTCCCACTGTCTGTTGTGTGCAAACAACAGTGCATCTCCTTTTCGTTATGCGTGTACAGTACTAGGCTGCCTCCTTATATAACTTCCCACCCCAAATCCTGAGCTTGCTTCTCATTTCCTTTGTGGCCTTTCTCTCTCTATGGTCCACTGATGCTAAGGCGGGGGGGGGGGGGCAAGGAAAGGATGCCTGCAAGAGGAGCAGGAAGTCTTCGATTTCAGACCCTTTCTCAGCAGGGGACCATCCTGGGCCTTTGCTGGAGATGTTGGAGGGATCACATTTTCTACTCTTTTTAGAAAGATGGATCATTTGCAGCACTCCTGCCACCCAAAGCTCAGGATATGTAGTTTTTGCATTCATCTATCCGTGAATGTTTTTGCAGGCCTCATTTTTCTCCTTCCCATTCTGTGGGCTCAGGAATGCTTGGCCTCTACAGTTCTGCCTAGCTTGTCTTACTTTCTTAGAGAGGGAAGTCTAGCAGATGTGATCCTGACCATGTGCTGGCAGGCAAGGCATTGTCCTGGAGAGAGGAGGTGGCCAAAGGGTTCGTTGCCTTCAAATGGGAAAGAATGCAGAAATTTCTTTCTAGCTTCTTTGTTCCAGTGAGAGAGCAGTAGCGAGAAAAACAAAACCCACCAAGGAGGATGCTGAAGAGGCTGTGTTTCTGTTGCTAACTTTGCTGCCTGGTCTTCGACCGCAGTAAAGATTGGTTGGTTGGTTGCTGAAGAGGCTGTTTGTGTTTAATGTGCTCGAAGGTGCCTCTTGTATTTTTGAATTTAGGCCATGTCAGCGAACTGGGCCACAGTATGCTGGAAGGTGGATATAGTGCAATAAAACATATGGGGAGGGAAAGTTTCAACAGGAAATGCTGGGTAATTTGATTCCTCTATGTGTACACATGGCCTCAGTCAATATTTACATTATTGAGATATGTGTTGTGGTGCAAATGTAAGACTTTCCATGTTTGGCCTTTTGTTCATTTCATGGTGGTAATAAGCATTGAGACACTTGCTTTACATTTTCAGTACGCTCATGGAAACAGAGTACTGTATGTTGTGTTTAGTTATTTCACTTTGAGTTCTTTTCACCTTTCCAGTAGGAAGTAAATCAATAGTATGGTGTTTTACAGTCTTTCAGCTGTTCTCTTGTAACTTCTCTTTTTCTCTAAAATGTCTGAGTTGTACTCGAAAAGCCTCTCTTTTGAATTTGCAAAACTCAGTCGGAGTTTTGCAGTTCAATGGGTTGTGGATTGCATCTTGTCACTAAAGTGAGGAAACCTTGCTAATGTTGTTTTCTGAGGTTTCCTTCTATGGAGGAAAAGCTACATGGCTGCTCTTAAATGTGGTGTTTGTGTTTGAGAGAGGCTGTTAGCTTGCTTGAATCTCCTGTGCAACTCCATCCTGGAGCTAAGGTGTGGTAGGTACTACTGCTGCCTTTGGCTAAACCAGTTATATTACTCTGTAAAACATGCAGTGTTAAAGCAGAATTTATTATACTATGTGATGTTGCAGGAGAACTAAAGTGTAAATGAAAGCACTGAAAAAGAAAACAACTTTGAGAAATATGTTTACAAACTTAGTCATAAGGGGCGTATCTATTAGCTCAGGCAAGCAAATCTGTTAGGCAAGATCACTGGCATGAAGTTCCTCTTCCTCAAGGAAGGTCAGAAAGATAACATTACCAAAGGTGAAGGTAGTAAAAAGTATCAGTGTCAGTATCTTGCAGATTATAAAAGTATACAGTGGTACCTTGGTTTAAGAACAGCTTAGTTTATGAACAACTTGGATTAAGAACGCTGCAAACCCAGAAGTAGGTGTCTTGGTTTGTGAACTTTGACTTGGAATAACAACATGTTTTGCTTCCTGTTGAGTGTGTTCCATTTGTAAATTGAATCCACCGTTGCTATGGGAAAGCACGCCTTGGTTTAAGAACAGACTTCTGGAAGGGATTAAGTTCATAAACCAAGGTACCACTGTATTGTGAGCTGTCTTTAGGGCCTGACAAGCTAGTTGTCTGCATGGAAAGTGTTACTTGCTCCTTGCAAATGGCTTCTTGTAAGTCTGACGTTTGTATAAATATCCTGACAATGATTTGGGGGAATTTGCTGCAGAATTGAATTAGTTTGGAAGATGTTACAATTGCACCCTAAAGAGTACAGTTGAAGTTGCTGTTTTGCTAAGACAGGGCCAGATACATCTTTGTCTATTGTATATGTAAATTAACATAAGTGCACTTACACAAATGCAGGAATGTTTTACAGGATGCCAGAGTTTTTCCATACGCTTTGTTTGATAAAGCTCCCCTCTCATTACCACCTTCCCCTCCCTGCAGTCTCAGCCCTCCCATGGTTCTTCCAGTCCATAAAACATCAATCATGCTTGTAACGCTCTAGAAAGGCCAGGAGTTTATGATGTACTGTATTGCAATGTGAATTTCCAATAGACACACACTGTGTGTGTGTGTGTGTGTGTGCATATGTATGGCTGTTGCACTCCTTTGGGAATACCCTGTTGAACAGAGTTCAGCAGAGGAGGACAGGAGTTATTTTTATTTGTATAATATACTATAGACATATAAAGAGAACAAGTGTGGGAACTTTCCCCCTGTCTTTTTGTGTTTTGTATTAGAATTATACAAGATGACAAATAATATATTCTGGGCTGGTTTGTAAACATTTCTAGTGAAAACAATTTTTCTGCCTATATTGGATGTCATTAATTGGGCATTCTCTTTCTCTGCTACTGCTGTTCTTATAGTGAGACAGTAATTTTAACCTCTGCTGTTCTTAATTCTTATTTTTTGCTGTTTCTTTATGGTTGTATTTTACTGCTTTTTAAAGCATTCGTTATAATTGCTCTAGTGCTGTTTTTAGATTGTAATGAATTTGTGATTTTATCTTGTTTTAATTCTACTTCATATGACATACAGAGAACTATAATTGAATTGGGAATCTAAATATAGTCAATAAAGTTAATGAGCACAGTTGTGACTTCATTCCTTGGCACTGTTTGATGATGCTGTACTTATTCCTCATTTTTGTGGTGTTTAGAATAAAGCTTTTGTTTAACCGGAGGCCTCCAAATTATGTCCACTGATGAGACTTGCCATGGGATCCACCTTCTGGCCAGTGTTAGAAACTGAGATATGAAAGCTAGAAGCTAAATGGCACCTTAAACCTAGATTATAGGTGCAACAATGAATGTCTAGGTGCACTTTTTAATAACAAGAATACAAAGCTGAAAATGAATGAACTGCAGCTAAAATATTGTGTTCATTTTTCACAAGGTCCAGTCCTCATCTGAAGACTGCAAAAAAACAAAAACAAAGCCATGCTTCCCTTGCTGGCCCCCCTGATATTCTTAAGAGGGTCTCTTCTCCAGTCTTCAGAGAGCGGCTGGAAGTGGGGAGGCAGAAAAAGGTCCTCCCTTCTCTCCACTCTGCAGACAAGCCATGGATTCTCCCTCCACCCTCTTTCCCTCATATAAATATATCTTTTTGGCACTACAGTGGTACCTCGGGTTACATACGCTTCAGGTCACAGACTCCGCTAACCCAGAAATGGTACCTCGGGTTAAGAACTTTGCTTCAGGATGAGAACAGAAATCATGCTCCGGCAGCAGGAGGCCCCATTAGCTAAAGTGGTGCTTCAGGTTAAGAACAGTTTCAGGTTAAGAACGGACCTCCGGAACGAATTAACCTGAGGTACCACTGTACAGTTAACACATATTAAAGGCCTATACAGCTGATGGTAGAGACACCCACCTTGAGTGTCCTACAATGATCCCACTCCAAAATTTGTTTTGATTTTAAGCATCACTGTGAGAGTCTGAAGTAGATAACACTTTAACATGTGCTACTTAAACCATCATAACTAACTGGCTAGTATATTTAAAATTAAAAGCACGTCATACATTAAAAGTGCATTAAACAAGGCAGCTAAAACCTAAACAAAACATATTGAGTTCAAAAGAAAAGTTTTCAGGTCCCCGATCCATTCATATTTTACTTGAGAGGAAGCCCCATTGAACTCAATTGGGATTTACTTCTGAGTAACAGGTAGATCCAGATCAGGGTTGAAAACCCTTTCCCCCCATAATGGTGCCCAAATTGCTTCTTTTGTTTCTTATACATTGCATTTTATTGTATTACAGTTTGAATTCCTTAACATTGTAAAGTACAGTGCATTAGAGTTGCTAAACAGAGAAAAATATTTAAATGATCCACCAAGATGCTCAGCAGTTTTCAAGTGCACTGTGGATGGGAAGTTAGAAAACCACCACTCCTGTCTAGATCATTCTCCCTAGTTCTCCTTCCATCTCCCACATGTGTGAAATTCCACCCAAGGTTTAATTTCTCCTGTGCAATTAATTCTGTAGACAAGCCCATTCCTCCAGCAGTTTCAGTGAAGGCTGATGGGTGGGGGGAGAGTTTCGTAGCTCTCTTGAGGAAAGAGCCAGACAAGGCAGTGAGAGCTTTGCTCCCTGCCCGTTTTCAGTGGTTGAGACAAGATGGGAATGAGATGGATGGAGGGAGGAAAAAGGCAGCTGTACTCCTAGCCTAAGGGCAGCCAATCCAAGGCTTCTGAGAGGGAAACACTGCCTTTCTGTAAGGCCAGCTGAGAAGTGGAACCTATCAACTTGCCTGATGCTGCAGCAATCTCTTGGAAGTCTAGCGGGAAGGAATTTCTCCTCCCAAACCCTCATCAGTGGCAGTTTTAATATGAAATATTAGGTGCTTCCAGAGTTCAGAAACTGCTCGCATTTATGAAATTCCCTGTTGTAAAATGTGTCTAGAACAATGGGAGTTTCGAACACTGCACCCAGTGAGAGGTAAGTTGGGTGATTGTGCTATTGGCCCACCTCATGGTTTAAGTGAAAATTTGCACCTGAGTCCCCCCCCCTCCCGCACCCAAATTCTAGTCTGAAACTCTCCACTAAGCACTCACTTTTGCCACTTAGGACTTGCTTGTGTTCCCTATTGGAGAGACTTGCAGTTATAGCAGGTAGCCAATGAGAGAAGCTTTGTAATGCTGCTTGATTTGACTAGGTCTGCTGCCAGTGTTCAAAACGCCCATTGTTCTAGGTGGATTTTGCTACAGGGAATTTCATGAGTGTGAGCTGTTTCTGAGCTCTGGGCACAGTACTGTGCCTAAAATTTCAGATTAAAACTGCAGAGTGGAAGGAAAGGAGGACCCTTTTCTGCCTCCCTACTTCCAGCTATTCTCTGAAGACTGGAGAAGAGACCCTCTTAAGTATATTAGAGGGGTGGGCAGGGGAAGGAATAGATCATTTGAAAAATGAACATAATATTTTAGTTTGCAGTTTATTCGTTTTCAACTTTGTATTCTTGTTATTTAAAAAGTGTGCCTAGACATTCCGTTGTTGCGCCCATAGCCTAGGTTTAAGGTGCTATTTAGCTCCTAGCTTTCATATCTCAGTTTCTAACACTGACTGCTGCAGGGCTCAGCAGCAAGCATCCTTCATGAGTAGCCATTTTAACATATGGTAACCATAACAAAATAAAATGATAGTGGCATTTTTGAAATATAGGCATTTCATTGAGAGTATTTGCTGGATCAGTTTACAGGCAGGCCAACTCAGCTCTAATCTCTTGACTAATAACAATGTCTTCAATTATTGTACTGAATATTTATTATGCTTTTTCAATTACGTTTTTAAAATGGGAATATTTATTGTGTTACCAGCTTGACCCACATGGCTTAAGGTTTTTGGCATAACTCGACGTTGCCTGGGAGACTTACTCTCATCTAGACTAGAGTAAGAGTGATTCATTCTGGGGCAGCTGCTGAAGAGGGGTTCTTTGTATGCCTTGTTTGTATCGACTCAGTGTATAGATCATAGGGCTGGAAATATATGTTAGATGCCAGGTTGCCATAGCGATTGAAATTTGGTTCTATTGCAGTGCTTAGAAAACTATTCTGTCAGCTTGTGAAAATCTTTGCACATGTACCCAGTCTTGGTTATAAATGATACCAGAGGATGACATGTACAGGACTTGTCAGTGCAAGTGGTCATAATTCTATTGTCACAGCAACTGTCATTTGAAATAAATCAGTCTTATTTTTATCTGTTTAACATAATTTATATACTGCTTGATTATAAATAGAACCTCTAAGCCATTTACATAAACTAAAACAAACAATGAAAGGCAAACTTAAAACAGAATTAAAACCAACTGTTAAACTAAAAGCAGATTTAAAACACATGTCAATTTCTACATGTCAGAATATTTTAATACCTTATTTCATCTTGGCTACACAGAGAAGTAGCTCAGTGATACTGTGGAAAGCTCTGATACAGTTTAGGCACAGTTTATCATGTTTCAGCCAAACCATGGTTTGGTATCCCTACTTAGGTGCTCCTCTCACATGCTCAGATTTCCTCTTATTTGAGAAGCTTTCTATTTGCTGTGATAGCTGAATTGGGAAAACTAGGGCTTCTATAAATGGCAGCTTGCCTCCAAACAAGAACTAGAAAGTAGTTTGAAGTTGAATTTGAGGTTAATCTTTCATGCAGTCTGGTCATTAGCATAAAATTGCGGTTGAAGCTTTCCTGTAGCGAGCGTGCTGTATGAAAAGGCAGAACAAGCCACAGCTAAATGTCAGACCTATACCTTTGCTTCCTTCGTAGCTGGCCCAATTTTATTAGCAATTTTTTTTATTATGATGCTTGGCATGCATTCTTTATTGTTTATTTTAAATGTTGCATGCGATTTTTATTGTATTGAGTTGTAAGTAATTCTTTTAAAAAATGAGACCCTTAAAGTAATTCAGTGATACTGGAAAATGATCATCCAGCCATAGGTGTGTGCAGGTAAGGATTGCTGCATCAGTGAAATGCTGCTTTATCCTCTTTGTGTTTTGATTTGGCATTCATGCTGCTTTTTAAAACAATTTATTTATTAAATTTTCAAATATACATTTTCCACCTTTAAATATACAACAATACATCCAATGACTTCCCATTTTTTCTTTGTTTTTCCTTGTACTTCCAAAAGTAACTGCATATTCTATTTCTTCCATCTAGTTTCCCCCTTTCCATTATATCTTAATCGACATTATACTGTTGAATTTACAATAATCCTGATAGTGTTTTCACTTGCTTACAATTGTTTTCCAAATATTCCACAAATAATTTCCATTCCCCTTTATACACACAGTCTTATTGTTCTCTTACCTTGCTGGCCTGGCCTGCTAGCTCTGGAGAGTCCATCATTTTCAGTTGCCATTCCTCCTTCTTTGGAACCTCTCCCACCTTCCATTTCTGAGCTAACAAAGTCTGAGCTGCTGTCTTTGCATCCATAAATAGCTTTTTCTGTGCCCTGGGTACCTCTGTCTGTACCATACCCAAAATAAATGCTTCTGGTTTGTTTGTTTTTTGGAATATTCTTGTAAACCATTTTCTTCATTTCATTATAAATCCTTTCCAAAGCATCATTAACTATTCGAATGACCACCCATATATGATAAAACGTTCCTTCTGCTTCTTGACATTTCCAACAGATACCTGTTTCGCTTTTAAACATCTTTGCCAATTTACTTGGAGTTAGGTACCATCTATAAATCATTTTCTTATAATTTTCCTTCAATGTGCAACATGCAGTAAATTTTAAATCCGTCTTCCATGTGGCAATCATGCTTCAAGGTAGATTAGGGAGGGGTTTGTGGCCACAGTCCAAGTGTGTACTTTCCTCCTCCTCGCTCATAAGTGCAAAAACAACTTTCTGTGTTCTCACTCAGCCAGTGCTGATATCATCTTGATTACTGAATGGAAACTAGGCCTCATCTGGGTATTTGCATAACTTAAGGGGTATGACATTGGGTTTCATGCTAGGGTGGAGTAGAAGAAAAACAACTTTTAATGAAGCACTTAAAACAGAATAATAAAGAATACATTAATAAGGTATCTTTATTTTTCTGTATCTCATTGGTTCTGTTATATACATTTTCATGATTACTTCAGAATTTCTGGTTACCTGGAAATGCAGGCATGTTTGGTTCCCTGTGTCAACAGATCTTGTTAGTCTCTACGGCTTCAGAAGATAGTCTTGTTTGCTCTTAGTAGACAGGCTAGGTTTGATGAAAAGGGAACTATATCATATACATGAATTAGTAATGTTTATATGTAATAGACTTGAAACTTGGCTGCCATCCGCCTGTCTGCGTAGTTGTTTCTCGGGTATTGGCTTAGCTGCTGTGGCTCGCTGCTTAGGGTGACTGTGTCAGCAGTAGAACGTGGAATTTTTCCTGAAGGGATAAGTAACCTTGAAGGCACAGAGTAAAGGGAAAAAGCAACCACTAAGAGAGAAGTTCCAGAGGAAGAAAGTATCTTGCTCATGGGCAAGGAGTTGGATTGCAGGAAGGGACTTGGGAAGTTGGAAGCCAAGAGTGCAGTGAGGTCAGTGGTCAGAGTTGGAGGACAAGCAAAATTCAATCATTTAAACTAGCCAGTTGTTGCTTTAGTGCAGGTCTTTTAGTTGTCTAAGAAAATGACTAACAAGTTCTTGGAGAGTGGTGAGTTGCCTTTAGAAGTGTATTGTTTAAAGCTACCTTGGGCATTATCTTCAGTCTCTTGACTCAGCTGTTCCCTAAAGCCCATTTCCTGTTTGTCTGCTGTTTCATCCTAACTTGACTTTTCTCTTGTCTGTGAGTATGGAAGCTACAGATAACTTCTTACTCACCTTCAACCCTCTTTGTACCAGCCTGGGTTTGAATATGATATCTGAGAGGTGGTACCCAGTACATATGGGACGCGGGTGGTGCTGTGGTCTAAACCACAGAGCCTAGGGTTTGCTGATCGGAAGGTCGGCGGTTCGATTCCCATTGACAGGGTGAGCTCCCGTTGCTTGGTCCCTGCTCCTGCCAACCTAGCAGTTCAAAAGCACATTAAAGTGCAAGTAGATAAATAGGTACCTCTCCGTCAAGAAGGTAAACGATGTTTCTGTGCACTGCTCTGGTTCACCAGAAGTGGCTTAGTCATGCTGGCCACATGACCCGAAAGTTGTCTGTGGACAAATACAGCTCCCTCGGCCAGTAAAGCGACGTGAGCGCCGCAATCCCAGAGTCGTCCGCGACTGGACCTGACGGTCAAGGGTTCCTTTACCTTTACCTTTACCCAGTACATAGCAGACAAAAACTGAGAAGTTCTTGGTTCGAAAGTCATTGCAGCTGACTAAAAAATGATAGGTGATCTTTGACAAGCCACTGTGTCATTGCTTCAGCCCCATCCCTCTGCAACATACACATAATAGTGTCTACTCCACAGGGTTACTGGAATAGTTACTGGAATAACATGTAAAGTGGTTTGAACATTTTGCTTTTATGAAATGGTTTATATGCCCCCCAAGTAGCTTGCAACAAAACCAGCTGAGACACAATCAAACAAATGCATTCAAGAAGCAGAATAAAATGGTCAAAAGCTTAAGAGCAAATGAAAAGCTAAGCAGAATAAAAAGATCTCAACAGCTCACCTAAAGCTTAGAAAGGAGGGAGCCAACTGAGGGGCAGACTAAATGTTGTTTATAGGGTGAAATATTTTGCTCTTTAAAAATAGAGCAGTTAATTCTTTGCAGGGAATGGCTGTGCCCATTGTGTAAATAAGGAACAAGCATTGCAAACTCACTTCAAGTTACAAAGTTGTAAACAACACTATTCTCCCTCTTCTGTTATGCAATGGCAAATACAGTGGTGCCTCGCAAGACGAAATTAATTCGTTCCGCAAGTTTTTTCTTCTTGCGAGTTTTTCGTCTTGCGAAGCACGGTTTCCCATAGGAATGCATTGAAAATCAATTAATGCGTTCCTAGGGAAACCGCTTGCCAGGCTGGCGGTGCGGAGAAGGGCTTTTCTCCCCACCGCAAGCCTTCAGCACAGGTACGGGAACAGAGGGGAAGGCGCGCAGCGCTTTCCCTCTGTTCCCGGGGCTTGCGTGGGAGGAGGGTTTTTCCTCCCCACCGCCAACATTCAGAACAGCATACTGAATGTTGGCGGTGGGAAGGAAAACCCTTCTCCCACCCCAAGTCTTCAGGACAGCCATCCGAAGGCTGGCGCGGGGAGAAGGTCTCTCCGCCACCCCCACGCCAGGCTTCGGTGCATCCTTCAGAGGCTGCTGCCATAGTCACGCGTCACTTCTCCAGCTGGGAGAGGGTCGCGGGGCTATGGCTTCTTTAGCCCCGCGCGCGCTCTCCCGGCTGGAGAGGTGACGGGCGCCTATGGCAGGAGCCTCCATAGGCGCCCGTCACCTCTCCAGCCGGGAGAGGGTCGCGGGGGGTTTCTTTAGCCCCGCGCGCGCTCTCCCGGCTGGAGAGGTGACGAGCGCCTATGGAGGTTCCTGCCATAGGCGCGCGTCACTTCTCCAGCCGGGAGAGGGTCGCGGGGGGCTGGTTTAGCCCCGCGCGCGCTCTCCCGGCTGGAGAGGTGACGGGCGCCTATGGAGGTTCCTGCCATAGGCGCGCGTCACATCTCCAGCCGGGAGAGGGTCGCGGGGGGGGCTGCTTTAGCCCCACGCGCGCGCTCTCCCGGTTGGAGAGGTGACGCTCGGCTATGGAGGCTCCTGCCATAGGCGCGCGTCACCTGGGAGAGATTTCCCTATGGGCTTTCGTCTTGCGAAGCAAGCCCATAGGGAAATTCGTTTTGCGAAGCGCCTCCAAAACGGAAAACCCTTTCGTCTAGCGGGTTTTCCGTCTTGCGAGGCGTTCGTCTTGCGGGGTACCACTGTATAGTTTCCACATTCCCAAATTAACAGGATGTTGAAGAAAAGAGACATATGACTCATTTCAGGTGGCTTTATGGCATCTCAGATTCTTTTTGGCCAAATCCTTCCTATATGAATGTCTTTCATAATACTTGAGGCCATTCTAAAAATACAGCTGGGTAAAACTGTAGGTAATTGCTGTTGCAGACAGTTTAGCTAAAACTTGCAGAACAGTTCTGTTTATTTCTCTTTAATGTGAGCTGTATAAAGACTCCCCTTTTCACACAAAGAAGAGCTTTGATTTTGTAAAATTGGTTTGATATTTTCAACATCTAGATAGATACTAAGTTCAGTTTACAGGCATAAGTATATTACTTTGCCCTTGAAGGCTTCTCTGTACCCAGAAGCTGGAGTACTAAGCAGCCAAGCAACTCTGAACAATGGTTTACCTGAATTTTCAGAATTCAGACATCATTCTTGGGTTTTAAGCTCTAATTAGTGCAAACTATGGTTTGGTTGTATGTCTGTGTTGCACCAGCATCTCACCACAGTTATGAAGGCTTATTTTTCAGGAACTATAGCTGTATGCCATCAAATACACTAATTGGGCTGTCAGTGTTTGGATAGAGTGGCTGCATTTTGTAGCTTGCATGGAACTGAACCTAAGATTTCATGGGCATATTTCTTAAAACCTCTCTATTCTAGCATAGAATATAATTGTGATGATAGTGTGGCCCCAAAATGCAATGTTTTAGACGTTATGCCGTTATGCCTGGGCTTTGAGGAGTGCTTTGACTCCTTAGGATGTTGGAGGCTGGAGATACAAGAACAAAGAGAATCTAATTCAGCACCATCCTCTTGTCGGGAGGACTCGCTTATCTTGTTAATTGCACAGTGAAAGCCTTCCATGGATCATGCAGCCTCTGCTTGTGACCAGCACCTGTTTGCTCCCAGGAGAAAAACTTGTGAAAGAGTTACTGGATTGCAAGTGAGCTGGGATTGGGCAAAAATCTTTGACAGAGCTTCTTGTGGCTCTTGTGATTGGAGGGGGCAGAGAGAGAGAGGGAGAGTGCAAATGCAGATAGCTTGCTCCATGGGGCAGGTTCACATGCTCATCATTGGGGGGGAGGGAATGTAAGGGATCCCATCCCCTTGCTCTCTACTTTTCAACTGAAAAGAACTTCTAATTGCTTTCAATGACTATCAGGTTTAGAGGATTCTCCCACGGCTTGTAGGTAAGTCTTTCAGTGTCATATGAGTTTGGGATTCGTGTCTCATCTTGGAAGTCAGACAAGGGAAATAGCTAAGCAATTTGACACTATGATTAGCACAACAGCTCACCTTCTGATGATTTAGTTTAGTGCAAAAGGCAGCATGTGTGGATTTTATTTTCTTGTTTTCTGTGGGAAGCTATGTGGCTACATTTGGGGTTGGGAGATGTATGGAAGAATCCTAATAAATTAAAAAGTTGGTTATTCCTATTGGGTAATCAGCAAGAATAAAAACCTCACTCCAAATAAGTATTGTATTTAGCTAATTAATCTCTTTAAGCCAGGGATGAATCTTGGGCACAGAAGGTTGAAATTATAATAATAATAAACTACTATTACTATTACCAACATTACAAAATTCCAGTAGTTTTCTATTCAGTCTTCACCAATCCTTTATCAAGCCCTGACCAAGCCTTCACCTATGTCTTGAAGGTGCAAGATCCCTCAGTTAGCAGAACCATATGCTGCAAAGTTTTGCTGAGATGTACTATTTCAAATTACAAGTAAGAATAGCATGTTTGAACACTCTTTCCTATAAAAAGCATTTTGCATATATAAAACATGCACACTCGGGACACAGTTGCTTTTTTTATTCTGTTGTAATGGAGCAATTGAGACAAGTTTTTCCCGTTGTCTGGGGATAGGCAATAGCTCAGTGGTAGAGCATCTGCTTTGCATCCAGAAGGTTCTTGGTTCAATCCTTGGCACCTCCAGATAGTAGGACTGGCAGAAATCCTTATCTGGAATCCTGGAGAGCTACTGCCAGATGATGCTTTTGCAGTGTCAGGGACAATCAGTGGGCTTGTTTGGGTGAAGACTGTAGCACCTTTAATGAAATAGACCCACTGCAGTGTTCACCGAGAAGCTTTGGCCGCAAAGAAGATGCCAGACTCACTAAAGAAGGTACTTGATGAAATTGTCCAGATTAGTAATTTTATCAAGATTTGGATTCTAGGATCTTCTCAAAATTGCGGGAAGAAATGGGAAGCCAACCTAAGCAGTTACTTTTACATACAGGAGTGCATTGGCTGTCGGGGGGTGAGATATTGAAGCAATTCTTTATGTGATGAAGTACGACTTTCTTTGACAGATTCAAATTTCCATGTGATCAGTTGAGCAACTTTGCATGGTTTTGTATGCTAGCCTAATTAGCAGACATTTTCACATACTTGGAACAATCTCAACAGAAACCTTCAAAGTCGTGATGTGAATATTTTTTATGTTGAAGATAAAATTGAGGGAGTGATTTTAAAAATTATAGTTATGGGCAAGCTGAGTAGAAGGTGGTAACATCCCAACACTAACATCCCAACACTAGAGACATTTCTGGAGGCTACTGACGAAGAATTGGTACAGAAAGTAAAACATTACATCACTGAGCACCTGCGTGATTTAGTGACTAGCTTCAGCCATTACGTGCACCAAATCTGGATTACTGCACGAAATCCTGAAAATTTGTGGATAAGGAATCCTTTTGAAGGGTGATGTACAACTAACAACAATTATCTGTGGAAGAGCAAGATGCACTTGTTGACATGACTTGTGATGGTTCATTGAAATCATTTTTCAAAGAATGTAGACTTGACCAATTTTGGGTGAAGGTTTTTGCTGATTATAAGGTGTTAGGTGGAAAAGCTTGCTTTCAGGCATCTAGTTCCCTTTTGTTCCACATATCTTCGTGAACAAACATTTTCATTGTTTTGTTTTATGAAGAACAAGCATAGAAATCGGCTTGATGTTGAACCAGATTTGAGAATAAAATTGGAAATACAGAACTGGATGTTGAAGGAATTGTTTGGGACAAAAAGAGGCATGATTTCTCCCATCACATTTAGGTTTAGTGTTTTTAACATTTTGTTGGGAGGCATCTCTCTCTCAACAACAGCAAGAAGAAGAAGAAGAACGGTTTAGAAGCTGCTAGAAATGTCAGAATTTGTTCGCATGTACTAAACATTAATAAAATCAAATTTGTCTCTCCCCAACTAAATATTTGCCATTTTTGTGTGGAAATATCACAAATTTATGGTCTTTTTAGCATACTTAAAATCTTTGCTTATTATGAGCTACCCACATATTCTTTAAAAAATTGCTTTGCACAGGCAGCTACCATAGAGTTATCAAAAGTTTCAAAAGTAAGGGGTCTCTGGCTTAGCTTTTGAAAAATAGAGGATCCTCAATAATTAGCTAATTGGAAACCACTGTATTATCTGTGAAGGAAGTCGCTGACCTTTTCCTCAGACTCAAAATTAGTAATTGTAATTTGTGATTTCAGAATCGCAAGTGATGGCCACTGTATTGCGAACCTCATGGATTGGCTTTGGAGTTAAATTGGAGATTGTGACTAGTGCAAAATGAGCTGTTTCTTCCTTTCTAATGTACTTAGTACATCAGGAAAGTGAGTGACTCAGATCTTCAAATCAATCAAAGCAGGAGTGGAAAATCCTTGCTGACTACCCCGCTAATCCCTATCCCAATCACTGCAGAACAGACTGCCCTCTTTAGAAATGTATGGCATCCGATCTTTACCATATGGCTTGCTTGCTTTGGTTTCTGTTTTCTTTCCAATATATTGGAAGTTGGTTCTAATCACACTTATAAGTGGAGTGCATCATGCCAACTGTACCTCAGTGCTTCACATAACAGGATTTTATAACAAACAAGTGAAAGCATTCCATTTTTTAGTTTGGTTCTGGTTCAGTTGCTGATTCTAGATGTTCCAGTTTGGTTCTGGTTCAGACCAGTAAAGAGTTAGTATCCAGTTTAACTAGTGTTCGAAATTTGCCAGGCGCATTTTGTGACTGGCATGGGTCCAATTGTGACAACATGGAGATCTCTGGATGCCTGGTTGGTGACTGACATCTCCATCTGGCTGACCCCTCCAGCTTTCTTAAGTAGGTAAGCAGAATAGCATATTTATTGCATTTATATCCCACCCTTATCTCCAAGGAGCACATGATTCATCCACTCCTCAGTTACCCTGTGAGGCAGGTTAAGAGGCTGTGACTGACCGAAGGTGACCCAGTGAGCTTCATGACTCTGGGTATTTGAACCCTGGTCTCCCAGGTCCTGGTCCAACAGTTTAACCACTACACCACACAGTCGTACCTTGGTTGTCGCACGCCTTGGTACTCGGACGTTTTGGCTTCTGAACTGAATGTTCCTGTTTGCGAACGTTCTTTGGAATGGAACCCGAATGTCCGATGGGGTTTCAAGCCACACTTTCCGAACGTTTTGGAAGTTGAATGGACTTCCAGAACAGATTCCGTCTGACTTCCGAGGTATGACTGTACTTATGGGGTAAATAAATATGGGGAAAGCAAAATGCCACTAAGAGAAAAGGATCTGAAATATTTTCCTTGAAGCTTGATTTTTTAAAAATTCTGGATTGTTTTATTTGATGTTTTAATGTGTACACTGCTTTGAGATTTTTTATTTAAAATATAAAGCTGTATACAGATGATGATTATATAAATTTCACTGCAAAAAAAATGGCACCTAGACATTCTGTTGTGGCAACTGTAACCATTTAAGTTGCCATTTGGTGATTAGCTTTATATACCTGAGTTTCTAACACATATAAAGTACAGTAGATCAGTTCAGGATCATGTCAGAAAACAAGTGTTCATATTATGATGCAGGTAAGTAAAATGTAGAACATATGATTGTGAGAAATATACTGATGGAAAATATATGTTTACATTTTAAAATAACCCACCCATTCTCCAACTCTCATATACTGTCCACCTTTATTCTGTCAACTTCCTTCTCTATAGTTTACACGAGCTACCTACTACCAATCAGTTGATGTTGTATAAACATCATTGTGAGAAATGTTGTATTTCATATTATTTCTGAACAAAAAAATTCCTTCCAGTAGCACCTTAAAGACCAACTAAGTTAGTTCTTGGTATGAGCTTTCGTGTGCAAGCACACTTCTTCAGATACACTGAAACAGAAGTTGCCAGATCCTTCTATATAGTGAGAAGGTGGGGAGGGGTATTACTCAGAAGGGTGGTGGGAATGGGTGATTGGCAGATATTATATTATTTCTGAAAAGAGATATTTGTAACTCAAAAAACTGGCTTATGTGATCACACCACACAGTCTGTTTAACTCAACTTCTCTATTTTTTTCATGCTCAACAGTGTGCCGATCTAATAAAAGTCCTTGGATCTGCCTGACTTGTTCAAGTGTCCACTGTGGAAGGTGGGTATATCTACATTTGACCCATCCTGAAAGCGTATTTAGGTAAAACATGTTTTAGAATGAGAAGACTTAGAGTTTTTCTCTTCAATTAAAATGACAGGTAATCTGGGCGGTATTAAAAAAAAAAAGTCTCTTATCTGAGAGTTTCTGGTGTTTTTATTGGACTGAAACCATAAAAAGGCTGTTAAAAATGTACAAAGGTGAATGTATGCTTATTCTGTTGGAAGACTTCCAAAACCTACTGGGTATCTGCACTTAAAATCTGCTAGGTAATTTAACAATCAACAGCCCAACCTAGTTGATACTGCTGCAGTTGTTCATACAGTATGCTTGTTTGAGATACGCTAGGCATTATCTTGGAAAAGGAGGCTCTTGAGAACTTGCTCTCTTTCCCCTCTTCCTTTCAGATATGTGAATGGGCATGCAAAGAAACATTATGAAGAGGCCCAAGTTTCATTAGCTAATCACAAGAAAACAGAAAAGCAAGAGAAGATTCAACACACAGTGTGCATGGATTGCAGTAGTTACAGTACATACTGGTAAGGTTTTTTTAAGGCATATCATCAGTTAGTAGTTGTAGTTTATATTTTATGCTTTATGCCTGTTGAGAGTGCTTCACATTATCTTGGCAATACCTTCAACAGTCCTACGAGATAGGCCAGAATTATCCCAATATAGCAGCTGGTAGGTGTACACTGAGATGGTGGTTTATCTCAGGACCTGTGGTGGTAAGAACTGAACTTGGGACTTCCTAGCTTACAACTGATTTTCTTAACCACTACGCTATACAAGTTGAATAGTTTCCTTGTTTTTTATTTCTATGTTCATCCCATCTTATCTTGAGGGTTTGGGGTAAATAATGAAAGCAGCAACCTTCACCTGTATGGAATAACCTTTTGCCCAGTTCATTTCAATTTTCTCACCCCTTTGCAGAAGAGATATACAGTGGTGCCTCGCAAGACGAAAAGAATTCGTTCCGCGAGTCTTTTCGTCTTGCGATGTTTTTCGTCTTGTGAAGCACGGTCCGTCGCAACTGCGCCTCTTCAAGCGGCTTTAAAAAAAAAGCACAAGACGTTTTCGTCTTGCGAAGCAAGCCCATAGGGAAATTCATCTAGCGAAGCAACGTAAAAACGGAAAACCCTTTCGTCTAGCGAGTTTTTCGTCTTGAGGGGCACCACTGTATAAAGCCAAAGGCCAACTGAAAGAAGGAATTTTTTTGCAAAACACTGTAGAGTTAATTTAAGAAATAATTCAAGGAGAAACACTACCTCAGTTCAAACCGGTGTTTGAATCAAGGTTTGCAATTTTGTCTTGAAGGACAAAACCCAGAAATCTGAGGCGAGGGAGCATCCTCATTGGAGGCGTCTTCTAGACTTGTAAATCAGCATTATGAATGTGTGAGGAGAGCCAGTGTCATGTTCCAATCTCAATCAGGTCTTTGTCAAGTTTGGTTTGAGGTCTATCTCTTACATGAGTGCATGTATGCTTGCATACATAGCTGTCCTGAATCTTCACATGTCCAAATTTTATGGCAGTGTGATTGCTATCCAAACTGCCCCCCTTTTTTGGTGAAAGCCTAATTTGCATAGGATTGGTGTGGTTCTTGGACTGCTTCCACTCTTTGGGTAATGTGTATATCTTCCTTACATGGTGGGGGGCAGATTTGTAGTTATGGGTCATGCTGATAGCAGTCAACCCTTTGTGGGTATGACAGTGTTGCCAACATGCTATATATAGCAGCATTCTTGGGCCTTTTCCTCTCATGTTGTCAGTGAGATGTTATAAGCCTGACTTGTGAGTTAAAAGCAGCTGTCCTCTTCCCATCCCACTCGCCTCCCTTGAGGCTACCTATGCCCCACTTAGTAAGCTAAACATACCCAGTTAACTCAGTCTGTCTTCATACATATGGCTTGCTTTGTAAACTTCAGGGAAGTATTATACTGGATTAAAATACCACATATCTGTTTAACTATAGCCATTAGAAGCCAACCAAAACAGAAAGGATACCATGCCTTGAAACCATGTTTGGCCTCAGAATTTGAGGAAAATATACAATGAAAGAAGTTCACAGCTGTACAGCAGCCATAGAGAATGTCTCTTGATGACACAGCAAAAATGCAACTTTAATGTTCCAGCTCTCTGAAAAGTACAGTTTAATCTCACTTATCCAGCTCATTATGCATTCCAGCCTAACTTTTGGTCCTAAACAAATTGGTGTGTGGAGGTGTTGAAACTAATCCTTATTGCCAGGGTGGTGGCGGCCAGCAAGATGAGCATTTCAGTAATGTTTCTTTGTTTTTAGAATTCCAGATAGGTCTTTAAAGGGGATTTTGAACCTTGTATTTAGTAGCTGATTTGTCGTACTTTCATCTGCTCTTGTTTGATTTGCAGTCATTTCTTGACTTTTTCAAGGGCTTCCAACACACAGTGCAATTGTGGTTGTTCCCCTTTCCAGCAGAAACAGTGTGCAGAGGTGGTGGGCCCTTCCTATATTTAACCACTCTTTCTGCTGTGAAGCTAAGGCTATGTACTTGGTAGTGTTATAATCACAGAGAAGCCAGCAGTGTAAGCAGAAACAAAAGCAGAATTGCAGTTAGCAGGTTAGTCATAGCTGCACTGTACCAAAACTCAATAAATAGCAGGAATATAGATCGTGAATGTAGTATTATTTCTAATCCCATTATCTCACTAAAATAGTTAATGCTTAGCTCCAATGTTGAGAAAATATTGTATTGAGATATGCAAAGTTTTGTACTTTAAATATGCAATCCATTAGAATTTGAGCTACAAAACAATTAACCTTTTTTAAAAGCAAAAGCAATAAAGTTTCTTGTGGTACCTTCAAGACTAGCAGATTTATTCTGACATAAGCTTCCATAGGCTAGAGTTACACCATCAGATTCTTATCCTGCCTTACAGAAATGTATACTCATGGTAGTGGTGGCCGGGGGTGGATGTGGAATTGGAAGCAAAGATAACTGATTTCCACCTCCACCTCCGTCTACTATATGTGTAACTGAGGGTAACACTGAATGCATCTGATGCAACGGTTTTAATCCATGAAAGTTTATGCAGTAAAAATTTGTTAGTCTTTAAGGTACCATATAGCTGCCTGGCTGTTTTTGCTGCAAGAGATTAACATGACCTCCACTCTGGCTTTTTATTATTATTTAAGGAATGGAAAACTGCAGAAGCAGAAGTAAATTTTTGTGGTCATATTAGATTGAATTTTGCAGATGACAAATGTTGTCGGTTGATGCTTAATTCCACAAAACATGTAATCATGATTCATGCAGGTAGTGAGATCTCATAAGGGGCATTATAGGGTAAGGATTGATATAAGCTAATACTGCAGGGAAGGAACAAGCAGAAAGTGATATCAGATACTGGAATGTTTCCTTGAATTTGTGTTGAGAACCTTTTCCATTTTAAAAATATACCTATTATATTTTAAAAAATCTGTTTCTGCACCCACAAATGCTGGATGCCTCCCTTTTTATAATGAAAAAGTCTCTTAAGTGACTGAAGTACTCTGTTGTAAAGAAATCGGTTGAAGTGGCAGCATACTGAGCAGCACATGCCATTGTGTTTAGTACTACCAACTCTGGGTGTCGCCTGTAGGGCAGGCCTGCTACATGGTGCTGAGAGTCAGTACTGATTGTTCACGACTGCACCTCTTGCTTAGGAATGTGACAGATGCAGAGGTTTTTTTGCACTCTTGAGCTGCTGAAGTGTAGGAGTAGTCCAGGGGTGGGAAACATTTTCTGGCCAGGAGGGCCAGTTCTTTATCTCCCCTAATCCTGGTGGGCCAAAGTTGACAGGTGAGTGATGCTTCCCTTTGAAGCCCTGATTGTGAGAGTGCAGCTTCAAACATTTTCTTCTTCAAAAAGGCTGCTGCTTGTCCACTGTGAGAACAGAATGCTGGAGTGGTGGGGACATTGGCCTATTCCAGAAGGCTTTTCTTATGTTCTTAAGTTATGTAAACCTGCAGCCAAGTGGCTCTATGAAGCAGTTTCCCCTCCTGTAAAGATCTCTCTAGTGATGCGTAAAGGTGGGGAGAGAGACAACTTCAGAAAGTAGTTTGGCAAGCCACTTTAGGACAGTCACTGCTGTCTGAGCAAATAGGAGCAGAAGAGCTGTCTTAAAGCCTTTGGAAAAGCCTCATTGAAGTAGCTCCTGCGGGCTGATAGGCAGGATTAAATCCTGCTGGTTTGGCTGCAGGATCTTGTTCCCTGCTGGAAACAGGATCAAACAGCGAGTGTTCGAAACTTCATTGTTCTAGGTGCATTTTGCAACAGGGCATTTAATTAGTGTGAGCAGTTTATGAGCTCTGGGCGCAGTACTGTGCCTAAAATTTCAGATTAAAATTGCAGAGTAGAAGGAAAGGAGGGCCTTTTTCTGCCTCCCCACTTCCAGCTACTTTCTGAAGACTGGAGAAGAGACCCTCTTAAGTATATTAGGGGGTGGGTGGGCAGGGGAAGGAATAGACCATTTGAAAAATGAACATAATATTTTAGTTGCAGTTCGTTCATTTTCAACTTCGTATTCTTGTTATTTAAAAAGTGTGCCTAGACATTCCATTGTTGCGCCCATAACATAGGCTTAAGGTGCTGTTTAGCTCCTAGCTTTCATATCTCAGTTTCTATCCTCTCTCTCATCCACTGACATTATCAGTGATGTCCTCTGATAGGCAGGGTGGTGTGGTTTGAGGAAAATGTCATTGAGGACCAAATTGGATCCACCCTTGGAGCAGTCACTTTTAGTTAAGAGGAAATACATACTTTGAACTTGTATTGATCTTCTTAATACAGTTGTACCTCTGGATGCGAACGGGATCCGTTCCGGAGCCCTGTTCGCACCCTGAAGCGAACGCAACTCGTGTCTGTGCATGCGCGGGTCTCGATTCACCGCTTCCGCGCATGCGTGTGACGTCATTTTGAGTGTCTGCACGTGTGAGCGGTGAAACCCGGAAGTAACGCACTCCGTTACTTCCAGGTCACCACAAAATGCAACCCGAAAATGCTCAACCTGAAGCTGCTTCAACCCGAGGTATGACTGTAACAAACTCTGGTAGTGAGTGTTGAAAGTATTGGCATGTTTGAGGGAGCTCCCCCCCCAAAGAAACCCCCAAATCTAAGGGGAAACCCCCACAACAATCCCTAAATAGCCTAGTCACATGGCAAACAGGGATGGGGAATGGAAGAGTGCCTTCTTGATCTCCATGCAGCATATTGTATCATGGAAGTGGGCACAGCTGGCTGATAGGAACCGTGAATAGGAAAACTGCTTCTGCTATGCGGGTGAGGCTACATCTCCCCCCTCCCCTGTAGGCCCCACTTACTTGCTTCCTTTTTCAATGCAGTCTGCTTAGATCATAAGGGCAAGACCTCTGTACCTCTTCATCTGAAAGGAGGTGGTGAATACAGTTTGCATTTTAGTTCTCTTAGCACCTAACTTTTTGCTGTTTAGTTCAAGAAACCCATATTTGCTCAACATAAGTCTCATGGTGGTATGGCTGTGCTAAAGTCTGTCCATTTGCTGATTAATGTGTTCTTACTGCAGTTATCGCTGTGATGACTTCGTAGTCAATGATACCAAGCTTGGCCTGGTACAGAAAGTCCGAGAGCACCTCCAAAATTTGGAAAAGTAAGCTATATACTTATATGTGTCTTTCTGAAAGTGGATGTTGCTCGTTTAGCATTGTGATGCCATTCCTTATTAGTAGTTTGTCCTTTGTATGTGAAAGGACAGCATGGGTGCATGCTGAAAATCTAGAGGCACGCTAATTGACATGGAACAAAATCCACTGGGAAATTCTCCTGTGTAGGCTTCACTGTAATAAATAGGAGCTGTGCAAGAGCACACTGTGGTTTTGTATAGTTGCTGTTTATTTCTGTGAGACTTGCATAGCAGAACTTCCTGGTGTACTGTATCCATACGTGGGTTGGCCCTCCCCTGTGCTGCATTAGTGATGCCAAACACCTGTCACCACAATGGGCTTAAACTGCAAAAGCCTGCTGCTGGCCTGGAGTCCATTGATGGAAGTCTGTTGGTTCCAGATGTAGCATACTTTCAGTTCTCTACTTTGGCAAGCTTAAGTTTCATGTTTAGAACAATGCTTGTATGAGCAGAGATGGACTCTTATGGGGATACTCTACCAAGTAGCCTTTGATCAAGAAAGTGGAGTTCGTTATTTTAGATCATAAATTTTAGTTCTAATTAGGGCATGCTCAAGGGTGTCTGCTGTAGCATAACCTAATCAGATTAATTTGGGTATTTTATAATTGCATGCTATTGAAAATAGAATAGATTTGAGTGTGTGCTCTGAAATTATTTTAAGATGACTATTTTGTATTATAACTTCTATAACCAATGATCAGTCTCACTGTTGTATGTAAAGGAATCATTGCAAATGTGACTATGCAGTTGTCAAGACATTGTGGCCAAGATTATCTTTGGTATGTTTTCTTTAGATTTCTTAATATGTCTTAACCAATTTATTCATTACTACAGTTCAGCTTTTGCGGCAGACCGACAGAGGAAAAGAAAACTTCTGGAAGACTCTTCCCTAAACAGCAAATTGTTAAAAATAAATGTAGGTACAACATAATTTTGGAGCAGATTTCATTAATCAGTGGAGCTCATTTAGTAAATGTCCTGGGCTGTTAGCATACCTTTCTAACATACTCTTGCCTGCTGGTTCTTGAGTGACACTCCAGTGTTTGGTGGTGCACACACAATTGTGTATTGAAATAGGCTCATTACCTCATCTAGTTTTAAATACTAACGCCTCCAAAGAGGTCACTATTCTGACTGCCCAAAATATTTTTAATTTGAAGCAAGTCTTATTCTTTAGGGTACCGGATCTTGAGCTACCATTCTGTTCTGGGCATGTGGAGACAAGGATGACAATCTTTTTTCTATCAAAGGTCATTGACTCACCAGGTGGCCAGTCAATTAACAGAGGCCCCAGTTGATTTTTTTCTTGTGAATTAACGACCTGTGGGGGTCTTTTTAAAAGTCTCCCTCCCTCCCAACTCCAAGATTTCTTAATGCTGCAGGCTAGAGTAGAACTGTGGCAGTCTTCATGTCTTTGCTGGTGCTCATACTTGCCCAAACAGGGCAGATGAAATCCTTCATGCACTGCCTCCTTCTTGCTAGTCACGGAGAAAAGAGGGAACAGCTTTCTTGTCCCAGCTGCTTGCAAAACCAGTAGAAACACCAAGTGCATGTGATCCTGCTGATAAGGGGAAGGGAATGCAAGAACCATTACAGTATCTTCTCACTGCTGTTGTCGCTGTCGTGGCTTCTTTGCTGGGCCTTGCACTTGCCTGTGCAATTGGGCACTGTGCCTCTGCCTGCTCAGGAAGGCTAGAGCAGGCTGTGGTGTCTGATAAGGCCTGGAGAGCCCTTTGGACTGGTTGCAACTTGGCTGCAAGTTTCCCAGACATGGCCTGGAGGAAAGCTGGGTTCATTCATTCTAAAATTCTGCCCTGCATAATTTCCTAAAGGAACCCAAGCTAGCTAAGAGATCAAATGACAAGACAAATAACAAATAAAATAATTCCATGCTTTTAGCATAAAGCTCCCCCATGTGACCTTGAACAGCATATCCTGCTCTCAACCTAGCCCACGTTACATGCAGAATCGAAAATATTAATAAAGAATAAATACTATTTTGCTTGCAAAGTGGACCTAATAAGAGAAGTATTATTATTAATTTATTATATTATGTATTATCTTATTTATTTATTATCTGGGTCACTGGTGGTCTCAGCCCAGCCAGAATTAGGTGTGAAAATTTGGGTGCTTTGTTCCTCTGGTGGGCACACAGCTGTTCCACTTGTGCAATTTGTGACAGTCCTTTCACAAGCTGTGTTAAAGCTTTGTGGGTTTGGCTCGAATCTATCCTTCTGTGTGTTCTGAATTCTGTGTGGCATACTCTCATTGGATGAGAGTATTTATATGTAATACTTTTAAAACTTGATGTAGGCATGTAGCCCTCTGTTTCAAAGAAAGCAGGTGGCTGGAAGATGATGTATAGCCTATTGTAAGATGACTTGTTTGCCTTGATGTCTCTGGTTCACAGGGAAGCACCACAGCCCTGTGTGCTACAGGCCTTCGGAATCTGGGTAACACATGTTTCATGAATGCGATTCTTCAGTCACTCAGGTACTCATTGCTTTATTTTTAAAAATCCCACTTCTGTAATTGGCTTCTAGGCTAAGTGTTATTGTGCACCCTGTGATGTATTGAGAGAGTAGGACATTTCACTGAGGCTAAAATATGTGCATCCGAAGGGTCTCTCTACACCCAGAAGAGCAAGTTTTGGAGCTCCATTTATGTCAGTTTGCATTCCCACCAGTGGCATATCTAAAACTGACAAAACCCTGTAATATATTTGCAAATAAAACTTCCTGTGATGTTTGAGAAGAGGATCCGTAAGACCGACCTCTTACTGTGCAGTTTAATTTCAAGTGTGTTAACATGCAGGTATTTGAGAGGCAATTGTAGAATGTTCAAGTTACATCTGTGTGTACGCTTTATAGCTGCCCTACAGCTATTCATTGCTGGGTTACAAAGAAAACAGTTAAATCCTTTGGTTTCTTTTCTGTCCCTCTTGGTACATATTTCTGGTTCACATCTCTTTCTTTCAACAGTAACATTCAGCAGTTCTGTTGCTACTTCAAAGAATTGCCGGCTGTGGAGCTTCGGAATGGGAAGACTGCAGGCCGGAGAACTTACCATACTCGAAGCCAAGGGGATAACAGCATGTAAGTCTAAACACATCTTGTATACCTATATACATATATATACAAACAGCACACATAGTGTTTATCTGTATCCTTCCATAAAACTATAGAGTTGGAAGGGACCCTGGATCATCTAGCTCAACCACCCAGCACACAAGAATATGTGCTGGTGATCAAAATGGGGATCAAAACCTGCAGCCTTGGCATTAACAGCAGCACGCCCTAACTACTAAGCTATTTCCACTTGTAGCACAGGAAGTGAGACGTTATACTATGTGGGTATCAGTAATACCCTGTGTATTGGCATAATAAGTACCATGCTCTAACCACTGAGCTATCCAGCCTGTAATGCTGGTGTGTGTGGTTGTTCCATATGGTTGTTCCATCTGCATCTTGCAAAGGATCCTAGAATTGTAGAATTGGAAGGGACCACAAGGGTCATCTAGTCTAATCCCCTGCTATGCAGGAAACAACTTTTTGCCCAATGTGGGACTTGAACCCACAACCCTGAGATTAAGAGTCTCATACGATGCTGACTGAGCTATCCAGCCACACGTGCTATCACCATCCGGGGATCCGCCACTGCTCCAAGTCCCAAGCCCTATGCAGGGAATAAATCAGCACACCTGGCTTTGGCCAGTGAGCTATGCTGACTAAAGGGAGCGCCTTCTATACCAGCGCATAAACTCATGCAGGCCCTATTCACGCTTAAAGGCAAACGTTTTAACTACGCATGCATCCCATGTCTTAAAGGCCCCAGCATTTCTTAAAAGGCTCACGTGAACTTCACCTATAGACCCAATATACTAATAAATACATGCAAACCCCACTCATGCTGAGAATCAGGCGTTACCAACCATACGTGCACCCAGTGCCTTAAGAGTCCCATGAGATGCTGCTTCAAAACATGGCAGACAAAATGTAAACCCTGAAATTCCAAATCTGAGATCTACAGGCAGCCACACAGATGGAGCATTTTGAGAATCGGGCACAAGTGCTTCCACAACTAGGGCAGACCTACTGCTGGCATTACAGAAAGCACTAGTCATAATATGGTGCTGTACTTACCCCCCCCCCAACCAAGATCCAGCAGTGTGGCCACATGCATGCAAAATGGCGCCTGCCGCGTGCGAGCAGCAAAGCTTGAGAGGGGCAACTCCAGCGATCGGGCCCGTTGCCTGGGCACTCCTCCGAAAATGTGACCAACTGCGGGCTAAAGCGCTGGCGTGTCCCTGTGCACTTCCAACGCTTCCAAGGGTTAAAGGACTGCAGTGCTCCGCCACACCTGGGAACTTCAGCTGACTCCAGTGCTTGGCTCAGATGAGCTGTGCCTTGCCTCCAGTGCTCCTCTGCACTTGGGGGTATCCTCTGACTCCAGTGCTTTTACCCAATTGTCCCATGACGCTCCTCTCGCTGTGTCTTCTTAGTCTTCTTCCGATGACGCTCTGGGGACAACTGCACTGCTGGTATCAGTTCCGATCCCCTTTTCTACTTTTGGACTGCTCAGATGCAGTCCTCTCCTCCTCCCCTGCCCCCCAAGCCGCTGCAGATAGGGCAAATTTGAATTTGGCGGAAACCCAGCAAGTACCGTGGTGACATGGAGATCTTCTAGATGGTGGACTTCTCAGAGAACGATTGGGTGGCTAGTTAAATATAGGAAAAAAACAAAACACACAACATGGAGCAAGGGGGAGCAACAGAGGTGCCAACTTGTGAGGGAGATGGTGGGCCAAGGTTGTGTGTGGGATCGATTCATGATGCTGGAGGAGGTAGGAATGTGGTGGCAGCACAGCATCAATGGCTGCTGACTCCTCCTCCTTCTGCCACCACTGTCTCGGAGCTGCTTCTCCTCTCCTTCCCCTCTGTGGCAGCAGGAGGAGAATGAGCTGGCCACTGAAGGTACGCCGTGCTTGGCCTTGATTTTTCAGAACATTGGGGGGCACCCCCCCAAAAATATTGGGGTGTCCAAAAGGATTGGGTCCCCAGGAGTTGGCACCCTTGGAGAGGAAGATGGTTCACTGTGTATTCTTGGCACTGGAAATTCAACCCAAACCAGCAAAAAGAGAACCCTTCTCATGCAGATTAATCTAGCTGTGGTGGAAAGATTTAAGGGCAAATTACAAGAAGAACGGTACGCTTCTTCTATCTGGGATGGTCGTCCTCTTCCACTGGGTGTGCAGTTTCGGGAGGGACGCACATGGAGTGGTGAGGGACACCTGCCTAGCCAACCAGAACAACCGAGTCAACCCTGGTAATCAATGGGGTGACAGATGTCTTAGCCAGATCACCCTCACATCCGATATAAATGGACCCTTGAGCACCATGAACTAGAGCAAACCTGTGTTTTCAAATATAGTGGAGTCTTTTTCAGTGAAACAGTGACTTGGAGGTGGCACACCAAGGTGATGAAAATCAGAACGTAGAGAGTGACCAGGGCTCTGAAGAAGTTTTACTTCATAAAGGGCAGGAAACCGTTTGATCCCACGCTGAAAGTATTTGGCAGTAAAGTGATCCCTCAAATGCTTTATGGAGTCAAAAACTGGGGTGAGGATGAGAGTGCTATTAAGGGGTTAGAAATGGTACAAAACCAATTTCTCAAGAGATTATTTTCCCTGCTCAAGGGAACAGCAGTTGCACTCTTATGTACAGAAGCTGGATGGACAACGTTAAGTGCAAGAGCGGACTGTACCAGATTTACTTACCTGAAAAAACTCATCCATGCCATGCGAGCGCTTGCCAGCCTTGTACTATGTGGAATTGGAGAACAGCCAATGGTGGAAATCTAACAACCAATGTAACTTGAATTCTTATTATTTCCATGAGCTAGAGGAGATTATATCCACAGACAAATGTCAATTAAGGGATTGGTGTCATGGGACAGAATCACTACGCAATCTGCAAGTGATCAAATCCTCTAAATGTTCTCCCTGGTTCCCCCTTCTAAAAACAGTCCCTTTTAGAGCCAGTCCCCTGCTGAATCTCCGGCCAGCCTCACTAAGAATTACTTTTATCGAGCTGCATTTTCAAGCTATGCCCTTCGCCCTCTTGGATGGACAATACCACAGGGTATACTGTACAAAGACAGACTCTATATGTGGGCAACTGCAGGTGGACAACATCTTGCACTATTTACTGTATTGCCCGCTATACACTGGTCCTAGGAGGCGATTTCTCACCCAACCACCTGTACAAGAAAGCTGTCTCTCCCTTCTACAGCTTCTTAGTGATGCAAACACTTCAGTGGCTCGCAAAGTTGCCCTTTTTGCTCTGGTGGCCAAAAAGAGCAGAAAGAAGACCCTGGACAATATAGCATTGAACTGTAAGGGTGACAGAGAGATCTAAACAGAGACTATTATTTGAGGTGAAGCATCCTTTTATTTGTGTATTTATTTTTGATTCAGATTTGTTATGGCCAATGGCTAGAACAATAAAGTTATTTGGATTGGATTACAAGAAGAAATTCAGGTAATCCACAGCTATCATGAATGGTTTTAGAGGAGTCTAATAATCTCTGTGGGGTTAGGAATGTCTTCCCACAGTGCCAGGAAATGTGAGCTGCTGCCCTCACCACTGAGGAGCAGAAAGTGGTATCTATAGATGTGGTCTCTCTCTCTCTTGCCACCTGATTGAAAATTCCCCGTTCTACCCAGTAACCTGAGGTGGTCAGGAAAGCCCTACATTCAGCTAAACATGATACAGCCTGGTTTGTTAGCTAACTTTCTCTCCAGAAGAGATTCGAGCCCTGAAAAGCCTCAGGCAAATCACATTCGTAGTCTCAATTTTCCATCTGTGAATCGAGAATAACACTACTTTGTTTGTAGGTCATGACTTAAAATTCGGCTGGCATGCATGTTTTTAGTATGGGAAAGTGAAAATTTATAAAAGTTTTATGAACCATATTCTTAGGAAGAATCTGTATAGAGTTTGGGAGAAATATAAAAATCTGCTGGAAAGGAAAACACTTTTATGGCCATCTCCTATCGAGTCTATTAAAATTAGGAGAATTAATATGGATAGACAGTGCACACTTTACAGGGGGGGAATGACCTAATCAATAGAAAATGTAAGGAGCCATGTTACAGATTGATTACAATACCATCAGGTATTTTTTAACCCATTTAAAACATTTTTATTAAAGATTTCTTGGTTTACAAAAGTATATGCAATGTCTCTTTTTTCAAGTTACCTTTTCTACAGATCAGTTTCATTTGTTGAGACATTAGTGTTACATTAGGAAGAAAAGGGGGAAGGTGGAGGGGGTCATGGTGAGTGGGGGTGGGGTTGAGTGGCAATGCTTCTATTAAAAACTTTTCAATTTTCTTCCACAGTTCATTGGTAGAAGAGTTTCGGAAGACTCTGTGTGCTTTGTGGCAAGGGAGTCAAACAGCGTTCAGCCCTGAATCATTGTTTTATGTTGTTTGGAAAATCATGCCAAACTTTAGGTAAGTCCTATAAGAAAAGGAGGAATGCTGTTAGCAACTCAGTGACTCTCCAGAACGATGGCATTTTGTTGTCCCTGAATGCAATGTTACCTTGCTCTTGAGAGCTTCTAGCTCTATAGGAATGATGCCCACCGTGTGCCAGTTAGGCTCTTATTCTTCCAGTATACAGAGGAAGCAGTGTTAGTGGTTTTTGAGTGTTTTTGTTGTATTTGAGGTCTAGCAGGGCTAAGTCATGCCAAGTTCTTAGTCTGTGCAACATGGCTTAAGTACCTGACAGAACCCAAACCTTTGCTTTTGGCAAGGACTGTGCTTAAAAATGTACAGCTCTAGCGGGTTCAAGCAAACATACTGGGCAAAACTTCCTTGATTCTCTCAATATTGAATTCGTTTCTGTCATTGTAGTTATAAATAAGTGCTGCCAAGAGAATAAATCTGTGTGCAATAGGCATTTTGCACCCAGGCTGTCAAAAAGAACAGTTCACACAAGTAAATCCAAGTGTCATTCCTCTCCAAGGTCTCCCTGTCCTGGCCCCTGAACCTCTTTCAAAGGAGCACTGAACCCTATTAGGATTAATTGTGCAGAAGGTAAGTTGCTCCATATTTTCAGGTAGTAAAGATGTTCTGTTGATGTATTAATGCCTCTAGCAGTGCTGAAAAGATGCTCTGAATGCACACCCCGAGCCTGTGAAGTGAGAAACCCAGGCCATTCCTTTCCCTCTTCCAGTAACTGTGTGTCTATCCCTGGCTGATGAGAATCAAGGAAGTTTAGCACCAGTAGTTTCAGGCAATGGGCAAAAGTCATAATCGTGCTTCCTACAATACTTTTGGCCAGTTATCCTCCTCAACAGTTGTTTGAAGTCAAAGTAAGAGCTCTGCTCCCTAAGTTGGCTCCAGCAGATTTTCAGCACTGTGGGTTTGTTTGCTTTTAACAGAAAGGGATGTTAATGACAATAAATATATTATGGCACTCGAATGCATTTCATCAGATGGAGGAAATGTTATCCTTGGTTGGCATTGCAGGTATATGTATACCTAAGGGAATCAGAGAGTGAAAAAAGTAGACAGTGAGATCAGAGGGAAAAGAATTTGAAAAAATACATGGACAATTATATAAAGTTTAAATGTGTGAAAAATAACCAATATTCATAAAGCATTTTGGCATTGCTAAGCTAATATAATATGGGGGGGACACCCTGCCGTAGTCTGTCTTTTTTGCATCTTGTTTCCCTCCGGTCTCTTGTTTGTTTCTTCTTTGCACTCATTGCCAACTGAGACTATTACTTCACGCATCTGAGGAGCTGGACTCTCACGTCTGTTACATCTTTAAGGCGCCATGAGACTTCATTTTTGCTGTGATAGACTAACATAGCTCCCCCTTTCTAAAAGAGTGTTGCTGTTGCTCCAGCCCTATGCTGATTCAAGCATGTGACTGCACTGAAGAGTCTTGTTTCTGAAGCAATCTCAGAGAAGGGCTCTGCTTGTATAGTGATGGATCTACAATTCTGTCTCTTCCTCCCGCCCCCAGCAGTATTCTTAACATGTGCAAGTCATCATTAGATGCTCTGTGCTTGAACCCGCCTTGAGTTAGGCTGAGAGAAAGGCTGTTTCTTTCTTGGAGACTTTACAAATATTTCCCTGTTGAGAAAATATGAACAATATGGACCAAACCTTTTCGGGTGGCTTTGTTTGGCATACTCATTTGAGAAAGTGTATGCTTGGAAGGCTTTTCGTGAGCAGTTTTAAGTTTGTTTCCCATTTTTCAAACTGTGGGTGGATCCAGCTCGGGCCCAGGTTTCACTGTCCTCTAGCCTCGCTTCCCAGTCTGAAAAAAAGAACTCGGAGGAAAACTATAAAATCCTTAGTGAGATTGTCTTGATTAGGAATGTTATCGATTCCAGATAATTTTGTGTACTTAATAGCACATATAATACCTTCTTTGCCAAGAAATATAATTGTATAAAATCCTGTAGTGGACTGTAAACACTGACATTGCTTAGAAGCTTTGGTTTTGTACAAATTTCAGGCGAATCTGGTGTGCCATTTGTTTGTTTAACCAATTTATAGACTGTCTAATATATATATTTAAAAGCTTCTAAGTAGTTTTACAAAGTAGAAGTTATAAAATCAAAAGACTACAGCAGAAAGTAAAACGAAATACATGCCGTCAATAAAAATCCAGTCAAAACCCTGAAATAAAATGCTGAGCAATGCAGTCTAAAAATGTAATTATATATTTGCTGTGATTAGAAAGCTAAACGGTAATTTTTTTGTTTTCTCTATTGGTTTCTTACTTGTATCCCTGGGTAAATTTAAAAATGGATTCATATTGTGCACCAGGAAATGACCCATCTAGACAATGAGAGGCTTCTCTACACATTTTTATCAACACATTTATTTTATTTTCCATTCCTTCTCCTACCTAGGTTTCAGTGTCTTTTTCTCCTTCCCCCAAGTCAGTCCTCATTTTGCTGTTCTGTTTTTTTGTTTTGTTTTGTTTTTTGGTACTTCTGCCAACCTTGGGGATCCTCCAAAATGTACTGATACGTCCCTGTTTTGTGTCTGGTGGTGCTGTTCTGACTCCATAAGTGCATTAATTTTCCCACTGAATGCTGGGAATGGGACACACAATAAGTAGCAAGCATTCTCTGGAATTGGGTGGATGCACTGGGTACTGTGCTGAAAGCATAACCCCAGTTTTGCTGCATGAGCCATGAAATGGCATCCAGTTGTAGTTAGAGCACACAAGAAGCAAGAGAGCAGTAAGGATATTACTATTATAGGCAGGTAGATGCCACAGCAAATGTCCACATACAGGGGATGTACACCATTCAGTTGATTATTTTTTGTTTTGTTTTCCTATATCTCAGTCGGGCAACCCACAGGCCCCATAGCACACCCACTGAACCGCTCTCCCTCTTTCTTCCTGTCAGTCCTTTTTCGGCTCATGCTGGTTATGGGTGCTACAGAGCTGGCTGCCATGTTTTCTTATATTAATGTGCATGGGCACAGGGGTGTAGGAAGGGGAGCAGGGGGCGGTCTGCCCCGGGTGCCATCTCTGAGGGAGGTGACAAAAAGGCACCCTGCATGGGCACACTTGTCAGCCTGGGCACTTTCATGAAGAAACATTGCTGCTGGTCCTGGAGAAGCAGACAGGAGATCCATGAATAGGTGGATTCCTAAAGTGGCAGCTGTTGCGATGAGGTGTTGGTGGTAGCCAGAACTCATTCCCCAACTTCCGTGTGTGCTTGGTTTACTTTTGAAATAAAATATGTTCCCTTGTGTTAGGGCTATAGTACAATATAAGTTCATATTGCAGAACATTTGCAATGCCTGCAGTGTGTTCATTTTAGAGTTGTTTTCACAGTGTTTTTAAAATACATAAATGTCCCATTCTCTGTCTTGAAAATAAACCATTTAGATAAAGTAAATTGCACTACAAGTACAAAACTCCCACCGCCTTCACAACCTTACCACATTGGCATATTTCAAAATGTGTTTCGCATTGCTGGATTTTCTTTCAGCTCCGAATAAGTTTTGCATTTGAGCTATTGTAGGGAAGCTTGTTGGCCTTTTGTTTGGTTGTAGAACTACAGGGCCATATATCTGTGTGTCACAGTGGCAAGAATGATCGCTCTGAGCCTTTTTTTATTATAAAGTGATACATCCAATGTAATTGAAATTTCCTGATTTGTAAGCCATGCCATGTAATGTGAATTATGTACCAATGTAAGTAAGCAGTCTGTATATTCATTGATGTCTTTGTGTTAAGGGGCTACCAGCAGCAAGATGCCCATGAATTCATGCGTTACCTTTTGGACCATCTGCACTTGGAACTCCAAGGAGGCTTCAATGGTGTTTCCCGCTCAGTCATCTTGCAAGAGAATTCGGGTCTTTCTGGTGGCAGTAGATGCTGCATGTAAGAAGAGAGGTTTTTAATCTGGTTTCCTCAAACCATAAGATCTGAAGTGTAGGGCAGAAAATGCAAATTATGTAGTTTCTAGACAACAAAGATTGGGAGTGGCCTTTGGCAGAAGTTTGTCAGAAAAATGCTCACACAGGTTGGGAGCCAGCATGTTAGCAGCTGGGTTTGGCTTTCAGCCTCTGATCATGCTGAAGGCTGACTCCTGGGAGCTGACAAGTTATCTTCAATGGATAATTATTTCCCACCACAGCTGATGCCTCCTGCCAACCTAGCAGTTCAAAAGCACGTCAACGTGCAAGTAGATAAATAGGTACCGCTCCAGTGGGAAGGTAAACGGCGTTTCCGTGCGCTGCTCTGGTTCGCCAGAAGCGGCTTAGTCATGCTGGCCACATGACCTGGAAGCTGTATGCCGGCTCCCTCAGCCAATAAAGCGAGATGAGCGCCGCAACCCCAGAGTCGGCCACGACTGGACCTAATGGTCAGGGGTCCATTTACCTTTTACAGCTGATGCACTTTATTGGTGGGGTAAGCAGAAATTCCTGGAGAGTAGCCCGGCATCCCAACTCCCCCCCCCCCCCATAACCATGTGGCATTTTTCTGCGTCATGTCCAGTTACCTCACATTGCCCTTTGTATGCCAGGAGGTGAGGTGACACATGGGGAGTATGTCCCTTGGAAACATGGACCTCTTGTACCAAGCAGATGAAGTGGGAGAGTGGCCAGTTAAATGGAAGCATCCTCATCTGCAGAAGTGGTGCTTCCATGCCTCAGCAATGTGTCTGCCTTTGAGGGATAGGTGAAGGGAAGTACAAAGGTTGAGCTTTAGGGTTCAGCCTTTTGAAAGTATAGGAGATGGGTGCAGTAGCCCTCTCCAGCCCTCTCCTGATCCTAGAGGTAGAACAGAGCCATCATCAATAACTAGTTGCCATTGGTAGCCTTATGTCCTTCCACAAATTTCTTTAATCATCCTTTAAATTCATCCAAGTTGGTAGCCATCACCACATCTTGCTGGAGTTAATTCCATAGTGTAACTATGCACTCTGTGTGTGGAAAAAGTACTTTTCTCCCAGCATTCAACTTCATCGGGTGTTCCTGGGTTCTGCTGTTATGAGAGAAGGAGAAAAATGTTTTTGTACAGTATACTCCTCCTCAACCACAACTGGTGCTTCTTCATTTATTTATCTGGGGATACTTTTTGCCACTTGGACAGAGCATAACATTTATGTTGTATTTGGGGCAATATTAGTAGCCCCATTTCTGAATGTAAGCACCTCTCCATATCTGTTCTAAGAAACTTAGATGACCTAAAGCAGTGTTTCCCAACCGGTGTTCCGCGGCACACTAGTGTGCCGCCGAACATTGCCTTGTGTTCCGTGGGAGGGAGACGGGCGAGTCGGGCGGCGAGAGGCGGGGCGGCGGCGGCGAGCACACGCGGGGCGGCGAGCGAGCGAGCGAGCTCCCACATCCCATCGCCGCTCGCTTCGGCCGGCCTACTGGAGGAAGGCGCGAAAACCCGGCGGGCTTTTGGGTGGGCGCCAAGCAAGAAAGGCGGGAAGGCTCTGGTCCCTCCCCTCCCGGCGGGGCTCCCGCACGCACCTTTCTGCGCCGCCGCGTCCCGCCTGAGCAGCAACAGGAGGAGGAGGAGGGAGGCCAGCGCCGGCCGGGTCCCCCGGGGGAGCGGGCGCTCCGGGCTGCTCACCATACCCCGCGTCTCGGGCGCAGCAGCCGGCAGTCCGAATGCATCCCGAGCCGCGCTGCTCTCGCCTTGCCTCCTTCTTCGCGCCTCCTCCCGGCTCGCGCGCCGTCCCTGCGCGGATCCGTCCAGCCTCCGGCCGCCGCCGCCGCCCCCTCCTCTTCCTCTCCTTCCCCCACCCACCAACCCGCACGGCGCGCTCCCACCGCCCCCGATGGGCGCAACCACTTCCGGGTCCGCTGCAGCCGCCCCTTCCCCGCCTCCGGCAGCCGAAAGTCCCCCAGCGGAGCCCGTCTGGCCGCTCCCCCCGCTCCCTGCCCACCTCCCGGTGTTGAGGCGCCCTCTTTCGTTGCTTCGCGGGGAGGGAAAAAACTTTAACTTTTGTGCGTCCCTCCCGGCGTGACGCTGCGCGCTGACGGGGCGGGGCTTTAATGGTGGTGTGCCGCGAGATTTTTTTCCGGTAAACAGGTGTGCCGTTGCCCAAAAACGTTTGGGAAACACTGACCTAAAGGATGTTTTCAGCATGGCTAGGGGCTCTTGGTGCTAGTTGAATGTGACCAGCTGTGCAGTGCTGACCCTTTTCTCCTTGTAATGTTATCTTCAGAAATGGCACGTCTACTGTTGTCACAGCCATCTTTGGAGGCATTCTGCAGAATGAAGTCAACTGCTTGATATGTGGGACTGAATCCAGAAAGTTTGATCCATTCCTAGGTAAATCAAGCATCTTGAAAAGTTTTATGAGCAGATGTTATGTTTTTGACATTAGAAACTAATTTTGAAATTGCCTGTGTCTTCTTTAGACCTTTCGCTAGATATTCCAAGTCACTTCCGAAATAAACGTAAGAACCAAGAAAATGGACCAATGTGTACATTACCAGGTAGGTGGTGGTGTTTTTTTAAACCCTTGCCATCTGCATATATCAATTGCCTTTTTTGCCTCTTTCATCAGTATTTTTATTTAGATTATTAGAGGGATGGGTCAAAAAGCAGAGGAAATGACTTTAATCATGTCAATTCAATTGTTCTAGATTGTCTTCGCAGTTTTACAGACCTGGAAGAACTTGATGAAACAGAGCTCTATATGTGCCACAAATGTAAAAAGAAGCAAAAGTCCACCAAGAAATTTTGGATTCAGAAACTACCAAAGGTGAGATCTAGGAGTTGAAATTTGTAAAAGATTATGGATCTCAGCCTTCTGCAAACTGGTGCCTCCCATATAATTTGGACTACAGCTCCCTATTTGCCTCAGCCAGCACAGCTGGGTTTAGAGATGAGCAGAAACGACTTACCTGATAATAAGCAACACTCAAGATAGAACAGACTCAGACAAGAGGAATTATTTAAAAATTAGGATTCAAGGGACTGGAGTTTTAAAGGAAGGGTCTTAGTGAGAGAGTGATTTTGATTGGCAGAAGGAGATATTCATATCATAAGCAACCCCCCCCCCCAAAAAAAACCAGCCACCACTCTTCCAGTGTTACTGCTGCTAAGAGAATGAACTAGCAGAGGGAAATGGAAAACAGTGGCGCAGGTCTGTCATATTACTTTATCATCCTTCCTATATGATTGAAGACATTCCTCCTAAAGTCATTCTTTGGTTGGAAGTTAGAGCTGTCAGTCACAAAATGAACTTCTCTTTCATGCCTGGCCTTTTCTATTATGGAGAGCTTGTAGAGAAAAGTTTAAACTTGTTGCCTGTTCCTTGGAAGAAGCGTCAAAGATTCTGATTTGGGTCAGAGAAGGGCCAAATCTTTTGAAAACAAACCACTTTGAAAGTGCACGCTCTGACCAAAGTGAATGCACACCCCAAACCTGAAGTGGGATGTTGCTTCAGTGTTCATTCTGCGGTAAAATAGCTTGTATCTCAGAGCTGCAGTACTTTTGTCATTTTTGCTACTACATATGGGCCTTTTGGGGGGAGGAGGGGAAATGTTTTATTTCTGGAATTTTATCTTTAAGCAAACTTGGAAGTTTCTGCTAGTATCATGTGGATATGAATGTGACAGCTACTTTGCTATGATACGCTCTTGACATGCAGAGGAGGTGGCAGTTCTGTTGTTTTTAAAGTACTCCTCCATTAAGGAATTTGTGGCATGTCCTTCGGCTTATGTGCCATTTTTAATTCCACAGGTGCTGTGCTTACATCTAAAACGCTTTCACTGGACAGCTTATCTGAGGAACAAAGTGGACACGTATGTTGAGTTTCCCCTGAGAGGCCTAGACATGAAATGTTACTTGCTAGAGGTACAGTGACTTGCCATGGGGAGCTGCTAGTCAGGGGCCCTGGAATGCTGCTGGGAAATTCTCAATTCCTCTTCTCTCTTGTCTCTCTTCCTTGTCCCCCTCCCAATTGCAGCCAGAAAACAGCGGTCCAGAAAGCTGTCTGTATGACCTTGCAGCTGTGGTGGTGCACCACGGTTCAGGGTGAGTATGATTGGACCCTGGAGGCTCTTTTGCCTTTCTGGGTTGATGATTGAAAGGCTTCTCTGCTGTAAAACCTGCATCACTCCACTGGGAACCAGGCATTAATTGAAAAAGAATGCATGGGAACGACTGGAAGTGGTGACTAGAGAGGGAGCCTTGCTATGTCAACCTCATCTATGCAGAATGACCTTGTTAGCTTTGCTTATCTTGTTAATTCCCCTTTTGTTTAATAAATCAATAAAGAGATGCAACGCTTTGCCTGAAAATATTGTCTGTGGTCCTGATAGAAATTTTATACTTCACAATCTTATTTGAGTTACTTAAATGAAATGGAAATACATTTAATTCCTACATGAGAGGTAGCTGGTCACATTTGATTTTTTGTTTAAAAGTGCAGTCATCCAGGTGAGAAGCAGCTTGTTGTCAGAGGAGCTGTTTTTTTTTCAAAAGGAGAGCTCTCGTATCTAGAAGACAAATGCCTCTTGATCTAGATTGGAGTCAACATAAATTAACACACAAAAAGATAATTCAGAATTAGAACTATTTAAATGTGGGATCTTGGTTCTTTCCCAAAACCCTGAATGGATTACAATCCAGCTGGCTTCACATTATATGGTCTGACTGTAACTGACCAGGCGACACTCTCAAAAATGATGTAGGCTGATTAGTGGCTGGTCTGTTAGACTTGGGCCTGAGATGTGGGTTCCACTGTTCCACTTGTTATGTGGCCCTGAGCAAGTCCCATGACCCCCAAAGGGCTCCTGCTTGTAGCAACAGAAAAAGAAAATGCAGTGCTGAATAGCTTCTGGCAAAAACAGGGCCTGAGGTTCTTCCTGAATAAGCCAACAGCATCAACTAAATAAGTCATATTTATTTTCTCTATGACATGGGGGAGGGGTAGCCACTCTTGCTTCATGCACCAGGCATTGTGGGGACCCTGGCTGGTTGATTATGGGTTAAACTGCTGGCAAATTTAAGGAGACGCCTTGGCTAAGTAAATGCTGGGAATAGAAGTAGAGAAGTATTCCAGTCAAAAAGTAAGGCAGTGAAGACCAAACTAATGGAGAGCACTCCCAATGGATGCTGCCCCATCCCTTGAGCAGGCCAGGACTGAAGGGGTGCAGACTTTTCCCAGTGGATGCTTCAGACTTGCATAAGCCCAGCCTTGAGAGTGAGCAGGAGGAGAGAACCTCTTCCACCAACAGGCTGCATTTATCTTTGCATGGCTATGTGCCTAAGGCTCCTGAGCATTAGAAGGCATTCTGGAAATGTTTCATATCAGTGTTTGCGTTGGATGTATCCAATGAAGGAAAAGGCAATTGAGGCATGGCAAGTATTTTAAGGTGAAGGAAATAGCTGAAACCAGGATCCTTCCCCATGACCTGTTAGCCTTATTTTTAAAATAGAAAGCAGTGAGTTAATTTCCCTCATGCTGTGTTTCTTGATGTTCTCAGGGTTGGCTCTGGACATTATACAGCCTATGCGACTCATGAAGGCCGATGGTTCCATTTCAATGACAGCACCGTGACGCTGACTGATGAGGAGACGGTGGTGAAAGCCAAGGCGTACATTCTCTTCTATGTAGACCGGCAGGCCAAATCAGCATCTGATAAACTTTAATACCTCTTCCTGCCCTGTGCATATCAAGTCCATCAGACAAAACATTTCCAATCCTCCACAGATACTTGATCCAAGACTCTTGATTTCATTGTGCACTTTTCATTTTTTTTCTTGTGGGTTCTGGTTTGTCAGTAGTAGAGTATTTGATTTGTTAACATGGACACAAGCTAACTGTTGTTAGTCATACCAGGAAAAAAACAACACCTCATTTGCTACTTCAACCCAATTTATATATATTGTTTCAAGAGCTACTTTAGTTGTTTGACTTTGTATATCATTGTATATCAATGTTGGAGTTTGCTTTCTGAAGGCACATTTACATCAAAGAAACTTGAATCCTTCTAATAAGCACATTTGTGTACCTAATTATGAAATAGTCTGGAGGCTTTCAGCTGTTTGGGAAGGCTTTTCTTCTTAAGATCAAGGACTTGTACCAAACACTTTATGTGTGGACAGTTGTTTGGCTGCCTGTAAAAAGAAAAGGAGTGTATGAATTGTGGCCTCATTCAACAGGCCATGTAATCGCTGCTACTCTTTGTCTATGGAGGCTGCTTTCTTTCAAAATTCTCTGTACTTTAGTAGCTGGCTTCATTGTTTATAATAGGAATTTGCTCCATTTTTTCATTTCTCCTTTAAAGCAAGAGGAAAGATTAGTGTTCTACAGCAATTAAGCTATAAAAAAAGCTGAGAAAATTCAGGATTTGCTAGTCTTTCCATTAAGATTAGAACTGTGTGTATAATCCATCTTGTATCTATCATGCATCCTTTTGTCTTGTGATGCCTTGAAGGTAGAATGGAATAGGTAAAATTGCCATCCCTGTATCATGGAAGCAGCAGTCTTGGGTGACTGCAAATGTAGAGACTATAGTCTTCACTAGTATTAATAATCCCTGTTGCAGCATTGCAATGCTGGGTTCCTTGTTGGCATTTCTTTGCTCTGCATCTTGTGGTTTGTTGCTGCAGATTTGGTTTACAGTTGTAAGGAGCCCAGCCCAGCAGGGATTTTGGCTCTCACCGACTAGCTCAAATGAACAGAAGGGTGCTCTCTTGCAACTCTGGCTATTTTGAGGAGAGGCTGGCCCCCTCAGATTGTGCCCATGTGGTTTACACATACTTGATTGCTTTTTCACACACCCAATAGGAAATTATAGCACCATTTTGTGGTGCTATGTTCACCCCAGGGCTTCAAAGTAGAGAAGAGAATCAGGTCGCTGGAGTTAGTGATGAACCTCAGTGATGCCCAAAGGGTCCATGGTAGGGTTATGATCAAGTTCCCTGGGCTTGTAACCCTGAATTGGCATCTGCTTAAGTGAGGAGGCAGAGCGAAAACATCAGGTCACACTATGTGCTATATTTCCTCAGCACCAGCTCCTGCTGGAATTAAGGAGGAAGCTTCAGAAAGTAATGTAAATGTGCCTTTCTTAAAAATTGGCTATGTTAAATAGCTGGGTCTGGTTCTCATTTCTCCCCTTTCTCTTCCACCTTTTGCCTCACTCTTCCCCTCCTCCTTTTTTGTCATGGTATCTTTCCCCTGTGTGAAGACCTTCTTTCTTTTTGGAATGTGGCAGTTGAAATGCAATGCACTTACTTGTTCCTGTTTTTGAAGCCGGCTGTGCAGTGGCTCAGGCACGTCAGTTTGGACAAAGAAGCCTTTTCCTAATTTAGCTCCACCCACCCCTGCAAACACAAATGTCTAATCAGTGAGTTGTGGCAACACAAGTTATTTCTCTTCCTGGTGGAGATTTCCTTATCTGCTGGATTATACTCAGTGAGTCGTGTCAAAGTGACAGATTTGAAGCAGTCAAAGTGTGTACTGCGCCTGGATTAGTATTTTATTTTTACCCTTGTTTGTATAACCTGAGTCTAAAGGGGAGGGTGGGGGGACTTTTTCAGTTCTGCCCCCTCAGCTGCCAGGTGTAGCACTGCCAGCCAGTGACAGTTATGGGCAGGAATGTGCAGCTGGTAATATAGGTAAGCACTAGAGATGCTCTCTGAAAAAAGCACTGGCTTAGTTCACGCTAGTTATCAACACTTCCCGATTAAAGGTTGTTCCCCTGTGTAGTTGTTGGGAACCATGCCCTGTCTTAACCCCCCTCCACCCCCACCCCCATTTCCTGCAAGATGAAGCCTGTCTGCTTCACAAATGGTCCACCACCACCACCCTAGGAAGTTCTGTTGATGGACCAGAGTGTTTCCATTCCACAGACAAAAGGATTAGGCAACTAAGACCCACCCACAAAGGTAAGAGGCAGTCAGACTTTCAGGCACTTGTGGTGACTGGTTGGAAATGGCAGTGTGGTGCTTTTCTCTCCCCCCCCCCCCCCCCGTTCTCTCTCTTTCACTCTCTCGCTCTCACTGGAGTGGTGGTCTGCATCTTGAATACCCTTTGGTGCCTGCGTGCCTCGGGGTTCTAGTGCCATAGCTGTGATTGTTTGCCATTAAAATATTGTGTGTCATCCTCGGTGAGGACTGTTGAGCATTTCGGAAGGGGATTGTTGGCCACAATTCAAATTCCTTCATAGAACATATTCCTCTGAAAGATTTGCCATTAAAGTCTTTTCTCTCTGTGCTCATTGTGTGAGAATCAGTTTTCCTGAGCTTCTGGAAGAAGAGCCCTTTAATGAACGAGATTTACATTTTTGATCAGGGCAAGTAAGAATTGACAGAAGTTCCTGGAAAAGCTCCAGGAAAGCTGGCAGGGAACTTTTTGTAAAAGCTGGTGGAACAGGTTTTTTTCAAGGCCAGAACTGGATCATACTTGTGTACCAGGATAGCCATATTTTGAAGAGCAAAAAAGAGGACACATTCCTTAGGTTATCCTCCTAAGGAAACATGCATACATTTAAGTGCTTAACATTTTATTATAGCACAATCACATATCAAAATATGTACAATTACTCAAAGAAAAATAATATCCTAGTAATGCTTTGATACTGTTGGAATTTAAACCACATTAAGTAAGCTTTCTTTATTTTTTAATCCTAAATATTATTTCTAATACTTTTAGGTTATTGGGAAATCTTCCAATGTTTGTGTTCATTATGCAGAACATGACATACTTCAGTTGTTTTTCGTAAATGTAAGCCAAAAAAGTTAGATTCCAATCAGTTTAAAGCACTGATAATTTTCCAGAAAACTCTTCACCACTGCTAAGTTAAGGAGGGAGACCGGAAGGACCAAGAGGCCACATGCCCAGGGCCCGATGCAGCCAGGGGGGCAGGGGAGAGGCCAGACGACAGGAGCTGTGCTCCAGCGGAAGATCCTTTCCAGCCTCAGAGCCTGGATTCTCCTCCCTCTTGTCCCCCAGGGATATGCCTGCCTCCCTCGCTCTGGAATCCCATGCTCCACACACACAACCGATGTTTCCTCTGCAACCTCTGCCCTACATCTGACCGGTGGAGGGTGGTGTGGAAGAGGAGGAGGAGGAGGAGGAAGTGGCTTTGGCGTTGCGGCTCTAACCTGCCAGCCAAGTCCCGGCAAAGCACACCAGCTGCAGCAGGAGCCCGGATTTGACAGCTCCTTTTTGCTGCCGCTTCTCCCCTGCTGTGTGCACAACTCCTCGCTCCAGTCAGCCAGCCGCCAAACCCAGACATTTTGCCAAATTTATAAATTCTGCCTGGAGAGAAATTTTGACCAGGAAAAAGAGGACATGTCCAGGAAAAACCAGACATATGGCATCTCTATGTACGCAGAGTATGTTTGGCTAAATATTTCTTGTAAGTTCCTCCCCTTTGCAGACTCGATACAAAGATTGCATTATTTCTTTTAGTCAGCTGTTGTGTGTTTGCATCCTTGATCATTTAGAACAGCTGTGTGGAGCCTTTCTGTAGAACAGCCCCTGTCCAGTCAATGACGGCCTCTCCTTCCCCCAGCAGGGGAGCTTGGAAGGGGCTCCAAGAGGAACGGCTTCCTTTCATTTCCTTTTTCTTGTACCTCCACTGAAGTTTCTGTTCCTTTTTAAGGGAATAAGTTTCACTTGGGGCTATGGGTTGTGCTTCATGAAGAATCCCGATGGGCATTTGCAGGGAAAGTGTGGTGCAGTGGTCAGTTTGTCAGACTAGCCCTTGAGTGACCAGGGTTCAAATCCCCACTCAGCAAAGAAGCTCCCTGGGTGACTGGGCTAGTCACCATCCCATGGCTTCACCTACATCACGATACAATAATCTTTATTGTCATTGTCCCATACAGCACAACGAAATTGAAAAAATCTACATCAGACATTCAAAAACCAACAAGCCAGCGATCCCAGCCTGGTTAACACCCTAAAAACACTGATACCCCATAATTAAATACAATATTCTCCCATAGAGACTACCGTACCTTACACTGCGTTGAAAACCAAAATCGCATTTGGATAGAAACAGGGTGCTTGTGAGGATAAAAAGAGGGCAGGACAGTTTCTTGAAGGAAATGTGAGATATAGATGCAATAATGAATCAAAAGAGGACACAAGGAGCGATACGACTGCCTCCCCTCCTCAAGATGCAAAGGAGCTGAATGGATTAATTTTTGCCCAGATCTTTTCTTCTCCCAGGCTGGGTCTGTCTGTCCTTGGAGATGTTTAAATATAACAAAGGCCAAGCTGGAGCCTTGGGTGCCAGAGCAGGTGCCTTAAAGCAGCAATGGGAAGGTGGGCTTCAGTTCTGTCGTTTGCATCCAGGCAGGCAGCAAGGTAGGATGACTGGGTGAACCTTTTAACTCATAACCAAGCTCAGAGCTCTCATCATTTCTTGGAAGTCTCTGGAAATTTCCTCTACTTCTCATCTCTGTTTAACCAAATACATGAACTATGTAGCTGAAGTGTCCCATTCTGCAACATGATGAGACCTTCACAACAAAAAATAACAGAACCTGGCCCCCCCAAGCTAGCAATAACCACTCCATCATTTGAGAGCTACTGACTTAAGTAATGACTGCACCCAGCTGTTGTCCAGCATACTAGGTGCTGCTCATCCAGGGCTTTGAAGCAGAGAGTCTTAAACTTGCATTGTAGAATCTCAGTGGATTTATACAGTGTGTAAATCCTGGCTGTCTCCCCCATGTGGGCTGCCTTTGGTGCACAGCCGTTCCTTGAAATCAGGAGCTGCCCTGGTATGATGTGAACCAGCTTCAGACCTTATACAGGGGAAGCAGTGGCTTTTATCCATCATGTGACATAAACAGAGGGGTGGGCTGGGAAGCGCTCTAAACAAGCAGAAACCACCACCTAAACATGAATAGTCTCGGAGGCAAATAAATCCTTTTAAGGCAAGATTTGACTAAACTAAGCCATTTTGCTCCTGCTCTAGCCATTCCATGGGGAGAAGAGACTGAGTCTGCAGCCAGCCTCCCCTTGATCCTTGCCCTTTTTTGAAACGCCTTTGCCAGCTGGCAGCCAAAAATAGCTTCCATTCCACACCATATTTGTGCAAGAGACCAGAAGTGACTTGGAAGCCGTTCAGGCCTCCTGTCTTGCTGCTGAAACATACAATACCTTCTCCCTACAGCCACTCAGTGGCAATGCATATCACACAGATGAATTGGGAATGCCTTCTGCACATCTTCTCCTTTTTGGATAAAAAGAGCAGGAAAAATTTAGCCCAGACTTGTGTCAAGTTGTTCAGGGTCTTTCAGGATCCCTCGTTATGGCCTCTGCTGCATTTTCATTCTCCTGCAGAACTGACCAAGAACAACTTTGTTCTGGGACCAGCCTTGCGCTACCTCTCCATCTGCTGGCATTCCAGCCAAATCAAAGTGTGCAACGTTGAGAACTGGATGAAGAGCACCTTGCAGCAGAACATCTGCAAGACCCATGAGCACATAGTCAATAACTTTTTACAACAAGTTTGCAACAGGTAAGTTCTTGGGCTGTGAAATGCTTCATAAAACGGGTGGCTTCGTGATAGATGGGTGTTGCATAGGCTGCAGTTGTACGATCTGATTCCTCTTAGATTTTCTGCGGTTTCGCATCAGAATCACAGTACTTTTGTTTACATGCATTTCTTGAGTACTCTTCAATCATTGTAACAGGCAGTACAACACAATATTTCTAGTAGGGTTCTTCCTATTCTTATCCCTTATTTCCTCCCCATGGGACCATTCCAACATCTTTTTAAGGTGAAAAAATCAAATCAAGCATAGCAGCCTTCTATGCTTTGGAATTTCCAGCATGTGCTTTACCTTGGCCAGCTATTCCAAGCAGTTTTCAAATGGATGTTATTGCCCTCCAGCTAAAGCAAACGAATTTTGGGCCCCTCCTTCATTTCACTGTAGGAAGATTAACTATTGATAGCCTAAGACAAGGTACAAATAATTCCACAGCTGCAGAAAGGTCACTCCATCTAGAGTGTGGGAAAAATACAAAAACCTGCTGGAAAGGAAAACACCTCTATGGCTTTCACCCATAGAAGCAATCTCCTTGAAAAAAGGAAATATGGACGGAGACTGGGCAACACAGAGTTTTTGAACTTTACAGACCAAGAGGCAAAGCTTAAGAAATATGAGAACATTACAGAAGCAGGAAGGGACTAGTTAAAATAGAATGAAATGTTCAAAATAAAAAAAAATGGTTTTATGAATCAAAGCTCACAATTTGAAAGGGAGCTTATAGAGAACACAGAAAAATTGATTTCTAGAATGTATAGTGGGAAACAAAATATGTGCTGGTAAAACCAGGAATGATACATAAGGCAAGGGATATAGGATATAATAGTGAACTGAGTGAATGGGATAAACTATGGAACTAAAATTTACTGCATGTTATACATTAAAAGAGAATTATATGGGGAAACCCAGCCAGATGGTGGGGTATTAATAATAATAATAATTTTAAAAGTATGAAAATGATATATAGGTGGTATCTAGCACCTAGTAAGTTGCCGAAGATGTATAAGTCAGAACTAGATACTGCTGGAAGTGTAAGGAAAATTGAGGTACCTTCTACCATATGTGGTGGACATGTAAAGTAGTGAAAGGCTTCTGAGAGATGATTTATAATGAAATTAATTTTTGGGTGAAAAGGTCTTTTATAAAAATACCAGAAGCTGTTATTTTAGGAATAATTGGTCAGGTATACCCAGTGATCTGAAAAATATTTTAATGTATGCAATAATGGAAGCCTGAATGGTGTATGCTAAAAAATGAAAGGAGGGCACAATACCAACAAAGGAAGAATGACAGATGAAATTAATGCTAGCCTAACTGATAGAACAGCAGGAACAAAAAGTCTTTAAAGAAGTTTAGGAAAAAATTGTGGAGTATTTGAAAAATTATTGTAAGCAACTTAAAATGTTAGCAGGATTAGAATAAATTTAGCAGTAAAATTATAAATGGAGGAAAAACTGGAAGAGAAAGAATAAGGAGTAATTAAAATATGCAACAGTAAAGGAGAAATTGGAATGAATCATGGAAGGGGAGGAAGGGAAGTTGACGTTTAATGTAGGGTTTGTTGATAGATAGATTCAATAGATACACATTCGCGCAGTAGTTATTGCATACATGAGTACGGTTTGGTATTTCCTAGGTATTTGTTCTAAGAAGGCTTCTGATTTCTTTTGAAATGTGAGCTTAATTTTTTTTGAGTTCGTTATATGCCATCTCCCCTTTTTTTGGACACATTTACAATTCCACCACATATAAATTAGCATATCCTCTATTTCTGAACACTTCCAACACAAGTTGGATCTTTTCTTGTACATTCTAGAGATTTTACTGGATGTCAGAAACCATCTGTAAGGTCATTTTCTGGATATTTTCTTTAATTGTGCAACATGCCAAAAAAATTATTGTCTTCCAGTTTTTCCCATAATTTTTCAATATTATGTCCAATATCCGAAACCCAGTGTATCGTTGCTGCCTTCACTAACTCATCTTTTGTTTCACATTCTAATAGGATTTGGTATACTCTTGGTAAGTTTCTTGGTTGCTTCCTAATAGTGTGCTTTCAAACTCTAACCCGCCTTCTACAAACCCTCTTTCTTTATCTCTCCTATATATCTTGCTTGAGTATACTGAAACCAGTGTGTGACTACTCCTGTTAGTAGCTCTCAATTTTTGAGTCTGGTAGTGTCATCCTTAAATTCCAGTAAGTCCTTATATGTCCCCCATTTTTCCTCCAGATTGATCTTTTATTGCTACAACCTCTATTGGGGATACCCAGGATGGGTTCTTTCTTTCTAACAGGTCTCTGTACCTACTCCATACATTGTGTTAGACTTCCCAATCAAATGGTTGAAGCAGCCTTTATGTACTTTATTGTTGTTGTTTAGTCGTTTAGTTGTGTCCAACTCTTTGTGACCCCATGGACCAGAGCACGCCAGGCACTCCTGTCTTCCACTGCCTCCCACAGTTTGGTCATACTCATGTTGGTAGCTTCGAGAACACTGTCCAAACATCTCGTCCTCTGTCCTCCCCTTCTCCTTGTGCCCTCCATCTTTCCCAGCATCAGGGTCTTTTCCAGGGAGTCTTCTCATGAGGTGGCCAAAGTATTGGAGTCTCAGCTTCACGATCTGTCCTTCCAGTGAGCACTCAGGGCTGATTTCCTTAAGAATGGAGAGGTTTGATCTTCTTGCACTCCATGGGACTCTCAGGAGTCTCCTCCAGCACCATAATTCAAAAGCATCAATTCTTCGGCGATCAGCCTTCTTTATGGTCCAGCTCTCACTTCCATATATCATTACTGGGAAAACCATAGCTTTAACTATACAGACCTTTGTTGGCAAGGTGATGTCTCTGCTTTTTAAGGTGCTGTCTAGGTTTGTCACTGCTTTTCTCCCAATAAGCTGGCGTCTTTTAATTTCGTGGCTGCTGTCACCATCTGCAGTGATCATGGAACCCAATAAAGTAAAATCTCTCACTGCCTCCATTTCTTCCCCTTCTATTTGCCAGGAGGTGATGGGACCAGTGGCCATGATCTTCGTTTTTTTGATGTTGAGCTTCAGACCATATTTTGCGCTCTCCTCTTTCACCCTCAATAAAAGGTTCTTTAATTCCTCCTCACTTTCTGCCATTAAGGTTGTGTCATCTGCATATCTGAGGTTGTTGATATTTCTTCCGGCAATCTTAATTCTGGCTTGGGATTCATCCAGTCCAGACTTTCGCATGATGAATTCTGCATATAAGTTAAATAAGCAGGGGGACAATATACAGCCTTGCCGTACTCCTTTCCCAATTTTGAACCAATCAGTTATTCCATATCCAGTTCTAACTGTAGCTTCTTGTCCCATATAGAGATTTCTCAGGAGACAGATGAGGTGATCAGGCACTTCCATTTCTTTAAGAACGTGCCATTGTTTTCTGTGGTCGACACAGTCAAATGCTTTTGCATAGTCAATGAAGCAGAAGTAGATGTTTTTCTGGAACTCTCTAGCTTTCTCCATAATCCAGCGCATGTTTGCAATTTGGTCTCTGGTTGCTCTGCCCCTTCAAAATCCAGCTTGCACTTCTGGGAGTTCTCGGTCTACATACTGCTTGAGCCTTCCTTGTAGAATTTTAAGCATAACCTTGCTAGCATGTGAAATGAGTGAAATTGTGCGGTAGTTGGAGCATTCTTTGGCACTGCCTTTCTTTGGGATTGGGATGTAGACTGATCTTCTCCAATCCTCTGGCTACTGCTGAGTTTTCCAAACTTGCTGGCATATTGAGTGTAGCACCTTAACAGCATCATCTTTTAAAATTTTAAATAGTTCAGCTGGAATATCATCACTTCCACTGGCCTTTATTTTACTTTAAACTTAAAGGTACCCCTGCCCGTACGGGCCAGTTGTGTCCGACTCTAGGGTTGTGCGTTCATCTCACTTAAGAGGCCGGGAGCCAGCGCTGTCCGAAAACACTTCCGGGTCACGTGGCCAGCGTGGTGAAACTGCTCTGGCGAGCCAGCACCAGCGCAGCACACAAAAACGCCGTTTACCTTCCCGCTATAAAGCGGTACCTATTTATCTACTTGCACTTAGGGGTGCTTTCGAACTGCTAGGTGGGCAGGAGCTGGGACTGAGAGACGGGAGCTCACCCCGCCACGGGGATTCGAACCGCCGACCATATGATCGGCAAGTCCTAGGCACTGTGGTTTTACCCACAGCGCCACCCGCGTCCCTTACTTTACTTTAGTCTTGTACAAATAACTATGCCAACCAAACCTCAAGTCATATCCTTCTAAATCCAGAGTCCTCACATATTTAAATTCCACCCACTCCTTCATTCATACCAGGCATGCTGCCTCATAATATTTTTAAATCTGGGAGGGGAAAACCCCCTCTACTCTTCTCATCTAGCAAAATTTTGTGCTTGATCCAGTTATAGAACACAGCTCATGAAGCTAGAGACCGTAGCGCACACAGTTTCTGATGTGTATAGCCTGGCTCTAAATGTTGCTCTCTGTTCAGTAAAATTTCAATAGCCTGAGCTTGTGGGGTAGAGTGTTCTGCACAGCCAATCTGAGGTCTAGCAAGCAATTCTCCCAACTCCTGGAGCAGCTGAAAGACTAGCAAATATTAGGGCATAAGATGCCCTTACATGAACAGAGTCCATTCACACAGATTGGTATTGAACAGCAGAAAAGCTTCAGTAGCCAATCTGTGTATGCACCCTCCTCTTAGGTTGCTGAATGGTGAAGTCTTCCTAAGACTGCAAGGCAGAGAAGTAGCCTCCATGCACTTGTGATGGCTATATTCTGCCTCTAGCTACCAGTTATTAGGAAACACCAGGAGGGCTTCTGCTCTCTTGCTGGGCAGAATGCAAGCAGGGAATGCTGTAAGATGATAGGTCTGTGGTCTGATCCAGCAGGTTCACCTTTGCATGACTTTCCCTCACTTAAGTTGGAAGAACCTTCCCAGTATGTTTAACTAGCTTATATTTGATATGTTCTAAATATTTTGAGGTTAGCTAGATTATAATATTGGGAGATGCTGCAGAGGGGGATATTCGCTATTGGTCTGATGCTGCAAATGCAACAGTTTTGTGGAACCTAATGGATTAAAATTTATTCTGGCATAAGCTTTCTGGAGCAGGGAAAGGGAATTCATGGCCCTCTAGCTGTTAGTATAAATAAAAAATTATCATCATCATTACCAAACTGAAGCTCCCAAATTAGTCACCCTGGAATTAGAAAGTCCACTTGATTAGATGCTTGAAGCATTATCCTAAGTTACATCCATAGCTATACATACATGGTTTGGAGAGGGTTTTGTAATAATAATAATAATAATAATAATAATTAATAATAATATATTATTTATACCCCGCCCATCTGGCTGAGTTTCCCCAGGCACTCTGGGCGGCTTCCAATCAAGTGTTAAAAACAATACAGCATTAAATATTAAAAACTTCCCTAAACAGGGAAGTTGTACGTTAGAGGGAAATTAACAGCCATTGTTAATGCAATTTATTACTGTATTCTGTGGGCTGTTTGCTCCTAGAGAACATGGTCAGTATAAAGTCTCATTTGAAATAGTGCTATGTTTTCTGCTTCATATAGATATGGGCCAGAGTTTGAATTGGCTTCAGTGGAGTGAGGGGTAGAGGACTTTAGCACTGTGTGGCTTACGTTTTACTTTGCTAACCTATAGCATTCATTCTTTCAGATGCCCCAACTTGCTGTCTTTGATGCTGTCTGGATGTGGCCATGTCACAGACGACTGTATCACGCTGCTTCTGATGAGCTGCTCCTGTCTGAACACTCTCCAACTTGAAAACTGTGTCCAGATAACTGACCGGACTTTGGAAGCTGTAATCCTCTACGCTACATCTTTAGAAATTTTACATGTGGACTTCTGCAGGAATATAACTGAGGCTGGTTTGCAGCAAGTCCGTAAAAATCGTCCATTACTCTCTCTAAAAGCAGAGAGAAGTGCAGACATGATCCCAGACAAAAAGCCAGGCAGCAACTCGCCTGCAGAAAGAGCGTTCAAGAAGCTGCTGTGGCACTAAGCCAAGAGAGAAGCTGCCGGGCTCTGGGCTCTTTCTGTTGTGAGATGGTGACCATGCGCATACAGTCACCTGGCTGTTCTCATGCACAAACTCACTAAATGGTGAGAATGGCAAAGCCCTGGAGTTAGGTACTCAGAACTAGCAACCTCACAGCTGACTGAAAAGTTTGCAGAGCCAGAGGAATTTGTGAAGTGGGGTGTGGGGGGTGTGGAACAGTTCCTGATGGTTTGGGAACATTAAGTGTTCAATTGGCTTTTATGCTTTTTTAGGTTACTTAGTAAGATCCAGAAAGAACCCGCTCTTGATGTTGTGAGAATGCATTTTTCCTCCATTTGGGCAGGGAACAACTGGGTCCCTCCAGCTGTTTGACACCAAGCTCTTCCCTGACCATTACTATACTGCCTTGGGCTGGTGTGAGTTGAAGGGTCACAGCTGCTTTATTTACTGGAATCTCAAAAATACCTCAAAAACTGACAAAGGAAATTGTTACCTTACAATGGCTTAAACTCTACCGTCTCTCTTAGTGCAAATGATGTAAATCTATTAACTGCAATTCTTCACTACTCTTTACTTTTATACTACCTTCCTTTGAAAGCCCTCTCAGATTAGCACTCCTCTGGGACTGTAAGAAAAAGTAGCATTGCATCCACAGCTGCACAATTAAGACTAATTGTTGAGCCATAAGACAAAAGTGAGTGAACAAAGCACACGTCCTGTTTTGATGTTCCAGCTCTCATTGGAAGTCCTGTAGTTTCATGTGCCAGATTACAGAAGCCTCCATCCCGGTTTCAGCTGTCAACCTCATTTAAGGAAATTAATATACTGTGGAAGACAAACTGGAGACCCAAATGGCAAGCCCCGGTTCTGGGTCAGCACCATGTCAAATATTGACAAAACCACAATTCAGTTCTTGAATTTGCTTTATTTTCTCTGCATAAGGAACCCTGGACAGGCATTTCAAATTAAAACAAAAATAAATATATGAATATTCATGTAAAACTGTCCTTTCTAATGAACAATTATACACAATGTACAACTCTTCATGTTCACTGGGAGGGTTTACAAAATGTACCATTCCCAACAAAAATGCACCAGAAAGGCTCCATGCAAACTTATCAAAAGTGAACAAAAATATGGGGGGAGGGGGAGAAAACCCTTACTGATCTCACTTTTTGCATTTTTTTTTTTGTTTACAGTCACAAAAAAATAAACACATCTAAGTTTTGTTACATTTAGAGTAACTAAAAAGGTGGCAGCTGTTTATGTTCCTAAAACATCTATTGTTACCATAAAATGGTGTCAACATTGAAATCTGACATGGGCGAAAAAGGCAGATGATTTTTGTCCACAGAGTTAATAATCTGTGTCTGAGCCCTCAGCGTTGTCCACGTTTCGGGACAGCATGTAATTGTCCATATCTATAGACCTGCAATTGTTGATTGCATAGCGCAAACGCTCGGCCATGATTAGCTGACTGGAATAGGGTGGGAGCCTCAGTTGAAAGAAACAAGTCTGTGAGGTAGGCAAGCTGTCGTAAGGCTGTGGAGAGGAAGAGAAAGGAAGAAGATGGTTAAGCAGAAAAGGAAGCAGCCTAGGCTGTTTGTTTTTTTAAGAACCCTCTTAAGAGTCAGAAAGGCCGAGGCAGGCAGGCTCCTCTTGGCTCCAAGGTCCCTCTTGCCCAATATTAACAAGTGGCAAGGTGAGAGGAAATAGCAAGTAACACTGTATTTCCAGTTTTGTGCAATGAAGACTTCCAAACATACTTGGATCCTCCACTGCTGACAGAAACTTTGGGGACCCAATATTTTTTATTCTTCCTGGTGTTAATGGTATTGTTGTTGTTGATATTGATATTAATATTAATATTCAAGGGGGGAAATACCTTCCCTTGAACAACCCCAAAGCTCGGGATTCTTCTGCTCAAGATTCTCCGAATCCAGTGTTCACTTCTAAAAACCACCCTTCTCAGAGTTTGCATTGGCAATGCAGGGACAGCTCAGGGAGGTATCTGCCTCCCATCCTTTCCTCCCAACTCCCTCACTTTGCAATACGTACTGGAGGAAGGCAGAGGAGTGTGTGGGGACCAAGATACTATGAGCCAGCCTGAAACTTATAGGGGGTGGGGGGTGGGAGATGTTGAGTGTGGGATTTCCAAACTGGCAATATGATTTGCACTACCTCTCCCCCATTTCAAAAAAATACACCCTAAGAGAGATGCCTACAGCCCAGCTTCTAAAGATCACTTTCTATTCTATGGAGAGATCAAGATCCATTCTATACAGGCTAGAAAAGAAGATTTAAAAACAACTAGCTGTCATTGTGATAGGATGACAGGAAAGACACCTCCCCCATTCTGTAGATCCCCATCAGAGGCCTTTCACCACACCACACATCTCTCACCTCCCCAGTGGTTCCACAAACAACACAGGAGGAAAAAATCCCAATGGAACCAATAGGGGCTCTGCCACTTAAAAAAGAGAGCTCCTAAGTCCATCCAACCTTCCTTGTGGGCTGGTGTTTGCTGCCCCATTCCTCTGTTGGGCAACTTCATTAGTCCTTTGAATAGCTAAGTTTGGCACATTGCCCCATCTAGTTGTGCTTCACCACAACCGGTTTTCCCCAAGGGAGCCTTGTTTCAAGCGAGAATTGAATGCCTTCATCTGCAGCATGAAGGAGGGAACCTGTGAGGGCCTCCCAAATGTTGCTGGGCTCCAAGTCCCAGCAGCCGCAGTCAGTATGGCCAGTAGCTAGGGGTGATGGAGACAGACAACATCCGAAGGACCGCAGGTTCCCTGACCCTGATCTAGAGGAAGTTCTTCACTCCCCTGCACAGGCTTTGTCAGTTCAAGATTAGCATTTACATGAACATTCTAAGTCAGTGGGGCCAGATCTATTAGGCTACCTTCAGTTTCAATATTACTTGTTCAGAAGTTTCAGTGTCCAGTGATTACCAGCTTTCTGTTGCCAGACTGAGGCAGGACAACAATAAAGAGGAGGAAAAGTGGGACCTTACCCGATCGACCTTCATTATTTGGAAACGCTGAGAGATATCCGCTGTGTTAGCTGGCAGGCGAGATCTTCCTGACACAAACCTCATGAAAAGGACACGCTCCTCATTCGAAAACTCTTCCAGGGTGTGCCAGAACCACTGAACCAGCTGGTGCTGCTCATCAACCTCCCTGTACCGTACAACCTTCTTCAGAACTTCCACAGAAATTTCTGGCATTCCGCAGACCATCTGCTCCAACTGCTTAGCAGTCAGAAGAGAAAGCAAGGGGACCGGGACGATCCACGACATCCCTTCTCGCACTGCGGCCACCTGCAGCCCAGAGAGATGGATTTCAGTAGCGGCACACAGATCTATACCTTGCAGCTACACAATCCGAAGTACAGTCAGTGAAAACACATTTTGGGACGCGTAGCTGGTAGCTAATGTAACTAAAATAAATCTTCAAAAAGGGAATGCTAGGCCAGAAATGGTGTGACCTTGTGTGCAACTACTGCAGTGTTGTTAAAAAGCTCGCCCCCTTTTTTTGCTGTTCTAGCTTTTGAGGGGGGGGGTTGTATCTATTTTAGATCTTTTTGTGATTTGTGTGCAAGTTGTTCAGTTTGGTTGTCTATTTTTTAATATTTCTTTTTGACTTATGTTGCAGCTATGTATTTCAAGCTGTAAGCTGCCTTGAGCAGGGTTTGAACAGTGTAAAGGTGGCATATAAGTAGAATTATGTATGTACGTACATACTACTTGAGAAAAACAGCAACACTAGATTTTACTACAAAGGAGTTTCAGAAATAGACTGGAAAGAGAAGCTGCTGAATTGCAACTCATTACCAAACTCAAAACCATGGAGAGACCTGGTCTGAACAAAGACATTGGATTCTTATCTCATTATACATGACTAAGCCATTTTTCACCTTCTCACCCCTTGCCTTTTCCTGTAAGACCTATTGCAGTCGTTAAGAGTCGTCAACAGGCTCATCTCAGCTATCTGCCAATCACCCATTCCCACCACCCTTCTGAGTAATACCCCTCCCCACCTTCTCACTATATAGAAGGATCTGGCAACTTCTGTTTCAGTGTATCTGAAGAAGTGTGCATGCACACGAAAGCTCATACCAAGAACTAACTTAGTTGGTCTTTAAGGTGCTACTGGAAGGAATTTTTTTATTTTGACTATGGCAGACCAACACGGCTACCTATCTGTAACTAGATTCACTGTCAATGATCAAGTGATATTCTGAAAAAGGATATGCATTGAGTTCCGCATGTGTTTGGTAAGAAACAGGTTTTATGGAGTACTTCCCTAAGAGAGAACTATATTATTGCAATCATAGACTAAAAACACTTTTGGTTGGCTCAAGTAACGTTAATGAGGTAGCATAGTGTGTTGTTGTTGTTAATTTAATATAGTATACTTTTCAGCTTCAAAGAGCTCACTGACAGGAAGAACTAGTCTTGATGTGGAACTTGAGAGCTTGCATACGCCAGCAGCACAGATTGGACTAACCGTGAGGTATCTTGCTAAATCTCTTCCTCCACTCTACTGTATCATTTAAAAATATTTTTCAAAACTATATTCCGGATGCATCCAGATGAGAACCTATTTGACTATAAACTTTCAGAGGGCAAACCTATGAAGCCACTGGACCCCTGAATGCAGCAAAGTGACAACACAAAAGTCTTCATAATAGGAAGCAGTCACAAAACTAGGGAAAATTTTAAATTATAAACAGCTATTGAAATAAATGAAAACCTTATAAATACATCTGAGATTCTCACCTGACGGTCAATTTCATGGAGTCTGTACTCGATGGCCCTTTCCACGTACTCCTTTCGGTTTGAAAAAGTAAGTGGGATACTGTTCCCACCAGGGATTATGGGAACCATTTTTCCATCAGCACTCTGGCCAACAAATGAATCTAAAGGAATCATCTAATTGGAAAGAAGAACACTTTTAACACTGGAGTTGTGGCCAACCTTCCAAAATGTCCATATTTATCATTTCACTACTATGCATGGACTGATTTCCACCTTAGCCTAGATTTCAACTATGCATTCTTTTTACTTCTCATTCTACAAGTGCCCCCAAACTAAGTATATGACTTTCAACTCCAGGGCCATGATCTTGCATGGCAGCACCTAGCATGCTGACTTCAGGAGGTGGAAACAGTTGGACAGAGGCTTACTGCTTATCTTACCTCATGGAAATTCTCTTCCGTAATCCCACTGTCTTCAATGTGAAGAATGCTGTTGAGGGTTTGCACATAGAGAAGATCCACCTCCTCCAAGTCCTCCAGAGTGAGTGGGATACAGCACAATTGCTTCCAGACCATGGGAGCCAAATGAAGATCTAAAGGCTTCTTGGTACGAATGGCCACACCCATCAGAATGCCCAGGAACTTGAACTGCATCAGATGTTCATCTGAGCAGGCAGAAGGGTTGAAGAGGAACCTTGAAAAGATACAAGGCACAGGAGTGATGTCAATACACAGGCTTCACTAGAATGGTTACCCAAAGAGTCAGGATCTGAGCGTGTATCACAGGACTCAAGGGACTCTGCATCACTTAAGTGCAGTTTTGTGCCCAGAGATAAATACAGCATCTGCTTGCCCACCAGCTCAGATCCTTGAGGCTGTCATGGGCCAATCTGGTGGGGAATCTTATATGTTGCAGTAAAAACTCCAAACACAAACTTGTTCAAATTATTTTTGAAGCTATTTGTGGAATATGCCCTGAAATCTGGCACAAAATAATATGAATAACCATTTTTAACATGCTGAAGTTGACGTAAGTTTATTTTATTTTCAATATTTTTATGCCATTCCATAAACACAAGATCGGTGTCCTTTGATTCTGCCATGTTGAGCTTATCATGTGACTGCCTCAATACGTGGGGGCATTTTACTGCATTATGTTCTATGAATAAGGGTTAGTTTTATTTAAGACAACCCAGTCTCTTCTGGTTCAGTGGTGGAGTAATTTTCATGCAAACACCTTTTAAAGTGTTTAAATGAACTTTTATTCCAACAGCATACATAGCTGCTTTGCATGGCATGGGTTTGATCTACAAGCTGCTGTATAGTTCAGAGTCTGGGTTCTCTGACAGGGGGTTGCAAATATACCACTAGAGGGCAGCTGCAGATCAAACTCAGGCAATTAAGTTCAGAATCCTGATTGCAATTAGCCGGCCTTCATCCAGTTGTCTACCTTTTACAGTCCAGAGCCAACATCCAACATTTTACTCCCCTTAATACCTATGTGATTTTACTAAGATCACAGGGGCTTCCCTCACTCATTTCAACAGGGCCTGCCTTGAATTCAGAGACTAGCAGCCTTTAAAGAAGAGAACACCTTGCCACTTACCGATCTCTGTTGTAGCCGACTTCAGCTGTTGCGTTTGGGGAAGGAATCAGGAGGTCTACCACACCAGTTTCAAGTTCCTTATAAATTAAGAAAGAGGGACGGAGAGAGAGAGAGCATTTAAGGCATTATCAGATCTGCCCAAGCATATAAAACTACATGTTTTCATACTAGCTACAACAAAAAGGGTCTTTGTAGCCCTCACACACACAAAATTAGTGGTGATTTGAGTTAGAGAAACTCAGTCTCAGTGCTTCCAAACTGAATCATGGAACAGACTTCATTTTCATTAAAAAATATTATAAAACTCTAATTCCATGCTAATGTATGGCATGCTGTAACTATGGAGCAGTAATAGCAGGTAACTAAGGTCCACAATAGACAGGGTCAGCAGAAAGTATTTTGCTGGCTGGGAAAACGCTTGCTGTACCCACAAGAAGCCATAATTTACAAGGAGCAAAATCCAACAAGGAAGTTCTCTTGGATGTGAGCCAGAGCTGCAGAAGCACACTTCTCTGGGGTGGGGCAATGTGGTCTCCCCAAGTAAGAGCTCTCTGTGTTCTCTTTGCTGCCTTTAACAATATTGATTATTCTGTAGGAATATTGGATCCCACATGGTGTTGGTGCACCCCACCTGACCTTTTTAAAACCTCATTTTAACTACGTTAAAATTGGGTTTAAAATCCTTTTAAAAATCATTGGCCTGTCCCCTTTCAGGGACGATCTGGGGTGGGTGGCTCCCAAGCTGGCCCTGAGCTAATCAGCTTGATCCAGGGAGCAACAAGGCAGATCTGGGAATCTGTGCATAGCCCTGTTGAACAGCCACCTAATTTCTGGTAAACAAACAGGGCAGGGAGCCTCTATACCCAAATGGCCAGTTGCTGAGATTATGGAGTTTCCAGAAAAATCTTATTTGAATAAGTGCAGGTGTCCCTGGCTATGAGGAGGGCAGATCCCATGGAGAAGCAAGCCATTCCTGCCCCCTCGTGGGGATGCCACAGAGTGGCATGCAAGGACATGGGAGACACATTCTGCTACCTGACTGGCCAACATTATCTCAGCCTGGCTGCTTTCAGCTGCTTTCCCAAGGAAGGTCCTCTTACCATAGACTGCCACACTTTTTATTAGATCTATATAGCTATACAAAACTACCAATTTGTTAACCTGCAAAATACCCTCACTTCACACATTTCAGAATCCTGCCATAAGTAAAAAAATGCTGGACTATAATATCACCTTCCAACTCAACAATCCCATTTCCATTCCAAAACAGGCTGGCATTTAATTCAGAATTTTCATCAGGCCAAGGACACATGCGCAGGAGATAAGATTTTGAGGAAGAAACTGAAACCATTTAAAACTATATTGAAAATCAAATACCTGGCACATTTCAGTAATTGTGTCATCGAAGACACCGCCTGCATCATCAGCACCTTCCCCCACTAATTTCACTTTCCAGGCACGAGAGGGCAGGCGAAGGTCCGATGCATTCAGCTTCACAACTTGCCTTGCGATTTGAACAAAAATAGGCTTACATTTCCGACCTCTGTGGGGAGGAAAAAGAATCTGTTAACTTCAACCAATCTTGCTTGGAGGAAAACAAACAAGCACTGATTCGGATATGAGGCTAAGCTAAACCATGACATTTGCCCAGTTGCACTAAGCCATGGCTTTGCATAGTGTTCCATGCTGACTGGGTCCCTCCTACAACACCAGAAAGAAAGAAAAATGCAGCCTGACCTTGTTGAGATCCTTTTGACGGTTATCTGTGGCCCATAGTTTTTCCCCTGAACCATGGTTTTTCCAATGGAGCGGACCATAGGGAGGGTGTAAACTCTCGGTGCAAGTAGCGGCCTCAGTTGCCCTTGAACAATCCCCCATGTCCCAGCATTGTAATGGGATGTGCTGTTCTGTAAGAAAAGGAGGACCGCCTGCTTGAGGTCAACAGGCTCTCCAGCCCCAGTGCTTGCTTGCCTGCCTGCCTGCCTGCCAGCCAACCTCCCTCCCTCAGAACAGCGGACTGGGCTGGAGTCCCTGCTGCTCCTGAAAGAGACACCACTGTAGGAGCCACACACAGCAAACATCCCCTTCACAATACTGGCAAACCAAATAGCAAGTTGCAGGAAGGGGGCTCCCCCCCCCCAGCTTAGCCCCTTAGCTCAGCCTGCAGCCAGTTTTCCTCTATGGAGTATCAGGCAAAGTGCTTCTGGGACTGGGCAGACCAGCCTCTCTGGACATGAATCCTGAGGGTGGAGGGGCTGAATTGCACTTGACTTCTTTCTCCCCCACCTTCCATTGCAATTATGGAGACCTCCTTAGAAACGCTGCGTAGCTGTAATTTATTTCCAAGCCTCACTTTCCATTTATATATTTAAGCAAAAGCATTTAAAGATATTGACACTTCAAGACTTGGCTTTGACACCAAAGGGCACAATCCATAGAAGGTTTGCCTATATGAGCTTCCATGATGTGAGCTGAGGTTGTGCAAGAGACCACACAACTGTGCACCTCCACAGCCCCCAATCACACTAAGCAGAGCTTGCAAGCTGCCCCATGGATTAGCTCGTTCTTTTAGGGAGGTGTGAGTGGGATGACTAGCTGCTAAAAAGATTACTATACACAAGAGATTATGAAGCAGTGTAACTAAGGTTTTATTGGAGTGAGATTTTACAAGCTTAAGAATACACCTGTGACAAGGTTATAAATTACGGAACTTTACCTGGTTATTGGGACTGAGATTCAGCAACCTCCATGAGGAGTACATGAGGTCTGAGAAATGGTACAGCAGCCTCAGTCTTGCCCTTACGGTGTGGATGCTCACTTCCTTCAGCGCCCCATACTGAGGCGGGATGGCATCTGGCAAGCCAAGCTGCAAAGGCACTGAGACACCTGCCATCGGAATTAAGAGAAGGGAAGTGTGTGATCCTGCAGCCTCAAAGGCCTTGTGCATATACAACCATTTCTGACAGGCCTGTAATGCCAACAAATTGGCACTGGTGGATCTTCAAAGGGGAAAGGACAACAAAGAGCATGAAAGCACCTTTTTGTCAAAATGACACAATATTGTTGCTCATTAATCATATTGGTTGTGTAAATTACCACTAATTGGGTGCTATCCCATCCTGCTCCTCTGTCAGCATCAAAAGTCTTAAGGACAGAAGAATCAGGACTCATGTAAATATTGCTTTGCCCCCCAACCTGGGATTGGCACTGCAGGGAAATGGCCAATACAGTCCTTGGCTGTCAGGTTCACTCCCAACCTCAGCACCCTTCTTTACCTGGAGCTCGTGGTGGAACAGGTGGAGCTGTCCATGCGGCACTGTGGCATCGCCCCGCTGAAATCTGCCGGATGCTCTTCCCTTGCAAGAAGGTAATCAGAGTTGGCTCCCGGATGTGGTTGGTATGGCCCAGTCCAAGCTAGACACCAGGAAGAGATTTGGAGAGAAGGAGGACTTACGTAACCCTCTAATGCATGCAGAAGAGCTGTCAAATACACAACTGGAGTTCTGGACTGGGAGCAGGTGGACAGGGAGATGCTACATTCAAATAAATGTGTCTCCTGGTTCAGGCATTAGATTGTGTGTTTGGTGAAAGATGGAGGAAGCAAAGGCTCATATACCTTGGACCGTTCCTTAATCTCACCATGCAGAAAGGTTTTGGGAATAAAGTAGGGACAGTAATCTAAAATGAAAGAATGTTTAACTGAACATAGACTGTTTTGCGCGTGTTCAACTGGTGTGTGACTGCTGGTACATAAGCAGTTTTGGGCCTCAAAAGGGGGAGGAATGGGGCAGTGGTGGAACGGCACTGGGGCAGGCTTAGGCGTGCTCCACCAATGCACACAATGACCCAGAACACAACCCCTGTTAAAATAGGGAGTTGCCTGTATTTTGCTCTTTTCATTCAAATGGCAGAAAAGGCAAACTTTTGGTGGTCAAAATTAGACTCTTCTCCTTCCACAGACCTGCCCTTCCGAGTTGCTTCCCCAGGCATAGACGTCCCCAGAGGCAGAGAGAGCAAGAGTGTGTTCTGCTCCAACAGCGACATCTTCAATGAAGACTCCTGACAAAGCTGGAACTTGCTGTGGACGGTTGTGGTTGCGGGCTCTCCCTTCTGGCAAGCCGATCAGCCGGTCTGGAACAGTACAAAATCTGGTCATGTGTCCCAGGAAACAAGAGGGACTTCAAAGGGCGAAAGCAGAAAGAGAGAACTGTGGGCCTCTGGTCAGTTTTTCAATCCCAGTCTGTGGACTCTCCTCAACCCCACTATCCATGCCCTGCTTTCCCCAAGTTTCTCCTACCTCACTGCAACTTCCACATCTGACCACCACCAGAGAAAGAGAGAGGAGAGAGGAACAGCAAGCAAGCAAATAAAACTGATCACAGAATCCACAGCAGCAGTGTCCCTCAGAAAGATGCTTTAGCCACCAAACTCTTTTGGACTCCAAACTGGTACATGCATCCTTGCCTGCCAGTCTTCTCCATGCTGTTTGATCAGGACTGGCCCTACCATTAGGCAGAGTAAGACCACAGCCTGAAGCAATAGATGTCAAGGGAGGCAGCAGCCCCTATAATCACCCCTGGCTCCCCCAAGCTAACCTTCTCTGAGCCCCCTCAGCCAGCCTGCTGCCCTCAGGTACAATGAAGGAGGATATCCCATTCCCACTGTTGATGTCTGAGTGCCAGTGTGCATGTGGGATTCTGTATGTGGGGTGCAGGGGTAGGTCATATTGCCATTTTCCTCAGGCAGCAAAATGGTTTCCTGTGAGCTGAAGGAGCACATGGCCTTTTTATGGTGGGGGTGGGTGGGGTAGGGAGAGGAGGAATGGATCTTTGTGTGTTTGTGCATATACTGATGGAAGGAATAGGTGACAGAAACAGTGTGGGGTGACTCTGACCCTGTCCATCACCTGCACGCTGCTGCCACCCATGAGAGAGCTAGATTGCAGGGAAGGTCCTTTGCTTCTATCTTGAAAAAGCAGTGTGTGACATTGGCAGTGCTAATGCCTTCTGTGAGCCAATGTGCACGTGCAGTAAGTGTCTCCAAAGAGACTGCAAATCCCACCCCAATTTGTGCTCAGATGATGTCCAGAAGAATTTTCTGAATGTTTTATCATTAAGCGAGCCAGTTTAACACACAACACATTGTTTAATTTTGAGGCTAAAATCTATTTGAGAAGTTTTGACAATCACTTTCTTACAATGGCATAACATCTCTTTCCAGGCAGACCACCCTGTGACTTGTAAGCCCTGTGATCCTTGGATGAAGGGCAGTACAATCAATCAATCAATCAATCAGTCAACCAACCAACCAACCAACCAACCAGTGATGGGCTATGGGAGGATGGGTGCTCTGAAGTGCATGGAAAGTTTGCACTATTGAGTAAGTGCCAACTAAGCTTACCTTGGCCAAATGTATAGACATGCCCGTCTTTCGTCAATGCAACTGAAAACTGGGTCCCACAGGCAACCTTTTTTATTCCAATTCCACAAAGAATATCTACTTTCTATGAAAAAAGAGTAAAAGGTAAATTACTGCCATACTTTAATAACAGATCCACAGTGAAAAAACAAAACAAAAACCAGACAAACAGACAGTACGTCTCAAACAGAAATTTAATTTATTACAATATTTATAAACCACCTTTCAGGGCATACTGCAATTCAATCTCAATTCATTTTAAAATTCCAGAATCATACAAGTATATCCTTCTGCCCAATGGAAACAGAACTGCTTTTCATGAAAAAGTGATTGAGTTGCATTATCCTAATCTCAAAACTACTAAAACAAAAGCTGAATAGTGAAAAAACAGAGGTATTATGTGTGCCACGTCTGGAGACCCTGCTCTGGACAAGGTTGCACTCCCCTGAAATGAGCAGGGGGAGGAGACTCTAGCTTGTGAGTACCGCTCCCTCAGAGGTGGATCTAGCACCTTCACTGTATAGCTTCCAATGGATGCTTTTATGCGGACCTTTGATACCTTAGATATGTGTTTTCAGAATCCATTCACCCTGTTCCTGTGACTAGTATATTTTAATTGTTTCAAATACTGAATTCTAAATTGTTGCAACTCACCCTGGAACCTGCTAGAGAAGGGTGAGTAATAAATTTAATAACACTATAGCTTCAGTATTTGTTTTTGTTTGCATGTTTAATCTGGGATGCATACACATGATTTGCAGGACTCTGCAATGGCAGGCCGAGGTCTCAGATACTGAACTTGATTTTATGGTTCTGGGGTAAGAATTAATGGATGTTGCAGATATAAACTACTGTTAACCAACACTGTATTTTAGTTTTTGTTGTCTTATGTGCAGATTAATTTATCACTACCCTAAATGCCTTTTAACTGTGTACTTGTGTTTGTTAAATTAACTTTGTCAACTAAATGAGTTTTCTTTGGAAGCAAGCCCTGTACATTCAGCAGATTGACTTCTGAGTCAACATACAGATGCTCAGATATTAGCCAGGGTTACTCATTTGAACGTCCCACTTTGAGATCCAAGGCAGGTAAATGCAAATCAACAAGTTCTATTGCTATAACAAAAAGACATGCAGAAAGAAAAGTGTATTCAGAACATGCTTTTAGAGATATTATGGGAGAAATTACACAGAGGATGCTAACCTGTGGTGAGGATTTTGCAGTTGAGTTTCCCAAGCCCAGCTTCCCGTAGTCACCATCACCAAAAGCCCAAACCATTGAGCCATCTGTGGACACTACTATGGTGTGGTTTAGTCCACAGGCAACCTAGTATTGAAGAGTTAAACTTGTAATTAGGTTTCTACCGAAAACAAAAACAAGAAGTCTCAACTAACAGCTGCTTTGGGGAGAGGTTTTAGGACTATCACTGTAGCAGGTTCTTCTCCAGCCTACTTTCAGCAGGAGTAGTAATGGCGCCACAACCAGGGCCACAGGGGAGAATGAGCTGCAGCAGGCACCAAAGTGAGGACGTGGGAGGCCCTACGTTTGACATCAATGGCCTAACTATGCCACAAGACATCAGGCACATAAGGCCTACCCCCAGGATGGTAGAGAGGGCTGCCTCAAAAGCTCCAGGGCAGTTGCTCTGCAACCTAGTCACTCTGTAAACAGCAGCATTTTAAAAAGGCTAGGCAAATGCTGATGCTGCTGACCCTACAGATATTGGAATCCTCAGAGCAGCTAAGTATCTCAACCAAGACACACCAACATTCCTTCAGGGAGTGCTGGTGGCCATATTCTGATCTCAAAGCACCTTGTACACAATGGTGGAGGTAGAAATGTGAGCTACTGCACATGTAGAGTTTCTTTTGGGGTAGGCTAGTAGTGGATTGTTGCTGCCTGTACACGTGCTTTGAACTACCTAACATTAAAATATGGGAACATGGTTGGGCAGGAATTTCCTCCTTCAAATTCCAGCCTGTAAAGTAGAAGCGCCTGTGGGACTGTGATGCAATCTGAGAGTGCACTTTAAACATATGAATGCAAATCAAGCCTGACCTCTCCTATCTGATAGCCTTCTAGTGCTGTCACTCTTTCAGGAAGCTTCTTGTTGGATGTGTTTCCTAATCCAAGTCGGCCGTAATCCCCATTTCCAAAGGTAAACAGTTTGCCATCTGCAGTCACCACAGCTGAATGCTTGAAGCCACAGGACATCTAGGGGAAAGGGGAGGGGAGAGTGGATCAGAAGATCTTAGATAGATAGATAGATAGATATCTTTATTGTCATTGTCCCGTACAGAACAATGAAATTGAAAACTACATAAAACATTCAAAAACCCTTAAAAACTCTAAAAAAAAACCCTTTAAAATACACTATACTATAAATATGGTGAATGTCCTTTTTATTTATGAATATATCTAGAAGTATTTAGAAACAGGGTCTGCAACAGTATACGAATGTGTGATTTCCAACAGAACACATGGCCTCAGGGTTTCAAGAAAAGGAAGGTGATGGATTTGTAGCCCTCACCCAAGGCACTCATTGTCTTTAGCTGTAAAGCCTTTTCTAAGATTTAGAAAACGTCTTCTCTACTTACTGACTCAAACCTTTGGAGAATGTATCTTATGGATACATTTCTCAATTCCAGGACTGCATTTTAACTTTTGGCCCATCTGCTATAGTTTTTTGGGGGTGTGAGAGGCAGTAGCTCATTGGCATGGGACCTGCATAAGGTGGCTTATGAACATATTGGAACAAAGTGGTTTCCACTCTCAGCAAGTGTGGGCTCCGGTTCTGCATGCAGATATTCTGCCTTACTACAATGTAGCAGGCTTGATGTATGCTTGATGTTTAGGCACGATTACCAGGTTCTGACATAATCACACGGTGCATTTCTCTGTCCCAGCCCACTTATTGGCTGCCACCAACATGAGAACAGTAAGGGGACACAGAAGGAAAGAATTGCTGAGAGAAGATTGAGAAGTGGAGTGCAGCTTTCAGTTGTCAGCCTGTGGCAGGGATAACACACCTGGTTCTATCCCAACCAGGTAAAAGGAAAACTTGACTCATTACCCAATGGGCCTGAATTCAGATTAAAGACTCCATTAATGCCTAAAAGAGCACTTGAGTCGATGCGACATCTAATCTACTTTAAAACTAAGGAGAAATAACTGTTGCCTCAAACCTGCACCACTTCTTCTCCTTGCAAAGCCTCTATTTGTCTGGGTCGGCGCTGCCGGTCACTGTTTCCGTGGCCCAGTTTGCCATAATCTCCATCCCCCCAGCTGAAGACTTCACCACTCTCTGTCAAAGCCATGGAATGCCCATCAGATCCGCAAGATGTCACCAGCTGGGTCACAACAAAACCTACAGCACAAGAAGGAAAAAAAGTGTCAGAATTATCCCAAAGCATAAGTAGCTAGTTGAGCCAAATGACCAAATAAGGCACAGCAGCATTCAGCAACCTGGTGCCCTTCTGATGTTTTGCACCGAATCTCCTATCAGCCAAATGACTGCAACTCCTATCAGCCCCAGCTAGGCCTGTGAGCCTATTTGCGTCCCCCCCCAGCCCATTTTCCCTATTGTGTAACATTAGGGGACTACCACCTAATGTTGCAAAGGTGCATGAAAAATGCTTTGAGCACCTAAGAAAGTGATTATTATTATTTCAGCATTATACATAATTTTACTTGATCTGTTGCTCTGGGAAGAGATTATAGAAATATCAGCAATTAGGCTTTATAAGGAATCCCAACAACAAGCAAAACAAAACTGATTTGTCAAATTTGTGAAACTGACAAAAAGTGCTCAAAGATTTTTGTTAAAATAAACCTATAAATCATGCCAGGACATATTGTTGCCTATTAAGCTCCCAAAATGAAATGCTGGTGTCCCAATGAAAAGTGAAACCATCTCAGTCTCATCAAATTAGTGAATAATGGGTTATGTCCCACATTCAGTGGATATATTTTTTCCTACTCACCTTGCAATGCTGAAATAACAGTGAGGACGTGAAGATCATCTGAGTTCCCTTGTCCCAGCCGACCATAACTTCCTTCTCCACAAGCCAAGACTGTTCCATTAGCTTGAATCACAAATGTACAGTTCTGGCCACAAATGACCTAATGCAATTAAGGAAAATGGAAAATACATAATTAAAAAACAAAACAAAACAAAAAAGATCCCATCCACCACTAAACAGGCACAAGCACAAAGACAGTAAGCTGATCTGTTCCTAATTCACACATTGACCATAAGCAGGGTTAAAATCATATTTGGAAAGGACCTCAGAGCACATCTAGTCCAACCCCCCGCTGCTGTTGCAGGATATAATAACCACACTTTGTAAACTTGTGAGGGAACAGGGCAGCACTAAAGCCTACTCTCAGAAACCTGAATTGTGCACCCAAGTAACTTTTTATTGGCTCTTACAGACTTCGGCATCAGCACAGCCTAGTCTATGGAGCTTCCTTGTTTATGAAAAAGGTGGCTTGTATGCTTTGAGGTTATTTTGCTTTGCAGAACTTTCCTGCTGTTGTGTCAAATATGCTCCAACAGCCACTCCAGCCATTTATGGAAAGCGAGGCAACTGCTGCACAGGCAGACATAATGCCTCCTCCCACTCTCCCTCAAAAAGTGGTAAGGAAAGGCTTCTGGTTTACCTGTTGAGCTTGTGAGAATGATGGTGCTGACACAGGCACCATGACATTGCGTCCAGCCTCAGCTAGCTGCCCATGCCTCCCGGCTCCCCACAGGTACACGTCACATTTTCCACCAAGGTGCCAGTCCTGAGGATCAACGTAAGAGAGATTTTCAAAATGGATTACTGGTTACTTATTGTGAATGACTGTTAAGGGTATTGGGTGGTTGCTCGAGAGCAATCAGGCAAGATGCCTCACTGGTCTGTTCTAAAGCTTTATTATTGGTGCTAAAAACCTTTATGATGCAGAGCGCCTCTATTCCATGTCTTGCTCATTCACTGGCAGAATCTGAGAGTGGGCGGTCCTTAAATCTTCCCCAGCAGAGTAGTCTCCTGACCCCCAGTCTACACCTCCCCTCTCTGCGCGCAAGCCTACTGCGCAAGGAAGGCTTGGGTAAAGGGGGACCTCCCTCCTCCCCGCTTTGCTCAGGCAAGGTGCCTTGCATCCTCTGAGCCATGCATCTCCTCCCCACTAGAGCCGTGGCTTCCTTCCTCTGCTGAGGAAGTGCTGCTTCCCACGATCTTTGGGGGCTCTGTGTAATCCATCCGCCCTTTGCCCTTTCGCCCCTGAGCCAATGGCAGTTCCCTGACAATGACCTTTATTGGTTGACATGTGGATGTGATTCACCCAAGGTAGGGACATGTGACGAGGTGATTTGAATGGTTTCCTTGTCTTGCTTCTTCCTTCAGTTAAGTCTGTGGCCAAGCTTAGAGCATAATAAGATTTCCACATTAGCAAAAGAGTCCTTAGTAAAAACAGCAGTATCAATAAAACATGGTGATGTGAGTTTATACTGATCAAGACCCAGGGCAAGCCAACTTAGGACTGCCAAGGGCTGATCTGAGAAAGGGTTTTCAGAAGCTTCCCTATCATTCAATATCAGTATCGTTTGCTGGGCGGTTCGAAGTTTGTTTTTGTTTTCTGTCAAAGACAATGGAGGCGTCATCTTTTCATAGCCTGGCAGGAAAACATGCTCCAGCAAGAGTCTATTTTGCTTGGTGGGATTGTTCCTTGCCATATGTTAGGATCGATCAAAATGGCACCCCACTCCCAACAATGGTAGGGTGTGGTAGGGGCAGCCTTATCTGCTTCTGATAAGAAACACTGAACTGGAGCTGCTTGATTTGACATGGAGAGAACACTTAGAGAAAGCTGCTCCGGCACCTGAAGGCTGTTTGGAAGCCTTTTGATTAATGACATTGACGTACTGTGCTTTTTTGGCATACAAGCTTACTAGACTGGCTGCCAGTCAGAGCCATTTCACTTATGCTGGGGAGGGGGCGGAGGAACAAACTATTTATTTTTGAGAGAGACAGAAATACAACAGGGGGAGGGAGGTGGACATGGAAGCTAAAGTGGAAAAAGGCGGAAAGCAACCTGAGCACAAATGAAGAGAGGAGAGGAGTAACACTTGATTTGGGCGAAGGCAGGGACTGAACTAAAGGAGATGCCAAGAGAGGGAGACTGCATTCAGATGACCTGGTCACATGTTCCCATCTTGAAAAGTACAGGACATAAACTCTCAAATGGATGCCTATCAGAGAAAGGGATCACCACATTGGGCTGCTTAAACACACCATTCACTATACTAACCTCAGGCCGTGATGTTGCCCAGGACATAATCTGCTCATCCATCCCATTGATCCATTTGCAGTTATCCTACAAAACATGAAATGAATTATATTGAGGCTAAATGCATAAGCTGTTCTCCATCCTTCCAGGGCAGTTCTTCTCTCTCTGTCAGAGGAGTAATTTCTTTATGTTTCAAAAGCCTACCAAATGGTGCTTCTCAAACTGTGGTAGGCCCCAACGTATTCCTGGGTGGGCTGCACAATGATGAGCTTCTTTCTTCGCAAGAACTGGAAGCATCAGGGCATGGACAAATACTTTTGAACTTCCAGTCAAGGATGCTACTCGCTGAGCCAGCCTCTCTCTCTCTCTCTCTCTCTCTCACACACACACACACCATTTTACATTGAACATGGGTGGGCTAGCTGAGGTAGCCATTGAGAGAGCTGCTAGACTTGGCTGTGGTGCAAGCCAATCAACCAGTCAATTTTGGGTTTGTAAATGTGGGATTAGCTTACAAGTGGATCCCAAAATGTTTATGCAAGTTTACAGTGGATTCCACTTCAATTGTTTGAGAAGCACTGCTATATAACTTGTTTTCTGGAATGGAGAAAGAGGAGTGTCTGAAAAGGAAGAATGAGCGAGTGAGTGAGTGAGTGAATGAATAATATTAGCAGCAGGATCCCATCCTTCCTTCAGATCCTGACAGTTCATATACAAATTCCCAATAATCAAATTCCTCAAACATCCTTATCATCAACAGAGAAATAATAATACTGACCTGTCATAAAGGGCTCTTAAAAGCATCTCAATATGTCAGGCACTTGGATAATTAAAATATTTATTTATTTATTATTATTATTATTAGGCACAAAGCTGGGGTTGTTTTGGGTGATATTGCCCTGAAAATTTATTCTAAGGATAAGTGGGGAGGCAGGTGTGCTACTGTTTTGGTGCCACTGAAACAGTACTAACTCTCTCTGCCCAACCCTGACAAGTGCTCCACTGATATTTGTAAGTTTTGTCACACCACCAACCTGCATATCTTACCATAAGAAGGACTAGTTCATCCTCTGGTACAGGCTCCAGATCAGGGACCGTAAAAGACTCTGGAAAAGTGGCTCCTTTGGCCAGCGCCTCGGCAGCTTTAATTGTCGTCGAGAAGCACTCCAACCAGGCCCACTCCGTTGGGTTCCAGGTCAGAGGATCGGGGAGGCAGGTCTGGTGATGAGGTGGGACTGGTGGGCTGCACAGGAGCTGATCCAGGTGAAGCCCCACAGCCAGCGAAGCTAAGCATTGCATATATGGACTATGAACAAGCTGGTCTCCACAAACTACATGGGGCTATAAAAGAGGAAAGCCAACATTTACAAAGTCCTGGAGTGGGTTAGTCAATCTAATCCAACTGGTACTCACTCATTGGTTTTCTCCTGCTGCCACCACCACCACCACCGACTTTTAGGAGCTACTGTCCACTAGCAAAAACTCACAGCACAACAGATGGTACAATCCATTGTGCAACAAAGTCACCAGCAACCTGCTTATGCCTTCTCTAGCACAACAATGTTTTGCCAGAGAACATTTTGCCAGCTATATTGCTCTATGACTTTAACTTAGGACTACATTGTATGCAACCAACATATTCATTTGAAAGGTGACTGTGTGAAGGTTGTTGGGGTCATTTAACCAGTTTTAAGTACATCTTTGTGTTCTCATTTCTGAGTCCAACAATGAACACAGGCTCAGTTCAATGAATTATCAGGCCTTCTTGGGGGGGGGGGGACACACACGCCACAACTAATATCACACCAATAATGAAGTTCCCTCACTCTCCATGTTCCCTCAATTCTTTCCAAACATCTTCTTAGATTCAAATGGTCATAAGATGACATCTTACGGAGTGATACAATCAACCTACATCAGTACACACAATCTAACTTCCATCAGCTTAATGAAACTCTTACGAAATCAAAACGGTTATACAAAGGAAGTTATTCTGCCAAAAAGCAACATAAAATTGGTCAAATACTTTGCCCATATCCCAACAATGCCAGAGAATATTAATTTCAAGGCTCTCTTTTCATTTCTTAAACAAATACTGGAGAACCAGAATTTGTGGGACATATTATTTCATGCAAGGTAAGATAAGCATTTCTGCTCACATCTTGTGTTAAAAATGTTTTGTTAAGCACTATGCACAGTTAAACAGCACTTTGCAGCTTTCTTGAATTACTAACATGTCACCTTATTCAAGTCCTCCTCTTACCTTTTCATAAGCATACTGTTCCTGAAGCATTATGGGCAGACGCTCTAGGAAAGCCCTCATGCAGGGAGCCATGTTTAACCCAAGAATCCCCTGTTGTTTCAAAGCAGTCCTACAGGTTGCAAGGATATGGTTGGAAGAGATCCATTCTGATGTGCAATTCACCACCAACACATCCTGAACAAAATTCAAATATGTCCAATTCAGGAAAGAAAGGAGAAAAACAGCTTGCTTAGCTTTTACAAACAGATAGGAGCTTGATATAAATCTGGTTTTGTTTACTATAATGATTTGTATTTCATCACTGATTTTATGTTGCTAATTGCAAGCATTCCCCTCCCTTTTCTCCCTTCTTTAATGTATCTGTTATTTTTAATACTCTGAGGGTAAACAACAAAGAGTCTTGGGGTATCTACCTTACAGACAAAACATTTATTCTGTAGCAGAGGTTTCATTGGCAACAGTCCATTTTGCCAGATGCACAAACTCTTAGTTTGAAACAGCAGAGTCCTCAGCATGTTTTCTCAGAAGTAAGGTCCACTGCGTTCAATGGAGCTTACACTCCCTAGTAAGTATGTTTAGGATTGCAGCCTTGCAGCACAATCCTATACAACTCGATTCAGAAGTGAGTCCCATGGAGTTCAATGCGGCTTATTCCCAAGTAAATGAGCGTAGAAATGCAACTTGATAAGTTTTTAAGGTACCACAAGACTTCTTGTTGCATTTAAGTAACACAGATTCCCCCTCTAGTGCTTGCCAATAATATAGACTATGTTAACAATATGGAAAACATTAATTACTATGTTACTATTTCCAATTGTTCCACCAGTGGTCAGAAATTACAAATTTCATTATTTGTCAGGCAAGACAAAAGCAAGTCTCTGCAGGTGTTTTGGAGGAGGAGAAGGAGCATCAGCACTACAGCCAGATTCTTCATTACGTGCAAATTTAGACTAACTATTCCATGTAGCAAGCCTGAAATCAGCTGTCCATTACTATACACTGCCAGTAATTCCTGTACAAACTGTTATGAGATACTGGCTGAGATACAAGTTTAGTTCATTGCTTGATTCAAGTTCACAGCTGTCACTAAGGTGGCACACCTGGTCACCCACAGGACTGATCACACACAGTCAAGGCAGGGATTAAAAACTAGGGCTAGCCCAAGCCCACAGAGGAGAGAAGATGGGCATTCAGAATTCCATTCAAACAAAATGAAAAATACCTTTGATCTACTAGAACAAGCAGCTACTCCAACCTCAGGGATCCATACGGTTGTCTGAATGGCTCCAGAACCTATCACAACACTCTGTAAAACAGATCCATCCTAAAGGAAAGACAGGATAAACCCACAAAAGCTGATTACTTAAGCCCAGCTAATTGTTCTCTCGTGGCTACATTCAGGTCATCAGTAAAATAACTTTTAAATATTTCCTAATCTTTAGGGTAAGTGCAAACTTGTGTGCCTATGCAGGAACCCTAAAAGAGCAACAACATGACTACAATGAATGAAAACAAGCTTTACATTTCCTTAAATAGTGTTTGCTTACCCGTAAAGACCAAATGTTCACAAGCCCACCAAGTCCACCTGATACCAAGGTTAGTCCATCAGAACTGAAGGCCACTGTCCGAACAGGTGTGATATGCCCTTTCAGCTGATAGATGCACTTCGTTTCAGCTACTTTCCTGTATGCATCCTAGAAATTAAATATCATCATTAGGGCATATTTTGTATTAAAAATACATCAAACATTTTACTACTCTGCACTTACCTTCTGCAGCTCCATCGCTCCCCACCCAAAAATATAAGGAAACACAGCAGTTTCTTCAACAAACATAAATTAGATAGATACAGTGGGTGTATTTATGGATACTTTGCTAGGAATAAATACTGAGAACATGCTGAGCAAGTATTTTTAAATATTACAGACAAATAAGAGTGAACTGTTTGTTCACTCCCAATCATCAGCACAATCTAGGTCTATTTTGCCTCTGTCACCCCAAGACAGATGCCTTCCTAAATCAGATATTGTTGCTTTCTGGACCACACTCCTTCTAACAAGGAAGGGAAGGATCTAGATTCCTCTTGCTACCTATGGTTCTCTTTACCTTGCCATTGGCTTCCTCATCCCACCATCCTTCTGAACAACGCAGACTGGATTGCAGTAAGACCAGCTCGTCTTGAGGAACAGTCCAAACACAAAGCAAACCATTCTGGCATCCTCTAAATAAAAATTAAGAAAAGCAATATTGAAGGGCCACAATTTATCAGTCAACAAAGTAGGGCAAGTTGGTTAACAATATAATCATGTTTGCACTAAAGGTTTTGCTTTTCAGTCTCCGGAAATCTTGCAAACTGCCTTCTCAGAACTTTCCCTAAATTACAAAGCTGGCAGAAGACAGGAGTCCACAGCAGAGGGGAACATAGAGATGAAGCCTGTCTCTCCTTTCATCTGGTGCCTGCTTTGAGGATGGGGGGGGAAGGTACATCCAAAGGATGGGTTCTACTACAGAAACATGACACACGTACTGGGAGAAGATGGTAAAACTGTGAACCCTGTGTCCAAAATTCTGGAACTATGGCGCCATTTTGTACTTTTATATTTAACAGAAAGAATGCAGAACCATTTAGAATCACAGAATCATAGAACTATAGAGTGAAGGGATCCCAATGGTCATCTAGTCCAACCCCTTGCAATGAAGGAATCTTAATATAGAATCATAGGGTTGGAAGGGACTCTATTTGGAATTTAAAAACAAAACAAAACAAAACAAAACAAAGGCAATACAGAGTTCATCCATTTGGACTTAAATAATAACTATTTTTAAAACAAGTAAATGCAGGGGGAAATGTCCTAGAAATCCATCAAAAAGCAGGCCTGTTTTTGTTTATGGATAAAATAAGCCTGAACTACTGAAAAGGATTACCAGCCAGTACAAAGATGAACCAAAGAATTAAAAGCAAAAGGTCAACTTACGTAGCCAGCAGGAGCTGTGGTTTGGGGCCTTTCCCTAGAAGGCTGCACCAGGCTATGGTATTCACAACAGCCTGGTGAGGAAGCAAGTACAGCTGTCGCCAGCAGCTCCCCATGTATCCCCAGAGCTTGACAGACTCTTCCTTGGCACAAGTCATGAGCATCTTGCCAGTTGGATCCCATTTCATGCTGACAATGGTGTCCTGAAGAATTGGAGGAGCAAGAAGGAAATACACTGTAGTAGAGCTGCCAAACATCTGGGATTTCCCAGACAATACAAGGATTTGAAAGGAAGTGACGTCTGGGGGGAATTTCCAGAAGGCGGAGCCTTGTCCTAGATCTTTGGCAATTACGAGAAATCACTTTTTTCATATACTTTGGGGTTTGTCTTAAAAAAGTTCAACAACTTTTGCGGTGTCCTGATTTTTACTTTTTGAAATACAGCATCTTTACACGGCACAAGTGCTAACTAAATAAACCCATTTGAAAAAATAACTCCCCTGTTTAAATAGATAGATGGAGAAGCTAACTTCTAAGAAGCAAGAGCAATTGGAAATGCTTCTCTAGGTCCAGGACGAAGGTATATGACAGGCAAACACCGTGACTCCAGACTGGTGAATTTGCCGCCTCCCCTGTGAAAACTCTGCAAGGGCCCACAAATAGAGAAATGGCATCTTGGCTCCTAAGATGATTCCCTCTTCTTTCCCTGCTCTCTAGCCGCTAGCAGTTGTACTTAGGGGTGCTTCACAAAGATAATTTAAAAAGTCATCAAAAATTAAATGACAAATAATGCGAAGGACCACTACTTTAACTGGTGACCTTAATGACAGAGGAAGACACAACTTTATATCTGTGTGACTAAGTCATAAAGTAATTTTAAGAACCTAACAACAATTAGAATGCAATGCAATTTCAGAGTGAGAAATGATTTCCCTTAAGAGTACAAGCTGGTCCTTTTGAAAGAGTTGTCTCAGACTTGTGCACATAAACTTAAAGTTTATTTTAATTCTCAAGAATTTTTCTGGGGGAAGCAGGGTGATGATAATGCCTGGCTTTACCTTGTGTGCATCCACTAAAACAATTCCTCCTTTCTCGAGTGGCTCTTTCGTGCCTATCAGCAACTTTCCGTCCATATAGCCTATTGCAAAAGGTTTGTCTTCACTAAACCATGCAAGGCAAGTAACAGACACTAAGGAAACAAATAGGAAAAAATGGATAAGCAAGTTATAATTTGCAGAATTTTAATTAAACTTCTTTGTACTGGAGAAAACAAGAGCAAAGCTGAATAAAGCGTAGGGGGAAGTGAGTGAGTGTGCATGCGCAGGAAAGGAAACTCCTCTAAAAATACCTATCACTTCCAATTGTCCTACACAATTTACTTGAAGACTAAGTGCCTAGAAATTTCCGAAATCAAGGACTAAGACTTACTAAGCACATCAGTTTTTTTTCACAGATATGGAAACAAATGTCCACATTTTTCTTTAATAGGTAGTCATAAATGTTCAGAGCTGAGCATATTGCACACCATAGGGCATTAAAGAACATAAATCCATCAGGCGTGGCCTTCATGAATGACATGAGTGAGAAACAGAGATCAAGTTCAGGCTGGCTCCCTGCAAGTCATGATTTTCAGAACAGCAACTGGCCTTGAGGACATGTGCTCTATCTCTTTCACCTATCGTAAGCAACTCATCCTTCCCAGCATTAACCTTGAAAAGGGCACCAAAGCAAACCAGAGTTAACCATACATCAGATTATTCCAAAACACTAGCTGGCATAACCATGGCTGGCATCTGCACTTAAGATTATGGTTTTAACTGAAGGTTAACTGAAGCTTGCGATTAACTCTCAAGACAAGACTTCCAAAGCATTCTAAGCTTCAAAAAGCAACATTTTAAAAAAAATAACCACTTTATAACATATCAGCAGCAGCTACTTACCATCCTTTCTGTAGCAGTGTTCCAATTCAACTCTGTGCATGGCAGAAACATCTAAAACTTCAATAAGTCCAAGAGATCCATCCATACGACCTACAAGGAGTGATTCTGGAGCTTCTCCTGTCCATGTTGCAGCTGGTCCTTCTTCTGGCCATGCTAGAGCAGACACCCAATGTGGCTGAACATCCAAGAGTCCTTTTCCTCCTAAGAAAGTAACGTGCGCCTAATTTTTCTCTATATTTTAATACCCACTTATTTCCATAATCCCAAAAGATGAAAACACATCCAAGAGCAGCACTGTCACTTCTGTAGCATTCTCCCCAGCCAGGCACTGCCAAAGCACTCTGGCAATTTTAACCTGTGATTGTACAAGCTATCAGATAGCCCATTCAAAGGCTCTTTTACACAGCAGGAGGACAGACTTTGGTTTGCTGCTGGTTGAGGATGTTTGTGGCTAGGAATCCCAAAAGCTTCCCCCTGCAGGTGTCTTGAAGGTCCCCCCCCCTCCCGACGAGCCCAGCAGAAGTTCTAGCATGTTTCAACCCAACTGTGAACCCATCTTCAGTTATTTATCCTCTTTCTCTCAGCTGCTGTTCCAAGCAAAGGTTAATTTTAAAAACCACTGTTGCTTAAGAAGCAGCTGCTGCCAATCCCAGGTTTTTTTATAAGACTGCTTGGCAGGGGGTTGGACTCGATGGCCCTTGTGGTCTCTTCCAACTCTATGATTCTATGATTCTATGACTTCAAAATCTTAGATGTCTAAACATTCAAAAGTGCAAAGTGTAAAGTGGCCCATGGATGCTGGGGGAGTTTAAAATTATTTGGATTTTTAAATGAATGATACCTATTAATCATGCGCTAGGTACCTAAATTAATCAGAAAGCAAGTGGTACTACACACCTGGTATTATTGACCCACAAAGTACACAGGATTATTACTTTGCTTTTAAAGACAAACTACTCTTGCCACTATGTGATCAAGCAGGACCAGCCCTACCATTAGACAGAAGGAGGTGGTGGCTTTTATATTTATGATTGTATTTCTATTCCCAAGGAAGAGGCGCTTATGGATTTCAGCCCTCAGGCACCATAATAACTTGTTCAGCTTTGGGTAATATGCACTTTTGTTTTATTCCATTTGCTGTTCCACTCTGGCAGAAAAATGTATCAGGCCAGTTCTATAATCAAGTTACATTCTACCCCACCACAATGAGGCTGGCTCCTTCTGATGACAGGTATGCGACATTCAATTGCATGTGGCTCATACCATTAACTTGCCATATGTTCACCATCTTCTCCAGAGCTCCAGCCAGGTACTTGCCACTGACACTCCAACAGGCGAGTGATAAGCTAGGATCACTAGGTGACCCCAAGTTCTCCTCTTCGTCCCCTTCCCTGAAATATAATTTTAGCTTTCAGTTAGAGGAACGTAGAAGGTAAAGCATATTTGAAACAAGTCAGTTTCTCAAACAGATAGCTCTATGTAAGCCATACAATTAAGTTGCTCTCAATCATTGGTCCAGCTTTGATCATACCTTAACCGCAAAATAATTTGGAAAGGGTATAAATGAAGCTCCACTCCAGACACTATTATTCTTGCAAAACTTAAACCCATCTATTGTAAAAGCTACAGCAGGGATAATAAACTTATGGTTTAGGGACAATAAACTTGTACATATTTTGTCAGGCTGCAGCTCCCATCATACCTGACCACTGGTTATGTTGCTTGGGACTATTTTTCTAGAAAAAGAGGTGCTGGAACTCACCATGAATGCCTCCCTTGTTCTCTTAGAATGGCAATGCAGCCCACCTGGAAGTTGCCAGAACTGAGTTCCAGTGGGCTCCAGCTGAAAAAAGCCCTGGTTGGGACTGGTGGGAATGCCCTATCACCTGCCTATGGGCTATTTTATGGCATGGTAGGGTATTCACTTACACTTACACTTAATTTAATTTTATTTACGGCTATTAGCCCATAAAATATGTACAAACGTAAAAGGGCAGAGGCATAAAGACCGATATATTCGGCACCAGAGAGAGAACACCACGATGCAAGGGTGGGACATTGAGCCGAGCCAAATAACAGCTTGGGGCCCGGAGAGCTCCAAGGGGTAGGGTATTCAATAAATCCTAAGGCAAGTACGGCCATCACTTCCCAAACTGAGATATAAATACTGTTCTAAGCTTGCATCCTGTTATTAAGGCTCCAGGAGCTTCAGTCTGTGATAAAGCCAAGCCAGTTTCCCTGTTTTGCAATCACTCTTGCATAGGGACCCTCATGCACTGTCACTGTGACTATTACACTGTTTCCTGTAGCTAGCAGCAGCTTTCCCAAGAAACACAGCTTCACTGAGGCTCCTTTGCAACACTTGGACATGATGCAAGATATGAGTACTTTTCTAAGCTGTTACACATTGATCACCATACATCCTGCAGCACCCACATCCAATTCTTAGCATAGCTAAAAAGAATAAAAATGGGATGTCAATGCTTTAATTAGTACGAACTTTTTGACAGTAAGAACTGTTCAACAGTGGGACAGACTCCCATGAGAAGTAGTGGACTCTCCTTTGAAGGTTTTTAAGCAGAGGTTGGATGGCCACCTCTTATGTATGACTCCTGCATTGCAGGGGGCTGGACTAGATGACCACCAGTGTCCCTTCCAACACTACAATGCAATGGTTCTGTGCACGACTTAACACCTTAGTCTCTAGGCAGTGTACAGTATGGCTTAAAAATACAATAAAAATAAAATCAGTTAGGGCTATCCCTAAAATAAAATAAATAAAATATTTTTTTAAAAAAAATATCTTCAGAAGGCACTGTTAAGTTCAACAGGGAGGAGTCCTATCTGAACTCAGCTGGGAGGGAGCTTTACTGAGCTGGGCCCACAATATTGGTTACGATGTCCCTTGTGGATATGAGCTGTGCATCCAAGCTATGAGTGATCAGGCAGAGATATGAGCAGTCCTTAAAGTATCCTGGACCAAGGACTTTGTAAATACATTTCTGTAAGTGCAGGGGAGAAGCTGGTTGCAAGGAATATCCCATGCCTTTGGGAATCAGCAAGCAGACTTGAATGCATCTGAACAAGGCTGTTTGTCATGGTTACAATGAAATCAAAGCAAAATGGCTGACATTAAAATAACACATGTTTAGCAAGCAATAGTACAGTGGTGCCTTGCAAGACGAAATTAATTCGTTCCACGAGTTTTGTCGTCTTGCGAGTTTTTTGTCTTGCGAAGCATGGTTTCCCGTAGGAATGCATTGAAAATCAATTAATGCGTTCCTATGGAGACTGCCTTCAGACCAGGTCCGGGGACAGCCTGTCCTGCAGCTCTTTTGAAGTCCGGCTGGGGTCCAAGGGATTCCCTCCCAGCCACCCGCATTTAAAAGCGCTCGGGGAAAGCAGCGCGCTTCGCTGCTTTGCCCAGAGTGCTTTTAAACGCGGGCGGCTGGGAGGGAATCCCTTGGACCCCAGCCGGACTTCCCGCAGCTCTTTTGAAGTCCGGCTGGGGTCCAAGGGATTCCCTCACCGCCGCCCGCCTTTAGAAGCGCTCGGGGAAAGCAGCGCGCTTTGCTGCTTTCCCCGGAGTGCTTTTAAAGGCGGGCGGCTGGGAAGGAATCCCTTGGACCCCCGCCGGACTTCAAAAGAGCTTCGGGAAGTCCGGCGGGGGGCCAAGGGATTCCCTCCCAGCCCGCCCCGCTCCGCTGAAGTTTAGAGGGAGCCTGTGGGGAAAAACTCAAAAAAAAAAATTCGTTTTGCGAGAAAGGCCCATAGGAAAATTTGTCTTGCGAAGCGGCTAAAAATCAGAAAACCCTTTCGTCTTGCGCGTTTTTCGTTGAGCGAGGCATTCGTCTTGCGGGGTACCACTGTATTAATATAGTTTAATAAAATGGGATAGAGGAAATGAAGTTGCATTAAGCATGTAGAAAATTGAACTTACAAAACATGCATTTGAGTAGGCCCTTGATAACTCTCCTAGCTAATATTTTACCTACAAAGCTGGCACATTAAGCTGACTGAATCTAACTTCTCAAAGGATCACTTACAATTTGTTGAACACACATGTTTGTTGCAGTGAGTACTGCTTCTTCGTAACATTCCACACCCGAATTGTTCCATCATTGCCACTTGTTGCTAATAGCCCTTTTTTGTTGCACCACACACACGTCATTACCTACAGCAAACAACAATAATAATTGCGAAGTTACAAGGCAAGCATTTAAACATTTGTACTTCAAAATACAAGTAACATGCAATTCTCTAATGCAGCCTTTGTCAGCCTCCAGATGTTTCAGACTATAACTCCCATTAGCCCCCAGCCAGCAATGGCCATATGATGCTGGGGCCGATGGGAGCTCCGCTGTACCAATCTACAGCTGTGCCATGAGAACAAGTCCCATGCTTAATGCACTAGACAGTAGTTTAACAAGCACCTCTTGGAGAAATGCCATTTAAGAAACAGTGATGTAGATATTCTGAAAGGATTATTACCCTGTTCTGGTGAGCCTCCAGCTTGATGAAGGAGCATTTGCGCAGATCCCCACCCATATCTGCAAGTGTCTGTGGGCTGGTTTGATTATCTCGATCTTGAGCTGCAAGAGTTCGGACAAGCTGCTGAGCAGCCCACTGCCTATGTTGCGAGGACAACCTTGAAGAAAGGCAGCAAGCTGCTAGTGCATTAGCCAGCTCCAGAGGGCCTACAGTAGAAGGATCATAGGAAGGATGGGCATACAAATGGGCAATTATACCTGCTTAGACAAAACAATGAGATGATGTCTGGATGAGTGACAAGAACAGATAAGGTTGAACATTATTACCCACAAAACAAGAATGGAAGGAGGACCCAGCCCACACACCTGAAATCTCCAAGGAGCTGAAAAAAACTCAAGTTTTCATGTATCCCCACTCCTTCACTCAGCACAAAACTGGTATGCCTTCTCCACCTGTTTCCCCAAGAACGTTGCTAGAGAGCATTCAACACCATACACACTCCCCTTTAAAACATTTCTCTTAGTATGTTAGAGCACAGAGTGCTCGACACCATGTTAAATTGCAATGGCAATTTTGCACTGGAAGAGACCTGCTTAACCAGGCCCAAGGCCTTTCTAGTCCAATAGCCCCTTTCCCACAATGACCATTCTTATGGGCAGCCTACAAGCAGGCTATGAAGACAATAAACTTTCTCCTTCCAGCGTTGTCCCCCCACAAGGTATACAGAGGCATGGAAGTAATATACAAGCATCGTGACTAGCAACCATTGATAGCCTTCTCCTCCCTGAATTTGTCTAAACCACTTTTAAAGCCATCCAAGCTGCATCACTACAGCTTGAGGATGCAAATTCCACAGTTTAACTGTGCACTTTTGAAGAAGGAATTCCTTCTGCCTGTCCTGGATTCTAACAGTATGAGAATCTAAATTTTCCTAAACTGAAAATCTCCCAACATAACCTTCCCTCATAGGAGAGTTGTTACAATTCCCAACCATTTTGGTTGCCACTCCATGGCTGCATAATATCCCTTTTGAGATGCAATGACCAGATTTGCAGGACCCAAATACAGCCAGTGCACGTACAACACTGCCAATTGCTTAAGGTGCCTCTGCCATTTTTTGGAGACCCCCACCACTGCAGCACAACAGCTCACTCCACTTAATAGGGTCCTCCGCCCTTTATGGGAATTTTCCAAGAGGCAGGGTTCTATGGTGAGGAGTTTGGGAAGGCAGGTTTTAGTTATGCATGCTTAACTCTGGGTCCAACTAACTGATTTTTAAAGTTTTAGAAAATAAATCCATAGCCATTTTACCACTCATTTCAATAGGTCAAGAATGTTTCATTTCATGTGGCTGTAGCTTACTTTTCCTTCCAAAAAGGAAAGGCAAAGCAGCCAACAACAACAACAGAGGAAAGCAAATGCCATAATACAAAAACCAAAAAAATATTCTCAACCTTTGTCTACCCATGAAATGGTGAGAAACACTAGGGAGCTCTCATTTCTGGTGCCTGTACTTAAAATGATGCCCTGTTAAGAATAAATACCTTTCTTTTCAACTTCTGTTTTATCATAATTTGGCCTCAGTTTGGCTCCCTTGTCTGCCAACAAGGCTACTAACGCTTGAGTCACAATAAAGTTGGGTGATGTTACAAGCTTATTCTCTTCTGCTATTCCTCGCAGAAAGCTTGGCAGGAATTTTCGTTGCACTGGATCATCCACTGTAGTCAAATTGACACCAGTTGCTGCGGAAATCAAGTTCTAAAAAACAAGAAATGAACAAAACACTGTAACAGCCAATATAAGTATTTTCAATTATACACATCATTTCAACTGTACAGATTTTTTCAAATAAATGCAGATGCCTAAAAGGTAGATATAATTCTAGTTATTAAGCTGTGTCTATTAAGGAGATGCTATTGCTACATATTAGGCCAAAGGCCATTAACAGTAGCTGTTAATTTAGGGACAAAGTGTGTGTGTGTGGGGGGGGAGTATTTACATGTCAGCATTCACATGCAACAAGTCAGACCTGGTTCACCTGCAATGAGTAGTGTGTTGATACATGTTGCCTGATCACATTGCTGGTGGTTGTTCATTGGTAGTTAGGCAGAAACCAACCATAGCCCTTGCTTTAGATACAGTGGGAAAACAAGGCTTCCAGGTGTGTTTATCCCACTCACAGAAGCAGGAGTAATGTGGAAGCAATCAGGCAGCATGCACCACTACAAGGCCTGTTCCAGATAAACCACGATTAGCCAGCAAGTCTTATTGTTATGTGTGAATACAGCAATGGATTGCTCTTCCATGTGTATCTTTGGAGGACAACTAGACTGGATGAACTTTCAAAGTTAAGAGAAGTGACTGCAAATGTTGGGGGAGGGGGGAACTAAGCCCTGTGCCACATGCTCTCCAGCCATATACTTCACTGCCACAGAAAGCAAGATTGTTCATTGCCTTGTTGGTTCCAGAGTTTAAAGGTATTATGGACATTGTGATTCAAATAATGTTCAATTTAAAAGTACTCACTCTGCAATGCATAAGCACACCATGTTCCTTTTATACCAGATGCCCATTTTCAAAATTCTCATTTTGTCTGGTGTTATGAGGTTATTTGTTAAGTATGTTAGTTATCTAACATACTGCATGTTAGTTATCACTACTAATGTTACATAATGGTTAGTCCATGTACATTGCCAAGTAGAGAACACTGCATGAAAACTAAGCAAACTTGCTCAAAGTTTTATAACAACAGCACTCACTCAATGCCAAAGTCAGAGGAGTGGGAGAAACTGGGTATGGTGATATACCAAAAGAGGATTGCACAGTGCTATGCCTTTAACCAAATCTCCTAAACCCCATTTCCCTTGGAAATACGCAATATTTCAGAGATTTTTCTTTTTAAAAAAGCAATTGTTATATGCCATTTCTTGGGATAACTTCAGAAAGAATAGATTTAGTACCAGAAAATAAAAACCCAGAGCAGAAGGATGGTTGATCCTACCTGGGTACACAGTTGAACCAGCAGTTTTGCAGCACTTGGGGTATTTGAAGCTAAACAACCAACAGCTGTGCTCAGATAGGCCAAGCAGGAAATGGGCTTGCTCATTTTGCTATGCACGCCTCGAGATCTCTCAGAGGAACCGGATACAGTACAGGGACTTGTGGAGAGGCCTGCTCTCCCTGCTGCAGCCAGGCACATCAGTCGGACCAAGGTTCGGATATCGGTTAAACCCAAGGACTCAAGCCCAGCTGCAAGACTGCAACTAGACCCACTGTTGAGGAAAAAAAGGCAAGTTTTTTCTGCCTACTGACACCCCACACAAACACAGCATTCACATTTCAAGGCATCTATTATACATTGCAGTGGTCATAAAAAACCAAAGGACTGCAGCTCAGTGGTAGAGAATCAACCTCCAAGTTGGGCTAGAAATGTTCCCTGCCTCAAACCCTGGAGAACTGCTGCTAGTCAGAGTACACAATATTGATCGAGTTGGTCTGACACAGTACAAAGCAGCCCCTATGTCTCTAAACCGAGTATAGGATAAAGAGTACAAGTTATTGTTTTTCTGTCAAGGAGAATATTAAGTCAGTCCTCAGAAAGTCAGTGTCAGAGCAGCATACCATCATTATGTCTGCAATCAGGACCAGGGAAAAGGAAGGAAAGGACACTGGCAATCTACATCTGTTTGCTGTGGATGCAGGAGAACATGAGCCCTAGAAGTGGGAGGTGCCTCCTAGTAGCCCTGCCCCCTGGTCAAATTTTCCTTTGTTTCAATAGACTGTGAATGGAGAGTGTCCCCACATTTGGACCACTGGATAGAGCAATATGAGGGGTAGCCAATGTGGCATTTTCAAGATGTTTTGGACAACTCTCATCAGCCCCAGTCAGCTTGGCAAATTGTCAGGGATAATAGGAGTTATAGTTCACAACATTTGGGTGATACCATGCTAGGTATCCCTGAGACACAGAGAGATTGTCAGTGTTCAAAAAATTTTCTTCTTACTAAAGAAAAGGAATTATCTAGAGGGGGGGGGGGACTTGCTCTGAAATTAACACGTGCCTACTTTGGAAAGCTTGCACTAAGATGGGAATTAGCCATGTGTTATCTCCTTGTGTTATCTAGCAGATTTTTTACCATATTCAAAAGTTGCTTAGTTTCTATTTTGCTTTGCATTTTGTTTCAGATAACACCACAAGCTAACAATCACAGGGTCATTGTTCAAATCAGGTCCTCTAGAGCTTGACAAACCTGACAGAAAGGAGTGAGAGGGCTCTCATGACCATTGTTCTTGCCAAGAGGACTTGAGCTGCCGCCGTCACCCTTCTTAAAGCCATAACACGGTCGTGTGGATTTACCAGAGCAGCAGCTTGTTCTCCCAGAGTAATTCTGCCAGAAGAACTTTTTTCTATGGAGCCATGGCAACCTTGAATTCAAGGAGTGACAAGAAAAGGAAACATTGGAGCATGTGCAAATTTATACCCAAATAATTCTATGTTTTGCAAGTCACCTTGAACATTTTAAATAAAAAGTTAACTCATCAATGTTTAAATGTTTTTTAAAAGTGACGGCAGTTGCAAGTGTGAGACCTAATTCAGGAGGTGAACCTGCACTTTCCCCAAGGACTCGAGTGACAGAAACTGCACAAGATAAACACAATGGGTCATCTCATGCTGAAGTTAATGCTGGGCGGTTCAAAACCCTCTCTCACTCCCGTTTCCATCTACCTCACCTCAACTGATGGGAGCACTGCACTGATATCTCTATATCATTCATCATCCCACTGACTACAATTGGAAACAAAACGGTGGACTAAGTGGTCCTTTGGTTGAAGCCAGCATTGTTCTTGCACGGAAGGGGTAGCTGAATAACTCCACTCACTGAGTCAACAACATACCTATGATTTCTTCAGAGGATGTCCCTTACATCATCTTATGTACCAAAAAAAGCCCTTCTGCTTTTACTCAACCCTACTCTCATGCTTTCCTTTCCCAATACAACATTCCCTGCAGATCCTTAAAGGGCGGAGGGAGATGGGAATAAGTGGTTTTGAAGTTTTCCTAGCTTTGGATGACACAGGAGGAAGCTATGAAAAAACATCTATTCCAAAGTAATAGTACCACCACCTAAAAACAGATGAAGCCAATTAATTTGGCTGCAATTTCACAGTGAGTATGTTCAGGATAATGACCAAGAAAAAACAGTGCAAGACTTCAGGCAATTATTTCTCTATGTAAAGTTTACCTATTTGCATCAGTGTTTCCTCCATACTATTGGTGGCTGTGACCATGGCAACTGAGGCTCCCAGTGGATCACTATCCGGGAACTGAACAGGCTCAGGTACAATACGGCGATCATTCAACCCAAGGGGTCCAGCCAACAGTTCAAATTCCTCTTCACCCGTCAGCTTTTCATCCTCGTCAACATCCAACATGTCCCAGTCTTCTAGCATGAGAGAAGTAAATTGCAGTTAGGTATACTATTTTAAAGCAAAACTTGAACTATGCACTTGTGTCATCTGAAAAGACCTGCATAAAGAAGTACCTTCATAGACACTGTCTTGCTTGCCTATCAGGTCGGGTGCCTGTCCTTTATATCTGCACCAAAAAGAGAACACAACAATCTGCTGTTAAATCGAACACCCCATCTTTTTCTTTTTTTTAAGTATTGTAGTCTTTTCTTGATTTTCTTGTTGTTGTTTTTTTATGAAATATAGATTCCTCTTCAATTTTTCAACAGTCTTATCAAAGATGCACCACAATATCTTTCGAGATGCACCCCAGAAACTTCTGACACTACCAGTTCCAAGTTCCAAGCAATAGCTGGGCCAAAGAACTGAGAGTCTGTATGTGATTTTGTGTCAGGCATTGAAACCCAAACTTTGTATAAAGCATCAGAATGAAATGCTGATTTTGAAAACATTATCTTAACAGTCTAATATTTGATTTCATAAATTATTTTAAAATGTGACAATTTTATTCTTTTCCCTCATGCAAAGAAGTTACACAGGACTTCATTAGCAGCTCACATTTGAAAGTCTGGAACAAACAGGACTGCCAATAAGTTTTGATGCTTGTGTATTTCTAACCTTCCTCCATATGGAGGCACCCTTATATCAAGTCAAACCACTGGCCCCACCTAGGTGAATAGTCTCTACTTCTGGACAGAAAATTCATGGCCCTCCAGATGTTTTGGACTCCAGTTCTGATCATTCCAGACCATCAGCCATGCTGGCTGGGGCCGAAGGGATTTGGAGTCCAAAAATATTTCTCCATCTCTGCTCTAGCAAGGGTTAGATGCTATCTCCTCCGGATGTTGCTGGATTACAACTTCCATCATTCTCCATTGTGCTGACTGGGGCTGATGGGAGTTTGAGTCCAACAACAATCCTAATCTAATTGGCAGCAGCTATCCAAGGTCTTAGACAATTTGTAAACAATATTGGACTATTAGTCAGTGTAGACCAGTACAGTCTACTGACTGGCAGCGGCTTTTGAAGATCTCACACTAGGGTCACTGGGGATTGGACCCAGCACCTTTGCCATTCAGAGGATATGCTCTGCTTCTGAGCTGTACCCTTCTAATGATGTCAGGGGAGCCCTGTGGCAGGGGTTAGGATGAGACTTGACTTGCCCAAGGCTACCCAATGGAGCTTTCTGGCCATGCAAGGATTTTAAACCAAGCTTTCAGTATCCAACCCAACACTCTAGTTACTGTACCATATTGGCTCATGAAGTTCAGCTCTTTTATGATAAGTGCTTCCTTTTTCCTTTCCTTTCTTTCTTTTTTCCAGCAAAGGGCATCACAGGCTACACAGTCTTTGGTACCTTTCCGAGGAAGATGTCTTAGACTTGCTCTTCAAGGTCAAGTATTTTTCTCGGCAGCTGCCACACAAGAGGTAATAGGGATTCCCACTTCCACATTCGCCACCAAACCATCCATCCACATAGGAGCCATTGCTGCGGTAGCCCTGCCGGTTTGCACTGCGCCCACAGCCAGGGTGGTTTCTTTTCATGTGTTGATTGAAGCTGACAACGCTGGATTCACACAATTCACATACTACCACTTCTTCTCTGTCTTCAGATTCGCAAACATGCTGCACAGTGTAATCATGCAGTTATAATCATGTACACACAGAAAAATCTAGTATTTCTATTGTATTTTAATGGACTGTCATAACCACAGCTGACTCAGCAGTTCTCAGTTGCAGCTAATTATGGAGGCAATAAAAAAAACTGGAAATACAGTGGATTGTCATAGTCAACCTTTGAATAGGTGCCCTTCAGATGTTTTGGATTACAACTCCAATAAGTCCCAGCCAGGATGGCCAATAGTCAGGAATGGTGGAAGTTGTGGACCAAAAAAGCTAGAGGGCACTAGGCTGGCAAAGGCAGCTGTAGGTCAACAACTTCAAATATATTAAAGTTAGCAGTTCGTACTTTACTGGCAACCTAATCGCATGAACCTTTCTTTGACAGGGTCAAAGAAAAATTCATGCCAAAAGTTCAGTCAAAGTCTAAAAATCAAGAGTCTTATTTTCTGCCTATAAATCCCAAGTTTCTTGAGTTAAAAAAAAATGGCCTACAGATGCTTAATTCACATGCTCTGCATACTTTGCAAAGCTGTGCAAATAGGTCTTACAAATTGGTTTGCTTTCAGTTTATTTTATGAGGAACTCTTAAGTAAAAGGTGGGGGGGGGGAAATAGGAAGGTTTGCTGGTTTTATTGAACAAACAAATTCACCCTAATATTAGCAGGAAAAATACTTTTTTTCTCTAGCTCTTGCAATTGAAAGGAAAAGCCTAAAGTAAGAACTGCTCAATACATTTAGGCAAAATGAGGATGTAGATGGTGGTAGAATTCTGGACTGTACCACTACAACTGCAGGGTCATATTTCCGGGGGAAGGGTGGTCCATAAAAAGCTTCCTTCACTTAGTAAATTAACTCACAAGGAAGAAAAGTTTAGCATCTTTCTTCCTGATGAACTAATTTACTATAAGCATAGAGAGTTCAAATACCTGAGGCCAGCTCCCTGAAATTTGAGGCAGCCTAGTTTGCCACCTCATTCTGTTTAATGTGCAGATTGGCTCAAAAGCCTCATCATTCTACAGACACTACTGCACTATTTAGTCCATCTAGCTCAGTATTGTCTACACTGACTGGCAGTGGCTCTTTAGGGATTCAGGCAGGAGGTCTCTTCCCACCCTACCTGGGTATGTCAAGGATTGAACCTGGGACCTTCTGCATGCAAAGCAAGTGCTCTACCACTGAGCTACAGCCCAATAAATTTGGGTGCATTTGTTAGATCCTAATTCAAAATAAGGGCAATTATGTCTTCACTACTCAAGCATAGCACTAGACATCTTTAAAGCCTATGGTTTTCAGCACCTTCAGCAAGATGCTAAGCCAAAGACACCTGCTTACTTGAAGAGGCAGCAAAACATATATGAACACTGCTGTGAAAACATCAAAGCGCACAATGATCATCTCAATCTGAGAAGCACTTTAAGCAGCAACTGTTGCATTGAAACTATACAGGATATTGTAACTAGAAACAATTTAGCATATTCCCAAAGCATTAAACAAGGTACAATCTTCAATAAATTTCTCTCACACTGGAGAGCTCTTGCATAACCGTCATTCTGTTCAAAATAAAAGTTCTACAACAGCCTTCCCCAATGCTGGCCTCCAGTTGTTAAGGGCAACCACGCTGGATGAGTTCAGGGGGAGCTGTAGTCCAAACCACCTGGAGCATACCAGGTTGGATAATTATTATTATTTTTTTAAAAAAAGAAATGTACTGTTCCAATGTAGATAATTCCAGCTGATGTTTGGGGTTGCTCTTTGAGGCTGATTTTTGGCCGTGTTTGGATGACTTCAAGCCCCAATTTGTCCCAGCCGTGACTTCACCCGCCCCACAGCTGACATCAAACATGACATCAGGTGTGGGGTAGGTGTGCATGCCCAAACTGGCCTGCCTGGGGGCAGGGGTGCTACTTGGGCCTACAGGCAGAGTTTTCCTACCCCTGATTTAGGGGAATATTAACCACTCATCATCTCTGATGAATGAAATCATGCAACTGTCTAAAAAACTTTTTTACAGCTTGCCTGTTTTTCCTTTAAAATGTCACGTGACTTAATTAGCAGAAAAGACAGCTGGCAAATGGGAAAGCAGTCAAAGTAAAGAGAAACTGTTTCTCATGAAATGTACCAATGAGAACTACATGATGATATTCACTTGTGCTGTTAAGAGCCTGGAATCATCCATATAAGGGTTAGCAGCAATAATGTTAATAAAACAATTGCTTAGGTAATGCATAATGTTATTTCATTTCCTAGAAAGCAAGTAATAAGCAAAGCAGCCCCAGCTGCAATCACACACACCCAGGTAGGCCAATCCAATACCTCCGGGATCCACATTCCTAGAATGTCATTATCACTGGCAAGATCCTGCCCAAACATGGCTTCCATGGCTTCATCATCCAAGTCAATTTCTAACTCCTCATCCAAGTTGAAGTCATACAACGCTCCAGGGTCTTGTGGCAAGGAGATCCCTTCTCTCCGGCTCTGATTCCTGTGCGCCTGTACAGAGCGGTACAATCCCGCTTAAATCAGAGAGAGAGAAAAGAAGCACACAGTTTGTTTTGCGGGTTAGTAGTAGCAGTACACGCTAGCTATGGTCAAAGCTGCAACTTAGCAAAATGGGTGCTGTGATGGATAAAGACACTTAAACTGCAGGACCTCTTAGGAGAGATGTCATTCACATTTCAAAGTGAGACACACTGTGCTACTCTCATTCACTGGCCAACACCAGCACCACCAGGCCCCAAAGAATAGATGTCATTCACTTACATGGGGAAGCAGGGGCAAATATAAGGACTATACTTGGTCCCCTGACTCCAAAAGCAGGGCTTCCTTCCCTAGCCCCAACAGTTTGGGTTGATGGCACCTCAATTTACTTTGTCACACGAAACTTATCAGCCACAAAAATCTTCATCATTTCTACGTAAGTCCCACTCTGGGTTCTGTTTCTTAACCACACCATTCTGACAAGATTAGAAACTGCTCTATTATACACACACATATGAAAATGTTAAGATACACACTGACACATACAAGGCTAGCAGAACACATTTAAAGTTCTGTGCTACAGAGTACATGCCCTCTTCAGCAGGGATGAAAAGAAAAGGGTGTTGAAAAATATTTTCAAACACCTACCAGCACGGGCTAGCAGCGTCCGAGCAGCTAAGTCAAATTTGTGCCTCCTGGTCACTGCTGATCGACCCCTTGAGGTGGGTCCACTTCCAGATGCTGCATTTTCTACGTGTTCCATACTATCATGGCTGAAATGTACAAATAGTTTAGAAATATTGAAATGTGTCAAGTATTCATTAACATTAATCCAGATTGGACATCGGACCAAGAAGGGGGTAATGTTTATATTGTCTAAGCGCTTGTTGTAGATAGCCTAACTCTCATAAAGCATAGAGGCCTTGATTTCTACTAAATTAGGTCCCAATCGCCAGTTATTTGCTCCATTGTAGGACTGCTCTAACTAGAACTGGAGAAATGTATAGCTCTGCTTTTATTTCTAACTTCTGAATGTATAACTCATAATACGCTCAGTCACTTTTGCTTTACCACAGATTAGGGTCTTTATTTAGATCAGGAATGTGAATGCATTAGTTCTTCTACTGTGAAAATTGATCTCCATATGCTTTCTTTCTTGTAATAAACAACTTGGTGTGATTATGTTTGTGGAGAGTAAGTATAAGTTAGGCACATGTTAGAACAGCACTTGATTTATCTCTCTCTCTCAAGCGACAGGTTTCTGGGGTTCTTATGTAGGGAAGAGACATATAATGCCTTTTGTGTCTTGCCTCTTAAGACAGATTTTTCAGAAAATATTTGAGAACAGAAGAGCCCTGCTGAGCTAGTCAGCACTCTATTTCTCACAGCAGTCAACAAGCCTGAGCTGGCTGTGGCTGACGAGGCTTGTAGTTCCAAACAGCTGGAGAAACCTGATTGGGCAACACTGCTCTGAACTATTGGTTAACAGACTTGGCCTCCATGGGTTTCTCTAATCCCATCTAAGATAGACTGATTTTAAAAAAACTAATGCATATTTTAAAAATAACCATATTGCATATTTTAATAGTAAACATGGATGAGAGCCAACAAACTGAAGCTCAATCTAGATAAGACTGAGGCACTGTTAGTGGGTGGTTCCCTAGACCAGATGGCTGGGAAGTTGCCTGCTCTTGAAGGAGTGGGTCCTTTGCTGTCACATGAGGCTCAGGCGGCCTCAGTGGAGCAGAGTGTGTTCTATCAGCTTTGGCTGGTGGCCTAGCTGCGCCCCTATCTGGACAGGGATAGCCTAACTTTTGTTGTCTATGGTCTGGTATCCTCTAGGTTAGATTACTGCAATGTGTTATATGTAGGGGTGCCTCTGAAGACAGTTCAGAAATAGCAGCTGGTGCAGAATTCAGCGGCTAGGCTGCTCACCGGGGCAACATGGTTTGAGCATATTACACCAATCCTGGGCTGAGTGCACTGGCTGCCAAATAGTTTCTGGGCTCAATTCAAAGTGCTGGTTTTGACATATAAAGCCTTAAGCAGCTCAGGATTGCAATACCTCAAGGACCACCTCTCTCCATATGAACCTACCTGGACCCTGAGATCATCCTCTGAAGCACTTCTTCCTGTGCCTGCTCCATGAGAGGTCTGGAAGGTGGCAGCATGAGAATGGGCTTTTCTGGCTCCCCATGCTCCCCCGCCCCCCCGGAGATCTGGCTAGCGGCTTTATTATACATCTTTAGGAACCAGGTGAAAATGTTCTTCAACCAGGCCTTTGGCTGATTGACATCTGATGCCCTTTTAAATGTGTTGTGGGAGGGACAATTATTGGTTTGCTTTTGTTCTATTTTTTATCGTGTAATTTTATGTTGTCAGTCACCCTGAGATCTATGGATAAAGGGTGGTATACAAAATGAATGAATGAATGAATGTGCTGGGGAGTACTATTGTGTGGAAAACTAATACTTACAGTCCCATTAAGGTTTGAAACCTGAAGAAACTAACATTTTACCTTTCGCTAAAACCTTCCTCCATTTCAGTGGCATCAGCTGAAGGAATGTCACCGGGAGACTGCAAGTAACACTGATCACTTGACTTCCCGCTGCCCCCAGAAACTACAGTGCCATGGAGGGAATCGGCTGTTTCTTCTGACTGAGGGTCTTCATCTTCCTCATTCCCAGGATGCTCTATCATCCACATTGCTAAGACTGTAATGTTTTGAGCATCTGCTTCTCCTCTTGCACCTAAGAAAGAAAAATCTTATGAAATGACACCCAATTATGAAAACAGGAATGCCCTCTGTTAGAAATGGATATGAATTCCAAAAGTTCATGACAGAAACTCTTTCCAAAGTTTTGTTACATGCAGCTTGATAGCTGATGCAACACCCAACATCCAGAGCATCTTGCCTTCACCTCTTTTAAGGGCAGTCCCTCCTTCTTACAGAGAAAAGCTTGAGTGTGCTTGGAAATCCGAAGGAACCAAGAACTTTTGGTGGGTGGTTGTTCAGGACCTTCTACTATTTGATCCTGGGCTCTTATTCCTTGAGCAACTTCAAAGGAGTGCTTGTCCCCATCACACTTTACAGACTAATATTTGACAACAAAGAGCAAACCCTTTAATGAAAAAGAAAGCTATGACACTTCAGAGCCTAAATGGCTTGTTACTTGTGCTCACACTCACACATGAGCTCTCGCGCTCTCTCTCTCTCTCTCTCTCTCTCTCTCTCTCTCTCTCTCTGACAAAGCGGTGCAGTGCATATTCCTTGACAGCAGAAGGATTACCTGTGGCTTCCATTGCTTTCGCAATCTGCCGTAGGGAGAAGCCCATTTCTAACAAGGGCACAGCAATAGCTGGTGGAGGGGGGGAAGTTGAAAGGCGGCTGCTTGGGTCCGACAAAGCTGTGGATTGTGGAAAAAGAATGAATGGCAAATCAGCACCATCTCCTTCATAATTCATCCTGCAACTTATTCAGTCAGGCTACAAAAGCTCAAAATCATTTATTTTGGCTGCATTTCCCCAAACACATACATATTTGTATGCATTTTTCCCTAATATGCTTAGTCTTGTATATAATTGTACAAAGTACAGTTACATCTTTTTGTTACTACAAAAAGGGGGGGAGTAGTAATATCTTCCACGTATCTGCCAATGAATGTTTTAGTATTAAGAGGTTAAACCATTAGCATTCCCTGGCATTGATGCCTTGACCAGCTGAGGGCACATACAGTGATAGTAAACACACAAATTTCAGTACGGATATGAAAAGGACAAAATTGAGTTGCAATATATATATAAACCTTACTAAGGCAATGGACGAAACCTACCTGTCCGATTGGCAGGTCTTGCAGACTGAGAATCAGGAGAGGTCAGTGATTGTCTCCTGCCTACTTCATCAGAAGGAGATGTTGGCAAAGAGGATATGGGAGGCGTTTGTGCACGTCTTGTTGGGAGTACAGTAGTAGTTGGGTAACTGGAGAACATTTGCCTTTTAAAAATATATAAATAAAAAAGGTAAAGCAATGGATAGCAGTGCAAGGCATACCAACAAACAAGATAAATACCTGTATTTCTAATATTACATGGTGATAGCTGTAACCCACCAATGGGATGCGTATGGATGTCAGCAAAAGTAGGATCCATTCCTCACCATCTCTCCTTCCTAAACAAGCCTCGTTCAAATTTAAAAGATTTGAAAACAGCCTGAGTGTTCAATAGGCACAACCTACCGTATTTTTTGCACCATAACACTCACTTTTTTCCTCCTAGAAAGTAAGGGGAAATGTCTGTGCGTATTATGGAGTGAATGCCTGCGGGTGGCAGGGGGGATCTGCTGCAGTCCTGAGCAGAGGATCCATGGTTCCCCTTCCTTCCCTCCTCCGTGGTTACAAAGCATGGATCCACATGGATCCTCAGGATTTTTGCATTGGGCTACTCCAAACTCACTGTCAGATCACATGTCTGTGGCCACAGCATGAACTACAAAAATCATATATCCACTATTTCGTTTAGAATATTTTTTTCTTGTTTTCCTCCTCTAAAAACTACGTGCGTGTTATGGTCTGGTGCGTGTTATAGAGCGAAAAATACGGTATTTTGTGAGTGATGACAACCCAACTCAACACTATTATGTCTGGCACCATTAGTCAGCAAGTAAAAAAACACACAGTTTTATTGTTGAAAGTAGGAAGGGAAGAGCCTTTTATAAAAAGATATACTGCTTCTTGCTACTTTAGTTAAACAATTTGCAAACGTTTTCAGAAAATGAAATCTATCTTTCGGTGAAAACTTATCAAGATAAAAAATGATTACAAACTTGGCTGGATTGTTTATGAAAAGCAAGATCAGACGTCAATCCATACCTAAGAAGGCTAAGAGGCAAAACACCAGGGGATTCAGAGGCAGGCACAGTTTCTGTATCAGTCACCGGAGTGGTGGCAGTTGTTGTATCTTCTAGAGAGCTGCTCATGAAAGATGTCGTACTAGAGGCTGAAGGACTCGTCGTCACAGGTGTCTGGGCCTGCTGAGCTTGGTCGGTTTCTTCTGCTTGCTGGTCCACTTCTGCAGAACAATTTAATGTTTTTCCATATCATTTAGCTTTTAAAAATTTCATTTATGACTTGCTCCCTATAAAGCACCTTGAAGCAATTTCACAATGCAACAAACACATACTCAAAACAATGGCATTTACACAAAGTTTAAAATATTGTGTACATTAAAAAAATGAAATCTAGTATAGACACTGATTGGAATAAAAATATAGCTATACAGATACGCTTATTTTTACAGGCAACTGCAGCACACCTGGGACCGAATACACGTGGGCCTCCTGAAGGCATCTTCTTAGCAAACATGGGTAATAGGCCACTTTGCCTTCTCCTGTAGAACTCTCCTTACATTCTTATATGTGGTTCTAAAGTTTTGATTGTTGAATGAAGGGTTGGGTGGCTGATATTTATTCTGTTAGAACATGCCATATCACAAGGAACGATCCCTTCAGACCTAAACTTTATGGAGCACCCTTCTTCCTAATATATGGGCTGGTGCTATCATTATTCATCATTCTGCACTAATTAAAGGCATGCTTATTTGCCCAAGCTTTCAGAGGGGGCCAGCTGAAAATGAATTGACTTTTTTTGGGGGGGTTGTACATTGATATTGTACATTTTTATTTTAAATTTTAAATTGTTTTTATGTGAATTATGTTGCTGTAACCTGCCCTAGGATCATGAGCTGATGAAGAGGGGTCTAGGAACCAAAATAATAAATAAACAGTAAATGATAATCAAGTATTCCAGCAGTAGCCAGAAAGGTATCCTTGGGACACTCCAAAGCAGAATGTGAAGCCAATTGCCACCGTGCCCCCTGCCAACTCCCCACATGCTCTAGCACAATGCAGGCAAATGCTCCTCAACTGGAGACATGAGTGCTGAAAGGACAACTGCAACCTTAGCTCAGAACACAGACCAGGGGGATTCTTTGGCCCAGCCTTTCATTCACTGATGGGTTCTGTGGAGACAGAAACATCTCCAGCCCATCACTGGAGAAGCCTGAAGACAGCAGCCATGTGAGAGGCCTTCAGGGGAAAACAATGATTCAGGACAGAACAAGATGGAACAATGCTGTGAGTACAGGAGATAATTGCTGGGTAGGAGGTGAGTACTTTTCCATATCCTGAACACATTTTCACAAGTTGTCATCGTCCCCCCACAACCATGCATCAAAACCAGACCAGCTTGGGGGTGGGATTTGCAGAAGGCATTAAGTACCTTCCCTTCTGCCATTTCTAGAGGAGTACTGCCTATGACAACTGGCAGCAGCTCTCTAGGGTTTCATGAAGGGGTCTTTCCCAGCTTCCCCCTGGAGATGCCAGGGGCTGAACCTGGGGCACTCTGCATGCAAAAGCAAATGGCTTTACCACTGAGCTGCAACATTTCCCCAAGTGGTTGCAACCACTTTTACCCAGACATCTAGTTCCACCCACATACCTTATGTTGAAACTGCTACTCAAGACTGGTAGCAGTTCTCCCAAATTCTCAGGCAAACAGATGTCTTTCACAGGTCCACTACCCAAGATCCTTACAAGTGGTGATGCCATGGGTTGACTATGGGGTTTTCTGCATGTAAAACATATGCCCTTGCACAACAAGAACCACCCTCTACCATATAGAATTAAAATCAAATAACCAAAGAACTTTGTGATGTACGGGTAAAAGGGGGAAATGTCGTATGATTATTTGTGCAAGCACACTCAAATCATGCTATGGTAGTTCACACTATTGTTAAAACACTGATGCTCATCTAGAGGAGCAGAGATCAAGGGAAGAAACTAGGGAGGGTCACAGGAGCTGCTTTGTCTCCACAAATCTTTGTCATGAGATGTGATCCTACCACTCCTAAGCTGCACAAAGAGTGAAGTCATTTGTTTGCAGACACCTCCTGCAGGTTAGCCAGAGTATAAAGAGTAACTGCTATGTTGCACTAACTAGAAGAATTATAGAAAGCTGTCATTTAATGCAACAGCCAAGCTTATGGTTTTTATAAAAAATGACTTAGTTTTCTTTAATTAAGCTAAAGGACATGGAAAGTGAATGAACAAGGTAAGGCTATTGGTCAGCATGATAACAGCTACCTTTAGTTATGGCAGAGACCAACAAGACAGACTGACTAACGCAAAGCAAAGTAAATGGCTAGGGCGCTGCACACCAACTGCTGTTCTTGTACCAGTGTAGCACCACAATACACAACATCACACTGGCTCTGCAGAAAGAACATAACAGTATTGCTGGCTTTTCACAGGCACAAATATTAGGAAAAGGGTATCCAGCTACCAGCGTAATTGTATTCAAATTAACATCTATACACTTGCATAATTAAAGTGTACCTTGCTTAATTTTGCTGCCACACTGGTCCTCCAACAGCCCGTGAACCACTAATTTGTAGATCATTGCTTGTGCCCGTTCCAAATCAGCCAGTCCTAGTGCCCTCTTGATAGGTGAGCGCATGACTGCCCGTTTCACCATATGGCGCATCAAGAACTGCAAGGCAGCACGCATTTCCACATCCTCGTGAACAATGGGCGAACTCGCACAATCAGAATTATGGCCACTCTCTGCCAGGACCTTTGGTATCAGTAACAATTCAGCATATTTACTACAACTAAGGAGAGTGCTAAGCGATTTCATAGCACCAAGGTAAAGATAAGACAACTGCACTGCTCTGATTTCTGATTGTACAGCATCATGATTCTTGGAGGCATGTTCATGAGTCTTCCTTTTGCCTTCGGCATTTGGATGCTGGCTCTCCACACCCAAGGAAACAGATTCTAAGGAAAACAAAGCAATTTCATTTTCGGATTTTGAACTTGTAGCTCCATGGCCTTTGATCTCCTCAGTGCTTGGCACCGACCGAGCATCTGATCCAGAGTCACCTTCTGTTCTCTGGTCAACATCTCCTTTGTCTTCTGCATCATGCTTGTGTTTCTTCTCATGTCGCTTGACGCTTTGTTTCCCCATGTCTTCATGGATGCCAGTCAGGAAGGTGAGGTCCAGCAACACAGTGGCTGTCAGTCCACGGAATCTTGCAACATCAAAAGGCAGCGGTTCGCAAGGTTCCAGATTATACAATGGCGTGTCACTAGGCGACCAAAAAGTTGGGAAGCTTTAATAAAGATCAGAATGACACAGGAAGAAGCAAGTGAGGGATAGACAGGAGGAAAGCACGGGAAATAATGTAGGCAAAATAAGACATAAAATATATTTAATCAAAATCTAAATGAATTGACAGTCTAAAAAAGTAAATGTAAACCGGGGGTGGGGGGTGGGAGGGAATGAGGGTTATGATCAGATAATGGGGAGAGATGATACTCAGTGCAGAAGGTAACAAAAAATGAGTGTGCTGTTTCAAACAAAACAGTTCATTCCAAATACCCAACAAAGGTAATCATAAAATACTGAGGGAGTTTTTGCTATATTAGACACGTTTGTTTTGGAAAATGTTTCCTAATGGGCGAAAGAACCATGGGATCTCAACTGGGTTCTGGCACTAAGTAGGGAAGTGGCATGCCCCCTTAGATATTTTCTCAAAATAAAAATGCAAAACAAAAACTTAGCAGCACTTTAAAGAGTTAAAAAACCCCTATTCTGGCAGAAGTTTCTGAGGGCTCACAGAATATGCCACAAGAGATGTGTTACTCTCTAAGGTGCCACAAAGCACTTGATACCATCGTTCAGACATTACTTAGCTTATAGTCCAAAAGTCATAAATAACACTCCCTAATGTTACAAAGCAATGGCCTCAAAACCCACAGTAGCAAAAGGTTACAAGAAATTTATTTCCAGGTTGAGCTGTCTGATATTTAACTAGTTTATAGTATTAGCAACTACTATCTCACATTTTAAGTCAGTGACATTTCCTAAGCACTAACAACTGGCCACTTGTGTAACACCAATAGTGAAAACACTATACCTGATTGTAATCTCAGCTTCGTCCCACTGCACCTTGGCAGACGTGCTGCCTTCTTTGACCACTCCAAGCAAGGTGGCATGCCGCCCAGTTTGCCGGTGAACACAGCGGCCTCCAACTCTAAGCCCAGCATCCACTCCACCAATCACTGCCAGGACTGGCCACACCTCCACACACAAGGTCTTCAGCTGGAGCTCTGAGAGATCTGCCAGCCCATGCCGACTGCCATGTCTGCCTTTCTCCTCCTCCTTGCTCTCCTTCTCCTCTCGTGCTTCATTCTCCTCCCGGCTTTGAACAGAGCGGCTTTTCTTCAGTTTCTGACCTGCCTCTTTAAGGCATGCTTTGAGCTTGTGCAGCCGCTCCATCATTTTCTTATTGATGCAATGTGTCCATCGGTCTGTTCGATGGAGGATGCGGATAAGCTGAATTGTGGCCTCTGCAAGCACGGCAGCAACAGGGCTGCAAATGGGGTCTCCTGGCAGCAAATCCCTCGGGGTGCCACGCATCTGCATGTCACAGATTTTTACCTATGCACACAGACACACAAGGAAATTCACAGAGCTGGATTCTCAGGATTTTGGTAAAATTTATTTGCAAATTAGAAATCTTCTAAATGAATCAGAAAGGGTTTATTTTTTGTAATTTTCACCAATATTGCAGGTCTGCTACCAATCAGACTTCTATGAGCGGTTGTAGCAATAAGGAAGAGTTTACCCAACTATACTGACAAGCACATGTGAGTCAATTTTTGACATCTCAGTGATTCTTCCATGCCGTTACAGATAATTTCAAAATATAGAAATATTTACAAACACGTAACAAATTATTTAATTTTATATCCTGCCTTCTTTCATCGTGGAAACCAAGGCAGAATGCATATGGTTTCCAAGCACTGACCAGACCCAGACCTGCTTAGCTTCAGCAAAGGCCTTCAGACCATACCCTGGGACATTTAAGTTTGGAAGCCGGTTATGAAGGTGTGCTTCTCTGTAGACGTCAATTCTCATTTTCCATCATGTCCCAGCACTCTGTCTTAGTAGAAGTGGAGCAGAGGGGAGGAGTATTGAGAAAGCTCTGTGGACACAACCTTCCCCCTAATTTGCTACTCCTGGCTATGTTCTCAGCTCTCAGCAAGGACATTAAGACAAGTTGAGAGATGTCAGGACTGCCCAGGCCTTTTATTTTCCCTGACCTGCCAAGCTTGCTGTATCCAAATGCTGACAGGAGTAAGGAAGAGAGAAGGAAGGGGCTAGAACAAGCTTGGCTGAGGGTGTTGGAGGGTGTTGTCTTCTTGCATGCAAAGGAATCCCTGATTCAGCCCTGGCATAATTTCAGATAGGAGGGCTGAAAAAGACCTCTGCCTGATACTCTGAAGAACATCTATCAGTAGCAACATACAATACTGTTTAAATAGACCAATTCCATATAAACGTGTATGTATGTATGTACGCACACACGCACACAGCTAAAAATGCTCAATTTATTCTACATATTATACTCATAGGTCCTTACCAAACAGCATATTAACCTTCACCACTATTGCTAAATATCCAGCTTACCTTTTCTCCAGGATTACTGCTATAAAACATCACACATGGGTATAATTCTGCAGCATCCACATCTTCAAAAGCCAGTTTTGGTTCCTGGGGGGAGGGGGGGAGATAGCAGACAGCAAACTGATTATGTCAGTCACCAATTTTGCAAGGAGCACTTCCTTACTGATTACCATCAGGTCATGATTCATTTAGCATCAATTTTAAAGTTTAGATAAGCCTTCCCCAACCTGGTGATCTCCAGCCGTTTTGAACACCACCACCTATCAAGCTCAGCTTGATGCTGGGGCTGATGGGAGTTTTGATCTAAGACATCCGGAGAGTACTAAGTTGCCAAAGGCTGGTTTACATTATCACTGATGAAGAACGTGGTCTGTTCAGTTGTGGCACCTACACTACAGAATTTGTGTTCCCCCGAGGACAAGTTGACACACTCCCTATCCTTCCTTTCAAAATTTAGAAAGATTTGTTTCATTGTGCCCTTTCATTTGATTTCAGTTCAAAAATTTAGAACTTTGTGGTAGTTTGTATTATGCCTTTGTTTTGTCTGCTGTACTGCTTTTTTGTAACTGCTGACTGAATGTTGTTTTACTGTTGTGAACTGCTTTGAAAACCATTACAGGTTAAAAAAAAATTAACAGTATACAAATGTCATAAATAAGCAATAGAAGATTCATACTTCTCCATTTTTTCCAAAGGAGATAGTTCTCGCTTCCATATCCAGCACGCATGTTATGAAGTCCCCTTGAGTAAAACTGGTCAGTGTCAGCGTCTGCTCCCCATTATGGTAGAGATTGCCACTATATGCTCGGTACAGCCACATGTCTGAGGTAGTGCGATGGTTAAAATCGTGAACTGGCCAACGAGACACTCCAACGCATGTTCCTTCATTGCCTCGATTTTCCTTCACTATATAGAACTAGAAGGTGAAGAAAAACCCATGGGCTACTTAAAACATCACGAAGCACAAAGACATATAAAAGTAATGGGGATTTGAACAGTCATTTCAACCCTCAAACTAATCACTATTGAACTGGAAAGGGGGGGGGAGAGGCTCAGTAGACCCAGGGACATCCAATAGGCTATCTTGTCAAGGTGTACTTAGCAATTATTTAAAAAAAGCAATAATCTTTTATCTCTACCATTTTGGGGGATAAAATATTATGAAGAAAAATGAAGTATTCCACAGAATGATGAAAACAAAAGGATTGTTGTTTTAAGATCATTGTTAGGTGAAGCTTCTGATTATTTCTCTCCCCCCCCCAAAAAAAATTAGATTTGACATATGATTTAGGTTTATATCTGGCAGAATATCCCATAAAATTTCAGAGTGTCCCGGGAGCCTCTCTCTTCCCCATACAGTTTACCTGGCCTCACAAGTCTTTGCAGAAAGATATAAAATCTAGTGCAGGCATAAGTATGCCACTGATCTGTACTGCTCAACCCACAGGCTTAGAGAAGCCCAGAAAATCATGAACAAGACCTAAAAACTGTGGACTCTGGAAGTCCAGCTTGCAAGGGTCAGAAATCCTGTGCAAATCTAGGGAACAAATTTAAGCAACCTGGAAAAAATGCCATTAGAACTAGAGTTCAAATACATTCCCTCTATTTTGAGCAGTACAGTTTGTGGGTTAAGGACACAATGGGTTTATCTATACACCTTGCTTCATCTCTATTTTTAAACTGGGCTTTCTACATACCTTCCACTGGTAACACCCAGAAGTGACTCCAGTGGATGCTAATCCATATCCCTTTCCACCGCTCCCATGAGTTAGGATCTGACCATTCTCTACTAAGCAGCACTGAGCCTTCTCAGGGTCAAACGATACTTCCTGTATAGGGAGATTTTCATCTTCTTCTTCAGATTCACCCTGTTTCTTTCAAAAACAGAATATAAACACCTCACATTCTGGTCAATTAAACAGATGGGGGGGAAGCACAATCTAGCAGTAAAAAAATAATAATTAAGGGGTAAAAGATGTATAAAAATACAAAATACCTTTTTCAAAAATAACCATAGATACAAACACTCCAATATTAAAACTTGATAAACCAAATCCCATATGAGACTGTAGCGGACTCAGCCCACTAACTGACCCCAATTCAATACAGCAGGCCCACCACACAGTACGCCAACAAATTTCTTCCATTTACCACAGGCTATCTTGTGTGGGACTTGTGTGAGAAGAACTTTGTTTCAGGGAGTCTCAGGCAGGATTTGATCAAACAAGGAAAGTTTTATTTACAAAAAGAGATTGGTGAAACGAAGTTGGGCTAGGAAGAAGTTAACTTTTACTTAAGCTAAATATAAAGATGTCACAGGCTTAAACACAGTAGTATATGCACATCTTTTCTTAAACTTCAGTTGCTAAATATCGGTTGCTGCACTTCAGGTAGATGTTCCAGTTTCTAGAATAGGTGGTGAAATGCTTAACTCAGTTTCTCTTGTTCCTTTACTTGGTTATGACAGGTCTTTTAGTTAAATGCTTTGGACACGGCACAGCTTCCTTCACGGCTTAATGCTCTGTTTCGTGATCTGTTTTGTCATTTCCCCCCTCTCTTAGCAATCCCACTTCTGAGGTATAAGAGACTTTGGGATCCTCTTAGCTGGCTTGGGAGTCTTCTTTTCCTAGAAGAGCTCTCCTCACCTGACGGGAAGGAGACGCAAGGGAACTGTAGTCCCACAGCTTCTCCCTCCCCTGACTCAGACTCAGCCCTCCAGGCAACTCCTGTCTCCTCACACGGTCCTCTCTTCAATATGAGGCTCCTTCCTCTAGCTACAGATATTCTCCGCAGAGCGGATGCTAAACTCACATTTGAACCCACTCTCTTGGACCAACCCATTCCTAATCCCTTTCTGCCATCTCAAACCAAACTCAACCCTGTCTCGCTCCAGCTCTTTCCCTTCTCTATCCCCATCTCAAGGCTTCCTCAGAAGCTGCTCTTTTTATGTGCCCCCCCATTCTGCTCCTCCCCCTTCTATAGCCAGCTGACTTTGTAGCCAATCAGAGAGAGGCTCCAACCCCCTGGTGGAACTCTGAGGGACTGCATCACCAGGGCTCTGCTTTCCGTCACAGGCCTTTCAACATGAGCCAAACATGTTTCAAGACAAAGGACTTCATCAGTGGCTGAAAAGAAAATTATGAAATTGATCAGAATTAAAGCTAGTACCTGCAGCTTCATTTCTTTTTCTTTCTCCTTGATCTGAATTATGTGCTTGGCTTGTGCAACAGGACTCTCCCACATACAATCAGACAGAAGGGAGAACAACCGATCAATAACCTGTTTGGGAAACATGATTGAAGAACATTTAATTCCAAATAGTCACAGGTAATTTTTAAGACTGTATTTCCCGTCCTGTTTACACTACAGATAACAAAGCAACCAGGCGTTTGAAGCAGGCAACTGAAGACAGTTTTCTCTTATTTTTGAAAACACATCTCTGAAAACCTGTGATTTGGTGCACTCCAGGTCTGATGAAGTGGCTATGGGGCCAGGAAGATGACCTCTGCCTTGTTTCCTTTTTTATAATTATTGGAGGGCGGGGGCGGGAATACTCCCTTTACCCAACCCAAAGGCATAGTTCATACAAGCACTGAAGTGGAGAGAAAGTTGCTAATATCAATATGAAGGAAAATGTTAACACAATCATATATTAAGGAATGTGGCAGAAACAGCTCGTCCTATAGCGTGTGTTTTTTCATGTGTTGAATGAATGGCCACCAGTCCACCATAAAAGTCTCTTGGGCATTTGATCCTCTAGCCACACAAAGGTTTTGCATCACTTTTCCAGAAAGTGCTACGTCCCAATTTACCTTATTCCACTGTTGTACATTTAAACCCTTTGGTTCTTTCCAATTTCTAGCTATCAATATTTTTTCTGCCATTAACAAGCAACCTATTAAAAGTTTATTTAATAACCATTGGGTTGTTTTAGGAGGACTTTTTTTTTTTACAGGTTTTCCCAGTATTTTTGTTTTTTCTACAAATATTTTATCCCAGAACTGGGCAACTTTGGCACAGTCCCACCACACATGGAGGGTGTGAAGGAACTGTGAGCTGTACACCCCCCCCCCCTTTTCCAGGTGAGCATCAGTTATCCATTTTAGTTACTTCTGTAGACATTAAGGATTATTTTGGTATTGTTTTCAAATAATTTTCTTTTAATCTAGCTAAAGTTGTTTTACTAGGACTTCTGGCCTTGTGACCTTAGGCAGCCATGGTCACTTAGAGGAGACTGTTGTATGTTGGGCAGATCAGTGATCAGATTGTCAAAAAAGCAGCTTCATTATTTTCAGGCTGTTGCTGAGGGCTGAGAAGTAACTTTAAATATTTAATTACAATTTTCAATTATTAACAAAAAAGAAAGTATTTCACCAATCAATCAACAATAATTCTGACTTTATAAATCTCGACTTCCCTCCCTGTCTTTCTGTAGTCCTTAAAATAATTTTATCTTTCCCTGAATATCCCAAATCGTTTCAATCTATTATTTTTATTGTTATTATCTGTTATTACAATAGTCCTGCTAATGTCTTGATCTGTTTGCAATATGTTTGTAAATATTCAATAAGCCATTTCCATTTCTTAATAAAAAATTGTTATCTTGATTTCTTATTCTTTCCATAAGTTTTGCCATTTCTTCATATTCCATTAGTTTCTGCAACCATTCTTCTCTCATCTTTTCATCTTTCTATTTTGGGCAATTGTTATTCTTGCAGCTATAGCTGCATAAATAAATAAGTTTCTATATTGTTTAGGTAGCTCTGATCCCATTATCCCCAAAAGAAAAACTTCTGGTTTTTAAACAAATGCTATCTTAAACATCTTTTTCAGTTTCTTATACAGTGGTGCCTCGCAAGATGAAATTAATCCGTTCCGCGAGTCTCTTCGTCTAGCGGTTTCTTCGTCTTGCGAAGCAACCCTATTAGCGGCTTAGCGGATTAGCGCTATTAGCGGTTTAGCGGCTATTAAAGGCTTAGCAGCTATTAAAGGCTTAGCGGATTAGCAGCTAAAAGGCTATTAGCAGCTTAGAAAAAGGGGGGGGGAGGAAAAAAAATCGGAACACTTGCAAGACGTTTTCGTCTTGCAAAGCAAGCCCATAGGGAAAATCGTCTTGCGAAGCAGCTCAAAAACGAAAAACCCTTTCGTCTAGCGGGTTTTCCGTCTTGCGAGGCATTCATCTTGCGGGGCACCACTGTATATCATTTCCCAATAAGCTTTAACCTTATTGCAAGACAGCCACATATGGAAATGGGTACCTTCTTTCTCTTTACATTTCCAACACTTATTTGACTTTGCTTTATACATTTTTGCCAATCTACTAGGTGTTAGGTAGCATCTATATAACATTTTCATATAGTTTTCTCTTAAACCATAGCATGCTGTAAATTTCATATCCATATGGGCTGAGAAGTAACTTAAACCGAACCACAGTTTATAAGATGCAAATGCCACCAAAGTAGTCACTGCTGCAAACACAAAAACTTAACATTTTACAATATTGCAAAGTATGAAGACCTGAGCCATCTGGTCATCCTCCACACCCGATTCACAAGCAGGCAGCACGGCTTCCAGAACATGTAGTGCAAGCAGCCTGGTCCTCAAGTTGCCAACCAAAGGTACACCTAGAAATGGGACCCAGAAGGAAAGTTGGTATTACCATCACATGCTAATAACATATCAAACAAAGTTAGAAACCAGTGGTGTGTCTATATTCATTTGATGGACATGATGCAAGCTTGTATCTCCAAATGATAAACACACTCCCCACACATCCAAAACAAAGACCATAGGACCATACCTGAACAACATTTCTGAGAAGCTATGTTCAGGAGCACCTCTGTCCACTTTGGGGATGCCATTTTGGACTGAATGGCTTTTGAAGAAACCACCCTTCTAAGAAAGACTAAGAAATCGCCTAGATGCAACTCTGCAGCATGCTGTTTTCGAAGAGCCACTGTGGATTTAAAACAGTAAAAATTATTATTGCAAAAAGGAAAGGGATTCATATTTTCAAAAGGCCTGATTTGCATATGCTCTGCCTGGAGAGTGCCTAGGAAAAGATAACCAGCTGTCTACCCTACCTTCTGCCAGCAGGTGTCATTGCTGTTTTGCAGCCAAATGATTAATCCGCTCTGCTTTTATTGTCCACTGTCTGTATTTTTTTATTGCTTTTATATAAGGTGCCCTGAAAGCTTTCTCAGCTGAAGAGCAGGGCAAAAGTATTTTTTTTTAAGTAAAAGAACAAATAATACACAACAATATCCTTTTGTTGTGCAACAAAATTCTTCTTACACTAACTTTATTTCTGCTCTCTTGGACCAAATTTAGATTTATTCCATTTAATGGGTGCCTTTTTCTGTACCAGAAGAGAAAAGGTAAGCAATGATTTGTAAAATAGTTCAATAAGAAGCATCAATAGGGGCTGCAGATAAAGATTACAACAGAGGTGGAGAGACAAAATTCTCAGCAACACTTAAAGTCCCACCATTTTCTATAGTGTCAAAATGTAAACAATGCCCCCCCCATTAATTCTGACACTGCTTGTGAAGATGTTTTCATGTTTACATTGTCCACTCTCATTTGTTCTTTCTCAAATAAGATCATTTGCCCTCAAATGATCTCATCTCATAGCTGTGTTGTTCTGTTCACCACATGATCTCTCATCCTCTGAGAACATAGATTGTGCAATTTGGATTTACGGGTGAAGGGTAGAATAATAATAATAATAATAATAATAATAATAATGAAACAAATAGACCATATAATATTTATATTTACTTGCAGAAACTTAATTGTGGTTACCTTTTCTGTACTTCTAACAACTAGGGCAATATTGTCAACATAGGTCAAGCTGTCATCTTTTTTTACCTCTGCCATTAGCATGCATGTACAAATCCCATTAATTGTTTACTGCAATAAGTTTCCAGTGCATAAAACAAAAATATAGAAGTCTCTGAGGAATAATTGGGGATGTGGGCTCTTTTCTATAGCACAAAGCATGGAAACAGAGAGTACATGCAGGTCTCGCTATCCAAATACAATACTTCCCAAGAAATCATTAGTTAGGTGAGTATTCACATAGCAATCTGATGATTTGCATTGTTTCTATTGCTTCCTGTGGGGACATTTCTAATCTGTGATTTGTCCGATCACACATCCTCCCTCCAAGGTTTCTGCCCAAAATGGCTGCTGCCATCCATCAAACACAAACAAGTAAGGAAGTGGGCAAACTCCAGCCGTTCAGATATCTGAATCAGCCATTCACGTAGTGAGCTTTGGCTCTACATTCCTTCCTCCCCTATCCCCTGCCCCAGGAACTCTCTTTTCTTTAAAAAACAAACCAACAAAAAGCCAGAATGAGATTACCTCTGAAGTCTTTCTTCTCACTGTCTCCATTTGACTCTGCCTTTTTTTCTTCCTCCTCGCCATCTTCTTTTTCCTCAAATGATGCCATAAGCATTACACCAGCTTGGGACAACAGGTTTTTCAGCTGACTACACAGCAGATCCAGCAAAGACTGGACCACTTTGGGACTCAGTTTATCTGCGTAAGTTCTGGGGGATGGGAGTGTGAAGATCAATTAGTAACTATGTGAAAAGGCTTGGCATTATTAGAACAGCTTTGAATCTGCAGAACCCGGAGGGTTTTGCAGAAAAAGAGACAGATGTGTTTTGGGGGGCAAATTTCATGTTCTTGGGCCTGAATGATCCTTGTTACAGACTGGCAAAATAGTTGCTGGGCCAATGGTTTTCCCGAAGGGACAGAGAGGAAGGACTGTATTTTCAATATGTTGTAAAGGGAGAAACAAAACAGCAAATGGGGGAGAGGGAGAGGTAGGGATGTGTGTGTGTTTGTGATAGAGATTTTAACAGGTAAATTATATTCAACTAGAGTCCATCTAAGTACAGCAAACAAGTATTAACATATTACACCAACAATTCAACTTTATAGTCCCAGTGCTACTTTCTGAAATATTTAACTGTACAAATTTATTCTAATTGTTGTTAAGGTAATGCTGAACTGAGATGAAAAGTGAGTTATAAATGCTCGAAATAAATAAATAAAAACTGTTCCCAACTGACTGAAGGTTTTATCATATCCAATTTACTACCAAGTTACACTGCAAGGACATAAAAGTGTTGAGGAACCAGGTATGGGGAAAATACTGCTTTTAAAATATTTGGGAGAGCTGAGAAGATGAACGATCATTCACAAAACAGACAGTTAATACTTACCCTGTGGTAATAGCTAGGATCTGAAGTAATCTAGTGCTGGCTACTTTTAAAGCTGTGCTGAGCTGGGAAATGCCACTTTTTGGCAAGAGCTGCAGTGGCTGACCAAGCATGGTGTCTGTTCCACATAATTGCGACAGGACATTTAACAAGCCGGTGGAAATGGCCAAGGAGACATCAACTGGCTGGTAGTGAACACTCAGGGCGAACACAGTTACCAACAGGAGACGCTGCTGTGCCTCTAATACACACATGTACACAAACACACACCAAAATATAAAGAAAATACTTAGAGACTGTCCCCATTTCAAGTCTGCTCAGGAATTGGAAAAAAAAATACAAGGAATATTTGACTTGTTTTCTGTCGGCAGCAAAAACACTTGCAAGATCGAATGTGATCCTCTTACCTATGTGATGTTTATTTGCTTGGAGGGCTCTTTCCAAAGTTGCAGACAATTGCTGATAGATCTTGTGCACAGCCACTTGGATTTCAGTCTGGATATTTCTCTTAGCTGCCCTGATGCCATCCTATGGAAAAATCAAATACTGTGAAACCCATCCATATGGATATGCATTGATGTCATGCTACTTTTTAAGGTATTTACCATGTATAATTCAGGAACTTTTCACATTTTATGAAAGGTTGCTAATGGGTAGCATTGGCTAACTACATTTAACTCATTTCATGATTTGCCTACTATAGGAAACAACTGATTTGCAATAAACAATTGTCAGCACAATGTGGTTCCTATCATATGGAATCTCACAACACTAAGAAAATGTTATATTTATAGGATATGCACATATTTTGTTTCCAGTTGTCTTCTACAGTGTCTATTGACATTAGTACACCCCATTCCAGACTTTAATCCACTATCATCCCCTCTATATCTGATATTCAGAAACTCTCCTTTATTTGAGGTTTTAAAACAGAGTTTGGATGGTCATCTGTCAGGGATTCTTTAGCTGTGATTCCTGCACTGCAGGGGGTTGGACTAGATGACCCCTGAGGTGCCTCCCAACTCTACAATTATATGAGTCAAAGATTCTAAGTGCCACTGCTTATGTGGCCAAATTGGCACCATCTATTTTGTATATATAAGCTATCATCAGGCTTGGTGGCAACCCCAAAGCTTGCAGAATGACACCCCCCCACACAATAGGAAAAGAACCCAGGGACCCAGAACAATACAGCACAATGAGAAGTTTTCAGTTTTAGACACGGTCTGCTTTAAACTCAGTTGACAGAATTCCAACGTTTGGCCAAAGCATCCCTTACCTGATAATGATGCAAACGGATACTCTCTCCTTTGGAGCCTGCATGTCCCACAGTACCCAGGCCAAAGCACCCAGCCAGGAACTGCAGCCTCACTGATGTGAGAAGCGAAGAGGACTGAAAGCCTGGGCCTTGCCGGCTTCCTACGGACAGAGTGCTGCCTTTTTCTTCCATCCCAGAAAGCAACACCAGGATCTGATGAAGTGCCTCCAGCCGCAACTAAAAAAAATGTTTAAAAATAGTTTGCATTTTACCCCTTGGAAGACAAAGGTCCCTTCAAGTGCATTGATACAAATACAGAGTATAGGCCTGTATGACCCCCACATACAACAGATGAAAGTATTTTAGGAACAGAAGAACAATCAAGGAAAATAAAGGAAGAGATGTGGGGAGACACTTCACTTGCACAGCCAAAATTGCTTTCCATAAGCAACCCCTTCCTTCCTTCCTGGCTGCATATGCACAACCCCACATGTAATATGTGTGCATAAGGAACACCCATACAATCCAATTGACTGACTGCTATAGTCTGGCATGTTGCTCCTTTGATGCCCAAGCAGGAAGAAACAAACATGATGTGCTCTGCAGGTCACACCTACTTCCTCCAAGGCATGCAAGTGATGGCAGAGAGGCCATTACAGACTCATGCATCCTAAAACCTCCCTCTTGTTAAGTAACCTGAAATGATTGCCTCCCCACAAGTTACAGTTGGGCAAAGCATGTAAACTGAAAATTCAAAAGCATCTTTCATTCTATGATTATTAACTGGAATATAGGTAATTACAATACACACCTCTGCCCTCTGTTGCTGCTGCTCCATTGCGATAATATAGGCCTGGGGGCTCGTTGACATGCTTTCTTCAGGCTCCTTGAAGCCTGGAGAGCTTCCCACATCTCCGCTTACAAAGCTAATAACATTTTCAATCAGAGTATGAACTCCAACAGATTTTGTAAAATCAAAATCGGACTCCCCAAACAAACACATAGAGCTATACAGCCAATCTCTGTGCTTCAGTCGAGTCCATGAATCACTTAGTGCTTCAATTGGGCTGTGGACTGCTCCTAGAAACACACAACAGAACTTCATAAATTCCAATGAAGTGATTTTAAATAACACTGACAAGTAGTATTGAATGGGCAGCTTTGCAACAGATGGTAAAAGGTATTCCTATCATCTCATGCACACAGTTAGCAAATTATACTATTATTGAAGGAAGATAACTTCAGCTAGGTTTTTTTAGCAGTAAATCCTCAAGCAACATAAAGAAGAAAATTAAAGGAGAAGCCACTCAAACCGCTGAAAGCTTATATACTGAATAAGATGGTAACACAAATAAAATAAAACAGAGGGTGATTGAAGGAAAAGAACAGTCTGCCACAAAACAAACTGAGCACTCCATTTCTTCTTTAACATTCAATTGTAAAGCAAGGATTGTGACTGACCAGCATTATTAAACTATTAAGGGCAAAGCAGGGGGATGATACATAGCTTGCTTTGAATGAAAACTTTACGCAGGTACAGGAATGGGTAAAGGGCAAGTAAACTCACACAAATTATTTCTTTTCTGCCTTCCTTCCAAGCTGTTTTCTATTCATTTGGTGTAATATAGCAAACCTCCTTTTGAAAGCATACCACCTGTGGAGAGTCCGATTTCAAGGACTCTCCCACACCCAAATTTCCAATGGGACTGCAAGCAGTTTCTGGTCCCACCCAAATTGCTGCTTATGTTGATCAGTTTAACTCATCTGGTAGCAGCATGCAGCAGCAATGCAGGGTGTGCATAGCTACTGACTGTTCAAAGGAGGAGGTGGCACAGGGATAGCCAAACAGATGATGAGAACTACTCCAATTATCAGATGGCAGCTGCTGCATACTGGTACCAAATGAGTTAACTGTAAGCTTGCATGGAATTATAATTAAAACGGAAACAGTGCCTATGCAGTAGTATTCTGTGTATTCAAAATTTGCTGCCTGTTGCACTGTTCAGCTGAACTGCTGATAGGAAAAAGAAAAAAGCTTTGGTGTATTGGTGATTCCAAGACCTGTAGCTTTTCTGTGGAAGTCCCCCTTTTAATGGATTGAATGTCCTAGATGTACCTCCTCATTTCTGATGCTATCATGAACCAATACAGCCACACACACCAAGGCAGCACCATCATCCAACAGATTCCTTTCTTCCTCTAGTTTGGTTTCTTTCTCAGAATGCCTCTTGGTACACTAAACTCTTGCATTCATGAAAATGTACACGAAAAACACTGTTTCACAAAGCTTAGTGTCTTTATTTAACTTTTAAGAATTGGCACAAAATGCAGCCAAAAGCAAGCTTCTGTCTTGAAAATATGAAAGCTAAAACATTTTTTTTTGGGGGGGGGGATACCACCTTGGGTGTGAGTCCGGGAAAACTTGCTTGCTGTCTTGCAGACCTTTCCCACTTGGCCTGGGAGGGTGAGCATCTGACTGACTACAGTTACAAAAGCTGAGACTGCTGAACAGACTCTTGGGCTGGGATACTGCTTGGAATTTTGTTGGGGGAGGTTGTTGATGTTGGGTTTCTTGTATCTACATTGTAGGTTTTATTGTGATTTATGAGGAAATTGTTCAGTTTGGTTTTGTATTTTTTAATGTTCTATTTATTGTTTATGACTATTTTTGTTATGTTTAATTCTATGGTTTTTCATGTCGTAAGCTGCCTTGAGCATGGTTTGAACTATGGATAATGTAAATTAAATCACGTACGTATGTACCACACACAAGTGTTCAATTCTCTAACAATAATTTGGTTATGTTATTGCTCAAAGTACATACTGCTTCATATTTTTAAAGCCCATATTCTAATGGGTAACCAAAATCACTTAATATTTCTAAATTGTGGGTTGGAATTACTTTCTCTAAAATCTCAAAACCAACTACAGACCTCCATGCAAATTTAAAATGACTTTCTTCATTAAACCCTCCCCTTTAGATGGGATGTTGTATGATCAACACACTTTGGTTTTCCAAATGTATGATTATCCACGTGCTTTGAGAAACTCCCAACCATTAAAATCAAAGAGGCTACTACACAAAATGCAAGCATGTAAAAGAATTTGTGGTTTTTAAAAGTTTTCTTTAAAAGTGATCAAAAGAGTGTTATTGTGAAGTGGCTCTGAAAGGACAAGTGAAAGAGCTTATGCATTTTTAAAAAAGATGGTCTGAACACATCTAACAGTTATTCAAGGCATCCTGCATATGTGAGCAGAACAAAGCCACATACTAGCATGACCTACTCTTGGAAGCTTAAGCTCATCTGCATCAGCCAGCGTACTACTGTGGTCAGAGCAGTGGTAGACAACATGGTGGTCAGGGATAATGGGAGTTGTACTCCCAACAATATCTGGAGGGCACCATATTGCGTAGCCCCAGGTTAGAAAGTTAGGCTAGGACAATTAAAACCCAGTTTCAAATCCCTACTAATCCATGATGTTTACTGAGTGACCCTAGGCTACCTGTTACCTTTTACTTTAATCCACCTTGGGCTGTTCCAGGGATAAAGGGGCACGGAACAGAAATCATGTATATTGTCCTGCACTCCTTGGGGAGAGTGGGATTTTTAAAACAAAATAAATTACAGGATTATCATACAGTGGGGGGGGGGGGTTACTATGACGTTACTGTGTTTGCTTTGCCTGGATTTTAAAAACTTGTTTACTCCTATTTTAAGCCTTCTTCACTAGGCCCTTAACAGCTTGGCGGGAATTATCCTGTGCAAAAATGAGTCATATAGAGGACTGAAAGTGGAGCAACAAAAGATAAAGTCAGAGAAGGAATGCTCCTTAATGCCAATAGCTGGAAACTATAGGAGGGGAGAGTGTTCTTGTGCCTGGGCCCTGCTTCTTGTTTGCCACTGTCAGAACAGGATGCTGGACTAGATTGGCCTGATCCAGCACCACATTTCTTATGTTCAGATGAAGACCAGGTGAACTACTTCTGTACAAGGCAAAAAAATCCCAAGGAGCAGTATTTGACAAGCTTGGGACTGCAGAACAAGGTGGTGCAGCAGATAAGAGTATTAATGGTAGTATGGTCATACTTTTGGATTAAGTTAACAAGACTCCTCAAGAAAGGTTGGAGGAAGCTGCCTGCTTTGGTTTAAACAAGCTATTGTATTACTTGTAAGTACAGTATATCAAATCAAACCCTGTAGTTTACCCTTTCTCAGTATTAAACTGGCAATGGGGTTCTGGACTATAACTCCCATCAGTCCCACCCAGCACAACGGTGCTGACTGGAGCTGATGTGAGTTATAGTCCACAAAACATCTGGAAGGCACCCAGCTGATGAAGGCTGCTCTACGGTCACATACAGTAGCCTTTTCGCAGCCCTTTCAGTGGAGATGCCAGCCAATGAACCTGGCTTCTGAAACATGCCAAGTACACAATTCATTGATCCTCTCAATGCTGATCCCCTGAACATAAACAGAAACATGCTAAATACATTCTTACAACTTGAATTTTTAGTGAGCCGTTATACCTATGTCTACCTGCCAACATTAGATGGAACAAAAACCCCACTGTTTACTTGTCCTTATATGCCAGCTTCTAGTAATGAAATTTTCAAAATGAATGTGGAACAACTGCTACACATATTTTATGTTTTATAAAGTATGTAGGCAAGCTAGAGAGAGAAAATAAAATCACAACATGCCGTCATGTACTTGCTTGGAGCTCTTCTTTTTTCTGGGGCTCAACTGGCCAAAAAGGAGTAAACACACTACCACACAAGAATCAGAAGACAAAGAGAGACATTGGGTACAGAAGACAACATTCAATCTGCATTCTGTCCATACATGGAAAACAGCTTTAAGAGTGGGAAATGTTTGAGCAACGTTCATGAATGTGCAGCTTCTCAAACTTCCTGCAGTGTAAGGAAGTGATGGGGTATTATTTCACCACTTCATATCCCCTTACCATGTGAATGCTAGAGAGGAGTTATGCAATAATTCATGAGGTGACTTCACATTTGAAAAATCACAGTGTGTTCTAAAGATAGAGGGTCAGGCAGCAGGCTGAGCTTATCAGATAAGGTAAGAGCTGCCCCAAGAAGATGCCTCTCCCCAGGAGTAATTAAAACTAGGAGTAACTAAGAGCTGGGAATAAACTCACTCATCCAGCCAAAGCCTTATGAAGGGTTCAAGTCCCAAAGATACTTTCCAAGGAAAGCAGAGCAGGGACAAGGGGAGCAGGCATGAGCAGAGAACTGAAACAATTTTTTGACCAACCTCCCTGCTGATTCTTCCGTCCTAGCTCTGTATTGTTTACAGCCCATGGCAACGGTTCTCTGGATCTCAGTCAAGGGTACTGTCCAGCCCTACCTAGGATAAATCACCCTTGCAACCTGCCCACTCTTTTGGGCCCAGAAGCAGGCAAATAGTGAAACTGCCTGCACTACATGGCATTTATTTGCTGGAGAAAGCTCTCATTGTTCTTTACCTTCTATTCCAGGTATGTCAAAGTGTGGGTTTTCAAACTGTGTTCCAGAGTCATGGCAGACAAGATGCTCAAAAGGCGTCTTACCTACCATTACCAGTATTCTCCTGCAACACAGAACTGCAGAGGCAACTTGACAACACTCTGGAGCACACACAGATTCCAGGGAGTGTGAACTGTGTGTATGTCCATAATTCCCTGCAGTATAGAGGGGCTCTGTAGCAGACCAATCAACACAGAAGGATTTTCTGAGGCTTAAAAGTTTCAAGACCACTGCTCTAGAAAAACTGGCTTTTCTACAGAGACTATTACCTCTCTTTCTATGGGATGATGCCAAGTCCAAATCCACATTTCGTCTTCCACTCTATAGTGAATAAAAATAACCAAAAAGAGTGTTAGTGTTATACCTTATTTATTACATTTATACAATGTCTACCAATGTACTCAGGTTTGTTCATGTTGGCTTTCAATTTAACAGACACAACACAGAAGGGACAGGCTTGGAAGAGGAAAGTAAGCAAAGGCAGATATCATTGGCTACTGTATGGGGAAGTTCTGGGAAGGCATGAGCCAAATCATCACAGAGAGGCCTTCACTGTCTTGCCTCTCTCTGATACTGTGAGATGGAATTCCACCTAACCAGCAAACAAAAAGGCAACTCATTCATTTCTAAGTTATATGCAGCAGCTTACCACCAGAGTAAACAATTCCAAATATAATATACTGAACACAAAACATAGTGGGCACTTCCGAAAGACAACCACCTCTATACTTCTGGAGGCATTCCGTGCTGAATTTGAACATGTTTTTGCACAGGTCTCTCAAATTTGAAAATCATACCATGGGCCAGTTCTCACATAATCCTAGACCACGGGTATCAAACACAAGGCCCGCGGGCCAAATCCGGCCCGCCAGACCTCGTCATGTGGCCCGTGTAGCCGCCGCCGGCCGCCAGCCTTCACCTTTTATTATTCTTTTATTTAGACTCTAAAAGGACGGGAGAGAGAGAGAAAGCCTCCAGATACGGGATCAGCAAGCCCGCCAGGTGGCAGCGCCCACCGGATCCCCGTCGCGGCCAATCCCAGGCAGCCCCAAACACGTGCGCCCACCCTGAGCGCACCAGGCGGCGAAGCAGCCCAGCCGTCTGCTGAGCGCAGCACTGTGCGCCTTTGGGAAACTCAGGGAGAAGTGGGAGGGGAAAACACACACACAACACACACGCCCCCGAGCCAAGCAAGCGTGATTTGCGGGGCAAAAACCCTGCCAAGCCTCTTTACTATATCTTTACGCTCCGCTTTGATCTTTTCCCGGGCGCACAGCCAGGTTAGGTGCAAAAGAAAACAGCGAGCTGCGGAAAAGCGAGGGTCTCTGCTGCTCCCACTGAACTAATCGCTCCAATTTTAATATCGGGGGGGGGGGTTTCTAAACTCTTCACTTCTCGGAAGAGCTTCTGGAGGCTTGTTGGATTCAGCTGCGTCTTGTCGATTATTTTTATAGCCACCTCCCTTCCTGTCAGGATGTGCCTGGCCAGCTTGACCTTGGCGAAGTTTCCCTTCCCGATGGTCTTGAGGAGGCGGTAGTTGCCAATGTGAGGCTGCTCGTCGGCGCAGGAGGCGATGGAGTTGCGGAAGCGAGCGCCCAGAGAGCGGCTGGACCATGACAAGCCCTTTTCCGAGCAGCTACTGGCCAGGGTGGATTGCTGCGGGGACAGTGGAGGTGTCGCTGGGGCGGGGGGCGGGTCGAGGGTGACCACCAGGCAGCGCTGGTGGCATTGCGCTCATTGCCCGTCGCCAGCGTGGTGCGCAAAGACACCGTCCTCCTCCTCTTCCTCCTTCCGGAGCTGGGCCGCCGCGGGGGCGAGGGGGGCTACCTTCCTGCTGGCCTCCCCCCAAGCGGACACTCATAGAAGCCTCCAAGGACCGGGCCGGCGGAGGGAGGGACGGACGGACGGCGCTGGAAAGGGAGATGTGATGGGTGGGGGAAGAGGGCGAAAGGCGCTCCGTGCGCCCCCGAGGAAAGGGGGCTTATTTCCCCAAGGAGGGGCTCATGCTTGGAGTGTGGTGGGGGGCAGGCTGCCCCGCTGGTGCTGCTGGTGCCGCCGCCGCCACTGCTGCAAAGGCCACTGGTCAGTTGCTGGTGCCGGGGCTGCCTCTCGGAGCCTGCGCGCCCAGCCCGGCCGTCGGGTTCTCCCCGCAGGCGGGAAAGGGCAAAGGCACTTCCTGCCACCCCCCATAAGGCTCCCGAGTGGGGAGGAGGGCTGCGGCGGGAGAGTGGTCCGCCCGGGATGCGGGCATCCAAGGCGGGCGGGCGCAATCCGAGCCACCGGCAGGCCCCCTCCCGTCGTTGCCGCCGCCGCCAGCACGAAGCTCGGTGGCTCTGCTGCTGCCACTGCTCCTGCTCCTGCCGAGGCGGGGTTCACCTAAGGCTGCCGGGGCTCCGGGCAGGCGGAAAGGGAGCCATCGGGGCTCCCCGCCATCGGCAGGCGGGCTGGAGGCAGTCGGGGCGGGGAGGAGGGCTTAGGGAGCGATTCTAAACTCAAGGGTGAACCACGATGTCATGGGCATAGCCAGGATTTATGTTGGTGGCAGGCAGGACACCCACCTGCCATCATTTGCTTCAGCCTGGCTCTGGCTAGCAGATTCAGAATGAAATGTCTCAACAAGAGTTGTTTAAAATTGTTTGGCAATATTTGTATGTTTAAAAAAAAATTACTCTCTGTTGCCAAAAATCATTTTTCAATAAATTGTACAATAATTGTACATTTGAATATCTACTTGCCATTATTCTGACTATGTTTCTGCTTTCAGAGCTAGTTATTACTTACATTATTACAAAAAACAGTAATAATTGAATGCAGTGACAATAATTTATGATAATAAAGAGTGGACACATAGTCCTACAGATACAACCGGCCCTTTGAGGGTGACCAAACTGCTGCTGCGGCCCCTGATGAATTTGAGTTTGACACCCCTGTCCTAGACCATCGCATGCTGCTAAGTGGATAAGCGAAGTGTCGGTCTCACATATTCCTGCTTCTCTTCTCCTACTCTTGCATAGCTGGAAGGGAGACTTCTGCTGAGTTTAGCATTGCCTTTAAAGAATCTTGGTCCCAGCATTGCATACAAACCAGGCATCCAATTTTAAAACAAATAAGCCAATTTACTTGACATCTGCTATTCAAACCTATGGTTTGAAGTTACTTTGTCATGAGACTGACCAGCTTGGGTTCATCATGCTGCCACTTACACAGCTTTAACACTGTCAAATATTCTCCTGTAATCTGTGGGATTGACTACATTCTTGATTTGCCAAGTTCTTTTGAATGTCATGTCTTGTTTTCTCCCAACAAATTTTTAAGGTAAGCAATGCTGTCCTTTGCACAATGTCATGAGTGGCTTTTCAAACTCCAAGGGAATTTTAAAGTCAACTTGTGATGAAACAGAGCAGGGGAAAGAGGGCTGAAATTAAGCAATGGCAATAATTAGATCCCACTGCATGTAAACTCCCCATGCACACTTTGGGGGCGATGGTTTGCCCCAACCTACCTGTTGCAGTGGGATCTGCTTTCACATCAGCTCAGGACTTTATGGGTATAAAGTCCTGAGCTGATGTGAAAGCAGATCCCACTGCAACACAGACTCACAACATTTGAAGTGCATCTTCAGCAGCTGAACCGGCAAGAGTAACATTATGCAAAGCTTTAAATTATTTCACCTACCAGTGAATAACCTTCTTCATCCGATTCAGGCTGAGATAAATCAGATTCACTCCGTGATTTCATCAGTTTGTAACTTGAACTAGAGTGGACTGAGCGACTCTCTGCAGTAAGGCTTTCACTTCTGTTTCATGCAGATGCAAAAAAAAGGGAAAGGTAATAATTGAAGATGATAATTGGTCTGGAAACCAAGCCTTATGAGGAAGGAACAGTTGAGGGTATTGGGTATGTTTAGCCCAATTCAGGAGACTGAGAGGAGGTATGACAGCCATCTTCAGATATCTCAAGGGCCGTCCCATGGAAGGTGGAGCAAGCTTGTCTTCTCCTGCTCCGGAGGACAGGACCAAAACCAATGGATTCAAGTTACAGGAAAGGAGATTCTGACTAAACATCTGACAGTGGAACAAAATCCTTGCAGGTTTTTAAGGAGAGGTTGGATGGTCATCTGTCATGGTTGAGATTCCTGAATAGCAGGGGGTTGGAACAGATGACCCTTGGGGTCCCTTCCAACCCTACAATTCTATGCTTCCATAAGAGCAGGCAAAGTGCAGCTCCTAGGGTTTAACAATATGCACAGGGAAGTCTGATGTGCCAACAGAATGCTCTCTCAAACAAGGACTTCCCCTTTCACCAGAGACAAAGCCTGGCATATTCCACCACCCCCACCCCCATCCCTTGGAGCTCATTGCACAAATTAGGCACTACCAAAGGAAAGGGCCTGACTCTAAGACCTGCCCAATGTACCACCAACTGCTCTGGAACAAACAGTAGGACCTCTGGCGCCTATTGTTAGGATTTGGCAGGCTCACCCTACCTTAGGTAGATTACTGCTAGGTTTCAAGCAGGTTTCTAGCAGATTACTTAGCAAGGTTTCAAGAGCTGCTGGCTGCTCTTGTGCACAGTTCATTAATCGCACCTGGTCATGAGTCCAATCCCTTCTGCGGTACCAGTTGATGGCTGTTGCAACTGCCCTTCCTCTCTTCGCTTCTGCAGCTCCTCAATAACGGGGCTGACTCCCAGAATCAGCAAAGCACACCTATGGATCACAGAGTTGCAGGCAGCTGTGTACACATCTTGTCCTTCAGGAAGGTCTCTGCTGACTCTGCGTTCTTGCTGGGACTGAGGGGCCTGGTCATCCATTCGAGCCCCTGCCCCACCATTTATTCTCTCTCGGTCTCGACTGCGAGCTACTTCACGGGCTGATAGGAAACATTGAAAGATTTCTGTAACATGCAACACAAAAACAAAGGTCTTAACTTCTAGGCAGAGCTCAAGGGCTGTAAAAATTATTCAGGTGACTTTTTTATCACAGTTAAAACTCCTGTTGAAGGCCCCATTCATTTCAATAGGACTCTCTCTGAACAAGCTTCTGTGGAATCTTTTCCAAACTTTACTTACTGCCAGCTGTCATAACTTCATGCTCCCTTTCTTCCTCTTCCTCTTCTTGTTCTGGGTGCCCCTCTTCTCTTTCTCTTTCTGCCTGCTCTTCCATCTCTGCTTCTTCATCAATGGTCCGAGTAAAGGGGTGCTCTTGGGCATCAATGTCCAAAGAGTCTGGATTTTCTGACATCTGGGATAGGGGAGGAGAGAGGGTAAGGTTCAAAGATATGAAGAATTCATTGCTTAATAAGAAGTATGTTCTTAAATAAAATCAGGGGAGAGGTTCCTCAGGCCTGGGGGCCAAATGCCTGGTCCCTAGGATTCTTCCTTAAGTCACACACCCTTTCCCGCAGCACAGCTGGAATGTGTCCTTGAACTATGATAGCACTTTGTTTGCCTGGAGGGTAAGTAGAAACCTGACTTTTGTATGGATGGAATACAGTGGTACATATGCTTCAGGTTACAGACTCTGCTAACCCAGAAATAGTACCTCGGGTTAAGAACTTTGCTTCAGGATGAGAACAGAAATCGTGCTCCGGCGGTGTGGCGGCAGCAGGAGGCCCCATTAGCTAAAGTGGTGCTTCAGGTTAAGAACAGTTTCAGGTTAAGAACAGACCTCCGGAATGAATTAAGTACTTAACCCGAGGTACCACTGTATAGTGTTCTGTACGGAGGTAAGAATCACATCCACCCACTTCTGCCTCTGACCCCATCCACCACTGGCACAAGGCCCCTGGAAGGTTGGCTTCAAGCTGGAAAAAAATCTGCCCCATAATTAAAACAGGAAACAGTAGTGATTGTGCTGAACAGCAGTGGACTCACAGAGTCCTTTCAGGCTGTGGAGCTGAATTCATAGTAAAATGGCAGTGGTAAAATTGCTTCACCATAAGCACAGGTCACAGGATGACTGCCTCTGCAAAAAATTTTGAAGCGATGGAGTAATAATTCCACTATCTGTGCTTGTGTGAGTGGATGCAGACAACCATTTTATACTTGTGACAATAATGACAAGGCTTTTTGTGGAACCTTCTAAGGGGAGGGACAATGCAAGAGGAATGGCACCAACATGCCAAGTCTGTAACTGCTTTGGCGGGAGCAGAAGAACAGAAAAAGATCCATGATGAATCAAATCAGGAAACTTCAACTAGTTCAGCAACCTCCTTCTTAAGAACAAGGAAGATAGGAAAGCAGGCAAGAAAAGCCTCCCTAATTTAGAGCTAGAAGATCCCTTTTCTTCCTTCTCAAAGCAGTTTGACCAGGAAGCAGAGAAGCTTCTCACAAGTCCAGTTAACGGAAGAAACAGCTACCAACATAAGCCTTATAAACCACTGCCCCACAATTCAAAGCAGTAGGCAAATTAATTTAAAAACACAGTGTTATTCATAGAACCCCCCCACCCCCCCAAAAGTAAAACATGCTGTAAAACAAAGGAATGTTTTTTAAAAAACAAAACCCTAGCTACAGAGAAAACAGAACCAAGCAAAAATTTGAAACTGAAATAAATATACTGGGGCACATCTAAATAGGATTGAAAGTGAGCAAAACTGTAGACAAAGGCTCACATAATTGTTGGCCTCAAAACAATAATCAACTATGCAGTCTTTCATGTTAAACCAATTTTCCTGCACTACGTAAGAAAGAGGAGCTGAAGTGCCAGTCTTTAGTCTTACCCATCTATCCCTTGAAGACGACCTAGTCTGAATAAGTTCCATATTCTTGCAAGCAAGCAAACGACTCCGCACTTTATACACACACCGATATACTTCTACTAAGGCTTTGCCAGGCTGATACCTAAAAGACACAAAAGTTACATAAGGCTAAGAGTACAGGAAATCTCTCTAACACAAGGGGGAAAGGTCTCAAAATGCTTTTTGGGTACTTGCCTGCTCTCACCACTTGCTTGACTAAGCAAATTTGTATGTTTCAGGAGGGCAGCAAGAACAAATCTAGACACAGTATCCAAAAGCGACTCACTACTCAGGGTGGCACTATCCCAATCTGAAGAGGTAGGGGAAAAGGAACTGATCAGTTTCCTGAAATATTCACAGTTAAAACAGCATCAAATTATTCAGCCGTATTTCCATAATTCAGCCTGCATTTTTGCCTTAAACCAGGAGTGGGGAATCTTTTTCACCCCAAGGGCTGCATTCCCTCAATGGAAAACCTTCTGGGGATGAATGCCAGTGGTGGGCGGAGCCAGAGGTAAGAGTGGGCCCTAAATTCACATGAAGCTCTGCTGTCTTGCTAGTGGGAACTTCCTTTTTTCATTTTGCAATAGCCATGTGGCATGATCAGTGAGCAGAGCTTGCTAAAAGCCTCAATAAGGACTTCACCCCAAAATATTGCACTCCTACCCACTCACACCATGAAATAGCACCAAGTTATATGAAGTGGGCTATCAAATTGGGATGGGTTTTTCAGAGTAATGGCAGATACACTTCATTGCCATGAGGTGTGGTCAGCAGGCAGAAGGTTATGTAGTTCTATGCTAGTTGCTATTTATTATGTCTAAAACTGCTTTAAACAATATGGTTGTGCCAGCAGATGCCCAATGTACAGTTATTTTAATAAGCAAGTTGACTACAACAGAAATGCAACTAATTGCAGAAAATACAAATCCTTTCTAAACTAAAATGGCCATGACAAAGTGGTTTCTCAAATGGTGTGCCCCAACCCAAGGACTTCACTGAAATTTTAAGAATTCTAGGTGGATCCACACCCTGGGTTTTTGTTTTAACTAAACAAATAATGAAAGAGCCCCTCCTCCAAAATGAGCACAGATAAGCTTAATTATTGTCACTGTGGGAGGTCGCTCTTTTGCTTCCAAGAACTTACCTTTACTCACTGCATAGTCCTGCATGCTGACCCAGAGGCTACGAGCAGGCTCCTTCGCACACCCCAAAGCCAAATCCACAAAGACAGAGATTTCTGGGCAAAGCTTGTAATCAAACGGCTTTTGTTCTTCATTTCCAGAAAGAGCTACCTCTAACAAGGAACTCATGGACTTGTCTAAAATGAGAGGAAAATTCATGTCATTATTTATCTATTTAGGTACTTGCAAGTGGGGCCTGACTCAAAAGGGTTCCAACAAGCCAGCCATGTTGTTTTCCATTCTACTGCTGCCACCCCATACATATACATCTCCCAGCAGCCCAAATACATCAAGCATTCCATGGCCAGCAAGCATGCTCAGTCCTCAGGAGGTCCTTCTGAGGGTTCCCCTCACTTTCTTCTGAAGCCTTTTTTGTACTTTCCCCACGGCTACTGATACCTCCTCTCGTGTGTGGATGGTGTTTTGGCTACACAATGAACAGCACTCAGAGAATGCTATTAGTGTAGACCAGCCTTTGCCTACCTGGTGCCCTCCTGATCTTCTGGGCTCCAGCAAGCGTGGCCATATTGTGCTGGGCTGACAGGAGCATGGCTGTGCTAGCTGGGGCTGATGGGAGATGAAGCCCAAAACATCTGGAGGGCACTAGATTGGCAAATGATGTCTTTTCAATGCAAAAAGTATTTGTACAGCAGCAAGCAATACTACTAAGAAAGTATAAATGCAGTTTAAAAACCAGTAAAAAAATTCAATTCAAACAGCAGTAAGCTAGCAATTAAACAAAGCAATTGATAAATCTTCCTAAAAACGAATACACACTTTTTTTCTTTTGAAGGAAGGAGCAGGTCTGGCAAATCTCCCACAAATATGGGGCCATAACTGAGAAAGTTCTGTTTCTGGTTCTCATCAACTGGAACGTCATTAATGACAGGGCAGGGAGAAGCATCACCAATGACAATCTCAAGATTGGGATAGGCTTGTGTATAGTCCCTAAGATAATCTGGTCTTAACCATTTATACAGCACCATCAATGTGCTTGCCACTTTAGAGAACACAAGACAACAGGTCTGTGTCCTGAGAATCTTACAATGCAGAATTCAACATAGAGGAAAGGAGAGGATGGAGACAAACAAGAGAAAAAACAGGCATTTACATTGCAGTCACATATGCTTCAACACAGTTACAGTAGAACATGGTGGGGGGAAAGACAATACCGAAGTCTCCTGAAAAAAGTGGGTTTGGAGGAGGAATTTGAAGAAAGCCAACAAAGTGGCATTGTGCTTGTGTTCCAAAAGGAAATTTTAAGCATAAGTGCAGCAAGGAAAGACAGCTTTAAGTTAAGACAAACTCCGCCCCATTTAGAAGATAGTCATTGTCCTTTTGGGCACAAAAGCAAATTGCTCTCTCTGCTACTAGCAAAGTGACTGCACTACTCCGGATATGGGAATGACGTCTTCCCACTTTCCTCAGTCTAGACTGAGAAAGGAAAAGAGAAAAACACACCCAAAGTTTGAAATTTTGCAAGCCCATCACTTTCTAACCCACTGAACCATCCCTCTCATGTGGAACTCTCCCTAAAGCCCTGCCTTTTGGGGTTTTAAAGCCAGAAATTCCCTGGTCCTCTTGTGAGATTCTCTGATGCATCTGGCTGCCCACTCTGAAGAGACAGGAAGCCGAACTAGATGGACTTTTGGACTGAGTTAGCAAGATAATTATTCTAACAAACCACAACTTTGCATCCACATGTGTGCCCACTTATTCACACATCAATAAAGCAGTTGAAGAGATTACCTAACTGGGGAATGTCCATTTCAACTCCATCACTAAACAGTGGTGTTTTCAACCAATAAGCAGTATCTTGCTCTTCTGGTGACACAGGTGATCCTTGAAGCATTCCACCAAGACAGCGTCCAATAAGCAGAGCCACAGTTCTCTCAAGGTCAACTAGCCACACCCATGACTGTGCAGGCTGTGGTAAGGGCACCCCAGCTGGATCAACCAGTTCAGGTCCACCTAGAAATATTAATAGCTGAAATATTAATAGTCATTTTTTTCTGAATAGAATATGCAAGCCCACCCACCCATCCTGTGATCTGTACTGAGCATGCAAGTTCCAATGTCTACACAAGTTCCCAAAACAAATTCCTCACCCATTTCAGTGGCAGGAACCAACCTACGGATGTATTCATTCACATACATTTACCTCCACTGAGCTGAATGAAGATCAGGATGAAAAACATTTGAAGGCACATGACCTAATTGAAGAATTCATTTCAGAGAAAACTCTTCAGCAAGGGAGGACCCCCTTGGGGATTTACACTCAGCGCAATTACCTTAGTAATGTCCGAAGTGGTTAAAAAATACTCCTTAAAATGTCTACAGCAAAATGTACCAGGGGTCTGATTAGGAAAAAACAAGGCTAATTCCTAAGGGGCTGGTGCTCACGTTAACAAAGGTGGTAGGTATAGCAGCAGCAATTAGCCAACTGGGCCTCCAGATTACTTTAGAAGTCCTAGAGCTGAACCTCTGTGAAAGCATACTGTGAAATTGCTATCCTTTCTCTGTACTCACAAGTAACTGGTACACCAGAACTAGGAGGTGATGCTGTTTCTGGTGAGGGCTGACCATAGAAAAATGGGGGGGGGGAGTGGGCACATAAACCAAGGTAAGTTCAGGTGAACAACACATTTTACCCAAAATTCATAAAGCATATTTGCATTCTACAATTCCTATCTTTCAGAAGGCAGAAGTACTGCACTGAATGCCTTACCATGAAGAGGCCACTGTAACTCCTGATCTTCTAAGAGAACAGCAGCTGGCAACAGTCTGTTAAGGCGATCCAGAGGTGGCAACAGATCCAGCAGATAGCTCAATAAAGGTCGGGCTACTGATACAGGCAGTAAGAGCAAGGAATTGACAATTTGGCAAAGCATGCTTCCGGCTGCAGAGACATAAATTACATCTGCAATGGAGGGGGAAATGATAACTTCATTAATAAATTCCAAAAGGGAAACCATGGTTGGATTTTTCAACAGCAGCAAATGATGTGGCATCTTAAAGACTAACAACTGTATTGCAATATAAATCTTTGTGAGATTCTTATTGTTATTTGTTATCCCGCTCTGTGGCAAAGGGATAATGAGGGTCTCCAAAACTAAATATAGTTCCCAAACAAGGGTAGGTTGGTGGAGCCATTTTAATTCATACTGAATTGACAGGCTATAGCCTGCCCATTCACTGTGGCCCGCAGGAAAGACTCTTCTGTGTTCCCCACTGCACCACAATCTGAGGCGCTGTTGGTGGGAATGAGGGCAAGGGCCTTTCTATAGCAGTGCCACAATGTGGAACTTCCAGCCAGAGAAATTCACCTCCTCCCCTCCTGGATAGTCTTAAGTCAACGCATAAAGATCTTTTGGCTTGACCACTGTCCCCCCCCCCTTTTGGTGTGCACCCCCTATTCTGGTTTATTCACTGCTGCTTTTTTCTGTTGCATTTTTACTGGCTTTAGGGTAACTGTGTAACTTGCTTTTATGATGAAAGGCACCTAGAGAACTCCCAAAAAGGAGTGGAAAGGTGAGGAAGAGGTCTTGAAAGACATGTGCTGTTTTGTTGTATTTCCTTCTAAGAGTTGATACCTAAATTCTCAGATTGCAAAGACATCTAAATATACCAGTACAAGATCTGGCAAAAGAAGAGACAACTGGCAAAAAACCTGAGCAGCAAATGGACTCATTTAAAAAACAAACTTGTTCGGTTCTGCTGCTCACATTCCTTATATTACGCATGATCTAATAAGTAACACACACCTCTTAGTTTTTCCCCAACACTACCATTCCAAGAACTCTCCTTCAGCAAAGTAGCAGAGCGGGAATAGATATCTGTAGCATGAGGCAGTAGAAGTTGAAGGTGCTTGTGCAGGAGCGACACACTACTTGAATTCTGGGAACAAAAGAAACATTCTAAATATGCTTACAAATGGAAACTTGCAACAATATGTTGCAGCATGGAGTTTAGGGTTCAAGCCAACTAGCTATGGCCCTACTCCTGGAGACTCCATTCCATTACTTTGCCTCCCACACAATTTCTCCATTTTCCCCTCTAAAAGCTAGGCACCATTCTCTTGCCACTGAGTATGATCAGTTCTCCCTGGGATGATTTGAGCAGGGTTCTCCCCCCTAGGTTTTTTTAAAAAAAGGTTTTTTGTACTGCAAATCTTGGGTTTTCCCTGCACTTGCTAATACTTCTCTCTTGCGCATGAATTGTGTTGTTTTGGCTGCATAAGCACCACCACTTACCTCTGAACACTGAAAATAGGAGGGAATGATGAACTTCTGTTCACAGAATCAGATTTCTAAAAGTCAGAGCCAAATATCCTTATTGGTCCTTTTTGTTCCACCCATTATGGAGCAAGTATACTCATCAATACATATGAAAAGTCACAGCACTAACCTCACTAACACTGTTGATATGACAATATGCCAGAAGTTGTTTCTGCAGGGAACACAACAGCTCATGTAGATGAGCAGGCTGGCTGTTTTCTGATGATGATGTTCCAAGTAAAAATTTGTCACTGTTCTTCTCCAGCTCCCCAAATGCTTGATCCTAGACAGTTACAAGAATAATCATGTACATTTTCATATCATTCTCATCTTTCTTATTTTTATGCCTAGGCAACTTCAACCTGGCTCCTCTTACTCAGAATCTTATAAACTATGGGTTCAATTAAGTCCCAGTCAAAGTGAAAGATCCATGGACCTAAGTTAGTCATGTTTATTAGCTTCAATGGGTCTAGGACTAGCATTAGATACAACCCAATGCTTTTGTTAATGGAAAGCCACTGGTAGTTTCCAGTAATAACTAAAAGTTTCAGTTTTGCCCCCAAATAAGCTGAAGGAAGAAGAGTCTGAAAGAAATCCAACTAATATGCAACTTTAAAAAGGAGCTGACTAAAGAAAAAAAGGACCAAGCAGCTGGTAGCTTCTGCATATAAAAATGAGTTTTCAAGAACAACGCCAGGTTTGTGCCTCTCTTGACAACTGCTTCAACACAATTTTTAAAGAATACTGTCATATTTGTGCTGGCAACATGATCCTAGCCAATCAGGAATCATGTAGTCAGTGCAATGATACTGCAGAACTATATAGTTGGATATGACTACATGGCAATGTCAAAAAGCCAATTCAGAGTGAGGACAATTACTTGCACCCCTTACTCTGAATAGGTGATGGTTGTTGCATAGTTTATAGTCCCCACTGAACGTTGCTGTAAAGTGAGGGCGTTTTTGGGATGGGCAAATCCCTTTCCAATTCACCTCTGTCCTAGTTTGTTGTATTAAATCAAGTTTCCAATTGGTTAAGTACTGTAGACCCCCCATTTTTCAAAAGTCAAGCCATGGATCCCCTACTTTGACACCACTATGGAAGTTTTTGTTATGTGAATGGTGCCACAGACCCCAGGAGGTCCGCAGAGCACCAACTGGGAACGACTGTATGAAACAATTCCAACTTAATTGGTATTCAGAAATAAAATTCAAATTCTAAGCTTACTGTATAAAATCCTAAATTTCGCAGAAGGGTCTTCATTAAAATTTCAGCCAGATGAGTATCTGGATGATTACTCTGGACATCATATGTTGGATCAGCAATAGTCCCATAGGCAATACAGAGTGAGGAAACATCTGGAGCATCAGGTGGTGAGCTATAGCCAAGCAAGGAGGCTACATGAGTATGGTCCTGCAAACTCGTCAGAATAATATCCAATTGCATTCTCTGAAGAAAAAAAATAGGCAATTTTCTTCATTTATAATTCTTGAGAGAGAAAAACCCAATTAGAAAATCAACATGAAAATGTTTTATTTTCATGAACATGAAACTTGTTAAGGATCGAAGGGCAAACTGGAATATAAAGGGCAACCAGATAGCACTTAATTTATATATTGTCACTGTATGCAAGTAATATGATTTGTGTATCATATTTAGCAATGTTAACCTAATGTTTTGAATAACTGGGACATAATACTGGTAAATGTAACTTGTTCTTTGAAAATAGCAAAATTAATTCTATAAATAGGAAAGTAACTATACACCTGAAGAAGAAATATAACTGTGCTTTCTTTCACAAGCTTCTTTGTTTCTATATCATTCAAACCATAGTTAGCAATTGCATCTGAACTGCCAAACTATGGTTTAAGCGATTGTCCCAGAGTAGGATCTCATAATGGTTTAAGAAAAACCAAAGATACATTTCTCTGTATTGCAACTAGACGATGTTTGTATCAAACTTGTCCAGTAAAACTCTTTATTCAGAAGCCCCACCTTGTTCCTAGTAGCGGTGTAGAGAACAGCTTCAGAATGGGAGCACAGTTCCAATACTACCCCCCTCTCCCAGCCTGCTAGAGTCTTCAGTCCAGCATCCTGTTGTGTGATATCCCTGTAATTCAGTTGGCCACCAGCAAAGTCACCCATTGTCCCTCTGACCCACATAATTACATCTTACTCTGGAAACAAAATGAAGATTTTTTTTGCTTACTTATCCCCAACCTACACACTACACAGCAGCATAGAATTTATGTCCTCAGCTGAATAACACCATGTTATCCTCCATAGTGGCTACTATGGAAGAATGTTCAAGCAAATGCTAATTCCAAGAGACTTTTTACCTGCCCCTTTGACAGGCTCTCCCATCTGTCAGGACCTTGGGGTAGAAGGGAATGCAGCAATTCCATCCTCTCTCTCAATGGAGGCAGTAGCATTGTGGCTCCAACTGACAGAGTTTCAATTACAACCTAAGAAGTGGAATGAGAGGTTGCTGAGACGATTTCAACTTACCCTGGAAAGCATTTCTGAAACATTTCACCTTACGCATTTTGAAATTATAGCTCTGCACCCACTCTGCACACTAGTTTCAATGTATCAACTGAAAAGACTAGATGCCCATTAACTGCTATAAGCTGTGCAACATTTACTTCCTTCCCTATCTCCTGGAATCATAGAATTGAGGAGTTGGAAGAGACCTCAAGGATTATCTAGTCCAAACCCTACAATGCAGGAGTCTCAACTAAAGCATCAATCACAGATGGCCATCCAACCTCTGCTTAAAGACATCCAATGGAGGACAGGCCACAACCTCCTGAGCATGACTGTTCCACTGTTGAACAGCTCTCCTGCACAAGAGTAAGCATTTAGTGTACAACAGGGTGCAGGAGCAGTTATGTGTAAGTATTTTTGTATTTTAACAAACTTTGGGAATTCCCTAAGTTGGAGGGTGACTGTGAGTGTGGTGTTGCTTTGGGAACAAAGCTGTGGACACACACACTTTAGCTTCAGCTTAACAGAGTGTGATAAAACAGTCAGGTAAGTTAGAGAACTTGTGGCAGAATATTGATCTGAGTTTCTAGGTGTCAGATTTTTAGACTGCCTTCCCAACTTGAATTAATAGGGCACACAACCCAAAAACACAAGCAAGTGTGGTCCACTTTGGAGATTTACCTCCTGTATTTCATCTGGAACAGAAGAGTCCATCAATCTAAACAATAAATTCCGAAGCGGGCCAGCCTGCCTTCCAAGTATGCTTGTAGCTACTCCGCCAGCTAATGCAAGAGCAAGGTGGTTTGAGAGCAGCTTCAGACACAACTTCAGGAAATTGTGATGCTCCCTGAAAAACAAGGGATTGCCATTAACCCAGGCTTACCTGTGATCTCCAGTTATTGCTATCAGGTACATTTTCCCTTCTACAGTACTCATGCCCAGCATCTGAACAAAAAGTTTCACATATCACAATAGTCTTACAATGGTTTAGTTGGTGTAACTGTCACAATACAACCAAACAACATTCAGGGCTCAGCAATAGCACAGACAATGAGGAACACACCCCATGAAAACCCACCAGGACCCTTTGCTTTTAGAATTCAGAAGAAACAGAGCCTTTTTGTTTCATTGTGCCTTTGGCTTGTGGCTTTTCTGCTGTTCTGCTGAGACTGGCTTTTCTTCTGCTGTTTATTTGGTTTTATCCGGTTTTATCTGCTGCTGATTTCAACTGCTTTGCTTAAGAATGATTTTGCATTGGTTATTACTTTTTTGTAATTTTAATTCTTTATCGTAGCAAACCTAACACCGGCTGGGCAGCAGTGGGATGTGACAGAGCAGTATAACCACCCAGTGAAATATTGTTATGCATTATGCTTAAGTTTGATAATAATGTTTATCATAAAGAAAGAACACCTTTGATTAAATGTATATATATAGTTTCAATTGTATTTTCAGATTAATTTTCTTGAGTTGAGGGTTTAAATGTTTTCCCTACAAACATCTAAATGCCAATACCCCGAAAATGAGTTTTAAGAGGAGAGAGACTTTACTGTTGAAGAAGTTTCTAAGACTTTGCACACAGAGCTGATCAAATGTTGTTAGTTTTTCCTCTTTCCCAGAAATAAGCTGACTCATTGGTCCTTCCATCCAGCCTGACGTAAAGAGCTACAGTAAAACTGAAAGAACCCTTCCAATTGCCCTTGGCAACCAACACCATATTCCAAGTGAAGGAAAGATCCTGCTGGGTCCACACAGGCGCAAGCATTTGATGGCAAATCCCACCAAATGGGAGGTTTCAACTGCAGAGCTGCTTCCAGAGGTAACTGAACCAATATATCATGATGTCTGAAATAAGGATGGCGTTATGCAGAAGCATTGGCTAGCTTCACAGTTTTTCCTGCATGATGATTTTTACCGGTGTCTGCTCTTGTGATTTGATGACCCCTGCATAAGGCAGGGGAGAGCTGAGCTGGCAGTTAACAGGGGTTGCAGAAATCAAGAGAAGCACTGACTGCCTTCATGGTTTTTCCCACATTGTGATTTTTGCATAGCACACACACAGACATGGACACACACATATCATGATTCGTGATATATTGTCATGTCAAAAATTATGAAACTGATAAAACTATATTGACTTCAAACCAGTTTTGGATGATATATTGATATATATTGCCCAGCCCTAATACTATTACACAAATCTGAACTCTCATTCTGGAAATGCAAGCCAAGACTTTTCATCCATGAATGTGCCAATAATAATAATAATAATAATAATAATAATAATAATAATAATATATAAAAAATCAACAGGATAGCATATATGCCACATAAACAAATACCTTGAGGATGGGAAAGGAAGAGGAGGAATCTCACTGTTGATTTTGTCACAATACTGCTCAAGGAAAGAACGGAGGTGGGAGAAGGTACTTTCTTCAAGATCCACACAGTATGGTCTGTGCCAGGCAACAACTTGTCTGCAAATCAAATAGAAGATGATCATGGAGCAAAAATTAAACATCAATCAAAATAAATAATGACTCGTTAAAAACAGAATAAGCTCTTCTTGCCAAGAATATATAAGTGAGAGGATCTGGTTAAGCACAAAGCATTGTGATTCAAAGGCACCATAACATGATGGAGCCAAGACCCATTCCATTAGGTATGCATAAACATTAAATGGTTTGGTTATTATCAGTATATAATTACTTACCTGTCTCTGGGAAGGGCTGTCCAGGCAAGACTATGGGATGTTCCAGCTGAAATCTGCTGAATTGCTACTCCATCTAAGCCACTCACTTTCTTTGGTTTTGTAATGGGACCTGTGGAGTTCCCTTGGCCACACTGTCCCATGGAATTGTTACCCCAAGCATAAACTTCATTATCTAAATAAAAAACAAGTAATAGTAATAATAACAGTGTTGAACACACTTGAAAACCAATGTGCATTTGCCATAAGCTTTAGTATTACATAAGCATTATAGTTTACCATGAGAAAGTGCCAAACAGTGGCTGTCCCCAATTGAAATATCCACTATCCGCGTTGCAGCCAGCTCTTCAATCAGCTTGGGCCTGAGCGCTGTAGCTTCTGAAGACCCACATCCGAGACATGCACCACAGCCCCAAGCGTACACCTGGATCAAAATATACAGAATTTAATACACAAAATATCATTGTTATTAGTCCAAAAGCCCCATCTGCAATCCGGTTAGCATTGTCACACTGTTCAAGAAATCTTGGTCACTAACTGATGACGAGTCAATTAAATTTGCATACAGGAAAACACAATTACTCTGAAGCTGGTTATATTCTTTGTCTTTAGATGAAGAATATGAGTCATAGCAGGCATCATCTTGGAAGAGCTTTCTGCCCAATGTGAAAGACAGCAGGGAAAGCCTCTTTAAAGGTGATGCATCTTTAGGGTACATCTATGAAAAATATTTTAAGAAATAAATTAACTTGCCAAGCAAAGACAGCCTACCACACCCTAGGCCACCCCAAACCTCTATCACCACCAAGGAAATATAATATGTGAATAGAAAGAGAACCCACACAAATGATGCTTACATAAAACCCTACACATTCACTAAGTAGAAAAAACAGAAGTATTGCCACGCCACCCCACGAGCCATCCCCACCCTCCCCCTCATTCCCCCTCTTTTCTTCCCAACCTAATACTGCATGCAACACTAATGTCTCACTACAAATGTAACTGATATGTAGAAAACACAACTTGAAAAAAGATGCAATGCACGTATTTTTGTAAACTAAGAACTCTTTAATAATTTTTTTTTAAAAAGAAATAAATTCACTTAAAAGGTGAATTGCAAGGTTTTAAAACTGCTTAGTTGTTTCAGCAATTAAAAGTTGCAGTCCTACACCAAACCATATATGGTTCTCAAATTCAAATGGATTTCCCATCCTCATTTCACACCAATGGAGAGAGAACTCCTCATGGGCATCCTGTGTAAGCACAGAGTACTGCAACCAAAATGAAGTGAAGCAAAGTAAAAAGACCCTCTGGGCATAGCTTTCAGTTTGTATACTGGGAATACTGCAAGCAATTGCTAGGTTTGGGAGGTGGTATTCATAATTTCTATCTACAATCAGTAAAATCCACATAGCACTAAACTGCATTCTTTTTCATTCTTCACCATTGAAGTGGAGGCTGACCATTTTCTCTTACGAGTTCTTACAGGAAAATCTAAGGTTTCAACAATGTTTCCCTTTGAAAGGATGTTAGATATGAACCATGTGCATACAGCTGCTATTTAGGATGTGAGTTTTATTAGACTGCAATACAGTGGAACCTCTACTTATGTTCACCTCCGGTTATGTATCCTTCAGGATACGTGCGTGGCAAACCAGAAGTATTTTTCCAGGTTTCGCCCTGCACGCATATGCAGAAGCACTAAACTGCGCCGCGCGCATGCGCTGAATCAGCACCTCCAGATACGTACACCTTGGGATCCAACCAGAGCTCTAGAACAGATCCCGCACGCAACTGGAGGGACCACTGTATTTTAAGACTTTATTTTCTATTCTTTGATTTTTTTAAATACAGCGGAACCTCGGTTTTCGAACGTAATCCATTCCAGAAGACCATTCGACTTCCAAAACGTGCCAAACAGAGGCGCATAAGACAGTTTGCCAGGTCAATAGAGAAAATTGTGGAAAACAACAGATACACGCAGCGAAAGCGTTCAACTTCCGAGGCGAGTTCGAAAATGGAAGCATTTACTTCTGGGTTTTTGGCGTTTGAAAACCGAAACATTTGGCAACAGAGATGTCCGAAAACCGAGGTACCACTGTATATCACTTTGGCTACTTTTAAAGTATAAAAACACACAGCAAAGAAAGAAGTACAGCAAAATACAAATGTCTTATTGTCAAACTTGTAAACACTCCCTTGCCTACAGTGAGTAGGCAGAGAAACATTTGTAAACTTACTTAATTTTCTTTTTTCCTCAGACTGCTGATAAACCACAAATGACTTGCACTGTCACAAATGGATAGTAAGAATGGTTTCTGGGCTAGGAACTTTTGTGAAATTGGCAATGCTGCTTGCATCTTACCTGCCCTGTTGAGGTTAGAGCAAGTGAAGACTGACTTCCTGCACAAACTTTCCGAATGAACATTCCCTGTAGGGCTTCTATAACTTTAGGTTTGTACACTCTGTTGGTGTCACCATGACCAAGTTTGCCTGTTGGGATCATACACAAGAGATCAATAATTTTTATGTTGCCTCCTGCACCTCTTGGGCCATTCAATGACCACAAATCTAACATAATCTGCAGTTTTAAACTGCAAATATTTAAAGTGAACTGCATACAAAATTTATCATAACAGCTACAATTTAACAAAGAAACCTCTCCAAATACATATAAGGACATGAATCATTACCACATACTAGTTTACTGATTTAGGGCACAATCCATAAACTCAAAGAGACCACACAATCTTCTACCACGGCCAGCAACACACACACACACACACACACAGAGTGAGAGAGAGTTGTGAGAGGAGCCTTCACAAACAAAGCCTGCAGACCTAAGCATCGTAGCAACAGAGGTTTAGACTATCATCCACAGTTCCATAAACCATGGTTTATGAAGCTGCAACAGCATGTTCCTCCCGCACCCAGGCTTATATTAAGCTCTGTTACATTTGAATGTGGGAATGCAAGATCCTGGCTTCATCAAGTCAGAGTTGCCTCTCATGGTCAAACCAGGAAACTATGGATTGAACTGAGATAACAAACCAGGATAACCAGCCAGGATATTAGCTGAAATTGCCAGAGTCCCCCACTTTAGACACAAATAGGCCTAGCACAAGCTGGTGTGTGAAGATAGGAAAGGAAGAGTAGGGTGAGAAAGGAGCATATGACTACAGCAAATGGTCACCACTTTGTCAACCAAGGTTTCTGAAACCATGGGCGACCATCCAAATGCAGTCATTGGCTGTTTCTGCACTTGAATATGGTCAGAAAGGCAGAACAAGGAAGCGGAGGTTTTATGGACCTTCTGCCCCCACCATGCCCTTAACAGATGATGTTCTGTACAATCTCAAGCACAACCTAGGAGAAATTGCATGGAAAAAACATTACCATTATCTCCTCCTCCAAATGACCAAACTGTTCGCCCATCTTTGGATAAAGCTATGGTGTGCGAACTGCCACAAGAAACCTCTCCGACATTGCTAATATCTTTTACTAAAGTTGGAATGTTACGGCTGTTGCTGTCTCCATGACCTTGGAAAGAAAGAAAAAGGAAACATTATTTATGCATTAAAGAAAATAATAATTATTTCTGTCAACATGAAAACTTGGGTTATGTAGTAAAGAAAATAAATTTCTCACCAAAGATGAATGCATTACACTTATTATCATCAGCATCAGCTTCTCTTACCTACCCTTCACCAGAAGATCTACAGCATGTTACAGCATATAAAAGCACAATTAAAACAGTTTAGAACTGTTTTAGTGAACACTTTGAGCCAGTATACATGTAGTAAACATCCAAGAAACAGTTTTAACAGTTTATTATTATTAATTAAATGTGTATACAGTCCTATACTGTCCTATCAATGATCAATAAAAAATAAAAACCCTAGACTTATGAGTAAAGAGACAAGAAACATGCATGATAAATAGTATACCATTAAATCGAAGTGTGTCTTGCTACTATTTAGCTCTGTCCAATTACTTGGTTAAAAGTTTATAGTAAAGTTTATTTTGTACAGGCAGCGACCATTTTGCATGGGGGTACTGTTCCTAGCCCCGGGGTGTGTCGACAGAGTGCATATAAGCATGTCCCACCCTGTTTCACCCTCATTATGCCGCCTTCCGGGTCCAAAAGGACCCAAGTGATTGAGCATCAATTGGACGTGCCTAAAATGGTTGCCGCCTGTACTGTCTTACGTAAATCCCAGTACCTTTCTTTAACGTTAGATTTTATTTCAATGAAATATTAATTATATTCCTAAAATCACTGGGCAAGTCAAACTGTTTCCATTACCTAGTCTACCAAAGTCTCCTTCTCCCCACGTATATAATTCACCATCTTCTGTGACAGCAGCACTGTGCCGGTATCCAGCTGACACACAGACCACGACCTGCATTGCATGCAAAGGGGAGAGAGAGTTAAAACTAAACTGTTGCTGGAAATGCTGCTTTCAACACAGGAGACAAAATGAGACTTTCCTCATTCCTCTCCCCTTCCCCGTGAACTCTACAAGGAAGAGAGAACTGCACCAAGGCCTTGTAACTGCCACTAATCACAAAGCCTCAAATTTCAGCTGAAGTCGGTCCAAATTCAGAAAAATCACTCAAATGCCAAACCAAACATGAAAGTCCCTACACATCCTTCTGCATGGCTGCACTCCAAGCAGCAGGTGTCTTGGGCTTGCCACAAGCATCAATCCACTCAAGGTGAACATCCCCATGCCAGAGCCAAACTCTCACAGACATGACTGGCACCATCATTCTACATACCTGGCCTGACTCAAGTGGCAAGTCCAATACCAACATTACACCATTGTCAGCTGGAAGCATTTTTCCGCCAGCCTTCACACAAAGTGAATAACCTACTTTGTGGTTTTATGATAAGCACATTTTCTTCTGGTATTTCTAATTCACTGTGACCCCTCCCCCACAGTATATAAATGTTTTAAATAAATAAATTAGTACGACTGCAGCTTTCTAGACAGCACCAAAAGCTCAAATCATGCTTAAAGGCCAGTTGGGTTAGGGTAGTCATTTCTTAACACCTAAAGAGGATGTGGAAGGTGCCTCCTAAGCCAGCCCCCAGCTCAATCTTGAGTTTGGAAAACATTCTGCCTCCCTGTGAATTGAAAAGAGAGAACTCCACTGTTTCCACCCCATAGTCCACAGCAGTAAGGGACAAAGGCAAAAATGGATAACAAGAAACCTTAAAACACATGAAGTCTCCAAAGCAACACTATGAAAGAGGGAAAGTGCCATTCAGTTCCTTTGTGTAAGCATACCTTTCCTTGCAAAGGGCCCTGGATAAGTTTTGGATATTTCTGCGTTGAGCTATTTCCATGGCCTAATTTCCCATAGTCACCATCACCCCAGCTGAAGACTTCTCCTTCTGTTGTGAATGCTAATGTGTGGCCATCAGAACCTTTAGATGATGACACCTTTTTGATAGATCTGTGAGGCTCAAAAGTCAGCTTCTTCAGTGTAGATTGATTGTTGGAATCGCCCAGTCCCAACCTGCCATAACTGCCTTTGCCACAAGCTCGAACAGAGCCATCTGTAGATATTACAAATGTACAGTACTGGCCAGCTTCAATCTATTGTGGGAAGAAAATTAGAGAACATTAAAAATAATTTATTTAGAACTGCCTATAAAGGGTTATTTTAATTTTTAGAACAAGGGATCCATATATAGCTCAGGAACCACAAACTTGTAGCATGCATTTTTCAAGTTTGGCAGTGATATACAAAGTTTTTCAACAGTGAAAGCTTCACCTCTTCTTTTTCACTACACCAATAACACACATACAAACAAAAACCCCAGTCACTCACTGTCTGAGCATCAGAAAAACTTGGAGCCAACTTGGGCTGAAGAATTTTCTCTTGTGTTCCTTCCACAAGTTGGTGGCTGCTGTTACTGCCCCAAACATACACTTCACAGGTCTCAGAAACAACAGGAGCATCACCCGTCTGAATGCTATCTGGACTGGCGCATGTCCTAGAGTAGTCTGAAGCCATGCGACAAACCTAGCAAAATAGAAATACATTTCAGGAGACAGAAGGAACGCTGTGCTCAATTATCATGTTATCACTTTATTTCAAGCACCAAGTCTAGATTCACATGGGACTACGTGTCCAATCTGTAAATTATATATTCTGAAGACTAGCAGCTATCACAAGTGGGGTGAGCGCCACTGCCCTCGGGTCCCGCTTGCAGGCTTCCCAGAGGCATCTGGATGGCCATTGTGAAAACAGGACACAGGACACTGGGCTGATCCAGCAGCCAGGCTCTTTTGTGTTCTTGATCACAAAACTAAATATGATAGTCCAGGGTGGGAAATTAAGATATTACAACACTTGGACTAGGTGGCACTTGGGGTTCCTTTTCACTCTATAATTCTGTGATCTGCTGCTTAGCTTTCCACTTCATGCTTCCCTTTTGTAGAATGGGAGTCACATATTATACTCCGTTGCTTCCTCATAGCCCTCAGCATGAGCCAAGAGCACCTTCCTGACCAAATCAAACAGCACAGGCACATCAACAGCTGTTCTCTGAGACTGCCCTCACCTCTGAAATTCCTTTTTTATATCTTTTTTATTCTGCTACTCTTTTATTAAACTCATAAATGCTTTGAGCCTTAGATAGAGGCGGGACTGAAATTCAGGTGAACCGCAAGACAAAATATAGGGTAGAAATCCATGGAAGCACTGGGACAACATCAGTGTGACTATTTTCATACTTCCAAAGGAGTGAGAAATAAACAACCTGAAGAATGCAGATTTAAAGAAAGAAACTACTCTTTAAATAAAGGTTAGATAGACATACCTCCTCGAAGAGGCACAAAGCTGCCTCGTAAAGAGAGCATAAACCTTCAGATGTTCTTGTTGGCTCCCTCCATTGACTTCGATCAGCAGATGAGCCCTGCAAAGTAAAACATCACAGAGGAAATAATGTCACTGCACACTGTTATTTTATCCTCTATGAAAAGATTAGACGATTTCCCTAAATAAAACCAAAAAGAACATGGTTTCCTTCAAAACAACCACTTTCTTGGTACTTTCTCAAGTGCTGAAATAAGTATATGCACATTCCTGCCATAATCCTTAAGGCAGGTTATAAAATCCCCACATTACAGAGAAAGGTGAAGGCAAACACACAATGTGGCATGGGCTAAAGCTGCTCAGAGTCCCCTGGTCACAGGTCAGGCTCTTAACTATACACCAAATACACCAAGCTGCTCAAAAGGAGCAGTTTAGAAGCATTCCTGCTAGTAAAATAAAGGCAAAGAACAAAAACACCCCAAGATAGATGTTTAATTCATGTTTTTGAAAAATGAAAAACAAGCCAGTTACTAATGAAATCTACTTCACAAGTTTTGCATTCTTTAAAACCACTGGGGGGTTGTATAAGATTACACATCCCCCTCCAATTGTTGAATACATTTATCCATGCACTGAGCTGAAACTCACAAAGAAAAGTGAGCCATTTGACAAACATTTCAAAACAAAGGGGCATGTCAGGGTTGAAAATGTGTACATATGAGGAAGGGGGGAAAGGATTGCAACCATTTGCTCAAGCCACTGGATGCTTCTGTTTAAGTCTGCCTAACATCTTCATGCCATTGGGAGTGAAAATTGGGCCTACATAAGGAAGTAGGTGTGATCTCATTCCCTATTCCCAACCAGTATCTCACAGAAAATATAAAGCCACAATTGAGTCCCCGTCTCCCCAAGCAATGAAACTACACAGTATGTGGGTAACCATTATTATTTCATAGTTTAAGAATAAGCCTTTAATTTGCAGCCCTACTACCAACATTTTAAAGTTAGTTACAATTTTGTTGGATCTTTAAAATAGTACCGTGAAGGGAATCACAGGTTTGAATTAACAAGTGTAATTTTCAGAGCAGAATGGAGCAGACAATTAAACTTTAATTTGCTTCCTCTAAATAAGCAGAAGTAGTGGGCAGAAGTATCACAGAGAAAAAATCTCAAGGAAGTATTTTTTAAAAACAAAAATCTTAAAATCCTTTATTATTGAATTACTGGATTGTCCCAGCTAGCTTTATTTGCAATGAATAATTACAACTACTTAGCAGTGTTACAAGTTGCTCCTGACATTGTCTATCATTTCTGTTTAATAAAAAGGACAGAAGTTAAAGCCTATACAAATATTCAAGTATGTTAAAGTTAAAGACAAATCAATCCCAGTTCAGATGTTCCTGATACTGTCATGCCACTTTGTTTTTTTTAAAAAAAAATAATTTTTATTACATTTTTTTCCAGATACAGATACTAAGTCAGATATATAAAGAAATAACAGAAAAAGAAAAGAAGAAAGAAAAAGAAATTCATCCTTCCAAAACATTTTTCCATAACCAACCGGACTTCCCCACGTCTCCCTCACCATGCATTCTTTACAATAAATATATCAGCAAATTGTAACCTTGTTTCGTGCGTTGTTTTGTTCTTTCAAATAATTATATTTTAGGTTTAAAATACTTATTATCAATTTACTTTTACTCTAGAACAAATGTAGTGTTGTTTTAAACATTAGTCCTTTCATTAATATAACTTAATTTCCCATACCGTCAAATCTTATTGCTGAAGCTAAATTTTCCAAATCATGCGAATTCTTAGCATTCATATAACTTATAAAATTTTTGTAAGTAATCCTTAAATTTTTTCCAATCCTCCTCCATTGTTTCTTTTCCCAAATCTCGGATACTGTCATGCCACTTTGGCCTCATGCAGACTTCCTTTTGCGCTGAGCTTTCCTGACACAGGTTCGTGCTTTAAAATCCCATGTCAGAGCACTTTTTTTTTTCATCCTGGCGCTTTACCTGGGAAAAATCATGTTACCACTGAATCAGAATAAATGGCAATGTATGGAAAACCTGACTGCCATTTGCTCCAATTTAGCACTAAAATGTGGGTTTTCCCAGGGAAAACACTGGAACAGGGAGGGAAACACATTCACACAGAGAGCTTTAATGCATGGACCTGGGCTTAGAAACATGACATAAAATGCAGTCTGGATGAGCCCTAAGTACAACTCATGCCAATCCAGGCACACAGGGACTCCAAAACTTCTATAAATCTCAATGATAACAATAAATCTGTTAATGGAAGTAAGAGCCAAGAATTAAAAAAATCAATTTGAAGTATACATTCTGCATACATACCAATGACCGCCTCATTTGCATCAATATGTTCATGAAACAATCAAAACTGATCATCCCCTCCTGTGTATGCAGCATTTTGTTCTTCTCCATTGTGTTGACCACGGCTGATGCACTTAGTGCCATTTCAATCCATTCCAGCAGATACCGAAGTGACCCACGCTGAGCAGCCAAGCCAAGCAGCAACTCAGAAGCCAGCCTCCGTCCAAGAGTATCTGCTCCAGAGTTGGGAATCGTTACTCCTTTAAGAAATGTTGTTACCTGAGACAGGCAGTCCAGACCCATTGGTGGGATTTTACTTTCATTAGCTAGAGATAAAGGTGGCAAAGAGCTCACAACCTCTATCGCCGTGTGGATAACATCATTGCAAAGGCTAATACCAGGCCCTGAAGCAGGCATCATCCAGCTTTGCCGTAACAGTGCAAATAACAGGCTCAGTCCAGTCCGGACCCCCATTTCTATTAGCGCGTCTGTACTTGACCTTGGCCGCTCACTAACGGAATGGATGTCTGTTGACCCAGAACTGCTTTCTGGAGAATGCTGCTGCTGTTTCACCTTGCCTTTATCATGATATTTATTAGAAAGTGCATAAAAGATGCGTTGTAACACAAGCAAACGTTTGCGAAGTGCTCCAGCAAATGGAGAGTCTGAGCACACCATCTTAGCCAGAGCCAGCTGGCTGCTAAGAAGGGCATCCAAATAGTGGTCCTGTTCATCGCTTGATAAGGACTCCCGTTCAAAATCTGGTAGCTGAGGTCCTTTGAGACAGAGAACCTGCTGAGGCAATGGTACTACTTCTTTATTACTGACTAATTTAGCATATAAGATGGAGACTCCTTCCCTTGTAGCAATAGATTCACTATCTTCTGTGATCCAAGAGCTATTTAGATGTTCAAGCCATTTCAGCTTCACTGGTGGAACCATGGCTGCCATGTTGGTTTATTCACCTGCCATTAGTCCTACAAATAGAAAAGAAGATATTTATTAAGATATTTATTAAACAAACAAGTTGTACAAAAATCCAGTTTTTAAAGATCAACACTGGATGCAGGGCCATAAATTATCCGCTTAATGCTTATTTAAAGTTGAAGAGAAAAGGATCTATGTTACATGCCATTGTTCTCCCTGAATTAAGGATTGTTGATATTTAAAGCTGAGCATAAGCTCATCCATGATTTCAGGGAAATCTGCTGCGATAGTATGTCAAGCATTACCCAAAGGTTCTTCCATAAACACGCACAATTTTGTTCCTCAAAACCCTACCAGTAATGCCCTCAAAAGAAGGGGTCAAGATACACATTCACAAGAGGTTTTTAAGGACTATAATTTTAAGTATAGCAAGCAATGTTCTCAGAACTGGTAGCAATAAAGAGCACCTTCTAGTTGTAAACTCTCATAACCTCCAGCTACAAGGATAACCACATGGATAGTGCTCTTTCCAAAATAAGATTAAACAACGCTTACAACCACTGCAGCAAAAAGAAAGAAGAACAGGCTTGCTGGATGAAACCACATACTGGTGTCCTGCTTCTAGTGATGGCTGGACAGATGCCTCCAGGAAGCGAACAAGAAGGGTGTGGACGCAACAACCCTTCTCAATAGGCTGCCTCCAGGTTCTGGTAGTTCAGAGGAACAATGCTTCTGAAGGCAGCAATTTCCTTGTTACTATGACCAGTAGCCACACATAGATCTATTATCTATTCATTTCCCTACTCCTTTAAGTTTACCATTAATCAGAACCAACAGGAAAACCTGAATCCATGAAGTGAAAACTGATAATCAAGCAACTTTTGATTATCACTTTCGTACAACTGGCAGTCCCATGGCTGTCAAGCAAAGAAGCAATGACCAAGAGTGGACTAACAGGTATCAAGTCTCCCACTTTGTCTCCCTTGGTGCCCCTGATGCCTAGAACTCCCACCGGAGTTCTATTTGATGTAACTTCTTCTGAGTCCCTCCTCAAAAGCACCCTTCTTTTGTGGCTTCTCTGGCTCTTAATGAGCAAAACTCTCCACCAAGTACACGCAACTGCATTTGCCTCTCTCAATCCCACTGAATATGCCCCCTTTCCTCTCAGTTGTCTTCTCCACCGTCAAATCCAGATTCTAAGAGACTCAAGGGATCCACTACCTGTTCTTTTGCTTTTGATACCCTACAAAGTGCCATATACATCAATGGTGCTATAAAAATAAGAAATTATAGCAACAACCACTATTAAAGGTAAAGGTAAAGGTACCCCTGCCCGTACAAGCCAGTCGTGTCCGACTCTAGGGTTGTGCACCCATCTCACTTAAGAGGCCGGGGGCCAGCGCTGTCCGCAGACACTTCCGGGTCATGTGGCCAGCGTGACAAGCTGCATCTGGCGAGCCAGCGCAGCACACGGAAACGCCGTTTACCTTCCCGCTAGTAAGCGGTCCCTATTTATCTACTTGCACTCGGGGGTGATTACGAACTGCTAGGTTGGCAGGCGCTGGGACCGAGCAACTGGAGCGCACCCTGCCGCGGGGATTCGAGCCGCCGACCTGACGATCAGCAAGTCCTAGGCGCTGAGGTTTTACCCACAGCGCCACCCGCGTCCCTAACAACCACTATTACTTTAGCTCTATTTTGATTTCCTTCAGCTAACCATAATATTATAGCAGTAGTTAATGCAATATACACTGAAGGGAGTAATAGCTTTATTTTTATATTATTTTTGTCATGACAGCTTACCATAACAGAATTAAACACAAGAGTTGCTGGAGACTGAATACTTTTATTTGCTACCTGCTTGCACATGACCAGAGTTGAGCCCTTGCCACCTCTTCCTAAGGTTCTTCTATCAATTACAACAGCCTTTGCTAGCTAAGAATGATGGGAGTTGAAGACTAAAACATCTGAAGGACACCACACTGTTGATGGCTTATCTAGAGAATGACTTCTTTCCATTTAGCAAGCAAATGGAGAAAAGCACTTATTTTTCAATCAATCCTGAAAATTGTTCCCTTTTGATTTTGGAGCCCCAAATCACCAAGACACTCGGCTTAACTTGTTTAGCAACAGTTCCACGGAAATCTGCCACTTGCTAACCTCCTGCTATAAAGGACCTCATTCACCCTATGAAGGGAGTGAAGTTGTTGTTGTTGTTGTTGTTGTTGTTGTTGTTGTTGTTGTTGTTGTTGTTGTTGTTGTTACTATTACCCCAGGAGAAGAAACAAATATTTTAATACTGTTTAAGGAAGCCCCACCCTACACACCAAAGTTGTTTGCTTCCTATTAGAAATAAGCCCTGGATGTGTTTATCTACTGCCAGAGCCGTACATCCTCCTGCAGGTTCTCTCAGTATTTAGTCAGAAGGATGTACTGTCTGGTCACAGATATCTTGCCTGCTCTCTACCCCCAGCTATTCAAAACTTGCATAACTGGCTCATTTAAAATTGATGTTTACTAAAATAAAAGCCCACTAAGAGATTTATCATTCCTTTTTTGAATCTGATATTTTAACATTAAAATATAGGACTGGGTACATGTTAAAACACATGAATGAAAGTAGGGAACCTGTTGAATGGTTGAAACTATGGCTCCTGTCATTCCTGATCACAGCTGTCAACTTTCCCTTTTCTTGCGAGGAATCCTATTCGGAATAAGGGAAATTCCCTTTAAAAAAGGGAAACGTTGACAGCTATGTTCCTGATCCTTGTCCATGCTGGACTCCAACTCATACCAGCCCCAGCCAACAGCATCTGGAGGGCCACAGATGCCCCAACCTTGACACAGATATATACACAAAATGCCCTAAACATGGCTAGCCTTTGAAATATCTATCTATCTATCTATCTATCTATCTATCTATCTATCTATGGTTTATAAACCATAGTCACCAAATGGCAGAATAGCAATGTGCTAACTTTTTCCAAACCTCACCAGTACTAATCAACAAAAGATGGAGGATGGGGTGCAATAATTACATATTCATCACAAGCTCTATTTAAAAACAGAAGAAAGAAGAAGTAAATATTGTTGTGAATAGCACTCCATTTTCCATCTTCCTACTACAACCAAGAGACACTGGTTAAAATTAAGAAATACAAACTGACAGAGCAAGGCCTATTACCAAATCAAATTTCTATTGATGTAAGTTAGCAAGCTTTCAAACAAAACAGAAAACACAGAAATATTTTTCCAGGTAAGTCCAGAGCCTCCTATGCCAACATGTGACAATAAGGGTGGCTTAAATCCTTGTTTTTAATGGGAGGCAAATGGACATTTTCAAATTTATATACATGTGCTAAAAGAACAGGTTCCCCAGAAGACTATGAATGGCTACTAATCACTATGGCAATATGCCAAGATGGACCTTTGGTCTTATCCAGCTACAAGGCTCCTTGAAATAACCCTTGAAGACCCTGCTTTGCCTACTTTGCCTATTCACATTCTCTGGAGCCAACAAGACAACTACCTCCTCCCATTAAATGGAGGACAGGGGGCGGGTGGGTGGGTGGGGTTCCCTGGTCCTGAACGGCATAACCATAATCCTAAAGGACCAGGTGTGCAGCCTGGGAGTCTTTTGGACTTGCAGCTGTCCATGGAGGTGCAGATCAATTCTGTGTCCAGGGCAGCTGTCTACTGGCTCCATCTAGTACGCAGACTGAGACCCTACCTGCCTGCCGACTGTCTTGCCAAAGTGGTGCATGCTCTGGTTATCTCCTGCTTGGACTGCTGCAATCCACTATACGTGGGGTTTACATTTGAAGGTGACTTGGAAACAACAACTAATCCAGAATGCGGCAGCTAGTCTGGTAACTGGGAGTGGTCGCTGGGGCCATATAACACCGGTCCTAAACAATATTCACTGGCTCCCAGTATGCTTCCAAGCACAATTCAAAGTGTTGGTGCTAACCTTTAAAGCCCTAAACAGCCTTGGCCCAGTATGCCTGAAGAAGCATCTCCACCCCCATCGTTCAGCCCAGACATTGAGGTTCAGCTCCGAGGACCTTTTGCTGGTTCCCTCACTGAGAAAAGCAAAGTTACAGGGAACTAGGCAGAAAACCTTCTCGGTAGTGGTGCCTTCCCTGTGGAACACCCTCCCTTCAGATGTCAAGGAGATAAATAACTACATAACTTTTAGAAGACATCTGAAGGCAGTCCTGTATCGGGAAGTTTTTACTGTTTGATATTTTACTATGTTTTATATATGCTATAAACCTCACAGTGGCTAAGGAAACCCAGTCAGATGGGCAGGGTATACATATTATTGTTGTTGTTGTTGTTGTTATTAAGCATCCCAGTATGCATTTCAACTATCAGAGTGATTTTGTAGAGTTGGAAAAATAAGACATCAAAAGATTTAACTACAGTATATATGTCTGTATGCTGCTCTATGCACACACAAAATACCATAAAAGAAAAACATTACATAATACCTGGAAGCAATACCAGAGCAACTTATTTTACAGTCTCACAACATTAGCCTCCTTTTCCTGATTTCTGTGTGTCCTGCATACCAACACTTGTCATGAGAAGCTTACTGCAGGATGAACAACAGTCACATACATTGCTATAGCAACACTGCGGTAAGAAATCTGCAATTCAGTCCTCAAACAGTTCAACCTGGACAAGCCTCATTACCTCATTTCTGTTTTGTGTAATGGAGAGTGGGGGTGACAGTGTATGGGAGACAAAATCAAAGAAGTCTAATATTTCAGAAAACTGAAGGAAGATATTAGACCTGAAGGACTACATGATACTAAGGCTGTCCTTTTTCTTTTATCTGTTTTTGCATTGTAATATACAATGTTAAAAGATGGCAAATGTTTCAGAGAACCATCTAGCAAATAAATATTTGAAATAACTTCAGCAAACCAGAAAACTACAATTGAATATTTGAGCTGTACTATAATAGAGATTTCCTGCTGAAAATCAGAAGTCATAAAAAGGCAGACACACAAAAATTGGAAAAGAATGATATAAACACAATCATCTCTAAATGCTGAAAAGCAGCCAAGCTGAACCACACCCAGCTGCCTAGAACTCTATCCATAATGGCCAGGGAGATGTCACACAGTGGATAAAATAGGAAGAATTATGACCACACTGTCCCTCTGAGTCTTTCCCACCTTCCCTAATCTAGATGTTTTCAACTGCAATTCTCAGGAGTCCCAGTCAGTTCAGACCATATAGTACTACAAGGCGGGTGATGGGCTCTGTAGTTCAAAACATGCGCAGGACACCCTTACTATCTGGCACAGGAAGTTCCAAGGCCTGTGAACTCTTTGTTACAACTTATCTAACCAACTCATGGCCAGAACTAGATGAGAAAAATCACTGTAGACGAATCTTGGAAGCTGAACGGAATCTGTTCCGGAAGTCCGTTCAAGAACCAAATTGTGGCTTCTGATTGGCTGCAGAATGCTCCTGCAGCCAATCAGAAGCTGCAGAAGCCCCGTCGGATGTTCGGGTTCGCAAACCATAACAATCACTTCCGGATTTGTGGTGTTCAGGAACCAAAACGTCCAAGTTAGAAGGGTTAGAAACTGACAAGCAGGGTTAGAAACTGAGATATAAAAGATAGGAGCCAAATGGCACCTTCAATCTAGGTTATGGTCACCACAACAATTGAAACATTTTTAAAAAACAGGATTACAAAGCAAATGAATACAATATGGGGTATCTAGCTGAAAATGGAATAAATGCTGTGCACGAAAGACAATTTCTTTTAAAACACAAAATTTACTTTTCTATTTTTGCAATCTGTGGTACAGTGGTGCCTCGCAAGACAAAAAGAATCCGTTCTGTGATTCTCTTCGTCTAGCGGTTTTTTCGTCTTGCAAAGCAAGCCCATTGACGGATTAGCGCTATTAGCGGCTTTTAGCGGCTTATCTGCTGATCGGATCAGCTGATAAGCGGCTTAGAAAAAGGGGGGGAAGGGGAAAAAAACAGCAGGAACTCGCAAGACATTGTCGTCTTGCGAAGCAAGCCCATAGGAAATTTGTTTTGCGAAGCACCTCCAAAACGGAAAACTCTTAAGTCTAGCGAGTTTTCCGTCTTGTGAGGCATTCATCTTGCAGGGCACCACTGTATTTGGAAGGTTGTAACCAGCCACAGTAAAACAGGTTATACAAAGAGGACTGTAGGACTTAAATTTAGGCATGTATAGGATAGTAACACCCAGTAAAATTCATGGTTGAGTCAAGATTTGAACCCTGGTTGCCCAGATCCTAGTCGTACAGACACACACTAACCACTACACCACACTGGCAATCCAGCCATATGGGTGGGGTATAAATAATAAAATTATTATTAATAATAATCAATTTCTTTATTTATTACTGTATTTCACCGCATAATAGTCGCACCCCTCTTTCTGGCCCTAAAAGTGATCCCAAAGCATAATCATTGCAGGAGCAATAAACAAGACAAGTGGGGGCCTCCCGCAGGTTGAATTTAGTTGAATTTACCATATTAAAACGTTCAACTGCACACCAAGGAGGTGTGGTTAAGGGATATTTTTTTAAAAAATAGGAGGGTAGTCAAGAGGAATCATGGGAGTTGCAGCCTCTGGGATTCATGGGATTTGTAGGTAAACGACAGGAGTATCTCCCTATGTAATGGCTGCCTTACACTTGAGGTAATGTACAGTGGTGCCCCACAAGACGAATGCCTCGCAAGACGGAAAGCTCGCTAGACGAAAGAGTTTTCCGTTTTGGAGGTGCTTCGCAAAACAAATCTCCTATGGGCTTGCTTCGCAAGACGACAATGTCTTGCGAGTTCCTGCTGGGTTTTTTTTCCTCCCCCCCTTTTTCTAAGCCGCTAAGCCGCTTATCAGCTGATCCGATCAGCAGATAAGCCGCTAAAAGCCGCTAATAGCGCTAATCCTTCAATGGGCTTGCTTCGCAAGACGAAAAAAGAGAATCGGATTCTTTTCGTCTTGCAAGGCACCACTGTACTTTGTTGTCTTGACAGGAGAGTTGTGTGTCTCCCCCTCCCCGTCTGCCAAGGGAGCCTTTGCTGTCTTTGAACCTCCAGCACCTTGTCAGGAAAGTGGCTCTCAGGTCCACTAGGCTGTGCTGCAGTGTAAGAGGGGTTTTTTTGCAGGGCGGTGATGACTTTTTTAAAAAAAACAAAAAACAAACCACTTATTTCTTCCTTTTTATTGTCACTAGTTGCTGATGCTGCTCTTACCCAGCCCCCCCCCCCCCCGTGTTATCATTCCTGGCTGTGAGAAAGGGTTTGTTTCTTTCACTCCCTAGCAAGAAAGGGTGTCCTTTGATAATTCAGCACATAATTGTCGCACCCCCCATTTTTTGAAAGAAAAATCAGCATTGAAATGTAACAATTACGTGGTGAAATGTGGTGGTGGTGGTAGTGATGTTGTTGTTGTTATCTCTCACTGGGGAGAACCTTTTTCTTTCAGTATGCAAAGTCATAGCTTCTGTGATTAGTGGAGTTGCCAGTGAGGGACATAGTCTCATTCTGTCCATCATAGACCTGTAGAGTTGGAACGGCATAATGCGATTATTTTCAAAGTTATATATCAATTTTACTTCTGTGAAGGAAAGCATTTTCCTGTAAATGGTACAGGATCTCTCAAGCAAATCTTTAAAAAAGTAGGATGCTCAGCCGAACTCACGGAAACACAGTTCTGGAACCTCTCAGGTAGGTGCCATTGCCATTCTAAGAAAACGAGGGAGGTGTTCACGGGGAGTTCCGGCACCTATTTTTCTAGAAAAATAGCACTGGTGATGCTCCACCATTTCTTTTTAAAAATCCAGCATTATGATATCCTTTAAGAGACGTAGTGACCAGAATTGGACAGTATTCCATGTGTAGCTGCACAATAGGCTTCTTATGGTATTTCCAGTTCTGTTTTGAATCCTTTTCCTAAAGGTCACATAACTATAATTCACCCATTTTACCACTACCACAACCTGGATCAACATCTTAATTGAGCTATCCTCTATGAGTCTAAGATCTCATTCTTGATCAGCCACTGGCAGCTCAGATCTCAATAGCATATACGTAATGTCAGGATATTTTGCCCCAGCATGCATCACTTTACATTTGTTAACACTGAATCAGATTTATCATTTTAATACTCATTCACTCAGTTTGGAGAGATCCTTTTGGTTTTGGAGCACCTCACAGACTCTTCTAGTTAAAAACTACCCCGAACAACTTGGTGTCATCAGCAGATTTTGCTAACTCGTCTCCAGAAAAGGCTAGGAAGATGTTCTGTCTCATGCTGCAGACTTGGGTTCACAAAGCAGAAAACCCACATCTATTAAATCTCACTCACTGTCACACATGGGCAAGACTGGAACAAAGAACTAGACCTGAAAGTGTTTCTTATCTATTTCAAGAGATAAAAATGTTTATTTGACTTACACACCACAATGTTTATTCGACTTACACACCAAATACACCATCAGATACACAAAATCAAATTTCAAAATGGGATATACACAAAGGGAAACCTCCCCCACCCCCATCCTCCTTTTTGTCATAATTTCCAGTGTGGTCTCCCCACCCCCATGCTCAACCTGCATTCCTATTTATTTATTTTTTAAAAAAGATGAATCCAACCTTTATTCTTCCAAGCAAGCCAGCAAAAATATTATTATGAGACTAAATGAAAGGCAAAGCAAGAAAAGAGGCACTGCTTTACTGCTAGAGCCATTTCACCTTTAAGAAGCAAGGTCACCGTTAGCAGGCCTTAAATAATCAGCCAACATAGGAATCAGCATCAGAAGCCCCACAAGTAAAACCACAACATGTCTCACAAAAAGACTGAAGGGATGAAAATTAGCCAGATCTCCCTTCCTGCTCCCCACCTCCGCAATAGAGAAAGAATCCATTTGTTTGCAAACCACAATGTGTTTCTATCTGCAAAGTTTGATATTTAAGAGGAGGGGTGAAAATCAGCCAGATCTCCCTTTCTGCTCTCCACTGCCACTGCAGTCCATTTAACTCTGAGAAAGAGCTTCTTCTCAGTTTACTTACTTATGCAAATCATACAGCAATAAAAAGGTTCTGTCTTCCTCAGCACATCTCCTTCCCAGCCAGAGGTGGTCTTGGTAGCAAACCATGCAACTGGAAATCTCTGTTTGGTCACCAGGGGTTACTCCTGAGTCGCAGAAAGCAACTGGCAACTGGTTAATTTTGAACACTGATGACAAGGACCTTTCTAGCAAGCTTAGCTAGGAGTAATTGCCATCAAGAGCCTCTTGCCACAGAACTGTCTAAAAATGTGGCAAACAGAACATACTTCTGAGTATATTTATCCCTGGGGGGTGGGGGTGGGGCTTAATTAAACAAAGACTGATGTACTACAAAAATAAGATTACTTGATGAATAAAAGGTTAAAGAAAACAAAGACAAAAAAGTGTGTGTATAGTTAGCTACACATCGGGATAAGTGAGCAAAGATTACTATTATTTTTAAGGGAAAAAACACATTAGAGGAGAAAGTGATATTTAAAAATACAAGCATACAGTTAGTATTTCATTTTGGTAGACTTGGATTCCAGTCTAATAGGAGCTCTAGAGGACATCAGGATGGTGAAGGGTGAACTAGACAATAAAGGAAACACACAACTGAAAGCATCAATCCCATATCTCCTCTAGTGAAGTCTAGGAAAGCAAAAGGTGTGATTGTGATACGATGGCATCACTTCCCACATAGGACTCACATCCCATGCTGACATCACATCACATGTTGAGATTTACTAGACATAATCAGAGTAGGAGAACCAAGTATGCATCAACACTTTCTCCTAATCATCTAGTTTTGCCATAAGTATCTGCATGAGCTCACAGTTAGGCCATAAATACAAGACAAGACTGTCTTTTTTGCTATCTTGCTCTGCATCTACATGGATTGTGCTATATGAACATACAAGAACCACCATCAATTGTGTGTTCAACACAACTGCCAATATTTGCTGCCACGTTTTTAAAATTTTGGTTCACAAATGTCTAAATGCAATGCACGGCCTATTGTTACTGCTGTTACTGCTACTGTATTCCTTTTGTTATACTTTATACATTTTAATAAAAAATTACAAGTCCTACTACAGAATCTATAGCTTCTTGTTTAAACACTGTAAGGCTTGAAACACACATCTGAAGTAGATGGTGAGTGTTCGCCTTCTCTGGGAGTATTTGCCTTTTGCTGACAAACAAACAAAACAGCTTCCCAAACTGTGAATGAAGACAAACTTTAAATCTGCAATGCCCCAGTGTACAAGGCTACAACCCAAAGCTTGCTCCAACCACAGCCCTTAGAGGTAAAGTCCATGCACCACCGAACCACGGCATTCCTTTGCTCTGCTCGGGGCCAATTCACATGAACAATGACAACATAGTAACGCTCAGATGAGTTGTAAATTCTGGGGGCAAGATCACACTTGTGAACATTCAAGTACAGTGGTGATATAACTGCAGAACACCACTCAACATTTTCTGAAGAACAGTCACCAGGGAAGCTGAGGCACCACAGTCCCCAAGTCACAACAAACTGAAGCAGTCAGACAATCAGTCTCATACGCCATCTCAAACTGGCTACCCTAGTACAAATCACAGTCTTACCACCAGCAACAACCAGGAAAAACTGAAAGAGGGGTATACTAGCAACATAATCTTATCTTGCTTTCCTGTTTATAATTCCTAAAACTGTGTCCTTCTCTTTAATCTTCAATGTGAGACTCATGCAACAGACAAAGACTTTAAAACTGAAAAGCGAATAAAATCAGTTTTGTGATTCTGGAAATATCCAAGCTTCTAGTGGTAGCTGTGTGCATATTTCAAGGGTTCACAATTGCTCACACCACAGAAGAGTTGGACTCTAGAACCCTTGTCGTCACCAGCAAAACAAACACTAATTTAGAATCCAGTATGCTGATAAGCTGACAAAAGCTGTCACTTCTCCAGAAGGTTAGAAAATAAATTTGCTGGAGATATTCTCCATGCAAAATCAGAAACACAGGGATATGTTTTGAGAGGAGCAAGAAAAATAAACACTTCAGCAGCCCCTAAATATATGTCCATTTTTAACTGTTGTCAGCAGCTCCTTGTTAAACACAGACACACTCTTAAGAAGCTTGAAGAAAAAATGTTGTCATTGTAGTCTGTTGATTGCTCTATCACTTGCTTAGAACATACTGAACTTCTGGCTTATATAAAAATACTATTACATCTATTTCAATAAAGGCACTTGGCTGTTGTTCATTCAGTGACAAGATTATAACATTATTAAAGGTGCTTCTTCAACTCAAAAGAAAACTAGAAGAACAGCAGCCAACAGGTCATGGAACAAAACAGAAGGGACAGAATATAGGGTTACTGAGTTTCCAAACCCATCTCAAATTGGGGAGATGGAGGGGGAGGTTTCCAATGGCAGCCATAAACACCTATACTTGCAGAATGGTCACTAGACATCTACCAAGACTATTATCCATCTCATCTCATCCCACACTACCTAACCTGAGGAAAATATATCTTCCAGCATCTCAGGAAGAGGTCTCTCAGCCCTACTACATCCAGTTCTTTAATGGGACATGCCAAAGATTGAACCTGAAACCTTCCATATTCTGCTATCATACCTTCACTTTAGCTGTTAGACATTATAGTCCCTTCTCTTAAGCATTGACAGATTTCATTTTTAATCCACATGTATCAAAGAGCCCTCAAGTGCCCTGAAATTCAGTTAATAAAAACTGGCAACCCTTAACTTATAAACTGCACAGGTTTCTAGACCCCTTTTTAATTTATTTAATGCTACTTTACATAACCAACACAAAGGTGCATTCAAAATGTCACACTACTGAGCACAGGCAACAGATTGTGCCACAAGTGCAAACAAACATGGGCAATGCAGACTCTTTTAAATACAGTGGTACCTCCGGTTGCGCACGGGATCTGTTCCAGAGCTCCGGTCGGATCCCGAGGAATGCGCAACCGGAGGTGCCGCTTCTGCGCATGCGTGTGGTAGAGCACTTCTGCGCACATGCGCGTGGCGAAACCCAGAAAAATACTTTCGGGTATGCCGTGTTTGCATCCTGAAGGATATGCAACCAGAGGTCTGCGTATCCAGAGGTATCACTGTATTATTGTACAGCATCTCCAATGTTCCAGAAAAGAACATTCCTACTAGAGTCGCCTGGAAACGTTCCAACTTGTTCAATGACACTGGATCAGTCACAAGAGGCAGCCATGATAGACAGGTGGCCGTTGGCCTAGAAACACATGAAAAAAGGAAGTCTGGATGAGCCCTAAACCATACTATGGTGACACAACATTCCAGCAACCTCACAAATAATTGTCAATCTAGAAACAATGCCATGGTTTGCACATCACATTAAGCTAAACCACAGCTTAGTGTGAACACTCGGGCTCCCAGATAGGAGATTGTGTCTGCTTAGTTACTCCACATTCATTTTGCTGTTATGCTGAGCTACACCATCATTTGGCTTAGTGTGTGGTCCAAGGCTCATGGTTTAGCTCTCTCCAAAACTAACCACAAGCTGTAACCAATATCTGTCCTGTGATTTACAGTTTGTGGTGTGTCAGGAAGAGCTAAATCATAAGTCCTAGTTTGGACAACATACTAAGCCAAACTAGGACTTAGTTCATGGGAGAGAAGCAAAGCAATCAGGATCTCCTCTCCTGGAGCCCACATACTTTTGCTAAGCCATGCTTAAGCTCAGGGCAATGTGCAAACCAGGCCATATAAATGTTAAATGAGCCTGAGCCTAAATCAAGCATTTCACTAGCAAACTTCTTTAAAAACAGCAATCCCTCCTATTTATATAAGAAAAAATATTCAGAGCAGCCTGCACCAACCTTGTGCCCTCCAGTTGTTTTGAACTACGTACAATTCTCATTAGCTCAAGCCACCACAGCCATATGATGCTGGGGCTGGCAGGAGCATGGCTTGTTGTGGTCCAAAATATTTGCATGGCACCAGAGAAATATGGTTAGCTAGAACAGTGTTTCCCAACCTTTTTTGGGCAAAGGCACACTTGTTTGATGAAAAAAATCTCGAGGCACACCACCATTATAGCCCCGTCACGTCAGCGCGCAGCGTCACGCCGGGAGGGACGCACGAAAGTGTAAGTTTCAATTTTTTTCCCTCCCCCTTGCCGGGGAACCTCCAAGCTTTGGGGGTGGGGGGGGAGGAGGCAGCAAAGCGAGGGACTGAGGGACTCCTCCAACGACAAGGGTTGGGGAAGAAGAGAAAGGGCTATTCCGCTCCAGTCACGGGAGGGGAATATGTACTGGCCCAACTGGTGTGCGGTCTTCGGAAAGCGGGGTGCGGGAAGGAAGCCTAGGCTCGGGGTCCACCGACCTCGGCGGAGAAAGGCAACAACCGGAGCCGATGACGAGCCGGCGCGTGTGTGCAGCGGCTAGCCTCGAGCTCGGGAAGCTGCGTACGGCGATGTTGACGCGGGGCGCGCGAGAGCTTGGGGGCGGGGGGGGCGGGAGAGAGAGAGAAAGAGTTGGCAGCACCAGGCGCTGTTACTTATTGCGCTGCGGACGCTGCCAGCAACTGCGGTGGTTGTGCGGTGGCCGCCGCCGCAGAACGTCCTCGTCAGTCAGCTGAGCTGCCTGGCGGCGTAGGGAGCCGAGGGGCGGGGCTTCCTTTCTGAAGGAGCTGAGGGTGGGGGTCCTCCGGCGCCTTCGGCGAAACGGCGCCGGCCCAGAGCGCTTCTAGGAGGCTGCCTTTGTGCGCGACGTAAAGCCCTCTTTCCCTCCCTCCAGCCCCGTGTCACATGTGGAAAAGGGGGCTGGATCCAGTGACGCAACTCGGAAAACTGTTAGGGAAGCCAGAGCAGGAAAGTGAGTGGGAGGCGGCGGCGCCGCTTTAACCCACGTTTCCTTTTTGAAAGAGAAACTTCAGTGTTTCCCAACCTTTTTTGGACTCGCCCGCCTCCCTCCAGGCAACATCTCGCGGCACACCAGGCAACATCTCGCGGCACACTAGTGTGCCGCGGAACACCGGTTGGGAAACACTGAGCTAGAAGACTAGTAGTACACAGATCAAACTGGTATCAAGCTGTCAATCTAGTCCCTTTATAGGTAAAGAAATATCCTCACCACAATAGATGGAGTTTGAATTAATCATTAAAGCACTGGTCTTAAGTTGGTATGTTGTGACCAAAACCCCATCATAATCAGTCCCCAAAGTATGTGGTGTGTGCAGCATACACAGCACATTGCTTTGTTCAGTTCAAACCATTGTTTAATTTAATCTGTAGTTTAAAGTAGGTTTGGGGAACCTTTAGCCCCCTACGTGTTGATTAAATCCTATAACAGTGCATGTGTATTTGATAATAAGTAGATGTCTGCAGGGTGTTTTTTAATAAATATTTTTATTCACTTCCAGGTATCTGTTGGAAGTCATTTTGGGCACAGCACTCTGTGGAAAAGTGGCGTATAAATAAAGTTACTCAATCAATCAATAGCTGGCTGCTGGCCCTACTTGCTATGTCTGTCAAGAGCTGTAGTTCAGCAACATCTGGAGGGTGAAAGGTTCCCCACGCCTGGTTTAAAGAGACATGGAAGACAGACAAATGCCACTTAAAAAGTTTAAACAACTGAAATGAGAAAAATTGAAGTGTATGGTGGTTTCACTAAATCCATAACATCGTACTGGACAATATGGCTGATTTTACGTGCAGTATAACATACTGTTTCTCTTACCTTTGTAAAGTTTGCTATTTGATAAATAAAGAGTTCATTTTCTTCACAAAGTAAAATCCATGGTATCCACTACTCATTTATGAACTGAAATAAGTTACAAAGAACCTGATCCTATGAATGTCTGCATGGAATATGGAATATAAGTTCAATGTGACAATTCCAAGCATGCATGCAATCCTTATGATCATTCCCCTGTATAAGACATGGGAATTAATCAAACCACAAAGAAAAGACTATACCACTGAGGGACTTGGAAGCTGCCTAAGGTCATCTGAGGAGAGGAAATGTCCCAGGACTTTGGTTGCCTTTGTACCTATATAGTTATGATGCTTGTTCATAGATAAGGGCAATGTTGGTGCCCAAATTTCTGAGTCCAGTTCCTAAATATGCAGCGCCAGCATAGGGGTACTTGAAGTTATTTTCCAGTTACTTAACTTTGTTACAAAAAGGCTTGAAACTACAGAATAGCCTAGAAAAGAACCTTCAATACTGTATATGAATAAGCTGGGAATATTAACCCAATTCATAATTATGCTATTTATACTAAGAAGCTTCACAATATTATGAAGGACTATCATAGGAACACACAAGAAAAAGAACCTCTCTTGCCAATTTTCTGACACCATAACACTTGTTACAGCTTTATGTTGGACAACTCAAATGTTTCATTTAACGCCAAACAGGTATATAAGGCCCAGTGATGTGTACAGGAGAAAATTAGAAAAGTAACAAATGTATATATGGCACATCCAGTACTTTTTTCTGGGGGGACGCAGGGGTATGCATATATATACATGTATACATGTATACATGTTGTGAATCTAAATTTGGTCTCCTTGAGGGGCAGTATTTCAATATGAGTAGGAAAATGAGAGTCCCCCCCAAACATTTTTTTTAGAAAGAAAAAAACACTGGGCACATCTAACACAGCAGTTGCATTCCTGGAAAAAGAAGAGAACTAGCCAAAAGAGCCACCATATTTGCTCTGTAATTCTGTGGAATAACAAACAGGTCCTCAGCAATGAAGGCCAGCTCACAACAAATTGACAGCTGGATATTTCACACTTCACATATCCAACAACAGAGAAATCCTGTGCACACAACGGACTATAGCAACAGGTGGGGTGTGTGCCAATTTTGCTGGAAAGACCCAGATACGTAGGTCATTTAAATCAGGGATGGTAGATATTTGGGTGATTTGCAGGAGAACTTCTGACTCCCATTTGTTTTAACAACAATGTCTTTTTTTTCCTATCTCAGGCCACAGAAATGAATAAGCCAGGAGTCAATGACTGAGTTCAGTTCATTTCTGGTACCTAGGCCCAGAATGTTCTCAAAAGCAACCTGTTCTTTAAATTCTAATTGTATGTCTTTTCAACTGGCTTTGGTGGAACTTGAGGTTCAAGTAAACAACAAAGTAGATCTGAATAACCTCAAGTCTACCCACCCCTGGTTTAAAAAGCCTCCCTGGCACACAGGAGCTACTACCAGCTGCAGTAAGGCTTGGAGACTAATGGGGCACTTCAAGGAGCTGTTCAAGGGTGGATTACTTATTGTTCTTTCATTATATCTTTATGGGTGCAATTATAGTGCTCTGCTTTCACAGTGAGAGCATCTCAGATTAACCACTGCAAAATAATACACTTTTGTGGGAAGATGCACACAAACCCTCTTGGCCAGCCATTCCCACCATCCCCCAGCCCAGGTGGCACTCCACCCACATGGCTAGATGATTCACCCAAACTGCCCATCAGGAGCAAAAGTTGCAGACCCACATGCCACCACTCAACACATGCCGGGGGGCATTTACTAATGTGGGCCTAATTGCAGGTTTTGCTTGTGATTTTTATTTCAGGCAACCCACTTATGGGACACTTGATGTAGCCTGTTGAAAAGGAAAAAATCAAGAATAACTCCACGTGGTTAAGCAAATTGCCTTTCAGGCTCCAAGACTGGAAGTTGAGGCAGGGATTTTACTGCTGAGGAAACAGAACAGAAGAAGGCATCAGCAAGCTCCTGTTCAGCCCTAGGAACCATCCTGTCTCCCTCACAATTGATTTCAGATTGTGTGGGCCTACAGGGAGAGGAAAGGGCCGTGTGTGAGTGTAACGTTGCTTACAGATCTGTGCGAATTGCTACGCGCACTGTCACACATAACAATAACAACCAGCAGCAAGAGCAGCAGCAGCAGCAGCAAGACTATCGTAATATGGATGGCACTGACACAAATAAGACCACTAGCGACGGCGGCGGAATTGCCGTAAGAACAGCCAAGTCCAAGATCTATTATTACACCAACAGCATCATAATAAATAAGAGATCGTGAGCGAGATGAAGAGCGGCGGCGTCGGCGTCGCGGCGAGGTCGAGGGCAGGAGCGCCCCAAATAATGGGGGAAGGCGCCCAAATGGGGCGGGAGTCCCCTGGGTGCCGGGCGGGGTCGCCCTGGCCCCCTCCCTTTCCGCGGGGGGCGGGGCCCCTCCCTCCCCGCTCGGCTCCCCTCCCCCCGCCCCTCCCCGGCGGCGGTTGCCCCTCCCCCCTCCCCTCAGGCCTCGCCTTCCCTCAGCGCGGGCGCCCGCGGGGACGCCGAGGAGCGCGCCGGGAGGAGACCCCTTTACCAAGGCGCGGTCCGGGCAAGGCTGGCGGGGCCCGCGGCGGGAGGTCCCGTGAGGCGGCGGCGGCAGCGGCGGCGCCCCGTCCTCCCCGCTTCTCCTGCTTCTCCGGCAGCAGCTTGTCAAAGGGGAGGAAACATGACGCGGGGAGGGAAAGAGTCGGCGAGATCTCGCGGGACTTCCGCAGGGGCCTCGCGAGATCCGCCGCCGCCGCCGCCTCTTTCTTCTGCCCCCCGCCCCGCGCACTCGCCCGCTTCAGTTTTTCCTCTCTACCTTCCCGCTGTCTGCCGCCCCCTAGCGTCAGGCGCAGGGAGGGACGGCGGGAGGGGCTGGCAGCGCGCCCCCTGCTGGAGGGCGGTGGGCGCCTCCCGGGGTGTCTGCGACCCATCAACAAAATCCTATTCCTGTCATAAGCTTGGAGAAGTACAATTATTATCATCTCAACAACCAATAATAATCATAGTTGTTTTCTTGCTTTTATACTAATAGTGGTTTTCTGGTTCTTTTGTTTGTTTTTATTTATTTTAATACATTTATATTTCACTTTAGGGTGTGATTTTTTTAAAGGAATCGTATCAGCAAACAAAAAAATACAAAAAACCCCCAAACCCCAGACACCATGTTGTTGGGAAAGCACTTTCTACTCCAGCAAGAAGCTGAGGGGCAGCTCCAGCCCAGCGGGGTCCCAAGCTGCAGCAGTAGCGCCTCCGTTGGAGAGCACTTCCTTTGCATGCGGAAGGTGCCAAGGCCAGTCTCTGGAAAACATCTCCAGGTGGGGCTGGGAGAGCAATTAACTGCTATTAATTTATCACTGAATCATCAGAACATATGAAGAGCCTGATGGATCAGATCATCAGTCCATCCAGTCCAGTTGTCTGTGGCCAACCATATGCTCCAGAGGGAATCCCAAAGGCAGGACCTGAGGGCAACAGCCCTCTGCCCACCTGCGATTCCTAGCATCCAGTATCCTGAGGCAGGGCTTGCCCAAGAGATTTTAGCACCTGAGGCAAACCACAAAATGGCCCTCTCCACCCAACAGGGAAGAACAGGTGAGTGAACACCTACATCAGGAACAGGGGGTTGGGGATAAATATTGACTTTGGGAACAAGGGAGGAGTAAAGCGATGACAACAGTGGACAATGCATTCCTTGGAGCCAAGATACACTGCCCATATGTAGATCTTGTGGCCTGAAGCGACTGCCTCACTTTGCCTCATGGGTAGGCCATCCCTGTTCGGAGGTGTACTGCTTCTGACTGTGGCAGCAGAACATGGCCATTGTGGATAAGGCTTGTTGATCATAGAGTTGTAGGCTTTCTTGTATCCTGGCTAGCCATACCCTCTGCTCCATGGAGGGAATCCAGAGCCATTGTGTTCCCAAGGTGTTCTCTTTCATAGGCCTCCCAGGAGAAAGAGCCCGCCATCCTTCCAGGGAAGCGGATCCCTTGGCCAGCCACTCTTACTCTCATGAAGTTTCACCTAATCTTCAACCCAAATCTACCCAAGCTCTTAGATCTCACCTTGCCCTCTGGAGCCACAGCAGAAAATAAATACTTGGCTTCTTGTGTGGGACACCCTGTTGGGTATGTTTCATGTCAAATGCCTTGGCTAGCCTTCCTCAACATGGTGCCCACCAGATATTTGTGGGGCTCTAGCTCCCATTAACCCCAGCAAGCGTGATCAACAGTCAGTATGATGGAAATTGTAGTGATGTATATCAGCCCCTCCAAGTATCCCTCTTTTCCAGGGACAGTCTTGGGTTTACAGAAGCTGTCCCGTTTTCTAATTTGATCCCAGAATGCCCCACTTTTCCTTAGGGTGTGGAATTATATGACCCCTGAGCCAAGGAGATAAGTAACTATAGAACCTTTAGAAGACATCTGAAGGCAGCTCTGTATAGGGAAGTTTTTTGACGTTCAATGTTTTATAATGTTTTTATATATGTTGAAAGCCACCCAGAGTGACTGGGGCAACCCAGTCAAATGGGTGGGGTATAAATAATAAAATCATCATCATCATGGAATAAGATGTCTCTGTTTTCATTGGAGAAAGGTTGGAGGACTTTATTTACACACACACACACACACACACACACACACACACACACACATGGCTGTACCCCTCCTCACTCAACTATCCAACCCTCCCAGCCATTTCTCCCACATTAACCCCTAGAGCTTCCTTTTCCCACCCCATGCAACTACTAAGCTCGCTTTTCCTGGCCTCTTGGGTTTTTCTTCATGGAAATCCAAGATTGTGACGAGGCACTGCAAATTGTCCAATGGGGGCTTCCTCCAATATGGGCAGCACCAGGCTGGGGAAGGGTGTTCTACGGGGCTTCTGTTTCCTCTGACCACAACAGGCTGGCAGGCAGGCTGGCAAGTATTGTGTCTGCCTGATAAGCAGTAGTGTGTCCAGGAGTTATGAATAGCAAGAGTGCTGCTGTTTACATGTTGTGTGCAGAGAGTGCTGCTTTACATGTTGTCCTCCTTCTCGTCCTGCATCACTCCATTTTTTCAACATGTCTTCAGAGGCCTGACATTTTCCATCTTCATTTCAAAAACTGGACTCAATACTCCAGATGAGCCCTGACTAATGTGAAATAAAGGCAACTCTGACTTTCAAGTTAAACTTTTATTAATGCTGCCAAAAATCCCATAAACCATTTTTTGCAGCCACAACATGCTACCGTCTCTTGTTCAGCCGCTGATAAGACAGTCCCAGAACATTGCTTATATAGACTATTGCCAAGTAGTACTTGTAAAATAAAAAATTATTATTACTAGAAGTTTTTATTCTACTAAAAAAAGGTCCCTAATTGATCAGGTGAAAGTACCCTGACTGATCCAGCTTTTACAAATATTATTTTTATCTCTGTTGTTTATTTTAAAAAGCACTGCATAAAAAGAAGCATTCTCTTTCCTCTGTCAAAGGAGCAAATGCCTCTTCTATCACAATGCAAGCAGATTTGTTTGTTTGTTTGGCTTTCGAACTCTTGACTTACAAAATTATTCACTCAGTTAATCCCCGTTGGCTCCACTCATTTGCATATACTTACATGTGAGTGAGGCTCATTTAATAAAGTAGGACTTGATTCTGAGTAAAGTGATATTGTCTCTCCAGCTGCTTGGGACTACAACTCCCATCAGCTCCAGTCAGCATAGCTGAGCTGGCTGGGGCTGATGGGAATTGCAGTCCAAAACACCTGGAAGGCCCCAGGTTAACAAGGACTGAGGCATAGAATTGCTTTAGGAGATTTATTTATTGGGTTGACGACCCTATTCATCCCCCCCACCCCCCCAATCCCTCAGGCACTCTAATTTAAATTGGGTTTCAAATTGTAATAAATCTCAGTGCAATTGTTTTGTTCAACAGGGTGGAAATTGACACTCCTTGCTGATATTAATTGGTTGCTTGTTCTCTTTGATGTTGTTTCAATCATTTTTATTGCACCCAGGATTGGTTGTTTTATGCTGTTTTTATTGCATTGCCTTCCACATTTTATTAAAGAAATGGGACAAATAAATTTCATTTTATGTTCATTTTTGGACCAAAGCTACTGTATATCACAAATTACATGTTTATTTGTACAATCTTTTTGACTTTCAGCTCCTCAAGAGCTTCAACCATAGCCCCATCAAAATTGTACCCATTTTACAGCTAGTGGCTAGAAGACAAAGGCAAGGTGAAGGCACTAGAACCCAGGGCAAAACTTAACTCCCTGTCTAGTGCTGTGTGTACCTGCTTGAGCTTCCTTTGGCCCAGCCCACAGGCATGCCTTGGCTTTTGAAATTTTGGAAAAATCATTCCTTTGCAAGTGGCTGAGGTGTTTGAGAAATTGAGAAATAAATGAAAATGAACAGTTGCTGCCTAAGGAAAAGCCTTGGGAACTGAATATTCCATTAGGCTTCCTCATACCATATTATAAGCATCTTGTTCATTTCTTTTAACATAAGGTAGGACTCCTTTCCCCATCCAAAAATTTGAAAGTGGGTATAGGCCACTACATCTTCATAAGGCCTCCATGACATGCACATGAGCACACAGACCAGGGTTGCCAGTCCCCTCTTTGGGGTCCTGATATGGGCCCCAAGTAATTTTTTTCTAGACCACCAAATTTGGCAACCGCAGCAAGAGGAGGGAGGTAGTGCTAGGTGATTAACTCCTCTCCTCAGCTGATCTGAACCCATCCGCCTGTGTGTCTCCCAAGTATCTGTGCATGTGAGAGTGTGAGATGACCACACTCGCCTTGGGACACAGCCACCCACCCATTGGTTTGCCATAATGAATATGATCCTCAAGCAAAAAGGTTTAGCCATCCCTGACCTCTTGTAACCATGAGGTCTAGCAACATAGCACAGTCTTGCACTCTAGTTCACGAAAGCCTTGTTGGCCTAATCAGCTTAATTGTCTTGAAGGCGCCACAGGACCTTGTTTCCCCTGCAACAGGCTAACACAGCAATCCCACTAGAAATGCATTTTTAAAAAATGAAAGTCTCCTAGATTGCATTTGTGGTCAAAGAGGCACACACACACAGGTGATGGGACAGGTCGGTCCCAAGGGGCCTGTGTTAGTAAAAAGATGCTCCCATATGCTTGGGCAGTCAAAAGCAACAGACTGTGAAAGGTTGTGCTAGGGTTAGGGCAGGGATCCATCCTTGACTCCACTTCCTCTCCCCCTCTCTCCCAGCAGTCATGATTTATACTTAGCCTTTGGCTCTCTCCAGCCTCAGCCCGGGGTGTGGGGTTGCTTCAGAAATGCTTATTCATGAACTTCCTGCAAAATTATGTCCCAACGCAGCTGAGAATAAGAGAGCTTGCATCAGCAGCAAGAGAAAAAGAGTACAGTGCTTCAAGATCCCCAGATTAGAGTCCTAGGAGGTCCAACCAGGAGATCTATTATGCCAAGACCCATGTTATGAAACATACCTTAAGAAGCAGCCGGCAGCAGCAGCCGTGTTCAGAATTTTTTAAAAAATGCAGATACTGCTTGATTGCAAATATAGTATCTAAGCAGGTTACAAAAATATTTGTTCTGACAGTGTGGCCAAGATGTTCTGAGCTACAAAGAATTGCAACCAGGTGTAAAGGGGGTGGGCATGTGTGCACCCCCGTCAGTGGAAGCTCCCATAAAATCTCACCACCACAGTCTCCCCTGTTAGACTGGGACTCTAAGCCCTTAATGTAGTTACCACAAAGGTTCATCCAGCCCTGTTGCAGTTAAAAGGTACCTGCAGGATTTTTGTTGAGGGGGCAGAACCTCAGATTTGTATTGATTTAGGGGGGACAGTTGCCCCCTGCCCCCTCGGGCTAAGCCCATGGTTGGAGGATGGGAGGCTGGCATGAAAGAACCCATGGGCAGCTGCCCCCCTAGATCCACAAAGCATTGAAAGTACTCAATTATCTGAGGTTCTGCCCCCGCCTAAAAGAAATCCCCGCCCATGCCCCACCCCTGGTGCCCTGGTCCTATGTAATTATGCAAGAAAGAGCTCCCATGTTTGATACCCATCATCATCCCAGGGCTGGGAGAGACTCCTGGGCGAATCCCTGGAGAGCCAGTGCCGGTTCCTGGACTCGGCGGACCATCAGCCTGACTCGGGATCAGCTTGCTTAGACCAGGCAGGAGAGATGTTCCAGGGGGAGGATTATTTATGAATGTAACCTTGGGAAGGAAAGGTGGCGGCGGCGCGGGGGGGGGGCGGCAATGAGAAGTTCTGCAGGGAGGAGGAGAGATAAGGGGGGAAACACAGGCAGAAAGGGGAGGGGAAGAGATATCAAGGATCGGGAGACGTAAGCTAAGAACTGCCAATTCCAATTTGAGCGGAAAAGCTGGTGGTCGCCTGGCAGGCAATCCCCTCGCCGCAGCCCATTCCCAGTCCCACTCGCTATACCAGTACTATGAAGCGGCTGGTTTGCCTCCCGTTTGCGTCTGCGCCCCTCCCGCCCCGGCCATCCTTGCCAGGCGCCCCGAGGCAGGAAGAAGCGCTTCCAAAGCGCGGACACGAGCAGCTGGGGAGGCGCCAGCGGCAGAGTTGCTGTCCAGTTGCTGAGCGCTGGGGAAGAGCTGCTGCTCCCTCGCTGACAAAGGCGCCATCAGCCAGAGCAAGGGCAGCTTCCCTGGGTACCAAGGCGCGCGTGGCAGGCAGAGGGGAGCTGTCCAGGAGGAAAGAGAGAGGAGAAACCACCGAATCAAGGGATGCCAGGACACTGGCGGGCAGCCAGGGCTCAGACACGCCCTGCCTAAGGTTCTCTCCGAGGTTGTCAGGGGAAGGGTGTGGCCAAGAATTCGTGCCATCTTTCAGCGTCGCGAATTTTCACTCTTCCGTGAAAGCAAACGCCCAGTTCCGATGTTTGGCACAAAAAATTACTTCCTCCTTGAGAATATAAGGACACGTGGAGGGACCATCTGGATCAGATCCCCAAAGACCCAGCTAGTTCAAGATCCTCTTTCTAACACCTGCCTGTCAAAGCTTCCCATAAGCAGGACATGAAGGTAATTGCCTTCCCTCTTATTTCCCCACCCCCACCCCAAGAGATAGTCACTGCCTCTGAACAATAAACTAGCATATTAGCCATGAGAACTAGTAGCCACTGACAGGCCTCTCCTCTTCTCCCAAGAATGGCTTGAATCCCCTTTCAAAGTCATCTTGGCCAGCAGCCACCACTACCCCACAATTATGCTAAGTGGTTTTACATGCAGAATCCTCTGGGAGATCAAGGTTTCTACAGGTTTGGATGAAGGGGCAGAGCTGGGGCTGGATGCTGTGCCGCCCAACTGAGGCAGAGCACCAAATGAAGCTGCCTGGCCACACCTGCAAGCCCAGCTGCACAGTCCTGGTCATGCACGGAGCTGGCTGTAAAGAACCATCTGGTGACAGCTCAGTGGGTAGGGCAGAGGCCACCCACCCCACTGCCACCTGAATCCTCTTCCCAGAGAACTGAAGCAGGGCCAGAGATGAATATTTGCCACAAAGGTGTGGTGTGGCATCCTCATGGATTGATGCCAGCTTTGTCCATTCCTATCCTACTTTTCTCTTTTGATGGGTTTGCTGAATTTACATCCACAGCCTGATTTTAATAATAATAATAGTAATAATAATAATATTTTTATTTATACCCTGCCCCCCGTGGCCAGAGCCAGGCCTCAGGGCAACTAACACCAATAAAATTACAATAAAACATAATAGTGGGGGTGGGGACAAACAAACAAACAAAATCAATTTATTAAAATATAGGTTAAAATACAATTTAAAATGCAGCCTCATTTTAATAGTAGCCCACAAATCCAAACCATAAGGGGAGGGAAACATAAGGGTCAGACTGAGTCCAAACAAAAGGCCAGGCTTTCTTGCAGGGCCTGCGGAAAGATGTCAAGTCCCGCAGGGCCCTAGTCTCTTGTGACAGAGCGTTCCACCAAGTCAGGGCCAGCACTGAAAAGGCCCTGGCCCTAGTTGAGACCCTAGTTTTACCCATACTGGGGGAGCAGAGGATGAAAGGTCAGTGGGGGCTGCTACAGCTGCTGTCACCCCCCCACCACCTACTGCTTCACTTGGGCTGGGAACAAGTGCGTCAAGACCCACTTTCCCTGACCCAGCTCCATCATCCCTTCCCCTGAACCCTCACTTGCACTGATTGTGAATCTCCCCTACCCTTTTGCAGGTGGCTGAGTCACTTGGGATGGGGAGCCTCCAGTTCCTTTCCAAATCACCACCCATTCTATCCAGTGCAACCCGAACCTTGCCAGGACTTTAGCTCTTTGCGCTTCACCAAGTCCTACCCTCAAAGCAAGCATTAAAACCAATAGGTGGCTTTTCCATTGCACCAACGCTAGACTGAGACAGGAGCTTTTGGCTGCAGAGGCCCATTTCATCACCAACACATCCTGTGCCCACTCCATCCATGCAAAGCAGGTATCAGATAGTTAGCAGAAGTAGCTGCTATTGGAAACATGCAGATCCCAGATCTTTGCTGTACCCTCAAAAAGCAACAACTGTGACTTGGCACAGGAGACAGATTCTTAAAGAAAGGGAAGAGGTTTCTTTTGCTTGGTGGAACATGCGTGTAGGGCCAGCCTGAGTGCACAATCACGTCAATAGACTGTTTTGAATTACTGCTTTTTAAGGCGGGGCTGTTACAACTGTACAACATCTAGCAAAGGTGCTGCTGAGTGTTGCAATGTCAGATACGCAAGTTGGCTTGGTTCACATGCCAGCATTGCAAAGAATTGTGGGATGTGCCTCTCAGATAGTGCAAAGCAGCTACCTGTGATAGGGAATCTGCAGGTAACTTGCTTTTTCTACCCATGGAATGAGAAGGTGGTTGCAATGAACACACTATGTTAGTCCCTAGCCAATTCAGGACCATAGCTCAGTGGTAGAGCACCAGCAGGAGCCTCCGAGTCTAATTCATATTAAGCATCTCTGGTTTAAAAAAAGATCCAGGGGCAAGGTGATGGGAAAGACCCTCCTCTCTGCCCATGATCCTTGTGGAGAGTTGCCGCCAATCACGAGGAGATGCACATATTGTAATAAGTCAAAGCTTTCCACTGCCTCAAACCCAGAGATCAAAGGCAGTTTGTGAACTTTACATTGGAAACGGTTCAAACATTTCCCATTACTGCAATGAGCTAAACTGCTTTGCAATGCAGATTGCATTGATTTGGTTTATGTAGCCGCTGAACGCTGAATGATCTCCCGTACAATTAATCTCAAGTGATGCTACGCATGTTAAAATCACTGATGCAGGGGATCAAGATTACGGTGCCAAGCTTAATGTAATACCGTGCACACAATTTCCCCTTTCTGCATCATGACCAGCTGAACATAGCAAACCTGAGCTTTATTTCCTGCATTATCTATCCTTTAAGTGTCCTTTGCAGATGGAAGTAGGTGCAGTTGTTCTATGTTAGTAGGAGTGAACAACTGCAACTTGCTTCCATGGAGTGGATGAGCCCCAGAATTCCTGAATCTTCTGCAAATCAGTTCTTTTTTTTAAACCTTCTGTATATTCTTCAATATGTACTACAGATCTAATGCCCAAATACAGTACAGTGGAGCCTCTATTTACGGACGTAATCAGTTCCAGAGGTCCGTCCGTAAGTCGATCCGGGTCGCTGGTAGAAGCGCCGTTCTGCGCAGGCGCATTCGGCGGCGCCGCACTTCTGCGTGTGTGCAAACGGCAGAAGCTGTTTCTGCACGTGCACGAATCACAGCAAATCCAGTATTTACTTCCAGGTTTGCTGCGGTTGCAACTTGGATCGGGCCCAAGTAGAGGCGGTCGTAAGTAGAGGTTCTACTGTATCAAGTTTAGAATTTTTAACTCATTATCTCCTAACAAAGCAAATGTGTAACTGTTTTATTCTGAAAAATGTTCCTCAGGATAAGTGGGGTGGTACATTTTGGTATACAGCTGAACACAACATGAGAAAAGCAGGTATTGAGGGGCTGCTCAATAGGTACAAATGTTGCAATGTGATGATATCGGATTGGGGGGAAACTGCCTCGAGGACAAAAGGAATGGCAGCTTCAAAACGGAAGAGCAGGCAAGGAAATAGCGTCCTTGTCTGAATCAGATTGCATTAGTGTTTCTTCTGGTGAAAGCTGAGATTTAACATGTCCTGGAGTACTTTACCACCACCACCACCCACCACCCCGCAGATGTGATAGATCACAGGTCTTGCCTCTTGGATAATTTGCTACATCAAAATGAATGTAAGAAGTTGCCCTCAAACATTTAACTCACTGGTGTTTTGTCTTTGGAGAGGGTAATTCCAACAAACGCACATTGGAAATTTTTGCAACACACACAAAAAACGAAAAACAAAAACACAGCATACATCATAGTGAATATCAAAACCCAAAATACAAGTGCATAAGCAAAATGCTGACCATAATGAGGTTTGAAAATATATACCCACACACAGCCCTTAAGTAAAAAACATGGAGATCTGGGCCAAACATGGAGATACAGGACCAAAGGACCACAAGGTAGTATAAAAGCACAGCAGAGTGATTTTTCAACATGATACAACTAGCTTAACTGAACAGTACATTTCCAAAATAATATTGAATATGTTGGTGGAAACAGCAGTATGGCTTATTATAACTCACTAGGAGCAAAGTACTGTTCCCCCTTTTCCCTTTAATAATATATGAAAAGACATGTAAAGCTGTCCCAGCAGGCTGGTCTTCATTCCAGGCAGGTGATGAAGGCAGGGAAGAAGAAGGAAAAGGAGGAGAAACCAAGAATTAGGAACATAAATTTTGAGAACAGAGCCTCCATAGGCCTATCCCAACAGGACTCAGGAGCAGAAACATGTGGTGGATGGGATGAAATATATTGGAATGGAATAAATCACACAGGGGAGGGGGAAGAACATCAGGAATTACAGCACAAGTTTGACCATCTTGACTTGAAATCTCCATAGTGTGCCCTTCCTTTTTTCCTAGAAACCAGGATGCATTTTCCCTGAGGTGGGTTCCTCTCAGATCAGGTAATCCTGGCATAATAGGTGCATGACAATGTTAAAGAATCCGCTATCCAAATGGCAAATGCAAAATGTGAAAACTTTGCAAAGAAACTTAGGCATGTCTCTGGTTGTGCAGGAGCTGATGTTTAGGTGTGTCAGGAATTCACTTGACCAAACAATGATATATATGTCTACTTCAGAAGCAAATCTCTTTGTGTTTAAATGGGGCTTAGTCCCCAGTAACTGTGTCCAGGATGGCAACCTAGGCTTTGGTTTAGGGCCATCACAGGGGAAAACAGGGTTATTGTGCCTTTAACAGCTGTATCTCTGCCAGCAGAACAAATCTGATTTCCCCTAGTAAGCATGAGGCTGGCTAGAGCAGGGGAGGGGGAGCAGTATTATTGACTGCCCTCTCAAACTTTTGAGTTATGCCTGCTGCCCACGGCAACCATGTTTGGCCTGCCATCTCTACCTGCTGCAGGGCAGCCATTTTGTGACTCTCTCTAAATCTGAAAAGTGCCCCCTGCTGAAAACATTCCTTTTAGACAAACCTACCTAGATGCTTTACAAGGGACGTGGGTGGCATTGTAGTCTAAACCACAGAGCCTAGGGCTTGCCAATCAGAAGGTCAGCAGTTCGAATCCCCGTGACGGGGTGAGCTCCTGTTGCTCGGTCCCAGCTCCTGCCAACCTAGCGGTTCGAAAGCACGTCAAAGTGCAAGTAGATAAATAGGTACCACTCCGGTGGGAAGGTAAATGGCGTTTCCATGCGCTGCTCTGGTTCGCCAGAAGCGGCTTAGTCATGCTGGCCACATGACCCGGAAGCTGTACACCGGCTCCCTCGGCCAATAAAGCAAGATGAGCGCTGCAACCCCAGAGTCGGCCATGACTGGACCTAACGGTCTGGGGTCCCTTTACCTTTACCTAGATGCTTAGAAAGTTGAGGTCATTTTAATCTGTTTCAGTATTTTTTTAACTTTTTGTATGTTTTTAAAGTAGGGCTATTCATTTTTCTAGATTTTCCTGTTTGCTCAAACCGTTTTGAGGGTTTTCTTTTAACAACCAAGCAGTTTATAAATTTTGTGAAATAAATAAATAAATTGGTGACTGCTCCCCTCTGGGCTAAGCTGTCCTGCTATGGGGGGGAGTGGCCAGAAGAGCGCAGGGGTGCCATTGACTAAGTCGCTTTGATCCTTGAGAGGGGCAAGGCAGGGGAGGCAGGATGTGTTTGCAGAAGGACGATGCAGCAGGTGCCAAGGAAAGGAGGCTTCCTCCTCTGGCCTTCGCCAGGAGGTGAGGGCTGGTGCCCAATCACTACATTAAACTGATTAGGATCAAATGTTTGCCAAATGCACCCAACTCTGCAGGAGAACAAAGACTGGTGGGAAATGTAGCTTGTCAAAAAGGAACATCCTGCAGCCTGCTTTTGCTCTTCTTGTCCGCTGCCCTTGATAGAAACAATCTCCTGTCTCTTTGCAAGAAAGATCTGGGGGCTGGGTTGCCCTCAAGGGCTTCAAAGAAGAAGGGGGAGGTTGCTCTCAGCTACACTGCGCCCATGATCAGCTGGCTGCCTGGGGGGCACCTGGAATGGACACCATTCCTACCTTATCGTCCTCCTCCTGCTCCAACACCTCAGTTTCCTGCCCAGCTCTTTCCCCTGGATCACCAGCTCTGCACACACTTGTTATTTGCAGTTAAAATAATGGAGTCAATTTTTTTCCTCTGGAAATGACACCTCGTATCCCACAGTCCACTCCTATCTTGGCTTCTATGTGACAATTTATAGTGCACCAAACGCGTCTGGGACTTCATTGTGGCTTCTTCCTGCCTTTGGAGGATTCAGAGTCCCCAAGGGGCAGCACGAGCCTTTCTGGTCTGTGCTTGCGTATACGTTGGGGGTAGAAAGAGCCCCCGAGACAAAGTGTTCAGTTGTGCAAGAGCTGCGCTGTTAGGCACTTGGAAATCTCAGTCCGACACCCGTTTCTGTTTGGCGGAGTTAAGATATACTGCTCGTCCTCCTCAAGAGATGGTGAGGGGCTGGCCGGCTGGGAAGATCTTCCTCGTGGTCACTTTCACAATTGCGCTGGAACAAAGGAGAAAATAGGTGACGTTTCAGGCAAGGCTCAGCATCTGCAGACTTTTCCTTGCCCCTCTTTTTATACACACACTAATTATTATTATTATTATTATTATTATTATTATTATTATTATTATTATTATTCTATACAACCATCTGAGGAACACAGGGCAGTTCACAATATAAAAAGACCTAACATAGTAATAAACCGTAACAATAACCCTGCCCGCCAAAGGAGGAACCAACACTCATGGAGAGGAGCACCAGGCCCCTCTGGGGGTGCTGGCATGGGGGGGCATGCTCTCCCACCGGGGCAGGTGGCGCAGCACATGTTTTTTGTGTGCCACCATCCCTGGATCCCAGCCTTGCAAGGCTAAGGGGGGGGGAGCGACAACCTTGAGCCCTTCGATCCCAGCATTGTGCAAGGCTAGGATCGAGGGGTGCGTGGCTGCCACACCCCCCCCTGCAGCCTTGCAAGGCTAGGATCTGGGGAGGGTGGCATGAGGAGGGTGCAACAGCCGTGGCTGCCAGGGCTGGTGTCGCTCCAGCTCCAACAGGGGCTGGACAGGTGCATTGGGGTCCGTTTGTCCTTGGCCCCTCACGCCACCCCTGGCATGGGGGCATGTGCATGGGTCCACCTACCCACCCAGGGCAACATGGAGACATGCTCTATTGCTGGGTGGGCAGACTTCTGGCTTGCATGAACAACTTTGTTTTTCATTACAAAACCCAAGGTCCACCAAACAGAGAAGGTACAAAATAATCACTCAAGGTGATGAGCATTGAATTGCAGATCCCGGTGCCTTTGCACACACGCTCAGCTCAGGAATCTCTCTCTCTCTCTTCCAGCAGATCCCCACCTGTCTTCTGTCTGCCCCTGCACTGAACGACCCAAGCAACAAAGACGTTCCCAAGTGGGGAGATGGAGGAGTGGGTGAGAGGTAACTCTTAAATGGCTCAGGAGTGCCATACCTCAAGGACTGCCTCTCTTCAGTCACCTGCATGGGGGCGCCTGTTTCGTGCCCCCTCAAAAGTCCATGCACAGGGCCACAGCCCCTCTGGCACCCCCCACACTATGCTCCTGTACCTGGAGAATCTAGAGCTCTGCTCAAAGCTCTTTAACTTTGCCTTGCATAGCTAACCATGATGTTCAGCATGCGCAATAGCAGTGCCGAGGTAGCACTTCTGTATTCCTCAGCATTCGCGAGAGAGCATGCCAATATCAACCTCTTGTTCCTCAGCAGCCCTGTCTTGGCTCTATTTCGGATGGCGCTCACCTCCTGATGCCATTATTAGGGGGAGCGATGGCTCTATGCAGCCACCAGGCACATTAGGCCCCTGAATGACAAATACTAAGAAGCAGCAACGGGAGAAGGGCTATTGCATTGCATAGGCGTCTCAGGGGTTGGTTGGCCAGCCAGCTGCTGAAGGAAGCAAAATGCTGAGCTTTGCCCGATTGCCTGATTGAACAGGGCTCTCCAGCAACATTTGGAAGGTACTGCCTTGTCTTCCCCTCCTCTGTCGCAAACAACTGGGCATGTCAACTTTCCACTTCCTTTGCCCCCATGTACTTACCAAGCTTTCATCTTGCATTAGGCGAACTTTTCTCACCAAGGTGCGAGATAAATGGTTGCACAGTGCAACAATACTGTAAGTAAGCTGGGGGAACAACAAGGATATTGTGGTTATACTCTTGAAAGGCAGAAGATGACCCTGCAGAGCCACTTATGGGATGTCCCCACAACCCCCAGTGCATTTTATGGGCACAACCAAGGGGCATCTTCAAGAACTGCCCTGTCATCAGCCTCCAATACACAGGTGAGGTTTGGAAGCAGCACCAGGGAGACCTTTAAAAGCTGCATGGGGGATTTAGTGAGCTAACAAAACCAGGAAAATGTCATACACTAAAATGCAGTAATACAGAAAAGATTCAGCTGGACTCTATTGTCTCTGGTTGACCCAGTTCACTGTGAGCTCACCTGGGTCAGAAGGAGGCAGGTCTCAGTGCTCAGACAAAGTGCTCAGTATAGCTGAAATGATTATCGGGGACTACATAGGGCTAATCCTTGAAGACAGTCTGAACTGGGACAGGCAGCTGTGCTCCTCAGCAATAAGAGAGGGTTGGGAAGCCACCCATCCCCTGCTCCTGAGAGCTGCCTACCTCTGTGGGGAAGGTGATCAGAGGCCAGCTATGGCCATTCCTGGTTTGATGTAGCCTCCCATCTTGATTACTTAGGGACTACCCTTGGAGATGGTTTGAAAACTTCAGCTAGCAAAGAACAGGCCTGGTGAGAGCTGTAGTCCAACAAGATCTGGAGGCCACCATGTTCAGGAAGGGTGGCCTAGGCATCTATCCTAATGACACATTACTCTATAGTGTGGCTATATGTTGAACTGCAAATTGTTTTACTGCAAACTGCTTGGATAACTTTATCGATGGGTAGTCATATAAATTTAAAATAATAATAAATAGTGTTGATGTTAACAAGACCGGCCTGCACTTACTAGCTAACTTCTAGAGAGAGAGAAGCCAGTTCTGCAGATAGCTCTGAAAGGTACAATATATGTCACTTTAAAAAAATAATGTTGTTTCTTTAAAATGGTGATGGGGAACCTGTGGCTCTCCAGAAGTTGCTGGAGTAAACAACCACCTGCTCCAATATCATTTGGAAGACCAAAGGCTGCCCATCCCTGCTTTAAAACAAAACAAAACAGAAATCTTTCTTCTTTGTAGAGAGCACAACACATGCATCAGCAACCACACTCCAAGTACAGTACCTTCCACCGTCTCCGGGCATATTGCTTTTTGAAGTTTTCCAGGTTAATGACCGACTCCCGCCTCACCAAGGCTTGGCATTTGTCCTTTGGCTGGGAAAGACAAGAGAGAACAAGGTCAGTGCTTCAGAAAGCCTGGGTCATTAAATATATATTATGTGGGTTGTGCGCTTTAAGTACGGGGGGGGGGGGCAATTGTGGTGCCATCCAGATGTTGCTGGACTTCAATTCCCATCTGTCCCAGGCAGTACGGCCATGTATCAGGGAGCTGTAACTCAACAGCATCAGGCAGGCCACAGGCTCTCCATCTGGACCTCAAGTCTTTGACATTATCATCCTCTCTGTCTGAAGTTTGACAGTGATGAGACTGGCACAACCAAGTGTAACAGCAATAAAATGGTAGCAAATAATTTACATCTTAGGACTTAGCTGGCTCCAATGGGACAACCGGTTATGCAGAATTCAGACAGGCCTCAGGGTACCTACCTTATCTCACACAAGTGAGAGCTTCCAAGCATATTCAAAGCCGACCCACATGTCAGTTTGGAAGCTACTTTCTTCAAACCTTGGAAAAAGCTGGACTTACTGGACTTCCCTGGCTTGAACGCAAACCAGTACTTAGCACACCCCCTCCATCAAGTGACAGCCTCATCTTGCTGAGACCATCACTAGAAACGAATTAATAGCCAATGGGCAAACACTATTCACTCAACCAATCCTAGGGTGCAGGGTTTGGGACCATCAAGGAAAGGTGAGTAAGAGGCGACATGACAGAAGGGCAGAACATTATGCATGGAATGGCGAAAGTAGTTAGAGAATTCCATGCCTCCCGCCCCACCAGTAATACTAGAATTCGTGGGCTGAGGCAGTGGTGGCCCCAAATTTGGATGGCTTTAAAAGAGGATTAGGCCAATTAATGGAGGATAAAACTAGCCACAAAGGCTATGATTTGCCTCCACAATCAGAGGCAGTAATGCTTCTGAATACCAGTTGCTGGAAACCACAGGAGGAGAGAATGACTCTTGTGCTCAAATCCTGCTTGCGGGCTTCTGGGTAGCTGCTCTGAGAAGGACCAGACAGGCCACCGGCCTCATCCAGCAAGCTCTTATTATGTTCTTTTGTGTAGCATACAGACAGATGATGCTGCAAGTAACCACACTGTATTAAATAAATATTTATTGTCTCTATAAGTGTGAAATTAGTTCAAAGGCAGGAACAAAAATGTGCATAATTCAATTATATCTCACTCCCCACTCCCACACTTTCTCCTTCTAATAATCTGAGTCAAAACCGCAACAAAAACAAAGTCTCAGGTTCCATAAAAGGAGTCTTCAGTCATCTGGTTCCTTCACTGGACCATGTTCTTTGCTTGGGGTGGGGTAGAATGCCAAGTCTCTTGACAATGCCTTACGCATCACCCCAGTCAATAGCTGAGAGTAGAGTTGATTTTAGAGCTCTCCATTCACTCCGTAACACGTTCACAATTCTGCTTTTCAACTGAAATGCCTGCTACTGTTTGAAGTAGACTGCGGTCAGGATTGCAGAGGGTGCTGTGGGCAAGAAAGAGCTTCTCCATCTGAATCCATTGCTATTAAAAGCACCAGTCATACTGAGTTTCAAATCAATGCATTCTTACTGACTCTTTCACAGGACAGCAAGAGAGGCTGTTAAGGATGCTTAACTATCTACAATCAGGTATTTAGGAGGTATCGCATGGTAACAGTAAGCTGCTTCCATCTTCCAAAGTACAATGACAGCAAAGGCTTTCACTTCTAAATGCAAAGTACGCTCCAAAAAGAGAACAGGGTGTTATTCAAAGGAATTTCAATTCATTTCTAACTGGCAAAATTCACAGCCTCCCTGTTAAAAAGGGTAAAACAATGGCAAGAGTTCATATGCCCTGTGTCATGGCACATATATTTTCAGAGTTCAAAAAGCCAACTGCGACAGCGACGGTCAATTATGTTTTTCAGAAATAAAGTCAACAAGTGGGGCGTCACGATTAGTGTGCAGGAATCTTGAGGTGGCATGAATAGATAAATCTGAAACTCCATTTTAGACAGTTACTGACTTGATTTTGTAACACCTGGGTTCAAGGCAGCTAGGAATTCTTCACAGCAGGATCTATTTAGCAGCTCCCTAAGAGAGTCATTTATATCTTTGTTAAAGACGGAGCCAAAATTTCCAGTGATGTAGGCGTCACTTCCATCTTCCAGCTGAGAGCTGCCTGTAAATTCCTGAATCCACTTGAGTTCTTCGGACAATTCCTTACTCAAGGACTCGTAATGGGACTGCCGGTCCATGTACTTGCTGGCAACACCAGTGAGGCTGCTGCCCACAAGTCTGATGTCCTCCTGCAGGTGCTTCTTCAGGGATTCAATCTTGCGATACTCGTACTTCAGCTGGGAAAGTTCATGTCTCACGTTTTCATGTTCTTCTTTGTACCAAGCTTCTTTCTCGTTGTAGATGGAAACGAGGGCGTCAATGTCCTCCTGCAAAGCATCATGGGACACTGCCAGAGCACTGAAGTTCTGCTCCATCCTGGAGATGTCTTCCACCACATAGGCAAAGCGCTCAAAGTTGATGTAGGTGTTGTTGGGTGGCATGCTGGAGTGGCACTTGATGGTGTACTCCTTCAGGCGCTTGGTCTTCAGTTGCTGGTTCTCAGCCCTTTTGCTTTCTGGGACCTTCGTTTCTTCCTTGGGCTGGTGAGTCTTCAGACAGAAGTAGTAGGGCATGGTTATTACTGATCCGCAGAATCATGCAAACTGCTTCTATAGACACCACAGCATCAACCACAACACAGCAGGCAAAAGGAAGGCAAACACACAACACATATCCACGGTGCTGGGTGAAAACAGGATTCCTCCATGCATGTCACAGACATTATTTTATTTTCACAAAAAAAAGGTTGGTGGAACAAAAACATCCCTGTGAGCACTATGACTGACTGCATGCTGGCATCTGTGCATTTACAGTTTCAAAAGTGGTCAATTTTTGTAAAAAATAGAAAATATTTCAGAAAATACACTATTGAGCATTCTCTCTCTCTCTCTCTCTCTCTCTCTCTCTCTCTCTCTGTGTGTGTGTGTGTGTGTGTGTGTACTGGGGTCACCAAAGTCTGTAGCCCTCCTGGAAAGCAAGTTATGGGACAAAACAAACAGGTCCTTTCTAAGTGATTTCTGTGAAATGAGTGTGAGTGTTGTGTGGCTATTTTTCCTGTTACTGAGGAATGCTCCCTGTTGCCATTCGAAAGCAAGAGTGTCAGTGTGTTTGTGTGTATTTTTATATATATATATAATCAATATTGTGTGATCTCAACAATCAGAGCCAGAAGTACATGGCTGACTTCCCACAGTAAGTGTAAGGTTGATGGGGCTGGCCGTCTCTCTAATTTTGTGCTATGCCCCCCACAGCAGCTATTTGTGACTGGCGCCCCAGCACTCTCTCAGAATGTGCCCACTGATCCAAAAAGGTTGGTAGCCCCTGATTCATTGTGATGTGAAAAAAATCTTAAGAGTCCAGCACTCCAGATTCCAGCATGCAAAGACCAGCTGCATATATTCCATGTTACAATGGATGTCCAGCACTGAATAAATGTTTTGCGTTTCACTTGTAAATAATTGGCTATTCCAGATGAACTTAATGGATGCCCCATATTAATATCACATATCACTGTGTTCTCAATTATTCACAAAATTTGTCTGGGGTCTTCAACATTCAGATGTGAGTATTGACACTGGGCAAATGTAGGACATCCACTGTATCTTCTACACAGCAGAACACCACAAACACATAGCAAGACACAGAGAGGCGTGTGGTCCACTGGGTACTTCTAGGCTATAGCCACCCTTGAAAAGCTGTACAAATGAAATGGAGTGTCTTTTGCAACCTCCTATAGATTTGAAGGTGGACTGGATGGAGCAAACGCATACCAGATAGAGCCCAGCCAAACACAGTTGGAATGTGGTTTATGTCTGTCCATGCAACCAGTAGGCAGATGTATCACCATCACACAACACATTCCATGACGGAAAATTGTATGCTTGTCAACACGCATCTCAGCATCGCATATTTTTTATCTCTTGCTTAAGACAAGAAAGCATTAAAAAAGGCAACATGTATTTTTATTTTGCAAAGATTCTGACAATGTTTGGCAAAATTAATCTCCCTCCTCCAGTGAGGTTAAAACTGTGAGAAACCAAACTAGAAGGCCATTGCCATGCTGCCATAATGTTTAAAGTCAGATATGCAAAAGCAAATGAGAATTATGACAGGTGACATTTAAATGCCAAAATGCAGAACTCCATACAAAGCTCTGTCCAAATTAAAACACACCCCCTTCCCCTGTGACACCACATGCCCCAGGCTTACCGTGATCCAGGGGTGAGTGAGAGCTTCTTGGATGGTGAGGCGTTTCCTACAAAGGGAGAAAATTTGTTAAGTAAGCAAGCCCCCCTTGCAGGGAAGAGCTGCTGGTCACAACTGTTCTTGAAGAGTGTCGCATACTGGCTGCAGAGACAGCTCTGTCCGTCTCCCTCTTTAAAAGCATCCTTAGTCTAAAGCTACCACAAGAGAGGTCCGAGGATGAGCTGAAGATGAAGGAGACATGGAAAGAGAGCAGATCTGTGCCCATGAACTGCCAGGATGGGAGGCCACCTGAGAAGAAGATGGGGAGCACTCTCTGGAGGAAGAGCCCTTGCGCTGTGGTTCTCAAGCACCTATCAACCAGCTGTCTGCTGGGGCACTTGAGACTTTGACAATTGGGCGTGACAACCCACTTGTCAATCATCTGCTGCCATAATGATGTTAGGTGATTGGGAGGTGGGTTGTCCCACCCAGCTGCCACAATTTGGCCCACAGAGGTCTGACAGATAGGGATTTAGCCTACTGGGCCAAAAGAGGTCCCTATCCCCATCCCCTGCCCCTTTATAATAGAATAGAATAGAATAGAATAGATTCCTTATTGTCATTACACAAGTGCAACATTGCACAAAGTGCAACGAAATTGGATGCCATCCCTTAAAACAACAAAAGCAAAACAACAACAACAACCAAACAAACCACATTCCAGCCACACCCACACCACACCCATCAAACTCCCAGGTCACACTATCGAGTTACAGCATTCAAAAAGGCCACTGCTCTTGGATAGAAACTGTTTTTCAGTCTATTTGTCTTTGACTTGATGTTTCTATATCTCCTGCCAGAAGGCAGTAGTGCAAACAGACAGTGTCCCGGGTGAGATGAATCCTGCAGGATGTTATTTGCTTTCCTAAGACAACGGGAACCGTACAGTTCTTCCAAAGATGGGAGAGGATGACCAATAATCCTTTGGGCTGTGGTTATGACCTTCTGGAGCACCTTCCTCTCCCTAGCTGTACAACTGGAGAACCAAGCACAGATACAGTATGTAAGAATGCTCTCTATGGAGCCTCGGTAGAAGGACACCAGCAGTCTCTCACTCAGATTGTTCTTCTTTAAAAGTCTGAGGAAATAAATTCTCTGCTGGGCCTTCTTCACCAGAGCAGTGGTATGTGCGCTCCAAGTCATGCCCTGATCGATAGCTACTCCCAAAAACCTGAATTCCGCCACCCTCTCCACCCGTTCCCCGTTGATATACAAGGGCTGAATGTCCGCCTTTTTTTTCCTGTAATCCACCACCAATTCCTTGGTCTTAGCCGTATTAAGAGCCAGATTGTTCTCTCCACACCAAACACAGAGCCGCTCCACCTCGTCCCGATAGGCGGACTCATCCCCTCCTGAAATGAGCCCTACCACCGTAGTGTCATCAGCAAACTTGATGATTTTGTTGCTGGAATAGATGGCTGTACAGTCATACGTATAGAGAGTGTAGAGCAGGGGACTCAACACACAACCCTGTGGTGAGCCGGTGTTAAGGCTAAGGGCTGTGGACATGTGTGACCCTACTCTAACCCTCTGGGAACGTTCTGACAAAAAATCCAAAACCCAGAGACAGGTGGAGTTGGAGAGTCCAATCGCCTCTAGCTTGGACACCAGTCTATGGGGGAGGATAGTGTTAAAAGCAGAGCTAAAATCCACAAACAGCAGCCTCACATAACTCCCCGGCTGCTCCAGATGGGACAGAGCAGCATGGAGAGTGGTATTGATGGCGTCTTCTGTGGATCTATTTGCTCTGTATGCAAACTGGTAGTTGTCAAAAGTTGATGGAAGACAGGAAATAATGTGACGGCGCACCAGTTTCTCAAAACACTTCATGATGATTGGAGTCAGTGCAACTGGTCTATAGTCATTCAAACTACTGATTGTGGATTTTTTAGGCAGAGGGACAATAGTTGACGACTTCAGGCAGGGTGGGACAATAGACTGGTGTAAGGACTTATTGAAGATCTTAGTAAAGACCCTCGCCAGCTGATCCACACAGCCCTTCAACACCTTTCCAGTGATGCCATCAGGTCCAGCCGCCTTCCTCGGATTCGCCATCCTCAAAACCTGTCTCACCTCATGTTCCTCTACCGTAAATGAGGGGCCCCTATGGGCTGGTGGCTGTAATACCGGCGTCTCAGGTGGCTCCTTCTCGAAGCGAGCAAAGAAGAGGTTAAGCTCCTCTGCCAGCAAGGGGTCACCGTCGACAGCACCAAGGTTAGGTTTGTAGTTGGTAATATGCTGAATCCCCTGCCACATCTGTCTTGTGTTGTTGCTCCTTAAATTATCCTCAATCCTCAGCCTATAATCCAATTTTGCCCGTCGAATACCCCTCCTCAAGTTTGCTCTTGCTACACTGTAAAGCTGCACCTCGCCTGACCTGAAAGCCCTGTTCCTTTCCCGCAACAGGCACTGGACCTCTCTATTCATCCAGGGTTTCTGATTGGGGTAAAACCATATAATGGTTATAATGGTCCAGAAACTACAGATTACACAAGATTATTAACTGGGACAATATTTCACTGTGCTCTGTAAGTGACATTGGCTCCCAGGTTCATTTCCAGACACAATTTACCTTCAAATTACATTTAAAAACATCTTGGGACTAGGTTACCTGAAAGACTGCCTTCTCCGATATGCACCCTGCCAAAGCTTCAGCTCTGTTCTGCAGGCCAGGTCCTGAGTGTCCCTGTGGCACATGCAACCAGCAGGGAGGCAGCCTTTTTGGTAGTGACCACTCCTCTCAGCTTATGGAACAATCTTCCCAGGGAGGCTTGCCTGGCGCCATCCTTGTGGTCATCTTGGCTCCAGAAGAGCTTTCTGCTCACCCAGCCCTTCTAAACAACTATGTAGTAGTTGTGGTTTTTCATTTGTGGGTTCAGTCTGCTTTGGGTTGCATTTTTTGTACTTAGGACATTTGTGGTTTCATGGTTAACTTCATATTTACATTTCCCCCTGCTATTTACTGTAAGCTGCCTGGATAGGTTTATGCCGTGAGGCATAAACCAATCAACCCAACCATGGTGGGCAGGACCAGGAAGCTTGAGGGCTTAATCCCTCCCGCCTCCTTTAATTTCCCCCCGTCCGTGCAGCTTACAGCTTTCGCAGCACTCCCCTCCAACTACTGCTGCCCCACACCTTCTTCTCCCTAAATCCACAGATACCCTTTGCTTTGAGGGTTAGAGTTATGCTTTTGGGGTTTTTTTTGCAGTTGTATTCTCAAAAATTAATAAACATATATTAAAAGAGGAGAAAAAGAAAATGCAAATAGGAGAGCTACATTGATTACAATGTAAGATGCTAGACAGCACCTTAAAAAGCAGAGACATCACCTTGCCAACAAAGGCCCGTATGGTAAAAGCTATGGTTTTCCCAGTAGTGATGTATGGAAGTGAGAGCTGGACCATAAAGAAGGCTGATCGCCGAAGAATTGACGCTTTTGAATTCTGGTGCTGGAGGAGACTCTTGAGAGTCCCATGGACTGCAAGAAGATCAAACCTCTCCATTCTGAAGGAAATCAGCCCTGAGTGCTCACTGGAAGGACAGATCCTGAAGCTGAGACTCCAATATTTTGGCCACCTCATGAGAAGAGATGACTCCCTGGAAAAGAACCTGATGTTGGAAAAGATGGAGGGCACAAGGAGAAGGGGACGACAGAGGACGAGATGGTTGGACAGTGTTCTCGAAGCTACAAACATGAGTCTGACCAAACTGCGGGAGGCAGTGGAAGACAGGAGCGCCTGGCATATTCTGGTCCAGGGGGTCACAAAGAGGCGGACACGACTAAACGACTAAACGCTAAGGGAGCAGAGAGTGAGATGGCAGTAGTTGGAGGAGAATTCACTGTGGAAGAGGGGGAATGAACTGAAGGCGGCATGAGGGGGTCACCATCCATGCTAAGCCAAGGTATGGGTCAGCTCTGAGACAGGCCTTCCTCTCATCCGCCTCCTGGCGGGTCATTTGGGGCTCACCGGGTATCTTTTACCAGAAGCTTCCGAATGAAATCTTTGGCGAGGTCACTGGTGTGGCTGAAGAACTCTTCGTCAAATTCATAGTTCACAGCTGTGATGTTAGCCAGCGTCTCCTGTTTGGTATCTCCAAGGAATGGCGAAGCCCCGCTAAGCCTAGAGGGACCATAGGGAGAAAGAAGGGTCATTAGCCTGCAGAGAAAAACAGGGAAAATTGGTCTCATTCCTGACCCCATAGCAGAGAATGCTATGCCTGCAGTTTTTCTGCCTGCTTTAATACGGACCATGGGGTGTGGGACTGAATGGTGTATTGAGAGCTTCTGAAGGAAGGGAGAGGGCAGGCTGAGCCCATGAAGCTCTTAGAGGCAGACTCCATCGTGGATTAAATCTAGGGTCTTATGAAGAGCTACGAAATAGGAGACAGAATGATCTGATCTTATAGGGCACAACACCCAGGGAATTTCTCCTGTGAAATAAATGGGAGCTCCTCAAGAGCAAAACATTCACTTGTGGGGCTCCCATTTATTACTGAGAGCCAGTGTGGTGCACTAGCTAGAGTGTCGAACTCGGGCCTGGGAGAGCAGGGTTCGAATTCCTACTCAGCCATGAAGCTCAGTGCGTGACTTTGGGCCTAACCCACCTTCCAGGGTTGTTGTGAGGATAAAAGTGGAAAGAAGGAGAAGCACGTATGCAGCCTTGAGCTCCTTGGTGGAAAGGCGGGATTTAAATGTAAAAATAAATATATAAAATAAATAATGGGGTTTCCACAGAAATAAATCACCAGGGGATTGTGCCCTGTGTAAGTTAGTGCCATTTGGACTTCCTATTTCAGGACAAAAATGTCTTGGGCTCCTCCGACCCAAAATTTGCTCAAGACAAGAGGTAGGAAACATGTAGTGAAATCCAATCCGGGAAGCCCCTGGTGCAGGGAGGAAGTTATTTTTCTGAAGGTTCAGCAGCTGGCCTTGTTTGCAAGGAAAGAAGGCCTGCCTGCCAATAATACAGAGGGTGATCAGCAGTCTTTATTTAGCCTGGAAGAGGAGCCTGGCTTCTTTCTCAAACGCCCTTCACTGTAAGCAACGTCCTTTGCTTACCTTCTTTTTTAAATAAAATGTGTCATCGCACTTTCTTGTCTGTCTTTGAAGAGGGATGCTGAGTTGTGAAATCAAGAGACAGGGAAATGCTGCTCCTGTCCCAAGGGCTGAAACAGTCTCCCACTTCCAGGTCTGTAACAGTCACTTTCCATATTTAGGCTGTGCAGCTTAAATGCTATTTATAGGGATGGACCTTATCTTAGAGGTGAAGCATCTATTTTGCATGCAGAAGGTCTCAGGTTCAGGCCCCACAACATCTCCAGGTAGGTATGGGAACACCCCCTGCCTGAAACCCTGGAGAGCTGCTGCCAGTCAGTGTAGACAACACTGAGTGAGAGAAACCAATGGGTTGGCTCAGTATAAGGCTGCTTCCTACATCCCAACATGTTTGTGGCAGCATCTCCTGACCAGAATGTAGGAATCATGTCCCTGTTAGAGGAAAGGAGGTCATTGTGGAGGAGTGGACAGAGGCTTCATCTGGAACCAGGGAGACCAACTCATTACTGAGGAGGGGGATGCTTAACCCTTCCCCACTGAGTCATATTCTCACTCTGCATCAATACAGAGCTTTGAAAACATTCTCAATAATTTGGAAGGATTTTTGTGCTGGTCGGTGTAATTGTTTTACTTTCTGCATTGCAATGCATTATTTCCAGGGGCATACCTGAAGTTATTCACTATTTTGCATAGAACTGAGCTGTTGTTACACTTAAAAAACTGTCCTGCATTTGAGATTTTGAAAGACTTTATGGTATATTGTTGGTCTTATTTCTGGTCAGTTGTCCATAATAAACTGGTGTGGATGATGCTATCATAATTCTTCTTCTTTACTTTATGTGCTATTTTACTGCAGTTGCTTTTGTGCATCACTTTTTCTGATTATGTAATTTGCTTTGTAGGGTAGGCCAGTCTCGGTATCTGCATATTGCAGCTGTTGGGGAAGGAGGCAGAGAGACAGAGACGTGGTTCACCTAAGGTCTCGGGCTTTGTGGCAGAGGCAAGATTTGAGCTAAGGACTTTCTTACCACTAACCAACACTAGTTCTATTTGAGCAAGTTTTTTTTGTGGGGGGGGGGGGATTTGGGAGATGATAGGAAAAGAACACCCAGGAAAAGACTAGACACTGGGGACACACAACTTCATTGAGACTGAGGAGCATTCCATGGACACAGACCCCCTTTGTTTGCTTTTTGCAGACTCCCCCACAGTGACTTTGCACAAATTCTACTTCCAGCCCAAGGACAAGGGTAACAACAGCTTGCATCAAAGTGTTCAAAGCACACAAGAACCTAGTGCTGGTTTTGGGGTGGGGGGGGGGCACAGAGCTCAGCATAGGAAGACACTGCACTGCCACCTAGCAAGCAGCCTTGGCAACTGAATTGTGGAACTGGAATTTGCCAGAGGTGGCAAGCAGGCAGCTGTGGCTCAAGCAGATTCTGAACTGGGGACTAGAGAGGTGCTGGGCTAACAACAGGGGTGGGTGGGTGGGTGGGTGTGGCTTCCCCTTGCCCCATGGAATCCCTGCCAATGGTCTGCTCTGGAATATGATCTTGGGGTGGAGGAGAAAGGGTGATTCCAGGGAGGGACTGCTCTTTATCAAGGGTAAAATTGACCGAGTTCTACCTAGCATTCTCTGCAACAAATCCAGGAACTGGGAGTGACTTCTGCTTTAATTTGCTGGGGGCCAATTTGTGCGGATAAAATGGTGGGGTGGGAATCATGTATGTCACATTGAGCTCCCTGGAGGAAAAGCAGGGCATAAAAGCAATACAAAAACAGAGATATAATCCAGTGCAGTACTTACAGAATGTAAGTGATAACTCCTATACTCCTGAAACAAAGCGAAAGAAAAAAGATGGAAATATTTAAATTAACACCCACTATTGTGTAATCTACTGGCATATGCATATGGAAAATGGGAAGAAGAAAGCCACAGTGGGACCTAACTTTGACACATAAACACATTTTATACCATGTTTGGTTGTTTTTAATAATAATATAAGAGAGTGTTGCCATTGCTGGTGTTTTTCCATAGAACTTGGCCAAACTAGTTAAGAAGCTTTTGAATATTTACCAACTTATAAAACCCCAGCAGTGGCTCTTTCACTTGACGCAACCAAAGCTTTTGATAAAGTTAATTGGGATTTTCATAAAGAATCATTAAAATTTCAAGAATTTCGCACCCAAGGTTTATAGGCATTATTGATCAGCGTTATAATAGCAATTTAGCCCATATTTGAGTTAGTGGTAGAGATTCTAATCAATTTCCAGTCTATAAGAGAACAAAACAAGGTTGTCCACTTTCACCCTTTTTATTTGGAACCACTGGCTGAACTAATTAGAAATGACCCGAGAATAACTGGAGTTCAAAGCAGTCATATGCAACACAGTATAAGAATGTTTGCAGATGGTATCTTGCCTTTATACACTGATCTTGAACCATCAGACAAGAAGTGATGCTATACTGGAAGGGAATGGAAAGAGGGAAATCCTTACCACATATCTGCAGCCAGCCCAAGAGGCTCGTAGTTCACTATTTCTGGTGCTGAAAGGAACAGCAAGAATGAGCAAGAGGGTGCACCAAAGATTTTAAAGGCAAGTACAGAACCACAAACCTAGAAGGCAGGCACACACACACGCCCTCTGGAGCCCCCAGGACACAATTCCCCTCCTCCTTCCCAACCCGCACTCTCAGCACCACTGCTCATGCCCCACCTCCAAGAAATTCCCGGGGCATAACTCACACCAAAGGCTGGTCTCCTTTGGAAGGAGGTCATGGGAGGGCTTGCTGGCATTTCATAACATTTGAGAACATTTTCAGACTTGCAGGTGGATCAATGTGAAGGGGGCAAAGCTTAACTTAGGAATGGAAAATGTGTGGCCTTCCAGGTGTTGCTGGACTTGGGTAGCCTCAGCCAGCAGAGCCCATAAGCAGGGAGAATGGGAACTGTAGTCTGCCAGCATCTGGAGGGCCACAGCATCTCGACCCCTCCAGTGCAGGGACCCCCACAGGCCAGTTTCCATGACACACTCATACTTTTCAGTCGCGCTAATCTAAACAAGTGGCAGCCATAAGGAATGCCAGAGACTGTAGTATAAACTTTGAGTGACTGGTTAAACAATCAACAACTAACAGTGAAATGGCTTAGACTTACCCACAAATTCTGGTGTCCCAAAAATATTTTTAAACTCCACGCCATCTTCTATTTCATGAGCCAGACCAAAATCAATCAGTTTTATGTGCGGGATGGGGATATTCTTTTCTAGCAGCATAATATTCTCAGGCTTATCGGATAACAGGGAAGACACACATACAAAGAAATAATAAAGTCAGTTTTGTCAGTGGCGTAGCGTGGGTTGTCAGCACCCGGGGCAAGGCAAGTAATTTGCGCCCCCTAACCCGTGGATTTGCGCCCCCTAACCCTAACCCCCAGATGTTGCGCCCGGTGCGGCCGGCCCCCCCTGCACCCCCCACGCTACGTCACTGAGTTTTGTGGATTCATCCAGCCCTATTTTTTAACAGGAATATAAGAATCTGCCTCTTACTGAGTCAAAGCAGGAGTCCATCAGACTCTACACTGATGCGTGGATAGCTTTCAGACACATTCTCCACCCACCCCCACCCTGGAAATGCCAGGGATTCAACCTGTGACCATCTGCTTACAGAACAGATGCTAAACCACTAAGCTACAGCCCTTCCCTAACCTAGATTCAGGTGGGCCTATAGAAAAGGGCGCCTCTGATTGCCCTAAAACAGATGCAAAATGCAATTCTATGCACCAAAGCAAATGTTGCTGTGTCATGCTGAGTCATGGTCTGCAGCTCTAGCAAAGGACTCAGATGACAGCTCCAGCATCATATATTAAGAGATTTATATTTTGACAGCTGTCGTAATTTCAGTTTATGCTTTCCCCCTCAACTGCACAAGACAATGGCAATACAAAACCTGGCAGCTGCAGAGTTTCATAAAAGGAGCTTAGAGACAGGACACCTGTTTTGTATACAGAAGGTCCCAGGCTCCATCTCTGGCAGCATCTCCAGTTAATAAAGGCTCGGTTGCACAGAGATGGAGAAGACCCTCTTCTGCCTGAGACAAGCATGGAAAGCCCCTTGCCAGTTGAGGTAGATGGGCAAACAGCCCAACCAGCGGCTAATAGGCAGCTTAATGTTCTTAATGATCTTTTCCCAATTGGTAGTTATGTTACTCATGTTACAGGCCTCTCTCTTGAATGCTTAAGACTTGGGGGTTTGTTTGTTTCATTTTCTAGTACGTGCAAAACCATTCCCCACCACTCTTTTTGATCAAGTACCCCACTTGCTTTTCCAGTCTGAAACAACTGCCACCACTTTCATTCATGAAAAATTCCCAGTCCTACATTCCCTAACGGAGGTCTTGGTGGTTCCTTTCTCCTTTAAAAACAGAAAAGGGTGGGGAGAGCTTTGAGCCTCAGTCCAAAGATGTAAACAAAAAGCTCATTTAACCTGGATAAAAGTGTTGGATAAATCAAGCCCCCTGATTCTCCTCTTGAGGAGGTGAGTTACAGACTCTGAACCTCTGTGAAAAGATTCTACATGCTCAGTCAGAGATACTGAATCACAGAGGGAAACCTGGGTGCACAGTGGTGGAAACTGCAGTGGAGCATTGTGTGTGCGCGCATGCAGAGTTACCCTATTCACCCGCCCCTTCTTACTTCTTACTCTGAGAGGTGCAATCAAGATTCCCTCCCTCCCTGCCATTTAACCTGACTTTTCTCTTCCTGAAATGCAAAGGCACTGCAAGGTCCAGGTGAGGAAAATGCCAGAGGTGAGACAGAAGCAAATCACATTTGCTACCTTTGTTCTTTTCCTAGTTCAGTTTACAGGGGGGAGGGTTGCTACACAAGGGGCAGGCCAGTCCCCAAAGAGGAATCTTCCACAATTCACAGCACAGCAAAGGGTGGGAGGAACTCAGATTTTGAGATTAGATTACAGGTTGTGCTTGCGTTGACAGTGAGCACAGTTCCAGTGTATACAAATCAGCTGAGCTCTGGTTTATTTGTTTATAGAATTTCTTACTTGCCCTTTCCCCAGAAGGTTGCAAAGGCTTACACGTCCACATGGCACAGGAGCCATGAAAACCAAGCATGTTTAAACCACACCCTAGCCTTTCCTTTCCCAACCGGGTGCCCTCCAAATGTTTTGAACTGCAACTCCCACCTGTCTCAGCCAGCAAAGCTAAAAAAGGCTGAGGGCTGACTGGGAGTTGTAGTCCCCAAAATATGGAGGGCACCAGGCTGCTGAAAGCTGGTCTACAGTCAGCTGCCAACAGGGTCGCCAACTTGGGCCTCAGATTATGGGTGCCCAGAGGCACATGCGACGTAATGTGACGTCATGATATCACGGTGTGCTGTGACATCATGACATCACATTATGTCACATGTGTTGCAGAGGTGCCTGGGAATCCTGGAAGTCCTGTCCAAGGCCCTGTGGTGTGGGTGCCAAGCATCCACAACAAATTTTTTGTGGGTGCCCGGTCCCCCAGGGCCCCCCAGAGTTGGCATCAGTGGCTGCCAAGCCCATTCTGCCTGACTTCCCTGCTTACCTTTAAATCAAAATGGGCTATTTTCTTGTCGTGTAAGTAGCTGACACCATCTAGGATCTGCTTAATGAACTGTGTGGCTTCCTCTTCACTCAGCGACTCCTTCTGGGCCAGGAAATCAAAAAGTTCTCCTCCAGACACGCTACAAAGCCAACAAGAAAGTATTGTGATAGCTGCATTAACAGCAAAAGGATGCAGATTCATCGTGCTACTTTGCTTCCGGTTCCCTGGATTAGTCTAATGGATGTTTCTAACAAATTACTACTGCTGTTTGTTGAATGGAGCATTCATCCTGAATTCTTTGCACAAAGCTTATGAGGTGGTTAGACTGTGTCCAATCTTTATTTTTATTTTGGAAAGTCTCTGGTCTTTATTGAGCATTTGTTCCAATTTGTTTAAGAAGTGATTATATGATAATGAGCACTAATTCTGAATTCTTCCTGATTTACTTGCTGAGCGTTTATACATAATCTGGTTAATCATTCATTCATCCCACATTTTTAAATGCATTTGCCCATCACTTTCCAAACTGCAAAAAGTCCATTTTTTAAAAATAAGATTTGTTGCCCTAGGGCAATGCTGCATTTTAATCTGCTTTAAATGTACAGTCCTAACATTCTGGTAGGCTCTTGAATCCCTCTCACAAATTACTGACAGTCTGGATGCACGACTGGGGAGCCAACAGCTCCCCTTTGTGGATAAGGCTAAGGGGAAGATTTACAACACTCTTCTTTTTTTTGTTGCTTTGTCCCATAGTTAAATATATTTTGATATATTACATATGCATATCACTTATGCATTTACCGTATTTTTCGCTCTACAGGATGCACTTTTTCCCCTTCAAAAATGAAGGGGAAATGTGTGTGCGTCCTATGGAGCAAAGACGCCATAGCCCCGTGACCCTCTCCCGGCTGGAGAGGTGACGCGCGACTATGGCAGGAACCTCTACAGCCCCTTGTCACCTCTCCAGCCGGGAGAGCGTGCGCGGGGCTAAAGCAGCCCCCCGCGACCCTCTCCCAGCTGGAGAGGTGACGCGCGGCTATGGCAGGAGCCTCTCCGCTGCGCCTTTCCGCTGCTCCCTGACCTGCTCTTTGGGGCTGGTGGTGGGCTTCCCCCCGCCAGCCCCAAAGAGCAGGTCGAAAGGAACCTGAAGCCTGGAGAGCGAGAGGGGTCAGTGCACACCGACCCCTCTCGCTCTCCAGGCTTCCAAGGTAGCCGCCTGAACGCACCTTAAACGGCACCTTGTTTTAGATCGGGAAAACAAGAGGGGGAAAGTTCTCCCCCTCTCTGTGCAGCGCCTCCTGCCGCTTCACTGAAGGGGCGCTGGACAGAGAGGGGGAGATTTTTTTTTTCTTGTTCTGCCCCCTCTAAAACAAAGTGCGTCCTATTGTCCGGTGCGTCCTATGGTGCGAAAAATACGTTATTTTTAAGATAATTTATAATCCTCACCTTCTATCCCATATGGGACCTTTCTGGAAATGTACGGTCAATGGCATCAGCAGCATAAAAGAACCCTCAAACCAATTACTGCACAGAAAGGACAACTGGGATGGACCTGAGCATGCTATCAACATTGCTGCCCCTCCACCCTAAATTGGCACCTTGCCAGTTATAAGTTTGTTCCTTTAAGGATCTAACTTTCTTAAAATCCAATTTGATTTATGTCTTACGCTGCAAGTGTTTCCTATTGCAGCTCAGTTCTTGGTTTAGAATAGATGAACAAACTAATTTTATAGCCCCTGTGGTCCAGGAACCTGGATATAAGTTGAATGCATATAACGAAGCAGTTTACTGCCCTGAACAATGAGCCAGGAATGGGGTGTGTATGAGACTCATTCACACACCAACACCGATATATATGAACTTTGCCTTTGCACTTATTCAAAATCCAACGTGCCACCAAAGCTGGTCACTGAACCTTGAAATTCTGATGGACAGCTAACATGTTGCCCACAAGTTCTCCACAAGGTGGCCCTCAGCACCTACACAGTTTTCTGTGGAAAATCCCAAGAATCTTAGACTGCTAGGGGGGAAAACAAGAACAGAAGAGTCCAGTCCCAGTTGTGGTTTTAAGGGCTAGAGGGCCTGGAATTCTGCACTTGATGGGCTCAAATTTTGCACACAAAGGAATAGACGGAGCTGACTGTATTGCTTTGCAATTATTCAAATCATTTGCATATATTCTCTCTCTTATTAAGCATAATTTAGTCTGGTTTTACTCTTCATGGTGAAACCCACAATACTTTATTCAGCTCCCCAGTGGGCTTCCGATATTTCCATAGACCAGTGTTTCCCAAACTTTTTTGGGCAACGGCACACCTGTTTACTGAAAAAAAATCTCGCGGCACACCACCATTAAAGCCCCGCCCCGTGACGTCAGCGCGCAGCGTCACGCCAGGAGGGACGCACAAAAGTGAAAGTTTTTTCCCTCCCCCTTGCCGGGGAACCTCCAAGCTTTGGGGGTGGGAGGAGGCAGCAGAGCGAGGGACTGAGGGACGGCGGCAACTGAGGCGGCGGCGGCTGTTGTGGTGGTGGCGGCGATAGCGGGCGGAGGAGGGGGCGGCGGCGGGGCTTGAGGAGCCGTCGCCGGGAGTTGCTGCTGCTGTTGTTGCTGCTGCTGCCCGGACATGCCGGCCTCCTCCTCCTCCGCTGTCTCGCGCTCCTCCCTTTTGCACGCGCTGCCCCGCCGCTCGGCACCAGCACCGCGGAGCCGCCCCCGGCTCGACGCGGATCCTCGCCGCCGCCGCCTCTCACCGCCCGACTTGCCCGCCTCCCTCCCACGGCACACCAGCCAATGTCTCACGGCACAGTAGTGTGCCGCGGAACACCGGTTGGGAAACACTGCCATAGACATTGCTTGTGCATATTCTAGCTTATCTTAAGAACTAGAAACTTTATCTATTCATTTGTTTTAAAAGTGCATTCCTGTGCATCTCAGCACATACGCAGCCTCTCCTACTCACAGCTCGAGGATAAGGACCACATCGGTCTTGTTCTCGTACACGTCATGCAGCTTGATTATATTGGCGTGAAGGATCTGCTGCAGGATGTTGACCTCCCTTTCGATCTCCTCTCGCCGGACGCCACGGCGGCTGGCACGGCTCTGTCGCTTCTTGATAAATTTGGCGGCGTATTCCACCCCCGTGACCTTCTCCCGGCATTTCTTCACTATAGCAAACTGGCCGCTGCAAAGAAGAAAGAGGAGCTGAAGGCAATTCTCTCACACTAGGGAAATTGGCGATCCTTTGGGAAGTCAGGAGTGGGTGCAGGAGACGGGTTCAAATTCCTGGAGTGGCCCCACTTCTGGCTACAGACAAAACGAAGATAGTTGGATGCCAAGCTAATATGCTAAAATGCATTAAAATGTCAACAGAACCCTAATATAATAATAATAACAACAATAACAATAATAATTTATTTATACCCCACCCACTCTGGGCAGCTTCCAACAAAGTATTAAAATACAGTAGTCTGTTAAACATTAAAAGCTTCCCTAAAGAGGGCTGCCTTCAGATGACTTCTAAAAGTCTAGTAGTTGTTTTTCTCTTTGACATCTGGTGGGAGGGCATTCCACAGGACGGGTGCCACTACTGAGAAGGCCCTCTGCCTGGTTTCCTGTAACTTGGCCTCTCGCAGTGAGGAAACCGCTAGAAGGCCCTCAGCGCTAGACCTCAGTGTCAGGGCAGAACGATGGGCGTGGAGACGCTCCTTCAGGTATACTGGGCCGAGGCCGTTTAGGGCTTTAAAGGTCAGCACCAACACTTTGAATTGTGCTCGGAAACGTACTGGGAGCCAATGTAGGTCTTTCAAGACCGGTGTTATGTGGTCTCGGCGGCCGCTCCCAGTCACCAGTCTAGCTGCCGCATTCTGGATTAGTTGTAGTTTCTGGGTCACCTTCAAAGGTAGCCCCAGGTAGAGCGCATTGCAGTAGTCCAAGCGGGAGATAACTAGACATAAGAATGTAAGAAGAGCCTTGCTGGATGAGGCAATGGCCCAACTGTTCCAGCATCCCATTCTCACAGCAGCCAACCAGATGTCCCAGTGGGAAACCTGGAAGCAGGACCTGAAGACAAGAGCCCTCTCCCCTCCTGTGGTTTCCAGCAACTGGTATTCAAGCATCACTGCCTCTGAGCTTGGAGGCAGAGCACCCAAAACAAAGCACCAGGAAAAGATTTAAAGCTTTGAGTCTGCTTTCGAATAATGCTTATTTGGTTTGTCTAAAAAAAGAAATCTGAGCATAAAAAGGGTTTTCTTAGCTCAGAGTTTCAGGGCTCAGAGAAGTTAGCCTTGGGTTAATGTACCCTTTTGGCGCCAGGCAAACTTATTTATTTATGTATTTTTAAATAAATCTCCCAGGCTTTTAAAGTATTAACTTGTAAACTGTCCAGATTTGCTATGCAATTCAGGCTTGTTGTTGTTGTTTAGTCGTTTAGTCATGTCCGACTCTTCATGACCCCATGGACCCGAGCACACCAGGCCCTCCTGTCTTCCACTGCCTCCCGCAGTTTGGTCAAACTCATGCAATTCTGGCTAGTTTTTGCTATTAAGTTTGCGTTATTTATTACACTATATAGAAATTTATAAAACCTTCACAAATGAAAAATCTTTATGAAATCCTGATATGGTGGGAGGGGGAGACCTCCTAATACATTTTTTTTTTTTTACTGATTGCAGAGTTATGAAGTCTACAAACACATTTTTTAAAAAACCTTAAAAGTTACAGGAGGGATTATCCCACCCATCCCCAGTCAAATGCCTTTATTTAAATGTTTTAGCACTCTACAAACTTTTACAACTTGAGACTATTCTTAAATGTCAGCCGGCCTGACCTGACCACAGCTGCTGCATTTCAAGGTTATTCTTCAACCACCAATTTTAGTATTTCCTCCATAGCTCAGAAAAAGGAAACAAGTGCTGCATCCTCTAGTATTTTGGTGTGATGGAAGCCCTCCCTCAGATCCAGGTATGAAGTAATTAGTTAGCAGAGGAAGGAAGCAGAGAATTACACATAAAGTACAGTGTGGATGAGATCACTTTGCCGCTTCCTGTCTTCCTCTTGTACGCTCAACACAAGGTATGATTTGAATGCAGAGCAGGTGTTGGGGGGGGGGGAGAGAGAGAGAGATGACTGCTGTACTAAGCCTTCTCACAATTTCCAGGCAATAAACCCAAGACAGGCGAGAAAAAGAGGCCTAATTCACATGATGCTTCACAGCAGACTTTCCCAAAACTGGTGCCCTCCAAATGTTTTGGACTACACCTCCCATCAGACCCAGCTTGGGGAAGGCCGATCATTATTTTGCATTTATACAGCACAAAACACATTGAATGTTGCACTGGAGAGATACCGACTCCTCCTTGACTGGGAAGTCAAGGAGGAGGAGGTCACTGCATTGATGATAAAGTGTTCACAAAACTTTGGATACGTTCTATCAATGTCCCAATGGGAAAATCTCTGGAAGAACAATTGGAAATTTACTACCTGTTACGCCATCAGGGAGAACTTCCTAAAAATGCAACAGCAATGGTATCTAACACCTCAGAAACTAGCCAAAATGTATAAAGAAGTAAAAAGTAACTGTTGGAGATATGGAGTACAACCAGGCTCCTTTTATCATGTATGGTGGCAATGCAATAAAATCAAAACGTTCTGTGAGGATATCCACTTAGAACTCGAAAACATATTAAGAATCTCCTTTAACTTCAAGCCAGAGGCATACTTACTGGGTATTATTGATACGGACTTTCCTAAAAAAATTAATGATATTTTTCTCTACGCAACAGTGGCAGCGGGGGTTCTTATAGCTACAATATGGAACAGTGAAAAAGTTCCCTCAAGACAAGAGTGGGCCAAAAAAAATGATTGACTATGCTGAATTAGATAGCCTATCCAAAAAATTAAAGAACAAACCAAGGAAAGAATTCATTTCAAAGTGGGAAGTATTTAAAATATATTTGAAAATTAATAATACTGACTTAAAATCCGTAGCGGCATTTGAATAATTCCAGCAATATCGTTCACTAGTTATACGACTTAACATATTTTGAAATTCACGGCATGTAATGCCTTGAAAGAAAATATTATGAAAATGATATATAGGTGGTACATGACCCCAGTCAAGCTTGCAAAAATATATCACCTGTCTGATAATAAATGTTGGAAATGTAAGGAGGCTGAAGGGACATTCTTTCACCTCTGGTGGACCTGTCCAAAAGTGAAGGCCTTCTGGGAAATGATCTATAATGAGTTAAAAAAGGTATTTAAGTATACCTTTCCCAAGAAACCAGAGGCCTTCCTCTTGGGCATTGTTGGCCAGAAAGTGTTAAAGAAGGATAGAACTTTCTTTATGTATGCAACTACAGCAGCAAGAATACTTATTGCAAAATACTGGAAGACACCAGATTTGCCCACACTGGAAGAGTGGCAGACACAGTTGATGGACTACATGGAACTGGCTGAAATGACTGGCAGAATTCGAGATCTGGGAGAAGAAACAACGGAAGAGGACTGGAAAAAATTTAAGGACTATCTACAAAAACAATATAAGTTGTATGAATGTTAAAAATTTACACGATTTGGAAACTATAGCTTCAGCAATTAAAGTTGGGAAGTATGAAATTATATTTTAAGTAAGAAAAGGTTAAAATCTAAGGTAATACTATGTTTAATTTAAGATATAAGTAATTGATGAAAAGTATGTCAAATTTAGAGGTATAGTATTTGAAAAGTACAAAATAAGGTACGAAACAAGGTAATAATTTGCTGATATTTTTATTATAAAGAATGCAGGGTAAGGGAGATGTGAGGAAGTCCAGTTAGTTATATAAAAAATGTGTTGAATGGTTGGTTTTTTCTTTTTTTTCTTCTATTCTTTTTTCTTTTTCTTGTTCTTCTATTTTTTTTCTTCAGTGTATGTTTCTAACTTTGTATTTGAAAACCTAATAAAATATTTATAAAACAACAACAACATATTTTGAAGTGATTTGAGATGACAGTAATAACATGTATTGGCAGCAAAGAATGGTAATTTGATTTATGGAGTAGATGGGAAGTCGGGTTTAAAAAGAAGAGGCCATTACAGTTTATGGATTATGAAATTTATATTAATTATCTATATAAGGCATGACTGATGGTATTCTCACTACGGTTTATTTTGTCCTTTTTGCTAGGTGTTGAGCAAATAAAATAAAATAAATTTAAAAAAGGGGGGGAAGTATGTTGCATTGGAGAGTAACATAAGCAAAACAGAGGAGCCCAGGTGATCTTACAATCTAAATGTTCACAGTGGGGAAGAAAACTGCAGTGGGGCATAGATGCAGCAGAGATATGTGTCCTTAGATTTTGCCTCACTTGAGGTTGGGGACACGGGTTTGAAGCCAAAGGCTTTGTGAAAGGTGTAGCAGGTACCATGGAGGGAGAATGCAGGGCAGGGCAGCTCTGTGAGGGAGCCATGACACTGTGTGCCAGAGGAGGAGCAGCTTCAGGGCAGTCAATGAGCTCCACCTGCTCTGAGAAGGAAATAAGGAGGCTTCCAAGCTTTACTACTGTTTATGATCCAGCGCACTGGCCTTCAACTGGTGGTGGTAGGGTGTGGGGACCCACAAGTAGGCTGTGGCCTGGTGCAAGGTGGGTCGCAACAGGAGCATTACTATCACATTAATATGTGGTAAAAGATTGTGAAATGGGTCTAATAATAATAATAATAATAATAATAATAATAATAATAATAATAATAATTTATTTGTACCCCGCTGATCTGGCTGGGTTTCCCCAGCCACTCTGGGCAGCTTCCAACAAAGATTAAAAATACATTAAAATGCATGTTTGGGTCAAAAGCAGGTCCTGGCTCTGAAAAAAAGGTGGAAGATACTTGACCTAGAGAAAGTTAGGAGACTGGTCAACACAGCTTCCCGCATTATGGGACAATGTGGGTGTAAGTACCAGGGTGGGGGTGGGGCTGTCACAACAATAATTTACCACTCTACTACTGGGAAGAGGCCAGCTGGGAGAAAGAATTTGAAGAAAGATATAACTGTGCTTAATTGATTGATTGATTGATTGATTGTTGTTATTTATTTATTATGCATTTATATCCCATCTTTGCTCCCGACAGCTCACAGTGGTATGTGTGGTTCTTCGTCCTACCTTTTTTCCTTTTTAAAAAAATTCTCACAGCAATCCTGTGAGGTTGCACCACAGAAGCAATTCTGTGACAGTTTCAGGTGAATGGATGCAGCAAAATATGAAGGGTTTCCTCCTTTTGCATCCGTAACTCGACTCACAGGCAGACATTCTACATGTTGTTTGGAATAATCCACATATTCAGATCTGCAGGTAGAAAATCTCCTCATCAAGAAGATGAAGCAGCCTGAGGACCGCTTTCTCCAAGTTCAGGGAATGGTTTTTTTGTCCTCCTCCTGTCACCTAGTGCCAGCAGGGGCTGTACCATTCAGGATGCAGAGAATCCTCCCTGGGGCATCTCTCAACAGAATCCCATTCAGAATTCCAGACTGATTAAAATTACAGGGTTTTGTTTACACAGCAGAAGCTCTGAGCTATAAACTTTCCCTCTGTCATTAAACACATCACAAGTATAGTAATTACAGTATATGTATGCAGAGGGCATACATTATGTGGCATATCCTGCAATTAAATGCCATATTTCCCAATGTAATACTAAGAGTATTATATAATTAACAGAGAGACCACAGCCAAAGTCACGTCTAAAGTCTCTCACACGTCCATAAAAGCCCAGAAATCCAGAGATAAGGCTCACACTTGACCTTCACATGGCCTGGAATGCCTTAGGATTGCGGGACGGACACTCAACCACTAATTTTAGTTCTGTGATTGCTAGCCTGATCTACACACAAAGATGGGTTATAATCTGCAGTGTCATTCCAGACCATTTCATCGAGCGCTGGGGATTATGGACCAGGCGAAGGATCTGCCTATACATTTTGGGATCTGGGTATTTAAAGAATTGTCTGATTCCATACAAATGTGTCCAATTGCCAAGATCTTCCACTGAGGTTCTTCCCTGGGTAACTCCATTCTCCAGCTTTAGGAACACATGAAGTTTCCTTACATCAATTCAGACTGTGTGGATAATGTCATTATATGGTTTAGGCACTAGGTGGCAGTGGACCTAAGTGTATCTGGGTGGAGTCGGGTTTTCAGTGCTGTGCTGTTCTTCATGGAGACAATAAAGTTCTTCTTTAGCTTCCCAGCATGGCAAAGGGTTATGGGAAACAAAATCTAATATTTGTTTTTAAGATTGAGGTAGGCTTGATGTTTGGTGTGAATCTGAAATCGTCATTTGATGCCAAATTGTCAACTAGGGGCACTGCTTCGAAGTATCACCCACATCTCCCAGCTGGCTGGAGAATGTGGCAGAGCAGCTCCACCTGAAACCAACACACCTGGCTTAGCCTATTCCTCAGTCTATGGATGAAGCCAGAATACTTGAGAGGTATTAGTATGGTAATATTACAACTGCAACAGACGGTTCCAAGAATTTCTTTGTTTGATAAGGTGCTTCCATAGGACTTTGGAACTTGCAGCAATTTTGTTCCCTTCCGTATCTTCAATTTTGTTTAAGGACGAGACAGGAATTTGATCCCCACATTTGTTTGTGCAGCAGCTGAAATGTTGGACTCCAGTGTGGGAAGCGCATGTTCAAATCCCCACTCAGCTATGATCTCTCACGAGGCTCTTCTGGGACAGACCACAACTTCTCAGTCTAGCTAGTTCAGCTGCGCAGTCCTGCCTCCAAGTGTAACAGGACTCAGAAAAACATTCATCCATACACACTGCGAAGAGCGTTGTAAAATGTCAAGGCCGCAGCTGCACTATGGATTTAAGGTAGTATCATACCACTTTAAACACTTGCGGCTTCCCACAAAGATTCCTGGGAACTGTAGTTTGTTAAGGGTGCTAAGAGCAGTTAGGACATACAATTCTGAGAGTTCCTGGGGAAGAGAGACTGGTTGTTAAACCATTTTGAGAACTGTAGCTCTGCAAAGCAAACAGAAGTCTCCTTAACAACTCTCAGCACCCTTAGCAAACCACAATTATTTGGGAGAAGCCATAACTGTTCAAAGTGGATGATACTACTTTAAATGTATAGTGCTGACAGGGCCTAAGTCTCTGCTATCATTTTTTATGTGTTTAATTAATTATTTGCATTTCCTTTTGCATATGAGTGTAAATCAGCATTAATTTGACATTTTGCATCAGTGTAGATAACTTTATTATCACTTTTATTTCTGTCCATTTTTATATGTATCTATATATGTGTGTATGCATGTACAACTTTTCTAGTTTTTCATCTTGGAATTTATTGGACTATATGAATCATAAAAAGAAACAAACGTTAACAATAAATCATAAACGAGTAATGTATGGATGTGTGAGGGTGAAGACTAAGCTATTTTATAGTTTAACAGACTTCTACAAGTAAAGGAAGGCATTCAGTCCTTTTCCTGCGGAATATTTACCTTGTACATGATTGCTTTTTGAATTATTCCTGTGAAAGGTCCTGTTCAAATGTAATTGTTGGACTCCAACTCCCATCAGCCCCAGCTAACAAGCAGTCAATGGTCAGGAATGATGGGAGTTGAAGTCCAACAATATCTGGAAGTCCATCCTTGCACGCCTGCACCCACAGTAAGTTCAGCTCTATCTTGGGGGAGAAAGTTTGAGACACCCACATACCCAACTCTGCTGATTTGTTGGGCTTCTCTCAGAGAACATGCTTATTTCTTTGGCATGCACAGGATCAACAATCAGTGCCTAAGAAGATGACAGCATCATCCCTGTTGTGAAGTACGTGGTCCTGCTTTGGTCCTCACCTTTGCTCAAGCCCCCAAATCATAGCAGGACAGAAGAAGGACTGGAGCTGCCTGGAAGATTCCCCCGACACCAAACAGCATCCTGGTTTAATGAATTTCAGAAGCAGCTGCTCAAAGTGAAGAGACGAGAGGGAAGGCGGGAGTGTGTGCATTTGCAGGTCAATCCTTAAAGAACTTGTCAAATTATTCTCAGCTTGGAAGCTGATAAAATATGATGCGCAGGGCAGGAACTTTGGGAATTTTCTTACACTCCTCTTGTGGGCCCTCCTCCCTCTTCGCTTGCAGACAAATGGACAAAGGGCATGTTCAGCTGCTCCACAACAAGCTGGGGAGGGGGCGCTCACCAACCTCTATTTAGTGATCTAAAAAGGCAACTACCAGACACTCACCAGCTGCAATGTACGGTAATCTTTATTTCTTCCTGGTGATCTTTCACTGGTGATCTCAGCAAAATGCCCAAGGGGCAAACAAATAAATATTCTGGTTGCTCACTCATATGACTAGAAAACTGCCCTGCTCATCTTCACTGCTTTCCCTCCTAGTCCTGGAGACAGAGCACAGTCAAACTAGACTACTGGCTGAACTCTAACTGGGACAAGACCAAACAGAAGGAAGCAGGCTGTTGGGACACTCAAGGTGGCTGAGGAAGCAGAAACAGAGGGTGAAGCGTTCAATATATACAGGTCCAGCACTGGAGCAACATGGAAAGGTTTGGGGAAGGAGAGAGAGCAGGCTCTGTGTAATGCTTACTCTGAAAGCAATAGGCTCACCTCCATAACCTGGCTTCCTGGACAGGGTGAACTTTCTCCATCTAACTGAGGCAAAAATTGCAAGCCTGTAGAAAAACACATCATGAGCAGAAGCAGACTGGTCCACAATCAAGGGTGGGAGGAAGGGAGTGGCTTTCAGAAGTGGCTTCAGCTGCCCTCTTCATCTGGACTTTAGGAAGCAGAAATGCTGAGCATGTGAACATTGTGGGATGTTAGCTGCCAAACCCAACAAATGCATATTATGGCTACTTAGCATGAGAAGGGGCAAATACCGCAGAGCTGAGACAACTACGTTGACCCAAGAGAAGTCCTTAAGTCACAGCCCAGATACAACAAAAATGGCCGCCTAACCCCAACACTCTGAACAAAGCCATCAATCAACAATGTCTGTACAACTCTATAATTCCACAACACCCAAGAACCACCACACCAAAACACCGAACCACAACATCCCCCTACTTAAAAAATACAGACTAGGCCACCAAGACAATTGAGATGGCACCAAACAAGGAGATGGCGAACGACAACATCCCCCATGATGACAACTGCCCAACAACAAAAAGGAACCTGAGAGAAATGGAACTGAGAATAGCAGAACTATTGAAGACAACAGTGACTCCCCTGAAGACAATAATCAGCGACCTGACCTCCAAAGTGGAAACCCTCACTAGCACCATCTCCACTCTAGAAAAAGAAAACCAGATGCAACTAAGACAAATAGAGCAACTCTGAGAGGAAAACACATGTCTGAAAAACAAATTAGCTGATATGGACAACCGCCAAGAAAGAGAAAGCATGGAAGTGAGAATTAAACTAGCAGGCCTAGAAAACTGCAGCAAACGCTGCAACATCCGCCTCCGCAATTTCCCTGAGAAACTCATGTAAAAACACGCTGATTCCCAGACCGTCTGCAGGCTGGATTTAGAAGGCGATTGGGCTGGATCCAGCCCCCGGGCCTTAGTTTGCCTACCCATGAACTAAAACAACAACCCCCACCCCAATACAACAACCAGCAAACAGGCTAAAATCCGACAAATAGCTAACATAACGGTGGTGCCAGAGCATGCCAATACTCACATCCCTACGTAATACATCAGCAAACCAACAATGCTATTAATGATACTGACAACATTGTTTATAAACCTTGTATCCAACAGAAGTGCCACAAAGGCGCTTGACACCTCGCAAGTGAAAGAGGGGACGGCCTGTTCTCAAAAAAGGCCCTCCATGCCAGCTGAGACACAGGACCAACTGGCTGGGAGCCAAAGGGTCCAAGCTACTCCAAACAAACACCTATATAACTACATATAGGCGACCCTCTATAACCTACCCCCCCAATCTTCAGCCCATCTCTAACTCTAACCCCCCCTTCCCCCACCCACCACATTATATGTCAGCACAACACACTGGGTTTGATAGACAATACAAGGTGAGAGACACAGGGCAACCCAAACGGGTTGGCAGGGAATCATCCTATAACAGGGGTCTGCAACCCGCGGCTCCGGAGCCGCATGTGGCTCTTTTACACCTTTGTCGCGGCTCCGGGGCAGATACTAGCGAGGGGAGGAGGCGCATTGTGCGCCCCGACACTCCCCACTGTGGCGGGCGCTGTACTGGCTGTGACGTCGTATAAGGGCAGTGCATGCGTTAGTCCCGACGTCACCTTCCCGCCCGCTGTCAGATCACAGCTCTGGAGGTATATTTGTTTTAAATGTCACAGTGGTTTTGCGGCTCCCAGGTTTTTTTCCTTCGGAAACGGGTCCAAGTGGCTCTTTTTGTCTTAAAGGTTGCAGACCCCTATCCTATAAGATAGATAAGTAAGATGGCTAGCTTAAAAGCAATTACACTAAATGTGAGGGGGTTGGGAAGCCCTATCAAAAGAAAACACATCACCTCGTACATAAACACCATGAAAACACACATTGCCTTCCTACAGGAAATACACAACCCGCCCAAAGGAAGCAAACTCCTGAGCAAACCCCGCTTCAGTCAACAATGGGTGGTACCTGGCTCAGGAAAGGCCCACGGAGTAGCCATAGTACTCAGTAGAGACCTACATTTTAAAGCCACAAAGGTGCAAAAAGACAAAAGAGGCAGATTCGTTTTCGCCAAAGGGATACTAGATGGCAAACTAAACTGACAATTGGCTCCATATATGCTCCAAACAAGAAGACACTAAACAATCTCCTTTCCTTCTCCAAAGGGAAAGCAGTCCTAGGAGGTGACCTCAACCTAAATACGAGAGACACCTCCCTGAAGGACATGCATCCTACAACCCCCTGGGCAACCTTCCTCAGAGGGACAACTAGAGACTCTTACAAACTACTGAAAATGCTAAGAAATGGAGGCCTTTACGGTATCTGGGAAGAAAAGAACCCAGGAGACACCAGCCACACATTCCAGTCTAGATGCCACAGCACAATATCCAGACTGGACAGTATTCTGCTCACACAAGGCCTGATCCCCCGGTAGAAACAGCAAACATTAGTAACATTAAAATCACAGACCATGCCCCAGTAGAGGTTACCCTCAAAATAGGAGAGGAAACAGAAACTACCCCATCATGGTCCTTCAGCCCCATCCTAATCACAACCAACTAGCTAGAAAGTGTCTCTTGAAAACTCTCCAAAACTAATTTAAGGACAATGATGTGGGCAACAAAACAACCGCCCTCCTCTGGGACACAACGAAAGCAGTCACCAGAGGAGCCTTCATCAAGGAGAGAGCATCCCTTAAAGAACAAACCTCCTCAAAAATTGGTAAATTAGAACAATAAATTTGACCCTCTATACACTATAAATAAACAGGAGCCAAAAAACTCCTTAAATTCATGAACAAAAAAGAAGGGAAATTGACTCGCTAGAAATCAATAAAACAATGATTAACATCCTATACTCTAACCAACACTTTTACGACTATGGAGGGAAGAACTCCAGACTATCAGCAAACAGATGCAAGAAAAAAATCACTCAAAACAAGAATACACCAGGTCACACCTTTATTCCCAGTCTTTCTACTATTACAAACTGGAAAAATGCTCATCTCAGCCTCCTGCACATGAGGTTGCCAACCTTTTAACCAGCCCTTGCAGCTGTGCCTTTAACAGTAAAGTACGTAGATCAACGAAATTGGCTTTTAGTGGTACTTCTGCTTAATGATTCTATTGTATGATGGCATGAATTTGATGTATCCTGCTCTTAGTACAAGCAGAATAAAAATAAATGTTCAGCATCATGTACACACACACACAGAGGGAGCTGCAGAGCACAGCCGCAGAAGTCACTTGAAAAGTTGGCAGCCCAAGCTATTTAGGCGTTCAGCTACCGTGTCACAGCCTGCCTTGCTCTGGCTTCTGAAGGAGAATGTGCCACTAAACTACTAAGCTGGTAGTAATAAACTAATACTCAAAGATGAAGCTGTGGAGCACCATGTAAGGCAGAACTTTTCAAACAAACTGTGTGTGTGTGACACATTAGTGTGTCGGCTGCAGTGTGTAGGTCGCACAAATGTTCCTGACCCTCCTCCTGGGTCTGGAAAGGGGTTAGCTTAACCTCTGGTTTGCTAGTATAACTCTGTCACAAAATGTTGCATGTCTAAAGATTGTGTCACCAACATGAGAAGTTTGGAAAGCTCTGGTGTAAGGAAAACCAGCCCAGCCTAAGGTATTCCTAAAAGGAACAGAGCATTCTTCCTGAGCATTCCCTGGTCAATGAGGGCTGTTGGAGGGCATGAGCTTGTCACTGCAGCTGTCAGGAGCAAGGTGTCAGGAGCAGGTCAGCAATAAATCACACAGCATCAATGAGGTTAACTCTTTATTCAAGGAAATGAGTTCGACTCAGGAGGCCAGGCTTAGTGAGCACAGCAACTCATCCTGATAGAACTTGCTGCTATGATGCAGTTGCCCAAGACTACACATCCTTTGGGTCCTTCCAAAGCAATTGGAGACTCTTTTGTCTTGTCTCTCTTTGCTCCTTCCTCTTCATACCTTTTAGGGTTCTAGAAGACTAGGGGGACGAGGAGCTGGTCTCAGCAGGAAGGGGAGACCCCCCTGACTTCTTCAGCAGCCTGCTTCATCTCTGCCTCTTGACCCCCCGCCTCCTCTCTACCCTCCACTTCTGCCTCTGATTCTGGACTGCCCTCTGCCACAGCCTCTACCTGACCACTAAACCATGTTACCTCTCCAGCTTCTGACACCTCCTCCTCCCAATCTGCTCCCTCTGATCACTCGTCATCCCACCACCCCTCCCTGGGCTCTGGGCCTTCTTCCCTTGGGGGTGCCCCCCCATCGCTCCTCTGCACCCAGCCAGTCCATGATAGCAGCTGTAATGCGCACACACACACACACACACACACACACTCCTAAAGTGGCCTGCCATGTCATCTGCCCACACCCCTCCCACCTGCTGTGTTCACTTCAAGCACCGGCTCCAAGCAACAACAGATTTGTGCCCTCTGACTGAGAAAGTGAGTGTGTGGAAAGTGCAGCCTGCTAATAGCTGCCTTTTAGAGACAGACTAGGTGACACCTCCCTCCCCGGTGGCCACTGGTTTTTGTTGTTGTTTGGGGTTTTCCTCAGCAAAGCCAGAGTTAATTTCCTCTTGTCCCGTGGTAGTTCCTGTTTCACTGCATAGCTTTCCTAAAGATAGAAAGGGAGCCAGAGCAATTATGCCTGGAATGACAAGCAGCTGCCTTTGACGCCACACAGATACAAGGGGGGGGGGGTGCAGCTGTGTGTGTGTGTGTGTGTGTGTGTGTGTGTGTGCAGAAGTGACATTTAAGTCCTGGAGAAAACTGGAAAGCGGATGCCACTTGGAAGCGGGTGGCAGAATTTAAAGGGGTGGCTGGTGCCAAGGGGGGGGTTTCCCCTGAGGTGCAAACAAGAAGCTTCAGAAAGGTGGTTTCTATTGCAGCTGGAGGGGCAAAGAAGGAGTTGTGCCCCCACCCCACTCCACCCCTTCAGTCCCAAGGGCACTCGGAGGCTTTGCTACATCTTCTGTATCCATTCAAGCAGAATATTTACATTAATTTCAATTATTTAGGAGGCTTCTGCCCCGCCCTTAATTAATAGATTCCAGGGTGGGGTTCAGTGCACCATTATAAAAGACTAGCTATTATAAAAAGAAGTTCAAACAATCAAAAGTCATCATACAACAAAGGGGCACCAAAGGGGCCTCAGACGCCCTACCCCTGGGGACCACCAAGGCCTTCCATTCAAAACCAAACCAAACCAAATGTTCAATTTTTTTACTTGCTTTTCCCCCTTTTTATTTTTTGGTGGTAGTGGGGGGCTTGTCTGATTGTGTCTCTTTTATTCATTTGGGAGTATGTAGAAGTGTTTTCTCTGTTTGGGGGAAACAGCAGGTTCTGAGCACCACGAGTTTTTTCCTCCGGTGAAATGGGTATTTTGTACCACCTATGACCATTTCTTAAGGTTTCCGAATGTGCCCTCTGGCCCAAAAGGTTAATGAAGGCAACTAAGATAACAAGGAGCCTGGAGAACTGTTAGAAAGGCAGGGCAGGCTATGGATCATCCGACAGAATAAAATCTTATGACCTGGAAAGGGCCTGGGCAAACAGATACATTTTTGCTCAGCGCCAAATGCTATAAGTGGGACTGCACTCATGTCATTCATGACAGCCCTGACTATTTTATGAAACAGTTCAGTCCCTCAGAGCCTATGGCCCAAGATATCATAGGCGCGCTGAACTATTTCTAAAAGCAGCAGTCATTCAGAGAATCATAGACCCACCACGGAGGTGGGAGGAGAGGCTAGTGCTTCTGGTAGATCATGACACTGAGGAGGGGGCCTTCCATTCAGTCCTACTGAAAGCAATGTTTGCTCACTTGTGGCACCATTCTTTTAAGCCAGTGTTTCCCAACCGGTGTTCCGCGGCACACTAGTGTGCCACGAGACGTTGCCTGGTGTGCCGTGGGAGGGAGGCGGGCGAGTCGGGCGGCGAGAGGCGGGGCGGGGGCGGCGAGGAGAGGCCGCCCAGCGCGGGGCTCTCGCCGTCTGCCTGCCTGGCTGCCTGCGTGGCGCTGACGTCACGGGGCTGTAACGTGCCCCACATAGGCACACGCGGGGTGGCGAGCGAGCTCCCTCCCACATCCCATCGCCGCTCGCTTCGGCCGGCCTACTGGGCTGTCGCAGGCGGAAGGCCTGCGCATGCGCGAGGTTTTCGCGCCTTCGGGATTCCCTTCACGCCTTCCTCCTCCCGGGTCCTTGAGAGCGCGGGAAGCGGCAGCGCGAGACCGGCGTTGAGCCTGGTAGGTATTGCGCTTCCCAAGGCAGTCATTTGGGAAATGAAAACTTGCAAAGCAAGCAACCAGTTCAATCTGAAGTACGTGTATGCTTAATATCCTGTATCTGAAACCTGTTCTGCCCCCTCCCCCACACTTGGTGCCATTTTCATCTACACATGCAGCAGAGTAAGTTGACCCAGAATAGTACCAATTCAGATGGCAGATGGGAGAATGACAGTGCTGAATGCTTTCCCATGTAGAACAGTCCCTGCAAATAAAAACCTAGCATATTTGGAAGAGGGATGCTAGCCTAACCATTACCTTCTATGCTGTTACTATTTTTTTTTTTTTTTTTACATAAGTAAAAAGTGACCTTTCCCCATCTGGCATGGTGGTGTGCCTCGAGATTTTTTTCATGAAACAAGTGTGCCTTTGCCCAAAAAAGGTTGGGAAACACTGTTTTAAGCCACCAAGGCTCAGAAGGCTGCTTGGAGGAACTGTCCTTTCCCTCCTCTCCTGATGTGGCTTCTGAGCAGACAGGGAGCTAAAATAAATGACCAAAAGATCAACCATTTGCATAGGGACATGCAACAATTGCTTTCCTTTGTTGTGATGATGCTACTGCCTGGAGGCACGGCACACTTGTAAGTGACCTCTAACAGCGCTGCCCATTCTGTGTCTCAAAGGCTGCCTTTCTTTTCAACAAAAACGCTTCTGTGACAAAAACAGCCCCACCCAGCACCTGTGGGGCAGGAAAACAGCTGCCAGGAGGGCTGATGGATGTGGAAGGACAATTTCTTGCTGAAAGGTCCAGGCAACAGTGTGGATTCCGATTGTTATTATTTTTTAAGATACAAATGTAGAAGTGCAAAACATTCAGCTTGCCCTAGCAACACGGTGGATAATGCTCCCTGCACACTGTCCTCTATCAGAGAATCCTTCTACCCAGAGACAAAAAGCGCTTCTACAGATTTGTTCTCTGCAATAAATGCTGATTCAATGAAACCTTTGGGCCAGTATCCTTTTGCCCTTGCCTCTCCCATGAATATCACCCCTGCCAATCCGCTCAGCCTCAGCCACAGATGCTTCCTCAATTTGACACAGATTTTTCTTGACAGTGGATGACTGACTAGCTATTGAGAGGAGGGACTTGAAGTCTTATCCTGTGGAATGTCAGCTGTTTCAAAACCCTAGTTTGAAGGTCTGGCACAAACCATACTTTGTTGGCTTGTGTGAAATGGCAGATTAGGTTTCCATGGAAGTGGAAGTAGCCCATAAAAGCAGTGCACACAAATGGGATGGTGGAAGAGCATATGAGCACAGGACAGCCAGAAATGCCAAATCAGCTTGTGTGGAATCGCATTGACTCACATCCATCCCAGGCCCACTTTTTTTTTTATTGTCAAGAGCAGGGATAGTGTCATTTTTCACTTATGCTGTTCTGCAAGGCGGGGGGAGGCCAAATGCAGCTCATCAAGCTTATCAGGCCCTCAGGATTCCCTTCAGAATCACGCCCTCACTGGTCCTGCTCCACAGCCTCCTAAACTGCACTTGCATGACTGCAAATGTGTCACTGAACCATGACAATGTCTCCTGAAGGGGACATCTGAAGGCAGCCCTGTATAGGGAAGCGTCTTAAGGTTTAATGTTTTACTATGTCTTTATATATTCTGGAAGCCACCAAGAGTGGCTGGGGCAGCCCAGTCAGATGGGCGGGGTACAAATAAATTATTATCATCCTGCATGCCTGGAGTGTAAGTGTTTGAACTTTTGCATGGCTGGAATGTCGCCTACTGTGCAAAGGTGAGGAGTCACACAACTGATGCTCCACCCACTTTTACATTTGGCCCCGCCCACCAGTGGCCTGTGAGGGCCCATGAGGGAGTGCAGCCCTTGGGCTGAAATTGTTCCCCACCCCCTGCTGTAAAGCTTTGTGTTTGTTGGCAACCATTTGAATGGATTCTTCATCCAAGCAAAGGACCCATAAAGTCGAGCTGTGATTGTACATTTCACAGTAACTTTCTCTTGCTGCTTTCACATTCCCTGATCCCCAGCAGGGAGACTGTGTTCTAACGTGGCCTCGTGCCTTATCTTCCCTCAGTCAGTTCCTCCCTTCAGCAATATGTCCACTTTTGGTTTGCCAGGTCAATATTTACCCAACAATCTCACTTGTGCGTGTATTACACATCATTGGTCAAAGTTTCATTCGCTCCCCTTCAACAGCACTGAAGATCACCAAGTTGATTAATATTACCATCCAGAGAGTGAAACCACCTAAAAGGGATCCCAGTCAATTCAGTATCAGTTACTGTGTGGGAGCAGGAGGAGAAGGAACCTGGTGTCTTCCAAATGTGGATGGACTACAGTTCTCATCATCTCCAAGCATTGCCCAGACTGGCTGATGGGAACCAGAATCCAACAACTTCCGGAGATTCACATGTTTTCCAAGTCAGCTCTGCACCATCCAAGATCCAGCAAATCCAGCAATCAGAAGCACTGAATTAGAATATGATTTCCACACACAAAGGTTTTGCTTTACTGCAGATGTACTGCAGTTGGGATGATATCTCCATCTACGCATGGTGTGGCTTATTAGGCTGAAAATAGGGATCTTGTTTTAGTTACAGGTGAACGCCTAGTTGAGAGATATGAAGATCATGTACTGCGGAGAACAACTTATTACTTAATAGGAACTCCTGGCTGAACAGGCATGAGAAAACTTAAACGCAAATAATAAGTGCCCTGCATGATGCATTAATCTTGTTGTAAAGTAATTATGTTTTGTGTATTAACTTGGAAAATATGTAGAGTAAAACAACATCTCCTTCTCTTATTACACATTATTAATCACTTCTAACTGATAACAGCACTCTGCAGCAGTTTAGTTATATATTACATATCTGAATATGCAATGTATGTATTATCTACCAGGTCCCGATCCACACAGGTGCTTCCTTTTCTCTCAAACAGCCTCACAGGCAGCTAGCTGGGTACATTGGCTGACGCTCCTGTCTCACTCACTGTCCCCTTCTGCTCCCATGGCCTGTGCAAGCCCAAAGTCCCACATGCAAGGCACACAGTCCATTAACTCTCTACTGACACTAAGTAGGTTTCCGGACAGTCAGTATCTAGATGGGAACTCCCATGTTTTATTATGTTTTTATATTCTACTGGAAGCTGCCCAGAGTGGTTGGGGAAACCCAGACAGATGGGTGGGGTTATTATTATTATTATTATTATTATTATTATTATCATCATCGTCGTCGTCGTCGTCATCACCATCCTGAGCTCCATCGTAGAAGAAAGATGGGCTACAAATTAATTACACAAGTAAATTAATTTCTCTCTGTGTCTGTGTGTGTGTGTGTGTGTGTGTGAGTGAGTGAGAGAGAGAGAGAGAGAGAGAGAGAGAGAGAGAGAGAGAGGTGTCCCATTACAATTTACCAACTCAGGCGCCAAAATGTCTGAACTGGCCATGGAGCAAGTTTTGTCCTGTAATAGGATTTCTGCTTTTCAGAGCTAAGGGAACATCAATTTGTCAAACATAGGGCACAGTGCTTATGACAGCAACTGACACACCCTCCCTTTTACCGCAAACAACTCGTCAGCAAAAGCTTAACCCCCCAAAAGTATTACAGAACCTCTGGGTGTCTGCCACTGGCATGGCTGCCAAATAAGGACTTCTAGGTAGACGGGACTTGATGACGGGGCTGGAGGATGATTTTAGATCCCAAGGCATTAGTCGTGTCCAGAGCTGACAAATCATGTCAAGCTCCCAGGCACAAGCAGCAGTCATTTCAATGCTGCTGCTGCTGCTGCCACTATTCACAACCCTCTTGACTTTTCATTCCAGACACTGTAAAAATCAGCTATCAGCTACTCAGAGAAGTTGTCAATATTTCCAAAATATTAGTGCAATGGCAAAAGCAATTATTCCATAAACAATGGGCCTCAAGAAGCCATGGCGCTGGAATATTTTTTTATTTACCGGCTGAGTGGCAAAAGAGGATGCTTTGATTCCTCTTTTGCTGCTTTATAGGACATCAGAAAAGCCCTGAATTAGCTGGATCAGGGCCAAGAGAATCCATCTAACCCCGCAGGACTCAAATCCAAAACATGTGAAGGGCACCAGGTTGACAAAGGCTGCTGCTGAAATGGAACGAGAATCAAATCTTTATTGTTGTTTCTTGCTGTAGACATTTTTAGAAAACTCGTTGTAAAAAAACATATTATTGGAAAGAAATTAAATATGGCTCATGCACCTCCCAAATCAAATTAAGGCAATCATCTCTCCGGGCTAGCCCTCTGCTTTGGCGGGGAGTGCATACTTTTATTTAATTAAGTTTATTGTGCTTAAATGAGAAGATTCTACAACAGTTAAATTGACAACCACCACCTTGGGTGCTTTTAGCAGAAAACTCAGAAGCAAAAAAGCAAACAAATAAGCCATTTCATTTTTGAAAGGCTGATTCACTTCGCTGAATCAGATGCTGACAGACATCTCAGCAAGATTACAAGTTGAAAGAGCACTTCCTGCCACAGCTTCATCAGGGATGTCCTGTGCGAATACATGGCTGAGAAGATGGAGCTTAGAGGGACCAGGATCTGATCTAGGGCTGGCCTGGAACATGAAGCTGCCACAGGCAGAGAAGCATCAGAACAACCCCTGCCCCCTGCCCAGGGCTCACTTGCCCAGAGTAGTAGTAGTAGTAATACAGAATCAATGACAGAGGAGCTGCTTCTGTGATCTGGCATCTTGGCCATCCATCAGCCCCAGTTAAACCAAGTGGCCACAGGGTCACATCCACATCTGTTCTCTTGGTTGCACAAACCACAGGATTTCAACCTTTTGGAGCCCACGGTTCGCTTGACCAACTACATTTTTTTCTGCAGCACTCCTGTGGGGCTCAGGAGCCCAGTTACCGTATTTCTCACTCTATAGGACGCACTTTTTCCCCTTCAAAAATGAAGGGGAAATGTGTGTGCGTCCTATGGAGCGAAGACGGCATAGCCCCGCGACCCTCTGCCAGCTGGAGAGGTGACACGCGGCTGTGGCAGGAGCCTCTTTAGCCGCACGCCACCTCTCCAGCCGGGAGAGCGCGTGAGGGGCTAAAGAAGCCCCCCGTGACCCTTTCCCGGCTGGAGAGGTGACGTAAGGCTATGGCAGGAGCCTCTCCGCTGCGCGCCTTTCCGCTGCTCCCCGACCTGCTCTTTGGGGCTGGTGGTGGGCTTCCCCCCGCCAGCCCCAAAGAGCAGGTCAAAAGGAACCTGAAGCCTGGAGAGCGCACCGACCCCTCTCGCTCTCCAGGCTTCCAAGGTAGCCGCCTGAACGGCACCTTGTTTTAGAGGGGAAAACAAGAGGGGGGAAATTCTCCCCCTCTCTGCGCAGCGCCTCCTGCCGCTTCGCTGAAGGGGCACTGGGCAGAGAGGGGGAGATTTTTTTTCTTGTTCTCCCCCCTCTAAAACAAGGTGCGTCTTATTGTCCGGTGCGTCCTATGGTGCGAAAAATACGGTATGTCGCCCATTTTTGAACACCCTCCCTTGTGGGGTGTTTCCTCAGTCATCTCTCCCATCCCCTCTCCTTGGGAGTTATCCCAGCAGCCACTGCTGCTGCCCCCCCCCAAGAGAGGTGCCTTCTCACACTGCCCCACAGGGCCCTGGCAGAGGATGCCCCCATCCTTAGTGGCCCAACGGTGACTGGCCCAAGGTGAATGTGGAGCCAGCACCTTATTCACCTTGGGAGGCAGCAGTGATAGCAGCAGGCACTGCTGGGTCTGCATGGCAGAAGGGCTCCCCTTTGGCACCAGGCACTCAACTCCCAGGCAGGCCTTGCACACAGCAAGCACAAGAAAGGCCAGTGCAGCACCCGCTTGCCTGCCTGGCCTCCCACTTGTCTGTCCATTCCCAACAGCAAGGGCTGGTGGACTGGCTTGCTTGCCTCCCTCACCCGCTCATTTGCCTGGGGATCTTGTAGCCAGGGCTGCTGCAAGAAACAGTCGCACAAGCCTTTGCGAGGCAGAGACGCAAGAGGCATCAGAGGAGAGAGGAAAGGAAAGAGGGACAGAGGCCAGTGTTGACTGTGGCACCCCGACCATCATTCAAGGCACCCCAGGGTTCCACGGCACACTGGTTTAAAACCACTGGCATAGAGCTATAAACATCTCCACCCACACCAGAGTAGTGTCAAATTGTTTTTTTTAAGTAATCTTCTTGCAGCGGTGTCTTGGGGGAGACAGGGGAAAATAACTGAAGGCCACATCAGCCCCCACCCCACCCCAAAGTGAGGTTTCAGCATCCCTGATGCAAGCTTACTAGGGAGGAGCCATGTCACATCTATACAGTAGCCAACACATAACTGGCCTAAAGTAAATCTTAAATAAGCAGCATGGAAAAGGAAAACTGGAGCCCCTCCCTTCCTGCAAATGGCGACAGATCAGTGGGGTAGCAGTTAGTTCTGCCTGTAGAACAACAAGATGCAGCGGGTTTTTATAATCCCTGACAACTGTTTTACCAAAAACCTGTTTTGTTCCGTGCAAGTGATGCATATTCTGAAGGTATCTTGACATAAGTCTCCTTAACCACCAGACACACCTGTCAGCACTTTGAATAGTTTCAGATGCAGAGTGAAGAGGCTGTGACCTGACAACAACGTAAAACAATCTTGTTTACAGAACTGAAAGTATGAATGAAGCAAGTGACTGCTTGCCTGGGTCACGCCCTGTACCCTCACAGCGCGTCTCAAGGTGGGCCTTTGTGACTGGGTCCCTGCACATCAGGGGAGGAAACATGGGGCTAGTTCACACAGGCATTCCCTACTGCTTGACGCCAAAGTTATATCACAGGTTGTGAATGAGAGATGGGAAACCAAAGAGCCAGAATTCCAGTCCCCTCAAATGTAGTTGATTCAGTGGAGTGCATTCCCACAGGTGAGATATCAAGCGATACCTCTTGTCCCACAGCGTTTGCTTGTTGGGACCCAAAGATTCTTAAATTATGACTAATTTACTCTACGTTTATGCATTCATATTCTGCCATGCTCAGGTCTACTTCAGAAGATAAAGCCACCACAAACCTTGATGAAATATGTCTGACTGTGGCTTCAGAGAAAAGCTAGGCAGACTAAAATCAGTTTATCCATCCTGACTTTTTAAACAGGTAAGCAGGAGTGAACGGGAGCTTCCACACACCTGGCCCCATACAGATAGCAGGCAGTGGGTCCCTGATGCAGAATAGGACTGCAGCAGGGGGCAAAGGGTTGAAGCCCCCTCCCCTTCACACCATGGTCCCAACCCAATTTGTTCTCTCTCTTGCTCACACACACACACACACACACACACACACACACCCTCCATGTGACTAAAGTAATGTATTCTTTGGCCCTCATGCATAAACCAACTGGTGTTTAACCAGAAATTGAAATGGAGTATAAATGGTACACCTCTATGCAATGTATTTTACTGAAACTGCCACAAACTTTGTCTAATGTTAGAACAGCACAGTTTGCATCTATTTGTGAACATTCCATGACATCTCAGCAGTGCAGCCAATGGCTAAGGGAGCTCGCATGTGACATTTGCACAGAGGAGCAGGAAAAATTCAGGCTTACCTTCCTAGCTCTTCGCCAATTTCATAAATGTCCTCTACTTTCTGTTGTTTAAACACAGACATGCCTGGACTCCTCATTGATGTACGCTGGTTAATTTAGCTGGGAAATGAAATAGAAACAGTCAGAGAACAGCTCTGTATACGTACTGTGGTCAAAGACTGCTAACCACAATTTCTAAGAAAAGAATGATTATGCACTACATTGCCCGCAGTGGCCCCCCAAAAAAATTTCCAGTCAAAAAGATGTTGCAACATATAACCAGAATCAAAGCACAGTATTGTATACCAGTTAATTAAAATGCCTTTTACATACACATACACACACACACACACACACACACAGAGAGAGAGAGAGAGAGAGAGAGAGAGAGAGAGAGTTTTCTAGATCTTGTGTAAAAAAAAAAAGGTAAACGACCCCTGACAGTTAAGTCCAGTCATGAACGACTCTGGGGTTGTGGCGCTCATCTCACTTTACTGGCTGAGGGAGCCGGAGTTTGTCCGCAGATAGTTTTTCTGGGTCATGTGGCCAGCATGACTAAGCCGCTTCTGGTGAACCAGAGAGCGCACGGAAATGCCGTTTACCTTCCCGCCGGAGCAGTACCTATTTACCTACTTGCCACTGCGTGCTTTCGAACTGCTAGGTTGGCAGGAGCAGGGACAGAGCAACGGGAGCTCACACCATTGCGGGGTTTCAAACCACCAACCTTCCGATCGGCAAGCCTTAGGCTCAGTGGTTTAGACCACAGCGCCATTGTAGCTCAGTTAGACAGAGTTCATGATCTATCAGCTGTTCATTCCTAGGTTGTTTCATTTCAGTAGTTAAAGATCTCAGGGTTTAGAGGAAAGGCTGGGCTGGGTCTTCCTTGTACCTTGAGGGTGTACAAATGAGTGGTTTATCTGGTTGCATGCCATCCCAATCTCTGAGCAGGGGTTCCAGGCACTTACCCGGGGTTCCTGTTTCCTTTTGGAAGGAGGCACAACAGAGACTGTAGTGTCTTTATGATATAGGGTTTGTTTACATATATACACAGCCTGAGCCTACAATGGAGGGGCTCACTGCATCAAGCCCCCCAAAAGGTCCTGCTTCTCGCACAGCCCCAGCTTTGGATTCCAGCAGAAATCTGGCTCTCCAGCATGCCTGTCTGACTTTCCAGCCAGCAGCTTTTGCATCCAGCTTCCAGCTCACATAACTCCACTCTGAACTCTGACCTTTTGTCTTTCTAACTGGCCAGAGAGGGAAGCCCACCCATTTGTCCTCTGGCACAGAGCCACTCCCTTTGTTCCCTTACGGACCCATATTTAGCAGACCATTAGCAGGCAGGGCTGGCTATTCCAGCAACTGAATCCATGCTGGATCCAGGCATTTGGCCTCACCCCTCTTCCCCACCCCAGCTCATAACAAGATCATTCTTATGAAATAAATAAATAAATTGCAGCCACAGTTCCTTTTGCAGAAATACTCTCAGGACCGCATCATGTTTAGATGAATAGATCAGCGGGAAAGTGCCTCCACTTTTGCAAGGCGTTGTTCTGCAACAGACGCTGCTGCCACCAACACACCTTTGGTCTTGGCTTCCTCATTAGGGAAAGGTGTGGATCTTTAAAAGTTGGGGGCCGGGCAGAGAACGCCTCTGAAAGAATGTACCACATCATCCTGGAAGGGAATATATGTTTTTTAAAAAACAAGAGGGTGGTTTATAAGCCTCCTGGGAAGTTGGCTGATTGCTCTGTTGACTCACTTCTCTAGGGCTTTTTGGAGGAGAATGAAAGGATTCCCGTTTGTCATATTTGCATAAACCTCACACATAACAATGCTTAGCATTTATATAATGTGTCTTGGTTTTTTGAGTCAGATTATTCCACTTCTGTGCCAATTTTGGGTTGCAAGAATACACAAAGGCGGGAGTTGTTTGTGATGGGCTGCCGCACCACCGTGGAGCTCTCTCCTCTTAGGGTCCCTACAAAGACTTGTCTAATCAGCTGGGCTTCTGGGGGCTGGAGGAAGGCTTTTCACTATGTCTGGATTAAAATTTTGATAGGCATTTTCATATTGTGACCCACCACAAGTTCCAGGAATTGAAGAAGTCTAAATAAAAATAAACTAAGGATTGTATCCAGCATTAGTCATAAATGAAACTGAAATTATTAATCAACACGGTTAAGTTAGGTCCATTAATTTTAACCAAATCAGCCTGAGAAGAACATAGCTGGGTTCTGTGCACCTTTTGGATCACTGCATTTTACAATGCAACCACATAAGAACTAGGAACTTAACTAAAACAAGGGTCTCGGTTTTCCGAGAAAAGCACAAGTAGCCAGGGAATATGGAGCACACAAAACACGAAGTCTTAGGTTCCCAACCCATAATCTATAAAGTGGCCATTTGCCCGACTTTGGAGAGGACAGTCCTCTATTTGAAAGGCTGTCAATGAACAGTTCTCTATTTGAAAGGGTTTTACATAAGGAAGGCAGGGAAAGCCTTGAAGTGGCCCCTCCTTGGACAGCAGACTAAGTAGGTCCCTAATGCCTAATGTCTTCTCCACGAGGGTGAGATGGATTGTATGTCTATTTTAAATTATAGCAATTACCGTATTTTTTCGCTCTATAGGATGCACTGGACCATAGGAGGGGGAGAATAGGGGGAAAAAATCTCCCCCTCTTTGCTCAGCGCCCCTTCAGCAAAGCGGCAGGAGAAACAGAGCCCCTTCCATTTCTCCTCCTGCTTCGCTGAAGGGGCACTGCGCAGCTCTCCCTCTCTGCTGAAGCGTTGCTTTCGCTGAAGCCTGGAGAGCGAGAGGCATCGGTGCACACCGACCCCTCTTGCTCTCCAGGCTTCAGGGATAGCCGCCTGAAGCCTTTGGAGCGCAGCGGGAGCACTCCCTCTGCGCTTCAGAGGCTTCGCGTTGCTATCGCTGAAGCCAAGGAGCCTGCATTCACTCCATAGGATGCACACACATTTCCCCTTAATTTTTGGAGGGGAAAAAGTGCGTCCTATAGAGCAAAAAACACCGTATTTCTAAATTCGCATCTACACATATAAATTAACATATGCAAATTTATGCAGTGATGTATTTCCCCATTTTTGGCTACATGTAAATCTATTCAGCAGTATTTTTCAAAGCTGATGAGGCTCAGTTCCAGGAAGAGAGCGCCATCAGCTCAGGCACTGTTCAAATCCACTTCCTTTCCCAAGGACTTTATAATCTAATATCTAACCCTTGATATAGCTATGCTTCCCTTGGCTATAAAAAAGCAACTGCGAACATTCTTTATGGCTCTCTCTCTTCCCACAATCCTCCCCAACAGAATATTGAAGATTTTAGTTGGGATCTGCTCTCATTCACCTGACACCCCCAAAACAGTTCAGATTGGACAAAGTACGTTTCTAAGGCTGCAACCCTATGCCACGTTACCTGGGAGTGAGCCCAACTGGATTCAATGGAATGTATTTCAGAATAGGCCTATATAGTATTGCATGGGATTCATTGCATAGGATTGCATTGTAAGAAAGGAATCAAATTTCTCATGGGAGACATGAACTTGCTTAAAGGGAATTATTTACAATAGGAATAGGAAATTATGACCCTTATATCTTTATCTCAAAAAATATCAGACACAGAAAATGAAAAGAGCAATATATTTTAGTGCAGGCATGTCCAACAAGTAGATCGTGATCTATCGGTAGATCACTGACTCCCCCCAAAAAAGCTCAACAAGATTGCCCTGCACCCCTAAAAAACAGGGCATTCCTTCTCCCTAAAAAAAGCTCAACACTGCCAGTTTTTAGGTCTGTGAGTAGATCGCAGTCTCTTGTTTTAGTGGACTGACAATACAAACTCTTCCAGTCGCAGAGGGTTATTTATACCAGATATCTTCAACCTTTTCAGGACCCATGTTTAACCCAAACATGCATTGAGGGACCCATTTCTTAAGCATTTACCATATATTTGCATGGTGGTAGCGCTCCTGTTGCAACCCACCTTGGATCAGGCTGTGACCCACTAGTTGAAGACCGATTTATACCACCTAATGGGAATAAATCCGGGACCTAATTTTCTCAGCCTCACTTGCCCAATCTGCAAAATGGGAGTGGTTTCATAGCCCAGACTTATCCAATCTAACACCCTCCAGATGGAGTAAACTCCCATTAGCCCCAGTCAGTCAGTGTGGGAGTCTATGGGAGTTTTATTCCCAAACATTGTGAGGGCTGTACCCACTTTACAAAACTATTTTAAGGATTATGGTCTGAGATGCAGAAGGTCACATCTGCTCATAAATGTAGACGTTAGCTTTGGAAGCACAATCCTATACATCTCTTTACAGAAGTAAGCTCCACTGAATTCAGTGGGGATTATTTCCATGTACAGGACTGCAGCTGAAAATGTTTTTTTCAGAATTTTCAAAATGTTTTGTCAGAGCTGGGTGAGATTATGACAGCTACGGCAACAAGGAGTCCTGTGGCACCTGAAACACACTGATTATAGCAGAAGCTTTTGTGGACCCCATTTTGTCAGACAAAGTGGGCTCAAGTCCAGGAAAGTTTGTGCCATGGTAGATTTATGTTGTTTTAGCCTAAAACAAGTAACCACATAAGCTAAGTGGGAGGGAATTGCATCCCCAATAAATGCTTATTTAATTTTTAATACTTGTTAAGTCTCTCCTCTGCAAGAATATTCAGAGTAGCATACAGTAAAGCACTGAATATATCTGTTGAAAATAAAAATATGTTTTCAAACAACAATAAACTATCAATTATTATTATTATTTAAATCTAAACTTTCCCCATTAGATGTGGCCATCTCTTTCTCATTCTCTCTCTCTTATTAAAAATGTATTTTACTAAGATTTAGATGTTTATTAAGATAAACACCAGGTATTCAAAAAAAGGTAAAGGACCCCTGACAGTTAAGTCCAGTCACAGACGACTCCGGGGTTGCGGCGCTCATCTCACTTTACAGGCCCAGGGAGCCAGCGTTTGTCCACAGACAGTTTTTCCAGGTCATGTGGCCAGCATGACTAAGCCACTTCTGGCGCAATGGAACACCGAAACCAGAGCAGCGCACAGAAATGCCGTTTACCTTCCTGCCGGGGCGATACCTATTTACGGTATCTACTTGCACTTTGACATTATTTTGCTTTTGAACTGCTAGGTTGGCAGGAGCTGGGGCCGAGCAATGGGAGCTCACTCCATCGCGGGGATTCGAACCGCTGACCTTCTGATTGGCAAGCCCAAGAGGCTCAGTGGTTTAGACCACAGCGCCACCCACGTCCCAGGTATACATACATTCAAAGAAGATTTAATCTAGAGAATCATCACACCTTAAGCAACGTACCGTAATTACTGCATCTACCAAAACACAACTGGCTTTCTGGTGCCTTTCACCCAGCAATTTTAGGGCCTTTCACAGCTGTGTTGTGTTCATCAAACTGGAAGGCAAGCAGAAGACCCAGGGAGTAAAATTTAAGTCACTTCCCCTTTTGCCCACTGGTGCCTAAAAATGTTATGTTCAGTCGTTATTCCTGCACCGCTTTTGCGAGTCTTGCAAAGAAGCACTGGGCTTGCAGGGTGAGTGTGCCCCTCAAAGCAGGGCGGCATTGCCCAGCCAAGCTCCCCACTGTCGGCCAGGCAAGTGGCACACTGCAGCCCCATTTAGCTCGAGTGGCCGGGGGTCGCTCTGACAGTGCACCCCATGGTGCAACGTGCCCCATATGTGCACCAGCAAGGAAAGCTTTGCCAATGCCCCCCACAGCAGCCATTTTTTAACTGACGCCCACAGCACTCTCTGAAACACACTCACTGGTCCAAAAATTATGAATTATGGGGTGCTGGGAACCGTGTCCTCAGATGTGGGTGGCCAAGTTGGGTAGGAAGAGAAAACACCCATCATGGAGCTGATAGGATCTCCTAAGAAGGCTTGGGAAGGCTGCCCACCTGCGTGTTCTTCAGTAAACTCTTCAGCACCGTCACATAAATCCTTTAGTAATCATGCAAACATTGAGGAGATTACTGCAAGTCAAGGCACAATGAAATTAATTAAGGCTTCACGTACTATGAAGTCACTCCAGGTAAGCAAAGAGGTGCCAAGGCAAGTACTTGATTGCAAGTGAGGAACTCTATCTGCTGCATCACCATGTCAAACTTCTAGCCCCAGTTAAGTCCAGCAAAAGATATTGCTTCGTATAGGAACACAAGGAAGCTGCTTTATACCAGGCAGGGTCATTGGTCCATCAAGTCCAGAAGATCTGTTTTGAGGGTGCTTCCAAATTGAAGGGATCAGCCCTCAGGCATACATGTTTTCTGAAGCGTCTACACATTGTTGGCAGCAAAATGCCATCCCATTTCCCCATTCAACACCACTGTTTTTAATATGGATTGGAGATTCCAGGGACTTTTTATACAAGCTGAGCCTAAGCAGCTGTTGAAAAGTAATGTCACTCCAAAAGCAACAATAACCCTTACATTTGTTGAAAATGACAAGCTTCTCATTCTCTAGTCAGATTTGCACCAAAAAACTCTCTCCTTCAGCAAGTCAGAACGAACGGAACGAATTAAGTACTTAACCCGAGGTACCACTGTATCTTCTCGTTTCCTGGACCTGCTTTGATAATTAATTTTTAGCTTGTTGTTTCTTTTTTAAAAATTGGCTTTATTGAGGTTGTTATTTTGTATTTTATACTTCATATTTTGCCTCATTGGCCAGCTGGCTGTAATCAACGCAGGGCTGATAATAAAAGTGAGCAAAAAAAGCCTATCAAGGAAAAAAATACATTTTGCCTAACAAGGAGACTCTGCTGTGGCTGAGTTTCACCTTGAGCTCTCTTACTGCACTGTTGTATTTATTTATAAAACCATTTTAACACCACCATATCATAAAATATAAAGATGGTATAATATATCAAAACATAAAACACAATTTTAAATATAAAGATACAGATAATCGCTAAGATGACTGGCCAGTCAAAAATAAAAATTAAACAGGTGCAAAAGTCCTGTCCACATAAGAAGGTCTTCAAGAGATACTTGGAAGGCCAAAGGGAGGCTTGTGCCTGTGACAAGTCTCTGCTGGAGGACAGTTCCACACAGCATAGGACTGGCAACACTAAGTGCCCAACTTCTAGCTGAACCCGGGTAGACATCTGAGACATGGGGAACAACAAAGCTCCTCTGGATGACCAGGCTTGGATATAAGGATGGTCCTTAGGGCATCCTGGACCAAAGTTGTTCAGGGCTCTGTATATCAGCACAAGAGCCTTGAACCAGGCACTGCCTACCGCCAGCTGGAGCTTCTGGATCAGGTCCAGGGGTGGTCCTACACAGACCACATTGAAATCATCCAGTCTCAAGGTTACCACTGCATGAACTACATTGGCTAAGCCATCCTGATCCAGATATGGCTATAGCTAGCATTCTTGGAGACATGTATCAAGGTCGATTCCACTGAAGTTCACATAACACCACTTTATGGCAGAGTGTCCTTTATTGCCAAAGCAAGTGGCCCTAGTTTTCAAGCATTCCACTCCCAGATTCCTGTATGCAGGCTACCTAGGTGCTTTTGCAGCCACACCTCTTTCTAAAGAACATTTGCTGTGCTCAGCATCAATCTCACAACAGGTACGCTTGGGCCAGGGCCAGGTATGCTTGGGTCAGTTAACTTGGGTCAGGGCCATCAGCTGCCGCCACCTATTAAACGCCTCAGAATGTTAGCTTACACAAGTTCCCAGCCCTCAAGATTACATATCAAAACCTGGAAATTTGATTTGCCTGTCTAATATTTTTTAAAGTTTATATCCCACTCTTTGACTAAAACAAAGAGCAGCTTACCAGCAGAAAACAAACAACATTATGACAGCATATGCAGCATTAAAACTACAGATCTGAAACACTTATTGGTGGCAGTGCCAAAATTGTGGAATACCCTTGCTGAGGAGATTCATAATTAAAAATGTCAGCAAAACAAAATATTAAACTCCTGTACATATCAAAATGTTTTCACTTTGTCTGAAAAGAAAGAGGAGCCAAGCAGATCTCCATGGGGAGCACGTTCCAAGGTCTTGGAACCACCACCAAGAAAGCTGGGCTCTCATGCTGAAACCTGCCTAGCTATGAATGATAGCACGAAAGAGAGGAACATTTGCAAGGCAGGCCTGAAAGGCTGGGAAGCCGGTGCTTGTTCTGCCTCCGTCTCTCCCCTGCTCCTTATTCCATGGTCCCATGCTGGCTCTATAATAATAATAATAATAATAATAATAATAATAATAATAATAATAATAATTTATTATTTATACCCCGCCCATCTGGCTGAGTTTCCCCAGCCACTCTGGGCGGCTTCCAATCAAGTGTTAAAAACAATACAGCATTACATATTAAAAACTTCCCTAAACAGGGCTGCCTTCAGATGTTTTTAAAAAGAAGATAGCTGCTTATTTCTTTCACATCTGAAGGGAGGGCGTTCCATAGGGCGGGCGCCACTACCGAGAAGGCCCTCTGGTTCCCTGTAACCTCACTTCTCGCAATGAGGGAACTGCCAGAAGGTCCTGGGTGCTGCATCTCAGTGTCCGGGCTGAACGATGGGGGTGGAGACGCTCCTTCAGGTATACAGGACCGACGCCGTGTTCCCCTCCAGAGAAAGCTTTCCAAAACTTTGATGGAAGAATATGTCAGGACAGGCCAGCTACCACCAAAAGCCCTTCCACTGTGCACAGAGCTGTAGTGCAGGGGGAATGCAGGAGCCAGTGTGGTGTAGTGGTTAAGAGCAATAGACTTGTAATCTGGTGAACCGGGTTCGCTTCCCCGCTCCTCCACATGCAGCGGCTGGCTGACCTTGGGCTAGTCACACTTCTCTGAAGATTCTCAGCCTCACTTCACCTCACAGAGTGTTTGTTGGGGGGGGGGAGAGAAAGGAGATTGTTAGCCGCTTTGAGACTCCTTAGGGTAGTGATAAAGCAGGATATCAAATCCAAACTCCTCCTCCTCCTCCTCCTCCTCCTCCTCTTCTTCTTCTTCTTCTTCTTCTACTTCTTCTTCTTCTTCTTCTTCTTCTTCTTTTGGTGAAAAATGAGGCTTTTGAGCATCAATTGTAGCAGATCAGCATAAAGGAGACCAGAATCTAGTGGGGCTGCATTTTAGATTTTCCAGGGGCAGAGGGCACCGTTATGGAGAACTCATACGTTTCAAACCTTACCACAAATACTTGCCACCCATAATGGAAAGAAAAAGAAAAAGGTAAACTCTGGGTCAAGCAAGGCTGGGTTGGACATGACGCTTACCCAGAGATATGCATCACATCAAAGACTGGGAATTCCTCAGACAGACAATTTACTTAATGTGCCGTGTCAAGGATTCTTGTGGCTTTGGTGTGGAATGTGAGGTCACCGAGGGACAGCCTTTGTCAACATGATGCCCTGCACATGTTTTGGACTTACGGCTTCCAATCACTTGGTCCAACAAAAACATCTGGAGGGCACCAGGTTAGGGATGTATTCTCCAAGGTTACTCTTCAGAGCCAAGGTCAGGCAGGCAGGAAGCTTTTGTTCAGTGGCTCAGGTAAGCCATCTTTGTTAAGGGCAACCTAGTCCTCCTCTCCTTTGACTCTTCTCTGCAACTAATTCTCAGCCAGGGAGACCAGCTATTTGCCAGGGTTGCCACTATAAGCGATACCCAGGCCTTCAGAGGCCACAGGCTCTGGTGGGGATTAAAAGCATGTGTTCCTGGGGTAGAGGGAGAGGGAGAGCCCAAACAAAAGAAAGCTCAGGAATGTCTCCCACACTCTCAGAGTGGGCCTCCCTACATCATTCCAGTCTCCTCAGCTGCAGCCAACTTGTCATTGTACCATGGAAGCTTTTGGACATATCTACATGGCAAAGTGAAGGTGGCTTAAGCCATCTTTCACTCTGCCAGGAATCCACCAGGAATTAATGCTGTGTGAGGAGAGCTAAGGACCCCCATTGGAGAATTTTCAGCAACCCCAGCAAACTATGGTTTCCAGGATTCTCTAAGGGAAGCCATGACAGTTAAACTGGTATAAAAATGATGTAAGTTTGTGGTGTAGTCCTTATGGCGATTAATTATGATAATAGGCAATTAAGCTTAGAATAATGTCGGGAGATAGCTACTGTATTTTTCGCTCTATAACACGCACCCGACCATAACACGCACGTAGTTTTTAGAGGAGGAAAATCCGTAGGCATGCCACCTGTAGGCATTTCCTCCATAACACGCACAGACATTTCCCCTTACTTTCTAGGAGGAAAAAAGTGAGTGTTATGGTGCAAAAAATACGGTAATTGGTTTCCCCCTGTAGCACAGTTTACCTCATTGTTGTAAAAATGACACATTTCCAGACACCTGGAATTATGCTTGACCTCCTTCTCCTTGTTCCTAAACTGCGGCATTGAAAATAGTTTAAATAATAAATGCCTTTTCAAAAAAAGGGCACAGGGGGCCGTGAGCTGTTGTGTCCTTTTCAAGGTGTCCTACAGCTGGAGGGCAGTGTGAGAAGGACACATCAGGGAAGGCGCAAAGGGAAGACAAGGATGGGAAGATGGTGATTAACAGAGTGGAGGAAATTTCTACCATTCCCTTGTCATGGTCAGATCATTACAGGAGGGGTTTAGATTCTCTGGAAGTGAGAACCTTTCCAGGGGTGGGGGACCGATTAAGATGGTCTGCCCCCAGAAGTTTCCTATTGCCTTGGCAGGTGATTCTGTCAAAGCCCTGGTGGATCTCTGGAATGACGGTTGACATGATCACTCCTCAGCATCCCCTCTCGTGAAGTGAAGCTGAGAGAGGTTGTCTGGAGTTTTGGGGTTTGGTGTCACCAGGAAGCTGTCTCAGGAATGGATTGGATGAGGTTGAACAAATTGAAAGTTAGTCCAGACAAGACAGAGGTACTTTTGGTCATTTGGAAAGCAGAACAATGACTAAGAATTCAGCCTGTGCTGGGTGGGGTAACTCTCCCTGTGAAGGCAGAGGTTTGCAGTTTGGGGCATGCTACCGGACTCCACCCTAAACAGGGATGTCCAGGTCTCTGCAGTGGCCAGGAGTACATTTGCACAGTCAAAGCTAGAGTACGTCTGCACTGTGAAAGTGAGTGGCTCCCTCCTTTCTGTCCTTGCGCTGGCAGGTGAAGTCTTTCTTGTTCTAACAGGCTTTTGGGAACTGACTGCTCTTAATGAAAGGGCAGGTGCTGTGCTCTTTTTATTGTAATTATTTGTATGTTTTAAACAGGACTTTAAATATATGTGTGTAGTTTTCATTCTATCAGTGTAATAATAATAATAATAATAATAATAATAATAATAATAATAATAATAATTTATTATTTATACCCCGCCCATCTGGCTGGGTTTCCCCAGCCACTCTGGGCGGCTTCCAAAAGAATATTAAAATACTATGATACATCAAACATTAAAAGCTTCCCTAAACAGGGCTGCCTTCAGATGTCTTCTAAAAGTCTGGTAGTTGTTCTTCTCTTTGACATCTGGTCGGAGGGTGTTCCACAGGGAGGGCGCCACTACTGAGAAGGCCCTCTGCCTGGTTCCCTGTAACTTGGCTTCTCGCAGTGAGGGAACCGCCAGAAGGCCCTCGGTGCTGGACCTCAGTGTCCGGGTAGAACGATGGAGGTGGAGACGCTCCTTCAGGTATACTGGACCGAGGCCGTTTAGGGCTTTAAATGTTTTTTAATTACTGCTTTTTCTATTATTGTTTAGCAGTTCTTTTCTATAAACTGCCTTGAGTCCCATCAGGGAAAAAGGCGGGGTATAAATAAATGTATAACAATAGTAATAATGAGATGGCAGGGGGAAGAAATGGGTAACAGAGAAAGACATGAAAGATAGGGGAAAAGAGAGAGCAGTTGGTCGGAGAGAAAGATGGGCAGAAATAACTCAGCAGGCTTCTGCATCCCTGGCTGTGCACAGAATCTTGCTCCTAGCCCTTCCTTCACAGCCACGAGTGACCCCCTGGCCCCCCACTCCCCTTATTCTGAAAGTCAGGTTCAAAACACTTACAATGGATTTCTCTGTTTGCTGAAAAGTATCGCTTGATCCACCCACATTTCTCTTGAACAATAATGAGAAAGGAGAGCAATGAAAAATGGACAATATGCAGGAGTAACAGTCACTTAGCAGATTGGCAAAATGACAGTGTAATTAACTTACATCATGCCTACTTGAACCAGTCTCTAACATAGCATTGTTCTTTAGCTTCATTCATTTTGATTTGCTGCACACTTATCATTCTACTGTGACCAAGCTGGTCATTTTATTGATGTCAGCTAAATCACACACAGAGAGATATACTGTATATATAATGATGGTCGATGATGATGTTTGTGCTGCAAGTGAGTCCGAATAATCCCATGTTCCTGAATGGCTGAAAATTCATAGTCTGTTACATCGACAAACACAAAAATGCAGGTCTCTGCCCACAAGAAGCTTACAATCCAGACACCACTGAATGGTTCAGCAAACTGTCACAAAATGAATGACAGAAATAAATTCCTTCCTTTTCATCATAAGATAGCAGGTCTTATTAAATATAATTACAGATGTTCATAAACCATCATTAAGCCAACCAGACTTAAGCAGTATCTTCTCATTACCTCACTAACACACACACGAACATACATACATACATACATACATACATACATACATACATATGGATATAACAATATAACAATATAACAGTCTGGTGCCTTTCAGCCATTTTGAACCACAACTCCCACCAGGGGTGATATTAGTAGTTATAGTAGTTATTTTAATTTCTTGCCCATCCTTCACTCTCATTACATTAATTAAAGCATATTGATAAAAGCAGTTAAAAACAACGTACAGCAATACCTAGAGGGCACCAGGCTGGGGCAGAATGGTTTACTTCTTTACTTTCCTACTGTTTACTTAAAAAGAGAAGCAGCACCATTCTGTGACTGTACTCCTCCTTGGAAATTTGCAATCTGTGGGACTTCCAGGCTCATGTTACAAGCACTCCAAATGCAAGGAATTATCTTCAGTCAGTAACAAGAGCCAGAGCAACTGTGGCTTCGTGGCAGAGCACCTGCTCTGCGTGCAGAAGACCCCCTTTTCCCATCTCTGACATCTCCAGGTAGGGCTGGGAATGTCGCCGGCATGAAACCTCACGACTGCAGCTGCCAGTCAGTGTAGGCAATGCTGAGCGAGATGAATCAACAGTCCAACTCGGTATGAGGCAACTGAGTTCCTATGGAGCCCACTCAAGCCTTGGCCTGAGAGATAGGAAAAGATTCCCTTCAGACATTCAGGTAAAGAGCCTCTAACGACACCCCCACCCCCGTTTACTTTGAAACACCACCAAAAGAAAGAGCAGATGCTCTTTGCTGTGCATGCCATTATTGGGCAATCTTTTTTGCAAGCTAAGGATAAATTGATCTGCTTTATGCTGGCTCAAACCTTTAGCCCACATAACCCAGGCCCAGATGCTGTGATTGGCAGTGGTTCCCTAGGGTCTTTCTGAGAAGAAGAAGAGGAGGAGGAGGAGTTTGGATTTGATATCCCGCCTTTCACTCCCTTTAAGGAGTCTCAAAGCGGCTAACATTCTCCTTTCCCTTCCTCCCCCACAACAAACACTCTGTGAGGTGAGTGGGGCTGAGAGACTCCAAAGAAGTGTGACTGGCCCAAGGTCACCCAGCAGCTGCATATGGAGGAGCGGAGACACGAACCCGGTTCCCCAGATTACGAGACTACCGCTCTTAACCACTACACCACACTGGCTCTGAGCCCTGAGGTGCCAGGATTGAGCCTAGGATACCAGCACTCCAAGCCTGTGCTCTGCTAGTAGGGAACTCCAGGAAGGAATCACAGTTGCTGGTGCCGCCAATCAACTGGAAAGTGCTCCTAAAAAGGAAAGGGCTCACTTTTCTTCTAGAATCAGGGTTAGTAAGGTTAAGTTTTCAGAAGTAAATTTATCTCAAGTGTACATTTTATAAGCATGTACAGTGGTACCTCAGGATACATACGCTTCAGGTTACAGACTCCGCTAACCCAGAAATAGTGCTCCAGGTTAAGAACTTTGCTTCAGGATGAGAACAGAAATCGGGCTCCAGCAGCGCAGCAGCAGCAGGAATCCCCATTAGCTAAAGTGGTGCTTCAGGTTAAGAACAGTTTCAGGTTAAGTACAGACCTCCAGAACGAATTAAGTACTTAACCTGAGGTACCACTGTACATGAAATCAGGATTCCTGTTCTTATTGTTGCTCCTTTTCCCCACAAGGGACAAAGAAAATGTAATCAGAACTTCGTGTAAACAAGGGTGCTTTTTACACTGACAAGGGCAAGAGTATTTCCTGCTTCCTGTTCCAGAATTCTTCAACCCGGTGTCCTCCAGATGTTCTGGACTACAGCTCCCATCAGACCCAGTCAGCACAGCTGTAGGTGCCAGGGCTGACAGAAGCGAAGGTTGAGCTTTTTTGGGGAATGTTGTTTTGGGGGGAGGGGGCTGGAGGGGGGTTGGGCAAAGTTGTTGAGCTTTGCTGGCACAGTTGTGCTTCTGTTAGGGTTGCCATATGCCTGGATTTTCCTGGATATTTTTGTGATATTTCCTGAACACTGCTGCTGAGCACGGAATTCTGGATATGTCTGGGAAATTCCAGACGCATGGCAACCCTAACAGATGTGCAACTGTGTCAGCTGAGACTGATGGGAGTGGAAGTCCCAAACATCTGGAGAGCAGCAGCTTGGTGAAGGCTGCCCTATTCCAACCCACAGACTTCCAAGAAGATGGCTACAGGAACAGATGGGTGGATCCCAGGCCCACCTCAGGATAAGATCCAGTTCACACAACCGTGGTGTCTGCTAGCTTAAGTTAGCCATATTGATTTATATGTTGTCAGGGGTGGAGTGGGGGGTCGGTCATTGTCTTGGCAACCATCCCCTTGGCCCTCTGATCTCTCAGTCTGCCCGCAAAAATAAGACACCCATCCACGTGACACTGACAAAAAAGCAGCACTCATACTCTGCAAAAAAGAAAGTTTATGGTCTCTCTCACCCCCTTTCACCTTTTTCTCCCCTCCATCTCCCCACTGCTCTTACCCCGCCTCAAACCCGACATTGCCTACAACAAAAATGTCCTAAGTTGACTGTAATTGGCCTGTAACAGGAAACCAACTCCTGGGGGCTGAGTTGTTTTGCCCTCCAATATATTTTGGGATGGAGCCAGGGCCCCCCAGTGTTGAGGGGGTGGAGGAGGCTGAGCACAGTGCCAGCATAGTGTGGTTCCAGTGGCTGCTCCTTCTCTTCTTCCTGCTGCTGAGGAGGAGAAGGAGGCTTTGAAACCGGGCAGCCACCGCATTCGGCTCTGCCCCAGGGCTTCTTCTGACAGTCCTAACGTTAGGTGTGTGATGTGTGACGTGGCCCCCCTAATCACCCTTGCAAGCTGGTGCCTCTGACCTCTACAATCTACAATTTGAAATTAGAGATGCTGAACGTACTCTTTCTACTGACGGAAAATCTTTTAATAAAATATTGTTTTTAAAAAATCAGTGGCATTTGTCATTCGTATATTATCTATTTAAAGAAGATCAGGTCATGAGTAAGTCCCACAATTCATGGTGAAGTGGACAACTCGTCATGCAGTGCAAACAACACCGGCTCCTCATGCAAGAAACTATGCCTCATGCGTACATCAAGGCTACAGTCCTAAGCACATGTGGCTGAGGGAAAGCACAACTTACTTTTGAATCAACCTATACGGGACTGTACTGTAAATTTCTTTCCACTAATCTGCTTATCTCCAGTGCATTTTCAGGCAGCCTGGTGCATCTGAGAGTAGGGTTGCCAAAAAACTGAATTTTAACAAGTATATTACATTTCTGCCTCATATTTGCTTATCAACAACAAGGGAACGGAGCATTCTCGCTAACAAACCTCTGTTAAAGCCAGTGCCCTAAAACTCAAGCATCCAATATCTGGAAATAAATACCCAGTTGATCACTAACTGAAGATGCAGTAATTGTCAAGGTCCCTAAGAGAACAAAAATCCCAATACATAGAAAAATATCTGATATATACATTTCCTCGGAACCCAAACGAGAGTTAGGCAGTGCTCAGAAATGCCTTCCTGGGCTAAGGATGCCTAGGGAGCTGGATGCATTGAGAATGATTTGACGTGATGAAAGAGCATAAGGTGGAAGTGCCCATTACTCTTAGTGGATGGGAGGAAAGTTAGGAGACATCTATTAAAGCACCCATATTGATAGCTAAAGTATAGCCAGAAGTGCAGGATAAAGATCCCCCCCTTTTTTTTAAGAAAACCCTCCCCACTGAAATACACTTTACAAGTCCTTTTGGAGTCATAATTAGAGCTGTGAAGGCACACCAGATATTGATGAGTGAAACGGAAATCCACATTAGAGATCAGCTAATTAACTAGTGGACATGGGGTCACCGTTAGAAAACGGGAATTGCAAGAGCACCATCAGTGCCATAGCTGGATCAGATCAAATAAGGCCCGCCAAGTTCATCCTTTTTCCTCCTCAATGGCCCACAACCAGATGCCCTGGGATGCCCCCCTGGAGGTCTCCATTGCTCCTCCTCAACAGCTGATACGAAGGTGTGCTACCTCTCATACGGGATGCTCCACATAATATCCATGTGTAACCTTCTCCTCCTCCAGGACATGGCCAAATCCTTTTTTAAAGCTGCCCAACTCTACAGCTCTGGCGGCAGCGATTTCCATAGTTCAACTGGACCCCGCATGACGCGGGACTGCCGTTTTCCTGCCCTCCACCTCCCACCCTTTGGAGAGGGCGAAGAAAAGCTTCTCCCCAGCCATTTTCTCCGCGCCGGGCATCGCTCTCGTCCCGGCGCGTGGAGAAGAGGCTGGGAGCGCGGCGCCCGAAGGGGCTGGCGAGGAAGGGAAGCCGCCTGGGCTCGAGGGGGGCTGATCCTGCCTGGGGAAGAGGAGCAGGGCAAGCGGGCGCGCGGCTAGAGGAAAGGGGCTACTCACCGGGGCGAGCGGCGGCGGGGCGCGCAGCTGGACGGACGATCGGGCAGGCGGGCAAGGGCGCACGCCGAGGCTGCCTCCGGGACAGGAGATCGTGCGCCGGGCAGGCGGGGAGGAGGCGGATCCGTTCCCGGCTGCTGGTCCTGTGCTGCGGCCCAGTCCGGGGCGCCTCCTGCCGGCTTTTGGCGGAACAATCCCGGGCGGCCGCTGCCAGCTTGGCGCTCCCACCGCTCTCCTCGGCAGACGGCAGGCTGCAAGTCTCCGCCCGGTGGACAGCGCAATGGGTGGCAATCCCGAGGATGCTCTAGAAATAATTTAGAAGTGCGTTTTCCTTCGGGGCATCCTGCAGGCGCCTAAGCTAAGAAACCAGGGAGAGGCTCATCTTTGGAAAGGGTGAAGAAAAGGGCAGCCGAAGTGAAGGTGGGTGGGAGGCTGCGACTCCCCTATGAAAAGAATTTGTAGCATTTGGGGCTTTTTAGTTTACAGAAAAGGCGTGTAAGAGGCGACGCAATAGAAGTTTGTAAAATTACGCATGGCCTGTGGAAAGTGGGTAGAGAAAAGTTCCTGTCTCTCCTAACACTGGGACCCCTGAGCGCCCGATGAAGCTGAAGGTTGAAAGATTCAGGACAGAGAAAAGAAAGCCCTTCACACAGCACTTCGTTTTACTCTGGGCCTTCCTCCCCCAGGATGAGACCAATTCATGGGGGCTACTGGCCTGGATGGCTCTGCCCGGACTCCACCGCTGGAGGCAGCGATGCTTTTGAATAGCAGTTGCTGGAAACCACAGGCAGGGCGAGAGCTCTTGTGATTCCCACAGACTGTGAGAACAGGATGCCGAACTGGATGGGTCTTCTTTGGCCTGATCCAGAAGGTTCTTCGTATGCTCTTATGTTCATCAATTTGTCTAAGTTGTTTAGGAAGCCGCCTAAGCTAAGGGTCACCCATTTTAAAGGATGTCCTCATAAGTTCCACCTAACAACAGAATCTCTCTCTATCCACCGTCCCCCAGCCCTTTGGTTGCTGTTTTTTCCAAATTATCTGCCTCCCATAAAAAGTGCTCCAGCGCCCGATCATCTTGATCAGACTGTTTTCAACATAATAAAAGTTGCTTCTTGCTTCAGAGCAATGCTTATTTACCTGTGTGCAAATTTAAGCTATTAGCAGTGCAATCCTAGACACGTCTTCTCAGAAGTCAGACTCATTAGTTTAGACTTCTTTCACATTTACATTATAAATTTGCATTTATTATTACTGTTGTTGTTGTTGTCGTTGGCATGTCCCAGCCACCTTTGGTGTGCTGGCTCCAAAGTGTGCCCCTCACCTCCCCAGTGAGCATAAAACCTGCTTTGCTCATAAGAAGGAAGCCTCTTCATGAACTCCAAGTTGAGTCCACCCAACAGATTCTCCTAATTCAAAAGGAAGAATCACAAAGAACGCAATGTCGGGAGGACGTGAGGAGGTCCAACTGGTAGTGATTTATGGAAAGATGATTCGATATATATCTAATTTTTTTTTTATTTTGTTTATCTTTAAAATCTGTTTCTTGTTTCTTGCTTTGCATCTGAATTTGTGAACCTATGGAAAGAAACGCAATAAAAAAAATTAAAAAAAAAACAAAAGGAAGAATCACAATATGACCATCATTTGTTACCAGCAGCGCAATGTAGTCTGCTGTTGTGCTGGTGTGTGGGTACCTGGTGGGGCACGGAGGGTGAACGGAGCCCGCTGTGTGAGCTCAGCTCTTGCTGCCGATGCAGTCAGAGCAGTCAGAGTGACACCCCCCCCAAACCATGCTGTGCCACCCACACAGGTGGGAGCCCAGCTGGCTAATGCAGCCCTTGGCAGGCAAATCCCCCCCCCCCACGCCCGTGGAAGGAAGTACCAACTCTGGGGCCTTGCCTGCCCCCCTCCTTCCACACTTGCTTACTGTCCAGGGAGCGTGTCCAACGAGGAGCAAGCAGTGAGGCCAGGCTGGGCTCTGGGGCCAAAGACCCCTGGCAGCAGGCTGGGAAGGACGTGGGGATGGGGCCCATCAGAATGCACCTGGGTGGGTCCGGGATCCCTGTGGAAGCCACCACCTACATGGGGGCACCTGGCTTGCGCCCGGTCAACACTGTGCACCCGGAGTCATGGCTCCACCGCATGCTATGTCCCTGTTTGTCACAGGAGGAAGGAACTGGAGGAAAGTCTCAAAAAGCCTGTGGCCCCTTGGAAAAGGAATTCACCTTACAGAAGCCAGAAAATATAGGGTCTCCTCACAGCACTCTAGCACAGCCATTCTACCATAAAATAAGATGTGGCAACTCTGGGCACCACAAATAGTGGCAGAGTGGATAAAACCATTATATTCTCCCGGCAGCCCCCAGTGAAATGAGTGGGCCTCTGTCTGTGCTGTTGCAACTGGGCAGGGGGTGGCTGAGGGTTTGTGGCTTGGATGATGCCACACAGCAGGTGAAAGGCTCAGGTGATGTCTCAAGTGGGGTTTTCCCCGCCCAACACAGCCTCACAGCAGCTGTTGCGGATAGAGCATACAGACCAGCCCCATAACCTGGCATCATTAAATTTCCTCTCAGTTAAAAATGTCAATGTTCGCTGCTCTGCTAGACCAAACAGCTGAATTGTGCAGTCAATCCCTTTAAGAAAAGTCATCCAGTTCCACAAAACTGTTCTCACTTTAAAGGATGAACAGCAGCACACACACACACACACACACATACACACACACACACACCAGTTATGGGATAGCAATTATACTGAGGTTTTCCAGTGCAGCAAAACTTTATTTCACATTGATAACACAAAGGAAGTGTGTGACTGCCCTCAAGTATTTTTCCCACAGAATAAGCAGAAAGGTTAATCAAGGGCAGCCAAGCCACTGAAGTAAAATTTCAGCAACGGAAGATGACTTACAAAATCACATTTTAATTTTCCAACATAACAGGCACAATTAGTGTGCATCTGTACATAACAGCAAAAGCACACATCTTTGGCATATGCTGCAAAGAGATCCTGAATTTCGGAAACTGGCTGAGACACCTTGATGCCCTCTTAGTTACTTCATCCCATTTCACTGTCTGCTTCACTCATCTAAGGAGTGGGCTGGCTGCATGGACAGAGCCCGGGGGGCCTGGGAGGGGCAGCTGCCCCCCAAAAACATAGTAATAAAAAATACATAACTAACTGAGGTTCTGGCCCCCTCCCCCCAAAAAATCTGGGCTATGCCTTTAGTTGGCTGGCTGATTAACGTTAACATGCATATAAAAGTCAGGAACAATGTATAGGATAGCAAATCATGTAACCAATCAGACATATGAAAAATAATACATTTTTACCTAAGTTTCTTTTATATAATAGGAACATAAGAAGCTGCCTTATACTGAGTGAAACCATTAGTCCATCTAGCTCTGTACTGTCTACACTGACTGGCAGCAGCTCTTCAGGATTTCAGGCAGAAGTCTCTCCCAACCCTACCTAGAGATGCTGCGGATTGAACTTGGGGCCTTCTGCTGGCAAGGCTGGCCCTTCCCATAATCACTTCTTTCTTTCTTTCTTTCTTTCTTTCTTTCTTTCTTTCTTTCTTTCGTTCTTTCGTTCTTTCGTTCTTTCTTTCTTTCTTTCTTTCTTTCTCTTTCGTTCGTTATAAATTGCTTCTAAAGTGGTCTACAATAAGAAAAAATACAAAAGATTACCAACTCAATAAACTGAAAGCGCTAAAATCATTTCTACAGCTGCCCAATTAATATTCCATAAACTGACTGGGTCACACTCCAGGGAAAAGCTTCTTAAATAAAAATGTATTTAATAGCTACCTACAAGACTTACACAATTATAATATTATTATAAGGCAGGGAGTAAAGGTCTAATCATGAAAGTACACAATGAACAGCAGTAAGGGTGTCTTCTTCTGTGGCTCATGAGTAACCATGTATTTCATATTAATGTTCCTATCCTGAAATGTATTTTCTCCCAAGAAAGTATTGACGCTTTGATGGGGTTAACTTTCAAATACAGTGGTACCTCGGGTTAAGAATTTAATCCGTTCTGGAGGTCCGTTCTTAACCTGAAACTGTTCTTTACCTGAAGCACCACTTTAGCTAATGGGGCCTCCTGCTGCCGCCGCGCCGCCGGAGCACGATTTCTGTTCTTATCCTGAAGCAAAGTTCTTAACCTGAAGCACTATTTCTGGGTTAGCGGAGTCTGTAACCTGAAGTGTATGTAACCTGAAGCGTATGTAACCTGGGGTACCACTGTAAGCTTGATTAGGATCACATCCTTATATTAACCGTCAGACACCCACCCACTGTGAGTGAGTGAGTGAGTGAGTGAGAGAGAATGAGTTAGTTATAATTTATATGTGAAAACTGCTTCTTTTAAGCAAACCACATAGGGCAAGCAACAAGGAAGGTGGGGAGGACAGAGAGAAGCTGCTTGTTTGGGAGGCCCTTAACCCTTCCTGTCACCAATTGGGTAAGATTAAGAGATAAAATGGGAGGCGGGTGGTGCTGTGGGTTAAAACACAGAGTCTAGGACTTGCCGATCAGAAGGTCGGCAGTTTGAATCCCCGTGACGGGGTGAGCTCCGGTTGCTCGGTCCCTACTCCTGCCCACCTAGCAGTCTGAAAGCATGTCAAAGTGCAAGTAAATAGGTACCGCTCCGGTGGGAAGGTAAACGGCATTTCCGTGCGCTGCTCTGGTTTGCCAGAAGCGGCTTAGTCATGCTGGCCACATGACCCGGAAGCTGTACGCCGGCTCCCTCGGCCAATAAAGCGAGATGAGCATCGCAACCCCAGAGTCGTCCGCGACTGGACCTAATGGTCAGGGGTCCCTTTACCTTTTAAGAGATAAAACAATACATCCTGATGGCAGAGATACTTACAAAAACCAAGTGTGTTCTTTATCTTTTTGATCTTGCTTTGCAAAACAGCTTCTCAATCTGTGTACATCTTTGTGTAGGAAGCATGTTTAGCATGGGAAACTGTTGGATAGTGACACACCCAGCCTTTAAAATGCCAGAGGGTTTTTAAAATACTTACCGCCCCACCTTTCTTTACTTACCTGGTTCTTTACCTGGTTGAAGAGGAATGTTTCGCCTGGCACCTAAAATATATAATGAAGGTGCCAGGTGAACTTCTCTGGGGAGAGCCTTACATGGTTTCCAGGTATCTTCTCCTCTCCACAGAAAGGGCACCACACAGCTCAGTGGTAAAACATCTACTCTGCCTGCAGAAGGCCCACCTTCAGTCACCAGCATCTCCAGGTAGGGCAGGGAAAAGGCTCCCATCAGAGACCCATTGCCAGGCAGTGAAGACTATTCTGACCCACCATTGTTGGGCTCAGGATAATTAAGCTGCTTCTGTCCATACGTTTCCCATAGGTTGCCCATCCCTGTTTTAAATTCAATTCACTCAGCTTTGTCACAGTGGGGTTGTTTTGTATTTGCTGCTAAGAAACTAGTCCTCTAGAACAAGCTAGCTTCAAAAATAAAAACCCAGCCAGCTTTATTCAAGTATATTGTGAGTTACATATGGTATTGTGCTCTGCTTCTTAACCTAAAAATTCTCATGAGGCTGCTCACAACATATAAAAATTACAACCAGAGACAGTAATAATAGTGAATGTCTAGGTGCTGCTAATTGTTGACAGGAAACTTTAAGTCCCTTCCTGCTCTTCCTTCTTTTTTAATATTTGTAGAGAACTTTTTCTTAGAAAATATGTCCACCCTAAGACACAAATACTTGAATACAGCCAGTTACAGCTACAAAGACATGAGGCATAAAAGGCCAGATTCTTGCATTTCATAGTCATGGTTTGGGTGGCAAAGGGAGGGCTTGAATATCCAGGTTGGTGAGAGTGCCTTAAAACCAAAACCACATTTTTTCTTTAGAAGACTATGCGTGCAGCTTGCATGTTTCAGCCTGGCAGGAGGTGATGGCAATTATTGCATAAGAATCTTGTGTTGGGAAGTCTGCCTCCCTCCCCTCTCCAAATCAACCTCTGTCTCTAGAGCTCAGCAGTGAGAGGGACTGCAGAGGAAGAATCACCAGGGACCACCTTCTTGGGATGCTCCTGTCCTGAAAACCCTAGTGCAGGAAGAAGCCTTGTTGCTAAGCCACAAAGTACTTCCTTGTACTTTGAAGTACTTTGTTGGCTACCATTTCTGGGCTTGAACCAGAGAGGGCTGTTCTCTGTAAAGTCGGGAACAATAGATACCCTATTGCTTTGTATCATGGACAAGCTCCCATAAGCCCTCACTTCAGGGCCTTTTTTGTGGTGGCATGAAAACTTAGCAAAACTTCCTTCAGAAGGAGTCTTGCCAGCCTTGTTCTACTAAATTTTTAAAGAACTAAGTGAAAGGCCTGGGAAAAATGTCTCAGCCTGAAACTCCAAAGTCACCAGAAGGCTGGAACCAAAATCCCAGTGTCTTAGCATCAAGAAAATGCTGGGCTGGGTGGTTGTCACCGATGGAAGTGAAGGCGCAGAAAAAGCTCAATATGGAGGCCAAATGGCCGAAATATTGGGAAATTTTGGAACAAGAGGGAGATAGATTGAAATTGCAGTTTTGAAAAACTAAAAAATAAAGTGCGAGATTGGCTTCATTATTATCAGATAATGGAGGCATATAATTTGGACAAGAAAATTGGCTTCCAGGTGGAAAAATCAAAATTGGAAACAGAACTGTTAGAACACAAAACCAAGATTCTGTCAAAGATGTATAACCTGCTGTTGAAATGGAATACTCAGGATGAAACGGTGAAATCTGCTATGATTAAATGGGCACAAGATGTTGGACATAACATAATGATGGCTGACTAGGAACAGTTATGGACCACAGGTATGAAGTTTACGGCATGTAATGCCTTAAGAGAGAATATTATGAAAATGATATACAGGTGGTACATAACCCCAGTCAAGCTAGCAAAAATCTATCATTTGCCCAATAATAAATGTTGGAAATGTAAAGAAACTGAAGGCACATTCTTTCACCTTTGGTGGACGTGCCCAAGGATCAAGGCTTTCTGGGAGATGATCTATAATGAAATGAAAAAGGTATTTAAATATAACTTTCTGAAGAAACCAGAGGCCTTTCTCCTGGGCATGGTTGGCCAATTGGTGCCAAAGAAGGATAGATCTTTCTTTATGTATGCTACAACAGCAGCAAGAATACTTATTGCAAAGTACTGGAAGACACAAGATTTACCCACTCTGGAAGAATGGCAGATGAAGGTGATGGACTATATGGAACTGGCGGAAATGACTGGCAGAATCCGAGACCAGGGAGAAGAGTTGGTGGAAGAAGATTGGAAGAAATTTAAAGACTATTTACAGAAATACTGCAAAATTAATGAATGTTAGAATGATGTCAGAATGAAGTTAAGTGGTTTTAGCAGCAATGTTATAAAGGAGTATGTAAAAATGGTTTGTTAACAGGTGAGAATCCAAAGTTACAATATATTAAGTTAAAGGATTAGGATAAAAGCAAAGAGGGAAAGGATTTGCTGAATTAACTAACTGAACTGGAATACAAAAAAAGGGAGGTGTGAGGTGGTCAGGGAAACAAGTAAATGAAAGACAAGACATGGAAAGATTGATTTGTTTTTAAGTGTTTTTATTTTTCTGTATTTTGTATTTTTTCTTTTCTTTTTTTTCTCTTTTTCTTATTTTTGTAACCTTTTTTGAAACTTTAATAAATATCATTTTAAAAAAGAAAAAGAAAATGCTGGGCTGGAGGCCCCACTTGGCATATCTTTTAAAATGGTCCACCAGCCGCACCAAATTAACTGGTGCTACTGAAAAACAAGGTGTGTAAAGCATGATGGGAAGTAAAATGGCAACGTTACTGCCATCACTGAGATGGCAACCCTACTGCTCTAGGGTTTCCTGGGCACCCTGACCATCACCAGCATTTAGATTGGATCACTCCTTCCCAAGTCTCCTCTCAGTGGCAGCAGGTAATATTCTGGCACTGGGAAGAGAAGTTTAATGTCAGGGACTGGCTGGACAAGGAAGAGTGGTGGCAGCCAGTGGTGCAGGAGGAACCTGACAGGGAAAGGGATTCTGAACCAGGTTCAGACTGGTGGGAAAGGGAGGAATCATCGGCAGAGAGTGAGTGTGAAGGGGAGAAGTTTGAGTAGCCACAGACGCTGGTAAGAGAAGGAGCAGGGGTTGCATCTCCTGCTCTGCAACAGAGTCCTGATTCCGCTCCTTCCCCTTCCCCACTCTCAGCACAGGAAAGAATGGTCGAGAAAACGCTAGAACATGGCTGTGTGAAGAATCTCAGGCTTCCTCCAAAAGGATGTATATGCTGGTCTCCCGCCCACTGTCATCCCCACCGGCCACATCAACTGCTGCTCCCCAGACCAAGCTCTTCCCAGGCAGAGTAATATTTTGCTCCTATTGGTACTAAATGAGGCGTAACTACCCCCCAGAACCTTCCAGCCTGAAGGCCCTGGAAAGAGTCCCAGAACACCCACGCAGGATTTAAAATCGCTATTAGTCTCAATTTTAGCAACAAAGTCAAACTAAAGCATTACAAAATTACTGATTTTTATTGTTTTTGGCAAAGATTTCCAGTACAGAACCAGGTTACATTTCAAGGATGCAACCCATTCATTGTGCCGCATCCCTGGTTGTTTCTAATACATAATACTTCCCAAGGGATGAGTTAAGAGCTGTACAAAAGTTTAACAACACCAAAAGAGAAACAGGTTTTTAAATTTCTTCATGAGGGACTGAAGCAAAGCATGATTATGAATGTGTTTGTCAAATTGACTACGTAGTGGTTTGTAATGGCTCGGACAAACGACAAGCCTAATTCCTCGTGCTAATGCAGAAGACAACTACAGTGTAGCTGTAGGAAGAGGAAAGAGTTGTTCAAGTTCAATGTTTGACAAGGGACTTTCCACTAGGAACATGTTCCATGTAAGCCCCACTCAAAAGAGGAAGGCTCATCCACACTTTTGCTTGCACGAAAGATGCTCCAGATCAGCCCTGGCCAACTCAGCGCCCTCCAGATGTTTTGGACTACAACTCTCATGAGCCCCAGCATTGTATGGGTGTGCTGGCTGAGGCTAATGTGAGTTGTAGTCCAACACACATGAAAAGCTCCAGGTTGGCAAATGCTGTTCTAGATTAAGGGCACTGGGCATCATCAGTTTCTGCCTACTGAGTAGCACTTGACAACTATAGAGAAAATCTGCCTACTGTGCAGTACAGGGCTAGGCATGTACTGCTTGATCCCCATTCTCTCTGCCTCTAGCGTAATAAAAAATTGGTCTGTGATTTGGAAACTTGAACAAATGGCTTCAGCGGTGTGGATTATACAATACTTATAAGAGAAATCATGCATAAGATACTTTGCATATATAATATGTAACACATTTTGAAATTCTTTACAAAAAAAGAAAGAGTAACAGAAAAACCTAATTGCAGTAAATGAGACCTGAAAAAGATGGCACATATTGGGCGGTGGCAGGCAGGGGGGTGGGGAGGTTGTTCAAACTTTCTTTGTTGAACTCTGCTCTTAGGTTTTCAAATATTAGCCTACAGTTTGAGGCTTGGAATCATCTCACAGAACTGTGGTCTATCTCACGGATTTGATTTCTAGGCCAGCATACAAATGTCAGGCAGCAGGAGCTTCTCATCCAATTTCCAAAGTGGGTCCACACAACTCTTTCACGTGTGAGTGCAGGTGCACTGAACATAACCGTCTTTGCAGTGGGAATAACAGCATTTGCAATAATCCTTTTTTCTGTTTAACTAGTTGAACATCCTTAACAATCTGGCACTAGTAGACTCAAAGATGCTACAGAACTGAGGAGGATTTGCAGCAGCCTACAAAATAACATTGGCACAATGGGTGCTGTCTTCACTCTCCACCATCACCTATGTTTAGTTGCTTGTGAGAATTCTTCAAACATACAAAGGTCAGGTGTTCACTATCCAAACTACTATTCAAATTAGGAGTTTCAAAGAACACAGATGGATCCCCTTTAACAAGCAAGTGCTAAGAAAACAAAAATATCCTACCCCACATTTGGCTTGAGACTCTTTCAGCCCTATCAGAAGACAGTTAAGAAAATCTGACAGCCTGGCATAAATTCAAGTGCCTCCATCTGTGGGTTTCAACACTCCTTACAACAGGAATTGGAGATACAGTACCTGTAATACTACACGGAGGAATCTTAGTATTATTCAGGTACAATGTGTTTTAAAATGGTAAGTGGCATTAATGTGTTCCGAGGCCCATCTGTTCAGCTTGCACTGTATCTATCTCCTGTGTCCTCCCTTGCTTGCCCCACAGATGGTTCTGATCCTGTCAAAGGAGAGTGTTGCCTGATAGTACCAAGCCAACATGCCACATGAAATAGAGTGAAATAAAATGGTACGTTCTTGCACTGCTATCAGAACAGGTGAAAATTTCATGGCCAAAATATTCCCTAGCTCCAACAACCTCACAACGAAATTGTCAATTAATGGTACATTTTAGAAACCATCAGAAAGAGGATGGCAACAGTCTGGAAAAAGAGGCTTTATAACATGCTCACAGATTCTTGCAAATAAGTAGAGAGGTGCTCTTTCTCTCCGCATTCCCTGCACGCCACTCCTGCAAATGATCTCTAAGCCTTTGCTGTCAAGAGCAGCTTACAAGGTGGCAGGGGAGGAAACTGTTCTTCAGAGAAAGGAATCTTGACTGCAGGCCACTTGTTGGATGAAGGTAAACATCCTCAGGGCTGAAAAGGCCATGGCAACTTTTGGAAGGGCAGCATGTAAGGAAGGAATTCTTTTTTACATGAATAATAAAATTATTATTATTATTGCATTCATATCTGTGTCTTCTAATGAGGGCAAGGTGGGGTATTACTTTTCCCTTCTCCCCACTGTAGTCTACCATTTTTTCTTGAGAATTATACTGCCTAATAAAAAGGCACATCAAGTGTGGGAAAGATGAAGGGGGGGGTCTCAGCACAGTCATCTTTAATAATGAAAAAGAACACCCGTCCCCCAAAGTAATGAACCGTCTGCCTTCATTTTCTCCAGCTTCATCAACTGTATCTAAGATAACACATATTTCTGCAAAGGTCAGAATAATACAATAGAAGGAATCCACCTGTAATTTCACTGGCGTTAAGTTTCAGCAAAATGACAGGAGCCAAGCACCTAAAAATGTGCAACAGAAAGAAGTACAGAGGTGCAAAAAGAAACAAGTTTAAATATTATCAGAAATTAAACCTTTCATAAGAGAAAGCAAATACACAATTCACATTGTTTGATTCTTCTAGGGTTAACCTCTCTGTGGCAGAAAAATCAGGTGAATTTATAGCACTTTCACAGGTCATTAAGTGAAACCAACATGCTTGCTTAGTTGAGCAATCTGCCACTGATTTTTTTTTTAAATGCTTCTCAATATAAATCTCCAAGGTCTAAGGGCTCATTGGGATTATATGGAGGGGGAAGCCCATCAGGCAAGAGCACCCTCACCTGGCCAGAACAGGTAGGTGCCGGCAAAATACAACATATCCTTCTGCCATCCTGGAGAGGGCTCCTATGCCTTTAAGAGTGTCATGTAAGCGAGAAAGCACCATTTCCTTCATTCCTGTAGTATCCAGAGAAAACGTTTCCAGCAGAACTACTTCTTGCCTTCCAGTTCTTAAAGAGAGATAGACCAATGGTGTCAAGGCAGCCTTATTAATAGTTCTCAAGGTGCTCACTTAGCACTATGTGAAAACAGACTTCAGCAATTCTTCTTGCTAAAAACAGAGCCACTAGGACTAATGGAATGATGTCTTCAGAGGACTTTGCTTCCTGGCAAAAGCACTGAAAGGCTTTTGACTGGCCTCATGAGGCCTCTTCACATTTTCATAGTTTTGAAGTACGTGCACAGATATGCTGAAGATCTGTCAATATTTGGGCTGGTTTTAAACAAACAGATGGACTGCCAATGCTAGTTGGCAAATGAAAAATGCCAGCTTAGTTCAATATACTCAAGGCTAATGAGGAGTGATTCTCCCAAATGGATTTTGGGGCAGGGGAAAGAGTGGGGAAAGCAACTGGGAAATAAGTGTAAGATGGTGGATATGAAAAAGATTAAGGACTTTGTGCTACTGCTTCCTATGTGTAGGCACTTCAAAAATGAGTCCTTCAAAGAAGGGGGAAAGTGGCAGCTCAGATGTAAGGTGCAAGAAAAAGTGCTCTTTAACACTCTGGCAAAAAAGGTAAACAGAAAGAGAAATTTTGGTGGGGGGGTGTGGAGATTTCTGCAACGGCATGCTAAAGACTTGGAAATCTGTCCTGCAAATTTCCAGCTGACGTTGCTTAGTTTTGCTGGATCCGTAAGGAAAAGGCCACTCCACAAAACTTTGGTCAAGCTTCCAGAAAGAGTCTTGGCCCCTGGGGGTTCCTCAACCATCTTCTTCATCATCACTAATTAGGTCCCTTTTATCTGGGTTAGTTTCCCGCTCACGCAAGAAGTCTTCCCGAATGGCTTCAAGTTCCATGAGCTCCAGGCGGACTTTCTCCAGGTGGTAGGTCCTCCGATTTCTTATCTGGCGCAATGGAAAGGGATTCAGATCCCCAAAAGCAATACTGATGAGTTTCCTGGAATAAAAAAAATTAGAAAATGCAGATGACTAACCACATTCCTTTAAAAAGGGTTTGTTGTGTAATCCACCAAAGTTCAGTCCCAAACAGATTTCAGCAGTTGCAAGACACTCCCAAAACTCTTCCCTCAAGATCAAGAGCACAAAACTCATGAACAAATGATAACCAGGGATGGGGGAGCCTGGCATAGGAAGGAAACAAGGTTGGAATGTGGCCATGGTTGGGAAAAGGTTGAGAAACACTGGGCTAGACTGTAGGAGGGGAGCCTCACCTTTCCCACATATTGAAACAATATGGAATAGATGAGGTCTTAAAGTTTCTGCTTCTCATGGAGCTGAAAAGGTACACAGAACCCTTTCTAAAGGGCAACGAAGTGTAAACCCACTAAAGATGTGGAAGGAGTGTGCAAAAGAGATGATTCCCCCCCCCCCCGCTGCCTAAGTTTGTCTAGTTAAATCATAGGTGGCATAAAGTAGTTTGGGAGTGATCTGCAGTAGATTAGCAAGGATTTCTGACTCCCACAAAGCAGATTCTGCAAGTTAGAAGTCTGTTGACCTCAAATATGTATCATTCAGTGCAAGCCCACAAACCTACTTGGGTAGCTTTGCTAAACAAAACAAAAACCTCTCTCACGTTCCTAAATTTAACTGGACACACAATTTGCAAATTCAAAATTGCTCAAATGCTCCCAGCTTGCAGAAATTAGCTGCAGCTCCAAGTCTAGATGCAGTTTACAAAGAGAGGAAGTCTCATGTTTCTGAGAAGTATGAAGCCATGCTTGGTCTACTCAAGCAGTGCTGCAGGTTCCAGCTGTTTCTCATCATTCTGTCTCCTTTGTTTATGATGAAACATTTCATCTGTCATGGCAGAGAGGAAGTCCTCAAAATCTGCCTAGAAGTATACATCATTTTCAAAGGTAAAAAACAAAGAACTACAACTTGAAAAAAGAAACAAGGCATGTACTTTTGTGAACAAAGAAAATATTCTATCTATCTATCTCTGCCTAGAAAAAACTTCTTGCTGTTTCAGTGTAACTTCACTGTACTCAATGAACCTAAATACACCTAAATCAGGAAGATGAGCTCCTGCAGCATTTCCCCATAATTCTCCCATTACTTACACATCACAAAAAATCTTAAAGTACTCATACTACTTTGTGTGTAAAATGGGCACGGCTAGTGTCTGTATTATAGGAAAAGTTTTGTATTTGCGTTAGTACTGTAATGTATGATTGGGGTCCACATAGTAGAGGCAGGAACAGCATAAACAATGACATCAAGTCTATGAAGAGTTCAGAAACCTGACTGTAGCTAGTTGAATTTAGTCGGCCAGGGGGTGCTGTATTCCAGCACCATAGATAGTGCTTGAAGAGGACTGACTGCTTTAATTGGGAATGGGAGCTTTCCAGAGAACTTTGCTAGGTCAACAATGCAAAAGTCAGGTCAGGTTTATAAACCCTGGCCTTCAGGAACAAACATAGCACATTGAGCTTGACACCTACAACTTAGGAACACGGCTATCACTGGAATTTTTGAGATCTTGTTGGACTGCTTAGTGGTCAGCACGCTCAAGTACCTGGGCCTGTACATTGCAAAACAAGAAAGAACATGATGCAATGTAAGTTGGCTGAAAGTCTCCTGAGAAGACGAGAAGGCAGTTCATCTGTTTCTGATGAAAAACAAAAACCTGAGGTGTCACTCCTGGGGGGGGGGGGATCTGGGACCAAGCTATTCCTGTGTTGAGTTGCCTTTTAAACACTCACCACTCCACTTGCCAGAATTATCAGGACATAATCAGACACTTCAAGAAGTGACTAGGAATGTATCCCTTTTCACTGGGGTCACAATGCACTACTCCAAACATCTACTCCCAACATCAACAATGCGTTACTTCCAACATTGCCTAATGTTCAAATGATTTTCTGAAGTCCTTCTCCAAGTGCCCCCACAGGGGGTGAAAATAAGAGACAGAGCCTGTTTGGTCATGTGGAATGTTCTCCCCACTGCCAAATCTTATGTCTTCCCAGCCCCAGGTGAGTGGAACACTTATCACCTAACTAGGCATTTAATAATGTTGGATTTATCTATTTAATGCTGCTTTTAAGGTTTTAATTGTATTTATAAGCTGTCCTGCCAGCTGTAGAATACAGTAGTACCTTAGAAGTTGAACAGAATCCATTCTGAAAGTCCGTTCGACTTCCAAAACATTTAAAAACCAAACCGCAGCTTCTGATTGGCAGCAGGAAGCTCCTGCAGCCAACCAGAAGGCGTGGAAGCCCTGTGGGACATTTGGCTTCCAAAAATAGTTTGCAAACCGGAATAGTTACTTCCAGGTTTTGCAACATTCAGGAGCCAAACCGTATGAGTTCCAGGGCATTTGACAACCAAGGTACAACTGTAGAAGGATGGAGAAGAATGAAAATAAATACTGTTTACATTTCCTTTTGCCTGCTTATAGTTTAATATAAATGCTAATTTAAAGCTTTTTAAAGCCCAGGTTGTTCAAATTAGACCTAAAATTTCCCCCTTTTTTTCTGAAGGCCTTTTCCTGTTGTGGCACCCATCTGTGGAAAAGCAAGGCATGTCAGGCCCCATCATTATACTGCTTTAGGTAGTTGTAAGAGTCTGGGGTTTTTAGGTAGCCAGCCAGATATCTGTTTAATTTGCTAGCTTTGGGGTTCCTTTTGGGTTAATATTGTTTTATAGATTATAAATGCTGTCTATAATGTGTTAATATGACATCTGCTGTAATTGTGATGTTTAGCTTATGTCAAAGTGGGAACTGGGAGCCGGTCAGCAATAACTCACCAGTACTTCTGTAAAACAAGAAAATCCTTAATAATTTTTTTTTAAAAAAAGCAATAACTCACCAGGTGTCAGTAAAGTTAACTCTTTATTCAAAGAAGCAGCAAAACAGCTCAGGCCTAGTGAGCACAGCAACTCTTCCTGTATTTCTGAAACAATGCCTGGAAGTGGTGTCTCCTGATCTCGAGGTAATTGCAACACTAACTCTTTATATATCTATCTGTAATGTAGTGGCAGTGGCAGAAAGCAATCGCTAGGTGGCGTGCTTGCTTCCAATGCAGCTTTGCTATATATCAGTCTATATAATGAGGGCTTCTGATATACAATTTATAATGAGCACTTAGCACTAGATGCCACTATAAATCTATCAATATAATGAAGAAGACTATAAATCTACTTGCATAATTAGAATTTGGCATCAACCAGAGGCTAGCCAGCTGGCCTGATAAGGAAAGGAGTCAACTGTGCGACAGGCCTACCTCAACCCAGCCATGAAGCTGGCACCCAGACATGAACTTGGTCCGTCTCCCGTCCCCCCCAAAATATGAAGGAAGGAAAATGTACATCATTAAGAGCACCTGCACAGCCTGGCATTGAGCCTGTCCAGTGTCTATAAATGCTACCCATCTCAGCAAAGGAGGGAGTTCCAGAAGAAGCACTGAAGAACCGAGGAACCAGAGGGAGATGAACTGAAGGCAAACTGAAGAGGGACTGAAGAATCAGCAGTGCAGGGACCAGCTCACTTACCACCTGGGTGTGTGACCTGCCCACCAGCCTGAAGGGTTAGCAGCAGTCTCTTAGCAGCTGGCAGGGCATGCAGTTGAGCTTATATGATTATTTATCTTTATCTGTCTCTATAACTGTTTGTATTTGTGCTTAGAGTCTAGCTTATAGTGTCATATTATTATTTATCAATTAATAAACTGCCTTCTTCTTTACCTGGTGGTCTGTTGGTTTTCCATCTGCTGTGATTGAATATAACTTATTGCCCGCACCTTGCTCTAAGAACTAGGCTAGGCAGCTGGTAATACACTTCCCAGTAGGTCTTGCCCCAATGAGGCAGTTGCAAGGATTGAAGGTCTTTGCCTTCCCACTGCTCTCTAAGTCTCTTCCTCCCCCAGGTTCTTCTGAAGCAACCTGAGACTTCTTCTCCTTGTCTGTCTTTGCTCTGCCCTCTTCATAACTCTTCAGGTTCTGGGAGGGGAGCTGGTCTCAGCAGGTAGGCCTCTTGCCCCCCACCTTCTAGCCTCCACTTCTGCCTCTGATTCTGGACTGCTCTCTGCCCCAGCCTCTTCCTGCTCACTAAACCCTGTTGCCTCTTCAGCTTCTGACACCTCCTCCACCCAGTCTTCTCCCTCTGACCACTCCTGGTCATCCCACCACCAACCCCCTGGGCTCTGGGTCTTCTTCCCTTGGGGCTTCCCCAGCTGGTGCTTCCCACCATTCCTCTTCATCCAGCCGGTCAAGGACAGCTTATTTTTTAGTTGCTGCTTTGCTTAGAGTATTTTATAGGTTGTAATTGTTTTATTGGTTATTTGTTAATTGTTTTACATTATTTATGCTGGATTTGTTATTGGTATTTATTGTTTATAAGCTGCTTTGGGATTCATTTGAATAAAAAGCAGCATAGAAACACAATAAATCAAATCAAACAAATCAATTTTGATGGCTGTTCTGGAATTGTTGTTTGTTTTCAGTTTGTTAATGTTCGGTTGAATTATAGGGCTTCAAATGAGAATTATTGTTTGTTTTATACTATTTTGTTACCAATTTGTTAGTTGCCGTGAGTTTCTTTGGAAAGTTAGGCAGCACAGAAAACTTTACACTAAATTGTTTTAATTTTAGTGCATGGAATGAAGGTCAAGTCAGAGACTTAAATAAAAACAAAACTGAACATAGATATTCTTTCTAAGCAAGCAGTTTCCAACTTCCAAAAAGGCCCTTACCTAGCATCAAGGACTGTGCGAGTGAAGTATCTGAGGTACTTGAATATGGACATTGAGTCTTGCTGTTTTAAGATTTCCTCCTCTTTGTATTTAAAGAGCGCCAAAGCAAACCGGAACATTACCTAAATGTTTGACAAACATCAGGTTACAAAAGAGAATGAGCAGTGTTTAAAATTCCCTGCCACTTCAGTTAATTGCATGGAAGAGATCACTAACTATTTAGGCCACAAAAGCCTCATCCCCTCAACTTCTAGAAAATTATGGTTAGTCCCGCTTCCCACTCTGTTGGCTTCAGAAACTCCATGAGCCACTGCCCACATGCATTCAAGGCGCAAGGACTAGAACCCTGGTTTTCACAAGGAAAGCAGAGATTGATGAGATGTTTAATTATAGTGCAACAGCAGAGTCTCATGGAATTCACACAGAACTATTTGTCAATATTCTTTCAGAGGTAAATTTAGTTCATCCTATCAAATTCTCTAAGCAGTATGAAAGATTGTCTTCAGAAAACATTAACACTTAATAGTCTGGTTTGGACATAACACTCAACTATTGTGAACAAGACTCAGGCTGTTCATTCATTCCCCTTCTTCTCCTCTCCTCTCCTCTCCTCTCCTCTCCTCTCCTCTCCTCTCCTCTCCTCTCCTCCCCTCCCCTCCCCTCCCCTTCCCCTGGCTTGGCTGCAGTTTAGCATTATGTCTGAACCCTAAACAGTGATTAATCCGAAACTACATTATACTGAAACAAGTCAACATCATAAACCAAGGTTTGAAGATGGTTTCAATAAGTCAAAGTTGACTGGACACAGCTGGCCAGGGTGCAGCCATAACATTAAACTGCAGTTAGTTAAAACAGAAACCAAAACTTCCTATCTCCTCATGGCTGTACTGGAGGAGGGAACTGACAAGTTTAAGACTCATTCACATTATGCTAAATCAGGAGTCAGCAAACTTTTCAGCAGGGGGCCGGTCCCTCAGACCTTGTGGGGGACTGGACTATATTGGGGGGGGGGGGAATGAACGAATTCCTTTGCCCCACAAATAACCCAGAGATGCATTTTAAATAAAAGCACACATTCTACTCATGTAAAAACATGCTGATTCCCAGACCATCCACGGGCCGGATTTAGAAGGCGACTGGGCCGGATCCGGCCCCTGGGCCTTAGTTTGCCTACCCATGTGCTAAATCATAGCTTAGTCTGAACATTGCCAGCAATTCAATTTCTTTCCTCAAGCAATTGTTTCATCAGCAGTCATAAAAGATACAGGGCACAACCAAGGCACATGGAAATGAATGGGACAACTGAGCTATTGCACAGCTCCTATTCATTTCACTAATGTTTGGCAGGAGAACATCCCACTAGGTGGCATCTCAGCTCAGCTTTACCCACAGGTTCTACAAACATCAGGAAACATTCAGGGTTACGCCATGTACCTTTGGCCCCTCGTACAAAAAAGAGTCCCATATCTTGAAGAGTATGTCGCTGACCACACTGTCTACAAAGACAACAAGGAACCAGTTGAAGGTGATGAGCGAGTAGTCCACTCTGTATTGCTCAAAGTGGGCATGCAGCCGAGGGAGTTTCTCACTCATCAAGTCCTTGAAGACTCTCTGGTCAACCTAAAGGAGTGCAAGACAAAGGAAAACTCATTCAGACAAAAATGGAACAAACGGTACAATCTTTTTTTAAAAAAATAAAAAGGCAGCCTCACAAGGCCTTAAAGGAGGGTGACTGAATCTCTAATGCTGGTATCTGATTAAAAAGGTGGCACTTAAAAGTAGGGATAATTTCTATAGAACAAGAACCCCATATGCAGAAATATAATATACACTGGCAGAAGGGACATTTATCAATGTGAAAGAACAAAAATCTAAATACATACAAGATGACTAGTATGTCTAATTCTCAAAAAAGCATGTGGCTCATAACCAAAAGAGCCAGATTGCAGCTGGAGATTCACGTGACTGGGTGTTTTTACATGCAAAACAAAAGGAAAGACTTCCTGTGTGTAATGAGCCACCAAGTCAGGGCAACAGGTTCTAGCCTAACTTCCATTTCAGTATGTGAGTTTTCTATATGCAGGGATGTGTATTTGTTGCATGTATGGAGAAAGAGCTTATCACTTAAGCCCCTACCAAGATTCCTCTTCTGGTGTTTGAGAGAACTAGGCCTTTAGGGGCTGAATTTGCATGCCGGCACACTCCATACCTGGGAGCCTAGTAAGGTTTTAGTATAATAGTCCCGAGGCATGAAGACCTCCACTATTGTAACTAGGCACCAAAAGGCATCTTCCTGCTCCAAGTAGAGAAGCGCAATTGCCACCAGTCTGAAAGACAGAAGATAAAACAGAACAATCTCATATTGCAAAACTGCAAGAGTCTGGGTGCCATTAAAACTGATGCTGGTATGTGACCGGCACTAATATATGAATCAACCACAGAGAAGGGCTAAAACGAGCGCTGCTTGGCTTGTTTAAACATATATGCATACGTATTTCACCAGCTTCATCTGGTTCACCAGCTTTGGCCATTTCTGGACAGGGATAGTCCATCCATTGGGAGCCTCGAGGCTAGTTTACTGCAATGTGTTCTATGTGGGGCTGCCCTCGGACCTGGTTTAAAACCTCCAGGTGGTGCAGAATGTGGCAGCCAGACCACTGATAGGGGCACATAACCAACAACATGTGACCCAATTGTTAAAATATCTGGACTGGCTGTCCATCTACTACTGAGCCAGGCTCAATATTTCTGCATTAATTTACATATCACTGAACAACTTAGGTCCAGGGTAAACCTCAGGGACCATCTGAACCCTTATGTCCCAGCTCTTTCACCAGTAGAAGCACTGCTGTTTGTCCTGAGTCGCTGGGGGTCATTTGACATCAAGGGTGAAGGACATCATCTCCCAGTATGTCCTCTCCATGGAATGCAGCCTAAAGATCCAGTGTGCGCTTACAGACAGCATGGAGCCATAAAGGGAGAGGTCTGACCAGCTGAAGAGGCAAAAGCACCAGCCGTCCATCACCATGTTCTTCTGCAAAATACCACCACCAGCAGAAGCAGCAGCACCAAGTGCATCTGAATTGCAGCCAAGCACTTCAGGGTACCAGTCTATTCCTTGTTGCTGTTTCCACGTCATCCTCCAGCAATGAGGAAGACTGAGTGCCACCACTGCCCACCAGCAACAGCAGCAGCAGCAAGAGAAGTCCTACAGCCAAGCACTTCTGGGGTACCAGTCCACTGGAAGACTGAGAGCCACCGCTGCCACAATTCCTGCCCATCTAGTAAGTACTGCTGGTTTTTTAAAGGGTTTTTCTAGGGGTTTCAGAGGTTTAGAGAGTATGTGCATTTCAATTACCGTATTTTTCGTCCCATAGGACGCTCCGTCCCATAGGACGCACCTAGTTTTTTGGGGGGGAAATAAAGGAAAAAAATTTCCCCTTTATTTCCCCCCCAAAAGCAGGCCGGGGAAACAGAACCAGGTCGAGGAACAGCGGGATGGCGGCGCTGCGCCTCCCTGCTGTCCCCCGAGCTTGTGGGGCTGGCCGATGTTTGCCCCGCGCGAGGGGCGCTCTGCATCAGGGCCCCCCCCCCCCGCGGGGCAGCAGGCTGCTATCCGCAGCATGGGGAGCCCTGCGGGGAACTCCTGCAAGGCTCCCCACGCTGCGGATGTCTGCCTGGCGCGGGGGGCGCTCTGCTTCAGGGCGCCCCTCGCGCTGGGCAAGCAGGCTGCTATCTGCAGCCTAGACATCCCTGCCGGACCTCCCGTAGGGCTGCCTAGGCTGCGGATGTGTTCCTGAAGCCTGGAGAGCGAGAGGGGTCGGTGCGCACCGACCCCTCTCGCTCTCCAGGCTTCAGCGAAAGCCTGCATTCACCCCATAGGACACACCCAGATTTCCCCTTCATTTTTGGAGGGGAAAAAGTGCGTCCTATAGGGCGAAAAATACGGTATACACAATTCCATGTATGTGTGCAGTGCCTCGGAACACAACCACTGTGTAAATTGGGAGTTGCCTGTAGCTCTAGACCAATCTGGTTTATTGCTCAAAGGAATATTGCTGATGCTATTAGAAGGGTTCTGGATATTATTATATTATTATTATTACTATTATTGTTATTGAATTTATATACTGCCCTATACCTGGGGGTCTCAGGGTGGTTCACAGAATAAAATCAAGATATAAAACCAAGATATAATTCACCATGCACGCAAATGTAATTCTTCTGTAACTTTAATTTCACTAGATACCTTCAAGACCTTTGATTGTACTGAATGGAGCTACTTCAGGAAACTCTTATCAAAGAGTTGTTTGGGAATAGATTTTTACATTTAACTGAGCATATTTATTTGGAATTCTAAGCTTGCATTACCATTAGTGGAGTTAACTCCACAAATTTCACAATCAAACGAGGGACCAAACAAGACTATCCACTACTGCCACTCCAATTTGCAGCGGTAATAGAGGCTTTAGCTACAAATCTAAGAGATATCCAAATTCAGGGAACTGAACATAAATTAAATCCATTTGCACACAATCTGCTAAAATGTTCTATGATCCTAAAAGAGCTCTCTTGCCTCTACAGCAGACTCTTAGTATGTCTGCTAAGGTTGCTGGGTGTGTTGGGGTGTGGACTAGGTGACCTTCTACAATTCTATGAAAAATTAATTAAAACAAGTAAGTGATGTTTCCTATTTCCATGATTTCAGAACACAACTGGTTACACTCTAATTCTGGTTTTAAATTGCTATGTGGTGGATTCAGATATCTCAAAGTAGTAAAATCATGGGGTTATGTCAACTTTACTCAAGGAATTTTGGGGATCTTGACAAAAGGCTACAGAAACATTTAAATTTAAGTTGGTTAGGCCAAATTGCAGCTGTGAAGGTGTGCATTCTTCATAAATCTCTATTTTTCTTTCAGGCCCTGCCCATAACTATCCCTCTTTCTCAATTGGCTCAATGGCAACACTTGATTAATAATTTTATTTCAGGAGGTAAAGAAAGCAGGGTGTGCTGTCTAACCCTGTATTGAGCAAGAACTAAGGGAGGTCTTGGTGCCCCAAATCTTAAGTTGTATTTCCAATGCTTTCCAATTAAAACAGTTGACACATATGATTAATAACTCAGCTTCAACTCTATGGGCCAAAATGGAACTGGAACCTTTGCAACCCACTCTTAACGCCTTACCCATCCTGAAAACTTCATGGGCTCACATTAGCAAAATAAGTAATCTGTTTCTACAGCTGACCACTTGAATATGGCATAAATGGCAATCACATTTAGCTCATTTGCCGTCGCCTTTAACTCCTATTTTAGATCACCCAGCCTTTTGCTTTATCAATAAATATCACCAGTTCCTATTGTGGTGATAAAGGGGAATCTCTATGTAATTTATGTTTCTCCTCTCATAACAAAATGACAATAAATATTTCTTTTTAAAAAAATAAACAAAAGTGAGACATGCCAAATGACTACAGAAATTGAAGAAAACAGATTCTACCTGTTGAGACCCTGGCAATATCCTATGTCTGGGTTCCGCCAAGAAAATGCAAGCAAGACATTCCGCAGCTTCTGCACTCCTTCAGATGTCAGAGAAGAGTAATGCTTGTTGTTGGGCAAAGTCCGCAGAAGATCTAGCTCTATCTGCTTTGAAGCCGGGTTCTGCTTCTTCAGGGCATTCTGAAGAAGTGATTGGAAGTAGCCGGGGTCCATGTGTTCTCTGAACTTCTTTACATGAAGGCCAATGCACCATTTCCACATCTGGGAGCGGTGGGCATGCGGAATCCCATACCGAATGAGGTTCTTGAGTTCCACAGAGCGCACCATCTCCCTGTTCATGGTGCTAGCCAGATAGTTCTCCCACTTCACCCCTGTGGACATCTCCTGGTTTTCAGTAAGGGAGAGGGATTTCAGATCCAAGGCCCGAACCTTCGCTACCAGCTTCTCTTCCTCATCATCCTCTGGGACTGTCTGAAACCCATAAATATCATATTCACTGTAAAGGAGAGAGAAATCTGATTAACTGGGAATCTTTAGGAATGAAAAAAACTCAAGCAAGAGTGAAAGGTGATATTCTGGAAGTCTGCTATATCTTTTGTGAGCTCAGATAAATGCACTAAGTCCCTCCCCCCATTCTGTTAACTCATTCATTTTAGTAAGGGAGCAGATGGCGCTGTGGTCTAAAACACTGAGGGCTTGCTAATCAGAAGTTCAGCAGTTTGAGTTCGCGTGATAGGATGAGTTCTTGTTGCTCTGTCCCAGCTCCTGCCAACCTAGCAGTGCGAAAGCATATCAGCGCAAGTAGATAAATAGGTGGCAGGAAGGTAAATAGCATTTCCATGTGCTCTGGCACTCGTCACAGTGCCCTGTTGCACCAGAAGCAGTTTAGTCATGCTGGCCTCATGACCCAGAAATCTATCTGTAGACAAATGCCGGCTCTCTTGACCTGAAGTGAGATGAGTACTGCACTCCATAGTCAAGTTTCACTGGACTTAACTATCCAGGAGTCCTTTACCCTTTAGGTATGTGTTGTTGTTGTTGCTGTTGTTGCTGTTGTTTGTTTGTTTGTTTATTGTTAATTTATCAATCATCTTTTAAGCCACTGTCTCAAAGCAATTTGCATATAATTATGAGCAGTGAAAAATACAAAGCCTACAAATACATTTAAAACAAGACAAAAACCCTAGCAAATGGACAGTCATGGGAAAGACCTGGGAAAGCCTGTCAGAACACAAATATCTTCAATTGTTTCTGGAAAGTTAAATAGTGGGAGTCTGTCATATCTCAACAAGAATACTATTCCATAGAACAGAGGTGGCCACCCTGAAAGTCTTCCTCTAAGATCTTTGGGTCTTGCAGGAGAAATTCTTCTGCACACTACAGCAATCTACTGGATGTATAAGGGATAAGGTGGTCTCTTACACTGATTTAACCCTTCAAAGCATATGTGACAGATTTAATAGCAAAATAATTGCCAATAACAATGCTAAGGATTTAATTACACCTGTGCTTGCCAAAATTATTGAATGCCTCACCAGAATGGTAATGCCATCACACTGTGAAATTAAAAGTTTCTAGTCTCACACATTTTAACCATTATTTTCCAATGGCAAGGGATAGGACTCGGAGCTTGGAGCTTCTCCATCCTCCCCTTTCCCAACAGCACTCAGTGATCTTCCTTCACCTCCAGTTTCCAGTCTCCTGTTTTAGAGAATATTTCCAAATATCTTGTGAACCATCCTGAAATCTTTTGGTGAAGGATGGTATATTATTATTATTATTATTATTATTATTATTATTATTATTATTATTTTAAATACTTCTTATAAGTGTTCAGACAAAAAATTTCTCAAGTTAGAAAACATGCTGATTATACTTGAATTAAATAAGTTAATTCAGGCTTTGCAACTAATTATTTAAGGGATGGTACACCCCTCTTTCACACACTTTAACACCCAAACACAATGTTTAAAAAATATTTAGGGGGTCATCTTGCCAGGGAGGTTGCAGAAGTTCTAGCTTAGAGCAGCTCACCCTAAAAAGGTGTTAAATTCATTCCCACTGTTCCCCAAAGAAAATACGATGCTACTGGCACCCATTCCAAATGCAAAAGTAAAGAAAGTATTTGGCATTGGTGTCTTAACATCACACAACAACACTTCACACAAGAACATAGGAAACTGTCTTCTACCAAGTCAGACAAATGACCAGCTAGTACAGAACTATCTAGGGCACATGCTTTGCATGCAGAAGGTCTTAGGTTATGCCTACAGCATCTCCATGTAGAGAAGGGAAGGTCTAGAATTCTGGAGTCATTGCCAGTCAATGGGTTTTCTTTCCTGGTAATTGCTTTTATGTTCACTTTCTAGTACACAAAATGCAGTAATAACAATAAAGAAAGAGAATAGACCAAAACAAGAAAGGAAAAGGAAGAAGGCTATGAGGAGTGAAGAGGGAGTGGTTAGTATTCTAAAAATAGTAGAACTCCAGACAATTGTCCTTCATAAGCATATTATCCAAGAACTGCTGCCAGTCAGTGTTGACAATACTGAGCTAGATGGACCGATCCTCTCACTCAGTGTATGGCATCTAAAGTCTACTCTAAACCAATTCAGCACAAGCTCCCCAGGATTTTGGGCAGGGGATTCTCTCCTGGAAACTGAGGGACTGAACCCAGGCGCTCAACCACTGAGGTAGTTCCATAACTCTTACAACAGTCCTAACAACACGAGTCTTGTATTATCCTAGTACATGTGTGCTGGTGGAGCATGCATACGTGTGCCCCCTATCACCCCACCCCTATTCTGCCCTCTTTCGGGTCCAAAAGGACTGCCAAAGGGCAACCAGGCAAAGACATAGTTGCAGTTAAGAGATTTAAAACTGTGAGCGCCAGCCTAGTCCCTCAGCTGCTACACTGCACTAGCTCTCAGAAAAGGCTGTGGTGTTTTTAGATTTTACTTTATTTATATAGTGGTATCATATGTGAAGTTATCAAGAGTCTTCTGTTTACCTGACCATGTGAGGTTTGAAGTATGTCTGCTCCAGGTGCTCACTGCTGTCCACTTTCAAGGCATCTTCCAGGAGCTGGGTCACCACATCATGACAAGGACCCTGCTCCTCTGAGCAAATTGGGGTCTTCATCTCTTGAAGCAAGATAAGATACTTACTTTCCACTTGGCAGAGCTTGGCTTCAAGGCTTGTATACTGCAGAGAATACACCAAAGAATTATTTCAAATTGGCACTTGCAGAAACAAGTAATGCATGGGAATCCATTTCAATAAGCAAGTGAGTAAGTGAGTGAGTGTATGTATGTATGCACAAGTTGTCCCTCTCCCATGAAGATAAAACAGGGTTGAGAAACCTCAGTCCCAGAGGCCAAATGCAGCTACCTACACCTCTTTAACTTTATGCTTGGGATTCTCCCCAGACCATAACACCTCCTCAAGGTCTTTTGCTTGGCCAGAATGCACGCCTCTTGGTTGGGTGGAAGGAGGATGTAGAGATGCGTATGTGCAGTAACTGATGATTTTTTGCATGGCTACTATCTCCTGCACAAAGGTAAGAGTCACATCCACGTGCATCTGCCCTGCCCACAACTGGTGTGTCTCACCTGGAAGGCTGCCCGTGAAGGAAGGCTGCAAACCTAAGACTGAAAAAGGGTTCCCCACCTCTGAGATAAAACGAGGATGTTGCAATTCCAGAAAAAGACAGAGGGTTCTGCAAATCAGCATAACAATAAGTTTTAAGTTCCTCTTTCTATATATTGCTTGAAATTTTCACTTCTGGCAATGAAAGCTAGCAGGATTTTACTTTCAGTGTCAAGTGAAAGATTTACAATGAGCATCTGTGTTAAGCTGACCTTTGTCATCAAGTCTCTTTCTCTGTTTTCAGCAGTTCTCCGTAAAGCAGACAGTTCTAGGATCTCTTTATTTAAAAATTTGTTCTGGTTTTTATAACCCTGAAGACTATCCTGTGAACAAAAGATATGGATAAATATAGGTTATTTAAAAAATATATTATGAGGAATACAAACAATATATTATGAGGAATACAAGACCCAAGAAGCTCTACTTTTCTTTTGTTTTTAAAATAGTATATTGACACAGGGGGAGGCACTCCAGAATTACAGAGAAAGTGCTCAAGTGGGGAGCTAGATAGTCAAAGAACTCAAAGGTGTGCTATAAATTCCACTCATTAGAACTTGACACGGTGGACCATTTTAGGGCTAGACCACTAGTAAAACTGTACTCTCCAATTTTATACAACTATAGGGAAAATGAAACTCTAATGACAAAACAATGATCTGACTCACTGACTTCCAACTGTTGCTCAATCACTCAAGATCATGCTAAGTTTCTTGAGAAGCTCTGCCTTAAAAATCAAATGTGTCTCAAGCATTAAGAAATAGGGAAGCAATGAAAGTTTATAAAAGAGTTCTATATTTTCAAATCATTAAGCTGTGACTGTTTCTGCTGGGCTCTGTCTTCCCTTAACTCTCTTCAGGTCTGAAGGTTGTCAAATAAGGCAGCATCTTGCCACATATATTGTCGCTCTCTCTTTAATCTGTATTTGTATCATGCTATATGTGTTCTCATTATGTTGCTCTTATGGCATTTTGTTACTTATTCATGGATGTGACCCCATTCCTTAAACCTTGTTTGCAAAACCTGTTGTGATCTGAGAATTGGGTCCCCTACAGCTCAACTCAGATAGATGCAATGCCAAAACATAGTCTGGCAAGTCAGGGCCACCTTCAAATGATCCTCATCCCACCTCTCTTCCATTCGCATTCTCTACTTGATAGTTTTTACCAACCAAACTTAGCCCTTGTGTCCAAAATTAGTGAAATGTGGTAAGTGCCTTGCTTCCAAACCAAGGTTCAAATTATTTCCTGAAAATATTCAGCCTACAGAAGGGCACATCACATGGAATTCGAAGGGCCTCCACTACTGAAGCAAAAATGTTCCTTACTTTCAGCCTGTCAAGCTCCTGCAGTTCTTTGTTGATGGAAGAAGACATGGGAGAATGGACTGATCCTCCACTCTGGCCAGATGACTGGCCCTCGCATTCACTCAGCTCCCTGGAAAGTTTCATGATCACTTCATCTTTGGCTTGAATGGTCTCCATAAGCATGCCCAGCTGCTCATTGAGCTCGCCCACCTTGCATTTCAAATTCTTTACTTCCTGCCGCAAACTGTCCTTCTCCAGATTAAGCTTTTCAAGCTGGTTGTTGAGACCCAATATCTGATTGTCTTTTTCATGAAGCAGCTCTAACTTATCTTTGGGGACTCCATCACAAAGATGCCCGACAAAATATTTGTCATACTGTGAAGATCTGACAGTCTGCTGCAGAAGCCGCACAAGTTCCTTTAAGGAGAAGGAAAAAAAGGATATTGGTGAACATGGGGGCATGCCCAAGTTAGATGTGCTTTACCTCTTAGCCACTGTTGATTTTAATTCCTCCCTTGACAACTTTTATATGCTTGTGCTTAATTATTTTTACTGAGAATATTTTTGTTTTCTTCCTATATACATCATGTTGCATCACATTGCAGTTTGCATGGCCACCATGCCAACTCCAGTGTGACAAATGGCAGCCAGAAGGAGAGGTGCTTCACAGACTGGTTTAGTAAGCTACTCTGAAGCACCTGCCTCCATTAAATGCAGTTGCAACAAGATTTAACCAAGCAATTCACAGAGGTTTAGCACAGCAGCTCTATTCTGAAGCAGGAGAAGGCTGGCGGGGGAGGGGGGCATTGGAAAGGGGTTGGCAGATAGACATGGTTGGTAAGTGGAGGGAGCAGAAGCAGTGGTCCCAATATTTTATATTTTTGTAAACCGCTTAGAGGTTTGCTTTACAATAAATAATAAACCAAATTTAAAAAAAACCTATTTGGTTAAATAAAAGATAAACTAGATCTGTGCAACCAAGAGGGCTCTTAACTTCCATCACTTGTGCATCTACCCCTCGTGACAGACATTACACCAATTTTTTAATTGAGGGAAGTTTTAAAACCATTGCAACATGAAACTGAATCCTGTTGAAAGAGAAGAATCAAACCTCTGGGTAGATGCCAGCCTTTGGCCATACCTACAGTAGATCTTCAAAACGAACAATTAGGATAGCAACTGGAAGCATTTTTAAACCAATCACATCAAAATTCTGCTGCAAGTTAATCTCTCTCCCTACACCTACAATCATTCAAAAAATAATAATTCTGGACAGCTTAAGGCTTTGAATTGGAGACAATTACAGGTAAGTAGATAACAGGTAGCCTTCTCCAACATAGTACTCTCCAGATGCTGTCAGATTCTAGCCCTAGCTAGCATGGCCAGGGATGATGGGAACTGAAGCACAGGGATGGGGAATTCGCCCCACCAGATGCTGCAGAACTGCATCTCCCATCATCCATAGCCATTGGGCATGCTTGCTGGGGCTGATGAGAGCCACAGTTCAGCAGCATTGTGTGGGGGAGGACAAATGTCACCCACTCAAGATCTAGAGGAATGAGGGTGGAAAAGGCTGCACCTAGGCACAAGAACCATGTTGGGCTGGACAGCATTTTAAGCAGCCATCTCTGAGTTTCTATTCAATTCCTGTGCATGGCAAAAAACAAACAACCCCTCCCGCAAAGTTCTTAGCAGCAGTGAGGTCTCTGTAATTCTTTAAAAATGTGTTTAAGAGGTCAGCTAGCTATTTTTTAAAATGAAGAATGCACACTGTCTTCACATAGGCTACAGAGGGAAAACCTGGCCCGTCCCTGGTTCTGGCAACCACACATTTGTAGTATAAAGAACTCAGAGCAGGTGTAGAATGCCTAGGGCTGGGTCCCAGAAGATGCACATACAAAAATTTGGGAGTGTTTCATTACATCCTCTAACATGCCTCTAAGGAAAAGGACCCCTGGACGGTTACGTCCAGACAAAGGCAACTACGGGGTTGAAGTGCTCATCTCATTTTCTGGTCAAGGGATCTGCCATTTGTCCACAGACAGCTTTCCGGGTCATGTGGCAAGCTTCTGGCACAACAGGATACTGTGACGGAAACCAGAGCGCATGGAAATGCCATTTGCCTTCCCACCGCAGCGGTACCTTGCACTGGCATGCTTTCGAAATGCTAGGTTGGCAGAAGCTGGGACAGAGCAACAGAAGCTCACCCCGTCAAGCGGATTCAAACCATCAACCTTCTGATCGGCAAGCCCAAGAGGCGCTGTACTGTAGTCTAAACCACCCGCCTCTAATGTGTGCCAGGCAGGTTTTCCTGCACTGCTTGGCAAAACCTGCCATATATGATGCCAATGCTGGCTCCAGCTCCAGCTACTGTTCCTCTCTAGCTTGTAGACCAGTTACCTTTTGACTCAACAGCTCCTTCTCGAGACTCTCCAACTCTTCCTGTTGGCTCTGGAACTTCAACTGCATCTCGGAAGCCAGCTTGTTTCCATTACACTCATCAGGAGAAGACTCCGTGCTATTCCGGTTTTTGCTGCCTGCAATCATTTCCTTTAAAGGACGCCTTGTTCTGTGTGGAATGCGGCCAAAATCAAATGGAAAGGCTGGACCAGACACGCCTGCACAAGAAGATATATTTTTTCCTCATTCAGACTAAAATGTATTTGGACACATTCCTCACTTTGTTAAAAGAACACTACTGTACTCAATCACCAAATCTGGAACAAAGACTGAAGCAAGCACTTCCAAGTTGATTAATTAATTGTATGTCATCGGTTTCCTTCAGTTCTCTTCTCCCTGTACCTTTAATTCTAAGCAGTGAGACCATGCACAATTAAGAAATCATATACCAGGACAAAATTAGAACTGAAAAAAGAAGTGCCTGCTACTTCAGTGGATGTTAGTTTTAACCCTTTTTGCCACTACAAGGAAGTGAGCCCATAGTATGCGCTCTCATTTATCCTCTGTGGTTTGTGTTAGAACTAGGGTTACATTTGGAGACTTAGCCTCAGAATCCATTGTCTGTAGTGAGCTCCAACTCATTACAATAGTAAAGGAAACTGAGCAGTGAAGCACGTATTTCCTTCATCAGACTAACCACAAGTCACCACAAGTGACTCTGATCAGATGGAAGACCTTCCCAATTCAAAGTTGAAAACATCTGTGCAGAAACAAACTCCTACCATTTTTTAAATCATCACATTTGTATCCTATCCATCTTCCTCCTCAGACTTCAGACTGACCTACCTGTAACGGAAGTTTAGCCACAATTGCCATGGCTGAGTGTGGATTTGAACTCAAGTTTCCCCCCAAACCTCTCTACTTGAATCTAAACCCCTATCAACTGCACCAAAATGCTGTATTCCTTACTCTCTTCACTCTTGCATATAGTACAATATAACCAATTTGCAACATATTGTTTAATAAAGAGGTACTTTGTGCTTAAAAGTACACTCAATAAAAATGCCTTGACAACAGCATGGGTCTGATGGAAATAGTCACAGCAGTGCAAGTTTGAGTCCAGGTATCCCGGTAGCTAAGACAGAAAAATCCAAAAGCAAATCAGTTTCCAAGAAGAGATATTATCAGCATTCTTTATCAATGGAGAACCCATTTTCATGGTGTGCCTTTAGAGTGGACAGCATTTTCATCAGCTCCTAAGGGTCAATGGTATAGAAATATAAAGAATCTTAGCAAGTACAATAGTAGAAAAGATGGGGACGGGAGATGTGGGGAGAAGGAACACTGGAGTACCTTTGCTCTGCTCTCCTGAAAACCTCTTCCGATCTTGAACTATTGACTCCTCCAAATCCTTCGTATCTAGAAATTCCCACTCCTCTGTGTAAAAAATACTCTTACGGTTGTCATTGCTTCCTTTTCCAGTTCTTAGTGAAGACACAGAGTTCCTGGCAAGTACAGAAATTAAGAAGTAGTTATACAAACAGAGAGAAGTGTAATTTTTAAAATAAAGGATATACAAGTGTAGAAATCAAAAGCAAGCAAAACTACTGTTTTGTTCAATTTCTCTTGGTTCCAAATTTACTCCAAAGCAGAGAACTTGGTTGATGCAGATGCCCACACTGCAAAAGTTTGTCAAATGTGCATTTAAATATCAAGGGCTAGGAGTTTAATTTATACTCTTCAGACTAAAAATTATTCCCAGGAAGATATAGAAAGGTGCTCAGCTGACATGCACCGGCTATGGCTGATGGGAGTTGCAATCCGAAACATCAAGTGGGGAAGGCTGGACTACGCTTCAGACGTTTCCCTCCCTGTCAATGACAGCCTGCTCCAAATAAGTCTCAGAATGCCATTTGTAGCATATGGTAATGCAATAAGTGACTCTGCTACAGTCTATGACAGCAACAATGGATCACTCAAGGAATCCCTGAGGCTTTCCACTTAAAGTAGTAAATCATTTCCTACTACACTAAAATTCAAAGTACAGTGGTACCTCGGGTTACGAACGCTTCGAGTTACTTTTTTTCAGATTACGAACGATTTTAACCCCGAAGTGAGTTTTCCGAGCTCCCGGAGGCCTCGCCGCTGCCCAGAGCCAAGCCCGGATATCTACGGGGGCTGCGGAGGGTCCGCGACTGGACTCCAGCCATGGGAGCTCTCTGAGGCCTCCGCGAATAGTGGGAGCCAAGCCAATTGTGATTGTGGAAGAGGTCCCTGAGCCCCCATCCAAACAATGACTATCATCAGCGCAGGTAAGAAAAAAAATCACATTTTCATTTTGTTCTGTTTTATTGATTTCATTTTATGGATCAATGGCCTTGTTAGATAGTAAAATTCATGTAAAATTGCTGTTTTAGGGGTCGCTTTTCATCATCTGGTTCCTGTTGAGTGTGTTTCGTTTGTTAATTGAGTCCCTCGCTGCTAATCAGAGGCTTCCTGTTGAGTCTGCCAGCTGTGGAGTCCCGAGCACCCACGCAACACAGAAGTTATATTTGGAGGTTTTGTTTTTGATTTTTTTGCATTTTGGTGTGGCTTTTTTGGTTTTTTAACTGTGGCTTGTTGTTCATTTTATGGGACTGACTTGTGACTTCGCTTTTGTGACTGTAGCTTGTGACTTCATTTTTGTGACTTATTTTTGTGTCTGTGTGGAACCCAGTTCAGCTACTGGTTGATTGTGTGACTGCAGAAATGGATAAAAGCCCCCCATCCAAACTGACTATCATCAGTGCACATAAGAAGATTGAAAATGATAGGTAAAATATATATTTTTTAAACAAATCAAGGCATGTAAAGCAACTTTATAAACACTATGAGGAAATGTATAAAGAGTGAAAACTGCCATTTGTTAGTTTGATATAAGAATTCCAGTTGCAAAATCTCGCCATATGATTACACCACTCAAGGGTTACTACAGTACATGCATTTAAGATACACTAATCTGCACCGAGCTTCAGGAAGTTTACCAGAACAGATGTATTTCAAGCAGTCATGTTTGCCAAGAAATGAAGTCGTAAGTGCAGTCTTGAATTTGTGTGACACAATCTTGGTAACGGCAACTACTCTTTACTATGGATCTGCAACAACTGTACTAAAATTGCTCAGTAGCTGTTAAAACACATGAACACATATTGGCTAATTGTGCAAAGAGAAACATTCAAAGCACGTGATAAAACTGCTGTATTTCTGAAAGAGAAAGCCTGGCAATTGTGGTTAAGCAGTCAACAAGGGGGAACTTGGTAAAGTTAATGTTATTTCCCTTGGCTGACTCTACAATTTCCGCAAGATCTTGGAACTTCCTTCATATGTTTGGGGAGGGAGTTAGCTAGACCAGCCTTTGTCAACCTGGTGCCCTCCAGATGTTGGACTACAGCTCCCACAGCTCCAGACATAAAATCTGGAGGGCACCATGAGGCAAGGTGAGGCAGTGGCCTTAGGGTGGCAGGCTCCACACAGCTGCGAGGAGCAACAGTTCCACCTCCTTCACTTGATTGCTGCCTCCTCGGCTGCACACCCTTCCTCTTGCTTTCTGGCTTTCCTCTTTTCCCCTCCTCACCCCCATTTTTCTTCTCCATTTAGTCCCCCTTGCTTCACCACAATGATTCTCCTCCCCATTTCAGAGTCTTACTTCCCCTCCCTTTCTGTACCTCTATCAAACCTCTAGCCCACAGAGCCCCACTCAACTGCTGTGCTGTGTGCACAGCTCCCTCCCGACCTGCAGGCTTCCAGCTTTGCAAGAGAGCAGCTTCAGTCTCCAGCCAGGAAGCCATGGTGCAAAGGCAAAAGACAGGTCAGTCAGTGGAATGGAAAGAGGAGGCAGGAGGGGTTGCAGGGGACGGGTGCTCTTCTACCACCACAGTACTGTCCTCCATCCAAAGAACCATTGCAGACAGTAAACAAAACAAAACTTGAGGGTGCAAAGCAGGACTGGAGAGGGGTGGCCTGAGCCCCAGGATAGAGGTTTGGAAGGCTGCATTGGTCCCTTAGCCTGAGATTCCCTATCCTTGCTGTAACCCAGCACCCTTAACAAACTACAATTCCCAAGGAGAGCACCATTTTCTGGTTCACCTCAGGCAGCAAAGTATCTTGGGCCAGCCCTGGAACCAAGTTGGTCAAAGTTACACTAGACCATACAACAGTGGTGGGAAGCCTGTGCTCCTCCAGATCTTGAGGCATCAACCCATACTATCATGTAGGTGTGGTCAGAGAGGATGGGAGTTGTAGTCCAGCAACATGTGGAGGGCTGCAGGTTCCACATAATGTCCACAAAAGCTTGATCCAGCCAAGAAAAATGTTCATTTGACTTCCTCAGTAAGGAGCACCATACAACCATGCTGGCTGGGGCTGATGGGAGCTGTAGTTCAGGACATCTGGAGGACACCAGGTTGGCAAAGGCTAGTTTATGCACAACCAGTTTGCCACACAGGAACACAATCTGATAAGTAACACAAAACAGATGATGGTTGAAGTTCTGTGCAGGGCTGATATTTCCCTATGTTATGCCCGAAGCAAAAGTTAACATTATACACTAGGAGCTAAAGGATCACATGGAGGAAGGATCTGGAGCAGGCATCCCCAACCTGCGGCCCTCCAGATGCTTTGGCCTACAACTCCCATGATCCCTAGCTAACAGGACCAGTGGTCAGGGATGATGGGAATTGTAGTCCAAAACATCTGGAGGGCCGAAGGTTGGGGGTGCCTGATCTGGAGTAATTCAGAGATGCCTTAGTTTTCCTACAAACAGTATGCAAGATTCAGAATCCCATTATGGACATTTTTGTGGTCAAACTGACAAGCAGAGAAAAATTCTTAGACCATATTCAGAATTGCACATCCAACATTTTCCTTTCAAAAGCCTTTTTGTGCAACTAAATAGCACAGGGGTGGGGGTATCAATCACACTCATTGAAATCACAAGAAGGATGTGGTTTAATTTTTCCAGTGCAACCAAGGCAACAGTTGCCACGTGTGCCCTGCTCCATAACCATCTGGAAAAGGAACCAGGAGAGGGCAATCCTCCAAGTACTGAAGCTTTGCCCCCTAGAAATTGATGGCTGCAGAAGTACTTGCAAGACTTACTCCCCTGGGCAGTCTTTCAGCATTAATGAAAGGGTGCGAGTGGGAATAGTAAGAAATGCAAGAAGCGAAGTGATCGGAGGTCAGTTGCCACAAAACTGTTGCCAGAAGTTGGCCAAGGTCAAAACAGTGACTTCAGCAGCAGCACAAGCCTTATAAATGGTTACTTCTTAGATAGTTGATGTGCCTTTCCCACTATTTAAAAAGAGAACACAAAGGCAGAGAGATATTTATGGGGTGTTTTTCATTACAATGTTTCAAGACATTTGTTTTAAAGATGTATCAATCAATCTCTTTATTATGTTCAATGACCAATATTGTTTCAAAGATAAATGATCTAGAACTTTTTAAACAGGAGTAACAGTGTATTATGTGAACAGGGTATTATGGCCTTTTCAAAGGGCAAGCGAAAGAGAGCTGGTGCAGCATGGTGGGTAAGACGCTACATTTCATCATTGCTAAAACTTTCTCCTTACCAGAAAGCTGAAAGGTACCAATGTATTTTTTATGATGAAATTACAGATCTGCCAACTAAATTCTGCTTCGTGTAAACTGGTGGAAAGCATCAGTGAGGGAAAAAATTGTTCAACGAAGGAACCACCATTTGCTCATAACAGAAACATAGTGTGGAAAATAATCACACCATGGACAAAATTTCCTATGAGGAGAGATTTTTACTCAGAGATGCACCTTGTGCAGCAGGTTCTAGTACGTTCTAATCACTCCATTTCCACACCCTTGAGATACTTTAGGTAGCAAACTGACATGGGGACTGGACTCCCATATGGATTTTCACAGGTCCCCACTGGTTTTAACTTTGTCTTAAAGTCCTGTTCCCTGATCACTGGCACCCCTAGTCAGCTTAACTCCATCTCCACAGCCTTGCTTAGATTTAGCCTACATGTTTCCCCTGAAACATAATAAAGTTATTATGGAAGCCAGTGGGCTGCAAGTTGAATGTTGCTGCTGGAAACCTAGGTCCAAATGTTACCTCTGCTAAATCATGAACAACTTCAGTTCCAAATGTATTCTTTTTGGGGAGGGGAAGAAATATCACCTGCTCCACAGGCTTAATCTGAACATAAACATTTTTGCAATCACATGGTAGTATTTATGCCAACCCCATTAGATGAACACTGTCAAGTAACACAACACACAATACTCACTTGATATCTGTACCCAGTTGCTTCAAAGAAAAGTTAATGGCACTTGGCTGGCCTGGGGCTGGCTGGCACGCTGCCTGTTCTCCCACCAGTTCTGTGCGCGCTGCCTCCACCATTAGGACATTTCTAGCTTTCTCTGCTGACGCATTTGAAAACATGGTGGTCCAATCTAAGAAGGGCAAAAAACACCACCAGTACTTAATAATGCAGCTGACACCCCAGCAGTCCACATCAAGGCTCATGGAGGGCAAATTCAGAGGACTTCTAACATGTCATGAAGGAAGGTATTGAGCTCCCCTCGTAAGTACCCCAGGAAACTATTGCAGTCCAACAACTATGGTGCTGAAGAGTTAATACTCGCCTCAAGGCCAGCTAAGAAAGTCATGCAAATTGGCTATAACTCACAGCATCTCATGCAGTCATTAAAGCAGAGCTTTCCAAACTTTTCATGTTGGTGACAGACTTTTTAGACATGCATCGTTTTGTGACACAGTAATTCAGTTTTACTAGCAAACTGGAGGTTAAACTAACCCATTTCCAGCCCTGGGAGGAGCACAGGGAGCATTTGAGTGAGACACCTGCACACTGCAGCTGACACACTAATGTTTGAAAAGCTCTGCATTAAAGTTTAGAGAATAAAACTGGAATTCAGAATGAGTGTGGGGAAGGGTAGCAGAAACCAACCAAGATAAACCAACAATTATGTCAGTCTCTCACAACAGATTCTAGCACATGCAGGTATTCTAATGCTTCAGGTACCTAAGAATTAGGCCAAACATTATTTATGTGTAATTGTGTAGCCCCCTAAATACACTAAATACCCCACTAAATACACACAGGTATTTAAAGGTACAAATTCAAGAGTTTGAATGAGTACATACCATCTCAGGAAGTACAAGAGGTACACTCATAATGGGCCATATTCCTCCTCTGCTCTGTCAAAGGGCCCAAAGCACAGAGAGGAGCTGGCAATCATTGGGCAGTCTAACAGTATCTTTACATACACCTTGAAGCTTCCTCACTTATTATGCAACCTGAAGTGGGACAGCCCACCTCAAAAGTTCTGCAGGCACGTGAAAACCACAGGGCCCCGTTTTATTAGCAAGGAGGCCCTTGCTTCCTTCACCTCCCACTAGCCCTCAGCGACATCAAGAGTGATAGATTAGCAGATAGTCCTTCCTAGTACTCTTCCCTCTGTAAGCAGCATTACACAAGAATAGAGCAAGAAAGAGAGAGAAAAGATTATTGAAGTATTCCTCCTCCTTGCACCAAACTGCATACATTTGATGACTGCACCATATCAGGCTTTGTCTTCGTTAACAAGGGATATGTTCTGCTATCTGGATCTAAAGCATACAATGATTTACAAGTTTCAAGAAAACCACTGCTCCAAGGTGAGCCAAGTTTAGAGCTGTAGACACACCTTCAACCATTTCCACTACAGTACAAACTTGTCAGCACTCTGCTAAAATGAGTACTGTGTGAAAACCAGCAGGACGAAGCAAAGCAAAGCAAAGCAAAGCAAAGCGATTCCCCTCCCCGACCAACACGGCCCCAGGAAAGAAAGCTCATGCCCAGTTAACAAGACAGTTTGCAGAATGCCCACACTTCTTGCTGTTTTATGACAGAGATGCATATACAGTAATGTAAAACCACATCACATTTGTATGGATTCTCTTCTCCAGATCACAACCAGTATGAAATCCACAGGAATGCTGGAGTGTTGTGAGGACATTTACATAACCTACAATCAAGGACACAGTCTTTCAGCTTGGATGAAGCCAAAGATCTGCTTAACACTCAGTTATTAAAATTACATAAAACGGACTACAACCATTAACAATTAGGAAGGAAAAGCTATTAGCCAAATAAAATGCTACATCAGGGGAAGACAACCAAGTAGAACCTTTCTAAGTTAAGTGAGCTCTGCATGTTCCCAAATATTCATCATGCAATGTGCCCCCACAACATGAAATTTCCTCACCTTCATTCTTGGGGCTGCTGTGATTAGCAAGGGAGGAGAGACTCCCAGGTTCAGACATGGCTTAGTGACATGTGAATGGGCTGATCCTCCTCCTGGAACTATGTGCTCACCTTCTCTTTCCACAAAATGGCTATGAGATTTCACTTTTTGTTGTTTATGGTTTCACCTGAACTGGGAAACTTGGGTGTTTCAAACAGGCTAGCTTGTTTACAGTGGGCTTATTTTGAAACAGACTATTGTCAGGGTCAAGCCAAGATGAAATGGGAAATCACAGTTAACTGAGAGTAAAGGCTTCCAAAGCCTTCCCCCCAATCACACAGGAGGAAGAGCACAGGAGCAGGATAGGCTTATTCACTTAGTGAAAAACCATGGTTTAGCATGATGTCAGAAGAGATCAACCCCAAAACTCTCAGCCTGAGAGTGCCTGCAATTGTGGTCTGGGCAGGGTAATTATGGGCTAGAAGGCAATTAATATTAAGTGGCATTCCCTACTGGCGACCATAGAAAAACAGTATGATGAGGCAGCAAGTTAATCAACTGCCAGGAAATTTATGTTCCATTTACTCTTAATACAAACACTGGAAGAGAGTGGCTTGTGTTGGAGCACAGACTTACTTTGAGCTGTTCATGCCCCATATAATCTGTCCATTGCCGGTTTGATCATGACTAGGACACCTGCGGCATTCTACTAGAACAACAGGCTGTTGACTGGCATGAAACCTTGCTTGGGTTCTTATCTGGGTTTCTTAAAAAACATCTACTCAAAAGGATGGTTTTGGTGTGACCTTACATAAAACGTTTACCAGCATGGAAGCTGTTTCAACAAAAGATACCTCCCCTGCTTATTTTATATCAATTATAAATACAATTTAACCTAAATGAAAATGATGCAGTCAGAAATGTACTATTTAAATTACCTTATAATCTGATAACAGCACTCAATGAATAAATACAATTTCCTCAGTTATCTGTAATACTGCAAAGTTATTTATTGCTTATATTCACTCACACACAAATATAGGAATGAAGCCAGAAAGACAAGACTCTGCAGACAAGATCTACCCTAAATCAGAGAAAGCTCAAAGCAGTTTTCAATTAGAATAATTTTCCAAATGCTGGTAGTACAATGGTCCCCATACACAACATTGCACTATATTTTATGCTCACTGCCCACTTCTTTGTAAACATGAACATTAGGAAGAAAGCTACCATGAATGCCTTCTTGTTTCAGCTGGATGACAAACAGCACTGCAATATCACACTTACTGTAAATTGTAATATAAAGTTTTCATTTAAAATATTTAAAGTATCTATATATTGACTTATAAACATGGCAGTGCTGTTGACAAAAAATCAGTTAACAATAAATAACTGCCTTGAAATACAATCCCTGAAAATATAATCCATAGAAAAAGCAGCAAAAACAGCAGCAATAGTAGATTGCCAACGTATCTGATTTTATTTATCTCAAAGTTTTTGGGTCTAGAAAGGTACAATCGGCATAACTAAATAACTATCACAAAATCAATAAGGTTTCTAAAAATGCTATTTCTCAAGTCAGCTTCAAAAAAGTTGTACAGTTGTACCTCGGCTCCTCAACGCCTTAGGAGTAGAATGTTCCGGCCCCAAACAGAAACCGGAAGTGAGTGTTCTGGTTTTCATACGGATTTCCGGAATGGATTCTGTTCGACTTCCAAGGTACAACTGTACTTACTCTGCAGCAGATTTATGAAATTCCAGGAGCAATGAAATTAAAAAGATTGCCTATTAAGTAGAAAATCCCCCTCCCCCCCAGATCAATTTATTGTAAAAATAAAATAGCTAAGTAACTTTCAGAAGCTGAATGTTCAAAGCATGATACTAGTTAGGAAGAGAAAAGCAATCACACCCACAAATAATTGGATTTTGGGTAAGGATATTACTAAGATACCTATTTTGTCTCAACAAAATTTGACCAATTATAATTTGGCCTACTGGTCAGAACACAGGCATTTGGCAATGCACTTACAGAATTATTTTGGCCCAATTTACATGTACTTTCTTTACCTGATCTTAAAGATCCAATTCATGACTTGTGTGAGGAAACCTCACATTCTTATGGGGAAATTTCACTCAAGTTCAGTATTCAAAACCTGGGACAATGAAATGCGGCCATTTCTGATAAGATAACTCATAAGTTAACTCTTGAAAGGCACTGAGGACCTAGAAGCTCTCCCTACTACTTGGTGGGGTTTTATTGCTTATGCTAATACAGTGGTACCCCGCAAGACGAACGCCTCGGAAGACGAAAAACTCGCTAGACGAAGGAGTTTTTCGTTTTCTTAACCGCTTCGCAAGACGCATTTCCCTAAGGGCTTGCTTCGCAAAACGAAGCTTGCCCCGCAAGCTCCAGGGATAGCGGGGAAGTGCAGCGCGTCTTCCCCGCTGTCCCTGGACCTCTTTTGAAGCAAGGGGCGGCGGGGAGAAGATTGCTTCTCCCGGTTGCCAGCCCCGCAATCTCCGTGCGCGCCTTCCCCTCTGTCCCCGGAGATTACGGGGCAGGCAACGGGGAGAAGCAATCTTCTCCCCGCCGCCCCTTGCTTTAAACAGGTCCGGGGACAGAGGGGAAGGCGCGCGGCACTTCCCCTCTGTCCCCGGACGGTCTCCATAGGAACGCATTGATTGATTTTCAATGCATTCCTATGGGAAACCGTGCTTCGCAAGACGAAAAACTCGCAAGAAGAAAAAACTTAGAATTTGAAAAATATTACGATACTGCCAGCAACAAAGTTATATGACTCACATTCTCGACCAGTCTCATCATTAGCTTACCAGTATTATCTTTGGCAACAAGCCCTTTGGAGGAGTCACATGGTGTCGGTGAAATTTGACTGACTCTCTTAGTTGCATCATGGCTGTTACAATACTCCCATCTCCTCTGCTGAAGCTCCTGAAGCCAGTACTTCATATCCTGGTGTGTTGGTGCCTGTTACACACACAAGCAGAAACGTTAAAAACATTACAAGAGGAATACTGCACAAGGAATGGAAGGTGCCTGCATACGCATGAAAACACAAAAAGGTGCCTGTTTGAAAATACAGAAAGGCTGCTACATTATGGCTGGTCGTCCATAAGCTGCACTAAAATGGAAATAACCCAACAACTGTGTTCAGGGATTTGCATCCTTCTATGCTAAGTATTTGTTTACAAGATAAAAGATGCAGTTCTGATGTGTGTATGTGGCTCATGCAGTCCAAATTCCATCTAAGTTGGGGACCTGTCAAGCAAGCCTAGCTATTGCATTTTTTGCAATGGCTTGTTGTCCTATTACATGTCTACCTCTCTCTATAGTTGACAACAGGAATCTTTAACTTGGACTGCTTTTACCATGTTGTTATTTGAAGGCATCAGCACAGTGCTCTATGTGTTCACACTTTATCCATGCTTGCCACTACTTTCTTCAAACTGATCTAGATTGGCCTACAATAAGAATAAGAATAATATTTATTATAGGATCATGTTTAGTAACAGAATGAATACTTTCAGAATAATGAATCTCATATACAGAGCAACTTGGGGCAGATGGAGAGACCACAATGGACTCTTGATTATTGGGGAGTCCATTTTTCATGATGTGGTTTATATTTTTCAGACTGCCTTTCCAAAACTTAAAATATTTGTCTAATGATGAATGTTTACAGTTTGTCTTCCCTATAAAGAAAACATGTTACGTATCGATAAGATCGAGGAACAGGAAAGAAAGCTGAAACATCAAAGAAACAGGCAACCACAACATATGCTGTGAGTTAATTCATCTTCCTGTCACAGTGAAAGCAATAAAGGTCAGCATCACTCAGGCAAATAAGCCTGCAGCATCTTAAATACTAATGAACTGATTGTGACATTAGCTTTCATAGGAAAGGCATGAAATTATCTGGAAGAGACAGTGCTTGACTGCTAGTTAAGGGAAGGGATGTTCTGACTCAATAGGAAAAACCCACAAGAGGAAGCCAATTGTCAAGAAACTGCATTGCATCATGTTTGAATAACAGCACCATTCTCAGAAGTCCCACTGTAACCCCTGTAACTTATTCTCAGGGAGGCCTAACAGGACTGGAGTTCAGTGGGGTGCATGTCTGGGTAAACAAGTATTCAATTAGGATGTACAACATTTACTTGGAAGCAATTCCCACCAACCAGTGGCACTGCAACAGACACAGCTTTTGTGCAAATTTTTTTTTGCTGCGCAACTTTTCAGTCACAACTATCTAGCAAGGTTACCTTCATTTTCTCCAGGTAATAAAGAACCTATGGGTTGATATCTTAGGATTCAGGATATGACAGGCCTAAAACCATTTTGCTCTTTTCCTGTAGCTTTCACAACCTCCAGTTTAAGCCAATATGGTTCAGAAAACATCATCACATCATTACCTACATCACAGGATTAGCAAAAGCATTTTGCACACTTAATATTTCTGACCTTGGAACAGGAGGCTGCCAAAATGAATAGGATCCCAATGCAGCCAGAAGCCACATTGCTCTAGTACAACAGGCCTGAAGTTGCATTACACGAGCACAGCACAACTGCTAGCTATAAAGTGGTGACTTGGAAAAACTCCCCAAAGGACACAGATTTAATATTTCCAAGTCATTTCTTAGTGTTCCTATAATGTTAAGAATAATGGATGGGAGAGAGCATCCCATGATACATTCAGAAACTGTGAATCAGCAGCAAGTTTAGGAATATTAAAGCATGTGAGCATGAAGAAGCCTATGTTTGATTTGACTTTCTTCCTTGAAAATATTGTTCTGCTCTTATACGGAGTTTTTCCTTGAAAGGATAAATCCATTAAGCTTGAAATGTAAAGCACAAAGTCAGTAATGGGCTCCATTTAATCCTGAAATGAATACTTAAGAACACCAATGCCTAAACTAAACATTTGGCAGCAAAATTATTATTCTTTTAATAGGCTTTAGGAATCCTCTTCACACCCAAACCCTAAGAGCCAATGAAGTAGGACAAGATGCTTGGATAATCCAGGATGTTCTTTTCACAGAGCCATCATTGGAATTTTTGCAAGATAAAGGAGGTTATTACTATCGTGAACAGCTACAGAACATGGAACCATATTTCATCAACCATAGTTTCCCAGCTTGGACAAACCAGGGAGCTATGGCTTGTTTGATCACTCCTATGTAGAAAAGAATGAAGCAGCAGCACATGAGTGAATAAGGTTTGTTCATTTAGCAGAATGTTAAGATGAAACACAGTGGCCGAAACACAGCTAAAGAATAAGTGTAACAAGTCACAGAAGGTGGCTCAAAGCCAGATCAGCAACATCAGAGCAAAAGGGAAGCGAAGCCCAACAAAAATGATAGAACTAACAATTAAGGAAGAACCAACTGTCCACCTTATTCTTTTGTCACTCCACCCCACCAAACATTAGTGCCACCTGATACTGTGAAATTACTGCATTGATACTCAACTAGAAAAGGGAAAGGTATGCCTCTTGCAGTCACAGGTCAAGGCAACATTGAAATGTTGGAAGCAGGTACATCCAGGGTGCATTTTAACATACTCATCCTGGCTACTGAAGCAATTCATTATTTTACAGTCCCACTGTAAGTATGTTTCCTCAGAAATAAACCTCACAATGTTCACCAGGACTTAAATCCAAATATGTGTGCAAAGGATTGCTGCCAGCTATTACACCACATTTTGCCTTCATGCTGTATACAGATTGCTGTTCAAGCCCTCAGCTCCAACCTACTGAGCAAGATGCTATAATTCTCAGAATGATTTTGTAACAGAGCACCTAATATCTACAAGAGAAAATTACTTATGGAAACTTATCACTGAAGAGCACAGCTCTCTCAGAACTGGTTAAATCAAAGACACATTTTCATTTACAGTTTTAAATGCATTGTTTATTACATTATTTGTACATGGATAGCAATACCAAAAGCAGAGCAATAAATGCAATTTCTATTTTTTATTACTGTTTGGACATGTTTTGGTATTGCAGTTACACGTGGCATGTGGCTTTAGGCACAGACAGCACTGAAATACTGTTTTATTAGCTTGTGGGGCTAGACTGCTGAAGAAATAATTCTGGTATGAATTGTGGAGTAAAAGGTCTAGCTCTGTCCTGCAACTCAGTTGTTTCACCTTGCTTTTCTTGTACTATAACTAACGGGGAAGTGAGTTGTTCCAGCTCTTCCCGCAATACTGACTGATGGTTTCTTGGCTTACCCCGCAGACTATCTTGACAGAGGTGCCATGTGGTCTTTGCCACCATCCCAGCTCAGCAACTCTCTAGGTACTGCCTACAATGACACTGATAAGTGTGCACTTTAGCCATGCTTTAGGGTAGGTACCTTTGGACATGAAACTGGAAGGTTTTCCTTCCCTCAGTCTTTATTGCTTGGGTGAAAGAGATTCAAAACAGAACCAGAAGTTATCAAAAGGGAAAGAGAACAGGTGCTCCAGATTAGTTAATGTTGATTTGTGTGTGTGTTTTTAGTGTAATCATCTTGGTAACACAAATACACAGTTAGGCAAACCAAATTAAATTCTCCAACAATCTCTTCCTCTGATCCTGCATATAGATGGATAAGGATTTCCAAGGAAGTGCCAGACGATATGCCCAGACAGGTTAACCTATCTGGAAAGAATATCTGTGCGCCAGAGAACATGCTTTGCATACAAACAGTAACAGGTATATCCAGGCAGGGCTGGGAAATACCCATTTGAAATCCTGGAGAACCCCTGCTAAGCAGAGTAGTCAACACTAAGCTGGATGGAGGAATGGTCTGACTCTGCGGAAGCCACTTGCACAAGCCTATATGTAGAAAGAAGCAAGCTCTGCTTGAGCCCAGATGGTTTTGGAATCTGGGTCTTTCAGACAGGGCAGCTGGTGGAGGAGCAAAGATTTGAGGGAATGCTTTTACCAACAATCAAGCTGTATGTAAACTTTATGAAATAAATACTGTAAATAACGCTTAACGGGACTCATTGACAGGTTAAAGGGGAGGGGGGAGCGCGCATGGTGGTAGCCTCGAGGAAGCGACCTTACCTGAGAAAGTTACCTGAGAGCAAGCCCCGCCCCGCAAGCCTAAGCGGGCTGGCTTGGAGGTCCATCCCCGCCTCGGAGAGTTCCCTGCCCCGCTTGACCCTCCCTCAGGACCCCTTTGGGCGGCGAAGCGGGGCAGCTACCCCGGACCCACCCCGGGGAGGCCCCGTTCTACCTTGAGGACGGTGACGCCGCCGCCGGGGCTGTGGATCTCGAATGTGCTGCCGAGGGCGGCCTCGACATCCCCGACGCCGCTGCTGCTGCTGCCGCCGGAAAAGGAGCAGGAGGACGAGGCGGCGGAGAAGGAGGCGGAGGCCGGGGCGGCGGCGGCGGCGCTGGGGGCGGCGGCGCCGGGGGCCTCGGCCGGCTGGTGGTAGCTGAAGGAGGCTCCGGCGATGTCGAGGCGTCCGAGGGGCACCGCCTCCTGGGAGCCCTTGAAGTAGTAGAGGGCGCAGCAGCGCGGGTCGAAGGCGAACCAGCGGCTGCGGAAGCCCCGCAGCGGGCCCTTCCCCGTCAGCTTCTGCAGGTAGCCGCACAGCCGGGGCCGCTCCGAGGCCGAGGGGGGCGCCGCCGCCGGAGGAGGACCTTCCCCAGGCACCGCGGCGGCGCCGCCGCCTTCTGCCTCCTCGCAGCAGCCCGCAGAAGGCATCGCGGCGGCAAGAGCAGCAGCAGCAGCAGCGCCGCCGCCGCCTCTCTGCGCTCCTGAGAGGGTGTGAGGCTACGGGGCTGGGCGGCCTTCCGCAGCGCCCTCCCCAGACCTGGCTTTGCCCCCCGGAGCATGCTGGGACTTGTAGTCCGCTCTTTCTGAGGCGAAGGGCCTGGCCGCCTCCGCCGCCGCCCTTCTCCCCGCCTCGGTAGGCCCTGAGGAGGCAAGGGCGAGGGTTGCCCATAGGCCAGGAGGCGCGCGAGGTGGCGGTGGGGTTAATTTAAATTAATTATAAGCGTTCTTGCTGGCTTTTTAGTGGTTTATTTCCTGAAATCATTTTCCATACCGCCTTTCTTCCAAGGAGCTCAAGGCGGCGTTCAGGGTTCTTGCAGTTCCCATTTAATTTCCTCACATCGCTCCTGTGAGGAAGAGTAACTGGCCCAAGGTCACGTGCAGTGAGCTTCATGTGGTAAATAAAGGTAAAGGTAAAGGTACCCCTGCCCGTACGGGCCAGTCTTGCCAGACTCTAGGGTTGTGCGCCCATCTCACTCAAGAGGCCGTGGGCCAGCGCTGTCCGAAGACACTTCCGGGTCACGTGGCCAGCGTGACATCGCTGCTCTGGCGAACCAGAGCCGCACACGGAAACGCCGTTTACCTTCCCGCTGGTAAGCGGTCCCTATTTATCTACTTGTACCCGGGGGTGCTTTCGAACTGCTAGGTTGGCAGGCGCTGGGACCGAACGACGGGAGCGCACCCCGCCGCAGGGATTCGAACCGCCGACCTTTCGATCGGCAAGCCCTAGGCGCTGAGGCTTTTACCCACAGCGCCACCTGCGTCCCTCATGTGGTAAATATATTTATTTAATTTGTATATCACCCATCCTTTGAAGATTTGAACCCTGGAGTCTCCAGGTCTGATCCTCTTACTGCTGGCTCCTGCTATACGGTATACTGCGATGTATCGCTTGATTGTTTTAAAAAACAAAATAAAACTCAAAGTGGCATACAAAAATATTAATAAATTTATTGGTAAAGGCAATTAAGAACAACATACATTTAAAGTACATTCAGAGCACAGTGCTCCCCCCAAATCCTGGGAACTAGTTTCCCCTTTGGCTACGATTCCCAGCCCCCTGAACAGACGACTGTTCCCAGGATTTGGGGGGGGGGGCAGGTAAGTAATGCATGGGGTGTAAGCAGTCATAGTTTGCAAGGAGCTTCCAAACCAGAATCTCAAACTGTTTTGAAGATGATTTGGGCAAACTGGTGTTCAGTGTTACTTCTGGACCAACAAAAAATGGTTTCACACATTGCCCTGCCCTCAGTGACTTTTGTTGGTAGAATCCAGGGATTATTAGGAAGGGCGAACAAAGAACCCATGGTTTACTTGTATCTCTGCAATACCATTGACGCGCTGTGGTTTTATCTCAGTGTAAACCATGGTTTGCTGTTACACCGGCATATTTATTTAGTGATACAGAAACTTTTACCTTACCATTTTAAATTACTCTCATTTTCAGTTTTCTAAAAATAGTATAAAAGAAGGTTCCAGATCTCTGTTTTTAATTTTTTTTAACTCATCCCATTTTTGAGTTATTACGGTTTGAAATTTCAAATAATTGACAATTTTGGCCTTGCCCCCTACCTTAAAAGCTCAACCCAGACTTCAAACCATAATATCTGTTACTTCAGGCATTTCTTTTAAAAAGTTACTCAATTGGAAAGTATATGAAAAGCTAGTCAGGCTTTGCTTTTAAAAATGTATTCAAAAGTAGTTTCAGCTTGTTTGAACCAGCACTGACTGGCTTTTATGCGTATGGACAAGCTGTGGCTTGTTGTACAGGGCTCAGCAGTGAGTTGGGAGTCTTATCTCAGCTCTTGGGTTGATCAGTTTATTAAATTTTACTGTGACTCTGACATGTACTAATATATTTTCACTAAAGACTGTCTGCAAAAGAAAGAAATGTGATGTCTAATATGATATATTGCTGTAATCCTTTTAGTAAAATTAGTCACTAGCATCATCATTTGTTGACCCATCTAGTTGGGATATACTCACCTTGTCATGGGGTGGGCTTGAACGTTCCTATGATCCTAGTGAGCAAAGCCGTTGGGAGTCTCGTACTCTCAATGTGGTCATGCAAGGCGGTAAGGTCCGGGGAGAGAAGCTAGACAAATAATGATCCAAGAAGACCTCAATGGCAGAACAGGCAGAAGATAACAAGCGGCATGTTACCACAGGTGTGAAGGTGGAAGAAGGCTGCAGCATATAAGAATCTACCGGCTATCGTGATACTCATGGCATCGGAATAGAGCCTTACTGCAAAGAGTCCCATGGTGATTGGCAAATGGTAACAAGGGCAGGACCGTGAAATCTGGAAGCACCTGGTCATGAACCGTCACATGGGTGGTGGATACAGATTCAGTCATTCTGCCTTAAGGAATGAGGCGTTGAATAGCTTGGCAGCTGTATCCACGACTGAGCAGTCCTATTTTGGATCCACTTGGCTCATCTCTAAAAGGAGAAGGGGCTAGAAAAGGTGCACTAAACATAGTCTGCCTCCTTTTTCCCCTGACTGCATTACTGCGCCCAGTGGGGTCACCACCCAGCAGTCATAAAAGACAATTGACCTTTGGAACATGGAATAGACAGATTACACAAATAACGAGCGCCCCAAGCACAGGAGTGCTATCATTGCAAGAGAGTTGCGATGTTTTAACATAGATATTGCAGCTCTTAAAGAAACTTGAAGAGCAGGAGAGGGACAACTGAAGGAAGAAAAAGGAGGCTACACATTCTTCTGGAAAGGTCTACCTGAACAAGAAAGTCAAATATAGTCAGACCTCGTGTTACGTTTGCTTCACATTGTGGCTTTTCAGGTTACAAACGCAGCAACCCCAGAAGTGTTTGCTTCCGAGTTCGCCACGCATGCACACGCAGAAGTGATCTGTGCACTTTGCACATGCACAGAAGCGCTCTATCGCGTTTTGCTCACATGCAGTAGTGGCGCTCTACTTAAAGACTTTTCAGGGTGCGAACGGCACCTCGAAACTGATCATGTTCATAAGTAGAGGTACCACTGTACATGGAGTAGGCTTTGCTATCAAGAACGATATTGTGAAGCTTGAGGTAATAATTTACCTCTACACTACCTTGTTTGTTACCCAGGTGAGGAACAACCACCTTTTGAATAAATTACAGAACCAAGGAAACTATTTTCAAGTCCAGCATCTGGATTTAGGGACCCAGCATTTGTTATAGCTATTGCAATAGGACAGAGCTCATTCAACATGCCAGTTAAGAAGGTCTGCCCCCAGGCACTTCAGAAAATAAGCTCATATAGTAGTTCAACCACAGCAAACAAAGAGTCATAAAACATCTTGACATACGTCAGGAAAGTCATGAGAAGTAAAGCACATATGGCTCCATACTGATATCTTCACTCCTACATCACCTTGGAGTGGCCCTGATGTGCCCAGGTCATTTGACCATCTTAGTTAGGGGTTGGCAAGGTTTACCTCACCTGGGCCGGTTCACTGGGGATCCTTCCGTGGGCCGGATCACGTGCAAGCATAAGCTTGCGTGGCTGTGATTTCCTGCGGCTGCATCTGTGCAGACATGATTTCCGGGGTCTGCACCTGCACAGATGAGATTTTCAGCGTCTGAGCATGCGCAGACACGATTTCCAGCAACGCAGAAGCGAGTCTCTGCGCCGCGCTGCACCAGTTTAGCATAGCACGTGGGGACTCGCTGAGTGGGCAGCTCGGTTCGGGGGTGGCTCGTGGGCCAGTTAAATGACCCCCGTGGCTTGTGGCCCATGGGCCTTAGGTTGCCTACCCCTGATCTTAGGTCTCTGGTGTCCAGCATTACCCTGGCAAAATAGCCTTCATTGACGGAAGAGCATAATAAAATCCTCTTCCTGGGTCTCAGATGACTTCAAGAATTGCTGATTTATACTCTGGTGCTGAAACATCCTGCCATTTGTATCACTTTCAGGGGTAGATAAGGAGAGATGGAATGCAGCGTACGAGGGGGAAGACTCACAAATGCAGAACACACAAAAATCAAACCTAATATAGTCTAAAATGTTTTAACAATTAAAGTGAAACATTTAAACATTATTAAAATCATAAAAATATACACCCGGGGTCTCCAATTCTTATACCAGTCCCCCTTTGATCCTAACCTTATCAAGGATTATACTCATACTTTATCAAAGTTATCAATCTACCAATTGGACTTCTTTACAAAACACACTTTTACAAGCATTGAATACCACAACATAGCAATACAGTGGTGCCCCGCAAGACGAATGCCTCGCAAGACGAAAAACTTGCTAGACGAAAGGGTTTTGCGGTTTTTGAGCTGCTTCGCAAGACGATTTTCCCTATGGGCTTGCTTCGCAAGACGGAAACGTCTTGCAAGTTTGTTTCCTTTTTCTTAACACCGTTAATACAGTTGCGACTTGGCTTCGAGGAGCAACTCATAGAACGCGGTGTGGTAGCCTTTTTTGAGGTTTTTGGTGATTTTTGAAGCTTTTCCAAAACTTTTCCGACACTGTGCTTTGCAAGATGAAAAATTCGCTAGACGAAAAAACTCACGGAACGAATTAATTTCATCTTGCGAGGCACCACTGTATATTACAGAGAATGACTGAGAGGGAAACTAATACCCCCCCCCCCTTTAAGGCTTTCTTGATCCAACTATCTGAGGAGACCCAACCTCTTGGATTCCAATATGAGATTCCTTTTAATCATTTATGGACTTTTAAGAACCTTGGGAGAAGTATTCTCTCTTGCTATAAACATGTTTGTCTATGCTTTACACTCAGCAGGAAGGTTTATTCATAAAGAAGCACAAAGTTTTATTGCTTTAGCTTTATTTTGTGCCCAGTGTCAAATTAGTCTTCTGGACCCCATCTCTTTGCTATTCCACAACAACACCCCATTAATGAATTCTTGTTAAAGGGCTTTCATCAATCATCAGCAGCCTCCCAATTTGGCACAGATGTTGACACATCCAAACAGAAATGTCTTCACCCTTCTGGGAGGCTCTTAACTTGCTGTGAACTTCACTCAAGGGTGAATTGCTTTCCAACACTCCAGAGGGACACGAAAAGGCTAACTGCACCTTGGGTTCACTTGCCCAATCCAAAAGCAAAATCTAATTAGAATTTTTCTATAACCCCAAAATTTCAAGTCCAGAAACTAATTTGTTAAACAATTCCAGTAGGTGCATTTTTCCAAATTAACTACTTTTACTCCATAAAGCACATATAGACTTCCTTCACATGTGCAGTGATTCCTGCTTAATCAAAGCATATATTTATGTGCTACTGTTAACTTGTTTCCCACGGTGCTTCTCCTGAAACCATTGGATCAGTAGGGAAGATTGGGACACGTGGAGACAAAGAAATGTGGTCACCAATTGACCTATTTTGAATATTGGATTTCACAAAAACCTGATCTATTCAAAGACATAAAACACATGGGTAAACCTTCATACCTACTTTTAAATAATCTGGTACAATTTCTTTCTTTTTTTTATAAGATATTTATTAGAATTTTCAAAATATTACAAAAAGAACAAAAAACAAACAAAGTAGAGTCAGAAGGGAATACAAAGAATAAAAATAGTTAACAAAGTAAAAAGAGAAAGAAAAAAGCAAACCCCTTCCCATTGTGTAAAAAAGAAGAAAAAAGAAGGGGGGGAAATTCAAAATAAGAAAACAAAAAAGTGACAAAAATACAAAAAACCCTAACCTTTAAAAACATTTAAAAACAAATTCATTGTTTTCAGACCCTTAACTGTCATAGCCTTCTTTCTTAGACTTCCTCCTCCTCCCTTCCTTTGTATCCTAGTTATTAGTTATCACAGCTGTAATGGGTATGAGCTACTCGTGCGTAAACTGGTGCCTTTCTCGGTTAATTTGCCTTGTTAAAACTTTCTGACTGCGCAGCCCCTTCTCATGGTGGCTGCCTCAGTCACTGGCAGAATCCGTCAGTGGGCGTTTCTTGAACCTCTTCCAACATAAAAGTTGTTTGACACCCAGTCTCCTCCTCCTCTCACTGCGCGGGAGTCTTCTGCGCAGGGAAGGCGTGGGTAGCGGAAGACCTGGGCTCTCATCACTGATGTCCAGTGAAGAGTCCCTGAGCCCTCTCTCCACTTCCCCCGTCTGCCTCCCTTTATCCCCGGTGTTGCGCTGATTGGCTTCCCCCTCTCCTGAGCTGTTTCTCCCCCTACTGCTGGGTCCTTCGCCAGCATCATCTGGGAGCCTCCCCTTCGCCTCTCGCTCCGATGTCAGTTCCCTGACACCAGCAAATCCTTTCCTTTCCATGTTTCATAAAATTCTGTCATTACATTACCCTACACTATTTTGCTCTTATCTTTCTATAATAGCATAAACCTTAAAATTTAAAACTTAAGTCTTAACCTTACCAGCTTCTTATAATCATAATATTCTTTCATAATTCTAAGCATCTTTGCTAAAGCCAGGTAATTTCTTCCAACATTTTTCTATCATTCATCAACTTTATAAAACATTCTAGTAATAAGAAAAAGAAGAAAGGTACAAACAAATCCAATTTTTTCCCCAACGTCCCTTCCTCCTGGTTCCGGGTTTTATCAGTCTTTATTCCCATCAGGCTAGCCCATTAACCTGGTAACCTTATGTCCGAGGCCCTCAAGTCACTTCCATGGCCCTTCAGCGGCTCTTCTTCATATTTGTAGCTGTAATTTCCCTTATCTCCTGCTCGTGGTAACTCCAGCTTGACAATGTCTCTTGCTCGTGGTAGCTCCAACTTGACAATGTTTTTAACCCTTCTCGACAGATCAGACCCTTTTCCGTATTTGTCACTGCATTCCATGTAGAATTTAAAAGCATGTTTCAAGGGCCCTCCAAAATTGAGAGCCCCCGTAGTCCCAAACATTTCGCAGCCCATTACCATATTTAAAAAGTCCAGACATCCCAACATAGGGGGGTCAATCCAGTCCCCCATTTCCAAACCACACCAAGCTTTTCCTTTCCAGATCTGGCTTTTTCCAAATTCATTTGTCCAATCCAAAGGATCATACTCCTGTTGGGTCTGTTCTGTCAAAACACACTCCTGATTTAATGCCACTACCTCCTGTTCTGTCAAAACATACTCCTGGTTTGAATCCTGAGTGGGCTCCACATATTTTCCCACTGTCTGGTCAAAATGTTCCACTGCCTGTTGAAGATTTCTAGTCGAAGTCACCATCCAGTTCACCTTTTCATGTAATTCTTCCAGTAGAGCATTTGTTTTGTAAAAAGCACACAACAAGGCTTCTGAATGCATTGTCCTACAAGGTCACGTACTTGTTCCCACGGTTATTCTGTAACAGCTGTTGGTTCCCTGGAGTTAGTTACAATTTCACAAACTTCCCCTAGGGGGAAGACTTAGGTTTATTCTTGCTATAATAATAATAGTAGTTTATTACGGCCGTAGGCCCATACAGATAAAAACAAGACATAAATAACAGCTTGTGCACGTGGGAAAAAAACAGCCGCTAAAACACTACTATAACAGTAAAATACTATAAGATGGAATGGCATACTACGCCTTAATTAGCTTGTGGTCTCCTTGGCAACGCTTTTGGGTAAGGACAGCGACCAGGAACCTAGCCACTTTCAGGGTCGTATGGGTATCCTTATCCTGCAAGATTTGGGCAAGGTGGAATTTTGGTGGGGTACCCTCTAGTTTCTGTATGATTGATCCCAACAAATTTGCCCGTGGCACATTGAATAAGGGGCAAGTGAACATAATGTGCTGAAGCGACTCCGGCGTCTCCTTATCACATTCGCACATGGCGGAGGCTTGGCCCTTTGGGAATCTATGTCTCAGGACATTGGAGGGAAAAACGTTAAACCTCGCTTTGGTGAAGGCCAGCCTATGGGCAACAGACGAAAGGGAGGAGAGGTATGATGGAACGCAGTAAGTTAAAGTGATACCAATGTTCTGGGGCGAACAATCACCTCCCCCCAGCCTATAATTTCACTGTAAATCGATGCCATCCAGTCTTTGGCGGATCAGTCTTTGAGCAGTGATTTGATCTAGTTTTAAGGAATCTAAGGGAGAGATTCCATAACTCAGGAGTTTGGCATGAATTCTACTAGTCCAAAGGCTGGAGAATTCATCTCGCCATAAGCATTGGACAAGGTAATGGTCTGGTAATCTATGCCACAATGATAACCAATAATTGAAGACTTGCTTCCACAGGCAAGTTTTTAAGGATGCGATCTTCAATTCTAGTCGCATGGCTGCGTTGCTTACGCACGGGGGGAGCATTAGGAGCCGACGTAGAAATTGATTTTGCAGAGTCTCAAGAGGAGCAAGGTCTGTCATCACGGCCCAGAGCGGGGCAGCGTAAGCAAGCACGGGAACCACTTTTGCCTTGAACACCTTTAGGGCCGAGGGAACATGCAAAGCTCCATCCGAAAAGAAAAATCGGAGGAGCGCATATGACAGAGTTTTGGCCTTGTTAAGTAGGTGTTGAATTTGTGCTTTCCACCCCAAATTGTATTGAAAAATAACTCCTAGGTATTGAAATTTTAGGACTTGCTCTATTTTTGCTCCACCAAGCTTCCATTCATATAATCTCCGACTTCTGGCGAAAATCAGAATCTTAGATTTATCATGGTTGATGGTTAATTGGTTGAGTTGACAATACGTGGCAAAGATCTTCAGAGCTCTGGTTAGTCCAACACGTGTATAAGATAGAATTACCGCGTCGTCCGCATATAAAAGGAGTGGACAGCGGTAATCCGCTAGTCTAGGCGTGTGTGTACTTGGAGATGCATGACTAGGGGTGCTCGCATATCGCTGATGAATAGATTGAATAGGCAGGGAGCCAAAATACATCCTTGGCGCACTCCCTTGTTTATTGGTATCGAATTTGTGAGGTCGCCCGCAGGAGTAAGTCTCACTCTGGCAAGGGTACCTTCGTGGAGCTGACTTATAAGCCATAAGAGTCTTCTATCGATGCCCTGTTTCGCAAGTTTCTCCCAAAGAATATTTCTAGGAACGCTGTCAAAGGCTGCCTTTAGATCTAAGAAGGCAGCACACAGGTAGCCCCGGGGAGGGGAGGAGTACTTCCGTGCCAGATGGTAAAGAACTATCGCGTGATCAGTTGTAGAACGTTTGATTCTGAACCCTGCTTGTTCGTGACCAATCTGGTTAGTCTCATCTACCCATCACAATAGTTTTGTCAGCAAAAAGCTGGCATAAATTTTCCCTATGATCGAAAGGAGGCTGATGTTACGGTAATTTTCCGGCTCCATTGGAGAACCTTTTTTATGAATTGGTACTATAATGGCCTCCTTCCATATTTTGGGGATGAGACCAGTAGCGTTGATTGCGTCGAAGGTTTTGGCCAGGATGCCAGCCCACCATTTTGGATGTAGTTTGATGGCTTCAACAGGGATCAGATCGGGCCCTGGGGCTTTGCCCGATTTCAACTGGGCTATTAGCTTGGCTATTTCGTCAGGATCGGTGGGAGGCCAAATAGGTAGGTGGGAAAACAGATGCATCAGATGGTCGGAGGGAGCATCTGCCTGTGAGAAACATTTCTTCAGGAACAATTCCCATGTCGGTGCAGGGATGACTGCCCTTGGGTATTTCCTCACCCTTCTGTTAATCAGAGACCAGAAATCCCTGGATCTATGTGATTTTGAAGCAGTAATCAAGGCCTGCCAGCGATTATGTTGCCACTCACGTTTGGCAATTTTCTGCGTGCGTTTGTAAACTTGCTTGGCTTGTGCATAACTAGCTGGCAGAGTAGATGCATCAGAGGTCTTATATACATTGTATATAGCACGAAGGCGCTGTCTTGCTTGTTTACACTGAGAGTTATACCAGGGGGCACCGTAAGTATACTCGTTTCGATTTAATATTTTGGGTGGTAACCTGAAGAAGGACGTAAGATCAGTCGTATGATGATGGAAGCGTTTCAGCACTATGCTATGCCCGTCTGAGGCAGAGCCTATGTAGGGATGGGGCCCGAGGATTTCTTTTTGAAAGAATTCCTGATACCTTTGAGCCTGGGTCTCTGACCCAGAATTTCCTTTTTTGAGATACCTTGTCCGTATATATTCCTTTGAAATGCGAAAGGGAGCAGTGGAGTCGCAAATTTTCTCTTCTTTTAACTATCTGTCAAAAAGCAGTTGTCTTTGGTCAATGAGCTTCCACGTCAGTCCTGACACCCGCTCCAGGATCAGGACGGAGGAAAGTTACTTCCGTTTAAAATCACTTCAAACAGTCAAAAAAAAAAAAAAAAAGATTCACAATTTAAAATGTTGAAATCCAATCTTTTAAAGACAATTTTCAAAGCTCTAGTTTAAATTGCCTTTGCTTTGTTTTGTTTACAAAAGAACGGAAGGGGGACTTCCTGTTTAGCCCTTTCCGTTCCGTACCAAATTCAAGTTACATTTTTTAAAGTCCGATTCTGTCCTACTCACAAATCTTTGTTTGATATCCAATTGTTCAAATTCTAGGTACTCACAAGTGCTTATTTTAAAGTCCAAATTGTCCCAGGAAAAAGGCAGCGCTCTCCGGCAACAGCTATACGGCTTCGCTCCACGGAAATAGCGATTGACTCACAGCACCGCGCCGGTTCCCCCTCCTCACTTCGGAGCCCGTTGGTGGGTTCCTTAGCGGATTGGGGGGGCGCTAGAGGTGCCCACCGAGTCCCACAGTCACAGGCTTCATCCGCCTGTGATTTTAAAAGGGTCCCCACTTCGCCGTAGCGGAGAAGACCCTGTTTACCACGGAGCCAGTCCCTCCAGTTCAGAGGGAGTCCGCCATTGCTGGTGGCGCCACCCCGGAAGTCCAATCTGGTACAATTTCAGCAATCATAATACTCAGCAATTGCTTTTTGGCAGTGATCCAAACCTACGTACAGATTTTCATTTTCTAATGGATATTCTCAGTACCTCAAAAATGCAAATGATATCATAAAAACAATTACATGGGAATCACAACACAATTAAATACATCAATTTACAGTTCCAACTACATTCAAACTACCATATAACACAAAATACCAATTCTATATCTAGTTATTTATGAAAATCTATTGGTCTTCTTGCTGTTTTCACAAAGACCTTCAATCTCCAGGAGCTTCAACTCCTGTAATCCAAAAAATTATCTTTGCAAGTCACCTTCTTCCAGGCCCCATTTGCCTGCAACCCCACAAGTCTTGGTTTGATGCAGATGAAAATAAATGGCTGTTGCTACTTGGCTGTTATCTGGGAAGCCGTAAGCTTGCAATAAACACATTATTCTAAGTGATTTTCTGGCAGATCTCTTCCATTAACCTGGAGGGTTGAGATGCATTTCTGGAGCACCTAAGTCTGCAGAGAGAACAAAACTGCATCTGGGACTGAAAACATAGTTAGCATGGGAGGGGGTTAAAAAAAGACAAACAGGTAAAGGGTTTTCCAAAATGACGATCCTTTTTTTTTTTGTAAACCATGTAAAGTTTTTAAGTTAGAAAATTTATTCAGCCTAGTTTATTTATAACTGTTCCTGTTATCTGCTTAATTTCCTTTAGCTAGTTGGCAGTAGGAGGGAAGAGAAAGAAAATCTTTTTGTTAATTCAAATACAATAGAAAACATTCTGCTATAGGGAGCAGGAAGAGTTTCCAGACGCCTCCATTACCTGCAGAAAGCAAAATTATTATGGAAGAAAAAACTCTTACAGTTATGGGCAGTTATTTTATTTTTTTTAATAAAATTTTTATTGCATTTTTTCCAGATAAAGATAACCAGTCAGATATACAAAGAAACAAGAACAGCAAGAAAAAGAAAGAAAAAAAAGAATCATCTCCAAGCTTATTTCAGTCTTCTATCGGACTTCCCCACATCCCCCGCACAATGCATTCCCAGCAATAAAAATTATCAGCAAATTATAACCTTATTTCCTGTGTTTCCTTTGTACTTTCAAAGATTACATTTTAAGTTTAAATTACTTATTATCCATTTACTTTACAAACCAATATAATATCATTTTAGACATTTAAATATTTGATCCTTTCATTAATATTACCTAATTTCATATATCATCCGCTCTCGTTGCTGGAGCTAACCATTCCAAATCATGCGACTTTTTATAGTTCATATAATTTATAATTTTTTTGCAAATAATCCTTAACTTTTTTCCAGTCCTCCTCAATTGTTTCTTCTCCCAAATCTCGGATTCTGGCAGTCATCTCGGCCAATTCCATGTAGTCCATCAATTGCGTTTGCCACTCTTCCAGTGTGGGCAAATCTTGAGTCTTCCAATATTTAGCGATAAGAATTCTTGCTGCTGTGGTTGCATACATAAAAAACGTTCTATCCTTCTTTAACACCTTTTGGCCGACAATGCCCAAGAGGAAGGCCTCCGGTTTCTTAGGAAAGGTGTACTTAAACACCTTTTTTAACTCATTATAGATCATTTCCCAGAAGGCCTTCACTCTTGGACAGGTCCACCAGAGGTGAAAGAATGTCCCTTCAGCCTCCTTACACTTCCAACATTTGTTATTAGACAAATGGTATATCTTAGCAAGCTTGACTGGGGTCATGTACCACCTGTATATCATTTTCATAATATTTTCTTTCAGGGCATTGCATGCCGTAAATTTCATACCGGTGGTCCATAACCTTTCCCAGTCCTCAAACATAATGTTGTACCCAATGTCTTGAGCCCATTTTATCATGGCTGATTTGACTGTCTCATCCTGAGTGTTCCATTTAAGCAGCAAGTTATACATTCTTGATAGTAACTTAGTCTTTGGTTCTAACAGTTCTGTCTCAAGTTTCGATTTTTCCACCTGGAATCCTGTTTTTTTATCCAGCTTAAAAACCTCATTAATTTGGGCATAATGAAACCAGTCCTGCACCTTATTCTTTAATTTTTCATAGCTCTGCAGTCTCCAATTATCTCCAATTTTTTCTACTATTTCCCAATATTTTGGCCAACCGACCTCCATATTGGTTTTTTTCCGAGCCTTGGCCTCCACTGGTGATAGCCACCTCGGGGTCTTACTTTCTAATAAGTCTTTGTATTTTGTCCAGACCATAAATATTGCTTTTCTGACAATATGGTTTTTGAACATTTTATGTGTTTTTACCTTGTCGTACCACAAATATGCATGCCATCCTAACGAGTTGTTAAAACCTTCCAGATCTAGGACATCAGTGTTCTCAAGCAGAAACCAATCTTTCATCCAGCAGAAGGCTGCAGCTTCATAATATAACCTTAAGTCTGGCAGGGCAAACCCCCCTCTTTCTTTCGCATCAGTTAATATTTTAAACTTTATTCGGGGCTTTTTGCCCTGCCAAACAAACTTCGAGATATCCTTCTGCCATTTCCAAAACATTCCACTCTGTCCACGATCTGCAAGGTTTGAAACAAAAACAGCATCTTTGGCAATACATTCATCTTTATAGCTGCAATTCGGCCCAACAAGGAAAGTTTCAATCTTGACCAAGTTTCTAGGTCTTTTTTAACCTCTGACCAGCATTTTTCATAATTGTCTTTAAATAAGTTCAAATTTTTGGAAGACAGGTTAACCCCCAGGTATTTCACTTTTTTAACCACATTTAATTCTGGAACCCATCTGTTTCTAAATATGTTAAATTCTTTCCCAAAACTTTAGTTTTTTGTTTGTTCAACTTAAATCCCGCCACCCGACCAAACTCCTGAATCAATTCTAGAACTCTTTTTGTACTAGATTCTGGCTCCTGAATATGGGCAGTTATTTTTACACCAGGATAACTTATTTCCATCATGGGTTTAGTCATACAAATTTTAGCAGTGACAGGTTTATTAGAAACAAAGTTTATTATTTATTCTCACATAATTAATCCGAACCATGTGGGTTCAAAATTAGAATTGAAAATTAATCCTTTTTTAAAAAAATCAACTCTCCATTACTGAGTTGATGCACATGTTAGTTACATGTACATGTTTGGATGTTGAACCAACTTCCAGGCTTTCTGCCATATAAACACAAGAGTTCTAAAGCTGGAGTCTCAAGTCCCATGACTTCAAGCACATAATTAAATGAATTATTTACCATTTCCGTATTGAGATTTCCGTTTTGAATTTTCAGTTTTCAAACGTTTTGGAACTTGAACGGTCTTCTGAGATCAGGATCCTTAGATTTTGACAGACAGCTAATCAGATGTTGCAAAACAGCGGCCTTTAGTGTCTGGAACACGCAATAAACAGGGAAGTTACTGCAATGCCCCTGCAGGACAGGCAGCTCAGCCTTGCACAGTTCACTGGGTGCCTCCCGTGCTGCGCATGACAAATCAACAATGGGAGTAGAGTTCATAAAATGTATCCATTCTGGTTTTGATTGCTTAAAAGTGATACAATGTCTGTTTTGAACTTGGCTAAGTAGAAAATACATACAAACCTTCAGAAATTAATAGAAAATCACTGGTCTAACCCATGGGTAGGCAAACTAAGGCCCATGGGCCGGATCAGGCCCAATTGCCTTCTGGATTCAGCTCACGGACGGTCCGGGAATCGCTGCATGGATCACCAGCGTGCGTGTTCTTTCCCTCTCCCTCACACGGCGGTGGCACCACGCCTCCTCCTTCCCTCCTCCTGGCTTCTCCCCGCCCTGCCCAGAGGAGGAAGGGGGCTGGGCTTTGTTGGTGCCAGCAGCAGCAGCGGCTGCCATTTTAAGCAGCCCCTCTCCGGAGTCCTTTCACACGCCGCTCATTGTCCCTCCGCCGTCAGCCCCTGCCGCTCGCAAGACACAGGTAAGCAGTCATCGGGGCTGGTGGTGCTCTTGCATCATTCCCCCCCCAAAAAATAGTCCAGCCCCCCACAAAGTCTGGGGGACAGTGGACTGGCCCCCTGCTGAAAGAGTTTGCTGACCCCTGGTTTAAACAATCCCCTCTGTTCCAAAGCGTACAGTCACATACTCCCTATATAGACATTAACACAATAGGAGAGAGGCGGTTACTCCCAATGACCCAGACAGAAACCCATTGGTAGAGTGGATTGAGACCAGGTACTTTCAAAGCCTGAAAACAGGAAAGTCCAGAGTCCAGAGGACAAGTGTAAATAGTTTAATTGTTCTTAGGGAATCGGGTACATAGAAGGTGTGGGGAATAGGGGTGATTGACAGGGGTGGGTGACAGGCTCATGTTTCCACATGCCAACCACTCCTTCTTTATGACAAATTTGTGATGTACTGATAATGCTGTTGGAAGTGTATGATGGGAAAGGGGGGAGAAATTTGTAAAGTCTGTGCAACCCCTTGCTTGGGGTTCTTACTTGCTGTGTGTTTTGAACCTTGTTGCAACAATAAAGATTGGGTCTATTGACCGCCGTTTTGCTTCTTCTAACTTGACTAGAGACTCTTTCCTTGCTGACCGGAGGGACCCGCGGGGAGTGGCACCCTGACAAGCTGGGCAGCGGAGCAATCCCACATCCCAGGTTTTGTTTTTCCTTATCACCAGAAACATACCTCTGAGCTGTCACAGCATCATGTGAATTTTACTTCTGCAGGTTAGTTCTTCTGTGGGAGAAATACACACTTTCAGGCATGGATCTGGACCATGCTTGTTTTCTCCTACAAGGCAGAGGTCCAGCACCCAAGAGCAAAATAAAAACTTAAGGAAAGGGAGGGAGAATAACGAAACAGGGCACCTCTCAGTTTATCTTAGCCTGGGAATTTGTTTTTAGTTCCATAACTGATGTCACATTCCTTTCATACAAAAATCTATTCCTGGTTTCCCTTAAAGTTGCTTCTTTTAAGCAGCCTAATTTGGACTGAGGGGGTGGGGAGTTATTACTGTTGTTAAACAATTGAGAATCAGGAACCTTGATGATTCTACTGCAAATCACTAAAAGATATACCAAGAGCATGATCTACCTTCTGCCTGCCCCTGAGTATATTATATTGTGCCATTGTTTTGTTTTACTGCATTGCTATATTTAATCTTGCTGATTGCTTGTGCTTTTTAAAAGTTGCAAAAGTTTTAAATAAATATTAACAACAGCACACGGTCCTGTTGAAGGTCCTGGGGTTGGCAGATTGACACATATATAAAAAACATATTCTTTCTCTCCTTAACATACATCCAAGATTTGCAGAACAGAAGGTTTCTCTTCAACAATTCCGCAACTTACCATTCATATTCTGATTTAAATAACTATTTGTTGAGACAGGAAAAAATACAGAGTATAACGTATAGCATGAAAATGTCAATTTTATTCAGATTTAAACGATTTTTAAAATAGATAATTCAAAAACGCAAAAACCAGGTAACCAACTGGAATGTCTTAAGTTGTATCTAATTGTCTGTGCAAAGTTTTACAGGAAAAATTATTCAAATCTATACATATTTGTTGTTTTCATTTGTCCTCTCACAGTTATAGTTTTTACAATACCAATAAACTGTATTTTATTGTTTATAAAACGCTAAATGAACTTTCTCCTAATATTTATGGCTGCATATGTGTTAGATTGATAACTAAAATACATGTATTTCTTTCCCCTCACAATTCTGTTGAAGAAATACCTGGAAATGCTTATTCATTATCATTAGCTTTGTGTAAACAGGACGAGATTTAGCTGCCATTTGATTTTGAATTTTACAGCAGTTATACTTCATTAACAAAGTTGAGTCAAAAGAGCCTCCAGTAAGCTCTTTTGCAAGATGTTGCAAATCAAGGTGCACAGCTGGTGGGTAAACACTGTCGCTTGATAACAATTTATTATTTTTCTTATAATGGAACTTTATTATCACTGAAGGAAAAAAATGCTCAGCTCTAGTTTTGTGAAGTGTTTCCTCTGCGATGTTTTCTTCACAACCTGATGGTATAACACGATTCTACCTTCTGTATTATCAGGGGCCCACTCTGCTCTCCAGATAATGATCCTGAAAAGTGTGTTCTACTGCACAAACAAGAACATAAACTGGGCTGTAAGGTACTTGTAGTGTTTTCTGGGCTGCTGCAGGACTGGATTGTACCAGCAACAGGGCAGAGCAGTCTCAAAGCACTGAAGCAAAGAGCTTTCAATTTGACTGGGCCCCATTGAGAAGTAAGCTGGTTTTAAAATCTGCATACGCAGAGTGTAAGAGCAGTTTATGCATTCCAACCTATGGATATGAGCCAATTCTTGAGCAAGCACCATTGAAAGTAATGGGGTTTCCAGACAACTGTACCTCTGCAGCTCATGACTCTCTCCTAGAGAATCCATAGCATAGATACTGTTGGTGGGACTTGCCTGTTTCCTTAAAAGGAACCAAGTTTCTCAAGTGGGAGCTCAGGCCATAGCCAATTGCGGAGAATGGTTGGTACCTTCCGATTTCCCCTGCGACGCATAGCTGTCAACTTACAGATTTGAAAATAAGGGACCAGCAGTCTCGAAAATAAGGGATCAGCAGCCAAAATAAAGGATTTTCCGGGCACAGGTATGTTCAGCTTCTGAGCCCCTCTGAGCCAAAGGCAGAAAGCCCAGCCAGCAGCCAAATGAAGCCTCATCTGTAAGGGACAGCAGCAGGACATGGCGCTGGGATAAGGGACTCTCCCGCCAAATAAGGGACGCTTGACAGCTATGCCTGCGAGAGTAAAACAGAGCAAGTCAGACTGCTCTGTGCCATCCTGCTGGTGCAAGAAGGAAGCAAAATGAAGGGCAGTCGTGGGCAGAGCAGCCCACGGCCCCACAACCAGTTGTGATGGCTCTCATATTCTTCCAAGTGCCTGGTGGGTTGCCAAGTTGGAGGTGAAAGTTGTGGGCAGAGCGGAGTTTGGTGCATAAGCAGCGAGTGAGGCTGCACATACACACTTGGATTGTGGGAAGGCGCTGCCCTCTGAGACTCACTGGCTCTGTGCTCCACAAGAGGGAGACAGGCCTGCTGCCACCCCTCCCTCCCTTCTAGGGGTTGGCCAGCTGGGCCTCTACAAAGGGTGCAGGCCCAGGAGGATGCAAAAATAAAAGCTCTCCACTATAGCTCAGAGTGGCTAGGAGCCTGCCTGAACATGCACACACTCCCTAGTCTGCTCCTAATCTGGAGGAAGGCACAAGGGACAAGGGCGGGGTGTGTGTGCTGATACAGCTCCCTGCCAAGGGTGCAAGGGAGCCTAGGTATGCCTCTGCTTCTGGAGCAAATGTTTCATGCATTTTGGAGACTCCATCACTGGAATCTAAAAGGAATACAGTGGTACCTCGGGTTAAGTACTTAATTTGTTCCGGAGGTCCGTACTTAACCTGAAACTGTTCTTAACCTGAAGCACCACTTTAGCTAATGGGGCCTCCTGCTGCTGCCACGCCGCCAGAGCACGATTTCTGTTCTCATCCTGAAGCAAAGTTCTTAACCTGAAGCACTATTTCTGGGTTAGCGGAGTTACAGATAGGTAGCCGTGTTGGTCTGCCATAGTCAAAATAAAAAAATTCCTTCCAGTAGCACCTTAAAGACCAACTAAGTTAGTTCTTGGTATGAGCTTTCGTGTGCATGCACACTTCTTCAGGTGTATCTGAAGAAGTGTGCATGCACACGAAAGCTCATACCAAGAACTAACTTAGTTGGTCTTTAAGGTGCTACTGGAAGGAATTTTTTTATTTGGGTTAGCGGAGTCTGTAACCTGAAGCGTATGTAACCCGAAGCGTATGTAACCTGAGGTACCACTGTAGAACTAAACTTGTATGAATGCTCACCCACACAGCTCCGCCGTGCTTGCAGGAATTTACAGTCATCCAGTGACTGTGGTAAATAATGGGGTGCTGCCGATACTCACAGCTCTATAGAAGTGTTGTGGCTGCCAGCGCACAATGGATGCCATGGGCAGCAAGAAAAGAAGGGTCAGTCAAGTGTAGTCCAAGAGTATATCAAAAGTGGCTTATTTTAGTCCTTTAAAATAGTTGTTAAGTGTAGGACTTGATCTGGAGATAGTAATTTGGACTATGAAAAGTGTCAAAGCATGTCTGAGAAATTTGTTACTAACAGTAAATTAATTAGCCAACAATAACATCCCTAAGCCTCAGATGAAGGGCAGTATATAAATTTAACAAATGAATGAAAGAATGCATTTGATGCCATGAAACATTGTCCTGCATGGCTTCTTCCCACCGCCAGCTAAACCATCAAAGTAGAAACTGCAAATGAACAAACCTATCAGGCTTTGCTGTTGACCAGTCTACAGGTATTCCAAATCCAGTGCAGGTGGGATTATTGCACAAGGAGTCCCCCAAATTAGGCAAGCAACGCGACTGAAGCCCATAGCCAGAAATAGGGAATATGGGGGGGGGGGGGGAATCACAGTACGTCATGCAATACAGGAAAGCCCTATGTTGCAATTAACTTAATATGTCTAAAGTTGTTTACCCATGCAAGACTGTAATAAAATCACATTTTAATAGAATTATGAAATAAACATCGAACATGTCAGTCAAACCAGTGCCTTTGTGCTCATTGGTCAAAACAATGGGAGGTGGGAGCAAGTCTGTGACTTAACAGAGCCTCTGATAGAATTCTGCCTGTATATTTTTTACTTTAAAAGGGCTAAAGGTTTAATTTTTAAGAAATTAAAGCTGAAAATCAGGAATATAGGAAGCTGTCATATACCGTACATGAGTCAGGCTATTGATCTATCTAGCTCAGTATTACTTACACTGACTGACAGCAGCAGCTGTCCAGGGCCTCTGACGGGGGGGGTAGGGGGGGAGACTTTCTCAGGCCTACCTGGAGATGCTGGGGATTGAATCTACTCTTCCACTGAGCTGTGGCCCTTCCCTAAATTTCCATGAGTGGGGCAGACCCACCAACATATTCCCTGTCTCTGAAATGGCCATGATACTGGCACAAGCAATATACACTACAGTTCTACATTTTCTATTCACTTGGCATATCTCTTCATTATACAGTGGTACCTCGGGTTAAGTCATTCCGGAGGTCCATTCTTAACCTGAAACTGTTCTTAACCTGAAGCACCACTTTAGCTAATGGGGCCTCCCGCTACCGCCGCGCCGCCGGAGCACAATTTCTGTTCTCACCCTGAAGCACAGTTCTTAACCCAAGGTACTATTTATGGGTTAGCAGAGTCTGTAACCTGAAGCGTATGTAACCCGAGGTACCACTGTACTCTTATAAATCAGAAGGAAATGTTGCACAATATCCAGCAGCACCATGCGATATTACAAAAAATTGACCCTTAATGAAACACAAGAGAGAGAGAAGGGGGGGGAGTGAAATAAAGTGAAAGGTCGTTTTGTCAAAATACTTGCTTGCCAAAGCACCTGTACAGAGTCACCTGCTGTTCTGGCTGAAAACAGCAGGGAAAGGGTCCTGTAGAAAGGCTCAAACACAAACCGAAGGTTTGCAGTGACAGTGCAGTGTTAAGTATCTCTGATTTCAGTGGGAAACAGCTGCAGGCAGGGCTGGCCCCCAAGGCATGTTTGCCTTGAGGCGAACCACAAAATGGTTCCCTCACCCCCGCCAGGGAAGAAGGGGTGAGTGAAGATTTACATCAGGAACAGGGGTGGCGATAAACATCTACATTGGGCCAGCCCTGGTTGCAGGTGTGTTTAATTCCTCAGTGAAAAATAAATGGGGCTTCAAAATGCATAGATTTGGTCTCGGCATTAAAAAAACAGGCTCTGGTTTCTCCAGCAGCAATTATCCATGGCTATATATAAATTTTACATACATGGGTATAGAAGCCCATTGCTGCATTAGCCATAGACTCCCCTCCCATTGAACAGAGACCCCCATGGCTGAAAACAGCCCCCACAACAAAATTAGGCTTAGATAAAAGTCTTCTGCTGGCTCCTGTCTTCTGTCCCTCCCCCACCAAGCCCAATTGTTGCAGGATGGATGGAGCAACCTGCTTCCTGCAATATCTAGGAAGAACACCTCTGCCTCCTCCAGCAGTTTGGCTTGAAAGAGGCCAAAATACCCTTTTTCAGCCTAATTGATGGGGGGAGGGGAGCGGAGGGAATGCATAATTAGTGTGCATGCTCTTTGCATGCAAGTACATGTGTGTTGTACATGTGTGGTTTGGCCATGCCCACTGTGGCCTCTGTCCCTTGGAGGGTTGGCCAAGAGGCCATTCAGCTCTTAGGCCAAGAGGTTTTCTCACACTGTCCAAGAGAAACTAAGGCAGGAGTTTGATAATCTTGGGCTAGACGGCTTGGAGAGCTTTTTGAGGAGCAGCGGGGTCTCATAACAGACGAGGGGATTTGGTGGCGGTGGACATACACAGCTGCCTCTAGGCCAGTGTTGTCCTTTCTGAGCAGCTTATGGTTCTCCAGAGTTTCTGAGAGCAAAACGTCTTCCCTTTGACTTGTGAACTTGGGGAAGGGGTAGCAGCAAAGCACCTGCTCTGCTTGCAGGAGGTCTCGGGTCCAATGGAGGTCCTCATGGCATCTCCAGTTGGACTGAGAGAGACTCCCTGCCTGAAACCCCTGGAAAGTCGCTGCCTATCATCCTATTAACTGATACTTTTCTAATCAAAGAGGCTTCTGGGAATTGGTCCTGGCATCTCCTGTGTGGAAAGCAAGTGGCCATGAGGCCTCTGGCAGTGATTGGATGAGGTAGCCTACCATGACAGAGGGGATTGGCAGGAGGATGGCAAAGACCTGAGCAGTTTAGCCCGGGAGAAAGGCAAAAGCTCTGAAGGCAGGAATAAGAGACTGAGGGAGCCAGGAGGAAGGCATAAGACACAAGAAGATGCAAGAGTTGCAAGAGAGAGCAGCCCAGAAGGGGAGGAGGGGGAAATTAAGGATCCTGGGAACAGACAGGGCTTATCCACGCTTACCTTTTGCTCTGCCCCTTCCAGGCAGAGGTCGAAGCTTTAACGCTCCCTGTCTGAGTGTTTTGTTCTTGTTTTGCCTTGAGCTTTCCCTATGAAAACCTCCTGTTTAAAGCTGAACTGGAGCAAATGTCAATTCAGGTTTTCTGTGGATTGAGCTTTAAGAGACGATTTTCATGGGGAAAGCCGCAAACCTTTTGCAATAATACTGTAACCTTCTCAATACCTTGCATGGAAAATGGACAGAGCAGCTTGGGCAATCGCCGCATCACGCCCTGCAAGCTGAGGTGGCCTCTCTTCCCCTCAAGAACCACCTACAGAAGGATGGCCAAGAACTATCCTGTCCAGAGGCAAGGAGAGATCTCACATTCAAAAAGTTTTCTTTCCCTGTAGCTTGTCTCTTTTACGTGTACGTGGTTTTAATTAATACTTATTGTTTTAACATTTTTATGTAAAACCGCTTTCTGGGGTTTGCTGAGAAGCGGTACGTAAATAAAGAGATGGGCCCCCTACTCCCAGCAGCCAGTCTGGCCAGTGATCAGGGATGGGATACTGTTGGAGTCCCACAGTATCTGGAAGGACACCACAGGTTTCCCATCCCTGTCTTAAATAAATAAATTAAACAAGGCAGGATATACATCTGTGAAACCAACGGAGGACCGTAACATGCAATAGAGCATTAGACCTTCAGCAGAAGGCTGTGTTGCAAACACCTGGTCTGGTGGATCCTCACAATGACTGCCAGCTGACTGATTCTGGATGTTCTCCGGTGGATTTTTGCTCTTGAATTTAGTGGAATATAGATTAGCACTTTTATGTCTCACAACGGAACTCAATGATGGCCAAAGTGCACATATTTAAACCCTATTCAGTCCCATGGTAGTGAATGAAACTGATTGAATTGACCTGAATTGCAGACTAGAGATCTTGCATCCTTCAGCATGTTGGAATACATGGCTCTGCTCAAGCATTTGGAGGCCGTGACAAAAATCTGTGACCCAAGTTATGTGAGACAGCTCTTTTGGAGTCAATGGAGCTTAGATCTGGAGTTACAGGGCAGTGGTCCTCACAGGTCTTCCGTAAAAAGTATTTTTGATAGCAATGGTGTCTTTTTACTATTTACAGTAACCATACAGCTCCACAAGATTGGGAGCACATAGCTCTGTCCATCCATCAGATTTATATCGCAGCCTGGATCAACATTATAGGCAGACCAGATCCATTTTTCTTCCAGCTGCTCAGGTGAGCTGCATTCAGATGCCTTTACTTCATTTGCTGAATCTGCTTCTGCAGCTCTTCCTTATCCAGTTTCATTTTGGCTTCAAGAACCTGCCGCAGAGATCCAATGCTCTCGTAGATGGTTGCAAATCCTAAACAGGGGAAGAAGTGAAACAACATTTGCTATCTTTTTTATTTTTAAACAAACTATGCTGACACTAAAAGGAAGTCTCATCTTCAGTTTAGCTTTCTCAATCAATCAATCAATCAATCAATCAATTTATTGTATATAGCCAAAGGCCTTTACAATGTACAGCAGGGGATAAGATCAAGGCTGAAATCATGCAACATGACCTATAAAAGTTAAAACATAAAAAATTATAGTATGAGGTTTTAAAATTAGGAAGCATTCACCTATCTAGAACTTCTTAGCTGCCAGAGTGAACTTGATGTGCAATTTGGAGATCTTTATCAGCTAGGAGCTCAACTGTCACCTCCTGGGGGGATTGGCCTGAGAAACAGTCAAGAACCAATAATAAAATAAATTATCCGTGCATTGAATTTAAAGGGCAAAGCAGCAGGAAATGCACGACATCCCCAGCTTGATTGTATCCATAAATGCACCTGTGTTCCATATGGGGAATTCCCAGGTATCTCCCCTCTAATTACTCTGAGGGCATCTGCTGGAATCTTAGTTCCACAAACGCCCTACCTCAAGGTAATGGGGCCTTGAGGGGTTGATCTTGATTTGGGGGCACCAAATAGAATAATGGGCAACCATAATGGATCTTGGTTGGCATCCTGATCAAAGATCCAATTTCTTAGGTCACATGGACTGAGGACTAAATATCCATTTGGAGACTGTAAGCCCTAAGCTTATCATGACACTTTTGCGCCCAGCCACCTGTCCTTAGTTGCTCTAACCAACAGAGCTTGGTAAGGATATGGTCCTCAAAGGCATTTAGACTGTATCTGAGACGGGCTAGATCGATTCTGGCTGTCATTGAGGGGAGACCCAATTGGGCTCTGGGGTGAGTTACTAGCGTCGCTGGTGGAAGCCCCAATATCTGCCTCATGAATTTATTTTGTTGGGCTTCTAGTTCTGATTTGATACCGCTTCCCAAATCTTAGCCCCATAAAGCATTTGTGCAATGAAATCTGACGTGCAGATCTTGATGGCTGGATTAATTTTGAGCAGAGGAACCTGTATAGCTGTCCAGAAGAGCGGGCAGATAATAGCTTGATTGCATCCAGATAGGGTTTCCATGAAAGCTTTTAATCAATAAGTAATCCCAATTTATTTATTGGCATGGAAGTTGGCACCATTAGTTTTCTTTACTTCCAATAAAGTGCCCCTGTTGTCATTTTTGAGTGGGAGCCACAACACTGGCCAGGTTATTACATCAATAAACACATTCTTACCAGCATTAACCTCGGCTTTCACCTCTTTTATATCTTCATTAATATCCATCTGGAGCTTGCTGAGCTGGATGTTGATTCTGTCTTCGGTCTTCTTTGCTCCATGTTCTTCCGTGGTGATCTTTTGCCCGTCTTCCATTTTATTAAGTTTCCCTTGGATCTCGCTGAATTGCATCTCTAAGGCCCTGCTGTCCATTTCCTGGGATCAGTCAAACAATTTAAGACTTGCAATGATAAGATAAAACTGCCACATGGTTAATTTCTAGGCTAAGTCATTCAGGAAGTGCAACCCTCACTGGGACCCCACGCAAACCAAGGCCTGTGGTCTGCAAGGGTTTTTTGCAGGATTTCCCTGGCACATATAAAGGTGAGATGGCTTAGCTCAGGAGGCATTAAGGCAGCACAGCAGGAGGCTGAAACTCAGTTCAAATAAAATTGGGAACTGGCTTCCTCTTATGAGAATAAATCTCAGGCTTGAATGCTCCTTTCATTCTCCTTGGAAAATGGAAGCTTCAGATTTGGTTTCGGACAAGCTACCTATAGTTTTCTATTACATCTGAAATCAGGGAACTGTGTTTTATTCTAACCATGCTTAGTTAAAACAAACTAGGATCAAATATGTATAGTGAGGGGCCTCAGAACAATTTTATAAAGGGCATAGGAAGATTGGGGAGGTGTTGAAGTAACAATATATTTCCAGAGCCCATAGCAGTGGTGTGGCTAAGCGATTTTAGACCTTGGACTCAGTGGTCTTACAGAGGCCCCCTTTAGGCACCATGTATATTTATTAAGTTGTGAAGTTTTACATTCTTGATATATTGGAGCAGAAAACAAAAAACAGTTGGCAACTCTGATCTTTTTATAAAAAGAATACCCTGAGCAGTAGTAGTTTCTCACTTTAAACTCACAACTCAAAGTCTACATTACATCTGCAGGAATAGAGTGGAGTTTGTTTTTGCTGCTAAACATCTGGCTTATGAATAAACATACTTTTTGTTGCATTAAAGGATAACCTATTTATTTAAAGTAAAAATAATTAAAACGAGCATCTGTAACCATGCACATCCCATTAACTCGAAAATGTTTTAATAATTCAGAGGACAGCAAGGCTACCATGGTGACCAGCACCGGCCCCTGGTGGACTCAGGTGCTGATGGTGAGTCTGTTTGCTGCTGCCTCCTGGATGGTCATTTGGGGAGCTCCTGGGCTGAGCGGCCCTGGATATCAGGCATGAGGTCCAGCCCTAATTGCACATAGCAAGATCTGGAAGCGGGGATGTGAAGGTCTTTCCAGGTGTGCTTGTGTGGGGCGGGGGGTGGCCAGGATTGTAAAATTACTTTTCAGGAGCTTTTGGAAGACACGAAACGTACACTTTTTTCCTTAATGGCCAGGGACAGCTGATCAATCTTCTCCAGAAACTCTTTCTCAAACCGGTCATGCTCCTGTTCCATCCAGCTTCGTGCAGATGAGATCTGGTTACTGAGGTAATCAATGGCATCCTGTAATCTAGGGGAATAAAATGCATTAAGAGGAAATATTTTTTAAACATGACCTCTGAATGAATTTGGCAGAACTAAAGTGATTTTTTTTGGGGGGGGGATCTTAACTTGACGTGAATTTCCTTGCAAATATTTAAATTTATATTGTTCTAGTGTGGCTTTTTGGGCAACACTCCTCATTAGGATAAAGTGTAAAATACCAAATTTTGGCAAGTTAATCAGTTAGTGATTTAAAATCTGAGACAATGTTAATGTTTAATTATGGGATGCGGGTAGCGCTGTGGGTTAAACCACAGAGCCTAGGACTTGCCAATCAGAAGGTCACGGTTCGAATCAGTGGCGTAGCGTGGGTTGTCAGCACCCGGGGCAAGGCAAGTAATTTGCGCCCCCTAACCCGTGGATTTGCGCCCCCTTACCCGTGCATTTGCGTCCCCTAACCCGTGCATTTGCGCCCCCTAACCCTAACCCCCAGATGTTGCGCCCGGTGCGGCCGGCCCCCCCTGCACCCCCCACGCTACGCCCCTAGTTCGAATCCCCGCGACGGGGTGAGCTCCCATTGCTTGGTCCCTGCTCCTGCCAACCTAGTAGTTCGAAAGCACGTCAAAGTGCAAGTAGCTAAATAGGTACCGCTCTGGTGGGAAGGTAAACAGCGTTTCCATGCGCTGCTCTGGTTCGCCAGAAGTGGCTTAGTCATGCTGGCCACATGACCGGGAAGCTGTACGTCGGCTCCCTCAGTCAATAAAGCGAGATGAGTGCCGCAACCCCAGAGTCGGCCATGACTGGACCTAATGGTCAGGGGTCCCTTTACCTTTACCTTACATCAAAATTGAATTTTAAAACAATCATTTTGGATTCATAAGACTCTGACCTGAAGAAAATGAATGAGCTCATGTTGAAACAGCCAAGGTTAAAGAGGCAAGAACTATCCCATTGCTGCATTATAGCTCAGCATTCCACTTTCATTTGTGGTCAGCAGTGAACAGTAGCCTGGGGAATATGGAGATCACACAGAAGCAGCCCTCCTCTCCACTGTTGTCCATCCCCTGACATCTGGTACTTAGAAGTACACTGCCTTTTAACAAAGAGGCTCCATTTATTTAACTAACAGCCTTTAATAGGCTTATCCCCAATTAAGTTGTCTAATTTTTTAAAAAAGGTTTTGGAGCGTGAGGCCTTTTTCCTGATTGATTTTTTATTATTATGCAAATATAGACAACTGTGGTTTGCAAACAAGCCTTTTATTTCAGTTCTCAGAAAGTTGCTTCCCCAAAAGTCTTCTGTGGTTTCACACCAAACTTTCGCAAATTTAGAAAAATGGATTTTGAAATATATGGTGACACTCACTTTGTGTCCAGAAGGTGGAGCTGTTGGTTGCTCTCTTTATATGTGAGCTTCAGTTTGGCTTCCTGTTGCATGATTGACTGCTCTATTCTGCTCAAAAGGTGAGAAATCTGAAAGGGAGGAAAGAACATTTCTTCTGCTAGCTGTTTACTTAATCCTGGTTTCAAAGGATAAAACACATCTTAAATGCGTGAAAACTGATAAAGTGATAAAACTGAAAGAAGTTGAAACAGGAAGAGTATGTAAAACAGCTTCTTTCATTTTGGTTTTAGGCAACTGCACAACATCCTTCAAGAAAACAAAAGGCCGCCCAGTGAATGAGAATCATCCTGTAACAGGGATCCACTGTGAGAGATCCCTCCTTTCCCCCAAAGAATAGAGACCGTTTGGATGGAGATGATCTGTGAAATATACTCAGAGTCGCAAAGTGATTTCATGCTGTTTATTCAGCTCATAGTGGTGAGGAGGGATGAATGGATGTCCCCTCACAGTATCTGCTTTATATACATTATTTACACAATGGGCTGCACATGATTGGCTAATTCCGGAATTCTGCTGTAAGCCAATCAGGTTGTGGATTCACTTCTATCTGGAGCAGGATTGGGTGGTTCCTGCCAACCAATCATACTGCTGCATTGTTCTAGGACCAATCAGACTGCTGCATTCTCAATCCTATTGTTCTAGGACTAATCAGACTGCTGCAATTTGGATCCTATTGTTCTAGGACCAATCAGACTGCTTCAGTTTGGATCCTATTCAACTCAGTACATAACAATCTGCCATCTTGGCCCTTTCTGCAAGGGAGGGGACACCTTTGGTTGCTTGGAATGAAACCCACTTGAACGATCACGCAGAAAGTGGCTGTTTCGGAGGCTAGACAGATGTCTTGTCTACGAAGGCTGAAGTTTGGATCTTGTCACTATGGTGAGCTTTTGCTAGGGACTAGCAGAAGCACTGTGCTGTATAGAAAAACACCCAGCAGAAGTGGGGGCAAGAGGAGAGGGAAGCACGGACCACCCACACATTCCTAGCTAGAGAGAGGAGAGATCAGAAATAGACACCACAGATGCGTGTTCCCAAACCCAGGTAACCAACCATGGGGTTATATATAGATATATGTATACATTCACTTACGCTGATTGCATTTTCTTGCACACTGGAGACTGCTGAGGTGTTCCTTTGTCGCAGACTTTCAGCCAGCAGAATTAAAGCTCTCATTTCACACAGCACTTGAGAGTGTGTGCTCCCTTATCCAGCAGTACCCTTACCCCACAACTAAGATGTTTTTGTAATGTTTACTCCAAAGTAAGCCAAGATCAGCAAAGGTCACTTCCAGGGTTGATTAAAAGTTTCCTGCTTGCAGGACCCTTGTCCCCTTTCACTGCCCCTAGCAGGGAATCACTCCCTCTAAAAGCAAGCTGAGGAGGCTGACTACTGACATGATTGGAGTTGAGACAGGTCCATTGGGACACAAGAGCTTGGCATAAACCCCAATATTTGCAGTAGTTGGGGTTTTTTAAGTTTCAAAGAAAAAACTAAGCCCTCCCCACCTGCTGCTGCCTAAAACACTCCAGCTGAATGTGGACCAAGCATGTTCATCCGTCAATGATGAATGTCAGAAAAGGAAAATGGAAAGGAGGGAGGGTCAGGAGGGCGGAACGGAATGGTCCACTAGGGGAGAGCCTGGCTGGCTGGCAGGACCAATCCTGAGAGGATATAAAGAATGCACTGCAACATTTTGTTTCAGGTCCCACTTTTTACTCATGAGTAGCCTGTTAGGGACTCATGAGTAGCCTGTTAGGGACGCAGGTTGCGCTGTGGGTTAAACCACAGAGCCTAGGACTTGCTGATCAGAAGGTCAGTGGTTCGAATCCCCGCGACGGGGTGAGCTCCCGTTGTTCGGTCCCTGCTCCTGCCAACCTAGCAGTTCGAAAGCATGTTAAAGTGCAAGTAGATCAATAGGTACTGCTCCAGCGGGAAGGTAAACGGCGTTTCCGTGCACTGCTCTGGTTCGCCAGAAGCGGCTTAGTCATGCTGGCCACATGACCCGGAAGCTGTACACCGGCTCCCTCGGCCAATAAAGCGAGATGAGCGCCGCAACCCCAGAGTCGGTCACAACTGGACCTAATGGTCAGGGGTTCAAGTAACCTAGCCTGTTACTTGCTCCTTGATGAGCCACTCTGAATTCCTCTTTCATGTTGTACATCCTTGTTTCTCCACTGGGGTGGGGGATTTGGGGGGGGTGTTAATTATTAGTTTCTTCTCATTCTTCTTTTTCTTTTTTAACAAATAGCACTATATATACATAAAACAGCAAGGTAAAATGGGCTGACTGGATTCCGTGTAAAAAAGAAGTGAACCAAGGATGGCAGTCTCAAGCTAAACTGCTGCTTGCAGGGAGCAACTGAAAACTCCTCTCAAGCTCCATGAAACCAGTAGCACGAAACTGCCTCATTCCAGATAATGTGTATTTATTTATATATTCTGCCTCTGAGGGCAAGGGTAGCCGTTTTCTATTGCTTGTTGCAGGCTACCCTGGAAGCAGTGAAACAATAACAATTTTATTTATTAAATATATATATATCTCTAGCCACACCTTTTGGCCACACTCAAAATGTAGCAAAAAGGAACGTATCTGGTTGATTTCATTGCAGCCTCACACAGCTTCTCCCACTCCTGGCTGGTGTGCTTAGTACTACAGTGTAAGTGTGATGGGAGGTTGTTTGGCATTTCAGGAGCAAAAGAGTCCCACCATCCCTGTTGCTGAATCTTAAGACTGCACAGCATTTGGAAGATAAAAACTAAAATGGGTCAACTGGGGGCTAATTTCCCAGTTTAGAATCTGAATGCATAGCCAGCCTGCTGGACTCAGGATGACCACCTTCTTCCCCTACTGAGGAAAACCACAGATGTCTAAATACAGCTGTTTTGGATGTCATGGGATTGTGTTTCCACCGTGACTAATAGACAGAAAGCGCTGCAGAGTAATGCAGGCTGGGTGTGTTGGGGGGGAGAGAGATGATGACTTAACACATTTTTATGGAACAAATTTCCTTGCAAATGACTTTCCAGATTGTGAGTGGGCCTTGGCAAGGCAGGATAACAAACACGAGCTTTCTTCAAGAAGACAGATGGGTCAGAAGACATTTCCAGGACCTGTTTGCAGTTTTCCCAAAGGCATCCGGCAGAACGCAGTGGGAAATAAATGCAGGATTGTGGTGCATAGAACTCTAGATAGAGTTGGGGGTTATTTCAAAGTTCATCTGGTCCATTGGTCTTCAACTGGTGTGTCCAGACCCACTGGTAGGCTGTGGCCTGATCCAAGGTGGGTTGCATCAGGGGCACCACAACCACCATGCAAATATATGGCAAAAGATTAACAAAATGGGTCCCCAATTGCGCATTTGGGTTAAAAGTGGATCCTGGGTCTGAGAAGGTAGGAGATTGCTGATGTAATCCATCCACCTCGGCTAATACAGGAGATCCGCTGCTACAGCATGCCTGGCAGGTGGCTCATTTACATTTTCTGTTTGTGACATTTTCTTCCTGCTGACTTCCAATCCCCAAAGAATCCCTCAATTCCCCAATTTGAACAGATTTCAAAGGATATAAGGCAGTTAATAAAAATTATGAAACAAGGCAAAAGCATCAGAACGGCATAACCTCAACTACTATATTTGCCCATATCTGCAAACAACATGAGATTCATCTGCCACAAAGACTTTCACAAACTGTCACCATCGAAAGGTGAGCAGTGAAGAAGCCAGGTGGGCCTCCAGCAGAGGGCATTCCAGAATTGTACTGGCATTGTAAGCGGCTTTGTGGGCCACCTCAAACAGAATGCCGGGACAGCCAAAACGAGCTCCCACCTTCCAGCAGGTGTACTGTCTGAATTTGGGTTTCCTCTGGAGGACCTGAGGTGTTTTTGTAACATTTGGTTCATATTCACATATGCCAGCAGAGCATAAGTGGAGGGAAAACAGGTGGGCACTCCTAGAAAGCAACAGATCCACTAACCCAAATCAGCTTCCAGGAGAGAAGCCTCTCAGCTTCCAGGTGTCTTCAGCTGTCTCACAGCTTTCTTTGTCTCTCATTCTCCATTGCCAATCATTTTGCACATGCACTGTTGGCATCAGGCTCTGTCCCCCACAACCCCTTAGCTGGAGGTGTAGTGTGTCACCTTCTCCAAGCTGTGGCAGCACTCTCTCTTCAAAACACTCAACAGAGACTGCCACTTCTCAAAAGACCCTCCCTGGACAATCAGATCCCACCTTTGTCAGTTATTGCTCTTCTAAATGGTCAGTGCACATCTCTTGTTTACATGGAATTGTCACAGACTTGTCTTTTGCATTTCATGACCATCTGGGCACACAGCCTACAATTTCCCCGCTCTGTACTAATATGTGTGTGTGTAGGTGGTTCATATGCATCAATAAGCCAAATCATGGTTTAGTGTGGGTGTGTGGACCCAGACAGATCACAGCCCCTTTGCTCATCTTCTGGTCCTGCTGCTGCTGAAGAGCTGGCTGCACTAAACTATGGCTTGGCTTAGCATGCTGTCAGATCCTGAGCTCATGGTTTGTCTCACTCCAGTTTGCTTTCCATCCTTGATGTCAGTCCTGCTACTCTGGCCCGAGAGAGAACAAATGCCTGCTCCATCTTTTGTGTGCAAGACATCCCGTCAGATAGCTTAAAACTGCCATCACATCTCCCCTTCATCTGTTCTTCTCCGGGCTAAGCAGACCCCGATTTTTCAGCCATTCCTTATAGGACTTGGTTTCCATCCTGATCACTCTTCTCTGGACACACTTCCATTGGTCTACACTCTTCTTAAATGTGGTACCCAGAACTGGACAGAGTACCCTAGGTGTAATCTGTCCAGCATGGAATAAAGAGGAAATGTGACTTTTCAAGATCTGGACACTATGCTCTCCTTCATGGAGCTGAGGTTGTGTTCACTTTTTCAGCTGTGGATGCCCTATGCCGAGAATTTTTTTAGAAGTGGAAAATACTCCAGTTTTCCCTGATACTCATAACTGGAAAGCAGATACATCTAAAACAGTAACTAAGAATTATTGGGATCCATTATTTTTTCATATCTTACCTGTATTTCTGCTTCTTTTATTTTAGACTCCAATATCAACTTGGTCGCCTGCTGATCTTTGCTTAGGTTCTGTAGCCTTTCGTAGGTAACTTTGTGTTCAGCAGACAATCTGGCTAACCCAGTATCACACCTATTCAGGAACAACAGGGATTATTTGGAGTTGTCATAGGCACTTTTTCTCTTGCCTCCCAGCAGCTTATTCCAAAAATACTCAGCTTACCTGCCAGACTATCACAGACTAGAATGTCATTTAATTGTTGGTAATTTTATTACTCTTTAAAAAAGAAGAAGTTTGAATTCAGACACACTTCTGGCACATGAAGGTTTTCAAACTCACACTCTGAACCTATGCCAACTTACTCATAAGAAAGGCAGTAGATTCAGCACAGATTTTAAAAAGAAATTCTGCACATAATACATTTACAGAATCTACTGCTACAGAATGTGGCGATCAAAGAGAAGTTCATGGAGTTGGTGATGGCAGGAAGCTGCCTTCCACTGAGGCAGACCATTGGTCCATAATAATAATAATAATAATTTATTATTTATACCCCACCCATCTGGCTGAGTTTCCCCAGCCACTCTCGGCGGCTTCCAATCAAGAGTTAAAAACAATACAGCATTAAATATTAAAAACTTCCCTAAACAGGGCTGCCTTCAGATGTCTTTTAAAAAGAAGAAAGCTGCTTATTTCTTTCACATCTGAAGGGAGGCCGTTCCACAGGGCGGGCGCCACTACCGAGAAGGCCCTCTTTCTGGTTCCCTGTAGCTTTGCTTCTCGCAATGAGGGAAACGCCAGAAGGCCCTTGGTGCTGGATCTCAGTGTCCAGGCTGAACGATGGGGGTGGAGACGCCCCTTCAGGTATACAGGACCGAGGCCGTTTAGGGCTTTAAAGGTCAGCACCAACACTTTGAATTGTGCTCGGAAACATACTGGGAGCCAATGCAGATCTCTCAGGACCGGTGTTATGCGGTCCCAGCAGCCACTCCCAGTCACCAGTCTAGCTGCCGCATTCTGAATTAATTGCAGTTTCCGGGTCACCTTCAAAGGCAGCCCCACGTAGAGTGCATTGCAGTAGTCCAAGCGGGAGATAACTAGAGCATGCACCACTCTGACAAGACAGTCCGAAGGCAGGTAGGGTCTCAGCCTACGTACCAGATGGAGCTGGTAGACAGCTGCCCTGGACACAGAATTGACCTGCACCTCCATGGACAGCTGCGAGTCCAAAATGACTCCCAGGCTGCACACCTGGTCCTTCAGGGGCACAGTTACCCCATCTAGTTTGGTGTTGTCTACAGTGAGTGGCAGCAGCTCTCCAGGATTTCAGGCTGGAGTTTTCCCTCAGCCCCACCTGGAGATGGAACCTGGGACCTTCTGCATGCAAAAGTGATGCTCTGCCACTGAAGCCAGCCACAAAGGTGTCAGAGTGGATTCAGTGTTGATCCTCTCTGTGGAGGTTCCATCGTGCAGTGTCCACACAGAGCCAAACTATTTTGAAAACGGGTTCTCGTGTGAATACCCTAGAGCCCAGGTCTTCACTTCCTTTTGATCCTGCAACTTCTCCACATGTGTAATCACCTCCTCATTTGCACCTCCCTGCCTGGCCTGTTTCTGTTCATTATACCAACGGCTGTTCTCTTCTGGCACAACTGTGTCACAGCTGGCAGCCACTGGCTTAGTTACGCTCACATCAGAGAGAGGTGCTGGACAAAATTGTATCTGGTAACTGAGTTATACGACAAACATGGGGAATGGATTTCCATGTGCACAATTAACAGTTGTTGAATATAGAAACTGCTGGGATAATAGACCTAGGTCCTGTGTTTTATATAAAATTTTGGCAGAGTTGGAACATCTATGGGTCTTAAAATGTTGTTGGACACACACACACACACACACACACACACACACCAGCTACAACTTAGTTAGCCTCCATTCTTCAAATAGAAAACATCCCTGGAATAGTTCAGTCGGTAGAACATGAGACACTTAATCTCAGGGCCATGGGTGAGAGCCAGGCATGCCGAGTTGGGCCCAACATTGGGGGGGGGGGTCATCGTGTGTGTATGATGTCACACGCTTGATGCCTCCCCCCATTGGGCCATGCCTGCCAGGACACTCTGGCAATCGCAGCAGGGGCACATGGTGCAAAAATCACCCTCCAAACCTCCCACCCCAACCTGCCATGCGGGGGCAGCGGGGGAGGGCGGCCCCCTCAGTATGGGGAGGGTCAGCACCCTACCTCAAAATATTGAGGGGGCTGTAGCCCCTTGCACTTGCTATACCCAGTGCCCCTGGTTCAAGCCCTGCATTGGGGCGGAAGATTCCTGCGTTGCAGGAGGTTGGACTAGATGACCCTCGTGGTCCCTTCCAAGGCGACAATTCTATTATTCTGTGGCCCTTCTGTATTATTCTGTAGCTGGAAATCACAATGGCTATATAGAACTTCTGTCTCAAGAAACAATGTGCCATTGTGGAAAGTAAATTTGAAATTTACAGACTGTTCTCTTTTGAAAGAAAATTACATGAAAATGAGGTATAGATGGTATATTACACCAGTACAGATAGCAAAAATGTATAAAACCGGGTCAAACATATGTTGGAAATGTAAAGAAAAAGAAGGGACTTTTTATCATATGTGGTGGGAATGTAGAGAAGTTAAAAAAAAATGGGAAATGATATACAATGAATTGAAAAAAAATGTTTAAAATTACATTTGTAAAAAAAACCAGAAGCATTTTTGTGAGGGATTGTAGGACAAAGACCTGCCAAGAAAAACAAATAATTTTTTTATGTATGCGACAACAGTGGCAAGAGTCTTGATAGCACAAGGATGGAAGAATGAGGAAATCCCAATGAAAGAACAGTGGCAAGAAAAATTGATGAGTTATGCAGAGTTGGCTAAACTGACATACAAACTGCGGGACAAGGACAACTGTGACTTTAAGGAAGAATGGGAGCTTTTCATAAATTATCTAAAAAGACAACAAAATGAACTGGACTCCTTGGCAGGTTTTGAATAAACATACACAAATTTATTGGTTGATAACATGATAGATAGACAAGTCAAGGAGAGGTATAATTTTAGAACATGCAGAGAATAATATGTGCAGAGAAATCTGAGAGAGGAGCTGTGGGAAGTCCCTGGTGGTTGGGGGAGGGAGGGGTGGAAGGGGGGAAATAATGTATGTGATTACATGGTTTGATAATTTGTTAAGTTGAAATTGCTTAATAAAAATATTTTTTAAAAAGAAAGAAAGAAACAATGTGCCATGGAATAGCAGTTTCTGTGGATTAACAATGGGTGAGGGCTGAAGCCCCCTCCATCCCGCTTGCTGGGCTAAATGGACTAAATGGACCAGGGCAGATTACAACAATGTAAACATTAGAACCAGTTAGAACAATTTACAATCAAAAGAATAGGGTGGGTCCTAAAGCCATACCTCTCTGGGGTCAAGACATGGGCATAGCCAGGACTTTTGTTGGGGGGACAGGCAGTGGCATTTTGGGGGGGGGGGTCCGTGTCAGGAGGTGGTATGAGACACACCTCTGTGAAAAGGGAATTCCACAGCTTTTGGGTGCCACAGAGAAGGCCCTCTCCCAGCCCCCCAGCCCCACCCCCTGAAGGCAAGAGAACTGAAAGAGGTCCCCTCTCTGCTGATGTTTCATCCATGGAGATCATGGTGGTGGGCCTGGTTCCCTCACACCTCATTTTGTCCTTAGCAAAAGCCCTGTGAGGGAGGTTGGGCTGAGAGACAGGAAGTGGCCCAAGTTCACTCAGTGAGCTTCGTCGGCTGAGTGGGGAATTCAGAGTAAACCAAAAAGAGGAGTTCCCTCCATAACGCAGACAAAATATACAAGCCACGGACCAATCAATGACAAAAATGATAAATGGGTAATAAAGCTCATATACAACAGTGGACTCAAGCCTCCAGCATAATATGATATAATGTAATACAGATATGGATAACAACCAATAAAAAACTGAAGACCCACGTATCAATGAAAATGCAACATGATACAAAATTTAAGTTTTATTGAACAACCAATATGAAGGCTATCTAAAACAGATATAACAGTCCATGAAAACTGTATGTAACACAAATAATAGTCCAATATAAGTTATATGAATTCCACATGTGTGAAGACAGGTGGCATGTCTGATGCATCAAATAAAGCTGATGTACAAATTCCACGCGGCAGCAAATTTAATAGGGTGAAAATTCCAGAATATGTTTTCATTTTGGTGCTTCCTCAGAAACTACTGTGATAGATGGCAGCCAAGCTTGACTCTTACCAAGAGATTCCTAGCTGCACAAGATTATAAAAATCCATAGGTAACATAAAATGGTGAGCTTCATGGCAGAGTGTGGATTTGAACCCTGGAATCCCATGTTCCAGTCCAACACTGACCATCACATGGAACTCAAAGGCGTCTCCTATCTAGGCACTGAGCAGACCCAGGCCTGCTTAGCTTCAGTAAGTACCTGCATTGTGTATCCTCAGATCATTCTGTTGCATATAAATATATTATATTTGTGTGTGTGTTTCAAGAGAGGGAGAAACAGCTTGCCAGAGACTTCGCTTTCCATGATGTATAGAGATTCTTCTTTCTGTCCTACAGCAAAGCTTCCCCAGCCTGGTGCTCTCCAGATGTTCTGGGCTACAAATCCCATCAGCCTCAGCCAACAAGGTTATATGATACTGGGACTGATGGGAGCTGTGATCCAAAACTTTTGGAGGACATCAGGTCAAGGAAGGCTTCTGTTCAAGAAACATCCAAATCTGTCTAGTAAAAGGTGAATTTGGGGTACACGGTCCCTCTTTTGAACTGGCTTTAGCTGCCTGCACAAAAGCCACCAGCTCTTCCCAACTCTCAGGAAAAAGTGGTTTCTGAAAGGCTTTCTCTCCCTGCTACCCAGAAATAAACCCCATGTATGCTCCAGATAAGCATGCTGGTATAGGGCGGTATACAAATGCTAGATAGCTAGATAATTGTCTGGCTTTAGCAATCAATACCTTTCTTACGCACACTCTTTTGCCCTAAAACCTATTATAATCGTCTCCTCTGCGTGGCATTTGGGCCACAACATTCTCCATACATCTTAGGCCAAGGGCCCATCTAGTCCACCATTCAGTTCTCACAGTGGATGGAGAAGTGCCTGTGGGATGCTGGCAAGCTGGACATGAGCACAAAAGCACTCTCCCCTCCTGTGGCTTCCAGAAACTAGTATTAAGATGCCTGCAAATGACTAACCTGCTAGTGTTCCCTCTGCTAGCTTAATTTGTTGCACTGGGAGGGGGCCTACTAGGGAAGATCTGTCATTACACCCTCTCTTATCCCAAGAGTGAGGGAGTCCCAGAGTTAACTGCAGCTCTGTGCCCTAGTATTAACTTTCCTGCCCCTTTTCCAGCGTGGGTGGTGCTGTGGTCTAAACCACTGAGCCTAGGGCTTGCTGATCAGAAGGTCGGCGATTCGAATCCCTGCGACGGGGTGAGCTCCCGTTGCTTGGTCCCTTCTCCTGCCAACCTACCAGTTCGAAAGCACGTTAAAGTGCAAGTAGATAAATAGGTACCGCTCTGGCGGGAAGGTAAATGGCGCTGCTCTGGTTCGCTGGTTCTTGCTGGCCACATGACTCAGAAGCTGTTTGCAGAAAAACGCCAGCTCCCTCGGCCAGTAAAGTGAGATGAGCGCCACAACCCTAGAGTCATCCGCGACTGGACCTAATGGTCAGTGGTCCCTTTACCTTTACCTATCCCAAGAGTGAGGGAGTCCCAGAGTTAAATGCAACTCTGTGCCCTAGCGTTAACTTTCCTGCCCCTTTTCCAGCCAGGGGCTCATTCACACTTCCATTTGTCTAGGCACAGGTTGGCATTTGTTCTGAATCAGCAGTAAACCAGTGGCGTAGCGTGCAGGGGGGGCCGGCCGCACCGGGCGCAACATCTGGGGGTTAGGGTTAGGGGGCGCAAATCCACGGGTTAGGGGGCGCAAATCCACGGGTTAGGGGGCACAAATTACTTGCCTTGCCCCGGGTGCTGACAACCCACGCTACACCACTGCAGTAAACAACAAGTTTTCCCTGTGAAAGCAGTAGGACAAAAGAAAAACCTATTGGACTTGTGCCTAGGAATCGCAGTACAAACTAAAGTGTAGATGTGCCTTAGGTGCTGCTGCATCAGCAGCTGATGCTCTCGGTTCTTCCCCTCCTCCCTGCAGAAAACCTGCTTGCCAGAGGGGCTGCTGTCACCTAAATGCAGGTCTAATTTCACTACTGCAGCGTCAACATGGCGCGCACACAGAGAAATGGATTGATAAAATATACGGCTAAGCCCACACACCATTGTGGTGGAAACGATTTCTGCTCCAGGAAATAACTTTTTCCAACCAATAGGGGTTTTTTGCAGGAAAGCCAAATAAGAAATATATTTTTTGGCATAGGCTAACTTGAAATGAGGTCATTTCTAAAACATAGTGCAGTATTCAAGGGCACAAATTAGAAATAATAAAAACTTTCCCCCAGATAAAATAATAACCCCTTTTCTTTAGTTGGAAAAGGGTCAAGTGTTAACATGTGCTAAGCAATATACTTCACAAATGTTTTTTGGTTTTTTTAGTTACCTGATTTTTTCATGGGTACAGCAGTCAGCAAATCAAAACAGTTAAGTGTGTTGGCTTATAATCTCATGCACTCTTACTAGGAAATAAGTCCTACAGAACTCAGTAGGACTTGCTTATGAGTAGACGTGTATCGGATTGAACTGTGTGCAAAGTTTTAGGCAATGTGAAAGGTTGAATTACAGTAAATCAAGAGATTCAATGGACTGTGAGCTGAATTAAGGTAACTTTTTTGAGAATGGCCCCTTTTAATAATGTAATTACACCAGGCTTCCTCAACCTCAGCCCTCCAGATGTTTTTGGCCTACAACTCCCATGACCCCTAGCTATGATGGGAATTGTAGTCTCAAAACATCTGGAGGGCCAAGGTTGAGGAAGCTGGACTGCAAGAAGATCAAACCTATCCATTCTTAAGGAAATCAGCCCTGAGTGCTCACTGGAAGGACAGATCCTGAAGCTGAGGCTCCAATACTTTGGCCACCTGGTGAGAAGAGAAGACTCCCTGGGAAAGACCCTGATGTTGGGAAAGATGGAGGGCACAAGGAGAAGGGGACGACAGAGGATGAGATGGTTGGACAGTGTTCTCAAAGCTACTAACATGCGTTTGACCAAACTGTGGGAGGCAGTGGAAGACAGGCGGGCCTGGCGTGCTCTGGTCCAGGGGGTCAGGAAGAGTTGCACATGACTAAACGACTAAACAACAACAACAACACTTTTGCCATAATAAATTTGTGAGCATCCACAAAACACTCTTTTGTTTTTGCTGCAACAGACTAGCATGTCTACTGCCATCCTAAACACACTTAGCCCCACTGAGCACAGTGGAGCTTACTTCTGAGTAAACAGATGTAGGATTGTGCTACACACATTAAGGTTTGCCTGTTCTATTCCTACAAGTAAAAAAATGCGATTTTTTTTAAAAAAAAATTACTCAAGCACTTTTTAACACCTCCTGTTTTGAATATGTTTCCCAACATCTGATTTCGACTCATAGAAAGAATGATCAGTTTGCAAACCTTTGAAAGGATCTAGATTTGAAAAACAGCAGCGGCAGGCAGGCTCAGCAGCAACAAAAGCAATCGGAAAGAGCTGGTTTTCAGTGCTAGATAGTTTGCTTTGCTAGTAAACAGTATAATCTTGACAAACCAGAGTGAGTGTCTAAAATAAACTATAAAATTATGGCACAGTGCTGTCTTCCAGATCTCAAAGGGGTAAAGGGAGGGCTTCTTCCACTGTGTAGCTGAAAAGCCTTTTTTAAATCTCTGACAGTTCTAAGAAGCGGCTGCATAATGTGAAAAAACTCACTGTTCTATTACTCCTGCCAAAGCTGTGCCAAACAACACGCCTCGCGCTCTGTGAGGAAGGCACAGAAAAGATGTTTTGAAGTAAGGTGGGCCCTCCCTGGCCTCCGTCGCAGCATGATGTGCCTCTTTGAACAGCCTGTTCCAGTGCAACAGAGGATGGTCAGTGTGATCCTCCAGAGTTCCTGGCACAGCTTTGAAAGGGGATTAGTCAGATTTGCGGGGGATCAGTCAGTCCATCCATGGCTAGCAATGAGAGCTGCATGAAACTTCCACATTCAGAGGCAGTCGAACATTCAGAGCCAGTTATGGGGGATAGAAAGCAATAGCAGGAGAATGTGACCTCTCTCTGCCCACAGCTCAGCTGTGTTGCATACGCTGGAGTCAGTGGCAGGACATACTGCAAGAGCAACCAAAGTGGCAAATGTTTTTAGGGTGCCAGTGAAGAAGCATGCAGCTCAAGAGGTGTGGCTCAACACCCTCTGCTAAGCTGCAGATTCAGGAGCTTGGGGGGGGGGGCTGAGCTAGGAACCCTTCGCCTGTGGGGCATGCAAGCTGAAAAGCCTCTCACGGGCATTGCAAAGTGTGCTGTGCTGTTACTGGGACATTGGATGTTTTGAGGGTCTTGAGTTCCCAGTGAATGCTCTGCAACTGGTCCCACCTGCAAAGGATCCTGGACTATGCTCCTCAGGTCTTACACTGCCATTATTCGGAGCAACAAAACATCCTGAGAGTGGTCACGTGGCTAGCCTTTGCTCATGTTCACACAACACTGCAAGCCATAAACCGTGCCCATTTGATTTCCTCCTGGCTTGTGCTGAGAGTAAACAAACCATTATCCCTGGCTTGGTCTTACATCCCAGCCTTGACAGTGTACTCTGAGGAAGCTCTGCAGAGACTCATCAACCATTTTGCCCAAGCCTGCATGGAGTTTGGCCTTCTGCCCCGCAAGCTCAGTGTCGCTTTGCAAGACTTGCAAAAACGATGCGGGGTGCCGCAAGTAGGTGTGCACCCTGGCCCCTGCAAGCTCAGCGCTGCTTTTGTGAGTGGCATTGGGCTTGCAGGAGCCAGGGTGCAACAGCTCACAACGGGGCAGGGCGCTGTGATGTGCCCCCCAAAGTGCACCCAGGGTGACGGCCCCCTCAGCCCCTCCCCACACTATGCCACTGAGCACTCCACACAAATCAACATTGGTTACCACATTCTTTAGGTGGTAGATGATTTTGTCTACTTAAGCTCCACCATAACCAGCAACCTCTCAACTGACACTGAGCAGGACAAGCTGTGGCAATGCAGTTGTGGCACTGGCTCAGCTCTCCAAAAGAGTATGTGAGAATGTGAAGCTAACAACCAATACCAAGATGAAGATCTACCAGGTTTGTGTGTTGAACACGCTGCTTTATGGAAGTGAGTTGTGGGTAACTTACAACACTCAGGAGTGATGCCTAAACACTTTCCACATGTGCTGCGTCGGGAAGATTTTGGGCATCAAATGTCAGGACAGAGTCTCAAACAAAGATGTGCTCTCTCAAGCCCACATTCCCAGCATGCTCACACTCCTGTCTCAGCAACATCTACGCTGACTTGGTCATGTCCACAACTTGAAGATGGCAGGACCCCCAAGGATGTGCTCTATGGGGAGCTGGCTTCAAGTACCAGGCCCACTGGCAGACCACTTTTGCATTACAAAGATGTCTGCAAATGTGACATGAAGGCTGGCAGCATTAATCGTGCCATGTGGGAATCCCTTGCAGATAACTGCAGCACCTGGAGATAATCAGTCTGATTGTGTGTCCACAGCAGTGACCAAAGGAGGAATGACTCCTGGGAGGAGCAAAGAAAGAAAAAATGCCATCATGCACCAGCATCAGCACAACTGGATGCCTTCAACTGCCCCAGCAGCAACAAAACATGTCACTCTCATATTGGTCTCTACAGCCACAGCAGGTGCTATAACTCTCCAATGGTCTGACTTCACCCCCAAAGGCACACTCTTCCATTGTCTCCCGAGACAGGCAGATGCCAACAACAACACTGACTTACATTATAAATGAGCAGCAGCAACAACTGAGTCGCAGGGAAACACAGAAAAAGTTTTGCAACCATAATCAAATCTCTCTCTCTGCCCCATCTTTGTTATAAAGAGATCTGAAACTGGCCTTGAGCATGGCAGTGGAGAGCCAGTGAATAGCTCAGACCCCCCAGGTGGGTGTGTTTTTGGTTCACAACCGTGTTTTCACAGAATCTTGTACAAAGAAGCATCATCTGCCATGCTGCAAGATACCCCAAGTTCTACCTCCAAAGGGCAGCAGCCTGCTTTTTCTGACTCACAACAATACACATCCCTGATCACTGGTACAATTACACCTACAATTTTTCAAAGAATATGATGACACCTATAAGGAAGAAAACAATAACTAGCTTTCAGAAACACCTGACAGTTCAATGTGCAGAAGCAGTATGCTTCAGTATGCTATTTTTGCTTTCCTTGTGTGGGAGAGCAAATGATCAACAAATTGTCATGGACAGGGAATTTTGCCGATTGCTCCCTTCAGTCAACCGGTCTTCAGCTGCTGAGCTGTGACCCAAAGGCAGTCATTCCCCATCAGTATTGCCACCATTTTCTCATTGTCCTCTTTAAAGTGGGGAAGGCAAAAAGATAGTGGAGAGAAAACGAGAAACAGACCTCCACTAAAGACTTTGCCTGAGTCATTGTTTTGAAAATGCTGGTCTTTTTCTGTGAAGAACTGAATGTTTTAGGCTGGGATGAAGCCTTTGCAAAACACCCTGTTGATTACTATGGGTGTTGTGCATGACTGGAGAGGAACCATAACACAAGTGCGTAGAATCTGCAGCAGCCTTCCCCAATCTGGGGACCTCCAGATATTTTGGACTATAGCTCCGATCAGCACCAGTCAGCACAGCTGTATGATGTGAGAGCTGATGGGAGTTGTAGTCCAAAACGTTTGGAGGTCCTCAGGCTGGGTAAGGCTGATCTACATATTATATTCAGTCCCAAAGCATACAAAGCTTTGCAGAAGCAGCTGCTTCTCTGGTTTGCTTCAGTGCCAGAGAATGTTGTTCACTCTCTTACTGGCTGTGGTTGCAAGTATGGCTGATTCTGCCTGCCCACCTCCCCACAAAACCCCAGAAATCTGCTTTAGCTGCTAGAGAAATAACAACAACAAAGAAAAAATTACCTTGTAACCCGACCTCTGAGATCTCCCAGACCAGATAACTGACGCATCTCAAGGCTCTTCAGTGTTGAATTCGTTCCATAACTGAGGTTATCCCTGACACGGATCTGTTCTTGTAGAGCCTATAATTGCAGAGGAGTGAAATGGGCGACTCCCCTCTTAAGTGTGTGGTGCAGAGAGGCTGATGGAGTGTGTCAGCTCTCAAGAGTCCTTCACACATGCTCCAGTTGCCCTGGGGTTTGACCTCAGGACCCATAATTCCCATGCACATTCATGCATCTCCCCAAATCTCTTATCAGAGACCATGCTGGCTGGGGCTGATGGGAACTGTAGTCCAAAAACTACTTGGGCACCAGGGTTAGATGGAAGGCATGGAGAATGGACCTATCACTGGCAGTTTTGTTGCTATTCAGAGGCACTCTGCTGCTACATACCAACTGCAAAGGGAGGGTGCTCCCTTCATGTTAAGCTTGTGGGCTACTCAGAGGTACCTGGTTGGCCACTGTGGCAAGGAAGATGCTGGATGAGAGAGGCCTTTAGTATGCCTCTTATTATGTGCTGACTGTGTATACATGTTGTTGACACATGGAGAAAGACACGCATGATCAATCCCATCAACCTGGCTTGTAAAAGAACCACACAGTCAACCCCACCAATGTGATTGCATTATTTGCCCATATATCACAGCCAGTTGGGGTTGCTTCACCGACAAGTGGTGTGTGTATGGGGGGCGGTCCTTTGTGATTGTGGATGAAAAACCAGAAGGTGGTAATTATGCATCTCAGATATTTTGATTAATTAAAAACAAGTAGACTGCAATGTACCTTAGTGGGGATGGTAATTATCCCAGACTAATTAACACTGTGTGTAAATGTGTGATCTTATGTGTGTGGTACTCATGTGCTCTCAAATAGAACTGTAAAGAATTTGTCCCAGTTCTTCCTGTAAATAAGCCTGCACCAAAGCCTAAGGGCAGGTACATGAAACAATTGCATGTTTCTTCCCTCTTTATGTCCTAAGTACATAGCAGGAGCCTCCCTGGATCAGACCAATGGCCCATATAATCCAGCATCCTGAGGCCAAGCAGATGCCCATTATGGGATGCCCACAAGCAGGTCCCGAGTGCAACAGCAGTGCTCTCCCCACCTCTGCATCAGTCTCTGCTTTCCTCTGTGCATAAATTGAGACTGTAGGTTCTTTGGCAGCAGCGAACTGTCTACTTGTACACTATAAAGCACTAGGCACGTGGATGGCACTAAACAAGCAATAAATAATAATTTATTTCCAACATTTGTTTTCTCTTGATTAAAAGGGAAACATGAAGAAGGGCTGCAGATTCTTAGGTTTGAACCACCTGTGTGGTGTAACTGTTAGTGTTGGATAATGACCTGTAAGGCCTGGGTTCAAATTTCCATGTAGCTCACAGGGTGACAATGAGCTAATCACTGTCTTTCAGTCTCACAGGGCTGTTGTTAGGATAAAAATGGGGAGGGGAGAACCATCTATGCCACGTAGAGCTCCTTGGAGGGAAAGGTGGCATATAAACATAATAAATTTTAAAAAGACACCTTCAGAAATTTTAAAATGGGAAGACTGGGTACACCACACCACCAGAGAATTACCACTGACCTCAATGTCCCGGTTCAGCTGCCTGACGATGGCTGTGATGTTGCGGATGTGCTCCTCCAAGAGCTGCCTGGCCAGCCGGTCCCCTCCGCCTTTGTTCTGCATCCTATGCAGCGTGCAAACAATGTCTTCCTTGATGCGAAAAGCGTGTTCCACAAGGGCAGCTGTCGTCTTCTCATGGCTGAGAATCCTGTCTTCTAGCTGGTCCACGAGTCTCGCTGACCCAAGAGGAATGGCCGTCAGAGCTTGGCTGTGGAGGGGGATGTTCCGGATTCGTCTAAAAGAAGGAAGTGATGGAGATCCTTGGTTTTATGGAGCAAGTACTTATCCAACACCCCGCTTATTTCTACAATATCTTATCCTCTCCTCCTCCAAGGAGGTCAATAGAACGCCTTCTGCCAATGACACCATGAGGCAGGTCAGTCTGAGAGACAGTGACTGGCCCAGGGTCACCCAGTGAACACAGAGTGAGTGAGGATTTGAACCTGGCTCTTGCCATACTTAGCACAGCACTCTAACCATTACACTACACTGCTCAAGCCATTATAATTAACTGTCTATTGTGCACCAGAATCAGCCAGGATGTGCATTGGTCTGTGTATTGTGCAGCATTGTTGTGAGCCATGAGAGGAGCAGGATTATGCTCCCAAGGACCAGAAGGGATCCACACACCTGGTAGTGAATCAGTTCCCCTCATCCAGACTGGTGAAAATTGATTTTGGGTCAGGCTCAGATCTTCACCTCAGCAAGAGCCAAATTCTGGCCTTGCCTGTGTGGCTTTTAGTCTCTCCAAGCATCAGTTCTTGTTCCTCTTCTGTCTCCATGTGTGCCGGCCAGTTGTAAGAACCTAAGAAGAGCCTCCTGGGTCTGGCAGAAAGTGGCCCATGTAGTCCAGGACCCGATTCTCACATTGACCAACCAGATGCCTCTGGAAAAGTCACAAGCAGGAGCTGAGCACATCAGCACCCGCCCCTCCCATGGTTTTCTAAACTGGATTCAGAACCATAAATGCCTCTGATGATAGAGACAGAGCAGAACCATGTTGGCTAGTAGCCATTAATAGCTTTCTCCAACATGAATTTGTCTAATCCTCTATTATACACATCTATCATGTCACCTCTTATTTGCCTTTTCTCTAAACCAAACCCCCCCAAATACTGCAACCTTTCCTCATATGGGAGTTGTCCCATCCCCTTGATCATTTTGGCTGCTTTTATCCCATGTTTCCTATCCACTTGCTCTGCAGCCAAATGCATCCTTGGCCTAGTCCTCCTTTGAATACAGCTCTGTGCTCAGATCTTGGCCTGCTACTGATTCCACTGCCTGATGGGCATTGGAGCTTTTGTGGCTCTTAGGAAGTGTCCTACCAGAGACAAGATTAGGGCTGGATGATATCTGGTTTTCAACATTGTGATACATCACCAACTAAACATTGTGATATACAGTGGTAGTGGTAAAGGTAAAGGTACCCCTACCCGTACGGGCCAGTCTTGACAGACTCTAGGGTTGTGCGCTCATCTCACTCTAAAGGCCGGGAGCCAGCGCTGTCCGAAGACACTTCCGGGTCACGTGGCCAGCGTGACAAGCTGCATCTGGCGAGCCAGCGCAGCACACGGAAACGCCGTTTACCTTCCCGCCAGTAATGGTCCCTATTTATCTACTTGCACCCGGGGGTGCTTTCGAACTGCTAGGTTGGCAGGCGCTGGGACCGAGCAACGGGAGCGCACCCCGCCGCGGGGATTCGAACCGCCGACCTTTCGATCGGCAAGCCCTAGGCGCTGAGGCTTTTACCCACAGCGCCACCCGCGTCCCTCATATACAGTGGTACCTCGGGTTAAGTACTTAATTCGTTCCAGAGGTCCATACTTAACCTGAAACTGTTCTTAACCTGAAGCACCACTTTAGCTAATGGGACCTCCGCGCCGCCGGAGCACAATTTCTGTTCTCATCCTGAAGCAAAGTTCTTAACCTGAAGCACTATTTCTGGGTTAGCAGAGTCTGTAACCTGAAGCGTATGTAACCTGAAGCGTATGTAACCCGAGGTACCACTGTATCACGATGTCTGAAATAAGGATGGAGCTATGTAGAGGCATAGGCTGGCAGCACGGTTTCCCCCACATTGTAATTCCTGCATAGCACACACACAAACACACACATCATGATTTGTGATGTATTGGCAGGTCAAAAATTATGAAACCGATATCACAATATGGACTTCAAACCGGTTTTGGATGATATATCAATATATCTCCCAGCCCTAAACAAGATCCATTGAACCCCGCATCCTCCTTCCCACATCAGCCAATCAGGAAGAAGCCTACAAGGAGAGCTGCTCCCTAGCAGCTGTTCCCTAGCAATGGCTGCTCCCTAGCAATGGGCAAAAGTATTTGGGTCCAAACAGGCAAAACCTCTTTTGGCCCCTCTCACACTCAGCTGAGCTAAACCTGAAAATGCACCATAGTGGGGAAACATGAACCCTATGTGTTTCCTGACATGCACTGAACCTGGGATGTTCTGCAAGCAAAGAACCTGTCCTTTTGCCCCTGAGATTTGTCCTGACCCTGTAAGAGCTCCATGGAAGGATGGGCATAGAGTAAATGGGCCTTCCTCACCAAATGTTGTTTGACCTCCAACTCCCATTATTCCCAGCAAGCACATTCAATGGTTGGCAGTGATGCAAGCTGGAGTCCAGCAACACATGGAGGGGGCTACCGGGTCTGGGAAACCTTCAATAAATAAATATTTCAAATCACACACACACACACACACACACACACACACACACACACACACACCTCACACACCCTCTGCCACACCACCAAAGCCAGTTCCCTCACATGCCTCAGAATACCTTTCAGTTGGGCCGAGTGTGGAGAATATTGGGCTTCGCTGTGCCATCCTCTCTTTCCAAGAATTTATGCCTGTTGGGGAAACAACAACACAACATGACTGAAGCAGTTAAATTAATCATCTGTTTATAGCTGGCACAGAACAGCCACTTCACGCCAGCAATGCCACTGTTGGAGGGCACTTTTGGAATCTGCACAGCCAAGACAGCACAATGCTTCCCCATGGAGAAGGCAGTGGCTTGTGGAGGCTCCCATGATTATCTGAAATGTGGGTTGGGCAGAAGCAAAACACATGGGAGTCACACACGGGCCAAGACCCCTGGCATTGCACCAAAGAGGCTTAGGCCTACACTATCAGGAGCACATGAGGACACTGTTCCCATATTGAACATGCAGGTAAAGCTTACCTGTGTGCAGAGGTCCAAAAGAGGATGTGTTAGGCCCTGGTACTCTGATGGAATACAGGAAGGCCTGCTAATATTGAGTCAGGAGTGGGCCCATGTCCTGATGGGCAGCCCTGGTTCTCTAGGATTTTGGGGTAGGGTATCTCCCAGCCCTAGCTGGAGGTGCTGCTAGGGACTGAAATGAGGAGCTTCTGCCTGCAAAGAAGTATGCTCCCCCTGAGCAACAGCCCATTTACTGGGAAATAGATTGAGCTAGGACTATATATAACATGGCCAGTCCACTTCCAGAATCTCAGCCAGAGCAATTGCAGAATCATTGCAGGACCTCCTAGTTTGGGCTGGTGTCCCAGGGCAGAGAGTCTGAGAGATCCAGAGGGTGGCAACACACAAACGGGCCTTTTCTGCAGTGGCTCCCCGCCTGTGGAATGTTCTCCCCAGGGAGGTTCGCCTGGAGCCTTCATTATACACCTTTAAGCGCCAGGCAAAAACGTTCCTCTTTAACCAGGCTTTGGGTTGATTTGATTGACATATTATGCCCTTTTAAAATGTGTTGGGTGGTGGTGGTTGTTTTTTAATTATTTGAGTATGCATTTTGAGGTTTTATATTCTGATGTTATCCTGTGACCTGCAGGTATAGGGCAGTATATAAATTCAGTAAATAAAACAATAAAAAACATACTGGGGAATGTCTTGTGTAGCTATCCTTGCAGTGTTTGCCTCTATTTATTTATTTTTAATCTATATGCTTTAGAGCTGTCACCAGATGAAATAAATCTTAGTGAATTGCTTGTATGAGTTTGATTCATCGATAGGTTACAATAAACACAATAAACACAATTATTTTGGAGGCAAGACACATGTTTCCTTTGTTTTTGAGGATGCTGAGAGGCCTTGAAAGGAAGGGAGAAGATGGTGGTGGCAGAGATGGGCCCAGCCAGGCAGAGGAGACACCTCACCTTCCCCCTCCGCCACCACTAACTTCTCCTTCCTCTGTGCCTCTGGGACCACCTTCACACCACACATTTAAAGTGCTATGAATACCACTGAAACAGTCATGGCTTCCCTCAAAGAATTCTGGGAGCTGTAGTCTGTTAAGAGTGCTGAGAGTTGTTCAGAGACCCCTATTCCCCCCACAGAGCTACAATTCTCAGAGTGGCTTAACTGTCAATCTCTCTTCACAGGGAACTCTAGAACTGGAACTCTGTAAGGGAAATATGGGCCTCCTCACAACTCTCAGAACGCTTAACAAACTACAGCTCCCAGAATTCTTGAGGGGAAGCCATGTTGATTCAAAGTAGTACAGTGGTGCCTCGCAAGACGAAATTAATTCGTTCCGCAAGTTTTTTCTTCTTGCGAGTTTTTCGTCTTGCGAAGCACGGTTTCCCATAGGAATGCATTGAAAATCAATTAATGCGTTCCTATGGAAACCGCTTGCCAGGCTGGCGGTGCGGAGAAGGGCTTTTCTCCCCACCGCAAGCCTTCAGGACAGGTACAGGAACAGAGGGGAAGGGGAGCAGCGCTTCTCCTCTGTTCCCGGGGCTTGCGGTGGGAGGAGGGTTTTTCCTCCCCACCGCCAACATTCAGAACAGCATTCTGAATGTTGGCGGTGGGAAGGAAAACCCTCCTCCCACCCCAAGTCTTCAGGAAAGCCTTCCGAAGCTGGGCGGCGGGAGAAGGTGTCCCCGCCCCGCCGCCCGGCTTCGGAGCTTCGTTCCGATGCCGGGCGGCGGGAGAAGGCGTCCCCCCCCCCCCGCCTAGCATCGGAGCTTCGTTCCGATGCCGGGCGGCGGGAGAAGGCGTTCCCCCCTGCCCGCCCGGCATCGGAGCTTCGTTCCGATGCCGGGCGGCGGGAGAAGGCGTCCCCCCCCCGCCCGGCATCGGAGCTTCGTTCTGATGCCGGGCGGCGGGAGAAGGCGTCCCCCCCCCCGCCCGGCATCGGAGCTTCGTTCCGATGCCGGGCGGCGGGAGGAGGCGTCCCCCCCCCGCCCGGCATCGGAGCTTCGTTCCGATGCCGGGCGGCGGGAGGAGGCGTCCCCCCCCCGCCCGGTATCGGAGCTTTGTTCCGATGCCGGGCGGTGGGAGGAGGTCCGAGGACAGTGGGGAAGACGCGCTGCGCTTCCCCGCTGTCCCGGAGATTTCCCTATGGGCTTTCGTCTTGCGAAGCAAGCCCATAGGGAAATTCGTTTTGCGAAGCGCCTCCAAAACGGAAAACCCTTTCGTCTAGCGGGTTTTCCGTCTTGCGAGGCGTTCGTCTTGCGGGGTACCACTGTATCATTGTGCTTTAAAAGTATGGTGTGAATTTGGTCAGAGTTGAGGGACCCAGTAGCAGGGGAGGGGAGGAAGAGAACAGCTCCAGCACTGCTCTACAGCGCTGTGTGATTAAGAAGTTTAAAATAATATATATATTTTAAACGTCCCATCCCATAGGCTGATGCCAAGCCTTTTGAAAGTGACTTCTGGCCCTTTTCTATCTCTTTGGCTTTTGTTTTGATTTTGCACCCCTTTCCCAAGCCCATGTTCCTTTCTTGCCCGCTGGTCAGAAGCTACTGCCCAGACACCTTCCTGGAAAATGTACAGATCTTACTCTCCCTCTGATCGACCATAGGTTCCCATTCCAGCCTACTTTCTTTCTGCCTCTCAGCCAACTTTCATGAGACTGTAGAGAAGGAAACCAAGAAAGAGAAATAAATGGGAGGGGATCTGATGGAGCAACAGAAAGATGGAGAACCCTCTGCAAGTGACCAGCGTGGACCCCTAGAGACAGACTCCTGGCTGTCCCCCAGCAGCCTGCTGGGTGGGGAAGAGAGGGAGGAAAAAGGAGGTAGCTCAAACCACTTTTTGTCCTGGCCCCATCTACCACCTAAACACCTCACATTGTTCCCCTGCATCTGTTTTAGATTGCAAGCCTCTTGAGGACAGGGACCTTTCATACCCATTCATTGTAAAGCACCCAGACGGCACTCTGCAAATCATCATAATTATAACAAAGGCTCATTTCATTCCAGCACAATAACCTGCAATATAAAATTAAACCAGACTCTGGCCCTCGCTGCTTTGCTTTCTGAATGGAATTCACAAAGATTAGTCAGTCACCAAGGCCGGCTACCAAAAAAGAAAAGAAAAGCCATACTGGAGTCCCACTTGCCACCTCAGAGGCCATTTGCTCTGAGGCTGATCTCACATGCTCTGAAAACACTGGAACACCCACTGAAACCTGGCAGGATGTGCCATCAGGAGGACTGCTTGGGGATTACTGATTAAACATGATGCAATATGGTGCGCAGATGGAAAGGGAACAGAGGGGTTATTTCGATGGAAGTGTCAGCTTTGCAGAGAAAAAACCCCCACAAGGGATATCCTGCAAAACATCACAAGATACTGCTTGTCTATTAACCAAGGCCATGTTTCCCAAGCACTGCATGGAAAAGAGAGACTTGCTCAAAATGATACCACCTCTCTTGGAGAGAGCTTTTGAAAATAGAACTGCTCCCATGTCTGTAGGAACACCATATACATTAGATGAAATTGCCTGTTGCCTGTCAGCCCCCATCCCACAAGCTGTTGACTAAGATTCTGGGGATGCCATGGAATTCTCCAGATGCTTAGGGGAGAGGTATCAGCAACAGACTGCCAACAGGCAGTGCTGCTTATGAGAGATGAGTGAGAGGTTCTTTGCTAGACAGGAGAAAAAGATAGCTAGCCTATTGAACTTGGAGGGGTTTGACTTAAGATACGGTTGGCATGCGTACTTATGGTATGACAAAGTTAAAGTACATAGAGCATGGGTAGGTAAACTAAGGCCCAGGGGCTGGATCTGGCCCAATCACCTTCTAAATCCGGCCCGCGGATGGTCCGGGGATCAGCATGTTTTTACATGAGTAGAATGTGTCCTTTTATTTAAAATGCATCTCTGGGTTTTTTGTGGGGCATAGGAATTCATTCACCCCCCCCAAAAAAAAATATAGTCTGGCCCCTCACAAGGTCTGAGGGACAGTGGACTGGCCCCCTGCTGAAAAAGTTTGCTGACCCCTGACAGAGAGGGTTCCTAAATCATATAGTAAGGAGGCGTTTATACAGTTTGGATAAGGTATAAGGACCTTTTAGAAAGGAAAACGCCACGATGGTTATCACCTGTGGAATTATATATTTTTTATTTTCCTGGCTAATAAATTAAAAATGGCCTCACAAAAGAAGTATCTGGCATTGACACCTGGCCAATCAAGGAAAGGCTTTATCCAAGAGGGAGAACCAAAGATGACCTTGTGGAGGTAATGATGGACATGCGGAAAGATCTTCAAAGCCACACCAAAGTGGTAGGTGAATTATCAACAGAAATAAAGGCTCTTGCAAGTAAAACAAGTAATTTGGAGAAAACAGTGCAAACTCTTCAAGATGCAGTCCAAATAAATAAAGAGGAAAATAAAGAAATAATGAAGGAACAGGAAAAGATGCTAGAGGAAGTTGTGGCAGCCAGAGCAACTCAGGAATTAACGGTGGATAATTTGGGGTTAATTGAATTAAGGCAAAAAACGATGTTTTTGAGATTCAGATCTATTCATCAGCAATCAGATGTAGTAATAAGGGATAAAATAACCGAGGCACTTGCATCTTTGCTTGAGATGCAACAACAGGACGTGGATACAGCTATTGATTGTGCATTCAGGGTTAAATTTCCATATGCTAAGAAGAAAATCTTTCCAGGGACTGTCTGGTCCTTTTTAATTCTAGAAGTATCAAAGACAGAGTGCTCCAGACATATTATGAGAAAGGTATTGAAATAGATGATGAAAGGATTTGACGGTAATTTTAAAAGACATTCCAGTAAAACTGTTGAAAAGAGAGAGGATTACAATTTTTTGACAGAGGCCCTTAAAAAGATAAAATTCCACTTCAGACGGGAATGACCTGAAGGGATTTCCTATTATAATGAAGGTAAAAAATAGAGGTGTGTAGAACCAGTGAAAGCACATGCCTTTGTAATGCCTTCGTGGTGAGATTTTGGAATTGAGCATGGAGAATAAGAAGAAGAGAAGGAAGAAGAGGAGGATAAACAGTAAAGAGGGAAGGGGGTAGAAGGAAAACTGGAACTGTCAAAAAATGTGTGTGTGCGTGTGTATAAATAAGATATACCGCAATTTTCACTCTATAACACGCACATTTTTTCTCCTAAAAAGTAAGGGGAAATGTCTGTGCGTGTTATTGAGCAAATGTGTGGTCCCTGGAGCCGACTGGCCCGAGTGCAGGGGCAAAAATCAGATCACGCGTCACGGAGGAGGGAAGGCTGCAGAAGCGAGGCTGCTGCTTTCCTGCATTCTGCCTCAGGGTCTTACTGCCCACCCGCTTCTGTTTTTGGTTGCTGTGTTTGTTCAAACGCAACAAAGAGCAGGGAAATCCCCTGACCTCCTGGCAAGCAGAGGGGAAAGGAAAGGATCGCATCCTTCCTTCTAATTCCTTCCTAGTCACACTGCGCGCAGGCTCCAGCCCACCCGGCTCAGGTTCCGTCAGCTAGGAGTGCAGCCGACAGCCATCACCTCCTCCTCTCCATGCTCCGGTGCTGCTGCGTCCAGCATTCTAGGGACTCGCAGGCAGCCGGACAACATGCAGGTGGGTGGGAGAGAGAGAGAGAGAGAGGGCTGGCTTGGGTGGGTGGGTGGAAACTTTTGCCTTCCTTTCCTCCCTCCCGTTAAACCTCTCTCCTGCATTGTTAGCCAGCTGCTTCTCCGCACACCCCTCTCGTGCTCCTTGTCCCTTCTGTGTTTTTCCTTCCCTCCAAACTTAAAACGTGGTTACAAAGCACGGATCCACATGGATCCTCAGGATCTTTGCATTGGGTCACCCCAAATTCACCACCAGATCACATTACATGTCCATGGCTACAGCCTGCACCAAAAAAATCACGCACCCACTGTTGCCTGGGGCCACAATGGTGGAAAAACGTGGTTACAAAGCACAGATCCACATGGATTCTCAGGATTTTTGCATTGGGCTACCCCAAACTCACCGTCAAATCACATGTCTGTGGCCACAGCATGAAGCACAAAAATGATACATCCACTGTTTCATTCAGAATTTTTTTTTCTTGTTTTCCTCCTCTAAAAACTATGTACGTGTTATGGTCAGGTGCGTGTTATAGAGCGAAAAATACGGTAATAGAATATGGATCTTATCTTTATTTCATAGAATGTAAATGGACTAAATAGTGAAATGAAAATGAATAAAATAGTGCATATATTGTCAAAGTAGAAATTAGACATCATTTGCTTGCAGGACACACATATAAAAAGACAACATAGAAAATACTAATAAATAAATATTTATAAATAAATAACAAATAAAGGTCTGGGGCAAGAGTTTATCTCTTCTGATAAAACCAAAAAGGGAGGGGTAATTATGTACGTTAACCCCAAACTAGATCCTAAATTCATCTTTAAAGGTGAGGAAGGCAGAATGATGGTTATTGAAGTGAGACTAGATGGAGAACCAATTACTGTAGTCGGAATTTATGCCCCCAATGAACGGAAAACTGATTAAAAAACAAACAAACTGGAAGAGAAATTGTTTGATTTGTGTGATAGTAAAATAATAATGATGAGTGATTTTAATTGTGTCATTTCCCTTGACCTAGATAGAACGGTATGGAAAACAGATTCAAAATAAGGGAAATTGCCAAATGCCTTTTTTGATATGGTGTCCAATTTTGACTTAACTGACCTATGGAGACTTAAGCATCCATTAGAACACAAATTTACTTTTTTCTCAAATGCAAACAGAATACACCTTTTATTGGCTTTGAAAGAGTTAACAACTAGGGTAAAAAAGGTAGAAATTCAACCTAAGATATTATCCAATCACAATGGCATCTTTATGACAATAACAGGAGGGAAATGTTCTTCATTTAGGTGGAAGGTAAATGATGTGGTATTGCAAAATAAACAAATTATGAGTAAGGGGCAACACTCCCTTACAAGAAATTTTTTTACCTCAATCTAAATAAAGAAACAGATTTAATTGTAGTATGGGATGCCAGTAAGGCAGTGGTGAGAGGTTTCCTAATTCAACAAAATACTTTTCAAAAAAAGAGAAAGGGGAAAAAAGAAGCAGGACATATTAGATGCCTTATTGAATAAGGAGAAGTTAGTTGCAAAACCAAAGGATAAAGATGTGCGTCAAGCAATGAAAATACTGCAAGCACAATTTTCGCTGTTAGTTAATCAAGAGATTGAGATGAAAATTAAATTAATGAAACAGAATTTTTTTGAATTTGCTAACAAACCACGTAAATTGTTAGCATGTCAACTCAAAAAAGAAAGAAAAAATAGCACAATAAATAATATTGTAGATGAGGATAAGCATTTGACTAGCTGAAAAGAGATAAGGAAAGCATTTGAAAAATATTATATTTCATTATATTGTTGTGAGAAAAAGGACTTTAAGAAAATGGACTCTTATTTAAGTGACTGTAACATACCCAGAGTATCTAAGGAAAACTGGCAAATTTTGAATGCACCCAAATCGATATCGGAATTGCAAATGGCAATAAACTGAATAAATATGGGAAAAGCACCGGGGCCAGATGGACTTACAGCCATTTTTTTATTAAAAGTTTCAGGATATACTTATACAGTGGTACCTTGGGTTAAGAACTTAATTCGTTCTGGAGGTCCGTTCTTAACCTGAAACTGTTCTTAACCTGAGGTAACACTTTAGCTAATGGGGCCTCCCGCTGCCGCTGTGCCGCCGCCACACAATTTCTGTTCTCATCCTGAAGCAAAGTTCTTAACCCAAGGAACTATTTCTGGGTTAGCAGAGTCTACTGCTGTAGAACCACTTAAGGACACCTTGAAGGGAATTTTGGTGACAGGAGTAGTTCCAGCTTCATGGAAAGATGCATTGTTACTTTGATCCACAAATAAGACAGTGACCTAACAAAAACTAAAAATTACAGACCTATTTCATTATTGAATTGTGACTACAAACAATTTGCTACAATATTGGCTAATAGATTGAAACAGACATTGACTGAGTCAGTCCACAGAGACCAGGCTGGGTTTTTACCTGGCCAACAAATGAAAGAAATGTAATTAATTTAATAGCGTACATGGAAGTAAGAAATTAAAAACAGGCTGCGTTAATCTTCCTAGATGCAGATAAAGCTTTTGACAACATTTCATGGTCATTTATGATTAAGGTTTTAGAGAAAATGGAAATAGGTAATTCTTTCCTAGGAGGAATTAAAACAATCTATACTGATCAATCTGCAAATATAGTAATAAATTATATTATTTCAGACAAATGCCAAATAGAAAAAGGAACGAGACAAGGCTGTCCCTGTTTGTTATGACATTATAAATACTGCTTCAGAATATAACGAGAAAAGGGGAAATTAAAGGTTTTGAGGTGGGACGTAGAGTCTATAAATTAAGGGCATTTGCTGATGATGTGGTGTTGACACTAGAACAACCTTTGGAGAGCGTTCTCTAAGCATTAGAATAAATTTAAAGGTTTGGAGAAGTGGTGGGTTTCAAAATAAACTCAAATAAAACCAAAATGTTGGTTAAAACATGGATGAGCAGTCAAATTTTTTTTTAGAAAAGATGTCTGGTTTAAAAATAGGCAAAAAATTAAGTATTTAGGAATCTGGCTGACAGTAAGAAAGCTCAACCTATTTGAAAATAATTATATTAAATTGTGGAAAGAGGTTAAGAAAGAGTTGGAGATATGGGGTAGAATGAAATTCTCCCTGTTAGATAGAATTTCAGCCATTAAAATGAATATACTCCCTAGGACGCTGATTTTATTCCAATCAATCCTGATTGTAAATCATTCAAGCTGCTTCAAAGAATGGGAAAAAGATGTCTCTAAATTTATCTGGCAAGGGGAGAAGCCAAGAATAAAATATTTTGTATCCTGACAGATACAAAAGAAAGAGGAGGCTTTGCCCTGCCAGATTTGCAATTGTATTATGAGGGAGGTTGTTTGCATAGGTTAAAAGAATGGATTGTATTGGACAATGCAAACATCTTAGATTTAGAGGGTCATGATTTAAAATTTGGCTGACATGTATGTATTTGGTATGGGAAGGCTAAAACCTATGAGTTTAATGAACCACATTCTTAGGAAGAATCTATACAGAGTCTGGGGAAAATATATAAATATGCTGGAAAGAAAAACACCTTTATGGCTATCTCACATCAAAGCAATTACAATTAATAGAGTTAATATGGATAGACAATGGGCATCTTATAGGGAACTGCTGGATTTTACGGGGGGTGGGGGGTGGAACCCAAACTGAAATCAATGGAAAACTTAAGGAGTCAAGTTATAGATTGGTTGCAATATCACCAAATACACATGTTTAAATTAGATAGAAAGAATGGATTTATGGACTAAAGTTCACAATTCAAAAAAGAACACTTACAAAATGATAAACTTCTGTCTAAAATGTATAATTTTTTAAATAGAATGGGAAACAAAAGATGAGCTTGTTAAAGTTTCAGTGACACACTGGGCAATAGATATAGGACACAATATACATCTTAACCTCTGGGAGAAACTTTGGGAAAGTGACCTGAAATTTACTGCATGTTATTAATTGAAAGAGAATTATTTGAAAATGATCCATAGATTGTATTTAACTCTGAGTAGTTACAGATAGGTAGCCGTGTTGGTCTGCCATAGTCAAAATAAAAAAATTCCTTCCAGTAGCACCTTAAAGACCAACTAAGTTAGTTCTTGGTATGAGCTTTCGTGTGCATGCACACTTCTTCAGATACACTGAAACAGAAGTTGCCAGATCCTTCTATATAGTGAGAAGGTGGGGAGGGGTATTACTCAGAAGGGTGGTGGGAATGGGTGATTGGCAGATAGCTGAATGAGCCTGTTGATGACTCTTAACGACTGCAATAAGTCTTACAGGAAAAGGCAAGGGGTGAGAAGGTGAAAAATGTCTTAGTCATGTATAATGAGATAAGAATCCAATGTCTCTGTTCAGACCAGGTTTCTCCATGGTTTTAAGTTTGGTAATGAGCTGCAATTCAGCAGCTTCTCTTTCCAGTCTATTTCTGAAATTCCTTTGTAGTAAAACAGCTACTTTGAGATCTTGTATAGAATGTCCTGGGAGATTGAAGTGTTCTCCTACTGGTTTCTCTGTTTTGTGATTCTTGATGTCTGATTTATGTCCGTTTATTCTTTGGCGTAAGGTTTGGCCTGTTTGTCCAATATAGAGAGCTGAAGGACACTGTTGGCATTTGATGGCATACACAATGTTAGACGATGAGCAATTAAATAGTCCCGAGATGGTATGTGTGATGTTGTTGGGGCCAGTAATGGTGTTGTCCGGGTGTATGTGGCAGCAAAGTTGGCATCTGGGTTTATTGCAGGCTCTGGTGCCAGTGTCCGTGTTAAGTCTGGTTGTAGTATTATTGTGGGTTAGGAGTTGTTTAAGATTGGGTGGCTGTCTGTAGGCAATGAAAGGTCTTCCTCCCAGAGCTTGAGAAAGAGAACTGTCATTGTCCAGGAGAGGTTGTAGGTCTCTGATGATGCGTTGTACTGTTTTAACTTGGGAGCTGTATGTGATGACTAGAGGTGTTCTGTTATTTTCTTTTTTGGGTCTGTCTTGCAGCAAGTTCTCTCTGGGTACCAGTCTGGCTCTGTTGATCTGCTGTCCAACTTCATCTGCTGGGTATTTTAGTTCTAAAAAAGTTTGCTGTAGATCTCTTAGGTGAGAGTCTCTGTCTGTAGAATTGGAACAGATGCGGCTGTAACGTAGTGCCTGGCTATATACAATGGACTGTTTGGTATGTTTGGGATGGTAGCTAGAGGCATGTAGATATGTTTGTCGGTCAGTTGGTTTACGGTATAAGGTGGTGTCTATGCGCCCATCCTGTATTTTTATAGTAGTGTCCAAAAAATGTATTTCTTGCATAGATTGATTCATTGTTAGGTTGATTGTGGGGTGAAAATCATTAAATTTCTGGTGAAAGGTGTCCAGGGTCTGTTGACCATGTGTCCAGATGATAAAAATATCGTCAATGTATCGCAGGTACAAGAGAGGTTTGAGTGGGTAGGAGTTTAGGAAACGTTGTTCTAAATCTGCCATGAAGATGTTGGCATACTGTGGGGCCATGCGGGTGCCCATTGCTGTGCCGTTGATCTGAAGGAACAGGTTTGATTTTCCATATTTATTGAAAATATGGAAAATAAATGTATAAAGCTGAAAACAGTGGCATCAATAAGATAAATTCAACAGAGTAAATAATTTTTGCTGTAAAAGTGGAAAACTGATTTGAATGGTTAAAGTAAAATATGCAGGAATGTATGATAAGTAAAATGAACCATGGAAGGAGAAGAAGGGAAGTCATTGTATATTTTAAAAATTGTAAAATGTTTATTTTGAAATGTAAAACTGACAACTTAATAAAAAAAATTTTTTTATATATAAATCCCGCAAAAATAGACTGGCAGAATAAGCTAATATAATACGCAGAGCTAGCAATGTTGATTGCAAATATAATAAATCAAGATGAGTCTGATATAAAAGAAGACTGGGAATACTCTGGCGAATATTTAAAGAAATATAACAATCAGATAAACTTCCAAGTGGGGTTAAATATATGAGCAGCAGTTAAAATAAGCAGAAGAGGGATGGTAATTAAGCAGATGCAGCTTAACAAGGACTAAATAAGACCCCACGGAGGAATGTGTATGGAAGTCAGAGTGTAAGATAAACAATGACAATTGTATAACTGATGTACTAAGATATGTAAAATGCATAAATTTAAAAAAGGAGAAAAAGAAATCGGGGCTGGCAGACGGGAGTGACTATTAGCAGGAAAGGGGTGCTGAGAAATAGCCAAGAGGTTGGGCAGATGAGATACAGAGTACCTAGCAGGAGAAGGTTGAGAGACCTGAAAAGAATAGGCCACATGCTCCCAATTTTCCAGGGAAAATTCTCTTCTCTGTCCCCTCCCATCTTTGCTACATCTGTCATGTACTGAAGTTCTCACCCTGGGCCAGCAGGGGGATACTGTAGTTTTCACTCAGGTCCACATATGCAAATAAGGGATTGAAAGTGACGTTCAGTGATTGGATAGTTACAGAAAATTGTTACTGTTGCGTTGTAGTGGAGCTCTATATAAGCAGGCTGGCTGAACCCTTCAGTTCAGTTCTGTTCTGGCCTTTGAATAAACAAGAGCTGTTTGAAGAATCGCTGTGTCGTCTGATATGTTCACCCACAACTTAACAACATCCCTACCACCATTCTTGCCTTTGAGAGAGGGATGCCTTGTGGCAATGTTGTTACTGTGCATCATCACTCTTTAGGGCCCAGACTGGTTGGGAGAGCAAATATGCATTTATTCCTCAATTCAAATGGAAATAAAACAAGAGGCATTAATGTGGGGGGGTCCCATGCTGTGTGCAGTTTCAGACCTTCCAAGTGTCCATGTTTTCCAGGGACAGTCCTGGATTTACAGAAGCTGTCCCGGTTTCTGATTTGATCCTGGAATGTCCTGCTTTTCCTTAGGACATCCCTAATTTCATCAGAGAAATGTTGGAGGGTATGCAGTTTGCCAGTTCACACACACTGCCATTACTGAGGTGTATTCTGGAAGTCTGAGAACATGATGTGTGGCAATGACAGTTGTCTAATATATCTCTTTGGTCAAAAGAGCTGCTGCTCTCCTAGCTTTCGAGACAGGCTGTTGAAGAGCAAATGCGTTCAGCTCACAGCCTTCAGCAATGGGCAGGGCTGGAGGGGAAGACTTGGTGGAGTTTGGAAAGGTGGGTGCAGGAGGCAGAGGGGTGGAGGAGATGAACTTCAGAGAGCCCAGCAGAAAACCCTCACTGCAGACCCCAAAAGAAGATGTATTTTGTGGCATCCCCATGGCTAGCTTACCTGCAAGGCATAATATGTGGGCCTGCCTTGGAAGATGATATACAGCACATGCCAAGTGATGTGGGTTAGAAAATTTCCCCTTTTTTCATCAGGTCATTAGTAACAATAAATGGGTGTCAACAGCAAATACAATATTAGGGAAGCTTGGAAAGTCCCCCCCTTTATGCTTTGTTTACAAGTAAAACGAACACTATCGCTCTTCAGGAAATTTCGCAGTGCAAATTAGGCTAATTTGCATTGGAAATTTTTCCAGTACAACTTATTTCCAGAGAAGTGACATTACTAACACAAGCTTTGCATGCAGAAGGTCTAAGATTTAATTATTAAAGGCAACCACATTCGTTATGGCATGAGCTTCCATGGACTAGTAGAATCTGCTCCATCAGAAGCATGATGAGTTGCATCAGAGGAAGTGGCATCAATGAAGACTTCTGCTAAATTTGTTAGGCTTTATGATGCTGCAAGACCCTTTAGTTATTTTTGCTCCAACAGAATAACACAGGCTTCTCTCTGGAAGCTGGTAGAAAAGCCTCAGGAACAGAAGAGGGTTCTAAGCACCAGGGGGGCGGGCTTCCTTTGAAATGCTAATAGGCGTCACAAAAATGTGGTTTTTTATTTTAACTGTGACAGGGAAAGAGAGTAAAACCCCTCCCTCCCAGCAGTCCTGGGGCTGCTCAGGCATTTGCTATTTGCTCAGCAAGAAAAAATGCATGTTAACTGTATTCACTTCACACAACCTAAGAAGAGCCTGCTGGACCAGTCCAATGGCCCATTTAGTCCAGCATCCTGGGGAGGGTGTTAAAAGGCCTTTCAAAGTGTGATATGCTGTATGGATGGGCTCTGTAGCTAGAAGGAGTCTCTCTTTGCTAATCACAGCTGTCAGTGGTGGAGCAAGGTGACAGGAGGTGTTTTGCAAATCACCTGAGGTTCAGTTGTGGAACCAAATGGCTGGACATAAGTAGTTTAAGAAATTATTTAATAAATAAGCTGCTCTCCAAGTGACAGAGGGAAAAGTTGAGAAGTTGGGAACTTCCCACCCACATGTGTAGATAGATGCCTTCATGAACAGCTGTCTGGGTGAAGGTGTTGGGCACCATTCAAGGTAGTCTAGCAGCAGAACGGAGAGAGCTGACCCACAGCCGAAAGAGGGAGGAGGAGGAGGAGGAGGGTGATGAAGAGAGCATCTGTTGCTGAAAAATCAGGTTAAGTGATGGACAGTAGAGCACCTGTTCCTTTCATACAGAAGGTTCGCTTAGATGTCAACTTTTCCCTTTCCTTGTGATGAATCCTATTCAGAATAAGAGAATTTCCCTTTTAAAAAAGGAAAAAGTTGACAGCTATGGGTTCAAGTTTCAATCCATCTCCATAGAGGGGAGATTTGGCCAGCAAGTAATGGCTTTTCCCACCTGCCTTGCCCCACCCTCCAGCCCTAGGAGATCTTATAGGGGAGCTGTTTCCAGAGGAAAAACTGTGAGGACTCTGTTTTCCATCAGGGGGTGGCTGGTTTCACCTGTGCTGGCCCATGTCTGGCCCGAAGAACCTTTAGAAGGGAGTTGCTACCCTGGGCATTACACGCATGTGTACTTCAATGAGCTGAATAGAGTGAAATATGAATCATGGGAGCGTGGCGAATGTGTGCAAGAACTTAACAGTGCTTAGTGTAACTGACCTGTAGAAAGGACTCTATGAACTGAAAAGAGATATGCTTATGTTCCCTTATTAACTACGAAAATCCTTTTTAAAAAGAACGATTATAAAAAAAAACCAATGCTTAGTGTATTTTTGGCTGCTATTTTGTTAATGTTGCTTTGTAGACTGTGAATGTTGCATTGATTTGTTAATCGTATAATATGACTTTTGCTTTAATTGTGACGTATAGCTTATTTTTAAGTTGCTACTTTGCTAACAAAGACAAGCGGGTGGCGCTGTGGGTAAAACCTCAGTGCCTAGGACTTGCCGATCGCATGGTCGGCAGTTCGAATCCCCGCGGCGGGGTGAGCTCCCGTCTTTCAGTCCCAGCTCCTGCCCACCTAGCAGTTCGAAAGCACCCTTAAGTGCAAGTAGATAAATAGGTACCGCTTTATAGCGGGAAGGTAAACGGCGTTTCCGTGTGCTGTGCTGGTGCTGGCTCGCCAGAGCAGCTTCGTCACGCTGGCCACGTGACCCGGAAGTGTCTGTGGACAGCGCTGGCCCCCGGCCTCTTAAGTGAGATGGGCGCACAACCCTAGAGTCAGACACGACTGGCCCGTACGGGCAGGGGTACCTTGATCTTACCTTTACTTTGCTAACAGTGCTTTATAGATTGTAATTGTTTCACTGATGATTTGTTAATTTTTCTATATGATCTATGCTGCATTTGTGATGTTCTATGATGTTCCATAATGTTATTATTTATGGTTTGCAAGTCGCTTTGGGATTCATTTGAATGAAAAACAGTATAGAGTTATAATGAATTGAATCAAATCTCCAGGTAAGACTCCCTGCCTGAAATTCTGGAGAGCTGTTGCCAGTCAGTGTAGTCAGTACTGAGTAAGATGGACCAATGGCCTGACGTATTTTCTATGTTCTATTTCTAATGATGGGAGGAGGGGAAAACCTGCTCCTAGCTGATGGAATGGCAAACCCCAGGGATGGCTGTGCTCTGCCTCCAACTGGTACCCACGGTCTGGATACCAGTTGCTGGGAACTGCAAATATGGAAGAGTGCTCTTGCTCTCAGGTCCTGCTTGTGGACTAATAATAATAATAATAATAATAATAATAATAATAATAATAATAAATTTATTATTTATACCCACCCATCTGGCTAGGTCTCCCCAGCCACTTGGGCATCTGCCTGGGTGGACCATGATGGGCCTTTGCCTGGATCCTGCAGGGCTCTTCTTATGTTGCTATGAAAAGACAGAGGTTGCAACTCTCCCCGCTTTGGCAGGGCCAGCCATTGACCCGGCTACCAACAACTGATCCCCCTGCTGCTGGGAAGGTGAACTTTGGATAACACTGTACAAACCAGCATGTTGGATGTTGGAGAGTGATAATTAAGCAGAGATTCCTGCCACCCACCCTCAGACACTGCAGAAATCTCTTTCCACTGTGAGAATAACGCCAAGCAAGTGAGATGTCTCCCTCTTGCCTTGACTGTGGGGGGGGGGGTGCCTCAACAGGGGGCTGGAGCCCTGAGTCCAATTTGCAGACTTCCACTGTCAAGTTCTCCTGCCCAAGCCTCATGGAAACAAACGAGAGATGAGCAAGAGAGCCCTTACATCTCTCCCATTCATTTCTAGGAAACTTGTGCAGGAGAACTTCTCAGTCCATGCCTCATTAGGAATGGGGGAGGGGGAGGTGCTATTTGGATTTCCCACCGCAGGCACCAAAATAAGCCTCGGCCCATCTCATCCCAGCCTGAAAAGGCCTCTTTTTTATGTATGTACATCAGCTCATTACAATTAACACAACGGCAAACATACCTGAAGAAAGAAGCCCCATCAAAAACTGCTTGTCATAAGGCGCAAAAAAGCTCACCACCACCATCTCCAACCACACAATGCACAGATCTCCCTGCTGTTGATTTGTTTGTTTCAAGTCACCCACTGAAATGTTCCCCCCCTCAGATACCAGTTTATTTTGGATCTTCAAAGGAACATTTCTTAATCCTCCACCCCACCGTACACTGACTATTTTGAGAGAAATCACAAATGTACAACACATCCCCTCCCTAGAGAGACCCCCCCCAGCAGCACCCCCCCCAACATCCTAAGAAACTCACAACAGAACATGCCACAGCTGCATCCAGGGCCCCGCTGACAGCATTCAACATGGCTTTGTTCCCGTCGCCTCAAACTCGTGTCTTCGGAAAACCAAAAGTCGTCAGGATCCTGGCATGGTGGAAGGAGGCGGCATGCAGTGTCTCCACTGGTCTTGACAGCGAAGGCTTCCCTCATTCCCCGCCCCCACTCTGCTTCCCCACCCTCATGCGAGAGACGTGTGGTCTCAGTGCCAACACACCTGAAAATATGGAGGTGGTTGGAAGCAACGGTGACAGAAATGAACCGAAGGTCAACGCCAGGAGCCTCACCACATCCGAATGCAAGTGAAACGTCTGACTGGAAGCAAGTTGTCTCTCAAGGCTGCTTACCTGGGTCTGGTTAGGGCAGGGCTGGAGTGCCCCAAATCTGCTTCTGAGTATCATAGCAGCATATTCGACTACACTTCTTGTTTGGGGGGTGTAGGTATTTTTCAGGTCAGCAGCCACACCTAAAGGCTTGCCAGGATGAAGCTGGGATGTACTGGTGCCCCTCTGTTGCTGATTTCCTGCTTCCACCGCGGCAACCGAGGAGCGTGGCAACCGAAGAGCCCCCTCGGCTCTTCTTGGCTGGGCCTCGGAGAAGGAGAAGCAAAGCAGCAGCAGCTGGGAGTTGTTGCCAGGACGCTGTCGCTATAGCAACAAGCATCTCAACCTCCGTGAAGCAAGGCCCTCCTCAAGAGGAGAGAGAGAGAAGGAACTTATTTATAGGGAACAAAATATCAGCACATACAAATCCTCTTTGAAGAGGCTTAACCCCACAATTATTTCCTAGCGGGGTCAGTTTCTCTCAGAAGATTGGCAGGGGGAAGAACAGTTTCTTCCCTTTTTCAAAAGCAAATTGCCAGCTGTGACGAATTCTAATCCAGGCAAAGCACAGACACAGAAAGAACACTTTGGCATCCCATAGCTCAAGCTTATATCCTGTTCAATGTGCGCCACAGAATTCCTGCAGGCACACAATGCTCGGCTGTAAGGAAATGAAGTTGGTACACATAAAAGGTCCTGGTGACATTTCTCCGGGCTGTCATTCATAGAAATTAATTACCCCCTCTCCCCCCACCTCCAGTAAGAGAGAGTTTGGCCTGGTGGCAAAGCAACACAGTTGCCAACCAAAGTCAAGACACGCGGTATCGCTTTTTTACAGAGAACAAAAGGAACCCCATGCAGGGCCATTGAGGCAAACTTCCCACAAAGAGGATGTTGAGCTCCATGAAATGCTACAAACCTCAGCCATGTAGCATTATCCCTTGGGAAGTTCTCCTGCACAAACCACCACCCACCCACCCCGCCATGGAAAAGCACACACAAGAGTCCTTACGCAGGATCATTTTTGGCAGGTTGTTCCTCCGGTGGGAAAACTGGAGGGAACTGTCACTTGGGGTTTCACCCCAGCACCTCAAGGCTATAGCAAGTGGCCTGCTCCAGGCAGTCAGGTCCTGGGACTGGCTGCCTATCCAAGTAGGCTGAAAGACATCATTCACACTTGGGGTTCAAACAGGCAGAGATCAACTTTCAGAGCAGCAAATGTGGGGCTTAAGAAAACCCACTGGAAAAGTGGAAAAATGGGAGGTTGGCAACAATGTTTTCACATCAAAGATGAGAATTACTATTCTTATTATAAACTTCTGTACCGGCTTTTATCCGAAGATCACAGGGTGATTTACAATATCAAAACACAAAAATACATACCATAATAACAAGCAAAAACAATACCCTTACTTCAGTTTAAAAGGCCAAATATTGTTTAATTAGTCATAGGATTTGGAGTAGAGGCATGGTATAGCTTGTAATGAAGGTACCAGGTGAGCCTCTCTGGGGAGAGCATTCCACAAGTGGGGGGCCACTGCAGAAAAGGCCCATTATTGTCTTGCCACCCGCTGGACCTTTCATCACAGAGGAGGCACACGAAGAAGGGCCTGAGGTGATGATTGCAGGGTCCGGGTTTATATGGGAAACGGCATTGAGGAATTGTGGTCCTGAGCCATTTTAAGACTTTATAGGTCAAAACCAGCACTTTGAACTGGGCCTGGAAACTAATTGGCAGCCAGTGCAGTCGGGCCAGGATCGGTGTAAAATGCTCAAACCGTCTTGCCCTGGTGAGCAACCAGGCTGCCAAATTTGGCATCAGCTGAAGTTTCTAAACCGTCTTCAGAGGCAGCTCCACATATAATGCGTTGCAGTAATCTAACCTAGAGGTTACCAAAGCACAGACAACAGAACTTAGGCTAACCCTGTCCAGACAGGGGCACAGCTGGGCCACTAGCCAAAGTAAATGGGAGGCACTCTGTGCCAGCATGGTGTAGTGGTTAAGAGCGGTGGACTCGTAATCTGGTGAACTGTGTTCACTCCTCCACTCCTCCACATGCAGCTGCTGGGTGACCTTGGGCTAGTCACACTTTTCTGAAATCTCTCGGCCTCACTCACCTCACAGAGTGTTTGTTGTAATATACAGCCAAACCTCATGTTGCATCCGCTTCAGGTTGCATTTTTTCGGGTTGCGGACTGCTGAAACCTGGAAGTACCGGAACGGGTTACTTCCGGGTTTTGGCAGTCGCGCATGTGCAGAAGCGCCAAATCACAACCTGCGCAAGCACAGACATGGGTTGCAAACACTGTGGGTTGCAAACGTGCATCCCACACGGATCACGTTTGCAACCCAAGCGTCCACTGTAATAATGAAACAACAACACAAGACTTGGAACCAGCACAAAATAACGAAAACATCGGAGCAGCAGCACATGAAATGGTGGCATATGACAGCAGGAAAATAACAAATTACCCATCAGTCTCAGAAGACAAAACTCAAAATTACCATTCAAATATCAGGCTGTACCTGGCCCCTAAAGCTTTAAGGGTGCTGGGTGGGTTTCTCTGAGGAGGACATTCTAATAAAGGGGAGCCACAACTGACAAGGGCACTTGCTTCTCTCCTGAAGGAGGGTGAGGCCAGTATATCTGAAGGAGCGTCTCCACCCCCATCATTCTACCCGGACACTGAGGTCCAGCACTGAGGGCCTTCTGGTGGTTCCCTCACTGCGAGAAGTGAGGTTACAGGGAACCAGGCAGAGGGCCTTCTCAGTAGTGGCGCCCTCCCTGTGGAACACGCTCCCACCAGATGTCAAAGAGAAGAACAACTACCAGAGTTTTAGAAGACATCTGAAGGCTTGTTTAGGGAAGCTTTTAATGTTTGATGTATTGCGGTATTTTAATACAGTGGTGCCCCGCAAGATGAACGCCTCGCAAGACGGAAAACCCGCTAGACGAAAGGGTTTTCCGTTTTGGAGACGCTTCGCAAAACGAATTTCCCTATGGGCTTCCTTCGCAAGACGAAAGCCCATAGGGAAATCTCCGGGACAGCTGGGAAGCGCAGCGCGTCTTCCCCACTGTCCTCGGACCTCCTCCAAAGCCTGGCGGGGGGGCGGAGAGACCTCCTCCCGCCGCCAGGCTTCGGAAGGCTGCTCCGAAGCCTGGGGGGGCGGAGAGGTTTTTTTAAAACCCCAGGACAGCGGAGGACTTCTCTGCTGTCCGGGGCGATTTTAAAATGCTGGCGGGCGGCAGCGCTGCCGCCCGCCAGCATTTTAAAATCGCCCCGGACAGCAGAGAAGTCCCCCGCTGTCCCGAGGTTTTTTAAAATGCTGGCGTCTTCCCCGCTGTCCCCGGACATCTTTTGAAGCAAGGGGCGGCAACGCGGAGAAGCGATCTTCTCCCCTCCGCCCCTTGCTTCAAAAGAGGGGACAGAGGGGAAAGCGCGCGCGTCTTCCCCTTTCTCCCCGGACCCCTTTTGAACCAAGGGGCAGCAACGGGGAGAAGCGATCTTCTCCCCTCCGCCCCTTGCTTCAAAAGAGGGGACAGAGGGGAAGGCACGCGCGCCTGCCCCTCTCTCCCCGGACCCCTTTTGAAGCAAGGGGCGGCAAGGCAGAGAAGCGATCTTCTCCCCTCCGCCCCTTGCTTCAAAAGAGGGGACAGAGGGGAAGGCGCGCGCGCCTGCTCCTCTCTCCCCAGACCCCTTTTGAACCAAGGGGCAGCAACGGGGAGAAGCGATCTTCTCCCCTCCGCCCCTTGCTTCAAAAGAGGGGACAGAGGGGAAGGCGCGCCTTCCCCTCTGTCCCCGGAGATTGCGGGGAGGCAACGGGGAGAAGCAATCTTCTCCCCGCTGCCCCTTGCTTTAAAACAGGTCCGGGGACAGAGGGGAAGGCGCGCGGCGCTTCCCCTCTGTCCCCGACGGGTCTCCTTAGGAACACATTGATTGATTTTCAATGCATTCCTATGGGAAACCGTGCTTTGCAAGACGAAAAACTCGCAAGACGACAAAACTTGCGGAACGAATTAATTTCGTCTTGCGAGGCACCACTGTATTTTGTTGGAAGCCGCCCAGAGTGGCTGGGGAAGCCCAGCCAGATGGGCAGGGTATAAATAATAAATTATTATTATTATTATTATTATTATTATTAGGCGGCACCCACAGGAAGACTTCTGGCATAATGTTTTGGCAGGTTCATATAAGAGTTGCAAATTCTTCAGAGTTGTCAAAAACCTGGAACTGTCCAGGAAGAGATCTGTCTATAAAAAAGGAGCTAAATAAATACAGTGGTGCCTCGCAAGACGAAAATAATCCGTTCTGTGATTCTCTTCGTCTAGCGGTTTTTTCGTCTTGCGAAGCAAGCCCATTGACGGATTAGCGGATTAGCGCTCTTAGCGGCTTATCTGCTGATCGGATCAGCTGATAAGCGGCTTAGCGGCTTAGAAAAAGGGGGGGGAGGAAAAAAAACCAGCAGGAACTCGCAAGACATTGTCGTCTTGTGAAGCAAGCCCATAGGAGATTCGTTTTGCGAAGCACCCCCAAAACGGAAAACTCTTTCGTCTAGCGAGTTTTCCGTCTTGCGAGGCATTCGTCTTGCGGGGCACCACTGTACACATTTACAGTCACATCACCATCTCCCTGCCTAGCCAAGAGCATTGAATTCAGCGTAAGCCCGGGGGGCCACTAGGGGCGCCTTGGAAGATGGCGGACAATACCATCTCTCCGGCTCACACAAGGTAATTTAGGGGCTGATTATGGGAGTATATCAGCCTCCGGTTTTCTTCCCAGGGGATGGGAAGATGCTGCCTCGCCCGCGGTTGCCCATAAATCACCCGCGAGTTCGAAAGAAGAGGGGGCGGGGGCACTGGACGGAAAGCCCTCGAGCGAGTTCTGGACCTTCTGGACGCTTCTTCCAAGAGCGAAACTAGTTGCATTGCTTAAGATAAAATAATTGGAGATAGTAAATGCACATGTTTCGAGCGAAGTAAAGGGTGTATTATCTGCTAATTAAATCTACTACTGAGAAGTCAAGAGTGATGGGACGGAATGAACAGAAGATTACATCAAAGAATTACAGCTACGTCAGTATGTTGAAACGGAACGGAAAGGGGGGGGACTTTCTTTTTCATTATGATTTACCTAACAACCCCTCCCCTAGAAGAACAGTCACATGATTGATAGCAAGTGAGATTGGAAAACAAACTGTGTGGAAATAAAAATACTAACTAAAGGCTTTGTTTTGTGGAAGATCTGGAAAGAACGAAAGGCTTTCCTGTGGCGCAGTTATTATTGAGATCCGCCATTATGAGACAGACTTTGTTGCGAGATTTACAGTCAAAGGGGGAGGCGAGCCACTGTTATCTGCTATCATGTTTGGATTGTATATCTGAATGCGCAAAAACTCCCCTGGAAAGACTGATTATGGTGCAACTGGTCTGGGAAAATTAAGGAGCAGACGCTTAGACTGCATTTCATCGGAGCTGACGAAAATGGCGCCGGCCGCTTGAACAGGACTTTTGGATCAGCGTGAGATGAATTATGGGAGAGCATTACAAAAGTTCACACAGAAACATAAATAATGCTTGCTTCAACTCACCTGTGGAAACAACTCAGAGGTTATTAAGAAGAAAAACGATAACAACAAGGAGATGGGAAGATGGGACTTGTGAATATTAAAGCACCAGAAATATGAGATTGGACCCTTACTGAACTCGAAGCATGGGTACCCCCAACAAAAATTTAAAATTCGGCTAAATATTTGGAGTTTATGATTTGTATTGATATAATTTGGAATAACTAATACGATATGATTGGTTTGTTAAATGGAAATTTAATAAACATTATTTTTTTAAAAAAATTCAGAGTAAGCCCTCCCTCCCCCCGCCTACAGGTATTGGGGCAGATTACAGGTTAGGACATCTCCGCGGCTGTCCTAGCAGCCATGAAGTTATTGAAAAAGCAGTGGGAATATTGATGTCCCCAAGAATGAGCGTGGGGTACTCAACAACAAGCCTCACCTTTCTGAGACCACTTCTGTTAGCTGAAGATGCCTAGTCTGTCCTGATTAGCCAATATCAGATGCAAACACTGGTAGCCAGGTTTCCTGGAAGAGATGGGACCACGAAGTCCTACAGTAGAAAGCCCTCCTGCCCCATCTGCAAGCATGAGAGCTAGTGTGGCACAGTGGTTATGGTACAGGACTAGGACCTGGGAGAGACGGGAGATGAAATCCCCACTTGGCCAGGAAGCTTGCTGGGTGACCCTTGGCCAGTCACTCACTCTCAGCCTAACCTACCTTGTTGTGAGGATAAAATGGGGAAAAGGAGAACCATGTATACCACCTTGAGCTCCTTGTAGCGAAGGTAGGATATCAATTAAACAAACAAACAAACAAACAAACAAACAAACAAACACGGTAATTCAATTTTACTAGCAAACCAGAGGTTAAACTAACTCCTTTCCAGCTCTGGAAGGAGCAAGAGGAGCATTCGTGCGACCCACCTACACACTACAACTGACACACTAATGTGGAGAGTTCTGCTCTGTTCTGTTATTGCTGTAAATAGGACTGTCAAAGGTAGAAGGGAACATTGCTCGGTAGTTATGAACTTCTGTCCATCGTGGCAGCAGGCTGTTTTTGGACAATAAATACAATCAGACTGAATAGGAAGCTTTGGAACATGAAGGAAACAAGACATTCTCAGAAAAGAAAAAAGAGCAGAGCAAGAATAGGAGACTAGGGGCAGAGCTAAGGGAAACATGCCTCCCCAAAACCATATTGTGTATACTTTAGATTTTCCATACATTTTAAACTACAACGGTTTGGAAAAACAAATCTTGAGTTTCACTCAGTGCTGAAAAGCATAATTTGTTTGGGCTTCATCTGATTGAGGTAGATCTGAAACATGTGACTCAAGGGAAGGCAATGTCACGAGAAGCACCTGGGGTCTGGCTTGAGCCAGCGACAGGCCTAGAGATTCTGCTCATCACAAGGGGAATTTCATGTTGGTATAACTTGTTTCCCACTCACAGTCCTGGCCCAATTGCTAGCTTATTGATTAGCATGACGACTGTTATCCTTTGTTAATGGTAGGTGTTGTTGGCGTTAGGCGTATGAAACTCACTACATGGTGGGCAGGATGAACCATTAGCAACATGGCTGGAGTGTGGCCAGCTCAGCCCCAGAGAAGTACTGAAACCCTGTTAGGCCAGAACTGGGTCACTTGGTTCCTCAAAAAGTTGATGATTCATAGCTGAACTGTGTGAACTGTCTCTAATGGAATGAAAACCACTATGTCTGAAGGTCAGATAAGACCCAGATGGGCTTAGCTTCCCACCTTTTAAAAAAATCACATGCCTAGCTTGTTCATTAATAGGGTTGTTGGGGTGGATGCCTAATTTTAATTTGAGACAGGGTCTGGATCTTAACCCCATACCTGCCTTTCCTCCCTTGGATCCATCACTACAAACATTTTAAGCCCAGCTCATGCTAGGAAAAAAGCACGACTGGGGAAGTAAAGGGAAGCTTTTTCTATTTATTGTGATTCAGCAAATATGGCTGGCCTTGTCCCGTCAGTCATCACATCTAGTTTGGCCCTGAGGTAAGGTGAGGTGGGGACACAGAAGCCCTCTCCATGGGGACTTGTGGTTTCTGCTGACCCGTTCACATGTCTAAGTTATCCACTTGCTGTTGCAGACATTAAGAAAGACAAACATCTTTCTTGGGAAAGAATCAGAGAATTGTAGGCTTGAAAGGGACACAAAGGATCATCTTATTCAGAGCTTTCCAAACGCTGCATGTCGGTGACACACTTTTGATACACACATCATTTCACGGCAAAGTAATTCAGTTTTAATAGCAAACCAGAGGTTCAACTAACCCCTTTCCAGCAGTGGGAGCGTTTGCGTGACACACCTACACATTGCAGCTGACACACTAATGTGTCGCGACACACAGTTTGGGTAACTCTGGCCTGGAGCCTGTTGTTTGACTTGTCTGCTGTTCTGGCTCATGCCCACTAGAGTCCACTGTTCTCCCTGATAGGTTGGAAATATCCATTCCCCCAGATCTCTGCTCCACTGAAAAAGTGCCCACTAACTTTACAAACAAACTGGACGCTTACTTTGGGAGGTGGAGTGAGGGTGTTAGAGGAAAGCTGCTCACTAGAGAAGATCATTTATCAGTCTATGGTGATTGTGTAGGCCGTGTAGGTGTAAATGAACCGTTCTCTCTCAATCCCAACAACCCAAGTTCCAAGTACTTATAAACCATGCTGCCTCCTGTGTTCCTTGAAAGCAGGTTGTTTCCTTTCTTAAATTCCTTTATGAAATGGGATCAAATACCATAACCAAAACCTAGCCATATCTAGCACAAGTGGGGGAAGGGGGCAACTACCCTGTGAGTATAGGTCCAACCAAAAAATCATATTAGGCTTCCTCAAGGTGGGGTTAGATATAGAATCATAGATTCTTAGAGTTGGAAGGGACCCCAAGGGTCATCTAGTCTAACCCCCTGCAACGCAGGAATCTCAGCTAAAGCATCCATGACAGATGGCCAGCCAACCTCTGTTTAAAAACCTCCAAGGAAGGAGAGTCCACCACCTCTTGTGGGAGTCTCTTCCACTGTTGAACAGCTGTTACTGTCAGAAAGTTTTTCCAAATGTTTAGTTGGAATCTCCTTTCTTGCAACTTGAAGTCATTGGTTCAAGTCCTACCCTCTAGAGCAGGAGAAAACAAGCATGCTTCCTCCTCCATGTGACAGCCCTTAAGATATTTGAAGATCTCTTCTCAGTCTCTTCTTTTCCAGGCTAAACATACCCAGCTCCTTCAAGTGCTCCTCATACGGCTTAGTTTCTTGATTGTCCTCCTCTGCATGCATTGCACCTTGTCAACATCCTTCTTAAACCATGGTGTCCAGAACTGGACACAGTATTCCAGGTGTGGTCTGACCAAGGCAGAACAGAGTGGTACTCTTACTTCCCTTGATCTGAACACTATACTTCTCTTGATGCAGCCTAGAATAGCATTAGCCTTTTTTGCTGCTGTATCACTTTTGACTCATGTTAAGCTTGTGGTCCACCAAGCTTCACATGTACTGCTAGTAAGCCAGGTGTCTCCCATCTATATAGTTGTGGTTGAAATTTTTAAAAAGGGATTAGTTAAATTAACAATGGTTGATAGGTTACTAGGGAGAGGGATACTGCCCTCATGCCCTCCTTCCAGGGGCTTTCCACAGACATCAAAGTGGACATCATGGGAAAAGAGGATGTGGGACTAGAAGCCTTTAGCTTCTTACGATGTTAGCCACAACAGCTGATGGAGCCTCTATTTCCAGAGGCCGTCTGGCTAACTGATATTGGAGATAAACAGCTGGGGAACATTGTTGCCTTCAGTTTCTTGTGACTGTCCTGGAGGTCTCTGAATGGTGGGCCTTTGGTCTCATCCAGAAGGGCACTTCTTAGGTTCCTATAGAAAGTGGCTATCACCAGCTATTACTGGATTGCCATGGTAGATAGATAAAACCTCCATGTACAGAGACGGTTCACCTCTGAATATGAGTTCTAGCTTCCTGGAGGCATCTGATGTATATGCTGGACTGAGGTCTCCTGGTCCAATTCAACAGAGCTTAAATTGCAGGGGGCGGGGGATACAGTGTACTTTAGAAGCTGTTGCTGTGGTTACCTTTTTAATACACATCTGTTACCCTTGCATGTCAACCCCTCGTTTCTCTATTTGTAGGGATGCTTCGACTCTGGGGATGCTGCAGCAGGCAAGTTCCTCCTTCCTTGAGAGCTTGCAAAAGAAGTCTCATTGGACTCCAGATCTGTCCCAGCGGCTACAAAACTCCTGTTCTTAAGCAGAGCCGTAGCTAGGTGATCTTGCACCCCTGGCAGATTGCGCTTCCTAGCCACAGACAAATTAGCTCTTCTTTCCGCCTCTTGCCCAACCCCCCCTCCAGCCATTCAATTCACCCTCTATTTAAAACCTTTTCTTATGAGGCAATAATCAATATTTTTATTTATAGACATATTTATGGACATGTTTTTTAAGCCGATTTTGCACACCCACCCCGCCTGCATCTCTGGTGGGGGCCCACCTCACCACCCCCTAGCTATGGCCCTGCTTGCTGTCAGACATGGCCAGGAAAGCGTTCTTCCTGAGACTGGTTATAACCTGTTAAAAGGTTCTAATTAGGGTCTTCAGCATGATACATCTGTTTGAGGATGCACATGTTGGTCCAATTAGATGTGACGAGTCCAAGCACATTTTTATAAAAAGTATTGTGCTTTAAAAAGTAAAATGGATTAAATGTTCTGGAGAGATTGCAGTTCTTTTGTGGCAACGAGAGAATGTGAGGAGTGGGGAGTGCTCTGTTTTCTAGAGGCCCTGCTTTTGGTGTATGGAAATTTACAACTGAAGCTTTTCCCTTCATGGATATAAATGGTGGGGGAAACTTCATGTGTCAGAAGTTAATGTAAAGGAATGCTCCTCAATACTCAAGGCCCTGCCAAGGAGGAACTGAAATCAAGATAGACTGAAATCAAGATACATTATGTCGACAGCATCCCCTTGATCCACCAAGCTTGTAACTCCATCAGCAAAAGAAATGAGATTTGTCTGTGTGGCGTTCGTACAGAGCCCCCGGTCGTTTCATGGACTATTGACCTGTACACCACTGCTTTATTCTTCTGCTGCCACCAACCAGATTTCTTCTGGTGAAATACTGAGTCTCAGTCAGGTTGTAAAATCAACAATGAAGATTAAAGTTTATTGAAGAACAAATAAGTTTTTAAAATATTCAGAACGGTTTCTCAAATGCGTGCCCTTAACTAGATGTGGCACTATCTCACATTGTCACACTCTTCTCTCTCAGTTCTATCCCTGTCTCTCACTCTAGCTGTCACAACCGCTATGTTCATCTTAGTGGCTCTGTCTGTCTCTGACTCCTCTATCTCCCCATGGTAAAACCCCTGGGCTGAGCCTCAAAACCAGGTAGGCTCCACTTCTGAGCTTTCTCATGGGTCAATCTACATTAACCATTTCCATCCCCCTGTACAAACAAATTCACAAGGAATGGGCAAATGCCACAGTCTGGAATTACTTGTCTTTGAGAAACCCATGCTGGGTCTTAGGAATCACAGCATTCTTTTCTAAATGCTCACAAACTGTGGCGTTTGCCTGTTCTTTTTAAAATGTCTGTACAGGGGGAGAGAAAGAGTTAATAGGTAGACCAATAGAAAAGCCAGAGGCGGAGCCTACCTGTTCATAAAAGGGCTAAGCCCGAGGTTTGGGTTGGTTGGTTTTAGTTGGCTGGGAAAGGCAGTTGAGAAAACAGTTGGCAGACAGTTGGAAATAGACAGTTAGTGCAGTTGGTTCTTGTGTGAGAGGAGATAGAAGAGTTAGAGACAGGATAAAATAAGACTAAGAAGGTAAAGAGTAACAACGTTTTGAATGCAGTTGAAGTTTATTTGTGTTTGCAATAAACGACACTCTTCTTTGTCAACTTAAGAACCTGACTGAGATTACCATATTTTTCGCTCCATAAGAGGCACTTTTTTCTTCCTAAAAAGGGGAAATTTCTGTGCGTCTTATGGAGTGAATGCATGGTCCCTGGAGCCAAATTGCCCAGGGGTGAAAAGCAGATCATGTTTTTTTTTTGGAAAGAGGTGGGAGTTGAAAGGAAGCAGCTGATCAGCAAGCAATCGGGGAGGGAAATATGGGATGCTAGAGATAAAGGAGGCTGCCTGGGAGGGGGGAGGTAAAAGCCCATGGATCCTCAGGATTTTTGCATTGGGTCACCCCAAATTCACCATCAGATCACATAGCATGTCCATGGCTACAGCCTGCACCACAAAAATCATACATCCACAGTTTTGTTCAGAATTTTTGTTTTCTTGTTTTCCTCCTCTAAAAACTAGGTGCGTCTTATAGTCAGGTGCGTCTTATGGGGCGAAAAATATGGTAGGTGATTTACTGGGGAGGACCCGGTTGGTGGCAGCGGATTAGTGGTGTATGGGTCAATAGTCCGTGAGACGACCGGGGGCTCCGTACGAAGGCCACACAGACTGATTGGGGTGCTGGGCTGCTGCTGCACTACTTTTGGGACAAGGGAGGTTTGAGAGGGTGGCATGAGGGCTGCTCTTTCTGTTGAGGGGGTTCTCCTGGTGGAATCTGCCCCCTTATCCCCTGGGGTGGGGCTGTGGTGTTAGCTAGCCTTTCCCTCATGGACGGGGACCTGGGAAAGGGAGGGAGTCGGGAGGAGCTGTTTGCCCTCAGGGTCTTCCAGACACCCTCTGGGCTGAAAGGGAGAGAAAAAGAGAGGGACATTTCATTCATTCATAAAATTATTTCTGTACTGCTTTGTCTCATACACACACACATATTCATTCATGGAAGCTGTTTTCCGAATTCCAAGCCATAGAAGGATTAAAGACAGGCATGCATTAACCCTTTGTGGAGGGCTGTGTCATACTCTTGTCATGAATATAATGCATGGGGATAAGTGAATGCTTGCAAGAATAAAAGGTAAAGGTACCCCTGCCCGTACGGGCCAGTCATGTCCGACTCTGGGGTTGCACGCCCATCTTGCTTAAGAGGCCGGGGGCCAGCGCTGTCCGAAGTCACTTCTGGGTCACGTGGCCAGCATGACAAGCTGCATCTGGCGAGCCAGCGCAGCGCACGGAAACGCCGTTTACCTTCCCACTAGTAAGCGGTCCCTATTTATCTACTTGCACCCGGGGGTGCTTTCGAACTGCTAGGTTGGCAGGCGCTGTGACCAAGCAACGGGAGCGCACCCCGCCGTGGGGATTCGAACCGCTGAACTGACGATCGGCAAGTCCTAGGCGCTGAGGTTTTACCCACAGCGCCACCCGCGTCCCGCTTGCAAGAATACAGAAGCACAAACACAGCTCCATATGCCAAGAAAGTGCTACAGAAAAATGGCAGTTGCTCTTTGAATTTTAAATCCCCTTAGGAAACAGCATCCTCTATAGGAAAAACAGAGTCAGTAGAAGGCTAGGCTCTGCAAAACGGCTTGTCAACACCTCATCCATCAAACAGCAGGGGGCAAAGCAGAGACACACACCTAAAGGTATATACTGCCCTTAATCCACAGATCACAGGGTGTCGACGACATAAAAATGCAATATAAAAGCACAAAATACATGACAAGAGTAAAAACAAAAAATAAACAAACCTATAACCCACCCCATATAGTAACATTATTAATTAAAGCCTATAAACTCTCTTTTATTAATGAAAAACACTGTAAATGTTTGAATAAAATGTTTTGTGCTGGCCAGATAAGGGGTATCTTGACCTTTCCAGCAAACTGTCAATGGGAAATACTAGACCTAACAAAAGACCTAAATAAAGCTATCTACCCAAAAATATAGAACTATGTGAACAGACACTAATTGCAATAGCAAAGAGATATAATAATGTTGGCCCCAGAGGTGAAAGAGACACTTTGACTGGTCAGGGACTTGAACTAGTCAAGAAAGTTGTGATTCCCCACCGGCAGTTTAAAAAAGTAAGGTCTTCCCATCTTCCTTTTGAGCAGCAGCAAAGATCTATCACAAACTCAGGAGCGGAGAAAGAGTCAAATAAGCCTAATCAGGGTGATGATTTAACCCAAGAAAAGCAGTACCACCATAAAAAAATTAAGGTGTCTACTCAAACAATTTAAGTGACTCCCTACCGGAATAAGCCAATCCCCAAACAGCTGGCCCCAGACCAATTTGACTGGGTGGAACCAGCAGAAGAAGAATTGATATCCTCCTTCCTCAAACCCCCTGATGAAGAACAACACAGGATGATGGACAAATTAGACAAGCTACCATTTAAATTGAGACATTTATGGACATGTACCCAGCCCAATCTTGAAGGAACAGATTCGACAGAATCCCTTTGCAAAATCTGATTCTAAGATCACTGTTGAGGCAGAGGCCGAAAATATCCCTGCTAGACACAGAATAAATATCCTTGCTCTGGCAAAGAATTACTAGCCAACAGATATCTAGAACCACACGAACTGGGTAGCCCATTGGAATCAGCATCAGACACGCATTCTGAAGAGCATGAGAAGATGCAAACTGCCCAATTTCTCAATAGCAGCGTTTTTTGGGCACCACCAATTGTGATAGATTAGATAGATAGATTAGAAGTAAAGCACACTGAGCATTCACGACATATCTTGTCATGGAACATGGCAGGGTGGATGAACGAATTTGTTGATCCTGAATTTATTACTTATATGCAACCATTTGATTTACTGTGCCTACAAGAAACTTGGCTAACAGATACCACCAGCATCCATTTACAAGGCTTTAAAATAGTGTCCTGCCCAGCAGTTAAAACAGGTAAATACGGATCTGGAAGTGGCGGTGTGGCTGTCCTCCTCTCTTGTGACACACAAAAATGGATATAAAGGAGCTGAAATTAACAAATAATGGTTATATCCGGACAGTATTAGTAAACCTTCCTAAAATGAATTCATGTATCTGCTTAAATGTATACTGTGGTACCTCAGGTTAAGAACTTTATTCGTTCTGGAGGTCTGTTCTTAACCTGAAACTGTTCTTAACCTGAGGTACCACTTTAGCTAATGGGGCCTCTCGCTGCTGCTGCCACCGCGCAATTTCTGTTCTGATCCTGAAGCAAAGTTCTTAACCCGAGGTACTATTTCTGGGTTAGCGGAGTCTGTAACCTGAAGCGTCTATAACCTGAAGTGTCTGTAACCTGAGGTACCACTGTATATCCCTCCTAAACACAGTGCTTTTTTCTGGGGGTACGCAGGGGTACGCATACCCCTAAACATTTTCTGAATCTTTATACTTTTGTCCATTTACTGCATTTATTTTTGCCGATTTGAACTATAAAATGGTGATTTTCTTGAGTCAAAATGAGAGTACCCCTAAACATTTTTTAAGAAAAAAATCACTGGCTAAACACATAAACCACGATGCAAAACAGCTCTGGCAGGATCTAGAACAAGCTCTACAATGTATTGAGGAAAAATTCCCAACAACAGAGGTATTGTTATGTGGGGATTTTAATGCAAGAATCGGGGGGGGGGGATAATCTAATAAGTAAAGCTGTTGCCCTAAATGAGGACAATATTAACACCACAGACATATCCTCACAAAATAGGATTATCTATCAATTTGGGCAATATGCTTAAATATTCCAGAATGGGGGCAGTATGGTAGATTACATATTTGTGTCATATGCTGTTTATTCAAAAATCCAATTATTTTAAGTTGAAGATAGGGCAGATAGCGATCACCTTTCATTGGTGGCCCAGGTAGGTCACTTAAAGAGTAGCAAAGCCCCCACTGTCATTCATCCAATGCAGGGAGTAAACTGTGGTCCTCTATTGGACACCAGATGCTGCAGCAGGCTGTGCAGCCAAAACACCTCCCACAAGAAGAGGTCTGCTGTTTCTCTGGCCAAGGGGAGCCCAGTGCAAGGGACAAAATGTACCATCTTGGTCAAGGTATCCACCATTACCAAAATGGTAGTGGCCCTGGGATGGAGGCATGTCCGTGATCAAGTCCAGTCTGCCAGAGCTGTTCAGGAATTGGTAGAGGTAGAATGTGTCCTGCCGGCTTGCCAGGACCGTCTTTAGCCCGACGACAGACTGGGCAGGAGGCCACTATTGCTCCACCTTGACCCGAAGATGAGGCCACCAAAAGTCCCTGGCCAGCAAATGAAGTTTTGAAGCGTCCGAAGTGCCCTGCCGGAAGATTGTCATGGCATAACCACAGAAAAATTCCCCGTAGTGGACCAGGAGGCACATAATAACGGTCCCAAAAAAGAAGCACGTCCTGGTATAGAGTCCAATGGCAAGGAGTGTGTCCAGCCCATTCAGGCAATTCTTGCCGCTGGTGCTGCGAATAGGCATCCTGCTCATGCAGCTCCCACAGAAAGTCCCCAGGAACTTGGGCCAGAGCAAAGCTGGCAGGCGGCAAGGCCGTGGCTGTATGTGAGGCATCATCGGACTGCTCATACTCCGGCTTCCTAGACAGGGTATCAGTCTGCTGGTTCTGGCTGCGGGGAATATAGATGACATTGAAATTGAAGAACTGGGACCACTGGATCTGGCGTTGATTCAGCTTCTTGGCTAACTGGAGATGTTCTAGGTTCCAATGGTCTGTCCGATCTTCAACCAGATAACGGGCCCCCTCTAACAAATGATGCCACATCTCAAAGGCCACTTCGACAGCCAATAGTTCCTCATCCCAAATGCCATAATTCTGCTCTGCTGGTTGAAGTTTTTAGAAGTAGTACCCACAGGGGTAGAACACCGAAGGCTGTGGGTCGGCCTGCAGTAGCGCTACCCCTACCGTAACATCCGAAGCATCGGTTTCCACCACAAACGGCAGTGTTGGGTCCGGTTGCCTAAGGATGGGTTCTGAAGCAAACACAGCCTTCAAGGCATCTAATGCCTCCTGAGCTGCACCATCCCAGACAAACACAGCCTTTTTCCGAAGGAGGACGGTCAGAGATGCTGTGACCTGAGTGAAGTGCAGGATGAACAAACAATAGTAGTTCGCAAATCCCAGTAGGTTCTGCACCTCCTTGGGGTTATGGGGAGACTGCCAGGACAACATAGTCTCCACCTTGCCATCGGCTGAGATGCAATGGCCCAGGAAGTCGATGGTGGGCTTGTCAAACTCGCACTTCAAGAGGTTGGAAAACAGGCAATGCTCTTGTAATCTCTGCAGCAGGGTGTATACATGCTGCTCATGGTCAGTGGCTGAAGAGGAGTAGATCAGGATCTTGTCAAGGTAAACAAAGCGGTCAGGGAGGTCCTGGAACACATCATTCATGAAATGTTGGAAGACCAGGCACGTTGGTCAAGCTGAAGGGAATTACAGTGTACTCAAAGTGCCCATATCGTGTCCGAAATGCTGTCTTCCATCCATTACCCTCACAGATGTGCGCCAGGTTATAGGCTCCCTGCAAGTCCAGCTTGGTGAATAGTGTGCCCCCCCCTGCAGCTGCTCCAAAATTTCAGCAATGAAGGGAAGTGAGTATCAATTATGGATGGTAACCTGGTTTAAACACCAGTTATCATTGCAAAGCCACAACTCCCCCAACTTACTCACAAATCGTACAGAATCAGCAGCTGGTGAGGAAGAGGGTTATATAAAACATCTCTGCAGATTCTTGGTAATAATGAACTCGCGTAATGTGGCTCATTCAGGTTCCAACAAAGGGTAGATACAGGATACTGGAATTTGAGCCCCAGGAATCAGGTTGATAGGACAGTTGTAGGGTCAATGAAGTGGCAAGAGGTCTGCTTCTGTTTCACTGAACACATCAGCAAACTCGGCATACTTAGCAGGCAGGTCGGCAAGCCCATCCTTCTCCATTCCTGCTGCCAGGACTGCTAGTGCCAAACAGACGTGGCCCATGCAGCCCGGGACACCAAAGTTGATTGTCCTCTGGGACCAACTGATGTGTGGATCATGGGCCTCCAACCACTCCAGGCCCAACACAATGGGGAAATGGAGTGCAGAAGCCAAATAAAACTCTGCCTCCTCACTATGAGTCCCCACCTGCAGCTGCAGCTTGTCCACTGCCCAAGTCACCGGTCCCAAGGCCAAAAGCTGGCCATAAATTGTTTCCACCACAAGAGGTGACTGGGGATTCCCTGCCAGGTAGCAAAATCCATGGCCATGAAGTTGGCCATAGCCCCTGAATCAATCATGGCCCAGGTCTGCAGGGCTGGTCTCCCTCTCTGCATCTCCTTTCATTGTCAACTGCCACCAAATGAGGGCGAATTCCCCCTATTTGCAGTGACTCCTCAGCAGGAGGCACTTCTGAAGCGGGTTGGGGCACGGCACCCCCTGGAGAAGGTGCCACCAGATGGGTCCTGTTGGCACTGTTGTAGGCATTGAGCAATCATGAGACACAGGTGAATCAGGTTTTGCAGGCACTCTGTGTGGGCCAGTTTGTTTAGAACTGGGTCTGAAAGCCCTTCTTGAAACTGGTCCACTAGAGCTGCCTGATTCCAAGCCAATTCCTGTGCCAGCAGCTGAAATTCACTGGCATACTTCCCCACCAACTGATTTCTCTGTTTCAGCTTCCAGATCAGGCAGTTGGCAGCCTGAGTCCTGACGGGGTCCGTGTACATGCCCTGGAGTTGTTGCCTAAGGTGTCAAAATCGGCCAGCAATGGACTCTCATGTGGCAGCTTTCGGACAGCAGGCTGATGATGAACCCCACTTTATGCCCATATGTCGGAAAGTCCTCAGCCCGCAAACTGAGGACAACTGGAACGGACCTCAAAAGGCTGGGAACTTTGCTGGACCCACCCAACTTTTCAGGGCCAGCATGGGAAAAGAGCCCCCCAGGGACAGTGTCCAGCCAGCAGCCGAGAAGGCCCCTTCCGTGAGCTCAGCCTCCTCTTCTCACACAGCTTACCTGGATGACATGCCGGAGCCGAGCATCCCTCTGCTGCTTCGTTTTAAGAATCTCCAGGGCCCTGGCCTGCTGCAAGCTGCTTTTGAGGATGGCCTGCCGGAACTCCTCGCTTGCAGCCACACCAAACTGGGGGGAAGGTAGGGGGCCTTGGAGAGGAAACACGCCTGGTGAGCATCAGGAAATCAAGGGCCCCAGTCCACTGGAGACCCACAGGTAGCCCCTTCCCAGCTGCCGCCAGCCTCTCCCTTTCTCCAGCAGATCCCTCATTTCCCCCAACAGAGAACCTGGGAGGGGAGGGAAGAAACACGGGAGGGGAGATTGAGCAAGGCAATGGGAGTGGGGGAATAAAGAATAACCCCAGCAGGGACAGGAGGGGGACGGAGATGGCCTGCTCTTTTTAAAATACCACTTTCTCAGTGGTGGAGAGACCAGGCGTCTCATTTATTTATGTCATTTACACCCCACCTTACCCTACAAGGAACTTAAGAGGGTGTCCATGGATTCCCTCCTCAATTAATCCTCACAACAACCCTATGAGGCAGGTTAGGCTCAGAGGCAGCAACTGGCTGCCCCCTCCATCCTCCCTGTCCAAGGCAGTGGATGCCTCTAAAGAATCCCCGTTCCTGGGGGGGGCATTGGGCTTGCGCTCCTGCCCTGCTGCTTGTGCCCCCCCCGAAAAAAGGCTGCAGGTGTGGCTGGGCCCCTTCGGCCTGATCCTGCTGCAGAGCTCTTTGGATGCTGTGCTTTTCTTTTAGTCCCTTCTCCCTCTGCCCCTGACCCACCCAGGAAGAAGCGGAGGCCTGGGCCAGCCACAGTCTGGAGGGGAAGCAGACTTTCCATGGATCTTAATCAGTTCTCTTAGGTTGGTGAAGATGAGGGTCAGCTCCTCCTGCGAAAGGAGCTTTTCTGTATGGAGCCGCTGATAGAAGAGCACGGCCACAATATGAAGGGAGCTCAGGTGGGAGGCCTCCGTCATAAACAGCTCTGTGCAAAGAGGGTAGACGGGGAAGAACATCAGGTACGGAAAAGGAGCAATGTGGCAGCGAGCTGCAGCTGGCTGGAAAGCAAAACATGGTGGGAATGTTTGGGACTGTACCGTGAGAACAAAGGGACAGTCTATTCACTGTGCTGAGCACTGGATTTAGCTCAGAGTGTAATTCGACCTGTACAGGAAGTACAGGAGGTGGAGTTTGTTCTCTCTGCTGTTGGAGTCTGAGGAGTGCAGACGCGTTTCTCTGTAATGCTGCAAAGACAGAAATAAAGGCATGTAAATACATTTCTGTCTATCTCTTTCCCCTCCCTGGGGGGAGCAGGGAGCAGGGAAGAGTGGTGTGTCCTTCTCACGCTGGGGAGGATCGCCGATCGCGACCTAGCCTGTATCCTGCCGGGAAACGCAGACAGGGAGGTCAACAAGGAGATCAAGCCGGGTGCCTGGAGAGTGGCCAGTTTCTTCTGATAAGGCTTGAAATCCGACAGCCACATCCCAGCAGGGTCTGGAAGAGAGGCAGCTAAAACGGGCTGTTCTTTCAAAAAAGACTTGGGCTCTGCCTGGCAAGGAGAGATGGATCGTGCTCTCCTCCGGAACTGCAACCAAAGCCCAAAGAGTGGCCATTGGTGGGGTGCCAAGGAGTTGGTCCTCCTGGCCCAAAGTGACCTCCATGCTGACTGGCAGGTGGCTGTCCAGTGCCTCAGGCAGGGGTCCCTCCTTCCCAGGCCTTCCTGGAGATGCCACTGCACTTGGGGCTCATGCAGGCAAGGCAAGGGCTCCACCGTTGAGCTGTGGCCATTTGCCAGCCTGGACACCAGGAAGCACCCCATGGCTCTGGCGGTTTTAGGGCGGCGTGACTGGTGTGGCTGCACTGGGCACCGCACTGCAGGGGGTGCCAAAACAGTGCTTTGGTACAGAACATGAGAGGCGGCAGTGGGCCTTGTGGGTGGGAGTTGCACAGGATGGCACTGGAATTTGAGAGCCCGAAGTCCACCACTGTCATTCTGGGTCTTGTTTGGAGAAAAATTATCTCCTGGCCATTTCTGAGAACTCAAAAGTTCCAGGCTACCCTTGGGAGGGAGAAGGACCCACTTCCCAGCCGATCTCCCAGGCACGCTCTCCCTCCCCATGCTTTACGAAAGTGAAGATCCCCCCTGGACTCCCTTGCCTAATATTTATGAGGGAGACCTGAGGTAAGAGCCACAGAAAGACCCTCCTCACTATGAATGGCTTCCTGCCGGAGGACCTCCCTTGCCAGAAGAGAACCAGCGATGTTGCGGCCGGCCGTCTCTCCACAGGCTCCCCTCGTATTGAAAGACTTCCTCCAGCTCTGAGGGGAGGGAGGGGTCCGGCTTGGCTCTCCCATCTGAGACTCTGGCTGTTCTGTGGAAGAAGGGAGAAGCAAAGATCTGTTAGACTGTAACATTAAAGTGATGACTAAAATGCATAAGATGTTATTGGAATGGGAAACAAAGGCTGAACATGTGCAATCTTCAACAATATGTTGGGCAATAGATATTGGTCATAACATTGAAAAGGAGGCATGAGAATGATTGTGGAATATGGATATAAAATTTACAACTTGCTATGGTATAAGAGAAAATTATATGAAAAATGTTATATAGATGGTATTTAACACTTAGTAGACTGGCAAAAATGTATGAATCAAAAGCGAATAAGTGTTGGAAGTGTAAAGAGAAAGAAGGTTCGTTTTTTTCACATGTGGTGGTCTTGTAATAAGGTCAAAGCTTACTGGCAAATGATATATAATGAATTGAAAAAATGTTTAAGGTAACATTTGTAAGAAAACCAGAAGCTTTTCTCTTGGGAATTATAGGATCAGAACTACCTAAACAGTATAGAAATTTATTTATATATGCAGCTACAGCTGCAAGAATGGAAAGAAGAAGATGTCCCGATGAAAGAAGAATAGATAATAAAACTAATGGATGCAGAAATGGCAAAGCTTACCAGAAGAATAAGAAACTAAAGACTAAGAATAAGACACAAAACTTTTTATAATGGAATGGAAATGGTTTATTGAATATTTACAAATAAACTGTAAATGGATTAAAACGTTGGCAGGATTATTGCAAAAACCTGCAGTTTCAAAAATATATGTGAGAACAGATTATTAAAAGAATGAGTTAAGATAATTTGGAGTATGCAGAAAATGTGAAAATAAATATAAGGAACCACAGAAAGAGCAGGAAGGAAGTCAAGGTTCGAAATGTTAGAATTATAGTTGAACTATTGTTGTAATACAAATTAAAATGATAAAAAAATTTAAAAACCTAACTCTGTGCCAAGTCACAACAACCTTTTAAACAGACAAAAGGCACTGCCAGTTACGGTACTTCTTATTTTGCAAAGAGTGCAGAGCTGATCCCCAGGGCTGCTCTCCTGCAGATGACTAACAAGGTCCTCTGATCCACTTTCCACATTGGACAGCAAGTGGCTGATTCTGGCTACTCCTGATCAGAGTCAGGATAAACCCCTGGCCCAGTGTTAAATTACCCTGCTAAATTACCCTGATGTTTTCTCCATCAAGCCTCCCCAAACCTGGTTCCCTCCAGATGTTGCAACGGGACTCCAACTGTTGCAATTTGGATGGTGACAAAAAAAGGAAACTCAGAGAATTCATCAGAAAACTCCCTGGGAAAATTGCTGGCTCACTTAACACAGCATGGGAGTTAGAAAGGTCAAATAACCAAGGAGCATCTTTAAAAACTAGGCATGTGGTGGGGGCACAAATCTTCAGGATGCCTCCCCCCTTTCCCATGACTTTACCTTTTACCATCCGGCACATTATGCAAAACATCTTCAGAACCAGAAAGACCACAAAAGGCTTTCAAGACCACAAAAGAAGGATCACTGCTTTATGGGCTGCTAACTGATCCAACTGGCTTTCAACTGACCCAGGCCTCCTAGAACTCACCTGGCCTCCTAGGAAACAAAACATTCTGCAGGATTCCCCAGCGGGTTGTGAGGTCAGAGCCTGGCCAAGGACTGGAGCCAATGGGCTCTGGGCTCCAGGAACGCTCTCTCTGCCAGGCCCATGGCACCACTGGGCAACTTCAGGCAGCTGCCAAGCATCTGGCCCAGCCCTGCATTTACCCCCAAGCAGAAGGCTCAGGCAGCTGGATCGAGGCTCTCCTTAAGAGTTTCCCCAAACCCTCCCAGCTTTGCATCCCTCTGGATAATCGAGAAAATAAGGCAGGCCAGGACTGTGGTCCAGTTTCTGGCACCTCCTTAAAACTCACCTGTTTGCCCAGATGTTGTTGGCTGGCTAGTGGTCCATCATTTAGTCATGGTGTATTAGATCTTTAAAAAAAATATTTTTTTGGGGGGGCTTCATTGTATTATGGAGCCACCTTCTCTCTGGGTGCTCACCCACATTCGCCACCTCCAGGCATCTTTTTAAAACATGTTTGTGCACCTAGAGGCCTTTCTTGGTGTTTTATTGTATTATTACACGAAAACTCCGTATTTTCTCCGAGGAACTCAAAGTGGTGTACAAGATGCAATGCCTCTCTCCAAATTATCCTCACAATCACCCTGTGAGGTAGGCTAGGCTGAGAGCCCGAAACCTGGTCCAAGGTCAGCCAGGGAGCTTGATAGCCAAGAGGGGACTTGAACCCTGGACACCTGGGTCCTAGTCCGGTCTGGACACCGCAGTGTATTAACAACTTGGATGGTTTTAAATGAGGGTCAATGAAGGAGAAGGCAAACAGTGACTACTAGCCATGGTTGCAATACTTTGCCTTCACAATCGCAATCAGTAACGCTTTGGAACAGGGCCAAATTATTCAGGGGTGTTACCAAGGGCAGAACCAATCCACAGTGTGGGGAAATATTTCAAGCGAAAGGGCTTCATATTAGGGAACCCTTTTTTTTTGGCCGGGGAGGGGGGACTTTTCTAACACTTGGTGGATGGGCTTCCTTCCCTTGCCCAACAGCACCTTTCTGGAAGCAATGCTGGCTTAGAAGATGGAGAGTGGAAGGACCTGGCCCCCGGCCTACCTCACAGGGTCGTTGTGAGGAAAACGTAACGAAACAATACCAGCCATCCAAAACCTGCACCAAAGCATGGACGTGCCCAAGGATTAAGGCTTTCTGGGAAATGATGTAAAATGAATTGAAAAAGGTATTTAAATATATCTTCCTGAAGAAACCAGAGGCCTTTCTCCTGGGCATGGTCGGCCAATTGGTGTTAAAGGACAGAACTTTCTTTATGTATGCCACAACAGCAGCAAGAATACTTATTGCAAAGTATTGGAAGACACAAGATTTACCCACTCTGGAAGAATGGCAGATGAAAGTGATGGACTATATGACATTAGCTGAGATGACTGGCAGAATCCGCGATCAGGGAGAAGAGTCGGTGGAAGAAGATTGGAAGAAATTCAAAGACTATTTACAGAAATATTGTAAAATTAATGAATGTTAGAATGATGTTGGATAGAAATTAAATGGTTTCCAGCTGCAATGCTTTAAGAGACATGAAAAAAAGGTTTATAAATGGGTAAAAGCTTAATGGCAAGGATTTGCTGAACTAACAAATTGAAGTACTGTAGAATACAAAAAAGGGAGGTATGAGGAGGTCCGGGGAAATAAGTGTAAGAAAAATATGCAACGGAAAATTAAGGTGTTTTTAACTGTTTTTATTTTGTATTTTTTCTTGTATTTTTTCATTTTTACTGTAATAATATCTTAAAAATTTTAATAAATATCTTATTTAAAAAAAAACCCTGCACCAAAGCAGCTCATCTGAGAGAGGGAGGGCAGGGCTGTAATGCGCGGACTGGGCAGTAGGCTCCCGCCTAGCGCTGGAGGAGCGCGGAGCCGTCTCCCTCAGCGGAGCCGCCCGCCCGCGCTGGCTCCACGCCGGGCTCCCCCTCAGGAAAGGGCGCGCAGGCTGGGCGGGCCGGCGCCGGTTCGGCCTTGTATGGGAAACGAGGCGCGGCCGGCGGGCCCGCGGGAGGAGCCCGGAGGGGAGGCGCCGCCCAGCTCCACTCGCGCCGGCTCCAAAGTTCCCTCAGGACTCGGCAGTGGCGGCGGCGGCTGGCTGTGTGATGGCGCGGGCGCCCCGCCGGCCTCCCCACCGCCGCGCTCGGCCCGGAGCGCCTTGAGCCCAGCCTGCCAGTGAGCGAGACAGGAGCCGGAGCCGGAGCGCAGCCGGCCAGCCAGCGAGCCATGGTGAGTGAGGCGTCCCGAGAGCGCCGGCGCCGGCCTCCGTGGGCCTCGGCCGCGGGGTACCAGGGGCGCTCGGCTCGTAGCGCCGGAGCCGGGCGGAGGACCCAAGCCTCCCCTGCCGCCTTCGCCGCCCGGTTTGGGGGCCAAATCGGAAAGTCGCGGGCGGTGAAGTTCGCTTGGTTCTGCAAGAGCGGGGAAGCTCAGTTTGTAGCCGGGGCGGAGGGAAAGTCAGAGAAATATAGGCATCACACGCCCACCGAATATATTCTTGTGTCTTTTGCACTTCCCAATTAACCCCCCCCCCAAAAAAAAACCCGGGCAGTTAGTTATTCAGGAAAAAGCCTCCTCGGATTTGCGCACATTTGTTTTGTTTCTTCCTCTTGGTTGAAGTGGATTCTGGCCCGTGGAAGCTTTTGTGCCGCGGTGTAGTTTTGTGCCTGTAACGTCATGGGCGTATATAGCGCTGTTCTGAGCTCCGCGAGCCGGAGGGAAGGCTGGACAGGCCCTTCTCGCGAGGAGCTGACCGTGTAAAATCAGCAGGGGGCGAAGGAGCTGCTGGCTACCCCTTGGCGGTGGTGCACATGGGCCAAGCTAAGCAGGGTTCTGTATGGTTTCAAACTGGACGGAGGATCGCATGTTGAGATGGCAGGGGGTTGGACTAGATGATGCTTGGGGTCCCTTCCAACTCTACAGTTCTATGTTTGTCTCTTGAGAATCAGCGTCCGCCTTAGGAAGCAGGCCCTTGGTCTTGTGCTCTGGCTTTCCAGCACTCACATCAGTTCCTGGCAGCATGGCCTGGGGCTGGAGTTAGCGCTGCTGTGCTGGCTGGGCTGATGCAAGTTGTAATCCAACAACACCTTTTCTTCCTTGTGACTTGATCCATCATATACCCTCCAAAATTTCTCCAGTGAAAATAGGGACATCCCATTCCATAATGATAATTTTACTATTTATATTCCACACATCTTATTGGGTTGCCCCAGCACTCTGGGCAGCTTCCAACATATATTAAAAACATAATAAAACAGTAAACATTTTTTTAAAAAAAACCTGTGTACAGGATTGCCTTCAGATGGCTCACAGGTTGGATAACTCCACTCCAATATTTCTCCAATGAAAATAGGGACATCCTGAGAAAAAGCGAGACATTCCGGGATCAAATCAGAAACAGGGACGGCTTCTCTAATTCAGGGACGTCCCTAGAAAATAGGGACACTTGGAGGGTTTGCCATTAGATTTATTTTGTTGACTGTGGTCAGCCCCCCCTGCAGCCTGGTGCCCTGGTTTGTGAAGACTGGGCTAGGAATTGCTGGAGCTACTTTTGTGTTTTTTTGAAGGAGGAGGGGTGGCAGTGTGTGGGAGGGTGCTGGGGAACATCTGCTCTGAATTTCCATGGGGGGTGGTTAGCCTGGCATGAGAAGGAAGCAGAGAGAAGCTTTACCACCCAAATTACTCATGCTAGAACTTATTCAGCAGATGTGTGGGCCTCTGCTGCCATCCTCCTTCAATGCCTTGCTGGATCCTTGCCAGAAAGGAGATCCTTGTTCACATGCTGTGCTTTCTCGGTTTGCTTCTGCTTCGTTACTGCCTACCATGAGGATTTTGGCCATATGTAAGTGTCTCAGAATGGGAGAGATGCTTAAGATTCAGTCTTACTATGGAAAGCTCTCCTGCACAAGTTCCATTGTGCTGCAACTCTGATTCATTTCAATGGGGCTTGCGCAGGAGAATTTCCTGCAGGATTGCGTCTAGTGTTTCTGAGGGGCGGTGATGGAGAAGTCCCCCTTGGATTTCTCACCTCTTGGCATCAAAATGTTTGGGGCAGGCCCATGAGCTCCGGAACATGCTCTCCTGGCTCTTGGCTTCCTCTTTGGTGTTCTCTTGCATTACTTCTCTCTATCCTCTGCTCAATACTTCTGGAAGGATGTCCCCAAATTTTCTTTGGTTTTTGCAGTCTGACTCTGTTCTGGGTGTTCTGCTGATTTGCAAGGCTTTTTAAACTGTTGGGTCTTCCCAGCGACTTCTGGGTTTCTGATGACCACCCACTAGTGGAATGAATACCTCTGCCTGCCTTTTCACTGTCCTTTAGAAATTGATGATGGTGCCTTTTTCAGAGCTGTCCATTCTATTTCCTCTCCTTTCTCTGAGCCAGTGCCAGTTTCTTAAGCATGTAGAAGTCTCTACCTCTTCTCTCCAAAGGTACTGAACTTGGAGGCCAGGGGTAAGCCACATGTTGGTGATGATGGCCCAGCTTTTGGTGAGGCAACTGTCACTATTTTTGTCCTTTAAAGAGGCTCTGGTTTGCTTGCAACTTCTCCTCTTTATAGCACAAGGTGGGTGGAAAGGAGGAAGGAAGTACAATTCACTAGTTGGATGGGTTACCTGGAGAGCTCTTTGTTTACCACATGAAACCAAAAGTCAGAGAGCCTGGAGGTGGAGCTGGCAGGATTCCTGCATATGTAAGAAGGTGCTTGGTGTCCTCAAGGCTCAAATGAATGCCTTTCTTGAATGCTGGGCGTTGGCATAGTTACAAGGTTAGCTGGACTGTCTTGGCTTGAGGTGGAGGGTGCATGACGTGAAGGCATAGAAGCTGTTCTGTCCATATGCTCATTCAGGAATTTGGTCCCCCCTCCCACCCTTTGCTGGCATGTGAGGAAAAGTAAACACCTACCTCACAAGACCCGTTGAGTCTTCTAGGAGATCAAGAAGCCACTAAAGCCTGTCTGCCTTTCCAAAGCTGAAGCAAACACTTGTGACCGACCCAACGGAGCAAGGAAGTCAAGCGGTTGCTTGACTTGGATTTTAAGGGGTGAAGCAGCATGTTACCCAAGAGGTGCAGCCGACAATACTTTGCGGTGGATTCTGGGGTTCGGCTCCTGTTTTGCACAGTGCAGCTGGTCTGAAAAAGGCACCTGACAATGTCTTTGAGGCTTCAAACAATGTCTCTTAGGCAGGGGTCAGCAACCTTTTTCAGCCGTGGGCCGGTCCATCGTCACTCAGACCATGTGGTGGGCCGGACTATGTTTTGGAAAAAAATATGAACAAATTCCTAGGCCACACAAATGCCCCAGAGATGCATTTAAAATAAAAGGACACATTCTACTCATGTAAAAACACGCTGATTCCTGGACCATCCTCTGGCCAGATTGAGAAGGCGATTGGGCCACATCCAGCCCCTGAGCCTTAGGTTGCCTGCCCCTGTTCTTAGGCATCACATTTCTTACCAAAGCCCATCCCTCAAGTACAGTGTGTAGCCTGCTGCCAAGCTAAGCCCACTGTGCCAGCAGATCACTAGAGGCTTGATGACCATCTTGTCATTGCTGGCTTCTATGAAACAGTCAGGCCTGCCACCTGGGCCTCATTTGTTGGGCAGCAGTGGTGAGGTGGCAGTGTTAAGTCGTGGGTTGACATAGCAGCCGGCACAGCGATTTCTTCAAGTAGCTCTTTATTATGGTAAGCTGGAATAGAACTGACTGCGAACAGCTCAGCCGGCCTGTATTTATAGGCAGCCGGCTGTCAACATTGTAACCACAACAGCCCAGAGTTCCTGCCTAAAATAACAGACGCGGACCTGAGTGAAAACTATCTACAGACCTGAGTGAAAACTATATACAGTATCCCCCTGTTGGCCCAGGGTGAAACTACACTACATAACACCCCTCCCCACCGAGATAAGGCGTTAGTTACAATCGTAATGGTTTCCTTATATACAGCACTACGCGTAATGGTTCAATTAAGCACAAAAGCATATCGGTTACATTTCCCATACTTAGACCAGCAGTGATACCTGTCCAACAACATAGTCCTTTAAATAAGTTGGGCGCTTGGAAACTCTGCCAGACCGCCGGGGACTGGTAGCCAAGTCCGGAGGGCCACACAGTTCTCGCTGAGGCTGTGGTGCGACCCTAGGTGGCGTTGGAACCAACTCCCCTGGATCCGCTGCTGTGGGTGGAGCCTCCGCAAGTGGAGTGGTCTGAGTCTGTTCTGAAACAGCTTGGTTCGGCTCCACGCTGGCAGCTTGCGAGGGAGGTGTAGGTGGGGCCTCGCCATCTGTACGTGTCTCTTCTGGAGCCGCAAGCGCAGTTGGGGGCACCTCGGTAGTGTCCAAGTCCCCAACCCTGCGCCTAAGCTGGTCTATGTGCCGTCGCCACAAGCGTCCGTCTTCGAGTGCCACCTGGTACGAGCGAGGTCCAGTGACTCCCACTACTGTGGCTGGCACCCAAGGGATGTCCCCCACGTAGTTCCGGGCAAAGACCTGGTTTCCTGGGACAAATGACCATGGTGCGTTGGCACAGCCTGGGGGTTCAGCCACGGCAAAGTCTGGGTGTAGCCGGTCGAGCGGTGACCTGAGGCGGCGGCCCATAAGCAGTTCAGCCGGACTCCTCCCTGTGGCCGCATGAGGGGTGATGTGTTGCACGAACAAGTATTCGGCGACCCGCTCATGCCAGTCTCCCCGGTCCAGGCGCGCCAGTGCCTCTTTTGTCGAGCGCACCATTCTTTCCGCTTGCCCGTTGCTGGATGGATGAAAGGGTGCCGTTAGGGCATGGCGGATGCCCAGTCCCAAAAGATACCGCTCAAACGTGCCTGACGTGAACTGCGGTCCGTTGTCAGAGACAAGGACATCAGGACACCCATGCGTTGCAAACAGGCCTCGCAGCACCCGGATGACAGCTTCGGTAGTGGTGGAGGGCATCAGGGCGACCTCCAGCCATTTGGAATAGGCGTCCACCACTACCATAAAGGTCCGGCCGTGAAAGGGGCCAGCCAGATCGATGTGCACCCTCGACCAGGGTGTCTTTGGCGTCTCCCAGGTGTGTCCCTTAGCTGCCGGTGGTGCAGGCCTCGACTCCTGGCACGCTTGACAGATGGTTGTAAGGACAGCCAGAACAATATATTTGCCATTCTTTCATTGTACTTGGGCTTCCCCCCAACTCTTTAAAAACTGGGGATTAGACAGATCAATGGCAGTGGAGATCTCTCCACTTCACAGGCTAAATAGAGGCAGATGCTGGGGGCAAATAACGGGGGGGGGGGGAGAGAAGACTCCTGAGTTGGTGCCCTGCTCATGGGATTCCCAGAGGCACCTGGTAGGAAACCAGGATGCTGGGAAAAGATGGAACTTTCTGTGCTGCTCCAGCAGATTCCTCTAATTGACTATGGCTGCCTGTTTTATCTGTTGAAGAGACTGGAAGCTTTTCTCTTGTTTTCTTTGGCCAGCCATCACTGGTGACTTTTTCCTAACCTTGAGGCTTAACTTAGGAGTGCTTTTGGAGTCTGCTCTGATACCATAATGATGCCCCGCACTAGTGTTTCCCAAAGTGTGGTAGGCATACCTCCAGGGGTATGTGAAAGGATTTCAAAGGATATAGGGCAGACTTTTATTTTTAAAAATACCACATGTATAGTATTTGCTCTAGTCTGGATAAAATATTATTATTAAAAATGCCCCCTAAATGTCTTTGCCTGGGAAGGGGTAAGACTAAACTCTCAAAATTCTCTGTGAAGGGGTAAGACTAAACTCTCAAAAGGGGTATGCAATTATTATAAGTTTTGGGAACACTGCCCTGCATGAACCTTCTCTCCTCACAAGGTGACCCATTGGGAATGCTTTGCACCCATGCCCCACATGTGCTGCTTCATGAGCCTTCAAGGATGGTTTAAACCCCACACAGAGGCTGGTCGCTCGCTTTGAGAGTAAACAGCTTCCAGGTGGTTAGATTGTTAGACAAGCTTAACTTATAGGTGTCTGCAGGACGGCTGGTTTGAAAATAGTACTGCAGGCTGATAACCGCTGTCTTTTTTAAACACTTGAAGACAGAGAGAACATGATATTCTGAAAAAGAAGAGAGAAAATACAACACATCTATTGTGAAAACTTGTAGACCTTTTTCTGATCCCTCCTTATGAGTTGATCCATCAGATTTCTTTTGCTTATCGAAGACAGCCATCTTCAATCTAATGTCCTGCAGGTGTTTTTGACCATTATTCCCATCACCTCCAGCCCAGGTTGTATGATGGTTGGTTGATGGGAAAACAGCTGTACTAGCTAGTCCAAAACATCTGGAGGGCCAAAGATTGGCACAGTTGACTTGTGGAGGCTTGTATTGGATTACTGTTTTAAAGCATACAGTCCTGTAATGGTGGTGTCTAATAGCTGAGTCTGTAATTAACCCTTATCCACCATGGCATGTGGTTGCTTCCACACCTCCAGCTGTCACATGCCCCCACCTCTGACTTGGTGGTGCCATGGGCAGGTGATGCAAGAGGCCAGTGGGCCTGTGAACCATAGCCTCTGAACATAAGAAAAAAAGATGAATCTGCTGGATCAGGCCAATGGTCCATCTAGTCCAGCATTCTGTTCTCACTGTGGGAAGCCTGCAAGCTGCACGTGAGCGAAACCACACTCTGCCCGCTTGCGATTCCCAGCAACTAGTCATAGTGGCTAGTAGCCATTGGTAGCCTTGTCCTCTACAAATTCATTCAACTCACGAACAATTCTGGAAGTAAATACTGGGTTTGCCGCGATTCGCGCATGCACAGAAGCGGCTTCTGCTGTTAGCACATGCACAGAAGCGGCTTCTGCCATCTGCACATGCGCAGAAGCAGCTGCTGCCATCTGCACATGCGCAGAATGACGCTGCCTCCGAATGCCCACACGCAGAACCGCGTTTCTACTAGCGACCCGGATCAACGCTCAAACGGATTTCTGGAACGGATTCTCTACGTGAGAATAATCCGCCTGTCTGGATGGAGGGCTCCTTAACCTGAGCCATGAAGCACAAGATGCTACCAGACTGTTCTGGGTGAGATGCTTGTGCTCCATCCTCCACTTGGATCAGAGTCCATGGCTGCTTCTCAGTCCACCTCAAGTCTCAGTAGAAGCTGGATGTCGCTGGACACACTGGTTATTGGTGTTTGTGGGATTTTACCAGCCCCACTAAACAAGCTCCTCTGAAGTCAGTAAGAGGCAAAGCCGTGTTCAGGACACACAGGTGTGATTGCTTTTGGTTGTTTTGGCCCTGGGGCTGTTGGCAGGCAGGCAGGGGAGTCAGGTGGACGCCTTGAACACATCTTATTTCAACCATAGGACTGATAGAGAAAAATGTTGTGCTGCAGGTTAAACTGGTAATCCAGGTTGACCCAAGACATTTTGACACTTGAGGTCAAAAATCTGAATCTCTCACTCTTACTTTTTCCTTTGCCTTGCTCCTAAATTAAGATTAGATACAATCTACTGCAAAATTTGTTATTGTGATTGCGTCACTTTCAACCATGGGTAGGCAAACTAAGGCCCGGGGGCTGGATCCGGCCCAATTGCCTTCTAAATGTGGCCCGCGGATGGTCCGGGATTCAGCGTGTTTTTACATGAGTAGAATGTGCCCTTTTATTTAAAATGCATCTCTGGGTTATTTGTGGGGCAAAGGAATTCATTCACCACCACCCCAATATAGTCCGGCCCCCCACAAGGTCTGAGGGACAGTGGACCAGCCCCCTGCTGAAAACGTTTGCTGACCCCTGAACCATCCCTTCATAGATAGCTCAACGATGGAGCCTGCTTTGCATGGAAAATGTTTCCAGGTTCAGTAGCCTCTGGCATCTCCAGTTAGGGCTGCGTAAGACTCTTGTCTGAAATAGTAGAGAGCCTGACAAATATCTGTACTTCTGAAGACATTTTTTATTATTCTGTACCTAGATATTATTAATAAAAATAGGCCAAAAACATAGAATCAGAAGAACCTTTATTTTCATCAGCCACTAGTCATAGCAATAAAATAAAATACAGTGTACTGAAAATAGAGGTAAAAACCTAACTTTACAAAATACATTCTGGAGGTTTACATCAATAATCAAATAATAGATCTTTTTTCTAATTTCCCCAGCTAATTTTTTTGCAGTTTTTGCTGTCACCTGATTACTTTGATTTGCTAGAAGGACACAGTAGCAATGGTTGGGCGACCTGGTATGGATAGTAGTACAGGGGTAATAACCTCACTCCTCAAATCTTTATGAAGAGTGGAAGCCAGAAGCACGTGAGCTACTTATTCAATACTGTCATCTCCACATGGACATAACTGTTTTTCCAGCAGATTTTTTTTGAAATTGACTTTCAAGTACAGCTGAAGACAGTATATTTAATCTTGTGTAAGTCAAAGCACACCTGTACTTTGGAATTGTTAAATTTTGCAAATAGGGTGCTACTGTATCAAAATGACAAGGTGGAAAATAATCATACCATGGACAAAATTTCCTTATCGTGGCAAAATTATTCTGTCACTAAATTATTTGCTTTACTGAAGCCCAGTGTTAATAACTGTTCTGGTGATAAACCAGAAAAGTAAAGCTTTAGGTTGAGAATTTTAGTCCAAGTGCTCTCATGGCAATCTTGTGATACTAAGGGTAGTAGACTCATGAGCTTTAAATTTAGCTGAAGCCAATAATTAAATGTCCTGCACCAAATCTGTAATTCAACGGGGGGAGATTAGCCTCCAAGCGCAATGAAGCATTTGAAACACAGAATGGAACAGAAAAAAAATGCCTTAGGAACTTAGACCGAACAGCTTCTGTAGATCCAAGGTGAGCACCTGCCCAAATCTGAGCCCTATATAAGAAAGCATAGTGGATAGCCACTGCTGACATAAATGGGCGAATGGTTTGACTTGTAGGCTGCTTACTCTGATTCTGTATTGGTGATAGGTGCCTTGAGGAATTATACTCCAGGGGGCCAGATGTATTCATCTCCCAGTCTGCCACTGCGAAAAACACCCCAAAACTGAGACAATTACCTCTATTGGTAATCTTTTCCCACAGTCTGTCAAGTCTTCCGAAGTAGTTTTGTATGGCTGAAGAAATCTTGAGCTGATGGATCTAGTCTGTGCAGCATATGAGATTGTTGGCACTGGTCCCTTTTTGCACTTCTGAAAAGTGCACTGGCCCACTCTTGTCCTAAACCAACCTAAAACTGGAAACCAACGGTTCTCTTTTGGGCTGCTGTGTCTTCTCTAAGTGTTTGTGCTGTCATTGCATCCTGCACAGTGGTGCCCCAACACAGCAGTCTGAGCACCGCAGCACCACTTTTAATTTGCTGATGCAACAGATCTGTCCGTGTTTTTTATCCACTGCAATAGATCTTCCATTGCAGAATAAAATGTGAAGTGCTTGCTTTGCTTTTCCAACACATTGCCCTTTTATGGTGAAACCATCTGGCAAGCTACCAGTTACCTGTGAAGTGGGTTGTTAATAATAATAATAGATATAATAATACTCTCCCCATCCGGCTGGGACTCCCCAGTCACTCTGAGCGGCGTACAACATATATAAAAACATAGTAAAACATCAAACATTTAAAACTTCTTGATACAGATGCCTACAGGTGTCTTCTAAAAGTTATGGCTTGGTTCCCAAACAAATTGGCTTCCAAACGTCACAAACCCGGAAGTAAGTGTTCCAGTTTGCGAATTTTTTTTGGAAGCTGAGCATCCATTTCAGCTGTAGGCATTGTTTCCGGGGCTAGCAGCCAATCAGAAGCCGTGCCTTGGTTTGTGAACATTTTGGAATTTGAACAGACTTCCAGAACAGATTGAGTTCGGGAACCAAGGTACCACTGTAGTTCTTTATCTTCTTGACATCTGAAGGGAGGGTGTTCCACAGGGCGTCACTATGAAGAAGGATGCAAGGAGGTTCCCTGACAGAGCTGTTAAGGGCAGGAAGTGGAAAAGGAATCCACACTCTGGGCAGATCAAGACAATGTCTGCAGCCTTCCACTGCCAAGGGTTTAGCTCCACATTATGTTTAATGCATACTGTGCAGCTCTGGCTCTTGTTTTTCATTAATTAATTGCAGGCATATCTCCCTCCAAATTACTGTCAGGATCACAGCACAGAGGGAGGGAGGAGAGATTTATCCCCTTCCCTCCCTAGTCACCACCCCATCCTAAAAAACAACAACAACAAAACACACCTGACCAACTGTGCAGCTACAAGGCTTAGAGAGAGAAGAATCCTGTTGGAAACAATGGGAATATTTCTATTTTTTTTAATTTTTTTATTGGTTTTACAAAATATTTTAAACAATACAAACAAATAAAAAGACATACAAACATGTATAATTTCATACCCTTTTTTTCATATCCCTCATATCCCTTTTTCATATCCCTCAGCCTGGTATTTGCTGGGAGGTGGGACGGGACCTCTGGGCTGCCCCTTTGAGCCTCCTCCTTGCGCCCCATAGATCTGGGTGTATTCAGTGCCCCTCACCCTGGATGGTGGCTGCCCCTGCTCTGCCTCCCTGCCGGGGGCAGCCTTTGCCTCCCCAGTTGCCTGATCCCCGCCCCTGCTGCTCTCCAGGTACCCCTGGGCTGTGGAGTGCGCCTGCCCTCGCCAGAGCCCTGCAGCTTCTTGCGTATGTCACAGAGTGCCTTCAAACGCCTGTTCTGTTTGCCACCCACTGCCCCGGACGGCCTCCTCCCCGGGTCCCGCTTGCCCTCTGTGCCGGCGGGGACCCCGAAGGCCTCGGACCTGTTGCGGGTTTTTCATTTCCCTTTTTTCCTGAAGGGTTCCCTTGTAAATATGTACATTTTCTAAAGACGGCATCAGCCACCAGCGGTTGGGCCAGCGGCTGGCATCTCCCAAACGTTTTTTTCACACATTGACTTGTACAATTTATCTTTTAAAAGGTACTTGGATAATAATGGAATAAAAGCCCATGTTCAGATGGCAAAAAAAGGAGGTTTGGGGGAGTCTGAGAGGAGGTTTGGGGGAGTCCGAGAAGTGAGGGCAATGGGAATATTTCTAAACCTGTGGAGGGGAGGTATAAACTTCCCATTTCTCTGTGCACTGTGATCCCAATTCCTGCCCCCTGTGCATGCAATTAATTGAAGAAAAACAGGAAACAGTTACCAAAAGGTGTAGTTAGGCCCAGAGGTGTTATATATTACCTTTACAGCAGTGACTTGCAAATAGTGTTTTCAGCAGCCCTGGGCTACCTTGGGAGCTAATTGGTGGATTTTGAACTAGACCAGTGATGGCCAAACTTGGCCCTCCAGCTGTTTTGGGACTACAACTCCCATCATCCCTAGCTAACAGGATCAGTGGTCAGGGATGATGGGAAATGTAGTCCCCAAACAGCTGGAGGGCCAAGTTTGGCTATCACTGAACTAGACAATCAGAATGGTAACAGTGGGCATGTTTTTGCTGTACTTGAACTCATGTTTTCAGATGTTCCTGAGTTCAGTCCCCACCATCCCCAGTAAAAATAAGAAAAATTGATTGTAGACCTAGGAAAAGTCTAGAGTACTGCTACGAGTCAGATGAACAGGACTGAGCTAGATGGATACTGGTGTCCTACCCTGGTGCAAGGCAGTTTCTTATGGCAGCTGTATTGGATGTCTTAAGAGCTCCTCACGTCAATTGGACTGATGCCTCTTGCAGCTTTGACTCTGATGGTGGTGTCTGGCTGGCCATTTGTGAACTAGGTATATGGAATGTTCCAGGCTCCATGTCCAAGATGTAGCTGTTCCGCAGCAGATGGATTGATCAGTGAAAGGTTCCCCAGAGGCAGAAATTGTGAAAATATCTCCTTTGCAATACTGATCCTACAGAACTGTTGCATTAAAAAAAAGCAAACCTTGACATGTTTGTGTAAAATATATCTGTTTCATAAAGTTCTGTGCACATAAATGTGTCGCCTGTTCTCTTCTTTCTAAAACTCTTGCCATATTGATCCTATCTCCTGCACCCTTCCCTGCATGCTGTGTAGGAGACCTGGGGTCTCACTTTTGTAGTACACAAGATAAAACAGGTCCCAGGAGCTACCGCTGCTGTCTCTTCTGACCCAGCTCTGGATTTGAAGCTTACAGGAAGAATCTCTGGATTGGCAGCTGGAAAGCTCTATGGAGTTTGGAACTGGGTCCCTTGAAATCATTGGGACCTATTTCTGAGAATCCATCAGCAGAGCTTTGGATTCCATGCCCCCTATAGAGATGCAGGACAGTTAGGTTGGATCTTGCAGTCTTTGTGGAGTTAACTTGGCTGGGGCTGTTTGGGTGGGTGGATTGCTCAGCACTGAGACTCCCTTTGCAAATGAAGCATGAATTACTGCTCAACAGTACATTGGAAGCTTGATGTAAATAAGCTTGCATAAGGGTCTTTTCTTTCTCTCCCCCCGCCCCCCTGATCATGGTGGGTGCCAAGCCACAGCCACAAATGCCTTTGCTGTGCTACAGTTATGAAACTGATGCCCTTAAATGCAAGTCTATGAACTTTGCCCCTTTAATGCCTTGATGTCTGGATCAGGTGGGGTGTTGTATAAACATATTCAACTTTAGCTCATTTCCTTTTAGGTCAGAGGCCAAACTAGATGATGTAATTAGCAAAATGTGGAGTGATTATTTAATGTATAAATTGCAGGCTCAGAGAACCCAACATGGATCAGAACTCTGGTGGGGTGGGGGATTTAACTATCTGTCCACACAGTGGTCCTGATCTGGATTGGGGGTCCCTGCGCCTGCTGTTTGCATGAAGAAGAAAGCTCCCCTTGGCACCAATGGGATTTTCCCTCCCTAGTTCAAATCACAGGTGCAGCGGAAAAGGGTTAATGCCCCTTACCTTCGAGGGGCACAATCTATAACAGTCCCTTTGCATCTGTTTCCAAACTTGCAGCATTTACTATTGAGGTATCAAGCACTTGCAGCCCACTGCATTTAAGCAACAACTTTTTGAATACTTTCTGGTGGTGTAGTGGTTAGAAAGTTGAACTAGGACCTGGGAGACTAGGGTTCAAATCCCCACTCAGCCATGAAGCTCACTGGGTGATCTTGGGCCAGTCATTGTCCCTCGGCCTTAACTACGTCACAGGATTGTTTGGGGGATTAAATTAGAGGGGGAGAATCATGTACGCCAGCTTGAGCCCTTTGGGAGAAAAAGATGGGATATAAATGCATTAAACAAATAAATAACGTTCGGATTCTAGTATAATATAGTGGTACCTCAAGTTCCAAATGCCTCAGGTTCCAAACGCTTCAGGTTACAAACTCTGCTAACCTGGAAGTGTTACCTAGAGTTGAGAGCTTTGCCCCAGGATGAGAACGGAAATGGTGTGCCAGCAGTGCAGCGGCAGCAAGAGGCCCCATTAGCAAAAGCATGCCTCTAGTTAAGAACAGTTTCAGGTTAAGAACGGACCTCCGGAACGAATTAAGTTCGTAACTAGAGGTACCACTGTAATCTCCTGCAGTAACTTTTCTAGCAGAAACTCTTTGACGTTCCAGGGTTGCAGCCTCTTCAATGCAGTGTCCATGTAACACACATTTTAGAGCATGGGTAGGCAAACTAAGGCCTGGGGGCCAGATCTGGCCCAATCGCCTTCTAAATCCAGCCTGCGGACGGTCCAGGAATCAGTGTGTTTTTACATGAGTAGAATGTGTGCTTTTATTTAAAATGCATCTCTGGGTTATTTGTGGGGCATAGGAATTTGTTCATTCCCCCCTCCCCAGTATAGTCTGGCCCCCCCACAAGGTCTGAGGGACAGTGGACTGGTCCCCTGCTGAAAAGGTTTGTTGACCCCTGGTTTAGAGCCTATGTTTTCATAATAGCATGTGAAAGTTCTGCAGAGTGTGGCTCTTGGGAGAGCACTATGCCTGTGTGCATATGTACTCATCATAAAGGGTTTTCTCATCTCTCTGCCATCCATTTTGGTACCTATTAATGCTTCCTTTGTCAGGGTTACCTTTTCAGATGTTGTTTCTCTTGCCTTATTGATTTTGATGACAGGTGTGACATTTCAGCAACTCAGCTGTGGCATCTCATGAAGGTTAGACTGCCTTTCTGGAAACAGAGGAACATTCTTTGTTTGTCAGCCACTGAATAGTTTAGGAAGGCAACAATTTAGGCTATGCTGGGGACACCATTCCCACCCTCGGAGAGCTGTGTTGTGGACATTGCAGTTACTGAGCAAACATGGACACTTCAGGCCTTGATGTGCACAGAAGTTCATCCCATGAATGCAAGGGGAGAACGCCTCCTGCAGCCAACCAAAAGCCGTGCTTTGGTTTCTGAACGTTTTGGAAGTCGAATGGACATCTAGAACGGATTCCATTTGACTTCCAAGGTATGACTGTACACCTGTTTGGAAGCCACTGCAGCCAGATGTTTATTCTTCCAGAGACTCCAGAAGGTTCTTCCTGCAGCACATAGCTAAACTTTGGAACTCACTCCCACTGGATGCAGTGATGGCCAGCAACTTGGAGGGCTTTAAAAGAGGATTAGACATTCATGGAGGAGAAGACCATGAGTGACTACTAGCGATTATAGCTATGCTTTCTCCATAGTTGAAGGCCGCAATGCCCCTGAATACCTAGTTGCTGAAAGCCATGGGACGGGAGAGTGTTCTTGAGCTCTGGACCTGCATGCTGGTTTCCCAGAGGCATCTGGTTGGCCAGTATGAGAAGAGGCTCTCCCCTGGCTATTCTTATTTGTCTGAAGTCCATCAATCAAAGTGGGACAACTTGTACTGCTTTTTTAAAATCTGAGGCTTCATGCCAACTTTTAATTTAGATGATCCAAGAATGCAGGTGGCTGAACAGTTAAATGCTTCCTATTACATACCTGCTTGAATGTGGTGCTATGCTGGCCAAAGTCTTAAAACCACAGAATTGTAAATGCAATAAGATGAGTTTGAATGTTGGTGGCTTTGTGGTTGTAGGCTTTGGTTAAAACCCTGAATGCAGAGCTTTGGTTTGCAGTCCCCAGAGACTTAGCGACACATACCTATGGGGAAGATCACAACCGATAGGGGCACCACCACTCTCCTTCTTTCCATGGACTAATCCTTAACTTTATCCTCTCCTCCAATAAAGTCATCTTGTTAAAATAAAACTAGAGTATCTTTTTGCTGTAGAAATATCTTCAAGACCCTGTAAGTATTGATGTATAAGTAAATGGAAAATAGGAAGGGCAGAGAAGGGGCACCTAATCCTTTTCCCTCTGGTATTCTATAGATATATTTGCTCCAATTGTCCTGGAAGTTACTTCACTTTCCTCTGCATACCATGGAGGTTTCAAATGCTGTGTAGAGGTGGGTATGAAGGAAGCAGCTGGAATGGTAATTTGTAGAAGAAAAGTAGGCAGTCTTTCCTCTGCACCCCCACTCTGTTCCTGGATTGCGTCTACTGTATGTTCAATGGTAGTTTTCCTTAAGGGTGCCTGACTTTTCCCTTTGCCTTGCATAAGGTAATCTATGCACATAACTGTCTTGGAACCATGGTGGAAATATAGCCCAGTGCACACAGACGGAGATTTCTAGTGAGGGTAAAAGGAGGAAAAAAGTGATTTGTGTGTGCAGCAATAACTGGAGTTTAACTAAAGAGTGTTGACAGATAGTATTATCCATTTGATGTGTCTTCATGGGAGAGAAGATTGCGCCTCACCGATGCAGCTTGTTTCTCCCTCTGTCAGTATGAGGGCAGAGTGGGATGGTGGCTTCACTCAGTGGTATATCGCTGGTGGAACCGCCACTGCTCCTGAGTCCCTCTGCCACCAGCGCCAGCTGGAGGGAGCCAAGAGTGGTAGTGGTTTCACCTGTGATATACTGCCGAGTGAAGCTGCCATTGCGGTCTGCCTCTCATCCCAGTCCTGGGTGATGTATCAATACATCATCCAGGTCTATTTAGTGTAAAAGGCAGCCTGCATGAATGTTGTTTTCTTGTTTTCTGCAGGAAGCTATGTGGCTACATTTGGGGGTGGGAGGAAAGAGATGTATGGCAGAATCCTAATAAGTTAAAAAGCTGGTTGTTCCTTTTGGGTAATCAGCAAGAATAAAAAACCTCACTCCAAATAAGTACCGTATATAACTAATTAATCTCTTTAAGCCAGGGGATGAAACTTGGGCACAGGAGGACTAAAAAAAAAAAAAAATACTACTACAAAATTTTAGCTGTTTTCTACTCAGTCTTCACCACTACTTTATCAAGCCCTGACCAAGCCTTCACCTATGTCTTGAATGTGCAAGTTAGCAGGACCAGATGCTGCAAAGTTTTGCTAAGATGTACCACCTCAGGTTACAAGTAAGGAATAGCATATTTGAATACTTTCTCATATAAAAAGCCTTCTGCATATAGAACACTTGCAAGTTAGGGACACAAATTATTCAGTTGTAGTGGAGCAATGGAGACAGGTTTTTCCTACTGTGGAGATAGGCAATTTGTGGTAATATCGCAAATTTAATGGTCTGTTTTTTAGTATACTTAAAATCATTTGCTTATTAGGGGCTATCCCACATTTTCTTCAAAAAAAATGTTTTGTACAGGTAGCTATCATAGAGTTATCTAAATTTTCAAATGTAGGGGGTCCGTGGCTTGACTTTTGAAAAATAGGGGGTCCTCAGTAAATAGCCAATTGGAAACCACTGCTCTAGAGATCTGATGTGGGAGCAGTGGACTTTGGTGGTCTATTTGAGCACTTGAGCTATGTGTCTCCCTCTACGTTCAGTGTGTGTGTGTGTGTGTGTGTGTGTGTGTGTGTGTGTGTGTAAGTAAACCAACTCACATGTTTCACTAAGCCTCTAGTGACCTCCTTCCAAAGGGAACCTGACCTCAGAGAAGTCAGATGAGCACAACAATATTGATTGCACTTCAAAATGCTTGGCTATCATGGTATATGACAAGGCAGACTCTTCAGCCCTTCATCCTGACTTCCTGTCTACAAAGTTATCATCTTGTTAGCAGGGGGTAAGGAACCTCTGGGCCTGCAGGTGCTGCTGAACGCAGCTCCCATTACCTGTGGCCAGTGACCGTGCTTGCTGGGGCTGATGGGAGCTGTAGTTCAGCAACATCTGGAGGGCCAAAGGTTCTTCACCCCAATGTGAACAGTTTCTCTAACTCCGTTAAACCAGGGACCTGAACTTCTTGGTCTGCTTGTATTATTTTTTGGCAGCCTCAGCAATTGAGAACGACTGTGAGGCATTGCTGCTCCACTTTGTTCCACCTCTGTCAAATTAGAGCCAGAGGCTTAATTTCTAGCAGATTCTGTTGTGTTGGCTCGTGGTGGAGAGCTTACCGTCGACCTACATTGATGTGTTTTTTTAACCTAGTTTTTGCTGACAAAATTGGCTGAATTGAAAGAAATAACCCAGTCCTTGTTCCTCCAGAAGTTAATTTGGAACTTAGATCAGCCGCCTTCTTCCTCAGCTACGAGACGTTTTGGCACCCCAGGCATTGGCCTGAGAGGCCTCCTTGCAACTGGCTGCAAGCATCTCTACACAGGAAGCCAGAGGCGGCTCTCAGAGCCCTCTTGCACTCGTCAGCTGAATCACCTGGTCTGCTGAGCCCAACATCTATAAATTGTTTGCTGCTGTCACCCTTGTGACTAATCTGTATGTCTGAGGCTGGTTGCCGTCTGGAGGCTGCAGCCTTGATTTATGGCTCTTACAAAGCAGGGCCTCAGTTTTGGCAAATGCTTTGTTGCACTTGGGTGGAGTTGCAGCCTCAGTAGTGCTAAAAGAGGCGGGGGAACTCTTTAGAAAATGAGTGGTATGTGCTAGCATGAGAGAGCAAGAGAGCCCTTTTTATTGAGTGACATCTGTTGTCATGTAAAAGATTCTGGTTGTTGAGTTGTACCAGGCTTAGGAATAAATTTACAAGCACTACTAGCGCACCTCACGTTTTATTTGCTTGCCTGTTCACAAGTCACAGTCCAGTGATTTAACAGCAGAAAACCTTACCTTTTTGGTGCAAACTTTTAAGTTTGGCCCTTATATTTTTATTTAACAGACAGTTGAGATGTTGCTACCTTAAATTTTATATTGTTGTCTTAAATGTCGTATTCATACTTGTAACCTGCTCTGGGGTCTTAGGAAGTAGGGTGGAGTATACCGGTAAGTCTGAGAGTAAACTGATTAGCTACTTGTGGCAGTGCAGCAGCCTGAAGAACAAGGAATTGGTGTTTTCCCCCCAGTTTACAAAAATGTCTGTATTTGTTCATCTTTTAAAAATATGTGACCAATGACTGGCTGTCTTCAAGCCTGGGCTACAAGAGCATAGGAAGCTTTGAGTGACTAGCCCTGGGTCAGTAGTCTGTGCCACCCTTCCCCAGATGATGTCCTCCAATAACCAGGGATGATTGGAGTAGTAGTACAGCAACATGTGGAGGGCACCAGTGTGAAGAATGCTGTGTTTGCTGCAGCTCTCCAGGATTTTGGACAACAGGGGGGTATCAGTGGGGACTGAACCTGGGACCCTTTGTGTGCAAAGAAGAAACTCCAGCAAAGAACTGCAGCCTTTCCATCTCTGGATCTCCTCTCCTTGACCTGAGAGGGTTTGTGGGAGCTTATCTTGCAAGGTGTCAGAAGAACCACAGCAAAAGGCAGCAGATCTGATTAGAAAACCCATACAGTGGTACCTCGGGTTACAGACGCTTCAGGTTACAAACTCCACTAACCCAGAAATAGTACCTCGGGTTAAGAACTTTGCTTCAGGATGAGAACAGAAATTTCACGGTGGGCAGCAGCAGTGGGAGGCCCCATTAGCTAAAGTGGTACCTTAGGTTAAGAACAGTTTCAGGTTAAGAACGGACCTCCTGAACGAATTAAGTTCTTAACCCGAGGTACCACTGTAATCGAAAGTGTTTTGCTCTGCTCTCCTGGCAGAGCGTGGAATCAAAGTAACATGGCTAAGCTAATTGCTACTGAAAACCCTTAACTGGCTATGAAGATACTTATAAACAGGGACTTGCCTGCCAGGTTGATGCAGTGGCATAACCTGCTTTAGGGATGGTTGTCAGGTTTAGGCTGTTAGGCAGGAGTACAACAGAGCCAAAGCCAATGGTAAGGCAGCTGCCAGATTTCCTGAATCTTAATTCGCTGTGTCAATTCCCCATGCTGAGTTAACTTGAGAAGTTATGGTTTCATCTTTGCAAGGGATGTGTCATTGAGCCATATTGGTGACAGGCAAGAGAATACCAACTGCATTCTGAGTTATTTCTTGTTAGGGACTGCCAGGAGTCTTTGATGTGGTGCTTTGTTCCTTTCCTGAGTTGGATCCTGCTCATAAAACAACAATGAAAATCAGCGCAGAGTGTAGACTTGGGAGGGGAAGGGAGAATAATCCAAATGAGCACATTCATAGCGCCTCCCTCATTTCCAAATGTAACCAAGCTTTAAGTATGTGTTATTGAAAATGGCCACATTTCCACCTCCCCCTGTTTCCCTCCTGTCTGTTTTAGTTTGTAAGCGCTAGGGCAGCAGAGAGCTACCTAGGTTTTCTGGGTAACCCTGTAAGGTGTTGCATTATATACCAGCTTTCCCAAATGCTCTCCAAATGCTTTGGACTAAAATGCCCATCAGCCCAGTTAGTTCAGCCTGGCCCAGGGATCAGGGTTGACTGGAGTTGCAGCCAAAATATCTGGATGGCAGCAGGTTGGGGAAAGATGATATGGGCATGCCCCAATGAAACTAATTTGTACATTATATAATGGACTCTGTGGTTGATGTGGTGGAAGATGCACAAGCATTCACAATCCCTTCATGTGAGTATGGCAACCCTAAATGTGTGAAGTGACTCAGAGAGGCCGTGGCTCACTGGGAAACAGATGTTCATATGTTCCGCTTTTCTTTCCTCCATTTAATTCTAGAAAGGAACAATGTCCTGAATCTAGGGAATGTGAAAAATGGTCTGGTGTTGCCTCCCTTTCTAAAACTTGACCCATGGAAAGGGCCATAGGGCAGAGGTAGAGCATCTGCTTTGCATGCACAAAGCCTCATGTTTAATCTCCACAGATGGCGGGGAATGCCCCCTGCCACCAGCCATGTGACATTAGGACTGAAGTTCAAAACACCTGGAGGTCACCAGGTTGGCAATGGCTGATGGCTAGCTGTCCACAGCTGAGCTAGGATTTGACTGTGAAGCTATGCCTTCCTGCCCTAGCTGTTGTTTCCATTGGCTTGCCATCAATGGCCTTGGTTTTGCTTCTCTGCAAGAAAAACAGCATGCCTATGCTAGCTATTTAAAAAAAAACCAAAAAGCCTCCGGGCTTCAAAGATAACTAGTGTTGTGGACAGAGCTAATTGTATTTATTCTTGGATTTCTTAACTTGCTCATTTTTACAAGGTACATATTTGAGTGCCCCAGCCTTAACAGCTGCAGTCAATGTGAGCCTCTGCCACATTCTTTCTTCCCCTATTGCTGTTCCAGAGGCAGGAACTGACCTATAAATGTGTTTATCCTCTGTTGTCCCAGAGTATTTTTCCTAGGGTTGCATTCCATTAGTTTTGAAGCCAGTGAGGTGGGCAGATTTGAGGCTTCAGCATCTCTATGTAATGAGCCAATTCAATAGTATTTCTCAAAGCAGTGGAGGGGAAATACTTAGTCTGGGCTGATGGGAATAGTCTGAAGACCAGAATGCATATTTCTCAAAACACACTCGAGGAATTTTGTCCTTCTCTTCCCTTTCGCTAAAACTAAGCTGAGGTTTTCCTGTTGGTTCATAGTTGTAGTCTCATGTGTTACGTATTTAGGTGTATTCTTGTTCATCCAGGGTAACTTTGGGTCACTTTCTACTTCTTGGATAATCTACCTCACAGGGTTGTTGTGAAGAGAGAGGTCAGTGATTGCTGCCCCGAGTTGAGCTCCTTGGGAGGAAGGGTGCAGTAAAAATGAAATGTTGTATCTAATAGTCCTTACTTTAACATATTAAGCTGTAATTCATTTGCTTGTGAAATACATGTTCCCTTCCAACTCACTATTCTATATTTTTTTTAACGGCCCTAAATGGCCTTGGCCCAGAAGGAGTGTCTCCACCCCCATCATTCTGCCTGGACACTGAGGTCCAGCGCCGAGGGCCTTCTGGCAGTTCCCTCCTTGCGAGAAATGAAGCTACAGGGAACCAGGCAGAGGGCCTTCTTGGTAGTGGTGCCCACCCTGTGGAACGCCCACCCATCAGATGTCAAAGAGATAAACAACTACTTGACATTTAGAAGACATCTGAAGGCAGCTCTGTTTAGGGAAGTTTTTAATGTGTGACATTTTAATGTACCTTATTTTTAATCTTTATTGGAATCCACCCAGAGTGGTTGGGGAAACCCAGCCAGATGGGCGGGGTACAAATAAATTATTATTATTATTATTATTATTATTATTATTATTATTATTATTAATTTATTAAAAGCTAGAATTCCAAAACCAATTGTCATTCTTCATTTTTGCTTCTTTTCAATGCGCACAATACAGTCTCTCTCTTTTTCATACTGGACTGAATACTCTTGAGATCCGTATCATGATACAGTTTAAACATGACTTGTATGTTCCTTGTGGGTTTATTTCTCAGAAGAATGTTTGTGATTCAGTTTTTCCTCTAGATAAATGTTCTGGCTTCTGTTGCTTATTAACCCTCTTTGCATCTGGCTCTGCAGCAGACAGAAATGAATAGTATTTCAGATCCCTTTTAAATTTCAGGACTGAAATTCATCCTGAAAATATGTGGTTGAGTTGCAAGAGCTTATTTAATGTGCAAAAGCTGGGTGGGATCCCTCCTCCTCCTCCTCCATGCAGATCAGTTCTTCAATTCATGTGTTTAAAAATGAGCCAATTCTTTGGGAACCTACCATGAAATAAAAATTACCACCCTAAATATGCTGGTAATAGTGGTTGGATTTCTGTAGCCATTATGGAAGAAAATGGCTTAGTCCTGTGAGAAAGAGTTGGGGCATGCTGAGCCTGGAGAAGAGAATTGATTGATTTTTAAAGTAAGGATATTGTCCTAAGGAAGGGGCAAAACTAGGCTTAATTTCACTCAGGTCAAAGACCTAGTTTGGCACCCCGCCATGCGCATTTGTGTACACACACACACACACACACACACACACACACACACACACAGTCTGGGAGCCTCAATGGCACCCTTTTGGAAGCTTCACCTGGAGCAAAAAACCTGGCTGGCACCCCCATAGCTACAGCTCTGCCTAAGGCAGGCTGGGATTCTCTTTTCCAGGCTTTAGAAGTTCACATGTTTTACATCTGTCCCTTTTGCCAATACCAAATGGATAATTTTTGTGTGTGGCATCACTGGGTTAGGTATGTATCACAGTAATAAATATAGACACTAATTGCAAGATTGTCTCTATTCTGTGGTCTACTAATGTAACTGAGTATTTACTGCTCTGGAGTCCAGATTGGCCAGTTCGTGCTTCACTGCAGGATCCATGCTTAGCAAAGAGCCACAGTGATATTTTTTTATGTTGTTAAAAGCAGCAGAGAAGGATCCTGGGCTGGCTCGAAACTTACTGACTGGATGGGCAGCTGAATCCTAATTCAACAATGTGAATGAGGCTGTGTCCTGCACTAGAAGGAAACAGGCTAGTTTACTGGGGTTGAGGTGGGGAGGGGGGTGCAAGCAGTTAATTCTTCATCTCTGGAATTACAAAATGCAGCTTTTCCTCTGGTCTGTATCTTTGGGCGAAACACACAGAGGTTCCCTGATAAGTGTAAAACAGGAATAAGGGGAAGCTAGGCAGTTTTCATATGATCAAACAAGGTTTTATATAAATGTAAAAAGGTAAAGGACCCCTGGACAGTTAATCCCAGTCAGAGGTGACTATGGGGTGTGGCGCTCATCTCGCTTTTCAGGCTGAGGGTGCCGGCGTTTGTCCACAGACAGCTTTCTGCGTGATGTGACCAGCATGACTAAACTGCTACTGGTTCACGGAAGACCTTGATGAGTGCAAGAGTGCACAGAAACACCGTTTACCTTCCTGCCGCAGCAGTACCTATTTGTCTACAGTGGTACCTCTGGCTACGAACTTAATTCATTCCAGAGGTCCGTTCTTAAGCTGAAACTGTTCTTATCCTGAGGCATGCTTTCACTAATGGGGCCTCCCCCTGCGCGCACGCCTCTGGCATGCAATTTCCGTTCGCATCCTGGGGCAAAGTTTGCAACCAGAAGCAGCTACTTCTGGGTTAGCGGAGCTCATAACCAGAAGTGTTCGTAACCAGAGCTACCACTGTACTTGCATTAGTATGCTTTTGAACTGCTAAGTGGCAGAAGCTGGGACAGCAATGGGAGCTCACCTTGTCGCACAGATTCGAACCGCTGACCTTCCGATTGGCAAGCCCAAGAGGCTCAGTGGTTTAGACTACAGCGCCACCCGCGTCCCATAGGAATCTGTATATAGCAAGGGGTAGGGAACCTTTTTGCCCCTGTGGGCCAAATCATAATGACATCAGATGACTGACAGGTGGGCAGTCCCACATGCCTTCTTTGCCAGCACATTCCTCCAGCGCCAAACAGCTGATGAATGGAGGGTCTGCTTTCCTTCAGGGAGCATGCTGGCAAAGCAGCACCCAGTAGGATTGAGCCCCACCTATCAGCTAACAGCAACAACAGCCATGATAATAGAGGGCTGCCATACGTCTGGGAGTTCAACAACTTTCAGTGTGTCCTTGTTTTTACTTTTTGAAATATGGCAACCCGAAATAATAATGGTGGTGATGATATTATAATTTATACTCCACCCATCTGGCTGGGTTGCCAACTGGAGATGTCAGCTGATTGACAGGTAGGCATCACTTGGGGGATACTACATCCAGGGTACATATCTAGTACAAGTCTTCAAAGGACTTGGTGCTGGAAATCCTTACAGTGGACTTTGCCAATCTGGTGTCTTCCAGATGTTTTTTACTCCAGTTTCCCATCAGCCCCAGCAGCCTTGTAAGGCAAATTGGCATTATTCTCATAATACAGACCTGTGGATGAGGCTGTGGTATGAGACTTGCTTAACGTCACCTCAGTGCTTCCCCCCCACCCCTAAAAAAATGTTTAGGGGTACTTTCATTTTTCTACTCATACTGAAATACTGCCCCTCAATGAGGCCAAACTTAGATTCACAAAATATTTAGGGGTATGCATACCCCTGCGTACCCCCAGAAAAAAACAGTTTGTCACCCAATGAGTCGGTTGCAGAAGGAGAGGTTTGTGACTTTTATCCCCTTAAGAGATTCTCTCCTAGGAACGCATGCCTGGCACCTACATACAAATTTCTTCTTGGCTCACCGGGAAGCCTTAAGCAAGCGTTTGAGCTGGAGAGTTCTGCACCAGCCTCCATTGCCAGGGATTTCTGAGCTGTGCGTCTCCCATTATGCATGGCATCCTCTGTGCCCCTTCATATTTCCTTTCCAAACCGCTGCTTGGGTTACTTTTTCAGTCCAGCCAGCTCTGGGTGTAGCCTAACTATTGTGTTTGCTATGCAGGAACAGTTAATTCACTTGGGAAGGCAATACCAAAGATGGTCTTCTGCCAAAACACCATTAGTAACTTCCTTCTTTTCATATGGTCTGAACCTTCTTCACCAACTCCTTCTGTTCCTTTAGAAGAAATGCTGAAGATGAATTTAATTAGTACCAGCAGGAAAGTTTCAACATTAGCAAAACTGATTCTGACGACCTCTGTGATCTGTGAAAAGCATACAGTGTTTGGTTTTTTTTAAAAAAGTTGTGACACCAGGTGAAACTGAATAAAAAATAGGAAGCTGTTGTTTTGATGGGGCTACTTGAGGGGTCTCTCCTCAACACACACTTATCCAGAGTCCCAGAGAAGGGCTTGCATGATTATTGCTATTAGTAGTATTAGTAGTAAAATTACAGAACTTTTAGGAGATATCTGAAGGCAGCCCTGTAATGGGAGGTTTTTAATGCTTGATGTTTTTAGATATGCTGGAAGCTACCCAGAGTGGCTGGGGCAACCCAGCCAGATGGGTGGGGTATAAATGATAAAATTATTGCTATTAGTAGTAGTAGTAGGATCCTGCCTATCTGACCGGGATGCCCCAGGCACTCTGGGTAGCTTCCAACAAAATATAAAAACACAGTAAAACATGCATCAAACATAACTCATCTCTGCATTAACCGGAAAGTTTTTTTAAAAAACAATAATTGATTTACAATTTTGTTAGCCGACACTCATTTGTTTTGTTATTATTATTCTAATTGTTTTGTTTTACATTTATGTACATTATATATGATGTAAAAACTTAATAAAGCCTTTTTTTTAAAAAAAGCAATAAACTTTTACACAAGTCTCCCTCCACATTTGTAAACGTGTTTTGCATGCTATATTATTATTATTATTCACTGTAGTCCTATTTTGTGAAACCACATAATCCAAACGTGCAGAAATTATTCCAAATGTTAACAAATTGAACAAGAAGAGTGCTTGTGCCTTTGTTAGCAAAGCCCTTGCTTCACTCCTCCTCTGCACCTGCTCTTGCTATCCCAGGGAGGAAACAAACCAGAGGCTGGCTTCCTCTTACCTTTGAACCAGTGCTTGAGGTTTGTTTCCTGCAAACAAACTATGGATAAGCCAAGAACAAATATTTGCTTCAATTTGTACTTTGGAGAGAAGCAAACCTTGAGCTCTAGCTCATTCACAATGGTTTGGGCCTGCAACAGCCTCTGCACAGTCTCTGCTTGGGACTGCAGTGGGCGTCAGCACCCTAGTGCTTGTTCGTGTTAAACCATAGTTTATTTTTAACTGTTATGTCCAAGTCAGACCAATATGTTGTAAATATAGTTTTCCCCTGGAACAACTTAAAATCAGTGCTGTGTGTAGTGGTTTGAGTGTTAGACTAGGACCTGGGTTCAGCTCCCCACTCAGTCATTCAGCTCGCTGGTTGTGACCTTGGGCCAGTCACGACTTCTCAGCCTCAATCTTCCTCACAGGGTTGATGTGGAGATTAAATGAAGAGGGGGTGAATGATGTGTGCCACCTTGAGCTGTTTAGTGGAAAAGTGGGCTATAAATGCAATAAATAAAAAAGAAAGCGTATAAAAATATACCGTATTTTTCTCTCCATAAGGCGCACCTGACCATAGGGCGCACCTACTTTTTTGGGAGGGAATTCAAGAAAAAAAATTGCAGCTCTTGGGGGTTTTTGTGGGAGGTGGGGGAAGTGAGTGAGCCTCACTCTGTCCCTTCCCCCACCTCCCGCAAAAGCCAGGCATAGCCGCGTGAAGCCTCCCCAGGGCAGTGGGATGAAGGCTCCCCACTGGCCTGCGGAGGCTTTGCAGAAGCTAAAACAGCTAGAGGAAGAGCTGCGCAGCGCTTTCTCTAGCTGTTCTGGCTTCTGGGGCAGCCTTTCTGCTGCTTCCAGAGCTTGTCAGGGCTGGCGGGGGAAGCCCGGGTCCCCCCAGCCCCAGGGACCACACATTCACTCCATAAGACAGACAGACATTTCCCCTTAGATTTTAAGAGGGGAAAAGTGCGTCTTATGGAGCGAAAAATACAGTAGTTTCCTTCAAGTACAAATCTATATTGTACTTGAAGGGAGGCACTGAGGGATGGAGGATAAAGGACTAATGTGGTATGTTTCTCTATTGATGTTGGGGTGTGTGTGAAGAAGAGTGAGATAGTGCTATGTTCACATTTGTGCCAGTGTTGTTGTTTTTTTAAAATAGCTTGACTTCTGATACTCAAAGAAACGGACAAGACTCATAAATATTTTTCCTGTTACTTAAAAAGAAACAAAAAGAACAGAAGCCTTTTCAGGCAGCAGAGCAACTTGTCTGATTATGGAACTTTGCATAAAGTTCCATGTATGTTGATGGCGTTATATGTATATTTTCAGGTGGATTTGCTGAATGCTGGGAAAATAAATTCAGCTGTAGTGGCCCTTTGCTCTCCTTTGCCAAATGATTTAAAAGTACTTCCTTTTAAGCAGGTTTGCTGGATTTCCTTCTAGCAGGTGAAGTCATGGAATGAAAAAGTATCCCCAGAGCTTTGTTGCTATTGCTGTGAAAATGCAGGTGTGCAAACAAGGAAGAAAACAAAAGGCAAGCTGGCCTCTCTGTTTGCCAGAGCAACAGGCAGGCTGCCTACTCACCACTCACTGCGGGGTGCAGTCCCTGCAGCAACTGCAACAGGACATGACAACAATGCCTTTCTGGTCAAATCCAGTGGTAGCAAGTATGCCCTTTTAAGGGTCTCCTTGCACACTCTCATGGGTCAGTTGCATTGTGCTGGGAGGAAAAGGGAAGTTCTCTCTTGCTATATTTGGATATTGGACTTTTATGGGCATAGAGATGAGCCTGTCCCTCAGGAGCAGCGAGTCATGGCTGCACTTGGGGTAGATGCCAACCAGGAGGTCCAGCACCTCCATACTCAGGATGTTCTTACTGGGCCACGGCCCACCCAGCAGGCATAATTTGGACAGGTTGCAGAATTTGGATTCTTTGGAGCCTGATGAGCAGTGTGAATATGCCATACTAATGCAGTACAGTCTTCATAGTCTTTGGAGAAGGCAGCATGGGAAACTGCCTTAGACAGAGCCACACCAATACTTGCATCTGGCCCAGTATTGCTTCAGGCCATGGAAATGCCAGGGAGCAAATGAAGAAGACTCCTATATGATAAGACTAGGAGTGGATTGGTAGGACCATGCACCACAGGGCAGCCTTCGCCGACCTGATGCCCTGCAGATGCTTTGGTCTACAACTGCCATCAGTCTCACCATCATACAGCCATGAGGTTTGCGGCTGATGGGAATTGTAGTCCAAAACATGGAAGTCTGCATGGGATGGGGTTGGGGTTATCATGGTGCCTTCTTGTTTGTGCAGCTCCTTCCTGCCGTTCAGTGTAGTGCTATGCGACATAGAGGAGGGCGTTGAATGAAGGCACATACTCTAAAAACAAATAATTAATCCAGACTTGGTGCTGAAAGGGAAGAGAGAGAGAGAGAGAGAGAGAGAGAGAGAGAGAGAGAGAGAGAAGGCAATGTTTGGTTGGGCACGTTAGCTTGGAAGAAGATAATTGCATAGCTGGTTTTTCAGTCAGCACTATGGGTTTAAGGGATCCTGCAGAATTTTGCACATGACTCTGAATTTTACCACATCTGGGCTCTTCCCTTTTGTGTCACCTCTGAAAAGTGACACTGCCAGCACTTAATGCCACCTGAACTCTCAAGTGGAGCCACTGGCTCAACAGTGACTCAGTGGACAGAGCCATAATTACTACGTTGCCACCCTTCCTTTCTAGGTTACCACCCGGAGTGCTTCTTGGTCTTGCTCCAGGCCAGGGGCAAGACCCCCAAAGGAAAAGCTGCTGCTGTCATTCTGAACTCTTTCTCTTCTCTTGTGTTCAGAAATAAAAGTCTTCAAGTTGGCAGAAGCAGTGAAAACAAGAGGGGTTTTTTTAAGCACTGCTTTTGTGGGTCTGCCTTTTTTCTTTTCCTTTTTTCAAGAAGAGCAGGTGGAGTGGAGTATACTCCCTAAAAGCTGAAATTCTTACGGGTTTCTTTTATGATGTAGAAACAAAGGCGCAAGTCAACCCATAGCTTGGTATTGTCTCCATTGACTGACAGCAAGATTTTCATACAGCTCTCCCTAGAGATGCTGAAGACTATACCTGGAACCTTCTGCATACAAAGCAGGTGTTCTGCTATGGAACTGCAGCCCTTCCCCATGGAGGAAGAGCCTTGTCATCGAACTGTAGAATTGGAAGGGACCACAAGGGTCATCTAGTCCAACTCCCTGCAATGCAGGAATCTTTTTGCCCAACGCAGGGCTTGAACCGATGACCCTGAAATTAAGAGCCTTTTGCTCTCCCAACTGAGCTATCCCAGGTTGTTGCCTCCCACCACATGGGACCAATTCCCTGGACTGTGTGCATATGATTTTAAAATACATTGGATCCATGTCCAAACCCTGCCTTTCTCTGGAGATCCCTGGTGATTGTGAGCAAACATTTTCATCCCAACCTACTTGACATGATAGTTGTGTGGAGGCAAGTTATGGCAACTCTGTTGGAACATGGCTGTGCTCTTGCAGATCTTGTGTTCATTTCAGTGAGGCTTGCGCAGGAGACCTTCCCAGTGTGCCTTGTGCTCTGTTCATGTAACCAAAAGACAGGGGTGGGCTAGGAGAGCCTGCTTATGCTCTTCCTTGCACAACTATATTGCAAGGTAGGACAGTCAAGTCCCAGTGCTATCCAGCAATCACTGCCACTACCGCCTCTCAACACATACAGCTCCCAGGTAATTATGTGTTGCTTGAGGAAATATTTTGAAAAGGCTCTTGCTGTGAGGAGTCACTCAGCAATGGGCAATGCACCACCCCTCCACATCTGGTAGAGAATAGCTTTTGGGAAACAGTTGCCTATATTCCAAAGCATAGGCAAAATATTTATGGAATGTTTCCTACTGCAAATTAACTCTCCCCTCCCCGCAATGAATCACTTTTGTAAGAGTGATCTTAAGTGCTGATTATTTTTCCAGCTGACACAATATGAAGAGTGTCTGTTTATTTTGGCCTCTTTAGGGAATTTCTTTGGAATACAAAATCTCACAAGGGATTTGCTTGATATCCCACCCAGCAGACTTTTCTGGGACTCTGTGCTGTTTATCCTTGTTCTAGCCCTATGTGTGGTTTTTTCTTTGCCTCGGAATAGGATGGCTGGTTAGCAGCTGCGTATATGATGAATGCACCTAGTGAGTGTGGAAATGCAACTTTTGGCAATTGCTTTTGAAAACCTCACCTGTCTAGAATGGTGACCTGCGAATGGATGTCTCTGGTTTAGTCAGCCTCTGTGTAGATATCCTGTCCTGGCTATAGCTTTCTGCAGGCAAACATCACTCTGAGACTTGACCTCCATCCAGTGGTAGACCTACATTTGGGGGGCCCTGAAGCTTGAACTGTCATGGAGGCCCTTCACAACCAGCAATGAAGTCTGGGTAACCACTATTCTCTTCTTCAATGGTTTTGTTCCATGAAAGATCACCTTTAACAAACTGCAGTGCCCAGGATTCTTTGGGGGAAGCCATGACTGCTTAAAGTGGTATGATACTGCTTTAAACATATAGTGCAGATGAGGCCTCCCTCTCTGATGTCAAATTCTATTTAAAGAGCTGCTGGTGACTGTGAGGAGATGAGCCCCAGAAACACGGTGACTTTATTTTCTTTGAAGGTGAGCAAGCTCCTTGTGCCTGATGAGGATGCTATTCATCCTGAAGGGCTTCTTTTTGTCCTCAGGAGACCAGCTCAGACAAGGAGACTTGAATGGAACTTCTGCCCAACAAAAGGAAGTCACGCCATCAACTTCAAAGAGGATAAGATCAACTACTGAATACCACAACATCTTCAGATCACTTTCTTTTTGTTCTAAAGTTGTGTTTAGACAAAATATTTGTTTTCCTGACTTAAAAAGACTGCTATGGCTTGCCTTAGCAGGATCCAAACTCCCCTTTGTAGCATAAAATATTGGGGAGGAAAATGGGCACCAGCCATCTGAGGCCACCAGTACAGGATGTCAGCAATGTCTAGGTAACCCGGTGACCATTGTGTTGCCTAGACATTGCTAACGTTCTCTTTGCAACACGGGGGTTTGTTTGGTTACACCAGTACAGGATGGCTGCTTTTGGTTTGGTTTTGGTGGTAGTATGAGAAGATTTTGTTCAAACAACCAAAGGTGTTCTTGGTGTAGAAGAGATTTCATGTTGGCTCTTCTTACTCATCTGCCAATCAACTTTCCATCTACACAACTTATTTTTATTGGATATTCCTCTTCTGCAGCAATTCACAGAGCGTTATCTATCTCAAATGAAGCTTCATGCAAATAGAAAAAAAAAAGGAGGTAGCCATGTTGGCCCATAAAAAAAACCTAAAGCCACATTGTGTCACCACACCTTTATTAGAAACAACTAAAATGTCACCATCATGAACAAGCTTTTGAGTTTTGCAGAGCAGAAGCCACTCCTTGGGATGGGGAGATGGTATTTTACATGCAGTGTGCAATCACTGAGAAGGTTCTATCCCGAATCACATAAGAACGTAAGAAAAGGCTGATGGATCAGGCCAAGGCCACATCTAGTCCAGCATCCTGTTCTCGCAGTGGCCAACCAGATGTCTCTGACCATGGAGGCAGAGCATAGCCATTCTGTCTAGTACCCACTGATAAGACTTATCCTCCATGAATTTATCCAGTCCTCTTTTCAAGCCATCCATAGCTTAACTAAGCATAGTGTGAATAATTCTGCCTAAGCCTTATAATGCCCCTGAGTTCTAATATTGTGAGAGGAGCAAAGCTTTTACTCTACCCACTTTCCCACACCATGCACAATTTTATACACCTCTATCATGTCCAATACAAGGAAAGGTCTTCTTTGAATAACTGGGTCCAGTTGAATTGTTCAGGGCTTTGTATGTGAACACTAAAATTGGACTCAGTATCACATAGGCCAGCCTCATACACTCTGGTGACCTCCAGATGTTTTGAACTACAACAACCACAGAGAAGTAGTCCAAAACACATGGAAGATACTAGGGGGTTCAACACCGAGACAGGTAGCCAGTGCAAACATTTGCCGCTAAAATATCTGGGTCCTGTAACTAGGAATTGAAGCCTGATTCTGCATGTCTTATGCACTGCTGAAATTTGCTCTGGGCTCTCTGCTCTGCTGCCACAGTTTAAGCTGTACTTTCCTCAGACAGCTGCAGATCCAGGAAGAATGTGTCTTTATTCCAGCATTATCTTGTAGTTTTAAATACGTTTCTACCAGCAACTGAAAGCCAGAATGAACTTTGGTGGATGCAAATTGGCTTCCGTTTATGGAAATATAGGCATGAGAAGAAACAATACTGCAAAAGAAACAGAGGGGATCAAATATTCTCTGGAACCAAAGTTCAGAGAAGCATGTCAAATGGGTTGGGTGGAGGAAGCAGGAATCAAGGGTGTGCACTGCGATTGTCAGCTCAATCTCTCTCTCTCTCTCTCTTGTTCTAGTTGCTTGGAGGCTTATGATCTGACCCACTTTGCCCTCTGACCAAAATAATATTTGTGGGTCACAGATGGCTTCCTGTGAGGCAAAGACCTAGCTGAACTGTTTGTATCTCATTGCGGCAGTAATTATATCCTTCTGGTTTTGAGTCATAGCATGAGAGAGGGAAATTTTTAAACTGTAAAGCAGCAAAAGAACTCAGGGGAAATGTACAAATACAGCTGGTGCCTGCTGCCCTCTTTGCTACCAGCTCTCCATGACTGTGAAAACTGACGTAGGCTGAACTGTAGATGAGAGGCTGGATTTCATGTTGGATTTCAGCTTAGCTATGAATGCAGTTGTCAGCTATAAGCAATTCCCTGCCCTTCTGATTTTCCTTCCCACTCCCAAATACACAGTATTGTGGGGACATAATACTTTATATCAGCCTTCTCCAAGATGGCAACCTCTAGATGTTGCTGGACTCAAATTCCCATTGCCCCAGCCAGCATGTGGTCAGGGATGGTGGGAGTTGTTGCCTAAAAAATCTGGAGGGCAATAGGCTGGGGAAGGCAGTTCTAAATGTCTGTGTTGACATCATCCTAACATTAGCACTTCTAATAGGTGTTTCTTGAAGTCCTTCAAAGATGGAAATCCTGCTGCATCCTTGAGGAGTGCATACAGGTGGTGCCTGACTTTTTAGTTTGTTGCTTTAGATCCTGCCCTCCAGGCATTTGGTAAGTCATTATCTTGGTATTGCCCCCTCTGTCCATGGCCACATCTTAAGCAGTGGTTAAAGCTGTACATTGTTAAGGTTACCAGTTTAGCTTCTAAGGTTTGAACTTCTCCCTTCAGTTCTGCTCCAAGTTAGCTAATGCGGTGCCCTTCAGTGATTGCTGGACTACAACTCCCATAATCCTTGATCATTGGCCATGTTGGCTGGGGCTGATGGGAAGTGTCTCATTGGCTACTCCTGTGCTAATCTTATGTCTTAATTCTGCTCTTAGAACCATGTTATGTCACTGAGCTTTCACTGAGCCCTCCCACTGAAAGAGTCAAAAGCTATTGAAATACTAGCTGAGTTTGGACATCATGAGAAATCATGCTTTATAATGAAGGGAACATACCTAGTGTTGCCATTATGTGTGCCACAAAGAGGCGATTCAAAGCTTTCATGTCCGTTTTTGATTAGCCACAGTTTAGCACTAATTCAAACACTAAACTATGGTCTGTCTTAACTATGGTTTGCTTGAAACAAGTCACTTCATAGCTGTGGTTTGAAGGTTACTTTTTAAAAAGATGTAGTTAGGATAGACCACCATTTTGGGGACTCAAATGACACAACAAACTATGGGTAATAAAAAATGGAAGCAAAAGTTTCCAAGCTCCACCTGGATATGCCAAAGCAGAAGCAGACAGGGAAGGGGTGTGCAAGACCAAAGAGAGGCTAGATAAACCATTGTTTACTGTGATAGATGAATGTTATCCTTATATAGTGGTACCTCGCAAGACGAATGCCTCGCAAGACGAAAAACACGCAAGACGAAAGAGTTTTCCGTTTTTTGAGTCCTTCCGCAAGACGAATTTCCCTATGGGCTTGCTTCGCAAGACGAAACGTCTTGCGAGTTCTTGCGAGTTTGTTTCCTTTTTCTTAAAGCCGCTAAGCCGTTAATAGCCGCTAAGCCGCTAAGCGCCGTGCTTCGCAAGACGAAAAAACCGCAAGACGAAGAGACTCGCGGAACGGATTAATTTCGTCTTGCGAGGCACCACTGTATATAAGCTCTTAGTTCCTAATGACCTTTATTTATTTTAGTTTTTGTATGCCTGAGAAACATATTTTTTCTGTTTTGTATTTGTTAATATTTTGAAATTCAGTAAAACAATTTGCAACAGTTTTGTGGCATCTTAATGACTTACCCTTTGTGGACTCGAGTCCACTTTATCAGATGTGTGAAGGATTATTCCTGGTTAGGTGCAGAGAGTAAAAAAATAAATGGAAATAGTGAAGTTGGAAGGAGATGAAATGCCCCAATTAGTCTGTCCCTTTGTGGTACCAGATGGCACATATTCGCCAATGGTGGAGGGTGCCATCAGTTGACCTTGGCAGTTTCCCACAGCATATGATTGGCCACTGTGAGAACAAGATGCTGGACTAGATGGGCCATTGGCTTGAATTAGGTTTCTATATTGAGACAAGCCTTTTCCATCATAGTTTTTCACCCCTCCTTTTCACCCACTCTATTCTGAGGAAACTCCCATTAGACCATGAAGTTTCTAGCTCTCTCCATCTCCTGCTTAGGCTGCAGGTTGAGTTTGGAATTCAAATGCACACATAGGAAAGACTATTATTGGTAGGATAGTGCAAGCTCCTTTGCTAAGTTCTTGTACTACCCAAAAGTGATTTCTAACACTAGGCATCCTGTTTATGTGTTTGTACAGTAAATAACAGCGTGAAGGTGCCTTTACCAATCCAGTGCCCAGATGTCCAGATGTTCTGGACTCCATCTGAAGGGCATCAGGTTGACAAAGGCTGGCATGAGGTTTTTTAGGGACTTACAGCTGTAAACTTTTCCCGTTTTCTTTTTAAAAAAATAAGAATCTCTTGTTTAGTCTTGCCTATGCAAAAGACAGATTTCCCAGGCTTGAATTTGTCTGGGACACATCCTTTCCAAGCCATCTCTTCTCATTTGACTTCTGTCTCTCAACGTTTCTTGGGAAACAATCTTCCATGGAGTTAATTCTTCTTCAGGTTAATTGCCTTTTATCATGGGGTGGTGGTGGTTCTGATCAGCATTTGCCTACTCTGATAACTTTCCTGTTTCTATTCCAGGCAGTGTTTTGGTTCCTGGTTTGTATTGTGGGGAGCGGGGAATGTGTTGGTTCTTTCTTTAAGGATCAAAGGGCCTGGCAATGGTGTGCTTTATAAACTAGCTCTGAGTTTTGTGCTTCCCGAAAACAGCAGTTGCGCCTGTGTTTCTCTAAAGGTAATAACACTGTTCTAAGAAGATCACCATTGGCTTCTCATGTGTTTATGGGTTCAATTCAAGGTACAGTGGTACCTCGGGTTAAGAACTTAATTTGTTCTGGAGATGTGTTCTTAACCTGAAACTGCTCTTAACCTGAAGCACCACTTTAGCTAATGGGGCCTCCCGCTTCCACCCTGCCGCCGCTGCACGATTTCTGTTCTCATCCTGAAGCAAAGTTCTTAACCCGATGTAATATTTCTGGGTTAGTGGAGTCTGTAACCTGAAGCGTATGTAACCCGAGGTACCACTGTACTTCTTTTAACATTTAAACATCATACAGATCATTTGTCTACCTACCTCAGTCAATGCTGACTTGCAGCAGCTCTGAAGGGTTCAGGTGGAGGACATTCCCAGCCCTACTTAGAGGTTCTGCTGGGGACTGAACCTGTGGCCTTTTGCATGCAAGACAGCTGCTATGCCCACAGCTAGGGACATCTCCTGAAGCAAAGGTGAAGAAGCTGCGGGGGCCCTCCAGGTGTCGCTGCACTCCAAGCCCCTGGGGTGGGGGGTTTAGGGCAGTAGTGACTGAGGAGAGGGAGTTGAAGGAGGGCATGTCCCATATGAGAAATGTCCTTCCCTAGTATGTAAAGAAGATAGCAGCCCATTTATCATGCAGGAGGCAAGTTGAAACCTTTCTGCTGGCTGATGCTTTTAGTGGTTCCTATCATTTTACTGGATGTTTTAATTCCTTGATTTATTACAACCTTGGGACCAGTGGCAAAATGCTGCTGCCTCAAGCCCTGCCCATATGTGAGCAGGGCTTGGAGAGCATAAACATCAGCCAGAAAATCCTGGAAGCCACAATGCAGCTCACGTGCCCTCCTCCCACAGCCCCTTCTGGGTAACCTTCATTCCTCAGACTTGTGTGGTATTTGGATTTCAGTGACTGTTTGATGGGCTTGTATGAGCCTTCCTCCTCCTCCTCCTCCTCCTCCTCAGTGCAAAGACTCTAAATGTGTAACTTTTCCCCTCTTACCTTTTGGTCACAAATGTTGGAACAACTTTTTTATGTGTTTATGGCAAAACCTTTATGGGAGACATATACATAATAAATCAAACATTAAATCCAGAAAATATAGTCTGCGCGTTTTACTGTTGTGCACATTATTCAGAGCCATATTTATTAAAACCTGACTTTCAGGACTGGGTACAATGATCAAAGGCAAGTGGGAAAGGCCCCCCCCCCACGCTCTCAAAAAAAAGGTCCCTGGGAATCAGAGGTTGAATATCACCATGGTGAGTTAACACATGCAAGAATATGCAAGGACAAATCTTTAGATATCTCTTCCAGCCAACCTACATTGCTGCATTTATAAGGGGAGAGCTGTTTGACAAATCCTGTGATACCATTGTTGAGTAGAAAAGCCGCCTTTGCATTTCCAGAACTTGTGATTGAATAGTGGCAAGCATGTCAGGAGCAGAGCTCACACCTTTGGTACACATTTCCTAATGTACACTCCTGACTGGGAGCAGAACGCTGGGCTAGGCGTATTATTTGTCTCATGTAGCAGGCTCCTTTTTATTATTCATTTCATAAAATTTATGTACTGCGAGGTTGTAAAAAACAAAGTTCCCAAAACTCTTCTTGACTAAACCAACACCTCTTGTTTTATGCTAGGAACTGCCCTAAGAAAGGGCTTTATACAAATTTAATAAATAATGATAAAATCAAATAATAATTTTCTTCCTGCAGGGGAGCAAGGGGCATTATCGGTATCACTGGCAGAGCCACAATGTCAAGCACAGCGGGGTGGATGACATGGTCCTTCTCTCCAAGATCTCAGAAGATTCCATTGTGGAGAACCTCAAGAAGAGATACATGGATGATTACATATTTGTATCCTTTACAGCAGGGCCTGGGGGACATTTATCAGCTCGAAGGTGGCATTTCCTCATAGGCATAATTCTGCGGTCATTTGTGCATGCTTGGATGTGACCAAAGATGGAAGTAGAGCAATGGATGTGATTCTTACCCTTTTGTGTACAGGAGGCTATATTCTAGCCAGGCAAAAGTTAGGTTTCTATGGGCAGGCCCCCTTTACCTCCACCCAGACAATTAAGAGGCTCTGTCACAGTTCAGGGACACATTCCAACCAGACAAAAACCATCAGGGAGGATGTCCAGAGGGGTATGTGGTCCCAGGTTCAATCCCCTTGAATTGTCTCTTCTTCTCTGCAGATGGAAAGCTAGCACACCTGGGGCTGATTGGTTGTGACCCTACGCAGTAGAACGGGGACTGTTTTTAGCAACAGTTTCCCCCATGCCAAGTAAGGTAGAATAAAGATGTCAAATGACCAGGACCAGTCTTTTCTCCCATCGTTGCCGGTCTGCCAAGGGAAGCTGCACCTGTTAGATTTTGTTCTGTCATGTCTTGCTGGGGTTGGGGTGAAAAACGTAGTTCTGTGCCTACTGCTGTGCCAGGTGTGGGGCACACGCTAGCCCTCATTTGACTTGTAAACGTTAGCCGTGTGTTTGAGGATGACGGGTCTGCGGGCTCTGAAGGGCCTTGAAACGAAGATGGAAGCAGCGGGGATGTTGTGGAGGAGAAAGTGAATGCTCATAAGAGCATCATTCCACCCCAGCCCATGCCTGCTGCCAAACCTGCTTTCGTGCTTGAAATATCAGGGACTTATGAAAGGATTCCATTGACGTGAGACACAATGGCTTGCTATTCTGCTCCCTGCTTTCACACTCTCAGGCATAATCTCTGCAGACATAAAATCCAGTTTTGAGCTACTCAGCAGAACGTAGAGTTTCAGAAGAGGAGAGACTAACCTTCTCCCTTCCCCCTCCCTCCCCACTCCCCAGTAGTTGAGTCCTTGCATTCCCCTTGTGCTTTTGCGGGCAGAGCTATATAAGTTACACATGTGATTTGGGTTAGAGCAAAGCAGCTGAGAGGGGGCTGCTATGGAGTGGGAAAGCAGGGGGAAGTGATTAACCCTTCACACCCTTTCCTCACTCAGGTGCATGTTGAACCTCACAAATGTGTGAAACCCCCCTTCTCCCTTTGAAGGTGATAAAGCACTGTGTTTGCATCAATTGCCATAGAATATTGGCTGGTGGAAAAAGAGTTGACATCTCCCCACTTCTCCCCAGCCCAGCCATTGCACTCCTTCCCTTGAAGATGCTATGGTCTCTATTGCTAGGCCCCTTGCAGAGGGTTACCATATTGGCCTGAATATAAGCCTCACTTTTTACCCAAATTCCAACCATGAAAAGTTGAAGTGTGGCTTATATATGTGACCTTACGGTATGCAGCCAGGAGTGCAGCAAACTGGCACCTGTCCCGTACATAGTCCCCTGTCCTCTCCCCTAAGGCTGGGAAGGGAGAGAGCGAGGAAGGGGAAAGCTCCAACCCCACCCCCCATACAGCCAGGAGCAGCGAGGAATGGAGCAGCTTATATTCGGGGGTTTTCCGGTTTTTTTCTTCCTCCCCAATCAGTTTTAAAGGTGTGGCTTATATTCAGATGCGGCTTATATTCGGGCCAATACGGTAGTTCATATGCTGCTTTTCCACGCTGGACTGTGCTAGTAAAGCTCAGATATCAAAATAAATATCAAATAAATATCAAAATACAACACATGTGCTTTGTTACGCAGTTCTATGTGTCACTTACAGTTCTCCCTTGTGAGAAGGTGTTCTTAAGGACTGTAATCTTGTTCTGGAGTCAAACAGACTTGAGCAACCAGGCTGGAGTTTGTGTGTTGTCTCAAGCTGCTTTTCTCACAGGTGGCAAGCTTCAGTTCTGAGGAGAGATCCTTCAGTCTCTTAGTCTGAGTGGGTTCTGCCACCATGACTGTCCTGTCAGTTCAGATTGTTGCAGAATTCCAGCACCAGTCTGGCCTCCCCTCGTAAGCTTACTGGGCTTCTAACTTGCACAGGGATGACCCTTTTTCTGCTGCTCTCCTAGTCTGTAACAGGCGTCTTCTCCTCAAGGCTTGGCATCCCATAATCTCACTCAGGCCTAAAAAGCTTTGTAAGATCTGGTGCTATTCTCCTGATAGCTAAGAGCAACACTCACTGCTTTCTTTTTTCCACTTCCCAAATTCCAAAAAGGGAGGCCTTTTAGTTTTCATCTGGGCATTGGCTCCTGAATGGCTCAGCTGTCACCGCCATCAATCATAGGAAATTTTTTTTTTTACAGTGTTCCTCATATTGGAGAAGGTTATTGAAACATTCCATAAATTATTAACACTGAATCAACAAGTTGCTTCAATATATTTTATGTTCACACAAACAGTTCTGGATTTCCCATAGAGCTGTCCTGAGTGGTGCCACAGTTCCATGGATATCCTCCAAATGTAGCAATTTCGCACAATATGGAAGTTATGTTTGTTTGCCTTAGTTGCTTTTTTATTATTTGCAGCATGACATCATCTTGCAGTTATTATCCCAAGACAATGGGCTGCTGTGTGCACACTGAGTGCTGATTGTGCCTGTGTTGGGTGTGTGTCTGTGTGTTGAATAGCAAAGCGTTAAATGTTGCTATCACTCGTGCAGCACCAGTCATCCAAACACAATATGCATATCCTGATACTAATGTATAGGGCTGCAATGCTGAATTGCTTACATGAGTCAGTAGAAAAGCATATTGATCAACTAAGGAAGTCGACTTTGAGAGTTGGAGAAACTGCAGATGGCAAGTGTCATCCCAAAAGAGACACTTCATCTTCTGGCTTGCACAGGAGGAGATGTCTCTTCCAAAATGGCAGCTGTTGTGACATATCACATGGGCATCATCTTAAAAACAAAGGAAGTGTGTATTTTGTGCCTGAACTGTTCTGCTCCTATGCATATTCGGGCATATTTTATTATTTCACTAATTAACTATAATTTCATCTGAAAGAACTGGAGGAAGGGGAAGCATTGTACACAGAAGGCCCCAGGATGAAACCCAAATAGCATCACCAACTGAAAGGGTTGGGAATCAGCAGGCGATGGAACAGAATCTCCACAGCCCTGAGACCCCCCCTCCCCTGCGAGAGATGCAGCTGGTCAGGGCAGAGGGTGGTGGGGACTGGATGGATAAAGGGTTTGATCTGGTTTAGGGCAGCTTCCACATGTACTTCTCTAATGTTCCTGTATAACTAAACAACTAAGATTTATTTTGCTCAGTAACCACTCTACAGTACTATCTATGTTTTGAGCCTGCAAGCTGAAATGTGCGCACATTCACACATGGGCTGTAATATAGAAAAGCAGAGGGTGGGCAAATTGGGTGAAGAGGGAGTTTGCATCATAAATTGATTTATTTTTTTAAGCATTGTGAACCTTGACTGTTCCAAACACAGACTTATATTGGATCAGTGCTGATCTCTGTGAACCCGTTCAAGCAGATGCCATATTTTGGAGAGAAAGAAATTGAAATGTATCAAGGAGCCGTAAGTAATGATTTCTCTCTTAGCTTATTTCATTCTCAAAAAGCGTTTAAAGGTTTGCTGAGGCCAGTTGTCTCTTCTCTTTTTTCTCTTTAATTTTGTTTTTCTAAACAACAAAAACAGACAATTCACATGAAAAGAAAATGGATGTTAACAAAATAATATAAATACAAAAAAGGAGCTTTTGAGGATAAAGTCCCAAAGAAAGAAAGAAAGAAAAAGGAGTAAATGAACAGGGTACAAATGTGAAATTATTATTGGCTTCTGTGCACATCTGGGGGTGAAGCCAGACCGCGGCACTAGCAGCACTGAAGTGACCTCCTGGGGCATAAGCCTGGGCTGACCAGATGACAAGACCTCCCTCTTGGCCTCATTGAAGTAGTCCAAAGGAAAGCAGAGCAATATGTCTGGCTGCAGGAGTTGCCGGAAGGAAGAAGAAGAAGAAGAAGAGTTTGGATTTGATATCCCGCCTTTCACTCCCCTTCAGGAGTCTCAAAGCGGCTAACATTCTCCTTTCCCTTCCTCCCCCACAACAAACACTCTGTGAGGTGAGTGGGGCTGAGAGACTTCAGAGAAGCGTGACTGGCCCAAGGTCACCCAGCAGCTGCATGTGGAGGAGCGGAGACACGAACCCGGTTTCCCAGATTACGTGACTACCGCTCTTAACCACTACACCACACTGGCATGCAAGACACCATCCAACCGTCTTAGGGCTCTGTTCTGGATTTCCGTAGGGTTTACTCCTTAGCCTTTCTTCTCCTGAAGATATCCCACAAGGTGGCAGAGGTTTTGGATCAGAGTTTTCCTTCTCTTAGATGGACTACCTTCCATTGAACCCCATCTGCCCCTCACTCCCCCCTCTGCAGCATGTGCAGAAGCCACCTTCTTGACCATTGGACCCACTACTGGCCTCATCCGCTCAACCCACCTCAGTATCTCATTGCACCAAGTTAAGAATAAGAATAAAAATAAGAATATCTTTATTGTCATTCTTATCTGTTTTTAGAAGTTGGAAGCTGTCTGTCAGTTTCTGGGTGCCCTTTGGGGGGGGAAGGTGAATGCTGTACTGTTTAAATGACTGAGAAGTTATCTTTTTGTTGTTGATACAACCTTTCTTAGTAACAGTTTCATTTATTGCCTGGTGCTTCATATGTATTTCCCTCCCCGTAGGCTCAGTATGAAAATCCACCACATATCTATGCTCTAGCGGACAATATGTACCGAAACATGATAATTGACAGAGAGAACCAATGTGTCATCATCAGGTAAGGACTTGCTCTTTAACCTCATGATTTGCATTTATGCCCTGGTTTGGATAAGGGGCACTGGACACAGTCTAGAAGCCCGTCTTGCTTCTACTGCAAATAACTGTCTATGCCATGCTTGACCAGACTTGCTTCAAAGTGTTGTATCTGACTCAGTGTAGGCCCACTGAATTAAATGGATATAAGGCAGTCACAGTAAACTTAGTCATGTGTGAGAGGGCGAGTGTGAGTCGCTTTGTGTGTGACAGTGAGTGAGCACTGTGGCTGATGAATAAAGAACATGAGTTTGCCCCCCAGAAAGCATCTGGCTTTTTGTGTCCCGAGCCTCCAGGTCTGTTCCACAGTCCAGGGCCCACCTCTCCCTTCCCTTGAGCCTCCCTGGTTGTAGTGTCCATCCTGTTAAATACGTCTTGCTCAAGTGTCCACCATTCATTCTCATGTGACCTTTCCATGTACCCAGTTCCTTTACATCCAGCCTCAATTCTGGGTGACAGTGCTAATCTTCAAATCTTTGTTAGGGCCCCTTTTCTATTAGCTGTCTGATCTCTGTCAAAGACCCTTTGGATTATTGGGAACAAGTCATTTTCATTTGTTTTTTGAAAGGCTAATGTGATGCAAGAAGTACTGGCTGATATGTCATAAACTCCCAAGTACCTTCCTGCCCTTGAGCCACTAGTGGCCAACTCTGCATTTCAGAAATCTTTTTGTGCTGATCTCTGTATCGGGTGGATATGTTGCTGTGGCAATAAATGAAATGCGGTCATCTTCAGGGTCCTTTTCCCTGCCATGCTCGATTATGCCCCAAACATCCTTGGCCTGGGAGCAACCAGCCGTCTTTTATTTCCCAACATATCATCATTGTGGCTTTTTGAGTCTATTTCTGGAATCTGAAGCTTAAAAATAAATGTACTCTTTACTGCTTACAGGAATTCTCCTTGAGTGCGGCTAGGGGTAAAGAAAAGAAACAGTGACGTGGTTAGAAATGCAGCTTCTTGTTTTATGCTGTGCAACACACATGCGGCAGCGCTGTGGCCAAAGTGTTCTCCTCCATATCAGCTTTATGACAGTCACCACTTAGGTCCCAGAATGACCGTGCTTGAAATAAAATTTTACCTTGAGCCATTGGATTGGTGGTTAGAAACATGGTCCCTACAGCAGATGATATTACATTGCATATTAATTTGATAATATCTAAATTTATTATTATTAATAATACTAGCCCCTTCATCATAATGTCCCATAACCTGACAGTACCAAACTATTGAACCAAACTAAATGTCTTTCCTTCTGCAGTGTTGGATGGCAGGTTGAGAGGAGTTCCATACCAGGACAGACTTTGCTCGTGTGCTCAAGACATCGATTCCATAAAACATAGTTTGTTGCATTGTGCAAAATATGAGCAAGCCAGGGCTGAACTGATACTACCCTTGCTGGTACCTTTCCCGGGAAAATCAGAGGCTCACTATGTCAGGTTCCTATTGGAAGACCGGACAAATGCTAGAACATTAGTGGTGGCAAAGTTTTTATCGGTGGTTGCAAGAACAAATAATCCCTATATTCTGAACAAAATGCTTGTCTAACCTGGAGGTAGGCTGTATGAATTGTGTATTGCTTTGTAATGATTTGTTGGGTCTCTGAACCGTAATAAAGATTGATGATGATGAAATTTATTATTATTAATAATACTAGCCCCTTCATCATAATGTCCCAGGGTGGGCTGCAACAATTAAAAGGCAAGCAGCTCATCCACAGGGGCTGAAGGGGGCAACTGCAGCTATTTATAAGATGCTACTGGGCACTCAGGACCCGGATGGAGGAGGACTGTGAACCATTTGGGAAGCAGATCCCATTGTCTGATTTATTGGTTCAGAATGGGTCTGTGGAATAAACCTCATTTAAAGTCCACCTCTGCAAAGATGAGAAAGGCAGGCTTAAAACTAATACACAAGTGGCACTGAAACCCTGTTAGACACAGTTACACAAATCTAGACCTCTCTCCACTTTGCTGGAGGGGCTGTCCAGTCAAAGTCTTGTGGTGGCCATATGGAAAAGTACAGAACTTGTGGGGCACCAACAGCAGCTGCCCAGTGCAGCATTAGGAACACAGAAAGCTGCCTAATATCTAGATCAGTATTGTCTATGACGATTAGCAGCAGCTCTCCAGTGTTTCAGGTAGGGACATTCTCTCAGCCCCACCTGGAGATGTCAAGGACTGAAATGGGACATTCTAGCTTTTCTAGGAAGTAGCAGGCACGAGGCCCTTCGCCTTCTCAACATTGTCTTGGGGGCGGGGGGCGTGTTTTGCAAATCAAGAGCTCAAAGGTCTTCCTAGATCCAAAGGTCAATTCATGTGATAACTGGCTTTACCTTTGTGGATAATGGAGGAGTTCTGAGCCTGGGGAACACGGATAGTGAACCTGTGGCCCCCCAGATGTTGTTTCTCCACCTCCCATCAGATCCAGCCAGTGTGGCCAATGGCCAGGGATGATGGCAGGTATAGTCCAGAAAAATCTGGAGTGCCATAGTTCCCCAGCTCTGTTGTAGAGAATAACAGAGGCCCAGACAATCAGGTGTGCTTGCCCTGTTGACCCCTGGAGCTGTGCAAGCCTCATTACAACAAAGAGGGTGTTGCACTTCATTGAATAACCCTTTAAAAATTAAACATCCAGTTGCTCAGATTTCATTATGGAAACACTTAATTTTACCTAGAAATCAGGGTGCTTGATACTGCATGATTCCTTGGGTTCAGTTTTCAACTTTTATATTCCAGCATTTAAATGCATCCTTCTCCTTCAGGGATTTTGTAATCCATCTCTTTGTGTGTTTGTAGTTTATTTGTCATGGCATTATTTTTTCTAACTTATTCTGCTTTTGCTCTTCCAATGAAAATGGTGTTGCATCTTCTAGAACTTACGCATGGTTTGCGTGAATGTAAACAGCAGACTCAATACAATGGGGTGGGGTTTTTTTGCAGACCTCTCCACCCTATACAGTGATACCTCGGGTTAAGTACTTAATTCGTTCCGGAGGTCCGTTCTTAACCTGAAACTGTTCTTAACCTGAAGCACCACTTTAGCTAATGGGGCCTCCTGCTGCCGCTGCGCCATCGGAACACAATTTCTGTTCTCATCCTGAAGCAAAAGTTCTTAACCCGAAGCACTATTTCTGGGTTAGCGGAGTCTGTAACCTGAAACGTATGTAACCTGAGGTACCACTGTACATGTGTCTGATGGTGGCATTGGAACAGGGCACAGTGGACTGAGCCTGTTCAATGCAGCCTCCACCAGCTAAACTCCTACTTTGTTCTGGCACCAAATCCTGCTTTGATTTTTCATTTAATTGTAATAGTACTAATGCATGGACTTCGTAATTTATTTAAGCATATAGTTGAGTCTGACTTCTCAGAGGCTGCTGAGCTGCCTGTGACTGTTTCTCTTCTCCCTGCAAACCTCTCCAAATGGAATGCAGAGAAATAATCATAGAATTGCAGAGTTGGAAGGGACCCCAAGGGTCACCTAGTCCAACCCCCTGCATTGCAGGAATCTCAACTAGGTCATAATATGACACGTGAGTCCAATTCAGCTCAATGGGACTTGTGTCTGAGTAAACATGACTACTATTTCACACAATAATTGTTGCCGTCCTCAGTGGCCACCTTTCCCTCTTCCATACCACAGACTATTTGAATTTGGCACTGCATGTAGGCATTATGCCACCTTTGATAGCTCAAATATCCCCTCCCCCTGCTCTCTTGGGATAGAGTCGCTTCTGTTAGAAGGCAGGTTTTAAATCTTCTTTGTTGAGAATATGGCCGTGTGTTCTTTGAGTCCCCAAATCCTTAATTCTGTAATCGGACTATTTATGCACTTCCTAACAAAAGCCATGTTTTTAAACATCTTGGAACTTCCTGTCAGCTGGTTGGTTGTTAAGTAACGTGTGTGAGCAGCTGTACTGGCCCCCCCCCCCCCGAATGATAAAAGCAAGCCAAATGAGTATTTAGAAACAGGATTTACAGAATGCTTTTTGAATTTTCAAAATGGCTTCACAGACGCTGGGAAGGCTCAGATGTAGCATTGAAGTTTAATCCTAAGGAAGCCTGCTTTGCAGCTTCTATAACTGCTGGGGTTTCAGTGTTGTATTTTTAGCTGTTCCTATTGTTCACATTGATTTATAGTTTCAATTGCTTTCAGTTGATTTTATGTGAGCTGTGCATTGTAATTTATGCATTATACTCCACCCTGGGATCTATTATGATGAAGGGCAGGCTTCAAATAATAGGCTTGTGGGCTCTCGCCTGCTCAGGAACAGCCACAAACAGAGGTTTAGAAGCATTACTTTCGGTTTTCAACTAACTGTGGCTTCAATACCTCAAGAGCACCTGCTCTGCATGCAGAAGGACCCCCAGATTCAATGGCTGACCTCTCCAGTGAAAAGGGCCAGGCAACAGAAGGACCGTTTCCCACCAATAATCTTTCTCACCACTGATGGGGCCCTTTCAGTCATAGTACATTCCTGATTATCATCTTCCAGAGCAACTACTCTATTCCCAATTTAAGAATGGAAAGCGTAATGTCGGTGGACAGCAAAAGAGGTTTAAGGCAAATCTTAAAAAATGTAATACAGTCATACCTCATGTTACATCCGCTTCATGTTACATTCTTTCAGGTCATGTCCCGCGGCAACCGGGAAGTACCGGAAAGGGTTACTTCTGGGTTTCGCTGCTCACACATGCGCAGAAGTGGCGAATTGCAACCCGCGTGTGCGCAGATGCGCCGCTGCGGGTTGCGCTCTTTTCATGTTGCAAATGGGCCTCCAGAACGGATCCCGTTCGCAACCAGAGGTGCCACTGTATAAACACTGGCAACTGGGAAACACTGGCCTGCCAGCACTGCAGTTGGAGAACAGCCTTCACTAAAGGTGTCATGGACTTTGAAGAAGCACAAACTCAGGGCGAAAGGGAGAAATGAGCTAAGAGGAAGGCACATTTGGCAAATCCTCACCAAGATCAACTCCTGCCCATAAACCTTTGTCCCCATTATGGAACGGATCCAGAATTGCCCTCCATAGTCACATATGGACACACTGTTAAGATCATATTCATAGAAGACAATCTTAACTCGGCTCTGAGTGATCACCAAAGAAGAAGGGGTGGCCTGGCTCATAGCTCCTCTTCTGAGCCACCTCAGCACACCATCTCTTAAAAATAATGTTTTTTACTTAGGCCAACCAGTTTTTAAGAGTGCTAGAGAAAGCTTTTGTATTGCTTGGGGCAAAAGTAGCCTATGGTGTATTATATCACCTTTCACCAACCAGGTGCCCTCCAGATGTTTCACATTACAACTTCCATCTGCCCCAGTATCGTACAACCATGCTGGCTGGGACTGATGGGAACTGTAGTCTGAAACATATGGAGGGCACCAGACTGGGCAAAGATGCATGATATCATGTCTGGTAGTAATCTAACTGGAACGCGGGTGGCGCTGTGGTCTATACCACTGAGCCTCTTAGGCTTGCCAATCGGAAGGTCAGCAGTTTGAATCTGCGTGACGGGGTGAGTTCCTTTGCTCTGTCCCAGCTTCTGCCAACCTAGCAGTTCAAAAGCATACCAGTGCAAGTAGATAAATAGGTACCACTACTCTAAAACCAGTATCAAACTATGGTTTAACTGTAGCTGTTTTCCACAAGATTTGATGGAGGCCACCAACATGGGCATCAGTAGCTTCTAGACATGATCACTATATATGCTCCCTCCTGGATCAGAGGCAGTATGCAGTTGAATACCAGTTCCACAGGATCATGAGCAGGGAGAGAGATGTTGTGCCTATGCCCTGCTTGGGGGCTTCCCTTAATGGACATGGGCATCCTATGAGGACTAAGTAAGCCTTTGATCTGATCCAACAGCCAGGCTCTTCTTCTGTGAAACAAAATGTATATTATTAACCTATATATTATCTGTTTCTCCATTATATTTTTTTGAAAATGTCTACTGAAATGAGGTAGTGCAGAAAACAAAGGCTCTTTGTAAAACTTAGTCATCACTCTTGAGTGCTATACAGGATGCTTTTATTGCCCAAGTTTTTCTCTTTATGTTTTTTTTTAATGTTCAACACACATTGCAGTTTTTGGTAACTGTACATGGGAACACTTAATAGAGGCATCAAAAGTCCCTGAAATGGATATGGGATGCATTATGTTTCCCTCTCTCTCTTGTGTTCTTTTACCCCCAGCCTTTAGTGGCTTTGAGTCACTTATAACTGCTTTGTTTTTAAAATTTAAGATACATGTTTTTGCAGAATGCTTCTGGTGAGAGATCCCTAAAGGGGGATGGAATTAGAAAGGAGAGTGCACATTTTTATATGCTTATTGGAAAAGCAATAGAAGAGAGAGGAACTGGTGCACAACCACTCTAGAAAAATCCTTTTGCTGGAATGACCACAGTTCCCTGGAGGGATTTCACTGATATTTAAGAAGGGCTCGGAAAGAGTCAGGCCAGCAGGAATAGGACTCGCTTCTGGTTATTGCAGTTCATAAATATTGTACTGATGTCTTGCTTAGTTTTACAGTTTTTATATTGAACAAATTTATCAGGCTCCTGATCAATAAAACTAGAATAAAAAACATTGTGTGCAGATGTAAAGGAGATCAGATATAATGTTGGCTTGTATGCTTCCTTGTTCCATCACATGCAGAGATTAGAAGCCTCATTTTCTGGTTTTGTGCAAACTGTTGTTTGTCTTTGCATCCAAATCTTGAAACTATGGGTTGCCTGCAAATCAGGATCATACATTCACTTTGAACTGTAGTTTTCAATCCAAGAAGGTGGGCATACTATGCACAATCCACAGTTCACCGGATGTGAATGAAATGACAAGTTAGAAGGGCTGCTGCAAAGCAAGAATGGAAGGGAAGAACGCATGAGGTTGAGGCTCGAGTCTGCTTGTACTTGTAATGCTAAAATCATGTATTTGGGGACTCTGCCTTTGGATGGCTTCAAATATATCCTACTTCTATTCCCCCCCCCCCAGTGGTGAAAGTGGTGCTGGGAAGACTGTGGCAGCTAAGTACATCATGAGTTACATCTCCAAAATATCAGGAGGAGGTCCAAAAGTGCAGGTAAGTGGATACTGATGGGAGAAGTATTTGTACCATTGATTGTCATCAGATGACATTTGTACTCCTGTGTAGCTTGTTCATAGGCTCAGTGGGTTAATCTGAGGCTGAAACAAGTTGAAACTTATTGAAAGGAGCCTTGGGTTAGTTAGGGGCATCTATTCTTGCTTGTTCATCTAATGGTATCTTTAATCCTGTCAATATCTTAGTTCTACAGGGACTGGTGGGGGCTAATTCCTTCAGTGCTTCCTGATGCTCTTTTGACATAGACCTGTTCAGCTGTGTCACTGTTGCCTCCCAGTCCTCACCCTCCACTCTGTAACGGATGAAGGCCCCTTCTCCATTGCTAACTTACTCCCACTTGCCTTTGCTTGGCTCCACCCATTCAAAGCTGCTGTTTCCTGCTTAACGCATAGAAGCCCCATCCCGCCAGTATGGTTGGCTCAATGGAGCCTCCATGCTTGGGGGCAGTATAGCTCTGTGTTGCAATGCTGAGAACAAGCAATGGATTTCGAGGATAAGGTGTTGTTTTTTTGTTTTGTTTTTTTTTAAGTGTCCTTTTCAGTAGAGGGCTGTACTGGAACAGCACCAGTGGACCGCTTCCACTGCCAGTCAGTTTGACTTTACCTAAAACATTCAAATGCATTCTTGTTTGCCCTTCAAAAAATTATTTGTTCTCATTTCTGCCTCTGTTCCCCCACGCTCCCACTAAAAGAAAGGAAATCCCAGTTTCCACCACTTCTGTTTGATCACAACCAGGCACCCCAGCATAGCGGGATGTGGCAGTCAATGGCAACTAATCATGATGGCTATATCACCTCCAGCATCAATGGCAGTATGCTTGAGAGGGAGAGTGCTATTGCTGGTGGGCTTCCTAGGGGCATTGCATTGGGGACTGTAGGAAAAGAATGTTGGGGTTGGTCTGATCCAGCAGGGCTCTTCTTACTTACGACAGCTCTCCCTTTCCCTCCCTAATTCTTTCTACTTACTGTGTCTTGCTCTTCGCTTCCAACGTAAAGAGGCAATGGGTGTGTATGTGACGTTTCTAGAACACTGAAATCTGGTGGCCAGCTACCCACCCTCTAGCCCTCCCATTCTCTATAATCCACACAGGCTCTCCTCTGTAGGAGGAATTGGACAGGGAGTCTCCTGAAATCCTGTTGTGTACCTGTACAGGTACAGCAGTGCCAGGTCTGGAGGCTCAGAGCCTTCTCCGTCCTGAATGCCATCTTAAGTCAGAAAAAGGAACAGCCTGAAAATCAACCACTTTGACCCTTGCTGCGTGTGCACTTACTTTTCATCCAGAGGTGTAGAGGAGTTGCAGCAACTGAAGGGTAAGGCAGTGAGCTAGCTGTGGCATCTGGCTGACAGGTGTCCATGAGATCACCAGCGGATGGGTAGCTGGGCTATTTTAAGAGAACTGGTAGCTGCTTCCTCCTACCAAGCGGCTGCTGTCATTGCCCCTCAGCTCCCTGCTGTTTATTTGCTTTACTGTACTCACGTTGATTATGCCCTTCCTGTTTTCTTTCCATGGGAAACAATGATAACTGTCTGCATGGTTTGGTCTCTGTTAGTAGTCAAAGAAACAGTGACTGGACGGAAATATGCACTGTGTTGTTTCTGGAATTGGTTTAATTGCGCACTATAAATAGCCTTTTCCGTTATTTTTGGGGATGATTCTAGCGTTTTCTGCAAAAGCCAAAATGAAAACTGTACTCTTGCCAGAAAACAGGTGATGAAATTGGTACATTTGTCTTTTGATTACTGGATTGGGTGCATGTATCTGTCTGCCTGTGAATATTAAAAGCCCACCTGCAACCTTGTTGGAGGCCCTGTGCACCCATTTGAGGCTGGTGTCTGAAGGTGGATTTAATACATGAATAAGGTGCCTGAGACGGTCAAGTCACTTGTCCCTCTGCCTCATAACTTTCTCCTCTAAGAATGATCTCTGGTCCAGGCAGAGGCCTCATTCCATCTCTGTTCCACAAGATCCTTCTAATGTTCAGGTGCTTGGGAGCAAACCAGGGGCTTATGCCCTCTGTCAGAGCTGCTTGAAGATCCTAGCTCACAGAGGATCACGCTAGCCAGCGATCATTAAGTAAAAGTCTTTATTGAATTACAGTTTCCATTCTCACGCTGCTGCGCGCAACTCTACGTCTAGTAGCTAGATCGGCGAAGCTCCGTCTGAGTCTCCGCCCCGTGTGCACCAACTTAATATCCTAGCCTTGCTCCACCTTTTCCGCCTGACTGTCCTCCTCTGGGTCCCTCTACCCCCCGGGGCTTCTTCCTTCCGGGATTCTTCTGACGCTGACCCGGACCCTCCTGCCTCCTTGCGCCGGGCTTTAGGACCTGGTTCCCTTTCGGGGCTGCTTACTGCGCCGCCTTCCTCTGCATTTGAACTTGGCGCGCGCGCCCAACCTTCCACTTTCCTCTTAACCGTTTCTTCGCTCCCCGATGGAGGTGTGGCCACTCCTGACTCATGCCCTCCCTCCTGTGGTGAGCTGCCAGCGCTTCCCCCCTGGCTCCCTTCCTCTTCCCTGCTTCCTGGCGGTGACGCTGGTCCCGATTTCCAGCTGCTCCCCCCTGAGTCCCCTCTGGCTCTATCTTCCTGGGGTGCCCCCCTAGACTCCCCCCTTGCCCTGGCCACTGGTGCTCCTTTCTGTGAATCCTCTGATTCACTGGAAAGACTAGGAGATCTCGGGTCGTCGTCATCACTCATCTTTTCTTCTGCCTCCTCCCCTTCGCTCTCTGTTTCCTCCCTTGCCCGTGCCTCTGCTCCTAAACCCCTGACATCCATCCCCCCCTCGAAGCCCCCCATTCCCCCCTCCCCTCCTTCCGGTGCTGGAGCTGGGGGCAGCTGTTGCAAAGGGACGAACGTCGGATATCGGTCGCTTCCCGTGGCGGGCCTCCATCTGAAGTCTCCCGGGTCTTCCCCCCTGCTCTCGTCGACAACGGTCACCTCCGCTTCCATCTCTGTGCCGCCGTGCTCGAAACCAGGGTCGTCCACGAAAACGTCCATGTCCGTCTCTCCCTCACTTCCTCCTGGCGGTGTTGCTCGTCCTGGGCCTTCCAGCCACCGTCTGCGGAACTGCTCCTCTGGTCTATCGTCCCACCAATACGAGGGTTCTGATGCAGATCCCGAGGGTGACCCCTCCGGGGAACGGACGTCTTGTGTCGGGTCCTCGTCCGAGTCGAACCCCCGGAAAGTGCTGGCCGAAAGCGTGGGCGTGAAAAGCCAGTCGTCGAAAAAGTCTGCTGGCATAGGTCTATGGGGGAAGAGGGCATGAAACTCGTCTTTGAGGAGAGGTTCGTCCAAGGCGTAGCCCGGCACCCAGCTGTTCGCACTGGCCGGGGTGCCCTCCTTGGCGAGAAAGTATTCTACCCCCTCTTCCCCCCATCTGGAGTCCAAAATCTCCGTGACTTCGTTGATGCGCTCCTTCTGTGCCACTCCCGCGTGCCCTGTTCTGTCTCTGACCGGACTCGGCGCCGTTCCGGGTTCCTGGAACCTGTGCGGTGCCTTGTAGGGAGTGAGCACCGATCTGTGGAATACCGGATGCATTCTGGAACCCTCCGGAAGTGCCAGTCTGAAAGCTACCGGGTTGACCTGCTCTTCGACTTGGTAGGGCCCCAGTTGTTTATGCCCTAGTTTCTTCTTGGCCAACGACCTGGCCGGCACTGCGTGGGCTGCTAACCAAACCCAGTCTCCCACGTGGAGCTCTTCGCCAACCCTTCTGTGCTTGTCCGCTTGTACCTTGTATGCGTGCTTGGCCAGCTCCAGGTGGCGCCTCAGCTGATCGTGGACTTCCTGCAGCTCCGACGCGAACGCATCTGCTGTCTGCGGCTCCCCCTCCCCCATTCTTTCCAGTCCCGGGAAGGTTCTGGGGTGCCTCCCGTTGTTGGCGAAGAACGGCGTGACCCCCGTGGACACGTGCTTCGTGTTGTTGTAGGCGAACTCGGCAAGCGGCAGGTAATCCACCCACGTCGCAGGCTGTTGATTTGCATAACATCTCAGGTACTGCTGCATGATGGCATTGACCCGCTCCGCTTGCCCGTTGGTCTGCGGGTGTCTCGCCGACGCCAGGTTGATCTTGACGTTCAGGAAGCCCATCAGCTTCTGCCAGAAATTCGAGATGAACTGCCGCCCCCGGTCGGACAGAATAGACCGTGGCAGACCGTGAACCTTGAACACGTGGTCTATGAACAGTTTGGCGGTTTGCTCCGCCGTGGCCACCTTAGCACACGGAATGAAATGCGCCATCTTGGAAAACAGGTCCACCACCACCAGCACTGCCGTCTTGCCCCTCGAGCTGGGCAGATCCGTGACAAAGTCCAGGGCCACCCTTTCCCAAGGTTCGACCGGAGTTTGCAGCGGTTCCAACAGTCCGGCCGGCGGTTTGTGCACTGGTTTGGCCCTCTGGCAGGTGTCACACCTCGCCACGTAGTCTGCGACCTCCCCTCTCATTCCAGGCCACCAGAAATCCCTGGCTACTAATTCCACCGTCTTCTCCTTGCCAAAGTGCCCGGCCGTGGGCGCGTCGTGCAGCTGCTGCAGCACCTTGGCGCGAAGGTCGTCTCCCGGCACGTAGATGGCCCCTTTACGGATGAGCAATCCATCTCGTAGCTGGAAACCGTCGGCCGCAGCCGTGCCCCTTTGCACCTCTGCCATCTTTGCTTGCGCGAAGGAGTCATCCTGCAACGCTCGTCGCACCGCCTCCAGGTCCACGGTGGCTGCGGCGCACGCCCATACTGTTGGTGCGAAGATGTGCATGGCGGCCGCTGGCGTTGCGTCCTCCAGATACTGTGGCTTACGGGAGAGGGCGTCCGCCATGATGTTAGTGTCCCCCGGGACATACTCTATGCGGAAGTCGAAGTTCGCAAAAAACTCAGCCCAACGTATCTGCCTCTGGTTTAGGAACTGTGCCGTGCGCCAGTGCTCCAGATTCTTGTGGTCCGTGCAAACCTGCACCGTGTGCTTGGCGCCGATCAGGAAGTGCCTCCACGCTTTGAACGCTGCATGAATGGCCAGCAACTCCCTGTCCCAGATGGTGTAGTTCTGCTCGGACTTGCTGAGCTTCCTGGAGTAAAACGCTGCCGGTCGCCACACCCCCTGCTGGTCCTTTTGCAGCAGGACCGCCCCCACGGCTCTGTCCGAGGCGTCTGTCTCCACCCTCATCGGCCTGCTGGGGTTGACGTGAAGCAGCTGCTCTTCCGACGCGAAGAGACGCTTGAGTGCCTGAAAGGACTGCTCCGCCTCCTCTGTCCAAACGAACTTCTTTTTCTTGGAACTAAGCGTGTCTGTGATGGCCGCTGTCTGCATAGCGAAGCCCTTGATAAACTTGCGATATAAGTTCGCAAAGCCGACAAACCTCTGGACCTCCTTCCGGTTGCGTGGACTCTTCCAATCCAATACCGCGCGAACCTTGGCGCTGTCCATGGCGAGCCCCTTGTCAGACAACTTGTAGCCCAGAAAATCCACCTCCGTCACGTCAAATTGGCACTTCTCCAGCTTGGCGTAGAGCCTATGTTGCTTTAGTCTGGTCAGCACTTCCTTGACGTGTCTGTCATGCTCCTGCTGCGATTCCGAAAAGATCAGGATGTCATCTAAGAAACAGACGCACGTCTTGTAGAGAAGTCCCGCCAACACGTGATGCATGAAAGCTTGAAAAACGTGGGAGCCATTTTGCAGTCCAAAGGGCATAACTCTGTATTCGTAGGTACCCAGTGGCGTGAACATGGCCGTCTTCCACTCATCTCCCTCCCGCATACGAATGAGGTTGTACGCCCCTCGCAGGTCTAACTTGGTGAACACTTTCCCCTTCCGCACCTTCGCCAAGAGGTCGTCGATTCGGGGCATGGGGAAGTCCGACGGCTTGGTCCCATTGTTTAAAATGCGATAGTCCACGACCAGTCTTTTTTGGGGCGTGTCTCGCTTTTTAACAAAGAATACTGGACTGCCCCCCGCTGCCTTGGACTCTCGGATGAAACCGCGCTCCAAATTATGATCTATGAACTGTTTGAGTTCCTGCAGCTCGTCCTCTGACATGGAATACAGTTTCCCCTTAGGCAGCGCCACCCCCGGCAGCAGGTCAATCTTGCAGTCATATGGTCTGTGAGGAGGTAGCCTGTCTGCCTCCTTCTCGCAGAAAACTTCCAAAAATTCTGCGTACTTGTGGGGAATCGCTTGCAGCGTGCCTAGCAGCAGCTGTGACTCCTCTTCCTCTCCTTCCTGCCGGGGCACGATGCAGTGTTCAGCACAAAAGGAAGAGCCGAAGATCAGCTGCCTCTGGTACCAAGCCAGCGTTGGGCTGTGCTTGTCCAGCCAACTCATTCCCAATACAATGGGCGTATCCGATAGTTGAGTGACATTGAAGCTGATGATTTCTTTGTGATTTCCAAGTCGCATCGCCATGGGCGGCGTCTGCTTTACCACTTGCCCCCCTAGCAACTCCCTGCCATCCACCGTGACAACCTGCAGGGGCAGTGTGGCCGGCAGCAACTGTATAGCGTGCTTGTCGACAAAGTCCTGCCCTATAAAGTCCGCGTTGCTGCCCGAGTCAACTGTGATGGGCACGTCAGTGGTGATTCCATTGGGCAGCTGGAGAGATGCGGTGAGCCTCACCACTGGTTTGGGCGGGAGGGGGTTCACGGGCTGTAAAACCTCCGGGGACTGCGTCACTAACACGTCTGGCTGGGCCCCAGGGCCTCTTCCTCCAGCCAGACTGCGTCGTTTCCCTGCTGTGGTCCCCCTTGCTGCGTTGCTGCAGTCACCATTGCCGAGGCTGCAGTAAGCTTGTGGAGCCTCTGGGGACACTCTTTTGCCATATGCCCTGGCTCCTCACAGACGTAACACTTCCTGTTCCCTCTAGGAGGCTTTGCTTTCACTGCTGCCGGTGCTAGGGCTCTGGTTGCTGACTGAGCCCTTGCACCTCCAACCTCCATAGGTTCGGCTCCTCCTCCTGGCGGAGGCGTGGATTGCGCCCGCGCTGCTTCTCTGGGAAGGAAGGAGGGGCCCCTGGCTGGTTCGCGCCCTCCACGCCCTTCGTCCCTGGTCCACGGACGTTCTTCCAGCCTCACCCCCACTGCCAGTGCCCTCTGAACGACCTCCTGGGTGGTTCGGGGTCTCTCCCCCCTGGCGATCTCATCTTTAATCGAGTTGTGCAGCCCCTCCCAAAAGAGGTCTCTTACAGGAGCCGAATCTCTGTCCCATTCCAGGGCACTGACCAAGGCGAAAAAGCGGGCATGATACTGCCTGACGCTGGCCCTCCCTTGTCTCAGCCCATGCACCTCCTTCCGTGCAAGATCCACGTCAATACTTGATAAAAAACACCCATCCATCGCTTTAATAAAGGCATCTGCATTCTGGAGCGCCGGATCCTTATCTCTCCATAAATTGCGTAGCCATGCTTTAGCATCCCCATGCAAATGGGACATAATGAATCCCACTCTCTCTTGCTCATCTCTAAAGTCTTTATGCAGCAGTTGCAGTGCGCACAGTACGTCGGCTCTAAAGTTGGGATACTGTTGCAGGTTCCCATCGAAGTGAGAGACCAGCCCGCCTGTCCGTCTCGCCAACCCAATTCCCTCCTGCCGGGGTGTCTGCTTTGTCAGCACGTCTAACCTGACCTGGAGATCCCTGCAGGCGGCAGCTGCCTCCTCCTCTCTCTTCCTGGATGCGAGAGCCTCGGCATTCAGTTGTGCCACTGCTTTTCTGAGTTCCTCTATCTGCTGCTCAGCCGTCATGTCGTCTGCCGTTCGTGAGCTCGCTAGTAGGCACCTGTTTCTCTCCCCTCCTCGAGGCTGTAGATGCCCACAATCGGGAGACGGAGCTTACTGTCAGAGCTGCTTGAAGATCCTAGCTCACAGAGGATCACGCTAGCCAGCGATCATTAAGTAAAAGTCTTTATTGAATTACAGTTTCCATTCTCACGCTGCTGCGCGCAACTCTATGTCTAGTAGCTAGATCGGCGAAGCTCCGTCTGAGTCTCCGCCCCGTGTGCACCAACTTAATATCCTAGCCTTGCTCCACCTTTTCCGCCTGACTGTCCTCCTCTGGGTCCCTCTACCCCCCGGGGTTTCTTCCTTCCGGGATTCTTCTGACGCTGACCCGGACCCTCCTGTCTCCTTGCGCCGGGCTTTAGGACCTGGCTCTCTTTCGGGGCTGCTTACTGCGCCGCCTTCCTCTGCATTTGAACTTGGCGCGCGCGCCCAACCTTCCACTTTCCTCTTAACCGTTTCTTCGCTCCCCGATGGAGGTGTGGCCACTCCTGACTCATGCCCTCCCTCCTGTGGTGAGCTGCCAGCGCTTCCCCCCTGGCTCCCTTCCTCTTCCCTGCTTCCTGGCGGTGACGCTGGTCCCGATTTCCAGCTGCTCCCCCCTGAGTCCCCTCTGGCTCTATCTTCCTGGGGTGCCCCCCTAGACTCCCCCCTTGCCCTGGCCACTGGTGCTCCTTTCTGTGAATCCTCTGATTCACTGGAAAGACTAGGAGATCTCGGGTCGTCGTCATCACTCATCTTTTCTTCTGCCTCCTCCCCTTCGCTCTCTGTTTCCTCCCTTGCCCGTGCCTCTGCTCCTAAACCCCTGACACCCTCCATCAGTTTTTCTTATCTTCAAACCGCCTTTTGACCAAGGGAGCAGGATTCAAACCTACAAGCACATTGGAGCTAAAACTACTGGGAGTGCCAGATCTAGACCATAGCTTTTGTTTACGCTGGATCCCCTCTGCCCAGAGTACGAGTCTAAAGAGCCCACTTGGGTCCCTGGAAGTGGCCTCCTGAGACTGCATTGGGAGTGGGTCTCCTTTTTGCTTTCCCAGCTCCTGGTGAAATCAGGTCACTCCTTCACAGAATCGAGAGTAATTTGGGGGGCACTGTAGCGTCCTATCCTCTTTCTCTCTGCACCCCACAAATACAACAGGATTCCCTAATAATTGGGGCAGGTGGGTATACATGGTTCTTTTGCCAAAACAATCCAGAAGAAGACTCTGCAGCTCCCTGTGGGAACCTGTTCCTTGAAGATCATAAGGATTGCCTTGCTGGGACAAGTGTAAAGACCCAACCAGCCCAGCACTGTTTAATGAAAACTTTTGGAAGGTTATTTTTTTAACTAAGGTATTTTTTCTTATATGCAATTAACCCCATTTATTCTTTTGACTCTAGCATGTGAAGGACATAATTCTGCAGTCTAATCCCCTCTTGGAAGCCTTTGGGAATGCCAAAACAGTTCGGAACAACAACTCCAGTAGATTTGTAAGTCCTCCATGGAAACTTGCAAAAGGGCCACCGCAATGAGAAAGAGGACACATTGTTTTGGGGGTGGAAAAGGGGCATTCTCTCTCTCAGTACTTGGAATGAACTAATTTGGTTTAACTAGTTCAAAGAATTAATTAGAAAATCTCTTAATTGCATCTGAAAGCAGTTCCTATAATTTCCAGGCAAACTGAACATAAGTTATTTTTGTGCTGGGACTTTGGGGCATTTTTAATTCAATTCCATTGTTTATCTTCCTATATACATAAGAACGTAAAATGTTGCCATGCTCTGCAGCTGGTGTGAAAGCCTGTTAGGAATGCCAGCCCAGTGAGAAATGCCAGCCCAGGCAAGCTGTTTGGAGAAGCACCTGCCCTCCCTCTGTTAAAGTCATCGGCAGTAGGGTTTAACAGAGGGGTGGGGATATGCTTCACACAGCCTGCAGGAGGGAGAAGGGGAAAGTGCTTCTTGACCCCACTCCATTAAGCCTTGCTTCAGGCAGTGTTGGCTAGCTGATGGGAGGATGGGAGCTCGCATCCACCCCATGACATGGGTGTGTGTGTGGTTGGGAAGTGGAGTGAGCAGAGACAGAGTCCCTAGGGCAGGTGTTGCATTACACTCTGTGTGTGCACATTTTGATGTTTTCTTAGTCTTAAATATATATATTTTACTTTAGCACAGCAGCCTGTGCAATTTTGTAGGCTTAAAAATGCTCAGGGTCACACGAATGAATTGTGAATTGAACTGCAAATTAATCTTTCATATTCCAAATTCATTTTTGGAGTGGGTGAACTGGAACTTGAGCAAATTCATTTGCAAAATGAACTTCCCAAGCACTTTTTCCTCCTTGTGTGAGTGGGAGGGATATTCAAAGAGAAGAAGGCCTGGAGATTCTGTGCAACCTTTTTTTGGAGGGGATTCCCTTCACTCTCTGTGATTCAGATCAGCTTGCTTTTCTAAACTGCTGAATCAGGACTGCTTTCTCTGTGCTTCACATCAACTAAGAAATGGAGTAACAGAATCCCCCCCCCCATGTGTTGAGGATATTGGTAGAACAGTGTGCAAAGAACAAATTTGTGCTTCCTTTCCTGCACTCATGCCGAGGAGAGAGAGAGAGAGAGAGAGAGAGAGAAAGTTTGAAGGGGGAAGAGGTGCAAATGTTTGTGCCTTCTTTGTTCTGGAAGCATGAAGGAATATTTCTTCTTTGGGTTAGGACAGACAGAGTAGGGTTTCCCACCCTCTGCAATGTTGAAGGTGATATGATAAGTGTCATTGTACATTGTATGTACACTCATTCCCCCCCCCACCTCATTCTTGTCTCTGGTCTAATAGGTTTTATTTGTTTTGTCAAGGAAGTTGCAGAAATAAAACAATTACATACTCAATAACATAACACAATAAAATCATGCAGCACAGTTAACAAAAAAGTTGCCCGGGCAGAAGGCCTTCTCCGTATTGGTACCCGTATGGTGGACTGCCCTCCCATCAGATGTCAAGGAGATATAACTCTGAGGTCTTCTAAATCTGAAGGCAGCCCTGTATAGGGAAGTTTTTATGTTTGATGTATGACTGTATTTTTATATTTTGTTGAAAGCTGCCAGCATGCTTGGGGCAACCCAGTCAGATAGGTGGGGTACAAAGATGATGATGATGATGATGATGATGATGATAACATACAGGCAAAATCTTTGCATTCAAAGGCCTGCTGAAAGAGGCAAGCCTTTAGCTTTTTAGCACCTTTAACCATCTTAAATGTTTAGGAAACCTGGAAACCTGATTGACCACAGTCAGAAAAGCAGTTTCTTCGGGTTCCTCCAGTTAATGAAATAAGGCAGGAGACTACAAGGGAGAGAGACTTTTTGCTGGTGGCCCAAGTTTCTCCTTAGCTGACTGTACATTGGTTTTAAATCATTTTAGCTGTTGTGTCTTAGCCTGATCCTAGTTGCTTGTTTCCTACTATTGTGATATATTTTATTTTAGTTTCTGCGTGCTTATTGTGAATTGAGTTGTGTATTTATTGTTTACGTAAACCACGCAGAGAACTTGGTTGAACGGGCGGCATACAGATGAAGTAAATAAATAAGGAGAGAGGGTCTCAAGGGTGTGGAAGAATAAAGGTTTAATGATGCATTTTGAGGGGAATATACCGTATTTTTCGCTCTATAACACACACCCGACCATAACACACACATAGTTTTTAGAGGAGGAAAATCTGCAGGCATGCCACCCGTAGGCATTCCCTCCATAACACGCACAGACATTTCCCCTTACTTTTTAGGAGGAAAAAAGTGAGTGTTATGGTGCAAAAAATACGGTATATATTGGGGGACCTCAACTGTGCTGGGTAAGCAGATGAATCCGGTCTCTCCCTCTATCCCTGTTACTTGTGATTTCCCTGTCCACTGTCAATGCCACCTTTAATCTAAAACAAAAAAACAAACAAACCCCAGTTCCAGTCCCCCCTCCATTCTAGCCCAAGACCTCACATGGAAAACTCTTGGGAGAATGCATACCATGCATAAAATTATTATCAGTGCTTTTTTTCTAGAAAAATAGGTGCCAGTACTCACCATGAAGTTGTTACAGTAAGTACCACACTTTTTAACAACAACAAGTTGCCGATACTATGTACCCTTGAGTACCCCCTGAAAAAACCCCTGCACTGATTGTTATTATTATGCAACTTAAACCTTGCCTGCAACCAGTTGGCAAGGCCTAGTGTCATTGAGGCTAATGTTTACTTCATCCATTTCCAGCAGTCTGCATCCTTTATGTCTTGCAGGGAAAATATTTTGAAATCCAGTTTAGTCCAGGTGGGGAACCAGATGGAGGCAAAATATCCAACTTCCTGCTGGAGAAGTCACGGGTGGTCATGAGGAATCCTGGGGAAAGGAGCTTCCACATTTTCTATCAGGTTAGCTACCTTTCGAGGAGGTCTGCGTTAGGCCTTTGGTTTTCTGTTGGAGTTTCTTTTGGGGGGCGGAGATGGGGTCCCTCTTTGGAATGTTGGGCACAATCCATGTCACAAGAATCTACTTTTGAGTAAGCCCCTTTGTAATGAGCAGACCCTGTTTGTTTCCATATGTTAGGGGCCGGGAACCTTTCTTCAGTCTGAAAGCTGTCTTCTTTAGTGCAGCATCTCCTGGGGCAGTGGTGTGGAGCCTCCAGCAGAAGTCCTAATTTGGCTGAAGAGGCCAGTTTTCCCCAAGCCACATCCACCTGCCCTACTGGTAAAAGTAGCCACAGGCAGATAAAGATACAGCTCCCAGCTGAAAGTGGGGTTTGCAGGTGCTGCTGACCAGCCCTGCCCACCTGTAAAAAATGGCCTTCTCCATCCTCCTAAGGGGCTACATGATTGGTGGGTGGGGCCAGAGATAAAGTGGGTGGAGCAATAGATGTGATTCTAACCTTTGTACAATCGGCTTCATTCCAGCCACACAAAGGTCTGAAGCTTCTCTACTGACTTGGGACTATTTTCTGCTCTTTGTCCTGCAGATGATTGAAGGTGCCTCCACTGAGCAGAAGTCCAGCCTCGGCATCACCAGCATGGACTATTACCACTACTTAAGCCTCTCAGGATCCTACAAAGTGGAGGATATTAATGACAAATCTGATTTCCAGGAAACTTTGGTAAATTCTTCACCATCTTACTACCTCTCCCCTCAATAACTTTTCGGTTTAAGTAAAAACAATAACATTTCTGCTTGTACAGCAATTACAATGCATGTGAGATTGAAAACTATTTTGCACATTTTTTCCATATAAAACCTTAGAGCCCCCAAACAGATTATGGGCTATTGACAAGCAGTAACTGAACATCAACGGGAGTGGGGGCACCAGCACCCTTGGGGAGTTGTGAAGGCTGGAGGAGCCCCATTCCTCAGCCACTAGAAACCCCTTTTCAGGCTCTTCAGCCAAGGATAGTAGCAATTTGCTTTTTTATTTAAAAAGCAGGGGAAAGAGGTGTGCATTCCTTTATTATGTGCACTGGTCTGTTTGACTCTCACTGTTTCTTCATGTGAAGAAGGCACCAGAATCTCCCCTGCGGGTTGCCCATGGCAGGCAAAGATTGGTAATGGCAGAGAAACGGCAATTTCGCGGAAGGTAGTTTTTGGGGGTCTTCTCATTGACTGGATACACACTGAGGAACTTCCCCTGGAGCACAGCCCCAAAATTATCTGACATATGGCACACAAAAGGAATATGCCACTGGCAGGAAATTGCAATATAAACCTGGTTTTAACTATAACAAAACAGACAAGCTTTTGCCAAGAGGCAGTAAAAAATATTGGCCTGTAAAGTTTACAGTTAGTGGGACTCTTGAGTAGGGGAGGCAGGACAGCGGCTTTATTATTGCAGTTTCAAGGGCGATCCAGAATTGACTCAGATGCAAGGAAAAGCACACAAGTGAGCTGTGGTTTACCTTTCTCCATTTTAGATATAATATGGGGAGGAGGGATGGGGGCATGGATTTTGGCTTGCTGTGAGATCCCTGAGCCCCAGATGACTTCCAGAGTTTATGGATATTGCAAGAGGCAAATCCAGCAGATTCTGCTTTATAAGAGATGTATGAGTTGATGTTTGTACTGTGCTGTGTGTGTACATTTTGACACTTGAGACATATAGTTTTAGAACCCACCTTATTTCTGGGATTGTAAGTTGTTTCAAACTGTTTTTATTACTGTGTTTTAATGCTGTAGCTTGCCTTGGCATCTTAGAGTGATACTGCCCTTCATCTGCAGATTTCAGGGTAGTTTACAACATGAAAATACAGTATAAAAGTACAAATACATGATAAAAACAAGAACAAAACAAAACAATAGCCCTCCCTTGCCCTCTTTCAACCGCCTCCCCCAAACACATTTAAAGGTGGCATAGGATGCTAATTCTCATCCTAGGCTTTTCCAGCTGAATCCTGCTCCCCTTCCTACCCCATTCTCTGGACTGCCATTGCTCCTAAAAATTTCTGTGCTGTTTGCAAAGCCTGCACTGTTTCCTTCTCCTGGTAGTCTACGTGGACAGATGTGCATTGCTGCACTTTGACAACCTTTGCTAATAATAATAGTAATTGATAATGCATTATGCTTTCTAGTGGCCAAGGTTATTTTGGCAAACTAAGCAGGTCTCTCCTCCAAGGGGCTTATAAGAGCCCAGGAGGCAGTGGCAGCTGTAGAGGTGAGAAAGCAAAAACAGAAGGGTTCTTCCTTTATCCTATCCCACTCTAGAAGAGAGGACTGTTGGGAGCTCCTTGCCAGGGGCCCTTCTAGACCAAGGGTAGCAAATTGTCATTACATGTGAACTTGGGCTGTGTTTCACTTGGGATAGAAGACTGAGGATTTAACATGAAGGGTTTGTGGGAAAGGTGAGTTCTGAGGAGGGATTTGAAGGCTAAAAGTGTGGTACCATTCCATTAGTTGCTATAGCATGGTGGTTAATGGAAGGCAGTTCAAATGTCACCTCTGTGAAGAGGTGCAAGCTCACCTCTCCATCAGCCTCTGCTAGGATAATGATACCAGGCTACCTCACAGGGGCTGTTGCAAGGATTGCTGAAAGATAACATTTTGAATGCTATAAAAGTGATGCAGAAATACTACTAGAATTTTGCACAAAAAGGCACTTGGTTATTATGGTGGGCTTTTAATTCATCCATTGCTTTTTTTAAAAAAAGAAAAACCTTAATTTTTGCAGCATGCCATGAATGTGATTGGGATCTTTGCTGAGGAGCAGGCTTTGGTGCTGCAGATCGTGGCTGGAGTCCTTCACCTGGGCAACATCAGCTTCAAAGAAGTCGGCAACTATGCAGCTGTGGAGAGCGAGGAGTGTAGGTGGTCCCTGTGGATTCCCAGAGCATTGAGATTTGAATGTGAGGCAGAGATGGCAAGGGGGGAAAGCTAGTTGGGTCAGGCGCTTTGATATAAGGGTCATGGTGGCACATCCCATTTCGCTGCTTGAGGCAAAGTGGGAAGTGCCGCCCTGCCTCTGCAGTGCCCTGTTGCCCCTGCCAAAGCATCCCTTACCTACGTTGCATGGCACTGCTGAAAAGTAATGATGGCGACAGCTGGTTGCAGCAAGATCTCACGAGATTTTGCTGATACTGGGGCCACTTCTCCACCACCAGTGGAAGCAGAGGTTCAGGCAGGGTGCCCTTGGGGGGGGGGGTGATGCCGCCCAAAGTGGCTGCTTCACCCCACCTCGTGGGTGGACTGGCCCTGGTAAGGATGGACCAAGGAGACATTATGGGCTTTTAATTTGGGGAAATAAATTAAGGTGTCTTTATTTAGGGATGATTTAGGGATTAATGAATGGGGGAATTGGATTGATCTGGAAGAGGATCTGTTGGAAATTAATGGGGGTAAATGAATAGAAGGTGTGGTGCAAATTAATTGAAGGAATTACTCAGGGCAATTTGGATAGGAAATTAGTTCCGCTGCTGCCTGTGACTCTAAATATGCATCTGTACATATAAACTAGCATCTGCAAATCTGTGCCTGTTTTCCTTTTCCAGATCAAGTGTGTAGGCTGTGATCTAGAGGTGCCTCCATGCTCACAGGAGACTCATGAACACTTAGTGATTTTCCCATTCTCCTACCCTGACCCCCAAAGCATTGTGCGCAGAATAAGTGGATGCCCTGATGCATGGGCTGCAAATACTGGAGAGTTTTCATATGCAAGCCCCAGTGATGGTCCTGGGGTCTGGATTTGAGGGCGTCCTTGGGCAAGGTGTTGTCAGTGGACTCCCTCCTTTGTGCCACATGACAGTTTGCTGACCTCTCCCTCTGGGCCCTATCCGTACCGTCTCCCAGAGGGAAAGGACTGCTTCTGGCCTTGCGTTGGCTTGCTCTCTTCGACAGGCCAGGTGAACTGCCAGGAACACTTCAGAATAAGGGATAGTAAAGCCAGGAGGCTGCAGGGGTTCAGCTGTGGGCCCCCAACAATGCTACTAGCTGATGCCTGCCCTGCCCAGTGAAACAGCTCCACTCTTGTGCAGCACCCTATCTTTTCCCACGTGGCTTGTGTAGGAAGATTCCCACCTCTTTTGTTAAACCACGTATGAAGGTTTTGCAAGAGGATTCTGCACCTTGCCTGATGAGCCACTGCCACCACCTCTATTGTTTCTTGGGAAACCTGATAAGAACAAGCTCACTAGTTCAGGAATGGAAGAGGAGTGGAGACCCTACAAGAATGTAAAGCCTATTTTCTCAGCAGAAGGTTCTCCAAAACTTTAGAGAATCGGTTGATAAGCATGTTTTCCTACTACACCTCTGTGGGCTGCTTTGTTGGATGCAGCGTCACTTATTTCGATTCTGCTTTGGGGTTGCCGTCAGCTTGGCTAACCTTGCCCTCATTGTAAATGTCCTATTTATGTGTTTGTTATTTCTTGCAGTCTTGGCGTTCCCGGCTTTCCTCCTGGGAATTAACCAGGGCCGACTCAAGGAGAAGCTGACCAGCAGGCAGATGGACAGCAAGTGGGGGGGCAAATCAGAATCCATCAACGTGACCCTCAATGTAGAGCAAGCCAGCTACACCAGGGATGCCTTAGCCAAAGCCCTTCACGCCAGAGTGTTTGATTACTTGGTGGATGTAGGTGTGACAATTCAAGTTTTTTTGGGGGGGGCGGTTGTTGTTTTTGGTTTTGGTACCATACTCAGGTAGTTGACTTGAATAAAAAATGGTGGTCTTTATCATAAACATAGGCACCAACTCATAGGGGGGGGCGGCGTCTTCCGCCCCCTCAATAATTGTTGGCAGGGGGCTGAGCTCCCCCAATGTTGAGCGGGCATATGAGGCCAAGTGTGGAGCCATGCGCGGCACAGCATCAGTGGCCAGCTCCTGAGTATCAGAGAGGAGCTGCCAGCAATTGAAGCTGTGATGTGCTGGGTTTTGGGCTCCTAGCCTCCTCCTGGTGCAAACGCATGCATGATGTAAGAGGAGCGCTGTCACAGAGCCGACAGGCAGAGCAGGTCATTCACAGGTCAGAGAGAAATGAGGCGAACTTGCAGTTAGTTTCTTTATTAAGGAAATAAAAAAATACAATGAGGCTCATAAAGGCAAAATCCTCTAATGAAGCAGTTGTGTGAACTGGCATGCAGCCCCTGCTTTGCTCTCTAGTCTTCTGAGTCAGGGCTCCTCCTTCTGTGGTCCAGAAGTCTCTCTCTCTGTGCCTGCCTGGCTTGTTGCTCGGCAACATGTAACATTTGTCGCGTTCTAGGAGTAAGGGGCTGGAGAGCCGCTAACAGAGAAGCTGTCAGGATGGATCACCCTTCGATCGCCTCTGTCAAAGCCTGCATCCAAACTGGAAGCCTCATTACCTTGCCCTGTGCGGGGCCACCTGCCTCTTCGGCCTCTTCATTATCCCTCAAGCTTCCTGCTTCTAGTACCTCTCGGCTTGTCCCCTCCTCTGAGGTGTGACAGGTACCCCCCACCAGGATCCAGGATCTTATTCATCATCTTCTGTGCCTTCCTCAGGGGACGGGGAGTTCTTTTGGTGTGTGTCTTCTACCAGTCTTCCTCATCGAGCCAGTCCCTGACACGCCTGTGTGATGTCGCACATTGGGCCCCCTCAGTCTTGGGCCCAAGTCAGTGCCTCTATCCTAAGGACTAATCCTTTGTTGCCAAACTTCCCCAAATCTGAAAATACTGTTCAGGACTGCAGCCTGTTCCACATACTACTAGAAGTGGCAAACCTGTGGTCTTCCAGATGTTGTTGGACTCCAACTCCTTCCTGAAAATTAAAAAAATATTTTAAGATCTTGGCAGCTCCTGTCATCCCCAACCATCATGGCTGATGATCAGCAATGATAGGGCCACAGTCCATATTGAAGGCCACAGGTTAGCTGCTCACGATGAACACACACAGAAAAATCAAAACAAAAAAAGTTTGCCTCATAGGGTAATAGAATCATAGAGTTGGAAGGGACCAAGGGTCATCTAGTCCAACCCCCTGCAATGCAGGGATCTCAGCTAAAGCATCTGTGATAAATGGCCATCCAACCTCTGCTTAAAAACCTCCAAGGAAGGGGAGTCCACAACCTCCCAAGGGAGATCATTCCACTGTCAAACAGGTCTTACTGTCAGAAAGTTTTTCCAAATGTTTAGTCTAAATCGCCTTTCTTGTAACTTGAAGCCATTGGTTCGAGTTCTCCCCTCCAGAGCAGGAGAAAACAAGCATGTTCCCTCTTCCACGTGACAGCCCTTAATATATTTGAAGATGGCTATCATATCTCTTCTCAGTCTCCTCTTTTCCAGGCTAAACATACCCAGCTCCTTCAAGTGCTCCTCATAAGGCTTTGTTTCCAGAACTTGATCATCTTGGTTGCCCTCTTGTGCACACTTTCCAGCTTGTCAATATCCTTCTTAAACTGTGGTGCCTAGAACTGTATGCAGTAGTCCAGGTGTGCATCTTATATTTGTGCATCTGTTTCTTCCTGCCTCGGGGACGCGGGTGGCGCTGTGGGTAAAACCTCAGCGCCTAGGACTTGCCGATCGTATGGTCGGCAGTTCGAATCCCCGCGGCGGGGTGAGCTCCCGTCGTTTGGTCCCAGCTCCTGCCCACCTAGCAGTTCGAAAACACTCTTAAGTGCAAGTAGATAAATGAGGACCGCTTTATAGTGGGAAGGTAAACGGTGTTTCCATGTGCTGCGCTGGTGCTGGCTTGCCAGCTGCAGCTTCGTCACACTGGCCACGTGACCCGGAAGTGTCTTTGGACGGCGCTGGCTCACGGTCTCCAGAGCGAGATGAGCATGCAACCCTAGAGTCGGACACGACTGGCCCGTACCGGCAGGGGTACCTTACCTTCTTCCTGCCTAAGTGCAGAACCTTACCATTGTCCCTATTGAAATTAATTTTGTTAGTTTGGGCCCAACTCCAGTCTGTTAAAGTCATCTTCTCAATTCCTTCATCCATTTATAAAGATGTTGAACAGCAGAGTCCTGCGGCATCCCACTTACCACTTTTTTCCAGGATGACGATGAACCATTAATGATAACTCTTTGGGTTTGGTCAATCAAACAGCTACAAATTCACCTAGCAGTTACCTTGTTCAGCCCACATTTTGCCAGCTTCCTTGCAAAACTATCATGGGGGCTTTGTCAAAAGCCTTACAGAAATAAAGATACACTATGTCCACAGCATCCCCCCGACCCAAAAAGCTTGTAATTCAGTCAAAAAAAGAAATCAGCTTCGTCTGACATGACTTGTTTTTGAGAAACCCATCTTAGTAATCACAGTGATCACAGGCCAACTTTTGAATTGTCTGTTCTAGGACTTTCTTGGTATCAGTGTCAAGCTCACCAGCTGGTAATTACCTGGGTCTTCCTTTCCCCCCTTTTTGAATATGGAGACATTTGCCTGTCTCCAGTCTGTAGGGACCTCACCTGTTCTCCATGAACACTCAAAGATCATAGATAGGGTCTATGAGATTACATCCACAAGCTCCTTTGGTACCCTTGGATGCAGTTTGTCAGGCCCTGGAGATTTTAATTCATTTAAAGTAGCTAGGGGTTCCCTTACTACCTCTTTTCCTCTCTTGGGCTGCAGCTCCCTCCTTACATCATCTATTCTGTTATCACCAGGTTGGGCATCACTTTCCTTTAGGATGAAGACAGAGGCAAAGTAGGTGTTGAGTAGTTCTGCCTTCTCTCTATCACCCAATAGCATTTCTCTGTCTTCTGCATGCAGAGAACCTCCCACTTGCTTGTTCTTCCTCTTTCTTCGGACATAGCCAAAAAATATTATTATTATTATTATTATTATTATTATTATTATTATTATTAACCTCTCTTGCAAGCCTGAGCTCATTCTGAAACAGAAGTGGGGAACATTTTTCAGTCATTTCAGAACATTTCCTTTTGGGTAGCTTTTCAGATGCCACACATTAGTGAGGGGGGTGGGCAGAGGCAACTAGGCAAAGCAGCAGGTGTGATTTTTTTCTTTGTACACTTGACGACATTCCAGCCACATAAAAACCAAGCAGCAGGCATCACCCCAAATCAAAGGCACAGTTCAGCCAAGGGAAAGGCCTTGGGGAGGATGGGTCAGTTGGGGTGTGGCTTGGGGAGAGTCCCAAGGGGTGGACAGAGAGCTGCATTCAGCTCTGAAGGCTGAACTCCTCTAGCCCTGTGCTAAAACCTTAAAGCTGGCATGAGGTGTGTGTGCAGAGCAGGAGAAGCTGAAAGAAAAACATTAAAAAGAGCAGAACTGCAGGAGATGAATATGCCAGCATCTGTCTTTTAAAGGGCCAGAATGTTCTGCTGAATCCCATGTGGAAGGATTTCTAATGAGCATGGCTCACTGCTGCTATCATGTGGCTTTTCTGTAATGCGTGTTTTGAAGCTGGTAATTTTCTCCCTTCTGCCTCTGCTTCCCTGTCTATTTGTGGATCTCTAGTCCTCTTCTTGTCTTGGGGAAGCTCCCTGAGTCAGAGAGTCTGCCCACTCACATGTGTGTGTGCGCGCGGCGCGAAGCCCTCACTGTATGGCAGGTGCTACTTTGCATGCTGAATGATCCAGGTTCAGTCCTGGTACCTCCAGTTTCAAAAAGCTCCTCAGGTCACAAGTGACCACCTCCTGAGACCTAGGAGATTTATAACATATGAAAAATCCAAGTTTGTTTATTTGGTACATTTATATCTGGCCTTTATTCTGAGCAGCTCAAGAAGGCATGCATCAATTCTCCCACTGACCAATGCATTTTATCTTCACAACAGCCCTGTTGGGTAAGTCAGACTCAGAGACAGTGACTGGGCCAAAGACTCAGTGAGTTTGTTCCTGTGTGAGGATTTGAACCCAAGTCTGCTCAGTCCTAGTCTGATGTTCTTGTTGTCACTTGTTAATGCACATACAGAAGTACTTCCTTCCAATCTGGCCTGTAGTGGTTGGCCTTCCTATTGTATGGTGGTTTCAAAAATAACAATAATCCTAACACACCAAGAAGCAACACAATGACTGTAGGATTGCCTCTGTTTTCACTTTTTGCTTTACCAGATTGTTTCCTGGGCCTTTTTTTAATAGCAGCTCGGTTTACAAGCATCACTGGGTGATAATAGCCATCTCAGTGCCATGAAATCCTCACCTGCTGACCCATAGATGAAGTTGTTGTTCAAAGTTCAAGAACAGGCGAGGCTGCTTTTTTCCTCTTCCCTTTTCTGGTTGCTTGGCAACCATTAATATACTGTGTCCAGGATGTGGGTTTCTGCAATTGCTTTTCACAAATCTGTTCAATGAATTTATCTATTACTTGCTTTAATGCAAAAGGCTAAAAGCATGTTCTAAAGAAAGGAGAGCCACATTTTTGCCACAGGGCAAAAGCATCACATCTCCCATATTCTGTAGTGGCTGCAGTGGCCATTTCAGGCAGCCATGCGACTCTAGCCCTGTGACTTTCCAGATGTTGTTGATTTCATCATCCTTGAATCATTGACCAGGCTGACTGGGATTAATGGGAACTGGAGTCCAACAGTATATGGAGGGCCCTTGACTCTCCAGCCCTGGTCCACAGGGTCCTCCTTCCAACTACCTTCTTGTTCCATCATCCAGACTAAGAGACAGCTGCTGCTTACCTGCAGTGCCTTTACTGTTTAGGCCAGAGAGGTAACCTTGTCTCTTTTCCTTCCTTGTTCCTTCTGCTGTTTAATTTATTAGAGAAAGAGAAAGAGAAAGACGAATTCCTACTCTCCAGTAACAGAGTTAACACAATGGTGATTGCTCCAAGCCCATTCAAACTTGCTTAGGTTTACATCTGCCCTCATCCACCTTTAGACAAATGTTCACCACAAGAATGCTTAGTCTAGAATAAATTGCAGACACTTGGTTTTTTCAAATAAGTGAATATCTTACTCACAACTCTCCATCCCTGGCAATAAGACAAAGAAGGAAAAAGTTCCACACGACTTTTAAAAAGATCATGCAATCTTTGGGTTAGCAAAGATGCTGGCTATAAAATATCATTTTAGATTCAGTTCATTTGTTGCATTTGTGAGCCAAGCCGCATGGCTCCTTCTTGCTTGTTTTAGGAAGCACAAAGAGAAAGATACAAGAGGGTAGAGAGCAGAGACATTGAAGAAATATTTTTTAAAAATTAAACCTCTCTCTCATTTGAGCTTTAGCCAGCCTGACTTCCCCCCTGCAACTGTTGGCTACTCGTGTATACTCCTCCTTTCTTCCATTTCCCCTTTCTTCCATTTCTTATACATGCCCTTCTTAACTCTCAGCTCATCTGTAAGCTGCTTATGAAGGCACACCAGTTTCCTTAGATTCCTCCCACTTTTCTTTCTTGTTGGAATTGTCTGCATTTGGACCTTCAATATTTTTCCTTTTAGAATCTCCCATCCTTGGATTCGGTTCTCTTTGAGTATTTCTGACCATGGGATCACACCCAGTAGCCCCTTAAGCTTTTTGAAATTGGCCTTCTTAAAGTCCAGAGTGCATGTCCACCATGCTCAGTTTTCCCTTGCCTCTGTATCCTGAAACCCAGGAGAACATGATTACTTCCTCCCACATTTCCTAGTACTTCCACTGTTGGTCAGGTCCAAGATAGATGATCCGCTTCTGGGGATAGACGATTCCACCTTCTGGGAAATGAAATTGTCAGCGTGGCAATGGAGGAATTTGTCAGACCTTACATTCTTGCTAGTGTTTGAATCCCAACAGATATCAGGGAAGTTGAAGTCCCCCATGTATCTCTCCTTTTTCAGTGTTTGATTATCTGCTCTAGTAAGGCATCATCCAAGTCTTTAGTCTGGCTTGGCGAGCTATAGCTGACACCCACAATAAGGTCACTGTTGTTGTCTCTCCTACAATTTCCCCCCATATACTCTCAATCGCATTTCCATGCTCCAGGTCATTGATTTCTTTACAGGTATATACGTCCTTCACATATAATACCACTCCTCCTCCCTTCCTGTTTGGTCTATTCCTTTTGAACAAGTTATACCCCTCAGTTCCTACATTTCAATCATGAGTCTCATCCCACCAGGTTTCAGCAATGCCTAGCAGGTCATGTTTGCCACCCTGTACTAAAAGCTCCAATTCTTCTTGCTTGTTTCCCATACTCTGTGCATTTGTGTAGAGACAACTGAAACCATGAGCTGTCCCCTCCAGCTGCTTCCTTCCTGTTGTTTTTTGCCCTTTAGCAGGTTTCTAAAGCACCACCTCAGTTTCCTGTGCATCAATGAAGCTATTATCCCCAGTGCCAGGTGCTCTTCTGTTATCTGTAATGTTGTCTCCCTTTCCCTCGAGATCTAGTTTAAAGCTCTCCTGATCAGGTTCTTGAGACCTTTAGCAAACACAGTCTTGCCAACCGCTGTGACATGCAGCCTATCTTTCGCTAGAAGTCAGCAGAGACCGTGATCCAAGAAGCCAAATCCTTCCTGATGACACCACCTGTGCAGTCAGTGGTTCATCTCAAGTATTTTCCTCTCCCTGGACCACGACCTTCAACAGGAAGGAATCATGAAAATACTACCTGTGCCCCAGTCATCTTCAGCTCCCGTCCCAGTGTCTCATAGTCCATTGCTATGTGTTGCAGGCTGTGTGTGGCAGTATTATTTGTACCCATATGAATCAGAAGGAAGGGGTAGTGGTCAGTGGTTACTCTGGTAACTTGAGGCCAGGGCTCAGGTTAACCCTTTCATGCATGCAAGTGTAAGTCAGTATTACAACATACTTGTATTTTTTTCTCTCCTGCTGTCCAGCAAACAATAATCCTGATGCCAGAGAGAGGGAGGGAGGGGGCTGGGGCAGAGGTTTCTTTGTTTCTTCTGGTGAGACAACCAGCTGCATGCTGTTTGTGCTGCTGAGAGACTGGGCAAGTGGAGATGCCCCAGAGAGCCCCCTTCTTGCCTTTCAGTGCAATATCACAGAAAAAGATGAAGCAGATGGGGTTCAGATACTAGCCTTCCCCAATCGGTTGCACGCCTGGGGTTTGGCACTGCAGCTGCCATCAGCTCCAGCATGATATGGCTGTGGTGGTTGGGACAGGTGGAAGTTGTCATTCAAAACATCTGGAGGGGACCAGGCTGGGGAAGGCTGCCTTAAATGTTTTTTTAATTTATGCAACTCATTCATTCATTAAATTCTTAGTCCTTTTTTCATCAAATACTTAGTCCTTTAGACAAGTCTGTATTTTTCTGTTTTTGTTTTATTAGTCAATTAATAAGGCTATGGAGAAGGATCACGAAGAATATAATATTGGTGTCTTGGACATCTACGGCTTTGAAATATTTCAGGTAATGACTTAAAGCATTGTTTCAGTGGCAGCAAAAATACCCCTGTTTTTCTTCCTGGTTTGGGGAACCTGTGGTGCTCCAGGTGTTGCTGGACTCCCAGCACCTAATACCTTCAGCGTCCAACATGGCCGATGGCCAGAGGTTGATGCGAGTTGCAGTCCAGCAGCACCTGGAGAGCCATGGCTTCCCAGCCACTGTACAAAGGAGAAGGACATTCACCTCCTTTGGCATTGTGGCTCTGTCATTTTCTACATGGCAATGACAATATTGCACAAATTAAATTCTACTGCATACTGCCCTGAAATCCATTTTTGGATAAAAGATAGGGGTGTGTGTGTGTGTGTGTGTGTGTGATTAAATTAAAGCAGTTTTATCTCACTCTCGCTCCCAGAGTGACTTACAGATGGAATTAATTAGAGGGCCCCTTGTCCTTAGCCTTACAATTTAAAGGCTGTGACACAAAAGGAAATTATTTGGAGGGAAGAGGAAAGAGGCAAACTCAGGCATTATTTCTCAGTTACAGAGTTCTGAAATGGGAAGAGTTCAGGAAGTGGAGCCAAAATTTGCTGGTTTTTAGCAGAGTGGAAAGAGTGGCCAAACAGTCCAATTCCTCTCTCTCCTATAGTTTGGTGGAAAGGCTGTCACAATTTTTAAATTTAGTTTAATTTTCATAAAGTTGCAAAATTTATGCCCTGCACGCAGAGTACATGAATGGAAACCTTTGGGGATAAAGTTGGGACATACATATTACTTCCTATAATTGGAAACAAATATAATGTAAAACAAAAAAGCTTCGTATAATGCAGGGTTTGAATGAACTTGTATAAGTTGTTCTAGGAACAATAACAGTTCCTTTAATGAAAACTCAAGTCTTGGAAAGAGCTTTGGAGAATCTAGGCTACTGTCTTCTCTGCTGAGGTTTGCAGTGCAAATGTAAAAACCAGCTGTTAAACTTACTGAAAATATATTGCAAAAATAATCAGGATTGACCTAATTGGTAAAAGGGGTGTTTTTATGAAGCTAATGTTTTGATAGCTTGTTTTCTCTCCCAGAAAAACGGGTTCGAACAGTTTTGCATCAATTTTGTTAATGAAAAGCTGCAGCAGATCTTCATTGAATTGACACTGAAGGCAGAGCAGGTAAAAAAAATACCAGTTTGTGTTGTTTTTTGTACAGATATCCACAAAACTGCCTTCCCCTTGTCAAATGTGGCCTGGTCTTTTGGGTGATGACTATTTAAAATTTGTCTGGCAAGTATATTTGAGAGAAAACAGATGTGGGTTTGCTAGTACAATTTTGGAAAGTAATGCAACCACAGTTGTAAGCAGATTTTATCATCTGACATGGTGACCCAAGAGTGAGTCTCAGCAGAGAGAACAACCATCCTGTCAGCTGACTGCCTCGTGGATGCTGACTTGCTGCCACAGATGGCTGGCTGACATTTGTGTTGGATAGGGCTGTCAAGTGAAAATGGGGGAATATCTGCTTTCTCAATTTCCTACCAACCTGTCTCTTTGAAAGAGAAGGGGAAGGGGTTTGTATTTCCCCTGCTACCAGCCAGTCTGAAGAGCCGGTATATTTGTTGGTTTGTTGGTTTTGTTTTGATTTATTATATTTCTATGCCACTTTTCATTCAAATGAATCCCAAAGTGGCTTACAAACAATAAATAAGAATAACATGATCGACAATAATAGAACATCACAAATACAACATAAATTATATAGAATAATTAACAAATAATCAGTGAAACAATTACAATTTGTAAAACACTGTTAACAAAACAACAACAAAAATAAGCTAAACATCACAATTAAAGCAAAAGTCATACTATATGAATAACAAATCAATACATTTATAATCTATAAAACAGTACTGTATTAACAATATTAACAAAATAGGAGTCAAAAATAAACTAAGCACTGTTATGTTCTTGCACACACTCCCATGACTCATAATCTTTCAATCTATTTAGCTCATACTATTCCAATCTGTTTAGCTTGGAATACACATGTGCGCAATGCCTGTGGCAGCAACTCCCTTCTGAAGGTTCCTTGGGCAGGAGCTGGGACAGCACAGGTGAAACTAGCCACCCCCTGATGGCAAACAGAGTGTTTTGCCCCCTAGGTACTACAGGGAAGCAACAGAGCTCATTTATCCCTTCAAATATTTGGACTGTGATATTGAGTGGGGCAACTGAACTTAGACCTCAGAGTGTGTGATCTGCTTGGTTACTTGGAACAACTTTGTCAAGTAGTTTTCTAAAGTGGGGGTGACTAACCCAAGAGCCTTCATCACACACAGGAAATTTATCTCCCTTGCTCCTGGACCCCACCAATTTTGGTAGATATTGGTGAAAAGAAACATTTTTTAAAAGCAGACAAGGGATGGAAGGATTTTTAAAAAGCCACGTTCAGTGTCTTAATGGGGCGGGGGGAGAGAGAAGTCACTCCCTCCCCTATCACCAGATTTATCAGTTGATGATAACCTCAGCTGGTCTGTATGTAAGTGCAAAGGTGGACTCACCCACTTTTGGCCACACACACTCCTGGCAAGCAGCCCCTGGATGGTTGGCCAAGGGTGAACGTGGCCTTTGAGCCAAAGAGAAAGGCTAGCCACCCCTGAATTAAAGGAACTTTGAGTAAGAACCCTATGAAATGTATAATTTACCACCCTCCACTTAAAATTAGTAATTGTTGAATCAGGGCTTAGACTTGTAGGCTGTTTCCAGCGTCAGTGGTGACTCAGCCTGGTTTTCCTTCCTCTGAATAGCACCCATGATCCATGATTTATGGAAAGGTCTCTAGGACAAGCAAGCTCCAGCTCCAGCCCTTCACATTTTAGAAATTAAGCTCTGTCATACAAACACACACCAGCATCTTCACCTACCTTGTTTTGAAAGACTTGGAGTGACAACTGCTTTGGTATCAGAATCTGCAACACCTAGGCAGGACCCCGGTGTCTTATCTCACACAGATCATAATTTTAATTACAGTAGGCCAAAAACATATGTGGGAGTTACTTCCCCCCTCCCAATGCAACCATCGCTACCTGTCTGAAGCCAGCACACTGAGCAGGTGAGATCTCAGGAGCCTTGCAGGGCCTTCCAGAGTCCTCGTGCAACCTTCACAGAGTCTGGAAAAGACTTAAAAACACTTTCTGCAGCAGAAAACCTGGCACTGAAAGAGCTTTTTAAGCCCTCTGGGCTCTGGGAAGGTTATATGAGGGCAGTCTCCCACCCTCTTTCCATTCATTCATTCATCTGTTGATGACGCATGCAAAGCTGTGATCACGTAGGTTTGGGGCCTAGTCTTCAAAGCCACCACAGTGTCATGGGCTGGCCAAATCAGGACAATACAGATGAAGTGTTTGTCAAGGACCTGGGGGAGGGCTCTAGCTTGTTGTGGAGGCCTTTGCCGGAATTGGGGCAGCCTGATAGTAAGGATCCAGTTGGGGACATTCCTTCAACCTGCTCTCTTGCCTTAATCATCTCTGCAATGAGAGCTGAACCCCACCTTTCTCTCTATCTCCATCTCCCTCTCCACAGCAGTCAGAGCCCTTCTCTGGCACTTCCATAGTGCCTGCCACACCACCTACCCAGGCGCCATCAGACACTGAAAGGAGCCCTGCCTCTCCAGAGGGGGATGTTCTGCTGGTGGTGTCTGCCTCTCAAGGGGCAGAGACACTTCCCCCATCACCTAGATCCAGGAGGCGCCAGAGGAGGAGAGAACAGATGGCTCCGCCAACTAGGCTTACTGAGAGATTTCAGAAACGCTCGCTGTACTAAGCTGAGCCCACCCTGTTCCTATATATAGGATAGCAAGGGGGTGTATCCATGTCAGATCAGCATCCAAAGCTTTGGGAGTTACTTTGCCTGACTTCGTTGTAGCTGAATCTAGGATTAATTATGTGGCTTAAGACAGCAATTTGTTTATGTACCGCAGAAATCTAAGCATTAAATCCTTTGGAGAGTATTCTTCAAGTCTTCATTCTTGATGAGTAGGAATCAGGACAGACAGCAGTTGCCACCGTTTGTAGATACTGGGCAGACCCAGGGCAAAAAGTCTAAGCCCAAAGGCTGTTCTTGGGTGTTGGGGTGTCCAGAGTGGAACTGCCTGATGCCCCTTCCTATTCCATGCATCCTTTGGCTCAGGTCCAAGAACTCACTGCTGGTATATGTCTAAGCTTGTACATAACAACTCAGTTGGTCCCTTGTGGCAAGTAAGATACTCCCCACCTGCCCCACACCAAACTCTGTAAAGATTGTGGCTTTACCTATTTGGCCACAAATGGAAGCATGACTGGGGAAACATGTTAATCATTTGTGTGCCCTTCTCACAGCAGATTAAAATGGTTCCACTTTTTCCCTCCTGAAACAATTCCTCAAAGAAATTCCAGTGACTTTTGTGTTACACAAACACCACTCAACACTGTGGGAGGAATTCAGTCTCGAGCTAAAACAAATGGTCTGTCAGCACCCGCATTTCTGCTTGCTCGATAGAATGTCCTCCGCTTTCCTCCCTCTGTGGCTGCTCTGGGGTTTCCTATGACCTCCCAGAGTGGGTGGGGAGAAGAGGGGGAAGCCCCATTGCATTAGTGCAGAAGCCTTTGCACTGGCTTCTGCTAGTGGAACTCCTTAGCTCAATCTGGCCCCGTATATTCAAAACTGGGTGTTTCCCATAGGGAACAGGCAACTTTTTGACACCTGTCACTTTGGGAGTTTCTACAGGTGCTGCTTCTACAGCACAAAAATGTGACAAGCTGCTGTCAGTGAAATCAATAAATTCTCTTACCTCTGTAGCTATCTCTGGAGCAGAAGCCCTAATGCAGTGTTTCCCAACCTTTTCCCGGCCGTGGCCCCCTTCCAACCTTGTTTCCTTCCTGTGGCCCCCCCATGGGCGTAGCCAAGTTGGGCAGGGGAGCAGCTGCCCCCCAAATAAGTAAAAATCAATACAAATGTGAAGTTCTGCCCCCCCCAAGCCTCCCCCTAACAAAACTCCTGGCTATGCCCCCCCTTCTTAGAAAGGTAGCTATTTAAATGTTTTGTTTGTAAAGAGAACAGGTTTTATTCATAATTTTTATAATTACATAATATTTATAATTACATAAAATGATAGGAACATAATGAAATATTGTTGAAGCAGAAAAACATAGAATCACCTTTATAGTACAACCCCCTGCAATGTAGGAAACTCAGGTAAAGCATCCATGACCGATAGCCATCCAACCTCTGCTTAGAAACCTCCAAGGAGGGAGAGTCCACCACCTCCAGAGGGAGATCCATCTTCCATCAAAACTATCCAACTGAAGTCTCTGAAATTCCTTGAATAAGTCAAGGTGCCGCACTTTACCCAGCGGAGATGAAGCTCATAAAGCTTTGTATAATCGGCAAATGTCCAACTCTCAACTTCAGTTTGATAGTTTTGATGTTTTGCATTATTCCATAAAGTTTTCTATACTGTAATTGTTTCTGGCCATCGTGTTGCTTTCGATATTGCTAATGTCAAAAGCTCTCTGGACATTCGTTGCTTTAGATGCTACTTTGCTATTGGATCTGTTTCACAGACGTTTTGATACTGCAGAGTTTTGTGTCCAAAATATGCACCTGAATCTCTGTATGTCTGTTTCTAAGCTCTTATTTCTGTACTGCAGGAGGAATATGTGCAAGAAGGAATACGCTGGACACCCATAGATTACTTCAACAATAAAATTGTGTGTGACCTCATAGAAAATAAAGTGGTATGTGTCCTGAGGGCCTCCCAGGTCTCATGCAGAGAGAAGGGACACCTGTCTCTCTTGGGGATTGAACCTGGGACGTTATGCATGCAAAGTGGGTGCTCCCTCAGTCTACCTTGGCCTGTCTCCGCACGTTCAGCAGCTTCTGGCTGGATAGCTCCCAGTGGGGCACAATGATAGTCCTATGACACATGGAGAAAACTGGGGAAAAGCCCATGCTAATTCCACTTTTGAGAACTAAACACAAATGGATGCCAGGAGGAGCGACCACACCTCCTGCAGAAACCAGCCAACCCCACAAACTTCACTGGTAGCTGATTGGCTTAGTCTCTGACCAGTTGGAAACAATCCTTTTCTTTAAAATTCTACAAAGAAAAATGGAAAGAGAGGTCCTAATTTATGGCACCTCAAGATACCTGAACAAGCATCACCTTTTCTTAATTGTACCAAAATCTGCTTCTGTTTTGTGCAGGTTTCACAGGGGGGCATTCTGGTAAACATGGCTGGATCAAAGAAGGGTCAATAAGTGTGAATAAACAGAAGTTTTCTGAAGTGCAGTGGCAGTGTGTGTGCTCATCACTGCCCTGAGCCTTTGATCTATAGGTGTTTGGGGAGGGTACTAAAAGCTGAGATGACATTTATTCATAGTATATATAGATATCCCTTCTGTCAAAAGGCACCCAGTGACCTTATTTGTTTAAAAATGATTAAAATCCAATTAAGCGCCTTGAGTGCCTGGCCTAGAGATAGGGGCAAGAAGCCTCGAAGGTTTTTCTGGAGAGAGGTTTGTACACCACCTGTTTCTTCTTGGTACACCAGAATCCTCCAGGCATCATGAGCATCCTGGATGATGTATGTGCCACGATGCATGCTGTGGGTGAAGGGGCCGACCAGACCCTGCTGCAAAAGCTCCAGATGCAGATTGGGACTCACGAGCACTTCAACAGCTGGAACCAGGGATTCATCATACACCATTATGCTGGAAAGGTGACTCTCAAAACGCGTTAGTGAAAGGGGGGGCGCTGATTCAATTTCTGACTGATCTGAGACTTGATTTGGCTAGCATATACCATGCAAGGTTGTGGGGAGCAGCCAGGGTGGGGGACCCCTTGGCATGGTGCTGTCATATCCTCAGTGTCAGTAAACAGGCTTCCACTGGCCCATTTTAAAGACTTGTTTACATTTTTATTGAGAGGTAACATTTGTTTTAACCCTGCATGGGGAAAGGTTCCTGGGTAAGAACGTGTAGGGTTTGGAGCAGGGAAACACAACCGGAAAATATCCAGCCTCTCCCTGGATCTTCTGTGCTCTCAGTCTCTCCCTTTCCAAAGCAAGCAGCATCAGCTGATTTTAAGAGAGAGCATGCATTTAGCTCCCCTAATTTCTCCAGATAGTGCCTTAACAGATTGCATTATTTTCCAAAACTGCATTGGGAATTACAAGAACTATTTTCTGTAAGTGAAGTGCATTTCACTGCCATATCCCTTGCAAATGGAATAAAAGCTCACTCCTTTCCCCAGGTGTCCTACGACATGGATGGATTCTGTGAGAGGAACCGGGATGTTCTTTTCATGGACCTGATTGAACTCATGCAAAGCAGTGAACAGTACGTAAGACATGTTTCCCCCCACTTAGGGTGGGCATTGCACATGTGTCCCAGATGTAACAGTTCATATTTCTCCAATCTCTCCCTATCTGTGCTTTTGGGTACAGTTTCCGCTTGCCTGCTCTAAATTTAATAACATAGAGTAATCCAGGCAGCAGCTCAGATACCAGCCTTCACCAACCTGGTGCCATCCAGGTGCTTTGGGCTGTACTGCCCATGAGCCTCAGCAGCATGACCATGCTTGCTGGTGCTGATGGAAGTTGTAGTAGAACACATAGAGGGCTCCAGGTTAGTGAAGGCTGAGGTAGCCTTACACTGCACTCTTTTGGCTAGACAGGAGGAGAATTAATTGGTTCCATATAACAGTCCAGGAATTAATAGGGAAAGTGACCACTTGGAACTAACTTTTGATGGTATAAGCAGTGCTTAATTTCTAACATTTAATAAAGATCTCGGCTTTTTCTTAAATATGAAAAATGCTGTTTGGAATAATGTCATCTTGAATCAGGATTCAGAAATACGCAATTTCTCTTCAATGAAAGAAGGTTCAATCTGGAACTTGAGGAACATCTGCAGTATCCCTTGGTTCCTGTCAGGGCATTACTATGTTGGACATTAAAGCCATAATCAGAGGACTGCTTTTGTTTTTAAAATAATAATAGCACCTAATATAATATTATTAAGAGGAGTGAGACCTTGTCACCGTATATCACCTGTGTTGGAGATCTCCAGTGGTTGCCCCTTTGCTATTGAGCCAGGTTCATGGTGTTACTATTAGTATATAAAGCACTTAACAACTTGGGACCAGTTTACCTGTGAGATCACCTTACCCAATATGCCCCCTTCTGACCACTTTGATCTGCAGAACTGGCACTGTTGCAGGTGCCACATGGTATTTGTTCTGAGTTTGTAAGAAATTGGTCTTCTAGTATGGCAGCACCCACACTTAGGAACTCCCTCCCTGTGGAGCTGTTCTCCTTTCAGTGCCTACTAAAAACATTTTTGTTTAGACTAGTCTACCTAGACACGTAGAATGCTGGTGTATGTTTTAATCTCTTTTTATTTTATTTGTTTTGAATAGTTCCAGTTTTCCCTGATAATTTTATTGTTTTATTCTTTTTGAAAACCACTTTGAAGTTTGTTTATTTTTATAATCAAGTGGTGTATAATTTTTATGAAACAAAGAGGTCAGGAAGGCCCAACTGACTGATGGAGGAAATGATCATATATCCACCTGCTTCTCCATCAGCCTCTTGGTCTTTTGTATTATCACTATGTGCTGACCTGTGTCTTATTTTTCCTCTCCTAGGCCTTTTATAAAGGCTCTGTTTCCTGAGAATCTCCAAGCTGACAAGAAAGGCCGACCCACGACAGCTGGTAGCAAAATCAAGGTGTGCTCCAGTTTATTGAGAGTCCTGTCCTACAATTGCACACTTGGAAGTGTTATGTGGAAGTTGTGGATAGGTACTGGAAAGTTTCAGGGCATGGGCTCCATAGACACAGATTTGCCTATGCTCATTTATATGTGCAGATATACATTTGAAAGTCAAATAAGGCAAGTGAACTAATTTCCCATCCAAATAATAAATTTGTCTGTTAATTTGTCCCCCAAAAATGTTCCCCTCCAGTTCATTTTCTTCCACATAGATCCTTCTCCAAATCAATTCATTTCCCCTTCAGTTGTTTCCATTCACCCCTCCCAATCATCTCTAGATAAAGTCATCTTGAATTAATTCATTTCCCCCAATTAACATCCTGCCAAGTAACCCAGAACCCCCACCCCCATTCAATTCCCCCATAGTTCATTATTTCCTCCAAAGCACTTGGGCACCTAGGAAAAGATTTTGAGCCCACTCAAAAGGTGGAGGGTAGGGGAAACCAGTGAGCATTGCCACCCGTCTTCATCTGTGTGGGAGGAAGGCTCTTACTGTGGCTTCCCCCTCAAACACCCTCTCCCTGTTGGTCCCTGACCCTCAGCCATGCCAGGCAAACTATATCAGTGTGAAGGGATTCTTGGAACCTGTTGATATTGGCGGGAAGATTGCCCATGCAGCAATAGTTCTTCTGAAGGGCGATTTCAGGACAGACTGCTGTTACAAATCAGACATCCTTCTTTTCTCAGAGACCAGGGTCAGTAACATTATCGCTTACAGTGCATTAGTTTTCTGGCTTCAGTAAATTCTCTTGGGATCCTGTTTCTAATATAGTGAAATTACCATCTAATTAAAAAATAAAAAGGAGCAAAATTATTATCGGTAGCAGTTCTAAGCAGCAGCTAGTATCTAAATAGGCAATTATTATTATTATTATTATTATTATTATTATTATTATTATTTATTTGCAGAAACAAGCCAATGACCTTGTTGGCACCCTGATGAAATGCACGCCCCACTACATCCGTTGCATCAAGCCGAATGAAACAAAAAAGCCTCGAGACTGGGAGGAAAGCAGGTACAGAGGAGACCGTTCCCACTGCTAATGCATATTAGATTGTTCCCTGCATTGTGCCCAAGATGGCGAAAGAGTCGCTTCCGTGGCATGTAGAATACTTGATGTGTGGCTTCATGAGCAAGAGTAGAATCATCTACAGATGTAGGTTGCCTGTTAATTGAGACCACAGCAGAGACCACCCATGGAGAAACAGCAGGCAGGCAAGACAAATGCAAATACGTTTTGTTCTGGCGTTATAGGCCTTCCCCCATGACTCGTTCCCTTTACACCTCACCTACCTCCTCGACTATCCCCCACTGCTGTGCCCACCCCTCTCCCCAAAGCTTGCCCCAAGCCCCTTCACTCACAGCTTAGCCCAACCCCTTTTAAAGGAGGAGGGAGATGCTTCAGACAGGTGCCTCCCCCTCCTCCTCAGTTAAGCAGCTCATCTGGGCTGCCTGCCACTTGTACTCCTTGCTCTCTGTCCTACCCGCCATTCTGTCATCTACATTTTTATGTATATAGGAAGAAATTATAAATACAGTGGTACCTCGGTTCTCGAATGTTTCCAATGATGAACATTTCGGAACCCGAATGCAGAAAACCCAGAAGTAAATGCTGCCGTTTTTGAAAGTGCCTCCGAGGTCAAACGGCTTCCGCTTCTTGTTTTTCAATTTTCTCGACTGAATTTGCAGACAGCCCTTTGCACCTCCGTTTTCGAACGTTTCAGAACTCGAACGGTCTTCTGGAATGGATTACGTTCGAGAATCGTGGTACCACTGTACATTATTTTGAATGCACTTCGGCAGCCAAGTGTTAATGGTGGTTAGGGTGGGCAGGAGTTACATAAATGTTCTGGTCAGTCTAAAGGAGGGCTGTGCATTTCCTTGTAGGCAATACTGTCATAGACCTCTGAATACCAGTTGCTGGAAACTGCAGGAGGGTAGAGTGCTCTTCTGCTCAACTCCTGCTCACGGGTTTCCCCCAAGCATCTGGCTGGCCACTGTAAGGTACAGATGCTGGATGGGCCATTGGCAGGATCCAGCTGGGCTCTTCTTAGGGCCTTAGCCTTCTGAGTTGGGCCAGAAGCAGCAGTGGATGGGATCAAAGGGGAAAGTGGGTGGAGCAGTAGATGTGACTCTTACCTTTGTAGACCACACTCCAACCATACAGTAGTCAGGAGGTAGGTGTGTGTGTGTGTGTGTGTGTGTGTGTGTGTGTGTGTGTGTAGATAGGTACATAAACATGCGCATGCACACACAAACTGGGTATTCTATCCTCCTTCCATCCAGTCATGCAAGCACTGAGGATTGTCACAGTTCAAGGACACATTCCAGGCAAGCAAAAGTACTTGAGGTGTTTCCAGAGCAGGACTGATGTGAGGAGTAGCCTGGGGAAGGGGCATGACCTAGGGCCACTTAAGGAAGCACATTCGATCCACAAACATGTATCTTTAAATGGCATGCAAAGTAAAACTCAGAACTCTTTTTCAGCAAGCTTGTCAAATCCTTATTTTTTCCAATTAATATTTAAAAAATTGGTTATCCTCAAACCTAATATATTTTTCCTAATTTTATTCCCATACTGTATTTTGCTATTTTTTCCAGACAGCAGTTTTACCAACTTGGAGAATTCTTTTCCAAGCTGAACTTTTAAAAAAGTTGTCTAAGTACAAGATGCATTGCCAGTTAGGGTGTGTAGCTTTTTTTCTAAAATCAAGACATTCCTTTTGCATTTTTCACTGCACAAAACCAGTGAAAAATGTAGTTGGGGTGATGTAGAAAGTGATTAAATTTCTAAAACCAATTCTAAATCTCCATGTTGCAACTGGCACTGCCCTCTAGTTCTTTCAAATTTTGAAAAATGCCTTCCATTACAGTTGTTCTGCCCCCATTCCATCCCATCCCATCATACTACTTTGCTGGGGAGGGGAGAGCGGAGGAAAATCTAATTGTTCTGTTCGGAGAATTCTGTTCGGAGAATTGGAGTCCATAATCTTGTTCCCCTTCCAAAGCCTTCTGGTGGAGTAGCCATAAAAAGAGCTGATCAGCCAAAGTATATTTTCCTGTTTATAGATTCCCGCCTGCTGACATATGGAATAATGCAATGGGGGCGGGGGGACAAAGTTAGTCCTTGTTTCTTACTGCTTCACCAATGCCAATCAGTCTCAAGCTACAAAGAACTTTTAAGACTCTTAAAAAAAGGTTTTGGGAAAAGGCAGTTCTGAAGCATTCTCTCTCTCGGAGCCAAAGCCTTTCAGGTCAGTGTCTGGGTATCAAGAGTATGGGTAATGAGAAGCATTATTGTAATTCTGGGGAAAACTGTTATTTTTAAAGCACACACACCATTTTCATATTTTTACGAGGTAGACTAGCAAAATTATAGGTCTGGCTTGGTTCAGAACTAAAGAACTTAATTATTCTTACGAAAGCCTGAAACAAAAGTTTGCTTACTGCTGACCTGGGATGGAAAGTTCTTTATTTTTTGTTAATATTCAAATGTTCGTATTCTTGAAATGTGGAATTTGTTAACTTAAAATCAAGGAAATAATGCTGCCACACAAATTTGTTCTCCTATAAATGATGTTCCTGAAGCTACTTACATTAGAAGATATTGCTTTCCAAAAGTGGATCCAATATGACTCAGAGGGCTGTAGCCAGTGCTATTCCCTGTGCAAGGATGTACAGATCCAGAATTGGCCTCCACAGTCACTTAGGGACACACTGTTAAGACAATATTCATGGAAGACAATCTTACTCGGCTACGAGTGATCGCCAAAGAAGAAGATGATGCATTGATTTCTATGGGTCTTCTTTGAGTAGGACTAGTGTTGAATGCAACTCTGAAGGAAGGACCCTAGTCCAATGACCAAGCTGCTTTGCATGGTCCAATTCTCCAGCAGGATCCCCAAGTGGCACCAGGAGAGATCCCTGTCTGCAACCCTGGAGGACTGCTGCCAGTCAGTGTAGACAATACTGAGCTACATGGACCAATGATCTGACTCACTCTGCGAAAACTGGCATGGATATAATTCCAACTGGCCGATTTGTGCCTTTCTTGCACATGCAAACATTGCAACATGTTATGTCACAAGAGTTTCCTTCAGCATAATCCTCCACTGTTGTAATCCAAAGTGTTGTTTGGGGGTATGTGTCCCCTGCATCTTTTCCCCAGCACAAACACAGCAGCATAGCCAGAATTTATCTTGACAGCTGTGTATACTAACTCAGGCCAACATTAGTTGGATTCCCCCTGACTTAAATCAGACACACATGGGGGGGGGTCCTCTTGCTATTTACACATTTTACTGAGTTTCTTCAGATTACTACATAATGAAAGAGGCAATGCTTTAACCCTCCTCCATTTCCCATATCCATGCATGTTACATTCTCCTGGCTGCCAGGGCTGTTGGAACTTGATGTTGGGCAATGTCTGGAGGTCACCATGTTTATCTTTTATCATCTTTGTTTTGGAGGACTAGATAACTGGGGTCAAGACTGCACAGGGAGTTTGCAGTGCTTGTTAGAAACATCAAGAGTGTCTCTGGATGTTCCTAACAAGCACTGCAAACTCCCTGTGCAGTCTTGACCCCAGCTATCTGGTGGCACTTGTTTTCAGTGTCTAAGAAAGATCTTAAGATAAGAAGGTCCCAATATCTCTTTTGAACATTACAAAATAATAATAATAATAATAATAATAATAATAATAATAATAATAATAATAATAATAATAATTTATTATTTATACCCCGCCCATCTGGCTGGGCTTCCCCAGCCACTCTGGGTGGCTTCCAAAAGAATATTAAAATACTATAATACATCAAACATTAAAAGCTTCCCAAAACAGGGCTGCCTTCAGATGTCTTCTAAAAGCCTGGTAGTTGTTGTTCTCTTTGACATCTGGTGGGAGGGTGTTCCACAGGATGGGCGCCACTACCGAGAAGGCCCTCTGCCTGGTTCCCTGTAACTTGGCTTCTCGCAGTGAGGAAACTGCCAGAAGGCCCTCGGCGCTGGACCTCAGTGTCCGGGTAGAACGATGGGGGTGGAGACGCTCCTTCAGAGTGCAGCAAGCTATCCACATGAGAAAAACCACCCCTAACCTGGGTAAAGGCAGCCTTTCCTGTTACCCAGGCTAGGTGTGCTTTGCTGTCGCTTGAAACTGCTGCTTCTTTCCCTTCAATCCGTGACTCTAAGGGCTGTGAGTTGTTCTCCATGTAGAGCTTCTGTAGAGACACTTGAAAGCTGATTCCCACCTACCTCTTCAACTAATCATGCTTGTTTTCTGCCCCTTTCCCTGCAGGGTAAAGCACCAAGTGGAATATCTTGGGCTCAAAGAAAACATCCGAGTGCGGCGAGCGGGTTATGCCTATAGGCGAGTGTTCCAGAAATTCTTACAGAGGTACGGTATTCCTCTGTGTTGCTTTCTTCTCTTCAGGAGATTTTGAAATGGGAGGGAAGATCACATTCCACACAAAAACCATTCCCAAGTTTTCCTCTCCATTACTGCATAGAGTAGATAGGGGCCTAAAGAAGCCCAGGTGTGTTAAATTTGGGCTCTTGTTTGCTTGTCAACAAATCTAAAAATAATGTTTCTCTTAAAGTGAAGGTAGACCTAAGATTTGAGGAGCAGCTGAAATGCTTTTGCACCAGATCCCCCATCTTACTCCTGCCCTTGTGTGTCAAGGCTGCCTGCCTTTTAAAAAGTATTATTATTACTAACATGGTACAAATACTTAAAAATACACCACCTTATAAATAGAGAGTTGCAAAAGCTGCCCTGGCAACTGCTTTGTTGGTGACACTTCCCAGTTGATGTCTTCCTTCTGTGTTTGTCCTCTCCCACCCAGCGCCTCATTCAAACTGACCATGCTTGAAACTTGCTACTGTATTTTGTGTTATGGTGAAATAAGGAAGCCTTCCCCAACCTGGTGCCCACTAGATAGGACTCATGGGAGTTGTAGTCCAAAACATCTGGAGGACCCCAGGTTGGGTAAGGCTGGAATAAGGTATGTAATTTTTTCAAACGAGCCATACTGCTTTAAGGAACAACAGCTTTGTCTTCTCCACCTTTACTCTCCGTCCTGTTTTCGCTGTGATGGAGTATCAAAAATGACAGCTGCTGCCTGATGAAAGGAATCTTAGTTGATTAATCATTTAAGTTTACATTAGTTAATCAGTTGATTGTTCAGGGACCTTCTGCATTGCGTTTTTGAGTTGTGTGTCACTTTGCAGTGTGTTATATGAAAGTGTGGTTTATACATATTGAAATAAATATATGTAAATGTGTAATTTAAATTCACACTTTAGGGAAATTGTTCTAAAGAAAATAAGGCATATTTTCTTTTGATTTTAGATTATACAAACATACATCCTAGATCATACACAGAGCATTCTCCTTCTCTCTCTCTCTCTCTCTCTCTCTCTCTCTCTCTCTCTCTCACACACACACACACACACACACACACACTCCTTCACCTTCTAAGATGTCCCTCTGCCATCTGTAGTTTTTATCACTATAAAGAAATAAATTATAACCAGGAGCACCCTTTATCAAAGTGTTTTAAAGTCGTCCAGGCGTTGCAGCCCTAGCTGCTAAAACTCCTCCTGGGCTCTTCTTCCTCCCTCCCTCCCTCCCTTGCTCTGCTTTCTCGTAACAATGGCTTGCTTTTGCTTCTGTTTTGATTTTGTGTGTGCTGCAAATTCTTTCAAGCTGGAAATGCCCCACATTTCTGCTATGTCTAAGGGAGGATGGAAGCTGATGCGGTTTAATAAAGAAGCGTCAGGCAGTTGTTAGGGAGGGAGAGAGGAAGTGGGGAAAGGATCCCACACCAGAACTGCAAGATTGGCTCCCCTGAGGCCTGAGGCAGCGGGCAATGCTCTTTGTGCTCTGCCAGAGAGACAACTGAATGACAACATCTTGCTGTCTAAACTGTTTGGTCAGCCCTTGTTTTGTTTTGATGGTTCCATGACCCTCCTGTCTTTGCTCACATATTAATTATGATTTCCAAGGTTGTTTTCCTGTTGTAACTGAGCCTTGTGGTGGTGTAGCGGAGACGTCGGGGGAACACAAATCTTAGTCCAGCAGTGAAGCTCCCCGGTGACCTTGGGCTTCTCTCTCCTCTCTCTCTCTTTGCCTGACATGCACCACAAGGCTTAGGATACAATAAGGGAAACCCCAGGTAAACAGCCTTGATCATACTGGAGGAATGGTTAGGGTACAAGACAGAAAATATGTTAGACTACACAGCTGTGATTATCCAAACTCTAAGTTGACTTTTATGTATTATCTTTCTTCAGCTAGATATGATGCCTTGGGAAGAAATTTAAAAAGCTAGAAAATGTAAGAAAATACCTTATACCAAGTCAGTCCAATGTTGTCTCTGATCAATTACAGTTCTCCATGGTTTTGGGGCCTGTTCCAACTCTTGACTCCAGTGGGAAGTTCTGAGTTAGAGGCCAGATTTTAATTTCTCGTGCTTCAATAGCTTCATTATCCCAGAATCCTTGGTGTAGAGCATTTCTGTAGCACCTGGGAGGGAGAGGCTGACCTCCATCTTGGAATTTCCAAGTTCTGTACTTCTTTGCTTTTTGTTTCCCCCCCCCGACCCCCCCTCCTGACAACCCCCTCCCCCCTTTGTGTAAGATCTTGCCTGATGAACAGTTCTGGAGAACTTGAAAACTTACCTCACTTTTATGACATTTTGGTCAGTCTCAAGTGTGGATTTTGGAATAACAATAATACTCTTCTATTCCTTGAACTGCATTAATCCATTCTTGGACAAACTGAAGTGTGGGTGGCTTTGGATGGGGCTTATATTACAGCAGGAATTTCAGTTGGTGTATCCCAACAACTGATTTTTAATTTGTCCTGGAATTGCCCATAGATGAAATCTATCACTGAGTGGAATGGCAGAATCTCACCATCATCTGATGATGATGGTTAAAATTTAAATACCACCTTTTATCTGAAGATCACAGGACAGTTTACAATATAAAAACAAACATAACATAGTAACACACAAAAACAATAACTGCCCCCAACAGTTTAAAAGCCCATAGATGGTTTAATAAGCCAAAGGCCTGGGAGAAGCGGGGTGTTTTTCCTGGCACCTAAAGACATGTAGCAAAGGCAAGCCTTTCTGGAGAGCACATTCCACAAGCAGGGAGCCACCACAGAAAAGACCCGTCCTCATGTTGCCACCCCCCCCCCAGGCCTCTTCTGGATGAGGCACATGAAGAAGGATCTCAGGTGATGATTTCAGGGTCTGGGTCAGTTTGTATAGGAAGAGGTGGACCTTGAGGTATTTTATTTGTGTTTGTCTTTTATTTTTAACCATGGGGCAACCCAGCCAGATAAGGTGTTAATGATGATTATGATGATGGTGGTGGTGATTATGCTTTTCTGCAGGTACGCCATCCTGACCAAAGCAACCTGGCCTTCCTGGAAAGGGGACGAAAAACAGGGGGTTCTCCACCTCCTCCATTCTGTCAATGTAGATCCTGACCAATATCAGCTTGGGAGAACAAAAATCTTCATCAAGGCACCAGAGTCTGTGAGTAGAAGGGCAAAGTCTTGACTCCAAAGAATGAGACAGCCTGCTAGAACTGAACTGTAGAATTGGGGAGGAGGAAAGGGGAGGTCACTTGTCAGTTCTGCAGTGTGTTGTGTAGACCAAATGGATAGAATTTGCACTTGTTCCTAGAATCATAGAATCATAGAGTTGGAAGAGACCACAAGGGCCATCGAGTCCAACCCCCTGCCAAGTCTTTATCAAGCCATCCTCTTCTCCTTTGTTTTCCATTTTGTGACACAGCAGTGCTGGGGGGAGGTTACCTGCTCTCCAGAAGAGGATTCACCAGAAGAGAGGAAAGCAGGTGGTGTTTCTCTCTACTGAGAGGTTTAAACCTCTTCTCCCAGGCTAGTGTCACAACGAGGAGAGAAATGTCTCACTCTTCTGATGATCTGCGCAGGTCGGCTAAAAAATGGTGGGCAGGGGCTCAGCATGTCTGCTTGTGTGTGGTATGTGTGTGCTTTGGTGGGTGGGAGGGAGTAAGTGTACATTGCATCACCTGGTAACCCAGGCAGCCTTTCCTAGATGTTGTTGGGACTCCAACTCCCATCAGCCCCTGCCAACATAGCCAGTGTCAAGGATGAAGGGAGTTGCAGTTCTATTATATCTGGAGGGCCCTTGCAGTTTCCTCTGCCCTGCCCTAAAGAATCCTAAGAATTGTAGTTCAGTGATGGGGATGATTCACCCCAACCCTATAGAGCTAGATTTGATAGAGTTCCCTGGCAATAGGTAATGACTGTTAATTAAACCAGTTTAAATTGGTGGTGTAGACATCCATTGAAATATCTGATTCAGGTCAAGTGTAGATGTCTCATGAGCCATGTTCTTGCAACGTAACTGGGGTGAGTAAACTGTCCCCGTGGGGCTCTCTCCACACAGTTAGGAAGCCTGGAAGGAATGTACAGTTTCCAAACAGAAGTGGAGATCCCACTGCTGAGACAGTTGGGTGCATATAGACACCATGCAGTCATTCACCTGAACGCGCATAGACTGGTGGTGGATACCACTGCTGCTGTGATCTTGCTTCCTCTTGGGTGTGTGTTGAGAGGGCTGGACTTCTGCTCCCCTGTGAACTGCAGCTGCCTGCCTCAGCAGTGTAGGCCTTCTTCTTGAGTGAGAGAGGGCATATTTTCTGGAGGTGGTTCCCAGTTTGCCACCAGGGTTTAAAGGCAACTGGGTTAAGTATGGATCAGACCTAGGCCTTCTGTAGTACTAATTGCATCTCTCTCTTGGGTGCACCAAGATAAAGTGTTTTTAAGAAGGAACAGTGAAGGAAATAGAAGATCATTCTTTATAAAACATCTCTTATATGTTTTTGTTGAAAATCTCTTGCAAGTCATTAAGGTGTTTTTTTTTTAAAGAGGGATGCTGGTTTTTCTTTCTGGGCACAGGAAGTGTGTCTGATGCAAACTTTAATTACATCTGATGGGTTGCTCTGCTTTGATAGATGTGCTGCAATTAGTACAGCTTTCTGGGAGTCAGCCATGCAAGTAAAGTTGCTATGAGCAGCTTGTTCTGCCAGCTCCCTTTTCCAGTTTTTTAAAAAAAATAAGGCAGAGAGGCATGCTAATTATTTCAGGAGAGAAAGGTTGGCCACAGCATGCTGAAAACTGTAAGCTGTTTTCATATGTGTGAGGACACATGTAGAAACTCGAGAACAGACTTTGCTACCACCACAGCAGACGAGAGTTGTAGTCCAAAATACCTGAAGGGCTCCAGGCTGGTGAAGGCTGCTGTTTGTGGAGGCAGAAGGATCAGACCCAGAGGGTGCAAATGGCACAGGGGAGCTCCTCTACGCAAGCTGTTCCACAACTCCTGTTCGCTTCCATGGAGCTTGTGGAGGAAAACATCCCAGTGGATTATGCTAATTAGTGGGAAGGCAATGGGCACCATCTCACTCCAGAATAACTTGGTGGAGTTGTGGCCACCATCCTTTGCTTTGTCAGCTATGTTGTCATGTAAGCAGAAAGAATGGATAGTCACAGACTCGGGGGTGTCAGTCCTGGAAGATCTGCTTCCTTACCTTGCAGGCCTTTTCCCACCTGCCTTGGGAGGGTTGGGCCTAACTGACTCCAGCTACAAAAGCTGAGGCTGCTGAACAGAGAGTTTTTGTTAGGGTGGTTGCTCTTGTTGGCTTTTTGTATATTTATTATAGATCTCCTTGTGATTTATGTGGAAATGGTTCGGTTTGGTTGTACATTTTTAAATGTTTTATTTATTGTTTATGACCACCTTTTTTACCTTGTAGTTATGTATTTTTTCATGTTGAGAATGGCTTGAACTATGGAAAGGCAGCATACAAATAAAATTATCTATGCATGTGGATGCTGGGGTTGTCCCTTCCTGCTCTACTGAGCTACTGCAGTCCTGGAGCGGCAGGATTGAACCCTGGTGGAATATTGCAAGCTAGACAGGGGTATTCAGGACTAGAGAGGCTGTCAATTTAAAAGTCCCACTTCACCTGCTCTGTGTGCAGGTTTGTGTTCAACCTCAGGAACCTCCACTTCAAGAGAGTCAGGTTGCAGGTGATGAGAAAGTCCTGTTCTCTGCCTGAGGCTCTGGAGAGCTGCCTGCTCACCAGAGCAGGATAGATGGGCCAGAAGTCTGACTTGGCATGAACCAGTTTCATAAATCGCTCCCACCCCAGCAAAAAATCTGGCCAGACTGGAGGATCGTGCCGCACACCTTGGAAGCCAGAGGCTCTTGGCAACAACCCAGGGAGCTGAGGAGTGTGCAGGGTTAGGAGTGCATTTATGATGGGTTGCAGGACTCAGCCCTGTCCAGGGCACCCTGAAAGATGTCAGCATTGTATCTCTGCATTGCTTTCCTCTCTGTGAACATCGCACTGTGTGCAGGAACTCTGTGCCAAGACTCCAGCAATCAGAACGTGAAGCAGATGCTGCTAAATCCCTTGTCGGCAGCCATCATGTGCTGCTGTCTATCTCCCGTCGTCTGCCTGAAAGCAGATGTGAAATTTGTGAGATAGGCCAGATCCCCTTTTGACTTTAAGATGAACTGCTCCTTGTTTCCAAAAATATCCTCCTTTCATCCGCTGCTGGTTGATTGGAGACATACATGTCTTGAAGGTGAATCTCTGTGTTGTCTGTCTGCGGGACTTCCTGAATCATTTCACATTTCCCACACCTGGGCTTTTCTTGCAGTGCTGGAATTTCTACCTTTAAAGCAGGGGAAACTGACCCACACTGATCTATTTGTGCAAGTGGCATATTTGTGGCACACTCCACATATTTTTGGAGGTTCTGTCTGTTGATCCAAGTGGGTGGCACCCACTGAAAGTCAACTTCAGTATGCAATTTGTTAATGAGGCATTTGCAATACCCAAATGCCTCATTAACAGTAGCGGGCAATTTTAATGCTAGGGTGGGAATTGACAATGAACAATTAAGTAGCGCTTTAAATTGGAATGTGGATGATACCGCACATTCAGTGAAAATGATTCTCTAGAGACAAGGTTATAAACAGGGAAGGTATATGCTTGCTCAAGCTGTGTAATAATTTTAATTTACTAATTGTGAATGGCTCAATAGATGGGGATAGAAATGGGGAATTTACATACTTCCCTCCAATGTAGTGTCACTGATTATAGTGTCTCTTGTGACACTGTAAATCTGATAGTTGACTTTAGAATTGGGACGCGCACAGAAAGCGATCACCAACCACTGTTGATGTCTATAAATTTAAACTTTGATTTAGAAATAACTAATCGTAACAACACAAAATTTTGTCAATACAAGCAAATGGCCCAACTAAAATGGTCCCAGGAAATGAGTGTAGTAGTGGGGCAAAAACTCACAGCTGATTTTAGAAACCAGGTTCTCTCTAAAGAATATCAATTCTCATAGTGACATTCTGGAAGTATATAGTGAAATCTTCAAAACATTTGAAGAGCTTAACACTCCACCAAAAGTCGGGGCACTTAAAAACAGAACTGGTCCCTGGTTCAACGATGAATGTCTTCAACTTAAAAGAAAATGGCGCCAAATTTCAAAGATAACCATACCAAACTAGAACCCCCTACAGGTGGTTAACCCTTGTAAGACTTACTGCATGGTGGTCAGGAGTCAGGTATAGTCATTTCGGGTCCAATGCCTAAAGCCAATACCACTCACATTCTGTAACCAATAAAGTTGTGGCCTTTTTTCGCCCATTAACTGAAAATACTGGTGTCCACATGTTTTATTCATCAAAGGAGGGAGTGTGCGATGTTGACGCGCAAGACCTTTTACTTAGATTAGTTACCAGGATGAAAAATCTAAACTTGCCAGGGAAAGAACAAATAGGTTTTTCCAAAGGCTACTCTATCTTAGACCATTGTCTCACAATGGTTGAAAAATATAGACTTCAAACTCATTCCAAGATTTATGCAGCCTTCATAGATTTTCGTGGTGCCTTTGGTTCAGTTGATTGTGTGATATTGTGGAGGAAGCTTGTAGAGTTAGGAGTTGATTAACACTTGCTGATCCTAATACAGAATTTTTATGCTTTTAGCATCTACCAAATCAAACTCAATGCCAAAGGTCCCCTCTCTTCCAACATCCCTAATATGAAAGGTGTAAAACATGGGTGTATTCTTGCCCCTTTTCTTTTTAATTTATTTTTTATCAGAGCACATTAAAAAATAGAATGACATGCTCCCCAAATCAATCAAAACCCAGTTCCACTGCTACTGTATGTGGATGATGCAGCCTTGTTATCACTGACGAGGGTAGGTCTGGAACGTCTTTTACTCTCTCTGATTCCCTATTGTGAAACCAATAAATTTTCATTAAAATATGAGAAGAGAACAATTCTGGGAAAATTAGAGAAATGGGAAATAAGAGGACAAGGAATCCAGCTAGTAAAGATGCACAGATATCTCAGAATTTTATTCCAGATGGTTGGTCAAACCATCACACAAGTGCTATAAAACAAGCAAAGTGTACCTCCTCAGCAGTAGCTCGGTTTTCTTTTGAGAAAGGTAACCAATTTATATCAGTTGCTATTCAGATTTATCAAGCTAAAGTGTCATCCCAGCTGCTTTTTGGGATCCCAATCTGGATACAAGCCTATAATAGTGATTTAGATAAGATACACTCAAGTTTCTTGAGATGTATCCTGGGGCTCCCAAATTCAATCAAGTATGAGACGATGTGTGCAGAACTAGGTATGCACACGATGGAATATTGGGCGATTGGGCGTGGTCCAGCACTATAAAATACTGGTTGCGTTGCCATTTTCCTTGCCAACCTTCGAGTCTGCTTTCTGAATCCAGTTGGTTCCAACTCTTACATAGCAAAATCAGATCTGTTGGTACAGTGGTACCTTGGGTTTCCGGACGGCTTGGCTCCCAAACTCCAGAAACCCAGAAGTAAGTGTTCCGGTCGGTTTGTGAACGTTTTCCGGAAGCCAAACATCCGACGTGGCTTCCAATTGAGTGCAGGAAGCTCCTGCAGCCAATCAGAAGCTGCACCTTGGTTTCCAAACAGTTTCGGGAGTCAAACGGACTCCTGGAATGGATTAAGTTCGAGAACCAAGGTTCCACTGTGTTGAAACTAGATATTTGAACTCTTGTAAAATTCAAGTGAGCAATATATTTATCACAATATTCAAACCAGATTAAGGGACATTGAAAAACAAAATATTGAGTCAGCTGTAAATAAAATTTGCTTCCCTAGGCTCTATGGTTTAAATACAGATAACAGGGTCACTTATATGTCAGAATTAATAATTCCAGTCCAACACAGGGCCTTTATGTTAACCCGACTGAACATTTCCCCCTCAACTTTTGTCAATGTCAGGGCAGATATTTAAACTTCCCCACAAATGATAAACATTGCAGTTGTTTTTTGAATGTGCCAGATACTGTAGAACTTAGGTATTCTTTTCTACTGTCCATTATACAACCAGCTATGCAAACTCATGCTATATCCCCTTTTTTTGATACTCTTAACATCACGACACAATAAAAATATCAGAAGCTATCTGTCTGACATTAACCTGGAAGTAACTGCAAGGGAGGCTGAGTTTTTGTCAATAGTATCTCTTAGAGTGATGAATGTCTCTATTTAGCGGGAAGAAATCCCAATGAAAATCCTTGTCAATATATATTTTACATGCTGTTTATTTGTATATATTTTAAAATTTACATATGGATGTTTTATGATGGCCTGTACTTGGAATGCCTTACAAAGGTTTGGCAAAGTAAGTAAGCAATTTGTTGCCCAACACGGTGTTCCTGTTTGGCTTCTGCTTCTCATCCTTTCCTCTCCTCTCTCACTCGCTGAGCTGATGGGTTTTCTTTTTATTGCAGCTGTTTTTGCTGGAAGAGATGCGGGAGCGGAAGTACGATGGCTATGCCCGGGCCATCCAGAAGGCGTGGCGGAAATACGTGGCCAGGAAGAAATATGTACAGATGAGAGAAGAAGGTATGTCTCAGTTGCTAATAATGCAGTAACTCAGGACTTTGCCTCTGGCTGCTCCCGCCTGTCAGTATTTTTAGCTAGTGGGTGAAGTCAGCACTGTGATTGACAAGTGAGTTGTTTGGACAATAGGCAGTAGGAATTCCTGGAGTCCTGAAGTGATTCTCTTTCTGCCCCCCATTTTGTGCATATTCCTTGCTTCCTGCTCCTAGAAGTTATTTTCTGCAAGTAGTACTACAAAATAAGGGTGTATGTGTGTGTTACCCAATCGCCTCCCCAAATGGCAAATGCAGATTGTGAAAACTCTGCAAAGTGGCTAAGGCATGTCTGCTGCTGTGCAGGAACTGATATCCAGGCGCTCAGTAGGAATTTGCTGCATTGTTAACTTTCCAGAATAATGGTATATGTGTCTACTTAAGATGTAAGGCTCTTTGTGTTTAATGGAGCCTACTCCCAGGTTAAGTAGGTGCAGGGTCTCAGCCTGTGCATTGGGTTAAGGTTGGCATTGTGAAAAACAGGGGTATTGTGCCTTTAACAGCTCTGTTTCCACAATCAGAACCTGTAGGACATAGCTTATTTCCCATAGTAAACATGAGGTTCTCTGAGGGTAAGGAGTAGAAAATCAGTAATCACTGTAATTTTATGTTATTCACTTCCCTCTCCCCCCCCCCCCGCCTCTAGAAAAATGTAAATGGAATGCCATCTCCTTGCTTCTCAGAACTGTGAAACTCATCTTTATAATTGGGGCTGCAAAGTAACACTTCTTCTTCTCTCCCCGTTTTAAAGCCTCTGACCTGCTGCTGAACAAGAAGGAGAGAAGGAAAAACAGCATCAATAGGAACTTTGTGGGTGACTACATAGGCATGGAGGACCACCCAGAGCTGCGGCAATTTGTGGGAAAGCGGGAAAAGATCGATTTTGCTGACACTGTCACCAAATACGACAGGAGGTTTAAGGTAGGAATGGGTCGGGGCAAAAGAACTACACAGTGAATTCTGCCTGGGCTGGCCAGGTCTCTGCGCCATCTTACATTTTTCCCTGTGGGCATCAGAATATATTGGGCTGTCCACTGGAAGCAAGTTCCATCACACCCAGGTGTCTCCTTATTTCTTTCCAGATGATGGAACTTGGGGCCTAAAGCTAAATCAATCCTTATTCCTCATTTTAAAAAATTCTATTTAAATCTTAGGGGCATAAACACAGATCTGCTCTTATTTCCAGGGCATCAAGCGAGACCTCATCCTCTCCCCAAAGTGTGTGTATCTGATTGGGCGTGAAAAGGTGAAGCAAGGCCCAGAGAAAGGCCTGGTGAAAGAGGTGCTCAAGCGACGGATCGAGGTGGAAAGGATTCTCTCCGTTTCGCTAAGGTCAGTCCCACCTCCTCTTTTTCTCACAGGAATAGGCCAGGGGGAAAGGGAGAGGGGAGGGGAGCTAAGTTGGGTGGGAGGCAAGGTCAGTGAGCAGTAGCAAGCTTTAAAGTCCCAGAGCAGGGCCTGTGGGGCCCCCCAGGTGTTGCTGGCTTCCAGCTCCTATCAGGCCCAGCCAGCATGGCCAATGGTCAGAGGTGATGGGTATTGCAGTCCAGCAATGCCTTGAGGAGGGCCACAGGTTCCTCCTGTTCTGCTTCATGACATGTATTAAATTTGCCCATTTCCTGGAGGTATCTGCTTGGCCAGTATGGAAGGAAGCTGGATCCTGGGACTGGATCTGGTCTGATTTAGCAAGGAGGTCCTTCCCACTGATATTAGCAATAATAGCTCAGCAGTATACCACTGAATACTAAATTCTGGAGATGGCAGTTTACCTTCCTGCCCAGCTTGTGGACTTCCTTTTGTGGACTTCCCTGGTTGTCTGTTGTGGGAAACGGGATGCTGAACTAGAGAGAGATCTCTTTTGACCATCATCTAATAACTAATCTGCATTAAGTGATCCTGAGTGCTGGCTCTTGCTCAACAATTTGAGAAGTGCCTTGCAGGATCAGACCGAAGTCTCCCTCATCCAACATCCTTGTCCAGAATCTAGCCAAGAAACAAACCACTCAGTCACAGTTGGGGAACCTCAGTCTCTCCAGATCTTGCCGGATTACAGCTCCCATCCTCTCTGACCACTGGCCATGTTGACTGCTGGGAGTTGGGAGCCCAACAGTATTTGGAGGGGTTCCCACAGTCTCCCCTCCCCTGACTGGCTGGGGCTGATGGAAGTTGGCAGAGACAGCACACATGCTGCTCCCCATTTCAAAAATTCCACTGTTCTAACACTGATCCTGTAACTATCACAGTACTACGTCCTTTAAAAAAAAAAATCCCCCAAATTATTACAAATCAAACCAAATTACTTTAATTTAATACAGTTTCTTACAATCAGGTTTCCCGCTCTTGTTGCAATCATATGTCCAAGATTTCTCCCCATAGCTGCTTCATTTCTTATTTATATCCAGTTGACACCCTTCACTTGCCATTAAACCATTCTTCCAGCTGTCCACTTTTTCACCTTACAAAACAGCACCTCAGTTTCATCTTGTAAATATACAATCCATTGCACGTGTGTAGCTCTTTATGTACATTTTTGTTCCTGACCTGGAGTGTTGGAAGAGTTCAGTTCTTTTTCTCGTTGTTCAGTTCTTTGCAATGTTTCCATCTCACTGTTATCAAACTGACTTGCGAACCACAGCCATAAAAAAATCTCACAGAGGGAACTTTCCAGATATCCACCATTAGGTTCCCCTCTGGAGTTCTTTCTCGGCACAGGATACACAGCAAAATCTTTTCTAAGATTCATCCTCACTTCAACAACTCTCCAGCTGTGGGCCATTCCTCCAACAACACCCCCATCCAGTGGTACTCATAAATAAAATCCATTCAGCCTCGGTCAAGGGGGCACATAGCAAAACCTTGTTAAATTCCTTGCAGAGCATAAATCAGAAGGCACCCCCCCCCCCTTCGGAGTATCAAACAGAGTAGCAACTACAGTTGTACCTTGTAAGTCAGACAGAATCCGTTCGACTTCCAAAACATTCAGAAACCAAAGTGTGGCTTCTGATTGGCTGCAGGAAGCTCCTGCAGCCAATCAGAAGATGCAGAAACCTCGTTGGACTTTCGGCTTCCAAAAATAATTCACAAACCGGAACAGTCACTTCTGGGTTTGCGGCATTCAGGAGCCAAAACATTCGAGAACTAAGCTGTTCAAAAACCAAGGTACGACTGTACATATGTCTCTTTATTGTAGGGGAGGACAAGAGAAAGAAAGACCATTACAAAACCATAAGAAAGCACAAAGCTCCTTGTCCTCCCCCTTTCCTTTCAAGCTTTGTAAAGATTCTCAAACTTCAGAAAATTATTCAAATACCTTCAGAAAACCAGTCCCGGTTTTTTGGCAGCTGATTGATTGCAGTCCATTAGCATATGATGCTTCAAGAGCCCCTCTTGATTGATGCCAATTACCCAGATTGAGGAGAAACCTTCCACAAATCATGCCAGTAACGGAGGCTCGTCCATGGCAGGGGCACACGCCCAGATCGCTCCCCTTCTGCCTTTCAAGTTGGCAGACATGGGATGGCGCGACATTGCGGGATGCAGTGAACTCCCCAGGCCCCACTGAGGACCATCGGGAGGATTTCGGCCTCATCTCTGTCCCTTGCCTGAATTTCTTCGCAACCCCCAGAGGGCTATGAAGAACAACCACCACTGACTCGTAGGCGTGGCCGGAAACCACTACTTCCTGTTCTTGAAATACAAATATATTCATATCCTTCTGGCTGACTGTTGATTCCCATTTAGATTGATCAGGTGCCTGTGTCTGATAGAATGAGCTGAACAGCAGGCGGAATGTAATTTATTCATTCACCTTCAGAACAGCTTGTGTGCTTCTCCCATTCAACCAAGATACAGAGCAGGCAACCTCTTTTCCTCTAGGAGAGTGAGCTGCTTCTACTTCTCCAGCAGAGGACACTGTCAGCTCATTTCTGGCCGAAAGGGGGTTAGAGGAGAGGCCAGTTTTGAATTTCTTGTGACCCTGGCTTTTATTTCTGCAGCATGATGCAAGATGACCTCTTCGTCATTCATGAGCAAGAATATGACAGTCTCCTTGAGTCAGTCTTCAAGACGGAGTTTCTCAGCCTTTTGTCGAAGCGCTACGAGGAGAAGACACAAAGGAGGCTACCTCTCAAGTTTAGCAATACGTGAGTGACAGGCTTAACAGCAGCACTTTGCTCCTGCCAGGCTGAATCACACGAGTGGCCACAGCTGTGCCTTTAGGGGCGTCAGCAAAGGCAGTTGGAAGTATGGCCCTGAGACAACTCGTGATAATCACAGAGCACATGGTTGTTATCATTTATTTATTAAATTTATATACCACCCTTCATCTGAGGATCACAGGGTGGTTTATGATATAAAAATACACATATATATACTGTAAAAAGGTAAAGGACCCCTGACAGTTAAGTCCAGTTGCGAACGACTCTGGGGTTGTAGCACTCATCTCGCTTTACTGGCCAAGGGAGCCGATGTTTGTCCGCAGACAGTTTTTCCGGGTCATGTGGCCAGCATGACTAAACCGCTTCTGGCAAACCAGAGCAGCACATGGAAACGCCGTTTACCTTCCCGCTGGAACGGTACCTATTTATCTACTTGCACTTTGATGTGCTTTCGAACTGCTAGGTTGGCAGGAGCAGGGACCGAGCAATGGGAGCTCACCCTGTCGCAGGGATACGAACCGTCGACCTTCCAGTCGGCAAGCCCTAGACTCAGTGGTTTAGACCACAGCACCACCCACATCCCTTATACATACTGTAGTAACAAACAAAAGCACTCCCCCTCCCAGTTTAAAAGGCCATAGATTATTTAATTAGCCAAAGGTCTGGGAGAAGACCTGGTGCCTAAAGATATGTAACAAAGGCACCAGGCAAGCCTACCTGGAGAGAGCATGCCACAAGCAGGGAGCCACCACAGAAAAGGCCCATTCTCGTGTTGCCACCAGGCCTCTTGCAGAGGAGGCACACATCAGGGTTCAGATTAATGTTTGGGCCCAGTACTTTGTTCCTTTTGAAAGAGACCAACCCTGCAGTAAAGATGAACATCAGTGTGAGGAGGGTGTCAGCAGTTTCCTTACGGCATGCCTGGAATGACCTCCCCTGCTGGCCCAGTCATACAGCCCAGCCCTTTCACCAGGCTGAGCAGTCTGTTGAGGGAGGCGGGGTGTAGTGAGCTCACTTCCATTTGGTAGGAAGCACCAGAGTATGGCTTTCAGTTGCGATTTCTGGTTTCTGAATGAGGGCAAGGCTGTGCTTGGGCCTGGGAGGAGGGCCAACCATTTCTCACCTGGGCAGTGCCCTTGGGGTGGCGTCTCTTTCCAGGGCTCGTTTTCCAAGGTAGGCCCCTTCCCTCCTGGCTACTGAAGTCCTCAGTTCTGTGGGAAGGAGAGACCACAGCCAGGTCCTTCTGGTTGCAGGAATCGCCCCTCTCCCCACGGTTTCATCCCAGTCCAGCCCCAGGCCTTTTCCAGAAGCATGAGAAGGGATAGCTTTTTCCACAGCTGGGCTTGCAAGAAAATGGCAACCCCATTTATTTTCCTTTGTGATGATGAGGAAGAGGGGGAAGTTGCTCTGCTCTGTAAGAAGGAAGAGGGAGAAATAAATGCTACGTAAGGAGGAAAAATAAATTCTGATGCAAAGCCCACCATCCCAGAATGTTTGTTTTTTTTAGGCAAGTCATTTCCCAGCTTGTGTAGGAGTCTCCAAAAAAAGCAAGAAAAAAGGATAGTGAGTGCATTTTGCTGGTGTCATTTCCTGGCTGAGGCAGGGGGCTACAAATAGGGTTTTTGTAGCTCAGGGCTCGCTCTCTGTGTATCAGCTTGTTTGCTTTTTGTGCATGTCATTAAACGCATAATGCAAGGGCGGGCAAGTCTGCCGCCCGAAACACCCAGCAACCACATGATAGCAGCCCTGATGGGAGAGGCATATTATTGTGCGGTGGGCATTCATTTCAGTGGAGCCTGACTTTAAATTTCACCTCCCACAGCAGCAGAGATTTTTCAGAATGTCAACAACTCTGCTCTTTAGAGATGAGACCAAGCTTTGGGAAACAGACCCCACCTTTTGGGGTCGAGTGGGAATTCGTTTTCCGTGCCCCCAAATTATACAACGTTGGTGTCAGACCCTAGAGCCGCTTTCCTCAACCTGATGCCCCCCAAATATTTCGAGCTACAACTGAAGCTGTGATGCTGAAGCCGATGGGCTGCAATGGCTGCTCTCGGGCAGGTGGGTGGGATCCTTCTCATGCAAGTAACTGAGTTTTCCTGCTCACTTTGTTTCAGGCTTGAAGTGAAGCTAAAAAAGGAGAACTGGGGCCCCTGGAAGGCTGGTGGGTCCCGCCAGGTGCAGTTCAGCCAAGGCCAGGGAGACGTGGCCATTCTCAAGCCAAGTAATAAAGTGCTGCAGGTCAGCATCGGGCCTGGACTCCCAAAGAACTCCCGTACGTATGAAGTCCCCTGAGGTGGCAAGGAGGGAGGGGGAGGAGGGTCAGCAACCGTGGCCACCTGGCCCCTGCTGCGCAGCTGCCTGAACAGGTGTTGCAACTTGCCTTGCAGGCCCCACCAGAAGGAATGTAACCCAAGGCAGGAGCTGTTCCAACAGGACCACACAGGGCCAGCACTACCCCATGAGGGCCGCACCGCCTCCCCCTGGTTTGTATTTTGGAGCAGATGTTGGCAAATGATGCTCTGGTTAAGGGAACAGACATGGCTAATCATGGAAGACTTCCGAACTCCTTGACTGGGGCGGAGGTGGGGAGGGCACCTTTGATGGTTGTCTTTTGCCCTCTTCTGGAGAGATTCCCATTTTAGGAAGAGCTTCCCTTTTCCTGGCAGCTATTTGGGCCCATCAAACTTACGTGGCTTTAAGGTTTAACGGTCACACTTCCGTATTTTTTTTCTTAACATAGTGTGTGTTGTGTGTGTAGAACACATCAGGCCAAGTTCAAGGTGGGACTAATTTGCTTGCGTGATTGCCTTACCCCTCATGTGCCCCCTCAACTGCTTCATGCCGATTAATACTTCTTCCATAGTTGTGAGAAATGACCCTTTTAATGTGGCAGCTCCTACACTTTGAAGCTCCCTGCCTATAAGTATCACGCAGGCATCTTTGCCGCACTCTTTTCGGTGCCTGCGTGAAACACCTTTGTTTAAGCAAGTCTATCCAGACATGTAGATATTAAGGCATTTTAATCATTTTTGATTGCTTTAGAAAGAATTAAAGTAATTATCTTTAACTGTTCTTAATGATAATTTTAATATTGGTTGTATCATGCTTAGAGGTTTTACTACAATTCAGTGGCATATAGATTTTGTAAAATAAAGTAAAAATAAAATAAGGGCATGAGACCCCTGCTGGATGAAGCCAATGGCCTGTCTAGTCGTGCATCCTGTGTTCACAGTGGCCAACCAGATGCCCATTATGGGATGCCCACAAGCAAGAGCCTAGTGCAAGAGCAGCCTCTCCATTTGTGGTTCCAAGCAACTCGTATTCAGAGGCATATTGCCTCATGACTGTAGTTGCAGAATATAGCCACTGTGGCTAGCAGCCATTGATAGCCTTGCCTTCCATGCATTTGCCTAATCAACTGCATCTTGTAGTAGCAAATTCCATCATTTAACAATGTGCTGTATCCATGGTTTCACTATGTGCCATATGAATAAGGACTTTCTTTTGTATGTCCTGAATCTCCCAGCATTCAGCTTGATTGGATAACCCTGATGGATTCTAGTGTTAGGAAAGAGGGAGACCAGCCACTTTTTCCATGCCACACGTAATTTTGCACATTTTTGTATGTCTCCCACTTATTCAGCTTTTTTTCATGTTTAAAAACCTCCACCAATTTGCAGCCTTTTTTCATCTTCCCTGTTTGATACCTCTTCAGTATGTTTTTTCAGGTGTAGCAATGAGAACCAGATGTAGTATTGACGACTTCTTTTATGATCAGCTTCCTCAAGCCATTTCTGTTCTTATTTCTAAAGGAAAGGCAAGGTATATATATTTTTAACAAATGAAGTCCCAAAGTTTGCCACACTGGTGTTTCTTTTTCAAAGCAACTGCCGTCGCCTATGAATGTTTGGTGAGGGTGTTATACACTAGCCATGAAAGCTGAGAGAGGCAAAATTTCAAAGATAAAGGAAGGTAGAGCTGGAAAAGCGATTTAAAAAATGCAACCAGAATTACCAAGAGATTGGAATACAGTGAGTTGCCTTATCAAGAGTCGAATCCTTGATCTATCTTTCTCATCCTTGATGACGCTTAACTGGCAGCGTCTGCTCCCAGGGTTTCAGGCCAGAGTCCTTTCCCCCTCGTGCCTGGAGATGCTGCGCCAGGGATTAAACCTGGGTGCTTCTGCATGCCAAGGCTATGCTCTGCTATGGAGCCACTTTCTTCTTACATAGGAAGAAGGGCTAAAACATTTAGGGACTGAGCTGCTGTTGCTTTGAAAGACAGCTGGGGGAGGAGAACACGATAGAGGATTATACAACAGTGCTTGGAGAGAATTTTTTCTCCCTTTCTCTTACATTGCTAGAACTCAAGGCCATCTGCTGAAGTTGGCAGTAGATGCAAAAGGCTTGTACCGTACATAGTTAACGAAAGGAGCTGCCTGCTGCGGCTGCAAAATGTGCTGTGATGGTCACTGGCTTACATGGCTTTAGAAGAGGATTAGGCATTGTAATGGAGGAAGAGGTCTGTCAGCAGTTATTGGCCATATTGGTTAAGCTTCCATGTTCAGAGGCGGCGGCAGCGTGGCATTTAATACCAGTTAGTGGGAGGAGCAGCAGCAGGAGTTGGCTTCCCAAAAACATCTGATTGTCCACCGCAGGAAGGAAGGTGTTGGGTGAGAGGGTTCTATGCTGGCTTAAAGGGGCAAGGCCTGCTTTTGGTGGCTTTATGAAGACTGGGCAGAATTTAACTGGGAGAATTTTCAAATGGCTAGCCCTTGTGCTATTCTCTTGAAGCAAAAGTAACAAAGAGTCCTGTGGCACCTTAAAGACTAACAAAGAACCATCAGTAGATATGCCATAATCCACAAGTCTTGTGCCACAAGACTCTTTGTTGTAACTGGGACAGAAGTTATCCAGACTTAGAAAGGTATTCTGAGGGGGTTCCCTGTGAATGGAGGGTGTGGGCTCCCCCAGGCTCACGTCTTGAACTATTTCTAGGTCTTCATCAGAATGGGGTGATAAAAATCCCACAACACACACCCCACCCTCAAGGCCTCGCGAGCCAGCGAGCCAGCCAGAGAAGCCTGTACACCAGTATGGCGCAGCCCCCATTGCCTCAGGTCTTGGGTGGATCAGATCGAATTTCCCAGCAGCCAGACAGCTTGGACTTCCTCAAGGTCCCAGACCAAGGGGCAGCCGGGTAAGTGCACCGTCCAATACATTTCCAATACATTTAAGTGGCTAGCTTGCTTGTCTAAAGTCAGGCAGCTGATTGGCTGAAGGGTTGTTCCTGCGTTCATGAAGTAGGTCTTCTGTGCCTGGCCGTTTCTATGAACTGCAGTGGAGAATCTGGTGTCCTGCCAATTCTGTGTTCTGTAGAGTGCTTCATAGAGGCATCTTTTGACAGGTGGGCCCTTGATAGAGGCCGGTCATGATCCAGAGAAGCACACGTGTCAGGCCTGCTCCCCAGCTCTCTGTACCTGTTTGGGCAGCAACAGAAACCTGATCCATGCATTACTCCTATGTAGGGTATCCTTGAGGGTTTTTTTTAACAACAACAACTGTTTGTTGAGTCTAGTTGCCTATGTAGGAAGGCCAGCACACAGGTGCCTCTTCACATGTAGGGGCTCCATGACTAGAAAACCATGTGTTTCTTTAAAAAGTCTATGCCAGGGCAAAGCTAAAATGCAGGCCCCTGCCCTGGGTCTCTAGGTGGCCGTGCCTTACACACAGACAACACATCCATAGGGCTAGAATCTCTCTTTATATAGAGGTTTCAAGATGTATGAGAAATCTGGCTTAGAGTAGATAACTTCATCTCATTTTGCTGTAAAATGGAACATGGGAAGCTGCCTTTATAACGAGTCAGACCACTGGTGCGCCTGCACTGAGCATTATTACTTGGCAATGACTCTTGATGGTTTCAGAGAGGGGTCTTTGCCAGCCTCACCTGGGAATGTGGGAGATTGAACCAGGGACCTTCTGCATGAATAGCATGTTTCCTATCACTGAGCTATGATTCACTCCTAAATATTAACATGCACAGGTTTCCTAGCAATGTTCCCTGCCATCCTTTCCCCCCCAAAGTGAACATGGGTTCTTTTCCCTGCAAAGCATGTACTGTCAGGGAGCTACGACTCATTCTCTCGTACATGTGTATTTTTCTGTCTTTGATTTTTTTAAAAAACCATTTGCAGGGAAATAATTTCAGTGTACAGAACTGTACAGTGAACAGTAGGTTGGAGATGAATGTGATTTGAGGTGGCGCAGGTCCCTGCAGCCATTCTTCCTGGCTCAGATGATCAATGTGTCTCTTATCTGATTTACAGATGTGGAAGGCACAAGTACTGTTTTGAAACCATCTGTTGGGAGAGCAGCAGGAGATGCAGTTTATGCTGTGGAGGGGTTAACTTTGTACAGTGGCCAGCAGTGCCACCTGCTGTTTATTCAGAATGACTGCATGCTTTCTGATAGCAATCCACTCATTCTACCTTTAATTCATGGGTTCACATTTAATAAATTAGTAGATTGTATATTTTTATAAGAAGATGTGGAGTTCAAAGAGTCCTATTAGATGAGACCAAAAGTTCTTAGTCCAGAACAGGCATAGGCAAACTCAACCCTCCAGATGTTTTGGGACTACAACTCCCATCATCCCTGGCCACTTGTCCTGTTACCTAGGGATGATGGGAGTTGTAGTCCCAAAACATCTGGAGGGCCAAGTTTGCCTATGCCCGGTCCAGAATCTTCTTCCTCACCCCTTGGGTGCCTCTTATTCTAAGTGCCCAGGTGTGGCAATGAATTGTGGCTGCCAAGCCTAATGACTTTCCTGTGCGTCTCTGCAGCGTTCGCAGGCAGACTACAAACCGGCCGCCACCTGCAGGGGGCAGACCCAAGCCACAGCCGAAACCAAAGCCTCAGGTACCCCAGTGCAGGGCGCTGTATGCCTACGATGCTCAGGACACAGATGAACTCAGCTTTAATGCCAATGATGTTATTGATATCATCAAAGAAGGTAAGGCCTCTTTGTTTTTACATTTTCTATTACCACTGGTGAGAATATTGAAAATATGTTCCATCTTCTAGAACAGGCATAGGCAAACTCGCCCTCCAGATGTTTTGGGACTACAACTCCCATAATCCCTGACCACTGGTCCTGTTGGCTAGGGATGATGGGAGTTGTAGTCCCAAAACATCTGGAGGGCCGAGTTTGCCTATGCCTGTTCTAGAAGGACCCTCCCCCCACCTCCGCTCCAGAGAAGCATCTGGAAGCTTTGTGCCTCTGCTTCTAGTTAAGCAGTTTGGTTAACCATCCAAACAGGGAAATGTGATTTAACCTTAACCATGGTTAGTTGTGGAGCTGTTTTATAGCCAACTTCATAAACCATGGTTTGAAGCAGACCTAGTATCCAGCCAGTTAATATTAAACTACAATACTATTTGGACTACATGGGAAATGGTTTAACTAAAATCTAAAGCTTTCAAACTCTTCCTTGGCTCTGCGGGAGAAGGAAAGAGACCAGGAAGACTCATTCACATACACAGTGCAAGGGTGGGGAACCTTTGGCCCTCCAGATGTTGCTGAACTACAACTCCCATTATCCCTAACCATTGGCCATACTTGCTGCAGCTGGTGGGAGTTATAGTTTAGCAACACCTGGAGGGTCAAAGGTTCCCCACATCTGGCTTAGCAGTTTGTGCAAATATGGCCACTCTCTTTTACCATCTCCCAGTTTTATCTATCTGATAAGTTCATTCTCACAAAGGTTAATGGCAGCATTTTGCTCCCACACCTAGTTTTCTTTTAAACCAAGTCACTCCTGACGTAGACATTTCCACAGCAGCAAGTTTGGAGAAGTGTATGTTGGGACAACCCACAGATTTGCTTCTAAACTCACTCCCTTTCTTTTCCAGATCCCTCAGGCTGGTGGACAGGCAGGTTAAGAGGGAAAAAAGGACTCTTCCCAAACAATTATGTGACCAAAGTATAATCCTGCAGCCCCCTCAAGAGGCCCTTGCGACCGTAAAGGTGCTGCCGGTTGTGCTTTTCCAGCTGCTGTGGTCTCCTTGTAAAGCTACAGCTCTGTGCAGCGTCGATAATAGACAGCAGTCGCTCCATCAGTGAAATTGAAAGGCAAAAGATGGAAGAGGGGGAAGTCCCCATGTTTACTCTCCAAAAAGCCAAAGCCGATGTGTCAGCTGCCCACGGTACCAAACCAAGGAATTATTTATTTTATTGAATGCTTTTTTCTCATGAAGGAAGAAGAGTGTGTTTAAATTCCATTCTTTTTTTAAAAAATGCCTGAAAATAGCAAGGTGCTCTGTGAGGACTTTGGAAGAGTTACATACACACTTTTTACAAGTGCCTTTAGTTGCTCTGGTGACTTTCTTCTAAATTATGTAACAAAATAATGGCATTATTATGCACATTTCCTCTGTTGATGACATTGCGGAGGATCACAGTAATAAGTTATGCTGCTACCTGCCTTAGAATAGTAGGATTCTATTTCTTCTTGGACTCTTGTCATTCTCTTCCCCCAAGCATGTATTTTAAAAGGTCTCACAGCAAGCTTGACCAGGTTTACTTGGGAGCTACAATGATTCTGCAAGGGCACTGCGACCAAAGAAAGGCAGCCTTGTATGCTGTAAATGGTTTGCGTTTATGTTGACTTGTTAATGTGGCTGGCCCATGTTGGTTTTTATTATTGATGCATCTGTTTGGGTTGTGGGGGGGAACCTTCCCAAGGAAGCTTTGTGCATTTAATGAATAGAACTTACGAAATATACATTTTAAAAAATCAAATAACAGGCAAACCTGTATGAATGTACACAGCAGTAACCCACTGTACTTAATGATAAAGGTAGCTCAGTTAGCATTTTGGGGCCGGGTATTTCTACCTATGCACTATTCTTTAAGGATAAAGTCAGTGTTACAAAACCTTGATTAAGCCCAGCTGCCTTTCCCATCAGCCACAAAAGCTGTTGCTTACCCAATGCATGTTAATTTATCCATTCTCTTCTCAACCATCATCAATAAAAACATAGGAACTACCGCAGCAGTGTGGGGGGCTTTTATCGCAAGTGGACATTATGCTCTTGTTAGTGGAAAGTACTGTTTAACAGTACACATTGCAGCTGAAGCATAAACGGTGTTCCGAGAAAGGGACCGCAGCGTAGTGGCAGAGTAGCTGCTTTGTAAGCAGGGGGACCAAGACATATTCAAATCCCTGGAGGTCTCATCAAGGTGGTCGGTAGGATGTGGCAGGTTCCGCTTGCTCTGCATCTTATGGCTGCTGGCCCATCCTCCGTGGCCAAGAGCCTGCCAGACTCTGCACCAACCTTGCCTTGTCCTCAGGGGTCTGCAGATGGGGCCAGCTCCAGCCACCCTTCTCTCTGTACAGCATTAGGTCCTTCCACCATGACAGATGCCTTGAGAATAAAAACATTCATGCTGCTTTCATGCATATTTAGCTGCTTCTGCTCCAGAACAAATCTAAGCAACATCAGGAAGTTCTGTGTCATAGGACCTCTGCTCTGTCAAATGTAGTAGAAGAATGGAGCTCAGAAGCACGTAATCTCAAATCTAGCTGCAGCAAAGCACTGGAGCAGGAAGACAGAAGTGTTTTCAAGTGGCTTCCAGAAACGCTAAACTTTGAAAGGTAGCTGCTACCACCAGAAGTTCAACACACTCTGCCACAACACAAGATTTAAATGCTACAGTCAGAAATACTAAGGATGGTACCAACAAGCTTACAGAGAAAGAACAGCAACCCCCCCCTCCCCACATGTCTATCCCCTTCCCACAGCACCCTACAATCAAGGCTCAGGCTGTGTTCAGACACCAAGCGTGAGAGGACTAGGAGTGATTGGGCACCTTGTTCGTGAGGCTTTGTTAATCTCTAATTGTCCCATTTTACCAAAACCTGCACACATGGAACAACCCCCCCCCCAACCAGGATTTCAGGCCATGGGTTTGACAAGATTGAAAATGATGGCTTAACCAGCCTCCGGCCTCAGCAGTAAGGCTGCTTAAACTTATTTGTAAATGGTAAAGCTAAGGCTTTGCCCAGAGCTTCTCATTTTCAAGAAGCAAAATATTTCAAATACTATCCTTTAGTAAGGTACAGTGGAATTCCTACTGATGCACAAACACAAAACCAGCAGTAACTTACAGGTATTTTAACACCATCAGTTTCATATCTCCTAAACTGTATAGAAGGCAAATTGTAACAAGGTGTGAAGGTGGAATGAAAAGCAGAATTGCTTCACTTGTCATTTATTCCAGATGTTTAAATTTGGTTACAAAAAATGCTGAAAATGACCCAAAACATTTTCTCTTGGCCTGTTTCTGGCTCGGTGCATCATTTTCATTTGGGGGTGGGGGCAGCAGAAGGTTGCTTCACCCTGAAGTCTTAATCAGTGTCTGGCCAAGAACAGCAAATCATTGTTGGCCAAGAAAACACACTGCAGTGAGGGGACCACTTCTGGCTCCTGTGCATAAGGAGATGTGCAACATTTTCAAGGCATTGAAATGCTGTGGAGCAGAAACAAGAAAGGAAGCTGCCTCCTGGCCCTCTCGGGCTTTCACTTACCCTGCTAAGCCCAAGCAGCACAGTGAGAAGGGCAGCTAGAAAGAATGGATGGACTTGCAAGACTGCCAGACTAGCAAAGTAATGCAAAGTAATGGCCTTGGTAATGCCACTATGACTCCTGCTTTTTGTTTTTGTAAAAGGACATATTTTTTTTACAATATCTTTATTATGTACAAGAATATGGAATATTTGTTTAAGAGCAACTCTAAAGCATTCACCTTAAAAAGACCTCCAGAGGGCCACATCCAAAAACGGCATATTTTCTTCCATGTAATGATTGGGCAGTGCTCACATCAGCAGCCTGGCTTCACCCAGCAAAGGCGCTGCAAAGTCTTTAATGCTGCTGGAGTTCAGCTGAGGGATAGTGCTGATCCTCAGGAATTTGCTGCTAGAATATTTGTTCTTGACAGCCTGTCAGAGGTGTGAGGCGGGAGAAGGTTAGGCTGCAGAGAATATGTTTACCTTGCTGCAGGAATTAAGCTCTTGGTTTTGTTCCTGAGAAAGTCATCACTTACACTTGACTACTTGTAGGAGAATGTCAAATTCTCTCAACATCTATTGGTTTTACTTTTATTTTTGATGGCAAAGAAACCAAGATCTCCCAGCACCCTGCTGCTCTACTTTCTTTGGTCTAAGGGAAAAGGTTTGTGCTCATCTGATTCCAGCATCCCAAAACAGAGCACCCAGAAAGGCAGCCTTTGCAAACATGGTGCGCTCCAGGTGTGTTGGCTCGGGCTCATTGGACCTTTAGCCTAAAACATCTGGAGGCCAACAGTTTGGTGCAGTAAGATATTGATGCAAGTGCTCCTTGCTTGTGTTATCGAAAAGAGGCAATCAGAAAAGGAAAGAACAGTAACAATCAGACTATACGGGCTTGAGTGTCAGATGTTTCAAGCTAAAAGGGGCTTCCAGCAAAGGAAGCACACCAATACCCAGGAGTAGGAGGTGTGTAATTTTTTGCCCTTGTTTTCTATATTCCTCTTGTGAGCATGCAGAACAGCTTTTCCAGAGAGCTGCTGCCAGTCAGTGTAGACAATAATGAACTAGGCGGGCTAATTTGGTCTAAATATATAAAGCAGCTCCTTGGGACTTCAGCTGTCCCCCCATGATCACAGATGGTGGGGTGGCAGCAGTGGTAGAGGGGTTCTAACCCCCAATATTGAAGGCAAATAGAGCCAGGACCCAAATCTCAAAGCGTCTGAATTTGCCTTATTTTAAGAGAGTGGCAGTTTCCATTCCAGGCTCCCTCCCTCTTGCCCTGTTCTCTTTCCTGGAGTGAACACACCCACCCATGCCCCACAGTAGTTGCCTGTAACAGGAACATTAAGCCTAATAGCAGCCAAGGCTGCTAAAATAGGAGCAGATACTTACAAGGTGTTTTGTTAGATTCCTGTTGACTCTGACAACATTCTTGGCCATGTGCTCCATAACAGGGGTAAGACTCTCCTCTTCATATCCAGTATAATAGCACAGCTTGGGGTTCTACAAAGGAGAGGTGGCGGCGGCTGTCAAAGCCTGTCCCAAGAGCACTGTAAACCCCCACCTACCAGGGCCACCCGTAGCAGCTAGGCAGGACCCAGCAAATCCTTTTGAGCTGTCAGTGGACCTCACAAGCAGACTGGCTCAAACATTTGTGAGTCAGTAACTTGTCTGTAGGTTTGCAGGACTGCTTTAAAAGCATCTTAGAGCAAATCGGTTTCTGACTAGGTTATGATGCTGGTAGGGCCTGAAAGCACCTGTGGCTAGCACCTTGCTCATGCTAAGAAGGTCCGGGTCAGTGCCTGGAGGCAAGGAATGCCAGGTATTCTCTTCGAAGACTCTCCGCAGGAGCCTCTAGTCCAGTTACTTGGGGGGGAGAATGTGGACTCTGCCCCCTTCCATACCGCTTTCACTCAACCAAGACTCACCCACTGGCCTTCTGAGAAGACCTTCCGAGACAGGCAAATTGCTGCAGCTGCAACCTCTGAAGGATTATAATGCACCATATTGTAGTCCAAAAGGGTCAGTTCCATCAGGTACTTTGCTAGCAGGTACGATTCAGCAGATGCCTGGCAAAACAGGAAGAGCACTTGCATGAATGCAGCTGGCCTCTAGTTTTAATGCCTACCCAGAGAAGCTCGCGTATCTTTGACTTTACTGGAACTTGTAACTAGATCTAGAGCAACCCCCACATCCCTGATACTCTCCAGGGTTCTGGACTACAATTCCCATCAGTTGTGGTCCAAAATATCTGGAGGACGCCAGGTTGGCAGGGGTGGCAGCTTAAGTCAAAGGAGAGTTCTTCTCTCCCTAGCTGCTGTGCCCCTCTTCATGACTAGTTGCACTTGCCTTCTCTAAGAGCCCATGCTTCAGTCCTGGATCATCATAGGCACAAGTACAGTCAGCTCTTATTCATCCTGTGGTCCCTTTTCTTTCATCTAGCCTCTCCCTTAATAGCTGCTTTGTCTATGCTCATTTAGCCACTTGCCAGAGGCCTTGAACCCGTGTTCCTCTCCAGCACCTTGCACATTTGTGTACTTAAAGGGCAGAAACAAAAAATGGCTTTCATGGGAACAGAGGGCTTGCACAAATTAGTGCATTCACCTCTGGAATCTACACACAGCACCAGGAGACTATTTGGCTTGCACATGCCTCCTCCCCTCATTACCAGATACTGAATGTAGTGCCCAAATCAAGTGATGCCAGGTCCCAGACCTCCTTCCCGCTCACTTCAACACACAGGTGGTGTATGGACACTCCTTTCAGAAGAGGCTGGTAAGCACCCCCGCCCCTCAAACATACTCAACATCCTATTACCAGGCTACCCAAGCTCAAGGTACTGGCAGATGGACCTACATCAGAAACTTTGGCTATTCGCCTCAGGAAGTGGAGTGGTAGCGGTCTTCCTAAGGCAAAGTTAAGCTCCTTAAGGATCTTCTGCTCCGTTGCCCGGATCTGAGTCGGTGTGTATGCTCGGTCGGTCATGTAGACAAAATCCAAAATACTTGGTGGATAGATCTCTTCATATTTTGCAGCCAGAAGCATTGCGGTAACACCGACCAACTGGAGTTCCTTGCGGGAGACAGGCTGAGCCTAGTTTGACACACACAATACTGGTTGTATTACACAAATGTTGAGACACAAATGTTGAGATATTGAGACACTGCCTTGCTCCTCACTTTTGCACAAGAACAGCTCTCAGGAACTGACAAAGAGGTTTCTTAATAGAGCCTTCTTTATAGTTCTCAATAGTTTGGGTTTCAAGTGTGATGGTGTTTTGGAATCAAGATAGACGGAGGCCCCCCTGCCCTCTGTAAAATCAGCTGCACCATGGTCTCAGAGGGCTGTGTTCTGCTACCTACAGCTTCCCAGAGATACAACTCCTAGGAGCACTTTGGAGAAGCAAACACCTCATGTTTTAAAATGGGGATTCTAGGTGGTTGAGTATGTCAACCACCTAGTTGAAGCTAAGTTGGTTTGAGTCTGATCAGTGCCTAGAGGATCATCATGCACACGCGTGACACTTTGAGTTTCATGTAGGAAGGGGGGGGGGGATATAAGCATAAGGGAACCAAAGTTTGGCTGACTGGAATGTAGTGAGTGCCAACAACAAATTCCCAGTATACCTTAATTCAAAGCATGGGGAAGATTCCAGTCACTGCTTTTACATCCCAGTGTGAGAGATTAAGCCCATGCTTAAACCTCCCTAGTTGACAGTGTCCACTGTTTCAATCTCCCACCCCCAGTGTGATGATACCTTCCATGCCCTGATAGGAGTTGTGGTCCAAAACATCTGGAAAACACCACACTGCAGAAGGCTACTCCACAGCTCAGTCTATGCAACTAGGAACCCCACATCCATCCACCAAGCCCCCACCCAGCAAAAGCGGCATCTCAGAGCTCAAAACAGGAGTTTCATGCACAGCTCCACCGTTCAAGCTTCATATGTGCTATAAACGCCAAGCTTACTTGCAAGAAGCGATCTATGATGGCCACACACATGTAGAGAGTGTCTTGCATAAGTTGGAACCTTGCATGGAGCTGGATCAGCCAGTCAACAAGAATGGCCCGCATCCGCCCACTGATCTCTGTGCCATCAAGGTAGAAGGGAAAGACACGCTGCTGGACCTGTTGGAGAGGGTCAACTAGTTCAGAGGCTTGTCCCATGTTTAGATACCTGGCAAGTTGGGAGCAGCTAGAAGGGAGTCAGACCCAAAATGCATTTGTCAGGGTTCAGGTCCCAAGGACTCCAGGGGCATGCCTGCTTAGTTGTTAGCAGAATGGCAGCTCCAAGTAGGTGTGTGGTTCTAGGAAGAACTCATTATGCAGTAGATTCATTAGTAAAAATTTACGAAGGCAAAAATAAGCTTGACAGTTCAATACCAGATCCCTGGAATGGAAATCTCTTTACAATCTAGTTGCAGCAAAATAGAACAGTAAAAAACTTAAGCATACTATATACACTAAGCAAGTAAAAATCAATTCAGAAAGAGTGTGAAGGAACAGCAGAGAGAGTGAAAGCAAGAGTAACATGAGATCCTGTTGGACTGCATTCATAGGCAGACCTTGAAACACAACGAGCTCATTCCAGCTGCATGTGTGTTCCCTTGGAAATCTTCCAGACACTCTGGAAAATGCTAGAACATTTCTGCTCAGAAACGCCATGATAGCTGACAGGATTCCCCATCCAACAGTAGCAGCCCAAACACCACACACCATGTGGGTAGGAGGAGGTTTCGCTGCCAGGCATAAATACCTCCAGTTGCCTCAGGTACTGGTAGATATCCTTCACGTAGTCACTGCACATCTGGGGGTCCTCCCTGTCTCCAGCATCAATATCTTCTATATTTCCCCGCAGCATTTCAGAAAAGGCTTGGCACAATTCCACTTCCATAGAGAATGAATTGGGATCCTAGTTTAAGAAGCAACACCCCCCCCCCCGACACACCCCAGTTGAAATTATTTTTAACTGGTACTTTGTTTGATTTTCTTGATATTTCACCGTGCCCCTTTTCGTATTAATATTGTTAACCACCTGGTGACAATTTGGTAGAAAGGAAGGATGCAAGTTTAATAAATAACATCTAAGAAAAAAAGATAGCAGAAGTGAAGCCACAACACCAAATGGGAGATTTGTCGGCCCAATGCTCTTGTAAGAAGCTACAGAAAGAGAAGATGAGAGAGGGTGCTCTGATCACTTCCTGCTCATGGTCCCTTGCATGCTTGCACTCACTCAACATTTGCCAAGCACCTGGCCTTTGCTTTCTTCCAAATAATTATCTGGCAAGATGGGTTATACTTGCTCAAGGGCACACAGGTCAACATCAAGTCTCAAGAGGAGACTGAACCCACATGTGTCTTTCACCAAATGAGGATAGAAAAACTTGCATATCACTTGCAACAGCCACATTCCAAGAGAAGTGGTATAACTTGAATCTCACTTAGGAAGAATAAGCCTCCCCCATGCCCTCTTCATCCCCTGTCCTGCAAAGCAGTGCTGGTGAAACCAAGGTACTTGAAACTTTAGGGATGAAGAAAGCAACTGAATCCATTCACCTGTAGCACCAGACACCTGAAAAGGTCGAAGGATTAAACTAGGACCAAGCAGATTCCAGCAGCACCAGTAGAGCCGGCTAGTCCTCCTCCACTTTGGTCCAAACATGCTTGTCAAAAATAGTCATTATTAATTGGGTTGGGAGAGCCAAGTTAGATGAACTGTAGCACCACAGTTGGCCGTGAGAACATGAGGAAATGTTTGGGTATCAAACACTGAATTTGTTGTACTGAAGACATTTAATGAATGTTCACAAACGGGCCTCTTTACTAAACATCTGTAAACTACACTGCAATTTGTGGAGGTAGGAAGCAGAAAAGGGGATAACATTTAGAGAGGTAGCCAGTGCTGTGGTGGAAAGAGTCAGGAAGAGATTTTTTTTGGCTTCTAAAAATCCCCAGGCAGCACCAGCCACTCCCCGCTAGACAAAACAAAATAAAAGCAGTAAGCCACCAATATGTGGTCTTCGCCATGGGACCACATCCAACCAGTGCTATATCAGCTGCACTGGCTCCCGGTGGAGTACAGGGTCAGGTTTAAGGTGCTGGTCCTAACCTTTAAAGCCCTATACGACCTGGGACCCTCATACCTATGGGACTGCCTCTCCTTTTCGGTCCTGGCCCCAGTCTGGTGGAACGCTCTGTCGCAAGAGATGAGGGCCCTGCGGGACTTGACATCTTTCTGCATGGCCTTCAAGACGGAACTGTTCCACCAGGCCTTTAGTTGGGGCTCAGTCTGACCCAGTGGCGGAGCTTCATGCCAGGGGGCGGAGAGCAGGTGGGGGCGGGGCTGGCGCATGTCCTGGGGGTGTTGCGTGCTGCCCGTAGGGGTGTGGCACCCAGCGTGGGCGGGGGGGCAGCTGCAATGGCACCCCGCCAGGATTGCGCTGCTGTGGGTGATGCGCTCCTCCCACACGCCTCTTCCTCTGCCAGTGGTCTGATCCTCTCCTTTTACAAGACCCTGCATATAAGCGGCCTAACTCTTTTCACCAGCTCATACAAATAGCTGAGCCTGGTGAGTACTTAAGGTTCCCAACCCCTTTAGTTATAGCTATAGTTTGCAGGCAGTCATCTGATCTTATTTTGATTTTAATCCGATTTTAAGCTGTATTTCAGTTGATTGCTGAATTTTATGTCTTAATGTATTATATATTTTGATGTTAGCCGCCCTGAGCCCAGTTCTGGGTGGGAAGGGCGGGATATAAATAAAACTTCTTCTTCTTATGTTAATTAAAAGTTCTCACTTCCAAAAACCACTGATAACCTGATAAGGCCTTCAGCTGCTACTTAGGAATTCTCTGTTCCCTGATGAGGGAAGGCAACGGCAGAAATGCAAGAGGCAATGCCCCCCACAGCTAAAGGGCTAAAGTTACCTTGAATCCTTTGGGTCTTTGGGTCACCATCCTGTTGCTGATTTCTTGCAAAGGTCCCCGTGGACCATTCAACAGGCTGCGGGTCTTGCCATGATCTACTATCATGTCTTTCTTCAGGTGGTTTAGCATCTAGAAAGTGAGGACCAGGCATTACTTCTTCAAGGGGCAGTGCCCGCTCCCAAAACCCACTGATTAAGACTTAGCCACTATGTGGGCCAGCATACTAGGTTCTAAATAAGGCCCAGAACATTCTGCAAGGTCATCCACAATCGAGACTCTGCAAGCTAAATTATGTAGTTGTAGGCACTGCATGTCTTACTGCTTAAGCAACACTACCAAAATACTGTGAAGATTTTTGCAAGTTCAGCCATGGAAAAGGTGGGACATCAGACAGGATGACAAATAAGCAAATAGCTTACATGCCGGTTACGCTCCAGGGGCCACACCTAAAGCCAAAATCACATATAGTCAAAACCCATTCGGTTCAATGGTGGGTGGGATTGCCAAAGTCCTTTTTTTACAGAACCCCCTCCTGTTTATATCATTACTGTATTTAAGTGTCACACACACAAAGCTGAAGTTAAATGTGTGTAAATTGTGGGGTTACTGTACGCACACACATGGATTTTTGATTGTCATTTCCCACACACTTCCAAGCATATATGTATAGCCTTAGAGTTTTGATGCCAATAGGAATGAATTCTGTACCAGCTGGTAAAGCTTATGTTTTATTCCACCCCTGGGATGGAATAAGAGAATTGTACAGTTTGAAGGCGTCCCCAAGGTCACTGAGTCCAACCCTGTCTAATGGAATCACAGCAAAACTGGCACAGGAAAGGCTGGTGCTGCCATAACAGCATAACGACTGGACACAGAGACACAAAGACAGTTAATAATAAATTCATGACAAAGATAACTGCTGTGCAACACACACACACACACAGCTGTTCTGTCAGGGGGTTAGTGCATTTTTCTTACCTGCTCTATGTCCACAAGGGGCATCAATCCATCCCACCTGGACTTGGAAAAGAGATAGAAACTGTTCCACTAAGAAAAAACCCCTATGCCAACGCTAAGGCTGAGGTTCAAAGAAGAACCAGAGAATTAAAGAACACCTGGTGGATAAAAAAAGCTCAAGAGATCCAGCACTTAGCCGGCACTCATGATGCACAGAATTTCTTTAAAGCCACAAAGACCATCTATGGGCCAATAAATCATCGCATATGCCCCCTATGCTCAACAGACGGTACCACACTTCTAAAAGATAAAGAAGCTATTGCACTGCACTGGAAAGAACGTTACCAGCATCTTCTTAACCGCAACTCCCCCATCCTTTCTCAAATCCCACAAAAACAAATTAAAGATGAGCTTGCAGTACCTCCAAATCTGGGAGAGTTGTGTACAGCTATTAACCAAATGAAAAACAACAAAGCCAGAAGACCTAATGGGATACCTGCTGAAGTCTTCAAAGTGGGTGGAATCAAACTTACACAACTTCACAAGCTCATTGGAAAAATCTGGGAGAGAAAGGAGATCCCAGCAGACTTTAGGGATGCCAAAATTATCAATCTCTTTAAAAAAAGACAACAGAACAGATTGCAGAAACTATCGAGGTATCTCTTTATTAGCTGCAGCCAGCAAAATTCTTGCAAGGATCTTAGCAAACCGTCTCTTAACAATATCCAAGGCTACCCTTCCTGAATCCCAAAATGTTTTTAGACCTTCTGGGGGTCAGTGGACATGATTTTCACTGCTTGACAGCTTCAAGAAAAATGCAGAGAGCAAAACCAACCCCTGTTTATGGCATTTATTGACCTTACTAAGGACTTTGACACTGTAAATCGTAATGCCCTGTGGACTGTCCTTCTGAAAATTGGATGCCCAGATAAATTTGAGAACATCGTTCAGCTCCTGCATGACACTATGACAGCAACAATTTCAGATAACAATGGTTCTCAAAGTGAACCATTAATAGTGGGATCAGGTGTTAAACAGGGTTGTGTTATTGCCCCAACTCTATTCATTATTTTCATTGCCATGATCCTACACATGGTCAAAGGGAAACTCCCCACCAGCGTAGAAATCATATATCAAACAGATGGAAAGCTCTTTAATCTGAGTAGGCTGAAAGCAAAGAGTAAAGTTACTGTAACTTCCATCTTAGAGCTTCAGTATGATGATGACACTGTAGTGTGTGCACACTCAGAGGATGACCTCCAAGCCATCCTAAATATCTTCACAGAAGCTTACGAAAAGCTTGGCCCATGGCTCAACATCCAAAAAACCAAAGTGCTGCACCAACAAGTACAAAATAACCCCTCTGCAGCACCACAAATCCAACTCAATTCTCTAACATTGGAAAGTGTTGATCACTTTTCCTACCTGGGCAGTTATCTTTCCACAAGGGCCGACATTGATGCCAAAATCCAGCATTGCCTGACCTCTGTGAGTGCAGCTTTCTTCCAATTGAAGGGCAGAGTGTACGAGAACCAGGACATTTGCAGGGAAACCAAAATGCTTGTTTACAAAGCTATTGTACTACCAACTTTACTGTACACTTGTGAAACATGGACCACTTAAAAATGCCATCTCCAACTACTTGAAAGATTTCATAAGTGGTGTCTGGAAAAAATTACACTTCACTTGGGAAAACAGATGAACTAATGTCAGTGTACTGGAAGAAGCAAAGATCATCAGTGTTGAAGCAATGATTCTTCAACATCAACTTCATTGGATTAGTCATGTTGTTCAGATGCCTGATTATTGCCTTCCAAAGCAACTACTCTATTCCAAACTTAGAAATGGAAAGTGTAATGCTGGTAGTCAACAAAAGAGCATTAAAGATTCTCTCAAGGCAAATCTTTAAAAAATGCAGAATAAGCACAGGTGACTGATAAACAGTGGCCTGAGAGCGCTTCAATTGGAGAACAGCCATTATCAAAGGCATCCTGGACTTGAACTCTGGATGAAAGGGAGAAACAAGCTCAGAGGAAGGCAAACCCTCACTGTGATCAACTCCTGCCCGGAAACCTATCCCCCCCCCCCCCCGTGGAAGGATGTGTGGATCCAGAACTGGCCTCCAGTCACTTACGGTGTCACTGTTAAAACTGTGTTCATGGAAGACAATCTTACTTTGCTATGAGGGATGGCTGGAGGAGGAGAGAACAGTGGAAACCAAGTTTTACTCAGAGTAGACCCACTTAAATTTATGAGCATGACTAAGCTGGGTCCTCTAATATTAATGCCTCTGTTTTGAGAAAGACTTTGCAGCAGAGCACCATATTCACCCCCTTGGAATCATTTATAAGCATTTATAGATATTACAGAAGGCCCCAGGGGTTAACAACGAAAATGCCACTAGCGGGCACAGAGAAAGTGGAGCCAGTCCTAGAGGGAAACTTGACCTTCTGCGAAAGTCTGTCAAATGGAAATTTCTCTACACCCAACAACAATACGTGACCAGCGCCGATAGCTCTTCAAGGGGCAGCGCGTTCCGAAGGCACAAAAACGACAGTCAGGCCAAGGGCGGCTTCTTGGCCCAGGGGCGGAACCACCCCTCGCTCCGCCTTTAAACCCCAACGAAGCTTTCCCCCTAGACCCCAAACCTGGCCGTGGGGGGGGGGGCAACAAGAAGCCCCGCGGCGGGTCAGTCTCGGAGCACCCAAGCGACCCTCGGACCAAGATACGCGTCACGGACCTCATGCAGCTGGAGCCGCGCACGAGTGGAGCACAAGCCCAAGGAGGAGGAAAGCCGGTTCGTCACACGTTGCCACTAAGCCAGTGGCGGGGAGTTTCACAGGCCACGACTCAAGAGACCCCTTCGTAGCTGCGCCGCCATGGCCAGCACAGCCGCCGCCTCGCGCTTTTTCAAGGCCGCCGCCGCCGCCTCGCCCTTCTGAGGGGATCCTAGCGGCGTCGCCATTGGCTCTTCGCGTCGAGCCCGCCTCGCACAATTGGCTGCCACTCTCTTGCGCCCGCCCCTTATGCTTGTGTTGCCAAGGCGACGGCGGCCTTCAGCGGCGGGCTCCGACGCCCGAGAAGGGCGAGAGGCGACACATTCTCTCAGGGGCCGCTAAAAGCGCGCAAGGCGACATGGGAGTTGTAGTCCTGCTTAGGGAGAGGGGAGCCTCTTTAGCAGTTCTTGCAAGTCGTGGGTTCGAAACCTGCCGTTTCCTTTGCGCGGAAAGCAAACAATGGCTGCTTACAAAGATCAGTAATGAGACAGCCCCTGTCTTCAGCTTTCGAGACTCAAAGACAAAACACAAATGAAACGGGGACTGAGAGGGAGGAGGGGAAAAGTAAACCCGGGCACTTGTTACAAAGTTCTTCTAACGATCAGCTGGAATGGAAACGGTTCAAAGGAGAGAAGTCCACAGCTGCTGGTCTCTCAGATGAGTTGATGGAGAGGCCCTGCATCCCCATCTCAGACCCTTTACAGTAACCTCATGCACGCTGGAACATAGCTGTCAACTTTTTCCTTTTCTGGGGAGGAATCCTATTCGGAATAAGGGAATTTCCCTTTAAAAAGAGGGAAAGTTGACAGCTATGCACTGGAATGACCCACGAGAATTGCCCTGCTGGGTTCCTCTGTTACTCGCTTGCAAGTGATGCTTGGTCTGCCCCACAATAGCGATATTTAAGAAAAAGTTTTATGTGATCTGGTATTTGGGCCATGAACAATTATTTTAGGGTGTGGTGTGGTCCCATGGATAAAATTGCTGTTACTTTTTACATTTTATTTGATTCTGAGATTTTTCCGTTCTTCTGACATATGGTTGTCTTCTTTCTGCTGTTTGCTGCACTCTGGTCCAGAGGAAGAGCGGGGTACAAAACATTGAATGAATATCCAGTCCAATGTGGGATTACTTTTAATGGGTTATGAAACAGATTCCTCTAATGAGATATGTCTACTAATGACGGAATTTATTTCTGGATGCAGTTAGAAACTTCTCAAGTGCAGCTACCTGACAAAATGCAAACTGGTTTGTAAGGCCATCTGCTAGGAAAAGCTGTGCTTCTAACAGTTTCAAACCATCTGATATTCTAATAATTTAGAAAGTTGTGATACAGTTGAAAACCTCAACTACGCCCTTCATGCAGCAGTTCTGCTTTTATTCTTAAATAGCCCATGTAAAGATTGACATCTTTTGTCAGATTACTTGTTTAAACAGAAAGGAATTATATTCACAGAAGGCAAAAACAAAAAGCAATTTTATCACTCTTATTATTTTTACTGCATACAAAAAATAGTTTTGAGCAAGTTTTTAAAAAGGGATTCAATGCAGACTATTGAGTGTTATGTTCCAGCTCAGTGATGATACTTTGAAATGTATGGTGATGGATCCAGGCTAGTTAACTCTGTGTTTTGATTATCTTACTGCATGCCTAGCTGTAACTTTCAAAACACAACTGCTTCTGCACACCCACTTTTGACAATAATATGCCAGGAAATGCAACCAGCTTCTCTACTGCTCCTTTACCCACCCATGGGAGACAGGGGTGCCCAGGATATTGGTGGTGGCAGGTAAGGGAGCCTAGAAGACAAAGGCAAGGGTCCTTGAAGGACGTGCCAGACCTGCCTTCAGGCTTACACCCCAAAGACAAAACCTTCAGCTGATCTCCCTCAACCCCGCATTATGACCTCACAGGTTAGTAATGTCAGCCTTTCATCTTTTATGTCTATCATTTTAGTGTGAGGATTGCAACATCCCTCTAGGATGAAGAGCTGTTTGACACTGGAACAGACTTCTTCAAAAGGTGGTGCACTCTCCTTCATTGGAGGCAGTGGAGTGCAGTAAAATTTATGGGAGTATCGGGCCTCCCTAAGCCAGTCAAGAGCTTCCCAGGCTTTGGGAAGGAGGTGCCAGGGAACATTTAAGGAACTAATTTAGTCCCCTAGTCCACTAACTGGACGTTATTAAAGAGCAGTTGGATGGCCATCTGTCAGGGATTCTTTAGCTGTAATTCCTGAATTGCAGGAAGTTGATGACCTTTGGGTTCCCTTTCAATTCTATGCGTCTGTGACGAAAGCCTGGATATCACTGTCCCTTAGCAAAAAAAACCAACCCAAGTTATATGAATCTCTAGACCATGGGTAGGCAAACTAAGGCCCGGGGCCCAGATCCGGCCCAATTGCCTTCTAAATCCAGCCCGCGGATGGTCCAGGAATCAGTGTGTTTTTATATGAGTAGAATGTGTTCTTTGATTTAAAATGTATCTCTGGGTTATTTGTGGGGCATAGGAATTCATTCATTTCCCCCCAAAAAAATATAGTCCGGCCCCCCACAAAGTCTGAGGGACAGTGGACCGGCCCCCTGCTGAAAAAGTTTGCTGACCCCTGCTCTAGACCTTCCAAAAAGGAATTATTCATGTCTTTCAAACAATGCAGGAATTGCATTCAGAAGTTTCAAAAAACACCCAGACCAAACCCAAAAGGTGTTCTTAGCATCACTCAAGAATCCATAATGTGCTCTCTCTCTCTGAATCCTAAATAGCTGCAGTGAATTTTGCTGGAATCATCTCTTCATTACATTGCATTGTGTTCCTTTTGTGATGCTACTATAGGCCTTGGAAAAAATTAGCTATATGTTGCCAGCTTCCTAACATACTGTACTAGAAAAAATCAGTCCTCATTAGAACTTGATTAAGAAAGCACAGTATGCCCACAGTAATTAACGGCTTTAAGATATCTTGATTGAGGCATAATGAATGTACACAATAGAACTCCCTTGTTCACCACAATTGGAGAGTGATATTGAAACTATAACCAGGATTTGGGGGGGGGGGGATGCTTTGGCTAGCCTTAGTCCAGTAGCATTTTTTCTTTTCCTGTACTTCTCTATTCTGTCCCCCCCAGTGGGCACAGACATGTGAATCTCCAGGTTCAGAGGTAGCGTGTCATGCATCATTGGTGGGTAGGAAGTGCTGTTCAAGGATAATAAAGTTCAAAACCCAGCCTTTGGGGCTAGTTTTATACTAATTTGGATCGGGGGCTTAATTTTGCAGCCAACATTTCTGTATGTAATAAAATATTTATAACCTGTGTCTTTATGGATGTTATTGGACTCCAACTCCCCTCAGGCCCAACCATCATGGCCTGTGGTCAGGCACAATGGGAATTATGTCATTCATCCATTGTACCTGGGGGGGCTGCCTGATCTTAGGGCAGTCAGTACAAAGCTAGCAACAGCATTAACAGTCTGATTCCTAACCCACTCCCCAAATTATGCAAATTGAGCCTTAGAAACAACACAGGAGACAGGTGGATTCAGCTAACTTTATTAACTGTAAAACTAAATTAAAAAAAAAAAAACACCACCCAGTTCCCATGACAGGGCAAGGGACCTTTCAAAGTTCTATGAAGTCATGGATATTTGCCTTAGGAAGTTAAATTCAAAGTCTTGGTTTAATCTTTGTGGCTGTTACCCCAACCCCCAACCCCAATTTTTGTATTTTTTATTTTTTTTTACAAAACCAGCTTGTGCAGATCTTTAGATGAATTTAGCATTAAGACTGAGGAGCAAACAAACAAATAAAAACAGCCTGTCTTTCCCCCCTGTTTTCCTGCAAACTTATTTTATTCAATCTGCATATATCTACAACCCAGCTAGTTGAAATCAAATATTTAGTGTTCATTAGAGCTGTTTCACAGCAGCAAAATATTACGTTAGAGAAATTCAAATTGCTAGACATAAGAAAATGGTACATACAATCGGACAGCAGTCTAAATGTTTTTAATATTGACATTCAAATATATCTGCATTGTGCTGAAGGTTTAAGAACATGAACATTTGATCTGAAAAGGATGATCCAATAATGGGTTATGCCATTTGAAATCAAAGGATCTGAAGGTTATGTTCCCAGTTATTTATTATGGATGGTGCAACTTGGAACGAACAGCGCCTGCAGAGCTCTCACAAGGCTCCCATTCACTTTCAGGAGGCTTGTGCAGGAGAAGTGCTTGGCGTCTCTCCCCAACACAAGTATACAGCAGCTTTTCCCCCTAATTAAGGAATGTCTTAAAAACACAATAATATCCTTTTTGATCTTTATACATTTAGAACTAAAATACATGATTAAATTAAGGACTCTGAGGTTAGTATTGAGTGAAATCATACTCTGAATAAGCCTGACTCTATGTAAAAAACAAAACAAAACAAAAAAACCACACAATTCTATTTTCTAAAGCAGATAATCTTGCCTGCAAGTTTGGAGAGGTCACTAAGCCCATAACATGTGCAAAGAAATGCAATACAAGGAACCATGCAAAATGTACAGGAAAATGTGTTAAGAGTAGGGAAAACTGTACGGTCTAAACAAACAAAAGAAAAGCTTTATAAATACACTGAACTGTAGGTTTAGCATTAGGTATACCATAGAGCAGACAAACAGCACTCTAGCAGGTTCAAATGCTTCCAACATCTGCACAGGTAAGTCATGCCATCTTTGGTTGACTGCAGTACCAGGAAGGATGAGCGTGAAGGAGAAGAGCAAGAGGTTTTAGGCAAAAGGGTGTCAACTTTCGCTTGGCAGCTGAGCCTCAATGTCCACTCTGCAAATGGGGCACTTCTTGTTTGTGATCAACCACTGATCTACGCACACTTGATGGAAGAGATGCATACATGGAAGACGCCTATGAACAAGAAAAATGGAAGGAGAGCGGTCAGCACTTTACAGGCAAGAATGGCTACCTGAAAACATACATCATAAAAAAGGTCCTCCGTTAAAAAAACCAACCCTACTTTATTTTATATCACATTTTAACATACTGATTAGGAGATCTGACTGTCAGCAAGGCTGTGGCATTTCTTTCCAACATGATGGGTCTTGTATCATAGGGCACCTATATTTTGTAAAAAGGATCCTTAGTGCACCATCTAGTTTCTGAGTCTCTACTTGGCCTTGCAAGCTTCTCTCTGCAACCATGAAAGTCAGAACTTTTCCCCCCAAAAGGTTTGCAATTCCCTGGGTATTATATGGTGATCTGAGGGTGTACTAAAAGCACACAGCCACAATAACACTAGCACCCCAAACACACTAAATTAGATGGTTCAAGATGCTGAACTGGAACAGTACAGCAGAGCTTGTCCTAAGGTCTGTCATTGCAGAAGAGTTGACACTGTCTATGGCAAGGAAAGACTGCCACTGACAAAAGGGGATGTAGGGGATTTTCTTTTTATCAATAGCAGAAGTATGCAGTCTTGAAGATGGTCAAAGGCATGGGTGAGCCATGCCCACTCCTTCCTACTAAGCACTGCTCTAATCACATGCAGTGCACGCACCCTAGTTCTGACATAATCCTGGCAGCGGCAGTGCAGGCATGCATTGGCTTCCAAGCATGGGAAAAGCACAAAGGAAGTCGCCTTAAACCAAGTCAAACCACTGGTCCGTCTAGCTCAGTATTGCCTACACTGTCTGGCAGCAGCTCTCCAGGGTTTCAGGCAGGGGTCTCTCCCAGCTTTACCACCTGGGACCTTTTGCAAAGCAGGTGCTCTACCGCTGAGTTATGGCCTGTCCACATCATGTTTAAGAAGTGTTTAAACATTTATGATTCCAGGTGAAGCACTGCAGCAAGGAAGAGCTTTTCAACAACACTCAATGTGAAGGTGGCTACATGAAACTCAGTTTTGGGACTACTATTGTGTTAAATGCTATTTTTCTGCTTTAAGTATGTTTTGATGATATGTTCCTTCTTATTGAAACATTATAAATATTTCAGTTTTTTCACTTCAGGCCCTATAAATGTCAAAAGGGCAATACACTACAGTCCTGTTAACTGATGACCTCTAAAAATCCTGTTAACAGTATTTTCTGATGACAGTTCATTATGGCACTGCCAATGTACTGATGACAACTAACTGGGACTGGAACAGACTGAATTCCCAAATGCATCTAGAAACCCTCAATTTTGAGAAACAACATTTCTAAAATGGTTTTTAGAACGCCAGGGATTTGGTCCTGGCTTGGGGTTTTGTTTTGTTTTTAGTTATTTACCTGACATCTTCACCTTCCTCTAATATAGATAAACAAATGGTACATTTTTCCTCTGTATCTTCCTCAGTTCCTTCCTCCCCATCTTGTTTGCAGTGCAGTTTCCTCTGTGAGAACCAATCAGTTGTTACCTTATTAGCAGAGATGACATTATTGGCAAACTGAGTAAGATCTGTTTTATGCACATTTATCAGTTCTGTTATGACTGCATTGGAAGTACACACATGAAGGTTTTAACAAAATGCAACAATCAGGCTAAGCAACCCATCCATTTCTAGCCTCCCCACAATCATTTTAACAACATATTAAACTTCAGTGATTAAATTGGCATAGACATTTGCAACAACCTTAACAAGTTAAGAAAGCTAAAGAATCTAAAATTAAAGGGAAACCAGTCCTGAACAACATTACATTAGAAAACTAAACCAATAGTGATGATGAAGTATGGGGCTCCAATCCTAAAATATGCATTGGTGTATAATCCTGGAAAAATAGTGCAACAAGCTGGCACAAACTCATGTGGTGCAATAGGCAGGCCTGATAATTGGGCTGAAAAGCTCAGATTTCAGGTCAGCTGACGCTGGTGGCTTTAGGCAACTCTTATTCCCCAACTCAATTTCAGCACTATAATAAAAACTAAAGCTCCACTGGCAGGATTGCTAGGATTGAAATTACTACAAATCACTTTTGCATGCTACACTATCAGCAGGCTTGTATTACATGCCTGTTTTTGTGGCTCTACCTTTTGGGTGATCAAATGTCCCTACAAATACAAAGTGCACATCAGGGGAAAGGAGAGGTTGGACTCTCCTGACATGCTAGTTTGTATGTGTTGACATTTGATGGAACTTGTCCCTCTCACCTATTTATTAACAATTCTGAACTTTTAAACGATAAAACAATGTAAGGCTCCAGAACTGAGTAAGAACTGCGTTTTCAGCTCCTTAAGGAGAAGCATCCAGTAGCAGTCCTAGGCCAGCTACACTTACAAAACATGTCATTTGTCACTTTCTATAAAAGAGCAATCTAGTCACGATCTGGGGAGTACATTCTTAAAGGGGTGTGTGTTCTATTTTCTATTATTTACAGATAGGTAAGTAAGAATTTGTGGAACTAATATTTGCAAGTTTAGTTGTCCAAAATGTATTCCCACCCCTCCACAAGGCCCTGAAACAGCCCCTAAGACATGCTCACCTTTTTGTATTTGTGTGGATATGTGCACCTTTCAATTGTCCCTTGCGAAGCTCCACGATTCACATTTCCTAAACGTTCTTCCAGATGAATTAATTCCTGGAATCAAGGAGGAACCGAGAGAATTCAATATCTTGGTCCTCTCAATCATTTATTCATTCTTCAAATGGCAAAACAGTTGTCTCAACTACTTAATTTACATGCATGTTATTTGAAAAGTAGTATGTAAGCAGTTTTCTATTTCTGATCTCCTCTAATACCACAGGGGTCCTGTCAATCATCAGCCCCTCTTGCTGCGAATGGCTTACCTGCTCTGATGTCATAAAGAGGCTCAGCATGAGGTGGTTTAGTGCTTAAGGGGGTTCTTGAGTCCCTACATGGATAGGGAACCTGTAACTCTCCAGATGTTGTTGGACTCCAGCTCCTCTCAGCCCCAGCCAGCATGGCCAATGGTCAGGTATGCTGGGAGTTGTAGTCCAGCAATATCTGTGGAGGGCACAGGTTCCCCATCATTGCCTTAGGACTCTGCAATCCAAGGTCTGCAAATAATCTTCATGAAACAGACCCCCCTCAATCCCCTTGTCAGGGCTCCACAGGCTTTTGGAAGATACCTAGTTGGTTCAAATAATGTCAGCTCAGCTTGCTGGTGAGCAGTCAGCTTAACTCTTGTGCTTATGCACAGGATGGTTTGTTGCATGTTTAATAATGATGGTAGGATGATAATAAAATGCACTGAAAAGGCTGCACTTCCTGATTCTACAACAAGAAGAGCACCAAGGCTTTTGGCTGAAACACAGCAATCCGTTTTTGGCCCCAAGAACACAACTTAAATTGAAAGCACTTCCTGAACATGTTTCCAATGTACTAGAACAGTCTTCCCCAACCTGGCGCCCACAGGATGTTTTGGACTGCAACTCCCATCAGCCCCAGAATCATACAGCCGTGCTAGCGGGGGCTGATGGCAGTTGTAGCCCACAACATCCAGAGGGCATGAGACTGGGAAAGACTGAACTAGAACATTAAGAGTTCATTAACTCTCTGCATCCGATGTCTTAATTTCTCCGATGTGCATAACAAACTTCAGCTGCAAACGTGGCCCAGCTTCAATTTAGCAAGAGGATTGACAGTTTAACGCCAACTGTCCTCCCCTTCAGCCAGCCACCTCTAGCAGTACCGCATCCTCTCAACATAAACATTTATTGCAGTACATAGTCCATTAACTGCCACCTACTGCTGCATAATAATAATAAAAAGTATTCTATGCTTTTTAAACACCAGCCTTGTTCCCAAGGCATAATTAAAAGGCCAGAGGTCATTAAAAATATATAATCTAAAACCAGATTAGTTTACATTTAACTCTGCAATGTACCCCTCCCCCGTGTTCCCTCAAGCAAAAATCCTGCCACATAGCCAGGTTTATTCTATTACAAACCTCAAAATTGCCCCTGAAAGGGCCTCTGAATGAAGTTCCATCCAATCCCGATGAAATGTAACGAATGTGAGGGTAGCCCGCCATGTCAGGAACCTATTCAAATAGCAGAATGGAGTTAAATCTAATTGCAGAACAGTTTCGAGTATTTTACTGTCCATGTTGCAAAAATACAGAACCCTGCTGCTTTAATTCTCATCAGCAATTGACAGAATCCTGGAAGATCCTGCCATCCTTTCTCTTTTTGCAAGGGCTCCTAGAAACAAACTCTTTCAAAGAAGGAAACTATTCAGAACATGGTCTGAACCTGGTCCAGAGGATGACTTGTTCTCACCCAACCAAGGCTTAAGGTGTGAATATTTCAGAAACATTTTTGCAAATTATGTGCCTCAAACATAGTAGACATGAAATCTAACATGATGATGGTTATTATAACAAAGCTTGAAAATTATCTAAGAACAAGTCAAAGTAGTTCCCTAGCTAGCCAGCTTCATGCATTGTTCGCATATAAGTCAAACAGGCATATACCTTATGGTCTTAAAAGGGTAGGGACTCCGTCCAACAATGATACAACACTTAGAATAAACTGCAATTTGAATTGACTGTTGGTGCGTGCCTCCACATACGCAACCTCACCATGTTATTTCAGAACCTACACACACACACACACACACACACACACACACACACACCCGTTAGAAATTCCAACACTTTTTAATGGAAAGATGAGAACAAAAAACAAACCCCAAAGGGAACACAGCAAGTCCCTTCAACAGAGAAATCCCAATGCGCACTGTTAAGTCAGTAAGAATGCAGCAAGCAACCCCACTTCCAAGAATGCTGGCCTAATATTTGGGGAGCAGTATTCACCAGCCTGGTACTTTCCAGATGTTTTGGGCATACTGGCTGGGCTGATAAAAGATATAGTCCAAAACATATTGAGCGGCAGCAGGCTGCTGATGGTGAAGGCTGCTTTTGCAGCATTGCTAGCATTGGGGTCCAGAATATCTTGTCCCCTAAAAGGCCACAGAGATCTCGAGTTAAAGTCATCCCACCAAGCAAAGCAAAAATGAAACAACGGACATTCCAGTATCCCTTCATGCCTAAAACAAGGAAGTAGTCAAAAGAACTGGAGGTTGAGAAAGTTTTCACCACAGCTAGATGCCTATCAGATGGATTCCACATTCTGCACTTCCTCACAAGTTCAAGCAAACCCCAGTTCCTCAGATCCTGTAATTCTTGAATTAAGATGCAATAGAGGTCACTGGATAGAAAAGCAGGGACTAAATCTTTAAAACAATAAACGCTCAGATGAGGATGGTTTTCTGTCTTCCAATGACCTGGAACTAACTTTAGCAGAAATGACGCCTTCCCACCTGGCTGACTAACTAGAGCATTTCTAGTCTACTCTTATGCATAGTAAAGAAAGCCATCAACTCACAAATCCAGAAATTTCCTGGAGACCAGCCATAACTGGTGCAACTCTACTTACACAGACCATCCTTCAGGACTTTGTAAAAAAGGCACAAATAAAAGCTTTAATTCCTTTGTCAACCATCATCTGATCGCACCTCTTTTGCTTTTCCAACAGAAATTTTCTAACGATTTCGTTTAGGTAAGACGTTTAGGTAAGTGGTAGTCTCTGACATTGACAAGCTGCACAGGGTCAAAGATAGTGATGCATAAGCCACTTGCACAGTTACGCTAAGTGCTGTACGACATTCATGACATTCTCTGTCAACCGGGATGAAGAATCTGTGGCCCTCTAGATGTTACTACATTACAACTCCCATCATCCCTGACCACTGGTCATGCTAGCTGGGTTGAGGGATGTTGGGAGTCCAACAACATGGGGCCATAAGCTCCTAAGAGAACCTGACAATCCAGGTGCTATCATTTTAACTAGCATTTCATCTAGCACATGAAGAAGAAAAGCCAGCGACATGTGTCATCTTGTGAACCAGAATCGCAGAGCGTGGATTGTGGTACTACAAGCAAAATTTTCCTTTCTAATTCAGGAGCCTAAGCAGTCAAGTAATGCCACTGGAAAAAGTTATTCAGGTACAAAGCTAGTCAAGAACTGCCAGAATTCATCAAAAGTGGTCTCTTCCTTTTGCATAAACTGTCTTTTTATTCTGGAGTCTGTGATCAATCTCAGATTCTGCCAAATTGCACATAAAAACTTCATGCGTCAGACCAGCAGCAAATAACCATCCTTGCTTCCAATATGCCCTTCCTGTAATCTCAAACCCCAATATTTGTATTAAAATAGAGGGGGTGCTAGAATTCAAGACTACTTCCACCAACCACATCAAATGTGAAATTAAACAGTAGCAAAAGTAACTAGAAGATAATCCTCTTAGCACTTTCCAGTTAATCAAGGAGTGCTATAACTTAGCCTTGCAAAGTGAGTTATAAACTAAGCAACAGCAACAACAAAATCAGATGCAGAGTGTCAATGTACTACTGGCTAATTTAATTTGGGTTATATTCTGATTTCCAATGAGAAATGTGGGCGAATTAAACCCAATACAAATCCCTGCCAGTTAGGACAGAGATGCAGAACAGATGCTGCGGGACTACAACTCCTACCATCCCATGCTGGCTGGGGTTGACAGGAGTTGGGAGTCCAACAACATACGGAGAACAACAGGTTTCCCAGCCCTGAGTTAGGAAGCCCACCTTTTTCTTTTTTCACAAAAATATTTGTATATGTCAATGTTCCCAGGAACAAAATTTCAAATGAAATGGAAGCAGGGACAACCTGCCATGGACTCTGTGACACAATCCTCACTCTTTTCAGAAGGGAGGAGCTGCGCCCAGTGGCTGTTGTGCAGCAGCGAATGTCAAATACTGGCAGTGGCTTCAGAGCTGTTCTCCTTACCATTAAAGGAAGAGCACCTATTTGCAAGTGGTGAAGTCGAGGAGGTGCGTGGTAGTGAGCCAAGTGAGGATGCAGCGGGCCTGGGGGGTAGGTAGCTGCAGTCACTCCTGCTTCAATTCCCAGCTCCCTATTGGGGGAAGGAGAGAGTTCACTTTTAGTCAGGCTAGTTCCCGTCTTCTAGGCAGTGAAGGCAGCAACACCTTCCTTATTCAGGGAATGAAATTATTTCACAGCAGCAATAACCTTGACTCATGCAGTTTTCTGGAGATACTGCACATAAACATTGGAAGTAAGAGTTCGGTGTTGATTATCTGTTTATTTCTAGGCCCGGATCAAAATGCCTGTTTTCATTCAGGTTTGTTAGATGCTTTCTAAAGCAAAGCCTTCTCAAGGCGGCTTTCATAAAACGTAAAATGAAACATACCAGCCTTTCCCTACTTGGTGCTGTTGGAAGCTGTTGTCCAAAGCACGTGGAGGGGCTGAGAAAGGCTGCAATATGCAATATGCCTACTCATAAAATACAATTACTAATTTACCAAACAACCATCGTGTAATGCAATATAACCCCTGCACAGACAAAAACAATAAAACAAAAACAAAATTTGTAGCACAAGACCGGTTCACACTTGTGAGGATAAAATGAGAAATCTCTCACAGTTGATTTGAGAAAAAATAGGACACAGATGCAATAGATTAAAAACTAAGCCTATTTAAGGGAGAACTCAAAAACAACTCAAAGAAGCATTTGCAGCCTTTACAAAAAGAACTGATCTACAGTAAACTAAGAATTTATTCTTGATCAGTTGTCTTTGCAAGTATGATGAACAAGGGATGCTTTGCTATAACTTCTAAAAGCAAAGGTTGCTATGCCATGTTTTGCTGATGTAAATAAAGAGAAGGTAAGAGCTTACTAACCAGGCAGATCTCTCTGGTGCTTGACGTGGGTGGGAAGACATTGTCTGTGGTACATGAATGTGATGTCCATGGCCATAGTTGGGATGCATCCGGTGAGGATGTGGCGGTGGTCGTTCATGTGCTCTCCTGGGGGTGGTGGGGAAAGCAGGAGTATTGAAACCTTAGGAATGCAAAGCTTTTCTCCTTTTATATTACCTCACACTGCAGCCTAAGGGTGATAGGTTTCTCAGCTTCCATTTCTGAGCAGCCTGCTTCATTCACAACCTCCCCACCCTGTCTCAACCAAAGTTCAATCTGGTGAATGCGAGGGGGGAAGATTCCTCACTGAGAAGTACATGGCTAGTGGGGGGGGGTGATGCTTGTGGACAAATAGTCCTTTGATGCTTGGTTATCCCCCCCCCCTTTTAACAAGTTTTTAACTTTCTATAATTTTATTGTCTGGTTTTATGTTTATGTTGTTGTAAACTGCTGAGATATATTTTATTATACAGTGATATATAATAGTATGAATGAATGAATGAATGAATAAATAAATGTGGGAAAGGCTGTATACAGTGGTACCTCGGGTTAAGTACTTAATTCGTTCCGGAGGTCTGTTCTTAACCTGAAGCACCACTTTAGCTAATGGGGCCTCCCACTGCCGCTGTGCCACCGGAGCACAATTTCTGTTCTCATCCTGAAGCAAAGTTCTTAACCCGAGGTACTATTTCTGAGTTAGCGGAGTCTGTAACCTGAAGCGCACCTAACCCGAGTTACCGCTGTACATGCTTGACACAGGATATTTTAAGTACTATATAAAAATGGCATATTCCTAAAATGATTCGCAGATGTATTGAACTTCTAGACTTGAGGTGACCTTTGCCTATTTCCCATTTCCTAATAACTAAGCCTCAGTTACTCAAGCTCTTTAATGAATATCAAGTGAAAAGCCCTATCTCAATTAGCATTCCTTTTTAAAATCCAGAAACTGGATGGAGTTGCTGTGATGTAATTATTCAAAATGACAGAGGCTGACATTTCAATTAATAGCAGTTCCATTACAGCTAAACATTTGAGTGCAGATGATAGGTTCTTGTTCTTAATGAGATTTGCTCCCAAGTAGAAGTGAGTCAACTATTTACATCCATTCATGTCTTTAGCTTTCTGCTCAAATTAAAGCCCAGGGAGAAGGAGAAGGATAGTGCAGCTTTTAGACCTTCCTTACATCACAGCAAATACCAGTTAACCTCCCACCCCTCAATCCTTTCTTCAGAGTTTCCTAAGAGTCAATGTAGAGTCCTGATTATAGCACTGGCCTAAGGCTGATCACTGAAGAATTGATGCTTTTGAATTATGGTGCTAGAAGAGACTCTTGAGAGTCCCATGGACTGCAAGAAGATCAGACCTATCCATTCTGAAGGAAATCAGCCCTGAGTGCTCACTGGAAGGACAGATCCTGAAGCTGCGGCTCCAATACTTTGGCCACCTCATGAGAAGAGAAGACTCCCTGGAAAAGACCCTGATGTTGGGAAAGATGGAGGGCACAAGGAGAAGGGGACGACAGAGGATGAGATGGTTGGACAGTGTCCTCGAAGCTACAAACATGAGTCCGACCAAACTGAGGGAGGCAGTGGAAGACAGGAGTGCCTGGCGTGCTCTGGTCACGAAGAGTCGGACACGACTAAACAACTAAACAACAATAAGGTTGAGGAGACAATGGTCCAACTTGCAGCTCAGCCATAAATCTCACTGGATGACCCTGGGCCAATCAACCACTAGCTGCACAGTCTCTTTCACAGGTTGTTGTGAGGGGAAAATGGGTGGGGAGAGAAGCAGGTCTACCAACCTGAGATCATAGGAAGAAAGGTGGCATTAAAAGAAAAAGGTAACTAGTTTACTTTCAGCTGCTGTTCAGAGGCAGACTTATAGCTCCTTAGTTACCTCTTGGCAATTGCAACTAGGTGGGTGAACAGTCTTCCTCAACCTGGTGCCCCCCAGAAGCTTTGGAAGACAACGTGGGGAATCTTTGGCCTGCCAGATGTTGCTGAACTACAAATCCAATCAGCCCCAGCAAGCATAGCCAATGACCAAGGATGATGTGAGTTGTAGTTCAGTAAAATCTGGAGGGCTCAAGCTTTCCCTGCTCTCAGCCCCTAACCAGCACAGCTGATGAGAGCTGCTGCAGTCCCAAGCATCTGGTGGGTGCCAGACTGGGGAACACAGCAAAAAAAGATCAGGTGATCTGCCTGTATTCTAAAGGATTCAGAAAGAACCCTCATCGAAGCTGTTCTGGGTATAAGGTTTCCTATATCTGAAGAAGTGTGCATGCACATGAAAAGCTTATACCCAAAACAAACTTAGTTGGTCTCCAAGGTGCTACTGCACAATTTTTTATTTATTTCCTCATTGAAGCTGACACTCTTCCATGCCACTATCCACCCTCTGCCTGTTCCTCCTCCAGGCTAAAGCCTGACTTACGTCGGATGCTGCATCATTCTTCTCCTTTGGACCTCCATCCTCTGGATCACCTCGTGAGGGTGCAGCCTCTGGGCCGGAGATGCCGTGGCAGGGATGTGATGGGAAATAGACTGGTGGGTGGCTGGGAGGGGCTGTGGGATTGGGGCAGCAGCGTTGGCCAACGGGTGTGGGGGCGGCGGAGGCGGGACAGGGTGGGAAGAGGCATGCGAGGATATGGAAGGGTGGAAGGGGTGGACGGGGTGAGGGATGACATAGTCCACTTGCGAAGTGGGTTGTGGCGGCTGAGGGGGGACAGGGGGAGGGGGGTTTCCATGGGAATGGGGACATGCAGCAGCTTGATGATGAAGCGGCCGAGTCAAAGAGGCATCTGAAAAGGGGTAGCAGAGAACAACAAACCCGGTTAGTTCATTACAACTGTTTGCTAAACTAAGATCATCTGCTGCTCTTGACAGCACCCCCCCCCAAACAAAAAAATCAGATGCCCATGGCAGACGCTTCGCTTTACCCTGCCACAAGGGAAGGCGGCACCACTCATAGAATCATAGAATAGAATCATAGAGTTGGAATAGACCACAAGGGCCATCGAGTCTAACCCCCTGCCAAGCAGGAAACACCATCAGAGCACTCCTGACATATGGTTGTCAAGCCTCTGCTTAAAGACCTCCAAAGTAGGAGACTCCACCACACTCCTTGGCAGCAAATTCCACTGTCAAACAGCTCTTACTGTCAGGAAGTTCTTCCTAATGTTTAGGTGGAATCTTCTTTCTTGTAGTTTGGATCCATTGCTCCGTGTCCGCTTCTCTGGAGCAGCAGAAAACAACCTTTCTCCCTCCTCTATGTGACATCCTTTTATATATTTGAACATGGCTATCATATCACCCCTTAACCTCCTCTTCTCCAGGCTAAACATGCCCAGCTCCCTTAGCCGTTCCTCATAAGGCATCTTTTCCAGGCCTTTGACCATTTGGGTTGCCCTCCTCTGGACACTCAAGTAGGGTGAGCATCCTGCCAACTGCACCACTTTGCAGAGACCCTGCCAGCTGCCAATATGAAGCACGGCATCCTTGGGGGGCCTCCCCTGTCCCACACATACACAGACTGCAGTCATTCTTACATGACATATAATGCCGGCAGGATGCCAGAGAAGCCTGGGGTGGTGGCTGTGGCTGGGGCTGGGCAACCATGTTCGCACTGTATCCATCTATGGCAATGGGCTGGCTGGGAGTAGCACCCGCCTGGTGCCCGTATACGGCTGTTCGGGAAGAGGCTCCTGGACAGCAGGGGTCAAAGGCTGATGCTCCGTGGAAAGAGCTGCTTCCGTGGTTCCTTATGCCGTTGTTGCTTAAGTCCACTGGGAGTGCCTGCTGCAAGGAGGGAGAGCAAAACAAAAGATTATTTGAATATTTGTGGAACTGTGATGAAAAGGCTCCTATAGGACAAGTCACACAAAAACCAATATGCACAATGCTGTCCATTAGCAAAAGACTAAATAAGCTTTTGTCTCTGAGTGTTATGATTAACGGTTGCCATTGGTAAATTTATCAAGAGGGCAGCAACTAGTTTTTCACCATGAAATTGGCATCTTCCTTGTAAACCTGCTAGTCAGCAGATATGAGGAAACCCATTTGATCTCCACAAAGAGAGGAACCCAAAGAGCTACTTTAGGCTTCAGAAATAAGAAGTTCCTCCTTGGGTCTAACCAAGGGCTATATTGGTCAAGTCGGGCACACATGTAGTGCTTGGGGAAAGCCATGACTGAGGCCTGCCAGCAGAAAGGCATGGGGGAAATCAGAGTTTCACTTGCCAGATACCCTAACTCCAAACTCTCCCTAATCCCACTTTCATCTCCACCAGCCTTTGCCCTCCGGATGTTTTGGGGGTAACGGGTTGAGTGCATACATTTACATTTACAGCCTGGGGCCCAAATATCTGAGAGAATGTCTGCCCCCATATAGACCTTTCCTTGCCTTGAGACCTGCAGAGGATGCCCTGAGTAGCAGCCCTGAGGCAGCATGTAGTGCATTAGTATGTCAGAACATCAGAAAAGCCTGCCCACTAGCTCAGGCCAAAAGGCCCAACTAGTCCACAACCCAGTTCTCACAGTGGCCTCCCAGGTGCCTGAAAGAAGCACACAAGCAGAACATCAGCGCAGCAACGCTCTCTTCAATTGTGATTCCCAGAAACTGCTATTCAGAGGCATACTGCTTCTGACAGTTGAGGCTAGCAGCCTAGTACCCTAGAAAAAGCACTCTGCACAGCACATGGAGAAACTATTATCCATAACTCTTCACCATCACCACAGTGAAGCATTCTCAATCAAACCTGCCTGCTCATGGTACGTGGTGCCAGAACTGCTACTTGATCCTGCAGGTGCCGGCACTGGGGGAGGCCTTTCAACAGGGCAGCTGGATTCGCTGAACGATGGTGAGAGAGGGACGCTTGCGTGGGGGTTGTGGTGGTGGTGATGGTGGAAATGATGGCTGTGCTGTTGGAAACAGCTGGCGTGAGGGTGCCCCAGGATGTGGTGGTTCTGCGAGGAGCCGCCGCATGGAGAATGCTGGGGGCAGCATGATGGCAGCCTTGGCATTGCAGGAGGGCCAGATTCCAGTGTTGTACTTGAGGTATTTCCTCTTGAGTCATCTTAAATTGGGGGTGAAAGAAACACGTGAGCTCAGCTGGTAACACAGGTACAGTAAAAGCCAAACCTGAAAACTCTGCAGGGTGTACGACTGGATTAGTCATTTGTTTATTAAAGTGAGACCAGTGTGACCTGCCACAAAATGTTGCAGTGTGAAACGCTCCTGTTCACGGTACCAGTTCGTCATGCCCTGCTCCATGATACTCCCCTCCTCCACCCCTCTTGTTTTGCATGCAGAAGGTCCTAGATTCGAATTCTCAGCACCTGCAAGTAGCAGATGATGGGGAGGGCCCAGAGAGCCACTGCAAGAAGAGTAGCCAGTCTTTGGCTAGACTTAGGCCAAGGTGTCAAGCTCCCTGGTGTGGGATTCCTCTGCACAAGCTGCATTACAGGGCATTCTGAGGCGCTCTGCACTGGGCACCAGAGAAAATTGTTAAGACTCACCAGCAGCCCCTACAAACTGGATGCCCTGGAATGTGCTTCAAACTTTCCTGGGGCTGCACACTGTGAGTTTAGGTACAAGCAGTCACTCAAATGTTTGCCATTACGACGTTTTCAGTAAGAAACCCCAGCATTCCCAGGAACACATGCTCCCCTACTAGGATCACAACAGAGTCGAGCTGACCTCAAGAGCCTGTGGAGTCTACATTTGCTATCCCAGGACAACAGATTGACCCCAAACTGGGTAACCCTCGGATAAAAAAAATTCACTGCAGCTCCCTGTACTAGACTCTCATGTCATCAATAAAAAAAATACACAGGAAGGAAACACTGGCCCCAGAAATTCTTTGCCTCTCCAGCAAAAGCATGCACTACATTTTCAAAGTAGTAAGCACATCAACTTTGTGGTAAGCCGGCATTTTCACCTACTGCAGAGTAGTAAAAAAAATAAAAATTCATACCTCCTGCCGGATTCCCTGCAGTCCCACTATTGGCGAGGACAACCAAAGGCTCTGGGGCCAAGGAGGACTGGCTGTTGGAGATGCTAGAAATTACGTCAGAGACCTGCTCTGAGGTCGTGACACTAGGGCCGCCATCGGACGTGGAATTTGCAGTCTGAGATTCCACTCTAGATGAAGTTGTTGGCACAACAGTGGGCTCTGTATAAAAATGACAAACAACATAAAGAAATTTAAGCTCCTGCAGCCTGTTTAAGTGGGTTATGACTAAGAACTCATTTGACACAGATCTTGGGCAAACACAAGACAGACAATGTGGGGTTACTATGTGGCTGGCTGCGCCCAAACAGTACCCTTTGGTGCATAGAACCAGTGTAACAGTGATATTTACAGAACCAACCTCAATAGTTCCACAGTTATTCATATCAGGATCAATTTCACATTGTTGTGTCAAATGTGCCCATGGGCTGAAAAAAGGCTGGCAACCCCTGATTTATTCTGATCGCATCTGTGTTGGGGGGCAGGCCTGCAAAAGTTCAGGGTGCCAACAGTAACATCTGAGGATGCATGTATGCAAACATAGGAGTGATCCAGAGAGACTATCCCAAGTCTGAAACATCATGAAAGGCAGCCCTGAGCCTGGCCAGACCACAAAGTATCATGTCTGCACTTCCTTATGTGATGCAAGCAGCTTTTAACATGGCAATCCAAAAGTCAAGAGTTTCAATGGCCAGCTAACACATCTTGTTTCTTTTCAGAACACTAATCGGCCTGATGGGAGGGTCAAGGCTCTGTCACTGCTGCAACCTACCATCCTCATCCACTGTGAGGTCCACTACTTCTGCTGCATTCTGTCTCAGGGGCTGAATGACTGTGGAGATTCTACTACGGTTCCGCTGCTCCTGTGGCCGTGAAGCATGCGAGTTTGAACTGTGGCCCCAGTGGGATCGAGAATGCCCAAGTGACGATCGAGACCTGCAAGCATAAAGTACAAATGCCTGAAAACTCAAAACAAAGGTTTTCTTCTTTTACCATGACAGGTCTGGTAAGATGATCACTTCTCCAATCTGTACCACCAACAGCTTCAGATACGGCAATTCAATTCAAAACCGAGTTTTGTTTTAAGTGGTATTTTGTTTTCCAGATCAATTGTGGGCCACCTTCAGTAACATGTGCTCTATTTAGGGTCCAAGGTTCAATCCCTGGCATCCCCAGGTAGGTCTGGGGGCAGGGCAGGCGGAGGAGACTCTTGTTTGAAGCCAAACTTAATGACTGGCTGGTGTACAGCCTTGGCTACCTGTTACACCTGAAGCAGAGGTCATGGTTTACTGCTCCACAACAAGTCACAAACCCTGGCTTGGACATAATGAGAAGTCAGGACAGCCTGGTTTGTTTATCCAACTCATGCCGGGGAACAGTGAAACCAGAGTGATTAGGCAATGTCCACCAACATGCTACTTGTTCACATTAGAAAGTCTGGCTCCTCAAGAGAAACGTGTAACAAATTTGAAGTTTGAAATTAATGAAATAATAATAACAATAATTTAAAAAATCTTAATAATAATAAAAAAGAAAGCCTGGCTTCTCATTACATGTGACCGCTTCAGTGTGGAGAAAATTCTTAGCTAGATAGTTCAGCCAGGGCCAGCTGACCCAGGATGCATGGTGAGGCAACTGCCTCAGGTGGCAGGATCCACAGGGTCAGCAGATCTGGCCTCCAAGGGGCAAACAGCTTACTGCCACTGCAGCAATGGCTGAGGTGCACTCCTTGGAGGATGGATCTGCCTCCACTCCACTACCCACCCCCATGCCACAGCAACCTCTTGGCCCTGGAGTGGTGTGTGTGTGTGCTCACCATTTTGTGGTTCGCATCAGGTGCCAAAATGTCTGGCACGAGCCCTGTGGATCAACGGTCTGAATAGAAAGCTAAGGCAGCTTTCTATGTCCACAAGACTCTCAACGATAGTGGCACTAACTAGTCTGTGTCAACTAATCTTGAGTTTGCATTCTCTTAAGAACGTACCATGCAATAGCACATGGGCTATCTTTGCAAAATTTTAGCCCCAAGTAGATATAGGGTGGTCCACCACATACTGTCCATGATGACCTGTCACAATCCAGTCTCATTGCCCCAAGAATATGTAAACAGATTTTCTACTGCAGTGTGGCTTTGGAGAGTATTGAATTACAGAGTGGGAGAGATTCAAAAGGACAAGGCTTAGACTGGACCTAGCTTAACTGTTAAACTGCAGGTGTGAATGCACATTAAAATAAGAGTAAAAAATGGCACAAATGCTACCTTTTACATCACTAATGTACAGATCTAATGAGCAAGTGTAGTGTCATTATATGCAACAGCCTCAAATCTAAATTCATACTTTTATTATGTTTATATATCCTTTGATATATATGAATACTATTTTAACCTCATTACACAAAAATAGGAAGCCACTGCAACAAAACTGAATACTCAAACCCTTTACTACATAGCCTATTCAGAAAAAGCATGATGTGAATCTCAAGTTTGCCAGAGCATCTTCACTACCCTTCATCCAATCAAAGATCAAATTATAGGTACCCATTTTAACAGTAATGTTAGACTGTTAAATTGAGTATTCATAACTGCATCCTTGATTGGATCAAGAGTTTTGCCAACACAGAATTAAAATTACAAAATCTGTATTAGGAAAATTAAGAAGCCAAAAGATCAGGAAACCAAAATAACTCTGACAAGGCATAGACTGCATGGCTTTAACAACAGTCAAAATACCTTCCCCCCTCTCTCCTCACTATCTAGCCTGATGGTGTGCGCTAGAAAATTCCAAAGCGTACACACTATTTTGTGATATTTTGATTGGCCTAATAGGGCTATTGCCCTATTACGTATTTGCAACTTTTCTTAGAGGCCAACATAAGTTACCTTTACTTTTTGAATTAAAATTAGAGCATTCTGCAAAAGATCCCAAGTACAGTGGTACTTCAGGTTACAGACTTCGCTATCCCAGAAATAGTACCTCGGGTTAAGAACTTTGCTTCAGGATGAGAACAGAAATCATGTGGCGGCAGCAGGAGGCCCCATTAGCTAAAGTGGTACCTCAGGTTAAGAACAGTTTCAGGTTAAGAACGGACCTCCAGAACGAATTAAGTTCTTAACCCGAGGTACCACTGTATACAGTCATGGGGAAAAGAAGATACCCTCTTCGAATTTTGTTTTTTTTTTACATATGAGGACATAATAACATTCACTTGTTCTTTAGCAGGTTTAACAACCTCAAATGAACAGCACATGACATATTACACCGTGTCATGATTTATTTAACAGAAATGAAGCAAAAATGGAGAAAGCATGTGTGAAAAACTAAGTACACCTTATGATTCACTAGCTTGTAGAACCACCTTTAGCAGCAATAACTTGAAGTAAACATTTTCTGTATGACTTTTAGTCTCTCACATCGTTGTGGAGGAATTCTGTCCCACTCTTCTTTACATTATTGCTTCAGTTCACTGAGGTTCACTGGCACAGCACTTTTAAGGTCCCGCCGCAGCATTTCAATTAGGTTGAACTGGGCCATTTGACTGGGCCATTGCAACACCTTGATTCTTTTCTTTTTCAGCCATTCTGTTGTATTTTTGCTGGTGTGCTTGGGATGATTGTCTTGTTGCATGACCCAATTTTGCCCAAGCTTCAATTGTTGGGCAGATGGCCTCACATTTTACTCTAGAATACTTTGGCATACTGAGGAGTTCACGGTCGACTCAATGACTGCAAGGTTTCCAGGTACTGTGGCTGCAAAACAAGCCCAAATCATCACCCCTCCACCATCGTGCTTGACAGTTGGTATGAGGTGTTTGTGCTGATATGCTGTGTTGGGTTTTTGCCAAACATGGTGCTCTGCATTATGGTCAAACATCTCCACTCATCTGTCAAAAGGACACTGTTCCAGAGGTCTGGTGGTCTGTTCAGATGCAACTTTGCAAACCGAAGTCATGCTGCCATGTTCTTCTTAGAGAGAAGAGGCTTTCTCCTTGGCAACCCTTCCAAATAAACCATACTTGTTCATTCTTTTTCTAATTGTACTGTCATGAACATTAACACTGAACATGCTAACTGAGGCCTGTAGAGCCTGAGATGTCTCTTTTGGGTTTTTTGCAATTTCTCTGAGCATTGCATGGTCTGCCCTTGGGGTGAATTTGCTGGGACGTCCACTCCTGCGAAGATTGGTAACTGTCTTGAATGTTTTCCACTTTTGAATAATCCTTCTCACTGTAAAATGATGGACTTAAAATTGGTTGGAGATGGCCTTATAACCCTTCCCAGTTTCATGGGCAGCAACAATTGCTTCTCTAAGAGCATTGTGTCATTTTTCCTCCTTGGCATTGTGTTAAAACACACCTGAATGCTCCAGACCAGCAAACTGCTAAATTTTTGGCTTTTATAGAAGTGGACACACTTGCTGATGATCAATTAAGCAAAGGCATTTGCTTAGCAGCACCTGTCTGCTACTTAGTCCCTTAATTCCTATGAAAGCAGTAAGGGTGTACTTAGTTTTTCACACATGGCTTCTCCATTTTGGCTTTGTTTTTGTTAAATAAATCATGACATGGTGTAATATGTAATGTGTTGTTGTTCATCTGAGGTTGTATTTACCTAATTTTAAGACCTGCTAAGGAACAGGGGGTTGTTATTATGTCCTGATATGCAAAACCACAGAATTCAAAGAGGGTGTACTTTCTTTTTTCCATGACTGTATGTCAGTATTTTACAACAATGTCAATAAAGTAAGCAGGTACACATTAAAGTTGCAGTTTCAGCATTTCCTAGTCTTCAGTTCATTCAATGCCTAGGTCAGAGCTTTCCAAACTTTTCATGTTTGTGACACACTTTTTAGACATGCGTCGTTTCGCGTCACAGTAATTCAATTTAACTAGCAAACCGAAGGGAGGAGCGTGGGGAGCGTTCACATGACACACCCACACACTGCAGCCGACACACTAATGTGTTATGCAGGGTGGATTTGATTTAAATCAAACCGATTTAAATCACAATTTAAATCACTAGTCAGTAAGACTTGATTTAAATCATTTTTTCACAGAAAGACTCATTCTTGCTGGTTATAATCTTAATATTGACAACCAGATGAAGGTTTTTTTGGAATAATAAATTTTCAGAGTAGTTTTCACAGTTATATCAAAAATTACTGATTTGGTTATACTATCAGAAATACATAGACAGATAACTACGAAATTATGGTGAGGTTTAATAAGTTAACTGTTTATATTTGGACAACTTTTCTGCTGTACTTTATTGGAAAGAGAAAAAAAGTCATTTCCTTAGTAACAATTTAAACAATTTATTTAACTGAAACAATAACATTATAGCATATGTATCCATGTTTGTTAATTGATGTGGTTAAATGGTTTAAAAAAAATAAACTTAGACTGAGTTTTAGCACACATGTAAAACTTAAAACAAATCCTTATTTCCTGATGAATAGACTTTGGACTATAATGTAACAAATAGAAAACTATCTTTAGAAAGATTTTTCCTCCAAAAGCATTTTATTTTAAAAATCCGATTTAAATTTTAAAAAATCCAATTTAATTTTTAAAAAATCTGATTTAAATTAAAAATAAAATAAAAATCATTGATTTTTATCCACCCTGGTGTTGTGACAAACAGTTTGGAAAGCTCTGGCCTAGGCTGACCATGGACTCATGCAAGTTCCTTTTGCTTTCTTTTTCCTACTTTAAAACTGATTCCAACTGACTGAACCAGTAGGGAATCGGACTCCTTGATGAATCCAGTGCTTGATGAATCCATGGACAAATGAGTGATACTCGTGCTGGGCATAAAACTGGGGTGAAAACTCCAGCTAAAATAATCTTTAATAACAAACCTGATCCCATGATTTTAGACAGGCAATAAGCTGGATATTATCTTTAATAACAAACGTGATCCCATGATTTTAAATAGGCAATAAGCTGCATATTATCAGCTGTGATCAGGAATCTCTGCATGCTGAGGGAAGGGGCTTAGGGTGGCAGAAAAATTTTAGACTAGGAAGGGATTGGGTTGTTTTTTTTAATGTACGTATTGTTAGAACTAACGGCAAAGCTCCCATCAGTTCCACTGGGTGAGGGATCCATACATTTTGAGAGTCTGAAAAGGGAGGAGACAAGACTTTGCTTGGGTCTCTTCTCATTTGCTGAGGAGACTGAATTCAGAAGGTTCATTCATTTATCTTTGATCAAGGCATCACGGCATCTATCAGCAGAGTTACATCCAGGATGACAATTTAAAGCACTGCTGCAAGATGAAAGACCAAAATAATTGACAACTTGAGAACTATCTGCATATCTCTCCCTAGTACAACTACAGATTATTCCTGCAGTTAGATGGAAAGAGGCTTTCATGTGCAGCACAAATAAAATAATAATATATGGTTTAATGAAGCAGGAGCAAGGAAGATGGTGAGGCCTAGAGTAAAATGAGAGAGAAAAGAAAAAAGGAACCATGTATTAAAAGTAAACTCACATTTGTTGACTTACTTTACATTCCTATACAATGGCAGGACCAACTTTTCATATGCCTGAGGCACAGGAAGGACTCACACTGGAAAGCTATGAAGTAATCCTATTAAATGAATTGTGTGGTAACTGGTTGCCTGTGTTGAGGCAGATATATTATGAGGTAGCTGTAAATATATTTGAGAGTAACCATAGAGCGAATAAATTGTGTTTTCAGCCTGAAGTCATGCACTGCCTTGTTTAGTAAAGCTCCATTTTGAACCCAGGATGGCAGCTAGAGAAACTCAAGACCCGGAGACAGAGCAGCCGAAATTAACAAAATATTGAGGTAAAGAACTGAAAGGACAAAGAAAGCAATGTTCTAGTTTAAAGGTAGCTGACATAAGCAGCTGCTATAAACCATGTTAGGCCACTGGCCCACCTTGCTCAGAGGGATTTAAACGGACTGGCGGCGTCAGATAGGAGTCCTTTCCAGCCTTCTCTAGAGATGCCAGGAATTAAACTTTGGGCCTTGCAAAGCAGCTGGTTCTCTGTGGAGAAACAGTCCCCCCTCCCAAATTCTATTTCTAAGGCAAAGCTTTAACAGAATGCATAACAGCATTCACACTACAGTGGTACCCCGCAAGACGAATGCCTCGCAAGACGGAAAACCCGCTAGACGAAAGAGTTTTCCGTTTTGGAGGTGCTTCGCAAAACGAATTTCCTATGGGCTTGCTTCGCAAGACGACAATGCCTTGCAAGTTCCTGCGGGTTTTTTTTCCTTCCCCCCCTTTTTCTAAGCCGCTAAGCCGCTTATCAGCTGATCCAATAAGCTGATAAACCGCTAAAAGCCGCTAATAGCGCTAATCCGCTAATCCGCCAATGGGCTTGCTTCGCAAGAGGAAAAAACTGCTAGACGAAGAGAATCGCAGAACGGATTCTTTTCATCTTGCGAGGCACCACTGTACTGAACATGAAGAGAAATCTGTACAGTATATAAATGGTCCTCACTTTTATATACAAGGTATCAACAGAGGGAGGCTGGCTGTTTAACACTGCCCTGCCTCAAAATAGAGGTGGCTCTGGGAGAAGGTACATGAGGGAAGAAAAACTGGTCAAATCTGATTTGTCAAGTTATTGGACATTGCATCTCATCCCACTGAACAAGAGTAGTGACCTGTTGAGCACCGCCGACTCCACGCAAATCTTACTAGTTGGGAAACAAAAGGGGTGTCTCAAGGAAGAGGCGGTTAATGGCTGGGCGGGGAATAAATAATAAAATTATTATTATTATTATTATTAATATTATTATTATTATTATTAGCTAGATCAGTTAGGGGGAGTGGTCAGCCAGTAATCAAGATGGCTACCAAACTCAGAGTTCCTGCCCTTAAGTACATAATTTCTCTTCAAAACAGCCAATTAACTGGGAAAACTTGAAAACTTTTACCCCAATTCAAGTAATATGCTGAGATAAAAATAAGGGGGTATAATTAACTTTCTCATGCCATGGGGACACCAAGAAGAAGCCAGGGCAATGAGCCAGCAAAGAGAGAACATGGCGCCCGAACCAGTTAAGACGGCAGAAGCTGCGGCAGAAAAGGGTACCAATGCAGTGCTGAGAGAGGACAGGATGAAGAAAAGCTTTGAAAACTGCTTCACAAAAATATGGATATAAAATCAAAGCTGGAGGATTTTCAAAACAGACTTAAAGGGTTAATCTTACCAGGGGGTTTGTAGAAGGGGCAGAAAGTGACAAGATAGTGGTTTAAATTGCTAATACCTGCCTTGGAACTATCCCCAGGGGATACTGAGTGAGCCCACAGAGCCCTATCAACTCGTCCATGTGTTTCAGCCCCTCCAAGAGACATTATTATATATAATGTATTTACATAGATTTTAGGAAAAAAGATATGGAGAACACTTAGGAATGTGGAAAATATAACTTCTGAAAATCAACCAATTATGGTTCTCCAGGATCTATCTCAGGACACCTTGAAAAAAGGAGAGAATGTCACCTAGTAACATCTAGATCAGGGGTAGTCAACCTTTTTATACCTACTGCCCACTAATGCATCTTTCTTGATGGTAAAACTTCCTTACCGCCCACCAGTGCTCAATGGAAAGAGGAACCCCCTACCACCCACCCAGAATCCTGAAACACCCACTAGTGGACGGTAGGGACCTGGCTGACAATCTTGATTATCAGAAGTGGGAATCAGATTATCACTGAGCATTCACTTTCTGTCTAATATTCAACAGAGGAAATTCAGGATTTTTGGCTGCAAACCTCTGGGAAGTAGCAGAGCTTTTGCAACTTCTGGAGTTGGAATGACTCTCTGAATTGCTGAGCTTTTTGCAACAAGGCGGCACTGACCCAGGAGAAGAGAACCCAGTGGAGTCGAGATGAGAAACCTATCGTAGATCTTGTAGCGCAAAGATAGCACAAGGAAAAGCAGGACAGACTTCTCCACTCTCAAGCAACTAGAAAATGAACAATTAAGACCCTTCTCTGAGGTGTTAAAAATACTTTATTCAAGATGAAGCCATCTAGACAAAGCAGTAATTATAGCACATGTACCCCTTGAAGTTAAGATCTAAGCTATTATTTAAAATGTACTCATCATGTGTACTTATGGTATGTTCTATACCCCAATGGTGCAGGAGTGCCCTCTAGTGTCTATAGAGGACACATACCAAGTTGTATTTTACTGTTTTAAGTTGAATGTTGAATTGTTTTTCAGTTGTGGGGAAGGGAGGGTGTATTTACAAATAAGAAAGCAAGATGGCATCAAATAAGAAAAGTGGAGGTGTGACTATGATTACCTTTAATTTAAAAGGGATGGGAGATAAAATAAAACATGTTCAACATGTTATATCTTTATAATAGGTAACCAAATATAGTTTGTTTACAGGAAATACATGTGGATCAGAAAAACACCTTATTTAACCAATCTTGGGTAGGACGATTCATAGCAATAGGGTCAAATCAAAGTAGACGAGTTGTGATCTTAGTTCATTCTCAACTTAATTTTCAGGTCATTAAAATACTAAGAGATCCAAATGGTAGATCTGTTGTTACAGAAGGAACCCTCAGTGGGACATGTTAGGTAACTCTGAATTCAGTTTATGTGCTGAATACTGGCCAAATGCCATTTTTACAAAAACCTGTGTCACGCCTCAATGAATTTTTCTTCTTATGATTTAATAATTGGAGGAAGATTTAAATTGGAGTGCAAGTAGCCTTTCACATAAAGACCTAACTGATTCTGCATGGAAAAAGCAATGCAAAACAACAGTGGAGTTTAAAAAGGGCAAGGAACAACTGAAATTGTTGAGAACATTGTAAGAGTGGGGTCTATGGGATATATGGAGTGAGTGGAATCCAGTGGCTACAACTCACATCTTTGTCTCCCCTGTTCATAGCTCACAATCTTTAGACTTTATACTAACCTCTGCCCAGTGTCGGAATCTCAGCTATAAAAGCTAGGTGCCAAATGGCTCCTTAAACCAAGGTTACAGTCGCCAAAACAGAGTGTCTAGTTGCCATTTTAGGGCAATACGGCTCTAAAGTCTGAATTTTTCAAATGGACTGTGATTGATTGTTAAACATCTGGTTAGTTCAGAATGCAACCCTGAGCTAGGTTAAGATTGAGGACAGTCCACATATATATAGACTTATTCCCACCTCTTTTTCTTAATGGTGACATGGGCCATTGATCTCATAAGAATATTCTTCACAATTGAGAGTAGGGCAGTAAAGACAAGCTACAACAATTAACTATAATGTTGTTCATCGCTCCTTCTCGGGCTGCACAGAAAAAAACATTTTGGTTCCTGAAATCCATTCTGATTGTGCAGATAAAATACAAATGATCAAATTATACAGTCCTGATCCAATGATCCCCAGACATGCACCTCCAGATGGTGGAGATGACAGGCACCATCCTGGGGCCCAGGCAACTTCACTTGGTCACAAGCAGCCAATCGGCTTAGTGCAAAAGGCACCTGGCTAATTTCAAACTCTGCCTCCTTTTTAAAGGAAGTGCAGACAGCTCATATTGGTGAAATTAACCTAACAGAACACACTCCAGTGAGTGCACACTTCCTATTAATTCTGTCAGAAAATGTGACCTGTATTTGGCCTTTTAGTCCTGTCCTTGTAACCAATCAAATGGTAAAAGAAAAACTTAAGGCATCATTGGAACAAAAACTAAGAAAAGTAATAGAAGGACTAAGTTCAGGATTGCTGTGGGAAACAATAAAGGCAGTGTTTAGAGGAGTATGTTTCAAGAAAAATCAGGACTGAATAAAATCTACAGGACACAAAAGATGCAATTAGAACAGGAAGTCTCTTCCCTAGAACAAAAGCATAGGACAAGAACTTCAAAACAAGTTTACTATTACAAATTAAGCAAAAAATAGCTAGAAGCAATAAAAATAGATAAAACAATGGTACAATTATTGTATTTAAAACAAAAATATTATTACTATTTTTGCTGCCAAGTTGCAAAAAGAGAAACAAAGCAATAACTACAGGTATAAAAATAAAGGCAGGAGAAAGGGTTTATAGTACAAAATATATATGTGCAGAATTTAAAAAGTTTTTCTCCTTTCTGTACACTTCCACATCTCTCTAGAAGAAATTAAGAAATTTTTAGACACTATAGCAGGGGTAGGCAACCTAAGGCCCGGGGGCCAGATCCGGCCCAATCACCTTCTCTATCCGGCCTGCAGACGGTCCAGGAATCAGCGTGTTTTTACATGAGTAGAATGTGTCTTTTTATTTAAAATGCATCTCTGGGTTATTTGTGGGGCACAGGAATTTGTTCTTTTTTTATTTTTTAGAAAATATAGTCCGGCCCCCCCACATGAGCTGAGGGACGGTGGACTGGTCAACGGCTGAAAAAGGTTGCTGACCCCTGTACTATAGCGATACCTATAACTAAAGGAGGAGGACAGTAAATGTATGGAAAAGGAGGAGATAAAGGAAGTAATTAACAATGATACTGTAATGATATTTTAGCTGATAACAGACTTCCTGCAACCTGGAGACATTCAAAAATATTAGTTATTCCCAAGCATCGCAGGGACCATCCAATTTTGAGTCACACAGACCAATCTCTTCATTCAATGTTGACCAATCTCTGGTCAACAAATTAAAAATCTTTATTGACAATTATAAATACCCAGACTCCTAAGAAGAGGGGAGAGGAGAGGAGGCTGAGGGAACCCTCCACAAGGGAGGGTGTTTGAAAAAGGGTGAGGGGCTGCCAGCTCTGCAGGCAAGGGGTGACATAACTGGGCTCCTGAGCCCCACAAGGGTGCCACAGAAAGAATGTATTTGGTCAAGGGAGCAATGGACTCAAAAAGGTTGAAAACCTGTGCTGTATGTAATTAAATGCATACATCTGAAGAGAAGGGTTCTCTTGTTCTAAATTTAGAATCAGCATCCAACTGTTGCAGAGGCAGAAGGACAGGGACTAGAGAATATCTGTACCATCAGATGGTGAAAAGGAAAGAGCACAGCTAGGTAGAAGATTTAACACATGACAAAAATGGCAACGATCTGGCCCATACCAGGGGCTGCCTATAGCTAACCTGGAAGTTCCAACTACAAGAGGGTGAGAGAAATCAATACAATGAAGTTTAAGCAGTGTTAGAAATTGGGATAGAAAAGCTAGGGCCAAATGGCTTCTGGAATCTGGGTTATAGGCACAAAATCAGAATGGCTAGTTGCCATTTCCCCCCCAGTGCAGCAGCACATTCCATTTATTTTTGCGAAATAGGTCTATGACATCAAAATTCTTGGAAGAACAGGTCCAACAGCATAATCCTAGCCACCTCTACACAGAAATAGATCCTACTGAATGAATTCAAAAGGGTTTACACCAAGGCAAATGGGAATGAGATTCTACATGTGAAGAATTCTTCTGAATTCCTGGCAAACTGAGATCAACATTTGCAATCACCAAGAAAACTTTCCTTATCCATCAATTTTCATTAGACAAATCTCTATTTCACAATATGGAATTCTGTACAGACCAATTCACCCCATGAGAAAAATGCATGCATTTAGAATGCATTTTACATTAAGTCTTTAAGAAAATGTTACATGGGGGAAAATATAATAATTATTTCTTTTTTAAAAAAACAGATATTCTACTAACACTATAGGTTTTCTGTTTTAAAAACCAAATTTCGGCAAAAAACTAATTCAGGCGTGTTTAAAAACATGAAATAAATGACAGTTTAGAAGAAATTTTTAATACAACTATGTGAACGTCATAGCTTTCTGGCAAGAACAACACAAGGGCGGGGGAATCCCATAATGAAGGCTCTGCTAATTCCAGCTGCAAACAGTCTATTCACCAATTTCCCTATAGGAATTTGGTTCCTGAAACCAATTTCCAACCAACAAAGACAGCCTGCCAGGGGAAGTTCACCTGAAACCTTCACCTTTAGGTGCCAGGCAAAAAATGGTTCCTCTTTAACCAGGCCTTAGGCTGATTGACATCCAATGCCCTTTTAAAATGTGTTGGGTTGTTTCTATTTTTAATTTGTTTGAGTATTAGCATACTTGAGCATTGCTGTCTATGGCTTCTTTAAAGTGCTGAATACAGAAAACAAAAGTGTGGTTTTTAAAAAGGCGGGTGCATATGTAGCCCAGAGAAAACATGTTGGAGTTGTAGCTAGGGGTTGAAGTCAGGCCAATTAAGAAAGGGGATTGTTTTAAACTTTTATCTTTTTATTTAAAATAAACAAAAAATATCCAGTAGCAGCAAAAATGTACTGTGTTTTTTAAATCAACTGTGATGTCTTAGCATTCTAAGATCAGCAGTTAATAATGTTTTATATAAATTGGTAGAAATTAGGGAGAAATGAACATGTGAAAAAACCCTAACTTACAATGAACACAGGAATTCTGAAGCTCATCATCAGTAATAATATTTCCCCCATTGAAAACATAAGTTCTCTTTCTCATTACATCATATATAATACACAGATCTTAACACAAAAAGAAACATAAAAGGGAGCTTATGTAGTAACTTGGTTATATTTTGAAGTTCGAATTAAGTGCATTGTAAAAAATATTCTCCTTCTAATCATTTCAACAAAAAATATAGCACCCAAAGTAGAAAGCCACAGTTATACATCTCTGAATTATTTCAAAAGCAAAATACCAAGCCTATGGAAGTACACATATACTTTGGGCAGGAATTTTTTTAAAGGTGAACATACTGTGTGTGCTACTACTTAATCTAAAACAGAAGGACTCAATGTTCATACCAAATTATATAAAGAAACTAACGTGTAGTAATTTTGTCTCTTGATCACATTCCACATTTATCAACATGATTTGCCCTGAAAAGAAATAACTAACTCTCCAGACATTCATTAGACCTCATACTGTTTTGAAGAGACTTCAAACATTAAACTCTAACTTGCCTGGCCGAGAGGGGACTCCTGCTACTATGTGGGAAGGGCAGGGAGCCATCTAAGTTATGTTTATCCTGGATGGCTCCCCCATCCCTTTGCATTTGAAAAAAGCTTTATAACCAAGACTTTTGAGTACTCTGACTTGTTGCCACTGTCCTGTGTCCTCCACTGATAGCAGCACCAGCTTACCTGTGTGGGGAGAAGGTGACAGTCCTAAGTCACCTTCCAGTCCCTCCCAGCAGCAACAAAGTCAGATCACTAATGTGTTGATTAGAATGCTCTTTTCAAATGCAAAGGGTTGTGAGATCCCTAGTTGTGTTTCTGTTGTGCTATTGGCTGGGAGGCATTTTTCCTCCTGTGCTCTCAGTGGTCAGTTGCACCATTTGAATGGTTCAGCAGCCGAATACTAGAACTATGCATCAGGACGTGATCTCATTCAGGGAATTCTTAGTTGCAAAATGCACTCCGCACCCGCTTATTATGAACCCTGACTTTAAGGAACAGCTGTTCAATAAAGTCCAACCCTTATTCACAAAGTTATTATCATGTTCCAAAAGGAAAGAACATTGGCCTTACCGGTAACTTTCTCCAACTGTTACAATCTCTACTTCACTGTCTGTTGAGGTAACATTGATTTCTTCATTGGCAGTGACTTGGGGGGTGGAGGATGCTTCGATCACCACCACATCTTCATCAATACTCCCTGAAAGGCAGAACGCAAAGGAAACAGAAGACTGAAATAAGTTGCATTAGATTTGAATTCCACAAGGTATTAACTGTATATGGTGCAAAATGGAGGCAATCAGTAAGTGTTGCAGAAGATGTAACTTACAAAAAGTAATAATACATCTCTTCTGCGCCAGTTACATTTAGTTTTAATAAGACTGCAGCCACTTTCAGTGGTGCCTGGAAGCAGCTTTGGCCCAAAATAGACCAGGAGCTATTTGATGGGTCAGGAGCAGATTAGAGCTACCAAATTGTTGTTCTCAGATCAAAGTAACTCAGCATTGTTTAATTTATATCCCGCTTTTCTGTGAAGTTCAAGGAAAGACACATGGGAGATTGGAGCACAACCTCTCATCCAGGCACCAACTGGCTCAGTGTCAGCAAAATGCTTGCCTCATGTGCCTTCATACACAGGGAATCTGCAGCGCTTCAGATAATGCTGGACTTTCTCACTGGATCCAGACATAAGAAGATAAGATGATCCCTGCTTGACCAAGCCAAAGGCACATCTAGTACAGCTTCCTGGACTCACAGTAGCCAACCAGATGAGCCAAACGAGCCGGAGCAGGAGCACAACAGCATCTTCTTGACCTGCAATTTCCAGCAAGTGGTATTTAGAGGCATTATGCCTCTGACAGTGAAGGCAAAGCTGGTAGCATGGTCAGTGGTCATGAACATCATGGTCAATGGTCAGGAGTTGGAAGTCTAGAAATATCTGAATGGCTGCACATTCCCTGCCATGCAGTTTCAATGGAAAGCAGATAATTGAGAATGAATTTGTAACCTCGGAAACTGTGTTTTATTTTCAAAGCTGTGACTAAGCATGGCCTGAAAAACATTTCTAATTCCTAAGCATGCCCCAACACAGGAGGCTTTTACAGACTTTCCTGGATTGTGTCGTATTTCAGTTTAAACTCAAGAGTCACTGAACACGTAAAAGAAAGCTTTGTCTTACAAGTGAAGTCAGGTCCTACGACTGTCTAATTTCTGCATGTACAAAGAGAGAAGCCATACAGTGCAAATGAATGGTCAGCAATACACACAACACATAGTTAAGCTATGGAATTTGCTATCTCAAGATGTAGCTACATAGATAGCTTTAAAGGGGATCAGACAATTTCAGTGGCTGCTAGTCATGAGAATTGTGTATTACCTCCAGGATCAGACACACTATACCAATATCTGTCACAAAGAAACATTGGGCTTCCCATTAGGCCATTTGGTTGGGTCCCAGAGGAAACAATATGCCAGCCTATGCCTCTGAACTGATCAAGCAGAGAACTCTTCTTATGCTGAGGCATCCAAAAGATGAAACGCTATAGTAAGGTGCCTTTTACTACCCTCACATAGACTGAGTGCAAGTGCGTTGCAGTCATGACAAAAAAGTACCATTTCTAAATGCCTGCCCTCTAGAACAACAATCATGGAACCAACCGGAGGGGAAGCAGGAACTCTGGATGTAATCTTAAGCAATGTAGAGGTGTTAGGTACAAATGTTATTGAACTGACTGGAAACTGTGGCTATAGTGCTATCCAATTCAATATATATGTACGTAAATGGAACAATTTCCAAACAAAAACAAAACAATCACATTTGACTTCAAAAGAGGTAACTGCTTTTCAGCTTCCTTTTCAGCAAACTCAAGAGGATCAAAACTCTCCAAAAAAGATTGCGAGTTGTTTAGAATCACAACATGAGAAGCTCAGCTGGAACATACACCAGATAAAGAAAGGTGTACACACACACACACACACACACACACACACACACACACACGTGTGTGTGTGTGTGTGTGTGTGTGTGTGTAAATATAAGATATAGAGGAAAAACAGAGGTGGAATTGAGAAAGAAACAGTTTATTAAGTATAGAAACGGACCTGCGTTGAGGGGGAAGGAAGTCAAATACAAATGAATAAGAACTGAAATAGGGATGTATGTGCATTATTTGTTGTGTGTGTGTAGTTATATCTTTTTGTAAGTTTGTCTTGTGAGTGACATCTGTGTTGCTGTTGGTATAATAACCTAAGAAAAGCATTTTAAAAATTAAAAAAGAAAGAAAAGAAAAACAGATAAAGAAAGGCACCACCAAAGCCTAGAGGATGCTAGTGTGCTTAACAAGCAAAGAAACTATTAGAGACATGAGGGCTTCCTTTAGAAAATGGAAGTCTTGTCCAAACAAGGCGAACAAAAAGGAACACAAACTTTGGAAAAATAAATGCAAGCAGACAATATAGGATGCTGAAAAAGAATTTGAGGATCACACCGCTAAAAACATTAAGACCAGCAACAACAAAAAATATTTAAATAGTTGCAGGGAACCAGGGAGGAAGGTGGACACTTTCAACGCCAATGGAGTCAAAAGTCTGATCTAGCAGTCTCTCTTTGTGCTCTTAAGCCAAGACTGGCTGAAAAGCCTATACTGTACAGAAATTACTCCCATGAAAGAGTTTGGTCATTTGTGGTCCCTTGTGGATGGGTTACCACTGTGAGTTTTGAAAGAGGGAACACCAGCCACGAGTGGGAGAGTTAATGTCTGCATCCCAATTGCTGATTCATACAGTTTTCATGTCTCTGTTTCATAGTAACAACTTCTTGCATCTTAAAGACTAACAGATCTACTGTTAAAACGAAGTTTTAATGGACTAGAGTCCATTGCATCAGGTGCATCAAGAGTTATCCTCAGTGGACAGCTATATACAGGAGCAAAGATGTATATACACGTACGCAATGCTTTTTTGATTAGAAAAAAAATGTGCTGGTACTCACCATGAGTTCTTACAGTAAGTGCCACACTTTTAACCTTGGGGTGGGGAGGCACTGGTACTGTATACCCTTGGGTACCCCCAGGGGGAAAAGCACTGCACGTACCTGCCAAATGAAAGTAACCCTTTGTGCATCTGATGAAGTGGGCTCTATTCCACAAAAGTTTAGGTACAATACAAAGAGATCTAAGGTACTATGAATTCTTTGTTGTGTGCATTGAATTCATATCCTATTATTCATATTTTACAAAAAAAACCTCCATGGTGGTTTTCCTGCTGATATGAAAAAAGCATATTTACAATGACTGTCCACCCAAAGATGAGAAATATCAAAAACAAATGGGCTCACTGGATACATGCATCAACTTTTGTTCTAGTCATGTGGAGTCGTTTCACAACTTTGTCAGCAAGAGACAAAGAGAGACACCTAAACGAAGGCAGCAGGAGTGTGCAGGTAGAACACAACAACGCATGGAGCAACTTTTTATGGAAGGGGCAGAACCTCCACCCCATCAACTCAGGAGTCTTTTGCAGGCAGTGTTCACACACTTTCAAAACCACAGGTGAACTGGTACTTTTACAGGTGCCACACAATATTTGTTCTGAACTTGTAAGTATTTTGCTTTTTCTTATAAACTACTTAGAAGTTATGTCACAATCAAATGGTATATAAATTTTGTTAAATTAAAATAAATAGCAGCAAGAAACATGCTTCAAAAATAAAATGATGGTTTAGATTAATCCTCCTATTCATAAAGATGTGAGTGGTACACTAGCCTCGAGACAGAGCCACTGGAAAGTTGAAATAAGGGGACTTCAGAACACTGATGCAGTGTAGGGAACAAATATTGCTGAAATGGCCAATTTATATGCTAGTATGGGCCAGCCTACTTCAACAAAGTTAGGTAAAAGGCAAAGGTAAAGGACCCCTGGATGGTTAAGTCCAGTTGAATTCGACTATGGGGTACGGCACTCATCTCTGCTTTCAGGCCGAGGGGGTCAGTGTTTGTCCAGACAGCTTCTCTGGGTTATGTGGCCAACATAACTAAACCACTTCTGGTGTATAGAACACCATGACAAGTGCCAGATCACACAGATTTACTTTCCTGCCACAGCAGTACCTATTTATTTACTCGTACTGGTATGCTTTAGAATTGCTAGGTTGGCAGGAGCTGGGACAGGACCTCACCCTGTTGTGTGGATGCGAACTGCCGACTTTACAATCAGCAAGCCCAAGAGGCTCAGTGGTCTAGACCACAGTGCCACATGCGTCCCTAAACAAAGTTATTGGAAAATTGGTGTATTACATCCACACATCATGGGCTCATTTTACTCTCATTCATGGAATGTTTCTACAGACTATAGTACAGCAAAGGCTAGTAGAAAGTGGGCAGTCACAAGAGTAACCTACGCTGCATTTTTAGAAACAATACTGCATGGGCTTAGCATGTTGTGTGAACCAGGCCATTGTGGTTCTGATTATACTGGAGATCAGGGATGGACACAGGAGATTATGTTCTTTTGGCTACTTGCAACCCTGTGACATTCTGTCTATGCTGACTATGTGACACTTCTAGGGTTATCAGAAGTTTGAAACAAGACTGTTAAAAGTGTGTCTCTTTGCCTGTGCTTCTGCATGGCCAGATATAATCCAGGATCTCTCACATCTAATTCATGGTACATGCAAGAGATGTTCTACAAGAGGTACATAACTGTTTGAAGACCCTATAGATTAAGGGAAATGAACCGGACCCAGGCCTTCTGAGATGGGTGTAGTGGGAGGTTGACTGCTGTAGTAATGGGACTTGTTGGCAGGCCACTTTGGGCAACTAAAAAATTGGCACACCAACTCGCGCTCCTTCTCATAGAAGCCTTTGACTGAAATCAGGCAAAGTCTCTTCCCTCCCAAGACTGAGTCACTTTGCCCAGCCGTGGAAAAAGAACTCAAGAATCTGGGCTGCAGCCTCCTCTCCAATCATCTCCAAAATCCCAGCACCCCAATAAATGGATGGCTGGATCCCACATAGAAACATACGAACCACCTTCTACTGAATCAGAGTTCTGGTCCATCTGGCCAACATTGCCTCCCTGACCAGCAGTGGCTCTCCGAAGTCTCTTGCCCCACAGCCCTGAGAGCCCTTAGCTGAAATCCCTGCAGCCTGAACTGAGAATCCTCCACTCACAAAGTGCATGTGCACTATGTCTTAGCTATGGGCCCTCCAGCTAAGCGACCAGAGCTGCAGATAAACTATTTGAAAAACTCTATGAAGAGGAGCAGGATAACACAGTTATTTGACAGCAAGGTGGTTTTACCTGAAGGAACAGCAGTACTGTTTGGGTGGTTATCGCCAGTCGACACAAAGATATCTTCCTCTCCTTCAGTGGATGAGCTGGAAGAGGAATCACTACTGATGTCATTCTCACTAGAACTGCTGGAGCTGGGCAGCAGAGCATACTTCCGCCGAGCCAGTACCTCCCTTTTCTTCCGCTGCATTAAAATCCGCTCTTTTTGGTTTTGCGTCCGCTGGGAGGAGCTGGTTTTCACAAACCGCTTCCTATAAGGGAGCCTCCTCAGAGTACTGCTGCTATGGAAACAGGGCCTTTTCATCAAGAGCCCTGGAACAGACTCTGTCTCTGTCCGGGGCCACTTTTGGGGCCGAGTACCATGAGTTCTGCTGGAAGCATTCAACACCGGCCGAGCATGCCTCACGGGGGCCGCCTCCTTGTCCTCCTCCTCAGACGTTACCGTGTCAGAGTCTCCAAAATGCAAACTAGATGAAGGTGAAGAGACACAGTCACTAAAAGATGAGTCATTGTCTTCGCTTTGCGTATCGAGGCGCTGCCTTAACCCTAAAACCCGGGGGTTCTCTTTTCCGCCACAGTTCTGAGCATAGGAAGGACCAGCCTGCTGGTTTTTACGCTTCTTGCGCATGACTATGGTTTCTTGCTCCGGGCGATTTCCGTTGAGGTCCTTCTGCTTCTGAGAGTCACCACAAAGGTGAGAGAATTCATCCCCAACTTTGTTGGCAATCATCTCAACTTCTTCAGGGAAGCTTTTGGCTGCCTCAATGGGCTGAGGAGGGTTCAAAAGGATCCCTTTCAGGCTCTCCTGGCTCTTTGGTGCACCAGAAGAAACGTCACTCTTCATATCCGCTTCGAGGGTATAGACTGTATTACATTTAGGAGTCCATTGAGACATGGGAAAACGGCAGGGAGGGCCTGGCAGAAATAAAAACAGAAATATTAGAATAATGAACAATGCAAACACCAGCTGTCAGAAGAACTTCCCAATAACTAAATAATTCATTTCTTCCCCTCCATAAGTTGCAGGAAAGTCTGTGGAAATCCAGTGTTTGGCATCTACCCTTACAGGAAGTCCTGCTGTGTTTTAAAACTCTATATTTCACAAGCTTTTGAAACTAACCGGGCGCCAGCAGCGCCCCCTAGCAACCAAGTGGAGATTTCTGGTCGCAGGAAATGCAACTTGAAATCTCCACCACTCACAAAAGCTGAAAAGCTGTTAGCAGTTATTGAGCTTCTAGCATTCCCTTGTTACTCCTCATCAAGCCTTTTGCATAAGTAAACAAGTAAGCTCCTCTTTCACCATCCCAGAAACAATGCCATTTGGAAGGCTGTAGCAGCTACTTTTTCAGCCCCACCTCCCCTCCAGAGCAGCCTGTTTTTAAGCCTTTGCCTGTTTTTAATACAGGTTTCAGCTTTGCTTTAGGTTTCTGATGAATAGGAGAGGGATGGATTGGTACTACCGGAGTGATACTGCTCAAAAGTAACAAATTAGGTTGCAATCCCATTTGCCTGTGTGGGTTAAAACACAGAGCCTAGAACTTGCCGAAGGTGAGCTCCTGTTGCTCGGTCCCTGCTCCTGCCCACCTAGCAGTTCGAAAGCACGTCAAAGTGCAAGTAGATAAATAGGTACCGCTCCGGCGGGAAGGTAAACAGCATTTCCGTGCACTGCTCTGGTTCGCCAGAAGCGGCTTGGTCATGCTGGCCACATGACCCGGAAGCTGTACGCCGGCTCCCTCGGCCAATAAAACGAGATGAGTGCCGCAACCCCAGAGTCGGCCACGACTGGACCTAGTGGTCAGGGATCCCTTTACTTTTAAGCCCTTTTGAATTCAGTAGGAACTATTTCTGTGTAGAAATGGTTAGGATTGTGTCTCTCTTTCAAGAATTTTAATATAATAGAATAGACAGTTTCTTGCCTTTTAGTATTTTTCTTATTCACTGTTTGTTAGTGGCTTGGCAAAGGGGGCTTTATGGTGTGGAGTAGATACTTAAATCTCATTGATTTCAATGGGAGCATTTCAGCCTGATTCAGTACATGTTTTCAATACATATTTTCTCTGAAGTAATTTCCTGTTTATTAAATAGAATTTACTCTCAAAAAATCCTGTGATAAGGATTACAGCCATAAGCATGTCCTTGACTCTTGCCTATTGAAAACAGCACAACCAAAAAGTACTTAACTTTAGCTGGATGGTGCCCAGGAACTAGAATGTTCTTTTATCCTATATAGTATCATAGTTCATTTAGCATTTACCGGTAATTGCTGTGTTATTGTAAATGAGATCACCACATTCTGTGAGAATGAGCATTAGTACACCTGTTCTGTTGGAAAAACTGAAATACCTTGCAGCTAGTTGTTTTCTTTCTCAAGAAAATGGTGTGGAAGATGTAGTTTTGGTTTTTAAACACTGTAATTAATTTCCAGGTCCGTAATTTTCTATGCCATTGTAATCTTTGGTTTCTCGATGCATAATTCTGGGCATGAACGAAGCCCAAAAAAGATGCTTGCATTTCTCTTTATTTTAAAATGATTTTTTTAAGTACATAAAAAAATCATCTGTAAAAAAAATATATCAACATTCTACACAATGCGTCTCAATAGATATATCATTGGTTTACCTACACAATTTCATTTTGTGACATTTCCTGAAGGCTCCAAGATGTAATAAATATTATAAGAGGACAATTGGGTGTGGTGGCTTTTTTAAAATCCCATGTCATTTTCCAAACAAGGAGCTTCTGAATGAAGCACTGGAAATCACTATTTCATTGTGAAATGTCTCAAAGAATATGAAATGACGACAGCTGATCCTGAGCACCCTAAGATGTAGTGTGAAGCTTTTTAGTATAAATAGTTCATATTTTAAGATGCATTGTTTATACTGGGATAGCCTTAGACTATACTTATCATCTTCCTACCTGTTTGCCTTGCCAGTGTAAAAATAACAAAATAAACATATGAATGTGGGTTGCAGGAAAGGCTTTCATGTATTCGATATAATACCTGTTTTCATATTTATTTTATAAAATCTCAAGTATAAAACTGGACTTCTCTAATCCTAGCTTTCATTGCAGTTTGAAGAAATCTAGCTAGTCATAGAATCATAGTGGGAAGGGACACAAAGGGTCATGTAGTCCAAACCCCTTGCAATGTCAGACACGTGTGTGTGTGTGTGTGTGTGTGTGTGTGTGTGAAGCTGGTACAATTGAATGACTGCAATTTATGAAGAACTGCAATGTGGTGGGGGTTATTTCTTTAACCCAGTAGTGTAGCTCCAGTGGTTCAAGGAAGAGGTGTGGGTGTAACTTAACAGCCTTTGAGTGTGTTCAGAAAGCAGTACAAAAATCAAACTGAACAAAAAATGGCAACTAGCCATTGTGTTTTTGCACCTGCAACCTAGGTTTCCAGGAGCCATGTGGCGAATAGCTTTTCTAACCCAGTTTCTAATACTGCTTGCAACAACCCACAAATTGCCGTGTCTCAAATAAAATGAAGCAGAAGTAGAAGACATACCCAGGGAGATGACTGGATCAGAAAAGCTTTAACAAGAATTTAAGTTACCTCGTTGGAAGATATTAATGATTAGAAAGGCAAAATAATAAAATCCAAGCTATATTAAAATGTTATTTGTTAGAAAAGCAGCAGTATTCCCTTTCACATAGTTCTAAAATCTTGCAGACACGGACTAGCGTCTGATGAGCTTTAAAGGATACCAGGACTACTTTCTCAACCGAGTGCAGATAATCTGTGGAACTTCCTGCAACCACAGGAAACAATGACCCACAGAGTGCAACCAAGTTGTGCATTTTTTGAGAGAGAATTTGGACTTGCTTGTTTGAAAACAAAATATATGCAGGGAGAGGGATGAAGATTTAAGAGAGCTGCGGTTTGCTATCAAGTGCTCACCTCCCTCTCACCCTCAGTTTTGAAAAACACAGATGCACACTTCACTGCTTTGCCATTTAATAGCATTTGTACACACATTTCCAAGTTTTAGCAATAATCATGTGACCTGGAAGCTTGCTATTTATTTTTATCTATTTTGAATGCTCAGAATCTGAGAATTATGACTTAACCATTCTATATTGTCATCAAAAGGGAACCAGCTGAGGTCAAGAAGCTATGCAGGGTCTGTCTAGGATGCTGTGCTTTAAACACCCTTGCTCTCAAGATAACAAATGCTTCTGCTGTTGCTCATCACTTTTCCAATTAGTAGTTGATAGTTTAATAGCCTCTCAGAACCTGGGCAACAGCAGAGAGAACTGGAGAGTAAGAAGTAGCAAATTTGCACGTTGCAACTGCTGTGAAAACTGGGAGGGCTAGCAAACTCTAATTCACTAAGCAATTAGGTTCTGAATATGTTAACAAGTTACCTTCATTTCTTACGCCCTTGTTGGGATTTTGTCAGCTTGAACAAAAGTTTCCCTGCAACCAAAAACACCCCCCTCCTGTGATACATATTCTCTTCTTGCAGCTATACAACAAGGAAGCCTTTGCCAAGCTGGTGCTCTCCTGGGCTTCATAGGGTTCTACTGGTTAGGCCTGATGGCAGTGTTAGAAACTGGGATAGGACTGCTAAGAGCCATGTGGCTCCTGGGACCTAGGTTGTGGGCGCCAAAACAAAATGTCTAGGTTTGTGTGTTGCTGCCCTGTTACCAGTCCAGGCAGCCTCACAGCAAAATATAGATTTATTTTTTTTTAATGCTGCCAGGTGAATCGGGGTCTGCAGGGTATCTTTTGCTGCCGCTCTACCCCACCAAACACCTGATTCACCCGGCAGCAAAAAAAAAAAAAAAAGACACATCTTTTGCTGCAGGGCAAATCAAGTGCTGGACGGGGTAGTAAAAGACGCAGCCAAGCAGGTGGAAATGCTATGCACCAAGGGTATCTCCTGGACATCTCCATCCAGTTGAAAAGGCTGATTGCCAGTCGCAAAATGCGCCTGACTAATTTCGGACCCTGCCTGATAGGAGTTGCAGTTCAAAATATCTGAAGGGCACCATGTTGCAGAAGGCTGTCATGAGGGATCTGGTGTATTTGTCTTGGCTGTAAAAAAAAAAAAGAGGGGGTGAAAGTACAGATGTAGCTCCATGTACATGTCCTTTCACATAAATGGCTCAATAAAGCTATGCGAACAGCTTCTTTATGGCCAGGCATTTTCACATTCGAAAACTAAAGAGGGAGTGCAGAGAACTGTGTATTAACTAACAACACAATTGAAACTGGCCTCCAAGCAAACACAGTTCTAGGAGGCCCATGTTTAGAAGCATGCTTATCAACAGGACAATGCTCCACGTCCCCCTAACATGCAGAAAACTGGCAGGGATGGCTGTGGTTATTGCACTGCTTGACACAACCAGGAAAACTGCATGATGCTGGCTGTTTACAGACAAGCAAGGAAGGAGGAGCATTTTGAGAAAGAGCAGCACTAAAGGAACTAGGGAAATGCTGAGGCAGAGGCATAGCTGGAGGGTGGGTGGGACTGGGCGACACTTGCCACACCCGAGCCCGTGTCTCTCCTGGGAGTGACATGGTGGCTTGGGGGCCTGCAGGCTCTGAATGTGGCACTGCTGTGCTCAGGGACAAACTCCTACAGAGGGGGACTTCTTCCTTTCTTTGTCAACGAATAGTAGGAGAATCACGATCAACCTTGGTGTTGCTATGTTTTATTTTGTACTTTTCTACTTTACCTTGTCAACAGATTATTTCTAAGGTGGCTCACAAAATTGCAATACTTAAAAAAATACAAATATTAAATACATCATCACCATAAATGTTTTAGCAGCAGGGATGTAAAAATTACTTATTATTGCATCATTTATAATTTATTATCCATCTTTCCACAAAGGAGGTAAAGGCATCATTGTATATGGCTCTCCCACTCCACATTTTACCCTCACAAAAACCCTGTGAGGTAGCCTTGATCTGGTGAGATGAAAGACGGTGACTGGCCAGGTCAAAATCACCCAGTAAGCATCATGACTGAATGGAGATTCAAACACTGATATTTTAAGTCCTAGTCTACCACCCCAACCACTGTAAAAAGGTAAAGGGACTCCTGACCATTAGGTCCAGTCGCGGATGACTCTGGGGTTGCGGTGCTCATCTCGCTTTATTGTCCGAGGGAGCCAGGGTACAGCTTCCAGGTCATGTGGCCAGCATGACTAAGCTGCTTCTGGTGAACTAGAGCAGCGCCGTTTACCTTCCTGCCAGAGCGGTACCTATTTATCTACTTGCACTTTGACATGCTTTCGAACTGCTAGGTTGGCAGGAGACCACTGTACTAGACATCAAAGCAACACAACGAGTAGGCAGAACTAAGAACACTACAATTGTGGGCAGATGTGCAAGTAGCACTGTTATTACCTGGCAGTAGCGAATTCTGAGGACCTAAACCTCAGAAGCATTGAAAAATAGTCACCACACCCTTGACCACAGTAGGTAGGGATTTCCAAAGGGTCACCCCTGACCAAAGGGAGGAAGGTTCATGTGGGACTAGGTGGCCCTCAAGACATTCTGGTCCTGAGCTGTGGGGCTTTTGTAAGTTAATGCCAACAGTCTTGACTTGAGCCCAAAACCATTGAAGGAGCCAGTGAACCTTTTCCAATACCCCCACCCCAATCTTCTAAACATCAGGAGCTGACTGAGCATGGCACTCCAGAGAACATCCTACATGATGTATGACAACTCTCCTAAGCAGACATAGAAACATACTCCACTCTGCAGCCAAGGCTCAGATTCTCTTCTCTCTATCATGCCCCCTCCTATCAGCAGGGGTGGGAGACCTATTTCAGCCCCAAGGCCACATTCTCTCATGCATAACCTTCTGGAAGGCTGCTGCATATGAATGGTGGGCAGGGCACAAAAGCGGGTGTGGGCAGAACAATGGACATGGCTCTTCCCTTTATACCAGGGATGGGCAACTGATGGTCCTGCTTGCTGATCTACAACTCCCATTATCCCTGGCTGGGCTGATGGGAGTCCAACCACATATGGCTCCCAATCTCCTCTGCTTTATTCATTATGCTATATTCCAGGCAAGCAAAAGTCAGAGGTTTCTACACCTACCCTCATTTCTCCATCCAGATAAGCAAGAGGCGTCACTACAGTTCAAAGACACATTTCAGCCAGGCAAAAGCACTCAAAGACACAGAGCAAGGGCCGGTGAGAGGTATGGTCTGGGTAGGCCACTCAATTTAAAGTGCTGATATGAAAATTTTAGAGGACCAAATTGTATGAGGAAACGTACCTGAGCCCCATCAGCTTTGGAGTTTAAGATCTGACTGGCAGATAATAGGGAAAGGGCCTTTTCCTGGGGGCAGTACAGATGCATAACTCCCTCCCTAGTGATATCTGTCAAACCCCTCTCTTGCCCACTTATTGTAAAGACCTTTCTGTTCAACAATGTATGACCCACCCCTTCCCAACCTGGGCAGCAGAGGTCCAGAGACTCATTCAATGATGTGAGGTGGCTGAGGCCCAGGAGAGTCTTGGATGCCAAACCATGCACATTGGCAGTGATACTGGGTGGTGCCTGAGCTTTACTCAGAATAGACCCAATAAAATTAATGAACATGAAGTCAGTGCCATTAATTTCAGCTCTACTTTGAATAAAATGCTTTGGATGCCAAAGAAGAGTAAAAACACCGTGAAGTTAAATAACTAACACTGGAGACTGACTACAAGAGGTATTGCATAAGCCATACTTGTAAGCCAGTTGTTAGCAAGGGTTCTTTATAGGCCTTTCCATGGGCAATGCCTCCATAGAGATTCATTCCGCAGAACAGCTGCAACCTCTAGAGCAGTACCATCCCCTAGATTACCTGGGGGGGCAGTAAGAGGCAAGGGGGTGTCAGGGGGGGTGCTGGAGGTAACTGAGGCCAAATCTGCCATCTCTATATTTACTTCAGAGTTAACTCTATTCAAGTGCAATGTAAGGTGTTGCACGCTGTACCAATTTCCAAACCTGTCTGAGCTAGAAGAGAAAAGTGGGATGTTGTTGACAGACAATGGAGTGTGCCTCTGGGAGTGAAGTCAAACTGCGGTAAGCACTGAAGTGACCTCTCTGGGATGCAAGCCTGGGCAGTATGTACGGAGGTCCTGGGCTGCCCAAACGACAAGACCCCCCTCTTGGCCTCACTGATGCGGTTCAAAGGAAAGCAGAGCAAGATGTTTACAAGCTTTTTGTCACCATTTGGATATGCTGTTTAAGATATGTCTAAGTGATTTGGGGGATCTTCTTTTGATAGAAATTCCATATTAGAAATCCATTTTCAGATACATTGAGGAAGTTGTGGTAGTGAAGAAAGAACTACCTGAGCTACAAAATGACTCAGTTGAAGCCAAAGTTTAAGAAATCATACAAGTTTTGGTTACAAAAGGAAATTTCTGATTGCTCTCTGTGCTATAGACAGAGGTTAAACTCCTTGCTGCATTTCCAACATGAACCTTGATAGAACACAGTTTAGTGCTGTTGTCCACCTTCTCCCCAAGCAAAGAAATGGACTTCCAGATTACTAAATGTAGTGATTTAAGAAGACTCCCGCTATGTGACTTTAGACCAAAGAGTGGGAAATTGGTATAACTTCATCAAGCCCACCCACTGCATTCAGAATTTATGGAACAGTGAAAGAGTTACTAAATGTGATAGCTAAGAAACGACTCTCAGACTTTGAAAAGCTGGTAGCACTGGATCAAGATAATCAATTTTGTTGACTTAATTAAACTAGTTCTAACTGGATTTTGAATAAATGTGCAATTAATTGTTACTGCATTGAATTTTATTGTGCTTTCATGTTCCTTAGTGGGTCATGCACACTGCTATTCTGAATAATGCTGTAGGGAAGACAGAGGCTATGGAACCAAGGGGGTGGTGGCCCCAAAACCACTGATCTATAAAGTTGCAAGGACACGTGTGGGAAAGACTCCTGCAATCAGCCTTGGCCAATGGCCATGCAATTCCAAGCCTTCAAGTATTACAGCTGTGCTGTGGAATGAACCCATAGAAAAGCAGTTTCTACAGCAGTGTAAAATACGTTAGGAAGGCACCGCATACTCATGCCACTGTGTGACGGGACTACCTCTGAAAATTGATTCTGGACATGGATTTTCCATTTTTAAAAAAGCTTATTTTAAAGGGCACCAATAAGCAGAAATGAAAGGAAAATATTACCATGAATTTCTATTCCCAGAGGCACCTGAAGGACAGCCCTTCCATCTGGGAAAACTCTTCTCTCTCACTGGTAGGCCAGTGAGAGGGAAGAGTCATCCCAGATGGAAGGGCTGTCCTTCAGGAGCCTCTGGGGAACATAGCTTTCTACTGGTATGGAAGAAATCAGCATACAACAAGAGTTAAAGATAAGGAAGAAGTGACAGCATCTACCAGGGTTTCCATTTGAACCCAGACTTTTACGGTTTGTACTGCAGCAATTCAGAGTATCGGCCTAGAGCAGGGATGGGGAATACGTGATCCTCCACATGTTGTTAGACTATAACTCACATCATCCCTGACCAATGGTCACATACTGGTTGGGACTGATGGGAGTTTGGAGTCAAGCATGTGGTCCTAACGTCACAGATGAGGTTGATGCTCCCACTTCCTACACCCTCAACGGGCATACTGAAGAGGAAGGGGACTAATTGTTACTGACTAGCACCACAGTAACTGGTGCTTCTATTGTGCTGTACAGTAGCTTGTTGCTGGGTAAGGAACAATATGATCAGGGTGGTGGAGTTGCACAATTGCTGCAAACTCTGTAGTGGGCAAGTCACAATCCCTGTGCTTGGGACTTCTGGCAGCATACCTATGATTGCACGGCTGGCTAAGTTCAGGATATTGAATGCAGATCACAACAATATCAGAGGCTCCATGTTAGCCATCTTGACTGCTCATTCAGACATAAAAACAGTTTTAATGGTTTGCCATCCCCCCACCCTTCCTATTGCCTTCTTTCTGTTTCAGGTTGGTGTGTTGACTGCTATCCAACTAATGCTTTTATTAGTATTAATGGATAATCTGTTTTGTTTTGCTCTGCTGTGTTATGTTTTTATTATACTGCGGTTTTTAGAAGACTTGCCATGTCAACTCTGGTAGAAATGTGGCATGCACAATTTTGAAATTAAAAATATATATTTTTTAAGGACAGCCCAATTTTCTGGTCTCACAGAAAATTACACAGTAGCAGTATTCCGAGTGGTATATTAACAAGTACTTTCATTAATGTACTGAAGACCAAGCACCACAGCAATCCTCAACAGTTCACATTGGAGAGAGCTGCTCATATATCACCAGGATTAGTTAGTAGCACTGGAACAAGAAATTCTGATAGATAGATAGATAGATAGATAGATACCACCAAATGGCACCTTAAACCTGGATTATGGTTGCCACAATGCAATGGCTAGGTGCCATTTTTGTTCATTTGTTTTTGTTTTGCAGTGGACTTCATTATCATCATTCCTTTCATTTCATACCACTTTATATTTTAAAGAACAAATCTCAAAGTCATTTACAAAACATCAAAACATCAAATAAAACAATCCAGAATAAAACAAAGTGAAGCTTCAATGACATATTTCAGATTCTTCTCTAAGTGACTTTTTGCTTTCCCCAGACACCATCCAGAGATTTTCACCTGGTCGCAATTGGACCTGTGCCAGTCGCAAAACATACCTGGCACCTGGCTAATTTTGAACACTCCTATACAAACTATACCAGCCTTCCCCAAATGTTTTGGGCTACAGGGGAAAAGGTGGGATATAAAAAAATATATAACAACAACTTCACTCAGCCCCAACAAAATCCAGATGAGCCAAAACATCTGGATAGTGGAAGGCTGGTCTATAGTCCTATATCTCCTGCTATGGACCCTTTAGGATCCTGGCGTGGTAGTGGGGGGGGGGGGAGAGAAGATCGTCACCAGCCGGTCCAGTTAGCATCAGGGGATCTCTTACTATCATGTGCAAGATACAACTAGACTATCATATAACCCGGGGAGGGGGGAGCTTACCACTTGGGAGATTCATTCACATGAATGACACCCCACTCAACTCTGTAAAGAGAGACACAATACATTAAGTCCTTGTTAACATGATTTCCTCACCACTGTGACCCACCATTTCAGGACAGATCAGCTGGCATACAGCCAAAGTGTGTTTAACTAACAGCAGATCCACAACCAGACACTGAAGTTCTCTCATCCCACTCTATGCATATACGGTATATGTTGTGTATATAAACACAATGCTAGCTCTTGTACTTTTGCCCTTCATACTCTTCTCACCACCTTCACTCCCCCAATCACATGTAAAAATTGAACCTCAATTTACATTAAATTTACCTCAACCTGCCTGGTAAACAGATTTCACAGTACAGTTAACAAGTAATTCCACAAAATATATACCCTGGGAGGACAACAAAGCTTGCCAAGGTTCAGAGTTACCACATACTCCAACTTCCTACATGGCCTTTGACAATGTACAAAGATACCACCAGATATTTTATTTTGAGAGGGGAGGAGTTAAGATTGAAATGTTCTCATCCTCTTCCTGTCCTACTACATTTAGATTTCTGATTCCTGCCCTGTTCCCATGCTGAAGTTGAGGCTTTCCATGTAGTCCAGGCACTGACCCACCCCAGACCAGCTCAGATTCAGCAAGGTAGGTTCATTGCCATTTGTTCAAATCAAATTTCAAGCATTAATAGAAGGGCTACACATTGATAAAATAAGGACTCCAGGTCACAAGAGTACTTCACTCCTCTCCAACCTGCAGACAAATTGTGAACAACATTTGGTTTGTTTATTTAGTACAGTATACCAACCATAGCACAAAAAACCTTAAAACAAATTGCAGAGCCATCTTCAACCACTGCAAATATGGTCTTCCATCTTAGTCCTACTGGAACCCCATGCAACCTCCCCAAGTCACAAATCCTGTTCTCCTTTTCTTCAGGCTCTCTTCACATCAGGGCCATATACTTAAGCTTTTACTGTTCATTCATCTGAAGTCAAATGCCACATCCCTATTCTGTTTCAGGATCCATACTCCATTCACAAGCAAACACTTAAGTAGGGGGAGAGAGAGTCCACTCTGAGCATGAGACAGAAATAAAAGGGGCTGTGTTGAAAGAGATAATGAATCCATATTAAGGCACCTTGGGCATATTTTCTCTAGGGATAGCATACAGCAAGTGATCACCCTAAGTCTTGCCCTTGGGTCATTCCATATCAAGTGATGCATTTTTTTCCCTCATGTCATCCAATTTTTTGTCATATTTTGTACACTTGTTGAATGATCAAAACTAAGTTTACATCTTTTTTTAAAAATCTCATCCTGTTTTTGAATTATGAGGGTTTGAAATTTCAAAAGACTGCAATTTTGGCTTTGCGGGACTACACAAAAACCTTTAAAATTTCTTCAAAACTTCATGGGCTTTAATGTGATATGTCGCATGATAGGCTTACTTTAAATTTTAAAGTTAAGTTACAAAATTGAAAATTTTAAAAATTGTATTTAATATTTCTAAGAGCTACCTGCAAAATTTCTTATTGGTATCTCAATGGGATCACACTAAAAGAATGTTTTGTACATACATGTCTGCCATATGGGGTTCTATTTAGGCTAAATGTGTCTTCTTGGAGTAAAATATAACAGAATAAACAAGATTTCAAACTATAATATAATATAACTATAATATAATGCCTACTTCAGGCAGTTCTTTAGAAAGTTATTCAATTAAAAGGTATCTGAAAACTAATCAAGTTTTTCTTTTAAAAATGCGTTCCAAAGCGGAGTGATAGCTTGTTGTTGCATGATAGAATTAACACTTTAAAAGAATTATTCTAAGTGCTTCATTTCATGAGCATTACAACAAAATACATGGAGGGGATATATCCAATGTAAATGCTGTATTGAAACTTTTGAATAAATGTTTTTTATTAAAAAACAAATGCTTCTGATCAAGCAGAAATGTCAAATGAAGAGAGGCATTTATCCTGCTAAACACACTCATTCGTTTGAATGAATGAAAGACTAACAGCCTTATGTAGTGATCCCATACACACTCAGAAACAAGCACTTCCAACAGGTATTTTCACAAGTAAACCTGCACAGAATTGAGCTGCGTGCATGTTTTGTTTGCTTCACCCACTTTCAAGCGGATTCCCTCTTGCCACCTTTTTATGCCATCATATTCTGTTACCTTTGCAACTCATCTCCCCATTCCAGCCACATTCTGGCTGTTAAGTTTCTAAAGGTAGAGGGCTGCCTTTTGTTTGGGTTCCCATATAAAGAGCCATGTGCACCAATGGTGCTGTATTATTAATCAATCAATCGTCACACGTCATTATGGAAATGACATAAAAGACAACAACCCAGGACCCATTTCTAAAGCTGCATTTCGTTTCTTCACCCTCCACTTCAAGCTTCCACCCCCTTAAGGGGCTGGAAGGGATGGGGCTGCTGTGGCCCTTACAAATCCCCCTCTTTCCACGCCCCTCCAACACATGCAGTCAAAGAGTCTAAATTTAGATTCTTAACTTCTCAATGCAGGCACTTGCAGGCTTTTTTACTCATATCGCCGGCGTTCACCAGACCCTCGAGGGTGCCAGACCAGGGCATAGTGATCACCAATAATTCCATTTCTTTATCCGAGATCACACAGGCCCAGCGCGGGGAGGAGGAAAGCGGGGCGAAAGAGGCCGGCCAAGCCCGAGCTGCCCATATTTTGCCTTCCCTCCTACCCCACAAGCTCTCACGCTGCGCGGAGCTGCCACCCTTCCGTCTCCCCCCACCCAACCCAAACTGTACGCTTCTCGGGACAGCGAGTTCCCGGGAAGGCGGACGGCGCTGCACCAGCCGGGGCCCTCAGCCCCCCGCCGCCTATTCCTCTGCGGTCTCGCCCCTTCTCTTCCGCCGTGAAGCGGGAGGAAGCGAGCGGAGGCGGCGGCGGCGGCGGGCAGCCCCGGCCCAGGGGAGCCCCACACGCAGGGCGGCCTCTCGCCCTCCTCCCACTCCCGGGGCCCACGGAAGCCTCCAGCGCGTACCTGCGGGCGCTGAGGGGGGCGAGGGCGAAGCGGCCTAGCCCGGCCCAGCTGGCGCCGGACCCTCCTCACGGCTCCGCTCGGCGCGACGTCCTTCCTCTCGCCCGGTCCCCTCCTTCCTTCCCTCCCCGGTTGGGGGCCGAGGGCGCAGCTCCGAGCGGGGGCAGTTGGCTTTGCTGCGCGGCCCCCGCCCCCCGGTCCTGCTTCTCCTGCCGCCGCCGCCGCCGCCACCTCCCTCGTCTCCTTCTTCTGCTTCTTCTTCTTCTCCTCTGCCAGCCGCTCCCTCCCTCTCCCTTTCCCCCTCTCTCTCCCTCCGCGGACGCAAAAGCGCGACACTCGGCGACGCTTTACGGCAAAGCCGCCAAGCGCCACCGGGCAGCTGCCTAAAGAGGGCGCGAGGCTCTGCTCGCAGCGCGCACTTCGGGAGTGCGATGGGCGACTCCACGTGCGGGTGCAGGGCGGGGAAAGACAGGGAGGGGGGGTTGGTGGGGGGGTTTGTTTAGTTTAAATAAGCCTAGTTAAAGGATGGTGGTCTTGTTTATTTTAATGAGTTAAAACAAAAGGGAACCCTGACAAGATCCTTATTTCATCAGCCAACCTGCGCTCACAGGCGGAAGGCCACGCTCTCCTCGAGCAAACATCGAAGCCGCGGAATGAATGCACACCTTGGGTTTTGTTGCGTGCGCGTTTTTAAAACGACCGAATAAACGCAAAACGTATTTGCCACCACTTTCTACGCCCCGCACATGGAGTCCAGCCGAGGCATATTAGCGAGCCGGAAGTGTTTGTTGGGAAAGCCGTTAAGATTGCAGCCGCTTTGTCATCACCAGAGAGACGCACTAACGTCCCTCCCCATCCCCCCCCGCTGCCGCTCCTATTACCGCTGTTCCTCACTATGGGCGGCGCGCCACCTACTGGCCGGAGGACTACGCAGCGCCTTGCTGCAGAGGCTCAGCCTTCAGGAAGGGATCCTGTTTGCGCCTCGCTGCTGCTGCAGGACTGCGAAATGGGTGGCGATGGCCCATTGTAGCGTCCCTCTGGCCGCCCCACACGCTTCTCAGAGCCGGCTTCCTCCATGAATGGGTCTTGCTGGTGGTAGCCCCCCGACCAAAGCAGCCTCGGCTTTCCTCCAGATGCGGGGCGGAGTAATGCTACCTAACCCACCTCGCGGGGTTGTTGTGACGGTCCCAAACGATCAAAGAATTGTGGAGTTGGAAGGGGCCAGCAGGGTCATCTAGTCCGACTCCCCTGCAATGCAGGGACCTTCTGCGCAGGCTGAGGAAGCCATTTGCAGACCTAAGATGAACCCCTGGAATAAGTCGAGTCGACAGGTTCTGACAGCTGGATGCTGGAAGGAAACACGTGTGTGTGTTCAGTGGGACTCCCAAGTCCACAAAGCGCCCGCCACAATGGAAAGGTTATTTTCTAAGACGCCTCAAAACCCTTCGGGGATTTGGATCGAGAGGGCTGCAGCCCTGTGCAAAGAAAAATGAAAGTATCCCCAAGTTTCAAAACTAAGGAATTAAAATAATCGAAAGTGGGCCCGCAGAGGGGAAAAGAGGGACGTGTAGAAACTACGAATTTCTATTTTAAATTTTAACTATTAATTTCGGAACTAGGGGACTTAATAACCTGCACTTCCATTATCCCCACGTACCAAAGCTTTCCCCCCGACTGCGTAGCCTTTTCGCACAAGGCTCCATGGAGTTGGGCACGGCTAAACCTGCAGAGAGGAGTCCGAAATCCGCGTCGGTTTGGGCCACTTCAACTGCCAGCTTTCCCGCAAAGAATCCTGAGCGTTGTAGTTCGTTGCGTGTCGGGTGAACCCAGTTCTTCCAACCCCCGCACAGAACAAACCATGACAACAGCTCATCCAGCTGCGCATACTGAGAAAAATGCGCAGCCTTCCTTGCAACCCTAATTCCCACCCCACGTCTGCTCTGAAGCACTAGTGAATTTAGAGGGGGTTACTCTCAGGAACTGGAGTTAGGATTTCCACTTCAGGGTTTTTTAAAAAAATGCTTTATTGGTTGTTGTTTTTTAAACAAACCCATAACAAAACAGAAAAACAGATCAAAAAGTATATAACGATCAACAAAAAAATCCAAAAATAACACTCCTTGCATACCAAAAAGAAAGACACAAATTTAAGTTCATCCTTTCCTAATTCTTCCGGTCCCCCCACTTACTTTATCTCTCCTAAATTCTCTATCACTCAAATTCTTTAACAATCTCTTGTTTTAAAGGATTTCCACTTCAGGAATAAACAAAAGGGGGTTGTTTTTGGAAATGTACTTGACATTTCTTTGGAAGATTGTTAAAACATATGTAGTATTTGTGTGTGCATTTGTGTGTACACACACACTTATATTTATTACAGTGCCTAACAAAACAGATTTTCAATTCTTACAGCAAATGGTTTCGGCTACTGCCTCCTTCAGGTGCTCTGAATTGAACCCGAGGGTTCTTTAGCCAAGGTGGCAGTTCAAGGAATATTTGCAAGTGCGCCCTTTGCTGTAGCTTAGCAGTACTGAGCTGGGGAGGCTTTCCTCTTATGTTATGTACCGAAGTTCTCACCCTGGGCCAGCAGGGGGATACTGTAGATAGTTATGCAAATGAAGGTTCGAAAGTGACGTTCAGTGATTGGATAGTTTGTATGCAAATGAAGGATCGAAAGTGACATTCAGTGATTGGATAGTTTTAGAAAATGGCAACAGTTACATTGTTCTGGAGCTCTATATAAGCAGCCTGACTGAGCTCCTCAGTTAGTTCTGTTCCAGCTTACAAATAAAGAGCTGCTTTGGAAGAATTGCTGTGTCATCTGATATGTTCGCCCACAACTTAACATTAGGGCCATCAGTAAAGGAAGTAGCCATCTCCCAGAGTGACCCATCTCACCTGTAGCACCCCAGTTATGGAACACCAGGCCCTTCAAGTGTCCCTATTTTCCAGGGACAGTCCTGGAATTTCAGAAGCCATCCCGGTTTCTGATTTGATCCAAAAATGTCCCACTTTTCTTAGGATATCCCTATTTTCATTGGATAAATGTTGAAGGGTATGGAGTCATGCGACCCCTGAGCCAAGGAAGTAACTATACAACTTTAAGAAGACATCTGAATGCAGCCTTGTATGGGGAAGTTTTTACATGTTTAATGTCTTGTTATGTCTCTATAGATGTTGGAAGCCGCTCAGAATGATGGTATAAATATCATCATCATCATCATCATTATCATTATTATGGTTGTTGAATAAGACATCCCTATTTTCATTGGAGAAATATTGGAGGGTATTGAACACACTCCTCCCCTCCTTAGAAATTCAGTTGGCACAAACTTTGCTTTGTTTTAGGTCCCAGCTGAAAACGTGTCTTTTTGCCTGTCCACAGTATGAAGTGATTTGAAAGTTAAACTGATTTTAATATTGATTGTTGTCATTGTTTTCCCTTTGTGCAATTCCACCCTAAGGTCTACAAACCAAACCAGGTTGTTGAAAAGTTGTTTAGATTTACTAAACAAGTATTACGGTAATTCACTTACACAATGCAGAATGTATTAGTACATCATCATATAGCATCATAACACTGATTATATTTTAATTGCAAGCCTTGTCACCATTATGGTTTATAGAAATAATTATCACCTATGAAAATTACAATGGCTCAGCCAATCTGCTATCATGCAAGCAGGGGATTTTTCATAAAGAAAACACTATACAGTGGTACCTCAGGTTAAGTACTTAATTAGTTCCAGAGGTCCGTACTTAACCTGAAACTGTTCTTAACCTGAAGCACCATTTTAGCTAATGGGGCCTCCTGCTGCTGCTGCGCCACCGGAGCACGATTTCTGTTCTCATCCTGAAGCAAAGTTCTTAACCTGAAGCACTATTTCTGGGTTAGCTGAAGTGTATGTAACCTGAAGCGTATGTAACCCGAGGTACCACTGTATACATATCAACAATTGGCCCTTTTAAAATCCTCCAGTAATAATAAGGTGCAGTATATTCCTAATCAAAATCACCTCTCTTTCATGTTGTCTTGATTACAATTGATATAAAAAAATGCAAGCTTCATGATCAGAACCCCCCGAACGAAGTCGGCCCAAAAATTTATAATTTGGTAAAAAATGCAAGCTTCATCAAAATTATCTTCAAAGCGAAAAGAATATTGTTAACAAATAATTGGGATTAAATCACTTGGTTTTCAGATGTGGATTAAGGCCTACTAGTGGGTCATGGCCTGTTCTAAGATGAGTCATAACAGCAGTTCTACCACCATACAAACATATGATAAAAAATTAAGAAATGGGTCCCCACTTTAAAGTTGTATATCAGCTGGAGATCAAATACAAATAATTGCCATAAAAACCATATCTGGATAGGAATTATTTAGACACCTATTAAAATCTAAATGATAATGTAGAAGAATAAATAATATATACCGTATTTTTCGTCCCATAGGACACTCCGTCCCATAGGACGCACCTAGTTTTTTTGGGGGGAAATAAAGGAGAATTTTTTTCCCTTTATTCCCCCCCCCAACCAAGTCGGGGAAACCAAACCAGGTCGGGGAACAGCGCTCCGCCTCCCCGCTGTCCCCTGAGCTTCTGGGGCTGGCGCTGGGGAGAAGCACGCTTCTCCCCAGCGCCAGCCTCCAAACCAGGTCGGGGAACAGCGGGATGGCGGTGCTGCACCTCCCTGCTGTCCCCCGAGCTTGTGGGGCTGGCCGATGTCTGCCCGAAGCGCGGGGCGCTCTGCTTCAGGGCGCCCGCGCGCCGGACAGCAGGCTGCTATCCGCAGCCTAGGGAGCCCTGCGGGAACTCCCGCAGGGCTCCCCAGGCTTGCTGATAGTTTCCTGAAGCCTGGAGAGCGAGAGGGGTCGCACCGGTGCGCACCAACCCCTCTCACTCTCCAAGCTACAGCGAAAGCCTGCATTCGCCCCATAGGACGCACACAGATTTCCCCTTCATTCTTGGAGGGGAAAAAGTGCGTCCTATAGGGCGAAAAATACGGTACTTTCTGGTGTGAGGTTTTTATAATAGTAAGATTTTCATTTATTTTTGCTTTTTTTAAAAAGGAGTTAAAATTTTATATGGCTCACTTAGGATTTAAGCTGTACAAGGCTTTATCCTGTATGCTTAAGCACAGCTCTCACTAAATGCGAAAGTGGTTTCACAGTGCTTTAAAAATGCGGTGAGACTGTGGCCTTGCTCCACACCTTATTTGAGTGCTTTAGTTTGGCAGGAATGTGGCCTTAGTCTGTGATAATGTCTCTTCCTTGCCTTGAAGGATGAGGAGAAATAAGGGAGTGATACAGAGATCCTACCCCCGGGGCTGAAAAAGATCCCCCAGGGCAGAGGATCTCAGGGTTCTTGTAGATCCCACAATCCTGAAGTCTGCCCCTCCTTGGTGTAATGAGCGTGTGCCTGCTTGTATCTACGGATTCACACATTACATACCTGCATATATTATTTGTTCTATCATTTGTGTTCTGCTTCTAGCCAAAAAAAGGCTTCCAGCTTACACAGTTTGATCAATTTAAACAATAGATTGATCATCCTTACCCAGTAGATTGATCAAGCCTACCCAGATGCTTGAAAAGTTGAGGTAATTTAAATCTGCTGTTAGTATTTTAATTTTTGTATATTTTAAAGTATGGTTGTGATTTTTTTTCATTTTTATTCTCTCTCTTTTCAAAAACCGCATTGAGGTTTGTTTGTTTGTTTTTGCAATCAAGCAGCGTATAAATTTTATGAAATAAATGAGCAATAAATGATAAAAGTCAAGGCACAAAAGGGGGGGAAGCACAAAGAATGATAAAAACAAAAGCAAACTCAATTCTTAAAGTTATGTGGTAATAGTTCTTATAATACGCTGCTGAAATGGAAGAAGCCTGATGGAACCAGCCGAGGTGGGAGACCTGAGGCGCCACTCCCATCACTCCTGTCTACGGCCATGCTGCCTGGGCCTAATGGGAACTGAAGTCCAACAGCATTTTTGAACGCTCAAACGCCCCTCCCATAAGCCCCGCTTCCCTTTCTCTCTCTTCCAATAAAGTTCAAGCTCCTGCCTTCCGGCAATCCAACTAGCCAATCCGCATGCTTGAAAGAGTAAAAAGAGGCGGAGCCGAGGGCCCCTCGCGGCGTGCGAGAGAAAAGGCGCAGCGGAAGACAAGGCTCCCTCCAGTTACACGCATGCGCTCAGACTCGTGCACGGCCCGCCCGCCCCGCATGTCCGCCCGCTACGCAGCCTCGGCGTCTCTTGCATCCGGGTCCTTCCTGAGCGCGACTCGCCAATAGGCGAGGAGGCGAGAGGCTTGCGCGTGCGCGCTGGAGGGCCGGCCTGGCTGGTTCCGAGGCTGAGGGGGAAGGGCGCTGCATTGTGCGAGCTGCAGAAGCGGCAGCAAAATGGCCGCTGCGCCGTCTGGGGCCGCCGCCGCCGCCGCCTTCGCCTCCCCCGCCGCCTCGGCTACCGCTGCCTCGTCTTCCTCCTCCTCTTCTTCGGCCAGCGGCGCCCCGGGCCCCAACCAGACGCCGACGGAAAGCAAGAAAATCACAGAGCTGCGCGTTATCGACCTCAAGTCCGAGCTGAAGCGCCGCAACCTGGACGTGGCCGGCGTCAAGACCGTCCTCATCGCTCGCCTCAAGCAGGTGAGGAGGAGGAGGAGGAGCGGGGTAGGCCGCGGGCCCCGCAGCCAAGCGCCGGCCTGGCCTCGGGAGGGAGCGAGGAGGAGGGCGCGGGGCCTCCGTGAGCGCCCGGCTCGCCTTGCCTCCGCGGCCTCTCCCTCTCTCGGCGTCCTTCCTCTTAACCGCCTTCCAACGGAGAAGCGCGGCGGGCGGAAGGCTTTCCTGCGTCCCGTGAGGGCATTTCTTCTTCCTTTGCCCCCGCAACTTGCAGGCTGGTAGCGCATTTCTCGCTACGGAGACGCCGTGGGGTTTAATAGGGCTTAAAAACAGAAAACTATTTCGAGAGAACTCTTTGTAGGCGGTTCTGTGGCAATGGCTGCTCTGTATCCTGCCCTGAGGTCTGCTATAGGGCAGCCGATAAAAAAATGTGCTTCATAAAACAAATGGGCGAGATTGAAAGTGAGGGAAGGAGGCGGGAAACCCTCAGCAGTCAGCGAAGGAGGGCGTGTGTGGAGTTGAGCTTGTGCTCAGCTAAGTCACGATGCCTCTTCGTTTTTATTCTTTCCTCCAAGGAGCTCCGGGTGGTCTGCATAGTGGTTGTCTCTCTCACACACCCCTCCAAAAAAAAAAAAAAAATTGCTCCGCACAGCAACCCTGTGAGGTGAATCAGACCAGCAGTTAATGGCTGGCTCAAGCTCTTCCAGTGAACTTCATGGCTAAGTGAGGATTTGAACCCAGTGGCGTAGCGTGGGGGGTGCAGGGGGGGCCGGGCGCAACATCTGGGGGTTAGGGGGCGCAAATCCACGGGTTAGGGGGCGCAAATTACTTGCCTTGCCCCGGGTGCTGACAACCCACGCTACGCCACTGTTTGAACCTGGCTAGTCTGACTGGTCAAACCATTATTCCATCTTGTCTCCTGATAACAATTGCATATGGCTGTGCATTTATCATTCAGTAAATGTTTAGGCATTGTGAAGTTGTCTTGGATCTCGGCTTTAGAGGCGGGGGTTGTTCATACTACACTTATTTTGAAAGTTCTGCATTGGCTGCCTTATCACTTCTGGGTTTAGCTTAAGGTGTTTGTGGTGTTTAACTTTTAAAACTTGAAAAGATATGGGGCGCAAATTCATGAAGCAGCATCTTTTGCCATACCAGCCTACCCATATCTTAAGATCTTCTGAAGAAGCCTGCTCCAAGTTCCTGCTTTCATACTATGCTTCTGCAAATGAGATTCACAAACGAGAGTGATGTTTTCTCTGGTGGTATCCCAGATTTGTAGTGCTCTTCCTATGGTGCCAACGTTATGGTGCAGACCCAGAGGGCAGGATACAGAGCAGCCATTGCCACAGGTTTTTAGACACCATGTGAAAACATTTCTGTATGCTTGGGCATTTTAGATTAGATTAGATTTTTTAAAAATCATGTCCAGGTTTGTTTTGGGCTATTTTGTTTTGTTTTATTGAATATTATTAGGTTTCCTTTTAGTTTTAAAATAGATTTTTATATTGAATGAAATTTATTTACTCTTTCTACACCACTATGGAATCTCTTAATGAAGGGTTGCTAAATATTTTAAAGAAAGTAAAATCTTGTTTGTTAGGTTTTCAAAGGCCTATTGTAGTTTAATGTTTCTACAGCACTTATAAATGTTGGGGGCTTCCTAAATAACCAGATTATATCTGGAACCCTTGGCATATTTAAGAAAATCACAGGTTTGTACTGAGATCCATGACAGTTATCCTGCTATAAGTTGTTTCTGGTACCTGCAGACATACATAGTGAAAGTTCTGTTAATCACCAATTGCTGTTAATGTGTTCGTGACAGACTTTTAATTTGCAAACTGTTGAATCCTGTACTGCTGCACCCCCATTTCTTCACGGTTGTTACCCTATTTGCAGATGTCATAATTCCTGAGTCTCCGTTCTTTTGCCCAAGGCGCAGAACAGGGCAGCTCCATAGGTTGAGTGTTAGATTTGTTGATTTATTTAAGAACACTTTTAACCCATTCTTCATTGATAGGCAAACTCAGAGTGGTGTACAGTAAAACAAATTAAAATTGCAGATAAACAGCTTAGACTAATCACAGGGTAGGTAACTCTCCTACTTAACAAAACCTGTGTAAACAAATAATACTTTAAGCTGGCAATGAAAATGAATTGGTGCCAGCCATAACCATGGATTCCACAACCATGGCACCACTACAGAAAAGGTCCTTGTATGCTGTCTGTATGGCATAATCAACATGTGACAGAAGTGAGCTGAAACTCAGTGGCTTGCCCCTCACCTTTGAACACAGATCATATATTGCTTTCAAGATGAACATGAATAAACTGTGATTAAAATGCCAGATTAAATGTGTTGGGTATGGCTAGGAGATTTAGTCCCCCTCCCCCCTGCTCCTCCCATGCATTTATTGTTTTCTGCCCAGGACTACAATTGTTTCAAGTACATACTAGATTGGTTTAACTTTGTGGGCACAGGTGTCTAATGATGCAAATGTTGTTTGCATGTCATCATTTAGTATGGAGGACTGCTGCATGACGTGTGCAGCTATCATGTACCTGTGGAATTGCTTGGACTGTACCTGGGTCTCATATCCATGCGTAACAGACTCTCAGAACAATTATATTAGGTAGTCGGTCTGCTCAGTCTTGTTCATGTCCATTCAGAAGTCTCACTTCTAAGCAGTGATGTGGGTGGAACATTTTCTCAAAGGAGTAATTTCCAGAGCTTTATTTTTCCACGGTAAAAAAATACTTAATAAGTTCTTTGGTAGCAATGAATGGTTGCCATTTGCAAATAAATTTTAGGCAACCTTGGCAATTCCAAAGTTTTTAGTTTGAGTACAAAATGCAAGTAAAATATCCAAATACTACCGGGGGTGGGTGGGGGAGGGGCAATGACCATCGTTCTTGATGATTGGCCATGCAGACTGGGGCTTTAAGGGAAAACATGCTGTGCTTGTATTATTTAATTATCATAATAATTGTCATTCTGTGCTACTTTACCTCTCATAGGAGGAAGTGCAGTATAGGGTAGTTTACAGCATAATAAAATTTGATCTTAAGAAATCATGTTAGATATTAAAGCTACATAACTAAATAAAAAAACCTAACTCATCCCAGGGACATTTAAATTTCTTGTGATGATGCTGGTATGATCCTGTTCGATTAAAATTTCTGTGGCAGTCAATCAGTGAGGTCTCTCAATTATCCCTCTATATATTTTCACTGGAATGAAATCCAAGGATACTTTGCAGGAGAAACTGGAGGAGAGAAACTTGCACATGGTTAGGCAGCTTAAGTCACATTGAACTCAGTGACAAAGGTGTATCTAGGGTCCTTTGCGCCCTTGCCAAGGAGTGATATCTGCACCCCCCCAAAAAAAATAACTTCACCCATGTTTGATCTCACCACTTATTGAACATACATTTAACCTATAATTATCACTGACTGGGGAAGGGACACCAAGGGTCGTTTAGTCCAACCCCCTGCAGTGCAGGATTTTTTATTTTTTATATCATTACCATTCAACTCCCATTTTATAATTTTCTCCTTTGTATGCCTGTTGGAGGGGTGTGAGGAGATGATGATATTTCCACCCATACTGTCTGAAATTGTGATATTCAAAAGTAAGGACAACAGGGTTGAGGTTTTATGACCTTAGTTTAAAAAAATCAGCATTATGATATTCTTTAAGATATGTGGTGACAATAATTATACACAATATTCCAGGAGCATCTACAGAATAGACTTGTATAAGGCCATTACGATATTTCCGTTTTTTTCCAATCCTTTTCCTAATGGTCACCCATTTTACTGCTGCCACAACCTGGATCAACTTCTTGAGCTTTCCGCTATAAACCTAAGATCTCATTCTTGGTCAGTCACCGCAAGTTCAGACCTCAATAGCATATATGTAATGTTAGAATATTTTGCCCCAGCATGCATCACTTTATATTTGTTAACACTGGACCAGATTAAACCATTCACCCGGTTTGAAGAGATCCTTTTGGAGTGCCTTCCAGCCTCTTTTAGTTTAAACTACCCCAAACAACTTGGTGTCATCTCCAAGAAGGGTTAGAAAGATGTTCTGTCTCATCCTCCAGACTTAGGTTCAAAAAGCAGGCGACAACACATCCGGTAAATCTCACTGTCACAAATGGGCAAGACCGGAACAAAGAATTAGACCAGAATGGGTTTCTTACCTATTTCAAAATAGAAGCACTTACACTGCTCCCTCCATACCAGATACACAAAATCAAACTTCAGAATGAGTAGGTACACCGGAAGGACGGCCCACACCCCCGCAAAAAGCCTCCTTTTTGTCATAATTTCCAGTTTGCTCTCCCCACCCCCATGCTCAACCTGCATTCCTAGAAAAAAAAGATGCAGCAGAATCCAAATAAAGGGATCAAACCTTTGTTTTTCCAGGCAAGCCAGCAAAAATAATACTATGAGAAGAAATGAAAGGCAAAGTGAGAAAAGCGGCATTGATTTACTGCAAGGTGGATTTGATTTAAATCAAATCAATTTAAATTACGATTTAAAACACTAGTCAGTAGGCTTGATTTAAATCCTTGGTCAGTAAAACTAGATTTAAACCAGTTTTTTAAAGAGAGACTCATTCTTGTTTGTATAATCTTAATATTTACAAGCATATGAAGGTTCCATTTTTGGAATAATAAATTTTTAGAGTAGTTTTTACAGTTATATCAAAAATTACTGATTTGGTTATACTATTAGAAATACATAGACAGATAATTATTAAATTATGGTGCGGTTTAGTAAGTTACCTGTTTATATTTGGACAACTTTTCTGCTGTACTTTATTGGAAGGAGAAAAATGATCATTTCCTTAATAACCATTTAAACAATTTTTTTAACTAAAACAAGAACATTATAGCATATGTATCCATGTTTGTTAACTGATGTGGTTAAACCTTTTTTTTTTAAAAAAACCCCACCTTAGACTGAGTTTCAGGAAACATGAAAAACTTAGTTTTAGCACACATGAAAGACTATATTTAGAAATATTTTTCCTGCAAAAGCATTTTATTTTAAAAATCCAATTTAAATAAAAAAAATCTGATTTAATTAAAAAAATGATTTTTAAATTATTATTTTTTAAAAAAGCATTGATTTTTATCCACCCAGCTTTACAGCTAGATAGGGCTGGGCCACGTCAGCTTTTCAACGTTGCAATGTATCACCAGCCAAACATCATGATATGGCAATACATCACAGTGTTGAGATGAAGGGGATGCAACACACACACACCCCCAAGTTAGGAGAGGGGAGGAATGAGCGCCATCTTCCTGCTTTGCGTTGCTCGCTAGCCTCCCCAGCACCACAATCCCTTCCCCTAGGATAGCCGCTTTCCCAAGGAGCCAAATTCTCCTTTGGGTTCCGCTGTGCTCCTGCCTGATTTCAAGCATCCTTCACCGCACACCCAGTCCTATGTGTTCCACCACCCATCCACCCCCCAGATTTCAAACATCCTTCACCACACTCCTGATTCTCCATGCCCCACAGAGGCCTAGGAAGAGGATGCCCCCAGCCTTAGTGGCCCAATGGAGACTGGCCAAATGTGAGGCCAGTACCTTACCTTGGGCATTGCTGGGCCTGCATGGCAGAAAGGCTCCCCTTCACCAGGCAGTCAGCTCCCAGGCAGGCCTTGCACACAGCAAGCACAAGAAGGGCCAGAGCAGTACTTGCCTGTGTGCCTGGCTTCCTACTTGTCTGTCCGTTCCCAACGGCAGGGGCTGGTGGACTGGCTGGCTAGGTAGGCTCCCTCACCCAGGTGTTTGCTTACTCCAAGGCTGCCTCTGTTGCTGGCAATCATCACCCACTGGCTAGCCCCAGAGGCACCATTCGCCTGCGGAGCTTGTAGCCAGGGCTGCTACAACATACAGCTACACAAGCTTTTGGGAGGCAGAGAGATGAGAGGTCATCAGAGGGAAGAAAAGAGGGACTGAGGCTGGTGTTGCCCACGACAACCCTGACCACCATTCAAGGCACCCAAGGGGTGCCTTCTCATTATTACAAAGTGTTATTAGGATCTTCCTCAAGCACCTCACCAGAACTATGCAATATGAATTACACTTTGTCCTTTGCAAAATGCCCTTAAATTGAGGTTTATTGTATCAGTGCAAAAACTAAATTGTACTTCATGAGTAAAATGTTTGTATAACCCAGTCCTGTGTTTCGTTTTGTTAGGCTATTGAAGAAGAAGGAGGGGACCCAGATAATATTGAAATAGCTGTCTCAGCTGATACTCCAAACAAGAAACCAACCAAAGGAAAAGGTCAGAACTTCTGTGAAAGTAAACTTTATGAAAATGGTGATGTTAGTTAAAGAATCTGCTATTGAATTTTAAAACACTTTTCTGCAAGTAGAAGGTATCCTGGTATTTATTGAGATACTAATTAACTGGTATCCTTATCTTGATCACACCAGTTTGTTTGAAGCCTTCGACTACCCTGCCCTTTGTTCCTTTATAGTACAAATGTCTAATTTGCTAATCTCCAGATGTTACCAGACTACAACTCCAGTTTTTGCCATCCTGGTCGTAATTGGGGCTTCTGGGAGTTCAAGTCCAGCAACATATGGTAGCCACTCTTGCTTTCTTGGCTCAGTTAACATTTAAAATTTATGCCTTGTTTTTCTTAACTTAAAAAGCACAGCTATCAGAATAGTTAGTGTTTCAACTGAAAATTTTGACTGAAATTATTCTTCTAAATGCATTTGATTCGTCACCGTAAGTTTATTGTTCTAGCCAAAGGCCATGACAAACTTGTAAAATCATACAGAACATAAATCTATAATATAAGAGAGAAAAGATACCAGAGGCACAAACAAGCTTAAATCTAATTTAATTTCAGATTACACCTCTGAATCACCAAAACAACTTATAGCAATTTTATCTAAAACACATTTTTCCTGGACTTTTTAGCTGCCAGTGTGTAAAGGGCTCCTCCATTATTGTCATTCAAAAGAAACTCAACCATTTCTGCCAGAGTGTAACTGCTTGCTTGTGAGAACAGAAGTTTCCGAAAGTGATCTCCTGGATCTCTATGTAAAGAGCAGTCTAACAGATAATGAGTGATGTCTTCCACCACAAAGTATTTCTGCATACAGGACCTTGTTATGGTAATGGCCACCCAAGGTTGCAGTTGGCATCACTTGAAAACACAGCTCAATAAAGGCATTTGGTCAGCTAACTAGCTCTGAAATGCTTTGTTGTCAGGAGTGGGTACGAAGGAAGAATTATGGTGTTCCTAATTAGTTTCAAGTCCTTTCTGGATTCTAGCCAGAAGAGCCAATCTCTTAATTGACACCAGTGTTCGAAATTAACCAGTCGCTAGTCTTTTTTTAAATTTTTTATCTTTGACTGAATTTGCTCTGTGGACTGCTAGGAAGCTCCATTACAAAAAAAACAGGCCGCCAAGCCAGTCAGCCTTCCTCCAGGTCCTAGAGAAGGCTGCTGCATGCTTATCGCAGGCGGCACAGAGGAGAACAAGTGCTGCTCCTTGTTGCAAAAGGAAGCATCTTTTACCTCAATAAGCCAACCCCTGCTCCCACAAGCCAAAGACCACAAGGGTCTCTCTACCCAAGAGAAGAAAGTCGCCCACTAATGTTTCCCATTTTTTTATGTCAGAAGACAACCCTCCCGATACCACAAATTGCAAAAAGAACCAAATATTTTTTTACAAAAAAATAAACAGAAAGTGCTGTTGCATTGGGGGCGGGGAAATGGTGACTAACCATTCTGTTTTTGTGCCCATAACCCAGGTTCTAGGAGACATTTGGTGAATAGTTTTTGCATCTCAGTTTCTAACACTGATAGACAGTTATTCAAGGTCAATGTAGAGCTCAGTTCTGGAAAATAATAATAGTCTAAAACATCTTGACAGAGTTATCACCCAATTCCGTATAGCACAGGAAAACACTCAATTGGTATAGTAGTGATTCTTTTAATATATTTTAACTAGATGCAGTCTGCTCTTGCCTCACAGGTTGACCACTTGTATTCTATACATGGATATTGTGTACATTTCCCAAAACTTTAATGGAGTTGAAACAGACCCACAAATTTCAATGCCATAGGGCATTTGAGTAAGCACTGCTACCAAATAACTTTAGGGCAGGTTCCCTCCCTTATTGTAATAGAACATTTATCAATGCCCCTCTGGTTTTCTAGGCTTGGACTTTCCATTTGACACTTCCAAGAGCCAGTTTCACTAAAGAGTACACCCAAGTACCTAAATGAGGCAGTTTGTTCTATAGCTTGCTTCTCTAAACACCATTAATATCAAGGTCTGTCTTTGCCAAAATCATAATCCTGGTCTTATAGCAATTCATAGATAGGCTTTCCTGTTTACAGTATTTAGTGAGCACCTCCAGGAGAGTTTTGAGTTCCAGTCAGGAAAGTGAGAGGAGCACTAAATCATCTACTTACATCAAGATTGAGATCATTCTGTTCCTAATCACCAGAAAGTTAAAAGGCCTGGGAGCCAGTATGCAACCTTGCTTTCACTCCTCATGACATTTTAAAGGCATCAGTCATACTACCATTTAAACCTACTGTGACCCTCATTTTTGTGTTTCTGCATAGTTCTTGAATCCATAGCAGAAGTCTATAGTCGATGTTGGCAATTTGAAATTTCTTGCACAGTCTATTGCAATTAATGTAATTGAATGTAGCAGACAGATCAATAAAGGTTGCATAGATTATTCTTAATGTTCTTAGTATATTTCTTTATAATACGGTTCCAAGTAAAACATTGATCAATGGTACTGTGTCCTCTGAACCCTGTTTATTCTTCATGAATAAAGTTACTTTGCAGCCAGTTTGATAACAACCTAATTGGCTGGGCCCACCCGTGCATAAGTGAAGTGCATGTAAGTGGAGAACACCCTGGAGAGTCCTCATGGCTCCTGAAGAGACCTTTCCCAGAGCCCAAAGAGGACTTCCTCTTCAGGCTCTGGGAAAGGTCTCTTCAGGAGTCATGAGGACTTCGGAGCCAGAGCCCAAAGAGGAAGTTCTCTTTGGGCTCCGTGGTATCCTTGCAGAGTCCAGAGGGGCAGCAGGGCTTTGTTGAGACTGCTCTGCCTCCCACCTAACAGCTGATGTGCAGGGTACTACAGCTGCAGGTGCTCCCCTACACATCAGCAGAGCAGCTCAAGAAAGTCCCACAGGCCCTCCAGCTCATGAGGACACCTTCTCCAGAGCCCGAAGAGGACATTGGGGAGTTGCCTGTATTTAAAGAGTGAGAAAAAATGTTCCCTTATTTCCAGGAAGTTGTACTTACATAAATTATGTAAAATTTCAGCTTTTCCCATCACAAGTTTTATAACAATGAAAGTTTAAATATAATTTAACATAAAGAGCATGCTGTCATACAAGTAGCTTATGTTGTGCAGTAAAGATAAAACTTTGCTCAGTAAATTTACTGAAGATTTTGTTTTGTACTATTTGAGGGGGAAACCAAAAAGTTTTTTTAAAAAAGAACTTTCAGTTGAAAAATTACAGGCCAAGCTATGAATTTGTGGAAGCACAGCTGCTGAAAAATAAATCACCCATTGCTAAATCAAATTGAGTGATGTGATTCTCTGCTCAACTGAGCTAAATAAAGATTTTCAAACACTGTTTTTTGCCCAAATTGAGTGCTTTTCAAGGTGGGCATCTTGAGTTCCAAGGAATAGTGTTCAACAAAGTGGCTTTTCTGGAAAAATCTGAAACTGCCACGTTTCCTTAATATTGTGCCGGCATTCATTGTTACTAATTTACTTGTGAAGTAAAAAAAATTCCATAGAAATATTAAGCATTGGGATTTTTTTCACTTTTGGAAACATTTGTTCCAATCATCATTAGTAGTATGGGTGTTCTAACCCCACAGGAACAGTGACTACTGGGGCATGTGAATACTACCTGTTCTTAGTTTTTAGTGGTGTACATTAAATTTACAAACACCTTAGAATATTTGGCTGTGGTAGTTGTTTGGTGAGTAAAAAAATTGAAAGCATTAAGTTGGTTGAGATGCATTTATATTAAAGGGTCATTCCATATCATGTCATCCAATTTTCTTAATATATTGTACACTTGTTGAATGACCAAAACTAAGTTTAAATCTAAAATGTTTATTTTTTTATATCATCCCATTTTTTTAGTTATGAAGGTTTGAAGTTTTGGTTTTTTTTAATGGCAATTTTGGCCTTGCCAGACTACACAAAAACATTAAAAGCTCAGCCAACAATTAAGACATTTCAAAACTCAAAATACCAACCTATTCAGAACTGCATGGGCTTTACTATGATATGTCATATGATGGGCTTACTTTAAATTTTAAAGTACTTCATTTCATGGACATTACAACAAAACATATCAAACAAAATTATGACACCTCTGTAAGTCTTTAACTGGTGCTAAAAATTGGATCACTTGATATGGAATGACCCAATGTCAATTTATTATTATTACATTTATATTCCATCTTCTTCCCAGAAATTCAGTATCAGTACAGTGGTACCTCGGGTTACATACGCTTCAGGTTACACACTCCGCTAACCTAGAAATAGTGCTTCAGGTTAAGAACTTTGCTTCAGGATAAGAACAGAAATCGGGCTCCAGCAGCGTGGCGGCAGCAGGAGGCCCCGTTAGCTAAAGTGGTGCTTCAGGTTAAGAACAGTTTCAGGTTAAGTACGGACCTCCGGAACGAATTAAGTACTTAACCCGAGGTACCACTGTGCATGGTTCCTCCTCTCTCTGTATAATCCTCTAGATTAGGCTGAGAGTTGGTGACTGGCCCAAGGTGAGATTCATGGCCAAGTGGGGCATTTAGACCCTGGTCTCCCAGGCCCTAGTCCAACTAACCGCTGCACCATGCTGGCTCTCAGACAGATAAGGATATGTTGTTGATGATGATGATAAAATGGTATTATTGTTAAACCCCGTCCATCTGGCTGGCCTTCCCCAGCCACTCTGAGTGGCACTCACATGGCACTCAAATATATCTATTGAGGGACATGAATGCTCTACTCATGTGGAAGCCTCTAGTAGAATTTACAGATTAATTTGTCTGATGTTGACATCACATCTTTACCTGGGGCAGCAAATGTACCCCTCAGCTGTTGTGAACTCTTAACTCCTTGAACACAAATATGTTACTTTATGATACCTGTTTGGAAGATTTCTTTGGCTAACAAGGAGAGTTGTATAGATACGCAAGTTAGAATGTGATATGAAAATATGAGTTCAAGCCATGTGTTTCTTACAAGAAGGGGGTATTCTGTGATTCCAGTGGATCAGGGCCAAGTAGCAATGCGTGATCCTAGGGCCAGTAATGCAGCCACACTACGCAGTAGAATAACACATGAAGGGGATGTTAATGACGAATTTCCATAACTGAGAGGCAGAGATGCTCACCAATTCAAATCTTTTACTTGATAGCAGGCAATTGCAGAAGACTATCAATCTAGATTGTCACAGTATATATTTAGATGAAGTTGATTAAGTTCTGTCTGCACCACAAGCTCCCCCCCCCAAAAAAATTTAATGTGAATAAGGCTTCCTACAACATTCAATATGTTGTTGCTACGGTTTGTTTCTACTTGGGGTAAGGGGCTAGGTGATTGGTTGTATGTTTTTTGGTTAGATTGTTTTTCTGGAGTGCCTTATGCGTTGAGGGCTTTCCTGAGTCTTGTGGTGAGAGAGATACTTGAAATGGAGCAGATACAAGCTTGTCATTGGCATATCATGTCTTTTAGGTAAAAAGCAGGAAACTGATGAATTAAGTGGTGATACTTCAGTGGAAGATGATTCCATGGTCAAGGTAATTCTTCTATGAAAAATAAAACTGGGGATCCAGACCTAAGTTTTGCCAATTCATTCTCACTTCTAAACAATTTTGACTGTAAACCATCTTTGATACTGAATTTGCAGTTTATTGTTATTCATACTAAGTTAGATGCTCTTGGTTCCCTTTGATTTCAGTGGGAGTTAAGTCATCACTAACACGTCCCATTGAGCTCAGCTTCCTTCATCTGCATACAGTTCTATGAGACCTTGCATACCAACTGTAATAAAGTATTGTTGGGCAAGTTATCTGTCAAGGAAGCATGAACGCTTTGTAATTTGATGAAGAGACCTTATGTTTAGTTAGAATCCTAGGTTTTAAGGCTACTGAACTCAAGATACAAGAAATTTCCTTCTGATATATTAAGTTTAAGTGTTGCTCCTATTAAAAGGAGAGTGAACTGGAAGCTCAAGATGCAAGTGACCAGGATGGAAATGATGAATTGAAAGAGTCGGAAGAATCTGCAGAAAACGGAGAGGAATCCTTGAATTCTAAAGCGGTGCCTCGTGTAGACAAGAAGAAAACTCATTCAAAGCAGACAGAGAAGGACTTGGAAACCCAGGTATACTGCAATATAAGCAAATTATTAGGATGGCGCCTACAACTTTCCTTTCAAAATTTGTCCCATTAAGATTCCATAAATTCACCTGCTTCCTTGCCCATGATGATTGCCTGTCTCGTCTTGGGTCAGTGCCCCTACTTCCACAGCAACATCCACCTCGTTGCTGTTGCTGCCTCATACAAAAGTCAGGCCAAGGGATAGAAATTGCACCGCCTTTCCTCCATGAACAAAGTGGAGAGGGAAAAGGGGTACAAATTCCCTCAGGAAGGAGCAATGATGGAAGCAACAGAAATAAGTGCTTTGTTTCCATTTGTGTATGTGCTAATCTGTTGCCTCCTCTCATCCTCTGTGCAATGTGAATGTTTAAACCAATGGAGCGCTTATGCACCAGCCTGAACCTCCTCTGCAGCTATGCTGGCCTGGTCCAAAACTGGGAATATAATTCTAGCTTGCAAAGCAGAGCCTTTGGAAGACAAGTATGAAGCGCAGTCTGGCAGCTGGTCTGTGATTGCTAGTTTTATTTTCAGTGAATTGGCAGATTCACAGGAGGTAAACAAGTGCTGGGAGGATTGCATCCAAGGATGGGTGGGTAAATTGGTTTAACCCTTGCCTTGCTTCTCCCTTCTACCATGCAGTCCTAATTATCCCCACCTTAATCCCAAATGCACTCTTCAGAGAGAGAAAACAAAGGCAACATAAATGGAGAAAGTGCCATTTTAGAAACCCAAGCTTAAGTGAGCAACAAGATGTAATTTCTCCTCTCCTCCAGTTCAATTGTGACATTGGAAAGAGGTGTCATCTGAATCACTCATGGTTGCTTCAGGTTGTGTGCGGCAAAACACACTTCGTTTCTATTTATCTGTCTTTCAAGGCCCCTTCTGTGTGATGCCATCACTCTCATTGGACATGAGAAGCGCTGGCATTTATGAAGTTGGTGGGATCAAGATGTCAGTGTGAACCTTTAACCTTTCCCCAACCTATTCCCACTTACTTGGGAGTAAGTGCCATGGAACTCTGAGACTTACATATGACTAAGCCTGCTTAGAATCAAGCTGTTAAGAACACTTTCATTAGCTAAATATAGTAAGGGAGAACAGTAGTAAAATAAAATAATTCGATTGAACTGCTCATGCAAGAAGATAAAAGTCCTGAATAGGATTTACTGCCATGGGAAACAATTAATTGTCCAAATTTTGATAAAGCTACAGAACTTGTAGTTCTTTGTGCTGAACAATCATAACAACCAGCACATATTTGATTAGACACAACCTCTCTGTTTGTCATCTTCCCTAAATCTTCTTTTGGCAGGAATGTTTGTTTGCAAGTGATGCTGGGATTGAGTACATTGCTAGAAAATGATTGGCCATCAATTCCAGACTCAGTTGATGCTAAGATCTAATTTCCCTTTGCTTCTTGCCTCTTGCTGCAACTGTGTAGTGTAAAAAGTGGATTAACTGCCAGCAAGAGTGTTTACCATTTGTGACAGTTTTTCTGGGGGAATGGAGCTCCTTGCTTCCCCATATGTCTCCAGAGATTGGAGTGGGGAAGAGAAGCCTTTCTGTCCTGTTGCAAGGTATTGTGGTGCTCTCTGGTTCATGGAAGAACCTTATTAAGGCGAAACCTTCGCATGGCACTGTTGACAGTAGCTCAATTTATGGACAGTTTGTGACTTGTCAAATAATATTGTTCAGTAACTTTAGTATATTTGGAAATGGAGACTGCCCTTTGTAAGCTCAAGATAGGACTTGGTGTGGTTTTCATGGGTCTGAAATTTTGGTTGCCCAGCCACAACTGTGCAGAAGATGAAACAAAGAGAACTCAATGAGCTTTGTTCGGCTGGTCAGCATTCTGTTAGACAGGTCTGCTCCACTGCAGGAAATTATGGCAAGGTAGAGAAACTTGCTTAAGCAGAGGGTTGCAACATTACCAACTGTTCTTAGAAGGCATCTTCTTGTTACTGCTCACCTCCCCAGTGGGAGTGAACCACACCCAAGGCAACTTGTAAAAAGCAGTTGTCATTCAAAGTGCAAGTTCTTGGTTAGTGCATTTGCTTGCTTCTGAAGTAAGCCAACTTACTTAGGCTGTCTTTGTTTATTTCCTCATGTTAGGCCAGCAATATTCGAGATACAGAAGATGAAAGCTTTTCCGCTAGTCATGTAAGTTTCTAAATTGCCTTCTTAAACCTGATTAGAAAGCTGATTATATTTGAATTCAGCTAGAAGGGATCTGTAGGGACCACCTCTAAAGTGTCAGGTTTAGTTGCATTGTAGAAAGACTTTGTATACCTTAATCTCTGTCATCTAATTCCACAAAACTACTGAAATAAATACCATCTGTTGTGGACTATTGATGAGATTATGGCTTGCACCTTACTGTCTCAAACCAGACTACTTAACTGTTCCCAGAATATTCCAGGATATCCCTGGGTCTGGTGTAGCACATTGTGCAAACTAGTGCCTATGCCCCCCCCCCCCATTTTATTTTATTTTTAAAATATTGCCCTGCATTGGCTTTGCTCAACAGTCACCACTGCCGGACATGGATTCTTCCTTCTTGTGTAGTGAAAGAGCAGCCTTCACTAGAGTTAGTTACTTGCTCTGAACCAACTTTTAATGACATCTGCAGGAAGGTGAACTTGCCTTGAAACAAGGGTTTGGGGTGCTATTTAAGGGGCACCACAAGGGAGGGAGATGAACCATTAGCAAGTTTGACTGCACTAGTTCTATTGAAATGTGTGGGAGCAGGATAATTTCATAAATGAGAAGGATGTCTCCTGGGTTGCTGTACCTCAGTCACCAAAATCTTGCGGAGTTGTGTGGTCTTGGATTACATACATAAGACATTTAAAAGGCTTCCACTGGAAATTTTAGGACTTCCTGAATATAGTCAAAATGGAAATGGCAGTTCCTTCCCTAGATCTCATAGTATGTTTTTGGAGTTTCCATATTGTAGACAAATCATTCTTTGAAATAGTGGAAGCTGCGAACCATCGACTAGTACTAGCTTAGAATGTAAAGCTTAATAGATTTCAGCTGGGCAGATATCTGTTAATTGAGTCTTTGCCTTATTAGAACAGGCACCTCAATTTGTTCCTCTAGATTGCCATTAGTTTACTGGCTCTGTTTAAAATGTATCCTAATCTGGAATGCTTATTCGGTTTTTATTTTATTTTACAGGATGGAGAGGAAGAGAATGAGAGAGGTATGTTAGAAGTTCAGTAGAGTTTTGTGTGTTCTAATATGCTTCAAGTTGCCTTTTGTAAATGGCAGTTGTATTAGTTGATTCTCTATCAGGCATTTCAGCTATATCTGTGCCTTTGCAATGAAGAGTGGTTGGATCCATGCTCTCTGTTGGCTTTTCTGCTTTTAAATTGCGCATGTGCCTATCAGTTACTTCAGTGGATGTTGTTACATGCATATGACCACAACATGCCTTTAATGGAACAAAGATCCCAGACTCCGTGGATCTGAATCTTTTTTTCTATTTTTGGGGGAGTGGGGGGTACGGTAAGTCTTTATGTCTATACATTCTCTTGCACTGCAGTAACAGATAGGTGCCAGTTGAATATTACGTATTCTGCAGTTTGCAAGCCATTTGAACTACAGGCCACATTCTGCTTCCACACATTGGCAATTGCCGCATCACGCTTTACAGCCTCACATGAAATTTTGGAACAAGTAACAATGGAATCATCTAATCAGCATTGCCTTTAAAAGCTACAGAAACCCACCCTGGCTTCACATTCTTGCCAAAGAAGACTTCTAGAGAGCATGCTAAGGACCTTGCATGTTGTCGACTAAAGGACATGGAATCATTGTGACTCAAGCATAACTGTGGAAATCTTGAAAGGGCACTTGTGGGTGTCAGCCACAGACCTGGTGTTTGGAAGGGATCCGAAGGCAGAAGCTTTTGTGGAACGTAAGAATGCTGATGGAAACACTATTAACAGAACTGAGAGTATTGACCCCATGGACACAGGATGAAGACTCCGCATCCTTTCTGAACTTTGGCCTAAGTTGGTGCATGAACAAGAACAGCCGACATCTGCGACTTCACCATGGCTGACAGCAAGAGTTGGAACGCAGAGGACAGTGGTTATGCAGCTATGAAGGATTCGTCTATTGAACTATGAGCCATTAGAAGGATATTGGAAGACAAAAAGACTTGTCAGTGGAAGTGTAGATATACTGACAAGCAGTCACTATTTGGTCATGAAGAAAAACTTCTTTGCACATTAATGCCAACATTGGAAGCCAGATACTTGTATTGAAGAACAGGTATCTGCTGGATGGAACCTTTGTCTCACTTCTGTTCTATTTTGGTATTTATGTCTAGAGAATTTGTTTGCCATGAAGAATGAGTGATCCTGGGTAAAGGATTGGTTTATATGTTAATCCCCCTTATGCTTTCCTTCCCCCCCTAACCTTCCATCAGTTCTAATAACTGGCTTTGTATTTTCTAGGTCCTCTCTTCTAGCTTATACATATGCAAATGTTTAAACTTCTTGTTTTGCCATATTTATTCCTGTTAAATCCTCTTAGATAAAGCAGGTTCTGGTGATGGTACACAAGAAGTATCTAAGCCTCTTCCTTCAGAAGAGAGCCTAGCTGAGGCTGATCACTCTGCTCAGGAAGAGATGGAAGCTAACGTGTCTGTGAAAGAAGCTGAGGATGATAACATATCGGTTACAGTCCAGGCCGAAGATGCCATCACTCTGGATTTTGATGGGGATGACCTTCTAGAAACAGGTAAAAATCTGAAAATTACAGATTCAGAAGCAAATAAGCCAAAAGACGGACAAGATGCCAGTGCACCGAACCTGGAGAAGGAAAGCAAGGCTTATGAGATGACAGAGAACCATAAAGATGGTAAGAAGGATGACTGCGTGAAGGGGGATCCTGTCAAGAAGGAAGCCCGAGAAAGCTCGAAGAAAGCAGAATCTGGAGACAAAGACAAGGATACTTCGAAGAAAGGTCTCTCGTCTACTGGGGCCTCAGGTCAAGCAAAGAGGTTTGTCTTTCTATGTCAGTTCTTTAAGATACTGCCAGCATTCGATAAGATCACTCTGCATTAAGGGGGTAGCAGCAAGAAACTTATAATTAGTATCTTATGCTCCTGCCTATAAATGTTTTGACGGCCATAAGTTACCTGTGTGTTCCTTTAAAAAAAAAAAAATCGGGATCTTCGTATATGCTTTGTCCTGCTGGCTGCATTGGCGAATTGACAGCATTTTATTTTTTATTTTTTCAAATAGTCAAGTTTTATGTATCCTTGTGATGATGGTAATGAACAACTCTCAGTTCTGAGAAACACCAGTATGAAGTCAAGTCCCAGTCCTGAAAGGTGGAGAAGATTACCATATCCACTGAATAAAATTGTCAGAAAATCTAGATCTTCAGGCATCTTGGGGAAAATCAGTGCAAGAAAACCATGATGAGGGAAAATCACTTTTCCTCAAATAACAGTCCAGCCCTCCTTTTTTTTGTTTTTGTTTCCTTTTTTTGAAATGACTTGCTTAATAATGTAAGATTCTGGACAAGCAAATTCTGCATGTTCAATTTTCTTTGATTTGTTCCTCCTTTTAGCTCTACTAAGGAATCTAAAGAAAGCAAGGCTTCTTCAAAGGATGAAAAAGGTAATGTGTCCTTTGTGATATGTTGCTATCTTTGATCTGGTAGCAAGGCCATGAGACTAGAAAGCTTCAGGGGTGTTTCTGCCTGTCCCGGAGGGGGTGATGCTGATGCCCGCCTCCCCTTCAGGTTTTTTCCTTTCCGCTATACAGCCTGGCTTCAATTAGCTGATTTGAAAGGGTTTTTTTATTTTTATTTTTTTACACAGCAGGCTACTATTAAGTGGGGTGGTATGACTCTAGTTACTTGAGATGACCAGGTGTCAATCTTGTTCCACTGCTACTTTTTATGCTATTGAGTGAGTGGGGAAACGTCGTAGAAGCAAAAGTGTTCCTTCCATTACTACTAACTTGTGCCTGTGTCTTAACAAACGTTTCCCCAAACATCTTTGTGGAGTAGGAGGATCCTACTGAATATATCCTTAGTTGTATTCCAAATATTGTTTGTTACTTGAAAAATGTGTCATGCATCCAGTTGATGTTTACATTGCTCTGTTGTATTCTCATCCTAGAAAGAATCTATAGATTGTTCATGCTAGGTAGTAAAGTTAATTGTAAATGAAATTTTAAATAGAAGACATCTTCATTTGAGACAATGGTCTCCTTACAAGATGGCATCTGAAATGAGGTGAGAAATCCTAGGCTTGGGCGTTTGACTGGTCAGGTACAGTCAGCAAATAAGTTAACTTCTTTAAATTCAGTGGATTACTATAACTTAACAGTTTTTGGTAAGGTTTTTGTAACTGAACAATTTCACTGGGCAGTGTCTTTAGTTTTCCCCCTGGAATACTTAGGGCAGCCTATCATTATACTTTTTAAAAATGAATTTCAAATAAGTAAAACAAAATAACAGCACAATTTTAATAAAAGATCAGTTGTGCTAAGAGAGCCAATTCTTCAAGCATGAGCTTCATTATGAAGGAGATGCTGCCTGGTTTCTGGAGTAAGCAGGATTGAGACATGGCCATCCTTGGCGGGGGAATTTGCCGCTAACTGCTTATATTCCTCTTTGGAGGAGCCTGCAGTTACTGCAGCCGGTCCATAGAAGCAGCTTTGCACTGCTGCTGTGTTTGCCCCTGACTACTGCAAGGCTTGGCTGCAAACTGCATTTCTGCCTCCCTTGCTAACAAATGGCACCATCATGAAATAAATGCAACATATTAGCAGTCTGAGTTGCACGGAATATTTGACAAGTCTGCTGACTATCCTGCAAACCTAATAGATCAGGGGTCAGCAACCCTTTTCAGCCGTGGACCGGTCCACCGTCCCTCAGACCATGTGGTGGGCCGGACTATATTTTTTTGGGGGGGGAATGAATGAATTCCTATGCCCCACAAATAACCCAGAGATGCACTTTAAATAAAAGGACATGTTCTACACATGTAAAAACATGCTGATTCTCGGACTGCCCACGGGCCGGATTGAGAAGGTGCTTGGACCACATTTCAGCCCTCAGGCCTTAAGTTGCCTACCCCTGTAACAGATCCTTGCTTGAAATATGTCCTCGGCCAACATAACTTGATGCAAGAATGCTAACTAATGGGTATTTAAAACAACAACAACACCATGAAGTTTGTAAGGTGTAATTTTTAAAAAATGGAGGCACATACCTGTCATTGTCTTCTCAAAGGTATCTTAGAATAGTCTGCTTGTTGGGACCATAGAATAGTAGAGTGTTGACTAATCTGGGCTGTGGCAGTTCTCTAGGAGCTCATGAGAAAAGGGTCTTTCTCGTCACCTGCTATCTGAATGGTTTCTGGATGTGCTTGCTTTAGAAAATCTTTAAAAGCGCATCGTAAGTGTCTTTGCTGCTGTAAAATTGGTGGCACAGATTGCATACCCTCCAAATCTCCCCTCTTGCTCTCTGGTCTTTGCGCACCGTTTGCTTATTAAAAGAAAATTGTGGGTAGAAGTCATCTTCCAAAACTGCACTTGACCACTTGAATGCTAGTTTTTAATATTGATACTGAAATGTTCTGTGAAATTTGTTTTAGGAAGTGCAAGCAGTGGGAGCAGCAGCAGCTCCACCAAGAACTTATGGGTTAGTGGCTTGTCTTCTAACACAAAAGCCGCTGACTTGAAAAATCTCTTCGGCAAATATGGGAAGGTATGGTTCCGTTTAACAGTATCAGTTAATGAATATGACGTTGACTAAGGTTGCAAACAGTGTTCACACACTTGGGAGTGGTATGGCTTTAAACACAAACAAACAAATAATAGTTTCACTTTAAATAGCCTAGATTTGAATGTATTACTAAAGTCTGCACATCTCAGAACTGAATCTTGACTGTTGAGCTAAAAACTATTTTTCTATATAAAAGAACAAGCCAGAAGCAAAAAAATACAGTGGTGCCCCGCAAGACGAATGCCTCGCAAGACGAAAAACTCGCTAGACGAAAGGGTTTTTCGGTTTTGCGTTGCTTCGCTAGACGAATTTCCCTACGGGCTTGCTTCGCAAGACGGAAAACGTCTTGCGCTTTTTTAAAAAAGTCGCTTGAAGAGGCGCAGTTGCGACGGACCGTGCTTCGCGAGACGAAAAACATCGCAAGACGAAAAGACTCGCGGAACGAATTATTTTCGTCTTGCGAGGCACCACTGTAAAGACTTTAAGTTTAGATTTCATACAATAACCTATTATGTGCAAACTATGAGTACTTGGACATTCAGCCAAAGAGTGTGGAGACCTAATTTTCCATCTTCTGGAGAGAAATGCTATTTTGTCCAGCTACCAGTCTTTTCTTCTGGAATGTATTTGGCACATACTCTTTAAGAAACTGATCTTACGTAGTGTCCTTGCTTGTGAACAGGAAGCCGGGCCAAAATACTTTAACTTAAAATTGTTCCCCTACACAGTGTAGTAGGCACCAAAGGCTTGTGGGCTATATAACCAGAGGCATAAGAGCCCTTCTGGTCCAACATCCTGTTTTCACAGGGTGTAGCGGACTCACCCCACTAACTGCCCCCAATTCAATACAGCAGGCCCACTGCACAGTACGCGAACAAATTTCTTCCATTTACCACAGGCTATCTTGTGGGGGCCTTGTGTGAGGGGGACTTTGTTTCAGGGAGTCTCAGGCAGGAGTTGATCAAACAAGGAAAGTTTTATTTACAAAAAGAGATTGGTGAAACAAAGTTGGGTTAGGAAGAAGTTACCGTATTTTTTGCCCTATAGGACGCACTGTCCCATAAGGCGCACCTAGTTTTTTGGGGGGGAAATAAAGGGAAAAAATTATTTCCCCCCCAGGCGCGGAGCTGGGGAAGCTTGAGCTTCCCCCGACTCCAGCCCCCAAACAGGCAGCTTTCTGCAAGCCGTGGGAGCGCTCCCGCTGCTTGTTGAGAGGTGTGCGAAGCCTGGACGCGCTGAGCTCAGCGGAAAAAAAAAATCCCCCCGACCGCTCTCGCTTTCCAGACTTCAGCGAAAGCCTGCATTCGCCCCATAGGACGCACACACATTTCCCCTTCATTTTTGGAGGGGGAAAAGTGCGTCCTATAGGGCGAAAAATACGGTAACTTTTACTTAAACTAAATATAAAGATGTCACAGGCTTAAACACAGTAGTATATGCACATCTTTTCTTAAACTTCAGTTGCTAAATATCGGTTGCTGCACTTCAGGTAGATGTTCCAGTTTCTAGAATAGGTGGTGAAATGCTTGACTCAGTTTCTCTTGTTCCTTTACTTGGTTATGACAGGTCTTTTAGTTAAATACTTTGGACACGGCACAGCTTCCTTCATGGCTTAATGCTCTGTTTCGTGATCTGTTTCATCATTTCCCCCCTCTCTTAGCAATCCCACTTCTGAGGTATAAGAGACCTTGGGATCCCCTCTTAGCTGGCTTGGGAGTCTTCTTTTCCTAGAAGAGCTCTCCTCGCCTGACGGGAAGGAGACGCAAGGGAACTGTAGTCCCACAGCTTCTCCCTCCCCTGCTTAGACTCAGCCCTCCAGGCAACTCCTGTCTCCTCACGCGGTCCTCCTCTCTTCAGTACGAGGCTCCTTCCTCTAGCTACAGATATTCTCCGCAGAGCGGATGCTAAACTCACATTTGAACCCACTCTCTTGGACAAACCCATTCCTAATCCCTTTCTCCCATTTCAAACCAAACTCAACCCTGTCTCAGCTCTTTCCCTTCCCTATCCCCATCTCAAGGCTTCCTCAGAAGCTGCTCCTTTTATGTGCCCCCCCATTCTGCTCCTCCCCCTTCTACAGCCAGCTGACTTTGTAGCCAATCAGAAAGAGGCTCCAACCCTCTGGTGGAACTCTGAGGGACCTCCCATCACATAGGGGCCAACCAAAAGCCTATATGGGAAGCCTGCAAGCAGAATCTGAGTGCAACTGTGTTCACCTCAGTTATGCTTGCCAGCAACTGATGTAGTGGATTGCATCCAGTTAAATTCTACTCAGAGTAGACCTATTGAAATGGACACACCCAAGTTAGTCATGCCCATTAATTTCATTTAGTCTACTTAGCATATGACTAACATTGGATACAACTTGCTGCCTCCAATATGCTCTCGGGGAGTAGAAAGTCTCTAGTTGCAGGTGGATCTTTAATTTTGTTAAAGTAACAGGTAAGTGTGCATGCTTGTCTTGTTCAGAAAATACAGAAATTACAGTGGTACCTCAGGTTACATACGCTTCAGGTTACAGACTCCGCTAACCCAGAAATAGTGCGTCAGGTTAAGAACTTTGCTTCCGGATGAGAACAGAAATCTTGCTCCGGCGGCGCGGCGGCAGCAGCAGGAGGCTCCATTAGCTAAAGTGGTGCTTCAGGTTAAGAACGGACCTCCAGAACGAATTAAGTACTTAACCCGAGGTACCACTGTAGTTTGGAGTCCATCACTGTCTGGAGGCCCACCAGTTCCCCATCCTGACTTTAATACTACCTCAGGGAATGTTACTAGCTAAGGAGCATATTTTCTTCCCTTCCTTTAAAAAAACTGTTTGCCCCATGTTCTTCCATGTACACTCACCTTCAATTGAAGAGACTGGCTGGCCAGGGTTAGCAAAAACTGAGTTCCAAGCCTGGCTCCTAATGGTTGAAAGTAAAGCAGATGCCACACTAAGTGGTGGCAGCAATTGATGCTAAAGTAAATTTTGAGAGCCAGCAACGCTAACCTGTTGAAGTTTCAGGGAAGGAGACAGAGAGATGCCAGTGCTCTTTTCTTCTCTACCCACTTTCCAGTAAGGGGCATAAACTACTATTCATGCCCAGCCTTTTCAGGTTATGACAGTCAAAAATAGCAGGCTATCATAACACTAGATACAGGAGGAAGAGGATATGGGTTTGTATGTTGGAACAAAGATCGTACATCTTGATGCAAACAAGAGCAGCAGTTAAGCAAAGGGATGAAAATAGTGACCTCTTTAATTTAGTAATGCAAGAGGATCTCACACTTGTCAAAGTGTATCTCACCATTTATCTAGAAGACAATTTCTAAACTGCCAAGTCATCTAAAATATAATGGCATTGTACAATATTATAATTAATACGTAAGATCAGTATTTACAGTGCAAATAGCCAATTCTGCATTCAATTAATCTCTAAAAATGCTTGGCAAAACCGACAGTTTCAGCAGACAACAGACTATCACAATCCTCAGGTTTCAGTAGAAAGTGTTCTAAAGTCCTGGAGCCACTTTGCTTTATTTAAAAAAGAAAAGTATTGGTTCACAAAAAATAAACAAGTGATAACTGTGAGACAGTCGGTAGGGCTTCTCCAGATAATGGTAGTGTATAAGGGACAATTTGGTCCTTCAAGTAACCTGGTCCTAGGGTTTTTAGGACTTTACACACCAACAGTGGTATAGGCATAGGAATTGTGCGCATGTGCACAGTGCTGAACCCAGAAGGGACCCGAAAAGTCAATCAGCACGTCACAGAAAGGGTGGGGTGGGCTTATACACGCATGGGTGCTGGGAATGGAACCTCTGTGCAAAATGCTTGTCTGCTGTACTTTGAATGTAGCGCCATAATATACTGGAAGCCAGGGGAGAGCTTTCACCACTGGCGTAATGCAGCTGATGCAGGGCTAGTGTAACCAGAAGCCACACCCAACATTCTGCACTTGCTGCAATTTCTGAGGCAGCCTCAAGCGTAGCCCCACATAGGGCATAATACAATAGAGGTTACCAAAGCCCACATCACTGTGACCTTAGTATCCATGTCTGGGAATGGTCATAACTCAATCTGAGGAAAAGCACTTGGCCACTGAGGATGTGGTTTTTGCCATATAAACTGCCTAAAATGGGCTCGTAAGAAAGGTACATTTTAGCAGGGCTGTTCCCCTACCAGCATCATGCCCAAGCTTGCATGTATCATTCATGCATTCTGACCACTTTCTTGGTGCAACAGTAATGTTCACTTGTTTTTCTTTGCAAGAACAGGTGTCATCATCACACACACACCCCGACTAAAAAGCTGCTTTTCTCCTGGCCAGCAAACCTGATGTTGAGGCATACAAATTGCCAGGTCTAATGTGGCATCAGATCATAATGACATAACTGTTGTCTGTGAATTTTTCTCTGGTGTCCCAGTGCATGAGATGTATGCAACCTAGTTGTTTACTGATATTTAGGTATTGCCTCTGGATATAGAGTAGGAAATGATGAAGATGTCAGTTTAAAACCATGACTGTTTCCATTTCTTTTTCTTACAGGTTCTTGCTGCAAAAGTGGTCACCAGTGCCCGAAGCCCTGGAGCCAAGTGCTATGGCATTGTGACGATGTCATCGAGCACAGAAGTGGCAAGGTGTATAAGCCATCTTCACCGTACAGAGCTGCATGGGCAACAAATTTCCGTTGAGAAAGTAGGTGTGACGTGAGCTCTCTTAACAGACAGGGGCAAGATCTGTGGAGGGGAAGATGCATCTCTTCAATAAACTGGGAGGGAAGAACTTATCCCTTCAGAAGAGGGATGCCACCTCCTTGACTCTGCTCAGCGGGCCTTGAGGAAATGGGCTGGGTTTAAAGTAGATGCTGTTGGAAGTGAACTCAACCTGAAACTAAGCCAGGCTGCACATTTCATATCTAGACCAACAAACAGTTGGTCTGGAGTTAATTTGGGAAGGGAAATGCTTTAGCAGTTAGGCTGGCATCCTACTGAATTATAACAGTGTTAAATAATTTGGAGAAAGTTCTTATGTGACTCTCCTCCTACAATGTATGTATGTATGGGATGGGCTTCCAAAAATAAAAAGAAGAGCTGTATTGGAATTAGTTGTCCATGGTTTCTCCAGGGTGCTGTCCTGTGATCTTCTGTTTCCTCCTCTGCCTCTTACTCAGAGTAGCAGTTGGCTGGATATATAACAGAAAACGATGACTGATAGCAAAAAGGAATGCATCCCTTTTAAAGTTTATTTTAGTCCATTGAGAAATGGCTCTATGCTACACGTCCTGGTTGGCAGTCAATGTGTAACGTACTTAATTTTAAAAAATAAATTGCAGGTAAAAGGTGATCCTTCCAAGAAAGAACTGAAGAAAGATAATGATGAGAAATCTAGCTCCGGTAGGAATCCTGGAGAAAAGAAGATGACTTCAAGCGACAAAGCCAGCAAGTAAGAGCCTGATCCTGCAACTTTTGTGTAACCAGAATTTGTTTGGAAAAAACATGAGCCCAAGTGCTGCTTCCTAGCATGACTATGTGTTCCCTCATTTTAAAACAAAAATAAAAAAATGGTTTATTAGCAAAAGCTGGATTCGGCAACCTATATAAAGTATGCAGACTGAGGAGATATGCATAATACTGCTCTTGCTAGACAAGACAAGGGGCAAGGAGCTGTGTAGCATTATAAATACTCACTCCCGCCTACTAAAAAACTTCCTTAGTCACCTCTCTGGTTTGAGATTTCAACCTTTTCTGCCCATGTGCATTCCAGCGTAGTTGATAACCATCTATCAATAATCCATCAGAACCAAAAACTTGCTTTTTCTTCAAATTATAGTTATACAGGCAACCCCCGATTTTCTCAAGGGTTGTGTTCTTTGTCCCCACGCACATTAGCGGCACACATAATCCTGCCCCGTTCCACTTCCATTCTGCCCTCTTCCAGGTCCAAAAGGACCCACACGTCAGTCACCGCCTGTATATAAAACACACAGTAACAAAGTTATTGTGAATTTTACTTTGCTCACTAACTCAGTCCATAACTCATAAATTCAGTCCATTTAACTTGGTAACTTTAATGGCTATCCAAAGTCCTTCCCACTACTAAACAAAAATTTAGTTTCTCAGAAAGTGAATTCCATACCACCCCTGTTTGTTACCTTTTTTAGGACCCTCTCCAAAAAGGAGGATAAGAAATCTGACAAATCTGAGAAGAAAGAAAGCAAGGATGGGAAGAAAACTGAAGGCAAAGAAGAGAAGAGTGACTATGGATCCAGTTGTCCTGCTCAAGACCCTATGAAAACGGCAGAAGAAAAAAAGCGAATAAGTATGCATTGCAGCTACTCTCCTTACAAACAAATCTCCATCATGTACTTGGGTCCCTACTATATTATGCTATTGCTTTTTATGCTAATGCTTTGAAAAGGATTAGGCTGTATAGTCATACATTTTTCAGGCAGTGAGCTGGCATTTTAACAGGAATCACCTAGAGTTTCTCTTAATGTTAACAAATCTGCTTTGAATATTTTAGAGTGGAGTAGTTAGTGTTAGGCTCACTTGACACAAAACGGTGGTGCAGGGGCAGCGCCAGTCAGAAAATGGTGGCACATGAAGGCAGAATTTGGCAGTCAGTTGAAAATTACTGATGCCACTTTCTACTGATAATCTTACACGCCTTTGGAAATTGCTAAATTCTTTGTCGCAGTGTTTTCCTTGTAGCAAGGAGTTCTATGGTTCAGCTTTCCTCAAGCTAAGGACAGACATTTGCACTGGAGGTATTGTGATTTAGCCTCCCCCTTTTTAGCAGAATTTGCTGATCCAGAAGTTCTAAATGGGGAAGGCCTTTTCTTTGCCACCCTCACATGCTCTTCAAAGTGTTTTTACCCATCTCCTGTAATTTCTTCTCCCATTCCCCTTTCTCTTGTACTTTATCCACATGCATACTGTAGTGCCAGTTTCTTTCATCCTTCCTCCCTGATTTTTTACTTTCACTTCTTCCTTCTATAGCAGCTTCCCTATCACACCCTCTTCCATTCTTATTCCCGGTTTGTTTGCTATTATTTAATAGCAAACTTTTCTCTCACTTTCTAATTTCCTCTGGCTCTTTCTTCCCTCTTCTCCCTGCTCCTCTCCCCACCCTGCACCCCAAACACTTCTGTCTCTTGGCCACTTTTACTCAGCATGCAAAGAGTTGCTGGTACTGTCCTTGTTCCACCCAAAAAGGTGTGGCAGGACTGGAAAGCAGGAGAGGCAAATAAAGAGGCGTTGGGCAGGCCGTGGGCCCACCTGAAGATATTCCAAGGCCCACTGATTAAGAAACATGGATCTAGAACAATTAGCATGGCTTCTTGTAAAATCCAAATCAGTTGGCCTTTACATCAGAAAAATTACCTTTAAAATCTTTTTTTACATGTTCCTGGAACATGTACAGACTTAGCAAAATGGCTTTTGTGTTTTTTGTTACGTGAATAATTAAGCATGTAATTTATCTTCCAAAGGTGTAAAAAGTCCAAGTCATATGGTAGTCCTAGACCAAACAAAAGGAGACCAAGTTCACACCAGGACAATAAGAAGGGGACGGTTTGAAAAAGTAAGTATTGCTCAAAACATTAGTCTGTGTAGGCCCTAATTCAGTTTATGTGAGAGTTGGTTTTAGCTGAGACAGAGGAGTGATGGGGTGCTTTGTCACAAAGGAGACTAGCTAACCACAATTTGACTTCTTTCTGAAGCCTAGGCAACTATAAGGCAGCTCTCACAGCAAAGTTTGGAAGTTCACTTGCAAACAGTGAATTTTTGCAAAAGTCTTGATTAAATGCTGCAGTCAAGATTGCTATGCAAGCATCACACCTACCTCCTATGAGCTTGGCTCTTCTGGAGAAAGATTTGACGGGGCTCTGGAGTAGGAGGCACTTCCCACTTCCTCTTAGAGCCAGTCTTTCTCTTGCTGCCTCTGTAAGCAAACTTCCGTTTCACCTAAGACCCTGTCATAAACTGTTCTTAGTGGGAGTTTGTTCTTTATTTTACAGAGAAAGGGAGCTCTTGGGCATTGGGACCCTTCATAGTCCACAAGAAGCCAGATGACTCTTGGCATGCTGTAAACATGTAAAAGTGTCTCTAATTCTCATATTTATATAAAAAAAAACTTGTCTCCAGCCACCTATGTTAAGGAACAAAGAGCGTTTTCTTCAAGACAAAATGAAGTTCAGAGACTACCGGGGCAGAAAGGACATACTGCCTTTTGAGAAGATGAAGGAGCAGAGAATGAGGGAGCACATTGTTCGGCTAGAGCGAATTCGCCGTGCTGTAGAGTTACGAAGGTAGGAGGGATGCTCGACACTTTGTCGCCATCAAGCTTCTCAGGTGCTTGGGGAAAACACCACCTTGAGGCCAAAACGAGACTCTGGCAGTTGGACTCCTGTTTCCAGGCATCTCATTGGCACTGAGAGAGGCAGGGATGATCCGCAGGATGGAAGTGGTGAATGGGAGGAGGGGTCCTTAACCTTTTTGTCCTCCCAAGTTCTAGACAGGAGAGTTCATGGCAAGCATGTAGTCCTATGTAGCTTCACCCTAATATGATGGTTGCTAGTGGAAGAGGAGAAGAACAAAAGGTGACACCAGTGAAGTGCAAGATGCTTCAGAAATCATTACTCACAATGATGTGGGAGAAGAGAGAAATTGCAAAGTGCTAAACTGTTTTCTGCACAAGTGCAGTTACCCCCACCCCAAATTGCACACTCTGGAGGAACCCCATGCCCCGTTATAACAAACCCCAGAGCATCCCTCAGATCAGGTTGATGTTACTGCCATTGTCTGTAGAGAGTTCTCCGCCCATCTTGCTCGCCAAAGCACAAGAATCTGGCAAGTGTATTCTGCAGTAACTTTTTCAGCGTTGCCGTAACCATCAGTCGTGTGACTAACGAAGGAAGTCAAGTCCCAAAGGAACACCTTGTTCACTTGTTGGTCTTGAGCCTAAAAAGGCTGCCTGCAGCTGCCCCACCTTTGAAGCTCCCGCTTTTTGCAGGCGAAGAGAAATTGCCGAGCGAGAGAGAAGAGAGAGGGAGCGCGTCAGACTCCTCCGTGAGCGTGAAGAGCGTGAGCGTTTGCAGAGGGAGAGGGAGAGGCTGGAAATTGAGCGGCAGAAGCTGGAGAGGGAACGGATGGAACGAGAGCGCTTGGAGAGGGAGCGTATCCGTATTGAGCAGGTGGGTTTCCCTCTCTTTTATTTTCTGTTGCTTGCAGTCTGTCCAGCTTCTTTGAAGGGTGTTAGCTCTAGTTCCCTGGTAACAGAGACTCCCGCCAGGTGCTTTCTCTGTCACGTAGAGCCCAGGAACTTGTCTGCTTCTTTACATAGTTGAACTTTCTGGGATACGTTTTGGTGCTAAGGTCCAGTTTCTGCCATTGCAACAAAATATGCAAATTGAGCCAAGTCTGCCTAGTCTTAATTAGCACAACTTGGTCCATCAGTAATGGCATGATGGGAGGAACTGATGGGGACCATGAAGAAGGATATGAGTGCAGCTGAATACTTTTTAGTATTGGATTGTTAGGTTATGTGGTTTCTGAAGAGGGCTGGTAACATCAGCATTGCACTTTGTGTTGAAACTCTTTCAAAACACCAGGCACATCCACTTTGCTGCTCCTTTGGATCACTTAGAGCTCTTGTACAGTTGTCGGTGCTAATTCTGCTACTTTCCCAATTGTAGCTGAAGCTCTATGGCAGGGATGGGGCACTGGTGGTTCTCCAGATGCTGCTGTACTACAACTCCCATCAGCCTCTGCCAGTATGGCCAATGGTCAGGGATGATGGGAGTTGCAGTCCAACCTCTGAAGGGTCACAAATGTTCCCCATCTGTGTCCTCTGGCCTTCCCAATGGGTTAACGTCTTCCAGTGCTCTTTAGAGATTCTTTCTCTTCTCCTGGTTAGGAGCGTCGCAAGGAAGCAGAGCGGATTGCTCGCGAAAGAGAAGAGCTTCGGCGCCAGCAGCAGCAGCTTCGTTATGAGCAGGAAAAGAGGAATTCCCTGAAACGGCCTCGGGATGTTGATCACAGGTAGTGCTTTTTTCCTTTTCAGGCTGGATGCCTGCTCCTCTGTCCCATCGGCCCTGACAAAGCACAAAACAAATAACAGCCATGTGTCTCTTCCCCGCCCCATTAGGAGAGAGGAGCCCTACTGGAATGAGAGCAAAAAGATTTCCTTGGACACAGATGCACGTTTTAGCCATGGGTCTGATTACAGCCGGCAGCAGAACCGCTTTAGTGATTTTGACCACCGAGACAGAGGGCGATACCCAGAGGGTTCCGCAGTGCAGACTTCCTTTGACAGGTATGCTTGGGGATGGTGGTCGCAAAAGTACATTCTGATGTTGTCATGATTCAATAATGGAAGGGTGGCCTCAAGTGGAGCAGACTTCCTCAGGAAGTTGTGGACTCTCCTTCATTGGAGGTTTCTAAGCAGAGATTGGATAGCCATCTGCCATGGATGCTTTAGTTGAGATTCCTGCATTGCACTGGGTTAGAGTAGATGAGCCTTCTATATCTATGATTCTAAGTGCCCCACAATCATTTTCATCCTGGGATACAGTTTCCACCATTCAAATATGCGTTCCCTTAGTTAGAGAGGACAAGGTATTCTGATTCTTGAAGTGTGATCTCAGAAATAAGTTATTATTACAGCTGGGAAGTTGCTGTTTGTTACACTAGTGCCGGGTCGGCAACCTAAGGCCCATGGGCTACAAGCGGCCCATGGGGGTCGTTTAACTGGCCCATGTACCCCCTCCGCCCGCTCGGTCGGCTCCCATGCATGGCGCAGAGCAGGGACCGCCTTCCGCAACGATGGCCAGCTTCCCATTGGCTGCAGGGAGCTCCTGCAGCCAGTGGGAAGCTGCGCACGCCTCCTCCGCACCAGAAGGAGCGCGGGAAATAGCGTTTGCACATGCACACGCACACTGACCCACCGCAGCGTCTGCGGGACCGTGAACTGGCCCAAGCCATAAAAACTTTGCCAATCCCTGCACTAGTGTGTTCTTGGGTAATGGGAAGTGTAGTCCAACAATATCTATAGCAGAGATGGGGAATCTGGTGCCTTCCAGCATTGCTGGATACCAGTTCCCATCAGCCCCAGCTAGCCTGGCCAGTGGTCAAAGAGGATGGCAGTTGTGCTCCAACAGCATATGAAGGGCACCAGATTCCACATCCCTGATCTTGGGTAAGAAATAGAAATCAACATGCTCTGAATAAAACATAGTGACTGCCTTGGAATCTTTCCCCTGTATTTCTGCTGTCTTTTGTTTTCAAAAGTGTTTTTGTGGGTCTTTCAACCGTAATAAAGAATGTGTGTGTGATCTTGGGGGCACCATATTGGCTACCTGTGCTAGGCTCTGATTTTCAAGATGATAAGTTTTCAGTGTGATCTGAAGATGTTTACTCAGGTGGCAGTGGGATTTACTCTGGGACAGAGGAGAGGATCTGGTAGATTTCTGCATGGATTGGCGAAAGTGACTCTCAACTGTTAAACAATAGTAGCAGCACAAAATCTCCCCCCTTCTAAATTACCTTAGTTCTGCTAGTATCAATTCTGTGATACTGAAAATAAATTTCTGGGCTGAGCATGTACTTACATTGCTCCTAAATACTAGCTCTTAAAGACCCCCCTCCCGAGCCCTGGTTGGTGGATTTCCGCTTGCAGGCTCAACTTTACTAGAAGCCCTAGATGTCTGCCCACCCTCAGGCTACTCCGGTTACTTGCAGCTGTATCCCTAATATCCTCATGATGATAAATCAAGCAGCAAAGCACCTTGGGGTATGGTGGGCAGATGCTGTGCCAGACAGAGAACCAGTTTAGGGAGTGACCCTTAATCTGGAAAACTCTTGCCCTTCTGAACAGGCGGGAACGATTTGTCAACCAAAGTGATGGGAAAAAAGCTCGGCCAACCACCAGAAGGGAGGAGCCTGGGTTTGAAAGATACCCAAAAAGCTTCAGTGAATCCAGAAGAAATGAGCCCCCTCAGCCCCGAAACGAACTCCGTGACAGTGACCGGCGGGAAGTGAGAGGAGACCGCGATGAGAGGAGGACTGTGATAATCCAGGAGAGACCTGAGATCCCTCATGGCCGTCACCCACGAGAGGCTGGGACCAACTCATCCCGGCAGAGTTCTTGGAAGGGTGAAGGAGGCATCAACCCTGACAAGCGAGATGCCAGGTGATTCTTCAACCTGGGTTAATAGCTGGGATGTGCAGGTTCATTCCTGCCCAAAACCTGGGGTGGGGATATGTATATGTGGCTGTGATTCACCAAGACAGAACAGGTATGGCTCTGTTGCCCTTTCTTCAACTGGAAATTCTTCAGAGTGTGGGATGTGCTGGGTAGAGAGGGAAGATCTTGCTACTTTGCCCTGGCCCATTTGCAGCCTGTCACTTGTGCATCAGCCTGGCTGTGTAAGAATCGGAGTGCTTTTCCTCAATATGTTGGGTCTGTGCCTGTTCCATAAGAGGCCTTCAGGCTCATTATATTTTGATCCTTGATATGCTCCAACACATTAATACTTAATTTCTAACCTAGATTTCTTTTAACACACTTCTTTGGGTGCCATTCTTGGCAGCGAACAGCATGACTTGCATGTGCCTAAACTGAGCAAATGCCATGTTAAATGACTGGGCTTCCATGTCGTCTTCTATTTTGCATACTCGTGAGCAAATGGACAATACAGGCCCTTCAAGTCACAGTTAGAAAGAACCCTCTTAAGTGAGGTGATGCTTGCCAGGTCTGCAGATTTCCTTGCCAAGCAGAGGTGATTTTCTAAACCTAGTTGGGACAGGTCAAGAGAGCTCTAGAGTTACTTTCCTTCCCCAGTCAGCAGGAGGCAAACTAGATTGCTTTATACTTTTGGCACATTTAGACTGCAGCCAGTCAGCTAATGGAAATACATATGGGATTGGCTGGAAGTGCACAGATAGTAGGAGAGAATTGTTTGCACTTCCACAATTTGAGGAAGGCAACTTCAGCCCTTTATTCTAAGGTGTTAAGAGCGATGAGTAAAACAGCCCCCCCCCCAATTCAAGGTGTGAATTATTACTTACTGTACCATGTTGACTCTTTCCTTCCACAGAGAGAGGCCAGAAAGATCAGGCCGAGAAGTCTCTGGACATTCTGGGAGTCGTAGCAGCACATCTGGCTACGGAAGCCGGGAAGCAGAGCGCAGTGTGATGGAGCGTGGAAGTGGGGGACAGGTAAATGGAAGGGGGCCTTTGCTCACTTGGTGGAACGTGGCAGGGGGCCATAATTAACATGCATATTCTGATTAGGAATGTGGTGATTGGTCTTTGTTGCATTTTCTGTAAGGCCACTTGCACAGAGGGAAAGGCAAGGTAGTTTTCATCTGCTAATTTGGATTCTAGTTTTACTTTATTTGTATACCACCTTCTGGCCAAAATATTTGACCCTTTAGGCAACTGATACTATATTGCTACTACGTTCTTTAAAAACCCATCGAAATAATGAAAATGATGAATCACTAAGAGAAGCAGAAAACTGTTCACTTAGTAGCATGACAAAGACAGAAGTGTCAAAGCAAATCAGTGAGGTAGCCAAGTGGGTTGATGATACCAAATGGTTTAAGATAGCTGAAATAAAAGTGAGGCATTCAGGAAGGCTCTCTCTAAACTGGCTGAATGGACAGTAAAATGGTTAGCACAGTTCAGCATAATCAAGTGTAAATTGACAGGCAGCAGGGAAAAAAAAAATCTTAACTCTTAATTAATGGTGACTCCTGAGGAATGAATCCCTGGGATCATAGTGGATAGCTTGATGAAAATGTCAACACTGTGTGGCAACTGGAAAAAGTGGATTTCCTGCTAGGAGTCATTAGGGAAAGAATTAAAAATAGAACTGCCAATATCATACTGCTGTCATACAAATCTGGTGTGACCACATATGGAGTTCTGTGTATGTTTCTGATCACCTCACTTCAAAAAGGATATTGTAGAGTTGCAAAAGTTTCAGAAAAGAGCAACCAAAATGATCGTGAGGATGGAGCAACTCCTTTATGAGTAAAGATTACAATAGACAAAAGAAAGTACCATACTTCATATAGTGCACAGTTAACTGTTGTAGTGATGGACACCAATTTGGATGGCTTTTAAAAAGAGATGTAGACAAATTATTTTTGTGTTCTGCCTCCCCTGTCAAAATGATTCTAAATGCCAGTTGCAAGAATCGTAAGTGGGGAGAGCACTGCTGAACTGAGGTTCTGCTTGCTTATAGGCCACGATGAGAACAGGTGGCTGGACTAGATAGGCTTTGGGTCTAATCTAGCAAGGCTCTTCTTATGTTCTGTGCACCTGGTGAGTGAATGGCAGCTGGGCCTGGCAGACTTCGTAGGGAAGGACATTGAGAGGATGGACCACCAGTGAGGGAGCCCTGCTTGACGCAGCCACAAGGGCAGCCTCTAAAAGCTGTTCTGACTCAGAGTCTCCTGGGGTGGCCCCCACAAATGGGGAAGTCATTTTATGGAAAAGGCTTTTCCAACTTGCTGTGCCCCCAGATTCTTTAGGGCTGAAAAGTCAAGAAGCAGCATTGCAAAGTTTGTCTGACAACCAGTTACAGAACACACTGTTTCTAACAGCCAGGCTGCTGCCTTTTAACAGGCTGGTGCATTGGGGTGGTCACTGAGCCCAAGTTGGTGACTGCTGTATGATTGGTCGATTTTTGGGAAGAGTGATTATTGTACAGTAGAGTCAGAGCACATGGAGAGGAATTCTTCACCTTTTCCCTGGAGAGCCACATTAGGCATCACACTCTGAGGAGAAATCCTCAACATTAGCGGTTGCTTAACATGGAAGGATGGGTGTCCAGTTGAACAGAAGCCCTCTTTTCCCATCTCCCCACCCACTATAGTCCCTTTTTTTCTTCAGAGAAAAAGCAAGAACAAAAATGTGCATTCTTCCTAATGGGCTGTGCAAAGTACAGTGGTGCCTCGCAAGACGAAATTAATTCGTTCCGCAAGTTTTTTCTTCTTGCGAGTTTTTCGTCTTGCGATGCACGGTTTCCCATAGGAATGCATTGAAAATCAATTAATGCGTTCCTATGGAAACCGCCTTCAGACCAGGTCCGGGGACAGTCTGTCCCCCGACCTCTTCTGAAGGCTGGGGGGGGGGGGGAACAAGGGCTTTTATTCCCACCCCCAGCATTTAAAAAACCCCGGGACAGCGGAGGACTTCTCCGCTGTCCGGGGCAATCTTAAAATGCTGGCGGGCGGCATTTTAACATCGCCCGGGACAGCGGAGGACTTCTCCGCTGTCCGGGGCGATGTAAAAGCCCCTGGGAAGGCAGGCAGGGGGGACAAAGACTTTTGCCCCCCGCCCACCTTCAGAAGAGGTCCTGGACCTCTTCTGAAGGCGGGCGGGGGGCGAAAGTCTTTGCTCCCCCCCCCCCCGCCTGCCTTCAAAAGCCGTCCGCGATAGCGGGAAGCGCTTCCCTGCTATCCCGGACTGCTTTTAAAATGGGGACAGAGGGGAAGCGCCGCTCTGTCCCCTTTTTTGAAGCAAGGGGCTGCGGGGAGAAGATCGCTTCTCCCCGCCGCCCCTTGCTTCAAAAGAGGTCCGGGGACAGCGGGGAAGACCCGCTGTCCCCGGAGCTTGCGGGGCAAGCTTCGTTTTGCGAAGCAAGCCCATAGGGAAATTCGTCTTGCGAGGCAACTCGAAAACGAAAAAACCTTTCGTTTTGCGAGTTTTTCGTCTTGCGAGGCGTTCGTCTTGCGGGGTACCACTGTACTTTGCATGCTAACCTCTCGTTATTTCCAAATTTGAGGTTTTCTTAGTGCAACATCCAAGACACAATGCATGCAAACTCTGAATATCGGTGCAAAAAGTGTACCTATGTGGGTGTTGTCCTTTATAGTCCAAGGGCTGAACTTGAGACACATTGAAAGCCCCTGATGTAGAACATGATTTGCAGAACATTTCCTGCTTTTGTTGGCGCTGCTCCTCTGAAGTTCTTCCGAAAGAGCTGCGAACATTCCCAGGATGCACATCTAGAGAAGGTTGTACTGGAGCCAAGGGTGTGCATCTGTTCTTCCTTTGGGTCCGTTTAGGAAACACAAGTCAAAAGGTGGTGGCGCTAGCAGAGTAACCTCCCGTGTCCCTTTCTAGCATTATAATGAAGATCGCCACGTGGTTGAGCGGCATAGCCGTGACGCTGGACCAAGGAAAGAATGGCACGGGCCCAGTTCACAGGGCAGCAGCTATCACGACACAAGGCGGATGGGAGATGGCCGAGCAGGAGGTGGCATGATGTCTCCCCACTCAAGGTACCTGTGACGCTTCTTGCTTCCCCGCACCCTAAAATATCACACTTCTGAGGTTGCTTCTGAAACTCAGCTTTACATATAGGGCTGAAAAAGGTCAGATTCAAGGAGCACCCACCTGATTGGTGTGCTGGGCTGCCCAAGTTTCCATTAGGTCGGTGTATGCCACCCGCTCCCCATAACTGATTCGGAGCCCACTTTGAATTGGCCCTGAGCTCTGGATTTCAGTCTAAAAAAGAAAGCTTCAGGAACGCCAGCAACTTGCATTGGGACACCAAAATCACCATTTTCTTTACATGGGTGTGAGGAATTTGGAGACATGGTAGCCCCTATAAGAGGGGTGTAACTCTGCCACATTTCAGGCAGGTGGTTTACTTTTTTACTCTGGATCACCCCGGATCGCTGAGGCAATGCAGGATTGGGTACTCTGCCCCCACTGCTGGCACAAATCTGAGTTGCCCTGATTGAGGATGGGATTCAGTGCAGACCTTGGAACTCTGTTCCTAGAGACGTTGGACTGGCTCCCTCCTTGTCCTCCTGTCAGCAGGTGAATACATTTTTATTCCAGCAGATCTTTAGGAACTGGCTGTTGAAGGAATGGTTGGTTCTGTGGAGTTTTTAATGTTGTTATCATCTGTATTTTTAGTAGTTTTGATTTAGGATTTTTTCTGTTTGTGTTCAATTACTGTTAAATGAATCTCTTGCCAATGTTTTTAGCTTTTTATCTTTAAGCCACTTGAGTCCCAGTCTAGGAAAAAGATGGGATAGAAATAAATGTAATAACTATAATTCCTATGACTCAGTGGAAGCTTGGCAGTACAGTTGAGTAAGCTTTGCAGAGAGTTTCATGACCGCATAGAATATTGTCTGAATCTAGTTGGGCTTTGGAAACACATGAAACTTAACTACTCATATTGTTAGTTTGTAACCATGATGTGCTCTGGATAAGGAGAAATGCCCTTGGGCCTGGGACCTTCTCCCATGTGTGTGAGGCAGACATAGACATTTCCTGGGCAGCATCTGTATAGGTCACAGTATAAGATCCAGGAGTTCGGTTGGGCATCTTTTTAAAGCTCTCTGCACCTGAACATAATTATTATTGAATGTTGTCCAGCATGGGTTGCTAGCTCCCTGCTGCACACTAAGGAGTGTTCTGTCCCCAGTCTCAAAAAAAGTATCTGCTGTTCTCTCAGTAGCCTGCCAGTCTCAGCGCATGGTTGAGTGGGAGCTCTCCAATGTGTCAGCCTTTACACCTGTAACAAGATCAGGTTGCGAGAACTTTGCCTTGCTCAACACTCTGGATAGTGAGGTGTTAATTCCTCTGAAACTTCTTTTTAAATCTGCTTCTTTTTCAACTTTTATTCCAGTAATTCTTCGCCCATTAATAGAGTTGTACAGATTACGGGCAATTCCATGCAGAGGGGAAGTGGTTCAGGATTTAAACCGTTTAAGAGTGGACCGCCACGAAGATTCTAAGCCCGCTGACCTGCTTGCCCCCCCTTGGTTTCAAGATAACTTATTGGAAATCTTTTATGAACGAAGAAGCCTTGGCTAAGAGAACTTGTCTTTTTTTAATTTTACCATAATTACTTTTTCCTCTTTTTTGGAGGCATTTTAAATAAGTTAGGCTGTTTGGATTTTGGATAGTTCATTGTACTTTCTTGATGAGCATTTCCCCCTGTAACACTAGGAGCTCTGAAATTAATTGGAACCAAACATGTGAACTGCTGTACAAAGAGATTATTTGTTTTGCACCCAGTAGTTTAATTTACAATTTAGCTCTGTGATGTCAGGCTTGAAAATTAGGTACTTACCACAAAACACACAGATAACCCAATTGTACATTAGAATGGGTAGAGAATAAGGGTTGGGTTGGTTGTTTGATTTCTGGGTATTATGTAACCTATTTTTGGAGAGTTGTTAAACTGAGTGGATCTGTATCCTGGCCACTGTATCCTTTTGAAATAAAGCTTCATAATCTGTATTGCCACTTGTACAGTCTGGTTTGTTTGTCTGGGAAGCTGAAATCAGCTGGTCCTATGCAGTAAATCATGCCAGGAGGAACTCTTTTCTCTGTTCCTGTCACTGAGGTAAGATCACAGTAAAAACAGAAACATTTAATTAAGCAATGTTGTAATGACATCTGAAAACTTTGTGTGAAAAGTGCAGAATAAGAGTCTTCCTCTTACTTGGCCCCTGCCCCGTTTCCCTTCCAGCTGCCCCACTCATGGCCTGCAGTAATGGAAATGGCCAGACCCAGATGACATTGCTAAAACAATTAAGACTCCATTTGCAGCAGAGCATAGTGGCCTTAAGATTTGGCTGTGTTCTGCTCTTGGCCTTCAGCAGCCAAGCTGGGGAAGTGGCTGTTCACATATGTCCTCTTGAAATCTGCCTCATTCTTAAGGTACATCCCATTTTATCTGAAAGATTGACTTGGGTGATATACAGAAAAGTACCCATAGTCTACATTTTTCAGTATTCAGTGCTGCAGTGTCCATTGTCAAGGAAAGCTGGATTCTCTACCCTGTGTAAATTACGCATATTGGCACTTTTGTCCAATTTTACATTTGTTTTTACTCTTTTGCTTAAAAGCGCAATGATTCTGGAGGAAGGGAACAAGGAACGCAACAAAGCACCATTGCTAACTTCTGGTCTAGAGTGTTCAGGCATTTATTTAATTTTAACATTTTATATACTGCCCATAACAAGAGCTCTTTGGGCAGCTTAGAATTTTAAAAAAGTACAATCAAAGCATAAAAATAGAAATACAGCATCAAATTTAAGTTATATAGTATAACAGCAAAGGCATTGTTCAAACTTCTGAACAAATCTTAACCATGAACACTAGAAACTTGAGCTTAAAGTTAAATGAAAACTGGAATGTGAACTATCTAATCAGTATCCTTTTCTCTCATTTGTCTGTACTTCTTTGATACCGTGGCATGTACAGCCTTACCCTGATTGCCATTTTTCCAGAAATTAAAAAATATATATCACGTGTTTCCATTGGATGACATTCAAGCAGGCTAGCAACAATAAAACAACTTAAGCAACAGCAAAATAGTGCTAACAGAGTCAATACAAACAGCAATTTAATTACACCACCTCACATTCCTTTAAAGTGCTGGGTTCTTGCTGTTTGTGTGTTTAAAACTAGTCAGGTGGACACCTGTAGGCGCTATTGTAAAAACCAGAACCTGTCTTGTGTTCCACTTCTTCTGCAGCCATCTGGATTTTATATAGGAAATGATGTAGGTGGGCCACTTTGTGTGGGAGGAGATGGTTTTTAAAGAGCTCCTACTTGCAAATGTTTAGGGCCTAATTATGCCACGGAAAAAGCAATCCACCTGTTTTCATTCAGGCCCAAGTTCTTGCATACCAGTATGCTGCTTGTAAACAGTGTAAAATACCTATGTAACATCCGGGGGGGGGGGGGGGACACAAATGTTCTATACAATTGGTCATTTTCATTCCTAAATGCCACTTGGGTAGACCTCTTAGGCAGCTGCAAAAAAAGTGTCCTGTGATATAGACATAAGCCCACATCAGAGGCATGTCAGGTTTGTGTCCATTTATTCTTAAAAAATATTCCATGAACCAAGTTGTACTAACTTTTAAAAAACCTCACATTTGGCATGTTTAGCTGTGGCCTCTGCCCTGTACAAAAACCAGCAAACACTGTGTTAGCCATATCTTCAGTTGCACAATAAAGGGGCTATCAAACTTAAGGCAAGTAAGATAGGGGTTGAAGTGCTTACATATTTAAAACATCAACTCCAGCAGCTTTCCCATAGTGGCAAGCTCACAGGAAGGCAGTGACCCTTTCCAGTAGCTGAAACATTGCCTTTGCCCCTGAACCTTTGTTGTTTCAACATGAAAGGTGGAATGTAACTATTTGATAAAATATGAATTGGTTTGGATCCATTTTTAAACCCTTCTAAGATGACAGACATTACCACACACATCTTGTGGCAGCAAACACCATAAAGCAGCCTTCCCCAATAATTATAGACACCATCTCCTACATTCTGATGGGAATTGTAGTCTGAAAGGAGAGCACCAGGTTGGTGGTGTCTGTAATTATGTTATTGGGGCATTAAGGAAGGTTAAATTTCCTGCTAGGTGATCCCAGTTTCAACAGAATATATATGTATACGCACACATCCCTACTGCTTTCTGTACCTCATCCATAATTTTACAAACCTGTTATGAGCCTTATTTACTTTTTCTCAACAAGAGTTTTGGTAAAGGTAAAGGACCCCTGGACAGTTAAGTCCAGTCAAGGGCGGCTATGGGGTGTGGCACTCATTTCGCCTTCAGGCCGAGGGAGCTGGCGTTTGTCCAGAGGTAGCTTTCCAGGTCATGTGACCAGCAGGACTAAACCGCTTCTGGTGCAACGGAACACCATGATGGAAGCCAGAGTGCACGGAAACACAGTTTACCTTCCCGATGCAGCAGCACCTATTTATCTTGCTTGTACTGGCGTGCTTTTGAACTGCTAGGTTGGCAGGAGCTGGGACAGAGCAATGGGAGCTCACTTCATCGCAGGGATTCAAACTGCCAACCTTCCAATCGGCAAACCAAAGAGGCTCAGTGGTTTAGAGCACAGCACCACCCGCATCCCACTAGTTTTTTTTAGAAACAACAACAACACACACCATCTAGTGATGGAAAACACAGTGGCTCTTCGGTTGTTGGAGTCTCTCATCCACAGGAATCACTGCTAGTGGCCAGGGATTAGTAAAGAGGCATAGCTTGCTCATCCCTTCTCTAATAATTTTGGCTGGTATCTATGCCAACTTCGGTTTTCTGTCTTTTGGCATGTCTCTGTCCTTTGAGTGGAATGTGTATCAAGGAAAGCCTACTGATAACTGAATATGAACACAGCATTCAGCACACTGCAAATTACAGCTTTGCCTTTTCAGAAAAATATTAAGGCTCTTGCCAGACTTTGGGCCAGCAAGGGAAACTGATTTCAAGGAATGTTTCTACATGCTGTAGATGCAGATTTTCAGCTAAAGATCTACCCTCTGCTCTGTAACACATGTGGCTATAATTGGGAAATTCATCTTGAAGGCAGCCCTGTATCGTGAACTTTTTGATGTTTGACTTCCCCCCCTTTTTTTGCTGGAAGCCTTGTAGAGTGGCTGGGGAAATCCAGCCAGATGGGCAGGGTATAAATAATAATATCCTGCACCTGCTGGCAGCTACCTAAAACTAGAGCTGGATTGCATGGTGGGCAAGGTCTTGTTTATGGCTGCAAATTGCCTGTAAGGGAAGCTTGATTGCTTTTGAAGCTACAGCACCCACCCCTTGGAGCTACCTTTTAGATCATAGGATTGACATTGTTCCACAGGTGTCTCTGACCTTGTTTGTGTAGGTTCTCTTTGGTTTTTAATAGTTCCATTGAGGAGGATGTAGGCTGAAGCAATAAAACAGACAATTAGCAGGATGCTACAGGACAAGTTCAGCAAGGGCAAACCAGACTGTCCCCCTATGGGTTTGGTTCTTTGCTTAAATACTCCATGAGTCATTTCAGCAGTTGAATCAATTTTTATTACATGAGGAAGTCACTTTTAAGACTATTAAAAATTATAAATATATATATTTAAAAATTAGAAAGAAAACAGTGAGAATGCCAACAGTTGTCAGCTCAATACATCAAAGTAGGTTGACAAGATCCAACAGAAAACAGCTAGCTGCTGATCACAGTGTAAATCCATGCAAAGTATCTGATCAACTAGAAGCCAGCCTGTGGCTGAGATATGTGGGTTGGAATCTAAAGATGGACAGAAGCCAGGAAGTGCTGCTGTATTTGCTGCCTGAAGGTTGCACATACGTGTATTTACGGAGTAAGACAGATACCGCCCCCCGCAACACACTAACTGAGCAAGCCATATGGGAAACCAGCTTTCAGTGGTTCTACCCCACGGAGTGGGAGCTTGTGTTTCTGAATACTGCCATTGCAGGCATAGGTGAACTTGTGTGCTATTTCCCAGCCAGTAATAAAGAGAAAACTCCATACGATTGGCCCCAGCCACAATGGTTGCACAACATTCACTCCCGCTCTACAGCCATAAGCCAAAAACAAAAAGAAACAGCTGCAGTGAAAGAGAACTAAGACATTCTAATTGTTAAAGGATGCCATTTAGGACAACTGTCATGATTTTTTTCAAAAGCAACGTCTTACACATAAGTGCCTTTTACAAAATTATAAAAGTATTTGGCAGTGCTTTAAGTGGTGACATTGATGAATCTCTGCATTTATAACATCAATTACATAGCCACAGCAAAAAAGAAAAGACCCTACACTCCTGCTCTACATTATTAAGCTTTGATAAGGCAAAAGCCTGTGTTCATTAAGGGCCTTAAGTCTTTCCACACCCTTCACTCTCTACATAATCAAGTCTTCTGGAAGTGATGTGATGTTTTGTTTTTAAGAGGCAGCAGAAGGGAAATACATGACAAGCATGTGTTTTTGTGTTAAACTTGATTTTGCTTGCAAGTTAAAAGCCTAGGCTAAGTCTCTGCAGGAATGATCAGGAACCCCATCAATGGCAGCAACCTTATGGAGAGGTATGCAGCCTTGAGCACCAACAACACAGCGTGGCCCCTATTACTATGCCCCCACCAGCTACTCACAAATGCAAGCAAATAGACCTGGGGCTAAAAATTGGGTTGTTATGGCTAGAAGACATAGATACTCCATCTTTCCTCTCCGCAGCTTCTAAGAGGCTACTATGAGGCTCTCCGAACACCACCACCAACCACGCAAGTCTGCCAAAAACCTAAATGGTAAGATCATGCTGTTAGGGCAAATCCACATCTTGAAAAGGTTCTGCATGCTGCACCAAAGAATGAGATTGTCAACATAAGGCCAGGCATGACCTCAGAGCTAGCCCTCCTAGAAACTACCTCTTGCCTAATGGGAGGAAGTCATAGCTCATTGCACACAGCAGGCCCTCCATCTGCTGGAGCTTTCTGACTCCACAACACCAGCCACATCATAGAAATCTAACTTCCTTGATATTCAGATAAAAGCAAGAGAGTCATACCCTACTGTAAATGAAGAGGGAACAATGAATAGGAGCATCAGGCATTTCTTTCACTATGACTGACTATTGCAATTGCCAATGTAAAAACAGACTGGAAATGGAACAAACGTACACTTAATGTAAACACCTTCGCATTGTTTCTGCAAAAAGAAAAGCCTTGATACAGCTTTGTGCTAACGTATGTGTTAAAATCTCATCCATAATGTAAGATGGCACTATTGTCTAACAGAGGGTTAGGGTAATGTGCATATGTGAAATAAGATACTCTGAAGTAGTACAAGAAGAGATACTCTTTAAAATGTTATGCAATACAAGGGTAAATTCAGTTCTGAATAAAGCCATTCTGTTTGTTCGCAAATTTGCCAGAAATGTTTACTTTTCAGACCAATGGTTGAAGGCCAATATTTTAGACTTAATTTAAAGGGGATGAATACACGCACCCTGTCAAGCAGTAGGCATCTCTCATGGAAATGACTTTGGCTAGAACTAACTTCAGGGCACGGCCTCCCCCTCATCTGAGACTTAAGGTATTTTGGTGCTGCTGCAAAATGGAAGTTAGAAACAGGGTATCTAATTATTAGACTGGACTCTCTGCTCCTAAAGGAACTTCGGGGGGGGGGGGGAAGCATCCAACCCTCCCATTTCAATGGCACCTTGTTACCAACCACCTCAGTAGAAAGACTGCCACACTGAATGTTAGGCAGGGATGAGGTCTGTCTATAGATGCAATTATCCAGGCTTTGTGATTGTAGCAAGTAGCCTCTATGGACTGACATATAAAGTTATCAAAAGGATGAAGGCCAACGCCTTCCTGGTGAGGATGGCCTGGAATTTCCTCCCTCTGACAGTAACATTCAATACTATCAGTACTATGAGAAGTAGCATGTTCATTTGTATGCTGTCCTCTATAAAATGTGATTCCCCAAAGTTCTACTTTAAGTGTTTACAGCCAAGTATCTTTTCCAAATATTCAATGCTCCTTCCCTCCATAACTGCCTTGTAAGTCCCACCAAAATCCAGGAGATTCGTTCGCATATGCAGTTAGGACCACAGCCCCAGAGCATAGCGGAACAATTTTCATACTCTGTGGAAGTGTGCTTTAGAGCTGCATGGACATGATACAGATTATCTACCTACAGTACACTTGATAAGGCATATAATCACACACATCCTCATATTACTCATCCAAGGTACTTTGGGTGAGGGGGGGCGAGGCAAGTATCAAGCAATTTTAATTCCACAGATTACAGCACATCAGCTTTTCCTTCCAGTCACCTACTCCTGCATAGAGGAGATCAATAAATAATAGAACAGCTCTGGTCTCACTCATCTGTATTGAACAGAAAAGGGCCAAGTACAATGGTGAGTTTGACTCAAATATGGTACAAGCCTCCATTTCTCTTGCTATTTCTGAGTAATCTTAACCAATACTTTTCAGACCCAGGTCTCAGGGGACACCTACCCAAAAGCCAATAAAACAGGTGAGCTACAGGCTGCGAGATGCCCAGAAGCCTGAAAGATTGCTTTCACACCATAAATGGTCCTCTTGTGGCAACTGATGTACAGACCTCTGGCAGAAGCCCAATATGAGAACCACTTAACTCCTTTCATCACAGAGACAAGCAGATTTACTAACAAATATTTTGAGTTAGTTATGTTCCAACAGGTCAAAACCTGTGGCAGTGTGGACTCCCCCTCCACAAAGGTGGTTATTTTCTCACAATGCATTGAAGGCAGAGGCAGCCTCATTCAAATCCCTCTGAAAGAGAGTGTGCATGACTTCAATGGTCTTGGGGGCACCATCCTCTGTGGGGCTATCAGGCACAGGCGGCATGTGGAGCTTGGAGTCCTTAGAATTCCTTGTTTGTGTTTCAAGGATATGTGCTTGGGTCCAGGTAGAGTCCCCCTCCTGTTATAGAATGGCACAGCTGTTCTTCTCTTTCTCTCGCTCTTTTTCTTTCTCCCGAGGTTCTTTTCTTTTCCGCTCACTACTCCCAGATTGTCTTCCAGTTGATGGAGACGCAGCTCCTTGCACTTGCTATCAATAGGAAAGGGGAGAGGGAAAGGCAGCTTATTTATTTGAAGTATTTTCATCCACTGCTCAGGCAAAGAAAGGCTCAGAACAGATCAGCCAGGCATCATTTATGCTTAGAAACACTCATTAAGGCCAACTAAGAGATACTGTCCACACTGGGCCAAGCACTGCTGAACATCAAATGGTGACCAGCCAGCCAAGTTCATCATTGGAGGGGGGACAAGGGAGTGTAGTATACTGTCCCCAACTACTCCCCACCCCATTAGGAATTTTCACATTTCCTTTTCTGGAAGATGGAGGCCCACCACTCACTTCAGAATTCACTCCGTGTGAACTTGTTGCAAAGAAAGTGATTCTTGTGCCACCATAAAGACAAAGAAAGATAGCCTAACAACTTTGTGTTCCATTCCTAGGAAAGGTGGCTTGTCAGCTTCAGGCAGGCTTTCATGAAGCAGATTATCTAGATCCATTTCATGAAGTTGCCTTTACTCTTTTGTCTGTTGCCTCACATCTTTGTTCACAGCACCATTGCTACACCTGTGAGCTATTTGCTGAGTTTCTGTGGGATAAATGGCTACAAATAGCAGTTTGTATGCAGCTGGACAAGTGAGCTCTGCTGTTTTTGTTCTGTTTTGTAATTCCCAAATGTACTCTGAACTGTATTTTCTAATTGTATTTTCAGAATATGCAGGTTTGATTTTATGCTATTCTTTTTAATTACCGGTACTTTAATAAATCTACCATTTCAACCCTGATGTAGCTTTTTTGGAAGCCTTATTACTGAATCCAGTTTTCATAGCTACTGAACAATTTTTGTGGACCAGAGGTACAAGAACAGACAGTCTGGTTTTTTGCTCTTGTCCCAGTGTATGTCATGCGATATCTGGTAATGTTATGGGAGTTTCCTGGTCCAGCCTAGTTGGACCAGTGTCATGGTGGCAGCTGCAGTACCTTGCAGGGTTGGTTTTTCAACTGTGGTTGCTTGGCACCTGCTAAACCAACAAGGGCTGGTTCCCGGGGTTTTAGGAGTCCAGTGCTTGACACTAACTATAAAAAATAGTACCTTAATCCCCCAAGATGGTACCAAACACCCCATGTTAAAGTCCATGTCATTGAAAGAAAATATGCCAATAGATGAAAAGGGAGGGGAAGCATTAGTTTACATTAGGTTACCTCAATAGATATGTGATCAGTGTCAGATAGCAGGCTAAATTAGGAATATATTGGTGTATAACATGCAGAAGACAGACCAATCCTCAGCCTCTAAGAAACAATTTCATCCATAAGTGAAATCTAAAAAATAAAAATTTCCCTCGCATTATTTACAGATTTTGCACTGTGTGTTCCGCATTTGTTCAGTAATCATGTATGTTTTTCAGGGTGTGAAACCTACAGCTACCAACTAATTTTTACATATTGTCAATTATTTTTGATGTAATTAAGGATTTATTTATTTTTATTGAAAACTACTCATTGCCAGCAGCCAACATGGCTGATCATTTTACCAGGGTCACCGCTTCAGGCCTATGCAGAAATGCCAGGCTCCCCCCAACATTGTGGAAGCCCGGAACGTGCAATGTCACACCGTGGGAGGAGGCCTGTCGTGCCCAACAGGGCTTGCTGTGGCTGCAATGCACTCTCTGTTGGGCCCTCCCACCACTGCAATGGTCTCCAGTGGAGCTCGCCACTGCAATGGGAAGGCACAACAGAGCCTGCTGCTGCTGCTGCTGCCGCTACCGCGGCACATTCCATTAGGCCCCATTTACTCCCACGGGAGAAAACAACCCCTGAGTGTCCACTGATTTGCGATGTGTGCATTTGCTGGAGAAAATTGCAAATGGGCCTTGGGGATACAGGCTCTAGCAACTCACTTTTATGCCAAACAATGGCAGGCAGGCCTGGTCCCTGAAGTCCTCAGGAAGGCCTCTCAAAGCAGACCCTAATGTATGCTCTAAGGACTTCTGCCCCAGATGGAGCCATACCTCACATCAGCTGCCCAGCTACAGAATTCTTTGGATAAATTTATACCTCGCCTTTCAGCATTACACTTCCAGAACTGTTAACAGTTAAAGTCATATCACTGGTCCAGTGAACTCAGTATCGTCTACAACAACTGGCAGGGGCTCTCCGGGGTTTCAAACAGAAGTCTTTCCCAGCACTACTTTCCCAGCTCTGTCGCTGAGCTACAGCCCCAACCAACTCAACAGGAAAAGCTTCCATGCAAGCATGCAGAAGACAGGACTACAAGGGCCACCAGGAGCCAAACTTCCATACCTGAACCTGAGCAGCAGCGGTGGCAGCGGCAGCTTGCTCCTGCTCCTGATAGTACTGAGAAGCCCGTCGGTCCTCCTCTTCCTGAAGTTTCTTGGCAAGTTCAAGGTCACTGATTCCTTCTGGTATCTGCTCCCAATTAATGTCTTGGCTTTGCTGCTCTTGTTGCAAGGATAATGCCATCAGATAATCCTATTATGTAAATCCATGGTGAACACTGCTTTAGTTGGCACAATACAATCAACCAGTGAGATTGTATCCACCATCCAAATTTTCAGCTTTCCTCCATAAACAAAAGAAATATCACTTTCAGCAGCTGCATGAAATGAACTGGGTAAAAAATTGCTGGGCACCAGGCAGCCCTGACTTGGTTACAAGTTGTAACTGCTGGATCCCTCAGCAGCTTTTAGTGTACAGAATCTAGCAGGCTTTTTGTCCATCCTCAACTCATGCTTCCAGATATCATGGACAAAAGGCATCTCTCAGATACTTCCTGCCTGCCCTCAAGATCTCAAGGACGGAGAATGATATTTCAAATAATCCAGTGTCCTTATAGATGTCTTTAAAAGGGCATTAGACAAAGTCATGGATAGGGCTCTCCATGGCTAAATGTTACTGCGTGCTTCTGGGTATCACCAAATGTTGGAAGACAGCAGTGCAGAGGGCTGTTGCCCTCTTCATGGGCTTCCCGGGGGCATCGGGTTCACTGTTGTGGGGAACAGGATACTGGAAAAGGAAGGGCTTTCTGTCTGATTCAGCATGACTCTACTGAGGTTCTTAAGAAACGTAATGTTATGCTACATGACTACATAATTGAAGCAGACATTGAGTTCTGCCTAGTTTATTCTGCTTTCAGAGAATCAAGAGGGAAAAGAAGGCTGACACAAGGCACGATTTACATACAGCGCTAGTGGGGAAATTGCATCCATCCCAAGTACTGAAAAGGCAAAGCAAATCTACCTGGTCTATCTGATCTTGCTGTCCTCTGTATACTGTTTCTGGATCAGATGGAGGTCGTAGATGGAATTCAGAATCACAGAAGTTTCCATCCCCATCTACATTGTGTAAGCTTTCCCAAACAACTTTGTCTTCTGTAAGGAAACCCTGATCTGTCACCAGGAGATAAAGCTGGCCCTAAACGAAAAGGAAATTCTTTTACACATGTGTTGTTGGAAACTAATTTGGATGGGGTTGGGAGCGCTGATTCCTGCTAATACCATGTCCATTGTTTGGGATAAAGTTAGTGACCATCTCCTGAGTATTTTTAGCTTTAGGAGCCATACTTGTGGAGTCTGCAACCTTGCTGCACAGTTACGCAACTTTCCATAGTCAATCATCAGTTTATAGCTATCAGCTAAAATTTCACTTCTGCGACTATTTCATGCATTATTATACTTCCTCCAGAAGCGCAGCTTGCCATAAGTTGTTGGATTCCAACTCCCATCAGCATGGCCAATGGCCAGGGATGATGGGAGTTGTATAGTCTAACAACTGGAGGGCTGCAGGTTCCCCACACTATAGTCTCTGAATGTACCCAGCAGAGATTCAAGGAGACATGGCACTATCTAATGGCATAACAGTGTGCAGATGTGGATATCAACTTAATTCATTGGCTGTACATTTTGATACACAGGATTCTAGTAAAAGAAGGCTGATCATCAAGTCACAGCTACAACCCTAGAGAGAAGAATTAAAACTGAACTACTTGAGCATACATGTATGTGGAGTTTGAAAATATGCCAAAGGAAACACATTTAGAAGCCAACACACATTCCTCAATAGGAAAGGATCGGGGATGCCAGCATAGTCAGCGACATGGGACAATGGGACTAGTAGTTAACATATTGAAGGCCACAGGTTCCTTATCCCTGTTCTCGGGCAAAGCAGCCACATGACACTTTAGGGGCAAATGGACATCAACTAGGAGCAGGCCACAGACTCATGAGCTTCATTAGTTAACAAGCTCAGATAAAATACAGAAACTGTTCACAGCCATATATATACCTTATGTTTGGTCATGGTGCTAAAGTGGTTGTTTCTAAAGAACACACATAGTTCTCCTTCTTGAACAGTGGAAGTCAACTCACATAACCCATGGTAGGTCAACTGAGTGGCTGTGTTGTTTAGGAACTGTTCTGCTATGGAACCTGCGAAGAAAGGTGGGTTACTGAAATTTAAAAATACAATATTAAAATCAGTTTAAAACAATTACAATCAAGAAAATAGGGTAGATCCACACACACACACACACACAGTCAAAGGCCTGTGTAAAAAGGTGCTTCTTCAGCTTCTTCTATGGCTAAAACTATACAATGCCAGAGACACCTCTTATAAACCGCCACAGAAAAGACCCTCTCCCAGGCCACACCCCCCCCCCAAAATTATGAAGGGTAGTGGAAATACCAAGAGGAACCCCCCTGTTTATCTTCAGTACAGACTCTTGGGTATTAAGGAGGCATATTTCAGATATTTGGGGCCTAAACCTGCTGTACTGTAGTACCCAGCTAAGCATGACATTTATCTGAAAATTGGAGAGTGTCAGCTTAGAACCGCATGGAGGACAAGACAATTTCAGTGTAAAACAGCTGAGTTAAGGATGGTTTGCTGATAAAATAAAAAGGAATTCAATTACTACAAAGCCTGCTAGACTCAAATGAGATGAAGAGGTTGATTGTGAAGCAGAGTTACAGGCTTGCTTCTAGGTTAAGTGGCCACTGGATTGCAGTCACAGACTATTCAATGCTAGTCCGACTCAGAGCACACCCATTTAAGTTACTGGACATTAATTGTTCATTAATCTCAGTGGGTCTACTCTGAGCAGGACTTAGTTGAATTCTACTCAATAGGTCTATGCTTAAAATCAGAGATTTCCCCCCAATACGCCTCATTCATGCATGTGACCAAGATGGCTTTATAACTGTGGAAGCTGCTAAACAACCGGGTGGGGCCATTGCCTTCATGCTCTGCTTGTGGGCCTCCCAGAGACATTCAGTTAGTTACTATGGGAAACAGGATGCTTGGTTGGACGGGCCTTTAGTCTGCCCCAGCAGGGTCCTTAAGTTCTTATGGATTCTATTCATGTCAGCTACCAGTTGCTGAAGAAGGACAGCATTGCCTTAATGCTTCTGACTGGTCCATGTTTGAAAAAAGGATGTTGGATTAGTTGGACATTTGATATGACCAAATAGTGTTTTTCTAACATTCTTAAGCAATTCACCCACCTTCATCAACTAGCTTGGTGTTGTCTGACTGCTTACAACAAATTATTTTCTCCACCAGCTGATTGTAGCTGCAGTTACCAACTGCTTTCACAATGTCAGCAGTCTGTGGGGGAGAGAAAAAGGTACACCAAGCTTGACTGATATTTTGTGTCTATTATGAGAAAGACAAGTTAATGCTACCAATAGTTAAAAACACACTACTGTGATGGCACACACAGGTGGAATGATATAACGTTGTATTTTCCAGTACACAATGATGACTAAAACAATATGCAACTGCCCATCCACCAGTATCATTCTTTGCATGATTCTTTTTTAGGAAGGGAGCCGGGTGACTACTGGAAAGGTTTTTGCTGTGGTGGCACCCACACTCTGCAATTCCTCAAAGCCACATTTTGGACCTTCCATGCTATTTCTTAGTTACAATAAGGCAGCTGTACTGATGCACTTTTAGTGGTGTTTAGGATCTGTAGAAAATTCAGTTACTATATTTATCTTTGTGTTTATCCGTTGTAGCTTTTAAATGTTCACTTAAGTTCTTATATGAACTTGTTTTACAGGCCATCCTCTGAGCTGGGGACAAATTCCATAAACCACACCCATAGGATTAACACATCCCCTCTCCTTGCTTACCTGGGGATCTACTAGCCATCCATGGTATAATGGAATATCAAGAAGGTCAAACACTATGCATTCAGGTGTGTACTCAAACACTCGTACACCAGTGAACCTCACATTCACATCAAGACCTGTCTGAAGCTTATGCAAGATTGCCATTGCATCACTCATATTCTGCCAAAAAAAGGAAAACTTAACTGTTTGCATCAGTCAACACACAATACCAGTATTAATAACAGTATTTTAAAAACAGATTACAGAAAAAATCTGAAGCTGTTGAGTTCTTAATGCTGTATGAAGACAGTAGAAAGTATAAAAAATTATCATTTACAGTAGGATGAGACTTGACCAATAATCAGATTATAACCTCATTTACCAATATGTTAAAACATTGCCAAAGGACATAAAGTGTCCAAATCTTATAACCATTGTTTCTGAGAGCAATAATATCCACGAGCTTTTAACAAATAAATAACATTTAACACATTTTACTGATTCATATTGAAATCTACCAAGGGTTAGCAAATGCCCATCATTAAAAAATTAACTGCTTCAGGTTTTTCAGGAGAATCAGGAAATTCTCAACTCACTGCAAATTTCTTATTGGTAATTTACTCCCTTCAAGTTTGTTATTACTTAAAAACTCTATGAAAGTAATGGAAAACAAACTTATTACAGAGAAAAATTAAGCCATCCTATCATTTGTTAACTAGACTTTAGCAGAAAGAAGAACTGTAGGTTAATTCACTAAAGAATTTCATCTCACAAACAGGATGAAGAGTGTAGCTCATGTTGCTATATGTAATGCCTAATTCTTTCTTTAATGTAGCAGTCTGTCTTCCATTGATTTACTCTTGCTTTTAATATGATTAAACAGATGCTTTAACTTTACAATATGAATGGGGAGGGGGAGAGAGATTAAGTGGTTTAATTCACTACTAGAAAATGCCACTTACTCTTAAGAAGAGCTTGTTATTTATTACCTGCTCATAGTTTAAGCGCTGAATTTCAGATATTTCTTTTGGTTTTGAATCAAGGATATAGTCCCCTATAAGAAAACAAAAGATTCTAATTTGAAAGCTGGAACTTTATAATCAAAAGCAATCTAATCTTGTTAAAGCTTTATTGGTTCTTTCACAGGAAAAAAAAAACTATCAATTAGAGGAGATTAGTTGTGAGAGGCTGTAAAGATGCAAGCAAATACCCAAAATTAGAAAGCTGCTGCTTACTAGCATGAGTCAGCTTCCTTTCAGGTATGACCTGAAAGACAAAGCTGGAATTTATGAGACAAATCAAGGAGTGTATTTATATGCTGAATAATCTGTTGCAATAAAATTAGTTTTTCTAAAAACCTGTACTTTGACCTGCCAATTTCAACTTTTGATTCATTCTGGTAACTGGAATGTTGAGCCTTTTGTTATTAAATGGTGTGGTTAGATACAAGAAGAGTGTCCAATACTTGTCCTCCAAAGGTGTGCAAAAGTGATTATTTCTGCCTTGATCAGATCACACCTGGAGTACTGTGTCCAGTTCTGGGCAACACAATTTAAGAAGGATATTGACAAGCTGGAATGTGTGCAGAGGAGGGTGGCCAATACGATAAAGGGTCTGGAAACCAAACCTTCTGAGGACTGCTGCAGGGAGCTGGGTAAGAGGAGACTGAAAGGAGTGAATATAGCCACCTTCAAATATCTTAAAGGCTGCCAGAACCAATGGCTTCAAGTTACAAGAAAAGAGATTCAAGTTAAACATCAGGAATACCTTTCTGACAAGTAGAGCTGTTTTGACAGTGGAATGGACTCCCTCAGAAGGTGGCAGACTCTTGTTCAGCGGAGACTTTTTAAGCAAAGCTTGGGTGGCCATCTGTCATGGATGCTCTAATTCAGGCATCCCCAACCTTCGGCCCTCCAGATGTTTTGGCCTACAACTCCCATGATCCCTAGCTAACAGGGCCTGTGGTCTGGGATGATGGGAATTGTAGTCCAAAACATCTGGAGGGCCGAAGGTTGGTGGTGCCTGCTCTAGGTGATATTCCTGCTTTTGGGGGGGGGGATTTGACTAGATGATCCTCAGTGTACCTTCCAACTCTACAGTTCTATGATTAACTCAAACAGAGAGAGAGAAATGAAGTGGGGGAAACATTAAGATTTAAGCTAACCTTCATTAGCCTGGAGCCCTCTAGATGTTTTGCACTATAACTCCCATCAGCCCCACCCAACCTCAACATGGCTCTGCTGGCTGCAGTTGATGAGAGTTGCCCTCCAGATGTTTGGGACTGCACCAGGTTGGTGAAGCCTGGATTAAGCTTTGGCAAGAGAGTCATTCTCCCTGAATCATGCTTGCCTGAGCTTTACATTCCCCACTCAACTTTGAGTGGCTTCTTCTTGTTTATATCAGCTTTAACATCTATTTTAACACTTCAAACTGTTATATTCTTCAGTAACATAAAATATTTTAAATTGTGCATTCAAGATTTTGCTTCCAGCGTATCAACCTTTTATCACCAATTAGCAACCACAAAAACAAATACTACCTAAAGAGCAACCAATAGATTACTTCTTCTGTAACAAGTGTGGAGAGCTGCCAAAACATCTGGCCCATGGTGCATTCCCTTCCCGCTTTTAGTCTCTCCTCCTCAGACCCCCCCAAAGCCCACTGTGCTGCCTTGCAGGGCAGCAAAGAAGACACCTCTCTTCCTCCTCCAGTACAGAAATACAGTGAGCTACTTGAAAGAAGTAACTGATCTTCCCCTTTTCTGGCAGCTCACTTCTTCCTTCCACTTCTTTTCCTCCACATTCACCACATAAGCCAGGAGAGAATGGGTGACCCCACTTTCTTTTGGCTCTGGACTAGCCCATGGCTAGCATGCAGCCCAAAAGGAATTCCCACTCCCATCCCATTAAAGGGAGCAGAAAAGGTTCCCTAACCTTTGCTATAATGTTCCTACAGTATATATCAATCAGTGCATCCTATATTACTGAGTAGCATCCCTCAATTTTTAGCTGTTAAATTATTCCCTGGAGAGAAAACCAAACAAGTCTATAGTATTCTGAAGTATTTAAGGGCAGAATGAGTCATGGCCCCTGCAAATCCATTCTATGAAATTAAAGTGGAGCCGCTGAACTCCCTCTGCAGAATGAACCAATACATTTCAGGACTGCTGGACTGTGAATGCTGCTTCTTAGCCTACTCAGTTCCATTTTAACTAAAGAAAAATCTGATTTCCCATAGAAATCATGCCAATTGTAGCAAGTGTTGGGGATATTTTCCTTTTCAAATTTAAAGAGACAAAATGCAAGAACAGAAATAACATTTGCAGTCTTACATCACCCAAACTAACCAAATCAGTGAGAAGGGTAGGGTACAAATCCCCAGGCCCTTGTTTCCCTACCATGTGCCAAGATCCAAAGTGAAGGGCCAGTGGGAGGAGAGAGAAATAATAGTCCTTAGTAGGCAAAGGTGAGCTAGTTAGTATAAGGTAAAGGGACCCCTGGCCATTAGGTCTAGTCATGGCCGACTCTGGGGTTGCGGCGCTCATCTCGCTTTACTGGCCAAGGGAGCTGGCGTACAGCTTCCGGGTCATGTGGCCAGCATGACTAAGCCGCTTCTGGAGAACCAGAGCAGTGCACGGAAACGCCGTTTACCTTCCCACCGGAGCAGTACCTATTTATCTACTTGCACTTTGACGTGCTTTCGAACTGCTAGGTAGACAAGAGCTAGTTAGGGCCCCAATAATTAGAAGCTATGTATAGCTTCTAGAGGAGTCCTTCAGTGTCCAAGGATCATCTCACTCTAGCATGGCCAGGCTTCTCCAACCCACAAGCTGACTACACCCATGATATTTTAAAGTTAACAACAGGCTCAAGGCTAATTTAAACGTTCAACTACTGCCAAGCAGGCTATCCTGCCAGATTCTAAACAATCCTTGCTTAGGAATTAACAATTTTTCTCAATACAAATTACACATGCAGTGTTATTAGTACTAACCTAAGTATTCCATCAACTGCTCAGCAGTTATGATTTCCATCATTGGTGGCAGTTTCACCTGTGAGAGAAGAGAATTTAAGCTCAATTGTTTTTCCACAGTACTTAAAAGACAATAAAAGTTTGTAAGAGTTAAATATCCAAATTTGCACTGTAGATGTACAAGAGCCACAGATATTTTTGTTACATGTAGAAATAAGCCTGCCTATCAACTATTGGAAACCATATTAAAAATCACCAAGACGTACGAAGGTCAACTCCCCAAGTGAGAGAGACACATTTCTCTGCTGCTTCCAAATTCCTACATCTAGGAAAAGCTGCAGAAGATATTATTATTCTTTTGATGATTTCTCTTTCCATGGATTGTTTTTACTACCACAACTTAAGAGTTCTATATACTTCAGAAAAGCAGTATTAGTATTTAGTTGTCCTTGATATTGAAGCACCTCACAAGTTTAGGCTCCAAAATAAGTCCCTTGGTGTTTATGTTTCAGTCGACAGAGGTTACTCCTTTATATAGAACTATATAAGCATACTGCAAGTGGTCAGCAGCATTAGCACTGCATACCTGTTTTTTGTTGTGATTGCAAAGAAACATAAATGTCTCCTCAAATGCAGAAGCTACCGAAATCATTATGATGTGCAACTTTCAACAATTTATATAAAGTCTGCATCAACACCTGGTACACAATCGAGACCCAAAGAGCCTTACCAGACTGGAATAGTGTGTGTGGCTAGGTCACTGTGGAAGTGAAATTACGGCAACATATGCATAGGACTGTCTTTCAGGAAGACTTGAATTTCATTGGGTCTCTTGGTGGAAACAAATCCAAGCATCACTTAAGATTCTGAATGCTGGGCTACAGATGAAATTATCTGAGCTGCCTAACTGCTATGCTTCTCAGAGCTGTTAATGTATGTTTGAACTACTGTTCAAAGCTACATTAACAACGCTGAGAAGAATAGCAAGGACACAGATTGCAAATGGAATGTTTCAGGCAGCAGTAAGGTTAAAGAAGATGCATTAGTTGACAAAGTAATTCTCTCTTCCATGGAAACTTTCAAAATGGAGAAGTTAATGTTCAACATAAAAGGATGCCATATGTACACACTCCTTTACTGTATATGGAGACCATAATTATTTCCATTTCTGTAAGATGCTGCACGCATTTCCAGAATGAGATTTGTTTGGCAAATAACTTGGTTTCCAAGATGGAACATATCACATTTTGTATCACATTGTTTGTAACAATGTTGTTTGGCAATGGCTCTCTGTGTTCTGAACAGTGCTGTCTGAGAAACAAGCTTGATTTAGGTTTCCAGCACCTTGCAAATAGATATACAGAGCTGAAAGGAATTTGCACACTCTTGCCCCATGCACTAGCCAGGGGACTAAAAGTCAGTAGGTTCCATGGGTTTAGTATGTGTTTTCCTACTATACTACACCTGCAACGTTTTGTGCAACACTACCCCCCTAACTCGGCAGGTAACAAATGCATTATTCTTGAAAACAATATCCCAACAGGAAGCCAATGTTCAATAGTTCATGTTTTACTTAATGAGAAAGTGTAGATGCAAAGAAACTGTTTGTGTGAGGCTTGTAACAGCACAAAAATGAAATTTCTCCCTGCTGCAATTCTACTGCCAAATCCCCAGCAAAACATGTGATTTTTACCACTAGGATAATAAACCCTTTTCAGACCAACCCAAGTTAATCTAATAGTAGTTGATCAAATTGGAGATAACATGAAAAAGCTTATCATGATAAACATGAAGAGCTTATCATTTGCTCCCAGTTTACCACTCCTTTCAGTATCTTTGGCTAAAGGCAATCACAGCCCTTCTCAAAACTAGCTTCTCTCTTGTACCCAAAATAGTCATACTAGATTACTTTATTTTGAGAACACTTTGTAAGATACTTGTAAAGCCTCTTGGGACTAAAAAGCAAAATATAAAATAAATGTTAGCTTCCTTCTGTACCTAGTCAGCCACCTAGCAAGAATAATACAGTGGTGCCTCGCAAGACGAAATTAATTCATTCCGCGAGTTTTTTTGTCTAGCGAATTTTTCGTCTTGCGAAGCACGGTGTCGGAAAAGTTTTGGGAAAGCTTCAAAAATCACCAAAAACCTCAAAAAAGGCTACCACACCGTGTTCTATGAGTTGCTCCTCGAAGTCAAGTCGCAACTGTATTAACGGTGTTAAGAAAAAGGAAACAGACTTCCGGAGGCGGCGCGCTCAGCAATGGCGGTCCTCTTCAGCTGCTGAAGAGGGGCTCCGCGGAAAAGGGTCGTGCGCTGCGGCACAGCGACGACCCAGGTAGAGAAACCACGAGTAGAGTGAGCTCGTGGCCGTGGGGTTCGGCGGGCACCAGAAGCGACCTCTGAAACGCAGAAGAGACCCCGTAAGGGGTATCGGAACGTGGAGGGGGTAGCGGTGCTGTGAATCCATCACTCTTTCCGCGGAAGTGAAGCCGCGCGGCTGCTGCTGATCAGCGCTGACCTTTCTTCCTTCAACAACTGAACTGAAACAACTTACTCGTGAGTAAGAAATTTGAAGCTTTATATGATCTTAATCTGGAGAAATTTGGCTGAAAGCGGGAGACGCTAAAAAGGAAGTCAGTCTTCCGGCTCTGTTTAAAGTATCTAGCAAAATCCCTTTAAAGCTGAAGCGCTGAAAGGACTTAAAAGGAGTTGGAATTTACTCTGCAAATCCGGCTTTGATTGACTAAAAGTTAAAGAAAGGACATAACAGTTTTATAAGTGAGCTAAGTTCATGATCCTCTTTCTTTTCCCCTGTGGATTACAAAGTTTTGAAACCCTGCTCTCGGTCTGACCGGATACAAGTAACATCAGACTGCGGTAACTGTAGACAAAGTTATAAGATACATTGGGCTACTTTGTAAGTTGGAAAAAGGAACTGTTGCAAGCACCTTGGCAAAGAACTTTTATTCTCTGCAGTTTAAATGGAGGGTGAGGGGTTCCCCCCTTGCTTTGGATAATATCTTTTGTTTGTGGGAACTTATGGTGGAAATTTCCTATCCTTCTCCCTAACTTTCAGGGAGCTCCCCCTGCTGGATTGTGGAATTATTAGTCTCTGAGAACTGCTACTGGTCGTGGAATTTTCCTGTTTGGGTGTTTACTTTTTTTGGAATTACTTTTCCCATGGGACTTACAATTTGACCTTGACACCGGGACAGCTGTGGAATGAGTGGTACAGCAAAAACAAGGGCTGCAAAGAAAGCAAAACAAACTGAACTCTTGCAATCAACTCTGCCTGTGCAGCAGCTACGTAGATCATCTGTCCCAATTTTGACAGGTCTGCAGGAAGGACAACCTATACAGCCTGCTCTTGGAGAGATGGCTGCTGGAGGGATAGACCCTGTCTCTAAAGAAATATTGGAGCAGCTGGCAGCACTGAATAAGAAAGCTGATGAACAAGCAGCTAAGTTTGATGAACAAGCTGCCAAATTTGACCAGGTAACAGCCTCAATTAATAAATTAACAGACCAAGTCACTAAAAATACACAGGCGATAGGTAACATTGAAAAGACTACAACAGAAAATCGAAAATTAGTTCAGGAAGCAAACACAAAAGCAGACGAAAACAAAAAGAGGATAGAGGAATTAAGAGGTGAAGTTAGACCACTGAGTAGACAGGTTACTGAACAACAAGTGTACCTGTCCCTTGCAGAACTGAAAAACAGGGAAAATAACCTCAGAATTAGAAATATCCCAGAATCAGAAAAAGAGGACCTGATTGGATTTTTGACAACAGAAATATCCAAATTCTGGGGTCTGGCAGAAGAGAAAGACTTTAAAATTGTTACTGCTTTTAGACTAGGAAGAGTGGCTAAGAAGGATAAACCAAGAGATTGCCTGATCATTTTGAGATCTAGGCAAGAAAAAGAAAATATACTCGGCCTGCATTTTAAAAATTCATTGGTAATTCAGGGAAAAAAGGCAGAAATCTTTAGAGATATACCAAAACAGCTTCTGGATTTAAGAGCCACATATAAAGACCTAGCAAGCTTATTGAGAAACAACACAATCCCATACAGGTGGGAATTCCCTCAAGGACTATCTTTTACTTTGAAAGGGGTGAAGATAAGAATCAGAACAGCAGAGGAGCAAGAAAAGTTCCTAAATGACCACGGGGAAGACCTTCGGAAAGGAATAGCAGGCGTCTGGCCACCTCCTTCGTTTGGATTGAATCCGGTTCCACCTCCAGACAAAAACGACAAAGGAGACATCCCAGCAGGCCAATAAATAGTCCGAGATGTCTCTACAGCTTCTTAGTTGGAACATTAATGGCGCAAATTCTCCCGAAAGAAGGAAAAAGATTTTTCATATTTTGAGAAAAGAACAATTAGACATTATTTGCCTTCAAGAAACACATGTGACTAGGCTCCATAGGAGAGTGTTAACCAACAAGAGACTAGGCCAAGAATTTATTTCATCAGATAAGGTTAAAAAAAGAGGAGTAGTGATTTATGCAAAGGAGACCCTAGTACCAAAATTGATCTTCAAAGATGAACAAGGAAGAATTCTGGCAATTGAAATTCAAGCACAAGGAGAGAAATTTTTGATTGTAGGAATCTACGCACCAAACGATGGGAAATCGGAATTTTATAAGAAGCTGCATGAGACAATGTTGGACTATATTGACTATACTAACATCATTTTGATGGGTGATATGAATGGAGTTGTCTCCACACACATGGATAAGTCACAAAATCAGAACTTGACTAAAGATGGCAGACTCCCAAAGACTTTTTTTGAACTTACAGACAATATGGATTTGATTGATATCTGGAGAACAAAGAACCCTCTAGGTAAAGAAGGAACATTCTTTTCTGAGGCCCATCTTTCGTGGACAAGAATCGACCAAATTTGGACATCTAGAGGACTGGCGCCTAAGACAAAAAAAGTAGAGATCTGCCCTAAAACCTGCTCCGACCATAACGCCTTGAAAATAGACTTAAGACTTACACCAGCTGGATCCTTCAGATGGAGAATGAATGACTATTTGTTTAGAGATCAGGAGATTGTAAAGAAGGCCCAAAAAACGCTGAAAGATTATTTCGAAATAAATTTGAATACTTTGGTGGAAAAGAAAACAATCTGGGACGCAAGTAAAGCTGTTATGAGAGGGTTCCTGATACAGCAGAATTCTATCAAGAAAAAACTCTGGAATGGTAAAAAGGACAAGATTTTGGAGAAGATAAGAGATGGAGAGAAAAAGCTGAGACTAAACCCAAAATCAAAAGAAGTTTTAAGAGAAATAAAATTCCATCAAGCACAATATGTGAAATTGATAAATCAAGAAATCGAATGGAAAATTAAACAGATGAAACAAAGATCATTTGAATCTGCAAATAAATGTGGGAAGCTGCTGGCATGGCAGCTGAAAAAGAGACAAAAATTGAACTTTGTTACCAATCTGGAGGTTGAAGGAGAATGTATTCAGAAACCAGAAGATATTAGAAAGTGTTTCCAGAGACATTTTAAAAAACTATTTACTCAAGGACCCCAAGTTGAGACTGAGATAAATAATTTTCTAAGAAGTTATGGCCTGCAAAAACTAACACAAGACAAGCAAACAGCCCTGAATTACAAAATAACACAACAGGAGATTGAAAGTGCCATTCAGAACATGCAATTAGGCAAGTCTCCAGGCCCAGATGGACTTACCTCCAAATACTATAAGACATTGAAGGAATATTTGGTCCAGCCATTAATGGAGGTATGCAACCAAATTATGGAAGGGAAGGGGGCACCCGAATCGTGGAAAGAGGCATTCATCACCCTGATCCCAAAATTGGAATCTGAAAAGACTCAACTTAGGAACTATCGCCCTATCTCACTCCTAAATGTGGATTACAAAATTTTCGCTGACATTTTGGCAAACAGATTGAAAAAAGTTCTAAATGAAGTAATTCATAAAGACCAAGCAGGCTTCCTCCCTGGCAGGCATTTGTCTGACAACACTAGGAATATCATTGATGTTTTGGAGTTATTACAGACAAATTTGAACACGAAGGCAGCTTTGATCTTTATAGACGCCGAGAAAGCCTTTGATAATATATCTTGGAAATTTATGAAGAAAAATTTGGAAGGGATGGGAGTGGGAAGGGCGTTCCAAAATGGTATTGAAGCAATTTATTCAGAGCAAAAAGCTAAATTGATAGTAAACAATGTGGTGACAGAGGAGTTTAAAATTGAAAAAGGGACACGACAGGGGTGCCCCTTATCACCCTTGTTATTTATTTCTGTCCTGGAGGTGTTGCTGAATATGATTAGGAAGGACCAGCAGGTGGAAGGAATACAGGTCGGAGAAAAACAATATAAACTAAAGGCCTTTGCAGACGATTTGGTTTTGACATTACAGGAGCCAGAAGTTAGCACAAAAAGAGCTTTAGAACTAATTTCTGAGTTTGGTCGGGTGGCGGGATTCAAGCTAAACAAACAAAAAACCAAGGTTTTGGCAAAAAATTTGACACCTTCAGAAATAGATGGGTTTCAGAAGGAAACAGAATTAAATGTTGTTACAAAAGTAAAATACCTGGGGGTTAATCTGACTGGGAGAAATTTGAATTTGTTCAAAGATAATTATGAAAAATGTTGGTCGGAAATTAAAAAGGACCTAGAAACATGGTCAAGATTGAAACTTACCTTGTCGGGTAGAATCGCAGCACTTAAGATGAATGTATTGCCAAGAATGTTGTTTTTGTTTCAAACCCTTCAGATCGTGGACAGAGTGGAATGTTTTGGAAAGTGGCAGAGGGACATTGCGAAGTTTGTCTGGCAGGGCAAAAAGCCCCGAATAAAATTTAAAATATTAACAGATGCAAAGGAAAGAGGGGGGTTTGCCCTGCCGGACCTAAGATTGTATTATGAAGCTGCATCTCTCTGCTGGATGAAAGATTGGTTTCTGTTAGAAAACACTGATGTCCTAGATCTGGAAGGGCATAGTAATGCTTTTGGGTGGCATGCATATCTTTGGTACGACAAGGCAAAGTCTCACAAATTGTTTAAAAACCATATTGTCAGGAAAGCTCTATTCATTGTCTGGACTAAATACAAGGACTTATTTGAAAGTAAGACCCCGAGGTGGCTATCACCGGTCGAGGCTAAGGCCATAAAATTACGTAATATGGAGAGTGGCTGGTTGAAATATTGTGAGATAATTGAAAGAGATGGTGATACTTGGAGGTTGCAGAGTTTTGAGAAACTGAAAGGAAAGGTGCGAGACTGGTTTCATTATGCCCAAATCTTAGAGACTTTTAAAAAAGACAAAAAAATTGGTTTCCAGGTGGAAAAATCAAAATTAGAGACAGAATTACTTGAACCTAAGACGAAAGTGCTTTCAAGAATGTATAACTTGCTGCTTAAGTGGAACACTCAAGATGAGATAGTCAAATCAGCTATGATAAAATGGGCACAAGACATTGGGCACAACATTATGTCTGAGGACTGGGAAAGGTTGTGGACCACCGGTATGAAATTCACGGCATGTAGTGCCTTAAAGGAAAACATCATGAAAATGGTGTACAGGTGGTACATGACCCCAGTCAAACTTGCAAAGATATATCATTTGTCTGACAATAAATGTTGGAAATGTAAGGAGGCTGAAGGAACTTTTTTTCACCTCTGGTGGACATGCCCGAGGGTGAAGGCTTTCTGGGAAATGATCTATAACGAGTTGAAAAAGGTGTTTAAATACACCTTTCACAAGAAACCAGAGGCCTTCCTCCTGGGCATTGTGGGCCAGAGAGTGCCAAAAAAAGATAGAACTTTCTTTTTATATGCAACTACAGCAGCAAGAATTCTTATAGCCAAATACTGGAAGGCACAAGAGCTACCCACGCTGGAAGAATGGCATTCGCAGCTGATCGACTACATGGAAATAGCTGAAATGACGGGCAGAATCCGAGATTTGGGAGAAGATGCAGTGGAAGAGGACTGGAAAAAATTTAAGGACTATTTACAAAAACATTATAAGTTATATGAATGTTGAGAATTTGCTAAGTGTTCTGGAAAAACATGCTTCAGTATTGAAATTGGTAAACGTTGGAAATCAAGTTAAGACTTAGAAAGGTATAAATTGTGGACTATATAACTAAATGAAAACACAAAAACATTTGAAATAAGGTACTAATTTGCTGTTTATTTTTATTGTAAAGAAAACAGGGGATGGAGGACGTGGGGAAGTCTGGTTGAATATGAAAATTGATGTGAAAAAGTGAATTTTTTTTCTTTCTATAATTTCTTTTCTTTTCTGTAAAACCGCTTTTGTTGTGCTATTGAGGATGTATTTTTTACCCTGGAAAAAAGCAATAAAAAAAACTATTATAAAAAAAAGAAAAGAAAAAGGAAACAAACTTGCAAGACGTTTTCGTCTTGCGAAGCAAGCCCATAGCGAAAATCGTCTTGTGAAGCAGCTCAAAAACAGCAAAACCCTTTCGTCTTGTTTTTCGTCTTGCGAGGCATTCGTCTTGTGGGGCACCACTGTACTGTTAGTGTATTCTAACTGGCTGTCAGTGTCTTGGGTATTAAGGAAACAGACAAAACCTGGAACCTTCTGTAATCACAACATGGAATCAAAAGCTGAGTTATGGCTTCTAAAACAGAAGGAGAGGTAAGAAAACAGTAATGGTGTCATTTCACACCTCCCAGCACCAGATTTAGGGTGGTACAGGTGGTTCCCCGCAACAGAGCACCAAGCCAAGGGAGCACAAAAATGAGGAAATCCATAATTGAGAAGATCCATTTGGGGTGCCAAATGTTGGCCTTGCACAGGGTGCCACATTATAAAAGATTACCAAAGTCCATCCCTGCACCTCCACAGACCTTAAAGAAGAGGAGTTTGGATTTGATATCCTGCTTTATCACTACCCTAAGGAGTCTCAAAGCGGCTAACAATCTCCTTTTCCCTTCCTCCCCCACAACAAACACTCAGTGAGGTGAGTGAGGCTGAGAGACTTCAAAGAAGTGTGACTAGCCCAAGGTCACCCAGCAGCTGCATGTGGAGGAGCGGAGACGCGAACCCAGTTCACCAGATTACAAGCCCACTGCTCTTAGTGGGGGCTAAACAGTACAAACTGAAAGCATTTGCTGATGACTTAGTATTGACTTTACAGGAGCCAGAATCTAGTACTAAAAGGGTATTGGAACTGATTCAAGAATTCGGACAGGTAGCAGGTTTTAAGTTGAACAAGATGAGGACTAAGGTTTTAGAGAAAAACTTAACTGTGAATGAGAGAGAGAAGTTTCAGGAGGAGACAGGGCTAACATTGGTTAAGAAAGTGAAATATTTAGGGGTTAACATGACTGCCAAAAATGTGAATTTATTTAAGGATAATTATGAAAAATGTTGGATTGAAGTGAAAAAGGACTTAGAAATATGGACAAATTTGAAGTTATCATTGTTAGGCCGAATTGCTGTGATAAAGATGAATGTGTTGCCAAGGATGTTGTTTTTGTTTCAAACATTGCAAATTTTGGATAAGATGGATTGTTTCAAGAAGTGGCAGAAAGATATTTCCAGATTTGTTTGGCAGGGCAAGAAGCCTCGAATAAAATTTAAGATATTAACTGATGCCAAAGAAAGAGGTGGATTTGCCCTGCCAGACCTGAAACTTTATTATGAATCAGCTGCTTTTTGCTGGCTGAGAGAATGGCTGCTTCTTGAAAACACTGACGTGTTAGATTTAGAAGGTTTCAACAATGCATTTGGCTGGCATGCATATTTGTGATACGATAAGGTAAAAGCACATAAAGCGTTTAAAAATCATATTGTTAGAAAAGCATTGTTTAATGTTTGAAAAGATATAAGGATTTGTTAGAAAAGAAAACCCCAAGATGGTTGTCACCAATGGAAGCGAAGGCACAGAAAAAACTCAATATGGAGGCTAAATGGCTGAAATATTGGGAAATTCTGGAACAAGATGGAGACAGAATAAAATTGTTATTAGTTATAAGGAACTAAGTATAAATAGATTAATAGAGTATTAAAGGAAAAAATAAGGTTAGAATGTGTCAAGATAATTATAGGATAGAAAACAGAGGAAGATGGAAAGGAATTGCTGAAACAATTAACAGAAGTGGAATACAAAAAGGGAGGTGTGAGGAGGTCGTTGAAACAAGTGAATGAAATATAAGATATTGAAATTCTTTGATGTGTTTTAAACGGTTTTTGTTTTGTTTTGTTAGTTTAATGTGTTAGTGTAATGTAGTGTCTTTGTATTGTATTGTCTTTTTTTGTTGTGTTTAAATTGTTGGAAAAGTAATAAATATTATTTTTTAAAAATACAAGTCCACCGCTCTTAACCACTACACCACGCTGGCTCTCTCATTGCTTGCCTTAGACGGAGTCAGCCTGTTGGACCACTACCTGCTATTAGCTCCTCCAAGTGGCAGCAACATTTGGAGTCATCATGTGAGGGGCTGGTTGGCTACAACTATGTGGCAGAACACATACATGCATGCTCTTCTGCTTTTAGCTACAGGGATATAGTTTATAGATCTCTGTCAGATGAAATTGCCCAGGACTATAGATGGACGACAGGTCTGACTGTGCCTAAGGCTACTTGCTTCATATGTTCTTTGTATGGCTTTTGTCAGTCAGGACTCACAGAAACTCAGTTCCGGCACCTCAGGAACTCAGGCATCTCTCAGGTGGGCACCACTGCTATTATTAGAGAAGAAGGGAGGTGTTCATGGTGAGTTCCAGCACCTCTTTTTCTAGAAAAATAGCACTGGTTCTTTTCAACATACTGTATGGGGGGTAACCTCACCTCAACAGCAAATACAGCTTTGCAAACAAAAGGTCCCACTTTCAGCTTCCTACACCACAGGTTAAAAAGGGTCGGATGGTGGGAATAAACTTTCTCCCATGTCTGAGAGGCTGGAGCAGGCATAGGCAAACTCCGGCCCTCCAGAAGTTTGAGAATACAATTCCCATCATCCCTAGCTAACAGGACCAGTGGTCGGAGATGATGGGAATTGTAGTCCCAAACATCTGGAGGGTTGGAGTTTGACTATGCCTGGGCTGGAGGGTAGCTACCAGTCACAGCAAACAATATTGGGCTAGATGGTATAGAATGCATTCACATGTAATGCTATGGGCTTAGGATGAATGTGTGGGCTCCCATGGAGGAGATCACAGCTGCCTTGCTCCCCCTCCCAGTCTTCAGGTCAGTGAGGTGCATGTCACACCTAAACTAATGTTTGGCTTAACACATTGTCCAAACCCAGACTCAGGATGAAGTTTTGTTGATACAACTTTGAAGTTAAGAGGAGAGCTTAACTGTGAGCCTGGGTTTAGATGACATGACAAGCCAAACCTTGGCTTAGCAGCACACTGCACTGAACTAAGAGAACACTTGTGCAGGCTCAATAAACCATAGCTTGGTTAACCATGTGCAAACTAGATCCTATTTAGTATGAGACTGAACCTGGGACTCTCTACCTTCCCAAGACGAACTGCGGAGCTGTAGAAAACTTCCAAAACTTCCAAAGGAGAGGCACCCTGCCAGGCTTGCGGCCTGAGGCAAAGGGAAAGACCCCTGCTATGTACAGAAACGACTAGCAAGAGTGAAGTAAGTTGCACCTTACTTCAATTCTGGCAATGAGGCAGTGTCATTCCAGGAGCTGCATCGCAGGGTAGGTCCCGGGTTGTGCCTCCAACCTCACAGCATCAGCCTCCTGGAGTGGCTATCTCACCTGCATTCTGCCCATACCCAGAGGGAAATTCACCTAGGCAGTTGTGCCAACTCCAGGAGGCCCATTCAGTATCTGTGGGCAGGGTGCCCTGCCCGCTGGATGTTGAGGGGGCATTTGCACTAACCCGTCTCTTTGATTGCTGACAATCTCAAAGGAACATGCCAAAGTGATGTCACGCATGTGCAACCCGCACCCCCCAAATAATGTTGGGTGCAACTGCGCCTCTGCACCTAGGGTGATCAGTTCCTGAGCACGGCAGACAAGGGAAGACATCCACACATGTAACAGAGGAAGCAGCCTTACAAGAGGGATCGCACTCATCCTCTAGACCAATAGTTCTCCAGGATGCCACTGCGAAAGTGCTTCCCAGCCCTACCTGGAGGTACCTAGGATTGAACCCACGACCTTATTGAATGCAAAATGCAGGTGCTCTGCCCCTGCCAGCGGGCCCTTCCCCTGAAAGGATAAGGAAAGACGACAGCCCTCCTGGCCAGTTTATCTAGGAAGCTGCCTGTCCCTCGGGAGGCCAGCTGGCCTGGTCCTTCTCCCCCAGCCCCGCCACGCACCTTCCAGGCCAGGAGCAGGACGTTCATGATGGCCAGGAGCGGGCAGGGCCCGTTCTCGTTCTGGGTGATAATGGGCGTGTTCTCCTCCTTCCAGCGCACCCACTTGATGTGGTAGACCGACTGACCCGGGAAGCGCTCCTTGGCGCCCGGCGGGAGGAGCAGGAGCGGCGATGGCGAGGCGGAGGACGACGACGAAGAGGCGGCGGCGGCGGCGACAGAGGCAGTTCCTGCCGCAGCCCCCTTGCTAGGGCTGACTCCATCCTCGTCGTCGTCTTCTCCGCCGGCGACAGGGGCTCTCCTGGGCGCCGCCGCCTCCTCGGAGTCGTCGTCGTCGTCGTCCTCGCCGCCGCCGTTGAGGTCGGAGATGCTGGCCCCGTCGCAGGACGGCAGGTTGGAGAAGGAGCCGAGCGAGTCGGCCAGGCTCGCCGACTCCTCGCCGCCCGCCGGGCTCAGCGAGCCGGGCCCCGAGACCCCGCTGCTGCTGCCGCTGCCTGGGGACGGAGCCGCGGTCGCCTCAGCCTGGGAGGGGCTTTCGGGCGTCGTCGCATCTCGGGCGGCCGCCGGCCGCGGCTCTTCCAGGCGGGAAGCGAGGGACGCGGCCGCCTCTGAGAGGACCGTCGAAGAGCTTCCCGCCCCTCGCTGCTTCTCCTCCTCCCGCGTCTCCTCAGATGCCGCCGCCGCCGCCGCCTCGTCAGGCTCTGAGGCGATTCCCGCCTCTTCCTGAGGGGAGACGCGACTCGCCTCAGGGGCGCCGCCGCCGCCCCGCTCGAGCGCGCCCAGCGGGGCGGGAGGAAGCAGAGCTGGCGGGGGCGGAAGCTCCGCCAGGCCCTCCATTGCCCTCGGCGGACAGCTCCCCTCCCTCGGTCAGCGAGGCGTTTCCGCTACAGGCGGCGGCAGCATGAGCAGCGCTGCCGCCGCCGCCGCCGCGATCGAGACGGCTGCTTCTGGCCCAAGCGGCCTTCGGACGCCATGACAGGCAGAGGCCACGCCCCTTCCCCGCCCTGCCCGGGGAGGGGCTGGCTGCGGGGCGCATGCGCGTGACGCGTGCGAAAAAGGGCGCGGTTTGGTGAGGAGTCCTCTGTCAAGGGGGCTGATTGTCAAACACAGGGGGACCGTTTAGGGGGGGGGGACAGACAGACACCCCCACATAGACACACACACAAGGCCGCAGCTTCCGCCCCCTCTGTTAGAGTTGCTGTGAGTGAGTTCCCTGATCTGGACCTTGTGCGGAGCAGAATAGAAATGAATTTGCTCTACGCCTCAATAATGTGTGTCAAAGCTTTACTGGAAACAGTCTTAAGGTAGTTAGAAATAAAAGTTGCAAAACACAGAGCAAAGCATTGGTTTTTAAACAAACTAGCGATGCTATCCAAGTCTTCTTTGTAATCCTTAATGCAGTTTGAAATTAAAAATTGAAGGTCTCATATATATAATAAATGTTCATAAATGTTACAACCAAACACATACATAAATATATAAACCACATGTCTCAAGCAGCACAGGAAAACAGTCCTGAAACCATTTTGACTCACAAGCTGACGGCAAGTGTTTCTCTGCAAGGAGGGAGGGGGTGAGGGAACCTTCCCATTGTCTCAGGAATTAAGAAATCGCCATCTCAAACGAATGGCCAGACTACCAGGAAAGGCAATCAGATAAGGCAAAACAACAGCATTCAAATTTCTGTTGTAGACCACCTTTTCTGTGATGTATGTATGATGTATGGAGGGGTGGTCTTGAGCTCCAGGGCAGGAAATATAAAATATCTATATAAGGGCAGGCACACCTTGGTTCGGGGTCCTCCTCCTTTCTTGCGTGTGAGGGGAGCACAGCGGCGTAGCGTGGGTTGTCAGCACCCGGGGCAAGGCAAGTAATTTGCGCCCCCTAACCCGGGGCAAGGCAAGTAATTAGCGCCCCCTAACCCCTAACCTGCCGCCGCTGCCAGCTTCTTCTTGCTGCTGCCTGAGCTGGGGTATTTACGGTAAGGTAGCCACGGCGGCGGCGGCGGGTCCGTGTCAGGTGATCTGAGGTGAGTTGCCGCTGGCGCTGCCGCCCAAACGACGCCGCTTGCCCGGAGGAGGAGGAGGAGGGCAGAGAGGCGAGGAAAATGCAACATGGCCCAGCAGCTGCAGCAGCGGCAGCGGCGGGGCTGTGAGGAGGGGCTGCCTGGCACGCCCTCCGCGGCCCTGACGCGCGGGGACCTCCGCCAGCGCTGAGAGTCGCTGCCAGCTTGTCGGTTCCGCGAGACATGGGGCTCTGCTACAGCCTGTGCCCGAGGCTCTTCAGCGACTCCGGAGGCGGTGAGCGCCCCCCCCCCAGATGTTGCACCTGGTGCGGCCGGGCCCCCCTGCACCCGCCACGCTACGCCACTGGGGGAGCACCCTGTTGCAACAGTTCAATAAAGATCAGGCTTACTAGCTGCTTTGCTTCTCAGTATTCTCTGGTTGGCCTCTGTTATTTTCTCTGACCGATGAAAAACCTACAAAGGGCTCTTGTGTCCCCCATAAGGGAACAAGGGCAGATTTTTGTTTATTACAAGTTCAAAAAGCTTTCCTCTCTCTGGTCCCAGATCCTAAGTAACTTGCTTGTTAAAACAGTTAACTTCTACTCCTGCTGTTGGCTCCATCCACTGCTTGAGACGCTGTGTTCTTAGGGTCCATCTTCCTTCTGTGAGAGATCTCTGCTAGACTCTCTAGTACAGTAATGAGTCATCAATTAGCATAAATCATCAAATGGAAACATCTACCCCCTTGTGCTGCATTAGCTAGAGACAAGCATGCCTAATGCAAAGTTCTCTTTGCAAAATATTTTCACAGAATCATAGACCATGGGGATTGGGGGGCGGTCATCTGGTCCAACATCCTGCACTGCAGGAAACTTTTCTCCAATGCAGGGTTTGAAACCAAGACCCTGAAGTTAAGAGTCTGATGCAAACACAATACAGTGGTACCTTGGCTTAAAGTACTTAATTCATTCCAGAGGTTCGTACTTAACCTGAAACTGTTCTTAACCTGAAGCACCACTTTAGCCAATGGGGCCTCCCGCTGTTGCCACGCTGCCGGAGCACAACTTTGGTTCTCATCCTGAAGCAAAATTCTTAACCCGAGGTACTATTTCTGGGTTAGCAGAGTCTGTAACCTGAAGCGTATGTAACCTGAAGCGTATGTAACCCGAGGTGACACTGTACATACAAGCATAGCATTCTATGCTCAATCAATTTATGCACCCTATGCCTGCCCCACATTATAACTGCTTCCTCCCATTCTGCTCTCTCCATCTGCACTCTTACTTAGATTATAATTCTGTTATCCACTGGGTTTCTTATACAGGCAATACTAACTACCTAAAGTAATGTACAATACTGCATACAGAGGACCAGGACACCTGTCTGCACTGAATGTATCCAGGGCTTTTTTCAGCCAGAACTTGCCAGAACTTAGTTCCGGCTACTCTAAGGTGGATGCCATTGTCATTATAAGAGAACAAGGGATGAGTTCATGGTGAATTCTGGCACCTCTTTTTCTAGACAAAAATCAGTGGGTGTAACAATACCTCTTGGGAAAGCCTGGTGGCATCTCACAGAGAAAGCTCAAGACAGCTTGCCATGTCCAAGGCGAGCCAAGTTATTTTGGCACTTGAGGCAGATTCCCAAAGGTGCCTCTTCCAGGGAGAAAATATTTATGTAACTGAAATAGCACAATTTCCAGCCTTTCAGTGACACCCAAAGCCAGGTGCTGTAGGCAGCCCCCTCACTCACACCCATATAAAATCTCTGTAACAGTGTGGTGCTGTTAGTGTACCAGACTAGCGCACATGGATGACCCAGCTTCAAATTCCCACTTGGCCCTGAAACCCATCACTCCCAGCCTAACCTTCCTCACAGTATTGTCCTGAGGATTAAAAGGGGCTCCTTAGAGGGAAGGTGGAATATAAATGAAACACATACATAAAACCTTGAGTAGGATTCCTCTCAGGGGTGGAGAATCCAAATATCATCCCTGTATAAAGACCTTTATTTTCCTTCCCCTCCTCTCTCATTGTCCCCCCTCATGGTAAAACTGTTGATGTAAGCTCCTTGGGGCACGGACTTCTGCTTGGATTAATCTGCACCAAGACCTAAAAGGAAGTGGTAAATTCTGAAGTGCAGGTGTTTGCATAACAGCCATCATAGCCACAAGCCTTCAAAGTGTCAGCTTGGCTTTTCTCCCCCCTCTGCTTAGCTTATTTTGTGGATTTCTCTGTTGGGGAATGAAACTTTATATTTTACATGCAGAATATTTGCAAAAAGTGCCTCAGGAGATGACAGGCATGCCCCTCTAGTGAAATAAAAGGCAAGGCTTCCTGCCCCGCCCCACAACACCTCTTTGCAAAAGAATAAAAATACATCAAGGGAATGTACTCATCACAGAGGGCTACATGAGACAAGCCACAGCTGCATGGCACGATGGGACAGCAAAGCCAGAAACCGCCTTTTGTTTTCAACTTCATCTGTGTTCTCTGGAAACAGCTGTTTCCTGTGTGCAGTCAAAAAGGACACAATTGTGGAGAGGAGGCCTTCTGTGTCAACAATACAGTGCTTCTCACATCACTCTGTTCAAAATAAAGTCTTTTAAGCAGTGTAACTTGCTTTCAATAACACCCATTAGTTATTTCCCCCCCAAAGTGCCAATCATATTCCAACAAACATGCATACACATAGCAAAGCACTTCAAACTTTCTAAAATGTTATGCAGCCCTTGAGTGAACTCCAAAGTCACATACACCATTGGTTTGATCTGTTGTCCATCCAGCACAGATAGCAACTGAATAAAACCCATGCAGCTGCAACAGATCAAAGGCCCATCAAGCCAAATATCCTGTTTCCACCAGTGGCCAACCAATATCTAGCTCTGCCATTCAGACTCTTAGACAGGAGACACCTGTACATTCTTGCTAGTGCCAGAGGAACCTAACTCATATATTACAAATATTTTCATAACACAGTGTTCTAAGACACTTTTATGGTTGTATTTATATTCCACCTTTCCTCTAAGGAGGTCAGGGGGTTGCCCGATTTTCCTTGCTCCCCTTTTTATACAGTGGCACCTCGGGTTAAGTACCGTATTTTTTGCTCTATAACACGCACCCAACCATAACGCACACGTAGTTTTTAGAGGAGGAAAATCCGTAGGCATGCCACCCGTAGGCATTTCCTCCATAACACGCACAGACATTTCCCCTTACTTTCTAGGAGGAAAAAAGTGAGTGTTATGGTGCAAAAAATACGGTACTTAATTTGTTCCAGAGGTCCATTCTTAACCTGAGACTGTACTTAACCTGAAGCACCACTTTAACTGATGGGGCCTCCTGCTGCCGCTGCGCCACCGCTGCACAAACTCTGTTCTCATCCTGAAGCAAAGTTCTTAACCCGATGTACTATTTCTGGGTTAGCGGAGTCTGTAACCTGAAGCGTATGTAACCCGAGGGACCACTGTACTTGCAACAACTCCATGAGGTAGGCTAGGCTAGGCTGAATGAGAGCAACTGGCTCCAGGTCACCCAGTGGGCTTCATGGCTAAGTGGGCATTTGAATCCAGGTCTCCCAGACCCTAATCCAACAGATGTGTGCAGTGCAGTGCAGTGCAGTGCTTGCGGTTGTAATCTTCCACCCCCCCAAAAAAAATTCCATCTTTTACTATATGCTGTGTGAAGCAATGCTTCCTGAAGTCTGCCCTGAACGGAGGTGTATCTAAGCTCCCTTGTGCCCTTGACAAGGAGCTGTAATGGTGCCCTTGTCTCTTGGGCCCTTAGCAAGGAGATGTATTGGAGACCAGGCCAGCAACAGAATTCCTCTGCCGAGATGCCCAGAGGAGCCTGTGCACCTCACCCGGTTGCCCAGAGCAGTGGAGGAGTGGCCTTGGGAGTGTGTGAATGGGGGCGGACGGGCTCCTAGCCACTCCAAGCCAGTGTGCAGAGGCACAACACCTGACTGAGCCCTAGACACACCCCTGGTCCTGAATCTTCCAGCATTCAGCTTCATTGGATGCCCCAAGTTCTAATATTTGGGAATTCACTTTCTTAATACCATGCATAACATTATATCTGTCTATCGTGACACCTCTGACTTGCCTTTTCTCTAAACTAAAAAGTCCCAAATGTTGGAACTTATTCCACATAGCTTACTAGATCCATGCTTGGGTGGCCTCAAGGTCAAACTGTTACATTGTGCTCCACATGGGACTGAAGACAGCCTGGAAGCTGCATCTAGTGCAGAATGCAGTGGTCAGAGTGCTGATGGACAGAGTGGATTGAACCCATACATACTGATCAAGGGAACTTCACCGGTTGCCAGTCCACATCTAAGCCCAATTTAAGGTGACATGTAAAGCCCTACAATGACCGGAGACCCAACTATCTGAAGAAGGGCATCTTTGCATATCAACCTCCCCATTGATATGTGGATGGGTCTTCTCTGTGGTGGCTCCCTGTCTCTTGAATGACCTCCCACCCACATTAATATCAGTGAACCATGGCTGGGAACCATTTGCACTTTCTGCAGCCTGGGAGGCTGTTAACATACCTACAGCTGGGGCTCCATACTTTGTTCCTGTTTGGATGAAGCAGCATGCTTCCTTCTGTAGATATTTGTAAAATGGCTTTGGTCCCCACAATTGGGGCATGAGACTCCAGAGACAGGGCAAGGCTTTGGTTTATGTGCACTGCCACATATCTTGCAGGAATGGCCCAGAGCTGAGGAGCTGTCCTTAGGAACTGCAGACCGCACATAAATACCGTATTTTTCGCTCTATAACACGCACCCGACCATAACACGCTCGTAGTTTTTAGAGGAGGAAAATCCGTAGGCATGCCACCCGTAGGCATTCCCTCCATAACACGCACAGACATTTCCCCTTACTTTTTAGGAGGAAAAAAGTGAGTGTTATGGTGCAAAAAATACGGTAAGTCTTTGCCTCCTGGTGTACTGTGTGCCTTTGATTGTTATTTTGAGTGTATACAGGCATTGTAAGTTGTAAGGGCTTGAGCTCTGAAAATGTTTATTGCTTGAAAAGGTGTGAGACTGGAATGCTCAGTAGGTTTCTCTTTTAAGTTGCAATCAAAGATGCTAAAAGCAATTTTGTCTCTTATCATCACATCCTCTAAGGCTCCAAACTCACAGTCCTGAGCTTTGTGCTAGAGTAGAAATGCCTTCTGTTTCATTAAATTTGAGCTATCCAAATCGATAACATTCAAACTCTCTAGTGTCACAATGTTATTTAAAGGCTGGTGATGACTCCTTGACCGTGACTGTGAAGACTCCTCTATATAAACCAGGGGTTGGGAAAGTTTTTTGTGGCTTGGGCTGGTTTATGGTCCTGCAGACGTTGCAGAGGGCCAGAGTGCACGCACACACACATGCGCAAATGCTATTTCTGGCGGTCCTTCCGGTGCGGAGGAGGCGTGCACAGCTTCCCATTGGCTGCAGGAGCTTCTTGTAGCCAACCAAGTGGGTGGCGGGGGTCCATGGGCCAGTTAAACGGCCGCTTGTGGCCCATGGGCCTTAGGTTGCCGACTCCTGATATAAACCTGATATATATAGAGTGGTGCTGATAACGCCAAGGTTGCAGGTTTGATTCCTGTATGGGACAGCTGCATATTTCTATGGACTAGATCAGCGTTTCACAACTGGAGGCCATGTGGCCCCCTGCCCCCCCCGGATATTACAAGGGGGCCACAGGTGAAAATTGCACAACTGGGGGGCCTCAGCATGTGACTAGGGACCACAGAGGGAAGTGAGAAGAAAACAGAGAAGTAACCAAGAAAAGAAAACAGAAAACAGAGAAGTACCGTGGTACCTCAGGTTAAGAACTTAATTCGTTCCGGAGGTCCGTTCTTAACCTGAAACTGTTCTTAATCTGAAGCACCACTTTAGCTAATGGGGCCTCCTGCTGCTGCCGCCACACAATTTCTGTTCTCATCCTGAAGCAAAGTTCTTAACCCGAGGTACTATTTCTGGGTTAGCAGAGTCTGTAACCTGAAGCATCTGTAACCCGAGGTACCACTGTAGAGTGAACAGAGAAGTGATGATGCTTCCCACGCACATTCTGCGGCAACGTCGCTTCCGCTTCCTTCTCCCTCCCACTTCCGTACTCCACCGCTGCATGCACCAAGCTGTCCACATTTCGTATGTCTCGGGCAACATGCGTGGCTGCAGCAGTGTTAGTGTGTGGGGTGCTGTTTCTTCATGCAAGTACCGTACTACTGTGAAAGGAGGTATGTTACTCAGCCTTGTTATCTTCCACCTGTTCTGCTGTAGGACTTATTGGATCATTCTTTGTCTAGCTCCTCCCCTTTGACCTAACCACCTTGGGTGACCATGCTGGGAGTACGAGATTCCTGACGGTTCCGCTCACAAGGATCATAGGAACATGCAAGCCCATTCCCCACAACAAGGTGATGGTCCTGCAGAACACAATCTTACTCCTCTATGAGTGATTGCCAAAGAAGTTACTCAGCCTAAAACAGAATTGCCTTAACATAATGGACAAAGGTGATCTTCGGTTATCCTTCAGAGCAATCAAACCAGATATAAAAAAGCTTGTTTCTGGTCATCAAGTGCAAGGGTCACATTGATGGAAAAATACTTAAAGTATATTTTTTATGTAATTGTATTTTGTATAAATTATAAAAATTATAATTTTGTTTGTTCTATTTACAAATAAAACATTTAGATAGCTACCTTTCTACTGGTAGGACAGGGTGCCACAGGAAGGAAACAAGGTTGGAAAGGGGCCACAATTGGGAAAAGGTTGAGAAACACTGGACTAGATGATCCTCAGGGTCCCTTCTAACTCTACAGTTCTGGTTCTGTGAAAAACTGTTACGGTTTATTGAAAGTGAAGGCCTACTTTGACACCATGTGGTATCCCACTGGTTTGGGAAGCATACCTTGTGATTAAACCTTGCAACGGATTGCCCTAATACCAAGAAGCTGGAGTCATGAAAGCTTCAATAAAAGTACAGTATTTCTTCATAAACAACATATTAGCAATTCAACAGAGCAACTAAGGTTTGCTACATGGGCAAGACTAAGGTCCCAACACCTTTTCGGTTGGGTTACTATTGCATGTCTCTTTAAAACAAAAACAGGCCACACCCGTTATAATGGGGGGAAAGCCTCAGAAAGCTTAGGGGTGATCCACTTGCAAAACCTTTGTGATATTCTGTAGAAAAGATAACGGAATAGACGAGATCCTCCCATGTAGTTTTTGCTAGAATGTTTTTCTCCCCAAAAGGCCAAATATCAAGAAAAAATAATTGCACTGCGAAAGGATTTGCAAATACAGCGGGTTAGATCTGCTGCACGCCGCTGCCCCAGCCATGACCCAGCCGCCACCTTCCCCTTTAAGGAAACAATGATGGCAGGAAAAAACAACGCCCCTCACTCCCGCCCCAGGGGAGGGACCCACTGCGCACGCGCCAGCCGGCTCCGGCCAAGGCCTTCAAGTTAACAATAACAACCCCGGGCCACGTGACAGGCAGGAGGCGGGCTTTTGCCTTGTGCCGGGCGGGAAAGAAAGGAAGAAAACACGAGACTGTAAGGGGCGTGGCCCCAAGCAACGACCGCCGGAGGGCGAAGAGGCGGGCCTAAACACAGCCACGCCTCCTTTCGCCTCCCCGGCGATCTCCCAGCGCTTGCGTGCTCGGCGCCGCTCACCTCCGTCGCCCCTGAGTGGCTGAGCGGAGGCGGCCGGGCGTGCGCGCGCACGGAGAGGAAGAAAGAGGGTAGCAGCGGCGGCGGCGGCGGCGGCCGGGAGGGGGAAGAAAGAAGGACTGAGGGAGGAGGGGGGGGGGAGTGCGCGGGTGCGCGCGCCGGGCGCTGACTGGACTCTGAGGCGACCGAGGGAGCTCGTTCCGAGGCACTTTCGGTGGGCGCCTGAGGCGAGGCCGACGGGAGGCGGAGAAGGGGAAGGAGAACAGCCCCAGCAGCAGCGGCGGCGGCGGCGCCGCTCGGCTCCTCCTCCTCCCCCTCCTCCGGCCGGGGCGGATGCTTTGTGGGTAGGAGGAAGAGGAGGAGAGGCGGCCGCCTGGCTGGCTGGCTGGCAGGCGGCGGCGGGGCCTTGCGGAGAAGATGGTGCTGCTGAGGGTGCTCGTCGTGCTTTGCTCCTGGGCGGCCGGAGCCGGAGGTGAGGCGAGGCGAGGCCGCGTCGGAGGAGGGCGAGTGGTTCCCCCGCTTCTTCCTTCCTTTTCCCTCTCCCTCCTTCCCTCGCCCCGGGAAGCAGCCACTTAAGCAGCCGAGGTTCCTTCCTGCCCCCGGGGGCAGCTTCCCTCACGGCTCCCGCTCCACTCCGGTTCTGGGTCCCCCGCCGCTCTTTCCTTTTCCTGCCCCGATAGCGGCTTCAGTTCTTTTTCGGTGTGTTTTAATTGTTGGATTGGGCCCATTTTGAAAAGGGAGGGTGGCGGGGAGTCTCCTCCACACTCTCTTGTCTCTTCCTTTCACTCCTTTCTGCTGCCGCCACACTATTTATTTCGACCCCTCTCCTGCTTTTCTGTTTAAAAGGACAGCTCCGGGCTCTACGTAAAAGAAGAAACTGTAATTATGAAAAGTATAACTATACAGACACACAAACACATATGCAAAGGTGGCCGTTTGACCCATTAAGGGGAAAACCAACAAACAAAAAACCACGGTTGGGTAACCCTTTTACTAGAAGCAGCCAAAAATGTCCCTACTGTGTAGCTGTCGTTTGAGTTCTCTAGAACTCTTTATTAGACAAAGCCCAGGTGAAACGAGGCAAAATAATAAAAATACATTAATGGGGAAAAGTGCAAAGCTTGCAGCCATGAGGTCAGCTTAGAGACTCCAAGATGGAGCTTGCAGGCTGATTTATTTATTTATTACTGTTCTGATAAAATTTATATACCACTTGATTGAAAAAACACACTCCCTAAAAGCAGTTTGCAAGTAAGGCTCTTTTACAGTGACACTTGGAGGAGACTGTTTCTCCTCCACTTAGTCTTATGTGCATACAGTAATTGCTTTGGGGTAGCACACTCCCCCCCAATAACTGTAAAACATTAGAAAAATATTGTAGTCTATACATGCCTTCATGTCTTTCCTGCCTTTTCTCTACCCTCCCCCCCATCTGACTTTCCCCTCTGAGATTTCCTCTCCTCTCCTTCCTGCTGCCTCAAATGAATGGAGGGGGGGTTGTGTGAAAAAGGGGAACAAGGCAGTTAGATACATGTAAATATGCCCTCTGCACTCACACCTAGTATGGGGTAGTTTCCAGTGAGTTTTTTTTACTTCCTGTTGTGCCATCCCTCTTTCTCACCACTGTGAGTCTGATCCAGTTGGGCATCAAGTCAAAAGAGCTAGAAGACTTTCAGGAGGAGAGTAGGCCTTCTGTAAGTTGTGTATTGTATCTGATACCTGGAAGGAATGATACATTAAATGAGTTTCTAAAGCAGGGTGAGGTATTTCTGAAAAGAGGAAGTGCAATATTGTTGAGATTTGTTAAAATGTTGTAATTTATGGCAGATCTGCTTCTTCTATTTTATCTTTTGCTATCATTCTGTCTGTGGTTCACTATCCATATTTTGAGTAAGCTGAATAATTTTGCTTACTTAAATCAGAAAGCAATTCTTGTGGGTCAAAATTAGAAGTCCTCACCCCATCATTGCAACTTACTGTGAGTGCTCAAGAAGCGGCTTGGGATTGTGGCTTTGTCTTTATACATAACATCCCTAAAGTGTCACAAAGCTCTTAGCACATTTATTCTGTCATTATCCTTTGTGTAACTGTACATAATGAAGGGGGCCTCATATTGTGATGCAAGTTTTCATAGACATACAGTGCAGTCCTAACAATGAATACTCAGCAGTAAATCCTATTATATTCAATAGGTTATATGACCAGCTAAACAAGATTAGGATTGCAGCCTAATCTATTAGTCCAGTGGTTCCCAATTAGCTAACTACTGTGGTTTTTCAAAGGCCAAGTCATGAACCCACTACTTTTGAAAATTTTGATGATAGTTTTAGTTATGTGGGTGGGTTGAGCAGACCACCAATTGGGAACCACTTTATTAGTCTTAAAGATACATGGGGACTTTTTTTGCTCTGTGCTGTAGTGGCAGCTACTCTAAAATTTTGATATTATGGAAGGCAGAATAAACACATTTATCTTATAGTATCCTGCCATTGAAGGGTGTTTTGGTTTTACTTGCTCTTTGGCAGGTTGGAATCAGAATTGGCAGGTTGGAATCAGAATAATTTTGTCTGAATGGTGACAAATTCCTCAGTTGGTTACCAATTCCAGACATGCTGCTCTGCTAGGAAAAAAACAAAAAACAAGTCTTTTAAAATACATTTATTGTGGTGCAAACTTTTGTTGATGAGAGCTGTGAAGTGGGCTCTAATTCACCAAAGGTATGTCATAAATGAGGCACCACTGTTTCCCCCCACTTAAAAGTGGCAAAACATGTCTTCTTTGGAAGGGCACAAGGTGTGGTCCTGATGATGTCATAGAACTTGGTTATGAGCAATTCTTATCAGGAAGTGCAGTAGGGCGTGGATTAACAAGATTAACTAACATTTCAACATCACCTGTGTAGTATGGTTTCAGTTAAGATCCTGACTCTTGGAAAGGCTCTATTTAAAAGTAAACCACTTTTACATTTCACTAAGTTCATGCAGAAGCTTTTGTGAGTTAAATAGTTTTTTTTTCTACTTAGGGCAGTGGTTCTCAAAGGGTGTGGCATGCCACACTAGTGTAGTGGGAAAGGATGGCAAGTGGTGGGAAGATTCAAAGACAATTGGAGAAACATTTAAGTGTCGTATAGTATCAAAAAAAATCTTTTTTTATTTGCAGAATAGGGACATATCTTTTCAAAATGAGAGCAAGAGCATCAAGTGTGTGGGAATGATTGTTTTATACTCTGCAGTGATTTATACTTTCTGGATGTCCCGTGATCATATTATAAAGTAGTTGTGTTCTGTATTATAAATGAAGCACTGCTAGTTGTTGTTTCTCCCCCCCCCCCGCCCCAATGTATTTCTTATCAATTAAAAATTTGGTGTGTCGCAAACAAATTTTTATTTTGAAAGTGTAGCCCAGAGGAAAAAGTTTGAGAACCACTGACTTGGGATGTTCACATATGAGTATGTGCAGACCAGTGGTTGCAAATGATTGATAGCACACTTCAGACTTACTCAGTTATCAACCTTCTGTTCTTCTGCACTTAAATAATAACACCACATTAAAGGTTTCAGTCCTTGCTTCATAAATTCTGAATTGGATTCAGTGTTTTTAAGTGATGGAGGATTTGCAATCTTAAGTATACTGTACTGAAAAGAAACTTTGTCTATCAACATACTTTTAGTTGGTCTCCTCAAAGTCTGAATCTAGTTGTGAGACCATATAACCTATGCTGTTGAGATGATTGGTAGGGTTAATGGCATGTTGCTTTTTTTGGATAATATATAGTAAACTTCAACCTACTGTCTTTCTAAGAGAAAGTCCATGATTGCATTTCTGCATGTGCATTTTAGCATCTTCTTAGCCTTTGCAGTCTCCAGTATACTTTAAAAAATAGGCATAAAAGTGGCTTCATATAGTGCAAAAAACCCAGAACCTAGTTCAGGATTGGGAACCTGCAGTCCTTCAGTTGTTGAACTCCAATTTCCATCATTTTTTACTATTACCCATGTTGTTTAAGTAGATGAGAGTTGGAATTTGTCAGACCTAGTCAAAGCTCAGAACTTATAAAATTCAAAGTAATTTAAAAACTCAATTCTTGTCAGTTAACTAGAGAGCGATTCATTAAGTCAGGAGATATTTACAACTATTTCAGCATTTTACATGGAACCTGATGTATTCCAGCATCATATTTGACATCATATTCACCGAAACTTTGACTCAGATGACCTGAAACTGTCCATGACACTGTCCTCTCTCTTTTTCCTCTATGCCTGAGAAAGAGTGGCAGCTTTTGTTTTTATGCTGGAACTAACTACAGTTTCATATTCTGAAACTACAGTTTCAGAATATTTCAGAACTACATATTATGAAACTACAGTTTCATATTTCATCTGAATTGGGAAGCTGAGGATTAAACAAAGTTAGTTTAAACAAACACCGGATCAAAACACCTCAGTTCAGATTTCACCTCTGCCATAAATTTGCTATGCGGCCTTTGGCAAGCTGCTCTTTCAGACACAGCTTCTGTATCTGCAATATGTGTGATAATAATGCTCAGTTACTTTATAGGGTTGTTATAAGTATTACAACTAGATAATGCATGTGAAGTGCATTTTGTATGGTGCTTTCAAGTATTCATAGTGATGTGAAAGGGCTATATAAAAAACATTATTATCAAACTGGTTTCAGATCTTGGTTTTGTTGTCGTTTAGTCGTGTCCGACTCTTTGTGACCCCATGGACCAGTGCATCTTGGTTTAACTAACTTTAATTTGAACAAACTGAGCTCTCCCACGTTTAAATGTAACATGGCACTGTAATTGTTCCAAAGTGAAAGCAGAAGCATTAATTCTCTTCCTCTTGCACATAAATTAGTACTAAATAAGGTGAAAAGAAGAGGCAGCATAAGCCTGAGGTTTGCTGCCCCTTGATTCCAGTCACTGAAACAATAGATTATAATCTCAACACGGCCCCTATTTCATATATCTGTATTGACTGATTGTAGTGTCAAGCTTTGTGTTTACTGCTATAAGAGAAGGTTGTTTGACTTTGTGGCTAGTTTAATGCCTGGAAACTAAAACTTTCAAGATAAGGTCATTCTTTGGAGCATTTCCTAAGTTTGAGCTGAGAATGGAAACCCATTAACTTTTATCCAAGCAGTCTGCAAAATGATCCAACAGTTTGCATATTCTTTCAACCACAGACATCTGGAATAATTGCTGATACAGTAGTTGCAGGCTGGCAGGTAAGGTGTGCTCCTGGTCCTAAGTTCTAGTGTTTATTAACACGGTATGTTGATGAAAGTGAAATGTGTACAGTAGATGCTCTTGCAGATTACATGAATCTAGGAGTACTTATGTACTTGAGGCTAGTATTTACAAGGCATGTAAATGTTCCTGTTCATTTTGGTTAGTCTGGTTTTCTTTGGCTATTCTCCTTTATGTTAAAAGGAGAGGCAAGCGTTTGCTTGTATGGTGGACTTCCCAGGCACCATTTTGATATCTTGGAAAATTCCAGCTCCACAGTATTCTTTATTTTTGTTTCCTATCATATGCAACTTACTGTTGTCCAAAGTTATGAAGTTTATGACAGTTTTCTTACCTTAATTGTTTCTGAATTAAAACAGGTTTTGTATTTACTTGCTTGTTGGACTTACAGGGCTGTCTAAAAAATACTTGCAAAAATATTATTCTGTACCCCAAAATATTGCCAGTTTATATGAAGCTTTTAAACTTGTTCTTTCTGAAAATCCCTATTTAACAACTTTTTGTGGAACCTGGTATATAAAGAATAAGCTATTTTGGAGCTGCTTAATGAAAAGTCAGATTTTTGTGGAAGAATGGAAGTCTTTTTCAAAACATTTAAAGAAATATTATAGTATGATGAATTCGTGAGCAGGATTTGAACTATGAGCAACAGAAGGAATTAGAGATTGTTGTATGATGGTTATGATGTAAGGGGAAAAAGGTAAGTTGCAGCAAGGGGAAGAAATTTAAAACACTGTGGAAAATGGGAGGGGAAGTTGAAAAAACTAAAGAATTTTTTAATGCTTTGTATATGTGAAATTTTTGTTTTGAATTTTAATAAAATATAATTATTATAATGCTGCTCATTTATTCCTCTGATACTGGTTGCTGGGGAACATGAGTGGAAGAGTGCACTCTTGTCCTTGTTGTTGGATTCCCATAGCCATCTAATTAGGACTCTTAGAAACTGGGATAGAAAAGGTATTTGCCACATGGCTCCCTGAAACCTGGGTTATGAGTGCAAAACCGAATGGCTACTTGCCCCCCATGTAGTGGCACTTTGTTTATTTTTCCATAGAGAATTTATTTGGTTTATTTTGCAATTTGTGGTATTGGGAGGGTTCTAACCAGCCATAGCAAAGCAGGTCATACAGAGAGCACAGTGGGGCTTAAAATTAGGCGTGTATACAACAGTAACACCCAGTGAACTTCATGGGGATTTAGTGTGTCTAGTCATACAGTCATATACCACACTGCTTCTCAATAGGAAGAAGCTTTTTCTTTCACTTTGCAAAGTCACAGCTTCTGCCAGTGAGGGACCGTGTCTCATTCTGTACAGTCATGCCCACATAACGTGATTTTCAAAGTTCTAATGTTTTTATTTCTGAAAAGGAAAGCACTTCCCTGTAAATGGTACAGGAATACTCATGCAAATATTTTAAAAAGTAGGATGATACTCCACCAGTTTGTTTTTTTAAATCCAGCATTATGTTATTCTTTAAGAGACATGGTGACGAGAATTGCACACAGTATTCCAAGTGCAGCTGCATCACAGACTTGTATAAGGCCATTATGATATCAGGAGGCAGGTGGTGCTGGGCTTGCTGATCAGAAGGTTGGCGGTTCAAATCTGCGACAGGGTGATCTCCCATTGCTCTTTCCCAGCGGCAGGAAGGTAAATGGCGTTTCCGTGCGCTCTGGTTTCTGTCGTGGTGTTCTGTTGCGCCAGAAGCTGTTTAGTCATGCTGACCACATGACCAGGAAATCTGTCTGTGGACAAATGCCATCTACCTCAGCCTGAAAGCAAGATGAGTGCCGCAACTCCATAGTCACCTATGACTGGACTTAACCATCCAGGGGTCCTTTTTTTTTTTTACCTATTATGATATTTCCAGTTTGTTTCCAATCCTTTCCCTAATGATCCCTAAAATATATTTCCCCATTTTACTGCTGCCACAACCTGGGTCAACTTCTTAATTGAGGTATCCACTATGACCCTAAGTTCTTGGTCAGTCACCACCAACTCAGACCTCACTAGCATATATGTAATGCTAGGATTCCCCCCCCCCCCAGCGTGTATCACTTTGCACTTATTAACACTGGATCAGATTTATCATGTTAATGCTCATTCATCCAGTTTGGAGAGATCCTTTTGGAGTGCCTAACAGCCTCTTTTAGTTAAAAGCTACTCCAAACAACTTTGTGTCATTAGCAGACTTTGCTAACTCATCTCCAGGAAAGGTTAGGAATGCTGCAGACTTGGGTTCACAAAGCAGAAAACCCACATCCATTAAATATCACTCACTGTCACAAATGGGCAAGACTGGAATCAAAGAACTAGACCTGAATGTGTTTCTTATCTATTTCAAGAGATAATAATGTTTATTCGACTTACACACCTCAAGAATGTTTGTTCGACTTACACACCTCCCTCCACACCAAATACACCATCAGATACACAATATCAAAGTTCAAAATGGGATACACAGGAAGGAACCCCCCCCAAACCCTCCTTTTTGTCATAATTTCCAGTGTGCTTTCCCCACCCCAGTGCTCAACCTGCATTCCTGGAAAAAACGATGCAGTAGAATCCAAATAAAGGGTGTAAACCATTATTCTTCTAAGCAAGCCAGCAAAAATATTATTATAAGATGAAATGAAAGGCAAACAAGAAAAGATGCACTGCTTTACTGCTAGAGCCATTTTACTTTTGAGATGCAAGGTTACCATTAGAAGCATTTTAAATAATCAGGCAGCACAGGAAAAAAACCATTTAACCTGCTTGTGTTTGGTTGCAAACTACAATGTGCTTTCTACTCCACCCTGCCCCCGCCCCTGCAGGAGATAAACAATTAATTCAAGTGTGTGAAAAAACTTTTCCTGTTTGCTTACTTTCCTACAACAATGAAAAGGTTCCCCTTCAATCCCCCCACCCGCAAGATATCTGTTGCAAGATTTCCACCCGCAAGATTTCCAGACTGGAAATCTCAACTTGGCCACTGGATGGTGCTCCTGAGTAGCAAAACTGGCGATAGAGTAATTTCAAACGCTGTGCCTGGACCAGTGGCATAGCATTGTTTGCTGGTGCCCGGGGTGGGAGTGTGCAGGCTGGGTTGGGGCTAGGTGTGGAGGGCAAATGAAACCTCCTGCACCAGCCTAGCGGACACCACCAGGCAGATGCAGAGTGTGAACGGAACCCGCCATGCCAGCTCAGCCCTTGCCACCAGAGCCAAGGGGGCCTCTGTTGCACTGCCCACCCATGCAGAGGGGAGCCTGGCCAGCCAACACGGGCCTTGGTGGGAAAATCTCCCCAATGCCTGTCAAGAGGAGCACTGGGCTGGGCTACGCAAGGGTTGTCCTTTGCCTCCCTCCCTCCATCTGTGCCTGCTCACCGTCTGAGCAAGGAGCAGGCCACTGCTGGCTGGGTTGCCATTCAGCGAGGGGGCCAGGGACGTGACAGTGAGGCTAGGCCAGGTTCTGGGGCCCAAAGACCTCAGACAGCAAGCAGGGCGCAATAGGGAACCCTGCATGGGGGCACCTGGTTCATGCCCCCTCAAAATTGTGTGCCCAGGGCCACGACCCCCGGCCCCCCACGCTATGCCCCTGACATGTCCACCCTCTGGGGATATTTGATTTTGACTGTTTTTACACACTAATACCACATCCTGTAGAATTCTATCAGTTACCTTTTATCTGTACAATAAAAATGAATTTAAAGATTCCTAATGCTTTTTTGTCAGCTTGAGCAGGAACAGTGAACAACGTTATAGTTACCGGTAACTGTTGTAGCTTGTCTTTGCTTACCCTACTCGTCTGCCCTCCTCACAGGTGTGAAGAGTATTATTACATTATGAATGGTCTGTTAAAAAAAAAGAGGTAGGAATAGGCCAGTATATATGAGGATATCTTGACAGGATATTGTTAAATTCTCAAAGTTTTTAACCTAGCTCAAGGTTGTTATCAGAACTAGCCAGATGTTTAAATCAATCACAGTCAGTTCATCATTTGAAAAATAAGACTGCCTTGCCCCAAAATGGCAACTAGACATTCTGTTTTGGTGACTCTAACCTTGGTTTAAGGAGCCATTTGGTGCGTAGTTTATATACAGTGGTACCCCGCAAGACGAACGCCTCGCGAGATGAAAAACTCGCAAAACGAAAGGTTTTTTCGTTTTCGAGTTGCCTCGCAAGACGAATTTCCCTATGGGCTTGCTTCGCAAAACGAAGCTTGCCCCGGGGACAGCGGGTCTTCTCTTTTGAAGCAAGGGGCTGCGGGGAGATCGCTATCTCCCCCCAGCCCCTTGCTGCAAAAGACGTCCGGGGGAAGCGGGGAAGCGAAGCGCTTCTTCCCCGCTTCCCCCGGACCTCTTCTGAAGCAAGGGGCTGCGGGGAGATCGCTTCTCCCGGTGCTCCGAAGCCGGGCGGGGGGCAGGGGACACCTCCCGCCGCCGCAGGGACACCTTTTGAAGGCAGGCGGGGGGGAGCAAAGACTTTCGCCCCCCGCCCGCCTTCAGAAGAGGTCCAGGACCTCTTCTGAAGGCTGGCGGGGGGCAAAAGTCTTTGTCCCCCCTGCCTGCCTTCCCAGGGGCTTTTAAATCGCCCCGGACAGCGGAGAAGTCCTCCGCTGTCCGGGGCGATTTTAAAATGCCGCCCGCCAGCATTTTAAGATCGCCCGGACAGCGGAGAAGTCCTCCGCTGTCCCGGGGTTTTTAAAAATGCTGGGGGTGGGAAGAAAAGCCCTTGTCCCCCCCCCCAGCCTTCAGAAGAGGTCCGGGGACAGACTGTCCCCGGACCTGGTCTGAAGGCGGTTTCCCTAGGAACGCATTAATTGATTTTCAATGCATTCCTATGGGAAACCGTGCATCGCAAGACGAAAAAACCGCAAGACGAAGAGACTTGCGGAACGAATTAATTTCGTCTTGCGAGGCACCACTGTACCTGAGTTTCTAACACTGCTTTAAAGCCCTACGGCCATGGCCCTGTATAGCTGAAGGAGCATCTCCACCCACCTTGTTCAGCCCAGACGCTGAGGTCCAGCTCCAAGGGCCTTCTGACAGTTTCCTCACTGCGAGAAATGGAGTTACAGAGAACCAGGTGGAGGGACTTCTCCATAGTGGCATGCACCCTGTGGAATGCCCTCTTAGAATAGAATAGAATAGAATAGATTCTTTATTGTCATTACACAAGTGCAACATTGCACAAAGTGCAACGAAATTGGATGCCATCCCTTAAAACAACAAAAGCAAAACAACAACAACAACCAAACAAACCACATTCCAGCCACACCCACACCACACCCTTGTCAGATGCCAAACAGTTAAAAAGCTACAGTGGTGCCTCACAAGACGAAAAGAATCCGTTCTGTGATTCTCTTCGTCTAGCGGTTTTTTTCGTCTTGCGAAGCAAGCCCATTGAAAGATTAGCGGATTAGCGCTATTAGAGGCTTTTAGAGGTGTTTAGAGGCTTTTAGCGGCTTATCTGCTGATCGGATCAGCTGATAAGCGGCTTAGCGCTATTAGCGGCTTTTAGCTGCTTTTAGCGGCTTATCTGCTGATCGGATCAGCTGATAAGCGGCTTAGCGGCTTAGAAAAAGGGGGGGGAGGGAAAAAACCCCAGCAGGAACTCGCAAGACATTGTCGTCTTGCGAAGCAAGCCCATAGGTGATTCGTTTTGCGAAGCACCTCCAAAACGGAAAACTCTTTCGTCTAGCGAGTTTTCCGTCTTGCGAGGCTTTCGTCTTGCGGGGCACCACTGTATGTGACTTTTAGAAGACATCTGAAGGCATCCCTGTTTAGGGAAGTTTTTAATGTTTTATGTTTTATTGTGTTTTTAATATCCTGTTGGAAGTCGCCCAGAGTGGCTGGGGAGGCTAAAAATAAATAAATAAATAAATAAATAAATAAATAAATAAATATTATTTTATTGACCACCTTTGGCACATTACAGAAAGGTAGGGTAAAATGCTTTCTTTAATTTTATTGAAACTATTACAAAAATATCCAGATTTAGATGGAGCTGCCTGCAGCTTGAGCTGGTAAACGGGGGGGGGGGGGGGAGGAGTTAAAAATAAAACAAAAGCTAAAATCTGACATTTTGGTAGTCAAAAGTGATGGTTATATAATTTGGGCATAACAAAAATAGCATGTACAGCCCAAATTTTATGTAGAAACAAAAACCACAATTTTCGGAGAAAAAAGTTGAGAAGAGAAAAGAATAACATAGGATTAGTTCTTTCTTTTTAGTGCTCGTCAGTGATATTTTATTCGGTGCCCCATTAATCTTCGGTTCCTATCAGTTGGAATATTATTTCCCCCACCCCACCCATAGGTTTTGCATCACTAGTTCAACAAATGGTTTGGTATGGTTAACTTGAAAAATTCTAGAGTGATTTTGTAGCTCTGTCTGTATTTAAGAGCCAAGAGATACAAAAGTGATCAGTTTTCTAGATTGGAAGAAAGTGAGGAAGAGACCAGGAAAGGGGGTTGCTAAACCTTTTTAAAAAGCTCATTATCCATGTCCACTTATTACTATTTAGATCAGTTCCATATCAGTGCTTGCAGCTCACTATCAAACCAGGTCTTGGATGACTTTGCTGTTGCTGTTGGTGGGTGGATTAGGGGATGGGGGAGAGTTGCAATTCTACAAAGCAAAATGGTGTATCATGATAAAGCCATTGTTGGTAAGTGCTGTCTGAAATGCTGTTCACCCTAAAAACTGGTGCTGTCTTAACCACTGAATTGCCTCCTTAAAAAAAACCAAAAAGACAAAACCCTGTATAAAACTAAAAATGTACAGTGGTACCTCTGTTTTCGAACATCTTGGAAGTCGAACGTTTCGGTTTTCAAACGCCACAAACCCAGATGTAAATGCTTCCATTTTCAAACGCGCCTCAGACATCAAACGGCTTCCACTGAGTCCCCCCCCCCCCATTATCTCTATTGAATTTGCAGGCCGCTCTTTGCGCCTCGGTTTTTGAACGTTTCGGAACTCAAATGGTCTTCCGGAATGGATTACATTCGAAAACTGAGGTACCACTATATTTGCTAAATATCGCCTTGTAAGTATTTTGCTTTGGCCCTCTTACTCATTTGTGTCAGACTTATGTTCTAGTATCGTCCCCCCTGTTGACTGGAAGTAATGGAACTGAGGTTCCTTTTAGTATTTGCACATGTTTGGGGCCATGTGCTGTGAGACCAGTTAGGGAGCAAGTGGTCGCTGAGGCTGGGCAGTGAAGCGTACAACTGCCACCAAAGCAGAGACTGTTAACAACCGAAAAGGCTCCCAGAGCAGTTTGCAAAAATCAGTAAGTCAGGTTTGCAAATTAAAAGACAAAACCCAAAAAGAAAAGGGCTTGGGAGACAGGCGGGGGAAATGCAAACTTGGGCATTTGTTCTTAGTCATGAAGTTCTTACTACCATCAGTTGGATTGGAAGCAGTTCAAGGAGAAGAGGTGCCAAACATTGCTGGTCTCTCAGATAAGCTGATAAATTGGCTGTACTTATCATCTCTCCCTCGGATGCTGCATAATGGAATGGCTGCTTCTGGATGATGTCCAATGGGGTTGGCTTCATTTGGGCAGGAGAAAAATAGTGTTCTAGCACCTTGACCACCAATATATGAACATAGGAAGCTGCCTTTGGTCCCTCTGGCTCAGGACTTCTAGGATTTCAAGCTGGGGACCTGGAGGGGCTGAGGATTGAACCTGAAACCTTGTGTATGCAAAACAGATGCTCAACTACTGATCTACAGCCCTTTGTTACATGGCTGCACATATACTTGGTCAAGTTTTGTTTCTTTTATAAAACTCCCTGTGTTTGGTTCAAAACTTGTCGGATGGAAATACACACTTGAATTTGAACTTTGTTTCAATTCCATATGATGCCTACTCATTTCACAATTGGTGTTCTCCTTAAGCTCAATTCTCCCATGAAAAATGTCCTTAGTTCTTTTCACTCTTTAACGGTCTCTTGTTTTTTGTCATAATCCTTCTTACTATATTGGCTCCATTTTCTTCTGTCATCTAACCCTGGTTAGATTTTTCATTTTTTTCAGTTTTATTGAGCAGTTGTTTTTAATTAGCGGGTTAACTCTTTTCGTAGATACAGTAGTCTATTCAAACTGAGAAGTACAGTACTGTATAAGCATAATCTAGTTCTCAATATTTTTAGGAAAAAAATAATCTTGGAAAGCTGTTTTCAGGCCAGATTATAATTTATCTGTACCTGTGGTAGTGGCCTTCCAGATTCTGAAGCAAACATATTTCCCATCACTTGATACTGATTTTTTTTTTTAATGGATATGCCGGGTAATGCTGGTTGATACCTGGTTTTCAAAAGTGTGATATATCACTAGCTAATCATCACAATATACTGATATATCACAATGTCTGAAATAAGAATGGAGCTGTGTAGAGGCATTGGCTGGCTTCAAGGTTTTCCCCACATTGTGATTTTTCAATAGCACAAACCATGATTCATGATACATTGCCAGGACAAAAATTATGAAAGCAATATCACATTATGGACTTTAAACCGGTTTTGGGCGATATATTGCTCAGCCCCAAGACTAGGAATTTAATTTAGTGATTTCTACATGCAAAGCATGTCTTCTGGGTCACTGAGCTGTTGCCCCTCCCCACTTAGAAATATAATTTCATTAAAGTGGAAGTGTCTAACCCCTAAGAGGTTTGGCTGATGGAAGGAGATTTGTCCGTGACTCTCCTTTTAGCTTCCAAGTATGGGTGAGCATCTGTACCTTTGTCTTCTGCGTCCACTTCTAAAGCCTGCTCACTCTCCAAAGAAAGTCTGTTGGCTTTGTTCTGCCCAAAACAGAGCACAACTCAAAATGCTAATATTTATCAGTTTAATAATAAATTTCCTAGTTCTTCACTAGCAGATCCAGGGAAGGTTAAAGCAATTCAAAATTCAGAATTAAAAACATTTGAAATAGTACAGTCTCAGGCTAGGGTAAAGAGGTAGCCCAATGTGTTTCAGTCTAAAGGTTTCTTCAGAAAGGGAAGTTAGTGTCCCTGTTTCTTTTTCTCTTTCTTTTGGTGATTGGCTTGGTAGGTACTTCCTAGAGTGTATTTTTATAGTTCTGAAAAGGGCAAGTTATCCTGACTGTCTATTGAAAATATTTGATATTTCTTAATCTGAAGTAATAGTGTTTGGAATCAAAAATATAAGTTATAAGCAACATCTTAAATGTATTTCAACATGCTTTGGAGTTACAACTGGTACATGCAAGAATATTGCTACCATTTGACGTTGAGTTTGTATTAACAATCTCAATTTACTTTTCTAAGCAAAAGGTTTAGAAAATTAAAGGAGAATGAAAATAGAAATAGTTTGGGGAAAGAGCCTTTCCCTTATTTCTGAAATGTGACTGGACTGACTGATTTATCAATCCACTGTTTTGTTCACAGGTCAATACGGAAATCCTCTAAATAAACACATAAGACATTATGAAGGCCTGTCATATGATGTGGATTCATTACACCAAAAACACCAGCGTGCCAAAAGAGCAGTATCACATGAAGACCAATTTTTACGCTTAGATTTCCATGCTCATGGAAGGTAAGTATCAGATCAAGCTTATTACTTTATATTCCTTAAATTTCATCAAATATAAAGGAATGGTAAAGAATTAACTTAATACAGTGGTGCCTCGCAAGACGAAATTAATCTGTTCCGCGAGTCTCTTCGTCTTGCGGTTTTTTTCGTCTTGTGAAGCACGGCTATTAGCGGCTTAGCGCCTATTAACGGCTTAGCGGCTTTAAGAAAAAGGAAACAAACTCGCAAGAACTCGCAAGACGTTTCGTCTTGCGAAGCAATCCCATAGGGAAATTCGTCTTGTGGAACGACTCAAAAAACGGAAAACTCTTTCGTCTAGCGAGTTTTTCGAATTGCGAGGCATTCGTCTTGCGGGGCACCACTGTATTAACATTGCATTGTACTTATAGTTATGGTTCTTGGCTGCTGAATTCCTTCAAGTTTTTCATTCAATGTGTAAAGGCACTTAGCACTTTGCAACTTTTTTCGGCAACCTGTTGGCTTCAAGACTTCAGAAACTGGACAGACTTTGACTAATCTAGTTTACAGTCTGGGGCACAATGAAATCTCCTTTGTATATACATAGCTGGTTTTTCATCTGTTAATGTTCAAGGCTGAGGTGCTGAAGGAATGAAGGATAAATTGCTCCTTGCTGCATACATTTATTAGCCAATGCAGCTACATTGTTTTTTTAAAAAATAGCTGAAAAAAATAACACGTTTGTTCTCTTTTCCTTTACTCTTGCTTTGCACACCACTAGCTCTGTTCTACTTGCATTTACCAAAACTAACTTTCAGAAGTTTATCTTACAAAATTCAAGTGAATGTAATTTTAGTGGATAATTGTTTGTGTAGAAACCGGTTGTGTCTCCATCTAGCTCTTAAAAGTTGTATATTTATAGTGTTTTGAAATCGGTAGTTTATTCCCATAGTAGTAATCCAGGGATAGGGGACATCTGACCTACAGAACAAACTTGATCCACAAGGCGCTTTTCCTGTGACAGGTAGACTGGACAACTTGACATCAATATTAAATGAAAAGCGAAATTCATTTTGGGAAAGCCTTTACTCTCTTGCGTGGTTCCAACTGTGAATTTCCTCTCCGTTTTATGCTCTGGGCCTGCTTTTCTGTTAGCTTAGGTTTTTTTAGTTAGAATTACTAACGAGCAGAAGTAGATGTAGGCCCAGCTAGTTAATAGACCGGATTACTGCAAAAGAGCTTTATCCTATACTTGGCTTCTTGCCGGAAATGAAAGAGCAAAGAGAAATTGCCCCGCTCTAACTGACTAATAAAAATTTATGGATTTCTCCAAGATTTCTGGGTTTTGGAGTGAGAAAAAGCTCGCTGCAAATTGTCCTGCATAGACCTGACTCCCCACCCCCAGTATTTTGTCCCCTGCTTATAAGATTTTGCCATGTGGTACTGTCTCTTGCAGCTTTAATCAGAGCAGTATTCTTAATGTGTACTTCTAGGCAGGGGGCAGATGTTTTCCTATAAGTGGTTGAAATAGGAAACCTAAAGATTATAATAAAGGAAACTGGGAATGCATGGCTGCAGTACCAGATGGTATTTTGGGATAATTGGGCTACATTGATGGCCTATGAATATCAAAGAAGGAAAGTATTTAACAAGATTCAGGATGTTCATTCTCACTCACACTCTTAACAGCTCGTGTTCTTGAGGTATTTTTGTAATTGAATATGGCCTGTAGCTTAGTAGTTGAGTACCTTGTTTGTATGCAGAAGGTCCCAGATTCAACACCTGGCATCTTCAGATAGGGCTTAGAAGAGAATGCCATCTGCAACTTTGGAGAACCCCTGCTGCCCAGTGTAGTCAGTATTGAGCTGGATGGACCCAGTTGTCTGACTCTGTAGAAGTCAGCTTTGTATGTTCCTTTGTTTACATTTAAGTTCTGTTGTCTTCCCTTTACAGACAATTTAACCTTCGAATGAAGAGAGATATGTCTCTCTTTAGTGATGACTTCAAGCTAGAGATATCAGATAAAGTACTTGATTACGATACCTCCCACATATATACTGGGCACATTTATGGTAAGTTCAATCATTTTGTATTTAAAAAGTTTGTTGTTGTCTTAAGTTAGTGATAAATCTGTTTTAAGTGTAATAGTGAACAATAGATCAGGTCTCAATAATTGAAATATTTTTGGAAAGTCCACCTAAAAACTGCCTCTAAAAGTTGCAAGTAATGTGGATTTAAGCTGAAGTGCTCTCTTTCCATTGGTTTTTTCAAATCGCGTAAGCTAAAGCTACTTACCTCAGGCGAGCCTCACATCTGGCCTACTGCCTTTAACTGAAGGTGCACTATGTGTGCATCCTGCCTGCATGTAGCACCCCCTCACTGTTTTGACTGCACCCACTACTGGAAGACGACCTTCAGAAGATTGGCTCTGAAGGAAGGTGGGCCTTGGGCTCAAAAATATTCCCAACTTCTGCATGAGACCTTTGCACCAGTGGAGAAAAGGTGTAAGTCAGAGGTGTAAGTCATCTTTCAGATTAAAGCCACTTCAGCAATATTTAGATGGCCAAAGGTTTCTGAACTACAGCTGCCATTATCCCTGGCTATTGGCCATGCTTGATGGGAGTTGTCGTTCAGCAACAAAAGAAGGGCCAAATATTCCTCAAACCTGAATTAAATAATTTATTTGTATGAATTTATATGAAGTACCTTTGTTGCTTGTGTTAAAATCCAGCATGGATCCCTGTTATGCCTTTGAAACGAATAAAGCCACACAAATAAATGCATATAGCACATGCTGCACTCACACACATGCAGATACTTTGCATGTGTTTTTCAACCCTAGATGTTGAAGGGGAAATGATCTTTATGGAGATACACCTAGGGAGGATTAAGTGATCAATTGTTATCATGCATAGATGGAATCAGGGCAAAGGTTTTATATATATATATATATATATAAATTAGGATCACACTACATGTATCAATTGACCTACCAATGCTAGGATGTTTGCTTTTACCAAAAATAATAATAAAATAAAATAATAAAATAAAAAGAGTTTATTGGCCATTGTTAATGTAGCTATCACCTTCTGTACTTTCCTGCATTTAATTTCTTTCTGATTGCACTGTTTACAGTTCTACCACCACTACCAGCTATGTGTTTATTTTCCTGTAACACTTGAAGGCATCTGAAGAAGTGGACTGTAGTCCATGAAAGCTTATATCATAGTAAATTTGTCAGTTCTTAAGGTGTCCCACAATTTGTTGTTTAGCTATAGCAGACTAACATGACTTAACCTTTTGGAAATTATTAGAAAGGTTACTATTCCTTCATAGCACAAAAAGTCAGCAAATCAGTAAGTGGCTTGATGGTGTCAGAAATATTGCAGGACATCTTGTTTGCTAAAACTCATTATTTGTGTATTGACAAATAATGTTCACAAAGTTAATGTTACGAGTCTTTTTGTGGATAATTGGGACATGTGTTGTTTTTTAAACTTTTGGAATAAGTTTAGTCAACATCTATCAAAAAGACACCCTTTTCATTTTTCTGTGACTTTAAGGAAAAGGCTTGTTAAGAGAGTGGGAATTTAAACATTAAAGAACTGACCCTGCTAATGATATTTTCACTATTTATTAAAACTAATGATAAACTGGAATTGTACAGTTATGTGCAGAATGGTGTACTACTTTTTTGACTGTTTGCCACCTGCTGAAAAGTGGTAAACAATTTCAGCAAGATTGGCCAACCGAACTATTCTTTTCAGAGGTTAAATCTGTGACAAAACCTCATGGTAGAGGTTTTATAATAAGCTGGTTATGCATTCATATAAGGGTCACATGGTATTTAATACAATATTTTTGAAGCAACTGGGATAGCTCTGCAACTTTCCTGCCTTGAGCAAAGCATGTTAATGGTGGTTAAAGGAGAAGGCGGCTGGCAGGGGAGGGTATCAGCTGTTTGCAAGCATAGTTTAAGAAGCTTAATTATTGGTGGTTGATGCCTGAGTATGAAAACTGCCAGTGCACTATTTTCTTTAATCTTTTATTTCTCCCCCAAAGGTGAGCAGGGAAGCTTTAGCCATGGATCTGTTGTTGATGGAAGATTTGAAGGATTCATTAAGACTCACACTGGGACCTTCTATATTGAACCAGCAGAAAGATATATTAAGGACAGAGCCCTGCCTTTTCATTCAGTCATGTATCACGAAGATGATATTAGTAAGTATTTCCGTTTATCGTGTACCGTGAAAATAATCAGTACAGCACAAATATCCTAAAATGGTGCGACACTTGATTTTTTATGAAAGCAAACCGCGTGAAAGCTGTTCCCATACTCATGTAGGCATTCGCTGTTGTGCTACTGTGTAAATATATGATAAAAACCATAAATCTCTTTGACTGCAAGTGTGGGGATGACAGATGCCTAAGGGCTAACTTATGGTGGGGTACAAACAACAACAGCAACAACACCACATGGGAAGTGATATTACACATATATCCTTGGTCTGGGATACCAAAGTGTTAGGGAATGCATGTAACTGAAGAGTGACATCACAGCTATAAATTGCCATAGGTATGTTGCCTTGGAATGTTATATCAGATGTGTTTCTTAAGCAATAACTATTAGTATCATACAAGATAGAGGGTGGGCAAGACCTGCACATATTTTGTAGGTTTTGTAGAAGCAATTTTCCTTAGTATTTTAATTTATTGGATATGTTTCACTGGCTGTCAGTCTCTGAAATTAAATGTGTGGCTTAGCAGTTCTAGTGATTGTCCGTGTCTTGAGGATAGCATTAGAGAATCCTGGAAGGACTTCTGCCAGCAATAAAGCTTTCCTTTGTTGTGTTCTGCTCTCTGTCCCTTTCCATGACCCCTTTGTTGTCTTAAAAAAGGACCAGCCTAGTCTCTTCATTAGGGAGGACAAATTGGTGCTAGTGTATGCTGGGGCCATTGCTCTGGCTCCTGCCAACTTTGGTTAAAAAGCTATCTGTTCAGGCAGTGTGCCAAGAACTTCTGGGTTCAAGTGAAAGGAATGGGTAGTACATATCTTGAGATCATATTATGGAAAATCAGTAGCCCAAGTTGATAAGGATAATTATCAACAGAGGGGGATGCGCTGGGACAACCGATCTCAGTGATCACGGGTAGGAGGAGGAGTTACGCTAAGACCAGACCATGTCATTACAGAGGAGGCAGGTTTAGTCGTTGTCTGAGGACTATCCCTGCCTCCGGGTCTGGTCCTGACCGGACGGATACTAGAATCAGCAAGGGATACCCACATAACCTGAAGGTGCTGCTGTGCAATGCCAGGTCAATGATTCAAAAGACCACTGCCATCCATGACTTGATCATGGATGGAGGATTTGACCTGGCATGTGTAACAGAGACTTGGTTGAATGAAGCAGATGGGCCTGTTCTTGCCGCTGCTTGTCCACCAGGTTTCTCTTACGCACAGCAACCCAGGCCTTGTGGGCGGGGAGGGGGGGTTGCAGTGATTTTTAGGAAGTCATTAGTTTGCACCAGGCGTCCTATTGGGAAGACCCAGTTCTCTGAGTGCATGTTCTGGAAGCTGGGCAATAGGGGCAGTACAGGATTCCTTTTGGTGTACCGACCTCCCCGCTGCACCAAGGATTCCCTGCCCGAGCTGCTTCAGGTCGTGGCAGATGTTCTCCTGGAGACACCTAGTTTGGTTGTCCTAGGGGATTTTAATATCCATGCCAGCACGACCTTACAAGGGGCCGCTTGGGACTTCGTGGAAAGCATGGCCTCCATGGGGCTGTCCCTGAATAAGTTTGGCCCAACCCATAGTCGCAGACATGCCTTGGACCCGGTGTTTACCTCCATGGATGTTGGTGTTCTGACACTAAGTAAAAGCAAAACAAAAGAAGTGCCATGGTCAGACCACTTCCTGGTGCAACTTGACTTCTCCGCGACCCTTCCCCTCTGCAGGGAGGTGGGACTGATTTGGATGGTCCGCCCCCGCCACTTAATGGATCTAAATGGTTTCCAGAGAGTGGTAGGGGATGCTTTATCCCATGTTGATGGCCTTTCAGCTGATTCCCTGGTGGCCCGCTGGAATGTGGAGTTAACCAGAGCTATTGACTGTTTGGCTCCGAAGCGCCCTCTCCGATTGCATGGAGCCCGGACAGCCCCGTGGTTTTCCATGGATCTGAGGGCAATGAAACAATCGTTGAGACGGCTAGAGCGCCGGTGGCGGATGACCCATTCTGAAGCTGACCGGACACAGGTTAGAGCTCAATGTCGAGCCTACCAAGTGGCGGTAGCGACGGCGAAGAAGACTTTCTTCACCGCCTCTATTGCATCTGCAGAAAACAGCAGCAGGAGACTTTTTCAGGTGGTCCGCAATTTAGCGGAACCACCTGCTACATCGGGGCCCAGTACGGGCCACATGATCTCCTGCAATGATTTTGCAAAGTTTTTTGCAGATAAAGTCGCTCAGATTCGGGAAGAGGTAGACACCACCATGGGAGCAGGGCCGGGGCGGGAGAGTGCTAGAGTCCTGTCTAGTCAAATTGCGTGGGATCAATTCCAATCTGTTACCTCCGAGGATGTGGACAGGCTGCTTGAACGAGTGAAACCGACCACCTGTCTCCTTGATCCTTGCCCATCCTGGTTTATAAAAGCTAGCCGGGAAGGGCTGGGCGATGGGCTTCGTGGGGTGGTGAATGCTTCCCTCCGTGAGGGAGCCTTCCCAGACCCGCTGAAAGAGGCGGTTATTAAACCGCTTCTTAAAAAACCATCTTTAGATGCTGCCACGATGGCCAACTATCGCCCAGTCTCAAATCTTCCATTCTTGGGCAAGGTGATTGAGCGAGTGGTTGCTGAACAACTCCAGGCATGCCTGGAAGAAGCGGACCATTTGGATCCCTTCCAGTCGGGATTCAGGCCTCATCACGGGACTGAAACTGCCTTGGTCGCACTGATTGATGATCTCCGGCGGGCTAGGGACAAAGGTGAGAGCTGTTTCCTAGTTCTGCTGGATCTCTCAGCGGCGTTTGATACCATCGACCATAACATCCTTCTGGACCGTCTTGAGGGGCTGGGAGCTGGGGGTACTGTCATACATTGGTTCCGCTCCTTCCTCCTGGGCCGTGTTCAGAAAGTGGTGGTGGGGGATGAGTGTTCAGACCCCTGGGCCCTCACTTGTGGGGTGCCTCAGGGTTCTGTCCTCTCCCCCATGCTTTTCAACATCTACATGCAGCCGCTGGGAGAGATCATCAGGGGGTTTGGGCTGGGTGTTCATCAGTATGCGGATGATACCCAGCTCTACCTCTCTTTCAAATCAGAACCAGTGAAGGCGGTGACGTTCCTGTGTGAGTGTCTGGAGGCGGTTGGAGGATGGATGGTGGCAAACAGATTGAGATTGAATCCTGACAGACAGAAGTACTCTTTCTGGGGAACAGGAGGTGGGCAGGTGTGGAGGATTCCCTGGTCCTGAATGGGGTAACTGTGCCCCTGAAGGACCAGGTGCGCAGCCTGGGAGTCATTTTGGACTCACAGCTGTCCATGGAGGCACAGGTTAAATCCGTGTCCAGGGCAGCTGTGTACCAGCTCCATCTGGTACGTAGGCTGAGACCCTATCTGTCTGCGGACTGCCTCGCCAGAGTGGTGCATGCTCTGGTTATCTCCCGCTTGGACTACTGCAATGCGCTCTACGTGGGGCTACCTTTGAAGGTGACCCGGAAACTACAACTAATCCAGAATGCAGCAGCCAGACTGGTGACTGGGAGTGGCCGCCGAGACCATATAACACCGGTCTTGAAAGACCTACATTGGCTCCCAGTACGTTTCTGAGCACAATTCAAAGTGTTGGTGCTGACCTTTAAAGCCCTAAATGGCCTCGGTCCAGTATACCTGAAGGAGCGTCTCCACCCCCATCGTTCTACCCGGACACTGAGGTCCAGCACCGAGGGCCTTCTGGCGGTTCCCTCACTGCGAGAAGCCAAGTTACAGGGAACCAGGCAGAGGGCCTTCTTGGTAGTGGCGCCCTCCCTGTGGAACGCCCTCCCACCAGATGTCAAAGAGAACAACAACTACCAGACTTTTAGAAGACATCTGAAGGCAGCCCTGTTTAGGGAAGCTTTTAATGTTTGATGTATCACAGTATTTTAATATTCTTTTGGAAGCCCCCCAAAGTGGCTGGGGAAACCCAGCCAGATGGGCGGGGTGTAAATAATAAATTATTATTATTATTATTATTATTATTATTATTGCCAAACATAGTTCAAATCAGCTCCTATCTTCCACCTTCATCAACTTCTCTATTGCCTCTGCTTTTTTTAAAAAGCTTCATTGAGTTCCTGTTTGTCTTCAGTTACCTCTTCTTCTGGGATCCCTACTCCTTCACCTCCTTACCTCAGATTCCTTCCCAGTTCACAGCCTCCTTTGCAGGGCTACTGCCCTGAAAGTCTGTATAAGGTTCTAATCTCAGGCATTTTCACCTCTCCTGGAAAGCGCATGACCAACATTCCATCAGATTTGAGCTTTAGAATGTTTATGAACAGCCCTTGCCATCACAGCAGCTTAGTTAATGCTGTTGGTCTTCACTCATGAGCTCAGATACATAATGTTTGCTGGGCACCACTCTGCCCCGCAAAACACCTGATTCGCCAAGCAGAGCAGCAGCAAAAGTCTCTCTCTCCCCCTCTCCCTCTCCCAAAGGGCTGGGTGGGCTCTTCACAGCTGCTGAGCTGGCCGGTTCCATAAGTTTGAGCTGGCAGGAAAGAGGGCACTATCCCCGCTGGTTTACTTCAGCTGCGTGGAAGGAAAAGGAAAGGCATCCAAGAGGTGTTTTATTCCTTTCCCTCTGGGGGATTTTCTTCTCAGCATGCTGTGGGATTAAAATATCCATCACTTGATTGAATTCAGGTGTAGGTAAGCCTTGGCATAGGCCAGGCTTCCTCAACCTCGGCCCCCCAGATGTTTTGAAACTACAATTCCCTGCTAGCTAGGGATCATGGGAGTTGTAGGCCAAAAACATATGGAGGGCCAAGGTTGAGGAAGCCTGCTAGGCACTGGGCGTTTGTCACTCTCAGCCCCCTGCTGAGGTTCTGAGGTATGACAGGGTCAGTTAGGGGAAGATGGGTCCAACGCAAAATGCGAATTTATGCAGCCGGACCCTCTCCAATTTGCTGAAGGGAGCTCTGTGGCCTTTCCTCCGTGCGCTTCTGACACTTAGACAGACTCCCCTCATGACCCCTCTTACCCTGTTATTGCCACCACCCTTCCTTGCTTTCTTCCTTCCCGATCACAGCAGCAGCGAGTCTTGCATTAACAATGGAGATGTGGGGGGCTTTGGACAGGGAAGTGAGCACTCACTTGCTCTCTGAAGAGCTCAACAGCTATTCTTGGGATAGCAGTGCCTTGAAATCTTTTTAGAGAGAGAGTGAAAGGGGAGGAGAAGCCGGAGCCTTTGAGGGGAGAGAGAGCCAGGAGCAGCCACTTTGCCTTGATATCTCACATCAGTTCAGGCAAAGAATTTTTCTCAGCTGCAGAACCTCCCCCACCTTTACATCTAACTCAACTATACCTACTCTGCTATTAGTTTAGCAGCTGGATTGGAAGCAAAGTATGGAATTGGCAAGGCTACAAAGGAGAGGTAGAGATAGAAGATACTACTGCAAACCCAAATGTATGGGAGCAAAACAGCTTGATGTTCCTGTTTAGGACATTCATTTTGGAAAACTAGTTTTTATACAAACAGACCACCTTGACGGTGTCCATCATTTTGTCTGAGGTTTATCAGATCAAATTCAGCTGACAAAGAATAAAGTGAATTTAGTGAGTATTTGATTGTGAGAAGTCTTGTCTCCTGCTTTGAGGCACTCTACACTATGGGAAGGTAACAAGACTGGCATCAGCTGAGAAGATTGTTTGAGATACAGTGGTACCTCGCAAGACGAATGCCTCGCAAGACAAAAAACTCGCTAGACGAAAGGTTTTTCCATTTTCGATTTGCCTCGCAAGACGAATTTCCCTATGGGCTTGTTTCGCAAGACGAAAACGTCTCGCGACTTTGTTTCCTTTGTCTAAAAACAAAGACATGTTTTGTTTATAAAGTTAATTTATTTTCCCTTCAATTTTTGAACTGCTCTTTACAGTATGTGTGACTTTAAAGAGCAGTTAATAAACTGTTGTTGTACCAAATTTGGCTTTGTTTGGACTTTTTTTTACCATAGGAACGCATTAATTGATTTTCAATGCATTCCTATGGGATTTCATGATTCGCAAGACGAAAAATTCGCTAGACGACAAAACTTGCGGAACGAATTAATTTCGTCTTGCAGGGCACCACTGTAGACAAAATCTGTATTTCTAATGGATGAGCCTGTTGGTTGCCGGATCTTTCAGTTTTTGGCAGGAATATCCTTTTAGCGGCTTTTCAGGCACAACAATGCAACATATGTTTAGCATCACAATGAAGTCTTATTCAGAGTTTAAACAAAAGCCTATTCTGCAAGTGGGGATCTTCTTGTCCACTTTCTACAAAGCCCTTTGTCCATGTTGCAGTGAAATTGGTGGCCAGTAAAAGGCGACCTTTCTATTCTAATTTCAAAATATGGTGAACTATTTTAGATTCTTACTCTTGATCTTGATTCATACTTTTTCTATGAGTGATGTTAAATATGTAAGTGATAAGGGTTTTTTCTTTTAAAAAAATCCTTTCTATTCTGTTTCGAAATGAATTGTTTTCATTAACTAGTACTCGTTCTTTGCCGTAAGCCAGTGGTTTTCAACCAGTGTGGTGCGGCACCCTGGGGTGCATTGAATGATGGTCAGGGATGTCATGGGCAATTTTTCTTCTCCCCCCCTCCTCTAATGCCCTCTCGCATCTCTGCCTCCCAAAGGCTTGCACAGCTGTTTGTTGCAGCAGCCCTGCTGCCACCAAGATAAGATACTGTGCTTATCTTCACCTTTGGCCAGTCTCTGTTGGGCCACTAAAGCCGGGGGCATCCTCTGCCCAAGCCCCTGTGGGGTAGCAGGAGCAGACACCTCTTTGGGGGGGCAGCTCAGAGACCAGGGGTGGCTGCAGCGGCTGCCCAGAGGACTCCTGAGGAGAGAGGAGAGGAAAGGAGGCTGAGGGAGGGTGTTCAAAAAAGGGTAAGAGGCTGTTAGCTCTGCAGGCAAGGGGTGATATAACTGGGCTCCTGAGCACCACAGGGGTGCTGCAGAAAAAAGATAGCTGGTCAAGGGAGTTGTGGACTCAAAAAGGTTGAAAACCTCTGCTGTAAAGCTGTGTTATAAAATGCAGAAATCACTGAAAATGTTCTCATAGAGCAAGATTTGCAGTTTAATCGTGGGTTTGTAATATACTATCGGTACTAAATAAATGGTGGGTGGTAGGAAATGGGACTGCTTTGGGGCTTGTTGGCACATTTGATTATACCGCCTTTTCTTTCATATGTTCAGATCAGAATTAAAAGCTGATAATACAATCAGAATTGTAGAGTTGGAAGGGACCCTGCGGATCATCTACTCCAACCCCCTCCAATGCAGGAATATACAGCTGTCCCTTATGGGAATCGAACCTGCAACCTTGGCAGTATCAGCACCATGCTGTAACTAAGCTACCCAGCTGAAGAAAGTTTAAAGAGAAAAGAAACTATCTAGCAGTAGATCTAGATCAGCACCCATTCGAAGCTGTGATATTATGAAGAAAATATTGATTAATTGGTCAAATTGCAAATGCAAAAGCTGGTATATATCTAATTTTAGCATTGAGTAGTACTTTGTTAAATATTTTCTAAAAATAGCTTGACTGAATCCTTCCCCCACCAAGTGCCTTGGATTTGCTTTATATAGGAATGCTTGTTTTGTTTGTTAAGTCATAGTGTTTCTTAATACATACCAGGAAAATGAAATGATAGTCATAATATAATACAGTGAACAGCATTCTTGTGAAATGATATTTTTAATGAGAGAAGATGAGAATCCTGGAGCTTTCAAATTCTTTTTTTACTACTTTAGTAACTGTATTTCACCTTATTGTAGAGAATTGCAGTTGGGAAAATAGCCACCTGGAAGATTGTGCTTGTTGAGACTAGATTTGGTCTCATGACATTAAATCATGTCTCAGATCTACAACCATGTTTCAAGACAGAAAAGCTCCCACTGAAATATGGGCATTTTACATAAAAATTCAATTTCCCCTGTGCTTCAAGATCCAAGGTTAGGGGCAGGAATGCATTGAATAAGGTGAAGTGTGTCCTGCTGAACTCTGTGCAAGTGTGACCAAACTGTTTCTTGCATCATCATATAGAGTAGTAATGGTGACACAAGTAACCTCCAGCCCTAGAAGTCATAGATGACATGTATATTTTGTATTATAGCATCATTTACTTAATTGGGATGGAAAAAATAAACCCCAAATTAATATATATTGCTTCTCCTTCTTTGACCGAGTTCAGGTCCAAACAAACACATGAGTAATGCCAGTGTTCTTCTAGAGCATGAGTTAGGCATCTTACTAAAGGGCTGGCTAACCTTGCAGGTGCTCCTGGACTACAACTCCCATAATGCCTGGTTGTATTTTTTAAATTTATTATTAAATTATTATTTCTTATTGGCCATGCTGCTTCTTTGCCTCAAGAATGCCACCTGAGAGCCAGTCAGGGTATATTACCTGGTCACTGGACTCATGCTCTGGTAACCTCCCAATTAGACTGTTGCAATGTGCACTATGTAGGGCTGGCCTTGAACATGATTTGTCAACTTCACCTTGTCTAAAATACTGCAGCCATGTGATCAGCTGGGGTTTCATGTAAAATGTACACGACCTCTGTTTTGAAACAGCTGTATTGGTTGCCAGTTAGTTTCTGAGCCCAGTTCAAGATGCTGCCATAAAGCGCTAAAGTACTCAGGCCCCAAATATCTGAATAACAACCTCTTTCTTTACGGATCCTGTCAGATGTTAATATGTGCAGAGAGGGCCTACTTGGCACTTTCATTGCCCTCAAGAATCATGGGGAGCGGGTGGCAGCCCAGGAGGGGGCATAATGGGTTTTCGTTGTTTGCTGAAGACACCCCCTTTACCTTGGCCTTTGTCAGATGAGATTTTTGTGAGGCCACCTGTATCGCCTGATACATATCCTTTGGTTTGTTTAAATTCCTTTATTAGCTTCCTCTACAAACCATGAGCTTGTAACCAAAGTCTGCTTTAGAGTTTACAGCTCATGGTCTTGTCCATAGGGAGACAAACCACAAGCCAAAAAAAATGGATAACATTTTAAAGCGAAACCATGCCTTAACCTCACAGGAGGTCCAGAGGTGGAGCACAGTATCCACACACACTCACATTTATAGTAAGCCATGTTAGTGTTACATGTGAATGAGTCCTCTACTTGTGCAACCTGCTGGTAGCAGTGGCATTTGGGCCTAATTATTGCTCATATCAGTAATAACTAAGTTGCAGCTGGAGGCACTATTTAACATTAGAAAACAATTTGTAAATAATTGCAGCCTTGTTGTGAGCATGCGGTATCAAACCATGAACATCTCTTTGTTGGCTCCTCTTTGTACATACCTACTACCTGATTCTTCTGTGCCTCTCAAGTATGCAAGCTCTTAAACGCTGCATAGTCAAAACTGACATACTCCTTATTAAACTGTTCATTGACATTAGTTAACTCTTTTTTCCCTTTTTAGTTACTTTGAAATCACTGTAATCTTAAAATAGGATGCATTTGTTTTAAACATGGAGGGAAATGGATATCTGAAGTTCAAAACAGCTTATGAGGAAAGCATGCAGATTGTCTTCACTAAAAAGATTTGATAGTAACTTACAAAGTATTAGGCAGATCTGTCACTAGTTTCATAATTAAGATCCAACTCGTCACTTGGTTTGTGTTCTAGGATACCCACATAAATATGGACCACAAGGTGGCTGTGCAGATCATTCCGTATTTGAAAGAATGAGAAAGTACCAAATGACTGGTGTAGAAGAGCCCATGAACCAGGTATATAAATATAATCATTTACTCCTGACCCCCACTACTCCATATTAGGAGGCTCATAGCTTTGTAAAGGAACTTGCACTCTTTAGCCAGAAGCCAAAGAGCTGTTTACTGTAGCCATGACCAAGGATCATGCCTTGTGATAACTATGTCATTATTGCTGACTCTCCCTCTTCAGTTTCAAAAAGGAATTGATATATGTCATAGGAGGACTGTATGAGAAATACAAGCTCAAAGAACCCTTGATGGCACAAAACTAGTTAAACTGTTACTTGGATCTGAATCATATTACCTGATAATGCAGTTTACATTAAATTTCCTGAAGCTTTACAGTCAAGAACATGGATACCATTAAGCTAAGTTGATTTATTAGGTTTTCTGATTTTGATTAAAAGTTAATTGCAGCTTTTAAGAACATTTTAAATACCTGTCAGTAGCAGGCCTAAAAACTTGGCTGAAAATTTCCTCAGGCTGCAGAAATGTGTCTTTTTTCATTGAAACTTCATTCATGCATTCAACTGGCTCATGAGCTATTTTATTTCCTCTTAGTCCTTAGATAAACTTTGCATGTGCCAGATTAATTGGAGGCAAACATTTTTAAGAGCCCAGTCACTGTACCAGTACGTATGGTAATAGGGAAATGTGGCTGGATTCAAGCAACTGTAATTGTGGACAGTGCAGAGATGTGTCAGACCACTCTCTCACTAAAGAGGACAGCCAAGTCTTGCATTATGGAGGATAGAAGCTTCGGTGTTGAACACATCTTTGCATATTACTGCATCAGAATTTACCAGCCAATACAAATTGTTAGTCACCACTTGCCCACAGTTACCTTCTACATGTTGGAGCCCTGCTTGATTTGAAGGTTCTTAACAGGCCTTATTTTCTCTCATTTCCCGCCCCCCTGTTTTTAATGCAGATTGTTACTATTGTGTTACAGTGCATAACGTTTTCCATTGTCTGTAACTGAGGCTGCAATCGTAATTCTACTTACCCAGGAGTGAGCCCCACTGAATTCAATAGGATTTACTCCTGAGTAGTCATGGTTAGGATTGTGCTGTTGGTCTCTGTATTTTTTGAACTGGAAGGCTGTATAGAAGTGTTATTTATCTATATTGCTAAGCTCCTTGGCTTTGTATGCTGCAGCAAACTTCAGAAGAATCTACCAATCATGGCCCAGAGCTTTTAAGAAGAAAACGAGCTGCACAAGCTGAAAAAAACACTTGTCAACTCTATATTCAGACAGACCACCTATTCTTTAGATATTATGGAACAAGAGAAGCTGTGATTGCGCAGGTAAGTGTTTAGCTATTGCTTCAAGTGATAGTTTTCTTTTAAAGGAGGTGAAAGGAGGATGTCCTTTATGTAAAAAGTCATCTTAATGTAGCCTACATTGTTTTTTTCTGGGAAATTGTCATGTATACAACTTTTTGCACAACACATAAAAAGCACATTGTCAGCAACAGAACCTATAGTTACTTGTGGGTGTGCACTATGGGTATTTATGTATCTCTAGAACATACGATAAATGCCCATGCAGGGGGTGGACCCTGAAATTTCTCTGGGATGTGGTAGAGGACATGCTTATTATTATACAAAAGGTTCCAGGTTCATCTCCAGGTAGGATTAGAACTCCAGAGCAACAGCCTGTTATTTTGTACTGCTTTTAATATTTTTTAAACTGCTGTACATGGGTGGTACATAAATACTTCTTTAAATAAAGAAGTAAATGAACTAAATGAATCAATGGTTTAAGGCAGCTCCCTTGACATTTTGCCTCTCAGAGAACTACATGCACAGAACTTTAACCTTCTTCTGTTTTAGATATCCAGCCATGTTAAAGCAATTGACACAATTTACCAGTCAACAGATTTCTCAGGAATCCGAAATATCAGTTTTATGGTGAAACGAATAAGAGTAAGTACTCTGTAATTTAATTTTTAGAATTCTGTTCCTTGCAAGCTCTAGCTAACTTAGCCATTCCTGCTAAATAAAGTGTTTTCATTTTTTTAAATAAGATATTTATTAAGATTTTCAAAAGATTACAAAATAGTAAGAAAAAAAGAAAAATACAAAAAATAAAAATAGCTAAAAACAATTCAGTCTTTCCATCACATGTTTTTCATTTGCTTATTTCCCGGACCTCCTCATGCCTCCCTTTTCTGTATTCCAGTTCAAATTGTTAATTCAGCAAATCCCTCCCCTCTTCATTCTCTTTGTCTTCAAATTTAAAAATATTGTAAAATTAAATTATTACCTATTAATAGCCATTTTCTCATATTCCCTTATAGCATTACAGCTAAAGACCACTTAGTTTCTATCCAGCATCATTCTAGCATTCATTAATTTTACAATATTTCTGTAAATAATCTTTAAACTTTTTCCAATCTTCTTCCACCAACTCTTCTCCCTGGTCTCGGATTCTGCCAGTCATTTCTGCCAATTCCATATACCGTATTTTTCGCTCTATAACACGCACCTGACCATAACACGCACGTAGTTTTTAGAGGAGGAAAATCCGTAGGCATGCCACCCGTAGGCATTCCCTCCATAACACGCACAGACATTTCCCCTTACTTTCTAGGAGGAAAAAAGTGAGTGTTATGGTGCAAAAAATACGGTAGTCCATCACCTTCATCTGCCATTCTTCCAGGGTGGGTAGATCTTGTGTCTTCCAATACTTTGCGATGAGTATTCTTGCTGCTGTTGTGGCATACATAAAAAAAATTCTATCCTTCTTTGGTAAATAAAGTGTTTTCAGTTGCCTATTATTTATTCCAGTAGTCCAGTGCTGGTGAACATACTGTTAATTCCTACCCTATTTACACTAATGGAATAAAAGATGTGGAGGCAACTTTTGAATCTTCGCTACAAATGAAACCAGCAACAAAACGTTGCATAGAGAAATGTTTTTGGTCAGGATGCCAGCCAGCCATACCTCTTCCAGGTTACCCATTTCATTCCTCCTCCCGCAGCTTGCCATCCTCCCCCAAACACATTCAGTCTTCCATAGCCGCAGAGCAGCATGAAGTTCTTCCCTCTTGTGTGTGGTACCATTTTGACTAACATAAGCATTGAGATTCTCCTCCAAATTCCACTAATAGAGGGGTGACTAAGATTCTGAAAATCTCAAGGAAAATCAGTTGGTGAAATTAGATTCTTTACTAAGAAGCCCTGCCTAGTATAGTGGAGAAGTTTTGGACTTCACATTTGGGTCTGAATACCTGCTCAGTTTTGGAACCCGCTGGTGGGCTTAGACCTAGTCACTTTGTCTCAGAGAGATTATATAATGGAATATTAATAATATAGCGCTCAGACTTGATGACATGAAAAACAAATCTTACGGGTTTGAGAGCAATAAAAGGCAAATGTTATTTTTTTCCACCCCTTCTTAAAGTTTAAGCTTGGTTGACCTTCATCCCTCTGACACTCAGATTCTGGGTGTGATATTTTATCTCCATTTTCTGGCCCATATAAATTTTATGCCACTCCATCTGTACTATTGGGTGATGGTATTGAGGCCCTGAAGCTGTCCTATAACTGCAAATGTTCTTTGATTCCAATTACATTTTCCCTTAGAGTTCAAGGGATTTCTCCTGTGCTTTTGCTTCCTCTTTGTTTAAATTTACTAGCCCCTAGGAATTGGAGTACATCTGTTGAACTTAGTACATTGTTACCATTTACTTGTTGTCCTTGGGTGGCGATTAAAGCAGTTCCTTGGCTCTTGGCAAATCATCTTTTCTCTGGTCCTGTGTCACCTCATACCATGCCTCTTAATGACTGCAACATCAAGCCACAAATTGCATGTGTTGAACTGCTTTTGCAGATCAAGCACCACAGAGTTTTCTTTCCCCCTCTGAATGCTTTTCAGCGGGTACTGTTCATATAATTCATTTCTGAGTCACTGAATGTTAAACTGGTGGGATTGAGTAATGTATATTATTATATCTGTGAATCAGTCTTTTGCAGTGTGGATTCTTACAGTGAGCATAGGTTACATCTTTGAAAAGCTGCTACTTGGCTAGCAAGAGTTATTTGACACCACAGAACCTTTTCTTTTAGATCAACACTACTCAAGATGAAAAAGACCCTACCAATCCCTTCAGGTTTCCAAATATTGGTGTGGAGAAATTTTTGGAACTCAATTCTGAGCAGAATCATGATGACTATTGTTTAGCCTATGTGTTCACTGATCGTGATTTTGATGATGGTGTCCTTGGCTTGGCTTGGGTTGGAGCACCTTCAGGTAAAAAAAAATTAAAAATAGTTTATGTTGCTTGAGTGAAGTATAGAGGGTATCTTGTGTGTTAAAGATCTTAAGATCAAGACCAGTCTGGCATCTCCAGTTAAAATGATATCTATTAGCAAGGATATCTATTTACCTGTATCCTGGAGAGCTGCTGCCTGTCAGTGTTGTGGCAGTGGTCTGGCTCTATACACAGAGTTCCATCATGGCCATCATTCTTAAATGGTTGTGTTGCCTAGTTTAAACTCCTAGTGTTACTGAAAGGCAGCATACCTTGCTACCTGGCAGGCCTGCCTGCCTGAGGTGATACTTCTTTTCACTTGTACTACGTAGTTGTCATATGCTCCTTACTCCCACAAAAGTATATGAGGCACAGGAGATTAACTTCCACCCTACAGCTGAAGTGTTGAAATAAATCTTAACCAGCCAGAAAAAAGTTATAACTTTTCCTAACTTGATGACCTCCAGACATTTTGGAGTACAACTCCTATCAGCCTCAGCATCATATGGCAGTGCTGGCTGCAGCTGATAAAAGTCGTAGTCCAAAATACCAGGAGGGCACTATGTTGGGGAATTCTGTGCTAGACAATACCAGAACAACTCCTATTTCGTATCATTAGTGCCCATTTAAACTGTGTACAGTGGAACCTCTGGTTATGTACCATCCTCCTTACTTTGGGTAACGAGCTCCGCTAACCCGGAAGTAGGTGTTCCGGGTAGCAAATTTTGCCCCGGGATGCGAGTGGAAGTCACATGGTGGCAGTGGGAGGCCCCATTAGCAAAAGCGCGCCTCAGGTTAAGAACGGTTTCGGGTTAAGAACCGACCTATGGAACAAATTTAAGTAAATAAACAGAGGTACCACTGTAGTATAAAGGGAAGAGTTGCTTTTCAATTAAGTGTCTAAAGCTGCCCTCATTGCAGTTAACCAAAGTGGAAGGATCATCTAGCACAGTCCAAGGCTAGGAGGATGTGAAACTCGGACTAATTTCCAAAACCCTTTGCAAGCAGTCAGTTCAAACCTTTGGCAAGTGTGGCCAGTCCATTCTGCAACAGTCTCTGGGATACAGAGGAAGAGGAAAGAGAAGGCAGTAGTAGAATGATAGACTACAAGTTGTTTTTCCCACTGCTAACTGTAGCCCATTGACAGAAGACGGGTTGCCTTGCTCATGTCTGGTCTTTGGATAGAGGTAACTTCACTTGTTTACCATTAACGTCCAGGTTCTGCCTAAAAGCAAGTGGCAAAGCAGATCTGTTTCTGTTTCAATGGGCTTAGGGAAAGGCTATAGTTCAGGGGCAGAGCTCCTGCTTTGAATGCAGAATATCCCAGGTTAATCCCAGCATCTCTTATGTAGGGCTGGGAAAGGCCCTGTCTGAAACTGGAGACTTACTGCCAGTCAGTGTGTAGACAATACTGAGTTAGATAATTGGCATAAGGCATTATCCTGTAGTCCTTTTCAGGCATTGTCATTAGGATTTTCCTTTTTGTACTTATCCAAGTCACCTTCGGGGAGCAAGCCTTAAACAGGAGAATGTCTTTTGAACTGATTATGGCTTGAACTCACTAACCACTATGCAAGTGACTTATGGGTGTTTCACTTCAGGGCATTTGGGTGCATGGAATACACTTGAGGGCATTTCTCTACACAGCATTTGGATGGCAAAAATAACCTTTCTTAAGCTGCTTTGGGAGTCAATATTGACTGAAAAACAACATATACATTAATAAGTAATGTATAGAAGAAGAAGGGAAAATTATCAACTTTCTCATTCTGCAAATATCATTTTTAAAGCCCACAGACGGCTGGTTATTTTGGCACCTCTTGCATTATTTTTCTGCAGACGTAACATAGCCCCTTCCTCAAAAACAAACAAACAAAACAAAACCTTCGAGAGACTACTGTTAACCTCTGCATAGCACAATTTATGTTATTTTCAGGTCACAACCTATCCCACCATCCTATTAAAATTCCTGTTGATCAGTAGTTTCATCTTCAGGAAGACAATTTTGGATAACTGTGGTAACTCAGAAGTGGGTGTGACTTGTCTAACTGATATTTTTGTCTTTGTGGTTTCAACCCAAACTTCCCGAAGAACAGTTGGTCTGTAAATATACTCTTAAGAATGAGTCATACTGCTTGCTGAGATAAGCAGATATTCTTAGGCTAAGTACTTTGCAACAGCAAAGTGTGCTATTTAAGCACTTGAACTGTAGCACTTGGAAGAATCACAGTTAAAGAAGCACATATTTGAGGACCTCAAGAATTTATAGTCTACCCCTGCAAGTACATGTTGGCCTCCATATAGAATAGACTGTTGGCCATTGGGGGTTGCAGCTGAGGGTGGGAAAAGTTTGTGGCAGTGCAGGATTGTAAAGCTTTCTCTCTGCCCCACTCCGTCTCTCTCTGAAAGCCATATGAAAGGCTAAGGGTCACATAAGGCTGCAGGTTGTCCTCTCCAGTATAAGATAAAACTTTTTTTCCTCAGTCCAAAATTAGATATTTTACTGAGGCATAGTTTGTAGGTCCCCCCTCCAAAATACTTGTCCTGCTAAAATCCTAAGATTATGATTTTAGGGACCACAAGGGTCAGCTAGTCCAACTTCCTGCAATGCAGGAATGTGGGGCTCGAACCCACAAACCTGAGATTAAGATTCTCATGCTCTACTGATTGAACCATCCCAGTTGTGAGACCCTTTCCAAACTTGGCAACAGAATGGAAGGTCAGTGATACATGTTGGAGCAAAGAATCAAAACTTCAAATAGAGCCTGAATGGAATGATAGGATTGTGGAAAGTGGTCATAGGATCATGGAAAGCTGCCTTGCACTGAATGAGACCACTGGCCCATCTAGCTTGGCCTTGCCTACACTGACCAGCAGCCGCTCTCTAAGGCAGGCTTCCTCAACCTCGGCCCTCCAGATGTTTTTGGCCTACGACTCCCATGATCCCTAGCTAGCAGGACCAGTGGTCAGGGATGATGGGAATTGTAGTCTCAGAACATCAGGAGGGCCGAGGTTGAGGAAGCCTGCTCTAAGGTCAATCAGCCAATTCGTAGGAAAAGCTCACTGTGTCAGTTTGTTGTTCTGTGGCAGAAGTTCTGTGTTGGAGATTATTCCAAATGATACTGGAGGTGGAGTAGTAAAATTACATAAACTAAAACAGTTCCTCACTTAACCCTAAGCAATGAAATGTCCACTTAAGTAAAGTGTGGAATGTGCCAGAAATTTGAACTTCTGATGGAAGGGAATGCTTTGCAGGGGATTAAACGTGGCCAATAAATCTGCCTGTCATTCACTATTTGTCTGCACAAAGAGCTTTGTTACAGTTGCTCCTTGCTAATTATGCCAGAATATAGGGTGAGATGTTTTGATAACAAAAGTAATGGCGAGAAAAGCTCTATTGTGGCATTTTCTTAGCTGGAATATGTATTCATAGCTTTCTAGTGAATCTAGAATAATCCCCTTTTAAAATGTTTTTGCTTAATTTTAACTGCAGGGAGCTCTGGTGGTATATGTGAAAAGAGCAAGCTTTATTCTGACGGCAAAAAGAAATCCTTAAATACTGGCATCATCACAGTACAGAATTATGGTTCCCACGTCCCTCCTAAGGTCTCTCATATCACCTTTGCACATGAAGTTGGACATAACTTTGGTTCTCCAGTAAGTATGAGTGTTACAGCTGCATTCCTATCTGGCCCTGCTTCTACAGCAGATAAGGGGTACTCAAGAGTTGTGCTGAAATCCTCGCTTCCCGTTTTGTGTAAATAGAACTGATGTGAGTTGTGCTTCTCTCAAGTTAACAATTTGTTGCATCCAAGCCTTGACTCTTTAATTTGGGCAATCAGGAATTATCATACTTTCACAGTGCACTTATGACCATGTGCAACAGAGCAAATGCTTCTCTCTCTCTCTCTCTCTCTCTCTCTCTCTCTCTCTCTGAGAAATGACATTTTAGAGCCTTTGCTATGGCATAGTTGAAAGAATACTGGCTTGTTCCTATACAGTTTGGCCTTGTTTTTCACAGCCTGCAGGGTCACATGTGCTAGCAAGCTTCTGCAAGATAGATGTTAACAAGGACTGAACTCTGCTTTCCAAGAACATGTCCTTTGCAAGCTTCAGTGAAATTGTATGAGATGTGGCAGGAGTAGTTTGCAATAGCCATGTGGAATGTGCTGTTTGTATAAATACAAAGGCGGACACACAGTCTTGTGTGCACACAGTTATTGCAACTCGCCTTGCTAAAATGTAAGCAATGATATATAGTCTGGTTAACATAATGTGGAGAATCCATTTCTTTGTCCTGGCTTTTGATAGTGTTAAATATAAATCTTATCACTTATGCCAATGTTTAAGAAAAAATCACCACATCTCTTATGGTTTATGTGACTAGCTTGTATTGATACTGAACACCTTCCACTGGGATATAAAACATGTTGGGTTTAGCAATGCCAATTTATGCTGAACTTGGAGTTTGGATGCTCAAAGCACTTTGAAATATTAAAATGTTTTTTGTTTTCATAGAATCATAGAATGGTAGAGTTGGAAGGTGCCCATGGGTCATCTAGCCCAACCCCCTGCAATGCAGGGATCTCAGCTAAAGCATCCATGACAGATGGCCACCCAACCTCTGCTTAAAAACTTCCAAGAAAGGAGAGCCCACAACCTTCCAAAGGGAGAATGTTCCACTGTCAAATAGCTCTTACTGCCAGAAAGTTTTTCCAAATGTTTGGTTGGAATCTCCTTTCTTGTAACTTGAAGCCATTGGTTTTATCTATTGCTAGAATGGTTTGTTGCAGTTTTAAGTCTAAATTTTACTTCAGTTGGTGCTCAGACTGTTCATATTGTGCAGATAAGGGGATAACATATTGGTTATTAATGGATAAACATATTAATGGATAGAAACAATCTATCGAATGTAACAAAAATATAATATTGCTTATGTGTGCTGGTTGGTGAATGTTCTATGAAAAGTTTTCACATTAATTCCAGGAAAACTAGCTGCAAATATCATTTCTCCCTAACCCTGCCTGCCTCTTATCCTGGGAACATTCACTCCTCCACTAACACTATTACTGTAAAGCTGCCTTTAAGACAACAGAAAATTAAACCGAGAATTATCTCTCTTTCAGCATGATTCTGGAACAGAATGCACTCCAGGAGAGTCTAAAAACTTGGGACAGAAAGAAAATGGCAATTACATCATGTATGCAAGAGCAACATCTGGGGACAAACTTAACAACAACAAATTCTCTATCTGTAGCGTTCGGAATATCAGTCAAGTTCTTGAAAAAAAGAGAAATAATTGTTTTGTTGGTAGGTCGATAATTCATCCATGTTTTTTGGGGGGAGGGTGATATGGGAATAGGGTATCAGTATGAAATCTAGACAGTCTCAAGACTCCCCAATTATGTCATTTTTGAAATTTTGACTGGCCAGTTGTCCCTCCAATAGATAAAAAAGAAAGCCAAGCAAGCAAGAACCTTGCTTGTCACCAGTAAACTACAGCTCTGCTTGTTCACAAGTGTGTCCCACCCCCTAGCTCACACAGATGCTATTTTTCTGGGTCCTGTTCAGGGTGCTGGCATTTACCTTTAAAGACTCAAATGCCTGTCTCAACCTAGCCATGTTTTGAGATCTGCTTGGAGCTCTTCTTCAAGGGCCCTTCTTAACAGATGTGCACTGTGTCACAACAAAGGAGAGGGTTTTTGTGTTGTTGGTGTCCTGATTGCAAAGCATCTTTTCACAAAGAAATGCACCACACCATTAAGTGGCAACCTTTTTACTCCTGGTTACGTTTCTGTATTCCCAGGCATATAAATGCATGCAGTGCCTTAGCCTATGGTTTAGCTGTTGCCAAATATTATTGCTAAAGTTACAATTTAAAGTTCCAGCAGAGATTCAGCAAGCATTCCTTTTGATTTGCAGGCATCACTTAAATATTTTTTCATCTCACAGGCCTATGTGGCTGTTCAAAGGATATTTTTTTAACTGACTAGTCATTTTAAGAATTTTTTCGTACAGTTATTTTTAGTTTACATAGGCATATATGGCTCTTATATTGCAGCATAGAAATACTTTTATCAATAAAATCATTATATTTGTTCACTATCTTGGAATCTACTGGATGGAGAGCAATATCCACATGTTTTGAGTAAATAGAACATTTTAAGCAACAACAAAAAATGCAACTTGGTACTCCCCCCCCCCCCCGAAAGTCAGAGCAAGCTGATACCTGCCTCCTGCAACACACTCATTAGAAGCGTTCTGGGAAATGTTTCCCATACCTGCTCTGGTTATTTAAAAGGAATTTCCCTTTTGTTTTGGTTCAGTTAGTCACTGTGACCTCCAGTGTTTCTCTAAATATCTCACAATATATGTTTAAGGGACAAAGTGTTCTCAAGATCTTCCTGCTTTTCAGAATCTGGTCAACCTATCTGTGGGAATGGATTGGTGGAGCAAGGAGAGCAGTGTGATTGTGGTTACAGTGACCAGTGTAAAGATGACTGTTGCTATGATGCAAACCAACCAGAAGACAAGAAGTGCAAACTAAAACCAGGCCAGCAGTGCAGGTATTGATGTCCAACTTGGTTTTCACTATCCAACTGCTTGACTATTGCTGCCCCTGAACATTTTGCCAATAAGTATCTGTAAACCACAGTTTACAGTGGCAATTGAAATTATTCAACCCCCATTTCAAATTGTGTTTATTATCAAAATTAAAGACTTTCAGCTGTTTGCAGTGAGCAGATCAAACAGGCGCAATTGAAATAGCTCAATACAGTGGATGCTTCCCCAAATTCAGCTGGCATACTGGCTTCTCCAGTCTCACTATTACCCAACTCCCTGAATAGAATCCCTCACAACAGCACAAATACAACAGGTGTTGTCTCATGATGCTTGCTGTGTGCAAGGCCTGCCTGGGAACTGAATGCCCAGCACTGATATGGAGCCTTTATGCCGTGCAGGCTCATTGGCACCCATTGCTGCCTCCTAAGGTGAGTAAGGTGCTGGCCTCATGTTCATCTTTGGCCAGTCTCTGTCGGGCTGCTAAGACTGGGGGCATATTTCCAGGTCCCTGTGGGTGGGATGTGGATGCACCTCTCTTTGGGGGGGAGGGGGTTCAGAGACCAGGGGTGGCGGCTGCCGCCTGGAGGACTCCCAAGGAGAGGAGGTGTCACAGAAAGAATGTAGTTGGTCAAGGGAGCCATGGACTCCAAAAGGTTGAAAACCCATGGGCCTAGGGGTTTGCTGAGCATCAAATTTGGCTGCATGTTAGAAATACAACGTACCATATTTTTCGCTCTATTGGACGCACCAGACCACAGGACACACCTAGTTTTTAGAGGGGGAAATCAAGGAAAAAAATATTATTCCCCCCCAGCCCCAAAGAGCCACGGACAGGCTGCGCGCTTCCTCTTTAGCCTTGAGCAGCATCTTTAGCCTTGCACAACGGGAAAAGTTTCCTTTTTTATAATATTCCCCCCTCCAAACTAAAACGTTAATCTAGATAAAAACACTGATCCAGAGGAAAATAAGAGGGTGGAGAAAGGACGAAAAAAGAAAAAGAGGTAGAGATAGAGAGATTTTTAAAAAGTTGGCTTCTTTAGCCTTGCGCAGCCTCCCACGGCTGGAGAGATTGTGCAAGGCTTTTCTAGAGGAGGGAGAAGGGACTGACTGGCCGCGTCAGTCCCTTCTCCCTCCTGGGGAAAAGCCCGCAAGAGCCACGCGAAGCTTGTGTGTGGCTCTTGGGGGCTTTTCCTGCCTGCCTCCCCCCCTGCATTCGCTCCATAGGACGCCCAGACTTTCCCCCTTAGTTTTTAAGACGGAAAAACTGCGTCCTATGGTGCGAAAAATACTGTAAGTCAAGAGAATGGTCCAAGAAGGTAAGTGAAGAGATCATCGGCCTTCACAAACAAGGAGCAGGATACAAAAAGAAGGCACTGAATGTTCCTAGAGGCACATAGTTGGGAACATAGTTTGCAAGCTCAAAGTTAAAGGAACAATGGTTACATTACCTGGATGGGGCAGGGGGGAAAAGCTATCTGTGGCACCAACCAGATTTCTGAGAAGGCAGGCTGGGAAAAAATCTTGAGTGACTGCAAAAGAGCTGCAGCAAGACTTGGTGGCAGCAGGCACTGAGGTTTTAGTGAGCACAGTAAGGCACGTACTAAATGCAGAAGGTTTCCATCCCAGAACTCCCAAGACGTACACCACTACAAAGTCAGATCCAGTATGCTCAAAATCATATAAATAAGTCACAGAAGTTTTGGGATTCTGTTCTGTAGAGCAATGAAACAAAATTGGAATTTTTTGGCCCCATGGATCAGCGCTATATCTGGAGGAGGAAGAATGAAGCATATGCTGAGAAGAACACTGCCTACAGTGAAGCATGGTGGTGGCTCAGTGATGCTCTGGGGCTGCTTTGCATCCTCTGGCACTCAAAACTTGCAGTGTGTGGAAGGCAGGATGGATTCACTGAAGTATCAGGAAATCCTAGGAGGAAACATCGTGCCATCTGTGAGGAAGCTGAAGCTTGGACGTCACTGGACAGTGATCCCAAGCATACTTCAGATTCCACCAAGGTTTGATTGCAGAAGTCCTGGAAAATTCTACAGTGGCCATCACAGTTACCTGACTTGAACCTCATAGAAAATCTCTGGTGGGATTTGAAGAAGGCGGTTGCAGCATGCAAATCCAAGAGTATTACTGAACTGGAGGCCATTGCTCCTGAGGAATGGGCTAAGATTCCTCAGGAATTCTGCCAGAAACTGCTGTTTGGCTATGCATCTCTTTTGCAGAAGGTCATAGCAGCAAAAGGCTGCTACCTAAGTACTAAAGATACTTGCCCTGAAGGGGTTGAATAATAGTGAGACTGAAGAAGCCAATATAAGTTGCAATTTCAGCTGAATTTGGGGAAACCAATTGAAGCATCTGTTGTGTTGAGCTATTTCAATCGCTTTTGTTTGATTTGCTCATTGCAAACAGCTGAAAGTCTGTACATTTTGATAATAAACCTGATTTGCATTGGGGTTGAATAATTTTAATTGCCCTGATACATGTGAATAGAGTCACTATTTGAGGCTTTTCAGTAGTATATGAGGTTTTTTTAAAGAACACCGGTGGTGACAAAGTCCATGTCTTTTTATATTGTCGATCATGCTAGCTTTAGTCCTCTTTTCTGGCTCTGCTTTTGAGTTCCAAATTCCAATTTTCTGTTTTCCTCCTGCCAGTGGTATAGAACACATCCCTTCTGTTTGGCCTTTGATTCAGCTGACTAGGCTGTTTGCTCCTATTGATGTTGTTACCTCTGTTTTGCTTTTGTTGAATATATTTTATTTATTTGTTGCCTTGAACACTTGAAAGGCAGCTAATAAATTATTTGAAACTGAAGGAAGTGCCACAAGTGGGGCTGAGTGTGTTACACGTGAAAGGGAGACCCACATATTCTTTTCAGTGCCTTGTTCTTTTTACTACTGATTTAAGCTTTTGAATTCAGCTAAAAACTATCAGTGAGACTTTAAACAACCCTGTTATACCCACAGTCATAGGGATTAAACAGTGATAGGAGGCACCTTTTTAAGAGCAAGCTTATCGGTTAAAGTTTTGATCTATATTGGTGATGGGCTGTAGAACCAAAGCTAAAGTTAATCCTTCCAGCTAAATAACGAAAGGGTATGTGTGGGCTGAATAAGGTGACAGGAGGTACCTGTTAAGAAGTGACAACTGAGTATTTCCCTCTCTTTTACAGCCCCAGTCAAGGTCCCTGTTGTACACCATCTTGTACATTCAGGGTATTTGGAGCAAAGTGCCGAAATGATTCTGAGTGTGCGGAAGAAGGGAGGTGCAATGGCAACACTTCTTTCTGTCCAACATCTGCACCAAAGCCTAACTTGACGGACTGCAACAGAAATACACAAGTTTGCATAAATGGAGTAAGTCTTCTAGAGATGTTACAGAAAAGCTAAGGAATCAATTTCAGCTTACATGCTGCTGGCCCAGGATGATTGTATATTTCTCCCAGCTGGAATAAAGCATTTCCTTTATTGGGTAACAAGTGGAGAACCTGTGAAGTTTCTTAGTGTTTAGGAAATGGCATTCTGAAGCTTTGCATTGTCAGGCCTTGTATTCTGCCCAGTCTATATCAAGTGCCACCAGCTGCTGCATCCAGTTTTATTATTTCCAGAGTGGGAAAGGTATTACTCTCTGTACCGAAAAAAGTTCACAATATATGGTGGTGGTGGTTCTTCCTGTACAAATGATGAATGAAGGAGCGTCTCCACCCCCATCGTTCTACCCGGACACTGAGGTCCAGCACTGAGGGCCTTCTGGCGGTTCCCTCACTGCGAGAAAGCCAAGTTACAGGGAACCAGGCAGAGGGCCTTCTCAGTAGTGGCACCCGTCCTGTGGAACACCCTCCCACCAGATGTCAAAGAGAACAACAACTACCAGACTTTTAGAAGACATCTGAAGGCAGCCCTGTTTAGGGAAGCTTTTAATGTTTGATGTATTATAGTATTTTAATATTTTTTTGGAAGCCGCCCAGAGTGGCTGGGGAAGCCCAGCCAGATGGGCGGGGTATAAATAATAAATTGTTGTTGTTGTTGTTGTTGTTGTTGTTGTTGTTGTTGTTGTTACCTTAAGTTTTCTGGAATGTAAAGCATGTATGGGAAATAACTGTATCTTTTCTTCTCTAGCAATGTGCTGGTTCTATCTGTGAGAAGTATGGTTTAGAAGAATGTACATGTGCTAGTACAGATGCAAAGGATGATAAAGAATTATGCCATGTATGCTGCATGGAGAAAAGTAAGTTCTCTTCACATTAAAACATAAATAGTGTAAGCTTGGATTTTGATACTAGAATTTCAGATACTTTTATTTAATAAAACTGAAGCTGAGGAAAAGTTTGCAGAGTTATTCAGAGAACCTTACCATGAAGAAAGATGATTGCCTCAAGAGGTGGATCTTGTGTGCCATTAAGGACAGCCAAGTGTGAGGACACAATCAACTGAGAGGTCCTGGTAAAAGCACTTCTAGCCATTGAGGCTCCCTGGGAGTCCAGTGACGGAGTGGGATCCAGATTCATCCCCAGACTGTGCAGCTGAACAGGCAATTGACCAACATCTCTGACATGGAAGCCCCTCACCGACAATACCTCCATCCTGTCAGGGTCCAAGCATGGCTTATTTTGTGCACAAGTTAAAGGTAAAGGTACCCCTGCCAGTCGTGTCTGACTCTGGGGTTGCGCGCCCATCTCGCTTAAGAGGCCGGGGGCCAGCGCTGTCCGCAGACACTTCCGGGTCACGTGGCCAGCGTGACAAAGCTGCTCTGGTGAGCCAGCACCAGCGCAGCACACGGAAACGCCGTTTACCTTCCCGCTAGAAAGCGGTACCTATTTATCTACTTGCACTTAAGGGTGCTTTCGAACTGCTAGGTGGGCAGGAGCTGGGACCGAACGACGGGAGCTCACCCCGCAGCGGGGATTCGAACCGCCGACCATGCAATCGGCAAGTCTTAGGCGCTGAGGTTTTACCCACAGCGCCACCCGTGTCATTGTGCACAAGCTTTCTTTATTTAAAAAATCTCTGCTCCTTTGCAGCAGGAAATGAAATTACTCATGTGAGAAACCATCCCAGTGCATTGTGTGCTATTCTACTAGTTCAAATGGTGTTCCTCTCTTTTCTCTTTCAACCACCAAAATGTCTTGGCTCAGTCCTGGTTGTAACACTTCAATCTCATGAAGACTATCCATTTAACCTGAGGGCAGGAGGAACCTCCAGCCCACCAACCTAATTATGCTCACCAGACCTCTGAATTTGACCCATGAGGCCTTTCGGGCAAACTGGATCCATCTATCAGTTACCCAGTGACCTGTGATGTCAGGCGTAAAGATCTGTTATCTCTGATCTTGGCAGTAAGTGATGACAAGGGACCTCAGATCTTAGTGCTAAGTGCATCAGTACTTGTACCGAGATAAGCTTATATCTGGTCTTTAATGCTGTAGTGCTTAGCACTGAGATAACCAATAAGCCTCTGCCTGCTCTTTGTAAAAGGCAGCAAGATCTTAACCCATGATATGAGAAATGGCAACCCACTCTTGGAGCATTTCCATTCATCCACAGATTTCTTGCTTTGCAATCCTGGCTTGAATTTGAAGTGGGGCGGCAAAGGAAGAATCATAACACAACAAGTGATTGGCAGTTGTGTGGCCCCACCCACCTGTCAAAATGACCCATGGATCAATTTCCTACCCCTGATTTAAGTAATGATTGCTGTCCTGTACTTCTTACGTTCTTTCAATACACATGTAATTGCGGGCAGGCTGTTGCTTGTGATGCATTTTGTTGTATTGCTCTTCCTAAAAATAACATCTGTTCTTAAAATGTTTTTTGCTTTATCCAGTGCTTCCAGACTCCTGTGCAAGTACAGGATCTGCTAAATGGAAGAACTTCTTCGATCACAAAACTATTACCCTGCAGCCTGGGTCACCCTGCAATGATTTTAAAGGTTACTGTGATGTGTTCATGAGGTGTCGATTGGTAGATGCTGACGGCCCCTTAGCCAGGTTAAAGAAGGCCATTTTTAATCCAGAGCTGTATGAAAACATTGCAGAATGGATCGTTGTAAGTTTTTAAACATAAGAAATCTCTAATACTATGTTGTAAACTGTGGTAAAGCTTGCCATTTTCAGTTGTTTTGAATTTGAATTAATTCCCACCTCCAAAGAAAAACCTCTTTGATTGCCACAATTCTACAATGCTACTTTGATGAGTAGTGCTTTTACAAGAGCAGTAGTTCATTTTCTTCAGAGCCATTGTAGCATCTGCTTTGCTGATCTGTAAATATTTACCCGAAGGGTAGCATGCTAGCAGTTTTATTGATGCACCACTAGGAGTCAGGTTCTCCCCCCCCCCCCCGCCCTCAATATGGATAATGGTAAAATTCTCCTGCAATCATACAGATTCTGCTTTAAGAAAGTTGTATCCTTTTTCTAATGAAGCAGAGTGGTAGTACACTGTTGAATAAAGTGGGGTGGGAGGATGACGAAAAGCCATTAAGAATTGCTAGAAGCTCTACTCGTGAGCTCTTGTAATTTCTAGTTTTCAGAATTTGTGTATGTGTAACATTGGCCATGGTTGCTGGGGCTGATGGGACATATAGGTAGTTCAGTTACATCTGGAGAACCAAAGGTTCCCTGTATATTATATTATATTATATTATATTATATTATATTATATTATATTATATTATATTATATTATATTATATTATATTATATTATATTATATTATATTATATTATATTATATTATATTATATTATTATATTATATTATATTATATTATATTATATTATATTATATTATATTATATTATATTATATTATATTATATTATATTATATTATATTATGACACAAATAGATAGATATATTTAGATAGATATATTTAGACACAAATAGATAAAGCTTGTTGCCAGCTTTGGGTATGACAAGAGGTGAAAAAGGCTGTTGTGCACTTTCCAGGCTTTAGAAGACAGTGTGCTATGTGGCTAGAACATTGGACTTGGTCCAGGAAGAGCTGGCTTAGATTCTTGCTTGGCCATGAAGCTTACTAGGTGACCTTAGGCAAGGCATGATTAGTCTTAGTACAGTGGGGGTTGACATGAGGGAAACTGCATAACCCTGTGCTTCTTAGAGGAAGGGTGAGATAAAGATCCAATAGGCAGGCAGCTTCACTGATTTGTGTGCATCTGTATTGGCTGAGTGCCAGGAAAAATAGATTTTGATGTTTATATTTCTATGCTGCTTTTCATTCAAATGAATCCCAAAGCAGCTTGCAAACAATAAATAATAGTAACATGGTAGAGCATAATAGAACATCACAAATACAGCATGAATCAAATGAAATAACTAAAAAATCATCAATATAATAATTACAATCTATAAAACACTATTAACAAAACAGCAACTAAAAAACAAGCTGCACTGTAATTAAAGCAAAAGTCATATGATTAACAAATCAATACAGCATGTATAATCTATAAAACAGTATTAACAACATGAACAAAAAAGCAGCCAAAAATACACTAAGCTCTGTTAAATTCATACTGCACCCCCATGAATCATATTCTTTCACTCTGTTTAGCGCATTGAAATACAGTGGTACCTCAGGTTACATATGCTTCAGGTTACATACGCTTCAGTTTACAGACTCCGCTAATCCAGAAATAGTGCTTCAGGTTAAGAACTTTGCTTCAGGATAAGAACAGAAATTGTGCTTCAGCGGCGTGGCAGCAGCAGGAGGCCCCATTAACTAAAGTGGTGCTTCAGGTTAAGAACAGTTTCAGGTTAAGTACGGACCTCCGGAACGAATTAAGTACTTAACCCGAGGTACCACTGTACACATGTGCATAACAAATACCTTCTGACAGTTCTTCAGGCCAGACATGGGCCACACTGGTGAAACCAGCCACCCTATGATGGAAACAGAGTCTCTCCTCAGAGTTTGGAAACAGCTCTCTTATAAAATCTAGGGCTGGAGGGTGGGGCAAAGCAGGTGGGAAAAGCCATTACCTGCTGGCCAACTCAGTGTCTCTCTCACAGTTCTTCCTCTGGATATTACTGTGTTTCATTTCACATTTTCCCTTTATTCACCAGGAGAACAGGAAATGTTATGTTATAATGAAACATTTTCAGGGTTGTTTAGGAATGGAAAAGAATGGGAATTGCCAGATAAGAAATTTTCATACACACACTCAGTAGCTAGGTTTATTGCAGTAATATGTTTTTGACCTAGCACATTTTCCAAACAGTGACCATTGCCCGTGTCCATGGGCGTAGCCAGGATTTTTGTTAAGGGGGGCAGGCTTTTGTTGGAGGAAGCAGAACCCCAGTTAAGTATTTTTATTGATATGTGGGGCAGCTGCACCCCCCAGCTAAGCCCATGCCCATGTCCTTTAAATCTGGTCTCTTGAGGGGCTGATTCTCACCTCATTACATTAGAGAAGCTCTGCCATTGTCTTACCATGGTTGGTGGCTTGTTCAGGCCTGGATGCCACTGCATTCCTTTATTCCTGCTGAATTGTGATTGTCAGACACGTTCTGTTTCGTCTGGTGACCAGTCAGCCTCCATATCTGTACTACTTCTAATGAGACCTCATGGGAGGCAGGTCGTGCAGTCAGCTCTTCCTTAGCAGCTCTCAGTTTTGTGTGCAGTAAATGGTAGTTGGTAGAATTCTTTGGTGCCCTCTGATTTCCAAATCTATAGCTGCTGTATATGTCTCAGTTGTAAATGGTTCCTTATACACTGCCAAAAGTGCAGCCATTTCAGCTTCCTTTTGCCACCTTACTCTGAATCTGGCCAATCTAACTGCTGGTGCAGTATCCATCTTTTCTTCTCTTAACAAATTTTATGTTTGGTCACTGTTTTTAAAAAGTTCAATAAAATGTTGTCCTGTTCCAGTTTTATCTTCAGCATTTTCAGGTACAGGGCACATTGTTAGCTCTAACATGCAACTTGGGGCTGAGGTTTAAATATTTTGCCATACAAATATGTACTGTGTACCTGGGCATGGAAAGAAGGTCTCTGCCTCCTTTCATCACTGATGTATCACTTAGCCAAAATGATTAACATAGTTCCCAAATGCCAGGTCAGAATAGCACCTGTGGCCAGCCCTCTGCTCTCAGGAGATTTGCATATGATGAGTGCCCTTTGTGACACAGATTACAGGACAGAGAATGGGACCTTTTCCCCCACCCCAATTCCCACCCTGCCTGCCCACAGGAGATTCACTTCTATAATATATAAAAAGTGAGATGTCACTCGTCTCTTATTTGTTTTTCCTGCTCTTGTCCTGTGTTCTGTCTTTTTCTCTCTCAAATGCTACTGTCCCCAGCGAAATGCAGCTGCCATTGTCACAACCCACCAGTGTCCTGTTCCAATCTCTTCTCCTTTAGTAATTCTATTAGTGCGGTATTGTCTAGTTTTTCCTATGGAGTTTGGGCAGTTTCCAAGATGGAGCTTAACCTTTTATTCTCTATATCAGTCCTGGGAAAATTCACTTTTCTAGACTCAAGTCAGTTTACTTTTTTGGAAAATGATTGCATTAATATATGGATGACTACTCTTGATTTTAACCTGCAAATTCAAATTGAATTAAAGCCAGAGAATGTAGTGGAGAAACTTCAACACAATAATTAGATTTGCTAATGGTTAAATGGCTTTTGCTTTGCAATTTGTGAATCGTCCAACTTCAGCCTTGTTTCTAGTGCTGGGGTGGGGGAGGTGTGAGGAGGGCAAGTGCCTGTCCCGAGAAAGCAGATGACCTGTCCAGGTTTGGGTAGTTGAACTGGTTTCTGCATTCATTTGCCTCCCTCCTGAGAACTTTACCCATTTGATTTTTCCTTTAGTGCTGTAACTGCTTTTATAACCATCTAAACCACTCCCAGGTATGCTTTTATAAAAGGTTTAACCAAACAGTAGGTGGTTGACAGGCCCTCAACGATGCTGCTTCGTTCAGCTTTACTTGATAATAGTCAAAACAAGCCACCTACTCTCCTTTCATTGCTGGGGTCTGCATGCCCTCTGCTGCCACCACCAGACCCCCTTCTGGTGGACCATAGAGTAAGGCAGGTGGGCTGCAGCTGAGGAGCCAGCAGCTAAGGCTGGGATCCATGGGCCTCTCCCCAACTCCATGGGGGCTCTCAGGGGTCCTAGAATCTCATTCATAGAGACCTCTGGTGGCATTTGAGGAATAAAGCTATCTCTTTGCACTGATTTTAAGATGCAGTAGGGTTTTACATGCACATCTATCTTAAAAATAGTCTTTTGTGTTCTGTCACAATATTTCAGATATACTGGTGGGCTGTCCTGCTTATGGGGATTGCGCTGATCATGTTTATGGCCGGTTTCATTAAGATATGCAGTGTTCATACCCCAAGCAGCAACCCAAAGCTGCCACCACCTAAACCTCTCCCAGGTAAGCACCTTCATGTTGTGACTTCTGTAAATTCTGTGTAACCTCTTCTGTATAATGGAAAATGTCACTGGCACCTTGTAGCAGTTGCACTATGAAAGGGCAGGGCTGTGTTTCCTCAAAATGCTCTTGTATATAGAAGAGGAAAACCTATGAGAAGGTGCTGCCCTATTGGATACTCAGAGGCTTAAAAGTCAGTTGTCCCTTCAGCTGTCAAATCTTTGTGGACTTAGTATAATGGGTGGTATCCTTAACTCCTTCACACTAATGGGCTTGTACTGCCTCTAAAGGAGTAGGTATGAAGCTTATGTTATTGGAAGTGCAAATGACCTAGGTGGCTGTTACCTGTTTAGTCTGGTACAACAGCTGTATCTGATAGCCCATGTGTTGCTAACATTGAGAATGGATTACTGCAATGTGCTCTGTGTGGGCCTTGTTCACATAGGAGAAGCTAGGACAGAATGCAGCAGCTAGACTACTGATGAGGGCAGAAAGCTGGCACCTCTGCTAAAACTTCTGTACTGGTTGCCCATGTGCTACAGGGCCAGGTTCAAGGTTCTTGTGTTGATAAACAAAACTCAGGATGCTTTAAGGACTGCCTGAGCTGTTGTATTTCAGCCCAATCACGGAGAACATCCAGAGGAGAGCTGTTGTCCTCTGTGTTGCAGGGGCCTGACTGGCCTCAGCCTAGAGATCAGACTTTTTGTGTCACCACCAGTCCCATGCTGTGGAGCACTCCACCAGCAGAAACTGAGCAGGCATTTTGACTTTCAGGCTTCACCTGGCAACTTACCGTATTTTTTGCTCTATAAGACTCACTTTTTCCCTCCTAAAAAGTAAGGGGAAATGTGTGTGCGTCTTATGGAGCGAATGCAGGCTGCGCAGCTATCCCAGAAGCCAGAACAGCAAAAAGGATGGCTGCTTTCACTGTGCAGCGATCCGTCTTGCTGTTCTGGCTTCTGAGATTCAGAATATTTTTTTTCTTGTTTTCCTCCTCCAAAAACTAGGTGCGACTTGTGGTCTGGTGCGTCTTATAGAGCGAAAAATACGGTACTTTACGCTGACAGGCCTTTGCAGTTGCATAAAATGGTTGTCTCAACCACTGTTTTGCTTTTCCTTTGTTTAATGTACCCCCCCCCCCGATGTTTTGCAGGAAGAGGGAGAACTGATCTTGAGTACTCTGTGCTTGGCATCTTTGTTCTTACCTTAGATAGGCAATCAAAGGCCTTGCACATTTGCATATAGCACATTAAGCCTTAGGTTTTGACTGGTCTCTAAACAGGCAATATGTTTTTTTAAACTATGCTTTTTTCTGCAGGCACTTTGAAGCGAAGGAGACCGCCCCAAACAGCTCAGCCTCCTCCACGCCAGAGGCCCCGGGAGAGTTATCAGATGGGACACATGAGACGTTAAGTGCTGTTTTTTGCCTTGGTTCTTCCTAGTGCCTACAGTGGGAAAATTTCACTCCAAAGAAAACCTATATTAAGTCATTGTCCCTGGTCTAACTTTCAACTAAAAAGCAGAAGAAAAAAAGGCAAGATGTGGAGATGTTCAATGCTCGCATTTCCCTGCCCCAAAAGAGAAGCGGCTGATCTTGAAGCAGATTTTTAACCGCCTTCAGCACCATGATTTCGACCTTCTCCTCCCTGTGCTCTTCGTTGTTGCCTTTTCTTCACTTGGAGGCAAACATGGCTCTTGTGAAACTCCTCTTCACATGAATTAAAGCATATATTTTTCAACTGTTGAGGCTAGGAAGCTAGACATTGGAGACATTACTTTGCCAATGTACATAAAATGTTATATGCAGACATTGTATTTCTCATGTACACCTGTACTTCTGTGTGCAATTGTAAAACAAGAGAATTGCAATATGGATGTTTCTTTGTATTATAAACCTTTTACGCTCTTAATGAAGAAATTACTGTTTAATTGACATACTCAGGATAACAGAGGTTGAAGGTGTATAAAAGTCTGGATTCTGTAATGCTTTATGCAGGAATTGTGAATCGGATCGAATCCTTTTTTAAATGTATCTATATTATGGTCAGAATTACTGCTAACATTCACTCTGGATGCAAAACCCAGATTTCTCATCCTGCACAAGCCCCACTAAAATGAACGAAGCTCTGCTCTGATCCAAAGGGGGCTTGTGGAGGAAATGTCCCCTCTGGATTGTGCTTTCTCTCTCGCATTGTGCCGCTGCTGTCCTGGGGATAGCACATGCCAGAATGTTCCCATCATTAATTTTTATGTAAAATATATGATTTCTGAGAGCTCAGCATAAGTATTTTCCAAAAAAAGGAAGAAAAAAAAATCTTTGCCTGTTAAATGATCGACTTCTTTTTTCATGCTTTGGTAGAAAGACAAGTGTGTTCTATTTTTCCTCAGAAGATTGCAACTGACTTTTCTTTGATATGCTCTGATAGTCTTAATATGTGGTAATTAGGTTCCCAGTTCTGACAGATATGGGAGAGATGAAAAGTTGTTTAATTTTTTTGTTTAAGTATTTTGGTAATTCTTCAGCATGATACTGTTCTTAAGGATAACCACTAAACAAAAGTAACTGCCGCAGAGTCTGCTGTAGTTGTGTTTTAATTGTGTAGGCTGGGGAATGTCCACAAAAGGCGCTTAAAGGACTCCGGAAGCTCAACAGCACAATGGCCCAAAGTTTTTATTATGAGTGTAAATAATTGGCATTTTAAAACAAAGTAGAAACAAAAGCAATGTCATAATATGCTTAACTGCTATGCAGGAAATGGAAGAGGGCATTATTCAAGCTTGTGATACGCTGCTTCTGTTTTTCCAAAAGCACCAAGCTAATTAGGGAACAAATGGCTGTAAAAATATTTCTGGCTTTGCTTGGGAAGCAAATTTTATTAAGGGGTTGGCCAGGGTTTTGTTTTGTTTTCCAAGAGTATACAGTTTACACACACATTCTCATAATGTGAAGCAAGCCAGCAAGGCCAAAAATGTTAAAAGAATATAATGAAATCTCTTCCTTGTAAAACTTGTACAGTATGTGGTGACTTTTTTCAAAATACAGCTTTTTTGTACATGGTTTAGAGACAAATTTTGTACATGAAACCCCCAGACCAATAGACTATAAATAATTCTGAAGGATCTTAACTAGTTAGAAATCTGTAGTTGCTTTTAAACCATTTTAAAATACATTTTGGGGTGGTTCTGTTCTTGTTCTGTTCTTCAGACTGTGCAAAGGCTGGAAGCTAGGTTTGCATTTCTAAAATGGTGACTTTTGTTCTGCAAGAGTTCATAGTAACTTCTTGAGTGTGGTAGATCTTGGAACATGTAAATTCCTTGCTTGTAATGTTCTCCTGTGGCTAGGGTGCCTGGCAGAGAGCTGGCTACCCTGTTTTATTTTGGGTCTAAGTTTCATGTTTTCTGCAAAGAGAAAAGTGCACTGAACTCTCCACTACAAGTTAAGATGTGGTAAATTAAAACAAGATTATCAAGGCAAATTGCAATCTAATACTACTGTCAGTTTAATGTCCACTGTGTTTTATACAGTATCCTTTTTTTTTTTTTTGGTTCACTTTGGAAATTTTTACTAAAAAGTTGCAAAAATAAAATAAAGTATTGTGCAAACAAATGTAAGGTTTTTTTTAAAACTTGAAATGCATTAATAAATAGACCTGATGAAATCACCCTGGAAGTTGAGCTCTTTCTCAGAATTGAAGGGCAGTCAATTCTGATGTGCCTTCCTACATTTCACTGCCAGAAGCAGGCTGTGCTTCTTAGTAAAGGTAAAGGTACCCCTGCCCGTACGGGCTAGTCTTGTCAGACTCTAGGGTTGTGCGCTCATCTCACTCTAGAGGCCAGGAGCCGGCGCTGTCCGCAGACACTTCCGGGTCACGTGGCCAGTGTGACATTGCTGCTCTGGCGATCCTGCACCAGAGCGGCACACAGAATGCCGTTTACCTTCCCACTATAAAGTGGTACCTATTTATCTACTTGCACTTAAGAGTGCTTTTGAACTGCTAGGTGGGCAGGAGCTGGGACCGAAAGACGGGAGCTCACCCCGCCGCGGGGATTCGAACTGCCGACCATATGATCGGCAAGTCCTAGGCACTGTGGTATTACCCACAGTGCCACCCATGTCCTGTGCTTCTTAGTAGATCTCATTTTATTGATGTGGCTCAAAAAGGGGGGGTCTCAGTTAAACATGCCCCAAATCATACTGCTGCTGTATCTGCAAGTGCTTCATCCAGGCCTGTAAAACTTTATCTCAGTACAGTGCTATGGTGTGATTATCAAAATATTTGTGCTTTATTGAAACGTGTTTGTGGGTTAGAGGCTCGTGTGCATGCATGTATGTGTATGTGTGTGTGTGTGTGTATGTGTGTTTTTTAAGGGATGGATTGGACTATTTCTTATCAATGTCAATTTTATTAGTGCAACACTATGCATTGGTGGGTGGACTGCACAAGTAAACTGATCAGAGCAATTAGTTCTGGGCACTTGAGTGATGTGAGGCTTTGACCTCAGTCTTAAATATTGACCCCTTCATTTTATATGGCAAACAGATATTGGAGTTGTAATTTCAGATATGACACATAGGGTAACAATCTCAAAGGCCAAGAGAAACAGTCAAAAATACTACTTGGAGCACCTAAAGTAGCACTTAAAAAAGGTAAAGGACCCCTGACAGTTAATTCCAGTCGCAGACGACTCTGGGGTTGTGGCGCTCATCTCACTTTACAGGCCGAGGGAGCCGGCATTTGTCCACAGACAGTTTTTCCAGGTCATGTGGCTAGCATGACTAAGCCGCTTCTGGCGTAACGGAACACCAAAACCAGAGCAGCGCACGGAAACGCCGTTCACCTTCCCGCCGGAGCGGTACCTATTTATCTACTTGCACTTTTTGGCATGTTTTTGAACTGTTAGATTGGCAGGAGCAGGGACCGAGCAACGCGCGCTCACCTCGTCGTGGGGTTTTGAACTGCCAACCTTCTGATCGGCAAGCCCTAGGCCATAGCACCACCTGCGTCCCTTTAAAGTAGCACTTTGGACGCAACTAAGTTTACTGTGCACGTTTCTGTTTAAGGTGGCTGAGTAATAGGCATGCTAGCATGTTTTCCCTCATCTCCAAGCACTGTCTTTCTGGTGGACTTCTTTTGTGGAAAACACTCCCTATTATGTGGGAAACAAAGGATTGTATCCCAGGAAGTTCTGCTCACCCATTGAAACAAATGGACTTAAGTTACTCATGCCCATTGATGGGCCTAATTCTCAGTAGAACTTAACTTTGGATACAAGCCAAAAGAACAATTCAGTGCAATTGGAAAATGTCCAGCTCATTTTCAAAAGATGTTTGCAAAGATATGGATGACAAATGGCAACTTAAGACATGGAAACAGTTGCTTAATTTACTTGAGCTTAAAAAGTGCATTCTGCTCCCACTCCTGAATCTTAGGAAAAAAGGGGCAGGATTGAAAAGGTCCATAAAGGCTAGATTAGGGACTCGTGCACCCATCCTGTTGTCTCACTGCTTTGCCCTGGATAAAACTCCTTCTTAGCATTCAATCAGAGCAAACAGCAATTCAGGTTTTTTCCAGATTGACGTTTGGTCTAATTTAGAGCCAAAGAACAGATTTTCTCTGAGAAAGGAGTGGGGTGCAGGGAAAACCGCTTGAACCCAAGCAGAAGTGTGGACGAGCCCCTAGTGGCAAAAGAACGGCAGCCCACCCCTGCTGCTTCAGTCACCTGCACTAAGCGTCATAACTTGGTGTAGGGCAACTGCTTTGCCTTCCGTCCCTGATTCAATCTTTAGTATCTCCGGTTAAAAGGTGATGAGTCCTGGATCCCTACACAGAAACATACTGCTCAGCTGTAACGCCTTTTCCAAGTTGTTGTGAAAATCCTTAAACAAAAGTCTTAAATACATATTTACCTGAAAGTCTGCAGAGCATGTATATGTTTAGGATTCTAGCGCTGGACCCGGGCATGCTGGAGCCAGGCATACAGTAGCTGTGGCTAACCTGCCCCATTAATTTCGGGAAGTACGGCTAAGTCAGGATCAAACCCACAGTTTGCAGAACTTGATTTTCTGGTTCACATAGTTTAAAAGCAAGGTTTCAACAAGTATAGCCAATGTGTTCAGACCAGTGTTTCATTTGGGGACCCTAGCAAATTTGAAAATGGCTTCAGATGACCATGCTAGCCAGGGCTGGCCCTGCTATAACACAGATACTGCAGGGAGGAGAGCAGTCAAAGCTGCAAGTGTCATGCCCTGCCCAGCGCCACCTAAGCAAGCCTGTTGCTGTCAGATGCAGTGGAGGGTTCTGTCCCATCAATGGTGTTTGGCTTTTGTACGTGGAATGGGGAGGCTGCTATCTCTGTTGCCTCAGAGAACAAAAATGTATTGGGCTGGCCTTTATACTAGCCACATGCTCATGGGGTGGTTGCAATTATCACTTTAGCTGAAGCTTCCATAGCCTTGCAGAAGACTGCCCGTAGCTCTTAATGTTGATGGGGTTGAGAAGGTGGTTTGTTCTACTGCAGATGCTGGTCAAAGTGGGAATATATGTTCATGCTATACTAAACATGCACCCAAACATGTGATTCCAATGAATGCTTGCTTTTAATTTAGCTGGTATGAAATTTAACCTTGATCTTGTGCTCATTAAGTGTGTTAGAATTATAGGCTATAATCCCAAAACACATTATGGGCACAAAATCAAGACTTCACTTTCACACCAGTGTTAAGCTTGAGCCATAAGCCTTAATTTTACTAATGCTTGTATGGCTAACAGGACTGGCTTTCCCTCTTAAGGGAAGCAAATGGGCAGGATTTTCCCTGCAGAGCTGTCTAGCTGGGCTTGACCCATTTGGCGTGAGGCAGGAGGCAGCAGCAAGATGGAGAGGAAGGGGTGTGTGTGCATGGCATGTGGCCTGCTTGCTGCCCTTGGGTGGAGTGGAAGTTGCTCTCCTATGGCCAGTGTTGGTAGAAGATTCAGCTGCCAATCCAGTCAGATAATGCCCTTCGCTAGAAGCACTGAACACTCTTGGACCAGCCCTCCTAGATATAGCAAAGGGAATCCAAATTCCGAAAGTACCTTCTACCATTTCATTGAGACCTACGGGTATAGGGCGGTATATAAACTCAATAAATAATAATAATTGTTGAAGGGGTGTTATATGAGTGCAGGAGGGGTTATACAAGTGTACTTTCAAAATCACCAGCTATGCAAGTCTTCTCTACAGTATGGTGGTACCTCCGGTTACGAACTTAATTTGTTCGTAACTGGAAACCGCTTGAAACCTGAGGTGCACTTTTGCTAATGGCGCCTCCTGCTGCTGCCGCGCCACCTGAGCGCGACTTCCGCTCGCATCCCGGGGCAAAGTTTGCAACAAGGGGCATTTACTTCCGGGTCAGCGGAGCACGTAACCTGAAGCATTTGTAAGGGGGACGGTATGTAACATGAGGTACCACTGTAATGCTTTTGTATAGTGCCCCAGCATTTCAATGAAGTTTGCACAGGACACAAATGTACCCCTGGACTGTATACTATCATGACATGGTCATCTTCAGGTGTAGCTTTATGAACTAAGTCAGCTTTCACCAACCTGGCCCCCTCCAGATGTTTTGAATTCCAAATCCTATCAGCCCCAGCCAGCACAGGAGGGCACTGGGCTGGCAAATTTTGAACTAAGTCCATAGCCTAAGCTGTTGACTCAAAACATTAAAATGCCCAGACTTTAAAAAATAAGGACACACATTAGGGTTTAATTTTAATGAGTCTATAAACCTCAAGCGATTCTTGCTCATTTTGAGATCTCGACGTGCTGTTTAAATTTCCTAACCAGATTGGACCAGAAAACTTTTTGTGTAAAATGGTATGTCCCTTTATTGAGTGAGTTGGTAATGAAAAATCCATGCTGTCTAACCATCTATGAAATATGCATATTCTGGCCTACTTAACAGCTGATTTAGTTGTTTTCACACTTTAGTCAACATTTGGGATAAATGTAAACAATTGAAGTTTGGGATCCAGCAGAGTTTTCTATGACCCCACCCCACCCTGCCCAGCCAAGATATATACATAAAAATTATAGATGTTAAGAAATAAAAACCCAAAGAAAAGGTACAGCTTGAAAGTGATTGAAGAGCAGTGACAGTTTTTCCAGGTTCTTGCTTATTTGTAACTTCACCTGAGCCGCTGGGAGCTTACTTCACATCTAACAAACATTTTCTCCTGGCCTGGATAGAGGTGTAAATCGTCAAGGCTTTGAGAGCAGAATGTCATTCTGTGCAGAAGATTGGGGGGGGGGGGGAGAAGAGAAGAGAAGAGAAGAGAAGAGGGAGAAACAAAATATTACTTGTTTATTTAATTGTAATAGTCATATCTCCAAGAGGACATGTAGTGTTTAAAAAGTGCACTCTAAAAATGGCATCATAAAAATGGCATCATACTAGACTGGAAGCTCAAAGACCAATGACAGCCGTCAGTTCATCACAGCAGGGCACAGGGACGATTAGCAAGGAAAGCCAATCACCATAACAGCTGCAACAGCCTTTAGAATAAAAGCAGTTTCATTGCCTGGTGCAGCACTGCAAGGCTGATGATCAGATGGACTTCCTTTGGCAAGGAAGTCCACATAGAGAAGATGTCTTAAACCAGGTCATGTTCTATCACTTCTGCCATAGCTCTGTGATAGAACATATGCTTTGCATGTAGAAGGTGCTGGGATCTTGCTCTGCTTTGCTAGATGGACAGACCCTAGGCAGCCATAGCCAGGGAGTAGGCAGTGCTGAGGACAAGGGGACAGTGGCCAGAGGCACCGTATGAGGCAGTTTCCTGTGTCCTACTATTATCAGTCTACTCTGGCAGCAACTTTCCAAGGCCTCAGATGAAAAAGACTTCTTTCCCCTGTGATCTGCTCCTTTTTAGAACTGGAAATGCTTTCCAAGTCTGACCTTCCTGCCCGAAAAACACAGCCACTTAACTATGGGGGTCTCCTCTTTCGTGTGGGACTGTCTATATTGTCAAATTGGAACACACGTGTTCTGTGATGTAATGCAAGATTCAGGGTCTTAATAATCTCTCTGTGTTGTTTTTTTTTTTTTTGGGGGGGGGGCAAAATCCATCCTAGTGCAAATGCAGACATTGCTGTTGGGCCAAAGAAGAAGGGCAGCTTGTCCCTTGGAGCAAGGATGAGAGACATGAAGTTCTCCAGCTAGCATGCCCAGTGTTTAAAGGTGATGGGAGAGGTTGTCCAGCAATGACTGGAGCCCCACAAGTGTCCTAGCCCTGCTCCAGGCATCAGCTGCAGAAGGCAAGCAATACTGGAATTGGCTCTGGTCATCCTCGAATGCAGCCTTTGCCGACCTGGTGCCCCTAGCTCTCATCAGCCCCAGCCAGCAAAAATGTTGATTGGAGTCATCTAAAGGGCACCAGCTTGGCTCAAATGGCCCAAACCCCAACAGGGCTATAAGCAGTCACCCCTCTTTGTCCCATGACACGTACTTCTGTTGAGTTTCGCCTGCCTTGACTCGTATCGTCTCCATGATGAGTCCCAGTCGGCGGTCGCCCTTTCCCCATGGGATGATTGTTTGAACAGTGTTCCAGATGTTTTCCCAAATTGCAATCCCTTCCCACTTCAACTTGATCATCATCAGCTCACCAATATCAATTTCCAGAGGGACAAGAAAAGTGTATGTTTTATTCCCTGTAATGCCTTCGACTCTTAAGGGAGAGTTGGAGAGGGAGAAAGCAAAAATCCAAGCATCATACAAGGCACAGACCCATTGAAATCAATGGACAAGTAATTCAGCCAAAATGCATGTGTGACACCAATGCACCTTTCACACATTCGTTTATCCTTGGGTCTCTTTCCCACCAAATTATGCTTGCTATATATCAAATGAACTTCACTGATACACCACTTCAATACATAACATAATATAAACAAAATCAATTTACAGAGTCAATACAAAATAGAATCAGTAAGTCAATAACTATCCAGCTGCCGCCCCCCCTGAAAATGGAGACCATGTGAGGAATATGTGTTATAAAGGATAGCAAACATGGTGGTCAGTTTGGATGTCCAGGAGCTCATTGTGATTACCCTTAAAGCTGTGCTCCCAATGAGAGACCAAAAATGCACGTAGCTCTGTTGATCCATATTATCTTCCTATATACATAAAAATGTAAGGCTGTTGTCAGCAGCGAGACAGATAAGCAAGGAAGTGGGGTGCGTGGGTACCAGCCTAGATAAGGTGCTTAATGTGGGGGAGGTGAGACGTGCAGCAATCCAGCAGGAAGCGAGTGCTGGCAAAAAGCATCAGCTGACAGGCGGGCAAACTGGAGCTGCCTGCTTTTCTTGGTTTCCTTTTCCAGTGCACTTTTAAAGCTCCCAACTGTAGTGTCAGCAGTGTCTCTACCTGCCCCACATGTCGTCAGGTGTGAGATGGGTTTGGTTTAGGATTAATGTCCTTGTGGGCCAAATTTGAATCCTTGGCTGGCCAGATGTGGCCTGTGGGCTGAAGGCTCCCCACCCCTATTCTACACAAAAATATTTGTTACCGCCCACGCTCCTCTCTGAGCTGATACACACACATTGGTTTCAAAGATAGATTCTATACCCGGCACAGTAAAGGAGCACACTTGGCGTTAATTTGGCTTATAATTCAGCATTTAATTTGGCTAATTAAACAATCTATGGCCTTTTAAACTGTAGGGAAGGTTGTTATTGTTTGTTACAATGTTATATATTTTTGCATTTTTATATTGCAACTTGTCCTGTGATCCTTGGATGAAGGCGGTATAGAAATTTAATAAAAAATAATAAAAACAACAGCAACAATATTATCCAGTACTCACAAAGTGATGGAGAGGTTTTCAACGTTGTCTTTGCTGCCTGTCAGTGAGATTGTGAATGTTGGATCTATTTGCCTCTCTTTGAATTCGTTGATGAAACGGAACTTGAACTGATAGTGATGAACTGTGGAAAGGAGGAAACCACTGGCTGAAAATATGCACCTGCCTTTACTGGCTGTCTTCTTTCTCCCTACTCCAGGGGCAAACTTGGGCTGCTAGGGGATCCACAAGGCCATTTCCCCAAAACCACCTCTCAGTCAGATGGGAGAGGGCAGGGGTTAATTCTGCTGGTGCTGCTTCACCAGTGAGTTTCCTATGGGGAATGTGCTGACAATGCAGACACCCCTCCTCTCTCCCCTCCGACCAACTTTGACCAGTGGGTAGGACTGCCGAACTATCAGTTGCCTGATGTCATCATGATGCCAGATGTTTAGCAGCTGGGGCTGGGGCCACCCACCTGTCATAGTTGGCCTATGGTGTGGGAGGAGATAAAATCTGGCCTGCTGGGCCACAAAGATTGCCCACCCCTGTCCCATTGCAAATGCAACATGGTGTTTGAATCCTTAGCTCAAAATTCAGATCCATAAAATGATATAAAATGAAATGCAGTGGTTCTCCCATATAATAATTCACTTTGTTTGCTTCATCTAATGCAACTTTCCACAACATGTTGCCCTTCAGATGTTGTAAGACACTAGATTATGCCATCTATCATCCTAAAGGGTCATCCTTTAAGGGTCAACATGGCAGGGCACCTGCTTAGGAGCAACAGCCCAGTCAGGTGCCCATTCATGACCCCCTCCATGTACTGGTTCCTCCTCACCACTGTTGCAACTGGCTGGCTGGCTTGCGCTCTGGCACACAAGCCACCGCCATGTTGGCCTTCAATGGCACTGGCTGGTTTGAAGACACAGGCAGTAACAAAGATGGGGCAGAGGAGCAACTGCAGTAGCCGGCAACAATGGTAGCAAGTGGGTAAACTCACTGAGAAAAGGGGGACATTCAGAATGTCTTTCCCAAAGATCCCCCTCCCCAAAAAGAAACCTGGAAGCCAGCATTGACCGTGATGCTCTTGTTTCCAGGGCAAGGGGAACTCCTCATTGGATTCAGACTTGAATCCCTGATTGCTTTAATCATTTGCAAAATGCATCCATGTTCTGGCATGTGGTTTTGTTGTTCCTATCTGGCATTCTCACATGATCGCTGCAGCGTTTTGAGGAAAGTCATACCAGATCATTTGACAGGCCCAGGAATAATAGCTGCACTGTTGTTCTCCGTTGCCTACGATGAAAGACTGCTCTTGTTCCATGCCTTGACCTTTCGGATAACTTGACATTCTCAAAATGTCTTATTTCAATGGCGGCGGCACCAGTCCCAGCAAGCGGATCTCAGTGGTGGATGCCGAGTGGGGGAAGAGCAGTGCTGGGCCTCAGGGGAGGGAGGGTCTCGCTTCCGCCACTCCCTCCCCGGCCAGGTCTGAGCTGTGAGTCATGAAGTCACACTGCATTCGAATGTCACATCTTTCGTTCATTAGTTCAGGAAACCTTTGACAACTTGCTAACTTTTAACTTCAGGGTGCAACCTGGGGATAATAATTTTGACCCACCTTACATGGATGATGCAAGGATGACCAAGATCATTTCTCCTTTACATCTGCAGGTGAGGCAGTGGAAGTGCTGGACCAGTGTCTTGCCTGGGTAATGGATTGGATGAGAGCCAACAAACTGAAGCTCAATCAGATAAAACTGAGGCACTGTTAGTGGGTAGTTCCCAAGACCAGATGGCTGGGAGGTCGCCTGCTCTTGATGGGGTTACACTTCCTCTGAAGGAGCAGGCTCATAGCTTGGGGGTCCTCCTGGGTCCTTTGCTGCCGCTCAAGGCTCAGGTTGCCTCAGTGGCTCAGAGTGCCTTCCATCAGCTTCGGGTGGTGGCCCAGCTACGCCCCTCTCTGGACAGGGATAGCCTAACAACTGTTGCCTGTGCTCTGGTAACTTCAATGTTAGATTACCGCAATGTGTTATACGTAGGGCTGCCTCTGAAGATGGTTCAGAAACTTCAGCTGGTGCAGAATTCAACAGCCAGGTTGCTCACTGGTGCAAGACGGTTTGAGAGTATTACACTGATCCTGGTTCAACTGCTCTGGCTACCAATTAGTTTCTGGGCCCAATTCAAAGTGCTGGTTTTGACCTATAAAGCCTTAAAATGGCTCAGGACTGCAATACCTCAAGGACCGCCTCTTTCCATATGAACCTACCTGGACCCTGAGATTACCGTATTTTTCGCTCTATAGGATGCATTTTCCCCCTTCAAAAACGAAGGGGAAATGTGTGTGCGTCCTATGGAGTGAAGACGCCATAGCCCCGCGACCCTCTCCCGGCTGGAGAGGTGACGCGCGGCTATGGCAGGAGCCTCTCCGCTGCGCCTTTCCGCTGCTCCCTGACCTGCTCTTTGGGGCTGGTGGTGGGCTTCCCCCCGCCAGCCCCAAAGAGCAGGTCGAAAGGAACCTGAAGCCTGGAGAGCGAGAGGGGTCAGTGCACACCAACCCCTCTCGCTCTCCAGGCTTCCAAGGTAGCTGCCTGAACGCACCTTAAACGGCACCTTGTTTTAGAGCGGGAAAACAAGAGGGGGAAAGTTCTCCCCCTCTCTGTGCAGCGCCTCCTGCCGCTTCACTGAAGGGGCGCTGGGCAGAGAGGGGGAGAATTTTTCTTTCTTGTTCTGCCCCCTCTAAAACAAAGTGCGTCCTATTGTCCGGTGCATCCTATGGTGTGAAAAATACGGTATCTTCAGAGGCCCTGCTTCATGTGCCACCTCTTCAAGAGGTCCAGAAGGTGGCAACACGAGAATCGGCCTTCTCTGCAGTGGCTCCCTGCTGTGGAATGCTCTCCTCAGGGAAGTTCGCCGGGTGTCTTCATTATACACCTTTAGCCGCCAGGCAAAAATGTTCCTTTTTAACTAGGCCTTTTGGTTGATCCAATTTACATAATATGCCCTTTTAAAATGTGTTTTTTTGGGGGGGGCTATAGGTTGTTGTTTTTATTTTTATTAGGTGTTTTGTGGTTTTATATCGTGATTTTATATCTTTGATTTTGTGGTTTTATATTTTGAGACCCCTGGGTATAGGGTGGTATATAAATTCAAATGATGATGATGTTTAGGAGCACTTGGAACAGTCTGAAATGCCATGTACAGTGGTACCTCGGGTTAAGAACTTAATTCATTCTGGAGGTCTGTTCTTAACCTGAAACTGTTCTTAACCTGAAGCACCACTTTAGCTAATGGGGCCTCCTGCTGCCACCGCGCTGCTACTGTGAGATTTCTGTTCTTATCGTGAAGCAAAGTTCTTAACCCGAGGTAATACTTCTGGGTTAGCGGAGTCTGTAACCTGAAGCGTATGTAACCTGAAGTGTATGTAACCCAAGGTACCACTGTAAATGCAAACTAGCATGATTGATTAGAACCAGAAATTATTTCTGCTGCCATTGTTGCAAGCCCAGGAATGTCCACCTCGCTCATGCTCCTCTCTGACCTTTCAGATCTGCGGATTGAGCATTGCTTTGTGTCTCCTCCTTTGCTCAGTTCAGCCCAGCTGGGCCCTGACACCAGGCAGAAGGGACTTTTCAGTGGAAGTACTTCTTCATGCAGTGCAGAGTTAAAAGTGTGGAGCTCACTCCCATGGGAAACATCAATGGCCACCAACTTGGATGGCTTTAAAGTAGACAAATTTATGGTTATTGATGGCTACTAGCCACGATGGTTATGCTTTGCCTCCAGTCAGAGGAAGCAATTGCTTTTGAACGCCAGTAGCTGGAAACCACAGGAGGGGGGAGTGACTCCTGCGCTCAGGTCTTGCTTGCTGGTTTCCCACAAACATCTGGGTGGCCACTGTAAGGAGAAGATGCTGGACTAGATGGGATACTGGCCTGATCCATCAGGCTCTCCTTATCTTCAGCAGGGGCACAGCAATGGTGGAAGCTGCTCTTTTGGGTGAAAACGCAAGCCTAGCTGCTGAGCGTCTTCTGTAACAAAGTCAAGCCTTTCATAGTTCAGAATTTAGAATTACCGTTTGGGACAGGTTGACTCCACTCCGTCTCTTTAGTACGAGGTTGTTATTGAAAATAATGTTCATTGGCAATTAGTAGTCTGTTTTTCAAAAAAGTAATTTAAATACTAACCTGCTTTTATTCTGGATTGGACAACTATATGTTGTTGTCCCCCTTTACAAGTACTTTGAGTAAAATGTTGGATAGAATTTATCTAATAACCAACAATGTTATTGAAGAAAAGACTCACGTCGCTAGTAGGCTGTGTTCTGTTTGGGAGTCACAGAGTTTTGTAAGCCTCAGTTTGGAAGGCAGTCGAGCAGTTAGAGGCAGGAGGGCAGGAGGGGGGGCAGGGAATACACCCTACCCCCCACCCATGGGAGAGACAATAAGTGTGGGATTGGTTTTAATGGGTAGGAGAGGATATATTAATTGCAATTTATCTCCCCAGGCACCCACATGTGTGGGCTGAACAGAGTTTCAAAATCCCATCATTGACAGCAAAATTAAAAGTATAGGAATTCGGCTATAAAGCCTTCTTTTGGACAGGTCCAGCTATGAACTAAGCTGGCTCTCCCTTCCTTACCCCACTTAACTAAGAACCAGGCAGCAACTTGTAAAGCAAGTTTAAAAACTTACTTACTTTATAATGATGTGTTGGTTCACAGCAACAGTAGCAGTAAAAACTATTCAGGCAAAATCTTTATATTTACAGTATAACCAGCCTCAGGCATCTGCTTGAAGCTGGAGCAAACAGAGGCATGTTTGCATCCCTAGCTAGTCAAAGGGAGAGAGAAAGGAACAGGGAGCACTGTATGTTCCTTCCTCTCCAGGAGAGGAGGGGAAATGACGTCACCCAGAGCCCTCTCAGCCAACTGTATTTCTATGGCCCACCTATCATCAATACAGCTCTGTGGTCTTATCCCCTTCTCATACTAACTAGCAAGGATATGCATTTGTTAGCTTTTGCTGCTAATCTCCCACAATAAGCCACAATCTCACCTTGAAAATGCCCAAACTCTCCAGCTGCCTATTTGCACTCTGAAAACAATGCCAATGTGACTGACTGTTTGTCTGCAGACAAATTCCAAATAAAATCTGGAGTGCCATTGAAGGAGGAGGTCATTTGTGGCCCTCTCTGGGCAAATACACTGGCATGGCCTGTTTTTTGTCAAATTCATCAGAACCACTGAGTAATGGAAGCCTGTAGATCTGACAATCCTCCCTGCATTTTTCTCAACCTGTCCCCACCCCTGCCCCTTTCCATACTGAGATAGCACACCTGGCAAGTCTGTCTCCAGCCAGAGGCCCAGGAAGGGGTGGTTCTTCATATCAGGGCTGCCAAACTCAGGTTCCACCCTCACCATGGGAGTAGCCAAGGGGGGGGGGTTGGGGAGGGGCAGCTGCTCCCCCTAAATCAATAAAAATACAAAGCTAGCTAAATGAGGTTCTGCCCCCACAACAAAAGCCCCCCCCCCCCCAATCCTGGCTACGCCTATGATGCTCACTCAGAGACACACCTAAACCCATATGTTGTGTAAGCACAGATAGACGTTGCCTGCCTTGGCTTCCCAGGAGACATGGCGGCAATCTCTTGCTCCCTTCTCATCTGCTCACACCAACCTTTGAAAGGCACCTGGGCTCGCGTCTTCAGGAACAGCTGCCGGCTGCCAGGGACTCTCTCCTTCCGGATATGGTAGCCCAGGATGTTGCACCTCTTTGCCCTGCAGCTGAGGCACCGGCCCTTGTCAAAGGTCTGCATGTCTTTGCACCAGTAGCCCTTGATATGCTGGTTGTTGTGCCACAGGGAGTCGATGAAGAGGTGGACGGACCTTTCGTGCGCACACTTCACGGTCTGAGCCAGACCTGCACAAAAACAGGGCAGCAGGACCACAGCGCTTCCGCGATCTCTTTTTCACAGGGAATGGAAAGAGCTCCCAACCTGGTCTCTTCTCCCCCAGCACTCTGCTGCCATGTCCCTCTTCTGACAAGCCCCCTCCTACCAGCACCAATCTGAAGGACAGAGCCAGCTATCTACATCCCAGGGATGAATTCAAGAATAAACCACCCGCTGCTACTCTTGAATCATTCCGTCAGAAGAGCCAGGAGACAGACTGCAAGGAAGATGAAGACAGGACCCGATTTCAGCAATCTTTTATGATATGGCGCCCTGTGGGAAGCCAAAATTTGGCATTCCCAAATGAATCCTCTCAATTATGGATTGTCTCAAATTTGCACCCCCTCAGGGAACCACCTGCACCACCCTAAATCTGGCACTGATGAAGAGGAAGGGCTACTTGAGGAACTTCAGAACTTTTGCCTGCAGGGAGACCATCCCTGAGACCCCATCCGCTTGGGAAGGGCAGCAGCAACAGGGGCAGCAGCCAGAAGTGCAGTCCTCTCCCTCTCTTTGCATCTTGGGAAATGCCGGGCTCTAATGGCAGAGGCAGAAAAATCCAGGAAGATGGGGGGCAGCTGGTTGGCAGGCTGTGTTCTGTTTGTGGGCCACAAGACATACAAGACTGAGTGAGGGGAACAGCAGGAGAGAAGGCAATAGGAATTGGGGACAGGAGTGCTACTGGGACATTGCCACTATGGGGATCCTTAAGCTCTTTCAGCTGATGCTTAGAAGCACTAAGGACAACCCATCCTGTTCTCTTGCTTGGGCCTTCCCAAGCACATCCGCCTACAAACTTTGGAATTCAATCCATTTCACTCAAGCGGGGTGGGGGTGGGGTGGCTCTTTCGCACATTTTGCATGAAGGGGGCTCTGTTCCTCAACAGCTTCAGCGACATTAAAACTGTCAGCCTTTAAGAGGCCACAAGACTCATTGTTGGTTTTACTGCACCAGACTAGAACAATCATCTCCTTCAAAGCTGTGGAAATATCATATGCACAGATCCTGTGGGAGAAGATTTTGCCTAAAGGTGTGTATGGGATGCAACAGTACAGTGGTGCCCCGCAAGACGAATGCCTCACAAGATGGAAAACTCGCTAGACGAAAGAGTTTTCCGTTTTGGAGGTGCTTCTCAAAACGAATCTCCTATGGGCTTGCTTCGCAAGACGAAAATGTCTTGCGAGTTCCTGCGGGTTTTTTTCCCTTTCCCCCCACTTTTTCTAAGCCGCTAAGCCGCTTATCAGCTGATCCAATCAGCAGATAAGCTGCTAAAAGCTGCTAAAAGCTGCTAAAAGCCACTAATAGCGCTAATCCGCTAATCCGTCAATGGGCTTGCTTCGCAAGACGAAAAAACCGCTAGACGAAGAGAATCACAGAACGGATTCTTTTCGTCTTGCGAGGCACCACTGTATATTATGGGGGTAAGGAGGAGGAGTGCTGAAAGTGTGGGATGGCAGGCACACTTGTGGGCCTCACCCTGCAGAGCCCCAACATTACCGCACCTCCTTCTCTCTTCCTGGTTGGCCTCTGTGAGAACAGGATGCTGAGGGAGATGTGCCATTAACTCGATCCAGCCGGGCGCTTCTTACATTTGTTATGTTCCTTACCTGTAATTCCATACTGCACGATGTGATTATAGACATGCATGATGTGGCATCCAGGCTGAAAAGTCCCTCCATTGGGGTAGAAGTCAAAGTGAGCAACAGGCTGCTTGATGCCAACGCTGAGGCCCATTTGCTGCTGGGTGAAGGTGTGGATGGCATCGACAAAGTCTGCATCATCTGGGGATAAGCGGTCTGTTGGGGACATCCCTTCAAAGAGAGGGCCAGCCGGGTCAAGCCCTGTAGGAAATGCAAACCAGGGCTTGTGATGAGGGCACCATCTTCAGACTGTGCCTTTACATGATGTAAAGTTCAATGCCTCCAAGAGGGGGAGGGTAGGGGGAATGGAGGTGGTGGGTCATAGCTCAGTGATAGAGCGTGTGCTTTGCCTGCAGAAATCACACCACATTTTTGTAATTGCAAGTTGTTATAAACTGTTTTGAACATTGTGCTTTAATGTTGTAGCACGCCCTGGGATCTTGGGGTGAAAGGCAGGCAATAAATAATAATTATTCTAATGATAACACTTAGGGAACAGGGCAAAGGTGGTGTGGGATTCTGCAAAGTTTCAGTAAAAGTGTGGGGAGGAGAGCAATGTTAGCCCTTGATTTCTCCGAGGTGGAAAATCTCAAATGGCTCCATCTTTCCAAGCCTCAGCCTGGAAATGATGTTCATGGGAGCTGAGCAAAAGTTCCTCTGCTGAAGACCCCCCTCGAGTTTTGCTTCTGCCTCACCTTTAGAACAAAGCACCACCACTTCTGGCCTGGGAGCAGCGCTGGCTCTTGGCTTACCAAAATCAAGCAGGTGGAGCAGGGACAGGGGAGTAACCAGACCGTCCCCTACTTTTGCTCTGTCTTTTCCATCCCCTCAACCTTTCATTGTTGCTCCTCCTCATGTTTTTGGAAGGCGTCTCTTTGACACAGAAAACACACAGCAGCCTATTGTGTAACTGGGTTCAAAGAAGGGGGTAGGTAGCCATGCAAGATGTGGAGATAGGTTGCTATGAATGAAGCTATTCAAGGCAGCTTTCCTTTTGCAAGAGGTCTCCTTTGCACTGATTCCTCCTAAGCAGGAATGCTGCACTGTTCTAGCCTTCCTGGAAGCATTTGGAATATGATGATTTAATTGCAGAAATGGTGGCGCCTGCTTCACAGTCCATGACTGGAAGCCTGTTGGGCTTGGACCCTTTTTACACACCAGGCCCAAGATAGAACCCAGCACTTTTTCACCTTTGATGCAAGCACTGTTTGCATGTGGCTTACTCACTTGAAGGCCCCTATTTCTCAGTCCCATGAAATCTACGGGAATTATGCCAGACCCTACAATGAGCGTCATGAGCGCTCTCATTAATGTGACCACACACAATAGGAGCAACTTCAACAAATGCACATCAGAAGGCAAGGCAACCATTGTTCTGGGCGCAATTAGTTCTAAGCACTGAGGTTTTCTTGCAGCTGCCAGATATGAGCAAATGCTACAGAGATGCTTTCTAGAAAGATTATCCTGCTCAGCCCAGGACCAACACCACAGGCACTGAAGAGTGAGGTTATCACCCCTCTGCTATTGTCCATTGCTGCAGTGTCCTTTCTTTTGGCAGTTCAGAATTAACTGGAGACAGCAAAAACTGAAAAGTTTTTAGCGGGGGCAACTAGAATAAGATCTGTCATTTGATTATTGATTTAAATGTATTTTATATACAGTAGTTAAGTTTTTACCTTTATCTTCTGTACATTGTATCTTATTTTATTACTATGGCTGGTGGCTGACGCAAATAAAGATTATTCTGATTCTGATTCACAGGCACTGTTGAATCAAGCAAAATGATTTTTGTTCCCAAACATGTAAACTATCCCTTAAAATAGGAAGCGTATGGCAGAAAACCTAATTAATATTATTAGCTGATAATTGATTTTGCATATAGGTGTGTAGAAATTATCCTACTGTATAAAAGTAAACTATATTCATTACTCACTTTTTCTACTGAGCGGGGTACAGGGGTGTCCCCTCACCCCACCCCCAGAAGAGAATGCAGCCTGGAAAAAGTTATCCACCTCGGTTTTGACTGAGGGGTTTAAGACAGGAAGCTGCCCTATATGGAGTCAGACCACTGGTCTATCTAGCTCAGCTGTGTCTACACGGACTGGCAGCAGCCCTCCAGGATTCTGGGCAGGGTTCTCTCACAGCCCTGCCTGGAGATGCTGTCAGGGATGGTACCCAGGGCCTTCTGCACACAAAGCAGCTGTTCTACTGCTGAGCTCCAATGGCCCTTCCCCCAAGGGATGCTTTGCGGGATTTTTCTTCTTACCTGTAATTCTGCCAATCTTCCTTGCACCCCTAATGTAGCTGCCGGCAAAGCCAGAGACGTGAGCGCCAAGGCTGTACCCAATCAGGTGAGCATTGCCTCTGGAGAACTGGACAGATTCCTGGAAGATACCCGGCAGCCATGTGAAGTGCAGGCAAAATGTGGGGCATGCATTGTTGTTGCAGGCTCAGCCTGGGGCTGGCGCAAGACATTTGGGTGCCCGAGATGGAAATCCAACTGACCTCAGTCCCTCCCACTAATGAGCATGAGGCACAACTTGGTGGGAAGTTCTCTTGTGCAAGCCCCATTGGAACAGTACAGTTGTGCTCTTGCATTGCTCCCATTCATTTCAGTGGGGTTTGCCCAGGAGAACCTCCCAGTTGGATTTTAGAACCTCAGCTGTTCCTCCAAGGCTATTTGATCCTCACAATGGCCCTAGAAGGTAGGTGTGAGTGACTGGCTCAGGGTCACACAGGGTGCTTCATGGCTGAGTGGGGATGATGACGATGGTTAATTGCACTTAGAATCATAGAATTGGAAGGGACCACAAGGGCCATCTTGTCCATTGCGGGAATCTTTTGACCAGTGCTCAAACCTTGTGCTCAAATATGACTTCTAATATGCAACTTGCAATATGATTTGAACCTGGGTCTCCCCAGTCTGCATGTGACACTCTCATTTAGCCTTCCCAACCTGCTGTCCTCCAGATGTTGCTGATTTACCCATTGGTCCTGCTGCCCTTGGCTGATGGGACTTGCTGGACTTCAACGCCAGGTGGAGAGCTCCAAGTTGGGCAAGTCTGCTCCAGTCAGCATGTCAAACTGGATTGTACCCTGTGGCCCGAATCCATCTGGCTCCCTTGCAGGCGGAATGTTGCCCCAACTCCCCCAATTTACCTTATTATGCACCCACTCTGGTCTAGGAAGCTGTTTGTATGGTTTTGGGACCACATTCAGAATTAATTTGAACTTGTGAGATTCAGAGAGAGGCTGCACTCAAGAAAAGCCCTGCTTGATCAGTCTGCTGGGCCACGTAGTCTAGCATCTCACATCCCACTGTGGCCAGAGCCGCCTGGGAAACCCACAAATGGAGTTTGAAGTCAGGCGCACACACACTCCAGCTCTTGCTCTCAAACAGCTGATATTCAGAGGCAGGCAGTCTCTGTAAGTAGAGTCTTGATTTAGCTCTCATGCCTTATAGCTTCTGGTGGACCAGGAATATAACTTGTCCTTCTTGAAAGCTCTATAAGCTAGTGGTCACCATCATCACCACATCATGTATCAGTTAATTCCACAAGTTAGCAGTGCCTCACCTGCTGCCGGCTTAATCCCACTCTGTAGGGCAGAAATCACAGGGAGTTGCTTGTTTTACTTTTCAAATAATGCAGGAACTGTGTTCCTTATTACCATGGCAGAAAAACTGTGTTTAAAAATGTATTTCTTTAGACCCAGATATGCAGAATGTTGATATGTTTTTAAATCTGTTTTTAGTTTATGGTTGACTTTAATTATTTTGTTAAATGTTTTAAATAGTTGTTTTTTTGTCACTTATTATTTTATTAGTTTATTCTTTTTGTAAACTGCTTTGAGTTGCGTTTGTTTTGTTTACAATCAAGTGGTATATAAATTTTATGAAACTAATGAGAAACAAATAAATGATAAATAAAAGGGATTGCTTTGCAGACGTGAAAACTGTCATGCTTGTTCATTTCACCCTTTGCTTCAAGCAATGCTCTACCTTCCCCTGAGACATTGGCACATTGCAAATGCTGCATCCTTGTCTGAAATGTAAGACGCCTCAACTGCACCTGACTTGACAGAATGACAGGCTATAGAGAGCTGATATGACTACAAGCCTGTGGGGTCAAAATTGGCCCGGGGCACTCCACTCTCCCTAATCAACACTGAATACACTTTACGTCCTTGTTTAAATTCTGCCACCACAATGGAGAGAATCACTCCTCCTTCTAGGCTAATGCTTTCTTTGCAGTATCTTCAGAAGACCGTATGGTTGCAGCTGATGATTAGAAGGAAAACCCTAGTGCAAGCTTTGAGGCCTCATCCACACTTCTGCTTGTCCTGTGCTTAAGAAACCTGGATCCAAACTATTTTCCATTTGCCCCACTGCTTTCACTAGGGAAACCCACTTTTTACCATGGAATTGGAGCAAATGTGAATCCGTAGAAAACCTGGTTGCTCCAATTCTGTGGTAAATAGGGGGTTTTCCCAGAGGAAGTTGGTGGGACAAGCAGGAGTGTGGATGAGCCCTGAGAAGAGAGCCTTCCTCCAACCCTGCCCTGATGGCACAGCTCACTGCATGTAGAAAATTAGCACAGCCAAGTGAGGACTGAAGTAGGAGCCAGTGTGGTGTAGTGATTAAGAGCGGTAGTCTCGTAATCTGGTGAACCGGGTTCGCTTCCTCGCTCCTCCACATGCAGCTGCTGGGTGACCTTGGGCTAGTCACACTTCTCTGAAGTCTCTCAGCCCCACTCACCTCACAGAGTGTTTGTTGTGGGGGAGGAAGGAAAAGGAGAATGTGAGACTCCTGAAGGGGAGTGAAAGGCGGGGTATCAAGTCCAAACGCTGCTTCTTCTTCTTCTTCTTTCTCCCTGTCATGCTCGTTTTTTTCTCAGGCAGAGACTTTTGAAAAATGCCATTGCCCATCTGCTGTCTCAAGGTGGTAGAGTCTACACCAGGCTTCCTCAACCTCGGCCCTCCAGATGTTTTTGGCCTACAACTCCCATGATTCCTAGCTAGCAGGACCAGTGGTCAGGGATGATGGGAATTGTAGTCTCAAAACATCTGGAGGGCTGAGGTTGAGGAAGCCTGGTCTATACCATCACATCAGGACTTTACCACCTCCTGTGTAGACCAGACCAACAAAGGCAGTAGCAGCAAGGCAGAGGATCTGTTGCCAGTGGTCTGCTCTGCAGGGTTGGTGCTGGGACAGTGGTCCCTCACCTCTACACCAGCCCATAGCTATAAGTGGCCAGCATAAGACACATTTACAAATTTTAAGTTGGAGGAGCTGGGGTGGTAAGGAAGAGGCATTAAACACACACTTCATACTGTCTCCTCTCTCTGAGTATGCTTACCTCCAGCCATTCCAGGAATCGAGCGATTTCTTGGCCAACATCTCGGGTGTTCTGCACTGCAATGGGGTAGTGCGCATGAGCAAGGGCCAGCCAATCAGTGATGATCACATTTGTTTGTGTCAGCTGGGATTTCAGGGCTTCGGCCAGCTTCCAAATCCAGCCTTCTAGCCTTCCATCCACCTGCAGTCATGGGAGAAAACCAAGTCTGTAAAATTCATGATGCCCTGTCATGAAGTAGTGAGCTTGTGAGCAAGTACCACTGGGTGGAGCCCCTCAAGCAGGTGGTAACAATTAGTCCCCAAAGTTGGAGCATGTGATGGGATTGGCTGGTTGCCAGAATTCCCCAGCCCCTATAAATCTCTGAGTTAACCTGCCGGAGGAGAGAGAGAACACGCCATGTATTAGACTTGCTGGTTGATGTTCTGTAGCTGGTGCCAGAGAAGAAACCAATAAAGCCCGATAACTCGTTTGGTGCCTGCATGTGATTGATTAGTAGCTTGGAGGGAGGACTTGGGAAAGAGACCCCCTCCTTGATAAGCCCAAGCAAGGGCAGGCCTGGAGAATTGCTCACAGCCAGCTGACAGCCAGGCCACCAACTCCTTGCAAACCCCAACGGTGTGCCTTGGGTGATTGCTTCCTAATGGCCAAAGACAGCCTGTCACATCCTTGATTTGGGGCTCCAGTTTTGTCCATCTGCAGTAGCATGAACAATTCCCAGGACAGAAGTTTTATATTTTTGACATCTGTATGGTGACATGCTCATATTTACTCTCACACACCCTTATTTCAGTGGAAAGGAGTATAGTTCTGCATGTGAGGCCAACTGAAAGGTTAAGACCATGACTAAATAGATTCTCCTCATCCTTTTGGGGTGAGTGAATACAATATATTGTTATAGGCTTGAAGGGGCGGCCTGGGACCCCCCCAAAAAACCCTAGAAATTAATAAATGGTAGGATTTCGATTATTTGGAGTATTGAAAGGAAGACTGCAGGCCGGTGGAAAGATACAGGCTAAGCTACCTTTCCAAGCCAGGGCCTCACCTGGGATAGAGGTGTTAACATGACAAAAGGTGCTGATGGCCCATCCAAAAGGAAACCTGGGCCTGGGCATAAAGAAGGTTGCTAGGTTAATTGGGTGTGAAGTGACAGGAAATGACAGTCTTTAGCAAGGTGTGCTGGGAAGAAGAACAAAGGGAGAGATCCATCTTGGGTAGGTTGGCTGAAGGCTGGCTGGGAGAGATGCCTTGCACTCCAGTGCTGCACTCCTGTGGGGAACAAGTCCCTCTTGGAATGGCCATGCTGTAAGTTCTGGAATTCCTCCAAGCAGACTGAAGGTGTAAATATGTGAATAAACAATATTTCTTAAAACTATGACAGTCTCCGCTACATCTTCAATTTTCCAAAGGAGCACAAACTTTGGGTGAGCGCTAATGAGTTCTTCCCAATGTTTAGTCAGAATCTCATTTCTTGTAATTTGAATCCAGTGGTTTGGGTCCTGCCCCCTTGGAGCAGCATAAAGAAAGCTTGCTCCATCTTCCATGTGTCAGCCCTTCAGATATTTGAAGATGACTATTACATCTCCTCTCAGCCTTCTGCTCTCCAGGCTAAATATACCCGTGTCTGCAAATGGTCTGGAGTCATTCAAAACACTTGCATTAGGCATCCTTGGTGTAGCAAGAATTTGAGGTTGAGCAAAAGGAGGTGGCAGAGGTGTAGCGTGGGCAGGGTGAGGGGGCCAGTGCCGCAGACACACTTTTTCCAGGGTGCTTTTTGCTCCCCACACTGCCCTTTCCAGCCCCATGCTGGTTTGTGAGTCTGATCCCACATTCCAGCCTTGCAAAGCAACGTGGTAAAATCCTGAAATGGGAGAAGGGGCTGTGCCAGTGCAAGGTAGGTTTGAATGCCCCTTTGTTACGCCCCTCCCTCTCACCCCCCAACAACCTCTCTCCGTGTAGAAAATTAGCACAGCAGAGTGAGGAAGGAACCTTTCTCCCAGCTATGCTTGTCTTTTCTGGTAGGGAGTTTGAAAAATGGCAATGCCCACCTGCCGCCTCTAGATGGTACAGCCCATAACATTGTGTCAGGACTCTACCACCTCCTCCACAGATCAGGCCAATGAACAACCTTTGAGAAAAAATGAAGGGGGGGGGATTCTGTATGAGGCCAGATTTATCTAGATATCAAAGTTCAGCTGAGCAACATCCCTGGATAAGAAAGAAAGAAAAAGTGCTGTGAAGTTCATTACCGACCATCCGTGGACTATCATCACCAAAGGAAGAGAGGCATTGAAACGGCATTTTTCAAGAGTATCGAACTGGTTAAATTCGATCAGGCAGCCTTCTTCAATGGTATTTGAGTAGAGCAGGAACTTTGTTTCGGAGCGGGAATGACTGGTCCTTCGGATTGGCTGCAGTTGTGGCCCTGCAAAGAGATGTTTCAGAAATTTTGGGGGGTTTTCCCCCATAAAGTTTATACACCACTTGATTGTAAACAAAAAACTCAAAACTCAAAGTGGTTTACAAAAAAGATAAAACAATAAACAAGGTAAAGAAAAAAATAATGAAAGACTTTCAAATAGTATGATACATTGGGCAAAATATATTGGTCATAATATTAAGTTAGAAGATTGGGGAAAATTATGGAAGGCTGGAATAAACTTTACACCATGCAGTTTACTTAAAGAGAATGTAATGAAAATGATGTATAGATGGTATATAACGCCAGTGAAATTAGCAAAAATGTATAAAACAAATAATCAATGTTGGAAATGTAAAGAAAAAGATGGTACTTTTTATCATATGTGGTGGGATTGTAAGGAAGTGAAGGCATTCAGGGAAATGATATATAATGAATTTTTTAAAATGTTGAAATATACATTTGTCAAAAAAACAGAAGCCTTCCTATTTGGAATTGTTGGTAGAGAAATACACAGGCAGGATAAGACATTATTTTTTTATGCTATAACTGCAGTGAGAATATTATTAGCCCAACGATGGAAGCAAGAAGAGATACCTTCGAAAGAAGAGTAGTGACATTAACCATTTTCTTTCCGTTTGGCCATTTTGCCACAATTCAAATATGGCGGAGAAATTTGGTTTTGTGTGCATTTTAATGTGACCGCCCACCCCCTGCCACACTTCCCGAAAAAACCAAATGGTGCTCTGCCAAGTGGCAGCTACCCTGCAGAATTTGCCGTGCAGTTATCCAACCAAAGAATGTGTATCTTAAAGGGAAGCATGCATAAAAGTGTACATGTATTTGGGAACATAAAAAGGCATTGCCTTCCGGGAATTTGTAGAAATATTTATGGTAGGCAAAATTGCATATAAAACGTGTCTATCAGCATAAATGTACCCAAAAATGCTAACTTAAAAAAATGAATTGGAATCTGATACAAAAATGTGGTGAACTGAAGACTGGAAACTCGAATTCATAGTTTCATCGATCTGTAGTCTCAGAACCAGATTCAACCGTCTAATTCATTTGCTGGAGCTTGAACTGGTTTTCCTGAACTGTTTACTTCCTCTGTTCATCCCTGTTAATTTCTACAGCATTAATGTGACTTGCATCCTGATATAACTTTAACAAGACTTTATCTGCCACCAAGCACCACAACACTAACTAATCACATTAAGCAAAAAGGCAAGCTGTGAGCAGTAAATGTCAGAACAAAGCCATTCTTTTCATCACTTTAATTAAAAAAGAAATTCTTAGCTCTCCCAGGGCTAGCGGAGCGCTGCGCTAATCCAGAAGCTTGGGGCGTGCTGAGGTCAGCGCGCCCCAAGCTTCTGGGTGCCGGCAAGCAGTCCGCTAGCCGTGGGAGATCCGCGCGGCTCTCCCATGGCTAGTGGAGCGCTGCACTAATCCCGAAGCTTGGGGCGTGCGGAGCTCAGCGTGCCCCAAGCTTCTGGGTGCAGGCAAGCTCTCCGCTAGCCCTGGGAGAGCTGGATCTCCCACGGCTAGCGGATAGCTTCCTGAAGCCTGGAGAGCGAGAGGGGTCGGTGCGTACCAACCCCCCTCACTCTCCAGGCTTCAGCAAAAGCCTGCATTCGCCCCATAAGACGCACACACATTTCCCCTTCATTTTTGGAGGGGAAAAAGTGCGTCTTATAGGGCGAAAAATACGGTATCACTTATTCAAGGAGAACCACTTTCACCCAGCAACCTCTTGCTGGTGCAGGCTTTCCATACCCACAGAGAACCAGCCCCACACCTGCAAAAGCTCTCTTTCCCTCTCTCAGCTCCAAAGCCTTCCAACCTCACATTTCAGAGGAAGGAGACTCCTCCTCACACAAGAGTTCCACGTGTCCATCAGAGCACAGGTGAAGAGCAGGCCTTTCCTGCAACTTTCCTCTATTCTTTTCTGTTGGTGGGGCTGAGCACAGGAGACTCCAGATTCTGAAGAAGGAGCCTGTAAAGCAGGGCTGGGGAAGTTGAGGGGTGGGCTGACTGGAATGGACTCCAACTCCCACCTTCACTTACTGCTGGCTGTGCAGGCTGAGTCTGGAAAGACTCCGAATCTAAAGTTATAATATATTAAGATAAAGGATTAAGATAAAAACAAAGAGGGAAAGGATTTGCTGAATTAACTAACTGAACTGGAATACAAAAAAGGGAGGTGTGAGGAGGTCAGGGAAACAAGTAAATGAAAGCCAAGATATGGAAAGATTGATTTGTTTTTAATTGTTTTTATTTTTCTGTATTTTGTATTTTCTCTTTTCTTTTTCTTATTTTTGTAACCTTTTCTGAAACTTTAATAAATATCATTAAAAAAAAAGAGTCTGGAAGGACTCCACAGGTGAGTGTGGGTGACTTTCAGAAAGACTGGGCCGTGGCTAATTCAGCTGCTAGAAATATGTTAAAAAAGGAAAAAAAATTGTCTAGTAGCACCTTAGAGACCAACTAAGTTTGTTCTAGGTATGCACACTTCTTCAGATACACTGAAACAGAAGTCACCAGACCCTTATATATATAGTGGGAGGGTGGGATGGGGTTTTTCTCAGGAGGGTAGTAGGGAGATGGGTGATTGACTCAATGGGTATGGTAAACCTGTTGATGAATGTTAAAGACTGCAATTAGTACTACAGGAAAAAGCAAAGGATAGTATGGAGATGATTAGCATATGTAATGAGACAGGAATCCAATATCTCTATTAAGACCAGGTCTCTCCATAGTTTTCAGTTTAGTGATAAGTTGTAATTCATCAACTTCTCTTTCAAGTCTGTTTCTGAAATTCTTTTGTAATAAGACAGCTGCTTTGAGATCCTGCATTGAATGTCCTGGGAGATTGAAGTGTTCTACTGGCTTTTCTGTCTTGTGATTCCTGATGTCAGATTTATGTCCATTTATCCTTTGGTGTAGGGTTTGGCCTGTTTGTCCAATATAGAGAGCTGAAGGGCATTGCTGGCATTTGATGGCACGCACAATATTAGAATGTCAGCCGCTAGAGTTTTGGAGTTCCCTCTCTGATTTCTACAGAAGATGCTGGTAGTCATCACGAGACTTTGTTTTCCCTCCACACTCCTGTTTCTCCCTCTGCACTGTGATGCCACAGCAAGGTAATCTTGTGCAAATGCCAACTTAACAAAAAATGATGAAAAAGACCTCAATTCAGCATCCATCATCTCTGCATTGCAGACTTAAAGAAAGGAGCAATGGACCACTAGGAATGTGTCTTTTGAAATGGGGAGGGGAGTTGAGCCAGAAAGATGCTGCTTCTCTCCCCACTGCCAGCCTGCAAGAGGATATTGGAATATTCCTGGCATAGAAAAACGATGAAAGTGTCAGTACCCTGGAGCCCAGCCTAGGCCTGCATCTCAAAGCTGAGCTTTGTGCACAAGGATCTGCTGAGCTGCCGGCCTGGTGTCACACAGGGGCTTCTGCTGAGCCAATCCAGCCAGACGATTCTTTCGATTTTAATAATTGTTTTAATAGTGGGTGGTTTTTACTGGCTTCATGGATTTTCTTTACTTCCTAAAATAAACTGCTTTGAAGAAAAACAGAGTAAAGCACTAGAAAGGTTTTAAAACAAATGATCCCAGGTCATTGTCATGGAAGAATGGACTCTGGGCTGGGCCTCGGCAGTTGGTGGAGCGGGAATGGGTCTGCAGAACAACATACAGTTAAAAGGTTGGGAAAAACTCTGGAAAGAAGGAATAAAATTTATAGCATGCAATGCCTTAAAAGAGAATGTGAAGAAAATGATGTATAGATGGTATATTATACCAGTGAAATTAGGTAAAATGTATAAAACAGGTAATAAATGTTGGGAATGTAAAGAAAAGGAAGGATCATTTTATCACATGTGGTGGGAATGTCAGAAAGGGAAAAGCTTCTGGGAAAAGATATATAATGAGATGAAAAAGATGTTGAAATATACATTTATAAAAAAACCCAGAAGCATTTCTACTTGGCATTGTAAGTGAGGACATTAATAGACAGGGCAATAAATTGTTTTTATATGCAACAACAGCAGCAAGAGTATTGTTAGCACAGAAATGGAAACAAGAAGAACTACTGACAAAAGAAGAATGGCAGACAAAATTAATGGACTATGCAGAATTGGATAAGATGACAGGAAGGATTCAAAACCTGCGGGATCAGAGTAAATATATGAACTATTTGAAAAGCAATTGTAATCAACAGATTACACTAGTAGGATTGCAAGAAGTTTTGTAAGGAGGTTTATGCGAAATATTGCCGAGAAAACTATGATAAGAATTATTAGTGAAGGAGTATTAAATGTAATACTGAAAATAATGAAACGCAGATAAAGACTGAAAAATCTTCAGGTGCAGTTGATGGAAGTCCAAAACATTGTATAAGATAAGAAAGTATGTTATATGATTTTTGGAAATTATTTGTAAAAATCAATAAAAATATATTTTTTTAAAGGGAATGGGGCTGTAGAGGTGCACAAAGCAGACCACAGAAATGGGCTGTGATTTGTCTGAGAGGAAGCTGGGCAGCGTGTGACTGGGAAAGACTCACTCCAGTTTTGTGATGTGTCCATTGGCCCATATCTATCCCCTGAAGAGGTGAGAGTAAACTTGGAGTTTACTTGTAGAAGAGCACAAGAAGCCTCTTCCACAAGAGGAACATTGGACATTATTATCCCAGGCCAGGCCACTGGTTCCTCTAGGTCAGGACTCTCTATGACTGGCAGTGGTTCCCTAGGGAGTCTTTCTTAGTCTTCTCTGGAAACGGCCCATCAGGGATTGAACCTTCTGCTTGCAAAGCAGCTGCTCTGTCATGGATCTGTGGACCCTTCCCAATGCACTCTCTTATGCAATGGATGGTGTTGTCTTGCACACCATAATTCTATACGTATGCCAGTTTCCTTCCAAAGAACTCAAGGCAACCCCCTACCAGCTCTGGTGAGAAGCCAGGTTCCTGCCTCCATCATCCATCCCTAGACAGCAGCTGTTACCTCAGCTGGTCATTAGAAGAAACTGCAACTAAGAATTTTTTTTTAAATATATATTTTATTAAGGATTTTCTTGTTTTACAGAAGTGTAGTGCCTCATATTTTTTTTTCATGTAACATTTTTACAAATCCGTTTCATTTGTTGAGGCATTAGGGGGAGAAGAAAATAAAAAAGAAAAAAGAAAAAGGAAAGGGGGGTGGAGAGAGGGAAGATGGATAGGGGTGGGGTCGCCACAGCCAATCACAAGCAAACAATCACACCCTAGGCCAACCCCAACCTCTCTCACCACCAAAGGAACACAAGTGAACAACACAAGCAACGCTGACACCAAACTCTACATACATTAAACATAATAGAAACACTGCAACTAAGAATTTATACATGTATTTGCTTATCTCCTTCTCCCGCCTAATTCGTTTCCTTTTTGTATCGTGTCTCTTTAAACTGTAGGTATGAGGGCAGGGACTGTCTTGCTTACAGAGCCGTTCCAGAGCTTTTTTTGGGGTGTGGTGGAACAAAGTTCGATAAATACGCTTAAAACAATGGCTTACTATGTAAGAAATACAACACAAAAGGAGAAAGTGACAGGGAGGAAAGAGGTCTCATGGCCACTGCTCAAGACAGTTCAGAGAAGGGAGGGGCCCAGTGCCAGCTGGTCTCAGCCAAGCCGCTGGAGGGATGCAGCCGAGTGGAGGGAAACCCTTCTGAGAGCTCAGGAGCCTAAAGGTCCCTGCCATGGTGCCCATCTTTGGGATCAACTGCCCTCTTGCAAAAGGGTTTCCTGTGTCATCCTCAGCACTTCATTCTCTGCCTTCTATCTCACCTGCCCTGGAGTGGGTTGTGCAGAGAGGGCCCTGCAAATGCCAGTCAAGGCAGTGGCATCAGGCTGGTGATTCCTCTCCAGAGTCCAACAGATGCAACAGCATTTCTTTGCATTGCAAGCTTAGGAACGATTAACGTGGAACAAATCAATGAACAATTGTAGCAGCAAATACGCAAAGCAAACATTCCACTCCATAGCCCAACCCAGCCCACTGCTGGTGCCTTGGCAACAGTGAATTTGTTGAATTAATGAGGGAATGACCATGAACTGTTGTGAGTTACGTGCCTCTTTCTGTCCCAGGTCTGTCAGAATCTACTTTCCCCTCTCCTTTCCTGCTTTAGTGGTCATTCATTTCTGTGGAGATGGGGTTGGCTGAGACAGAGTGGTTTTGATTTGAGTAGAGCTCCTGAGTGGAAGACCTTGCAGTTGGAAGGGGCAGCGCAAGTTCCTTGGGCCAGAGATATGCTGGCTCATTGTACCCTTCCTGGGCCAGGGCTTCTGGTTCACTATGGACATCCGGCACTTCAAATCCCCACATCCTGAGCAGGGGGCATCCAGTCCTAGGTTTTGGCAACATTAACCCCCTGCCCAGCTATAGGTCCTGGAGCTCCATGGCAGAGCACCTGCTTTACATGGAGAAGATCTCAGGATCAGTCCCCAGGGACATCTCCAGATACAGCTGGGAGAGAACCCCCATCTGAAATCCTGGAGAGCCACTGGCACTCTGGGTAGCCAACAGTGAACTAGATGGGCTCATGGTCTGACTCAGGATAGTGTATCTGTTTAAAACATTTATGGCCCACTTCTCCCCTCAGGAAAGGAGCTGCTCAAAGCAGCTTACAAGCAAACATAAGCCAACATAAAAGCCACAGCGGTCTAATTATTACAACACAAATTAACAATACTAAAAACAGCAGCATGAGGAATCAATGCACTAAGAAGAAACAGACCCAAAAGCTTGTTTAAAAAGGGACAGTTTGCATAGAACTACGATTCTGTGAAAACTGTCCCTTTTAAAACAAGCTTTTGAGTCTGCTGCTTCTTAGTGCATTGATTGGAGAGTTGGAAGGGATGCCAAGGCTCTGTTAGAATTCCTGCTCCATGATTGCAGTCATGATGCTAGAGAGAGAGGGAGCCATGTTGCAGTGCTCTGTGTGTGTTTATATGTAAATAAAGTAGATTAGCCAAAATGCTGAGTTGCTGGGGTTCTGTCACGCAAGCTGTGAAGACTCTGCAATCCCTAAGTGTGCCGGTGTCAGTTGGCATCAGTTGCTGTGATGTTCGGGCTGAAGAAAGCTTTTGAAGCTCCCGAATGATTGACCAGGAGGGAGAAAACATGCCAGTCGGTCATGTGTCTCTACCAGGGTCCTACACGAGTGAGGGCTGAACTCCTGACAGGCTCATCTAGTCCAAACCCCTCAAGTGTCAGTTGAACAAAGATAAAAGAGGGGGAGCTCCCCATAGCTCTTGGAGCAGGGAGTTCACAAAGAAAACCTTCCTGCATGTTGACACCAACCCTGCCTTTGAAAACAGAGTGAAACACCAACCTTAAAATATGTTGGGCAGATTTCACATGAGAGGAGATGGCTGTTCCAGGAGTGCTTTCCCAAACTACGAAGGGCAACCAGAATTACCCTTGGAAACAGACTAGGAGCTAGTGCAGCTGATACAGTTGAGGTGTCATAAATTGCAGAACAGCGGGGAGGAGGAAGAGGATCCTGGAGAGGGGTCTAGCCATGCCTGGGACACACCAGGACAGGCTGAGGATGGAGAAGGAGAGGTTGGCGTAGAAAGTACTCATGGGGCAACGGAGGGTGGCAAGGGCATGGAGGTCAGTGCACAGGAACCAGAGCAGCAGGACCCATCACCAGAGCGGAGGTGCTGTGTCTGCTCAACTTCCCATGTTGGTTGGACCACAGCTTGGGTGTTCCAGGGAGCTCTTTGGTAGCTGCGGAGGTGGGAACTTGGACATTGGACTTTGGACTTGTTGGCCTGCCAGACTGTGTGCTGGCATTTGTCATAGGATTGTGCACTCCCACTGGACTTGTCACCACGTATCCTGTAGTTCAGGACAGAAGGGGCCCCAGGAGGCAGGTTCACGTGTTCATATGAAACACACCAGAGTTTTGGGGAGGGGCAGAGCACCTCTTTTACATGCAAAAGGTGGCAAGTGCAATCTCTGGAAGCATCTCCATTTAACAAGGCACAGGTACTATGCCATGGGGTCCTTGCCATGCTGGGTGTGAAACACAGGCTGCAATGGTACCACTTGAGCACATCCGCACTAGGGATGGGGATTTCAGCAAAGAGATCTCCTGTCTGTGGGGCAGGCACGGGCAGCACCATGACAGGCCCCTCTGGGTCAGCTGGTGGGTGTTTTGCCTCTGATAAGGCCCCTTCCCACTTGCCCAGTTCCACAGCAGCTAGAGGTTCAAGAGGTTCCTTATGCCAATTTCCTCAATTACTGCTGAAAAATGTATTGTGTTTAAGGCCTGCTCTGAGGTACCTAATTTGGGATGTCTTCCATAAATTGTCCCATTTATTCACAAGCCCATTATGGTGCCATCTGAGAGTATGGCCTGCTCTAGATTAGATGTGCTACATTAATTTGCAAAAAGAAGCAGCAGTGAATCCTGTTTTATCCTGTGGTGTGACAATCCTAGGCAAGTTCTACATTAAACCAATATTTGACAGAAACAATTTGGCCCGTTTTGGCAAACTCAAAATATAAAGGCCCTTTCGAGTAAAGAAAACTTACAGAGAGCTGTGCTCAGTAATAATGATTAGCAAAACTTCTGCTCTGGATGTTTCATGAAAGCCTTACAATGTGAGACCTTCATTTTAGCTGGGCAAGTATTGCTGCCATTTGTATGTGAAAAAAACTCATTTCTGGGAAAAAAGCATTTCATTTGCTGTTATAGCTTAGGTCTCCATTTCTAATTAATGGGAGGGTTCATGGAGCTATGATGGGCACTCCCTTGCTTGTCAGTAGACTGCCCGGGACATTTCCCCCTGCCTAAAACCCACCAGCTTTTATCTTCGTTGAGCAAATTGTTGCCTGCTTTACAATCCACTCACTGTTCTCAAAAAATTCATCTGTATTATTACAGTTGTTCCTTGGAAGTCGAACAGAATCCGTTCCGGAAGTCCGTTCAACTTCCGAAATGTTTCACTTCCAAAGCGTGGCTTCTGATTGGCCGTAGGAAGCCAATCAGAAGCTGTGGAAGCCCCGTCGGACATTCAGCTTAGAAAAGAACATTTGGAAACTGGAGTAGTCACTTCCGGTTTTTGATTGTTCGGGAGCTGGAACATTCGACTCCCAAGCGTTCAGGAGCTGAGGTACGACTGTATTATTATTATTATTTCTTGTATCCCTTCCTCCCAAAGGAGCCCATGCAAATAAAATCAACAAAGAACAATAAAACTGCCAACATATAGTAAAATAGCATACAGTAAAGCAACAGCAATAATTGAACTATAAGGCTGTGTATCCACTATTCATTTAAAGCACATTCAAAGCACCTCCCCCACCCACCCACCCAAGAATTCTGTAGTTTGTTAAGGGCTGCTGGGAATTGCAACTATGCTGAGGGGTGAACTTCAGCATCCAGAATTCTTTGAGGGGGGAAATGTACTTTGAAAGTACTTTGAAGATACAGTGGACGCTCGGGTTATGAACATGATTCATGCGGGATGCATGTTTGCAACCTGTAGCGTTCACAACCCGCAGCGGCACGTCTGCCCATGTGTGGGTTGCAATTCGGTGCTTCTGCGCATGAGCAAAGCATGATTTAGCGCATGCACAACCCCCGAAACCCAGAAGTAACCCGTTCTGGTACTTCTGGGTTTCGGCGGGTCTGTAACCCAAAAAAACGCAACCTGAAGCGTCTGTAACCCGAGGTATGACTGTATAGACAACCGGGTCATGGAGAGAAGTAGCAGGGTCTGAATTCTGTAAGGCCTTATGGATGCCCAGCAAACCTTTTGGTATGGTCTTTAATCATGGAAGTTGTATAGGAATTGAGAGACCAAAAACCTTCCCCAATTGCCGCCCAGCAGGGCCAGCTCACCAATGAGGCAAGGTGAGGTGATTGCCTCAGGTGGCAGGATCCACAGGGGCAGCAGATCTTCGTCTGCTGCCACGGCCGTAGTAGCAGCAAGAGCTGTGCTCCTTGAAGACTGGATCTGCTAGCCTCTCAGTCGCCACCTCTCCAGCAGCCTTTTGGCAAATAGGAGGTGCTGCCGCTCTCCTCCCCTTCCCTAGGTGGGGGCTGCCCTCTCGGGGTCTCCTGGGCTCTGCACCTGGCCAGCTGGAGTCACCACAAGCCCTCACCTTCTGTGATGGCCTTTGATTCCCAATTTCGTGGTTCACCTCAAAATGTCTTGAGGCAGCCCTGCCTCTCAGCATATGTCACTCTGCTTGGTAGGACCGCCCCGGTAAGCACTTTCAGTTTAGCCCCTGAATTAAGGGGGATTTAAATACTTCCTTGCTGTGCAGAAGGAAGTGTGAAGTGCCTTGTATATCCAGGCTCTCATAGAGTCTCACCCACACAGTTTATTAGATCTGGAAATTTGGGACTCTCTCTCAGATTCTCTTTTTAATTTTTTTCAGTATATTAGGCTCCCAGGCCAGTTGGAACTTTCTTATTCTAGTTTTGTTAACCTAATATATTGCGAAGCCACACGATTTGCTACTAAATGCCCTGAAGTATGGGCCAAACAAGCAATGCAGCCACTGCCATTTCTGCAGATTGAAAGTTGGCTGCTTTCAGGATCAACGGCCTTTATTTTTAGCATCGCATTCTCAACAGTGGCCGATTCTGGCGTCATAAAACTAAGAAGCAATGCAGTTCATTTACCGCATCCCCCTTTTTTCACCCCTTTCTTTCTCATTCTGCTGCAATATTGTGAACTGCTCTGACAGCCTGTCTTTAATGTAATAAAGCAGAAGTATTTTTATTAGGTCTTTGGAATAAGCACACGGCATGCATATTTCATTGGGCTCCATTGCAATGCAGCCTCCAATTTAGGCAGCCAGAAGGTTGCGGCAAAAATGTCGAGGAAACCCTTTTTCATGATCCAAGGTTTTGAGGAGAATGCAAAACAGAGAAAGATGCTCAGCTTGGGCTCCTGAACATGTTGAGACCTCAGCAACAAACTGTAAGGGTGCCATTACTTTGGAAAACATTACAAATGTGCAGGGTTTCGTGATATCTTAAAGATTAAATCAATTTAGTGTTGTTTTTGTTATTAATTCTACTACAGCCAGATGTGTGAAGGTCTGTTCCTGGGTGCAGAATGAGGGCGGGGAAAGTAAATGGTCATAGCTGTCAAGCGTCCCTTATTTGGAGGGACAGTCCCTTATCCTAGCGCCATGTCCCGCTGCTGTCCCTTATTGATGGATGTCCCTTAAATTTCCCGGGTTTCAAAGGAAGCAGCTCTTCTCCCTCCCTCCCTGCTGGCCAGGGAGGAGGGAGGCTCCAACTGTGTTTCTTGGCTGCCCAGCCCGCCTCCCTCCGGCCTCCTCTCACCAGCCTCAGCCCCTGGGAGCCCCTCCCCGCCGGGACTGGCGGGAGCCTCGGGCCCTTCTGCCGCCATCCTCCTCGCGGCCGCCGAACTGAGCGTCTCTGCCTGGGGCCTCCCCTCTGCCCGTCGCCGCTGCTCCTGCTCCCGCTAGGCTGTACTGCGGCTGTGCCGCCAAAGGACCCGGATGAGATGGGCAGCCTGGCATGGCCTATGAATTGCTGAGGAGCCTTGAGAGGAGAGTGAGGGCAACCACAGAGAAAGCAGTTCAGAGAGAGGAGGAAGAGGAGGAGGAGGAGGCGGAGGCGTGGGCAGGTGTTCCAAGGGCTTACAAGGGAAGGACCGCAAGCGCTTCTCCCATAGATTTGTAGTGGTAGACTAGCATAGATGGTCTGATCTGCGGGTTTACAGTGGTGCCCCGCAAGACGAATGCCTCGCAAGACGAAAAACTCGCTAGACGAAAGAGTTTTCCGTTTTTTGAGTCGTTCCGCAAGACGAATTTCCCTATGGGCTTGCTTCGCAAGACGAAACGTCTTGCGAGTTCTTGAGAGTTTGTTTCCTTTTTCTTAAAGCCGCTAAGCCGTTAATAGCCGCTAAGCCGTTAATAGCCGCTAAGCCGCTAATAGCCGTGCTTTGCAAGATGAAAAAACCGCAAGACGAAGAGACTCGCGGAACGGATTAATTTCATCTTGCGAGGCACCACTGTACTTCGGGCCCTATTCCCCCCCCTTCTTCCCGCCCCGCCTGATGGAATTGCCCCGCAGATGGAGCACGAGAGAAAAGATACAGAACTGCAGCAGCATCTTCGTAGCTTGGACTTCGTTTTGCGTGAAAAGTGGTTGCTGCTTGTAGTTATTTAATTGCAGTGTTTCATCGGCTGGTGTCTTGAGCAGCAACCTCTGGAAACGAAGGGCTAAAAGCCGGGGCTGCTCTCCCAAATTATCTGGTCCCTTTTAACTTCGTATTTCAGCTGGTTGACTAAAATCTCTTATTTTGGCTGCTGGTCCCTTATTTTCAAATCTGTAAGTTGACAGCTTTGTAAATGGTGTGAGATCAGAGGGAAATGAAGTGCTATGGCGCCATCAGGACAGAGCTGGGGTCAGCAAACTTTTTCAGCAGGGGGCCAGTCCACTGTCCCTCAGACCTTGTGGGGGGCCAGACTATATTATTTGGGGAAAAATGAATTCCTATGCCCCACAAATAACCCAGAGATGCATTTGAAATAAAAGCACACATTCTACTCATGCAAAAACACGCTGATTCACGGACTGTCTGTGGGCCAGATTTAGAGGGCGATTGGGCTGGATCCAGCCCCCGGGCCTTAGTTTGCCTACCCATGGGATAGGGTTTTGGGGAAGACACCAAGGGCCCTCACCGGCATAGGTATCGGAGGGCCCCCAAATGCAGCAGGGGTGTCTTACTAAATGCAAAAGTTAGTGAAATAATTACATTCCTATCTGAAGCAGCGGTGGTGTCACAGAGTGAGCTGGCAGTAAATTGTACCATTGAAACTTGGAGTTAACTCTTTATTAGCAAAGCGTGATCTTCACAGACTTGTCTAACCTAACAAGGCACAGCTTACTTCATGAATCAGTTGTTGAGAAAAAAGTCCCCGCCTCGGCGCCTCCTCACAGCCATCTAAGTCCCCTCCTCTCCAGGGCTTTCCCCAAGCAATCGAAGGCTGTGCCTGCATGAAGCCAACCTCTCCTCCGCTCTTCTCATGCCTTTTCTTGTTCTTAGACACTGGGGGGGGGGGGACTTCTTGCAGCAGGAGAGGGAGTCACCTGTGACTCTTTGTCAGCTGGACTCACCTCTGCCTCTGGGTCTCCCTCCTCCCACTTGCCTGCTTTGGCTTTTGGCCCTGATTCTGAACTTCTCTTTGCCATGTTGTTGTTGTTGTTTAGTCGTTTAGTCGTGTCCAACTCTTCGTGACCCCCTGGACCAGAGCACGCCAGGCACTTCTGTCTTCCACTGCCTCCCGCAGTTTGGTCAAATTCATGCTGGTAGCTTCGAGAACACTGTCCAACCATCTCGTCCTCTGTCGTCCCCTTCTCCTTGTGCCCTCCATCTTTCCCAACATCAGGGTCTTTTCCAGGGAGTCTTCTCTTCTCATGAGGTGGCCAAAGTATTGGAGCCTCAGCTTCAGGATCTGTCCTTCCAGTGAGCACTCAGGGCTGATTTCCTTCAGAATGGATAGGTTTGATCTTCTTGCAGTCCATGGGACTCTCAAGAGTCTCCTCCAGCACCATAATTCAAAAGCATCAGTTCTTCCGCAGTCAGTCTTCTTTATTGTCCAGCTCTCACTTCCATACATCACTACTGGGAAGCTCTCTGCCATAGACGCTCCCTGTTCACTATGCCCTGCTGCCTCTTCTCAGTCTTCTCCCTCTTCTCCCTCATGGTCATCCCACCACCAATGCCCTGGCTCTGGGTCTTCTTCCCTTGGGGGTTCCTCAGCTGGTTCCTTCCACCATTCCTCTGCATCCAGCCAGTCCAAGACACCTAAGGAAGCTGTGGGATCCCTCCAGATGTTGTTGGGCTCTGACTTCCATCATTCCTGACCACTGGCCATGCTGGCTGGGGCTGAGGGAAGCGGGGGGATTGCCCCACAGATCCCCCATTCCTGGTCTCAAGAAGAGGGCTTGAAGTCCAGAGCCTAAATGCATCCCCGATGTAATGCAACTATCTCAGGGGTTCTTTTTGGAAAGTACCGGGGCTTTGAAGAAGTGGATTATAGCCAAAATCTGTTATAAACTGCTGGCCTTTTAAAGTGCCTCAAGACTCCTTTCTTGTTTTTGCAACAACAGCTGCCACCTCTCTGGAAACTGTTATCAATGCACAGGCAGGTGCTTATTTACTGAACAGAGAGAGACCCAAAGGGTTTAAGGAGAGCAGGGGCCACTTTGAGAGGGAGGGAGAGAGAGAGGTGTGCTAGGGTTGCCATTTTGAAGAGCAAAAAAGAGGACACTTTTGCCGACGTCGACTTTTAACTATAGATTACATACCCATGAAAAAGAGGATGTGTCCTGCAAAAAGGGGACATATGGCAACCCTACAGGGATCCTGGAGTACCAAAAAGGCAAGGATGCCCAACCTGAGAAGGTGCCCAAGAGACTGGGATGTGCTTTGATTGTAACCCCTCTTCATCTGAGGCAATTGTCTCCGTTGTCTCCTGAATGAGGAGTTATTTTGTCATTTGGGAGCGGGGTAAATTGCAATTTGTTTATGCATAAAACATACATTTTTTCCAGCACCTTTTGAAGCTCACCTCGTTTTGGTTTGAAATGGGGTCCTACCCTCTCCCCAAGTTATCCTGTGACAGATGCACAGGGGCTTGTTTTTTAGCATTGTTGTTGTTGTTGTTATTATTATTTATTAAATTTGTATATTGCCCTATACCTGTAGTTCACAACATAAAATTACAATACAAAAAAATATGGTTCTTGAGGCTAAGACAGGGTGGTGGGCAGTCATGGCCAAATCCTTCCCAAACAGGAGAGTCACGGTGTGATGGCCTGGGATTCCAATTCTGAGAGTGAACCGGAGGAATCCCAGCCGGCACAGGAGTCCCCGCCTCCAGGGCCGGCTGAACTGGGGCAAGGCCTAGATGCTGAGGAGCCTGCACCTGTGCCAGATCCTCAGGAGCAGGCACCAGGTGAAACCATTCTGGCCCCAGAGGTGCTTGAGGACTCAGTGTCTACAGGTGAGCCTCCCCCGGGGCCCAGTAACCCTTCGGCCTCTCCTGAACTGCAGAGGCTTAGGGCAGAGATGCGAAGGGAACTGGTTTCTCCCAGGAGGAGTGCTCGCCTTAAGGCCAGGAGAGGTGGGGCTCCTGGGGGCCGGGACCGCCCCTGGCCTCAGAGAAGATAAAGGGCAGTCAGCCCGGTCCCAGGTTGCGGGAGCAACGTCGTCATTGAAGAGCTGTTTCGGCCAGCATCCAGTCCTGTTCCTCCAGTGTTCCTGTTCCCCACCCGGCTTCCTGCTTCTGATCTTCGAGTGTTCCTGTCCCCGCCCGGCTCCCTGTTTTGGACCTCACCTCGCACTTTGTGGACTATCTCCAGGCTAGTGACTTAGGACTGAACTTGGACTACAGTAACAGTAACCTTCCCCCCGGGACCAGCACACACTGTCTGTTATTGCTGTTTGATGGAAGTAATGGTCTGGATCAGGCAACTGAGGATCCATGCCAGGCCTGGCCAATCCAGAGTCTTCATACTCCTGCCAATCGGAGGTCCTGATGTTGCACACTCCTGTTCTGTTCTATGCCCAAAGGGGGTCCTGAGGCCTATAAGTAAAGTTCAGTCACAACCCGGGAAGACAACTGCAACCTTTCTTGATGTATAGGTGCAATTAATAACTGAAAGCTTTTAATTTACTACAGAGGGGAGGAGGAGGAAATAGTGCTCCAAAAGGACCTGGAACAATTACTATTAATCAAGGCAATTAATCAACTAACCTCTGCAGCGTTTGAGGGCACCCACTTCTCCTCAGTGCCTGATTTCCTTAGGTCCTTCTTACTCTTAGCTCTGCTGCCCACTTTCACTGGCTATGCTGGCTTTTAGGCTTGCTGACCTCGCGAACACTTTCACTCTATTGACACTTGTTGAAAGCTTGGAAGTTGCACAAGATGACTATCTACAGAAATACTGTAAAATTAATGAATGTTAAAGGGATGTTGGATTGAAAACAAGCGGTGTTGGTAAAAAGATTAATAAGAATATGTAAATATGGATTGATGATGGTGGAAAATATATATTTACTATAGGTTAAGATGCTGAGTAAGGATAAATGACAGAGGGTAAGGATTTGCTGAACTAAATATCTGAACTGGAATACAAAAAGGGAGGTGTGAGGAGGTCAAGAAACTAGTGAATGAAGTATAAGATATGAAAATACTAATTTCTTTTCTGTTTTGTTTTTTGGCTTTTTTATGCTTTTTTCTTCTATTCTGTTAACTGTTCTCTATTCTGTACTTTTTATGTGTTTTTTCATTTTTGTAGTTTTTCTTGGTTTTTGTATTCTATGTTTAAATTTTGAAGCTTTTGATTGTTTATGAAACCTTAATAAATATCATTTAAAAAAAAGGAAGTTGCACAAGATGGGGAAGGCACGGAAGGCACATTTCTGGATCTGCAGTCTGCAATGCGGACTGTGCCACAAGCAACATTCGTTTTAGAAGAGGGCTGGGCAGACTTCTGGAAGACAAGGCTATCAATGGCTACTAGTCATGATGGCGATGTCTCTAAAGCCCAGTTGCTGGAAGCCGCAGGAGGGAAGAGGGTGATTGGACTCGAATCCTGCTTGGGGGTTTCCCACAATCATCTTCTGGGCTGCTGTGAGAGCAGGATGCTGGACTAGGTGGGCTACTGGCCTGATCCAGCAAACTCTTCATATGTTCTTATTGCTTGATCCCAAAACATCCCCCCCCCCTTTCCCTTTAGTTAGTTAAAACACTGAGAGGAAAAAACAATGCTGTCCAAGGTTGTAAAGACTGCGGAGAGAATAATTGGGTGCACTCTTCCCACCTTGGATCAAATCTATGCTTCCAGGTGCCATAAAAAAGCTGCAGAGATAGTGCAGGATAGTGCACACCCTGGAAATGATCTCTTTCAGCTTCTGCCTTCTGGAAGAAGGTACAGGGTTAATAAAGACTAGGAATAGCCGCCTGAGAAACAGTTTCTATCCAAATGCGATGGTATTCAGAGGTCTCCTGCCTTCAGTACTGGACGTAGTACATCGTCATCATGGCCAATAGCCTTATTGGATAGCCTTATTGTACTCCATCACTTTGTTTAGCCTTAAAAAAAGCCATCTGAGTGGCCCTCACCAGATCTTGTGGCAGCAAAGTCTCTCAATTAGATGTTGTGTTCACAGATATTCACAGATCATTGCACATCTGTATTTGCTTCTCATTTTTTTAAAGCCAGACAGTGACAAAGTTGCTCAATGATAAAGCCATTATGCAGTTGTAATAATACAATTGTTGATCAAAAACAGAATAAAGAACCAACACAATGAGTATCACTGTAACTAGAGTTCCCAAAAGCAAATGAAAAGGAAACCAATTCTGAAGACAAAGCATGTTTCTTAATAAACCCTTCCCTCAATTTTAGAGAACGTGTTAATTTTAATAATATCAGGATACTCACGATGCTCCCTCTACATTCATCCAATATAAATGTTTTAAGTTTTTGTATCAAATTAGTATATATTTTATTGAATGACAATATATACATTGCAGCAGCCTTTGGCTATAAGCAATAAACTTGACTGACTGACTGACTGACTCTACATTCATCACCCAGTGACAAATGTTTATGAATCGTGATTACCAACCTCTCTGCCACAATTAAATTCAGCACAAAGGAATGCCATTCCTTTGTGGACAAGGCTTTTTGTTATTATTTAGAGTAACAGTTCGTGAGACAGTTGGTCTGTCTACTCCAGACATGATTGATATCACCCTTCTGACTTTACTCCAGTCTATAAATCACTCTGCACTTTCAGAACAAATGTATTTATCTTGTCACCATCTTCAGAGCTTATCTGAATTAGTACTGTAAAAGTTCTGAATTTTGGCTAGGATAGGACACCATCAAAACATCATTTTATCCTGCTTTTCTTTTAACACGACACAGTGTGGCATAGCAAAGTTCATGCGCCAAAGCTGTAGCCAAATATCACCTGATAAGTGTTCTTCAGACACACATATTCTGGAGCCAGTTAACAACCTAAGTATGCCTTAATAAGTTATCCTCTTTTGCTGTCCCTTCAAATTTTTAGAAATGTTTTTTAAAACAACCAAAAACCTTTATTAGCTGGTAACAAGACATGTCTTTTACATCCTGGTAATTTTGATAATTGTCAAGGTGACAAATGCCTCCTTCAGAGGCCCCTGCTCCAAGTAGGGATTGGGGGCGGAGGCTGTGGGTTCCCAAATGTTGGACTCCACCTTCCTGTTATAGAGTTAAAGATAAAGGGACCCCTGACCATTAGGTCCAGTTGTGGCTAACTCTGGGGTTGCGGCGCTCACCTTGCTTTATTGGCCGAGGGAGCTGGCGTACAGCTTCTGGGTCATGTGGCCAGCATGACTAAGCTGCTTCTGGCGAACCAGAGCAGTGCACGGAAACGCCGTTTACCTTCCTGCCAGAGCCGTACCTATTTATCTACTTGCACTTTGATGTGCTTTCGAACTGCTAGGTTGACAGGAGCTGGGACCGAGGAACGGGAGCTCACTCCGTCACAGGGATTCGAACCGCCAACCTTCTGATCGGCAAGCCCTAGGCTCTGTGGTTTAACCCACAGCGCCACCTGTGTCCCTTATAGAGTTATAGAGTTACGTGAGCGGAATTCCATTATCTTGACTTTGGGGACTTCCCATTCCCATTCAACAGTGCTATTTTTCTAGAAAAAGAGTTGCCGGAACTCACCATGAACGCCTCCCTTGTTCTCTTATAATGGCAATGGTGCCCAGCTGGGAGGTGCCGGTACTGAGTTTCTGGTGAGTTCCGGCTGAAAAAAAGCCCTGCCACTCAACCTGTAAATGTACAGTTGAACAAATTTTCCCCATGAAGGGCAAAACTCAGTGGTTCTCTGTCTCTCCCTGGCTGAGCTGGAGAAAGGATTGGGACAGCTTTAAATAGTCATCATTTGAATGCTCACATGGATCCCTTTCTGCTGCTGAGGTCCTTTGAGTTAAATGCCCCAAGTTATATACTGGTGAGACCTGTGTTAGACAGACTCCCAGCCACTTGTGAGCTGCTTCTGAGTTGCCTTCCAAGATCTGAGAGCATCTCTGCTGTTCCCTCACCTTGAGTGCCACTGCTCTGCAGGTGGAGATGCTCGTGGGTGTGCTAATTAGAGCTAATAATAACTCCCATGACCTGCCTTGGCACACAAATGCTTTTTTTTTTGCAGCCGGATGTCAGCCCTTCTGGGCTGGTCTGATGGGGTGGAGCACGTCACCCTACATGCCCAAGAACTGTACAAATTAGGGATAAAAATGGTCTTTAATCACAGCATTGCCTTCAAGACAATGCATTCTAAAAGGCTGGTCGGTGTCTCCACATTGCTTTGCCTAGATGCACAGGGAGAAGGATCTTCTGCAGCTAAAACTCTTCCACCTAAAGCTTGGGTTTCTTTCTGTATGTGTTTTCAATCAGCTGGAATGAATAGTCATTGAACCAGCCAGGAAATTCATTTCAGCAACTGTTCCAGGAAAGACACTGAGGTAAATTTTAAAACATTCATAGAATACTGTGAGTGTACAGGGTACAATCTGATTAGTGGCGTCTCTTTGAAGAAAGGGCTCCCCCGCCCCCCTCGTCCTTGCCCCCTAAGGTCACTAGGTGTGCCAGCCACAGGGTCAGATAGGAAATACAGTACAATAAATACAACGGAACCACAACCACAAATCAGTAAAAATCCCTGAAATCTAGGTCAGAGAACCACAGTATTTCTCTAAACTGGAAACATATAATTGACAGCTCAGCACCATCTTGAAATGCCTGAGCCAACAAACGCTCTTAAAATATTTTGCAGCGTAATGGGAATTTTTTTTTTAGTGCTTTCCTGAACATTTTTATTGCCAAATGAAAGCTGCAAATGGACAAGATAAAAAAACATGTAGGTGAAAATTTCACTTTAATTGACCACAGAGGTATTAATAATTAGCATTTATGCGATACTCTCGGTTGTTTTGGATGCCTCATGCATAGCACCAGAATTCTTACAGCAGCTTCTTTATGGGGGTGGTGGTGCAGAGGGGGCGCTGCCAAGTCCCTCATGGGAAGGGCCTATAGATTCATGGGAGAGCATATGCAGAAGGTCTCAAGTCCAATTCCTGGCATAGCATCTCCAAATAAGGCTGAAACCCTGGGGGAGATGCTGCCAGTTAGTGCTGACATTATTGAGTCAGGTGGGCCAAGGGTCTGACTCTGCATACAGCTGCTTCCTATTTATGTAGAACCATGAGGACCAGAACCTTACTTTTTAGAGGAAAGTGTTAAGTTGTGGGCGAACATATCAGACGATACAGCGATTCTTCCAAAGCAGCTCTTTATTTGTAAGCTGGAACAGAACTAAACTGAGGAGCTCAGTCAGCCTGCTTATATAGAGAGCTCCAGAACAACGTAACTGTTGCAACTTTCTAAAACTCTGCTAGAATGCAACAGTAACCATTTTCTGTAAATAGCCAATCACTGAACGTCACTTTCAATCCTTCATTTGCATACAAACTATCCAATCACTGAATGTCACTTTCGATCCTTCATTTGCATAACTATCTACAGTATCCCCCTGCTGGCCCAGGGTGAGAACTTCAGTACATAACAGATGCAGGTAAGGCTGGGAAAGATTTCCATTTGAAACCCTAGGGAGCTGCTGCAAGTCAGAATCAAGAGTACTGAGGATGGAGAGAAAACCAGAGCAACTTGGCCATGCCCTTGGGACCTTCTAGCAGCTCCACCAGCTCTGGGGGACATCAGCTGCCACTGGCCAAAAGGTTGGTGCTTTGAGCCCACTCAGCAGACTTGAACTCACTGCCCTTGAGTGGGGTGGGGGCCGCTGCTGGGAGGAGGCAGTAAACTTGCCCCCTCCTAAGTGATCTTGAGGTCTAAGCCACTTTGTTTAAAATTTTGGGAAGCAGTTGAGCAAGCCTGGGACAAATGGACAAGGCTGCCCCACTTAGGGAAAGCCACAGAGTTTGAACGATGAATATCTTTGACTCACAAAAGCATTGGCTTTTGGGGGTTGAGCTTGGCATGCCTCAATAAACAAAAAGCAAAGAAGATCAAGAACTACACTCTCTCTGTGTGTGTGTTGTTGTTGTTGTTAATTAAATTTCCTGATTTGACTGGGGCACCCTGGAATTACAGAAGCCATCCTGGCTTCTGATTAGATTCTGGGATGTCATGTTCTGGCTTCAGTGAGGACATGGCCCCAAAAGATGTGTGTCCTGATTTTCCTCTGCAGCATGTTGGAGGGTATACTATACAGTCGCCTTGGTATTCAGAATGCCGCAAACCCTGAAGTTTAGTGTTCTGGTTTGCAAACGTTTTTTGGAAGCTGAACGTCTGTTTTGGCTGTTGGCATTGTTTCCGGGGCCAATCAACCAACCAGAAGCCGTGCCTTGGTTTTTGAACGTTTTGGAAGTTGAACGGACTTTGGGAAAGGATTCTGTTCGACAACCAAGGTACGACTGTATTCCACAAGCCAACCAATTTTATTTTTAAAACGTGTCAGAAGAGAGGTTTCGAAATGTTTTAAATACAAAATTTAATAGAATTGGGAAATAATTGGTTCCATTTCCAAATTGCACTCAGCAACCAAAATCTCCCCTTTTGTCACTTGAGCCCTTCAGATTGAGCCCAGACAAGAGCAGCTGAGGACAAGGCTTCCCCACCCCCATGCATATGACCCCCCCCCCAATCTCCAGTCATGGCTCCTTCACACACAGATTGTCAGAGCAGGGTGTGATCACACCTTGGGGAAAGGGAAAATGCTTCACGGCACCGTGGGTAAGCGTGAATTGGTCCCATAATTCCCATTGGTACATATTTATATTTCTCTCTCCTGTGTTTTCCTTGATATAAACTGTACGTTGTTAGCCCGGAGAATGAAAATATCCTCCAGCTTTCTGTGCTGTCAATCATTCTAGGAAATGGGCACACAATGTTCATTTAAAAATGTATTATTTCATCAAGGCAAGACATGGGAGCTGTAGAGTGGAAATGATGCTTGTACTGGGGTATCTTCGTTCCTTTTTTTTGCAGAGGGGGCAGTTTTTGGGTTTTTTAAGCAGAGTTTGAGGCACCTGAGCCTGGGGCCTCACTGTTGGTGTGTTGATTGTTGGACGTAGGAAGTTGCCTTCTGCAGAGTCAAGGGTCATCTACACTTCTGTTTGTCTTGTGATTGGCAGGCATGGGTCAAAGAGATTTTTCTTCCAGTCCCTGTCTATCTTCTCTTTTGAGATCCTTCCAATTTCTCCCATTGTTTTGGATATATTGTAGTACTCCAATAATTTGGCAAGCCACTCTATTTTTGTCGGTACCTGGCTGGCTGTTGTGAGAACAGGATGCTGGACTAGATGGTTACACTGGCCTGATCCTGTAGGCTCATGGTGCTCACCCACCTTAGAGGGTTGTTATGAGGATTATTGTGAAATAATGTGACAGAGCGTAACTATGCTAAAGAGCTGTTTGAAGGCAAAGTGTAACTATTATGTATGAATTTTAAAGGATTTGGAATCTACAGTCATACCTCAGGTTACAGACGCTTCAGGTTGCGTTTTTTCGGGTTATGGACCGCCAAAACCCAGAAGTACCAGGACGGGTTACTTCCAGGTTTTGGCGGGCGTGCATGCGCAGAAGCACTAAATCGAGCTTTGTGCATGTGGAGAAGCGCCGAATTGCAACTCGCGCGTGCACAGACGTGCCGCTGCAGGTTGCGAACATGCATCCCACACGGATCACGTTCCGAGCGTCCACTTTATATGTATCTGAGCCTTTTAAAAAAGTGAGGTGGAAAAAAAAGTGAGGTGGAAAAAAAAGTGAGCCTTTTAAAAAAATCTGAGCCTTTTAAAAAAGTGAGGTGGAAAAAAAAGTGAGGTGGAAAAAAAAGTGAGCCTTTTAAAAAAGTGAGGTGGAAAAATGTATCTCCTCCTGGGGCTCTTAATAGTACAACCTTTGGAAAGGAAGCATAGCAAACACTTAGTTAAACATTAATGTTTAACCTTTGGTGGTCCCCATCACCTCTCCTTACCCAAAGGTTAATTCCAGTTTATGCAGTCAGCTGAACTGAGTGTTAGAATGATGCATGGACTCAACCTCTTCAGGCTTGCTGACAGTGTTGTATATGTGAAGAAAGGGAAGACATCCCTGATGCATAGAAATTTAGCATGTGAAGGAGAAGAGCTCTGGGCTCATTGTCTTCCATACATGCTGTTTTCTTGCGCTTGTGGGGCATCAAACATCTCAGTCCCACCAGCCCACAGTAGGCCTTCCAAGAAGACATTGGCACCCAGCTCCTCTGACTGCCTAAAATGGCCGTGAAAAGGTCAAAATTGTGTAATGGGCACAAAGAAGGGGGGCAGAATTGTGCCCACCCCTAACTGCCACACACTCATTGGTTCTGCAGACACAGCACATTCTCCACTTAGAAGTTCTGCCATTAGGCATTAGGAATCTGGAGCGTCATATTCTCTTGCAGGACACTGGGAAGGAACTGATGCCAGCAAGTGGAGGAAGGGGGAACAGTTTTCTGGACTTCTGCCTTGGAATCCCACAGGCTGAGGAGGACGTGATCAAAGAGTTATCTTATTAATCAGAAAGCATCCTTGGACCATGGCCTAGGATCACCCTCTCTTGTCTGCTGCTTTCTTGTTCTGCGGTAGAGCTATGGTTCATCTACGTCTTAATTTAGGAGTCTTTATAAACGAGTGAAGCAAAAAAAAACACCTCCACCATGGAAGAAGATTTTTCTGTTTTTTACAGCATGCAATGTACTTCCATTAACTGTGAAATGTTTTGCATGGTTGATTATGGTGGTGGTTTCATTCAAAATACAAACATCTTGTTTATACCTGCAGAGTGAGGCTGATCAGTGGAACCAGCAGGGCTTCTTGTCAAGAACAAAACTGCACTTTTTAAGATCCTGGTGGGCAACCTGCCTTATTTTATGATTACCTTCAAGGGAATGGCACCTTTGGCAGGAAAAGGCCGCCCGCCCCTGTTTGGAGTGGAATGCCTTCACGAGTTAACTGGGGCCTGGGACTACTTGCATCAGCCATCACTCTTTCTCAGGCTTACTTCCCCATCTGTTAAATGAGCATAAAAGTAACATACCTCACCTAAAGTCTGTAGAACTATGCTGAAATCCTGAACCCAGTTACCTGTGCCTCATTGAACTCCATTTAATTTATATTGGAGCAAATGTGCATTGGCAGCGGTGGAATTGGATACTATGGTGCCCTGTGTGAGGCCAAAATTTGGCAGCCCCACCCCAGCCCTTGTGCCTCCTTCCCAAAGCTGGAAAAGCACTAACTAGGCTTTGGGAAGGAGGAGGGAGGACTCCAGGACCGGAGGACCCAGTCAGAAGCTCATGTCTCCTTCCAAAGCCCAGTGCCTCGCTTATTAGGCTTTGAGAGGACACCCCCTTGGTTCAGTGCCCAGTAGTACAGCCTTTGTTCATATGATGCAGATGTCTCACTCTCTGTTGTCTTTAATAGTGCCCAGTTTTTGGTTCCTGTTGCTCAGCTTGTACTCTGGGAGGGCTGTTCCTGACTAGAAAGAGACACTCTCAGGCCTGAGGAAGATATTAATTCAAGGAGTGTACAGTACTTATTTACTGCTGGGTTGCTGTTAAATCCCTCTATTCATAATTAACTAGGGTGAAAACTTCACACACGCATTTCTAGTGAGTATTTCTTATTTGCAGGTTTTGGAATAATTGAATTTAGAGCCTGAAGACCAAGGGAGAAATTAAGTCCCTCCATTCATAATTAACTAGGGGAGAATATTTCACACATTCTAGCTAGTATTTCTTGTTGGCAGAGTTTGGAATAATTGAATGGAGAGAGTCTGAGGCCCTGGGAGGGATGTGGTGGAGGTGAATGGCAAATTCAGCTCCACTTAATTCAATCCATGTGTCCACCTTGTTTGTGAAAGAGGAAGAGGAGAAGGGAAGGACAGGATGTCAGGTTCTGGGAAATCTCATCCTTCCAATCTCAGCACATTCTCCTGCTACAAAAGGTTTAATGAAAACAAACCAATCCTCATCTGGCCATAAACGGAGTCCCTGGAGTTATGACCAGAATGCGTTCATATTGAAAAGTCCTTTACAGTATGGCATGTTCAAGGGTTACAGTAATCACAAAAGTCTGCTTAGGCTACTGCCCAGAGGGGTTCTCTCTGCTGTTTCCTGGTACTCCCACAGCGCACTATTCAGCTACCGTTCCAAAGGGGTTTCTTTTTTTAAGTGAGAGATAATGTAAAAAACAGCTGCACCTGTTGTTGTTTTAAAGACATGCAATGCCCTTCATTGCACCCTAATGCTGTTCAAGTAATTGGTAACTGTACCTGGGCCTTGGGTCTGCAGAAAACCTCCAGCCTTTGGCACATTTTGAAAAAAGGGATGGAAGATGGCAAAGAAACAGTTCCTTTTGCTTCACAGGACTCATGCCTGGCACTAAGCAAAAGATTCTTTTTTGAGTTTCTTAGGCTGTTTGCTTCCAGCATTCATTTCTCCAAGTGCTGCTCTTTCTGTACCCAAAGCAACACTGTCCTATGGCTGAGCCACTTCTGGGGCCAAATGTCCCACCAGTTTATTGGATGGACTGTTGCTGTGGCCCTATTCTTCTTCCACCATGGAGTAGGAAAACACTGATTAGTTGCTTATCCACATCAGACCCCGTCAGGAAATAGTTTACTCAGTGCCACTGGCAAATGGGTGGCCTTCACGAGGCAGCCTTGGCAAATGCCTGGAGCCGGGGCCTTCTGTCACTCTTGTCAGTGACTGCCATGAAAAACGTACTTTTGCTGATTGGAAATGGTTGCAGGCAGAACTGCCTGGTGCCAAGCGTTTTCCCCGAGGCCCAGCCTAACCTTTGCCAAAGGTGTGGTTTCTCTCTTTCTGAAATGCTAAGGAAGGGGAGAGGATCCCCTTGGAGAAGCCATGTCGTGTCAACCATTTATTCATTTTACACATCCAGCACCAGAAGACCAAGCTGCAAAATCAGCTTGCAATATACAGGGCAGTGGGGCGGAGAGAAAACAGAATTCCAGACTTGTGTTTCCTTCTGGCTGGCATTTCTCATTTGTTTTCTGTCGCCTGGAGGTGCTTTTTAAATAAGTGTTATCTGGTAAACAGCCCCAGTGAAAGCAGTTTGGCAAAGCGACAAAGAAACCCGAAAACACGTGCATGTTTTTAAAACAAAGTCAGTGAAAATTTGGGTGCAATCTGAACAAACCTTGTAGTTGAGAGTGTCAAGGTGAGGGATTTTCAAGCAACTGTTGCCATGTGAACATGTGGCCTCTTCTGTCCAGGGTTTCATAGGCTCCATCTTCCGACCCTCCTCCCCTTCCAGATTCCATTTTACAGAGGACTCTCTGGAGTCCTTCAGCAGTGAGGGAAATGCACTCTGCACCTGCTCAGGAGTAAAGGTAAAGGGACCCCTGACCATTAGGTCCAGTCGTGCAGTCGTGACCAACTCTGGGGTTGCGGCGCTATTTCTGTTTCCTTTTTTTCCAGAGCAGAACCCTCAAAGCAGGTGCCAAATGTGTGCCTCGCACTTTGGAAAGCAGCCTCCAGATCAGGGATGGGAAAGCTGTGGACCTCCTGATGCTGCAGGACTGAAATTCCCACAATCCCGGACCTTTTGCTGTACTGACAGGGACTGATGGGAGTTGGAACCCAATTCCAGGTTCCTCATCCCCTGTTCTAGTATATATTCAACACTCTTGACTTTGAAACCAGCTGAGGACAGGCTACTACAGCATTAAAACAACAACAATATATCCAATGTAAATGAGCTTTCCCCACCTCAAATGTGCAAGGAGGGAGGCAGTACAGTGGTGCCCCACAAGACGAATGCCTCGCAAGACGAAAAACTCGCTAGACGAAAGGGTTTTGCGGTTTTTGAGCTGCTTCACAAGACGAATTCCCCTATGGGCTTGCTTCGCAAGATGAAAATGTCTTGCGTTTTTTGCAAGTTTGTTTCCTTTTTCTTAACACCGTTAATACAGTTGCGACTTGACTTCGAGGAGCAACTCATAGAACGCGGTGTGGTAGCCTTTTTTGAGGTTTTTGGTGATTTTTGAAGCTTTTCCAAAACTTTTCCGACACCGTGCTTCGCAAGACGAAAAATTCGCTAGACGAAAAAACTCGCGGAATGAATTAATTTCGTCTTGCGAGGCACCACTGTAATCCTGTCTATTTCCACCTGTGAAATGCCTGTGGGTAATGCTATCTATTTAGCCACCAGCAATATGGAGGAATGGCAAATGCTTAGAATTTCAAAAGTCACCCTACAATTGTTAAGAAGCAGGTGTGGGTGTTTTCCAGGCCTTGGGAAATAATATTTTGAAGCTAGTTGTATTCTATTTAATCCATTTCAGTATACAAAAGCAAGGTGGAAGCAAAATCCCCTAACTTTCCTGAAGCCACAAATCTTTAATTGACGCTAAAATCAATTTCTCAGATGTTGTCGTGGAGCTAGCATTCTCCTCCTGCTCCTGCTCTTGCTTTTCTTTGCATTTCTCCACCCATCGGAAAAAGAATTCAGCATCTTGATGACTGTGGCACCGGGCAACATCATTCCAATTAACCATAGGGAAAGTGAGTGTGGTATTTGACAGAAGAATGGCTGCCGTTGCTAAGCAAGCACTGTTCAGCTATGCCTGTCAGAGATAAAAGCTGGCTGAGAGTGCTGGGTCCAAAGTTCTCATTAAAAGAGCATTACGGGGTGCTGCTGCGCTGCGCTGAGTGGAGAGGTGCCCACCTCTCTTGGCTTCTGGACAGCTCAGTCGCTTGCTTAATGGCTTGTGATGACCGGTGGCTACTCTGAGCAACTGGTATCTGCAGCTTACACGTCACAGGCAGAACTAGGACTGGAAATGAGTATTCTGCTTGTGTGCATTTGTAGCTGGAGACCGGAGAAAGAGCTTGATGCTAGCAGTGAGAAAAGCACTGAATTCCGCTATTGGCTGGAAAAAAGCAGTCTCGGTGGAAACTGCAAGAGTGTGTGCTTTTGCAGGGGTCAATGCTGTTTGAAAGGTCGGCATTCCTAATGGACGTGTAAGGTAGTAAAAGCATCCTGGGAAATGATATATAATGAAATAAAAAAAATGTTTAAAATAACCTTTATAAAGAAACCAGAAACATTTTTTTAAGGAATTGTAGACAAACCTAGACAGCATCTTAAAAAGCAGAGACATAACCTTGCCAACAAAGATCTGTATAGTAAAAGCTATGGTTTTCCCAGTAGTGATATATGAAAGTGAGAGCTGGACCATAAAGAAGGCTGATCGCTGAAGAATTGATGCTTTTGAATTATGGTGCTGGAGGAGACTCTTGAGAGTCCCATGGACAGCAGGAAGATCAAACCTATCCATTCTTAAGGAAATCTGCCCTGAGTGCTCACTGGAAGGACAGATCCTGAAGCTAAGGCTCCAATACTTTGGCCACTTCATGAGAAGAGAAGACTCCCTGGAAAAGACCCTGATGTTGGGAAAGATGGAGGGCACAAGGAGAAGGGGACGACAGAGGACGAGGTGGTTGGACAGTGTTCTCGAAGCTACCAGCATGAGTTTGACCAAACTGTGGGAGGCAGTGGAAGACAGGAGTGCCTGGCGTGCTCTGGTCCAGGGGGTCACGAAGAGTCAGACACGACTAAATGACTAAACAACAACAACAGGTACCAAGATTCCAAAGGAGCAGAAAAGACTTTTCATGTATGCTACGACGGCTGCACGGATGCTACTAGCCCAGAGATGGGAAGAAGACAAAGTCCCTGCCAGAGAAGAATGGCAAATTAAGCTGTTGGACTACGCCAAAATGGCAAAGCTGACCAGAAGGCTCAGGAACCAAGACAAAACTTTCAAGAAAGAATGGGAAAGATTTATAATTTATTTAAGGGACCACTGTAAGCAAATGAAAACAATAGCAGGATTTTAACAACACTAGTAATGTAACAAAAACTTTGGATGATATGGATAGGCTTAAAATCTGGATGATGAAATAATATGCAGCTAAAATTGATGACAATAGGACCCATGGAGGGGATGGTGGGAAGTCTTGAGATTCAGAGAAATCTCTAAATCTGAGTATGTATTTGACATTATTATAATTTTACACTTGTAAAATCAAATAAAAATTATTTACAAAAAAAGAAAGAAAGGTTAGCATTCCTAGGCCTAGTGACTACTTTCTGCGGCTCAGCTTGTCTATTTGCAAATAAGCAGCTTGTACTTTATTAAAGGCTTACAGTGTGTCTTTTTTTACTGACGTGGTTACAAGCCACTCCTGGAACATCCAGTTCTTCATGGAAATGGCAAGCGTGACGCAATGAAGAGACCCATGTCCCTAAGAGGTTGATTTGGTTCCCATTTTGATACAAACCTACTTCCAGGGTGGCATAACCTTACATTATGTGCTGTATGCAGTCTCCGTTTTGAATGTGCTTCCTGCAAATTGCAGAAAATCAACAAGACTAAATTGACCCTCACCAAAACTAGACTTGACCTCTATAGTGTATTCAGCACACAAGTTGATGTTCTATTTACATGTGCTTTTATAAGTAGGTATCCCCTTTGCAAGTGGGTGCATTTTTTAAAAAAAGAGTTTGCAATATCCTTTTGCAATAATGCCTTTTGCAATGGGACCATTTCAACACATGGTTCAGCAGGACTGCTGTTAAAGGACAGAAGCGAAGGGGCTCCTCTGTTTGCTAGAGGGTTGTATATATGGTTTTCATGAAAACCCCCAAACCCAGTACAGGTCGATGACTTGTTTGTAAAGGGGTGACTTTTTCCCTTGAGAAATGGTTTAAGCTGTGCCAATTGCATCACAACCACTGGCAGATTTGAACAGGCAAGGTGGGTTATGAGCAGCAATAGAAATTATCAAAACTTTAGCTACAAGGAAGAGTTAAACGATACCAGGGCAGGTGGAGGCTATTCAGAGAAAGCTGGCTGTTCAGATTCGATCCCCACCCCCGCTCTAAAAGACTGCTCCTAAACTCTGCTAAATTCAGGTTTCAGACTCATTCCAACTTAAGTGTTTAGGGAAGTTTTTACTGTTTGAAGTTTTATTCTGCTTTTAGTCCTCTATTGGGAGCCGCCCAGAGTGGCTGGGGAAACCCAGCCAGATGGGTGGGGTATAAATAATAAAATTATTATTCTTATAAGTGTTGAGCCTGCAGAGCTATTACTTCAGCCTCCTATAAGAGCAGGAGAGTGAGAGCAAAAGAGAGCAAGCAATTGTTGGTGCAGGAGTGAGTTTGAAACCAAAAAGCAGCCTTTCTGGAGCTGCCCAATGGTCACTTACATCCTGTATTTAAAAAAATAATAATTTCATGCTATTAATTTTTTACTAATATTTCTAGACTGCTGTTCCACCAATAAGCCTTCAAAGTAAAAAGGTAAAGGGTCCCCTGACCATTAGGTCCCGTCGCAGACGACTCTGGGGTTGTGGCGCTCATCTCGCTTTATTGGCCAAGGGAGCCGGCGTACAGCTTCTGGGTCATGTGGCCAGCATGACTAAGCCGCTTCTGGCAAACCAGAGCAGCACACGGAAACACCGTTTACCTTCCCGATTTATCTACTTGCACTTTGACGTGCTTTTGAACTGCTAGGTTGGCAGGAGCAGGGACCGAGCAACGGAAGCTCACCCCATCGCAGGGATTTGAACCACCGACCTTCTGATTGGCAAGTCCTAAGCTCTGTGGTTTAACTCACAGTGCCACCCATGCCCCAAGCCTTCAAAGTAGCTAAAAAATAATAATATATTCCTGGTAAAATAATAAAAAGCACCACTCCATTCTTGCAGTAGGTATATTCACCTGTGTGTAAGCACCCATGTTGCTATAAGGAGAGGCAATGCAAGGAGGGACATACAGTCCCAATGTTTTTACAAAGGAAACATAATCTTCAGAAGGGACTGTTTTGAGACGTGATGGTGCAGACATGCTTAACCTGACCCCCCCCCACTGCGCTTCCCCCACCATGCTACAAATTGCCACCTCCTCCATCTGTTTCCTCCTCCATCGCCACTGCCCAGTTGGCTCCAAGAGTGGTCTGGACTCCCAGGCCCAGTGATCCAAAATTTGCTCCCACCATGTTGAAGTTGGCCTCCGTCCACTTGGAGACCAATGAAAACATTACTTTAGAAACCTATTGGTTAAACCACCAGAGCTTGCAGCAGCCCTCCTCGCTTTACAATGATCTTACACAAACGGATGTTTTGCCAGGGTCTCTTTGATTCAAAGGAACAGGATGCTGTGCTACTTCAGGCAACTCAGATGAACAAAAGGGAGCTGAGAATGAGAGCCCAGATGTGGGATTTTCCTTGAGACCACAAATATCACACACACACACACCCACCCTTAAACTATTGCAAGCAGATGTGCCTTGGTCGATCCAGCCGTGGCTGGCTTTGCTCAGCTACCTTGAGGTCGCCTAGATTTTCACGAGTATTTCAGTCTTAGTAACAGAATACTTAGTTTCCCAATGAGCAGATACTTATGGGTGCTAATCTTTCTTCTTTTTCTTTTGCAAAGCCACTTCAGTCCTGTTATAAGAGTTACCAATTCGGGGAGAACATGAGCCCAATCCTGCCCACCTTGCGCTCGAAGCAGACCCACATTTTTTCGAATTTCCCCATTATCTGTCCTCGTACAGCATCTACCATTTACTCAGCACGGCCACAGCGCAGTTTCCACAAATGCATGTTGAAAATCTGGAAAATTGGCAACTCACCTTTCTTCTTCCTGTTCTTTGGAATCTCAGGACTAACAGCAAGGCAGGAAAGGAACAGAAGTGAAAAGATCAGGAAGCTTCTCATCTCTTTGCCTTTTTACACAACAAGAGAGGCTGCTTTCCTGTGTGATGTGGGCACAGGAAGGAAAGGAATAGCCCCCCCTGCTCATCAATACATAGTGAGGATCAGCAGCTCATTAATGATTAACCTTTAAAATGGAGTTCAGTGTCTCCCCCTCTTTGGCCCCAAAGAAACATCACCTTAATCAGAGTTGGTCTTTTCTTTTAGGCCTAACAGCACAGAACCACCCCTAGCCTAACCCAAGACCATAACGGAACTAACCTTTTATGTTTTTTTTAACTTTGATCAATTTTGCACAGATCAAAATGTGAGGTTGTGTGTTTTGTTTTATGAAATACTGTGGTAGTTCACTCAGTTTTGGTTGCTCTTAGTCCAAACATATTGCAAAATGGGTACAGGAAATGAAGCCTGTCCACCCCCCCTTCTCTGAACTATATTGTGATAATTTCCGCCCTCCCTTCCCCACAGGTGGGCGATGTTAAGTTGTGGGTGAACATATCAGATGACACAGCGATTCTTCAAACAGCTCTTGTTTATTCACAGGCCAGAACAGAACTGAACTGAAGGATTCAGCCAGCCTGCTTATATAGAGCTCCACTACAATGCAACTGTAACCATTTTCTGTAACTATCCAATCATTGAATGTCACTTTCAATCCCTTATTTGCATATGTGGACCCAAGTGAAAAGTATCTACAGCATCCCCCTGCTGGCCCAGGATGAGAACTTCAGTACATAACAGGCGGGGTTTGCGGCACCAAGCGAGGGCTCACTGGCCAGGTCCCTCCCACCTGCTTGGGCTGGCCTTTGGCCCGCCCTCGGTCAGGGAGGACAATGGACAGCTGGCCGGGGGTGGGGCAAAGGCCAAAGAAAAGAGGCTGACCCCTTTTGTCCAAGCCTTTTTTGGTTTTCTTCCTTCCAGAATCAAGTCGGGGTGGATGCATTCATGCTCCCTCCCCATGCGGTGGTGTTTGCAGGGCCCGTTAAAGGGCAAAAAACTGGGAGTCCCTGGCCCTAGAGCGGCGGCATGTAGGTCAAACTCCTGGGACGAGGTCGGTGGAAGGGCATGCTGTGTAAGTTTGTGCTTTACAGTTCCCTCTCACTGGATCTCACCTGCCTGCGTATCCTCAGCCAGATGGGCTGAGAGGGTTACCTGCCAAGGCCTATGCCAAGTTTCCCACTTCTGAAGCTCAATAAAGTTGTGGCTAATTTGAACCCACACTCTGGTCTCTTGTCTCATTCTTTGGGGAAAAGGGGTAGGCATCACAGACAGGGTTTAGCGTGTGTGCCCACAAAGCTAAGCAGAGTGGTGGACACGGGTGTAGCTAAGGGGCGGGGCACAGCTACCCTCCTAGATCAAGTAAAACAATAGAAACACTTAACTAACTAACCAATCACATTGGTTCTGCCCTCCCAAGAAAAGCCCTAAAGGTAAAGGGTAAAGGGACCCCTGACCATTAGGTCCAATCGTGGCCGACTCTGGGATTGCGGCGCTCATCTCGCTTTATTGGCCGAGGGAGCCGGCGTACAGCTTCCGGGTCATGTGGCCAGCATGACTAAGCCACTTCTGGCGAACCAGAGCAGCCGGCAAATGGAGATGCTGTTTACCTTCCCGCCGGAGTGGTACCTATTTGTCTACTTGCACTGGTGTGCTTTCGAACTGCTAGGTTGGCAGGAGCAGGGACCGAGCAACGGGCACTCACCCCGTCACGGGGATTTGAACCGCCGACCTTCTGATTGGCAAGTCCTAGGCTCTGTGGTTTAACCCACAGCGCCACCCGCATCCCACCTAACAAAAGTCCTGCCCCCCCAAATCCTGGCTCACCCATGGTGATGGAGGTGGTGAATCTAGGAAGAAACAGTGCAGGGTGCAATGATCTCTCCATGTTGGTTCTCTCCATTTTTCATTTTTCCAATATTAAAATTCAGTTCATCACATTTCTCCAGCAATTTGCAGATTTAAATCTTCGTGAAAATTCATCATCTTTTTTTGGTATGACTTTCTCCTGATAAACACATTTTTTGTATGCAGTTTTGACTAACGGACACATTTTTGGCAGCATTGTCCCTTGTTATGATGCATCTTTGTAAACATTGTTCAGCTAGAGAAGTAATTTGCAGCAATAAAGCATAATAGCATAATAAAAACCTATTTAAAAGTTAAAAACAGGCATCCATTAACCAATGTGGAAGGATGTATTTTTAATTGCATGTGGAATATCAAGGTTTTCAGCAGGCATTAAAAAGTTGTCACAGAAAGCACCAGCTTAATCTCTATTGGTAAAGTATTCCACAGGACTGATGACACTAACGGTTCAGTTTCTTGATGTTGTCAAATGAGCCTTGCCAACTCGGAGAGCAACCAGTGATGTTCCTGCTGACAATCTCAGTTATCGAGCTGGGATGTAATCAGATGATCCCTAAGGCCCCTCTGTGTGTGACACTGATTTTAGTAATTGTCCTTGTGCTTTATGCTTTTTATGAATTACTTGTAAGCAGCTTTGATTTGATTTTATAAAGAAAAGCAGGGTGCACATTTAAAACAATATATAAACTAGGGCTGGGCGATATATATCAATATATTGTCTAAAACTGGTTTCAAGTCAGTATGATATTGGTTTCAATTTTTTTTGACCTGACAATATATTGTGAAACATGGTGTGTGTGTGTGTGTGTGTGTGTGTGTGTGTGTGTGTGTGTGTGCTATGCAAAAATCACAATGTACAAAAAACCGTGAAGCCAGCCAATGCCTCTTATTTCAGACATTGTGGTATTTCGGTATATAGTGATGGTTAGCTAGTGATATATCACAATGTTGAAAAGCAGATATCGCCCTGCCCTAATATAAACATAAAACCAGTTGGCAATGGAAAAAGCTGCTGAGGGCCTTTTTCAGCAGAGGTTTTGAAACTGAGGCTGGAAAAGGCAGAAGATAAAATATGGTGCTCACACCCTCGGTGTCTGCTTTTGCCAGACTGACCAAAACAGGGATCTGGGTGGGGAAAAGTGGTTTTTCTGAAGATGTAGTGACGTTATGGAGCAGGGAAAAACTTTAGGCTAGGACAGACACCAAGGACAATTCCAGATAAGATGTTTGCACACCTTAACAACAGGAAAATGTATAACCAGGTCAGAAGGAAACAGTCCTGCGCAAGGAGTGAGGGAGGGAATGCCATCAGTAAGGGCCCTGATGGGTCAGGTCCCAGCCTGACACCCATAGAGAGCTGTTCTTCAGCTGGTATGAAGATTGATTGATTGAATGATTGATTATTTAGTTTCTATACTGCTGAATATATTTAAAATGTCTTTAAGTGGTGTACAAAAAAACTGAAGCAGCAACAGCTAAATTTTAAAAAATTATAAAAACAGTTACAGTGGTACCTCGGGTTACATACGCTTCAGGTTACATACGCTTCAGGTTACAGACTCCGCTAACCCAGAAATAGTGCTTCAGGTTAAGAACTTTGCTTCAGGATAAGAACAGAAATCGTGCTCCGGCGGCGCCATGGCAGCGGGAGGCCCCATTAGCAAAGTGGTGCTTCAGGTTAAGAACAGTTTCAGGTTAAGAACGGACCTCCGGAACGAATTAAGTACCAGTACTTAACCTGAGGTACCACTGTACATATGAAAATGTTACATTAATACAAAGTTACACACACACACATACTCATTTTCATTCTGACACACCCTCCCTCCCTCTCAGTCTCTGGGTTCTCACCGAGGGTCCAAACGAGCTCTCAGCTCACCCACAAAAATCTCACAACAAGAAGAGTTCCTGGAAACTGCAGACATGGCCCTGGTCTCCTGCTCTAAACTTGCATTTTATGGGCGCTCTCCACACCCAGTTCCAGGTGCAGCAGGTTTGCTGAGTTTCCTTGGGGGTCCAAAGGATGGGGAAAGGGCCCCGCTCCACTCACAGCTCTTGCTTCACCCTCTGCCCTCTCCTCCTCCAGCTGCAAAGTGCAAATTAGCCGAAGGATATCCTGAAAGTAATTTTATTAGTTACAAGGGGGAATGTGGAATCTGCTCCCACAAGAGGTAATAATGTCCACCAATTTGGGTTGCTTTAAAAGAGGATTAGACAAATCCACAGAGGATAACAAGGCCATGCTCTCTCTCCAGTGTTGGAGGCAATGTGCCTCTGAATGTGAGTTGATGGGAATTGCAGGGGGGGGCGGGGAGTGCTGCTGTTGTGATCAGGTCCTCTTTGGGGCTTCCCATTGAGGCATCTGGTTGGCCAGTGGGAGAACAGGATGTTGCATTCGATGGGCCATTGGCCTGATCCAGCAGAGCTCTTTTTAGGTTCTTATGCAACTTACCTTTCCCAGTCAAAATAAAAAAATTCCTTCCAGTAGCACCTTAAAGACCAACTAAGTTAGTTCTTGGTATGCGCTTTCGTGTGCATGCACACTTCTTCAGATACACTGAAACAGAAGTTGCCAGATCCTTCTATATAGTGAGAAGGTGGGGAGGGGTATTACTCAGAAGGGTGGTGGGAATGGGAGATTGGCAGATAGCTGAGATGAGCCTGTTGACGACTCTTAACGACTGCAATAGGTCTTACAGGAAAAGGCAAGGGGTGAGAAGGTGAAAAATGGCATAGTCATGTATAATGAGATAAGAATCCAATGTCTTTGTTCAGACCAGGTCTCTCCATGGTTTTGAGTTTGGTAATGAATTTTGAATTTGGTAACATTACCTTTCCCAGGTTACTGGGGGTATTTGCAAGTGTGTGTGTGTGTGTGTGTGTGTGTGTGTGTACATCCTGCTATGGGTGTGAGGTGTAACACAATCGCTATGGATGACTGATGAAATTCTGGATGGTTGATGAAGGTTGCAACCAGTGAGGCCCCTGATGCACCTCACAGATGGCACTTTGCCAAGGCCCTCCCCCAAACCTGTAGATGACCCTAATTTTTTGGGCCAACTCTAAGATTCTTTGAGCTCCTTGAGCCATCCCCCTCCTGCTGCCTTGGGATCTGCTCAGCTCCTTCCTCTGCACATGACACCAGCACAAAAACACACACACTTCTATGGATTTCAGCTGGGTTACCATTCTGATGGTGTCCTGGTTCCCATTTTCCCTTCATCCTTGTGGAATTCCATAGCCAAGCACATCACAGGACTGTGGGGATGGCGCTGTTGGGGTCTATGGGCAAACATCCGAATATTTTGTAGTCACTTGCGACGTTTGGAGGCACATCAGCAGGCAGGCTTGCAAGATTCACGACTGTGCTCCAGAGAGAATTTATGTATCTCCACATTGCAAGCCACAAACGCATAAGTCTCCCTCCGTTGTTGCTGCTTTTGACAAGGCTGTGTTCTGCCCCCTCCTGCCTTGGTTGCTGGCTTGTTGCAGCATGTGTGTTTTCAGGGGTCTGCTTCTTCTTTCCCTTTAAAGTAAAATAAAAAATGACCCTCTTCTCTATTTGATGTACATGAGTAATTCCAATTAATTTTAATGTGCACTCATCAAGTGAAGAATGACCAGCCTAGAGCAAAACACTGTTGCTCAATGGAATTGGGTTTCTGCCCATGTCCTTTGCGTCATGGATCCAAATTGTGATTGAACCAGCAACTCCTGGAACCGGGATTTTTATTCTTGGGTGCCTGGATGTTCATCTTTTAGCTTTGGAATATGGGAAGCAATAATAAAAATGTCATTTCTAGGATTCAGACACTAGGAGAGGATATATTGTTTAGGTATTGTCCTTCCATGCTCATGTTTGTGAGATCAACAGAGCACCATCCTTTGAAGTTTAAACTTGGAAGCTAAGACGAGGTTTATTTAAGCTTCTACCATAGCAATCTAGACAGACTGGATTTTCCTGGTATTACATCCTTTCTCCCCCTTAAAAAAAATAATGACACAAACATGGTTACAGTGGTGCCCCGCAAGACGAATGCCTCGCAAGACGAAAAACTCGCTAGACGAAAGGGTTTTGCGGTTTTTGAGCTGCTTCGCAAGACGAATTTCCCTATGGGCTTGCTTCGCAAGACGAAAACGTCTTGCGTTTTTTGCAAGTTTGTTTCCTTTTTCTTAACACCGTTAATACAGTTGCGACTTGACTTCGAGGAGCAACTCATAGAATGTGGTGTGGTAGCCTTTTTTTGAGGTTTTTGGTGATTTTTGATGCTTTTCCAAAACTTTTCCGACACCGTGCTTCGCAAGACGAAAAATTCGCTAGACGAAAAGACTCGTGGAACGAATTAATTTCGTCTTGCGAGGCACCACTGTATATAAAAAAATAAAAAGTTTTAAAATACATATTGCAGGTCTTGAAGTAGCAGTTTACAGCAGCAAAATGAAGGCAGGTTTAAAACTACTATCTAAGTTACAAAAGTACAAAATGTAAGTTCAAAAATGGTGTCCGAGCTGCAGAGCTCAGACATGCACACGTAGTCAGCTTGCCAACATTATGAAGAAAGATGCAATCAGGATGTCTGTAGTGTTACAGCTTCCTGCCAAGGCAGACAAAGGAAATTATCTCACAGAGTTCTCGCTAGCAAATTTTACAAGAAAGCTCTATGAATCTCAGTCTTTTCATGTGCCCATCTGCCAAAGCAGGAATTGCTGGTTTGACTGCACAAATGTCCTTCAACTAGCCCCTCCCATAAAACCCCCACCAGAGCAAGCAGGGTGTCCTTTCTAACTAGTAGCCACCAGTCATCAAAAGCCATTGAAAAAGTGTATACAGTGGTAGCTCGGGTTAAGTACTTAATTTGTTCTGGAGGTCCGTTCTTAACCTGAAACTGTTCTTAACCTGAAGCACCACTTTAGCTAATGGGGCCTCCTGCTGCCACCGCACGATTTCTGTTCTCATCCTGAAGCAAAGATCTTAACCCGAGGTAATATTTCTGGGTTAGCGGAGTCTGTAACCTGAAGCGTATGTAACCTGAAGCATTTGTAACCCGAGGCACCACTGTAGCTACAGAGCTTGGGGTGGTTTAGGCATTCACTTGACGCCACCAAAACATATTTCTCGTAAAACAAGCACTGTGTTTCTTGCCTGCCCAAACAATGGACATTTTTCTAACATACCTCTTGAAAAGAGCAAGTGATTTTTAAGTCCTTACTTAGAGGCATATGAAAGAATGCAAAATGTATTTTATTCAGCACCAGGTGGGGACCAATTAGAAGAGTTCCTCTTCTTCACACACCAAAGTCAAGTTTTAAAGGTGACAAATTTGGTTTCATTTAAAGCCTAGCTTGCAAATTTCAGTCCCTGGATCACTCTCCCCAGAGATGGAGACTGCATACATTTCAAGCTCTCTTCCTCTCCTGGCCTTTCCCCAGTGGCACCCCCCTTCGCCCACTGACGCCACTGTCTGAGTTGTGAGGATCTGTGATTGCCAGAAGGGCTGCTCTTAATCAGGCCCTCCATCTGCTCCCAGGCTAGTGTGCCAATTAGAGGCGGACCTGCACGTCCAAAATGAAAGGTGCACTTTCGTGATTAGCGGAAAGAGCATGGCTGGAAGGTGGATTCTATCCTGCCCAAAGCACCACTTAAAATATATTGAAGTTGGGTGAAAATACAAAAGAACTAGCTGGGGAAGCCCAGCGCTCCCCTCTTCACCTCTCAGATGGCAACAGATGGTGCCCTAAGGGGGAGCAGTACTCTCAGTTTTGCACCACGAACGTTAACGTTTGCTAAAGGAGAACTAAAAAGGGAGGGAGAAAATTGGCTGGTTACCTCTAAACTCTGTTCTGAAGTAATCTGAGAGCTTGGGGAAAGCCTGGTTGTTGTGCCTTTTTGCAGGGGGGGGGGCACTGAATATGCCCTGGGGAAATTGCCTCTTCAGCAAGTGGAACTTGGGGGTAATAATAATAATAATAATTTATTATTTATACCCCGCCCATCTGGCTGGGCCTCCGCAGCCACTCTGGGCGGCTTCCATAGAAACCAAAAATGCAATAAAATATCACACGTTAAAAACTTCCCTGAACAGGGCTGCCTTCAGATGTCTTCTGAATGTCAGGTAGTTGTTTATCGCTTTGACATCTGGTGGGAGGGCGTTCCACAGGGCGGGCGCCACTACCGAGAAGGCCCTCTGCCTGGTTCCCTGTAGCTTTGCTTCTCGCAGTGAGGGAACCGCCAGAAGGCCCTCGGTGCTGGACCTCAGCGTCCGGGCAGAATGATGGGGGTGGAGATGCTCCTTCAGGTATACTGGACTGAGGCGGTTTAGGGCTTTAAAGGTCAGCACCAACACTTTGAATTGTGCTCGGAAACGTACTGAGAGCCAATGTAGGTCTTTCAAGACTGGTGTTATATGGTCTCGGCGGCCGCTCCCAGTCACCAGTCTAGCTGCCGCATTCTGGATTAGTTGTAGTTGCCGGGTTACCTTCAAAGGTAGCCCCACATAGAGCGCATTGCAGTAGTCCAAGCAGGAGATAACCAGAGCATGCACCACTCTGGCGAGACAGTCCATGGGCAGATAGGGTCTCAGCCTACGTACCAGATGGAGCTGGTAAACAGCTGCCCTGGACACAGATTTGACCTGTGCCTCCATGGACAGCTGTGAGTCCAAAATCACTCCTAGGCTGCATACCTGGTCCTTCACACCTGCCCGCCTCCTGTCCCCCCAAAACAGTACTTCTGTCTTGCCCCCCCTCAGCCACCCAGCACTGTCCAGGTTACTGCCCATCCGCAGGGCCCACCTGGAGGCATTCTGTCCAGGACCTCCTCAAATCTGGGGCTGGCTGTGGGTGGAGAAAGTTCTCCTGCACCATTACCTGGTTGACAACAAGTGACGCCATTGTTAAAGCATCTGCACTGGCTGCCTATCTACTACTGAGCTAGGTTCAAGGTCAGGGTTGGCCCATCCCATTTCACCAACTGAGGGAAAATGGAGATGTGCTGCCTTCTGCCCCCCGCTTGCCCCACCACTCCTGCCGCTGGCTGAATGCCCCTCGCTCTTGCTGAGCTTGGCAGGAGAAGGGGGCATTCTGTAAGGCCTTGCCACTTGTCTTCTCTATCCCGGCGGTGGGGAAGATGAGCAGTGACATCATGTGCTGGAACGCCTCCCTCTTGCTGAAACTTGGTGAGAGGCAGGCGTTCCACCAGTGGTGGATGTGGTGGGGTGGGCAAGGCAACACCTCTTGCGTTTCCACTGCTGGAGTCGGCTGCTTTGCATTTATTTACAAAGCCCAGAACAACTTAGGTCCAGGGTGCCTCAGGAACCACCCAAACCCTTATATCCCAGCTCAGTCTCCAATATCATCTGCAGGATCATCATTGGCTGTTGTCCGTGGTAGCAAGGCTCAACAACAGGGAGCCAAGCCTTTAGTGTCCTTGGGCAAGTCCTGGGGAACTCTGCCAACAGAGGTGCAGCAGGCGCCTTCTGTGGCAACTTTTAAACACCTGCTGAAGTAGGGTCACCATATATCAAAAAGTGAAAATCAAGACACAAAAATTGCCATACATCCGCATTTTCCCAGACATTTAAGCAATTTCCACCTGGACACTGTTTCCAATGACTGAATCTTGGCTATGTCTGGGAAATTCCGGACGTATCGCAACCCTGTGCTGAAAACATTTCTGTTCCATCAGGCTTATACACACAATTCAGAATTACTGTGGTACCTTGGGTTAAGAACTTAATTCATTCTGGAGGTCCGTTCTTAACCTGAAACTGTTCTTAACCTGAGGTACCACTTTAGCTAACGGGGCCTCCCGCCGCCGCCGCCGCCGCCACCGCCGCCGCACGATTTCTGTTCTCACCCTGAAGCAAAGTTCTTAACCCGAGGTACTATTTCTGGGTTAGTGGAGTCTGTAACCTGTAACCTGAAGCGCCTGTAACCCGCGGGTACCACTGTACATCTTACAATATTAGCTTATTTCCTATTTTAACTTTTTAATATAGTTTTCATTTAATGGTTTTATGTGCAATTGTTGTAAACTGTTTTTTTTCCAATGAATGGGGCATATACTGTAGATATTTTTATAAGTAAAATGTAAAAAAGGAACTGCTCAGGCTGTCTGCCCTGCTGAGCCCCAACTTGTCAGATCTGGGATTCTTCAGGTTTGTGTGTTTTTTCTTCTCTGTTCCAGGAAGAGGACTGAAGTGAAACCTGCAACGTCAGGGACCGTTTTCTTTTGAAGCTGCCTTGCTTGTTCACCTCTCTTTCTTCAAACAGGAAAAGATCTGAGAGGCCTACGAGAGACAAGGGCCCTTGCTCCACTCGCTCCAGGTGGAAAGGCAGGGCTCCCTTTTTTTCTGATAACAGGGGTTCTGTTTCAGGAAGAGATTAATAACAGTTTGTACAGCAAGTACAAGCCAGGCAGGGCTGGCTGGCTGCAACAGTGACGTCTTTGCAGATGAGGTGTTTGAAAGTGGCTTTCAAAGAAGATAAATAAAGAGGCAGGAAAGAGCTTGAAAAGCGATCCGTGTTTGAGGGCTGTTTTGATGGTGCCACTTCAGAGGCAAAACATTTAGGAGAGCAAACCCCAAATCTCAGCCCAGAGAGGAGGAAGGACAAAGGCATGTGAGGACAAAGCCCTGAAACAAAGCCCAAGTCTGAAAAGCAAATTTGAAATGAAGTTGGAATTTGTAAAATGTGCAAAGCGGCTGGAGAATCTGGAGCCAAGCAATGAAAAGGGGTTTCTACAAAAATCCAGGAGGGAGCACATAATGTCTGATTGGGTTTCATGGTTCAAGGCATCAGTGAATGCTTAGATGCGGGGGCAGGGGGGACATAGCTTGCTACAGCACACATAATTTGTGAGAAAAAAGCACTGCGCACAGACAGCAAATATTCTGTGACAGAAAAAATGGACCCATCCGCACTACACATTTAAAGCAGCATCACAACACTTCAAAAACTTCATGGCTTTCCTCACAGAATGTTTGGAACAGTAGTTTGTTAAGGGTTAGGGTTGTGGCAGAATCAGTGGCGTAGCGTGGGGGGTGCAGGGGGGGCCGGCCGCACTGGGCACAACATCTGGGGGTTAGGGTTAGGGGGCGCAAATCCACGGGTCAGGGGGCGCAAATTACTTGCCTTGCCCCGGGTGCTGACAACCCATGCTACGCCACTGGGCAGAATTATAGTTCTGCAAAGTCTCCAGAGAACTCTCAGCACTCTTACCAAATTACACCTCCCAGGATTCTTTGGGGGGTGCCAACCCTTATGTCAAATTTAAACATTGCCACAGCAATTAATTGACAAAGTCTAAAATACTTCCCCCTCACCCCAGATTCTCAGGACTGCCAAGCCAAAAGGAAAAACCCTGTGTGTCATAAAACTGTACAGGCAACTCCCAATTTACATGGGGTTTATGTTCGAAGGCACTGCACATTAAAATTGTGTATATTTTAAAAACCATTGAAAAAGCCAGCAAACACCATGTTCTGCCCCCACCCTGCCCCTTTTTTTGGGTTTCTTGTAATAACATTTTATTCTTTTTTTCATATAGAAAGTTGTATTTGTTACAATTATATTCTGGATCAAGAAAACTAGTGATTTCCTGCTCACCCACCATCCATGTTTATAACTCAAATTACATACAATTGCGTTTTAAAGTTTTGTCTTATCTAATTTCATCCTTTCTAACATCTTTCTTAATATACCCTGCTGCTTTGTTACACTTTAAACCATGCTGTGGTCCCTGCACGTGGGAATCAACTTTTTGGGTCACTTCCGGTTCAGCGCAAATCACACATGCGCAGTCGCACACATATCAGATGCCCCTAAAATAATTGCTGTCTCTATCAGCTTCACCATACCTCACAACTGCCCCATTTTGACTGGAACATTCCAAATTGACGGAAGCCATTCCTGGCTTCTAATTGCATCCTGGAATGTCCTGGACATTTGTGCTGGGCCCGGGGGTCACCTGGGAAATGCGGTCCAGGACTGGACCAGAATCCAGAGGTTCTGCTAAGAGTCAGTCTGACAGGGCCAAGGCAGGACACGAGGCAGGAAATCAGGCAAGGACAGGCACAGGATCTAGCCTATAGCAATGTTGCTCCCGCATCCTGGGGCGGGGTCCGACAGCCTTTTATCTTTGCCAGGGTAGCGGCCGGTCCTGATCCCCAGGCGACTCACCTCCCTGTCTCGCCCTAAGGCGAACACTCCTCCTGCGAGTACTCAGGTCTCTCCTTCTCTCAGACCTCAGTCTCTGCAGCTCAGGAGACGTCGGTGGGTTACTAGACCACAAGTAGTGGAGCAGCTGTAAGTGATGGCCCAGCTGGAGGCAACAAGGTAATCCCCGCATCTGGAGCCAGGGCAGGCTCAGGCCCCTGACTCGGCCCAGCTGGTGCTTGTTGCAGGGAAACCTGTGCAGACTGGAACTCTTCAGGATCAGGCCCCAGACTTGGTTCAGATGATGCCTGAGGCAAAGGATCCAGTGCAGACTGAGACTCCTCTTGTTCCAAGTCCGAGCCCCAGTCCCAGGCCATCACAACATTGCCAATAGGAACAAAGATTTTCTTCTCCTCACCTCTGGTGAACATGGTGGCACCTGAAGCTGGCATGCTCTTCCCCCTTCCACTTTCCCTCTCTATGGCTGCTAGGGAGGTCTGTGGGCGGGGAGCCAGGTCGTGGTGACGGCAGCAGGTATGTGGTTGAGGTGGGCAATGATAGCGGCTGTGAGTGGGATGGCGGAGGAGCCTTTACACTCAGGAAGGCTTGGGAAGAAGCCTGAGAATGTAGGAGGGCAGCAGGCAGATGTTGGAGCCAGAACGTGGAGCGAGGAAAGTGGGAAGGGCAACCATCTTCCAGGGGCAAGGGCTGCTGGGAGAGAGGTGGGCAGCTCAAGTGGGGCATTGGGAATATTGTGTGGGTGAGTGGAGCATTCACGAGAGAGGAGAGGAGAGCTGGGTATGTTTAGCCTGGAAAAGAGGAGACTGAGAGGGAGATATGAGAGCCATCTTCAAATATCTCAAGGGCTGTCACGTGGAAGAGGGAACATGCTTGTTTTCTCCTGCTCTAGAGGGTAGGACTCAAACCAAAGGCTTTAAGTTACAAGAAAGGAGATTCCGACCAAACATACGGAAAAACTTTCTGACAGTAAGAGCTGTTTGACAGTGGAACAGACTCCCACAAGAGGTTGTGGACTCTCCTTTGTAAGCAGAGGCTGGATGGCCATCTGTCATGGATGCTTTAGCTGAGATTCCCACATTGCAGGGGGTCCCTTCCAACTATAAGATTCTATGATTCTATATGAAGATAATTTTGCATGGCAAAATATCCCAGTCTTCATAGTTTAACATTTTCAAGCTTCTGCCTCCTTTTCCTCCCGTAACTCTCTCCCTCCCTCCCTCTCTCTCTGTGTCTCTCTGTGTGTTTCTGTGCAAGCTCTATTACAAGTTTATTATGGTGGCTACTATTTAGATAAAAGGTTCTATACACTTGAGACTTGAGGAATGTGAAGTTCCTCTCCACATGCAGAATGCAGATTTAGTGTCAGCTCTTCCCTTGCAAGTTTTCCTGATTTGGGGAAGAAACAGGCAGAAATTTCATAGCACATTTGCCTTTGACATGAAGCCTGTTTTAGGCCTAATGAGATCTTAAGGGCTTCTTGAATTATTTTGTCACTTGAAAATTTGGTGTGTGGCTCTGGCGAAACAATCTTTCTTGGATATAGTGCCAGATTTAGGGTGCTATGGACGGTTCCCTTGCACAGGGCACCAAGCCAAAGGGGTGAAAAATTGTGAAGATTCATGATTGAGAAGATCCATTTTGGGGCGCTGAATTTTGGTCTGACATGGGGTGCCATGTTACGAAAGATTATCAAAGTCCGCCCCTGGTGGGATATTGTTGTTATATAAATGGGCCAAATGTGGACATTTCTGGCACTGAGGCAAATAACTAAATCAGGTGAGCAATTTGTGGCCCTTCTGATGTTGTTGGACTACATCTCCCATCAGCCTCAGCATACTGATGACACTTCACTCCAATCCCCGCACGGGGATTCCTGGGTTCTCTATCTCCCAAAGCCTCTCTCTCCTGGGTCCTCTTCCCATGTCTCAGCCTGCCATACAAAGCTATTCCTGTTTTTAGGACCTCTTTAATCTCATCCAAACAGACGGCTCCCCTTCTCTCACAGCAAAAGAACAGCAAACACCGTTGGTGTTTAATTGCCTGAACAGGTGGAATGTTGATGCACATTCTTTGCCATTGCACTAGCTCAGCTGCTCCACATCAGTAGGTTCATTGCCACCAGCACCATACAATATAGATAAGCTGGCATAAAGTAAAAAGTTATTGCCTTGGCTGTTCTTGCAGATCAAAGGTATGCAAATGTGGTCTAAGGTGCCTTTAATGTTTTTGGCATGCACATCAGTCACTCATCTGTATGGCGAGCTCACTTGAAAAAAAGCTCCCTGCTTCAGGCTGGCCTCCCAGGGCGGCAAGTCATAGCCGTCTGAAGCCTCCACGTGGCTTTTTGCTACAGCTTCATTATGTCTGACGAAAGAAATAGCCGTGCTGTATCTCTGAGCGTGTGTTGCGCCTTCAGTGAGAAAGGACTTTTTTGCCTGGGCCCAGGTGTTCCTGCAACCTGCTCTGTAGGGCGCATGAACTTTTTCAGAGTACATATATCATCAGTGCAGTGGAGGAACCCTGGGGTGGGAATTTACCTTTGGGGGTGAAGTCCAGCAGTCAGGTCTGGGGAAAGAATGTATTTTAGTCATGTTGAATTCATCCTGTGATGGTGAACCAATTCTCTGCTTAATTATAGTCCCAGCTGTAAATACTAAAGCATCAGGCCTGCTTCGTTTCACAAAAGTATACTATTTTGGATGGTAAGTTACAGAAATAGCATGCCTGCCTATTTGAAAAACTAAAAAGCAGCAGATTTCGGCTGTCTCCAGTGCACCCTCTTCCCCATGCCTTGACTCAGAAGTGCCGTCTCTCTTCCCATCTTCACTAGACTGGAGGTCTTCCTGATCAGTTCCCTCGTGCACCCTGCTTTCCTTTAGAAGGCAGCTTTCAAACAACTTGGGGCTCCAACACAACCACATTAAAAACATTGCATGTGATCTGGCGGCACACAGGGATGTTGGGGTATATTTTCAGAGATGCTTCAAACACAGAAGTTCTCCATCAGTGGGACTTTTTTTTTTTTAAGCAATCCTCATGAAAACTCATCAGCATTTCAACTAGCAGAGATGCTTGTATGAAATTTAACCTAACATGCACAGTTTTGCAAAGCAATTTTTCCTATTGTAATGCAGTTTTCGATGTCATGATCACTAATATGCACATTTATGCACAACTTGCCCCTGGGCTTGCATTTATGTACACATTACTTGGCTGGAGAACTGCATTGCAAAATTCAGGGAAGTGCAAACCAGGTAGATTTGTGTTAAAATGCAGAAGAGCATTTTCTTAGAAGAGCATTTTCATGCCTTGCAGTCTGACGCGGGTGGCACTGTGGGTTAAACCACAGAGCTTAGGGCTTGCCGATCAGAAGGTCGGTGGTTCAAATCCCAGTGATGGGGTGAGCTCCCGTTGCTTGGTCCCTGCTCCTGCCAACCTAGCAGTTCAAAAGCATGAAGTGCAAGTAGATAAATAGGTACCACTCCAGCGGGAAGGTAAACGGCATTTCCGTGTGCTGCTCTGGTTTGCCAGAAGTGGCTTAGTCATGCTGGCCACGTGACCTCGAAGCTGCTCCCTTGGCCAGTAAAGTGAGATGAGCGCCACAACCCCAGAGTCGTCCACGACTGGACCTAATGGTCAGGGGTCCCTTTACCTTTACCTTTACTCTGATGCCAGACTCTACACAGGCAGCTGGAGAGAAGCAACACAACTGCTCAAGGGTGGCTTATGTGATTCAATTCTGAAAATGTTGCAGAACTCGTGGCTAGTTAGGGTGGGATTCTGGCCTCCCCAGAAAAAAATAGGAAAAACGGTTTTCCGTAGGAAAGTAAAGAATGAAGTTATCACTGAAGAAGTTGCCTATGTTTGCAACAAAGCACCATTGAAGTTGTGGGACATGAAATATCTACTGATAGGCTGTGTTATATCTTCTGGAGAGTTTAACATGGAGTTTAAATCTTCAGGTGAGCACCGTCTCTTTGCCCCATCAACATCAATGGCCCAGTTGGTGGTGACACAGGGGAGAGAGAGCATTTTCTGTGGGGATGCTCCCAGGTTGTGGAATCCCCCCCCCCCCAAAGGTTAGACTGGCTTCCTCTTTGTTATTCTTCTGCTGGCAGACAGGCCTTTGAAAAATACAGCCAATGCTGGGCACTGTGCTATTGAAGGGAGAGGGAAGGGTTGCTTTCTATATGCTTTCTATACCTTGTACCTCGTACCTAAGAAGGATCTTCTATATTTTCTGTCTAAGTCAATTTCTTAGCTAGAAATAATTTCACCTGCAAAAAGAAGGCCCCTCGAAGGAATGCAAGATAAGACAGAGGCTCGAAATAGCCAGAATAGCCTCGCTTTCTTACCTTAGGAATGCAAGATAAAAAGGACACATACGGGGAGACGGGAGGAGGAGACGGGAGGATGCAGGACGCTTAGAAAGACACTATAGGGAACAATAGGGAGGGCTGTTTAGAGGGCTATAGACATGCTAAAAATAAGTTGAAAACTTTCCAGTTGATTGGGGAGGAGGGAGAAAGCCCACTCAAGGTATAAGAAAGTCTGCAGAGGTATATTTTCTGGGCAGTCAGTTTTTCCAGAATTTATTCTGCTGGCTGTCTCCTGTGCACAGAAAATAAAACTGCTTTCCTCCAAAGAAGGATCTTTCCTGGAGTTTTCTTTTACTCTCTCTCTGGATCTGAGGACGCGGGCCAACGATTCCCTGGCATGGACTAGGCTCAGCCTACATCTTGGTTCCCTGACCGGGAATCTGCCCCACCTCAGGGGGCTGGAGAGAGCCAGGCTCGACCTTGGTGGACAGCTCGGATCGGTGATTGCAGCTTCCACGCGCACCCTGCCAATTTGTGGGGGGGAACCAGCCACACCGCTCCAGAGCAAGGACCCAGGTCGAGGGAGGAAAGAGGACTGGCCAGGGAAGGGACTCTGCAGCAGGAAAAAAACGGTAAGCCCAAGGGAAAGGGCGTGGATGGGGGCCCAAGGGAAAAAAGGGAGGCCTGATCAGCCTCACCTGGTTATGCAGTAGTGTGCAGCCAGGAAGGGAAAAAAAAGGGCGTGGCAGTGGTGTGCCACCAACAAGGTTTTGGGTTTTTGTTTTTTTTTGGTAAAAAGAAAAAGCAGCAAAGGGTGCTGCTAGGGCCCCGGTCGAAGTCTAAGCGCTGCCGGTTATGGTTGGTTGTTGGTTTTGTGCCCAGAAGAAGCAGTAAAAAAGGTGCTCTTGGGCCCCGGTCGAAGTTGTGAAGCACTGCCGGTTGTGATTTTGGTTTTTGGGGGAAAAAATGGGTTGGGGGAGGTGCATGGGTTTTTCTGAATGTGCGTGTGGGGACACTCCAGTGAATGTTTTGAGTGTGTGAGACGTTGAAAGCAACGTCTGGCCTGTGACTGAGTGAAAAAATCACGTTAGGAGGAGGGAGTGTCCCAGTATCCCAAGTGTCCAAGTGTTCCAGGGTCATGGAGAAAAAGCAGTAAAACAACTCCCATGACCCCCCTGCAATGCTTTCCTGAACAAATTTGCTGGAATTTGCTGCCAAGGAGTGTGGTGGAGTCTCCTACTTTGGAGGTCTTTAAGCAGAGGCTTGACAACCATATGTCAGGAGTGCTCTGATGGTGTTTCCTGCTTGGCAGGGGGTTGGACTCGATGACCCTTGTGGTCTCTTCCAACTCTATGATTCTATGATTCTATGAAATTGAAAAGATGCCACGAAGGGAGAAGATTGGGGATTTTAAAAACCTGATGAAAAAAATAGACTCCAACACTTATGTGGAGTTCCTGACCGTCTCCCATGGCTCAAGAAAAGTAGAACTGTGATTACCTGTGCCATGCCAAACTGTGCCCAGTATGGCAGCAAGTACAAGTTAAAAAGCCAGCAGTTTTGCCAGTCCCAGAAGAGAAGTCCCAGAAGAAAAGGAGGAAGGAATAATTAGCCCCCCTCCACCCTATGCAGCAACTGCACCAGGGCTAAATGAGGTTTCCCCTACCCAACCCCCAAGAAAAGAGACTGAGGGAGAAAAGAAAGAGAAGAGGAAAGTGAAGAAGAAGGTGGTAATAGAGAATGAAGAATTCAGAAGGTGAAGTGGACAAGCAGTCCAAAAGAGTGTTTCAGTATGTAGAACCATGTGGCTTCTTGAGTTCTAGAAGCAGCACAATGCAAGGATGTGAACTGGCAGAAAGAAACAGAAGGGAAGGCTTTGAGAGCCGCATAGGACAGAACTGTTAAAAAAAAAAAAAAAAAAAGGACAATTAAACCCGAGGGATCAAAGAACCCTGGGATTACAATACTGACCATTGAGAAAATCTGCAAGATAAATGCCCTCAGGGCAGCAGACAATACTAATAGTTGCAATTGAGGCAGCTAAAACTCCACTTTGATGGCCCCACTCCACTGAGTGTATGACCCCCTGGAGTCATCCGATGCCCAGGACCACAGACCTCCAAGCACCTTAAATCAGAATCCTTCTTTCGAAGAGGACCTGGCCAAAATAATTAGGGGTTTGTCTTCAAACAGCCAAAAAGCCAAAAATGCAATCTCAGAGTGAGCGAGGGTGTCCACGGGAGGGGCAGAGAACGCCTAGGGAAAAAGCCAGTGCGCCATCTGCAGGCAAGAGGGTCACTGGAAAATGGAATGCCCAAAGGCCCCACGCCCGACACACCCCACTCCCCACAGGGTGGGAACAGTAACCAAAGTTCCGATGCCTATGTACCCAGCCATGAGCCTCAGCGCTACAGCCACAAGCCCAGCTCTGAACTCCAGAAAAACCAAGGCAGAGGGCAAGAACAGGGATCTGTGCAGGGATACCCCATGGCCTGAACCCCACCTCTCCAGTCCTGAGAGACGAAAAAAACTTACTAGGATAAACCAGGCCCAACAAACGCAGGTTCCCAGAAGCTGCCTGGCCCTGGTCCAACAATGGTTGCTCGGCACACAGAATGAGGTTTCTGAAAATGATTTGCTCAAAGACTGTTGCAGAAGCAAGTGAACTAACTGTTTCTCATTCATGCAAGTAACAGGACATCAGCTTTTTTTTTCTTCGCCTTTTTTTTTTTTTTTCTCCTTGTGCCAGGCGCTTGGAGGCAGCTTCAGAGCGTTATCTCTTGGCAGCTATTCCAAGAAGGACACTGCTGCATTCAGCCAGCTACCCTGAACCTCACACTTTCTGGATTTACAGTTCAGCCACAAAAACCTAGAAGGCCAAGAGTTAACCACCCCCCTGCCCCAAAGTACTAACCTGGAAAAGTGACTTTCTTAAAAAGCAAGTGAATACTTTCTGTAAACTTTGTCAAGTTTTTCTTTTAAGGTGCAATTTTACTCTGAAAGGAGCTGCGGCATAGGAATTGATACTTTGAGGAATTTGAAACTTTGCCAGAAAGCAAGGAGTGCATTGCTCTTTCTACAGACACTGGCAAATGAACTGAAATTTGCAACATGGCTTAGAGTTCTGAAGCCCGAGCACACATGAGAATGCAAGGGACAGAGGAGGCCCCTGAAGCCTACTTAAAGAGGCTGAAGGAAGCCTACCACCAGTATATCCCTGTGGACCCAGATGAGGCTGCCAATGCCCCTATCATAAAAACTGCCTTTGTAGCCCAAGCGGCGCCCGATATCCACCAAAAAAAAAAAAAAAAAAATTGAAGGTTTTTTTTTTTATGGGCCACACCCTTGAATGGATGCTGGAATTAGCCCAGACCATTTATAATTAGAGGGAAAAAGAGACCCAGAAGAAAAAGAAGAAGTACCAGGCAAAGAAGTTGATGGCCCTGAAGACGGGAAGTCCACCGTTAGGAGAAGAAGAGGAGGGCGAGGCCGCTTAGGAAAGAATCAGCGTGCCATCTGCCGAAAGGCACCTATTTCTTCTCCCAGGCTAAAATGAGGAAATGTCAGATGCTACTACATCCGCGTTAGAAATTCCAAGTCACCACAGCCCTCAACCCAGCTACCCTATTACCGGTAGGAGAAGGTGAGGAGCCCACGCATGACTGCATTGAAGTAGTGGACGAAGTATATTCCAGCAGGCCTGATCTCAAAGACGAGGCAAACGAGGCTGGGCAGCGGAAGGCAGGCTATGCAGTGGTAGCCCTGGAAGACCAGGTGATTGAAGCAAAGTCACTCCCGCCTGGAACATTGGCCCAGCTGGCAGAACTAACTGCGCTTACCAGAGTCCTGAGCCTGGCAAAGGGACAGAAGATAAACATTTAAGTATGCATTCCTGACTTTACATGCCCATGGAGCCTTATGGAAAGAAAGAGGTTTGCTTACCTCCAGAGGAAACCAGGTGACCCACCCACAAGCTTTATTGAACCTTCTGGATGCTGTATGGGAACCCGAGGCAGTGGCAGTTATCCATTGTTATGGACACAAAATTGGACCAGGGGAAGTGGCCAGAGGAAGCCGATTGGCAGACAGAGTAGCCAAGGAAGCAGCCCGAGAACTGGCCCCAGCCCCGATCATTGGAGCACTAATCCCAGAAGAGATTTTAAGCACCGTTGACAAGCCGGCCTACACAAAGCAGGAAAGGGACACTGCAGATGCCCAGGAGTTGACATTGTCCAAAGAAGGATGGTACCTCACCCCTGATGACAGGATATGGATTCCAGAGTCCCTGCCCCGGCAGATAACTCAGAGATACCATGAGTCAACCCACATGGGGCCAGATGCCACAACCAAGCAGCTGGAGAAGTATGTCTATATAGCCAACCTTTATCAACTGGCAGCCCAGATTTCCAGGAAATGCCTGCTATGCCAAAAGAATAATCCCAGAACTCACTCCAGACGATGTGGAACCACGTTACACCCTTGATGAACAGCAGTGGACCAGCCAAGAAGGAGCAACGCTCCAGGAAGGACCAGACAGCCGTGTTTTTGTGCCCCAACATCTGGCCAGCACAATTGTAAAGAATTACCATGAGTCCACCCATTTGGGAGGCCCAGCTGCTAAAGCACACCTTGGGAGAATATTCTATATCCCAAAATGTGCCCTGTGCGCCAACCAAGAGACTGAGAACTATCACCTTTTGAACTTCTATATGGCAGGCCAACCCCTTTCGTCCGAGACATCCCCGCCAGTTTGGGGCAGATGGGAGATCACATCACCCAAGAACAAGTGCAATCCCTGTGTTTGTTGTGTGTGTTTGCTTCCTTTCCAGGTGTTCCCTCGAGCGTACGCCTGCAGTCCCACGGCAGTCTCGCTGAGCCGGTTCACCAGTTCCTCTGGGTGGCAGCGTCTGGCGACCCCCTCATCCCCAACTGCAGTGAAAGTAGTCGAGGTGATCCCCTGGGTACATCACACGCATCTGAAGAAGGGTGTCTGGACTTGCAAGAGAAATCCTGCTGACCCTCTCAAGTTGATCATCACCTTGTGTCTGACGCTACCAGGGAAAAAGCGTTAGGCCACGGGCAACGAGATCCTGCGACTAATCATCACAAGGACAGTTACAAAGACTTTCTCTTTTCTCTCTTATTTTCTTTATTGACTTGCTCTATGTCTTATTGCCCTGACCCTACCGAACCATACCAACCCTATTGGCCTGCTGACCTCTGCTACGACTGGTTCGTCTTGCCGGTGGTAAGAGATGGCGTGCTCTTTGGCTATTGGAAACTGGGGTTTGATGAGATTGCCGTATTGAGACACCCCACTGCCCCGTTGTGGCTCCTCTCCCACACCACTGTCCAGCACGCGTGGATAGTGCTCATACGGGAAGTTGCAGAGACGATCGAAATCTATCAAGTTCTGGACCGCTCTTGCTGTTGTGGGAGGGTAGTCAACTGTTATCTGGGAGGTAGAGCACTGTACCAACCTCATTTGATAGACCAGGTCCTACTCTTAATCCAGGTGATAGATGGGACGGAACCTATCTTAATGCAAGTATTGCAGGGGTGGGAGCCTTAACCAGGTGTGCATTGAAATTGCTAAACAAGTGCCAGTAAGAATTGCCACCCCAGGATTTCAGCTTCCATTTGCTCTGGTCACTAGGGAGGCAGCACGAGAGTTCAATCCACCCAACAGGGTTAGTAGAAAAGTTGACCCACATAGTGGGAGCATCAGCTCACCGGTAGGCTCTCACCCTTGAGGAAGTTCACCACAATGTTAAATCTCTCCAATTGTTGGCTGTGTATGCACATACCACCTTATGCTAAACGGCCAGGTTTGATGCTACATAGAATTCCCATTGGTAACATCTTCAACATAGAGAGGAGTTTGTGCATTAGTTCATTACCACATGGAAACAATGATAGCTGAAAACCCGCTAAAAACTACAGAAGGTGTTCCATGGAATTGGTTATATTCTTGGTTGCCCGATGGTGGATGGATGGGGAGAATATTTACTATGGTGATAGGCCCAATAATGCTTCTATTGCTTTTCTGCTTCTGTATGCCCTGCTTGATGCAATGTATGCAAAATATGATGGAGAACATGATGTCTCGCATGATGGGACCTCGCGTGCTTGCTTTCATAAGAGATTATAGACCCCTACCCCAGAACGAACCTAAGTATTAGGTTGTTCATAAGAAGAGGAGGGAGTGAAGGGAGAGGGAAGGGTTGCTTTCTATATGCTTTCTATACCTTGTACCTCGTACCTAAGAAGGATCTTCTATATTTTCTGTCTAAGTCAATTTCTTAGCTAGAAATAATTTCACCTGCAAAAAGAAGGCCCCTCGAAGGAATGCAAGATAAGACAGAGGCTCGAAATAGCCAGAATAGCCTCGCTTTCTTACCTTAGGAATGCAAGATAAAAAGGACACATACGGGGAGACGGGAGGAGGAGACGGGAGGATGCAGGACGCTTAGAAAGACACTATAGGGAACAATAGGGAGGGCTGTTTAGAGGGCTATAGACATGCTAAAAATAAGTTGAAAACTTTCCAGTTGATTGGGGAGGAGGGAGAAAGCCCACTCAAGGTATAAGAAAGTCTGCAGAGGTATATTTTCTGGGCAGTCAGTTTTTCCAGAATTTATTCTGCTGGCTGTCTCCTGTGCACAGAAAATAAAACTGCTTTCCTCCAAAGAAGGATCTTTCCTGGAGTTTTCTTTTACTCTCTCTCTGGATCTGAGGACGCGGGCCAACGATTCCCTGGCATGGACTAGGCTCAGCCTACACTATAATGCATGGGTAGGCAACCTAAGGCCTGGGGGCTGGATCCGGCCCAATCGCCTTCTATATCCGGCCCATGGACGGTCTGGGAATCAGCGTGATTTTACATGAATAGAATGTGTTCTTTTATTAAAAATGCATCTCTGGGTTATTTGTGGGGCCTCCTGGTGTTTTTACATGAGTAGAATGTGTGCTTTTATTTAAAATGCATTTTTGGATTATTTGTGGGGCATAGGAATTTGTTCATTATTCCCCCCCCCCCCAATATAGTCCAGTCCCCCACAAGGTATGAGGGACAGTGGACCGGCCCCCTGCTGAAAAAGTTTGCTGACCCCTGCTATAATGCAATGCTGATTTTAAATGTGTTTCAATATATTTTAACTATTGTTTTTAAGAACAGTTAAGAAATGCTGTATTACTGTGTATTTAAAAAGATGTTTTCCTATGCCGTAAGCCGCACTGAACCCAGTCTGGAATACTGAATATAAATACATTTTTTAATTAAAAAAACAGTATTTTTTTTTATTACCGCTGATTTATTTTTACAGCATTATTTTATGCATCCAGTGCAACAGCTGGAATAATATGTCAATTCCAGGAGAAAAGACTGCTTTGCAGGGGGTTGGATTAGATGACCCTCAGGGTCCCTTTCAACTCTACAAATCCTGTCCGGTGCTCTGAGAAATTCCCAATACTGAAATCCTGCTGAGGCAACTGAGAGCAGAGAGCTATATTCCTCCCAGTCTCCACTGTGGCTTTGCAAGTGGGATTCCCAGGTCTTGGCTCACATCAAAGGCGCTTGGGAAGGGAAAAGGGAGCTCAGGCCTGCCCTGGCCACAGTTGCAGCGCTTTCTCATTAGCCACCTAAGCTGCTGTATGTGGTACAACCTTTTCAAGTGGGGAGGAAGGGCAGAAAATGGTGTGTGCATAAAATGAAATGCAATGCTGAAAGAGAGAGGGAGAGAGGGAGAAAGAGAGACGAGAGACTGTATGACAGTAAGATGCAAATATAAGCAGTACTTTATTCTTAATATCATCCTTTCCACACACCTCAACAATTAAAAGATATGCCTCTTGGTTCAGAGCAGATCACCGTAGCTTATAATTATATTTAATTCTTTGCTCCTCCAGCCCCAAAGAAAAGGAATCACATGGAGGGTGTACTGCAAGAGTGTACTGCTCATTTGTGTGCAATATTTTGGTGAGTCTCTACCAGAGTAAGAATAGCGTCAGACTGGTTATCTAACCGGACTTCAACATTGTACATTAGCAGAGGGTTGGGAAGTTCAGACCACAGACTCAAGATTAGAACTGAACCAAATCAATCCATTTAAAGATGCACAGTGCTTCATTCAAGGCATATGATTATCTTCATATGGAAGATAATGACATTCTGCACTTGGAAGGCAAACATAGCAAGAAAAAGAAATGTAAGATAGCAATATATTACGAAGATTAAGTGTTATGTACTGAGTTGAATAGGCTCCAAACTGAAGCAGTCTGATTGGTCCTAGAACAATAGGATCCAAATTGCAGCAGTCTGATTAGTCCTAGAACAATAGGATTCAGAATGCAGCAGTCTGATTGGTCCTAGAACAATGCAGCAGTATGATTGGTTAGCAGGAACCACCCAATCCTGCTCCAGATTGAAGTGAATCCACAACCTGATTGGCTTACAGTAGAATTCCGGAATTAGCCAATCATGTGCAGCCCATTGTGTAAATATTGTATATAAGCAGATACTGTGAGGGGACTTTCATTCATTCCTCCTCACCACTATGAGCTGAATAAAGAGCATGAAATCACTTTGCGACTCTGAGTATATTTCACTGGCGACGAGGATGGGATCCCGCTGAGCTGACTGCCACACACAGCACCGCAGCACCGCCACCTGCCGCACCGCTGCCTCGCACCGTGTATCCAGGCTTCAGCTCCGGGACACAAGGAACTCAGAATGGCAACTGACAGCAGCTTCTCGCCGTTCAACCCAGCATCTGGAGACTGGGAAGCGTACGCCTCCCGTTTCACCTTCCTTCTAGAAGCCAAAGGGATCACCGATGAAGAAGACGCCAAGAAGAGGGCGATATTTTTCAGCATCTGCGGAGAGGAGACATTTGAAATCGCCCGGGCTCTCCTTGCACCTGAAGACGTCGCTACTGTTCCATACAAAACAATAATGGAACAGCTGAAGGGGCACTTTTCGCCGCAGCCCTCAGTGGTGGCTCGTCGAAATGCCTTCTACGCAAAACGGCAAGCCCCTGGGGAAACCATAACTGGGTTTGTGACCTCTCTCCGCCAAGCTGCCCGGTTCTGCAACTTCTCAGAGCTGGAGAACATGCTTCGTGACCGCCTCGTCGGTGGCCTGAAGGATGAGAAGCTGCAACGACGCCTCTACGCCAAGAAGGACCTAACGTTCCAGGTCGCTCTGGAGGAGGCCCTGGCAACGGAAGCTGCCGAGAGGTCGACGCAAGAGGCACAGCCGAGCCTGCCATCCCAACCGAGGGTCCACCACAAAGACCTCACCGACGACTCAGGATCCGACAGGGAGGAGGTGCACCGAGTACAGCAGCGCACTCAAGCAGCGCACAGACCACAGCTGCCTCGACGAGAAGGAGGAAACTGCGCAAGCTGCGGGGAGAGTCATGAGAGGAGGACCTGCCGTTTCCGCAACGCAGAGTGCAGGCAGTGCAGAAAATCGGGACACATCGCCCGGGTGTGTCGGGCTCGGCCCACCCGACACCAGGCATCTGACGACCAACCCAAGAGCCCCAGGTCCCGGGGCCCAACGCACCAAGGCAACTCGACGGAGCTCACGGACTGCCAGGTATACCAGTTGCCCCACCCCAACGTAGAGAAAATTTATGTAGAGGTACAGATAGAGGGGGCCCCATGCCGCATGGAGCTTGACACGGGTTCAACTCTATCCATAATCTCGGCAAAGACCTTAAGGAAACTGTGTCCTACTGGGGGTCCCAAACTCAGGCCGGCCCCATTCACCCTACGGGACTTCCAGAAACGCAAGGTCCCCACAATGGGGGTGGGGACCTTCAGGGTGCAATACCGAGGGCGGACGCGGCAACTGGACTTGCTTGTGGTCAAGGGCCCCTACATTAGCTTACTGGGATTGGCATGGTTTGGACCACTGGGGCTAGCTGTCACCGGGGTGAACCACACTAGCTTACAAGTGGACGTGGACGCCATATGCAAGGAATTTCCAGGGGTTTTCGACGGGAAATTGGGACAATATACGGGCCCCCCCATTGCGCTACAGCTTGACCCCGCAGTACGACCGGTCAGGCTCAAGGCCCGCCGGGTCCCGTTCGCCTTGAAACCCCGTATAGACGAGGAATTGGACCGACTCGTGGAGCAGGGAGTGCTGGAGCCAGTGCCTAATGCCCCCTGGGAAACTCCAATCGTCACACCCGTCAAGCCTAATGGTTCGGTCCGCATCTGCGCAGACTACAAATGTACCATAAACAAGGCCCTCACGGCCCACGCATACCCAGTGCCAGTGGTCAGCCATGTCCTTGCCACCCTGGCTGGGTCGAAAATTTTTGGCAAGCTGGACTTGGCCCAAGCATATCAACAGCTGCCAGTAGATGAGGCCACAGCAGAGGCACAGACGATTGTGACGCACAGAGGAGCGTTCAGGGTAAAGCGGCTGCAATTCGGGGTCAGCGTGGCACCAGGCATATTCCAGAATCTAATGGACTCTCTCCTTAAAGGGATTCCTGGTGTCACCCCCTTCTTCGATGATGTGTTGATTGCCGGGCCCACACCAGAGGAGTTTGAGGACCGCCTCCGCACCGTTCTGCACCGTTTCCAGACGGCGGGTCTCAAGGTGAAGCGGGAAAAATGTCTACTAGGAGTGCCTCAGGTGGACTTTCTGGGATTTATGGTGGATGCAGAAGGGGTCCACCCAACTGGGGACAAGGTACGGGCCATTTGTGATGCCCCAGCGCCCAAGAGCAAGACTGAACTTCAGGCCTTCTTGGGACTATTGAACTTTTACCATTCCTTCCTTCCCCACAAGGCGGCGGTAGCAGAGCCCCTACACAGACTCCTGGACAAGCGGGCTCCTTGGGTGTGGGGCCAGCGCCAAGAGGCCGCATTCCAGGCAGTCAAGGACTTGCTTGTCTCAAACTCTGTCTTGGCACACTTCGACGAGAGGCTGCCAGTGGTGCTAGCATGCGACGCCTCACCCTATGGCATTGGCGCTGTCCTGGGGCACCAACTCCCGGATGGAAGAGAGGTACCGGTGGCGTACTTTTCCCAGACACTCAACGCAACCGAGCGGAACTACTCGCAAATTGACAAGGAGGGTCTGGCAATCGTGAAGGGAGTAAAAAAATTCCATGATTTCTTGTACGGGCGGCCCTTCACCGTGGTGACTGACCACAAGCCGTTGCTTGGCTTGTTTGCCCCCGAAAAGCAGACCCCCCAAGTGCTGTCTCCTCGCGTCCTCAGGTGGTCAATTTTCCTTGCCAGCTACCAGTATGCACTGATTCACCGACCTGGGAAGGCGATGGGCCATGCGGACGCCCTCAGCAGGCTACCACTACCGGAAACAGGCCCTGACCCAGCACCTGCACAAGAGGTTATGAGCCTGGAGCTGCTTCCCGACCGCCCCATTCAGGCACAAGAAGTTGCACACCATTCCAAGAAAGATAGGGTCATCTCCCGGGTGCTGGACTGGGTGTGGAGGGGATGGCCCAGCAGCAGCCCCGGGCCAGAATTCGCCGGCTACACAACCCGCAAACATGAACTGTCGGCCCACAAGGGGTGCCTGTTATGGGGAAGCAGAGTCGTTGTTCCCCAGCCCCTCCGCAAAAGGGTCCTCACAGCCCTACACGAGACACATCCAGGGGTAGTAAGAATGAAGGCCCTTGCCAGGAGTTATGTGTGGTGGCCAGGGATCGATGGCGAGATAGAGGCCTGGGTCAAACACTGCCAGGCCTGCCAAGAATCCCGCCCAGATCCCCCAAGGGCCCCAGTCCAGTCCTGGGAGTCCGCCCGAGCACCATGGTCACGCCTGCATATGGATTTCGCTGGCCCCTTTCAGGGGAAAACATTCTTCATAGTGGTGGACTCCTACACCAAATGGCTGGAAGTCGCACTGGTACCATCCACTTCCACGTCCGCAGCCATCCGAGTACTACGCAGGCTGTTTGCAACCCATGGGCTCCCTGACACTCTCGTCTCAGACAACGGGACTGCATTTACGTCAGGAGAATTCCAAACCTTCACAGCACAGAACGCCATCCGCCACATCCGTTCGGCGCCGTTCCACCCTGCCACCAATGGCCAAGCAGAACGCATGGTGCGGACCACCAAGGACACCCTTCGCCGCATGACGCAAGGGGACTGGGAGTACCGCCTTGCCACATTCCTTCTAGCACAGCACAGCACCCCCAGCTCAACAACTGGCTGGAGCCCCGCTGAACTACTAATGGGTCGGCGCCTTGCAATCAGATTGGACCGCCTTCACCCCGATAGAGCTCAGGATGAGGTAGTGGTGGGGGAAGGCAGGAACCCCCGGACCTTCGAGGCCCAGGACCCAGTGTACGCAAAGAATTTTGGGGCAGGCCCAGCATGGGTACCCGCCACAGTCACCAGGGTCACTGGCCCAGTGTCGTACGAGGTGCTAACGGATGGGGGGCAATGCTGGCGCCGCCACTGCGACCAGATACGGCGACGATTCCCGGGAGAAACCCAGGAGGAGGACAGGTCAGAGGAGTCCCAAGGGAACAGCGGGGCAGTGAGGCCCATAGAGCAGGAGGGGCCAGCAGGAGAGGCAGAATCAGTAAATACAGAGAGGACCCGTGAGGCCGAAAGGACACCAGAACCAGAACCACGACTGAGCGAGCCGGTTGCACCAGACCAAACAACCCCATCACAGCCAGCATCCTTGGAGCACGAGCCAGAAGCTGGAGCCCGGACCAGGGAACACCCCAGGCCGCAACGTACACGTAGGCCGCCGGCATACCTTGAGGACTATGAATGCGAACTCCCGGGCAGGACTGGAACTTAGAGGGGAGGGGTGTTATGTACTGAGTTGAATAGGCTCCAAACTGAAGCAGTCTGATTGGTCCTAGAACAATAGGATCCAAATTGCAGCAGTCTGATTAGTCCTAGAACAATAGGATTCAGAATGCAGCAGTCTGATTGGTCCTAGAACAATGCAGCAGTATGATTGGTTAGCAGGAACCACCCAATCCTGCTCCAGATTGAAGTGAATCCACAACCTGATTGGCTTACAGTAGAATTCCGGAATTAGCCAATCATGTGCAGCCCATTGTGTAAATATTGTATATAAGCAGATACTGTGAGGGGACTTTCATTCATTCCTCCTCACCACTATGAGCTGAATAAAGAGCATGAAATCACTTTGCGACTCTGAGTATATTTCATTAAGAATGGAATAAGAACAGCACTGTAATTACATCAACAGAGCAATCAATTCAAGTAATTTGAATGAGAATCTTGGGCTTGTAGCTTCCTGCTCTAACTTTGGCCTCCTGCCTTTTTGGTTATTATATTTGTTTCTTACCAGGGGCTGTTGCCCCTGCTTGCTGCACTCAAGTACTACTTGCTAAAATAATCTTGGATAATGTCGGCCTTGAGAAAAAACTGGAGATGTTCTCAGGCATAAAATGCAAGGGAAGGCAGATGTTGAGAAGTGGGAGGTGGCCGATCTCTCAGAAAAGCCCTGTGCTCACGGTCCTGGGAGACATCTGCTGTGACAAAAGGGCTACTGCCCCAGGCGGAGAGATTTAGTCAGGACTCTGGGAGGAGCAGAGCGTCTCTTTTGGGGAGAAAAAACTAGGGGAGGGAGGTGGTTAATCTTCTGTATGGCTGGGGCCAATAAGCTCTTCAAGAAATTTCTGTGGTTTGCACCCTGTAGTTCTACATGCTGGAATAAACAGTAACAGATATCTCAGAAAGCAGACTTGGATGTTACCTGGCAGCTTGGGAGAAAGGAATGAGGAAGAGGTACAAGCTGCTTTGTACAGGGACATCCAATGTTGTTGGTTTCCTTCCCCCACTCAGCCTTGGAAACAGCTTTAGGTACCAGGTGAACCTGCCGATGATGTGGGCGTAGCCAGGTTTTTTGTTAGGGGGGGCAGAACCTCAGATATGTGTTGATTTGTATTGATGTAGGGACACGGGTGGCGCTGTGGGTTAAACCACAGAGCCCAGGGCTTGCCAATCAGAAGGTCGGCGGTTCGAATCCCCGTGATGGGGTGAGCTCCCGTTGCTTGGTCCCTGCCAACCTAGCAGTTCGAAAGCACCTCAAAGTGCAAGTAGACAATTGGGAACCGCTCCGGCAGGAAGGTAAACGGCGTTTCTGTGCGCTGCTCTGGTTCGCCAGAAGCGGCTTAGTCCTGCTGACCACATGACCCGGAAGCTGTACGCCAGCTCCCTTGGCCAATAAAGCGAGATGAGCGCCGCAATCCCAGAGTCGGCCACAACTGGACCTAATGGTCAGGAGTCCCTTTACCTTTAGATTGATTTAGGGGGAGAAGTTGCCCCACCCCGGCTATGCCCGTGGCCCATGAGACTTGGCGAAGCAGTTGCCTCAGGGCAGCAAGATCAGGAAAGCTGGGAAGGGCAGCAGATCTGGGCCCATGAGGTATGTGCCACTCACCCCCCCTTCCCCCCTTCCTTTACCTCCCATTTTTCTTGGTGTTGTCATAGGCAACAGGGGTGGAGTCACTGGCAGAGATTGCATTTTCTATTTTACCTCAAGCAAACGACAGCATGGGCTGGCCCTGTTGGGTACTATGCACAGGTCATACAATACATCCATTTCTCTCTTTTTTTTTTTAAAAAAAATGAATATTTATTAGCGTTTTCATAAAGAACAAAACATATAACAACATGCACAAAAATAAACAGAAAAAACAAGAAAAATACAAAGATCAAAAACATAAAAAGAAACAATTAAAAATACCTGATTGTTCATATACTTATTCTCTTTTACCCTGTTTCTCAGACCTCCTCACACCTCCCCTTCTTGTATTCCAATTTAAATTATTGGTTCAGCAAATCCTTGATCTACTTCTCCATTTTAACTTAATTTAATTTATTCTATCATTTTATTATTTAACTTTTCTTCTTTCCTGCATTTCCTCAATTTATATTTACTCACTTTATTTTCATTTAGTTTTAACCATTTTAAAAATAAGACAATTTCAACTTATTCAATTTTACCCATCATTTCCCTAAGATCGACCAAGAGTTTCCCTTCCACCTCTTTCCCCATTTCCATACCATTAACAAAACAAAATAAAAATAAAACAAACTATATTTATATACCCTTTGGATTCCCAAATTCCCCCCACCCTTTTCCCGGTTTCAGTCCCCAACAACGAACAACAGTCCCAATATTCTGTTTAGCCTGGTGATCTCACGTCCGAGGCTCTCAATTCTCTTTCAGTTCCTCTCTGCCGGTCTTTTTGATAGTCTTTAATGTTAAACTCCAAATCTCGAAGAAGCTCCGGCCCAACAGGATCCATATTTCCACCAATACATCCATTTCTCTGCTTATTTTGAAGATTTATACCCAGGGCTGAGTTCTGGCACCCTTTAGGCATGTTATGGCACCTCTATAGCATTGCCTATTTTTAAAAAAGCTCACCAACTTTGGTTGGTTGCTCCCCCCCAAAAAAGCACTGTATTTTTCGCTCTATAAGACGCACCTAGTTTTAGAGGAGGAGAACAAGAAAAAAAATATTCTCTCCCTCTCTGCGCAGCGCCTCTCCAGCAAAGCGGGAGGAGAAATGGAAGGGGCTCCGTTTCTCCTGCCACTTCACTGAAGGGGCACTGTGCAACTCTTCCTCTCTGCGCAGCGCCTCTTCAGCAAAGTGAAGTCAGAACAGCAAGAGGGATTGCTGCTTTCGCTGCACAGTGATCCCTCTTGCTGTTCTGGCTTCTGGGATAGCTGCGCAGCCTGCACTCGCTCTATAAGACACACACACATTTCCCCTTACTTTTTAGGAGGGAAAAAGTGTGTCTTATAGAGCGAAAAATACGGTAGGTTCTAGTACCGTGGTACCTCGGGTTAAGAACTTAATTCGTTCCGGAGGTCCGTTCTTAACCTGAAACTGTTTTTAACCTGAAGCACCACTTTAGCTAATGGGGCCTCCTGCCACTGCCACGCGATTTCTGTTCTCATACTGAAGCAAAGTTCTTACTATTTCTGGGTTAGCGGAGTCTGTAACCTGAAGTGTATGTAACCTGAAGCGTATGTAACCCGAGGTACCACTGTATCTCCTTTTTTACAGAAAAAAAGCCCTGATTATACCTCACCTTTCGATCAGCACAATCAATTTCAAATCAAATACAAATTGTAATGAAATTGTTTTTACAAAGAAAGCTGATCTCTCTCTCTCTTCTCCTCGGTCAGCAGCCCTTAATTCTCTGACAGGCGAATGGTGGCAGCTCTGGCTTCCCTTTGGTTCTGCAACCCAGATCACAAAGGAGAGGCTTCTGATTTGTAGGGCTATTGCCCTAAGCATGGTTCCCGGTTGCAGTTCCCCCAGGAAGCAAGAAACAGTTGCCCTGTTGCAGCTTGATCCTTGGATTATCACGTGTCTACCCCACACTGCTTTCTCCAGAAGCTTAAAACTTACTTGATTAATCAACTTAGATTTGTTTAATTGGGCGACAATCCTGCCCCACAAAAGAATAAAAGAAAATATTTTTAAAACCAGTTATAGACAGTGCCACAGACTCTATCAGAACTGTCTCTGGGTAAATATTTTCAGGACTTGGGGTTTGCGGCACACTAAAGATCAGGTGGGTCAGTGGGGCATCCGGGGAACAACTGAGCTAACAATCTGCACCAGCCCCGGACAATGAGGCCTTTGAAATGGACCAGTTTTCTTCTGGATGTGTGCCTAGAAAAGGCATCCATTCTCTTTCTGCAGCCCTCGTTATATTGCAGCAACAGCTAAAAAGTGTTGACGGAAAGCTTCAAAGCTGCGCTCTGTGACATTGTTAGCAGAGTGTGGGAAACGACCGACCCCTTTAAGCTACGAATTGCGATTTCTCCCTGCGAAAACCCTGCACAGCAGCAGCAGAAGCCAGCACAGCAGAAGAGGGTGCGTGTTGAACAGGAGTAAAAAATGGCATTACTACTGTTTGTGGAAATGCTGATAAGGACGGTTGTGTGGAAGGAAGAGAGGAAGTGGTTAGGCAAGTTTGCATTTTTAGTTTTCTAAGGAAGGAACAAAAGGATCTCTGTGTTGCAGAATTAAGCTCTTTTCCTGGCAATTTAGACACTCTACAAAGAGAAGGCTACTCCTGTGTAATGTTCATGAAAACTACTGCAACTGCTGCCATGGCTGTCTTGAGCCTTCCTCTGGATTGGGACCCCAGAGTGTAAACCTATTGGATCCCCCACACTTTCCCTTTCCCTGGTGCTATGGTGTGCGGCAGGCTGAATCCCAGGAGTGCCACTGCCAGTCAGTGTTGACACTATTACGCTAGATGGACCAATGGTCTGACTCAGTCTAAGGGAGCTTCCTGGGTTCCCTGCTTCTTTAAGGGGGAAGGCTGTAGCTCACTGGATGTACGGGATATTGGAAAACGCCAATGAAAACAGAAACAGGAGCAGAAACGGCCGACACTCACTCATTCTGTAACAGAAAATGATCCAGTGAATACAATCGGTATTTGGTGTTCTGCTTTCTACCTGCAAACAAAACAGTAACTGAGTACGTCCTCCCTCCCCCATTCGCATTAGGTTTCCTTTGCAATGAAATAAATGGGGTGGAATAATGTAATGAAAATGTAACATGTAATTAATTATCTAGATTACATAAACTAGGTAGTTTTGCCACAGTGGGCAGCAGGATAAACAACATGGTTTTTGGCAGAAAGTGAACTGCAGTGGAACAGAAGCAGTGTTGTATGCGATGAGCATAGGGGCTAATGGAAGATGGTGCCTTCTTCCATCTCTGGTGGAAGAGCAACTGTTTTGCATGCAGAAGGCCCCGGGTTCAATCCGCAGCATCTCCAGGTATCTATGGCATCTCTGCCTGCAACTCTGGAGAGCCACTATCAGTCATGTTGGCAGGCCATACTCAGCTAGATGGATCAATGGGTTGACTTGGGGTGAGGCATATTCCTCTGATTCTAGGACCTTTGGACAGAGCCAGGAGAGTTCTTGTGATGTTCTTAGGCCCTGTCTCTTGACTACGCAGGCCCTGAAACCACAAAGAAGGGGCCTGGGACAGCTGCCTCCAGGTTCTGCCTCAAAGACACAAGGTGTTTGCTTCATTGTATGCGCACACACAGAGCTTTCTTTTTAATTCTCCAAGGCTTTTCAACCAAATTTGAAGCTTTGGCTTTTCAGTTTTGCGTGAGTTTAATTTTATTGCGTGAGTTTTAATTTCATTTTGCAGGAGAGTTTCACTTATAAGGTGCTGTTGTTAAGCAGATAAATAGGTACTCATTCTCTAATTTTCAAGAGAAGCCCGGATTTCACAATGCATCTTAGAATGCAATTAAAATAATATAATTTTAAAAGCAATAAACATTTCCTAATACTGTGAAAACATTTATTCTCTCCCCTCTTCAGTTTAATTTAGGACAGTCCCTCCCAACCTGGGGCCCTCCAGGTGTTTGCAACTACAACTCCCATCAGCTTCAGTCAGGTTGACCATATGATGCTGAGGCTGATGGGAGTTGTAGTCCCAAATACCTGGAGGGGCCCAGGATGGTGAAAGCTGCTTCAGAATCTCCCCAGGGCCAAGTTGTCCAAGGGGGAGCCTCTCAAAAGCTGCAGCCAGCCAACTCTCGCTGCTTCTCATGAGGAAATGGAAGGTTGATGGGAAATAATTTATGACTTTCGACATGTGGAGGGAAGTTCATTTAAGAAGCAAGGAGACAGTTGGAAATTGGGGGACATTTGCATTTTAATCTGAGGATTTCCATGTACCACCAATTAGAGACAAAAGATACATAAGAAATTCTGATGAATGACGCAGGCAGCTCGGTAGCCTTCTCATTACATTGGCATCTGAAGTGGAACCAATGCCATTTATTAATAATTTAATTAAAATGGCAACACATTATTTTTTCCCTGTACTATACAGAACTGTAAACATTAATTTGATATGGTTGAGGATCATGAAATGCAATCTTAATTACTTAGAAACTAGGATAGCCAGTTGAACTGAATCAGGCAGGCAATTATCTTGAGTTTCCCCCCTTTCTTCTCCTTCTCAAAACGAGCATCCATCCATCTTAAAGAGCGGAGATAAATAACAAACTGAAAAAATGAAGAATATTCTGGAGAACTCTTTGTATAAACAAACCACCCTCCTCCCCAAACTGATCGACCAGTTCTATGACGCTGTTAAGGAATCTCTAAAAATGAGATGTTTTGCTGCTCAAGGCACAAAATGGCTCACACACCACCACACTCAGCATCAGGTGCAATCATCCAAGAGATTCTTCTATGTATGCTCCATTGAAGTGAATGGGGAGTGGTCTACAACTACACCACAGTGCTCACAGAATCATAGAATGGTACAATGTAGGAATCTCAGCTAAAGCATCCATGAGAGGTGGACATCCAACCTCTGCATAAAAATCTCCAAGGAAGGAGAGTCCATAACGTCCCGAGAGGGACCGTTCCACTGTCAAACAGCTCTGTCAGCTCCTGCTCTTTGCAATGGGATACCTGGAGAACAAGCCCCACATTCTGGACGGTGGAGAAGGCTCTGAAAAAAGGTAGGACAGGAGCTCAATTCCGTTGATAGCGCTAATAGCGGCTTTTAGCGGCTTTTAGCGGCTTATCTGCTGATCGGATCAGCTGATAAGCGGCTTAGCGGCTTAGAAAAAGGGGGGAAAGGGGAAAAAACCAGCAGGAACTCGCAAGACATTGTCGTCTTGCGAAGCAAGCCCATAGGAAATTCGTTTTGCGAAGCACCTCCAAAACGGAAAACTCTTTCGTCTAGCGAGTTTTCCGTCTTGTGAGGCATTCGTCTTGCAGGGCACCACTGTATTTGTTAAGGCTGGTGACTCGGTATAAGGCAGCTCACTTTGATCCTAAATACCACTCACGAAAAGGCCAAAAAAGGGGACAATGACTTCCTAGAGCAGGGGTCAGCAAACTTTTTCAGCAGGGGGCCGGTCCACTGTCCCTCAGACCTTGTGGGGGGCCGGACTATATTTTGAAAAAACACACACAAAAGAACGAATTCCTATGCCCCACAAATAACCCAGAGATGCATTTTAAATAAAAGCACAGATTCTACTCATGTAAAAATACCAGGCAGGCCCCACAAATAACCCAGAGATACATTTTAAATAAAAGGATGCATTCTACTCATGTAAAAACACGCTGATTCCCGGACTATCTGTGGGCTGGATTTAGGTGATTGGGCCGGATCCGGCCCCTGGGCCTTAGTTTGCCTACCCATGTCCTAGAACAGCCTTTCTCCACCTGTGGGTCTCCAGATGTTGTTGAACTACAACTCCTATCACCCCTAGCCAGCAAGGCCAGAGCTCAGGGATAATGGGAGTTGTAGTCCAACAACATCTGGGGATCCACAGGTTGAGAACCGCTATCCTAGAGTGAGCTGAACAGGAACAGCTGGAGCAAGTGACTTCCATGGATGGAAGGTGGGGGTGAGCTCAGCCGGGGCACCCGGGGCCAGCTGCCCTTTTGAGCCAATGGCCAAGCATACTGGGACAAGCAGGAGGAGCCTCAAGGGCCAAGGTGGGCCCAGCACAGCAGCAGTATTGGTGCAAATGTTTGCCCCCCCCCCGCAATTCTTACATCTGTTATTGCCGAATCTGCAAACTCATCCCCTGCGTTCGCTTGATAGTTAGCGACAGCAGCCAATTTCTCCCAAATCCGTTTCCGAGGGATTTCAGATGCTTCCTGTTAATGAGGGAAGAAGAGAAGGAAATAAGATCCAAAGAGATGCAGCATGTGTCATTGTGGGAGACAAACATGAGAGCGACCATGGGAAAGTGGCCGTAGGTCCATGGCAGAGCAGCTGTGTTGCATGCAGAAGGTCACAGGTTCACTCAGAAGAGCTGCTGCCAGTCAGTGTCAACAGTATTGAGATAGATGAGCCAAGTTCATCTTCCTACTGTCCACAGTGGGGGGGGGCAGCCATTTCCCCTCTAACCGGAGGATCCTGGTTCTAGGGGCTTCCACTTTCCTAAGAAACACAAAACTTCCCCCTCTTCCTTTTCCAAGGCTCTGAGTGGCTTGTCTCCTGCACTCTGCGGTCAACTCAGTCTCCATTCAGCCTTCCTCCTTTTTCTACCCTGGCCAGGCTGGGTTGGGCAATTATTTCAGTGCGACTCCAAATAGCCACAGATCAAATCTGAAAATGGCATTGGAGATGGCCAGGCTAGAGAACCTGTAACTGATGGCTCCCTCGCGAAAAACATCTATGCAGGGGCAGGGTCTAGCTCTATACTCCTGCAACTGTGTCATTAGCCCATCCCCATGGCCCCAATCCTATTCAGGGCCAACCCACCTGAACAAGCAACCCAAGCAATGTGTTTAGTTGCCAGTGGAAGCAGCTAGTCCCAGGAGCATTTCAGATGTTGTTGGTCTGCAACTTCCATCATTCTTGATCATGCTGGCTGGGGTTGATGGAAAATGGAGCTCAGCAGCATATGGAGGGCACCAGGCCAGTTACCCTGGTTTAATGTGAGGAGATGCCCAACAGCCTCTATTAACTGAGATGGCTAAATGGAACCTCCATGTTCAGTGGTATGCCAGGAAGTGACTTTTTGCGCTGCTTAGGGGCATAGAAAACTGCCTTACACCAGGTCAGATCCTTGGTCCATCAAGCTCAGAATCATCTACACCAGGAACAGGGAGCCTCACAGCTGCTGTAGGTCTTCTCCAGCTCCCACTAGCCCCAGTCAGCATGGTCAGGGGGGTGATGGGAGTTGGAGTCCAGCAGCATCTGGAAGGCCACTGGCTCCCTCTCCCTGGTGAACACTGATTGGCAGTGCTTCGGGGGGGGGGGGGTTCAGATAGGAATTCTCCTAAGGTCTATCTGGAGATGCCAATAATAGAACATGGGCCCTTCTGTACATAATGCTGAAAGGGAGGGATGTAGTCTAGTGGGAAAGTATCTGCTTTGCATGCAGAAAGATCCGGGTTCAATCCCCAGGTTGGGCATGGAGAGCTCTCTGTCTGAAATCCTGGAGAGCTGCTGCCAGTCAGTGTAGGCACTACTGAGCCAGATGGACCCAAAGGTCTGACTCAGTATACGGCACACTTCCTATGTCCTGCACCTGATACTGAGGCATCTGATCAAGACCTGTATTTTAAAATGAGCTTAAAAAATATATTTGTAAATGTTTGTATCTTTCATGCCAGGCAGAAACCAGCTGGCTAAGTACTTTGGCAGATGTTTATCTTCCTAAACAGGGCCCCTCTGATTTATAGCATTAGCAGGAGATGAGTACCTCAAAGTTGTAAAAGGAAATTACAGGCTGGGAGCAAAGGTTACAGTGACCATACATATTACAGAATACAATCAAGCTGCAAAAACACAATTAAGAGTTGGTAAATAGTGAGATTTATTGTTTAACAGAAAATAATACTAGGTGCCTCCCATTAGACGTGAGCTATATTTTCATAAGGTTAAAGGGCAAGAGCTAATAGGAACAGCAGCTGGCTTGAAAGGGGGGTGTAAATTTAAGGGGTTGCTTTTGGAAACTGTTTTTACTAAGTTCCTTTCCTTCTAAAAAACTATATATGTTAATGTATGAAATATATTGGCTTAATGTAATTATGCAAAGGATTTAGAAAGTAAGAAATGTTAGATTCTTATGTTAGATTCTTATTTCATTGATGGTGTGTGAGAAGGTGAACCCAAGATCTCTGTTTAAGATAAAAATTAAAAGCATGAGCCATCTGTTTTAGCCATCTGTTTTGGAGTGAAGGGGTAATAGGGCAATAGGGCAATAGGGCAAAGATGATCTGGTAATTAAGGCGCCTTGTCGAGGCAAATGTAAGATATATGACTACTTGTCTGCCATTTATGGATAGAAGGAAATATAGCTCTTTGTCTCCCATAAAAGGTAATAGGAAATGGGTGTATCTTTTATGATTGGTTCTAGCAAACAGCCAATAGGAATTTCAACCAGGCTGATTGGACAGAGGCAGCCAAAGAAGGAGCAAGGGGGCTGGGCTGAGGAAATATAAGTGCTGGCCATCAGGGCTGGAGTGGGCAGAGCTTTGGTAACCATATACCACTGTGTCTCTCATTTATTTGTCTGACAAATAAATTATTATTTTAATTTCTCTATTGCTGCGTTGAATATTTCATTCCAGCTAAGCGTTAACCACAAGCAGGGTGCTACAATACGGGCCCCTTTCCTATCTTCTGCTTCTAAAGCTCCCAGAAGCATCTCTTTGCCTACTTTGGGAATTTGGGTGCTGGATTATCCTGGACTTCAGTCTGTTTCTGTAAGGAAGTTTTGGTGTCCACATGTCTAAGGCCAGCCATCTTTCCCTCCCCCAGTGGACTCTGGGATAGCACCTTTCCTGGGCCATGCAAGAATTGCTTCCTCCTTGCTCACCTTCCCAGTGATGCTGTCTGCTTCTGGAGGGGTTGCCAGTGATAGGCACTATTAGATGTGGGGCAGGGCCTATCCGTCCAACGGACAGCAGAGTCCAGCCCTTGATAAATGGCCCAATTCCACCAGCTCCTTTGGTCTGGGCTCAGTAAGCTACAGTTTTGTTCTTTGGGTTTTTATTTTATTTAATGATCCTCTTGTCATTAGAAGGTTGGTTGTTCTCCTGGGTATTTAAACTGTTTTAACTACTTGTGTATATATCTCTGCTTTGTCAGCTGTAATGGCAATTGTGGGGTGTGTGTGATACTGATCCCTCTTAAATCTTTTTTAATAAAAATGCTGTAACTCTAGCTATAAAAATAAATTCAATAAGAGTTCGGTGTCGATTCTTTCTGTCCAGGAGAAAGGCAATTCTGTCTCCCTCTGTCCCTTATTTGTAATTCCTCAAATAGTGCAGACTCTAGATGGGCCTGGATGGTGTGATCTGGGTGCTGCTTTCAGGGTACAGGGCTATATTCAGGCTGCCTCTGCACCTCTCAGGTGATTAAAGAGCCAGGGCCTAAGAATAAGGAGCTGAGAACGGCAACTGAGTTTCTGCCCTCCCTACAGGCCAAGCCTCCTATCTGCTGTTCTTTCAACTTCAGAGCGGCACCTGGCCTTGGAACTGGGCTAATCTTGCTGCGGTTTATTTCTGGGTACTTTTGCGCTGGTACACCGGAAGGTAGGGCAGGGAATGATTAACATCAAAATGAGGAGGGAAAGTCTCTTTTGTGCTCCCAGTTGCAGGCTGTCCAAAGTCAGCAGCAGCAGCAGTGCCAGCAGGGTAGAAAGGAAATTCCACTCTTCCTTTCATCTGTTTGCACTTCCGGGCTCTGATCAGCAGGTGACCAACAATTGCAAAAAGGGACAAGCACTGTTGCCGCCTTCATATCCTGCATGTGGGCATCCCACAATGGGCATCTGATTGCCCACTGTGAGAACACGATGCTGAACTAGATAGGTCCCCTTTGGATTGATCCAGCTACAGCCAGGCTCTTCTGATGTCCCCACAAGTAGAGGGGGAGGGGAATATGCCTCCCATAGTAAGCTCAAGAGGTCTGAATTTCAGTAGGACATGAAGGCAGAAACTCTGAAGCATGAACTGAACTGTTAGAACCCAATACTAAGAACTTGTCAAGAATGTATAATTTGCTGCTGAAATGGAATACACTGGATGAAACGGTTAAATCAGCTATGATTAAGTGGGCACAGGACATTGGTCATAACATTATGTTTGCTGACTGGGAATGGTTGTGGAACACCGGGATAAAATTTACGGCATGTAATGCCTTAAAGGAAAATATTATGAAAATGATCTATAGGTGGTACACGACCCCAGTCAAGCTAGCAAAAATTTATCATTTGCCTGATAATAAGTGCTGGAAATGTAAAGAAACTGAAGGTACTTTCTTCCACCTTTGGTGGACGTGCCCAAAGATTAAGGCTTTCTGGGAAATGATATATAATGAAATGAAAAAGGTACTTAAATGTACTTTCCCTAAGAAACCAGAGGCCTTTCTCTTGGGCATTGTCGGCCAATTGGTGCTAAAGAAAGATAGAAACTTCTTTATGTACGCTACTATAGCAGCAAGAATACTTATCGCAAAGTATTGGAAGACACAAGATCTACCCACTCTGGAAGAATGGCAGATGAAAGTGATGGACTATATGACATTGGCTGAGATGACTGGCAGAATCCGCGACCAGGGGAAAGAGACAGCGGAAGAAGATTGGAAGAAATTTAAAATTTATCTTAAGAACTATTATAAAGTATATGAATGTTAAAATGTCGAGGTTTTGAGAAGATAAGGAGATTGCAGCGATTTAAAATTAAGTAGAAGGAAAGATTAAGAAGACATATGTTTGATAAAATTATTTAGAAGTTGTTGAAATAAATTTGGACATTGGGATGCAGGAAGGGGAGGTATGGGGGAGTCCGAGAAGCGAAGGTTATGAAAATAAGGTTATGAAATTATACATGTTTGTATGTCTTTTTATTTGTTTGTATTGTTTAAAAAATCTTGTAAAACCAATAAAAATTTTTATATATATAAAAAAGAAACTCTGAAGCATGGGCAGTGCCACACTATCTTCCATGGTTGCTAGTTTTAGAAGCCCCTCTGAGAGGGGAGGGAGAATCAGGGCAGTTTCCTGATGTTGTCTTGAAGGCCTTTCTCCTCTGTATGCAGTACAAGGCAAACAAGGCAGACAAACACAGATGTACCTTTGACTTTTCAAACAGAGCCAGGGCTTGTTTGTAGTAATGGATGGCTGGACCAAAGTGGCCCTGGCAGAGGTGAGTCATGCCCAGCTGTTCACAGGCCTGCGCCTCACCATAGGAGTCACCTGGAGGAAGAAACACAGCCAATAGTTGCAGGACAGGGGCCAGGAAGTCCAGGATGGAATGAGGAGGAGCGTAGGGTCAATGGCTTGTAGTTTATTGCCTGGAATTGGGGACACTTTGATCTGCAACTAGCTCAGGTCTTTGGCTGGCATATGAGCTGAGCTACTTTTCAAAGTGAAACAGTGTCAATCTGCCCAGTTACAAGCGGGAATATACAAAACTACCCCTTTTTTAGTTTCACCTCCTTGTCAGGCGGCAGGCATTGTAGGTTTCTGGAGACATCAGTGCAAAAACAAGGTTTGCAGTGGTGAGTTGCTGGAAGTTCTTAATAGCCCATCAGTGGCGTAGCGTGGGGGGTGCCAGGGGGGCCGGCCGCACCGGCCGCAACATCTGGGGGGGGGGCGCGCTCGCTGCCTCCGGAGTCGCCGAAGAGCCTCGGGCGCAGGCTGTAGCGGAGCCGCATGTCTCGTGGAACCGACGAGCTGTGCGCGCGTCCGGGCTGAAGGCGCCCGGCAGGCAGCGGCTCTCAGCGCTCGCCGCGGAGGACGCGCCAGGCAGCCCCTCCTCACAGCCCCGCCTCCGCCGGTGCTGCTGCAGCTGCTGGGCCGTTGCATTTTCCTTGCCTCTCTGCCCCCTCCTCCTCCGGGCAAGCGGCGTCGTTTGGGCGGCAGCGCCAGCGGCAACTCGCAGGTTAGGGGTTAGGGGGGCGCAAATTACTTGCCTTGCCCCGGGTTAGGGGGTGCAAATTACTTGCGTTGCCCCGGGTGCTGACAACTCACGCTACGCCGCTGTAGCCCATTGCTCCACATTTAATTCCATTTGCATTTTGCAAGCACAAATAAGGCCACTGGCCCCAGAGGCCTTCAAGGGACAGTGAGAGTTCCTTCTTCCACCCTGGCCGCGTAAATTCAGACGCATTTTGCACTCCAAAACATTCCTTCACTCACACTCCAAAATGTCTCAACAACACTAACAGCTGCATCTTATATACAGTGGTGCCCCGCAAGACGAATGCAAGACGAATGCCTCGCAAGATGGAAAACCCGCTAGACGAAAGGGTTTTCCGTTTTGGAGGTGCTTTGCAAAATGAATTTCCTATGGGCTTGCTTCGCAAGACGAAAATGTCTTGCGAGTTCCTGCGGGGTTTTTTTTCTCCCCCCCCTTTCCCCAAGCCGCTAAACCGCTTATCAGCTGATCCTAAGCCGCTAAGCCTCTTAACAGCTGATCCGCTAAGCCACTTATCAGCTGATCCGCTAAGCCGCTTAACAGCTGATCCGCTAAGCCCGCTAAACCGCTAATAGCGCTAATCCGCTAATCCGCTAGTGGGCTTGCTTCGCAAGACGAAAAAAACCGCAAGACGAAGAGACTCGCGGAATGGATTCTTTTCGTCTTTGGAGGCACCACTGTACTTACAGAGAACTCATTGCCTGTGTGTGGATTCTTGTGTAGCCAAAGCAGCAGTACCCAAGCCCAAGAGGGAGGAGGAGATACTAGCAGGCATGGAGCGAATGACAAGGTGTGCAGAAGTACAAAAAGGCTTTTGGGGCGCAGGGGACTAACAGCTCAATGAACAATACCCACAGAACAGGTCAATTGGGGGCCCAGGAGGATGGAAAACCAGGGAGAAGGCAAAATGAAATACTGTAGAGTGTTCTGAAAACAGGCGAGGTGGCATGCATGTAACATTGCAACATTTTGCTGCTGGTCCTACCTGCCTGTTCTGTCTCTCAAATTGCTTAGTATGAGCTCTCCTGGAGGTTAACGTGACTCTGTCCCAAACCCCACTTCATGATCTTAGCCTGGTGTCAGGGCTGGAGTCAGCAATGAAGGAAGCAGATCTCCGTTGTCAGCAAAGTTAACTCTTTATTCAAGGAAACGGACATACAACTTAGCCTAGTGATCCCAGCAACACTCTCCAGTAGGTCTTGCCCCTATGGAGCAGTGGTCAGGACTGCAGGTCCCTGCCAGCCATCCTCTCTAAGCCTCCTCCTCTCCTGGGTGTTTCCCAAGCAGCCTAAAACTGCGTCTGCGCACCTCTGCTCTCTGGCCTGCTCTTCTCATTACTCTGCGCATTCTTGGGAGACCTCAGAGTCTGAACTGCTCCCTTAAGCCTGTTGCCCCTTCAGCACTGGGCACCTCCTCCTAATCTTCTCTCTCTGGGTCTCCCAGCTCCTAGTCTGGCCCTCTAACCACCACACCACCACTGGCTCTCTGCTTTGCATACAGAAGGGCCCCAGCATCCCACGCTAGCTAATACAGTAGGATCAGTAGGTGTTCCTGGAGAGCCCCTGCCAATCAGAGTGGACCTGCCTTCCCCAACTGGGCACTCTGCACATGTTTTGGACGGCAACTCCCATCACCCCTGACTCAGGCTGGGGCCAAGGGGAGTTATCACCCAGTCATTGGGAGAGCACCTGGTTGGAGATGGCTGGAGTGGGTCATACTGGACCAGAGGCGCCAAAGGACTGACCTGATACAGTGGTACCTCGGGTTTAGAACTTAATTTGTTCTGGAGGTCCATTCTTAACCTGAAACTGTTCTTAACCTGAGGTACCACTTTAGCTAATGGGGCCTCTGTTCTCATCCTGAAGCAAAGTTCTTAACCCGAGGTACTATTTCTGGGTTAGCGGAGTCTGTAATCTGAAGTGTCTGTAGCCTGAAGCATCTGTAACTTGACGTACCACTGTATATAAGGTGGGCTTCACCACAGTTGCTTACCTGCCTCCACAAAAGCTTTCAGCGCCTGCTGGGAGTAAAATCCGGCCATGTCGTAGTTTTTCAGCTGGCCGTGAGCAGTGGCCAAATTGTAGTGGCATTGGGCCTGAGCAGACCTCTCTCCCAGTGCCCCTGGCAAAAACAAAGGGGGGGGGGGATCCAGCACGGATGATGTCAGCAGCTTGGCAAATGGATCCAGCCCCTTCCCAGAACTCTAGAAACTTTCCCCCAAAAGGATATTGTTCTGAAAACATCCCTAGCAGGGGACATTTTAGCCTTATGCAATTCTGTAGGCGTGAGAGCAAATCTGCCACAGGGGCAGTGAAGGCTCCTGAGTCCTGCAGGCTTGGAATTCTGCATCAGAGTGACCCAAATCATGCCCCAATGAAAGCTACGGTCTGCAATCTGCATATATTATACAAATCACCATACCGTCTCTTATTTGACTGTTTTGCTGAGAATTGAGGCAAAGAGATCTACATGCTTCACTGGAAGCCTTATACAGCCATCTGCTCTGGCTCCTGACATTTCAGACAGGGTAAAGAAGCGGAAAGGGAACCAATTTGCGGGGGGGGGGGGAGTGTTTCATGATTGAGGCTCATGGCTTATCCCCACTAACCTTTTGCCCCGCCGTTTCCAGACACAGGTCTGCACTTTAAAGCTCCATGTCTGAGTGCTCCTTTTTGCCCCAGAGCTTTCCCCATGAAAACCCACTCTTTAAAGCTGATGTGCAACAAGCAGCACATCAATATTCTGAGGTAGACTGCCTCTGAACCTGAAGGTGCCATTTACCTGCTGCGGCTTACACAGGCACAGAGAGGGTGGAGAAGGGAGGAGGAGCTTTGGGTGGCTGGAAGTGGTTTAGTAGGGTGCAGCACCCTTGCAGTTTGGAGGGCAGCACTTGGTGGAGGAGGAGAATCTCAGGGAGTCAGTGGTGGGACTGAGTGCTGTCTTCCTGAGGCCTTGAAGAGTGTGGCTGTCAGCCAGCGGAGGTGATCTGGGGCTAGGTGGGCTGTGGGATTAATTTAGCCTAAGGAGGCAGCCTGGCACTCAACCAGTGCTTGGTCACTCAACCAGTGCTTGGCAGTGGTGGCCAAACTTGGCCCTCCAGCTGTTTTTGGACTACAACTCCGATCATCCCTAGCTAACAGGACTAGTGGTCAGGGATGATGGGAATTGTAGTCCCAAAACAGCTGGAGGGCCAAGTTTGGCCACCACTGCTTTTATGGTGTCTCCCAAGCTCCACCCCTTCCCGTCTCTCTCCTGCAAGAGGCAGCCATGAGAAACTGGTTCCCACCATGTGAGCTTAGAATCTGAAGCCCTCCTTGCAAATAGGACAGAATGGAAAGCAAAGAACACCCTGCCCCCCTTTACCAAGGAGCCCTGTGTAGCCTCCATGGCTCTTTCCAGCAGAAAGAGACACAATGGGTGGTGTGGTGGTGGGACCAGGTACTTCCAGCTTCTAAGTCTTTCAAATCTCTGCAAAGCCGCTTAGCCAATGCATACCCCAGCCTAGAAACTCAGGGAGGACATGTTTTCAAACAGGGATTGTAACATTCTAGGTAAGAAGGAGTGGAAATGAATTGAACAAGCACAGCGCCACACAGATGAGACCAGTGACCCACAAGCTTTGTTAGCTGACAGACAGAGGCCCAATTGGCAAACAAAGCTGAGCAGAAATTAGCAGACAATGACATGCAAAGATATGTGAACAAAATAAAGATTGCAATTAATTATTTGATGTGATCAAAACAACCAAATATTATAAAAGTTCGTATTAAGAAGTAGGTATTTTGTTTATCTTTAACAGTAATATGAATAGGGACAATAATTTAAGTTTTTTGTTTATGTCACATCATTCTCTATGTATTGGTACAGCAATGTGTTTTTCAGACTTGAATAATTTGGCTTAAAAAAACCTAGCCCAATGCAACTCACCGTACATGTCAGCTGCTTCGCTGTGGTACCGCAGGCCCCTGTCGAAGCACTCCAGAGCGTTGCAGGCAGCCCCCAGGTTCTGCAACAGGACAGCTTTCTTCCGCACCGAAAAGCCTTTCCCGCTGCTCAGGCGGAGAGCTGCTTCAAAGTGCTGCTCTGCCTGCTGGAAGCACCTCATTTCCGCATAGTGCAGCCCCAGGTGATTGTAGAGTTTGCCTGAGAGCCAAAGTGGTGGGAGAAAACCCACCATTAGCTGGAGCTTGGGATCTTTCCAACTGATCAAGCAGGACCTTGTAGGCATTGCACAGTTGAAGGGAGCAAGACTCAGAGGAAATGTGTTCCCCAAAGATTGGGTCTTTCCGCTGGGATGGAGCGTCCCCCTCGCCCCTAGGCTTAAAGGGCCCCTGGGTGTAGAAAAGGCTCAGAGGATGCCCCTCCCACTCAAAAAGTGGCAAAGCCCCCATCCCTACTTGAAACAGGCCATCTTCAGTTACCGTATTTTTCCCTCCATAAGACGCACGTTTTCCCTCCTAAAAATTAAGGGGGAATGTGTGTGCGTCTTATGGAGCGAATGCAGGCGGGAGGCTCTGCTCAGCGCTCCCTTTAAAGAGCCGCATGGAGTGTGTGTGCGGCCCTTGGGGGCTTTTCCCCGAGGAGGGAGAAGGGCAGCCCGCCAGTGATGGGCTGCCCTTCTCCCTCCTCGGGGAAAAGCCTGCAAGCGCCGCAAACACGCTCCACACGGCTTGTGAAAGGGAGCGCTGAGCAGAGCCTGGGATGCATACAGGCTCTGCTCAGCGCTCCCTTTAAAGAATAGTTTTTTTTCTGGCATCCCCCCTCTAAAAACTAGGTGCATCTTTTGGAGCAAAAAATACAGCACTTAAAGAACCTTCAGCGTCCTCTTCTTGCAGAAGTTCTCTTAGCATTGTGGCGTCAGTGTGAGTTCCAGCTATGACTGGAAGATAGGAGTCAACTCCTAGGGGCCAAGGCCCCTTTGCACCCCAATAAAATATTTGAGAGGACATGCCCCCCCGGAAGTTGATGGACATTGCCATTCAAAAGGCGTGTGTGAGCTGCATCTTGTGAGGGGCTTACCTGGGCCACCCTAATATTTTATTCAAGTTGGCACCCCTATTGGAGAATGAGAGGCAATTAGAGTAGCATCCTGCTAGGCCAGGCTTTCCCAACCAAGTGCCCTCCAAATGTTTTGGAGCACAACTTCCATCTGCCCCCAGCCTGACCAGCCGGGCTCCTAGCAGCCCTAGCTGTGCAGGCCGGGGTTGATGGGAGTAATGGTCCGAAACATCTACAGGGCACCAGGTTGCAGGAAGTCAAGCCAAGATTTTCCTTGCAGTGCACAGGAAGAGACAGGAAGGGCCACTCCATCCTCTCTGCTGCAAGACCAGCTCCATCAGGACCTTCCTCTCCCTGTTCCCATTCAAGCTGGTCATTTGAAGAACTACCCCTCCTTCCCTCAACACGGCCAGGAATATAATATAACTGCAACTCAGGATAACACTTCATGCATCTGCAGAGGTGGGCTATACAGTGGTGCCCCGCAAGACGAATGCCTCGCAAGACGGAAAACCCGCTAGACGAAAGGGTTTTCTGTTTTGGAGGTGCTTCGCAAAACGAATTTCTTATGGGCTTGCTTCGCAAGACAAAAATGTCTTGCGAGTTCCTGCGGGGTTTCCCCCCTCTATTTCCCCTCTATTTGCCTGCTTCCCTCTTCCCTCCCCCTCCTTTCCCTTTGTGATGTGCCCATTGTAAACATGTGAACAGGGACAATCTTATTTTTAATGACCATATGTAAGTTGCCCTTGGAGCCATTCTAGCTGAATAATGTGCTAGTACATCTGTCTCACACACACTGTCCCTGGGCATGAGATTTCGTCTTCTGATTCATCTTAATACTTGTCTATCAAAAAGCCTGCATTTGGGAATCCCCATTCCTGCTGAGATCAAGGGTGGGAACTGGGTCCCAAAGGCAGAGTAGCTCATCTGGCTAGAGGGCACTCTGGCAGCCCCCTGAGATTTCTGGGGTGGCAGGATTTTTCCTTAAGGAGACCCAATGGGGACTACGGAGGTACTTAGCTATACCCAGCAGTTCCTGGTTCCTTATCTTGGTGCACAACCGGCTGCAGGCCTGCAAGCTCTCCAAGACGTCGTCTGGGGAGTACACTGGGCTTCGCAGGAAGTAATTTGCTGCCTCCCTCATAGCCATGGCTGCGTCTTCTGGGAGTTGCACTCTTTGGTAGGCCTGGCCGGCCAGGCGAAAAGACTGTGCAGCTGACTCCACGTCACCTGTGCTCACCAGGCAATAGGCCAGCTTGATCAGGGCATCGGCTGTGCTTTGCGTTTGATTTGTGTCGTATTCCTGGATGGCCTTTCCGTAGAACTCTGCGGCTTTTGCGTATTCTCTCATGTCGTCGTAAGCAGCGCCCATGTTGAAGGAGAGGTCGCCATCCTTCTCCTCACCTCCGAGCTCCTTGGCCTTCAACAGACACTTGAGGCCCTTCTGGGGCTTGCCGGTGGCAACATAAGCCGCCCCGAGGTTGAAGAGACACTTGGCTTTGGAGCGAGGCTCTGGGAGGCTACCCGAAAGCCTGTATGCCTTCTTGAAGGCAGCCAAAGCCTGGCCTTCCTCATTGCTGCTGAAAAGACATATACCAGCCTTCAGCAGCCTTTGCATTTCAGTTTGGACAGAGCCCAGCTGGCTCACAGGCTGGTCTCCGACAGAGCCAGAGATCGGAGGAGCAGAGGCCATCTCTTCCGAAGGGGCAATGGAAGGGGAACTGCAAAAGGAAGCAGAGCATCACAACCATCTGCACTTTGAAGCACAGTTTATCTGCATATTTAGCTTTTTTTTAAAAAAAATCTAGACTGCTTTTCTTTTCTTTTTTTGTTGTTAATTTCAAATTCTTTTTTTCCTTCTTTTTTTATTAAAGATTTTCTTGTTTTACAAAAGTGTTTGCAATGTCTCTCTCGTATTTTTTCCCCCATGTAACATTTTTACAAATCAGTTTCATTTGTTGAGACATTGGGAAGAAAAGGGGGAAAGAGGTGGAGGGGGGGAAAGATGGGTGGGGGTGGGGTCAGGCGGCAGTGTTTCTATTTTACTTACTATATGCAGGGTTTGATGTCAGCGTTGCTTATGCAGGTTCTCTGCTGTTCACTTGCGTTCCTTTGGTGATGAGAGAGGTTGGGGTTGGTCTAGGGTGTGGTTGTTCATTTGTGATTGGCTGTGGTGGTCTTTGTTTTCGTGTGTGAGTGGGGTGGGTGGGTGTTTTGGATCAGGTTAGCCATATTGATTTGTATGTTGTTGGTGGGTTTTTGTCATTGTCTTGTTGGGCTGTGTATGTGATAAAGGGGAGCCATGCCGGGGTGAAGGTATCTAGACTGCTTTTCAAGGCACAGACCGTGGCTCTAGGTAACCACCTCCCACCTCCCAGTGATGGGTCAGAAAAACAAATGTAAGGGAGACCCATTGCTGGCATCAGCACCCAGCCCTTCCAGGGTGCAAGTTGTCCAAGTAAGCCACCCTTCTCAGAAGATGGAGGTGCCACTTTCCTCTCTTCCTTCATGTGGTCAGGCAAGATGACCTTCACGGTCCCCCCCCCCAGCTTTATGATTTGCCCCACTCCCCTTTTTATAGCTCCCAAACCAGGGGCCATCATCACTACACCTTGTGGCAGAGAATTCCAAAGAACATCAGGATGTTACACAGAGATCTCACCATCTTGTGTAATGCCTCACTTTCCCACTGATCTTGCAGTGAGAATGCATCATGTAGCTATATTTGTATGTTGCCGTTTCAAATGATCTGTGTCAAGAGGTTATAAAATCATAGAGTTGCAGAGTTGGTAGTGACCCTGAGGATCTCTAATCTAACCCTCTGCGAGGCTGGAATATGCAGCTGTCTCATATGGGGATCGAACCTGCAACCTTGGCGTTCTCAGTACCAACTGAGCTCTAACCAACTGAGCGGTCCAGCTGGTGTCCGTGCCTTCCATTTTTCCTACATGCATTTTATTATCCCATACTTGTTTCGCTTGCCCGCTCCCCACAATGTAGCTTTAAAATGATTTCTAACAGGCAAAAGGGGAGCAGAAAAAGGGTGAGGGGCGCGGAATATTATGAACCAACACGTGTCTTCCATGAGAACATTACTGACAGGTAATGCAAACAAGTCAGCAGAAAGAAAAAAGGAACTTTTGAAGAGAGAGATGCAGATTTTGGTATAATATTAGCTTCAGCTATCCAGGGAGCTCATTAGTTCCTCATTAAATGTTTGCTATAAACATACGTTTTGATTGATAATTATGTAATGAGCTGGAGAGCCTCGTTTCCCATCATCATGCTTTCCAGCTTGCATGGCTGTTGTGCAAACTAGACTTTGATTAAAAATTGTTAATTGATGGGGGGTGGTCAATAAAGGAAGCAGCACCATTTATGATCTGTGCAGTGGGAATCCTCTCGATTTCCTGGCTCTGGTGGATTATCTTTGGCTGCTTAAATGCCTTTCCAGGGAGCTATTTTGGTCTGTATCTGCATGTGTGTGTGTAAGAGAGAGAGAGGGAGAATGATTCTGGGAGAGGAGGCAAAATTCTCTGCAAAAGGGGTGGAGGAAAACAGCATATATCAAGGAGGACAAGTTGCAATTTCTTTCGATAACTCAAGATGGCTATAGCAATGTTGTTGTGGTCACTATGGCACAGGAATGGGTCTCTGAAACCTCAGGGTTGGTGGAAAAGTCCATGGCAGACCCTACAGGAAGGACACCGAGAATGGCCAAGTCTGTCTTGGGGAAGCGGGAGCTGAAAAATAGCCACACATGGTCTGGAAGGTGTGGGGTGAACATTAATCCTTCATGCTCAGTGGCACACCTCATGAGTTTAGGGGTGCAAAGATAGTAAACTGTGCATAGAATGGTAGAGTTGGAGGGGACCCCAAAGGTCATCTAGTCCAGCCCCCTGCAATGCAGATAATCTCACCTAAAGAATCCATGACAGATGGCCATCCAAGCTCTGCTTAAAAACCTCCAAGGAGGGAGAGTCCACCACCTCCCAAGGGAGTCCACTCCATGGTTGAACAGCTCTTACTGCCAGAAAGTTCTTTTTGAGGTTTGGTCTGAACCTCCTTACTTGTAACTTGAAGCCATAGGTTCGAGTCCTGCCCTCCAGAGCAGGAGAAAACAAGCTTGTTCCATCTTTCATGTGACAGCCCTTGAGATATTTGAAGATGGCTATCCTATCTCCTCTCAGTCTCCTCTTTTCCAGGCTAAACATACCCAGCTCCAACCATTCCTCATAAGGCTTGGTTAAAAAACCCTTGATCATCTTGGCTGCCTTCCTCTGTACGTGCTCCAGCTTGTCAACATCCTTCTTAAACCATGGTGCTCAGAATTGGACACAGTGTTCCAGGTGTGGTCTGACCAAGGCAGAATAGAGTGGTTCTCTTACTTCCCTTGATCTGGACACTCTACTTCTGTTGATCCAGCCTGGAATAGTGTTAGCTTTTTTTTTTTTGCTGCTGCATCGCACTGTTGACTCATGTTAAGCTTGTGGTCCACTAAGACCACAACATCCTTTTCACATGTACTACATGTACATGACCAGGACATGGTGTGGAGGCTAAAGCCACAGAGCTGTAGGGAGAGGAGAAGGGGAGGTTGCTAGCCATTGCCAGCTGCATGGGTACCTGCTCTTTTGCTGGGCTTCTCTCCTCCTAGGTAGACCCATGGCAGTCAAATGAGCACTACTCTGGGCTTCTGCTGCCTTCACTCCTGAGGCCTGTCAGGGGGAGGGGGACATGGGTGAGGGTGGAGATCAAGGCAGGGCTTGGAATTGGATCGGTGGGGTTCCTGAGGAATCCCTAAAAGGGGGCTCTGAATCCAGTCTGGTTTCTCCAGGTCTTCAGTTGGGAGCGAGATTCTCTGCAGGGACCTAAGCAAAAGAGGTCTCTTTAGGGTCTACGTTGGATGGGATCCTGCTGTAAACACAAAGCAATGGCTTCTCTCTGGGGAAGACCTATGGGGGTGGACCAGGAAAGCTACAGCAAGCAGCACAAGGAGACAAGGCTGGTCCCAACAGCAGCTAGCTGAGGCTGGAACATCTGCCTTCAAGGATACTTCCAGACATGGACAATTTAGCAGTGGCCTGTGGCAAAACGCAACCAAGTAACAGCCTGTAAATTTGGTCATTTTTGAGAGAGGGGGCTTTCAAAGGGAAAGCGTGTGAGGTATTTATCTTGGACTGTCAAATAATCTGTCCATTTAAATTAACTTTGACACCTTTATGAGTATTTTTCCTCAACCTCAGTTGACCTGCTGTTGGGTTTTAGGTTGTTGTTGTTGCTATGTTTGCTGTGCCCCTGCCCCAATATCTCTATTTTTTGATTCCCAATAACCTAATCTATTGTTGGGCATCTCTAGTTGCATTATTGGGGGGTGCGTGCCATACACAGGCCAGGAATCTTGAGGTGCTTTAGTCTGGAATGGCTGACAGGGAAGGAGAATGGGGGGAAAGAGAGAGAGAAAGCACAATCCTATGGGGTGCGCAGAGCTGCTCATCACTTACCTGTGCAAAGTTTTGGGAAGGAAAGTTCTGAATTGTACCAGAGACGGCAACTGCAGGCAAGCCCAGAGGCAAGAAGGAGAAGGGGCAGTTCAGTCTTTCTGCAAAACTCTGTTAGGGAAATGCTTGTGGAGGCATCAGACAGGCTTAGCTACAATGCCTGGTTGTCACAAACAAACTTACTAAGGCTGTGCACACGTCATTCATTGAAGCCACTCCCCTAAAAAAGAACAATTCTTGGAACTCTAGTTTGTTAAGGGTGCTGGGAATTGCAGCTGTGTAAGGAAGGTTGGCAGTTCGAATCCCCGTGAGCTCCCGTTGCTCGGTCCCTACTCCTGCCCACCTAGCAGTTTGAATGCACGTCAAAGTGCAAGTAGATAAATACGTACCGCTCCAGTGGGAAGGTAAATGGTGTTTCTGTGCGCTGCTCTGGTTCGCCAGAAGCAGCTTAGTCATGCTGGCCACATGACCCGGAAGGTGTACGCCCGCTCCCTTGGCCAATAAAGTGAGATGAGCACCGCAACCCCAGAGTCGGCCACAACTGGACCTAATGGTCAGGGGTCCCTTTACCTTTAAGCAGCAAACTACAGCTCCCAGGGTTCTGTGTGTGCGTGTGCGCACACTTTGAACATATGGTGTATATGCAGCCTAAGACTGTGATTCCAGACGCACCTACTTGGCTGCCTCTGTTTAAACCTTGCCTTTCATGCAACTGCAAGGCAAGCCATCAATCTGAGGACAGCCAGCACGGCACCACCAGAAAGGGGCTGGCTGGCTTTCCTGGGTTCAACGGTTGGGTTCCTCTGGAGCACTGTGGGCTACTTCCCGCCTACCTGGTGAACACTGACAAGTTGCAACACTCCTGTGATGGCCTGGGACTCGGGCTCAGACTCGGAACTGGAGGAGTCTCAGTCTGCACCGGATCCTCTGCCTCAGGATTCATCTGAACCAAGTCTGGGGCCTGATCCTGAGGAGTCCCAGTCTGCACAGTTTCCCCTGCAACAAGCACCAGCTGGGCCAAGTCAGGGGCCTGAGCCTGCCCTGGCTCCAGATGCGGAGATTACCTCGCTGCCTTCAGCTGGGCCATCACTTACAGCTGCTCCACTACCAATTGGGTCAGGAGAGGCTGAGGCGGCCCCCTGAGTTATCTCCCGCTTGGACTACTGCAATGCGCTCTACGTGGGGCTACCTTTGAAGGTGACCCGGAAACTACAGCTAATCCAGAATGCGGCAGCTAGACTGGTGACTGGGGGCGGCCACCGAGACCACATAACACCGGTCTTGAAAGACCTACATTGGCTCCCAGTACGTTTCCGAGCACAATTCAAAGTGCTGGTGTTGACCTTTAAAGCCCTAAACGGCTTCGGCCCAGTATACCTGAAGGAGCGTCTCCACCCCCATCGTTCTGCCCGGACGCTGAGGTCCAGCGCCGAGGGCCTTCTGGCGGGTCCCTCATTGCGAGAAGCGAAGCTACAGGGAACCAGGCAGAGGGCCTTTTCGGTGGTGGCACCCGCCCGTGGAACGCCCTCCCATCGGATGTCAAGGTGATGGACAACTACCTGACATTCAGAAGACATCTTAAGGCAGCCCTATTCAGGGAAGCTTTTAATGTATGATATTTTAGTGTTTTTTGGTTTCTGTGGAAGCCGCCCAGAGTGGCTGGGGAAACCCAGCCAGATGGGCGGGGTACAAATAATAAATTATTATTATTATTATATTATCTGGGTCTAGTAGCCCACCGACATCTCCTGAGCTACAGAGACTCAGATCTGAGAGAAGGAGAGACCTGAGTACTCGCAGGAGGAGTACTCGCAGGAGGAGTGCTCGGAGACAGGGAGTTGAGTCACCGGGGGATCAGGACCAGTCGTTACCCCGTCAGAGATAAAAGGCTGTCAGACCCTGCCCCAGGTTGTGGGAGCAACATTGCTATTTGCTGGAACCTGCCTGAGACCCTGTGCCTGACCTAGCCTGGTTTTCTGCCTTGGCCCTGTTGGACTGACTCCTCATAGAATCCTTGGATTCGGGACCAGACCTGGACCATGTTGCTCGGGTTAACCCCCGGGCCCAGCACAACTTCCTAGTCCAGGAAGTTAGCCTCTTTGCCAAGGTTTGGAGGCACTAGATTGTTCTGTGTTCCAGTTGTGTGGTATCCTGGGTGGAGAGCCAGGGCAGGGTCAGAGGGAGCTGAGCTCAAATTCCTTCTCAGCCATGGAAGTTCATTTGGGCGACCCGGTTGGCTCAGCCATACTTTCTCAACCTAGCTTATCTTGAAGGGTGGTTGTGAGGATAAAATAGTGAATCATGGACACTCGTCCTGCTCAACCTTATGCTCTCCAGATTCTGCTGGGCAATAACTTCCACCACCTGCCTGACCGCTGGCCAGGATGCCTGCGGCTGAGAGGGGTTGGGAGTCGAACAACATCTGGAGAGCATCAGTTTGGGGAGGACTGATGTATGCAGTTCTGGGCTTTCTGAAGGAAAAGTGGGAAGACAAATGTAACAAGTTATTAAAAAAACGAAACAGATGGCCAACCATAAATATGAACTCTAAAGATGCAACGAACCTGAATTGGCTACCAATTTGCAACCAGGCCGGTCTCATGGTTCTTGTTTAGATTCTTGTGTTGGTTCACAAAGTTCTAAGCAACTTGGGCCCAAAGTCCACCTGATTCCTTATGCTCTGATCTTCTGATGGGGCGCTTTTGGTGGTCCAACCTAGCCCTGAGGTTTCACCTGGCCTTTACGAGGCGCTGAGCCTGGCCCTGTGGAACACTGTGCCAACAGAGGTTCGGCAGAAGCCCATTCTCTGCTTGCTTTGAGTCAGCTTCTGAACAGGGGCGTAGCACTGCTTGCTGGTGCCTGGGGCAGGTGAGCACAGTTGCCCAGCTCTTGCCGCCAGGTAGGTTCTCTCTTCACCCTCTGCTCTCACCAAGCCCCCGCTGCTGGAGTCAGGCAGGGCACAGGGATCTCCGTGGGGCCGGGGCGCCCAGTTTGTGCCCCCGATTCTGCACCTAGAGCCATGCCCCCCTAACACTACACCGCTGCTTCTAAAAACTGTATTACCCAGGCAGGCCTTTCGAACCTGCGATGGTCTTCCAACCGTCTCTTTGATTTTTCTGTTGTAACGCTGTGTTTTTAATCTGTATGCTGCCTTGTGATATAGGAAAGGGCGGCTTATAAATATTTCAGCAGCTCTTGGCCTCCTACACAGGCCAAATATGCTTTTTGATCTCATTAGCTGCACTGTTGTAGTAGTGGAGAGACACCCCTATTACCTGCACAGGTGATGCAGTGAGAATCCTGGCATGCTGCTAAGAGGGAGTTCTGCCACACACACACACACACACACACACACACACACCTTGTTTTGCCCCAGATAAACTTTTGAGTTACCAGAAGACTGAAAAAATCACTTTATTTGTGGTCATTATCAGTGTATATATAAAAATCAGAGAAGGCTCTCTACTCTCTTTCCACTGCTGGAAACCAGGAGAGAGGTGGGGGGGGGGAGGGAGAGGGAGAGCGCACTTCTGCCACCAAAGACTAAGGCCCAAGCGCCTCCTGCCCATTCTGTGGTGGAGAAAAAATTTGCTGGTTGCTGGTTGGGTCCTGCAAAGAGTTTTGGAACCTCTTAAGTAGGTATAAATACTTTCCGTTGAAAGGCTAGTCCTTGGGTGACATGCCAGGGAAAAGAGGGAAGAGTGAGTAGGAGAAAATAGGGCACATTGCGGAACTTTCCTGACAAATTTAGCATTACTGAAAGACGCAGAGGTGCTGTTGGTGGTGTTCGGTGATGGACTCCTACCCACATTTACCATTAATAAACATGGGGCACAGTCTGCTGGGAAGTTGTTATTGTAGGTGTTAGTGGAACTTGTGTAGGAAGGAGAGTGTCCAGGTGGATTGGGCCCTGTGGGTCAGACCTGCCTGTCTCCTGCACAGCATGTTTAAAAGTCCTCTGTGCACAGGGCACACTGTCCAATGTGCTCCTCCCACTCTTTTGTGCAGAGATGGCTAAAGTGTAGCCGCCTTTTCCTGATGTTGTCAGACTAAAACTCCCACCACTCTTGAACATTAGCTATGCCTTGGGCTGAGGCTGATGGGAGTTGGGAGTCTAGCAACATCTGGAGGGCCATGGGGGGGTCACCACTGCACTGGAATTGCTGCTTTGGCCTTTGAGCCTAACAACCACTTCGTTTGAGCCTAACAACCAGCCTAAATGCTCACTTCGTTCCTAAACTGTTGAATTGCTTGATTAAACTGTTACAGGTGGAAGATGTGGGTGGAATGAGAGGGGTACATTTGTAAAATGTTTTTTTCCCTCCAGAGCATTTGCCCCCAAAAGGTGCGGGTGCATAAAATCAGAAAAAGAGTATTTCGTGGATGGATACTGATGAACAGATGTCATAGGAACAGCAAAGTTATGATTAGTGATGCGTGTATTTAAACACACGACAGTGAAATTAGATGGGGCTGCAGACGCAAACCAAGAAACACAGGAAGTACAGGGAACTCTTCTAGTTTAGGAAGATCCCATTAAGATTAAGATATCTGACACGGGAAGTAAATCTGAGCACTTGGAAATGCCTGGAATAAAGCCTTTGGTGTCCCAAACTTTAGTGTCCCAAAAAGTTAGAGACTGACAACTTTAAATTTGGTTTTTCCACTATTCAGTTTTCCACATCCATATATATATTTATATCTCTCCACAAAGATTGCCAGGATTTTAATGTGCATTTCTTCTAAAATACACAGTTTTGCATCCAATTTGCCTAATTTTAAAAAATATTTCCTCCCAATAGAATGCATTTTGTATATTTTCACATAATTGCATTTTTATACACATTGTGTGTGTGTGTGTGTGTGTATGTGTGTGTTTACTCTTTTGGCTGAAGGATTGCCTAACAAAAGTTAGAAAAGTTCTTTTCCATATATTTTGAGAAAGTGTATAAGAAAGCATATATTAGTGAAAACAATATGCAAAAATGCAAAAATGCATTCTATCAGGGGAAATGGGATCCAGAAGCCAGCCAGGAGCCTCTGGCGAAACTGGCAAATATGGCAGGAAGGGAAGGAGTCTTTCCTATTGTTTGTTCCCAGCATTCAATTATGTAGAGGTAGACTGCCCTTGAACATGGAGTCCCCCCATCAGCCTTCATAAGCATTGTTATATTTATCTGCCATCATTGGTCTAATCTTCCATGAAAACCATCTGAGTTAATTGCTGTTTGATAGCTGTGCTGTTAATGCCTTTAAAACACAGCCAGGCCAGCCTCATTTAAGGTTATCTCATTCAAGGGCGTATTTTCTTTTAAAAAAAACCTCCACCCTGTAAAATATAGCCTTTTTCAACAGATGCTTTTGGCAGTAATGAGTCTCTGCTAGTGGCACCACGGAACAATTAACAGCCTCTGTCTGCAGCTTGTTGACATGAACCTCACTCATTAGTGGTTAATTAGGCGACACTATTTAAATTGCATAGGTTGCATTAGCAGGTCAGGTGACTGCTCCCCCTTTTAGATTCGGGGGTGGGGGTGGGAACTGGACCTCAGCTGCGCAGAGAGATTGCAAACATCCTTCCCCAGGCGATGCAGCCATCTCCCGGTTCCCTTTCCACCTGTCCTGCAATGATAAGGAGAGGGAGGTTCCGCTGCCTGGCCCAACTCCCAAGACCCTCTTTTTTCCACGTGGCCCACCTGGCAAGGGCTGCTCGGGGGGGGGCATGCCCATTGTCCCTTTTTAAATGGAAGTGTGGAGCGACTTCTCTTCCTCCATGTTTGTGAGGGTGTATTTCTCATGTTCTGCGCTGCGCTGGGGTGGCTCCCGAGGGGCGTGGTGAAGTTCAATGAAGAGCATGTAGATAGCAGTTCCGATAGCGGCCCCCACCATCGGGCCGACGATAGGGACCCACCAAAAGTGGTGGCCAGCCCTGGGGGAAGAGAGAGAGAGATTAGCATTCCAGTGTTTTCGGTGCCTACATTTTTGTAGACCTGATATGTGGTGGCTCCCCTATCCACTTCCACTATCAACTGCCTCTCCGGTGTGGTGAGACAATGTGGTACTGAAGCTTTGAATGGGCCACTGTGCTTTCAGTTAAAAGCTTCCTATCCGTGGGAAAAGCTGTTTCTGCCCTGGTAGAGCCTCTCCTGGTATGTCCCACGGAGGACCTTACGGTCTTCAAACAAAAACATCTTGGAGGTCCTGGGCCACAGGGAGGTTAGGCTGGCCTCAACCAGAACCAGGGCTTTTTCGGCTGTGGCTCCAATCTGGTGGAACGCTTTGCCACAAGAGACTAGGGCCCTGCAGGACTTGACATCTTTCTGCAGGGCCTGCAAGACAGAGCTGTTCCACCAGGCCTTTGGCCAAGGCACAGTCTGACCCCCTCCTTTGGTAATCCTCACAGAACTCTAGCCCAATGGTTGCCATTAATTTGATTTTTAATTGATTTTAAAATGAATTGATTTTAGAATGCTGTGTTACTTTTATTGTTGTTAGCCGCTCTGAGTCTGGCTTCGGCTGGGGGGGGGCAGGATATAAATAAATAAATTTATTATTATTATTATTATTATTATTATTATTATTATTATTATTATTATTATTATTTCTCCTTGCTAGGTTGTTAAAGGCAAAGGAGCAGAGCCAGAAAATGGATCTGCAAGGGACCCAGCTAGGCTACTGTCACTCTTCAGGTGCAGCCACGTGGGGGCTGGTTTGGCAACAGGCAGAGCATGTTTTGAGGGGGGCACCCTGTTCCCTGTTCCCTGTTCTGTTTGCAGGCTACCATTGCTGATTAGAGCAGGAGGGGTGGAAACCCCTCTGACATGGAACCTTGTAGCTGAAGCACTGCAACTTATTACATTTTCAGGACCAGGCCTGACAGCCTGCAGACAAAACCTCTTGAATTGGAAGTTTATCCTCATTTTGAAATGGAACAGAAATCACGTCACAGTGTAATGATGCTAGCAGGGATGGAATTGGGTAATATGGTACCCTGAGCGAGGTCAAAATCTGCACCCCCTCCCCCAATACTTCTTATTTTCACAATAATTCCTTTTGGTACAGTTGCTTATTATTATTGTATTGCACACGCTTGGCTCAGCACCCGGGGGTGGGGGGAGGGAACCACCCACACTTCCCTAAATCTGGCACTGATGCCAGCCACACTGGAGGCTGCGGGAACGACAGCACCAGGAGCACTGCTGGAAAGAAACTCATACAGTATTCTTATTAGAGTCTCCCAAGAACAATTGACTGTTTCCTCTGCTCCGATTAGAAAGAGATGCTTGTGTGTGTCCACTAGAGGTCACCCTTGCAACACGATGGAGGCGAAGGCAGAGGCATCTTCTCCATCACCCTGAATTCCTCCACCTTCCTCTGTCTTTTCTGAGCCTTGGCACTCACGGGATGAAAGACCCACACCCTCTTATTTCAGTGAGCTTTTTGGAACCGCTCCTGCTTCCACAGCCAGGTGAAAGAGCTTCAGCTTTGTGTTTAGAGCACTAAACCCCTGCCCCAGGTTCAGATCTCAGTCTCTTCAGGTAAAAAGTAGCAGGTTAGGGAAACACGACAGCCAGGTAACATACAACTGTGTTTTAGAATCATAGAATCATAGAATCATAGAATCATAGAGTTGGAATAGACCACAAGGGCCATCGAGTCCAACCCCCTGCCAAGCAGGAAACACCATCAGAGCACTCCTGACATATGGTTGTCAAGCCTCTGCTTAAAGACCTCCAAAGTAGGAGACGCCACCACACTCCTTGGCAGCAAATTCCACTGTCAAACAGCTCTTACTGTCAGGAAGTTCTTCCTAATGTTTAGGTGGAATCTTCTTTCTTGTAGTTTGAATCCATTGCTCCGTGTCCGCTTCTCTGGAGCAGCAGAAAACAACCTTTCTCCCTCCTCTATGTGACATCCTTTTATATATTTGAACATGGCTATCATATCACCCCTTAACCTCCTCTTCTCCAGGCTAAACATGCCCAGCTCCCTTAGCCGTTCCTCATAAGGCATCGTTTCCAGGCCTTTGACCATTTTGGTTGCCCTCCTCTGGACACGTTCCAGTTTGTCAGTGTCCTTCTTGAATTGTGGTGCCCAGAACTGGACACAGTACTCCAGGTGAGGAGTTTTAACATGGAAGGTTTTAACATGGAAGTTCCTGGGAAGGGGCCCCCATTGAACTGCTGCTGCTGCTGCTGCTGCACCTCAGACAGAACAAGCCAGAGTTCGGCTTCTGGTATTCTGTAAACCTGGACTCCAGCACAAGCCAAGAACAAACCTTGGAAATTGCTCAGGGTTTGTTTGGAGTGAAGCCAATTCAAAAGACAAGACGGACTCTCTTGAGAAGTGTGCACCAGCATGCTGCTCGTTCACATTAAACCATAGTTTGTTTTACATTGTGGTTTAATGTGACATTAAAACTGGGCAATAATAATAATAATAATAATAATAATAATAATAATTTTATTTATACCCTGCCCTTCCTGGTTCAAAAACCAGGCTCAGGGTAGCTAACAACAAATTCTTAAATGCTAAATTATAAAAACAGCATAAAATACAATATAAAAACATGAATAACAATAAAATTCAAAAATCAATTAGATAATCCCCAGGGCTAGCTGGCTGAATTGGTCCTACTTGGGCCAGCGAGGAGGCCAGGGGAGAATTAGCTGTGGGGTCTCAGAGTGGGTGATCTTCATAAAAGGGGAGGGGGAAGGAAGAAAAGGGAAATAAAAGATCAGGCTGAATTCAAATTAAAGGCCAGGCAGAATAAGACGGCTTCAGATAGATAGATATAGATAGATATCCATATGTTGGTATCTATGGGGCAGAGTGGTGGTTCTGCCCATCTCTGCTTTTGTTGGCAGGGTAAGGAGTTACTGCAGAGTAGCAGCCAAGAGACTGAGCTATGAGTCAGAATCTCACCCCTGCCATGAACACAGATCTCATGAAGTGACTTTAAACTAGTCACTCTGCCTCCGACTGAGGGGAATAATGATGATTTACAGGATCGCTCTAAGGATTACAGCAAGGTAATTCACGTGAAAACAATGATAAGAATATAAGACAAGCTGCTAGATCAGGCCAGTATCCTGTGGTCACAGTGGTTGACCAGATGACCGTGGGAAGCTTGCTGGCCAGATATGAGGAAAACGTCCACCCTCCCCACAGACCCCACCTATGAGCAAAGCCATCATGGCTCGTGGCCTGTGATAGCCACGTCCTCCGTTAATTTGTCTAATCCTCTTTTAAAGCCATCCTAGCTTTTAAATGGTTCCACAAATGCAGTTTATCCTTCTGCCAAGGCGAGCGGACTTACGTGAAGACTTCAGGCCCCCATCCAGCAAAGTAGGTGAAGAGGCGTGGGGACAGGTCTCTGGCAGGGTTCATGGCACAGCCACTGTTCCTGGCCATGGAAGACGTCAGCAGTATGATGACCAGGCCAATGGCAATGGGCTCCAGCCCCTTCGGCACAGGAAGGTTGCACGGGTCAAAAACGGCAAAAATACCCAGGAGAAGGATGGCTGTCGACATCACCTGGTCAGTGAAAAGCAGGTGGATTCAGCCCAAGAGGTAGGACCAGCCCAAGACATTTGGGTACCAGAAAAGGGTGCCTCCCCCACCCTGGCCAGGGAAGAAGGGGTGAGTGAAGATCTACAACAGGAACGAGGGGCTGGGGAATTGACATTGGGATCTGCTGCCCCTGTGGATCCTGCCACCTGAAGCAGTCGCTTCACAGATTGGCTGGCCCTGGATGAAGATTTACATCTGGATCCATTGTCTCAGTGGATCCTACCACCTGAGGCAGTTGCTTTACTTGGCCTCATGGGTGGGCTGGCCCTGCCAGGAAGAAGTAATTTTTATTATTGAGGGAGTGCTCAGCCGCTCCCACAAAACCTTTAAAAGACTTCCCTTTAAAAAGCCACCACAGTTAGCAGCTGCCGGGGGCACTGGAGGCAGCCTCGCCAGCTGCCTATGCATATAGGAAAGGCCAGCTGAGGACACTGTGGGGTCCTCAGGAAGTGCAGGCACCTGGGGAGGCTGCAGACCACCAGAGAGATGGTTTGCAGAATTAAAGAGAGGATCCTCAACTACCTCAAAAGTAAGGTAAGCAGAACAAAATGCCCACACGTTGTAATTTTTGAATAAAACGTCTTATTCATTGATGTGAAATGTTTGACAAGAATGTAGAAGAAAATTTCAGCACAGCACCAGTGGCTTCAGCCCTCCCCCCTGCCCCCAAATGGTGGTAGAAAGGTTGCATGAGCAGAGCTGGCCCCCAATGAGCCCTTGATACGGGACTACCCCTGTGCCCAGTCTCCAGTACACAAGGTCGGAAAATCCCTGGGGTTTCGGGAGGTCCTACAGAGACTTGGAGCCCCCAAAGGTGGTGAAGATTCCAGCTTCCTCACACCCAGTTTTACACCACAGTTCACCCAAAGGAAAGCTCATTTGTGGTCAGACCCTCACACCATTGCTCTCTTACTCCACTTTGTGCTGACCAGCTTCCAAATCCATTTTGCAGGGCTGGAAAAATAAAATTGCCCTGGAATTTGGCACAGCTGGTTCCTGGGCAATGGGAATGTTATTCCAGCCCTAAAGTCCTGTTTCCACCCCATGCCTTCCCAGTGGCTCAGGCGTGTAATAGCAGTAGGGAGTCACCTTACCCCATATATGCCCGCTCAACTGCTTCAGCCTGCAGAACTGGCACTGTTACAGGTGCCACATCAATCCCATTCCACACACATACATAGCTCATCATTTAGTGTGGCAGAGCCTGCACTTCGGAACTCCCTGCCTATTGACACCAGGCAGGTGCTCTGCTTTACTCTTTTTGGCGCCTGCATAAAATGTTTTTGTTTAGGCAAGTCTCTCCAGTCAGGTAGAAGTTACATGTGTTTTATCTCTCTTTAGCCACTGTAGATTTCAATTCGTCTGTTTAATGCTTTTATATACTTGATTTTATGGGACGCGGGTGGCGCTGTGAGTTAAATCACAGAGCCTAGGACTTGCCGATCAGAAGGTCGGCGGTTTGAATCCTCGCGACGGGGTGAGCTCCCGTTGCTCGGTACCTGCTCTTGCCAAGCTAGGAGTTCAAAAGCCCGTCAAAGTGCAAGTAGATAAATAGGTACCGCTCTGGCGGGAAGGTAAACGGCGTTTCCATGCGCTGCTCTGGTTCGCCAGAAGCGGCTTAGTCATGCTGGCCACATGACCCGGAAGCTGTATACATGCTCCCTCAGCCAGTAAAGCGAGATGAGCACCACAACCCCAGAGTCGGTCACAACTGGACCTAATTTGGATCCCTTTCAGTCGGGATTCAGGCCTCATCATGGGACTGAAACTGCCTTGGTCACACTGGTTGATGATCTCCGGCGGGCTAGGGACAAAGGTGAGAGTTCTGCTGGATACCATCGACCATAACATCCTTCTGGACCGTCTTGAGGGGCTGGGAGCTGGGGGCACTGTCATACAGTGGTTCCGCTCCTTCCTCCTGGGCCGTGTTCAGAAAGTGGTGGGGGGGATGAGTGTTCAGACCCCTGGGCTCTCACTTGTGGGGTGCCTCAGGGTTCTGTCCTCTCCCCCATGCTTTTCAACATCTACATGAAGCCGCTGGGAGAGATCATCAGGGGATTTGGGCTGGGTGTTCATCAGTATGCGGATGATACCCAGCTCTACCTCTCTTTCAAATCAGAACCAGTGAAGGCAGTGAAGGTCCTGTGTGAGTGCCTGGAGGCGGTTGGAGGTTGGATGGCAGCTAACAGATTGAGGTTGAATCCTGACAAGACAGAAGTACTGTTTTTGGGGGACAGGAGGCAGGCAGGTGTGGAGGACTCCCTGGTCCTGAATGGGTAACTGTGCCCCTGAAGGACCAGGTGCGCAGCCTGGGAGTCATTTTGGACTCACAGCTGTCCATGGAGGCACAGGTCAAATCTGTGTCCAGGGCAGCTGTTTACCAGCTCCATCTGGTACGCAGGATGAGACCCTATCTGCCTGCGGACTGCCTCGCCAGAGTGGTGCATGCTCTGGTTATCTCCCGCTTGGATTACTGCAATGCGCTCTACGTGGGGCTACCTTTGAAGGTGACCCGGAAACTACAACTAATCCAGAACGCGGCAGCTAGACTGGTGACTGGGAGCGGCCACAGAGACCACATAACACCGGTCTTGAAAGACCTACATTCGCTCCCAGTACATTTCCGAGCACAATTCAAAGTGTTGGTGCTGATCTTTAAAGCCCTAAACGGCCTTGGTCCAGTATATCTGAAGGAGCGTCTTCACCCCCATTGTTCTACCCGGACACTGAGGTCCAGCACTGAGGGCCTTCTGGCGGTTCCCTCACTGCAAGAAGCCAAGTTACAGGGAACCAGGCAGAGGGCCTTCTCGGTAGTGGCGCCTTCCCTGTGGAACGCCCTCCCACCAGATGTCAAAGAGAACAACAACTACCAGACTTTTAGAAGACATCTGAAGGCAGCCCTTTTTCGGGAAGCTTTTAATGTTTGATGTATTATAGTATTTTAATATTCTTTTGGAAGCCGCCCAGAGTGGCCGGGGAAGCCCAGCCAGATGGGCGGGGTATAAATAATAAATTATTATTATTATTATTATTATTATTATTATTATTATTATTTATTATTATTAATGGTCAGGGGTCCCCTTTACCTTTACTATACTTGATTTTAACTGTGTTTTCCCCACCCCTCAGAGAATCTTAATAGTTTATTTTAATTTTATGTAGACTTCTTGTTTTACAATCAAGTGGTATATCAGTTTTGTTAAATAAACACATGAAAGCACTTAATAGTGGAACCCTCAGCTCAGTCACTCCTGCTCCCTTAATTCTGCCTGCTAGATGCCCAGCTGAGCCACACAGGAGACAGGTTTAAATGGGTTAAATTACCTGATCTGAAAATCCATTTGCCACGGACAGATACTCCTCTGGGTAAGTCGCAAAAATATGTGCCGTTTTATTTACTCCTGTGACGGTGAGCTTTCCCCCAGTGTAGAACATCAATAAATCTAAAGGGAAATGATGGTTAATAAATATTAAGCATTTAAACAGCATATTTCAGACCACCTCATAGAAGGGGACTGCGGGCACTTTTGTGCTCTTGAGGCATTGCTTTTTTGCAACTAGCATGAAGTGAAATTAAAAAGTCTGCTTGGTGTACACACACACACACACACACACACACACACACACCCATTAAAACCCTTCAGGTGGTGCACATTCCTGAACTAACCACTGTTCTCTCCTTGCGGGAGAGGGGAGATTTAATTACTCATTTCCTCTTTGCAGCCAGAGCAATTGCTGAGCATTTTTAATGTTTTTGTTTATTATAAATAATGATCAGAATTATTTTTTTATGACTGCAAAGAGGAGACCTAGAATTAAAGGCTTCCGCCATCCACAGCAGGGAACAGGGGCTGTCTAACTAAGGGTCAACCCAGGAATGTTGGCCATGGCAGAGGACAGGAGACAAGCAGGGGCAAAAGTCTCTTTAAAAGAAAGGGGCAAGGAGGAGCCTTCTAATTAAAGAGACAGATCCTCTGAAAAGAGGAGTTTGTTGCTAGTCCACATGGGACAAGTGGAGGCAAAAATTAACTAATTAAGTAATTAATCTGTCACGTCTGAAGAAAGGCAGGAAGAACCCACACACTTTGGCAGAAACCTTTTATAGATTTTCTGGGAATAAAACAAATGAGAGTGAACAACGAGTGAAGTTAATACTGGAGAAAATGGCTTCAGTGGAAGCAAACCCCAGTCTGCAAACTTGGACTGCCCTCTCATACCCTTCAACATTTCTCCGATGAAAATAGGGAGATCTCATTCCATAATGATAATTTTACTATTTATACCCCACACATCTTACTGGGTTGCCCCAGCTACTCTGGAAGAGCTTCCAACATATATAAAAACATAATACATTTAACATTAAAAAAACCTTCCCTATACAGTGGTACCTCGGGTTACATATGCTTCAGGTTACATACGCTTCAGGTTACAGACTCTGCTAACCCAGAAATAGTACCTCGGGTTAAGAACTTTGCTTCAGGATGAGAGCAGAAATCGGGCTCCGGCGGCGCGACGGCAGCAGGAGGCCCCATTAGCTAAAGTGGTGCTTCAGGTTAAGAACAGTTTCAGGTTAAGAACGGACCTCTGGAACGAATTAAGTTCTAACCCGAGGTACCACTGTACAGGATTCCCTTCAGACAGGTTGGGGGCAAGATAACGCCATATCCTCAAACATTTCTCCAATGAAAATAGGGACATCCTAAGGAAAAGTGGGAGATTCCAGGATCAAATCAGAAACTGGGACGGCTTCTCTAAATCCAGGACGTCCCTGGAAAATAGGGACACTTGGAGGGCTTGCCCTCTCCCTCCCGTCTTTCTCTGAAACATGCTTTTCTTTACCTCCCCCACTTTGTACACGTGTGTGTGTGTGTGTGTGTGTGTGTTTGTGTGTGTTGTTTAGTTCAGCATCAAGTCTGATCAAGCATGATTAGCATCCTAATAAGAAGAATATTAATTAATAAATGATACCCGCTACTGTTACTTCTGTTTGTTTTCTAATGGCACAACAGGGTTACCTCTAACGATTATCCCTGAAAAGTGGGTGAATAAAGGTAAAGGTAAAGGGACCCCTGACCATTAGGTCCAGTCGTGGGCGACTCTGGAGTTGTGGCGCTCATCTCGCTTTATTGGCTGAGGGAGCCGGCATACAGCTTCTGGGTCATGTGGCCAACATGACTAAGCTGCTTCTGGCAAACCAGAGCAGCGCACGGAAACACCCTTTACCTTCCCACCGGAGCAGTACCTATTTATCTACTTGCACTTTGATGTGCTTTCGAACTGCTAGGTTGGCAGGAGCAGGGACCGAGCAACGGGAGCTCACCCCGTTGCGGGGATTCGAAGCGACGACCTTCTGATCGGCAAGTCCTAGGCTCTGTGGTTTAACCCACAGCGCCACCCGTGTCCCTTAAGTGGGTGCATACCAGCTTTCATATTTGATAGCTAAACCTTATTTCTGGGCAAAATCCCTTAAAAAGTATTGTTGCATGCCTCCTCAATCTCTGAGTGGTGTGAGATTCCAGGGTTTCCAGGAACTTACCCAGGGTTCAGTTTCCTTAGAATGAGGGACAATGGAGACTCTGGTGTCTTTAAGATATATGGCTTATTAACACACATATATACAACCTCACAGCATTAATACCCTGAAAGGTCTTGCTTCTCCCATAGTCACAGAATCTGATTCCAGCAGAGGTCAAGAACGGCTCTGACACCCAGCTTCTGCCTGCAGTCTGCTCTCAGCTCACACACTAGCCAAGTGATGAGGGGCAAAGATCCCCATTTGCCCACTAGTACAGATGCGGGTGGCGCTGTGGTCTAAACCACTGAACCTCTTGGGCTTGTCGATCAGAAGGTCGGCAGTTCAAATCCCCACGACAGGGTGAGCTCCCGTTGCTCGGTCCCTGCCAACCTAGCAGTTCGAAAGCACATCAAAGTGCAAGTAGATAAATAGGTACCGCTCCAGCGGGAAGGTAAACAGCGTTTCCATGTGCTGTTCTGGTTTGCCAGAAGTGACTTAGTCATGCTGGGCACATGATCCAGAAGCTGTCTGCAGACAAACACCGGCTCCCTCGCCCAATAAAGCAAGATGAGTGCCACAACCCCAGAGTCATCTGCGACTGGACCTAACGGTCAGGGGTCCCTTTACCTTTACAGACCACTAGGGTTATTAACTCGCAAAGAAACTTGCCTGACTAGTTCAACAATGGAATTCTCCATTAAATTTTAACCCTTGCTAGATCTACGAGGACCTCAGGAATGAGAAGGGACTCAGGCATCATACAGACTAACCCCACAAATCTCATGTCATTTCAGTTTGGGCACCACAAAACACATCCAATCTAGCAGGAACTTCTTCTTTTTTTTGGACAGGAGGGGTCAGAAGCTACCTTGAAATGACATGAGATTCCTACAAGAAATTTCAACTTTTGAGTGTTGGCCAAAAGGTTTCAACCTAAGCGTAACTTTGGTCTTTGTTGGGAAGTTTCCTGAGGAGGAGGAGGAGACAGGTCTCTTCCACTCACCGTAGTTGATCCAGTAGACAGCAGCTGCTCCAACAAATGCGCCAAGAAACTGTGCTATGACGTAAACAGGGAATTTAATCCAACTTATCTTCCCCGACAGGCACATGGCAAAGGTAACGGCTGGGTTTATGTGACCACCTGAAAGAAGGAAGGTAGGGAGAAGAACAAGGGTTGGGAATAATTTTTATATGCAAGTTTTTATGAATCAGATATTTCCCTTCAGTAGATTTATTTCTTACTTATTCATTGCATTTATATCCCACCTTCCTCCCCCAAGAAGCTCAAGGTGGCACACATGGTTCTCCCTGTCTTTGTTTCATCCTCACAGCAACCCTGTCAGGTAGGTCAGGCTGAGAGGGAGAGTGGCTGGCCACCCAGTAGTTTCATGTCCTATCCTGACACTCTAATCACTACACCACTACTACAACTAGAGGTTTGGTGAAATAGTACATCTTATCATAGTACCAAGACTTTGGCCACCTCATGAGAAGAGAAGACTCCCTGGAAAAGACCCTGATGTTGGGAAAGATGGAGGGCACAAGGAGAAGGGGATGACAGAGGACAAGATGGTTGGACAGTGTTCTTGAAGCTACCAGCATGAAACCAAACTGCGGGAGGCAGTGGAAGACAGGAGTGCCTGGCATGCTCTGGTCCATGGGGGTCACGAAGAGTCGGACACGACTAAACAACAACAACAACAACATAGTACCAGCTTCATTTTGGGTGGCCGACTGGGTGATCCTTCTCCTGGTTCCATTCCAAGCCCAGTCCTTGGTGATTGTTCTGACACAGAAAGCCACAGACAGCTTAGAACCGAGGCATTTGATGGGTTGCTCTGAGCACCTGCCCAGACATGGTGATGGCTTTGGGCATGGGGAACACCCATTTAACTGTGCCACATCTGCTGAGCTCTTGCCTTGAGGCCACGCTGCCACCCGGATTGCAGAAGGCCCTTCCCCCTTAGTCTCAGGTTCGACTGGCGCCAACTCTGCATGGCTTGTCAGCACAAGTTAAAAGCAAATTTATCTTCCCACCTGCCTTTGTCTAAATTGGCACTGCTAGAGGAGGGCTGCGCCCTTGTTGAACTTAATGAATGAATGAATCTTCATTTGCTTCATTGCCATCGGCCATAGCAATAAAACAACAATACGATATACAAAGAATAGAAATAAAAAGTCAGTTATATAAAATACATTTTAGGGTTTTGAATCAATAGTCAAATAGTGGATCTTATTCTGATTGCCCCAGATAAAAATCTGTTGAACTTGTTGGTTTGCTGATGCTACTGCTCTTTTAAGGTTCTGTTCTGTTTTATTTAAAAGGATGCTTTTAAATGTGTGGCGCTGTGGGTTAGACCACAAAGCCTAGGACTTGCAGATCAGAAGGTCGGCAGTTCGAATCCCCGCAATGGGGTGAGCTCCCCTTGCTTGGTCCCTGCTCCTGCCAACCTAGCAGTTTGAAAGCGCGTCAAAGTGCAAGTAGATAAATAGGTACCGCTCCGGTGGGAAGGTAAACGGTGTTTCCGTGTTTCATGCTCTGGTTCGCCAGAAGCGGCTTAGTCCTGCTGGCCACATGACCCGGAAGCTGTACGCCGGCTCCCTCGGCCAGTAAAGCGAGACGAGCGCCGCAACCCCAGAGTCGGTCACAACTGGACCTAATTGTCAGGGGTCCCTTTACCTTTACCTTGTTTTATTTATAATTTGGTTTTATTACATTCTAGGAATTATCAGTGCTTTTTTTTACCTAGAAAAAAATGGTGCCAGTACTGACCATGAAGTTGTTACAGTAAGTGCCACATTTTTAACATGGGGGGGAGGTGCTGGGACTGTGTCCCCTTGAGGACCCCCAGAAAAAATCACTGGGCGTTATATTTTTTACATGCTATCCTGCTCCAGGATTGGTTTTTATGAAGAGCAGCCTAGAAATGCCTCAGATAGATAGATACATGCAAAGCAACCATAACTGAGGTGGTATACGGCCCCTGACTTTAATGAAATGTTTCTGATAACAGTGACCTTTGCCTGTCAAAGGGGAGCTGGGAAGAAGGGGCCCCCTCTACGTGATCCCTCTGTTTGCTTGCACTGGGGGGTCAGGGTGTTATCTCAGGCACCCGAGAGCACCTCTGATGTATCATGAGCAGCAAACACAGATAACCAAAGTTGGATAAAGGCCAGCATTGTAATGTCTCCAAAATGGTGTGACCTGCGACGAGCCACGGGGGAGTTAATTCTGAACTTTGGATTATTTCTTCTTTCACATTCTTCATCTAAGGATTGATGTCTGCTGGTTCTGTGTGCCGAAGAGGTGGCTTTTCAAATTTCCTTGCCTTTTGGTTTTCTTTTAATCTGAATGAACAATTTTCTTCTCTTTCATCAATTGCAAATATGGGCAGTGCATGGTAAGGTTTGGAGTAAAGAATTCATTTAGTTTGTCATGAGGCCTTGTCCATCACTGACCATTCCTGTCAAAAGAATGATTGTGTCTCTTGCTATGGATTCAGCCATTGAGCAGCACTGATGTGAAATGATTGACTGGTATGTGAGTGAAATGAGGGAGGGGCCACATGTCAGTGGTGGGCAGGGCCACAGGCAAAAAAGAGCAGGGCCAAGGGGAAGCTGACTTTATACAGTAGGCTGCATTCCAACCACACACAAGGCAGAGGCATCCATGCTGGACCTGTTCGCATTCTCTCCATCCTGCACCCAGGCAAGCAAGAGGCGCCAGCCATTAACGCCAAGGAGGCATTCCAACCAGGCAAAAGCACTTGAGGAGGGCAGAGAAGAGAACAGATGAGGCACTTGGCCTGGAAGCTCAGAGAGACTTCCAGGGCTGTCTTGCTGTTCTCCACCCCTAGCTCAGTCAGTCTGAATAGTGTCGAGCCATTTGCAGAATGGAGAAGGGGAAGGGCTGTAGCTCAAGGGCAGAGACCCCCATTTTGTAAAAAGAAGCTCCTGTGGCTGGGAATGACTTCCACTTGAGAGAGTGGCTGGAAGAGCCATGGCTAGTCAGCTTAGGCAACCATGGGAGAGATGGGTGGACCAGTGTCCTGACTCAGTATAAGGCTGTCCACTCTCTCTGGGCCTTGGAGCCCTACATGAGAAGAGGATGAGGACTGCTGTCCTCTCCTCCTTTTGCAGTGTGGGTTAAACCACAGAGCCTAGGACTTGCCGATCAGAAGGTCGGCGGTTCGAATCCCCGCGACAGGGTGAGTTCCCATTGCTCAGTCCCTGCTCCTGCCAACCTAGCAGTTCGAAAGCACATCAAAGTGCAAGTAGATAAATAGGTACCGCTCCGGCGGGAAGGTAAACGGCATTTCTGTGTGCTGCTCTGGTTTGCCAGAAGCGGCTTAGTCATGCTGGCCACATGACCCGGAAGATGGACGCCGGCTCCCTCGGCCGATAAAGCGAGATGAGCGCCGCAACCCCAGAGTCGGTCACGACTGGACCTAATGGTCAGGGGTCCCTTTACCTACATGCAAAATAGCCCTTGCTGAATGTGGACATCAAACATCAGCATCGAAACATAGAATTGCAGAGTTAGAACAGTGGTTCTCAAACTTTTTTCTCTGGGCCACACTTTCAGAATAAAAAATTGCTCATGCCACACACTCGCTCCCAGTCTAGTGAGTCCATGAACCTCACCCTGGCCCATTATTTGCGTGTGACCTTGGCAAAGCGGCAAGAAAACAGATGAGGCAAATATTTTGAAAAATGACACTTTGACAAGCAGGTGTCATTAGGTAGCCGTTTTCATTTGTGGCATGTTAGAAATTATGGCTTACACAGTGGCTCTTCTTCACAAACTGTTGATAAGACTTCTGTGACGCTTCCTTTGTTGTTAAATGATGTGCAAATTTGTTGTCCCAATCATTATCTTAGAAGAGGCACCCAGGAGAAAACGACTTTTCCAATATTGGTATTTGCTGTGTGCAGTTATTATAAATACTTGCATTAAAACAGTGTTTTAAAAATCTGCATCAGTGTGTGATAAGTTGACTAATCAACTGAAGTGTTGCAGCTTTGCACCAAATACTATTGTTGGTGTGGGGTGTGTGTCAACATTTAATTAGGAGTAGGGGAAAATGGAGATCACCATACAATTTGTGCGTATGTGCATGAAAAAAATGGTGATGCATGGATTTGGAAAGGCAACATCTAAGTTGCAAATATTTAGTACAAAAGCCATAAAAAATGCCATCAAAACAGAAGCCCTGCTCCACCCCCCCTGAATTTTGCAAATACAATTTCTTACAAATCTTGGCTGTTTCTGAACATTTTGGATTACCTTTTAAATCCTTTAAATTCTCTCTCTCTCTCTCTCTCTCTCAGTTTACCACCAGCTCCCTTCTGAGTTACTTCTCCTTTAATAATTCCAACTATAGGTTCAACCAGGACCAACAAAAGCACTTCTTCCTCCCTCCCCCACCCATGGATTCTTTTTGTGAATTCCTCCTGGATGGTTTCCACATCCAACCCCACAGCATCATATTGCAGATTATTTTCTAGTGAGTCACCCATTATAATGTGGATGCCTTTCTTGGTATTATTGCTGCATTTATTTCTTATGCAACAGGGGTGTTTTTTGTTTGTTTTGTTTGTTCCCAGGGGGCAACACTTGCCTGCTGTCTTTAATTTAAATCAATCCACTCATTTTCAATGGACTGATGTAGCCAGTTAATTGATTACACAGTGCAGCCTTACTAAATATTTCACTGTTGTAGACACTATGAAAATAGCCATCAGATTTGTACTGTATAACATTTTCAAGTGTTCAAAGTGCTTCATTCACTGTTACCTACAGAATCTCTGACATAGACCTTGCAACAACCCTGTAAGGTAAATCAGGATTATTATCCCACCCTCTTTATTACAAAAGGGGGGGGTGAGTTTTTTTATGGCAGAGATAAGATGCAAGCTGTGAACCTCCTGATCTGTAGTCTAGTTTCCTAGCCATCCCACCAGCTCTCTTCCAACTTCTTTAGCAACACGGTGAAAATGTCAGCTTACCAGAAACACCTCCGGCGATATAGATGGCGATAGTGACAGCCATGGCAAAGCCAAGAGATATCATTGGTGCTCCTCCCAGTTCACCTCTGCTAAGGACAGACTGCGCAACCGCGCCACATCCCAGGGCCTGCAGTTTGGGAGAGAGAGAAAGAGAGGGAGGGTGGGTGTACGCTCATGGTTTATAATGTTAAGGAAGGGCTAAGGAATGGTTTTCATAATGTAGTTGAACACGTTACGTTCTACTTTGAACGGTCATAAAGCATTATTAAAATGTGACACTAGAGGGTGCTGCAGAGTAATCAGGAACCAGCAATAGGCAAAGAGTGTTTTGACGATTAAAACAGGTAAGAAATGCTTTTAATTTACAAGTAGGCCCTGTGACGTTTTATAATGATATATCTAATATTGTTCTAATAGCATTAAATAGGTCAGTGTAGACCCAGCCAGAGAGAGAGAAAAGCATGGAGCCAGAATTTCATCTTCTTGCCAAGATCCTAAAAAATGGGCACATCACCTCCAAGTGTACTTTTGCACGGATCTTTTTTTAAAACCTGTTTTCCCATCAAAGGCATGTTGTGCATATCGCATACATCATTTGTCCATTAAAACAAAAAAATGAAGTCAGTTCTTTGAAGCAATTTGCCGACTGCGGGGCCCCTGCTATATTTATGAATACCTTGTCCCTCTTGACAGGGTGGAGAATTTTCGGAAAGGGCTACTCATTATTTGCAAATGCAAACTTTAACTTAAGCATTATTTGATTAACTGGCATATTTTAATTGGTGAGTCTGTAGAGCAAGGAGGACACAGGTTTTTTTTTTTTGGTGTTTTTTTTGAGATTCTGGTTCCAGCATCTTAAAAATTCACCTACCGTATTTTTCGCTCTATAAGATGCACCAGACCACAAGACGCACCTAGTTTTTGGAGGAGGAAAACTAGAGAAAAAATATTCTGAATCTCAGAAGCCAGAACAGCAAGAGGGATCGCTGCGCGGCGAAAACAGCAATCCCTCTTGCTGTTCTGGCCTCTGGGATAGCTGCGCAGCCTGCATTCGCTCCATAAGATGCACACACATTTCCCCTTACTTTTTAGGAGGGAAAAAGTGAGTCTTATAGAGCCAAAAATACGGTATATTTAGGTTTTGGTGGTATGCAAATATATTTCAGCTTTAGTTAATTGATTGATCAAAAGACTGCATTTTAATCTACCTCGAATTGTTTAATCTATTGTCAAGCCCTCGAAAAAGCTATATGAAGCAAATAAAAGTGAAACCTGACCCTTTTAGCCAGCTTAAAAGCTTCCTTGGGAAATTAAAGGGGAAGTGGAGAGGCCAGGAAATCCTGATGCCAAGGTCAACCAAGAAAAATACAGTTTAAAATGAGAGATCCTCTATAAACCATTTGGTTTCTCTGATAATTTATCTTCCCCCAGCCCCACCCTGACACTAAACGTTTCATGAGAATTTAGTCTGTTTTATTAGATGTCAGTGGAACCCATTCCTCTTCGGGGTCTCCTCACGACCCACATTCAGGGTATCATTAATGGACTCCACTGTAAAAATGTCCCTTCTCACGTTCAAACTTCTGCCCAGTTCAGAGCAGCCCCAAAACATGGAACTCTCTGTAAAACTGGGCTGCATTTCACTTCCTTAAATGTTGTGAAAACAAGGGTGAATTTGACATTTCCTTCCCTAATTACAAACAGTGATTCAGACTTCTCCCCCTCCAAAAGCAGAGCTTCTCTTTGTGGCAAATGTTGAGTCCAGAGGGGGTGGGAATGGGGCGCTACTAGGGATGGCAAGAAGGGATTTAGTTTGTTTCAGCTACCAAATTTACACTTCCCCAAACAACACACAAATCACAACACAGATACCCTTTGAAATTTACACTTCTATGAATTTTGCAGTTTAGATATCTGACAAAAATGAATGCATACAAAACTGTGTATAAAATGCATATATTGGTGAAAATGACATAAAATGTATTGTTGCCGTGGACACAAAACCACCCTACATGCCCAATTCTATGCTATAATTCGGGGCAGCCCTGTTTTCAGGGGTGCATATGGCCTGAGATCCACACTTCCAGAAACCTTTCTGATGCTGCACCTCAGAATCCTTTGTGACATTGCAAGAGAGCTCCCATTCATTTCACTGATGGTTGTGCAAGAGAAATTGCAGGTGGCGAGAGGTGAGGAAATGGAGTGCCGCATGGATTGTCCCACTCAGGCACAGTGAAATTGGCACAATCTGAATAAACCAGCCCCTCTTTGCTGACTTGGTCAGATGCTGGCCTGGCAGTTATGCCCCACACAATTCCCCCCCTGTTCCATTTCCTTGTATTATGTGACATTACACAAGTGGCAACCCGATATGCAGATAATCTCTTCTCAGGTGGTTTGGATTGCGCTCATATAACACTTACTTTCCCTGTTCACTAAAGAAGGGGGGAAAAGGCAATTTCCTTCTTTGTCTCCTGCAGTCGTTTACTCTAGAGTAGCCTGTCTTGCACTGGCTACACCAGCAGATGGTCAGCCTGGCCCAGCTCAGCTCTGCCCCAAAGGGTGGGGAGGACAATAGAAAAACCAACCAGGACATGACAGAAGTCGCTACACTGTGGTGGTTCTCCCTGAGATAAAAACAGCCTTTGTCAACCTGGTGCCCTCTAAATGTTTTGGACTACAACTCCCATCAGCCCCAGCCTGCAGTTCAAAACAACTGAAGGGCAACAGATTGGCACATGTGGCTCTCCAAGGTTTCTGGGCCAGGCTTGTTCCTGGGGCTGCCTGGGCTCTCCTGGGCCTCCTCTATGCTTGGCAGGAGCTACGGCTGGCAAATCTGCACCTCTTTGCCCTCACTTCCCAATTCTCATTATCCTTGCCGTTTGATTTTCCGCCCAGCGATAAATAAGAAAGATGGTAGCTATTAAGCGAAAGCTTAGCTTGGCAGCGTGTGAGGATGGCCGCCTGGGCCGCCTCTGCCAAAAAGCCCTTGCCTCACAAGACACCGGATCCTTGTTTTTGTCTGGAAGGTGGCTAACCTCACATGGAGGAAAACAGTTCTCCCTCGGAGGAGGGAGCAGCTCCCTTATCCCCTAGGAAGTTGCTGTGTTTCATCGGCAGCCCACTCATACGGGAGATTAAAGACCGGTGTCTTTTTCTTTCAGCTGCTTTCAGGAAGTATGTATTAGTGTTTCCAAGATACATAAATATGACTTTCCAGTATAAATAGGGTTTTTCTAAGAGGTCTGGGCCCTCAGCTTTGGAAGAACAGGGCCTCCCTGGGTGGCCTCCGCCAGGCTGGTAATTCCTTTGGCCTCCATCTCACTTCGTTAAATGGGGATTAGAGAGACAGCTACCCTACAGTTGGGATCCGCCTTTGCCAGAGGATGTTTGATGTTAGCGAAGCTGACTAGAAACTGAGGCAGAAATAATAATAATAATAATAATAATAATAATAATAATAATAATAATAATTTATACCCCGCCCATCTGGCTGGGCTTACCCAGCCACTCTGGGCGGCTTCCAAAAGAATATTAAAATACTATAATACATCAAACATTAAAAGCTTCCCAAAACAGGGCTGCCTTCAGATGTCTTCTAAAAGTCTGGTAGTTGTTGTTCTCTTTGACATCTGGTGGGAGGGCGTTCCACAGGCCGGGTGCCACTACCGAGAAGGCCCTCTGCCTGGTTCCCTGTAACTTGGCTTCTCGCAGTGAGGGAACCGCCAGAAGGCCCTCGGTGCTGGACCTCAGTGTCTGGGTAGAACGATAATAAATCTGATCTGATAATAAATAAAGTCACCTTCCCACCCTTTCTTAAGAAGGGCATTTGGGGCTGGATTAATGAATAAGCTAAGGGTGATTTACAGTCCTGGATAAATTGTCTTATGACAAGGAAAGGCCCATGGTGTACATTCATTTTATCCCATTATCAACTTTGGTCTAACAGGTGTGGTAGGTTTTTTGGGGAACCACAGAAATATTCAAAACCTATTTAACCAGAGATCATAGAATCACAGAGTTGGCCTTGTAAGCCACTTAGTAGAGTGCATTGCAAAACATGAGAATCCTCGTTGTTATGTATTTTTACATGGCTGTTTATTTGTATATATATTTTTTAAAATTATATGTATATTTTATGATGGCCTATATTTGTAATGCCTAATAAAGTTTTGGCGAAGTAAGTAAGCATTGCAAGAAAAGGACAATGATTTGCATACATTCGCATGTGCATAGATGCAAATTTTGAAATAACAATATAAATGAAAAAGAGATACAATATATCTCACCACAGAGGGGTTTCCCAGATGACCCTTATGGCCCCTTCCATCCCTACAATTCTATGGTTTTATGGTAGGATTGCTATACATCTAGAATTTCCCAGACATAGACGATATTCTGCTCTTGCTAGGAGTGTCTGGGCATAAATTGCTTTAATGTACGGGAAAATCCGGATGTATGGCAGCCCTATTCTATGGATTTTCACCTTTTTAAATATGACAACCCTATTCTATGGATGTTCTTGGACTCCATCTCCCATCAGCTCCTTCTGGCATGGCCATCGGTCAAGGATGCTCCTGGCCAGGAATGATGGGAGAGGCAGTGTGGCACAGTGGTTGGGGTGCTGGACTAGGACCTGGGAGACGGGGCTTCAATCCCTGCTCAGCCATGAAACTCACTGGGTGTGAACTTGGGCCAGTCACAGCCTCTTAGCCTAATAATAGAGGACACAATTGATTCAGCAGTGTAGAAATGCCTGAATGAGTGAACACGCTGTCCAAATGATGGTGGGGTGACTGTGTACACACCATAGGCAACAACTGTGCTCTCTTTTCACCTTCAGCTCTTTCAAAAGCTGCCATCCATCTGCAGCCTAGCAAGAGAGCAATCTGAGAAATATCCTCTGCAACATTGCCAGGGGGCTGGGGAGCACGGCCTGCAGCCGGCCGGCCGGACATTAACAATGACTGATACGTGGTGAGATTTGACCCATTTCTCTTGGTGCAGGTGACACATAACTCTCTGTTAAAGTACTGAATTGGCTGGACAACTAAGTGGCTCTTCCTTGATAATTAGTTATATATTTATCGTTTCTCTGCTGCATATTAGAAGGTAATCAAACTTGCAGTAATAAAATGGGCCAGATCCATTATTCCATAGGTCTCCAAGGAACACAATCAATACCCTTTCAGGTTCAAATGGATTTCCCTTCATTTGGTTTCAGGCCCAAGTTTAATTTATATATTAAAAAAGCAGCTTGGAATTAAAGATGGCCATTTAAGTACTCAGAAACTGTGGATGTAAGCCATACCAAGATTGCTTTTTCAAAGACCGCTTCCATTCAAATGGCAGAATGTGAGATTATCGCTCAATCACAAAATGTATGTTCCATAAGGCGATAGCCAAACTCTATACATTTTAAAGCTTTTAAAACTCATAAAGGTCTGGTTCTAATTGCACATGGAAAATTAAACCTGTACACTCAAAACATTATGACTGTGTTTTTGTAAAAAAGAAAGATAGTTTTTACATGTAAAAACAGTAAGCAGGAATAGAAGTGTTAAAATAGTAAATAGAAAAGGAACTGGCTGTATTTTCTCATGTGGATGAGTTCTGATGGTTTGTGCCTGGGTGCTAAAACCCTTTTTTATAGACAGACAAGCATTACAAGGAGTTGGAAAATGACCAGTGTGCGTTATGGTGGCCATGAGTCCCACAATCAGAACAGCAAGGAAGCTTTGTTAAATATTTTCTTGGCATTATATCCCAGATTAAAGTCTCATCCTTCCTCCAAAAAAAGGTGGAAGTGGTTACCTGCCGTTTACCATCACAACAATCAGGTGAGATAAATTGGGCTGGGAGGGAAAGAGGCCTGATTCACAGGTGCCAAATCAGGGTTGATTAAACTACGGATTCTTAATTGTTCATTTGTTTGAACCCTGCTCAGCAGCTGAACTATGGTTTGTTTACTGGTAACAAACTGATCTAAAGCCATGATTTGCTCTTGGCTTACAAACTTTGGCTTTTACTAAAGAACACAAGAAGAGTCTGCTATATCAGGCCAGTAGCTCATCTAGTGCAGTATCCTGTTCTCACATATGCCTGTGGGACACCTGCACGCAAGGCCCTGAACACAAGACCACTCTCCCCTCCTGCAGCCTCTGGCAACTGGTATTCAGAAGCAGGCTGCCTCCAAGCATCTTTCAACTGTGGCCTGGTGTTGTGCATGGCTCCAGCACCCTTCCTTAACCATGGTTTCTTTAACCACCCCATCTCACCAAACAACAAAAGCACTTGGCAAGAGCAGCTGGGAAACCAACCCAACCCAAGCTCTCTGGTATGTTGAAAGGATAGCTCAGTTGGTAGAGCATGAGACTCAAGGTCATGGGTTCAAGCCCCGTGTTGGGCAAAAGATTCTTGCTTTGCAGGCGGTTGGACTAGAATCACCCTTGGGATCCCTTCCAACTCTCCAGTTCTATGATTCCATTATTCTACTGGCACCCAAAAATTCAGAGGTGGCCTAATAGTAATGAGTCACAGGATACTGGAGTAGGCAACAGCTGGCCTCCCCTGCTAAGAGAGGGTGGCTGATTTAAGCTGGGTGAGTGTGAAGAGGAAAACAGCAGTTTGGGTTGTCTGAGGGAGAGAGAAGGAAAGATGAGAGGGAGAGAAGGCTGTGATCTGGCTGAGGATCTGGTCTGGGTTCACAGATCTGCTGCTTTTCAGGCGTGCCTCCTGTGGCCTCCACTTACGCTCTGCCTGCAAATTTGTAATTAAAGTATTTCAAAAGTGCCTCATTGCCATTTGCAGTGCTCTAAATTGCATCCAAAGGAAGCCAAATCCAGGCATTGCAGGAACTTCTCAATATTCTGGGTAGTAGAGAATGTCCCTCAGCTGAGAGTACGAAATGGGAAAAGTAAACATCCACAGCAGGAGCCTTCACTAACTTGGTGCCCTCCAGATGTTTTGGACTACAACTCCCATCAGCCCCAGATGGGACTGATAGGCAGAAACAGAAGGAGGGCGCCAGGTTGCTGAAGGCTGGACCACTTTCAGCTCTCTGAATTGAAAGGATTGTCTGCCTTCAGCCATTGTGCTCTACATCTGCTGGGTAAAATGGAAACATTGGACAGCTTGTTACGATGGGGTGAAAGTGCCAGCAACTTTAGAGCCACACCCATTGATAGCCTCTAGAGATCTTTCCCAGCTATCACACGGGGTTTTTTGTTTCTTTATAAAATAAATCACACTAAGGAGGGCGCTTGATCATGTCATTGTCCAGGGCTGTCCTTCCAAGTTAAACTCCAGACTGGCGCTCACACAGATGGCATTTTCTGGCCTCCAGGGGACTGTCAGGGTGGTTATTTTAGTCTGGATGTGCTTCCCTGGAAAACGTGCCACCCTCACCTCTTCTCCAGCCTTATCTCCAGCCTCTCCAGCCTTATCTGGCAGCCCCCCTTTTCAGCAGCCCTCAGCCAACACATCTGCAATGTGAGTCGCCACTGTTCTGCATCTACAATTCCTGGCTTCATCTTGACTGGACCCCTCGGGGACTGAAACTGGGCCATAGTGGAGCTGCCTGTTGCTGGCACAGCAGAGACACAAGAAAGGCAGGCGCTTGGGCAAGAGTGACCTGCTCTGACCAGGACTAGGGAGCTTGAACAGAAAAGGGAGAGCAAAGGGTGTTGTGCCTTGCTTGGCGCTGCCTCTGGGTCCAGCCAACCAGATCCGAGGGATGTCCTTCCCCTTGGCCGGATCCTGTATTTCTGCCTTGGCAAACACTCGTTTTCTCTCCTCTCTTTCCCACCCCTGCCTTGAGCACCTGATTCATTTCAAATACCTGCAGCTTGCTTTTCCATTTCAAATAAAGTTCCCAAAATGAGTTGCAATAATTTGAGGAATCAAAGGAAGTCAAGTGGAATACCAACTCGCCAGATTGCAGTGCAATAAGAAGCACCACCAGTCAGACCTCCCTTTATACAATGTCAGGAGCTGGAATCAGGAGCAGGTCAGTAGTAAAACACCCAGTGTCAGTTAACTCTATTCAAAGAAACCCAAAAAAGTGCAGGCCTAGTGATCACAGCAACTCTTCCTAGTAGGTCTTGCCCCAAGAAGGCAGTTGTGAGGACTGAAGGTCCCCGACTCCCCACCGCTCTCTAAGACTCTCTCCCAGGTCCTTCCCCAGCAACCTGAGGCTCCTCCATATTGTCTTTCTTTGCTCCACCCTCTTCATTCCTTTTTGTGTTCTGGGAGACAAGGTGGGAGGGGAGCTGGTCACAGCAGGAGGGGAAGACTTCCTGGCTTCTTCAGCAGCCTGCCTGACCCCCTTCCTCTCCAGCCTCTGCTTCTGCTCTTGAGTCAGAACTGCTCTCTGCCCCAGCCTCTTCTTGCTCATTGAACCCTGTTACATCTTCAGCTTCTGACACCTTCTCCTCCCAGTCTTCTCCCTCTGACCACTCATCGTTGTCCCACCACCAATCCCCTGGCTCTGAGTCTTGGGGTTCCCCTGGGGGTTCCCTTGAGGGTACCCCACCATTCCTCTGCACCCAGCCAGTCCATGGCATAGGACCCCCAAGAAGCAGCCATCTTGGGAAGGACCTGGAGAAGGGCCTGTGCTGAAAATTCTGATTCTCAGACATGTTCAGATAGGAGAAGAGGACCTCCCAGCATTTGTTGTATGCAAAGGGAAGAGGAATTGTGTTCCCTCCAGAGGTGGTGGTGGTTGCCATCTGTGACACAATTTCCATGCTGCAGGTCTCAGATTGGGTGGTGAGGGAGACCCCCCAGGTTTCTCCTGCTCCAGGCAGCTGCTGTCTAGATTGCTGGCTACCCCACAGCAGAGGATCACAGGGGCTGGCAGGCTGCAAATCATGGGCAGCAAAGCCATGCCAGACTATGATTACTTCTGCATTCCAGGGTTCTCTCGCTATCTGGGCCAAGCATCAGCCACCTCCATCCTGGCTCTTGCCACCCCTTGCTTTCAGCTCTCAGTTTACCCTCCTTTAGCCCTGTAGTGTATCAGTCATGGACACTGTGATGTTCCCTCCCTGCATAGGCAAATAAATGTCCACTAGCTGTGCTAACAAAGCCCCCCCCCTGCTTTCCTAACCTTTGACCTTTGTCTGTGCAGTTTGTTGTCTTCTGGTGTCTGTTTGATGTTGTGTGTCATTGCAGGTCATTTGTTCTGGAAACCAGCTGGAATAATGTAGAAAAAACCCCAATTGCTCCTAGGACATACCCTCCAACATTTCTCTGATGAAAATAGGGGCATCCCATTCCATAATGATAATTCTACTATTTATACTCCACCCATCTGACTGGGTTGCCATTCTGGGCGGTTTGTAACATATATATAACATATATAAAGCACAGCTTTAACATAGATAGAAACATCATGTAAAAACATCCCTATACAGGGCTGCTCAGATGCCTCAGGGGTCAGACAACTCCATACCCTTGAATATTTCTGCAGTGAAAATAGGGACGTCTCAAGGAAAAGCAGGACATTCTGGGATCAAATCAGAAACCGAGACGGCGTCTGTAGATCTAGGACATCCCTGGAAAATAGGGGCACTTGGCGGGTCTGTTAAGATGCTCAGGACAATATGGGCCTAAGCTGAGAGCCAGCACCTGGACTTTGAAAATAATTAAAATTATGCAAGCGTCCATTTTGTGTTTGCTTTTATAGGGATAGAGATTAATTCTCAAGCCCAGTTTGAATTTAGTTTCCAGTTGGGGGAGTAGCCCATGTTCCAGTTGGCAGGGGGCTGATTTCTTGAACAGATCGAGGGAATCTGCATTCCACAATGTTCCACTCAAGAGTTTGGGTAGAGCGGAATGCATTCTGGACTTAAAAGTTCTGTTCTTAGACTTCAAAGTGGCAACACTCTTAGGGGCATCTAGTACCACCAATTGTAGGATCATATAGAAACTTTTAAAAAGTGTTTATAAGCCCCTGAACAATGCATTTTCTGTTACTTGTTCCATGAAAATCAACAGGTGTCCCACCATTTATCTCATATCAAAGATCTACCTTATCTGAGATCTATTTTTATTCCAGCTGTTCATTCCTGGTTCATCACTAAATAAAATGAAACACAACAAATTGTGTGATCAAAATATGGGGGGACACTAAAACAGCATGCATGGTGTATTCTGAATGTGACTCCGATTATGTAGTGCAATTTACCATATATTGATTTCATAAAAGCTTGTCCAAAAAACCCCTCAAAGTGGTTTACAAAAAAGATAAAACAAAAAAAATTATCGATAAGAAGGCATGGTCTCTTTCAATGTATTCTGCAGCTTCCCTTCCTTTCAATGGGGCTTCCAGGGAGAACACTCTTGTGGATCACACCCCATGGTAATTCATAGAAATTCCTCACCTCCGGCACCAAAATGTGCCAGGCCAGTACAAACTTGCAAAGACCTGTGCTTACTTCCTATTTGGCAGCCCTCAGCAGGGGCAGATTTAGGGGAGCACGACTGGTTCGCCCACACTGGGCGCCGAGCCAAGAGGGCGCCTCAGGGGGTGCTGCAACAATGACTTGGAACAGAAGGCGAGAGCCAGGGTGCGGGCAGAATTTGGGTGTCTCACAGGGCGTAGCTGAGATTTGAAAGCTCAAAATCTGCCACTGGCCTCAGGCACCTTATTATCTCACAGGCTCAGTTTCTCAGTCTGTAAAATGGAAGTTCTAACTATGGCTGGAAATAACCGTGAGCTCCAGTTTCCCTGGCAAACCACTCTAAACACACAGACCCTGGGTTGTTGCAAGGACAAATAGCATTTGTATTATTTAGCACGTTGCCATAGAAATAGGTAGCTATAGTTGTTAACTGAAACCCAAAAACCCAACATGTTTTGGATTAAGTCAGCCTTCTCCAACTGGCGCCCTCCAGATGGTCTGAATGCCAGCTAGGACTGGTGGAAGTTGAAGTCCAAAACATCAGGAGGCTGCTGGGTTGAAGGAAGGCTGGGCTGTGTTAGTGATGCGTTCCTGCCTGAACTTCCCTTCCCACCCTTTGTTGTCTTTCCCCGTGTTGAATTTTGGATTGTAAGACTCTTGGGGCAGGGAGCTATCCTCTTGAACCTTTCTAAATCATCAGGCACACTGAGAGCACCATAGAAATAGTCGTAATGTGCTGCGCATAGAAAGGGCAGCTTGTGCATTATGTGAAAAAAAGCATGCACCCAGCCACCCTTTGCACAGCCCGCCCAACACCAGTTTAGCCAGTAAGCACTGGGGATGAATAAACTGGGGAGCAAATCTGAGAATTTCACTTTCCCTCAGTTTATTATTTTTCCAGTCCTAAATTCAGTTTCTCCACATTTCCTCATCAGCTAGCAAACTTTTTTTAGGTCCTGAAAATTCTCCGGCATTTTAACATGCATTTTATACCTAATACAATACATCACATTTCTTGTAAATGGCATAAAAGTTTTATTACAATCAAGTTATATATTTAACTTACCAAATAAAGTCAAGCAATAATATTTTTGCAAAGCAATTTTCTCTAACACAATGTGCTTTCGTATGTCATTTTCACCAATGCATGCATTTATTTGCACACTACCCTAGTAGATACACATCATTTGGGCTGGAGAAATGCAAAATCTGGAGACGTGTGAATTTCAAAGGATGGCCTCATTTTGCTCTGCACACTTTTGGAAACTGCTAATTTGGTGACTTTCCCTTTAAATGAAAACAGACTTGAATGTGCCCCTCATCCCTCAATCTGGGACTGCTATGTTTTATAAGGCAGCACAAGAGCTGAGTGGGCAGCGCACCGCAACCTTCCTTGCTGAACTGCTGTGGCAGAAGATATCACTCACCAGTTGCTCTGCTTTGGGTCAACCCTGTTAGGAAGGAAAAGAGGGAGGCAGGGAGGCAGGCAGGAAGCTGCTCAACTTACTACAAGAATGAACGTTCCCAGGAATTCTGAGAGGGCTTCCTTCACCAAGTGGTTCTTCAGGGCCAATTTTTCTTTGAAGCTCCTCTTCATGTTCTTGCTCATTTTGGCTCCTTCTTGCTTGGTGCTTCTGGAGCCAGGCAACAGAAGAAAACGGTAGTAGCTTTACAATCTTCTCTGCAATTGTCACTTTCTTCCCCCCCTTTTCTTCTTCTTAACTTTGGCACTCCTCCTCATATGTTGAAATACGAGCTGTGGAGTGCCGCAACACAGTCCTTGGAATCATCTGATCGTTCCAGAGCTTTACAGAGACCACTTCACATTCCCTGCTCGTTCATTGAGAGTTTCCATCATGTGCTTTTCCTTCCTGGTCCTGCAGGCACTATTTATATCAGGCCTGACTAGATAATAACACACGTCAGCTCACTTCCAGGAGCTAGCCCACACTTTCCCTTTCCCTCCTAATTCCCTCCTAATTTCTGGCTCTCTGGATTAATCATTACCTGCTAATCATGACCCCCACCTCCAAAATAAACACCCATGCAATTAAACAAGCTGAGGGCAGGGTGGGGGACAGGACAGAAAGGCAGGCAAACGATCTCTTATATTACCTGCCAAATGCAAAAGCACTGCAGTAATTGGCTGGTTTTTAAAAAACAACAACACAACAACCCTCAAAAGATTTTTCCTTTGGATGCTTACCAGGAGGTGTGTCCATACTGAAAAGGCGAGAGTCAGATTGCTGCTCGCATTTGTGGAATGCGTTCTGTCTCCACATGCCCAGGTGAACAGAGAGCATTTCAGGCAAGGCGAATCAATGGCATCCCACCAGAGAACCTTCTGGGCATTAAAAACATCAATTGAACCCTGCTGGATCATTCAGACTCCTCCGCCAAGGAGCTTCTCGAGGCAGTTTACAAGTAAGCAAAGATAAAAACCACAACGGTCCAATTATGACAAAACAAATTATTACAAAAAAGAGGAACAAAGAGCAGCACTAGCTATCAACATATTAAGCAGGAACGGAATCAAAAACTTGCTTAAAAATGAAAGGTTTTCAATTCCCGGTAGAACAAGATAGAGAAGAAGAGGACCCCTAGCCTCTTGAAGCAGGGAGTTCCACAGGCAGGGCCACCACAGAGAAAGCCCTGCCATGTGTCGCACCATGGGGGCAGGGGCAACAGCCAACCTTAAAGGATTTTGGGCAGAGTCACATAAGAGGAGACTGCCCTTCAAGGAGTATGGTCTCAAGCTTTTTTTTAGACTTTAAAGGGTCTCAGTTCAAGTAGATCAACAGCCACTTCGGGTCTCAGATCACAGGTTCATTCCTGGTGGAGCCCTTCAATTTCTCTTTGTTCTCCCCTCTGGCTGTGGATCAGAGGCTCCAAACTTGGACCCCAGTCCCCAAGCGGTCTCTGTAGTTGCACCCAGGGCCTCAAGGCACAACTCCGCAATCAAATCTGATTTCCCACTGGTACCCTGGGAGTCCCCTCCATCTTTTTTTCTCTTGCTGACCCTGGATCACTTCACCCCCTGCTCCAAACTGAAAATCAAAGTCCTGCCACAAGTCTTTATCTGGGGCAGTGGTGTAGCGTGGGTTTTCAGCACCCGGGGCAAGGCAAGTAATTTGCGCCCCTAACCCGTGGATTTGCGCCCCCTAACCCTAACCCCCAGATGTTGCGCCCGGTGCGGCCGGCCCCCCCTGCACCCCCCACGCTACGCCACTGATCTGGGGGCCCCTTCTTCAGGAACAGCTGGCCCAGTCACCCAAGCTGACAGCCACGTACTCCCCTCTCTGCTTATTCCCAATCTCTCTTGCGCTCCTCATGGGCCCAAATAAAGGCAGGTAACACAGCGTCTCTTGCTCCCCAAACTCACAGGACCCTGGCGGCTGGGGCCTGCTTAAGGCCTGCACTCAGTATAGGGACTGGTGCCCATCCCACAAGGCCATCTTGGGGCACCCAGAAGGCAAAGTCTTGGGAGGGTTTAGTCTCACCCAGTTCAGCAGGCACTAGCCTGGTGCATGCCCACGGATCGCCAACTTTCTCCACCACCACTTCCTCAGGTACCAGCTGCTCTTCCTGCATGCTCACACATGCCTCCCATTCCTTCTGCTGCCCCCCTTCTTCTGGCATTCTGCAGGCACTAGTTCCTCTTGCTCATGCATGCCCACCTCTTCCATCTCCTCCTGCACCGCTGGCACACATGGAGTGAAGAGGTCAATAAGCAGCAGCTCTTCACCTCCATCCTGCATTTTGCTCTACTCACTGTCCTCCTGCATCCCTTTTTCCCAAGGGGTTGAGACTGAGAGAAGCAGCTCCTCAGCTCCAACCAGCTTGCCCTTCTCCATAAGAGCCAACTCCTAGGGGCTGCGGGGACTTCAGCCCCCACAATAAAATATTTGAGGGGGCTGGGGCCCCCAAAGTTGATGCATTCAAATGGTGTGCATGCACTGTGTCATGTGATCAGTTATGTGGGGCAGGGCTTACCTGGGTCCCCTACAATGTTCTATTCAAGATGGCACCCCTGCCCTTCACGGAGGCGTCGTCTTCCCCCTTGCTTTCAGCTACTGACTGCCTCTGTTTGCAGTCCCAGCCCCTCTGCTGCCCATTCGCACTCTGGATCTCTCTGCCCACTCCTTCCATCTGGGTGCCTTGCAGCAAGTTCCTGGGTCACTTTCAACCCCCTGTAGCATCTCACACAGCATGGCCCTCACCTCGTGTGGAGTCACGCTTTCCTCCCCATGGAGACTTATCACCCACTTTGCCGCCAGGGAAAGAACCAGGGCAGAAAGAAAGAAAGAACAGCTACTTTATGGCAGAATTTAATCAGGGTCTTGTATCAGGACCAACACAGGGCTTGGTCAAGGCGTTGCGCAAAGACTGCAGGAGTAGGTTCATCAAGGACATAACAGGAAAAGTATACTTGCACATAATCTGATTTGGGGTTTTCTTAGAAACTTGGAAGGAGCTATAAGCCAGTTTCATCAGAAAACCAACTTCTGCTTTGCAAAATGCCTTGGTCAGAAGGGTGGGCGAAGCAGTTGTTGGCATCTGTCTGTCTCTGGAGACAATGGAGGAGTGCGGCTTTGGGAGTGAAGTAAAACTGTTGGAAGGTTGCAGCGCCTGCTGTGGCTGTAGAAACCGATACAGGAGAGGCATGTTTTGTTGCAGCTGGGGCAGATGGAGGAGTCTGATTGTGCTGCTGCAGTTGCACCATGGCGTTTCTTCTCTCTGCACTCCTTCCAGTGGTCATTCCTCCTCTGGACACTGCTATGAATGTACAACCTGACTATCTGCCTCCAGGCACTGTGGTTGTCTGCAAGGGAGTCCCACACCGGGGGGGGGGGGGGTTGTTTGATGTTTCCAGCCTTCATGCCACATTTGCAGACATCTTTGTAACACAGAGTTGGAGAAGCAGTATAGACACCAGAAGCTGTTTCCAGCCTTCCTCCTCCTTCTCCCCCCGCTTCCCCTGCTCTTTCAGATCTCATTTATTCCAGCACCACTCCCATACCCTCCAACATTTTTGCCCCCAAAATTGGGGCGTCAAAAGGGGTGCACCTTCCTGTCCAGGGCTCTGGCGCTTGTCAGCTGGGTTGCGCCAGAGCCCTAGTATGACCCTGCTGACCTGTGCCAGAATGAGCATGTTTTGCAAGACATTCAGGGCTTCTTATAGGGAAGCCCAGTTCTTTTGGGCACTCCATGTTAAGCCCCGATCTGTGGAGAAGGCCCACCATGGGAACTACCATCAGCAAACTGGGTACTGTAGCCCCATGGATAATTGACACAGAAGCTTCTTTCTGTGAGAGTCTTAAGTCCTTCTTGGCTAAACCAAGGGGAGGATATAGGAAGATAATCTAAAAGGTGGTGGTGGGGATGTCACACAGGGGACATTCCCAGCCCTATTTGGAGAGGCCAGTGGGAACTGAGCCTGTGACCTTGTGTGGGCAAAGCATGGGCTCAACCACTTTGCTCTAATCTTTCTCCTAATATCAGAAGAATAGGCAGCAAGTCTCTCAGCAGAGGCAGGTTTCTCAGTATGAGGAGCAAGCACTGAGGCCCAGGGCTTCATAGGGCCTGGTGTGCGGGACTGACTGGTTGGGAGCAGCTGATGGGTTGCTCTGGAAAGTTGGCACTGTAGCCTAGAAGCTCCAGTCTGCTGGGTTTGCAGAGGGAGTGAGGAGCATGGTAGAGTAGTAGTAGTAGTAATAATAATAATAATAATAATAATAATAATAATAATAATAATATATTATTTATATCCCGCCCATCTGGCTGGGTTTCCCCAGTCACTCTGGGCGGCTTCCAACAAAATATTAAAAATACATTAAAACATAAGTCATTAAAAACAGGGCTGTCTTCAGATGTCTTCTAAAAGTCAGAGAGTTGTTTATTTCCTTGACATCTGATGGGAGGGTGTGCCACAGGGTGGGCGCCACTACCGAGAAGGCCCTCTGCCTGGTTCCCTGTAACCTCACTTCTCGCAGTGAGGGAACTGCCAGAAGGCCCTCTGCGCTGGACCTCAGTGTCTGGGTAGAACGATGGGGGTGGAGACACTCTTTCAGGTATACTGGACCGAGGCCATTTAGGGCTTTAAAGGTCAGCACCAACACTTTGAATTGTGCTCGTAAACGTACTGGGAGCCAATGTAGGTCTTTCAAGACCAGTGTTATGTGGTCTTGGCGGCCGCTCCCAGTCACCAGTCTAGACCAATGCATTTTTCTGCCTGGAGAAGTTTGTGTACACCCACACCCACCCACACCCACACCCTACATACAAAAGCTGACTGGAGCAGCAGCTGAATCTTGTTTCAGCGCTGGTGAAGGGCAGCGTCTTCTAACACGACTGAGGCAGGAGGCTACCTTAAGGGCGCAAGGCAGGTCACGTAGCCTAGAGAGGAATGGCTGGGGATTCTACAAGGAAGAGTCAGGGGCCTGCTGTTATGACCTCCTCCAGAGGATGTTGCCTCACTCTGCCTAATGGTAGAGCCAGCCCCTATGTTCAACACAAGCGCCAACATGTGAGTGTGTGTGTGCACACGTGCATGGACACAAACACACACCCTTTCTCTTTCACACACTGTTATTTAATCCCTGGCAGGAAATGTGCCATTGCTGCTGCCACAGCATGCCCCTGACAGTTCCCTTGCCCAGTTAGTCAATATGAGATTATAAAAAGGGCGTGAAATTCAGGCATTAACATTTACCCAGAGCAGTTTTTGTTTAGTTAGCTGTGGCATACCTGCTGGGGCTTGTGAGAGTCCCCTGGAGGCTTCAGGTGCAGCCTAAGTCCTGCGAGGCGTGCCCTTGCCCACCAGGCAGCAACATGCAGGATGCTTGACCATGTATTCAATAGGCAATGTGATCTAGCTGTCCTTTGTTCCAGGTCTCTTATTCAGGGCTGCAAGGTGTGGTGGAACAACACCCCATGTAAACCTATAATCTACATGGGGAAGTGCTGTAGCTTAATGGCAGAGCGTCCGACTCACATGCTGAAGGTCCCAGGTTCAATCCTTGGCATCTCCAGGTGGGGTTGAGAAAAACGCTGGAGAGCTGCTGTCAGTCAGTGTAGGAAATAGAAAGCGAGATGAACCATATTGTCTGACTCAATATAAGGCAGCTTCCTATGTACGTTTGTTCATTCCATCAGCCCAGCCTTTTAAATTTCAGATCCCTCCTTTCTTCCATCAAGAAAACAGTGATGTGCAGGGGGGCTTCCCAAGCTGTGTCCACTCCAGATCTGCTTCTCTTCAACAAGGCAGCTGCATCCGGATGGCCCACAACAATATTTTGCTGTCTGGAGCAAAGGACAACATTTTGCTGCCTTGACTGCCCCACAGCCCTCACTGGCTGAAGTTGGCCAGGCGGAGAGTTGAATGTTACTCCCACCCTGGTGACAGAGCAGCGTCCCCCACCTCATCAAGCTAGTTTAGGGGAACACGTCTACTCTAGGGTTACCAGACGTCCCCGGTTTCCGGGGACAGTCCCCAGATTTGCAAATCTGTCCCCGGGAAACGTGGCAGCGGCAGCCTCAGCAGCCCAGAGCCAGCCTGGTACCGCAACTGGCTCTGGCTGGCTTCAGGAGCTGCTTGCTGCCATGGCGCCCACCATTTTTCCTCTCCAGAAGTCCCCATATGATGTGTATTGTGCACAACACATGACTGCCGCTGCTGCCGACACTGCCAAAGGGGAACCGGGGGTGTCTGGTGGTACAGATCTCCTGCCTCCTGACCCCTTTGTTTCAACTGATTGGGGGAGGCTCGGGTTGCGGGTGGGCGCTTGTTGCCCAGATTTTTAAAACCTCTGCGCATTTATGTTTCACAGGGTGCGAAAGAAGTACAATATGCATGTGTGCTTGGGCCCAGGGTCTTTTGCCTCACCATCCCCACTACTGACTCCCTGTTGCTACTCAGTTTCAAAAAAAGAAAAAGAAAAAAGGGGGGTGGAAAAAAAAGAAGTGTCCCCAGATTCATTGAAAAAAACCTGGTAACCATATTCTACTCACCTGCCCTCCAGCACCTCCCTGCCACTGCCCATCCCATGGCCTCTGCTACCTGAAGCAGCTGCTTTACTCTACCTAATGGTTTCATTTCATTGTAAACTGATTACTGTCTGAAAGATCTCAAGGCAATTTACAGTAGATAAACACATAAGGGTGTATCAGAGGTACACACAGTAGGAGAGGGTCTTCTCAGTGGCTGCTCCCAGGCCTAGGAACTCCCTTCCTAGAGAACTTTGGTGGTTGTCTTTTCGCTGGCAGGCAAAGACTTTCTTGTTCCAACAGGCTTTTGGGAACTGACTGTATGGAAAGGGCTTGTGCTGTGATGTTTCTGTTGTAACAATTGGTATGTTTTAATAGAGAGTGAGTTTGTAGTCCGCCCCCTCTTGGTGTCTAATTGTTTTTTAATGGTAGCTAATATCTGAAAGAGCAATGGACTCATGCCCCAGCCACACTGGTCACTGACCATCTAATACTCTTCCCCATCCCTCACCTGAGAAGGGGCCAGATTGATACCAGAGCAAGCTCTCAGCAAGGATGTTGAACTCCTTCCATCTACTCATTTGCAGCTACAGAGTCACAACATGCCTGAGTCTGCACAACTGATAAAGGGACCTTCAACACTGGTAGCAGATGCAGACATCAACCTGACACTCAAGGTGGCTCTGAAGGTCACCATGAACTCAGTTGGTTGGGCCAGCCCTCATGCCTGGGACTCCTTGCCTTGGTTACTGTGCGTATTGGGCTTTGCCACCAAGGGGGTAGGTCCCTTTGTTTCAGAAAAATCTTCAGGGGCCTTTTGGGCCAGGTTTCTCACGATAAGGCAGCAGGAGTGGGTGGCAGCAGTTTGCATTTACTGGGCAATAAGCAGACTTATTTTTGGATTAGGGAATGTCTCTGGGTGAGGCCTTTACAGGAGGCAAAATCTTAGAGGGAGGGGTCGTGGCAAGTACCCAAAAGGCTATCCGAGGCAATAATGATTCCCCTTCTGTGTAACATTTTATGAGCTCCTGGGAATCACCCAGTGTCACAAAGGGAGATGCAGGCAAGGTACACAGGGAGGAGTGAGAGAGTCATAATCCTTTAAGACCGTAATTACCCTTTTATGCTGGGCCTGTTTCCTTTTACTGCTGCTTTTCTTCTTAGGGCTGCTAACTTAAATAAAGGATTTATGGTCACAGTGCAGTGTGTTAAAGGGCGTGGGGATCTTCCTGTGGCCTTGCATGCTGGGCGTGCTATTTAAGCCATATTCTCTAAGGACCACAGGACCCAAGCAGCTGACCATTCAGATTCTGTTTCTATCACCAGTGTCCAGGACCTGAAAAACAGGCTCAAGCAATGCCAACTTTTGCCCTGAACCCAGAGCTCCTCCTTGGGCTCTGGGTTCCCATCCTGCTCAACTCTCAGCTGCCAGATTATTCCAGGCTTGGCTCGGAGGGACTCCAGGGCTAGGACCTCCTTTGCCTCCAAGTCCCACCACCTGACTTTGACATAGAAGAAGAAGAGTTTGGACTTGATATCCCGCCTTTCACTCCCCTTAAGGAGTCTCAAAGAGGCTAACAATCTCCTTTTCCCTTCCTCCCCCACAACAAACACTCTGTGAGGTGAGTGGGGCTGAGAGACTTCAGAGAAGTGTGACTGGCCCAAGGTCACCCAGCAGCTGCATGTGGAGGAGCGGAGACGCGAACCCGGTTCACCAGATTACGAGACCACCGCTCTTAACCACTACACCACACTGGCAACGTCATTTCATGCTGCCTCAGATTTCATGCCATCCTACTCTTCGGGGTCATCCCCCGTAGGAGACTCTGGTCTTCCTCCTTAACCCTCTGCTACTGTTTCTCCTCCAGGCCTGGAAAACCGAGCTTGGTGGTACCATCTGAGGCTGGTGAGAGCTGGAGCTGAACAACATCCACAGGGCACCTTGTTGGCTACCCTGCCCTACATGTGCCAAGCCAGCTTTGGAGGCTCAGCTCGCTATTCTGCCCACACGTGAGACCAGACTGCTGGGCTCCACCAGGCAGACGGCCTTCTTGGTGGTGCTGGGACTTAGAACTCCCTCTCTTGGTGACAGTCTGGCCGGTTCCTTCCTTCCCAGTTCGAGACAGCTGGTAAAGCTTTTGCTAGTTCCAGCCAGCTTTTAAGGCAGTGGTTCTCAGACCTTTCTCTCTAAGCCACACTTTCAGAATAAAAATTCTTTGCGCCACACCACATTTTTATTGATAAGAAATACAATGGAAAAACAAAGAGACAACTCCTAGCCGTGCTTGATTTATAACACAGAACACAACTACTTTACAATATGATCATGGGACATCCAGACAGTATAAAACAAAGAACATGAACCATTTTTTAAAAAAAAGAATCATTCCCAAAATGTAATTATAAACATATGTACCATAAATATGTATGCAAACTTAATGAGAGGTGTGAGCTTGCCAGTTAATCTCGTTTAGATGTCTAATTTGAGACAAACGTACTCTCATTGCCTCATCAGCACAAAGAAGCCTTTCTCTTTTCCAATCTCCCATATTTGCCAGAGTTGGAAATCCCCGCTCACAACAATATGTTGTGAAGAACTATAGAAGAGCCAATGCTTGAACAGGGGAAAGAGACGGCAGATGAGGATTGGAAGAAATTCAAAATTTATCTTAAGAAATACTATAAAATTGATGAATGTTAAAATGTTGAGGTTTTTGTAAGAAAAGGTGATTACAGCGACAAAAGATTAAGTAAAAGAAAAGTACAATAAGGGATAAATTTGATAAAATTAAGTTTAGGATTTGCTGAAATAATTTCGGAAACTGGGATGTAGAAAGGGGAGGTTTGGGGGAGACAGAGAAGTGAGGTTTATGAAAAAAAGGAGAGGAAATTATACATGTTTGTGTGTTTCTTTATTTGTTTGTATTGTTTGTTAAAATTCTGTAAAACCAATAAAAAATATTATAAAAAAAAATATAGAAGAGCCAATGCTGTTGAAGAGAAGCATGGGTACTGTTTCTGGTTGTATATCCAAAAAGAGTCCAGTGCCATACAGTAAACGACACTGAAATGTTTAAATGCTTCTTTGATGGTCTTTGAATCTTCCTGTCACACGTGCCACCCTCTCCTGCCACACCGGTTTGGGGCGCCACAGCCTTTCAGAACCACTGTTTTAAGGTATGTTTGGACTACATCTCCCACCAGCCCCAGCCAGCACCAATAAAGCTGCGCTAAGGCAAACGATAACACTTGAGCTATTTGGCTTTCTGTACAGTCTCAGCACCTTGACCCTGCACAAGGACAGTTTCTGCCTGCGCTCCTGGGCTCAATGGCCAGTCCACTCTGGACCTTGCCCTCTGCTTGATGTTGACTGTGTGTTGCAGCCTTCTGGGACACTGGGACGGGCAGTCTGACAGCCCCGTCAAACTCCTTGACCGGTGTCTAAACCTTGCCAAGGCCAGACAGAGCCCACCCCACCCGCTGACCGCTATTGTTTGCATCTCCAGACAAGGATTTGGGTCCAGGTGTTTGCTGACCTCAACCCTTCCCTCCTTTCCAGAGGTGAGGGAGGTGTGTGTGTGTGTGTGTGTGTGTGTGTGTGTGTGTGTGTATAAGAAGGATTGCTCCCGGATTAATTCCAGAGCCCTTTTCATCACCAGCAGAAAAATCTCCATCCCTTTAACCCAGGCTCCATATTCATTAAGCCATAATGACTCTATTAATTGAATATGTAAGTTTGCTTAATTAGACACAAGACTTATTTCTTCAGTTTAAAGGGTAAAAATAAAAAATTTAAGCAGGCGGACGAGATCGAGCATTTAGCGATGATGGATGGGAACTGGGAAAGTGCAATATCCCAAGATGGAGGTGGTTAATGGCACCCGCTCATTAGGCGATGTACATTAGCAGAAAGGTCAGTCCATTTTAGGGCTTGATGCGTTTCTCAGATAGTAAATTTTAAGCAGGGATGAGTGGGAAGGGGAAGGTACACTGAGAAAGAGCTGGAAATGGGGGGGGGGGTGCCATTGGATCCCAGCGGGAGCACAGTGGTTTTCAGAAGCAGCACTGGGACCAGATTACTTCACATGGGTGGAAAGCTTGGCATTTCACTATTGGGGAAGATCTGTACAGGTGTGTGGCTCTTTTGGGCTCCATATCATCACATTAGGCCTCTGGAACTCCCTGCCTCATGAGCTCTGTCTGAATCCTCCCCTCAAAACCTGTTCTGAGGGAGCCTAGTTAGAAAAAGAGAAGCTGACCTTTGGCAACAGTGTGTCAGAAGGGGTCATAGTTCAGCGACAGAGCTGTCTCACCAGAGTGGTGCATGCTCTAGTTATCTCCCGCTTGGACTACTTGCTCTACGTGGGGCTACCTTTGAAGGTGACCCGGAAACTGCAATTAATCCAGAATGCGGCAGCTAGACTGGTGACTGGGAGTGGCTGCCGGGACCACATAACACCAGTCCTGAGAGATCTGCATTGGCTCCCAGTACGTTTCCGAGCACAATTCAAAGTGTTGGTGTTGACCTTTAAAGCCTAAACGGCCTCGGTCCAGTATACCTGAAGGAGCATCTCCACCCCACTAAGATCCAGCGCCGAGGGCCTTCTGGCGGTTCCCTCATTGTGAGAAGTGAGGTTACAGGGAACCAGGGAGAGGGCCTTCTCGGTAGTGGCGCCCTTCCGATGTCAAAGAGATAAACAACTACCTGACATTCAGAAAACATCTTAAGGCAGCCCTGTTCAGGGAAGTTTTTAATATTTAACGCTGTACTGTTTTTAACACTTGATTGGCTGGGGAAACTCAGCCAGATGGGCGGGGTATAAATAATAAATTATTATTATTATTATTATTATTATTATTATTATTATTATTAAGCATCTGTCTTGAATACAGAGGGTCCCAGGTTCAGTTCCTGGCACCTTCAGGTAGGGCTGGGAGAGAACCCAGCCTGGAGTCCTGGGGAGCGGCTGCCAGTAAGTGTAAGCAGTACTGAGTTAGATGGACCAGTGGTCTGACCCAGTATGCCAGCTTCTTATGGTTCTTCCTAGACCATGAGCTGAATTCTCCCCACTGGGCAGCTCTACTCTGGCTTCCTGTTTCACTTTATTGCATTGTATTTTAATCGCCTTGGGCAAAGTATTTTACCGTCACAGCACCGGATATGTTGTGCCGTCAGGATCCCCATCTCGGAGCCAAGCTAAGACCTTGTGCTTGAGGGAGGGCCCTTGACCCTCCATCTCTCAGCTCCCCTTTGGAGCATCTGGTTGGAAGAACTGCCTGCCTGCTTGGCCTCTGCACAAGAGGGGTGGGGGGATCTTTGTTTTCGTGTGTGAGTGGGGTGGGTGGGTGTTTTGGATCAGGTTAGCCATATTGATTTGTATGCTGTTGGTGGATTATTGTCACTGTCCTGTTGGGCTGTGTATGTGATAAAGGGGAGCCATACCGGGGTGAAGGCGTCTTCTTCTCTTTGTCCCCGTGTCAGTTTCAGTTTATTAGTTAATTTTTCTAGTAGGGCTGTTTCCCATACTATTTGGTACCATTGGTCCATGCTTACTCCTGACAGGTCTCTCCAGTGTCTGGTTATGATGTTTCTGGCTGCTGAGAGCAGGTGATCACCACAGCCAATCACAAGCAAACAATCACACCCTAGGCCAACCCCAACCTCTCTCACCACCAAAGGAACACAAGTGAACAACACAAGCAACGCTGACACCAAACTCTACATACATTAAACATAATAGAAACACCGCCACCCGACCCCACCCCTACCCATCTTCCCTCTCTCCACCCCCTTCTTTTTTTCTTTTTTCTTTTCTTCTCCCCCTAATGCCTCAACAAATGAAATGGATTTGTAAAAATGTTACATGGGGGGGGGGCAATACAAGGCACTACACTTCTGTAAAACAAGAAAATCCTGAATAAAATATATATTAAAAAAAAGAGGGGTGGGGGGAGTCAATCCAGTTTGAATTTAAAGGCCAAACTGCCTCATTCACACTTCCTTTTTATATATATATAATAATAATTTTATTAAGGTTTCCATTTTAACAATCCAATCAAATCGCATTAAATATTCCAAATTATACAAATACATATCATAAAGTCCAAATATTTTGCCAAATTATACATTTTTGTTGGGGCTTCCCATGCTTCAAGTTCAGTGGGGTCCGATCATCTTATGTTTCTACTGCCTTGAGTTTCCAAAAGTTCCTTCTTTGAGTCCTCCTGTTGTTATCCTTCTTTCTTTCATGGCCTCTGAGTTGTTTCCACAGGCGAGTTGAAATGAACAATAATATACATCTGTGTGAAATTTGTATAGCTCTCCTTGAGAGAGCCAGCGTGGTGTAGTGGTTAAGAGCAATAGACTTGTAATCTGGGTAACCGGGTTCGCGTCTCCGCTCCTCCACCTGCAGCTGCTGGGTGACCTTGGGCCAGTCACACTTCTCTGAAGTCTCTCAGCCTCACTCACCTCACAGAGTGTTTGTTGTGGGGGAGGAAGGGAAAGGAGATTGTTAGCCGCTTTGAGACTCCTTCGGGTAGTGATAAAGCGGGATATCAAATCCAAACTCTTCTTTTTTCTTTTTTGCAGCTGGTAAGTCTATTATTTGCAGTATGTCCTCATACGCTGATGTTTATGCTGAATCAATCCAAAAGCCCTTCTCTGGTGGCAGACGCCATCTTCTCTCAGTTTCGATGAAATAAAATCTAGACGTTTGCTCATTAATTTTCTCAGACAGGTTGCATCAAACATTAGTCTTTCCAGGGGAGGTTTGCCAAATTGGACTTGAAGTACAGAATATAATAACAAATTAAGAGCTTGCCTCCCCCTATGACTATTTATCTCTGCAACTCAGTCTATCCCATAATGGCGGATCCCAATTAAATAGTGCGTCACAGGACAGTCTTTTATCTTCTTCCAAATATTTCAAAGAACAAAGGCTTTAGTTAGTATTATTTCCACACAGTTTATATTTTCCAATCTCACTTGCTATCAGTAATGTAGACGGTTCTTCGGGGGGGGGGTTGTTAGGTATTATCGTAGTAGAAAAAGAATAAGTTTTATCCCCCCCCCTTTCTGTTCCGTTCCAACATACCGGCTTAGATGTTATTCTTTGATGTTATTTTTCTTCCTCTCCATCACTCTTGGCTCCTCAGTGGCTGGCTTAATTGGCAGATTAATTACCCTTTCTTCACCCGAAGCATGTCCAAGATCTTAAATCAATTTTTTTAAGAAATGGAACTAGGAGCTATCATGAAGACAGCGTCCAGGAGATCCGAACTCCCTCGAGGGCTTTCCATCCAGTGCCCCCACCCCCTCCTTCTTTACGAACTCGGGGGTGATTTGTTGGGCACCGCGGATGAGACTGCATCTTCCCTTCCACCGGGAAGAATTTGGGAGGCTGATTACTCCCATCTCAGCCTCTAAATTACCTCGTGGGAGCTGGAGAGATGGAATTGTCAGCCATCTTTTGCGGTGCCCCTAGCGGAGCCCCCCTCATTCGCACTTCCTAAAGCAATACTGGAACTGGAACACAGTCATCCTTTGAAATTCAAAATTCTCCAGCCGGGTAATGTTCACAAAAGGGCATTTACTAGGCGAAAACGAGTACAAAATTGCAAATCCTGGTGAAAACAGCATATGGAAATGCATTCCGTGAGGGGAAATTGCTCTGCAAGAAATGAAATTTCCACTAAGTTTTGATAAGTTTTCACGAGGACTGTAAAGAGAAATCACAAACTGATGGAGAAATGTGGTTAATGGAAATTAAGATGGGAAAAATGAGAAGCTGAGAACACCTGAAATTGACTTATTTGCCTTTGGTCTGATCCAGTTGCAGGCCTCCTCTTGTGTTTTTCACAATTCCTCCAAGTGTCACCTTTCCTCTTCCAACTAATTAAGATGTTTACAGGAAGCTTTCTTGTGCAGGACCATTGAAATGAATGGGGAGCCAGGTGTGAGCTCCCCTGCTCTCCTCTCGCATGGCCCCTGCTCATCTCAGTGTGGCTTCTGCAGAAGAATTTCCCACTGGATGGTACCTCCTGGCTCACCTCTGTTTCTCTCCCACTTTACCCCACTTATGGACACCCAAAATGTGGTGCTTGGGGTCAGGTAGCCCACACCTCACATTGTTCCAGGTTCAGGCCAGTTGGCCCCAACCTCCTTCATTGCTCTTGGCAGCCAAAGATTTGTCTCCAGAACATGTGCAGAGGTGTAAGGCTGCAACTGGGTGGAGTGAGGAGAAGCTGGCCCTTGGCTAGTTTGGCCAGTTCACTGCATCGTGTACAGTGGTACCTCGGGTTAAGTACTTAATTCGTTCCGGAGGTCTGTTCTTGACCTGAAACTGTTCTTAACCTGAAGCACCACTTTAGCTAATGGGGCCTCCTGCTGCCACTGCGTTGCTGGAGCACGATTTCTGTTCTCATCCTGAAGCAAAGTTCTTAACCTGAGGTACTATTTCTGGGTTAGCGGAGTCTGTAACCTGAAGCGTATGTAACCTGAAGCGTATGTAACCCGAGGTACCACTGTATAGGCTGGTGTTTTGTGGTGGCTTTGCCATTTTGATGGCTGATTTCTTGAACTGTTATAGTATTTTTCATTTCCGCAATCTGCTGCTCGCTTTGCCCTAACTCTTCTGAGGAACTCAAGGAGGCCTGCTCTAGATTAGCCCCCTAGACTCTGGAATGCAGAAGACGGCTTTACACTGAGAGACCATCCAGCTGAGGATTGTCTCCAGTGACTGGCTGTGGTTCTCTGGGGTCTCAGACAAGCAGAGGTTGGATGGCCATTTGTCATGGATGCTTCACCTTTGCAGGAGGTTGGACTAAATGACCCTTGGGTTTCCCTCCATCTCAGCAATTCTGTACTCTTTCCCAACCCTACCTGGAGATTCCATGGGCTGAGCTCATTGAGACACTGGAATGCAAAGCATGTCCTCTGCCAGGGAGCTTTGTCCATCTTGCCCAATATTTTTCACTCCAGCCACTTGCCTGTCTTTAAATGGGAGAAGTCAGAGCTTAAAGCAGTGGTCTTCTGCGTGCAAGACCTGTCTCCCACCATGACTGAGTGATGGTCTCTTCCCAGGCACCTTGCTTGTCAGAGTAGCCAGGACAAGGGATGAGCCAAAGGACTGGACTCAGGGGTCAACAAGGCAGCTTCGTATTTTCACAGGATGCCAGGTGGGGGGAGGAGGCTGCTTGGGGTGGCAGCCTTGTGTCACCATGTGCAAAGGGTTGTCCCATCCTCAATTCAGGAACGGCTGTCAGGCCCCGTCCTTCCCTGTAAAAGGTCTAGAGGAGGAGAAGCAATATTTTGACAGATGAACCATTTGGTGGGAACACTTCTCCCTGCACAAAGCAGCAGGATCATTTTGCAGCCAGCCCAAAAGGCAATAAATTTGCAGGGGCTTTCAAATGGTGACCTCCTCTCAAATCATCACCAGGCTTGGAGGCATTTAAAGAATTGATTCAATTAACCCAGGTGGTGAGTCTTGGATGGGGGAGATGCTATAAGGCATGATTTATTCTTGCACTAAAATTAAAACACAAGTATCTGTTGAAGAACATTTGCTGCCAATGTGATGACTAATGAAAGTGCCAAGTAATTAATGAGAGAAAGCTAAGGCTAAAGCACTTGAGATATAATAGCGCATAAAACCATCAGTACATCGTAAGGCTGCCTTTCTGGACCGGACTGAAGCTCCATTAGTTTAACATTTTGTTTGCAGCAGGAGTTCCCAAGGTGACAATTCCCTGGCTTGGGTTTGGTCCCCACTGCTTGCCTCAAAAAGGTAAACTGCATCTAAACCTGGAGGTTCTATATTGTTATTACATGTAACAGCCACTGGCAGACCTTCTCTCTCTCTCTCTTCTCTTTTTGTCTAATTCCCCTTTGGAAGCTATCTAGACTATCTGATGGATAAGGCAATGATATGTACAATTTTATAATATGCAGAGATTAAAATGTGTAAACAAACCAGAGAGGGGAGCTCAGGGAAGTCCTTGGTGGGCGGGAGAGGGAGGGAGGGATGGGAGGAAATAAAGGGGGGCGGGCGGGAAATATAATCGGTTATATTGATTGATAACTTGTTTTGTTAAAATGGTTTAATAAATAAATGTTAAAAAAGAGAAAGCTATCTAAACCTACATTGATCTCTACATCTTGTGGCCGTGAGTTCCTAAGTTAAATAAGCATTGTGTGAATAAAACCTTTCTTTTCTACTGCCAGTACATCAACAGGGCTCCCCCTACTGGTGGTTGACCCTTATGAGACTACCTGCATGATGGGCAGGAGTCACTTATAGTTGGTCCAGTTCCAGTGCCTAAGCAAATAACGCTCACATCTGCAACCAATAAAGTTGTGGCCTTATTTATCCCATGAACCCCAAATACTGGTGTCCGTGTATTTCATTATCTAAGAAATGGGGTGGTGCTTGGCGCCTTGCCATGCAACGCCCCTTCCCAGTCCATTTAGGGGTTTAGAAGGCACCCTCAAAGTGAGAGCTGGACTATAAAGAAGGCTGATCGCCGAAGAATGGGTGCTTTTGAATTCTGGTGCTGGAGGAGACTCTTGAGAGTCCCATGGACTGCAAGAAGATCAAACCTCTCCATTCTTAAGGAAATCAGCCCTGAGTGCTCCCTGGAAGGACAGATCCTGAAGCTGAGGCTCCAAGACTTTGGCCACCTCATGAGAAGAGAAGACTGCCTGGAAAAGACCCTGATGTTGGGAAAGATGGAGGGCACAAGGAGAAGGGGACGACAGAGGACGAGATGGTGGGACAGTGTTCTCGAAGCTACCAGCATGAGTTTGACCTAACTGCGGGAGGCAGTGGAAGACAGAAGTGCCTGGCGTGCTCTGGTCCAGGAGGTCATGAAGAGTCGGACACGACTAAACAACTAAACAACAAAAAAAGCCAAAGATGATCTTTCCATGCTGCCAAGACGTGATCACCATTGCAGGCTCCCATTCACAGCCTTCCTGCCATCTTTTGAACCAACTCAAGTTTTTTAAAATCTTTCAGTGGCACTCCCATATGTGGGGCACTGTAGGACTCAAGCCTGGGTTGCATGTCCCCCCCCCCGAGGGATAGCTGTCTCCCTTTGGCACACATTTGAACCCCCTAGATTCTAGAGAGATTGGCCCTAGGCCGGCGTCAACATGTTTGTTCAAGCACCGAAAGGAGTGTGGGTGGGTGTGGAGCAGTGTTTAATCTTGTGATAATCTGCAGGCTGACATTAGCTACTGGGCTAAGTTCAAGGCGTTGGTTTTGGTGTATAAAGGCCCATACATCTTGGGTCCAGGATACCTGAAAGTTTGTCTCACCCCTTAAATATGCAGTTGATTACCGTGTCCTGCAGAGAACTTCTCAGGAGGTCCATTCTGTACAATCTAGGAATTGGCCCTTTAGTGCTGTGGCACCTGCCTTCTGGAATTACCACCCCCTGAATATTAGACAACGCTGGTCTCTTTTCAGTACCTACTGAATACCTTCCTCTTCCAGCAAGCCTTTCAAGCTGAGATCTTTCCCAGTCTGCATCTGTGCTAGAATTATTTCTAAGTTCTTTTAATGGCATTTTTATTGTTTTTATCAATTGGTTGCCACCCTGGGCTCCTTTGGGAGGAAGGGTGGGATATAGATTTAGTAATAATAATCTAGGGTGCACCTATTACCCCCCCACACAGGTATTTCTTGGACTGGTGATGGAGAAAGTTGAATGCCTCTTGCTGACATGTCTGGTACCTTCTCTTTGGGTTTCCTTGGAGAAGGCCCTGCAAAGATTCAGAAGTTCGAACAGTGATTTGATTTGTCAAGATTTGTGCTGCAGAGCGATTCTCACACCTCCTCTGCAAAAGGTGAAACTGGCAGGATTTGAGGTCCCCTCCTCTTCCCACGGCTGAGGCCAATCTCTGCAGGGTTCAGAGCAGCCTCGTCCTCCGCTGCCTATGAGCGTGTGTGCTGCCTCGAGTCAAGGAAGGCATCCACAGCCTCCCTCCTAACAGCATGGAGGCTCATGAAGTTTAATTGAGCAGATTTAATGTGCTCCCGCTGCTGACAGCTGGTCCTTCTTACAAGGCCGGAGCTGCAGCTCCCTTTGGAACAAGAGAACATGAATTCTTGGAAGGAATGTTTCCGTTCACAAAAGGTTGCTTACAAATGCCCCAAAACGTGTTCAAACATGGACTCTTTGGCCTAATCACATTTACTTTCTGCACTGATTTCTTCCTTCTCTTTGGGGCTACATGCTGAAGCAGGCAGATTTAAGAGAAGGCCCCACTGAACTCAGTAGGAGTTCCTAAGGGAAACAGGACATAGGAATATGGGAAACTGTCAGAACATTGAGCCATCTAGTTCAGTATTGCCTACGCGGACTGGCAGCAGTTGTTGAGGTTTCAGGCGGGGTCTCTCTCCCAGTTGTATCTGGAGAAGCCTGGGATTGAACCTGGGACCGTCTGCAGGCAAAGCAGATGCTCTGCCACTGAGCTACAGCCCTTACTTCTGAGTAAGCATGCACAGGGCGTGGATCACTTCTTGCAAAATCTCTGCGGAGGGACCTAAAAGAATGAAAAGTGATTTTTTAGTCCAGCTCTGAGATCTTGCAACCTTTGTCCTTTGGCTACAATGCAATAAAAGGAGAGGTCTGGGCTACTGCTTAAGTTTGCAAGCCAACCACAGAAGTATTAATCTGAAGCATGGTGCGGTGGGCAGCCTGGGAACTGTAGTTTGCTTAGAGGGCTGGGAATTGCAGCTCTGTGGGGGGTTAGACTTTGGAGTAGTCCCTGGATTCTTTGGGGGAAGTTTAAAAGCAAAACAAAAACCGAGCTTGATTACTTTCCTTTCAAAATGTTGAAAAAGAAAGGATACAATTACTATTACTATTCCCAGTAGAATAATAATAATAATAAATTTTATTTATATCCCGCCCTCCCCAGCCGAAGCCAGGCTCAGAGCAGCTAACAACAGTAAAAATAACACAGTTTACATAAAATCACAATCAATTAATTGAAATACATTCTAAAATCAATTCATTCTAAAATCAATTCAGAATCAAATTAATGGCAACCATTGGGCTAGAGTGCTATGAGGATTACAGAAGGAGAGAGGGGGTCAGGCTGTGCCTTGGCCAAAGGCCTGGTGGAACAGCTCTGTCTTGCAGGCCCTGCGGAAAGATGTCAAGTCCCATAGGGCCCTAGTCTCTTGTGACAGAGCGTTCCACCAGACTGGGGCCCCGGCCGAAAAAGCCCCGGCTCTGGTTGAGGCCACCCTAACCTCCCTGTTGCCTGGGACCTCCAAGATGTTTTTATGTGAAGACCGTAAGGTCCTCTGTAAAGGGACGCAGGTGGCGCTGTGGGTTAAATCACAGAGCCTAGGACTTGCCGATCAGAAGGTCGGAGGTTTGAATCCCCGCGACGTGGTGAGCTCCTGTTGCTCGGTCCCTGCTCCTGCCAACCTAGCAGTGCGAAAGAATGTCAAAGTGCAAGTAGATCAATAGGTACCGCTCCGGTGGGAAGGTAAACGGCGTTTCCGTGCGCTGCTCTGGTTAGCCAGAAGCGGCTTAGTCATGCTGGCCACATGACCCGGAAGCTGTACACCGGCTACTTGGCCAATAAAGCGAGATGAGCGCCACAACCCCAGAGTTGGTCACGACTGGACCTAATGGTCAGGGGTCCCTTTTAGGTCCTCTGTGGGACATACCAGGAGAGGCGGTCCTAGGCCTTATAGGGCTTTAAAGGTTAAAACCAGCACTTTAAACCTGATCCTGTACTCCACCGGGAGCCAGTGCAGAAGGAGCGGTGCTGGCTGTGGCAGTTCCCCGCTTGGCCCAGCAGATGGAAGCAAACACACGGGAGATGCTGCCTCCGCTGGGGAAGGTGATCTTGGTCTGGGGCATCACCCCAGCGCGGCGCCCTCCAGGCCCAGCCTGACGGACGCGGGTCGCGGAGACGCAGTGAGCTGCCCTCCTGCCGCCATCCAAGCTGCACAAAAAGCAGCCGCGGGAGTGCCCTGCTGCGCCCAGCCAAGGCGGGCTTTCTGCACGAGCCCCGGAGCTATTAAATCAGACGCTGCAGGCGAGACCAGGGCTCTGGCCAGGTGCGGAGCGGGGAGCTAAGTCCAGGCGGAGTTGGGGCTGTCAAAGTAGCGCGAGCAAAGAGGGGCCGGGCGGGAGTCCCTATGGCCCCTGCGCCCCCTGCGCCCCTCCCGGCAGGAGTGGCTTCAGAGGCTGCTGCCTGGCCAGCAACCTGCCAGCAGAGCGGAGCCTTCCCTTCCCTGCTCTTCTGGGGTGGCCCTGAGCTCAGCCAGCAGGCCCAGTGGTCGGAGGTGCTATGCCTGGTGGGGGCCGCCCGCTCCGGGTCTCCCCAGTGGCGTAGCGTGGGTTGTCAGCACCCGGGGCAAGGCAAGTAATTTGCGCCCCCTAACCCGTGGATTTGCGCCCCCTAACCAGTGGATTTGCACCCCCTAACCCTAACCCCCAGATGTTGCGCCCCCCCCCGGCACCCCCCCCACGCTACGCCACTGGGTCTCCCTCCCCGGAAATCAAGTTGGGAGGCTGGTCCCACGCACGTTGGCTGTCACTGGATTCAAGAAAGCTTAGCAGGCGACTCTTGCGCGGATCATGAAACTGCATCTAGAATGGATTTATGAACACACACTGAGAAAGAGAGAGACACACGCAGGCAGACAGAGATCTAAAGCATCGGCCGCATCCGGAAGGCCCCCCCCCCCATCGCGGGTCCCCGTGGCTGCCTTCGAGGATCGCATCGGGGCTTGCTTCCTTGGGGACCCGCAGAGCGAGGGGGGCCCATGTGGCCACCCAGGTCACGCGCATGGCCAGGGGTCTCGGGGTGACGAGCGCCGGGGTCCAGCAGCGCCTGAAACGGACAGAGCTGTCCAAGCCGGGATGGAGAGGGTCGCCTTTCCAAGTCCGGTTGATTTCAAGTCCTAATTCTCTCCCCTCGAACTTCGCGGGACGGACAAACTCTTCCCTTGGGCCGGAGGATCCGGCGGGGGTGGGGGTGCTGCTTCCCTCTGGATCGTGGCCCAAATGCCAAGCGCTGCGTTTGCCCCCGCCTTGCCGCCCGAGCAGAGGAGGCAAAAGGGCTTCTCCCTGGGAACGGCTCTGCGGCATTTCATACCGAGCGAGTTTTCCTCGCAAGCCTATTCCTTGCCCGGCCTACTCAGAGGAAGGACTGCAGGCAGGGCCAAACTCGGCCCGCCAGATGTTTTGGGACTACAACTCCCACCACCCCTAGCTAACAGGACCAGTGGTCAGGGATGATGGGAATTGTAGTCCCAAAACATCTGGAGGGCCAAGTTTGGCCATGCCTGATCAAAGGGCCTTGCCCCGAGGAAGGGGATCCTCCCTTGCTGCCCGACCAGGGCCTTGCACGGATCCATTGGGTGAGGGGAGCAGAACTGACGAGCCCTGTCTTTTGGGGCTAACTGGTCTCCTGACTTCTCTTCTTAGTGGGGAGTTTCTCACAGCCTCGCCATCCATTTAAAGCCCTCTCGCGCCTCTTTAAGAGTCTTGGCTCTCCTCTCAAAGAACCCTGGGAACCAGTGGCGTAGCGTGGGTTGTCAGCACCCGGGGCAAGGCAAGTAATTTGCGCCCCCTAACCCGTGGATTTGCGCCCCCTAACCCTAACCCCCAGATGTTGCGCCCGGTGCGGCCGGCCCCCCTCACCCCCACGCTACGCCACTGCTGGGAACTGTAGTTCGTTGAAGATTTAACAACGCACCCTTCATAAACCACAGTTCTCAGGGTTATCTGGGGGCAGGGAGGCAAGACTCTTCAAGTGTCCTGCAAGCCTGGGCATATGTTGCGGGCTCAGGCTTTATGCCGGGGGTGGCCACAACCTCAGTTAAGTTTTTTTAAAATTGATTTACTTGGTTTAGGGGGCCAGCTGCCCCCTGCTCGCCCCTGCTCACCAGTGGATGGTGCCAGGTTCGATAGAGTGAGCATCTGGGGCCCTTGAGCCTTTTGGTCCCTTTGCGAAAGTCACCCAGCAATGAAAGGGTGGTGGTGATCCTCGGGTGGCTCACTTGGGCCAAGGCTTAGAGTCACAAGGGAACGCGGGTCTGCGGATGGGGCTTAACGACATTAAATGACCCCTGCGACCCCTTCCACTTCCACAATTCTATCAGTCTATGATCTGCGCCGGGTATCGGCCAATGAGCTCTACAAGCGAGACTCCTGCAGAAGAACTTCAAACCCACTTCCTTCCAAGGGCGCGCGCCCGGATGTGTCAGGATGAGTCCCTCCGACTCCTCGCTTTCTCCTCACAGGCGATCAGAAGCCAGATTGAATGCGAAGGTTGGGGTCCCCCCCCGTTCTCCGTGACGTTTCTCACTTTTGAAACTGAAATAAGTTTCCAATTAAAACAAGAACAAAAAACCGATCTGCCAAACGCGGAATAAAACAGCCCCTCAACAACAAAGGGTGGGTTTTTTTTGGGGGGAGGGGGCGTTCTGCCCCTCTTTGGATCTTCTTCTGCAATCCCTGAACTGGTCTTCAAAGCAGGTGCTGTCAGTCGTGCCTCAGCCCAGTCAGCTCTGGGAGGCATAGGAGCCAAGGTCATTTCGGCGCCCCCAATAAAATATTTGAGGGGGCAGGCCCCCAAAAGTTTATGGGCTTTGCCGTTCAAATGGTGTGGGTGTGCGCCACGCCAACTGATCAATTATGTGGGGTGGGGCTTACCTGGGCCCCCCAATATTTTATTCAAGTTGGCACGCCTGCTGTGAGGGGAGCAGGGGTCTCTCAACAACTCTCAGCACCCAGCAAGCTACAGTTCTCACGATCCTTGACTGTTCAATGTGGTATCACAGCGCTTTAAATGAATAGTGCGGATGCTGCCTGCGGCTGCTTCTCTGACCCGCCCCTCTGCCATCCATGGCTGAAGTGGCTTGGGGACACCCTGGCTTCCCCAGACCCTCGCATCGCTCCCACCTGGGCTGAGGCTCCGTGCCTGCGCCCCCAAGAGAGAGGGGGGCGGAGCGCGTTTCTGGGTCTGACATGTTTATGGCTCCTTTTCCTCCCTCCCTTGGCAGCGAGTTTCTAATTAGATCCCCAAATTCCTTCTGGGCTGCTGGAGGAGTGAGTCCCCTTCTTCCCTCCTGGAGCCTCTGCCCAGAAAGCCCCCTCGTCGGATTTCCGCTGGGCTGCATCTAAGACCAAGGTGCTAATTCCTCTTTAATTATCCCAGGGAAACCCTCCGTAATTGCTTCTCTTCCCCCCGCCCCGCCAGCCTCGCCTTGGACCCTCTTCTCCCGCCTCTGCTTATCAGCAAAAGGGGGAAGAAGGATTCAGGCAAAGCCTCTTTCCCCGCTGAGCAAAGGGAGTTATCAGTTCCTGCTGGTGCCCAGTTGATGGGATGAAGCTCAAGGGGGGAGCGGGTGGCTGGACTTGACGGCCAGCCAGGAGGACCTGTTGCCTCTCCTCGACGCCTCTGCGGGGCTTGGGGTGGAGAGGCTCTGGATGCTCCCATCCTCCTTGGAGGTCGTCCTGCCTCCTTGGCCCTGCCCTCCCGTCCAATAAGGAGAGGTTGCCTTGACACCTGCTTATATACCGAAGACGGCAGCAGCCTCCAAATCTCCAGCGCTGGGTTGGGGGAAGAGGGGAGAAAATACACACATAAACACACCCACACACTCCCCTCTCTCCATACCTATTTCGAGCCACAGACTTAGAGAGACAGTCGCCCCGTCGGGCAAGGAGGAGAAGGCTCCCGAGACGATGACCTCCAGCAAAATTGAGATGCCAGGTGGGCTGAAGGCGGACCCAGCGGCTCTGATGGCTTCTCTGCATTTGCTCCCGTCTCCCACCCTCAACCTGGAGATCAAGTACACCAAGGTAAGTCACCTGTCTGCTCTTCCCTGCCAGAGGAGCACGGGCTTCTCTTTTTCTCAGCTGACACAAAACCGCTTCCCTCGGACTTCTCTTCCAAAACACACAAACACAAAAGCCAGAAAGAGGTGCGTTTTCAGGTGCCGGATGCCAGTAGATGGGTGGCTATATGTGAAAGAAAGTCCATAGCATAAGAAAAAATATCTTGCCCTTTCCAGTTTGCCTGGCATCATTTTAACTCTTTGGATCAGTTTTTCTTTCTTTCTTTCTGGGAAAAGGGTTTCTCCGCACAGACTTGGGCTCCTGAAGATTGTTGGAGGGCGCGATTGTACAAATCTTGTTTTAGCCTATTGAAAGATGATGAGAATCATGTTCTGTTTTGCTGTTCTAAAAACTGGTGTCTTTCGCTCCTGGGACTCTTCCTTAACAATTCCTGCCGCAGATGTCACCGAGCCAAGTTGTTGTAACTTCGGAAGGAGGGAATCGTTTGCTGATTTCCTTCCTAGACAAATAACCATCTCGAATACAGGCAACTTGGCAAGAAAATTATTTGCTTATCCACATCACCAAGTGCCCAGGGTTGATGGCTTATTCTGCGGGCTAAGGTGTGCAGAGCTTTCCTATATTTACAATTGATACAGATCTGCAAGGTTTTTAGTGTATGTGTGTTCGAAGACAGTTATTCCAAAACGCAATTTCGACAGGAAGTGTGATGCCTTTGGTCCGTCTTCTGGTTGTGAATGCCTGTTTGTATTATTAAGCACACTGGACATGATCCCGTGGGATGCAAGACCGTTTGCACAAGCCCCCTGAGGTTAAAGGGGAATTGCGCGAGAGCGTGCAACTCAGTGAGAATTTGGGCATGGATCAGGTCCCAAGCGCGGACATTCTTCATCCTTTGAAAGGGACATTAGACGCTTCAGGCTTGTAAAAAGGCGGCACTTCTATTTAAAGCCAATATAGACCTGAAGGTCACGCAATGCCGATTAACAAGAAACCTCATTGATGCAAACATACATGATAAATGTTTGTTAAAGATGCATTCTGTTCCCAGAATGTTTCATCACGAATGTGTTCTATTCCCAAATTTCATCATGAATTTGCTGCTGCTCCCTGTTTTTTCTTAAATCCGAAATACAATAGCCACATGAGGACTTGCTGATCATTCGAATAAACCACCTATTTTCAAATTAAAATAAAAAATTAAAATAAATGCGAGTCTCGAATGCCTTGTGCCGGTTCACTTACCTGGCACTTAACTGCTCTTAACAATGTAAGGATTATTTATCTATAGTGCTAGGATTACTGGGTGTGCGATCCAGTCAAATTAAGCACTTTCAAGCCTCACTGATTTCAGTGGGAGATAATGAAGCCCGTCTCGGACTCTTCCCGTTGAAATCAAAGGAATGTGCAGAAGCGTAGCTGGTTCGTAATCACAATACTCGTGGTTCTATGCGCAGAGGCATGGAACTTACTTCTGAGTAAAAAAAAAGTACTGTGTAAAATTGTGCTGTAACAATCTATAGCTAAGCATCTTTACATCCATTGTGATGGCTCAGGATCTTGCTTAGTTATCTCCAGCTGAAATCAGTGGGATCTAATAGCGCTTAACTTGGGCTGGATCCTACCAGTCTTGATATTATTTATAAAAAGAGAAAGAAAAGTGATCTAGATTAAATATGGATATGTAGAAATATGGGGGGGGGGGAATGTCTCACGGCAGCTTGTTTCAGTAGCATACAATTAGTCCCAAAATATTTTTGGGTCACACCGTCGCCTGGGCTAGAAGATATGCACCGAACGCGAGAGAGACCAGAGCAGATTCTTGAGGACCAGAAACTTGCGCCCCAACTAGAAGCGGGGGCGGCGACGGGCTGGGATTAAGGAGTCACAAGGATGGGACAGGAATCTCCCTCACTCGTCCCAAAATGAATGTTGATCTGAAATATTGAGTGGCTGTGGCACTCGTAAAATTACTTTACCTGCGTGGAACTGTGTTACTCTGCAAAAATCCATGCACAATGATGGTGTATATCAGTAGTAAGTCCTTGTCGTTTTTTATCCCATATTTCTATAAAAATTACAGTGCATCGAGAAATGGAAATAAAAGCTTGCCTTTGCAAGAGAAAACATGGTGTGTGTGTGTGAGAGAGAGAGAGGGGGGGATCTTAGTTTCGTACACCCGTCTCTGTTTTTCTCGCTCCGTTTTTCTCCGGTCTCTCTCCCCCCACTGCCGCCCTCTCTCTCGGCAGGCCAGGCAAGTGATTTATTGCTAATTGAAGCCTTTAATTGGGTGTCGTGGCTCTGGCCAGACTTTTATCCAGGATCCACTTTCCCACTTATTGCAAAGAAAAACAAGGAGATAGAAAATGACGGCCCTGCGCTGGATTCTCTCAGCCGGTGGGGTCACTTTTATGTCTCTCTCAAGTGACAACTCCTGTAAACAAAAGGGAACAAATCGCCTCCAGAAGGGGAAGGGGAGCGGGGGGGGGATCACTTGTAACCTCGAGCATCTCAAAAGTTATAGCAGCGCCCATTCTTCTATAGCTGCTCCGCCTCCCTTTTCTTCTGGGCTGTTCCTTGAGCGCCCAGCGGGATCTCCTTCTCTTGCCAGGAATTCGGCGCAACCGTTCCAGTTTGTGGATGCTGCGCGGCTCTTGCAATCCTGAGTCTCGGCGGAAAGGCCTCCGCAGTTGTGTCCGTGACTTGCATGCAGAGGCGGGACGAGGGGGGACACTTTAGGCGTGAAATTTCGAGCCTCGTTTAAGAGTTGCAGAGACCTGTCCCCCTGGGGCGCACAATCCACCGGGAAGTTCTCCTGCGCGCAACCCTGGAAATGAGTGAGAGTTGCGCAAGAGTGGTGCTGTGCTCCCGCGCACCTCTGTCATTTCAGGGGGGCTTGCCCGGGAGAAAGGGGTTGGCAGAAAGCATTCTGGGTTCATTAGGGGGGGCTGGTTGTTTGTTTGTTTTGCACCTGGGGCACCCAGATGCATTATAGACTGACCCCATCACTGAATGGGGTGATGTTGCTCAATGGAAGCCCTTAAACACATTAAACTATTGCAAGCATGCTCAGATGAGCGCTGAGTGCAGGGTGAGGGCCAAAGGTGGACCAACAACCACAGAAGGAGCATGATGTGTCCTTCACCAGAGACACTCCTTTTCCCAGAGTAGTAAGACTTCTACACCCTACCAGACACAGGTAAAGGTAAAGGGACCCCTGACCATTAGGTCCAGTTGTGGCCGACTCTGGGGTGCTCATCTCACTTTATTGGCCGAGGGAGCCGGTGAACAGCTTCTGGGTCATGTGGCCAGCATGACTAAGTCACTTCTGGCGAGCCAGAGCAGTGCACGGAAACACCCTTTACCTTCCCTTCCCGCCGGAGCCGTACCTATTTATCTACTTGCACTTTGACGTGCTTTCAAACTGCTAGGTTGGCAGGAGCAGGGACCGAGCAATGGGAGCTCACCCCGTTGTGGGGATTCAAACCTTCTGATCGGCAAGTCCTAGGCTCTGTGGTTTAACCCACAGCGCCACCCGTGTCCAGACATAAGACTTCTTTAAAAACAGAGTCTGATTGGAATCAGAAAATAAGAGTTGAAGGTTAGAATCAGATGGTGGCTGAATGTATTGAGGAAGCTCTTGACTTCTGAGGGTGACTGGCAAAGAAGCAATTCCAGTCAGGTGGGTACTGGCCAAGGACAGAGTAAAATTGCTAGGGTTGTCCCCCACTAGCTGCGCTGGAATAGCCTCCACCAGGAACAGAGCTCCTCAATGTTTCTCAAATCTGGGTGTTGAGCTGTACCTGGACTACAACTTCCATCATCCCAAACTAGCAGGAACAGTGGTCAGGGATGATGGGAGTTGTAGTCCAACAACAGCTGTCAATGGCCCTCCAGATATTGCTGGACTACAGTCCCATCACCATCCCTGGTTATTGGCCTGGCTGATGGGAGTTGGAGTCCAGTCACATCTGGAGGGCCACAGGTTCTCCATCTGTGCAGCAGCCACCTGTACTGGCAACCTTCGCTGCTTCTTGTGGCAGCAAGTTTCATGTGCTAATTCTGCATTGTGCGTGATGAAGAGGCACTCCTTCTTTCATCTGTTAAAAATACAGAGAAGGCTGGTGCATCTGGCCATCAGAGGAGATGCACGAATTCGTCTCCAGATGCTCAGGAACTGAATGTGGAGGCAGCTTGCCTTTGTGTGTTTCCTTGTAACATCCGAAGCCACCCTGCGGAGTCTGAGATGGGGTGCGGGGTGTAGGGAAAGGTTCAGGAAATATTTTGCTAGATCTACAAGCTGTTTACATTGCTGAGAGGTCTGCCTTAAATAAATCCAGCATGTTAAATTGTGCAGTGAAAGACAGCAATATTCACTGAGTGACTCATAAATCTTTCAAACATCAGGAGGTGGACCAGTTTGTTGGGAGAATTGTTGGCTGATGCTGGAGGCTCGGAAGCACCAGGATGTATTGCAAAGGCTGCTTGCTTGTGTATCACAGCTGCACATTCTTCCTCTTGTGTGTAGCTTGAACCGTTATCCTTTAGGGGAAATACCATAATGAAAAATGAAATTTACCTGGACAAGGGCAGTTTAACAGAAGCTCAATCCAAGTAATACAGAAATGTTGACAGTGAGCAGTTTAATTGCCTACTCCAGAGGGGCTTGTGTGCACCACTCTATTCCATGGGTCGGCAAACTAAGGTCCACGGGCCGGATCAGGCCCAACTGCCTTCTGGATCCAACCCGCAGACGGTCTGGGAATCGCTGCATGGATCGCCAGTGCGCGTGTTCTTTCCCTCTCTCTCCCTCTCCCTTACACGGTGGTGCCAGTGCCTCCTCCCTCCCTCCTCCTGGCTTCTCCTTGCCCTGCCTAGAGGAGGAAGGGGGCTGGGCTTTGTTGGTGCCAACAGCAGCAGTGCTCAAGCGGCCGCCATTTTAAGCAGCCCCTCTCTGGAGCCCTTTCGCGCACTGCTCATTGTCCCTCCGCTGCCAGCCCCTGCCACTCGCAAGACACAGGTAAGCAGTCACTGGGGCTCATGGTACTCTTGCATCATTCCCCCCCAATATAATCTGCCCCCCTCAAGGTCTGAGGGACAGTGGACCAGCCCCCTCCTGAAAAAGTTTGCTGACCCCTGCTCTGTTCCTTAAGGGGCAGCTAAGGGATGTTGGGGGAATCCTCTTGGGTTCCCTGGTGTTAGCTGGGGGGGGGGGCAACTCTGCACCACATTGTGCTCCTTGTCAATATTCTTACCTGCTTCACCTGGGGGCTTGTAACTGGACACATTTCCTTAGAAGCAAATCCCAAGGATCTCGCTTCCATACAGGTGTGCTTAAGGTTAGGATACCAGGACGTGTGTGTGCTCATATTCAAAGAAATAAGAAAGAATGAGTTACTTCCAAGTAATGCCTTGAAGCTTATGATACCAGCAGAAAGAGATTCAGGTGTAGGAACATAGGAACCAACTCCTAGGGGTCAAGGTCCCTTTACCCACCCATAAAATATTTGAGCCCCCCCCCCCCCGTTGATGGCCATTGCTCTTCAAATGGTGTGTGCACGCTGTGCCTCGTGATCAGTTATGTGGGGCGGGGCTTACCTGCCCCCCCCATATTTTATTCAAGTTGGCATCCCTGTGTAAGGTTGGGGGGAATTGGGGATGCACCATACTCAGACCAGACCTCACAAAAGAGCTGGTTGCTTGAAGCAGCAGTGATCTTCTGCAGCTCGAGGTCTTTTGCAGTGCTGCTGAAGGGGCACAACTCTGCTCTTCCTTGTAGTTGTGCATGAACCAGGAGTTCCAAAGTATTCCTGGGACTAATTTGGGGTTTTCCCCAAGGCTGGGTGGTTCATACTGCTGGACCATGAAGATGACTGAGGAGTAAAGAAGCCTACCTACCTGTCCCAGGAGATTCCCTTCACTTACTTTGAACCCCACTTTTGAATGGAAGCCAGCCTCATTTTAATCATCCTAAAGGGCAAGCTGTCTTTTTAAATATTGAGACATTCATGGAGGATTCAGCTAAGTGGTGACTATCCAGGATTGTTCTGTGCAGGCTCCATGTTCAAAGGCAGTCTAACACTGAATATGGGTTTTGGGAGAGTGACATTGAGAGAAGTGACTTGTCCTCACACCCTGCTTCTGGACTTCCTGGAGGTATCTGGCTGGCCCCCTGGGGGAAGCAAGGGCTAGATGGACCTTCAGTGACACCCAGCACCAGCCAGGCTCCTCTGGTGTTCTTATGATCCTCCCAAACCATGTAAAATGACAACCATGTGCTTTGGAGGAATTTAAAATTAAAATGAATAGAATTTTTTAAAAAATATTTTTATTTTTTGCAGGAAACAAATTCTGTTTGACACAGATTTTGCAGGCCCAGCTTTAGGCAGCCTTTTAGAAGTGGCTTATCTCTCAGGAGACTTAGCACATGTATTCTGAAAAGTGAAATAAAGAACCATCACATTGTCCTGCCAATTGGCTAAGTCCCTGGGATGGAGAAGCAAGACGTGAGAGGTGTGGCGACTGCATCCTTTTTTGCCTCTGTTTAGAGTTGTGTCCCCCTGCTTGTTGCGCCTGGTAGAGCTCTGTGGTTAAACCCTCAGATAAACAGCTCGGTAGGAAGACAAAGTGGTGTTATGAATGGAAGACAAGGCTGTTGATACACCCGTCGGCCTCTGTGCAGGAAGGGAGATGCACCAGCCACGATCTCCTCCTTTCTGTCTTGCTTCCAGCTGTATAAACTCCATATAAACACTTTGGGGGGAGCTGGCAGGATTGTAAGCACAAACCAGTGGTCAAATGGGCTGGTGTGGTCTGCAGTGTAGGCAGAAAGTCTGAGGGGAGGGGGGAGATGGGAGTGTGGGGTGTCCCCTTCTCCCCTCCCCTGTCAAAGTGTGTGTGTGCTAAGTTGCAATGTCAAGGTGTTGATGGCTTTGCCCAAGCTCAAGGTGCAATTACTCCTAGGCTGCAATCCTACACTTACCTGGGACTAAGCCCCATTGAACACAATGGGACTTCCTTCCAAGAAAACAGGCACAGGACAGTTGTTCAGAAGTGACAGGTCAGCTTTCTCCACTATGGTGTCCCTTCAGATGTTTTGGACCCAGAACTATGTTCTACTTCCACTGCTGGAGACCATAATGCTTCTGGGTATAACTTGCTGGAAACTGCAGGAAGGAGTTGTGGTGGTGGTGGTGCTCTGATCCTGGTGGGCTTTGTGTGGCCATTGACTGGCCACTGTGAGAACAGGACGCTGGGCTAGATGGGGTACCAACATGACCAGCAAGACAATTCTTACATGAACCTGTGGCTTCTGCCTCTGCTTCTCGTAATGGTGAATGCTGGGCTGAGGCAGTCCTACCTGCAGACAAAGCCTGGGTGCTCTTAAGGGTGGCTGAGTGAATGAGGGTTGCATCCCATGGGGTGGTAGAGGCTCACAGAATGAGGAAAGAATGGGTAGAGAGGGATTTTTATCCCCCACAATTCATAGTCACCCAGTGCCACTGATGGGGAGTAGATTCATGGAGAAAGAAGTTCTTCACACAAGACAATGTATCATTCATTGATGGATCTCACTGTGAACTTAGGCAAATTCACAGAAGAAGGGGAGAAGGCCATCAGCGGTTCTTGTCAGGAAGCGTCACTATCAGAGGCCACATGCTACAAAATACTGTGTGTGTATTACTGGCAGGAGAGAGCCATGGAAGGAGAGCCATTTGTCTTCATGCCCTGCCGGTGGACTTCCTGGAGGCTTCTTGCTGTTGGGTGCTGGAGTGGATGATCTGATCCAGCATTGGTTCTTCTGGTGCTCTTCCAAAAAAAAGTCCATTTATGCCAAGCATAAGCAAGGTTCTGGACTACAGTTCCCCTCCTCTCTGCTGACGGGGCCTGATGGGAGTCAGAGCATCCGCCCTGGTTTGTTATCACAAAGGTTGGCATTTGTTCTGGTTTGTTTGTGAGATGGTTGTACAGTGACGCATCAAACAGTTGTTATTCCACACACTTCCCAGTGCAGTTCCCCATCACTTTCCTTCCCGCAAGTAGTCTATGGAGGGTGTGTGGTTGTTGTTTCGGAAGCAGATCTGTTGTGGCAGAACTCCAAACTCACTCTAGTTGTACCACCTGAATTTGCCAGCAGGGGCCTGAGTCCCATCTCAAAAACCCAGAAATGCCCTTGGTGTGCAAAACCACTGCTGAGGGTGAGTCCTGGTGAGCCCCCGCACAAACGATGCTCTGGGTGATGCCAGAAAACTGTAGGGCTGCTCTTGACAGTACACTTTGCAGCTGAATGTCTTTGGCCATTCAAGGTGGTTTTTAAAGTTAGTATGAAGTGTGTTTTACGTTGTTTTTGTTTTAAAAAGCCCAGCCCTACCCTCTGCCTTTAAGCATCCTTTAAGCTGTGTTAGTTCTGGCTCACCACCGCAATCTCTTCCTCTCTTCCTCTTTCTCTCTCTCTGAGTGCGGTTGGGGGTATCAGCTTTTGTTCAAAGAGCCCATTTGAGATTCTTGCATCTCCCTACACAACCCCACTGTTCCTGTCCTATATTTGGCTTCAGAAATGCCCCCTGAAAGGGCCCTGGAGGTGGGGAGTGGGGAGAGACGCCTCCGTTCCCTCCCGCTTTCCTGCTGATTCTATGGACTCCAATTTCCGAACTCCTTGCAGGGAGTTTCAAATGTACTTCCTTTTTAAATTAAATCCACCCTCTTGCATCGTCGCACGGCGCCCCAGGGTGCAGTAAGTCAAGCGCATTGTATTCTGCCCAGCTCCGCTGCAAGAAGGCTGACAGTCTAACATGTTGGCAGTTAACTCTCACACACAAATACACGCCTGTGATAGCTGCTTGAATCACCAGCCTTTGACAAGAATGTTTTGCATCACACAGGATGCCTTTTAATTGCCTTTATTTCCAGCAAATTAACATGGGGGGGGGGGAGGCGTGTGGAATTACTACTAAGCTTATTTTTCTCATGAGCAATAAATATCAGGCATGTGCTTACATTTATAGTTTCCTCAGGATATTAATGACTTCCATGCGCCTAGACCTTGCAAGGAATCTCTTCTCCCTTCCTTCCATTTGTATGCAATCATTGGAAGCAGGGCCTCTCCAGGGGTTGTGAGGCCTGGGGGTTGAAAGAGGGTTTCCAGGGCCACCGCCAAGTTCCCTTCCCAGAGGCCCTGATCCCCCAAATCCATCTTCAGCCTTTCAGGCCTGTACTGCACCTTGAACCCTGTTCTTCACCTGCAGCAACTGGAGAGCTGTGGCTCCTCAGTGTCCTATAAGTGGGTCTACAGCAGAGAGGGCTTTTTTTGAAGGGAGGCAGCTACAAGGGTGAGGAAAGCCCCCTCCCCCTGGGAACAAGGGTGGCACCAGCTATTTGGGGTTTTTCAATAGTTTTTTTATTTATTGCCTTTCTATACCTCCCTTCTTCCCAGGATCATAAAAAGGTAAAGGGACCCCTGACCATTACGTCCAATCGTGGCCGACTCTGGGGTTGAGGCGCTCATCTTGCTTTATTGGCCAAGGGAGCCGGCGTACAGCTTCCGGGTCATGTGGCCAGCATGACTAAGCTGCTTCTGGCGAACCAGAGCGGCGCACGGAAACACCATTTACCTTCCTGCCAGAGTGGTACCTATTTATCTACTTGCACTTTGACATGCTTTTGAACTGCTAGGTTGGCAGGAGCTGGGACCGAGCAACGGGAGCTCCCCCCGCCGCGGGGATTTGAACCGTCGACCTTCTGATCGGCAAGTCCTAGGATCATAGGCCAGGCCTTTTCCAGGGTAGCATTGTGGGATATTGTTCCTGCTGGTTGGTTTTTAACTTTGCATCTTGTTTGTTATTCTTTTTTGGTACAATTCCACGATACAGTGGAACCTCGGCTGTCAAACGTAATCTGTTCTGGAAGACCGTTTTACTTCTGAAACGTTTGACAACTGAGGCGCAAAGGGTTGTCAGCAATTTCAATGGTGAAAACTGAGAAACATGCCTTGGAAGCCGTTCGACTTCTGAGGCATGTTCGAAAATGGAAGCATTCACTTCTGCGTTTTCGGCGTTCGGCTTCTGAAATGTTCGGCTTCTGAGACACTTGAAAACCGAGTTTCCACTGTATTTTCAAATGATGGTGTTTATCGGTTCTTTAATTCTTCACCAGGTAAGGACACAGGAACAAGTTCTTGCCCTCTGCCACCCCTTGCTCTCTGCTTTGCTTCAGCCTTTCTTGGCCTTGGAGGGAACCTGCGTATTTTGTCTTGTGGAGCAAAGAGTAGCAGCAGGGGGACAAATATTTTTATTAGGAAAATGAAACAGGAAGAGAGGAAGGGTTAACATACAGACTTTGCTGCTACCACACCAATGCCTTGATCCAGTTCTGGGGACAGAATTGTATCTCTGCAGCTGCTACTGACTTTTTTTTGTTTCGTTTTTTGGAGTGGGGAGTGGGGAAAACCTTGACTTTAGCAGTCTCTTCTCCCATAGCCAGTTGTTCCTTGAGAAATTCTGTACATCAGCTTTCTCCATCCTGTTGGTGCTCTCCAGATGTTTTGAATAACTGGCTGATGGTAGTTCAAGATCTCTGGAGGGCCCCAGGTTGGGGAAGGATGCTCTAAATAAAATAAAAAATGCCTTCAGAGGGAGGGGTTCCCTTCCGCAATTACCTGTCCGACTCCCTTGTGGTGGCTTCTCCTCTAAGGTCTCCACATTTCAGATGCCACCAGGGCAGATCTGGAAGCCTATAGCCATCTGGGAAAGGGTTCAGATTTGACAGCCAGAGGCCTGTTTGCTTTGCAGGGAGTTCTTGATGCAGACATTCCTGGTGGAGAGAAATGGCGGAATTCCTCCCCCAACCATTCCTGTCCTCCCTACATAGTTTATTGCCAGGCGTAATGGGATGCCATGGAATTGTCTCCATCCACTGCCTTTCAGGAGATCTCTCTCCCTCTTCCTTTCTCTCCCTCTTCCCCTCTCTCTCCTTCTGTTTTTTTCTGGTGTGAAACAATCCAGATCTCTCTTTTCCATGCTTTCAAGCTCCCCTCATTCGTTTGTGGGCACTTGCTCTTATTTCTTTTCTTTTCTCTTTGTAATGAAGGTTGAAGTTCTAATCATGGAAGAGGTGATCATATGGGGAACAATTAGGAAAGGAACTGAGAATAAAACAACATTGTCTCATAATGCCTTCTTAAAAGGGGAAATCTCTGGTGCTGCTGCATTTTGAATAGCAGGCACAGTTTTGGTCGCCCCGTCTGAAGAAAATAATATAAGAAGAGCCTGCTGGATCAGGCCAGCTGCAGGCCTGCCATTCTGGGAAGCCCACAAGCAAGATCTGAGCACAACAGCACTGTCCTCCTGTGGGTTCCAGCAACTGGCATTCGGAAGCATTACTGCCTGTGACCATGGAGGCAGAGCAGAGCCACCATGACTAGTAAACACTGATAGCCTTAACCACCATGAATGGGTCCAATGTGTTTTTAAAGCCATCCCAGTTGCCGGCCATCACTGTCCCTGTGGAAGCAAGTTCCATAGTTTAACAGTGCAGTATGTGGAAAGAATGGGATGTGGGTGGTGCTGTGGGTTAAACCACAGAGCCTAGGACTTGCTGATCAGAAGGTTGGTGGTTCGAATCCCCACGATGGGGTGAGCTCCCGTTGCTCTGTCCCTGCTCCTACCAACCTAGCAGTTTGAAAGCACATCAAAGTGCAAGTAGATAAATAGGTACTGCTCCAGTGGGAAGGTAAACAGCGTTTCCATGCGCTGCTCTGATCTGCCAGAAGCGGCTTAGTCATGCTGGCCACATGACCCAGAAGCTGTACGCCGGCTCCCTCGGCAAATAAAGCGAGATGAGCCCCGCAACCCCAGAGTCGGTCACGACTGGACCTAATGGTCAGGGGTCCCTTTACCTTTACCTTATGTGGAAAGAAGTCCTGTCTTTTAACTGTCCTGAATCTTCCGACATTCAGCTCTATTGAATGTCCCCAAATTCTAGTGTTATGAGAGAAGGAGAAAAACATTTCTCTATCCTCTTTCTCCATCCCATGCAGAAGTTTATAAACATCTATCATGTTGCCTCTTACTCACCTTTTCTCTAAACGAAAAAGTCCCAAGTGACGCAACCTTTCTTCATGGGGGGGGGGGGTTTGCTCCTTTCCCTTGATCACGTGGGTTGCCCTTTTCTGAAGCTTTTTGCCAGGAAGGCCCTGGCCTGTAGGGGGCATCAAAGAACCAGCTCACAGGCCCCATGCTTTGAAGATGCTGCTGTCCAGAGCTTCCCTACGTCCCCTGCCAGGGCTGAGCCAGTGGCTCAAAAGGAGGTCTTTACAACATTAGCAGCAGTGCGTAGGCATTGGGGAAGCATTGCAGTGCAACTACTAAAGCAGGGTAAATCCACCAACTGTGCAGTATTGCTGTGTCAAGAACATGGTGCGGAATGCATGCACTGCAATAAAGCACAAGTCTCGAGGGCCACCTAATCGCAGCGCAAGGAGGACCCAGTTCTGCCAAGCGGAAGACTTGGGTGTGGATCATGACTGGTGACACATGGTGGTCAAGAGAACAGTTCCCTGCCTGCCCCATTAAGCTCACAACCTAAAATTTGATTATGAAGGGAGGAGGCCGGGGGAAAGGAGGAAGAGGTCTGGTGGAGTACCAATGTGGGTGGGGGGGGGAGGGGAAGGGTGCTTTTTCAGTGGCTTGATGCCCAGAAACTTGGGGCAGTGGCCTGGCTCCACTTCCTGGGCCTTCCAAACCCTCCTGCTGAATTGAAGCCTTTGTGTGGCCTTTTGGTGCCATGTTTCCAAGCTCCCGGTTGCTACCAAAGAGCACAGCTCAGCTTTTCCAGTTGGGGGGGGGGTCCAGGCCTTTTTGAGGCACCCCAGACAATTGCAAGCTCTTGGAGAGGCTGCCTCATGGAAGGGAGCAAAAGCATCTCAGAGAGAGAGAAGCCAAAAGGTTGTTTCTGCCGGGGGCCACCCTGCTGTGCAGCTGCTACCCCCGGGGAGGACGCTCCTGGCGGCAGAGGCCAGCCATGGCAAGATCCTGGGCCCAGCCTCTTGGACAGGGGGAGGCAGCTGTGGAGGGGAAGCAGTGAGCAAAGGCAGGCATTTGAGCCCCTCGGCTCATCCCGCCCCCATCTGGATGTCTGCTGCATTCTTTCTCAGGGCGGGGAAGTGTGAGCCTTTCCCCTCTGGCTGGAGCTCCAGAGGCCGATATAGCCTGCTACTCTCAGGAAACACAGCAGGGTCCAGGTGCACAGCTTAATTGGAAGCGGGGCTTGATCCTCTGGGGCTCAGCTGCTGGACATCTAAAGCGGCAAGGGACAGTAAAGGCACTCTGGGCATGCGTCAAGTGCTTTTGCATCAGCTCCAAGGAAAGGCTGCCACATGTTTTGAGAAAGGGGCTTTTCAGCTTGGGCAGTGTGTCCTGCCAACAAGCTTCATGAGTGGTGTTTTGGGGTGTTGGGGAGCCTTTTCCTATACAACTCTTGAACTCTGATGCAGCTCGATAGGCCAAGCTGTGGAGGACAGGATCAGAGCCGGCCTGTACAGCAGGCAGAAGGGCAACCCTTTCCAGTCCGTTCCTTTGTGGGCAAATGTTTTGGGCTGTGTGTAGCGTATGTGTCCAAGTTTGGCCCACAGGCCTGAGGTTGCCCACTCCTGCTGTAGAGAACGCAGGGCTAGATCCATCCCAGTCTAAGGCAGCTTCCTGTGTTCCTACAAAATGAAGCAAAGGATCATCTTCGTTGTGGTTCAAAAAGTGCCTCAGTATCGCTTTCCATGTTGGCTTTGGGGTGAATGAAAGGAAGAAACTCTTGCGGTCTGATGTTTGGCCACCTATTAGTAAATAGTTACAGCATGCTTCACCAAAACATTGCCAGTGATGGCTGCCAAGTTATGACAGGGCTGTGCTGTGAAGCTTCAGTTGCAGTTTGACACTATCAGACGAGGGCTCAATAGAGATTGGGAGTGGCTCACTCATCGTTACAGAGAGGAACGTTTCCTCTTCAAGTGTTTATGTACAACTTGCTTTGCCAATTCATTACCAGTCAAGAAAGACTCGCACCCACTCAGACTGGATTTTCAACCCTTTTGAGTAGATCATGTTTGCATTAGCACTTTGCATAGTTCTAGAACAGTCCCCCCCCCCAACTGAAACACTCCAAATGTTGCACCTTCCCTTTGTAGGGCGTTTCACCCCTTTGACCATTTTGGTTGCCCCTTTCTGCATCTTTTCCAGCTCTACATTATCTCACCTCAGGCAGAGCCATGATGATGTTGGTGGTGACTCTGCCTTGATTTCTGCCAAGACAAGGGGGAGGCAAGAAAGTCACAGGAAATCAGGCCCTGTTCTCACAGGGACAGCATATTTTCAGGAATCTGGGGACTGAATATCAGCCCAGCCTTAATTTCATTGGTGGGATTTCAAAACCCTTTCTGTTCTTGTGCATTTGGGTTTTTTAAATACAGAAATTGCTGGAGGGGGGGGAATATTCCCCTACCTTTTAATATTAGGCACTTGGCAAAGAATTAAACTTACGTTTTTAATTTACACCTTGAGCACTGTCGCCCCCTTTGAATTTAGTGGCAAATAGAAATGTCTTGTTCACATTGGCCTTTATTGGGGAACAAGTCATTACTATTCCCCCACTCCAAAATCTCACAATAGATTAGAACAGAGGTTTTCAACCTTTTTGAGTCCATGGCTCCCTTGAGCAACTACATTCCTTCTGTGGCTCCCCGGTGAGGAAACACACTGTGAGCCTCAGGAGCCCAGTTATGTCACCCCTTGCCTGCAGAGCCAGCAGCCCCTCACCCCTTTTCAGACACCCTCCCTTGTGGAGTGTTCCCTCAGCCTCCTCTCCTCTCCCCTTTCCTTGGGAGTCCTCCAGGCAGCAGCTACCACTACCCCTAGTCTAAGCTGTCCTCACACTGCCCCACAGGAGTCTGGGAAGAGGATGTCCCCAGCCTTAGTGGCCTGATGCAGACTGGGCAAAGGTGAGGCCAGCGCCTTACCTTGGGGTCTCCTAATAATTCCCAGGGCCCTTAACTAACTACAATCCCTGGGGTGCTTTGAGGGAAGCCATGGCTTTTCAAAGTGGCGTGATGCTGCTTTAAATGTGTAGTGCGGAAGGGGAGCTGTGCAGCAAAGTTTGTCATGCCTGCAAAAAACAGGGGAGGCGCTTGACCTTAATGTAGCCATGAAGAGTCAGAAAGGTGCCCTGGATTCTATGCTCTTGGCTTAGCAACCTCCAATTCTTGTACTGTCAAAGGAAGGAATCATAACTGCAATTGCACAGTAGGGGGTGTGGAGGGGATCTGTGTCCAGCAGATCACCACCAGGAAACAACTGTGTAGGACATCAATGCCCTGCCAGCTAACAGAGCCTAAAGAAAAGGGGGCCAGCAGTAGGAATCACTTCTTTGCACAACCATGAGCTGCCTTACTGAATTCACTGCCACAGGTGCAAGGGAAGATGGCCATTGGCCTGTTGTTGTTTAGTCGTTTAGTCGTTTAGTTGTGTCCGACTCTTCATGACCCCCTGGACCAGAGCACGCCAGGCACTCCTGTCTTCCACTGCCTCCCGCAGTTTGGTCAAACTCATGCTGGTAGCTTCGAGAACACTGTCCAACCATCTCGTCCTCTGTCGTCCCCTTCTCCTTGTGCCCTCCATCTTTCCCAACATCAGGGTCTTTCCCAGGGAGTCTTCTCTTCTCATGAGGTGGCCAAAGTATTGGAGCCTCAGCTTCAGGATCTGTCCTTCCAGGGAGCACTCAGGGCTGATTTCCTTAAGAATGGATAGGTTTGATCTTCTTGCAGTCCATGGGACTCTCAAGAGTCTCCTCCAGCACCAGAATTCAAAAGCATCCATTCTTTGGTGAACAGCCTTCTTTATGGTCCAGCGCTCACTTAGAAGCATTTAAATAAGGTTTAGAGGCATTCATAAAAGAGGAGAGGTTTTTCCAAGGGCTGTTAGTCATGATAGCTGACAATGAATGCTCCAGTAAACACCTATCACTTAATACCAGGTGCTGGGTGCTGTCTTCCTATCCTGGTGGCGAGTTTCTTGGAGGCATCCGGGTAGCTCTTGGTAGGAAGAAGGGTGCTGTGGACCTTTGGTCTGATCCAGCTGGGCTGGGAACATAATGTTTAAATGTTTCTTTATTGGTTTCGTGTAGGAGAAAGGGTCCAAACTCCCTTTTGTTTTTTTGGCAGGCAAGACAGTGTGAAGGATCTTCCATTTAACTCCGTAAGGGGTTTTTTTTTGGGGGGGTGGCTTTTCCAGCTTCTGCTGCCATCACCCAAAGTTTGCTTAATGCCTTTCACCAAAGATGTCATAGGTGGCAAAAGGCAGCGAGTAAATGTTCTTTAATATGATGTAACCTAATCCTGATGGATCCAAAACTGTCCTTTTTCTGAACTCCCTGTTCACGTTCTCCCATTTCACTGAAGTTGTTGAATGCTTGTGCTAAATTATAAGAATGGTCTACCCACAAACGCTCCTCAGTTGGAGCCCCTCCTGCTCTTTGCTGCTTTGGCCCATCTCTAATTATAGACTGTAATAATAATCACCAACATCCTTCTGAGCAGATGAATTTGTGAACATCAGAAAGATGCTTTTGCCAACCAAAAGAGAGCGAGAGAGAGTGTGCTGTGTGCGCATCTTGACGGTGGTAGTGCTGGTGGGGGGAGGCTAATTGGAACCACATGTGCAAACTTAACATTAGAAATACTCCATTATAGGCACCACAATCAGTGTTGATATGTATTCTGCTGCTTGCACTGAAATGCCAGAAGTCATTTAGACTAGCTAATCCTTCCTGAGCTCTTCCCATGGAGTTTTTAAAACTTTGTTTTAGAGCCACCAGACACAAAGAGACATGTCCTGCGCAGGCTCTCCACAGAGCTGGCTTTGAAATGCTCTAACAGGAGAATTGGGGAACATTAAGGAGGCTGGCGGGAGGCTTGCCGGAGTGAACCCTCATCCCAAAGCTGCCTCCTGATGGTTCACTTGGGCCTAATCGAACAGCCAATTTTTGCAGGTCACAGGCTCTGCTATTTGTCTCTGACCTAAGAGATCTGGAGTGTTCTTCACATCAAAACCGGGTCTTGCTGAGCTGAGATCAAACAGGCAAAGGTAAAGGATTTGGCCAGTGATTTATCATGCCACGGAGAGCGCTCAGGCCAGAAGGGGCCACTGAGGATGAAGCTGACATTCCAGCCGTTTCTCATATGTGCTTAGAAGAGGGTCTTCCAAGTTAAACAGAAGGAGGCCCTCCCCCCTCTCTTTTTGCTTTTTCAGGAATAAATATTGAGAGATTGTGTTTAACTACAAATGTCTTCCCAAGGACAGCATTTTCCAAGGCTGATGATTAACAGGAAGGTCTTCACCTAAAAATAACAGAGATACACAGACAATCTCAGCGCTACTGCAAAAGGGGCACATTCTACCAAGTGTAGAAGCGCAGTTCCTGCAGAAAGATTCAGCACCCACCTTTTATGTTTTATTAAGAAGTCAAAAAGACACCATCCTTCTGAACCAGACCCCAAGCTCTACTGATCTAGTCAAGCACTCTGTTTTAATGGCATTTTATTTGCTTGTTTGTTTGTTGGATTTCTTGCCTGGGGTCTAAGGTACGTCACAACAATAAAATATACCATTTGTAAAACAAATAAAACAGTGTTATAGTGAATTCTATCATTTAGTTACAAATCGTGCAAAGAAAGGCTCTCTTTTGTTTGTTCTGAATCTGTTGCTGAGGAATGTCACTGAGTGTCCCAGAGTTCCTGTATTATAGAAGAGGGAGAAAGAGTTCTCTCTCCACGCCTCCCGCTCCATTCATAATTTTATAAATCTCTATCAAGCCTTTCCTTATGTATCATCTTCTCTAAACTAATCCTGCCATGTACTGTCAACTTTGTCTTCTCAGATGAGGCACTGAGAGCCAGGGCCTTCTTATGTGTGGCACCTCTCTTGTGGATCTCCCCTGCTCTCTCCTGCAGAGCCCAAGTGGTAGTGGAGGGGGTGAAGAGGAGGAAAGCAGCACCATGGAGAGCTCATAGGGAGCTGCTTGCTCTAAGGAGGGCTGGAAGTGACCTGAGGCCTTTTGAAACTCTCCCTCCTAGGTTCTGCCCCCTTTTTGGAGAACAAGAGCCCCTGGAAGGGCCAGTCCACTGACCTGGAGAAACCCTCTGTCCTAGTGTGGTCCCTATGCCATTGGACTGGTGAGATAGCATGGGAGGTACCAAAGCCTGTGAAGGTTCTGGCTCTGGTCCTATAGACCCTGGTGCTGTGGGTTGTGCTTCAGTGGGCTCCTCTGCCAACCTCTAGTCCAGCTGTCCTCTGATCTCCAGCATCTTGGAGTCTGCTCTGGTTCCTTAACTTCTGACTTGGTCACTGCAGGACTTCCCTTAGCGGCAGAGCCCAGACTTGGCACGGATTAGGTCCCGAGGTCAAATCCCTAGTATCTCCAAAGGAATTGGCAGCAGGTGGCAGGAAATACCTGTCTGCCCAAGTCCCTGCCAAGCTGCTGTTTCAGTCTGAGCATCTAATACTGGCCTAGGCGGACCAATGGTCCTGACATGATAGTTATGTCCATGAGCAAAAATGTGCAGCGGTGTGCTTCTCTCTTTTTACCAAAGAGAGGCCTTGGCTCAGGGACAGAGCATCTACTTTGAATGCAGAAGGTTTCAGGATCCAACCCCAGGCTCTAAAGCAGCAGCGAGAGATCAGGGGTCTCACCTGGGTCAGCGCAGCTAAGTGATGGGCGGGGGGGGGGGGCGACGACTAGGATACTCAGATTCCTCCTTAGCCATGGGTGTGAGACCTTCACTTCACCTCACCCCCCCCACCTGCCTCACAGGTTTGTTGTGAGGATGAAGAAGGGTAGAATACACATGGGATTATAAAAAAATCACCCAAGGTAGCTTCGTGTGTCTATGTAGAAGTGTCTACACTGTGTGTGTGTGTGTGTGTGTGTGAGAGAGAGAGAGAGAGAGAGAGACTGTTGCAGACTGAGCCCAGCAAAAAGTGGTAGAGGAGTAAGCATTCCTGGACCTCAAGGCCGACGTGTGTGTGTGTGTGTGTGTGTGTGTGTGTGTGTGTCATAGGCGCCGACTCCATGGGGCCTGAGGGGGCCCGAGCCCCCTCAAAAATTCGTTTGGGGGGGCTCTGCCCCCCCAATAATTTAAGAAAATTATTAGTTATATTATGCTTTGCCGCACCGGGCGCAACATCTGGGGGGGGGGCGCGAGTCCAGAGGGCCCAGCCACGTCGTGCCCTCGGCCCGCCCCTATTGTCAAAGGCTCAGCATGGAAGTGTTAACAAAGTTTCAGAGGGGGGAGCGAGTGGGGGGGGGACGCGGGGAGGGGAGGGGGTCCCCGCTTCTCCGGCCGCCTTGCAGAAGCGGCCACCGCCCGGCGGCTCTGCCTTTGCTCGCAGGCCTGCCTGGGGGCTCCCTCGGCTCCCTCGGCTCCAGCGCTGAGCTGGCGGCCCCGATCCCGGGAGCAAAGAGGCGTCGCGGGAGCGGCTAGGCCTGCGCCAGGGCCCTGACCCGACAGCTTCTCCGGCTCCCCAAGCCGAGGACAGCTTCGGCTGTGAAGCTGCGCCTTCCGGGCTGGCCCCTTCTCGGCTGGGCCTCGCCTCTCCAGCTCCCGGTATGTGTGCTCCGCGGTGGTCCCCGCTCCTTCCAGACCCTTCCACCGCCCCCTGCCAAACTGGCTGTAGATACAAGAAGGGCAGCTGGGGTGGGCTATAGAGGACCCTGCCTCCCCCTGCGGGGCTCAAGAGAGCCCCCTGAGTTTTGGCATTGTCTCTCCGCGCCCCCCCACCCCGCCTCTCTCCAGGAGCTTTATGGAGCCTCCTGGATCGGGTCTGCTTTGGAGGAGGGGAGCCTTCCTTGACCAGCATGGGCCCCCCCAATATTTTTTATAAGTCGGCACCCCTGGTGTGTGTGTCTAGGAGGCAGCAGGTACAGAAAGCACCCAAAGCTGCCTTTATAGTTGCTCATCCCTATCACCCACCTGGCCCTGTATTGCAGCTGCTTCCCGGGGTTCTTGCCACAGAGGCTATTCCCATCTCCAACTTCCTGGGATCCTTTTTAATCAGAGGTTGAACCACAGAACCTAGTGAAACCCCCTGTCCTCAGGACCTTTCTCCAAGATCTCCCCTCCTGTCTCTCAAGCACCTTCACGCTAGGCGTGCCCTCTGGGGCCTCTCTGCACCCTTCTGTGGGGCCGACAGCCTTTCAGGTCCCCCCCCCCAAGTTTCTCTTCATCTGGCTGACCTGAGACCTTCCTTTGTGCCAAATCTGTGCCCTGCCAATAAGCTCTGGGTCTCTATTCCCTGTACCTCATATCTGGGAACCTGCAGCAGCCAGGCACTTTGGGGACAGAGTGTGGGTGGCAGAGACAGACAGGGTCCGGGTGACCGTCTTCCACCTTTGCCAGAATCTGTGATGGCCTTTGCAGAAGGACAAAGTTCCGCTGGTGATGAGTCCCTAAAGCCAAATTCCTCCAAAGCAAAATGTTCATTGGGAAGGATTCTTCAGCCAGCTGCTGGTGGGTAGCTGATCCCAGGAATGCATCGTCATTCCCTGGTGGGAAGGTTTGGGCTTGTGTCGGATCAGGACAGCCATGTGCTTGAGAGCAAATGAGCCCTGAGAAATCAAGACACATCACGCACCACACCTTGGGTTGGGGAGGATTTTCCTTTGCCAGGCTCAGCGCTGGAGCTTTTGAAAAGTTTCCAAACAGAGAGGAAATGAAGGATATGAAATTTCCGGAGGCACAGGTGCCAGGTATCTTCAGTGTTATGAAATATTTACCAAGGGAAGCGGGGGCTGCTGGATTTTTTGCATGCCTCCAAAATTATCCCCAAAAAGTGTCATTATGCACTCAGCTCCTGCAGCCACGAGATGGTCGCTTGGGGCCAAACAGCTGAGATTCCTCCCTTAAGCTTCTTTGGCATCCGATGCCTCCTCCCTCCCCCCCCCCAAAAAAAACCTCTTGGAGGAACGAGCCTCATATGAAAAAGGGATCACTTTGATGGAATTGAAACTATAACCAGCTACTAAATCAAGAGAGCTAGGAAATTCCAATTCATCCAAAAACATGCTTCTCTCCTATGGGAAGCTGTTATTATGTGGATGTTAAAATCCTCTTCCTGTATGGGGGAGAGGAAAAAAACATTATGGAATTGCAGAACTACAAGAACATGGTTTATTAAATCCATGGGAAAATAATTCCACCTTGGAGGACCCGAGGGCTCAGGCTTAATTTCTGTCCACTGGCCGAGGTTCTTGCTGGTGCCCCAGGGAGGTCGCCGCAGATGCCTGATGACATCATCACGAATCAATATTGAAGGAGGAATGAAAATTATTCACTCGCACGTCGTTCCAGGACATATTTCAAAAGAGGAAATGAAAGGTTACACTGCATGCCATCCATGTTGATTCGTTGGCCAGTGGTGATTGTGATTTGGTTGCTTTTAATTGCAGAGTTTAAAAGGAGATATTAGAAAAAAGAGACTCAGTGGATGTATTACTGTTCATGAGTTTTAAACATTGTCCTGTACAAACTGGGTGGATGTTAGAAGGAATTTGTATTCAAACCCCAAAACCACTTTGGTTCTATACAGAATAGAGCAGAAAAATGTCAAATTTGAAACTGGGATGGGTGGGTAGGTTTATACAATAATTTCGTAGCTGCAAAGAATAGAAAGCCTGGTGTGGGATTTATGTTTTCTATCTGAAGGGAATCCCCTGGGCACTGGGAAATTTCTCTCTCCATAAATGTGAATGAACTTCGTTTTACTTGTCACTAAGAAATGGATGAGACACATTCATTCTCAGCTTTGTGTTCAACACTGACCAGGATGTGTCCACGGGGCCATTATTCCATTTAGTTTCATAACACGAGGCAAGGGGCAATTTAGGTGTTGTCATGGGTGGCAGAGTATCTTATACTCTGCTTAGCTGTCTCCCATTTCCTTATTATTTTGGAACAGTGGAGGCTGGCCGGTTGCTTTAGATCACCCTGTGGTTTCTCTTTCATAAGGCAGGCCGTTCCAACGACACTCCATGGTTTGGGCAGGCAGGCAATCGGGAGAGAATTGGCTGACTCTTCCTCCCAGCTGCAGCTGGAGACAGTCTGCTGGCAATTTCCCAATTCCCAGGCCATGATCCTGAAGGCTGTAGGCGCCTCTATGACAACCCACTACGTGAGATGTTATAAATAGTGTTGTTGCCACACAATTTAAAGGTAGGAGCCATCAGTGGGGCTTTGATGGATCTGTGTGATATCCTGGGATTCTGTGCCTGCTCCTAAGTAGAGGTTGCCTCTGTGAGCCTGAGGCTGTGAGGCCCCTTTTCTTTGGATTTGGGGTGTGAGGAGCCAGCACCATTGACTAAAGCCCTGGCTGATGATGTCCTAGAATTGGGCTGGCAGGCGGAAATAAAGACCAGAAGATGGAATAGGCAGAGCAGAGCTGTGGTCCACAAGTGCAGAGGACAGGTTGGAATGGAAGCACCTCTTCCCATTCTGATGTAGTTTGCACATCTGGCAAACCATGCAGGAGACCCCTGATTCCTTGCAGGAGATTGACAGTCCTTTTGAGGGGAAACTGGACCGGCAGGAAGATAGCATCCTTTACCCACCATGGATATGCACTGACTCATTTTCTTTCCCCTGCCTGTGGCCGCTGGACAAGGGCTTTTGAAGTGCTACTAATCCTGTTGAAAGCAGTCTAGAAAGGGGATGAGTAGCAAGAAGGCCTCTTTCCTCCAAGCACCTTCTAGAAAAATAGTCTGCGCTGCCTCAAGGCCTCCTTGCCCTGCAGAGGAAGGGAGGGAAGGAAGGAAGGAAGGAGGGAGAAGTTCTTCCCTCTCTGGGCAAAGTGATCCAGACCACCTCCTCCACAGAGGACGAGGTAGGATCCACAAGGAGAGCCCTATGGAATTGGACCAAGGGTGGTTTCCTTAGCCCTGCACCCTGTTTCCAGATGCCAGTGGGAAACCCAGAGGCAGGACATGAGGAAGGCTTGCAGGGGGTGCACTCTGCCAGAGCCATGCCCCAGCATCCCTGAGGGGCACATTTCATGGCTCCAGTCTAAGAACTGGGCCAATCACATGCCTTTTCTGGATATTTATCCCTCTATTTTTCTGAAGAGTGAAGTGGCTTATAGCATTTCAGCATTTTAATGTCCTAACTATGAAACACCAGTAAAAATAGCATTCACAGGGTGAGGTGGTGGTGGTGGGGCTCTCCCTCTCCCAAGAACCGGGTGAGATCCCGGAATTCAGATGCCAGGGGAGAGCAGGGACATTGGGAGTTCAGCTCTGGGCTGCAGTTAGTTTCTGAGCTGCGAGGCGATAGCAGCAAATGTTTATGTGCTTTCCGTGTTACTTGCAAAATATATCAAGTGTTTCTCTCCATCCTACTGCTCCCCTTCCAATTTGGCTCAGTTCCATGGACCGTGCCCCCATGAGCTAAATTACTTAACTGCTTACAGTGCCACATAGCAAACACATGACACCCCTTTTAGCAAACCACGGAATGTAACTCTGGGGTTCAAACCAAAACAAATGACCTCAGCAACTCTTGGGAGATTATACACACACACACATACATATTTACACACACACACACACACACACACACACACACACACACACACTTAAAGCAGAATTAAGTTGTAAAACCCAATGGCTGATTTATGGCCGCAGTCAGCCTTAATTAACATTGATTCCAGGGGAATAGTAAACGTTGAATAGGGTTCACAATTGAAGTTGAACAATGCCCTCTCTGGGTGTTGTTCAATTTGTAGCATGATTTACATGGAGGCGAGCCCTTCCATTCCAGGGGTTATCCCTTTTTCATCTGGTCCTTGGGATGAGTTATATATAATCCACTGATAGCAACATTTGCTGTCAAATAGTCCCCTTGATTTAAAGTTACCCACTACAATGGTCACTATAAATAAGAAGGAAATAAAAGAGGGAAACGAAAACCCAATTTGAGGCTTTGCAGGGATTCCTTGTTTGGGCAATGTGTCATCGCTTGTCCAGGCCCGTGGCGTTTTTACGAACTGGCCGTAATGAAAGTCAGATCAAATGTACAGGCTCTAAACATTTAATCAACAACCACTGGAACCGGACAAGTTCTTTAAAAGCCCCAGCAAGCTCAAATTTATTGTCTAAGAACCTCGGTCTTGGTGGGGAGGGAAGCCGGTGGAGGAATGGCACTACCTGACACCAAACGCCTAAAACTTTCAAAACGTAAGTTATTTAAACATAAGGTTGTGCTTGTAAAGCCGCCAGCTGCTGGATTTCAAGATTTGAAACCCTTCCAAGAGTTTGGACGAGGTACTTTATATGGGCAGGAGAGTAAATACTCCAATTTTACTGCCAATTTAGAGGCGCTCGGTTTACAGTAATGAGCTTGCCTTGACCGTCCTTTGTTTATAGAAAGTGGAACAGGAAGAAATGAACGTTAACCATTAACAGTAGCAATCCCTCAAGCCTCTCCTTCTCTCTCTGCTCCATGCCAGGCTGACGCCTTGCTCTTATTGGAAGGCTGGCTGGACACCTTGTCAACCGCAACTGGTCATGTAGAGAATAAAACTATTGGAGTGGATGCAGGGTCGCTCAAAAAGCGGCCTTCCAACAGCATTCTCCAAACGCTGTCTGTGGAACTCATTGTCACAGGATGTTGGGTTGACTACTTGCACCAGCAGCTTGTCAGGATCAGCCCTTCCATTAGGCAGAGGGAAGCACCTGCTTCAGGTGGGACGTGGCCAGGGTTAGCTTCAGCCACCTTCCATCACCCCCCTCACACACACACCCGAATCTCCTCAGCTAGCAAGCTGCCTTCACAGACCTGGGTGGGGAAATGTTGCCTAATTCCTTGTGTGGGAGTCAGATTCAGCGGGTGGTCCAGTTGGATCCTGCACATGGAATGAGGTCATGCATCCCATCTTGGCTTTCTTTGCCTCAGGCAGCAAAATCTCTTGGGCAAACTTTGCTGAGGTCTGGACAGTGGTGATGCTGAAGGCTGATATCTCTTCGTTGCTCAGATCTGGAAGGGGTTAAGGTAGGGCTGCCATACGTCCATAATTTCCCAGGTATATATGGGATTCGCCCGTTGTGTGTGTCCAGATTTTCACTTGAAATAGGGCAACCCTAGTTAAGGGATATCACCTGACTCACTCCGGCCTATTGGTGAGATTCCTTGGGTGGTAATGTTATTTCATGGCTCCGTAGGTTCTTCCCTCAGCCAGAGATGGCAGCAGGGGGCAGCACAATGGCTGGACATAGGTAAAGGTAAAGGGACCATTAGGTCCAGTCGTGGCCAACTCTGGGGTTACAGCTTCCGGGTCGTGTGGGGAAGGCCGCCAAGTGTTGTGCTGTTGTTGTCTGTTGAATGTCTCAGTTGCTCCCATCTCTGATGGTTGAATCTCTGCTTGTTTTTGTGATAACCTGTGAAGTCAGGCATCTGTTTTAAGAGTTGGTCTTCTTTGTGATGCGTCTTGTATACTGTAAAGAACTTTGGGTGCCTAGAATCCTGTTAGGAAGGTATTCTGTCCCCTACTCAAAAGGCGTCAAGGAGTTTTGAGTGGTGGTGGTGTAGCAAATGGTGAAGCAGAGAGGGAAAACTTGCACAGACTCAATGGACTGAATGGCAGCTAGAGATGGGGTTTGAGGAGGGGTGCACCAGAAAATGTCCAGATGGATGGATAGATGATAGATAGATAGATGATAGATAGATAGATAGATAGATAGATAGATAGATAGATAGATGATAGATAGATAGATAGATAGATAGATAGATAGATAGATAGATAGATAGATAGAGATAGATGATAGATAGATAGATAGATAGATAGATAGATAGATAGATAGATAGATAGATAGATGATAGATGTCTTCATGTTTGCAAGGGGGAGGGGAGTATGTGCCATTTGGATTTTCCGCCTTCGGCACCGAAATATTTTGAGCCAGTCCTGCATCTTGGATCAAGGCTCCGTTAATTCCACACAATGTGTTTTCATCTCAATCAACGGCTTGTTTCCTTGAAGAAGAGTAAAGTTGGAGATGATTTCACATTATCTGGGTGATTCCCATGACAAAAAGGTTTATGTTTTGAGATGGGGTATTTGGATGGCTGAGCTCTGGGCGGATTTGCCTTCATTCTGGATAGTTGTGCGATTTTAACAATTTGGGGTTTTGCAGTTTCTCTTTGTGCTCCGAGAATCCCAATTTCAATTTCAGGCAATCCACTTAAGGCTTTAAATCCTATCTCTCTTGCAAAAGGACTGTTGATTTGGAGTGACAGATGGATCCAGGCTTTCATGTTAATTTGCAGGAGCTGGTGAGCTAGCCAAACTTGCTGCAGCAGATCCTGCCCATGGCGTGTGTGGCAACACATCACACACACACACACACACACACACACACACACACACACTTCATTACAAACAAGAGCCGCTCCCCAAAATAAGATGTGCCAAGACACCTTAACAGCACAGATGAGAACAGTACCACCATCTTAGTAGCTGCAAGTTTTAAAAACAAAAAAAAACCCTCTGTGGCCTCATTTCTGAATACCAGACTTAGTACTTGGCCATGGAAAAGAAGCAGCAAAGTAGCTGAGGGCATGTATCTCAGGAGCACCTTGCAGACTGAGTGCCACCACCAAGAATGCCCTACCCTAGAGATCATCCTTAAATCAGCCAGAGCATCCTTTGCTAACCTGATGCCCTCCAGACGTTCTGGACTACAACACTGGTCAACCCAAAACTTCCAGCAGGAACCACCTTGGCACAGGCTGAGGGCAAGGATGTCAGCAAGTCTCCCACCCTCTTTGATGAAAGCAAATGTGAGGAAGCACGTATAGCTTTAAAGAGTTACCTTTGTCTTTGCTTAATATCCATTTTTTCCTCATTCAGATTTTTATCAACAACGAATGGCAAAACTCAGAGAGTGGGAAAGTATTCCCTGTGTCCAACCCTGCAACAGGAGAGCAGATCTGTGAGGTGCAAGAGGCTGAGAAGGTAATGTATCCTCGGAATTTGTCTGCTCCTCATGACACCTGGCCTGCCCTATCCCTCGGCTCAGGCAGAGAAACAGATGCCTTCTCACCCTCCATGTGACAACAGTTCAGCTGGCAAGTGGGCACTTTGCCCACCCAAGGGCCCTCCCTGCCCATCTGAGCCACTGCCAGCCATTGGCGATGGGCAAGGGATTAAGAGGTTTCCTGTGTGATGAAGAAGCGGAAACATTTATCTGGTAACTTCTCAAAGCCCCTCCACCCCCACTCGGCACAATCAGGGTGGCCCTCTCCCGATTACCTGGGAAATGGCAGGCTGTGGGGAAATGGAGAAGGGCTCTTAGGCTACCTCCAAACCTCAGTGCCCCAACCTCTCTGGCCTCTGGAATGGAACTGCAGCCACAGTCCCCTGGGAGGGTCTTCTGTGCTTGAGGAAGGGGCACTCGGAGGCTTGCCCTCACTGCCCAAAGTGTGTCATGAGAAGCATCTATCTGCCCTCTCCAGGCAGCAACCCAGGTTACCTGGTTCCAGTTCATGGTTGTCTAAGTCAGCCTCATCTCTTTTTTTAATATAATTTTTATTAGTTTTTTAAGATATCATTTTCAACAGTAATTAAACATACTTTTACATCTTATTTAATTTTTTTGATCAGTCCTGTCTGAAAATTTTCCAATCTAATCTGTCAGTATGCATTTCTTATCTTCCCTATTACATTTCAAACTCATAACCAATATCTCTATCTTTTTCTATTTTGTAACACTTTGTATATTTCTCCTTACAAAACTTCTTGTAGTCCTACTAGCATAATTTGTTGGTTACAGTTGCTCTCAAATAATTCATATACTTCTTCCAATCTTCTGTAAATCTCTGGTCCCACAGGTTTCGAATCCTTCCTGTCATTTTGTCCAATTCTGCATAGTCCATTAATTTCGTCTGCCATTCTTCTTTCGTCGGAAGTCAGCCTCATCTCAACCCTGGTCCATTCCAGGTGCTTCAGACTACCGCTCTCTGCTTTAACACCAGATCATGTCTTCTTTTCATCTGTGCATGTTTTAATCCGACGAAAGACGCCTTAGTCTTTTTGAGAGAGAAAAAGTGTGTAAGGAATTTTTAAAAACTGCACTAATGAAATGGGTGGGAACAAATCCTAAATGTCTTTTGTGTATTTTTCAAAGACACCTATCAGTCAGTCCGTCAATCCACCGACATCTTTTCTTCCCAACAAGGATTGTTTCTGGTGCCGTGTTTGTACTTTGTACTAACTAAGGTTTCTCTCCCCCCTCCCCCCTTTGACAGCCTGACACAGACAAAGCCGTGAGGGCCGCTCGCCTCGCCTTCTCTCTGGGCTCCGTGTGGAGGAGGCTCGATGCCTCGGAAAGGGGGCGCCTTTTGGACAAGCTGGCTGACCTGGTGGAAAGAGACAGAGCCTTACTGGCTGTAAGTTTTGCAATGGGACTGGTGGGAGCGGGGCGCTGTTTTTTTCTGCCCGCTGAGAGTACTGTTAAAAATGCTTTGGGCATCAGAATATGACATGCAAATAAGATTGTTTGATGTGCTTTTAAAAACCTTTTATTAGAGCTGCCACCCAATTAAAAAAAAGTATGATTTTTGTTGATTTGGTAGTTCAGCCATGGTCAACCTGGAACCCTCCAGATGTTGCTGGACTCCAACTCCCATTAGCCCCAGCATCATATTGTCAGATTGGCTGAAGCTGATGGGAGTTGGAGTCCAAAATATCTGAAGGTTGAATAACAACAACAACAACAACAGAAGCAGCAGCAGCAGCAACAACAACAACATATTTGTACCCTACCCATCTGTCAGGGTTGCCCCAGCCAGTCTGGGTAGCTTCTAGCATATATAAAAACATAGTAAAACATTAAACCTTAAAAAGCTTCCCTACACAGGGCTTCCTTCCTAAAATATATACAATTGCTCACCTTCTTGACATCTGATGGGAGGGCATTCCACAGGGTGGGCGCCACTACCGAGAAGGCCCTCTGGCTTAACTCTTCTCTTCCCAGAAAGCCCTAATGAGAAAGCCCTTGCTCCACATCTGGGCAATTGAGGTCCATGTATGTTTATGGCAAGGGTCAGTTCTTGAAGCCTCCCATGTCAAAACAGCCCCCGTGACATGGCTCCTAGATGGCATCTGCCACTGGGCAGGAGTCCTGAGAAGAAGGTCTCTCAGCAAAGCATCCTCTTGCTGAATGCAGGCTGCTGAATTCTGCATCAGGAGAGGCTTCTATACCGTCTCCAAGGGCAGCACTGCAGAAACAGGTGGGCAGACCCTCTTGCGACTGTATAGCTTCTCCCACTCTAGCTCTTTGGGGAGAATGTTGTGTCAGAGGCTTGTGCCAGGAGCAACTGTGACTGTGTCTGTGTCTGTTTGGGCTGTGGATCCCTCAAACCTTCAGGCTCTGGGGTCCAAATGCACTCTCTGTGCATGTAACCCCCTGCTCTCCAACCCCCTTCACTGGGGCTTTTGTGAGAGATGCCTTTGGTGGATTGGGTGCTCAGTGGGTTGCTCGCAGCCTGAAGGCTGGAGGTTGCCAGTCCCCTGCTAGAATAATAATTTCTGAGCCTGTGCAAAGCAAACCCCCCCCCCCGCACGCCAAAGAGAGAACGCTGAGCTGCACAGTTCAGGCACGACGCGGAGGAGCACATGTGGTCGGCCCCGACATGGTGGCACTCTTAATGTTATTTTCCACATGTCAAGTGCTTTGAACTAAGCCGGCAAACATCTTAATTCCAGCTTTGTCAACACTTAAATCATCTTACCACCAGTGTATGCTGTAAAATCGCCACGGGGGGAAGGGGAGGGGCCCAGCAAATCAAGTCAGCTCCCTGCCTGTCGCTGGATTTGCGGTTCCCGAGCCAAATTCTTTATTGAGCGGAGCCCACCGCCTACCATGCCACTGACTTCAATTGCAGGATGGGAGGCAGGGGGAAAAATATGGCTATTGCCCTTCCGTATATCAATGGGATTTATGGCTCACATCCATTTGTGTGTTATACCTGCTTTCACGGATACATTTCCCCCAGCTTGGAACTATCGTGGGGAGATAATGGTGCCTCTTAAAAGTGATTTAAGCGATCTGGGTGGAAATTTTATGGGGTTCCTTAAGAGGATCTTTAAGGTCTCCTTTTTAAAATGGGAATATCCCCTTAAAGAAGGGCCTGTGGCTTGTTTCACTGGGGCTCGGAGCCTTCCTAGAGAAGAGCAAGCTTATTTGATGACGGGCTGGGCGCTGTAGATATCACATCGCTCAGCAGGGGTCTTGGCAGCCACGGCAGAATTCCTTGGAGACTTGTTCCAAGGAACAGTGCAGTGGCAAAGCAAAGCGAGGGACACAGAGGAGTGTGGCTTTTTCAGAGCAGGTGTGATAGTATCACCTGCCAAAGTGCTTGGGTAATTGGCGGACCCTTCCATGCTCTGATAGAAGCATGAGGTGATAAGGAGGCTTTCACATTTGTTTGTGACAGATTAGAGGGAAGTCAGAGGAGGAAGAAAATAATCAAGCGGAGGCTGGATACATCTTTCTTTTCCTTTAACATAGTTCCCACTTCACACAAGCAGTTCAAATGACACATGTCTTCTCTGCACAAAGTTTTGCATTTTTAACAAAAAGCTAAAGTTTGCATTTCATCTGAAGATATTTGGTTAAAGCTTGATGTGTTTTCCAAACTGAACGTGCAGTTTGATGCAGGCACCACGGAGTTCAATGGAGCTTCTCCCAGGAAATGACATCAAACAATGTCAAGAATAGACCAAATCTGGGTATCAAATGAGCTAACTCCGAGAATTCAAAAAATAGAAATACAGGCTAAGGTGATTTCAGACCACAACCCAATAGAACTGGAGTTAAAAGGCTTTGAAGAGCGAACGTTCAGGTGGAGGTTGAATGATAATATATGGGATGATCAAAAATTCGTAGAAAAAGCACAAAAAAATCTATCAAATTACTTCAGAGACAATATGGACAAAGGGACAAAAATGAGTGTGGTGTGGGATGCGAGTAAGGCGGTGATGAGGGGCCTCTGTATTCAGCAGAATGCATGGAAAAGAAACAATAAGGAAAAAAAGACAAAGGAGATCTTAGAACAGATTATGTGTAGGGAACAAAAATTGATTAAAAAACCTAATAACGAGAAGATAATACAGGAAATAAAGATTCTTCAAACTCAGTTTGCGATGCTAATAAATAAAGAGGTTGAGTGGAATATTAAAAGGTTAAGGCAAAAAAATTTTGAGTTTGCAAATAAATCTGGAAAATGGCTTGCTTGGCAAGTTAAGAGGAGAAAAGAACAAAACACAATTAATAAAATTGAAGTGAATGGAGAAGAAATAACAGATCCGAAAGAAATTAGGAAGGGATTTGTCGATTTCTATAAACAATTATATAGGAATAAAGAAAGGAATAATAAGAAGAAAATAGAAAGATATCTGAAAGAGAAGATGGTGAGGAAGATCCCATTAGACCAAAAAGAACAGTTGAACACACCAATTTGCAAAGAAGAAGTAGAAGAAGTCATAAAAGAACTAAAAAGAGGGAAAGCACCGGGCCCGGATGGGTTCACCTCAAGTTATTACAAAGAACTGAGAGACACGCTGATGGCCCCGCTGATCAAAGTAATGAATAACATCTTAAAAGAAAAGGACATCCCAGGAACATGGAAAGAGGCATTTATTACAATAATACCAAAACAGGATTCGGACTTGACCCAAATTAAGAACTATAGACCCATATCGCTATTAAACACAGACTACAAAATTTTCACAGGAATTCTAGCAAAGAGATTAAAAAAAATATTAGTAAAAATCATACATAGAGATCAAGAAGGTTTCCTACCGGGCAGGCAACTAAGGAATAATATAAGAAATATAGTTAATGTTATAGAATACCTGTCCGATAGGTGTGACAAACCAGCAAGTTTAATATTCGTTGATGCGGAGAAAGCCTTCGATAATGTGATCTGGGAATTTATGTTGAGAAATTTGGAGGCTATGGAGGTGGGTCAAGAATTTTATAATGGCATTGAGGCAATATATACGGAACAGAAGGCAAGGTTGATTATAAATAACATCATCACGGAAGATATAAAAATATTTAAAGGAACAAGGCAGGGGTGCCCGCTTTCGCCATTACTATTCATAGTGGTCTTGGAAGTTTTATTAAATGCAATAAGACAAAATAAGCAAATTAAAGGGGTGACATTAGGTGTTAATGAATATAAGGTAAAGGCCTTTGCGGATGATGTGGTTATAACTGCGGAAGAACCGATAGAAAGTACAAAAGAAATATTGGAAGAGATGGAACAATTTGGGAAACTATCAGGATTTAGATTGAATAAGAGGAAGACTAAAATGATAGTGAAAAATTTGGACCAAGACAAAATTGAAGTTTTAAAACAACAAACGGAAATCGAGGTAGTCAAGAAGATCAAATACTTGGGAATTTGGCTTTCGGATAAGAATATAGATTTATACCAATACAATTACATCCCTATGTGGAAAGATATAAAGAAGGATTTGGAGGTCTGGAATAGACTGAAACTATCACTATGGGGAAGAATATCAATGGTAAAAATGATGGTGCTCCCTAAGTTGTTATTTTTATTCCAAGCTTTACCCATACTAAAAGGCACAAAAATCTTTGGGGAATGGCAAAAGATAATATCAAGATATGTCTGGGAAGGAAAGAAACCCAGAATTAGATTCAAGTTATTGACAGAAGCAAAGGAGAGAGGAGGCTTCGGCCTCCCAGACATGAGATTGTACTATGAGGCAGCGTGCCTGTGTTGGGTGAAAGACTGGGTGAAATTGGAAGATAAAGAACTATTGGATTTGGAAGGGTTTAATAATAAATTTGGGTGGCACGCATACTTATGGTGTGATAAAAAGAGGTTACACAAGGGATTTGGAAATCATATTTTTAAGGGAGCATTAATAGAGGTTTGGGACAGATATAAGAACATATTAGAACCCAAAGTCCCACATTGGATATCGCCGTTAGAAATAATGTCTGTTAAGAAAATTAATATGAGAGGAAAGTGGGGAACATATGGAGAAATGGTCACCAACGAAGGAGGGAAGTGGAAAATGAAATCATATGACCAAGTTAAAGCATTAACATATGACTGGTTACACTACTTCCAAGTAAACGAAATGTTTAAAAAAGAGTTGAAGGAAAGGGGATATGTAGAAAAGGAATCAATTTTTCAGAAAGAGATAATAAATAGTGAATCTAAAAACCTATCAAAAATGTATAAAATAATGTTAGAGTGGTATACGAAGGATGAGGAGGTGAAGTCAGTGATGGTGCAATGGGCAAAGGATTTGGGATACAATATTCAATTGGAGGATTGGGAAAGGTTGTGGAAAGAGAATATAAAATTTACAGCTTGTATGACATTGAAGGAAAACATGATGAAAATGTTTTACAGATGGTACCTGTCACCTGTGAGACTGGCAAAGATGTACAAAATAGATAACAAATGCTGGAAATGTAAACTCAAAGAAGGTACATTCTTCCACCAGTGGTGGGAGTGTAAGAAAGTTAAAAGCTTCTGGGAAGAGATTTATAACGAGATGAAAAAGATATTGAGGTATACTTTTGTGAAAAGGCCAGAGGCTTTTTTATTAGGTATTATAAGAAAGGACATCAGAAGGGAAGACCGTAAATTTTTCCAGTATGCCGTAACAGCTGCCAGAATAGTACTGGCTCAGAGGTGGAAGCAGGAGGATATTCCAAGGGTAGAAGAATGGAGAGCAAAGTTAATAGAATATGCAGAATTGGACAAATTAACAGGGAAGATCAGATATACAAAAGATCAAAAATTTATAAAAGACTGGGAGAAATTTGTGTGTTATCTGGAAAATAATTATGGTGTAAATACAACGCTGGTGGGGTTTAAAGAGGCTTTGTAAAGAACTAATGAATATTGTTTAATAGAAATATAGGAGGAAAGGAGGTGTAAATGGCAATATGGAAGAATGGAATGTGTACTAAAATAATAGCTATGAAAGAATGTCAGCGACGTTGAAGGAAGTCGAAAATGCATATGATTTGTTGTAAAATGGTTAATGTATAATGAGTTGGATCTAATAAAAGCATATAATAAAAAAAAAAAAAGGAAATGATGCCTAGGGTTGCAGTCATGCTGATCCTGAAAAACAGGGCAGGATGCTGCTTCCTGCTGCTCTTTGGTGCATGTAAACAAATAGATCAAGGCTGCTGCCTGAGATTTTGGGCTCTAGTTGGGGGTTATCACGATGTACTCCTGTTCTTCAAAACTTACTACAATACCACTGTTTCAGAAGGACAAGCTGACCCTTCGGTTTCAATATGTTTCTTATTAGGAGAGGGTTCTGGCAAGCTCTCTCCCAGCTGCTGTCATTAATGTAGCAAAGCCCAAGGCTTTCGTTTTTCAGCTTGGCCCCTGTCCATAGGAACTTCAGGTTTATCTGGCTGACCTGAGCCCAGTGGCAAAAGGGAAGCAGACAACTCAAGGGTATTGGGTATTGTCAACTTGAATGGTGGAGAAAGGTGGATCTACGGAGCACACATGGTCTTCTGAGAAGTTTTCCTGTAGCTTGCCACCTGCAGATGAACAGGAGCTACGCAAGAGTATTGCACATCTCCCAATCATGTCAGTGCGACTTGTTCAGGAGAACTTCCTCCTAAGATGCCCTCATTCTGTGCTGTTGGGAATGGACCTCTTTCTGGGATATGTCCTGTGCCCCCAATTATAGCACTGAACTTTGGCAACTACCATCCAGATACGCCCATTTCTTCCAGGCTTCTTTGCCCACTCCAGTTTGATTGCCAGGATCCCCCATGGTGGCTCGGAAGTTGCTGACACAGCAGATGAGATGCCAGGAGAGATTTGGGAGCGTACCTCAAAGATTATGTGCTGTTCATCCACACCCCGAAAAATCTTACCACTCCAGCCCCTTTGTACAGCTAGACCAGCCTTAGCTCACAATGGCACTTTGATGAGCTGCTGCAGATACGGAGACAGGAGCAGCTGTCCAAAGGGGCCCTGTGACTTCCCTTTGCATATGGACTAGGCACATGAGAGGTACAGTCAGGAATGCACCCTGAAAAGACCGATGTTGAAGAGGCAGTCCCTGGTGTGTGCCCAGCCAACTTCCTCAGGCCTTAAGGGTCAAAATCCAGTCCTTTGGCTCACAGGCCGAGGCGAAAACTCACCAGTTGCAAATTATAATACTGTAGCCTTTTTCTACTGTCCTGTCTCTGAATTCCTATAGTTGTGATCGCTGGCTCTACATGCCTTTTCTTTTGTCTTCCTTGTCCTCCAGACCATGGAGTCACTGAACAGTGGGAAGCCCTTCCTGCAGGCTTTCTATGTTGACCTTCAGGGCGTCATCAAGACTTTGCGCTATTATGCTGGCTGGGCAGACAAAATCCATGGAGCGACCATTCCTGTGGGTAAGTCAAGTCCTTTGAAGCAAGAGCTCTTGCCTACGAGGACAAGGCTCTCCTGGGGTTTTATTTGTGTCACGAGTAGACCGAGGGCATCTCTGTAGCTCTTAGCCAGGATGGCAGCTATAGAGAGATGTTTCACGTTCACAGGCCGTGTGTGTGACATCTGCCACTGAGAGAGGGATGTTGCCGCCTCCCACTCCAGGCTCTTCTCCTGGGCCTCCTGGGGGCATTTGGGCTGGTGTGACAGGAAGCAGGATGCGGAGTGAAATGGACCATGGGCCAGATGGCTCCATGTTTGGGGAAAGAGTGTGACTCAGAATGTATTATTTGTTTATTGCATTTACATCCCATCTTTTTCTTCTCTAAGGAGATCAAAGTGGTGTGCACAGTTCTTCCTCTCCGCATTTAATCCCCCCCAACAACCCTGTAAGGTTGGTCAGGCTGAGATGCAGTGGCCGGCCCAAGGTCACCCACTGGGCTTCTCCATGGCCAAAGGGAGGGGGTTGAATCCTGCCCTCCCAGTCCAATTCTGACACTAACCAATCCCAGAGGCGTTTGAAGATAGAGCGACCGGTTCAGCTGCACTGGGTGCTGGCGCTGCAAAGGGCACTGGAAGAATGATGCAGAGCAGAGTGCGAGAGGCAGGCGGGTGCCAAACTTTAGTGTTGCACCAGGTGCCACTGAAATTTGGAAGCCCAAAGTCCGCCACTGCACCACACACACAGTTGGGGACGGGCAAGAGCAGAGAACAACTGCCCATCCTGCCCTCGCTTCTCATTCCATGGCCTTTGGCTCCCACAACTCTTTTTAGCAGCTCTGCTCAGATGCATTGTGGAGGCTTGGCCACTCAGCCAGAGAACCTGAACATCAATTGCTGCTTGCTAGGGAGACTGTGTCCGAAAATGTGCAAAAGAACCCCTGCCACGTGGCTGTGAGTCTCTGAATGTCTGGTGCTCTCAGGCCCCTCCATTTTGTTCCAGTGGGGTCAGTGGGGGTGAAAGCAACTGCAAAGGGTGCCTGGCTTGCCATCTCTTGGAGAATGCAGCTGCCCTGAACCCCCAGTAACAACAGGCATCTGAACCAGTCTGCGTTGGGAGCCTTCAAGTGTAGAGTCTCTATGCCCTCCCTTCTTCCACTGCTGGCTCAGCCTTCGCCACGGAGGCTTGGGAGCTGGCTTATGTTCCTGCCCCTCCAGCGGGAGAGCATTTGGACCCTATTCCAGAGTTTCTGTGCTATTGACAGAATTTGGCCTGTTCAGTGCCCACTGCAGCTGCTTTCCTTCCACACACTGCACCAAGGAAGGTTTGTTTCATGGCAGTGATTCTTTTTTTGACAAGGAGGGAGGATGACTTTACAGCTCTCTTGGGTTTCTGTTGTCTCACCAAAGGCAGAGATGGCCTTTCCTCCCCTTGGCGGCAGCGCTGAGTAATAGTCTAATATTGCACACAAAGGTGAAGACAACAAAGGCCAGCGTGAAACATGACACAGGGCTTTTCTTCGTTCTTCTAGCAGCTAATTTAGTTGATTTAAAAGGGGCTTGGTGGGTGGGAAAGTTTGTCCCGGGAGGGGGAGAGACTTTAGGAGGCAGACGGCTTAGCCTGGAATAGGAGCACAAAGTCACTGCAGGCAGAGTTAAACCCGGCACCCACCCAGGGGGAACTCTGTGCAGAGGAAGCCAATGTCCAGATGGTTGCACTGGGTGTAATTGGACACCCCCAAATTGACCCCAAAATCTTCAGGGGATTATTAACACCCCTCCCCACATTTGCACACAGAGCCATAGCTTTGGAATGCATGAAATAAGAGTAAATTCTCACTGAGCATGTGCAGAGTGTCTGAGTAATTGTGCTTCCAAGTCATCCACTGTGATGGGCCAGCTGGAGGCAGAGGAATGGTGGGAGGCACCAGCTGGGGAACCCCGGGCAGAAGAAGGCTCAGAGCCTGGAGAGTGGTGGTGGGACGACCATGAGTGGTCAGAGGGAGAAGACTGAGGGGAGGAGGTGTCGGAAGCTGAAGAGGCAACAGGGTTTAGTGAGCAGGGAGAGGCTGTGGCAGAAAGAAGTGCAGAAGCAGAAGTGGATAGAGGCCAAGAGGCAGAGATCAGGCAGGCTGTTGAGGAACCCAGGGGGTCTCCCCCTCCTGCTGCAACCAACTCCTCTTCCCCCAGTCCCCCAGAACCTGAGAAGGTATGAAGAGGGCAGAGTAAAGACAGGCAAGGCGATACAGCTTCAGCTTGCTTGAGAAGGAACCTGGAGTGGTGGAGATTTAGAGAGGGGTGGGAAGGCAGAGATCTTCAGTCCTCGCAACTGCCTCATAGGGGCAAGTTCTACCAGGAAGAGTTGCTGTGCTCACTAGGCCTGCCTCCTGGGCTGTCTTGTTGCTTTGAATAAAGAGTTAAGTTCACAGAAGCCATGTGAGTTATTGCTGACCAGCTCCTGACACCATCCTCTGTCATCTGAGGGCGTAGCTTCAATGAGAGCACGGCTTCTCCTGTTTGGACTCACTGGTCTCCCCAAGGTATTGCCTGCCTGACAAATGTGTGCCCTTTTCGGAAGCACTTGCTGCCACATGGATTGGGGCTGCCCCACTGTGTGTTGTTGGCTGCCTGCTGGCTGGTGGAGGATGGGAAACAGGCCACATGATGGCTCCCATCCTTGTGACAAGTGACTGTGCAGAGGGACGATGCTCATCCTTTTCCAACACCAACTGAATCTCTATGCTGGGACAAGCTTCATCTGCTCCATTTCTCTTTCAGTCAGACTGAAGGTGGAGGAGCAGCACCCATGAAAAAAGGTGGCCACCCTCATTCACTGCTCCCTACCAGCTACGAGGGAGCAATGGGGGACATTTGTCTAAACAGACAGATCCTGGGATTTACTGCTCCCCAAAAGCCCACTCACCCAATCTCCATGGGTTGGCTAGTTCATGGGGCACTTTGCCTGGAGTCAGAAATTCAGAGAATCATAAAACTGTAGAGTTGGAAGGGACCACAAGGGTCCAGTTCCTTATAATGCAGGCATCTTTTGCCTCTCGACCCTGAGATTAAGAGTCTCATGCTTCAACAGAAGCCTGGCAATTTTTGAAAGTGAAATCCTGGACTTGAGAAGAAAGAGGTGTTCTGATCCATGGGACCTTATATTAGGTCTTATTCTCCCATTGTTTGCACATGTCAAGCATTAATGTGATCTGCAGCTGATACCTTGGCTTGAATGCTTTGCTTTTGGGGGGAGGACAGTGGGAGAGCACGTTATTCGCCTTGCCCCCCTTCCAGGTAGGCCTGTCAGAAACCTCAGAGAGCTGCTCTGTGCACAAGAGGGAGCTTGGTGAATTTATGGTCTTCCTCACTAAGAGGTAGCTTTTTGTGCTCTGATGCTGTTCTGCTGAAGGGGCTTCCAGGGAGTAAGGCGCACCCGCCCTGCATAGGGACCCTCTGTTGCAATGCTGATCCGTTTCGCTAGGACCATTTTGTGGCTTACTTAGCATCCCTGTTAATCCCTCCCGGCTGCAACCATATTTCACTGAGCACATGTGAAAGCCCACTCTAAAAATGCCAAGGAGAATCCAAATGAGAACCACAAATGTTATTGATGCTTTTCTACAACATGTTAAAGTCGGATCATTTTCACTGCTGGGGCTTTCCGAGGTTTATATGGAAACAGTAAAACTTTCAACGTTGCCTGCTCAGTTTCCGAGCACAGGAGGCCCCCAGCTCCGGAAAGATCAATGTTTAGGCAAAGTGGGCCATTTTTGTCAAACTTCGTTATTCTGGTATCACAAACGCTGGTTTTATAGCAGGCGTTGGGCGGGCGGGAAACTCTGGGATGTGACTCTCCACATTCCAACTTTAATCTCCATCCTCTGTGTAAAACATTTGCCAAAAGGAGGGTCTAATAAACAGGTCTGTAAAATTCCGCCGTGATTGCAAATGCTGAATACAGGAAGGTGTTGAAAAAGGGCAGCTCTTTCAGAGTCCAGTCGCAGTTTGGAGTTTGGGAAGCCTGTGCGCAAAAGAAAACTCTTAGGCGAGGAGGGAAGACCTGGCCGTTTGTGTCTGATCAAATTAATTAGGGCCTTCCTAGGTCCTGATTTAGAAACTGGGTTTCCCTTCACAGTTTTGGCCTCTCATCCTCAGGCGCAAGGCAGGGCAGAGACGCTAAGAGGCCATGATGTGTGAACTTGAGCCAAACCTGGTGGAACCACCATGGAAATGGGGTGGAAATGTTGACAGGCTGCCTGAAAGGAAAATGAACCAACAGTGAACAGAGGTTGCTGCAGGGCGACAAAAGTCACAGGCAAATGGCTCTGCCCAATATGGACTGATTTTTTGACTCATTTTCTAGGGTGCTTCCACCATGCTGGGCATTTCAGGTGGCACTGCCAAGCCTCGTTCACTCGCTCTTTTTACATCCTGCATTTCCTTCGCGGCGGCTCTGTTTCCCCCTCAGGATTCAGTTGTATACTGGCAAATTTAGATTGCACAATAAAAGTGGGTTGGGCTTTCTTGTGCAACCAGCCGAAATCAGAACTCTTTGTGGTAAATAAAGTGAAGGAGGAAATGCCCAGGAAAGCAGGGGGTCACAATTGCTCCATGCAATATTGCGTAACCTTCTTGCAAACAAGTAAGAAGTAATGCTGACCTCGCAGGATCTCCCTGAAGGTTTTGTGAAAACAAATCAGGGTGGATGCTCACTAAAGAGGTTCTCTGGAAGAGCCCCCAGATCGCAGGAAGTCTGACAGATGCCTTTTGCACCATTCTCCTATCCTGTCTTTTTAAAAGGGTGGGGGTTCTGACATGGGTAGTGCTCTACTGGGGAAAGTGAACAGCTCAGCACAATTCAAATATAGCCTTTGTCGTGGTGGACAGAATCTGATGACCCCATTTTTTTAAAAAAATCTCTATTTTCAATTATCTCAAAAACTTTACTTAAAAACAAAACAAAATGAAAGATTGTTGTTTAGTCGTGTCCGACTCTTCGTGACCCCCTGGACCAGAGCACGCCAGGCACTCCTGTCTTCCACTGCCTCCCGCAGTTTGGTCAAACTCATGCTAGTAGCTTCGAGAACACTGTCCCACCATCTCGTCCTCTGTCGTCCCCCTCTCCTTGTGCCCTCCATCTTTCCCAGCATCAGGGTCTTTTCCAGGGAGTCTTCTCTTCTCATGAGGTGGCCAAAGTATTGGAGCCTCAGCTTCACGATCTGTCCTTCCAGTGAGCACTCAGGGCTGATTTCCTTAAGAATGGAGAGGTTGGATCAATTCAAAAGCATCAATTCTTCAGTGATCAGCCTTCCTTATGGTCCAGCTCTCACTTCCATACAACACTACTGGGAAAACCATAGCTTTAATTATACGGACCTTTGTTGGCAAGGTGGTGTCTCTGCTTTTTAAGATGCTGTCTAGGTTTGACATTGCTTTTCTCCCAAGAAGCAGGTGTCTTTTAATTTCGTGTGCTGTCACCATCTGCAGTGATCATGGAGCCCAAGAAAGTAAAATCTCTCACTGCCTCCATTTCTTCCCCTTCTATTTGCAAGGAGGTGGTGGGACCAGTGGCCATGATCTTCGTTTTTTTGATGTTGAGCTTCAGACCATATTTTGCGCTCTCCTCTTTCACCCTCATTAAGAGGTTCTTTAATTCCTCCTCACTTTCTGCCATCAAGATTGTGTCATCTGCATATCTGAGGTTGTTGATATTTCTTCCGGCAATCTTAATTCCATCTTGGGTTTCATCCAGCCCAGACTTTCACATGATGAAGTCTGCATATAAGTTAAATATCAGGGAGACAATATACAGCCTTGTTGTACTCCTTTCCCAATTTTGAAGCAATCAGTTCTTCTATATCCCGTTCTAACTGTAGCTTCTTGTCCCACATAGAGATTTCTCAGGAGACAGATGAGGTACTCCCATTTCTTTAAGAACTTGCCATAGTTTGCTGTGGTTGACACAGTCAAAGGCTTTTGCGTAGTCAATGAAGCAGAAGTAGATGTCTTTTTGGAACTCTCTAGCTTTCTCCATAATCCAGCGCATGTTTGCAATTTGGTCTCTGGTTCCCCTGCCCTTAAAGTCCTATAGCACTAACTCTTTCTGTCATGGGGGTTTGGGGCAAAGCCAGAAAAATGTTCTAGCACTAATTAAAAGATCATTTTTTTAAAAAAAAACTGATGAGATTATAAAATGGCACCCACCCAGGGGCGAAACTAGGTTTTATTTCACCCGGGTCAAAGACCCAGTTTGGTATCCCCCGCTATGTGCATTTGCGCCCAAACACATACAGGATGGGAGCCTCAATGGCGCCCTTCTGGAGTCTTCACCTGGGGCAAAAACTCTGGCTAGCTCCCCACCCCAATAGCAATGGCACTGCACCCACCACAAGGTTTATAGTGAGTGTGTGCTGCACTACAAACAACACCCACACCAGCTACATTGCATCCACTCATGTGGATGGCAAACAGCCATGTGGGCATTTGGGGGAGGGAAACCCAGAATAGAATAGTAGTGTGGAAGGTCATCTGCAATGTTGATAATACAGTGGAAAAGTCATGATTAACTAATGCTGGGAACCACTCACCTGCAAGCAGTACCCTCGGGTCCCCCTCGGCGTGTCGGGAGATGGGCCTTGCCTCAGTGGCAGCAGAACCGCCATGCTTCATGCGGAAGGCCACAGGTTGGTGACCTCTCAGTGTTCTTGGACTCCAGTTCCCATCAGCCCTAGACAGCACAGCCATGCTGCAGGCTGCAGAAGGTATGGAGGACATGCCAGGATGGAGAAGGATGAAGGAGACAGCCATGGGCTAAGACCAGACAGGGTCTAACGCAAGGCATTTCACTGGGGATCTCACAACAGAGATGTTTTGTTTGAGCTGGATTCAGCCGGTTGTTTTTTAAAGTCACATTTCGAAAGCAGCTCCTGAGATTCCCCCCCTTTTCAGAATGTTTTCTTTTTCGCAGGACTGGCCCTTCTGTTGACTTCTTAAAAAATCCAAGTTTCCTTTCTTTTTCGGGTGGGGGGGGTTCAGTTCTCAACATTGCAAAATAAGAAGGTGGCTGGCTGACACATCGACCATCTTTCCTGTTGTCTCAGGAACAGGAAAGGAAGTGAAAATAATCCCCAAATCGTTGTTTCTTGTAATTTGGGAGGCCTTTGTGCTGTTCCAGGAAGAGACTTCAGCTTGCCCAGTTCCCAGATGAGATTATCTGAGCAGAATAGGTTCTGTGTGCCCACTGCTCAAAACCTGATAATGATGTGTGATCTGAGCAGATGTGTTAAAAGGGATCTCCCTGGTTTCTGCAGAATTAGGGCTTCCAAGTTGCACAAGCGGGGGTTTATTGCAGGCACAAAAAGTCAGCCCCCTCTGTCTAGCTAGAATGTTTTCTTTCTGTCTCATCGTCTGTGCCTTTTACTAATTAGCCAATCTTTTCCTCTCTCTCCTTCTCCTCTTTCCTGTCCCTACTGCTTCTTATCGGGCTCCTCCTTGCTCCCACTTCACTGATAACGGGCCTATCTTTATTAGTCTCCTTCCAGGGCCTTGGAAACATCACATGGAGCAAAAGCAAATCCCCAGCTGGTCAGTCTGGAGCTCTGCACTGATCTGTCTTTCTCCCACTCATCCCACCCCGCTTTGTGGAGCAAACGGAACAGGGTGAAGAAATTCAGCAAGCTAGAGAAGGGGCTTGTTTCTAATCAAAGTCAAGTTGAAAACTATGTTTAGAAACCAGGATGCTTTCTGGATTCATCCCTTTATTATGACCAGATGTTTGCACAGATGCCTCCCCAAAATGCAACCAGCCCCAGTAAATCTTGATGTGTCCCTTGCCAGCCTTAGCTGCGGACTCCTGGCGTACTGGGCGAGTGACACATCCAAAGCCCGTGGGGAACTCCAGGAACCCCTAAACGCTGCTGTGAGAGGTACTAGTGTGGAACTACAAGACAGCAAGGAAAGAAAGAATCAAAGGCTCCTGTGTGCCCAAACAGAGAGAGAAGGAGGCTGCCCGCTGTAGCTCTCCATGAAATTCATTGTTTGCGCCTTGCTCTCCCTCCAACTAGTCTTTGCTGGCGGAAGTGATGTTGCATTGGGTCTGATTAGATCACTCATTTTTCCCAATGGGGACAAGAGACTTGCTCACTGAGAAGGAGGTTGCCTGTTGCATCTCTGTATGTGTTTCCCGCTTCTGGTCACAACAGCAGCGGAGTGTCTCCATACCGCTCGTGTGTGTGTTTGTGTGGGTTGGTGCACACTCGTTCCCTTGCTGGGGGTGAGCTGAGGGGTGGAAGACAAATGGAGCCCACCGTGCCTGCCCAGCCCCTTTGGCACTGATCTAGCAGTTTCTTCTGATGGACTTAGCCCTGGTGATTCTACACCCTGCTGCTCTTTTTGGGGTTCCCTGGAAAATCCCTGACCCAGTTTTGCTTTTCAGGGAGACTGGAGAGAAGGGTGTTTCTTAAAATGTTATTAAGTGTGCATATATATGTATTGTACATTGTGGTTTGTCACATTTCAGCACACCCACCCTCCAGCCTTTGCAGGTTAAGAGTAAGGAAGAGGGTGTCCTTTGGCTCAAGGGCCCAGACCTGGACACCAAATCCCCCCTTTTCCTGCTTGCCTTCCTTCAGTCCCTCTAAAATCTGCCTATCCAGAGTGCAAATGCTGCTGAATCTGGCAGCTGTCCTGATACGTGCATGCGGATTGAGTGTGAGATTAAACAGCTTATTCAACTTTCATAAGTTTTATATATTATATGATGAAAGGAAGCCGTTATGGCTAATTTGCTAACACAAAACTGCTTCCGCTGTCAGCTGTTGCAAAGTTAGTGAATCACTTGTGGGCACCCAGCCACAAAGAGCTTTCATTTAGCAGTGGGAACTGAGCCCAAACTGGAGCTAAATTCATGTAAGCACCCCCCCCTCGAGTTCTCTGTGTACACATTGGGAGCCGTGGTTGGTGAAGCAGGGGAGACCAATGAGGATCAGGGCCCACTCACATTATAGTTAGCATTTGCCAAAAATGTAAAGAGGTGGGAGCAGTGGCGTAGTGTGGGGGGTGCAGGGGGGGCCCGGCTGCACCAGGCACAACATCTGGGGGTTAGGGTTAGGGGGCGCAAATCCACGGGTTAGGGGGCGCAAATTACTTGCCTTGCCCCGGGTGCTGACAACCCACGCTACGCCACTGGGTGGGAGACCCAGTTTTTGATCCACTTGAGCCTGCCCAGTGTGTTCCCTTGTAGGAGTTAAAGGGAATTAGATAACTTCATGGAAGAGGATAAGGCTAGCCATAGCTATTAGTCACAAGGGCTACCCGGAACCTCCATATTCAGAGGAAGTCTACCTATGGCAAGCTATTGCCTTCAAGCCCTGTCTGTGGACTTCCTGGAAGAGTTTGATTAGTCACTGTGGGCAAAAGAAAACTAGATGGATCCTTGGTCTGATTTGGCAGGGTTCTGGCTCTGGGGAGGTCCCCCCCCAAAAAATAAAATTCAGTGTAGAGAAGCTGCCAGCTGGGCTGGCTGTTGGGGTGCATCTAAGTACTGAGATGGGATTGTATCCTGCACTGCACCATAGGGAGGTAGAGAAGGCTAGCTCAGAGGGTGCAGGACAGGTGTTGTGCCAGCCACAGTTCTGTCTGCTCCACACACACCCCTCAGCATCTGCCACCTGAGGCAGCTGTCTCACAGCGTCTAATGGTAGGGCAGTCCCAGGCTCCCCTTATGTCCCTCTCACCACTGCTGGAATGTATCACCACGCAGAGGGGAGAGGCAATAGGGTCTGTTCTGTGGGGCACTCTAAGTTCAGGTGAGGCAACAAGGAAAGCAAGCAGCATCACCCTGGCATGCACTGCAATCTGACTGTGAACCCTGGAAGAAGCTCCTCAGAGCCTCTTCTGCAACACTTGAACTTGGTGGCAGATGAACGTGGGAGCTAGGGAGTTGATGCAGAATGATAAGCACCCAAAAGGAAGACATTCTGCGAGCCCAAGGGGAGCAAGCTTGTTTTCTCCTGTTCCAGAGGATTCAATGGATTCAAATTACAAGAAAGGGGGCTCTGACTAAACATTAGGAACACTGGTGCCACCTCCAGGGGGCCCTGGGGGCCTGGACACCCATAAAACTTTTGCTGTGGGTGCCCTCCCTCTGCCCCCCCTCGCATGCTGGCCCTGCATTTTGCCGCTTTATCTCTGGCGCTCTGGCACCATGGCAGCAACTGGGCCGGGGCCTGCGCTTCTGCTGTGGCCATGGACATGCTTCTGGGGTGTGTCTGTGGTGCAGGCCCCAGCTCAGTTGCCGATGTGGCACTGGAACATGCACATGTGCTGCACCTCAAGGTTCACGGCACCCACACTGTGGGGTCAAAGCAGCACCGCTGAAGGAAGAACTTAATGACAGTAAGCATTGCTCAACAGTGGGACAGGCTACCTGGGAAGGTGGTGGACTCTCCTTCTTTGGAGGTTTCTGAACAGAAGTTGAATGGCCATCTCTCACAGATGCCTTTGCTGTAAATCCTGCATCGCAGAGGGTGGACTAATGGCCCTTGGATCCCTCTCAACCCCATAATTCTATGGTTCTGTGATCCATTCATTTAGTACACAGCAAATGAATTGGTGCTTCCAAAGTTCCCAGGCTGAATGTTCTCCAGTAATGCTTTGGTAGCTTTAAAAAATATATGGTCCCACCCATCAAAGCTGTCTCAACCTCTTCCCCCTTGGATTTTCTTTTCCTTTTGTGTGGCTTGCCTGGCCCAAGTGCTTTTGAGAGTAACCAGGCTCCTCTCTTTCAGACGGAGATTATTTCACCTTTACAAGACATGAGCCCATCGGTGTGTGTGGACAGATCATCCCTGTGAGTATCTGGGCTCGCACCTCATATTTATTTTCACTGGAATGAGCTCCCTTGAAAAGGCCCATAAGCCCCAGGCTTCAGCAAGGCGTGTTTTTCATTATGGGAGACCGGGCAATGGGGTGAGGGGGGGAGGCAGGCGGAACTGAGCCCACATTGTTGACATATCTTTAACAGCCGCCCTACCAGTGCTTATTTGCACATCCTAATAGAGTTTTAGAGCTGCAGTATTAGGGAGGTGAGGCCTCCAGTCACAGAATTCCCAGGACTGGAGAGAGCAAAGCAAAACACGGCATTAGCATCAGGCGGCTGTCAGCCAATTGAGATGTTTGCACAATGGGGAGGAAGTGGAGCCCCCCCCCCTTCAATCCAGCAGGATCTTTTTATCTCTCCTGTTCCAAACTGCAGCGTAACTGGGATCCAGGGAGGATAATTTTCAGGTTCTTCATCTTTTTCCTTCTTGCCCTAAACAGGGCAGAAAACTCCACAATATAATATACTTTCCTAGAACTGGTCCCTTCCATTGGGCAAAAGGGGCTATTGAGGAGTTTGCTGAAGAGGAGTGCTCCCCATCAGAGAGGGCCCCTGGTGTCCCCCTTCCAGCAGGAGGTGGCTATAACATCTTCTCCTCATCTGGATTAGCCTTCCACTGCTAGATCCGGCTCAGTCCAGCCGTTTTGCTAGGCAGGGGTAGGGCAAGCGTGTCTTTCCAACCAGACCTCCACCACCTAGTCCGTCAGATTTGTTGTAGGTCTGGAAGGGCAGGTGCAAAGGTGCATATGTCCCTGACTAACACAGAGTAGCCTCCGTTGTGTGACAGAAAGAACAGCTTCCCCCCTGGGCAGTTTTGCATCTGATGCCCCTGGTTGATGTGCCTGCTCCTGATGCAGAGACATCTAGCTGGTCTCCCAGGGAAAATTGGATTCAAAGCTTCAGACTCAGAGCAGGAAAAGAGGAAACACAAAGGCCACAGACTTCCATCACATCTATTGCATGATTGGGGTGGTGGGGAAATAATAATAATAATAATAATAATAATAATAATAATAATAATAATAATAATGAATCAATCAATCAATCAATCAATCTCTGGGCGGCTTCCAGCAGAACACTAAAATACAATAACCTATTAAACATTAAAAGCTTCCCTAAAGAGGGCTGCCTTCAGATGTCTTCTAAAAGTTTGGTAGTTATTTTTCCCTTTGACATCTGGTGGGAGGGCGTTCCACAGGGCGGGTGCCACTACCGAGAAGGCCCTCTGCCTGGTTCCCTGTAACTGGAAAGTGCATAATCCAGTATAGCTTCATGTTGCTATATCCACCAACTTCAGGGCCCGACAGAGTTCAAAGAGTTGGCTGGAGAGATTGTGCTACCCAAGCCAAGGTCTGTATCCCTACAAGAAGTCCATCATGTCCCCCATTAAAGTGGCACAACAGTGTACCAGCTCCCCTTTAGTAACTGCGTCTCTTGATTTGGAATGGCTTCTCACTGTTAAAACCAGAGAGTCCATGCAGAAGCATTCAAACTGTAATCTGCTGCTACAAAACCCCACAGACTTAATGAGCATTTTAAAACAAACGTTTGCAAGTTGCTCGGAAACTGCCAAGGTCAACCCAGAGTCCTGAAGCCCAGTGCCAGCTCCGATTAAAATCAGCACAGCTAAGCCTTCTAATCTGTGTTTGTACAGGACTGCACAGCAATAGGGGTCCTAGTGACACCCCCTACCAGTAGTGTTTAAATAAGTTATCATTCAAATAGTTAGCCAAAATATCCCCAGTAGTAGTTCTGACGAATATCAGAGCCTCGTGTATTTTAGTGCCTGTTTGAAAAGAGCAGAAGAACCAACAGATGGAATTTGCTGTCACAAGAGTGATGATGGACCCCTTGCCACATAGCCATGAGCCACAAGCGAGAAGTAGATCAGTGGCTGTTAGTCATGAGTGCTAAAGGGAGCCCCATGTTCAGAGGCAGCGGGGTGGGGGTAGGGTTTATTGCCCTCATGCCTTGCACAGTTGGCCACTATGGGAAACACAGTACTAGGCTAGAGGAACGTGGTCTACACCTGCAAAGCCTCACTTAGGAAGTTTGGCTTTGATTTTTGATTTTTCTGTGTACATTTAATTGTGGGATGTTGTATGTGGAGCACACAATAGTTACAGTAGATGGAAAGGATCCAAGGACATCAGTTGGCCAAGCCCAGTTTTAGGAAGATTGCTTTTCATTTTTTAAACAATGATTATGATGATGATGCTTTTGTATTCTGGTCAAACCAGAGGCATTCCAGGCTGCAGAAGTGGAACGACACATTGGCACTGCATGATTACTGTGCTTAATATGAGTACAGTTCACCTACAGAGCACTTACAGTTTTTCTAAGCACAATCTAACAGACATGATACAAAAGGAAAAAAGGACCAGGGAGGGAAGAGGAACGCAAACATTGGAGCAGGTTGATGTAGCTCTAATGTTCTCCACCTTGTTCTTTAAAATGGACTAAATAAGTAAATAAATATCACTGGTAGAGTGATAAGCTAAAACCGCCTTTGGCAACCCTTTTGCCCTCCAGAGGACTCGAGCAGCTAGGATTTCTTGGGTCATGTGGCTGCCTTAGTAATAATGGCTGCATTCTTTCCTTCAGTGGAATTTCCCCCTGCTGATGTTTGCGTGGAAGATTGCACCTGCTCTCTGCTGCGGCAACACCATCGTCATCAAGCCAGCAGAGCAAACGCCGCTGACCGCGCTCCACATGGGAGCCCTCATCAAGGAGGTGAGCAGAGCAGCGGGGTCAGAGCCGGGCTTTCTTTGAGCCAGGCCTTGCCGGAACTCAGTTCTGCAACTCGGTTTTAAGAGAGCAAGGGAGGTGTTCATGCTGAGTTCTGGCACCCCTTTTTCTAGATGAATAGCACTGAGCCAGAGGATGCATCCAGGGAGCTGCCCAGCTTGGCTTGTGTGTGGTCCATTCACCCTAAACAGCTTGCCCCTCCCCCTTCCCTCTCTTTGTTGTCGCAACAGGCTGGGTTTCCACCCGGAGTGGTCAATATCGTGCCAGGATTTGGACCCACCACCGGCGCAGCGATTGCTTCTCACGCGGGGATTGATAAAATTGCCTTCACTGGATCCACCGAGGTAAGTGGGTGCTCTAGAGGGTGTTTGGCTTCACCTCGGAAGGAAATGGTACACCCAACAAGGCATGCTGGTGCCTGCGGTGGAGATTCGCTTTCCCAGTTAAGGCCAGGGCAGAGCATCACCTCCAGGAAGTCCTCGCTGAACTGCCTGGGAGATGTGCCACAGGCCTTCCCATTTCAGTGGGGCTTTGCAGAAGTCCTTACCCATCAGCGTCTGGAGGTCTGGCGTGCTCCACTTTCCCCAAAGGCCCTGAAGAAGAGTCCTTTGCCTGAGAGGGTCTTTACAGAGGTGGAGCTTCTCTTGGTTGCTGTGGTTTTTAATGGAACGCTTGTTTGGTTTGAAGAGACAGATAAATGTGGCTGCAGGCCATGAGCTTTCATAGAGAGGATTTCAGGTGTTTCCTTTGTTTAGTGTTGTGTTTTGAACTTTAATACATCGGCCACCTCGAAAGAGTGCTTCTTGGAAAGGCAGCATACAAAAGTAAAAGTAAAATAAAAAGAATGAAGATAAGCTTGTCCCTGGATTGTGCCTATAGACCCTGCAAAGGCTTCCTCAGATGGCTACTACCTGTTGACACCAATATTGGAGCATTCTGGAGAGTCTGGTAAAGACAGAGTCAAGTTCCATTGACAGATTTTGTAGCTGTATGTGGCCTATATTTCAGTTAAAGAGACTCTCATGCAGGATGCACTTCTGATTGCGGGACGAAAAATACAGATGGATTTGGTTTCAGAATTGTCTCTTGTAGCCAAAATAAATTTTTAGCGTCATTCCAGCGGGGTTTCATTTCTAATAGGCATTTAAACTCAAAATGCTGTGGATTTTGTCCTAACTCAATACCTGCCTTTAAGAGCCTTACTAATAGGAAGTGAAAAGCGTTACAGAGATGAAAAAAAGCAATTCTCTAAGAACCTAAAGTGGGAACAGCTGGAACATTTTAATGTAACGCGAGTGTAAACTGTTCCATATTGTTTTTTATTTCCTGTTCTGTGGAATTCTTGTAACAGCAAGTTGATGTAGTAACACTTTCAAACCAGAAATGTAAGATCAGCTGTTCTGCGGAGCACTGGGCTTCTCAGAACCAATGAAGGCTGCCTAGCTTTGTTAACATAAAGGTGGAAATGTTTTGTTTTCTCCTGCTTGTATCCGTTGAATATCCCTTGCACAACCTGAAGAATGGGTTTACTCCTGCTTTCAAAATTTATATGCCGCCACCTCCAGGAACTGGGAGCAGCGAGTGATATTTTAGGGAAATTAAAAGAGGTCTTGTTAACAGGCAATAGAAAGGCTGGCAAAGTTTGCCAGATTCAGGCCCATAAACAAGCTTCCTGGTAAGGCCTGCCTCAAACTTCTGAAATCTTTTCTGGCTTGGCTTTTCATCCACGCTGGGGAGGACATCTCAGCCCCCAAACGGCTGGTGGGGGCAAACAGCACTCTGCCACTGAAGACCTTAGTTTGGAACCACAGGGTTTGCAGCTTGGGCTACCAATTGCCAGTCACTACTTCTTTTCATGAATACACACAGATTTATTTGTTTCCAGTATTTCTTCAGGATGATAGTCAGGGCTAGAGCTGGAGGTCAGGGTCACTGAGTGGGGAACAGCAAGCCTGTCATCTTTTGTGACATCTAAGCCAGGCATGTCGAACTCCCAAGAAACTGCAATCTACTCCCACTATAAAAAACTGACAGTGGATTGGATTGACCAAAGTTGCTGAGCTTTTTTTCGGGGGGGGGGGGGAGATGAGAATCACGCAAATGACCAGGATCGACCAGGGATGCCCCACAATCGATTGGTAGATCGTGATCGACCTGCTGGACATCCCTGATCTCAGCTGTATAATATAATTTGTGTGCATCTGTGCAATACCCATTCACATGAACAATACAGAGACCCATGTGCTCTAACGGGATACTTGTATATACTGTATAATTGTTTAAAAAAGTGTACCTTTTTCTTTTTAAACCTCCTTACTGTTTCTCCAAAGAGACTGAGCACAGCTAACAATCAGCAATAAAAACAGAGTAACACAGATGTATGCACTATTGACTTTTAAAAGATGTAAAAAATTCATTGAAATTGATAGGACAAGCAACTAATCTAGCCTCTTTGACAAATTCAAGCAACACAAAAATAGCAAAAAGTACACAACTAAAGACCCTTTTGAAAAGTCAGGTCTTTGCCAGCTGCCTGAAACTGTGAAGGAACTTGCTCTGCAAGCTGTTTCATAGAGGAGGTGCCACAACAAGGAAGGCCCCGTCCTTAGTGAACACTAGCTTCACCACCTAAGATGGAGGAATTAGGAGCAGGGGCCCATCTGAGTACTGGAGTTTGCAGGGGCAAACATACAGAAAAATGGGGACTTGAGGCCCATGGAAGTCTTTCATCTGTGCAACCCAATTCTATACCTGTTACTCAGAAGAAGTTTCTGGTAAACACAGACCAGCTCACTCCCAGACAAGTGCCTGTAGCATCTCAGTCTTTGCTGATAAATCACATGCATTTAGGATGAAGAGTTTGCAGCCCTGCTGCTTGTAAAACAACATGGGCATTGCCAGCTAACATTTTTTGTCATCCTCCAACTCCTGAATAATGACTGTTTGGTGGTGGGGGGAGATTGGGAGATGGACCATATGTCAGATCTTTGTGGAGCCTTTGATGTGCTCTCCCCATCCCAGCACCCCGCCTCTTTTCCCATTCACGGCTCACCTCTCCCAGGTGGGGATGCAGTGGGGTGACGGTCCCCCCCAGCCTGCAGGCAGGCAACTTCTTACACAAACCCGCCCGTCATGGATCGCTTCTCTGCACAATCCCCCATCGCTTGTGTTTCATGCTGCCATGGCTCATTAGGGACAGCTCTGCAAAAACGCTGGGTTTCTGTAAGCACCAAGGCTGAGGCCCAAAGGCTGCCTTTGGGAGAAAGCAAAGCAAAATGTGTGCTCCGCACTCCATGATTCCCCCCCCCCCCCCCGCTGAGCCTCAGATCAGTCACAGAGCCCTCAGAAGTAGAAGAAACGGGTGTGGAGAAAGAAGGACGTTTTTCTCCTTCTCTCCATAGTGCAAGAACTAAATGGGATCGTTCCATGAAGCTGAATGGTGGAAGATTCGGGACAGTCTAAAGGAGGGACTTCTCTGCACATCTCAGAGTTAAATGATGACATTCACTCTTGCAAGGTGTACAATGGCTACCAACTTGGACTTTTTTTCTAAAAGGGAATTGGACCAATCCATGGAGCATAACGCTCTCAGTGGCTGCTAGCCCAAATGGCTAGTATGGCCTGCTGTGGCTGTGGCTGTAGAGACGGATGTGGGAGAGACATGGTTTTTTGCAACTGGGGCAGATGAAGGCGTCTGGTTGTGCCTGTGCAAATGCACCATGGGATTTTTTCTTTCTGTGCTCCTCCCAGAGGTCATTCCTCCTTTGGTCACTGCTGTGGATACACAATCAGACTGATTATCTCCAGGTGCTGCGGTTATCTGCATGGCACATGGCACGATCAATGTTGCCATCCTCCATGTCATGTTGGCCTGCCAATGGGCCTGGTGCCTGAAGCCAGCTCCCCACAGAGCACGTCCTTGGAGATCTTTACTGCTTCACCAGCATCTCCAAAAATCTCTTTCCCCTACTTCCAAGCAAACACTTAGCTCTGGGGTGCTATCGCGTTGGCCTTGGGAAGTGAACAGGAAGTGGTATTTCTGGAGCTGCTTGAGTGTTTTCATCCCCTGTATGGCTTCACCTGCCTTCCTACCTCTCTGCCCCTTGTTAAATGAGCATCCAGTTATCAAGGATGAAGAGAAAGCAGAATATAGGCAATGTAATGTCAGTGAGCCCTTAGGCAACAAACCAAATGGAATCTCAGGTCTGGGTACAACTTTAGAAGTGTCTGGGTGGGGCTCTATGCCAGTCCCAATAGCCAGATGCCTCAAAGTCATCTGGGGAATATGTGGAGCAGGAGAGTCTTTTACCAGCATCTCAGCATCACGTTGCTTTCAACTCTGGATCCCTCCTTCCTTCTCTTTGCTCCTTCAGTGTTTGTCCTGTTCCAAGCCTAGATGGCTGTAGAAACAAATTGGAGACATTAATGGAAGAGGATTGGTCTATCAATAGCTGTGGCTGATGGGAGTTGCAGTCCAAACATTTGGCAGTAAAGGCTGCTGTAAGTCATGGTAGCTAAGCAGAACCTCCATGTGCCAAGGCAGTGCTCCTCAGATTATACCTGACACCAGGCGCAAAACCAGTGGATGGGGCCTTCTTCCCATGCCTTGTTTGTGCATATATCAGGATTAGACTCTGTTGGATTAGACTAACCTTGATCTCCTCCACCAAGACAATTCTTATACACGGAAAGGGGCCTGGGGCAAAGCATGAATAACCTGAGACAGCGGTCAGTCGCTGGATGATGTTTAGGGAAGCTCACAAGCCTTTTTCCTTGGCTGTGAAGTGGGCTACAAATTTGCTGCATTCTAGGTAAAATCAGCCATAGTGGTTACTTCTGTTCCAAGCTGACCACATTGTTGTCTCCATATGGTGTCTCCCAGGCAGAAACTGAAGATAATGAAACATCTGACATTTGTTCCAACATACTGAAGTCTGTATGAGTGAGAGGAAAGATGAAGATTTGGTTGATGCAACGAACACACCCAAGCAAACAAGTTAGATCCCCAGTTTAATGAGAGAGGGAGATCAGTGGGGGAGAGGGAGCGCTTTGGGCTCAAAGATCTTTAGGTTGAACAACTTCAGTCAAAAGCCCAAGGAAGCATCTTGCCTGATTTGCTTGCAACTCGGGTGTTTTCTTTATGCTGTGAGTTTAACAAAGCATGAGCTCATCATTAGTCAACAAGATACCGGGCGAGGCCATCAAAGCAAACTACAGGAGAGTCCAGGATTGAGTCATGCCAAGCAAATGTTTGCAGCTAACAGCTGTATTACCACTGATCCTGTCTTGCTCAGCAGGTGACACCCCCCCCCCAAATGAGATGGATTTCATGCTGCAGGATCCAGACCCTGTTGTGTCAGCTCTCCCTTCTCATCCAAGAGGATTTGCACTAAAGGCCTGCAAGGACCTTCCAGATCAACCCTGCGAGACATTTTGCTCATTTTTACTGAACTTCTTTGGTTTCTCTCAAAAGTTCTCAGAAGAACACTCAGATTCCAAAACTTGTGGAGGGGCAGGGGAAATTGGACTGGCCCTGTTGAAAGCAGAAGTGGCACGGAGCCCACAAATCTTCCCCGCCTCTGTTCTGTGCTGAATAAATGCTACATTTCAGATTAAAATGGTCATTGGTATCATTGCTCATAGCCTAGACCAACTTTCCCCCAGGTGCCCTTGACATGTTGCTGGACTACAACTCCCAGCAGCCGCAGCAGCCAGCATGGCCAATGGTCGGGGGCAATGGGAGCTGTGATCCAACAAAATCCAGACGGCACCAAGGCTGGCTACCTCTGCATTAAGAGGAAACAGGCCGAATGGAGCCATAGGGCAAAGAGTCCACCAGGAATTCTACGCTACAAGGTGGCCTGTCCTGTTTCACCACCTGAAGTGAAGTGGGAGGGTACTGCTATGTGCACACACTGTGTGTCACCTCTCCTTGCCACCCCTGATGCAGCTTCCAGGTTCTGGCAAGATCTCACCGGAAGCCAGAAGTCACTCCAGATGCTTCTCCTTGCTTCTCTGGTGGCAGCGATGGTGGGGTGCCCACAGAGGTGCCCCTTGGATTCTGCCCTCTGAGGCGGCTGCCTCAGTCTGCCTCATGGATAGGCCGGCCCTGCTGTACCAGCACCACTGGGACTTATGGAGGACTTTCCTGATGAAGGCAAGAGGTGCCATTTGGACTTGTCACTCTGGACACTGAAATGTTTTGGGTCACCAGCAAGGTGGGAAGACGACACAAAAATCAAAAATGGAGTGAATGTGACCCAGTCATAAAGCAATGCAAGGTCTTCTTCACACAGGCCTTCTGTGCCATTTGTAAGCCCTGGTAGCTTGGGGGAGTCCTGAAAGCTGATCCCTGAGACAGGGCTGGTTTTAGGGTGGTGCACCCCACATAGAACATGGAACCAAGGGGGCAAAAATTGAGAAGATCCATCACTGAGAAGATCCATTTGGGGACGCCAAATTTTGGCCTCACTCAGGGCACCATGCTATCAAAGATGACCAACACCTGACCCTGCCCTGAAATGCAGCTGTGATATGGACTGAGCTGAGAGGACCTGCCAGACCCGTGCATCTCTCTGTGCTGCTGGGTTGGCTCATCTGGGCCAAGGAGGTTCTTCTGGGGTGTGCCAAGGACTGACAAGCACAGCTTACTCTTCTCCATGCCAATCTGCAGCCAGGTGCTGTGTTTGTGCAGCAAACAACCCCACATCTGCAGAATCAGTGTGTGTGTGGGTGTACTTTGCATGGGGAGTTAGGCTTTGACAGAGGAACCTGAGAATATTCTCATACCTGCAAGATCCTTGTTTGCAGTTTATGTTTGTTTTGATACTTAACCTTCCTTTCAGCCACAAAACAACCCCTTAAGCAACTCCAAAACAGACTACTTAAAATAAAACACACACACCAGAAAGCAAATTAAAAACAAATTACCATATTTTTCGCTCTATAAGACGCACCAGACCACAAGTTTTTGGAGGAGGAAAACAAGAAAAAAAATATTCTGAATCTCAGAAGCCAGAACAGCAAGAGGGATTGCCGCACAGTGAAAGCAGCAATCCCTCTTGCTGCTCTGGCTTCTGTGATAGCTGCACAGCCTGCATTCGCTCCATAAGACGCACACACATTTCCCCTTACTTTTTAGGTGCAAAAAAGTGAGTCTTATCGAGCAAAAAATATGGTACATCCAGTGAAGAGCAGTACATGAATAATCACAGAGAACAAGTCTAAGCTATTTGACCCTTTCAATGTACTTTAAATTAACTGGATTATTATTTAGTAATTGAGAAGACAAAAGAAAAATGAAAGACATTTTTTAAATTTTATTTTTGCATTTTCTATTTTACATATACAAGTGAAATAAAAACATAAACACAAAATCCCCTTTGACTTCCTTTCCCCACCCCTGCCAAAAAAAAGCAAGACATTTGCCCCTTGTGAGTGACCCAAGCAGAACTTTCAAAAAAATCACATTTTTATAGAGGACAGAAGGTTATATATCTATATATCTATTTTAAGCAAAATTTGTCCAATATTTTAAGTCTAATTAATGCATTAAGGGGTTAATACTATAGAGTAAGCTGTCCTGCTAGGCTTAACTAGGTCACTCCCCAATACATTGAGAGAAAGGTAAACTTCTGTCTACCTGAGAAGCTCAGTGTGTAAAGAGGTCTGAGCTGGTTGCACCAAGCTCAGACCACGTGGCTCTAACAAGGTTGAGTTCCTATACCAATAATTTAGGAACTTTTACCACTGTAGCTAGCCCACATTTTATTGATTGATGTATGAAAAAGCACATGAATCTGACCTTTGGAAAGTTTGTAAGTAAACAATTTTTAACTTACAAAATGTGTGGTCTTTTCTATGCTAAAAGAGAAGTTTTGGAACTCACAAGGGCATATTTTAAAAGTCGAATAGCCTATATTTCCACGCTTCACTTTGCAGCATAATTTGTGATTTTAAAATCTCTAATGGGGTTCTCTTGCCAAAGAGTACTTGCCCCAAACTTGTATCCCGGCATCCAGGAAATCTCTTTTTATATCCATTTTCCTCCTTTTTTGTAATAATTTATATTACATTTTCTGTCTTACAATTTCAAATAAGCATTTTACAAACTCTAAAATATCCAGTGGCTTCCCTTCCTCTCTTTCCATGGTTCATTTTACATATCATACATCCTTCCATATATTACTATAACCATTCAAATAAATTTTTCACTTTTACATCCATTAAAAATTATTTACTCTGTTGAATTTATCTTAATGCTGTCAGTGTTTTCAGCTGTACAGTTATTTTCCAGATATTCAATAAGCGTTTTCCAATCTTCTTGAAATGTATGTTCTCCTTGCTCTCTTATTCTATATGTTAAATCTGCAAGTTGTGCATATGCTTTCGACTTAAGTTGCCAATCCTCTTTAGTTGGGACCTCGCTCACTTTCCATTTTTGGGCGAACAAAACACAGGCCACAGTTGTTGCATACGTAAGTAACCTTTTCTGACATCTGGGAATTTCATTCTGGGTTATCCCCAGCAAAAAGAACTATGTTTTTTGGGGGAGGTACGTAATTTTGAACATTTTTTTCAATTCATTATAAATCATTTCCCAATACCCTTTTACCTTTTTACATGTCTACCACATGTGGAAGAACGTTCCCTCTACTTCTTTACTCTTCCAACACTTATCTGATTCTGTCTTATAAATCTTAGCCAACCTACTCAGAGTTAAATACCATCTATGAATCATTTTCAAGTAGTTCTCTTTCAATGAATAGCATGCTGTAAATTTCAGGTTGCTTTTCCAGAGTTTCTTCCAGAGGTTGAGATCTATATTGTGTTCTATATCATTTGCCCGGTGTGTCATTGAAGTTTTAACAAGCTCGTCTTTTGTTTCCCATTCTAATAGAAGATGATACATTTTAGACAAAGGTTTATCCTTATTTTGCAAGAGTTCCATTTCAAATTGTGAACTTTGGTCCAAAAATCAATTCTTTCTATCTAATTTAAACGTATCATGTAACTGGTGATATTGCAAGCAAGCAATAACTTGGTTCCTTAAGTTTTCCATTGATTTCAGTTTGGGTTCCCCAATGTAAATTCCAGCAGTTACAGGGAACAGTCACCCACTGTCTACAGTTACAGTCGCCTATTGTACAGTGGTACCTCGGGTTACAAACGCTTCAGGTTACAGACTCCGCTAACCCAGAAATAGTACCTCGGGTTAAGAACTTTGTTTCAGGATGAGACCAGACATTGTGCAGCAGTGGCACAGTGGCAGCGGGAGGCCCCATTAGCTAAAATGGTACCTCAGGTTAAGAACAGTTTCAGGTTAAGAACGGACCTCCAGGACGAATTAAGTACTTAACCCGAGGTACCACTGTATATCCACATTAACTCTCTTAATTGTAATTGCTCCGATGGGAGATAGCCATAAATAAAGGTGTTTTTCTTTCCAACATATTTTTATGTTTCTCCCAAACTCTATACAGATTCTTCCTAAGAATGTGATTCATAAAACTCTTATAGATTTTTGCCTTCCCATACCAAAGACATGCATACCATCCGAATTTTAAATCATGTCCCTATACCTATAAATGTATATATACCTATTTTTTCCTTGCCACCAACAGAGATTATATTGTTGCAGGTCCTTGTGGCACACAGAGTTCTGGTCCCTCTTGGGTTATGCAGAGAATGATCCTCCCCTCCAGCCACTGTCTCACAACCTATTCCAAGTGGGGATTGAGGAGTGGAGGATGCTGGTGCCAACATTCCTGTTGATGAAACGTCTTGGCTCCACTGTCTATGGGGGAGAAACCTTTCCCCTGGCATTCCCTTCCTGGGCTGCACCGGCTGTCTGTGGGGAGTTCATTGGGAGTGCCAAGAGATGGGAAGGAGGAAGCAAGTGAGCAGTGCAGAAGACATAAAAGCCAACACACACCTCCCTTTGCAACCCTTTCCAAATTGAAAACTGGAAAGAACTGCCTTTTCTCTCTGCAAAGCTTCCCTCGCCCCTGCCCAGGGTAAAAATACGGAATAATCAAATAGTTAGTGAGTAGTCATTCAAGAGAGGAGAGGAATAGCATTGGAGTTAGAGCACATAGTATTCTCCCAGATGAACTGCAACACTCATTAAGCTTATATCTAGAGAGGCTTTGATCTGTGCACTTTCCTATTACGTAGTCCTATAATTCAGGTGATATCAGATCCCCACCCTCAATTTACTGTGGCAGCCACTCTGAGGAGCTCCTTCCCTGGGAAAACAAAGTTGCCTCCCTCTTCATACAATTCCCTTCCCGGACAGGGGGAAATCTCCCTCTTTGCAAAGGTGTTTGGGGCTTCCTCTTGTTGGCTTTGCAGCATCTCTGGATTGTTTTGCTGCACAACTGCTCTTGGCTGGCTTTTCATTCATTGAGTTTTTAGTTGTGATCTGAAAATGTGATTGGTTTAGATTTCGTTGTGTGTCACATTGAGCGTTTAGTGGTTTTGAACGGCTGGGGAAGAAACTGAGGTATTTTATAAATAAAAATAGAAACAGTTGACAGGATGAGGTTGCAGACCGAAGGAGCAACAGATTGCTAGTTCTTTGATTTATTGCTTGGTGTTTGCCACTGTGATGATTGTAGGGATGTGTATAGATGTTAGGAGAGGGTGTATTTATTAGATGTTATCCTTCCTTCCTCACGTTTTAGCAGAGTGCATCTCTTTGCAACTTAAAAGGGAAGCTTAGATTGACCAGTTTTAGCCTTTTAGTTTAAGTAACCAGTATGCTTTAAGGCAGGACGCGGGTGGCACTGTGGGTTAAACCACAGAGCCTAGGACTTGCCGATCAGAAGGTCGGGGTGAGCTCCCATTGCTCGGTCCCTGCTCCTGCCAACCTAGCAGTTCAAAAGCACGTCAAAGTGCAAGTAGATAAATAGGTACCGCTCCGGTGGGAAGGTAAACGGCGTTTCCATGCACTGCTCTGGTTCGCCAGAAGTGGTTTAGTCATGCTGGCCACATGACCCGGAAGCTGTACGCCGGCTCCCTCGGCCAGTAAAGCGAGATGAGCGCCGCAACCCCAGAGTCGCTCACGACCGGACCTAATGGTCAGGGGTCCCTTTATCTATGCTTTAAGGCAGACTGGTTTCTCCTTTTCTCTCCCTTAAAACAACAATCACATAAACAGTCTTGTAAAAGGTAAAAAACATTTTGCTCACTCAGAATACTTGTTGAGAAGTAACAGATACAGCAGCTTTGTTCAGGCAAGCTTAAAATGGTAATTCTGTTACATAGGAATGCTTAGGTCTAGCTTAAGATGGAGTCTGATCATTGGAGGTCAGACATGGCAGATTGTTTTTCACATTTATAGCTTGAGATAAAGAGTAAAAGTGAAGAGAGGCAAAAGAGCAGAGAGCAAAGACAAATTGCCCAGTCAGGTAAGTAGATTATATACGGCTTTGCCCTACTTCTGGCTGGGCATAGTGGGAGTGTCTCTCACAGAGCTCTCTCTAGCAAACTTACAGGAAAACTCTGTGAGCTTCAGCTCCTATCGTGTGCCTGTCTAGCAAACATGCATTGTCGGTTTGCCTGCATTGTAAATACAGTGGTACCTCAGGTTAAGTACTTAATTCGTTCCGGAGGTCCATTCTTAACCTGAAACTGTTCTTAACCTGAAGCACCACTTTAGCTAATGGGGCCTCCTTCTGCCGCCGCGCTGCTGGAGCACGATTTCTGTTCTTATCCTGAAGCAAGGTACTTAACCTGAGGTACTATTTCTGGGTTAGTGGAGTCTGTAACCTGAAGCGTATGTAACCTGAAGTGTATGTAACCCGAGGTACCACTGTATCCCACAATGATTTGGTGTTCTTGGGATATGTTGCCTCCAACCATCAGAATGTCTCAGGCCAAAAGCATCCGAATGGAGTCAGTTCTGAAGGAAAAGTCTGAAGGTGTAGCCTTTTCTCTAAAGTGAAGCATCATAAGGGTCTACTTGAAACTTTGCTGAGGTCAACGGGGCTTGCACAGGAGATCTTCCCAGGAACTGGGCTTCTCTGTCCTCCCAGCTGCCCTGTTTGGCTAGATTGCCTCTGCTTTGCATTTGCTCCATCTTATGCTGTCATTTTTACCACATTTCCCATTGTCAAGTGATGATGGGAAAGAAGAAACAACTGTTGGTAAGCCAGACCATTTCATATCACAGGAGGGGAGAGGGCTGCTGCGCTCAAGTCCTGCTCATGGCCTGACTGTAGGCCTCTGGTTGGCCACTGTGAGAACAGGATGTTGGACTAGATTGGCCAATGGCTTGACCCAGCAGGCACTTCTTATGTTCAGCTCTGTTGCCCACTCTTGTTGATTTTGCACGTGTGCTTTTGGCAAAAATCTGAACATGTTCAAGGGTGTGGACAGCAACAAAGCAGTGTTGAGGTCCGTCATCTATCCATGAGCGTTGGCTTGTAGTGGAATGCCTTTTTTGATACGCTGGCAGATGCCACCTGGTCCCTTAGAAAAGGCTCATTAATGCTCTGTCATGCTACCACCCACTTCTCTCTGTGTTGTTAACAATATTAACCTCCATCATAGGTGCTGGCTCCCTGGGGCCTTGAGTGCCTGAGCACCCACAAAATTTCCCATGAAGGGGCTGGGCACCCACAAAATTTGGCACCAGGGCCACCATGGCCCCAGGCACCCATTGGCGCAGGGCCAAGCTGGCACTCTTGACTTCCATTATATGCCCAGCTGAGCCTACAGCCAAGGTTGTTGTTGTGGTTACCTCAGGTTTGTGTATGATTAAGGATGACCGAGTGGATAACAGGCAGATATGGCCAACTCTCCTAGAAAAGGCTCCAGTGCAATGCAGCAGATGTTGCATAGGCGCACAGGGCTCTTGCAAGCTCTGCTTGGTTTTGCTGAGGCTTTTTGCTGCCTGCCATTATTGTGTGGCAGCTGGCTGCCATATAAAATGTCTGCCTCAGAGTCAAAATGTCTCAGGGTTTATCCACTCTTAACTTTCCCCTGCTTTTTCTAGGCATGGCCCACACTTAAAAGCTCAATGTCTGAGCACCCTTTTCTTTTGCTCTGGAGCTTTCCTCATGAAAACCCACTGCCAGAAACTCAAATTGACATTTGCTCTGCTTGAGCACTAAAGAGCGGGTTTTTGTGGGGAAAGCTCCTGGGCAAAACAAAACAAAATGCTCATACCTGGAGTTTTAAGCACAGACGTTTTCCTGGAAAGAGTGGGGCAAAAGGTAAGTGTGGATAAGCCCACAGTCCTACATTTGAGTAAAAGTTGGAGACCACAGAGCACTGATTCTGACTGCTTGCAGTACGCCCATCTCCCCGCATGGACCGCACAGTCAAAAGACTAACCAGTGTCTAGACTGTGTGGGCAGGCAGGGAATCTCTGTGAACTTGTATGGAGCAAAGAGACCAGGATGACTTCAGTCCCTTCTTAGACCCGTGGTTGATATGTCTGCCTCCATTCTTATCTGCCCATTGCTTCTGGGAATCAAAATGTTTTGTTTCTTATGTCAGCATAATTATGCATCTTCACCTGCATCTCGTGTCAGGGCTGGTTCAACTGCAGGTCAGCCCAGAGACCCAGAGACTAGTAGTAAAGTTGATTCTTTATTCAAGGAAACAGAATACAAACAGAAAAACCTAAGGTGAGACTGGCCCCGGTGAAGCAGTAGCCAGAACTGGCAATCTGGGCTGTTTTCCCTGCAGTCCACCAGGGAGGGGCCCCTTGAAACCTCTGGGCCCATTGTTCGGCCACATGCAAAAGTCTCTGAGACCTTGGAGACAAGAGGGGAGCTGAATACAGTAGGACCAGCAGGCTCCTATGGATCTGTTGCAGTCTCAGCCCCCACCTCCAACTGTCTGTCCTATGTCTGCAGTGTTTTCATCCTCTTTGTTATGTACTGAGTTGAATAGGATCCACAAGGCAGCAGTCTGATTGGTCCTAGGACAATAGGATTCAGAATGCAGCAGTCTGATTGGTCCTAGAACAATAGGGTCCAGAATGCAGCAGTCTGATTGGTCCACAGGAGCCACCCAATCCAGCTCCAGGTGGAAGTGAATCCGCAACCTGATTGGTCTACAGGTGAATCCCATAATTAGCCAATCACATGAGGTCCATTGTGTAAATAATGTATATAAAGCAGACATTCTGGGGGAACTTCCATTCCTCCTCACCACTATGAGCAGAATAAAGAGCATGAAATCCACTCGACTCTGAGTATATTTCACTCTTCTTCCTCTCTCTAAGAACTGTTGCTTGTCCAGTACAGTGGTACCTCAGATTAAGTACTTAATTCGTTCCGGAGGTCCGTTCTTAACCTGAAACTGTTCTTAACCTGAAGCACCACTTTAGCTAATGGGGCCTTCTGCTGCTGCTGCGCCGCCGGAGCATAATTTCTGTTCTCATCCTGAAGCAAAGTTCTTAACCCAAGGTACTATTTCTGGGTTAGCAGAGTCTGTAACCTGAAGCATATGTAACCTGAAGCATATGTAACCCAAGGTACCACTGTATTCAGCCATTTCCCCCCTCCTCTCTTCCGTGTCCCACCAGCATCCCCCTGGCCTGGAGCCTTCCTCTTCTGAGGCTTCCCGGGGGGGGGGGGTTCTCTGGCTGGAGCTCCCTGCCTCTCCTCATTGTCCAGCCAGACCCTGACATTTCACTAGAGCCTTGAGCTGCCTGTTGCTCTGAGCCCATCTCTCAAGCCTTTTCTCCTTCATCTTTTCAGGTTGGCAAGTTGATCCAAGAAGCGGCTGGGAGGAGTAACTTAAAGAGGGTGACGCTGGAACTTGGGGGGAAGAGCCCCAATATTATCTTTGCAGATGCCGACTGTAAGTAAGGACGAGGGAGGGGTTTTGTAAGGTTCACATTTTAATGCAAATAATGTAATGTAAATAACTCTCACTTTCTGAAACAGCCCGCAAACCAAAACACTGCTATCCTTCAAAATTAACTCTTCTCTGAGTTTCGTGATGCAGTCCTCCAACCAATTAAGATGTACAGATGTACAGAAATGTATATGTCAGGGAAAGTGTATACTACTTTTAAAAATACAGGGAATCCCCCCCAAAAGTGTATATATTGTTGTAAAAGTTGGGCACCATCGCCACTCTTTGCTGAGTGGTAGTGAGATTCCAGGAGGTTCCAGGCATTCACCCAAGATCTATGCTCCTTTGGAAAATAGAAGACTGCCATAGCTTTAAGAAATATGATTTATTCACATATCCACACCTTCAGTCTGCATGGAGGTAGTCCAGATCTTGCAGCATGGCCATCTCAAACAGTGCAGCGGCACAAATAAAGAGGACAGAGGGAAGATTTTCTGCCTCTCTCATAATGAGGGCACTTGAGGACATCCAACAAAGCTGAATACTGGGAAATTCAGGACAGATAAACAGTTCTTCACACAGCGCATAGTTAAACTGTGGAACTCACTCCTACAAGAGAGAAGGATGGCTTTAAGGGCAGATTAGAATTTGGGGAGAAGAAGGATATCAATAGCAACTAGCTATGATGGCTATTTTGTTTGTTTGTTTATCAAATTTATTTAATAATAATAATAATAATAATAATAATAATAATAATATTTATACCCTGCCCATCAGGGACGCGGGTGGCGCTGTGGGTTAAACCACAGAGCCTAGGACTTCCCGATCAGAAGGTCGGCAGTTCGTATCCCCGCGACGGGGTGAGCTCCCATTGCTCGGTCCCTGCTCCTGCCAACCTAGCAGTTCGAAAGCACGTCAAAGTGCAAGTAGATAAATAGGTACCACTCCAGCGGGAAGGTAAATGGCGTTTCCATGCACTGCTCTGGTTTGCCAGAAGCAGCTTAGTCATGCTGGGCACATGACCCGGAAGCTGTACGCCGGCTCCCTCAGCCAGTAAAGTGAGATGAGCACCTCAACCCCAAAGTTGGCCATGACTGGACCTAATGGTCCGGGGTCCCTTTACCTTTACCTTTACCCATCTGGCTGGGTTATCTGTGCTCTTCCTCCCCAGTCAGAGGCAGGAATGCTTCTGAGTGCTAGATGCTGGGAATCAGAAATGGGGGGAGTGTTGCTGTTGTGCTCACAGGTCCTTCCTCTAGGCATCAGTTTGGCCACTGTGAGAAGCGGATGCTGGACTCGATGGACCTCTGGTATGATCCAGCAGACTGTCTTTACGTTCTTATGATATTTGGACAAAAGCTGCCGGTTCCCAGTTACTGGGTTTTCATTTCAACAGCAGGCTGAGTTCTGAGTTGTCTGCCAGTGCTTTTATGATCTGACACAGTCTGAATTATGCAGGCCAAAATATTAATTAATCCGTTGTTGTCGTAACTAGCATCCAGGACCTCCTGCAGAGCGCCGTGGGTTTTTTCTTACGGCCCTCGAAACCTTTTTGATCTCTGCCCTGCTCTTACAGGAATCCCTACGTAAAACAGAATGAATCATCTGCAGTAACGGCAGCATACACAAATAACATGTGTGTGGATGTTTTGATCTTTTCAAACGTCTGCCCACCACCCCAGCAATGGAGTTTTGTTCTGTTGCTTTGAAGTTGAGCAGCATTATTTGCAGCTCGGAGGGATGTGTGTGACGTGGGCTCAGGAGCCACAGATGTGGGGAATGGTCCCTCAGCATGTGGCTCTCTTGCTTTTGCAGTGGATTACGCAGTGGAGCAGGCACATCAAGGGGTCTTTTTCAACCAAGGCCAGTGCTGCACCGCCGGCTCCCGGATCTACGTGGAGGAGCCCATCTACGAGGAGTTTGTTCGAAGGAGCGTTGAGCGCGCCAAGAGGAGGGTGGTGGGGAGTCCTTTTGACCCCACCACAGAACAAGGACCACAGGTAAAGGGAAGGTATCCAGGGCCCAGATACTAAATGCATTTCTACGGTGCATGCCAAGTCCTGGAAAAACACTGGCCACATTAGCACCATACATTTAAAGTGCTATGATCCCGCTTTAAACACTCATAGCTTCCCCCAAAGAATTCTGGAAGCTGTCATTTGTTAAGGGTGCTGAGAGTTCTTAGGGGACCTTTGTTCTCACTGAAGAGCTACAATTCCCAGAGTTCCTTGTGAAGAGAGATTGATTGTTAAACTACTCTAGAAACTAGAGGGAGGGGAGGAAGAGATCAGGCGAAAACACTATAACAGCAATGCAATGCATGTAAACTTCAGTGTGTAGTATTCCAAGAGAGCAGATCTCCAGGTGCCAGGCAGTCACGGCAAAGAAATGAAGAGGAGGAATTGATAAAGACGGTTTGTGCTTTGCAGATCAATCTATGTCCACAGCCAATGATCCTGTGATTCCAGGCACATCTTGTTGGCCGCTGTGAAAAAAAGGACACTGGAAAAGATGGTCTTGTATTGGGCGCACCCAGTTTCTGCAGGGCCCTGCTTATGCTCATCTTCTCTTTCCTTCCTTCTTCTTTTTCTTTTTAAAGATTGATAAGAAACAATACAATAAGATCCTGGAACTGATTCAGAGTGGCATTGCTGAAGGCGCACGGCTGGAATGTGGAGGCAAAGGACTGGGAAGGAAGGGATTCTTCATTGAACCCACAGTCTTCTCCAATGTAACGGATGATATGCGCATTGCCAAGGAAGAGGTATTGGTTCCTCTCATCCTCTTTTCCCCACACTCTGGGTCAAAGACCTTGTCGGATGTTGCCAGGAAAAAACCCTATTCACAGAGGCTCCTGAAGTTTCCCCCTGGCAGGGCACCAGCGGTCAGCCAGGATGAGCACTGGTCAAGAGTCCCAGCAGCCCAGAAGCACCCCTTGTTTGCCTGACCCAGCTGTGCCAGCTTACCATTCTCTTTGCTGGATGCCCAGGAAGGCATCTCAGTGGTGGGTGGGGGTGGTGTGGTGCCATTTCTAAACAAGATCCAATTTTTTCTGAACAAGAGCCAAACATTTCTGGGCGCATCTAAACAAGATCCATACTTGACTCCCATTCATGGTGACTGCCGGCCATTTTAATTTACCCCAAATGCCCACTCCATTTCTGTTGCAGATCTTTGGGCCTGTTCAAGAAATCCTGCGGTTTAAAACCATGGATGAAGTTATTGAAAGAGCCAACAATTCAGACTTTGGACTTGTTGCTGCCGTCTTCACCAATGACATCAACAAGGCCTTGACCGTTTCCTCCGCAATGCAAGCAGGAACTGTCTGGTGAGGAGGAGGGAGGAGGGCTGGGGGCAGGGGGTGCCTGCTCTGGAAAATGGGGTGTCTGTTTCTGGGGTGAGGGATAACATGGAGACTTTGTAATCAAGGTGTTTTCTTTCTTCCTCCGACAGGATAAATTGTTACAACGCCTTAAATGCCCAGAGTCCTTTTGGAGGATTCAAAATGTCCGGCAATGGGAGAGAGATGTAAGCAACACTTCCAGTGAGGGCTTTGGGGCTCATTCCTGTCCAGATGGTGCCTCCACCAGAAGGGGGGAAATGGTGGCTCTCCAGGTGATGCTGTGGGGGTGGATGTGGAGAAGGCAGTCATGCAAACAAGCCCTTAGTCTGGATCCACACTGACCTTTCAGTAACTGACCCTGGGCATTTTAAAGCCTGATAGAGCTCAACCAAAATGGCCTTCAATTTGGTCAAAGTATATGGGGGCAGGGAGATTGTTATGTTCAGTGTTTGACCTTGAACCACTTGAACAACCCAGTGGAAACAGGGTTGTAGCAGTGGTTGAAGCAGTTCCTTTTCTCCCTAAGCAAAAGCTTCATGAACTGCCAGTGTGGTGTAGTGATTAAGAGCGGTAGTCACGTAATCTGGGAAACCGGGTTCGTGTCTCCGCTCCTCCACATGCAGCTGCTGGGTGACCTTGGGCCAGTCACACTTCTGTGAAGTCTCTCAGCCCCACTCACCTCACAGTGTGTTTGTTGTGGGGGAAGAAGGGAAAGGAGATTGTGAGCCGCTTTGAGACTCCTGAAGGGGAGTGAAAGGCGGGATATCAAATCCAAACTCTTCTTCTCTTCTTCTATATTCCTCCTCCAAGGAAACCACTGCCAGTATCCCCAGAATGGAATTGGGGTGGGGGAGAGCAGGGGATGGAGGGCACTGAGTCTGCATTTCCTTGGTTGAGCAGAGGGATATTCTCCTCTGCAAGCACCACTGAAGTGAATGGAGGCTTATGATGCTCTACACGTGCCTCTCCCGTTCATTTCAATGGGGATCACACACAGGGATTTCTCAGGTCAAATCTCTCGTCTTTCACTCTCCCTCCTTTAGTGACACCCAGGATCTGCCTCCTTACCTTATCGTGTGGGAGGGGTGGCCATCCCTGTTTGTTGGTGCATCACCCAGACTCTGATAAGCATCTCTGTGTGGTACTTGTAGAGAGGAATGGTGTTTAGTCACAAATCTTGCACATTTAATTTGTTTTCTAGGGGAGAGTGTGGACTGCGAGAATATTCCGAAGTGAAGACTGTGACGATAAAGGTTCCTCAGAAGAACTCGTAAGAAGACAATGTGCCGATCACTGCAGTACATCAAGTGACCCTCTGTATTCCTTTTATGGGGACTAGCACTCAGGAATTTTTAAAAAAACAACGACACAGATTTCTTTTTTAAATAGCATTGCAACCAGGCTTGCCATTAAGCTGGATGGGTTTTCACCCCACTGCTGGCCACAAACCACTCGTTTAATATAGTACAGTTAGAAAACATTCAGAAATGTTCCCACTATACAAATTGCAAGTAAACACACGCTATCATGTTCCTGAAAAGAAAACCTGTTTTAAACTGACCTTCCCAACCATCATGTCCTTGATTTGCTCCATTCTTGTATGACGTTGGCGCTGCAACTGGATTCATTTGGGGACCCAAAACTCTGCAAGCCGCCACTTACCAGAAATAGAAGCCCCAAGGCTGGAGGTGGGCAACTTAACTGGAGATTGTAATGTGCGTTCTTGAAAGCATAATCCTTTTCTCCTCAAGTGAGTTTGTATTCCTCCTCATTTCAGGGAAACTTGCAAAAACACAGTGCTCCAACAGAGAAAACGATGGTGGAGTTTTGGGTTCTCTCTGTAGCTGCAGGTGTGTCTTCGTAAGGAAACCATTTCCCTTTTGGATCTGACATAAAGCGCACTTGCAGTATAACCACCACCACCACCCCCCCCCCAAAAAAAAAGGCTGGTTGTGTTTACACCTGCTCTTCTAGACAGAAAGGGAGGAGCTGGGTGAGAAGAAAGGGGCCACTTCAGCCACTTGCTCCCAGGTAGAGTTATGAGGGAGCAGATTCCTGGAACTGGACCCTCTTCAGCTGCAAGCTGGATTTCTACCATCAGTGTTGCAGCTGATGATGGGCAGCGAATGTGAGGAGGAAGAGCATGCCTGGAACCCCATGGCAGAATCTGCACAAATGGAGCTGTGGGAAAATGGAAATGAGCCCATTGCATCCCTGGGGGCAGTTCCAAATCCTGAGCAGAATCTGAGGTTTCAATGTTCAAATCGGCAGGTTAACTGCAACCTCACAGCTCCCTCCATTCAGAGCAGTGCTAAATGGCTTGAATGACAAGGGGCTGCTGTCAGCCATGTTCTGCATCCTTTTTGCCCCCCTTCATCATGCTCTGTCTAGCACCCCCAAATCAGTGGCAGCAGCTGGGAGACAAACACCATGGTGACATCACACCATATGATATGTTAATGTGTGGGGAAAGGAGCCCCATTAATGGCTGTTGCTGATTTGGCCCCTGGAACAAGGAGGAACCTCCCTCTGCAGTTCACCTGCCTTTTTCTGACTTCTTTGCAGGCAGGCCCTCGTTTCACGTAGGAAGGTGGAACACTGGCAAGTGACCTGGGCTTTCTGTGACTTTCACTCTTGACTGAAGCCTTGCAAAAATTAAAAATTAAAAAGATCCTTTGGCCATAGTTCTGCAGAACAGTGGTCTGACTTGAGAAATTGCAATTTATTATTATTATTATTATTAAAGACCAACTTGCCAAAAAGAAAAGCTGAGTAAGGAGGAGGCAATCCCTAGATTTGTCATGGCGACTCTTAACCATACCAATTCCAAGTACACTTGCCAGCCCTCCTCTTGTGAAGGAAGGACATGCTCTGCTGCTGCTCCTTCCATAATGATATTCAGCAGTTTGTGACCGGCCTTTGAGAAGCACTAGATTTAGGGCCGAGGGGGCGCAAAATTTAGAAGATCCATCTGGGGGTGCCAAATTTTGGCCTCCCACAGGGTGCCATATTACGAAAGATGACTAAAGTCTGCCCCTGTTTTGACTGTCACCTCCTTTGCAGCCACAGCCTCTCAGTGCTACTTGAATGAGAAATCTACTTATTTTTTATTCCCCAAAACCAACATCGCTCCTGTTGCATAAGGATATAAATGCATGCAGAAGGGGACTGCTGGGTGATGCTGCCAGGTGAGCATCAGTGGCACCAGCCCAGGGTGTGGGCACTGCAACAGTGTGGTTTCCCTCAAGGAGGCCGGATCCACATACAGAGGCCCACAATGTCATCATTTTGCCACTTTTTCTAATGGCTCCACTCAGTTCACCTGTTTGTGCTTCTGGCTGCCAACTGCAGAACAAGGGCTGAACCAAGAGGCAGACAGCAATGTTGGCTCCACTCATTAACTCACACCCCTCTCTGTTGCTGAACTGCAACTTATCACCAAACTTAAAACCATGGAGAGACCTGGTCTGAATAGAGACATTGGATTCTTATCTCATTATACATGATAAAGCTATTTTTAGCCATCTCACCCCTTGCTTTTCCTGTATGACCAATTGCAGTCGTTAACAGTCATCAACAGGTTTACCACACCTGTTGACGACTCACCAATCACCCATTCCCACCACCCTTCTGAGTAATACCCCTCCCCACCCTCTCACTATATATAAGGGTCTGGTGACTTCTGTTTCAGTGTATCTGAAGAAGTGTGCATGCACACTGAAATATACTCAGAGTCGCAAAGTGATTTCATGTTCTTTATTCAGCTCATAGTGGTGAGGAGGAATGAATGAAAGTCCCCTCAAAGTATCTGCTTTATATACATTATTTACACAATGGGCTGCACATGATTGGTTAATTCTGGAATTCTAGTGTAAGCCAATCAGGTTGTGGATTCACTTATATCTGGAGCATGATTGGGTGGTTCCTGCCAACCAATCATACTGCTGCATTGTTCTTGGACCAATCAGACTGCTGCATTCTGAATCCTATTGTTCTAGGACCAATCAGACTGCTGCAATTTGGATCCTATTGTTCTAGGACCAATCAGACTGCTGCAGTTTGGATCCTATTCAACTCAGTACATAACACACACGAAAGCTCATACCGAGAACAAACTTAGTTCGTCTCCAAGGTGCTGCTCCAAGGTTCGTCTTCTGGTCACAGATCTAGCTGAGTTAATGTGAACCTTGAAAAGCACATAGAGCTGAAACAGGAAGTGAGAAAGAGTGTCACTCTTCCAACATCCTCCTTCAGCTCTATGTACTTTTCAATGGAGAAGAAGTTAACCACCCTTTCCAAAAAGTGGGGAATTCAGATCCTTCATAAAGGGCACAACTGAGCCCATGGAATGGTGTCTCCTGATTTACACCCTCATTCAGCCAGGGGTGATTTCAAAGGCAGGAGTCCTTTGTTCCAGATGAAAGATGGAGGCCTCATGTTCTTTATAAAGGAGAAAACAAATTCAAAGACATTCGTTTGCATGTTATCCCCGTGGGAACATCCCACATCTGACAAAATCATGTCTGGATGAGACATAGAACAAATGTGAAATGTAGTGGCCAATCATGAAACAGAAATATCAGCAGTTTTTGGACACAATTTACCAGGAATTGGGCCAAAGCACAGAACGTCCCCAAGGGTGGTATTCAGAGGCGGTTGAAACACCAGTGCAGAAGTTGCATTTTTGACTGGTTGATGGAGGGTTTTTTCTGGACTTTTGAAAGACAGCTGTGTGTACTCAGCTGTCCATGTTTGCTACAGCATCTTTACAAAAAATGGATCTCCCAAAATGAATCACTCTGGGTCAAAAACTCAGACAGAAACTCTGGACACTGAAAAGGTTCATCTCCTCTAAGCTGAAGGGTTGAGAGTTAGTCAATAAGGAACCTGGCCATTGGAAAGTTGTCATGAGAAGGGGTGAGAGCTTGGCGTAAAAGAAGACCAAGGCAGCCTCTTGCTCCACACAAGGATCCAGTTCAAGTGTGCAAGCTCAGCAAAGTACTTCACTGGCTGGCCCAAAGCTGCCTAGAACCTGAAACATTTAATGCAAAAGGCGCCTCTTCCCACTACATCACATGGAGCACCCTTTGCCAGGAAGTTCCCCTGCACAAGCTCCAGTGGCACAAGTATGAGTTGCACAAATGTGCTCTTCAACAATGCACACTCGTGTCAGATGGGCTTGCCCAGGAGAACTTCCCCCTGGAATGGTGGGGCTCTCTGTCTCCCTCTCTGCCACCCCCTTCAGGCTCTCTCCATCTCCCCTCTCCCCTCCCTTCCCAGCCCAGCCCTCTCTGCATCCTGCCCCCCATGTTTGATATTTATGCCATCCTTGTTTGTCTCCAAATATAGATATATATTTTTTGCTAGATGCATAATTCAAGCTGTTCTTTTCCGAACGTGGAGATGCAATTGCAAGCTATACCAGAGCTGTGCAACATGAATGTCATATACTCCTATTGTAGGGTTATGTCAGAGTTTTGTTTTCTTTCTTGAAAGAAATATGCTTTAAGAAATTAGTTTTCTTATTATCTCCAATATTCATTGTGAAGGGATAATTTTCATTTCTTTTTCTGTTACATGCCTTTGGAAGAAACTCGTGCTAGCAATAAGCATTTATACTGTGTATTCCTCTGTATTATATGTGTCTTGTCTATTGTTTGTGTGTTATTTCAAATAAATTCAGGTAACAACTGAAGTTGCCATTTTTCCCACTACCCTCAACGCACATGAGTCGGTGAAATTTGTCTTTTCATTTGCCAGATACATTATGTGCTGCTCAAGGGCACCCCCCGTCAGTCTTCGAAGTTTCCTGTTATCAGTTTTAATCCTGTGTATGGTTAGAGACGACAAATGAAAACAGGTTATTGAAGTCTTTACTATTAAGTTTCCCTTAAAGGGCTTCCGAGGTGAAACTCGGCCGTCCCGTCTCATTGGTGGGACTCTGCTCTGCACAGAGGCGAGGCCTCCTCCTCAGTAGCTTTATTTTCCTTTGCAAAATGAATAGAGAGTGGGAGAAACGAGTCTGATCCCCCCCTTGAATATTATTGCAGCTGCATTTCTTTCTTTTTAAAAAGAAAACTCTGAATTGTGGATCCAGGTCAGAGGCAGAGTTCATCCTCACCCACTGTGGCCATAAAGTTTAGCTATCAGCGAAAGTCTGAAATCATCGGCCTCTGCAGGGTGCTCAGGCAAACTCTTGCTTCTTGAAGGGAGTCCTGGATAAAGTTTTAAGAAGTGATGATTTTTATTTCCTCTCTAGATGAGTCACACAGATACGATGAAGTTAACACCCAGATCGCTTGCAGAAGAGACACCCGCCAGCTCTTTTGAGCCACAGATTCTAAGCGTGCTTGCCGGAAGGAATCCTTAAAATCAACCGGCAGCTGCGTCCCAGAAAAGTGGCCATGGACTTCAAGTCCTGGGCTTGGTTTTCCAAGCCTACAGCCGGCTGATCAGCTTCTAAAGCCACAATGCCACAGATGTGACATAGGGCTCATCCATCTTTGCTCCACATTTCCAGATCCATGTCTGACAGCTTTTTTGTTTGGTTTTTCCCAGCAAAAACCCGCTATTTACCACTGAATCAGAACAAACAGCAATCTCTGGGAAAAACCCGAACAGCCATCTGCTCTGATTTAGCAGTAAATATCGGGTTTTCCTGGAGAAACAGCAAAGCAAAAGAAAAAAAAAGTGGTGGGGAGTGTATATTTGTGTCTCCCCTCGAGGGTGCAGTCCCCTTATGTGGCTCTTGGCTATTCCTACCCCTTCTTTGTAGTTGGGAGAATGCAGTTCTCCCCCATTTCCATTCCATCTTCCTTCTGCCTCTGACTGGAATTGCATCTGCTCAGCTTCTTGGGCTGCTGTGCATGTCTTGCACCTCTTGGGCATGTTCAGGGAGGAGAAGGCTAATTATGATCACTGTATCTGCTACCTCCAGAATCAGTGGCAGTGGGCCTCTGCACATCAGCTTCTGGGTATCAGGAGTGAGGAGAGCTTGCAGACTTCCTATAATGGCGGGCATCTGGTAGGGCACTGCAGGAATGGGACTTTGGACTAGAAGGGCCCCCTTGGGGCTGATCCAACTGCAAGGCTCATGTTCTTATGACTGAAAAGCATTCTGGTCCTACCTGCCGTCCTCTGTTGACTTGGAAGGCCACCAAGTTAAGGGAGGGAGGTGGTGTTGTGGCTGAAGTGTTTCTTTGATTGGCTGAAATAAAAGGGGAAGGTGGGGTGGTTTTTTTTGGGGGGGGTTGGACACCAGTCTGCAGGGATTGCTCTTCTCATATGGGGGGTGGGAGGGCAGCCAAGGCCCCTGGAGCGTTTGAAAAGGCACGTTGCGAAGCTTGAGGCGTGATTAGTCTTCCCAAAGCGGACACTTTGAAAACAAAGCCCTGGCCATTTGCTGGCGTCCCATCTAGGAACGCAGCTGAGAGAGCCAAACAGCCATGAGAGAGCGTTCAAGATGTGCTCTGAGTGTTTTTAAACCCCATCCCACCCACATTTTATCATAGCTGGTCACTGGCCAGCCTGTTTCAAAACAAGAGCGGCGCTGGTGGCAGAGAGGACAGCCTCTCCCTCTTGGAAGGAGAAGTGGCAACAGAGAGGGGCCCAGCAGACTGGTCTGGACCTCCGGACCTGCCATGCCTCCCCCTGCCCAACCCCACCAGTTAGGAGCAAGAGGGTCCTTTATTCCAAATTGCCAATTTCCCTTTTGCTTGTTAAAGGCGTCTTGCAACCCGGGTTCCTGTTGGCCTTCTTGGGCTCCGAGTTCTGAGCTCTCAATACCTCAGGTGACCTCTTCCAACTCTGGGCTTTCAGCTGCCGCCCAAGAGACACTCTGATCTCTGGCTGGTTTTGTCACAGACTTGAGACATGGTTCAAACAAACTAATATTTCTTATAATAGGAAATGCTGAATATAACCAAGTTCTTATAGTGTTTGTTTTCAATAATAGTGTTTGCATAGCTTTGCATTTCAAAACATGTGCTTATAACTCTATTCCTATTCCTTACCTTATATCTGAGAAATATCTCCCTACATAACATTTTACAGTATATCACTTAATATAAAAATCTTGTGCAGGTCAGTAACAAAGACAGACACCGCAGGACCCTCCACAATGCAGAGAACTTTCTTCCACAAGGGAGTGACCGCTCCTGGTTTTCTTTACCGCCGGAGCGGTACCTATTTATCTACTTGCTTTCAAACTGCTAGGTTGGCAGGAGCAGGGACCGAGCAACAGGAGCTCACCCCGTCATGGGTATTCGAACCGCCAACCTTCTAACTGGCAAGTCCTAGCCTCTCTGGTTTAACCCACAGCACCACCCGCGTCCCTTATGTGCCGGATTTATGTATAAGCTAAACAAGCGATAGGTTAGGGCCCCACTCTCTCTCCCCCCCCCCATTCACTATTAATATACTTCTTCTCAATTGTATTTCAGTTCAACAATTAATTTGATAAAATACATATTTTGTCATGTGCAAATGGCTTATATATAGCATATATTCAACACACAAAAACAGTGACAATTTGTTGTTGATAAAGGACAGCTGGACATATAAAGGACGTCATTACCTTCAGGAGCTTAGGCTCTCATCAAACCTAAATCTGGCCCTGCACCCGGGGCTGCATTTCCCCCTGGGTAATCTGCTGGGGACCAGAGGCAGTGGGGGGGGGGCTTTGTCTCTCTCCCCCTCCCCCTTTGTCACCTGCATGAAATCAGGCCAAGGTGTAGAAGAGGCCTCTCTGGGTCTGGCAGCTCCATGCCCCCTCCATCGATAGTGTTGTCCCAGCTGCCTCTTGGCCCTTTGTGGCAGGCAAAGGCACCTTTTGGTTCGCTGACTTGACAGTGGCTTGAAAGCAAAGTGGGGGACCTCCCCTCCCCCCACAAGTTGTTGCTGGACTCCAACTGCCAGCAGCCCCAGCAGTCAGAGAGGGTGGATGTTGGGAGTCCAGCAAGATCTGGAGGGCACAAATCTCCCTCACTCTAGAATCTTAGAGGACCTAGATTCTAGAGGTCATCAGCACAGCTATCCCATGAGTGGTTCCACTATCAGGGACTGCACTTTGGAGAAAAGGTCCAGGGCCCCATTCAGGAGCAGGAGGGTCCCCAAGCGCAGCAGGGCTGATATGTCACATTTTGAAGTAAGCCATTGGAAGAGGACCATGAGATCCAGAGCTTAAACCTGCTCAGAGCACCCCTGCTCAGAAGGAAGCATCTCCCACTAGGCTAAGGAGTACAAACCCCATAGCCTATGGCTTGCTGATCAGAAGGTTGGTGGTTCAAATCCCTGTGAAGGGGTGAGCTCCCATTGCTCTGTCCCAGCTCCTGCCGACCTAGCAGTTCGAAAGCACAAAGTGCAAGTAGATAAATAGGTACCGCTCTGGCGGGAAGGTAAACAGTGTTTCTGGTTCGCCAGAAGCGGCTTAGTCATGCTGGCCACATGACCCAGAAGCTGTATGCAGGCTCCCTTGGCCAATAAAGTGAGATGAGCGCTGCAACCCCAGAGTTGGCCACAACTGGACCTAATGGTCAGGGGTCCCTTTACCTTTTTACCTTTTTTCATTAGGACTTATGTGCCACCGCCCCCCCCCCCCACCAGCCCAAGGACAAATGATCAAATATAGAAGCAGCAGAGGGGGACTCCACCACTCTGCCCCGATTCTTGCACGGCTGCCCCCACCAGTATTTTGCTGCTTGAGGCCAAGGACAAAATGGCGCCCCCTTGTTCCACCACATACAACGGAAGTGGCAGCAGAATCTAGATTCCACCCTCCTCCTGCAGCACACCTCCTCTGCCCTCAGGGCCAGCACCTGCAGCCTGAAGCAACTGTCTCCCTTGGTAGAATGGCAGAGCCGGCCCTGGATTCTTGCCAGGCCACCATGTTTGAATTGCGACAAGCCCCCTTAGTCCAGCAAGCGCTGGTCACCAAAGAGAAGCAGAGAAGACCATTCCTCTCCCCTCCATGCAGCACAGCGCATGCAGGAATGGATCCAGGTTGAGGCCAGGCTTGGAGATATTTCCTCGGAGCACCTGGATACCTTTGAAAGGCTGTCTGGCTTAGACATGGCTTGCAGTTCCTGCTCAGCGACGGCAACATAGATAAATGGCCAAAGGAAACGTTATCCAAACATTATCTGCTTCAAAGGCTTGACTGCAAACTTGCAGAGCTTTGAGTCTGTCCAATCGCCCAGCGAAAACTGTAAGCCGATCCCGACCCGGGACGGGGGACCCATGCCGCTCCAGGCCAGCCTTTCCCAGGCTCCCCTGCCAGCCCTGCGGCATTTGATGTGCTAATGGCCTGTGTGTGATCTCACTTGGCAGCAGCACATTGTGCAAGGGCTCGGCTGCTGGATCCCTCCCATCGGACAGGCGGACGCCCCTCTGGCGGCCTTGGCTGGCCATGGGAGAGTTTCTTGGAGAGCAAGCCATGTTCCTGAAGCAGCAGCACCCGTCAACAGGAAGGGCGTGTGCACCCCACCCTGACTTCAAAACAACACAGGATTTTAAAATGTTGTTTTTTTGGGGGGAGGTGGATGTGGAGAGGGCAGAGGTTGCTTGCTGCTCTCTAGAACAGGGGTAGATAGATGTGGAGACTGTTGGACACATTCCCTGCAGAAAGCAGCATGGTCCATGACCAGGGAACTTGGGAGTTGTAGTCCAACAACATCTGAAGGGCACCAAGTTGGGGAAGGCTGTCCTGGAAGGCCACACTGGGGGCGGGGCGAGTGTCACAAGAGATGCCAGAATCTCCTCCTTCTTTTTTAAGCTTGTGATTGATAACACGGGACCTCCCATTTTTATTAAGCCTGATTAAACATTTCAGCTGGTGAATCATTTCCTCCCCGTTAAGTACATTTGCGCATTATGGAAGTGTCAAGGCAGCACCTTTTCGGAGATGCTGAAATTGTAAAATGACTTACAGATTAATTAGCAAAAGCTGTCACTCTTTGACAGAAGGGGAGGCTGAATGGAGCTGCTATGCTCAGCCGCAGTCTATCTCTAATTTCCAGTTGCTGGGGGCAGCAATAGAAGGAGTCAGAAAGGCTCTTGCTTTCCCACCAGGCAGCTGACTGACCTCTGTCTGAATGGTGATGCTGGGCTGCTTGGGCCTGATCCTGTTTCTCTTAAGCAAGCTGCCCTGGTCATCAAATGACGAAGAGAATGGCTCCAAGCTGAAGTACATCCTCAATGCTCATCCCGGCCAATTAAGATCCACCCTTGCCCTATCAAACAAATAAAGTTTGAATCGGTGGGAATCAAGCCATTCAAGTTAGGGCTGGCAAACCCAGTGCGCTGTAGGTGTCACTGGATTCGAACTCTCATCAGCCCCAGCCAGGATGTGGGATGAAGAGAGCTGGAGCTCAGAAACATCTGGAGAGACACACGTTCGCCACTCTGGATCAAAGCAAATTGTCTTCCTACTCAGTGCAGAATAAATGGCCTTCCTTTAAGCATTGAACTGATGCAAAAGAAAGAGATCATCAGCTATATTATGTCCCAGGTGACATTTACTCCCTGCCCTTATCCCTTACAACCTCCCCACCCAGACTGCTGTAAACTGGCGTGAATCTTACGTTGTGGAGGAGCTAAGGGGCCCAGATAAATCCACAAGGGATGGGTCTATCAATGTCTATTAGCCATGATGGCTACATGGAACCTCCATGAACCGAGGCAGTGTACCCCTGAAGACTATTTTCTGGGGGGCAACAGCAGGAGAAGCCTCCTGCCTCCTGGATGCCCTGCCGCTCGTTGGCTTCCTGGGGGCATCGGGTGGCCATTGTGAGAAGGAGGGGGAGGTTGCTGGGCTCTTCTGGTGGCCTTAGGCCTCGTCTTTGGATGGGTCTCCTTGGGTTTTATTTTATAGCATGTCGCACGCATAAAGGCTACATGAGCTTTATTGAAACATTTGGTCTAATTCGACAGACACAAATTCATCCCCGGAGACTCCCCTCATGGGTTAAGCGATGGTTATCAAGAGGCAGCCAGTTATAGCTAGAAGATGAATAGATGTGCATTGCAGGGAAATGCCTCTTTTAAGGAAAAAAATATCTCTCATGGAAGGCAGTGCCATAAATCTTCTTGACTACCTTGCATGGGAGAGCGAGAAGTTAAAAGAGTGGCGTGGGGATTCAAGCTGAGTCCAGCAGGAATAACATTCACACTGGACGGAAACAGCCCCACACAGCACACTGCCTCTCTTCATTCGAGGGCTGTGTCCTGTCCCTCGGCAAAACGGGCACAGGCCAGGTGGGCAGGGCTGGCCTAAAACATTTTGATGCCTGATATGGAACACTGAGATGCATCTGCCCAGCCCTCACAGCTTCATGTTGGACATAAGCCACAGGGAGGTTCTCCTGCACAAGCCTCATTTCCACCAGGAGGATGTGCAGAAGACCAGCCCGCCAGATCGCGCTCTTTGTCGCTCAGAGTGGTCCAGCTCCCTCTCCCTCTCTGCAACCTTCAATGGCACCCAAAATACACACCTCTAAGGGGTCACCTTCCTTCCCCATGATAACAGAGCTGTGTGTCTGAACTCAGCTGAAGGACCACACAAGGTCTTGACATCACATGCGTCTCCGCATCAGGACTGCTTTGTTCTCAGACATTCCAGAGGAGTTCTTGGGCTGCTCCATGAACCAAGGAGTCTCCAGTCCAGCTATGACTTCTGCCATGAACTCCCCAGCTAGTCATAGCCCCCCTCCCCCACCTCTTTGGCATTCCCAGTTTCCAATCTGTAATCTGTCCTCCTTTATGAGGGCATTGCAAAAAAAATCTCCATGATGACCCCCCATGTATGGAATTCCTTTCCACTGAACTGGCATCAAATTTCTACACTGCTGGCTTTTTGGAAGGCCCTGAAGAAGACCCCTCTCTTTTTCCATTGATCTTCTAGGTAGGATGTCTATTAGCTGGCTGGTGGGTGAATTATGGGTTTGCTGTTGTGTTTCTGGCTCTCTCTTTTTTTAAGGTGCAGTCAATGTTCCTGTTTTCTGTAGTTTAAAGTTTTGCTTTTTTTTTTTTTTTTTTTTGCATTACAGTGGTTCCTCTGGTTGTGAACGGGATCCATTCTGGAGCCCCATTCGCAACCTGAAAGGAATGCAACCTGCGTCTGCGCACATGCGGGTCGTGATTTGCCGCTTCTGTGCATGCGTATGACGTCATTTTGTGCGTCTGCGCATGTGTGAGCGGCGAAACCCGGAAGTACCCCTTTCTGGTACTTCCGGGTTGCCGCAGGACGCAACCTGAAAAGACATAACCTGAACCAAATGTAACAAGAGGTATGACTGTAGTAGGTCTTTCCATCTCTCGTAGTTGTTGATTGTCAGCTGCCTTGGGTGGGCAGGTGCTCAGAAAAGCCACCATTATTATTTTTATAATTTTGGTGGGACTCTGAACAGTTTGTAAATGTTGTGTTGTTTTAAAGCTTTGAGCAATAACAACTGCACTAGTGGAAAGATTTTACGCTTCCACAAGTCACAGCACCCAATTTTCACTGGTTCTTCTGCTCCACTGTACCCTTCCAAAATCTGACCCTGAGATTTGGGAGACAATCTAGTACAGCACAGAGTATTTGCAGAAAGCTGAAGCAGGGTTATTGGGGATCTGAAAAATTGGGTTGCCTACATTGCAGGAGCACAAGCACTTTCAGCCCTTCATTGGATACAAGCCAAAATGTTGACTCTGGTTACCTGTAAACTCACAAGCTTGAATCCCTGGTTCATGTTGCAGTGCAAGGTCTGAGAAGCCTGAACTTTGCGATGACAACTAATTAAGGCGAAAGTTCATAGGCAACTAATTAAGCACTCGAGTGGTGGTGCAAATCCCCACCCTGGAGCTTAGTGTCAGCGAGAGAGAGTAACGCTGAAGAGCAGGTGTCGGAGGAGAATTCCCCTCGCCCCTTGGCAGGATGTAGATTAAAAAAAAGAAAGAAATTAAATTGTGCGATAGAAGGAAGAGGCATATCACCATGTTAATGTGTTTCTTCCCAAGATGAAGAGCGATTAGAAAGCACCTCTAGGAAATAATATTCTTTTTTTCCCCAGTCATGTATTTTGCAGTAAATATTGCCATTTGATTTATATAGGTAAATCAACTTTCAACAGGAAAACCCTTAAGGAGGAAACAGAGAAGGCGAGAGAGCCGAGGTGTGGTAGGATCCAGGCCCCAGGCCTCACTGGGAGGAGGCCAGGATTCAGGTCACCTTTGGCCAAGCAGTTGGGAGTGTGCTGACTCTCGCTTGCTTGCTTGTCCTTCCCCCGTCAGAGATTTAGAAACAAGTAACACGGCCAACACGCCAGGCTCTCAGAGCCTCACATGGGAGGCTGGTGTTGGAGCCCCACGTGGGAGGCAGGTTAATCCCAGCAAAACCACAGCTGGAACATGGATAGGTGCTGGGCAAACAAGTGCAGTTCACAAGTGTGTACAAACGCAACACAGACATCTGTCACAACAAAGATGGTTTGCACAATCTTTTTTTTTAAAAAAGCCCTAACCGTAACAGCACAATCTTGTGCATGTTTACTCAGGACAAAGCCCCATTACAATCAATGGGACTTACTCTCCAGGTAAATGTGTGTGCCCTTCTTCTCTTCCCCCATGGAACTGCCATTGCCCACAGTCACCAAGTAACACTAGCATTTTATGAATTCTGTTTTGCACTGATACTTCATCACCCATTTTATCCTCACAATATCCCTGTGAGCTAGGCTAGGTGAAGGGATAGCAACTGGCCCAAGGTAAGTTTCATGGCTTGAGTGGGAGTCAAACTCAGGCCTTGCCACACTCTAAGCTGGGCTGTTAAACGGTGGGACTTGCTCCTAGAGGAGGCAGTGGCAGCTGCCAGCTTGAAGGGCTTTAGAAGACGATGACATAAATTCATGCAGGAAGAGCTATCAGCTCCCAGCCACAGTGGCTCTGTTCTGCTTCCACTTTTGAAGGCAGTTCCATGGGGGAAGGTCTGGACACCAGTTGCTAGGAAATCATAGGTAGGCAGATTACTCTTGCAGAATTCTCCCCTGGCCTCCTCGTTGGCCCAAGTAGGACCAATTCAGCCAGCTAGCCCTGGGGATTAGCTAATTGATTTTTGAATTTTATTGTTAATCGTGTTTTTATACTGTATTTTATGCTGCTTTTATAATTAAGTGTTTCAAGGTGTTTTAAATTTGTTGTTAGCTGCCCTGAGCCTGGTTTTTGAACCGGGAAGGGTGGGGTATAAATAAAAATATTATTATTATTATTATCATTATCATTATCATTATCATTATCATTATCATTATCATTATCATTATCGTTATCATTATCATTATTGTCGTCGTCATCATCATTATCCAGCTTCTTGGTTTCTTGTTTGTGGAATCTTGCTGGCCACTGGACTAAATAGACTTCCTTGCATTCCTAGGAGGGGCAGCTTTTTCTCTGTTTTTCTCCTTTTGAATTTTGTCTCTCACCTGCCCCCCCCCCTTCTAATTTCCCAGTAACATTACTCTCTTTCCCTTCCTATGGACCCCAGTAGGAGGGAAATTTCCCAGTAGGAGGGAAATAGCTGGCCTCTAGAGTTGAGTTCAAAACATAACTCAAAAAGAAAAAGTATAGAGGCGACTGAGAGGAGATAGGATAAAAAGGTAAAGGGACCCCTGACCGTTAGGATAGCCATATTCAAATAGCTAAAGGATGGAACAAGCTTGTTTTCTGCTGCTCTGGAGGATAGGAGTCAAACCAATGGCTTGAAGTTACAAAGAAAGCAGATTCTGTCTGAACACCAGAAATAATGTTTGGAGAGTAAGAGCTGTTTGACAGTGGAACAGACTCCCACAAGAGGTGGTGGGCTCTCCTCCTTTGGGGGTTTTTAAGCAGATGTTGGGTGTCCATTTGTCATGTATGATCTAGTTAAGACTCCTGCATGAACCAGATGACTTCCAACTTTACAATTCTATGATTAATCAATCAACACAAAATAGGACATGTTTTTAAATTGCTGGGTAAATATATTGATCTACAAACAACACTAGACCAAACTTTATTCCATGGATTCTTCATGTTAAAGTTTTTATTAATTGTATTTTAAAAAAGAAAATAAAAGTGGTCTTACTGAAAAGTCAGCCCATGTCATATAACTCTGTGAATTTTTTTATTTTATTTTTTTTGGCGGGGGGCGGTAATCAGGATGGTTAAGCAGGTTGCCTGGAAGAGCCTCTGTGTCCTCAATTTTGCAAAGACGCAGGCGAAGCTCACTCCTGGCCACCGTCAATACTCAGCCCAACCGTGGCTGGAGACCTCGAGGAACGCATCCCAGAAAGCCCTCTAGGGGTCAAGCGGGGAAGTGCCTCGCCTGCGTGGAAGAAGAAACTAGCTGGGTGGCTGAGGAGGAAGGCAGAAGGGCTGCAACCCAAGCAGCCTTACTTTACTTGGGAGGAGGAGTAAATATTGTTAGACTCGTCCCCCCTCCCAAATTCCCTCTTTGGGACCTTCAGAGTTTGCTGTTATTAATTCAGTTGCAATGGTAAAATCTGTGATTTGTGATTGGAAGGCTATTCTTGCGTGTGTGCACGTGCTAACCCTGACTTTCCTTCTAAACACTCCCTGCAGGTGTCAACAGAGGGACTTCCTTAGCTAGGACACTTGTGGCATCCTAAACAGAAAGCAGCATCGTTGTTGCTGCTTCAATTTGTTTGTTGTTGTTTAGTCGTTTAGTCGTGTCCGACTCTTTGTGACCCCATGGACCAGAGCACGCCAGGTACTCCTGTCTTCCACTGCCTCCCACAGTTTGGTCAAACCCATGCTGGTAGCTTCGAGAACACTGTCCCACCATCTCGTCCTCTGTCGTCCCCTTCTGCTTGTGCCCTCCATCTTTCCCAACATCAGGGTCTTTTCCAGGCAGTCTTCTCTTCTCATGAGGTGGCCAAAGTATTGGAGCCTCAGCTTCAGGATCTGTCCTTCCAGGGAGCACTCAGGGCTGATTTCCTTCAGAATGGGTAGGTTTGATCTTCTTGGAGTCCATGGGACTCTCAAGAGTCTCCTCCAGCACCATAATTCAAAAGCATCAATTCTTCAGCGATCAGCCTTCTTTATGGTCCAGCTCTCACTTCCACACATCACTACTGGGAAAACCATAGCTTTTACTATATGGACCTTTGTTGGCAAGGTGATATCTCTGCTTCAATTTATATACCACCCTTTATCAAAAGACCTCAGGGTGATGTACAACATTAGAAACACATTACAAAACATTGATGATAAAACATAATAATAACATAGTAAAAAGCATGTCCAACATAGGCTGGATCTGGTCTAGAATCAGCACCTAGAGTTGTTCAGCAATTTGGTCTGCCGAGGAGAGCAGCATGGTTTGTTTACTTTGAATGTTGCGTTGGTGTGTGAACATCTGACAACCCACATCGCAACACGGCCTCCCTCAGCGGAAGGGCCATAGCTCTGTGGAAGCAGAGCACCTGTTTTTCATGGAGAAGACTCCAGTTTCATTCCCTGGCATCTCCATATACAGTGGTACCTCAGGTTAAGTACTTAATTTGTTCCGGAGGTCTGTTCTTAACCTGAAACTGTTCTTAACCTGAAGCACCAGTTTAGCTAATGGGGCCTCCTGCTGCCAGAGCACGATTTCTGTTCTCATCCTTTTCGGTGGTGGCCCCACGATTGTGGAGCCAAAGACTATCACCATCTGCAATTTTCGGTATTTCATGTCCTTCTGAGCTGACTCTTTGTACTCCCCTCTCCCAAACCACACACAAACAGCATCTCAGGATAACACTGCATGCATCAGTTGCTTCTTCTTCTTTTTTTTTTTCTTAAAGCTTTACTGAAATTAAAAAAAAACAGCGTACAGAAATTCACCCAGAAAGAAAAAACAGTAGTAAATGATACATCAAATCACAGTAAATTCTTCTTGCATTTATAACAACTTCCCATCACCTCATCATGCATCTACCACCTATTTCATCTAACGCACTATCCATTTCCTTAATTAATTTTCATTAATGACTTATTCTCCTATAAATATCCACGATATCACAGAAGTCATTCAAGGCCTGCCATTGACATCATATTATTACAATGTTGCTTAAGGTATTTTTTGTACATGTCCCATTCTTTAATAAATGTTTTTTCACTATGACCTCTCAGCTTCCCTGTCATTTTGGCCAACTCGGTGTATTCCAATAATTTACTTTGCCACTTCAGTTTAGTCGGGATTTTTTCCCCTTTCCAATTTGTAGCGATTAATATTCTTGCAGCTACCGTAGTGTACAAGAATATTTCCCTCGTTTTTTAGGTATGCCTGTGCCTAGTATCCCCAGGAGGAAGGCTTCCGGTTTTTTTAATAAAGGAAATCTTAAACATCTTTGAAAGCTCGTTATAGATTACCTCCCAAAATTCCTTTGTTTTCTTACAGTTCCACCACATATGTAGCATAGTTTTAATGACGTTAGGTACCAGCGGAATTGCATCTTCATAAAATTTTCTTTCAAAGCATAACATGCGATGAACTTCATATCTACCTTCCATAGTTTTTCCCAGGCATCCATGGTGATGTTGTAACCAAAGTCTTGAGCCCATTTAACCGTTACTGATTTTACCTCCTCCTTCTTGACTTCCCAGTCAAGGAGGAGTCGGTACATTTTAGAGAGTGTTTTCCCTTTGGAGTTGATCTGTTCTTTTTCCAGTCTGGAGGGTTCCGTTGGAAAGCCATTTCTTTTATCAAGTTTAAGTATCTCATGTAGTTGATGATATCATCATCATCATCATCATCATCAGTTGCTTCTGCTAGAATTCATTTCTCAGCCTTTAAGGTGCTACAAGAAACTTGATTGTTTCTTCCCAAAGAGGTTTTCTCAGCAGTACTGTATCTGTTTCATGTTTGTGTTCTCCAATAAGCTACGACTGACTATTATTGTTAACTAATGAAAGGGGAAATAAATTTTAAAAATTGTCCAATAGCACCTTGGAGACCACCTATGGTACGTATGTTCTGGGCATGCACACTTCTTCAGATACCACTCAGGAGACAATAACTGTGCATGCACCCAAAGGCTTATACCCAGAACATACTTACAGTAGTTGGTCTCTAAGATGCTACCGGACAGTTTTTTTATTTATTTTGACTGCATCAGACCGACACAGCTACCTACCTGAATAATGAAAGGGGGACACGTTATGCTCCTTCTGGGGTAGCTTGTTCACCTTTGGTCCCCACCCTGCACTCAGTTCTCACCTGTGGCTCCTAGAAGCTGTCAGCAGGCAACAGCGGCTGATAGGTCTCAAACCCTTGGTGCGTTAGGGACCTCCTCTGCATGTGAAGATGGGCTCTGGTGGATTGAGCGAATGAGACCAAGAGCGGGTTCAATGGTCAAGAAGAAGGTTTCTGCATGTGCTGTAGAGGGAAGTAAGGAGCAGATGGGACTCGTCCACCTGGCAAGGTAGCCCATCAAAGAGAAGGAAAACTCTGATCCGAAACCTCTGTTGCCGTGTGAGATATCTTCAGGAGAAGAAAAGGCTAAGGAGCAAACCGTACATAAATCCAGAGTAGATTCCCTAATGAGGTTGAATGACACACCTTGTATGCCTCCTTCTGGCAACTCCTACAGTCAATCTGGTGCCAAACACATTGCTCTGCTTTCCTTTGGGCCACATTGGTGAGGCCAAAGAGGGTCTTGCCCAGGACCTCCATACACGCTGCCCAGGTTTGTGACCCGGGGAGGTGACTTCAGTGCTGCTAATGCAGCAGATTGACTTCATTCCTGGAGGCACATTTCATTGTCTCTTGAGACAAAGGGATGCCAGCAAGAAATAAAGGGGGAGAGGTGGGCTCCAGGCGAGCATGCTACCCAGTTCACCCCAGTCCCCATATTCCTAACCCCCCCTGGCCCTAATCTCTTCCCACTCCACATCCCTGTGGCCCAATTCATAAAAACATACATTTTGCTTTGAGCAGATAATACAGAATTCACTAAAGGCTGATGGGTAACATTCTTGCCTCTGAGTGTTCTGGGGTCGCAAAGATTATCTTCTTCAATCTCCATGTTGACACGTTTGACAGCTGCAATAAAAACAGTCAGCCCTCTCCATATTATTATTATTTTTCTCCAAGTCAGCGCTCCCTCCCCCTAAAAATACATCTGTTCGGAAGTGTTAAGATCCTGCTGAAAAACCTCCACGCAGATATGGGCAGGTCGCCATATTGAAAAACAATGGAATATCCAAACATCCTCCCATGAGTTATTTCAGCATAATTCCCCAAAAAGGAATGAATCAAAAGGCACGTCACCAAATGCTCCCCCCAAGAGATGCTGATGTTGTGGGGAAGGAAGAGGTGATGCTGGGGAAGAAATGCTGGGGCTTATGGGGGGGTGGCCCATATGGGATCCCCAAATTGCACATGCAGACATGCAGATTTGAGAGGAAACAGGGCTGGCTCTTGGCATTTTGGCACCTGAGGTGAACCACAAAATTGTGCTCTGTCCCCACCACAGAAGAGGGGGTGCATGAATACCTACATCAGGAAGGTGTGTGTGTGTGTGTGAATATCTACATCAGGATCTGCTGCGCCTGTGGATCCTGCTGCCTGAGGCAGTTGCCTCACCTTGCCTCATGGGTAGGCAAGCCTTGAGCAGAACCTGCCAAGCTGCTCCACAGGGCAAATGTAGGGAGGAAGTAAGGCTTGTTTCCTGTTCCTCCCTCCCTCTCTCTCTCTCTCTCTCTCTCTCTCTCTCTCTTGAACCATGTAACTGACCAGATGCACGTCCAGATCAACTCCATGCCCAGACTCCATGCTTGAAGATACTTTTGTATTTTGTACTGAATAAGTTTTTACCTGTGTTGCTTTTGCTGTAGCATTGAGCAATACATGAGTGAGACCTCTGATTACAGTAAGTAAAGCATTTAAACTTACTTAAATTCGTGGGCTATTTACTAGGAGAGGGGTAAAGGTGGGGGAGCACATTGTGAGCGGTTAATCCTGTGATATTTAAAAGTCTAGCAACCTATATCTCCCACATTTTGAAAATGCTGCATATATTTCAGTTTTAAACACTGCTGGGGGCTCTTTTGGCTAGCGAGTGAATCAAGCCTAGTGCTTTTTTGAATTCGGGCAGTCAGAGAGGAAGGGCTTCAGGAATTGGTGCCATTGGTTGCTAAACAGTGCTTACTATCAATAAACCTTTCCTAATGTTCTACCAAAATCTTCCCCACCCCCGGAAACTGCTAGCCCTGCTATGGGTGTACTGTAGCAGCAGCAGCAGCAGCAACAGTGAACAAGCCTCCTTGTTCATTCATACTGCTTTTTGAACTAGCATTTTCCCAACATGGTAGTGCCTTCCAAGAGTCTGTACCAGTTTCCCCATGTATATCAGCCTTCACCAGCCAGGTGCCGCCCATCAGCCCCAGCATCATATGGCTGTGCCGGGTGTCACTGGTGCGAGTTGTAACCCAGAACATCTGGAGGGCGCCATGTTGGGGAAGGCTGTCCTAGTTAATCTCCAATGATAGTCCGATATCCTCCTCGAATCAGCATAATCCGTGGTTGTGGCTGCCTCATGGCAGTGCCGCAACAATGCCCAGCATGTGACAAATAACCTCTGGCTATCAGTCTTCAGTGGGTCTCCTCGTGGAAGGGCTGCTTTGAAACAGCCACAGAAGTAGGAGAGGGAAAGGAAAGATGTAAAGGGATCCCAGTATGTCCCTGAATGGGAAAGCAGAGAAGCAGATTGCGGGAGGAAATGGCGCCACCTGCTCCCTCAGCCATGCTTGGCTGATAAAATGGTGTGAACACTGCTGCAACTGAGCTGCGGGGCCTGCAAGCCTTTGCGTCGCAACTCTGTCTTTTGGCAACAGGAAGGCCTCTCGCATTTCCAAAGCACCCTCATAAAGAGACAGGAAGCTTGTGCCATGTGTGTGGCTCCAGCCCGTCTCTTGCCGTGCTCCCAGTTCGGAGCTCTGATGCAGATTCAGTGCCCACTACCCTCCTCCTGACAATTTGTTGTTTAATCATTTAGTCGTGTCCGACTCTTCGTGACCCCCTGGACCAGAGCACGCCAGGCACTCCTGTCTTCCACTGCCTCCCACAGCTTGGTCAAACTCATGTTCATAGCTTCGAGAACACTGTCCAGCCATCTCGTCCTCTGTCGTCCCCTTCTCCTTGTGCCCTCAATCTTTCCCAACATCAGGGTCTTTTCCTGACAATTACCTCTGTCTTTTTGGCTGAGGGTGCATTCTGCCAGTCACTTTTTGGGATGCCCAGCCTTGCCTGACCACTAGACATCCAAGAAGATACAGAAGACAAATCAGTCAGAGATGCTGTTGCTGGACGTCCACTGCTGACAGATAAGAAGTGTTGCTGTGGAACCAGCCCATACAACTGATGTCTCTCCAGCCAGGTCCTGCCAGCAGTTTCTGCTGCCCTAGAGTGATGGCAAAAATAAGTGGTTCATGGAAGTCCCTCAATGGGCTGCCATCCAGGCCCAACTTCGGCACACAGCACCCTTGAATGGCTGGCAGGGACACAACAGGGATCCCGCTGAGCTGACACCTGCCCTACCCCCATGTCAAGCATCTGGGTCTGGAAGCTGCCATTTTAATTCCCATGAAACATCTCTCTGCTTAAAGGCAAAGGGACCCCTGGCCGTTAGGTTCAGTCGTGGATGACTCTGGGGTTCCAGCGCTCATCTTGTTCTATAGGCAGAGGAGCCGGCGTTTGTGCAGAGACAGCTTCCGGGTCATGTGGCCAGCATGACTAAGCTGCTTCTGGAGAACCAGAGCAGCACACGGAAACACCATTTACCTTCCCACCAGAGCGGTACCTATTTATCTACTTGCACTTTGATGTGCTTTCAAACTGCTAGGTGGGCAGGAGCAGGGACCAAGCAACGGGAGCTCACCCCGTCGCAGGGATTCGAACCGCCGACCTTCTGATCGGCAAGCCCTACAGCAACACTGTGCCAAGAGCATTATGGGTTCAAATGAAAGTGTCAAGCTGCCCTGCTCCGATTTGCAATGCGACCTTGCCAAAGTGAGAGAACGAAGAGCAGTGCACATGTTAACCAAAGAAGCACAAGTAGATGATCAAGGATGTCAAGAAAGAAATGAAAAACTGGGTTGAAGATTCTGTCTAGGGCCAACAGTACCATTAGGCAAAGCACAGCAGCAGCATCTCGTGGCAGATGTTCGAGGGTGGAGTGGAGAAGAAGCAGAGCTGTGTGTGCAGCACCCTGACCTCAAGGGGTGTGCAATTGTGGGTGCATTGTCTTGTTGCCAGTGTGGAAGGTAAGCTTCAAATGCCTGTGGGTGGGTGGGGTGGGGTGGGGTGGGCGGTTCTGTAGGTGAAATTGGTGGGAGGGAGTCATGGTATCTTGTTTTCCACCTCCAGCACCAAAATGTCTTGGGCCAGCCCTAAGCATGTGGCTAGAAAAATGGAAGCTGGAAGCTGGTGGGCCGTTTGGTGGCCAGTATTCAGAGGAAGCACCTGTCGTGCACCACCCAGCATGAGGACTGGGAAAAGAGAAACCAGTGTGGTGTAGTGGTTAAGAGCAGTGGACTCGTAATCTGGGGAACCGGGTTCACTTCCCCGCTCCTCCACATGCGGCTGCTGGGTGACCTTGGGCCAGTCACACTTCTCTGAAGTCTCTCAGCCCCGCTCACCTCACAGAGTGTTGGTTGTGGGGGAGGAAGGGAAAGGAGATTGTTAGCCGCTTTGAGACGCCTTCGGGTAGTAATGAAGCGGGATATCAAATCCAAACTCCTCTTCTTCTCTTCTTCTTATGGAGGAAAGGATGGCTGTCATTTTGGTCTGGTTGTTTCCACCACCCCTGCCCTGAGATGGGTTTCATGATGCCTCCTCCTCCTCGCCTTTCTGGCAAGCTCCCATCATGGACAGCCCCGGGGCAAGGACTAGTCAAGTGACAACACAGTCTATTGTGTTTTACGAACGTCAAGCCTTCCCTTGATTGTGAAGGGGACGTGGAGCCTGTTTCCTTGCACGTCACTCTCATCAGACGGTTGTGAAATCGGATTCCGGGCCTGGATGGGGGACCAACTCTGCCCCTCTTGCACTCCGGATGCTTTCCAGATGTTTCTCCATCACATAAATGCAGGTGATGAGAGCCACGGGCTGCACATGGGCCTGCAACAGGTGGGGAATCGCTGCCACGGCAGCCTGTGGCAAATTGGAGGAGAGGGGCAAATGGATTTTTACGAAGAGGCAATGCCCAAGTCAAGGTGGACAGGGCAAAAGGGATGGTGCTTCCCTTGGCCTCCAGACAGCAAGAGGAGCAAAGAGGACAAGGCTGGCTGCACAAGACAGGATGCTAATTTTAGAGGCATCAGCAGTGATAGAAACATCCCAGCCTCCTCCGCAGGAAACTGGAGCACACCTCTTGGCTAAGTCTTCTCCAACCTGGTGCCCTCCAGAAGTCATTGGACTACAACTCCCATCAGCCCGAGACAGCAAGGCTGTATCATGATGGGGCTGGTGGGAGTTGTAGTCCAATACATCAGGAGGGCACCAGGTTCACAAAGGCTGTGTTAGTCCTAAGTGCTGCAGCTCCTTGAGGTAGCAAATATCTTAGGCGAGTCCCCAGACATGGAAAGGTGATGGAAAATGAGTGAGGAAAGAAGACTCAATGGACATTTCATGCTGCTGTATATTTGGTCAGATTATTGTCCACCTAGAAGGCCAACAGGCAGCAGCTCTTCCGGAGCGGGGGGTTGTCTCCTGCAGAAAGAAGGGTCTGCCGTCATGAGCTAATTTTATTAAGAGGAGATGCTTCCAGGGTTGGCAAGAATTTTGGTTTTTGTAAATGCGATTTTCCTCAGAAGGGGAAATTCCAGATTGCGTAGGAGGTGAGGAAAGAGACTGGCATTTTGATACCCGTGTTGTCATGTGGACACTGCAAAAAACTTGCCCACCTGGAAGCCACCCGCTTCTCCCTTTTCACTTCAGACATTTTGGGCGCAAATTGGGAAGCAAGTAGGAGATGGGTGATTTCCAGTCCTTCTGCACAGCTCAGTGGAGTCTGTGCAGGGAGAGAGGGAGCACCCTCCCAGGAGGACCGTGAGATGGAAGAAGTGGGTGTGATCTTGGGGAGGGGGTGCTGTGCAGTGTGTTGGTGCAGGCTGTTGCCGACTCCAGGGCACCCCCCCCGCCCCCCCCCCTGTTAGCAGCAGCTGTCGGCTGTGAGGGGGAGGAGGACTGGAGGTGGGTGAAGCCAAGGAGATGCTGTGCAGATGTGAGGGGAGTGAAAGAGTGCAATAATATTTTTTAAAGACTGTCAGGGGGCAAAATCCCCAGCTGCACCAGATTAGCTCTTTCTCCTTTCCTCTGTTGCTGTCTTGGACTTGGAGGGGTTCGTGGTGAGGAAAATTATTTTCATTTTAAAAAGAGAGAGAAGCGCAAGAGCCCAGGACAGGACAGACCTCTGCACCCTGTTGCCAAAAAACCAGTTTGTGCCCTCTCACATGAAGACTGAAATATACTCAGAGTCGAGAGTGGATTTCATGCTCTTTATTCAGCTCATAGTGGTGAGGAGGAATGGAAGTTTCCCCAAAGTATCTGCTTTATATACCGTATTTTTTGCACCATAATACTCACTTTTTACCTCCTAGAAAGTAAGGGGAAATGTCTGTGCGTGTTATGGAGTGAATGTCTGCAGGTGGTGGGGGGGGGGGATTTGCTGCAGTTGTGAGCAGAGGATCCATGGTTCCCCTTCCTTCCCTCCTCCATGGTTACAAAGCATGGATCCACATGGATCCTCAGGATTTTTGCATTGGGCTACTCCAAACTCACTGTCAGATCACATGTCTGTGGCCACAGCATGAACCACAAAAATCAAATAGAAATAATCTATTTCGTTTAGAATATATATTTTTTCTTGTTTTCCTCCTCTAAAAACTACGTGCGTGTTATGGTCTGGTGCGTGTTATAGAGCGAAAAATACGGTACATTATTTACACAATGGGCCCCACGTGATTGGCTAATTCCGGAATTCTCCTGTAGGCCAATCAGGTTGTGGATTCACTTCCATCTGGAGCTGGATTGGGTGGTTCCTGCAGACCAATCATACTGCTGCATTGTTCTAGGACCAAACAGACTGCTGCATTCTGAGTCCTATTGTTCTAGGACCAATCAGACTGCTGCATTTTGGATCATATTCAACTCAGTACATAACAAAGACCACTTTGAGACATAGCCCTGAAAACACACAGGTGCAAACACGGGGAAACTAGCCAACGTTTGCATTAATGCCCTCATGTGGACCCAGCAGGAATGGCCTCCTCTAAGTGGCAGCTCCGCAGGCCTTTGCTCTGTAGGAGAGCCTGGGGGGTGTCCCTGCCAGCACCTAGAATACATTCCCCAAATCTCCATTTAAAACAGGTAACAGAGCTTGAAGGACACTTGAAAGACACCTGTCTCAATCCAGTCAAAGTAGACCAGAGATGGGCAGGGGGCCTGTGACCCTCCAGATGTGGTTGGACTACAACTCCCATCACCCCTGATCGCTGGCCTGTCTGGTGGGGGCTGAGCTGGATGGACCAATGGGCTGGCTCAGAATAAGGCAGCCTGTTGTGACAGGCAAATCATTCAGAGGCCGGCCCCTTCCCTCTTTGCTGATTGGCTGAGGTCATGGATTGCTCATTAAACATTCTGAGCAATGAAAGAATGAGCCTTTTCAGGGGGAAATTCTCACAGCCAGTTTGGATGGGGAAATCCTCCCACAAGCCACAGGGGCAGGAGGAGGAAACCCTGTCTGAAAAGTCCCTGGTGGAAATGGGCTCCAGGAAGGAGAGAAAGAAAGGGCCAAGGCTGAGCCAAAGTGCCTTTTCCAGCCTGGTGCCCTCCTGTTGCTTCAGTTGGACTACAATGCCCACCATTCTCAGAGCATATGGCTTTGCTGGCTGGGGCTGGTGGGAATGGTAGTCCAAAACCTCTGGAGGGTACCAGGTTACACATGACTGATGCTGGAAGATGGTGGGCTTGACATATTGAAGAGAAGCTCATCAGGCCTCTGCTAACCCCCCCCTTAACATTTTTTAACACACCGTTTGCTTGTGATCAACTTAAGGCGCTATCATTGTATGAAGCAAAAGACAGATAGTCCTAGACTCCTTACCTGGAAAGCACAAATAAGTTTCTGGGGCCAAAATCTGAGCATTAAAGCCCAAAGAACTGAACCATTTAAAAAAACTGCTTTAAAAACATTTTAGCAGCAAATGTGATAAAGACATTCTTGGCAATGAAGCTGCACCGTGACCTTTCGTGAATAGTGAAGTGTGAGAGACACAGAGGAATGCGGCAAGTCTTTTGGTGTGTTCCTATGAAATTATTGCTGATTGCCAAGGCTTGGGGCTGAGCGGGGTGGGGGATGTGTGGTCGATCTTTTTTTCTTTGGGTCAGGACAGATGCCGCTTCCCCTTCTCCTGGGCAGTGAGTCTGCGCCACTTGTGCTGCTTTTGCAAAGGGGTCACAGGGTGAACCAGTCTCTGGCCATGGGGTGGCAAGGCGCCTGAGAGGTATGTTCCAGAGACCCTGCTGCAGATGGAGTCAGTCCCAGGAGAAGTTTAGCAAAAGGTATCCTCAGAAGGCCAAAGTGGGGTCCTTGGTTTACAAGAGGGTCTAGTCCTCCGTCCTGCCAGGGCCTGTTGGCATTAGGAGATGACCCAAGTTCGCCCCCCAAACCCTGATCTTCCACTTCAAAGGCTTAACCATCTATGCCATCCGCTTTCAATGGGAGGTTTGAGATGCACCACCAGGTCATGGCTTGATCTAAGGTGAGTTCAACAACAGTGCTATCACTATACAGACATCTAGGGTTACAAAAAAAAGTCAAGAATTGGTCCCCCAAGTGCATGCCTGGGTTAAAGGTGAGACGCAGGCCTGAAGAAGTTGAAGACTTCTGCGCCAGAAGATCACCTTGTCCTCCTCCCCCACCACACAGGCTGCGCAGCCTGTCAAAAGTGGTTTGTTGTTCCCAATTTGGTCAGAGGCACCAGCAGCCACATATTTTCCACCCATGTTTGACGCCTCCCAGGCATCTGTGTCGCCTGTGTTCCTGTGTCAAAATGGAATCCTCAGGAGACAAGTCACTCATTTTCACACGGTGGAGATAGATGGAGGCCTCACACCTTCTTCCATAACCATCTGATAGCTGCCAGTGTGGGAAGAAAAACCGTCTCTGGATTACAGTCAAGGCCATTTGCTGTCTTAACAAGGTGCAAATGTTGTGAAGGGGTAACTGGGGGAGGGGGCAATTCACAGCCTCCTGTACATGCCTGCCCTGAAAAGTGGAGGCAGAGTTCAAAAGAAACCCACCAGAAGTTGTTAAAAGAGACACCAGATATCAATCCCTCATTAGGCACCACTGAGGGGAAGGTTTTGGTATGAACATGGCTGTTTGCCTGATGCCCACAGAGTGTTGAGTTTGGCACCATTCAAGGCAGGATCCTGGGCCCTCAACGTCAAAGTGGCCTGAGGGGTCCCTATTTTGGTGTCCAAAGCACAGCAGGAGCTTTAACCATTTGATCCCTAGAAGACGGCTCAGCTCTATGTCCCTCATGAAAGTAGAACATTGCAATCTTGCACATGCTTACTCAGAAGTATGTCCCATGTTGAGTAGAGATGTATAGGGTTGCACTGGAAATGTATTGCTGCCCCAAATGCTCACAGGGCAACTTACTGTCAAAATGAACAGGAAGATTGTAAGCTGTTGGCAGAGGTTTGGTTTTGTTCTTCATTTATTTGCACAGTATCTCTAGTGCCAGCAAAGTCAGGCACTTCAGAAATATCAAAGAGAAGCAAGTAAGTCATATTAAACTATCTCTTCAGCTCATCAGAATCCATCCTAAACTAAACCCTTTCATGTTCTATGGATGAATTCCTGATCCTGGTTTTGATAGGAGAGTTAACTACATGCTTAAAATTAAAATTTCTCCCCTTAGAAAGCAGTAAGGCCTGATCAAAAAGTTCTTTGAAAATGATTGTGAGAGGATTAATTGCTTGATTACTGCATTGACTCTGCACTAAACTGCAAATAAATAAACTAATCTCTTTGGAGGAGGAGGAGGAGGACACAACATTTTAACCGGGTGAAGTAATTGAACATTGCAGCTGCAAAATCAACGTGCCCAACTTCTCTAGAAAGGCTTCTATCTGATCAGTAAGAAAGAGCACAGTAGTCTGGCCAGTTAAAATCTTAGAAGAGGCATCCCAGACAGAAAGGTGATGAAAGTGATGCAACTGCCATTTTAATAAGACTATTAAAACTATTCTGCCTCTGTCAGCAGAGTTCTCATTGCCCTCGCATGAGGCAGAGCAATGCTGTCCTAGTCAAAGGAAGCTGAACCTGCCGGGTTGCTGGGAGGTTGGCAAAAACATTCCCATTTCCAAATATGTATTGCTGCCCCAATTTGGGAGAATCAACTAGCCTGGGATTGCTGGGTTTGGAGTGTTTTAGCTGGATGGTTTTGAGCAGTTGTTTCTTTGTATTGCGCTTTAGGTAAGCCACCTTCAAGATTGTTTTGGATCAAAAGACAGGGTGGAAATTAATTAAGGGACTCCACACAATGTTGCTGTCGGATCGTGGCATTCCAGTTTCTTCTCTGTGGACCTTGTTTGCTTTTTTCTAGTCCTGATTTCTGGTGATTTTTAAACACAACTGAAGTACCAGCCTTTCCACTGTTGTCATGCAAATTCTTATTGAGGTTTTTAAGGAATTCTGTGTCCAAATCAGAGGCTTCCTGTTTGCAGATTCAGTCCATTTCATTGCTTTCTGTTCAACGTGACTGAAGAATTGTTTAGTTAGCTTCTGTTCCCCCAGGGAGGTCTGTGTGTAAAATTATCGTTTAACACACAAGGAACAGAAGCTGACAAAATAACAGAAAATTAAGCGACAATTCTTCATTAATCACTAGTCACACTAAACAGGAAGAACGAAAACCTGCACAACTTGCTTTTAATTAATATTGGAAAGGAGCTTTGCAGAATATGACTTATTTGTGAGTAACTATTAAAGAAGGAGCACGGCCACAGAGAAGAGCATTGGCCATGTTATATTAGAGCTATATTAAGTGCTGTGTGAAAAATTCCACTGGTTGTAGAAAAGCTGGTTATGGAAGGATGTGGGTGGCGCTGTGGTCCAAACCACTGAGCCTTTGGGCTTGCCAATCAAAAGGTCAGCAGTTTGAATCCCCACAATGGGGTGAGCTCCTGTTGCTCGGTCCCAGCTCCTGCCAACCTAGCAGTTCAAAAGCACACCAGTGCAAGTAGATAAATAGGTACTGCTCCGGCAGGAAGGTAAACGGCATTTCTGTGCGCTGCTCTGGTGTTGGTGTTCTGCTGCACCAGAAGCGACTTAGTCATGCTGGCTACACGATCCGGAAAAACTGTCTGCGGAGCGGACAAATGCCTGCTCTCTCAGCCAATAAAGCAAGATGAGCACCACAACCCCAGAGTTGTTCATGACTGGACTTAACTGTCAGGGGTCCTTCTAAGCTCTCACTAGCAGCAAAGAGACCCTTGTGTGGAAGTAGCCCAGGTGAGTCTTTTTTTAAAAAGTGCTTGGTTTTGTACATTTGTGGAAGACTTGAAATACGGGTCCTTCTGTTTGTTTATTTTTAAAGTACAGATTGTAATTCTGGTTTCTCTGTGTGATATTATATGCTTTATTTTCATATCTTTGTAATCTGAAGCTGCTAGGGGCGGGGTCTTCACGTAAAAATGGCATCCTGCTGGCCTCTCCTTTCTCTGGGACAGATCCCCTTCCTTGCTGTGTGTTAGCACTGCCAGCTCTGTCTGTTCAGTATAAAACTGGCCTGGGAATACAGAGTTTTCACACAGAACCGTCCCTGGTTATGTGTAGCCCTGAACGAGTTTCCTTTCTCATTTGTTAATCCAGAGCTTGTTTATTCTAGAAAACAGGAGAAGTGACAGGAGGCGATTGCTGGCATCAGAGGCTTCGGCAGTCCCTTCTATAACCGCCCCCCTCGACACACACACACACACACACACCCGCTGCAGCTTTTACTGTGAAGTGATAAATGATTCCTCGCCCCTCTTGGGTTAGAGGGCACCAAACTTCAAATAACTACAACATCCGATAACAAAGTTTTTTCTTCTTCCATCATTTACAATCAAAACACCGAGAACGCAGCCCTCTGGACCCTCATCCTTCTTGTTCAATTGTAAATCCCAGCAAAATGGCTTACAGGTGTCGGGATTAGAAAATATTCATTGGGAAACGAAACATCTCAGCAGCTGGATTCCTCGTTTGGGAGCTGGGATTGCTGCTTTGTTTAGAGACTGTTGACGGGACAACTGCAAGTATTCCTTTGGGTAGAGACAGAGTTAAATAACAAGAGGGATGAGTAACCAAACAGCTGGTGAGTCTTCCTCCTCCTCCCCTTATCCACCCCCTCCCCATTAAACATACCTGTGTTTCTTGATTTATAGTAATTCTCCACCACTGCCACAATACAACTTGCATTCTGTGTATTCCACACCATTCTGCGTTTGGCATCTGGGACTACAATAAAGAGCTCAGGCTCCAGAAATGAGGTTTGGCAGGACTTGATAGGGTCTGCATTTGCCAACTGGCTAGTCTTTATGTTTTGGGCCAAGGAAATCTGGATAGTCAGTTAACCACACCTTTTGCGTACAAGCTACCGGAGATATTGATGTCAACACTTCATCAGTATCTGGCACATCAATATCCTGCTTGCAGTTCTTTGGGTCTCCCTCCCTCCAGGTTTCATACTTCTGGGGTTTGCTACCAGCACCAGTAGCAATACATAAAATATTGGGGGAGAGTCGATGGAGCAAGTTCGGGGATGTGGGGCCAAGCTGTTAAGGAAATGGTCTCTACACTGAGGGAAGGGGCTAAGAGTATTTTTGGAGGGGAGAGACATGCTCACACTTGACCTCTTATCTCAACCTCTATAATAACCCTAGCCATGGCTTTTTTCAGGGAGAACTCACAGGAACTGAGTTCCGGCATCTCTCAGTTGGGCAACATTGCCATTCTAAGAGAGAAGGTGTTCCGGCACCTTTTTTTCCTAGAAAAATAGCACTGGCTTAACCCTATCCTTAAATGCTCCCAACAGATAATAATGCTTCTTAAAATTTCATTTGCAGTGATTCCCTGAAACTTGTATTCAGAAGCACACCACCTCTGGAGGTGGTTCATAGCTATTACGGCCAGTAGCCACTGACAGCAGCCTTTTTCTCCACTTACAGATCTCATTGCCTTTCAAAGCCTTCCATGGTGGTGACTATTAGGCGCTGTGGGTCAAACCACAGAGCCTAGGACTTGCTAATCAAAAGGTCGGCGGTTCGAATCCCCGCGACGGGGTGAGCTCCCGTTGTTCGGTCCCAGCTTCTGCCAACCTAGCAGTTCGAAAGCACATCAAAGTGCAAGTAGATAAATAGGTACCGCTCCGGCGGGAAGGTAAACGGTGTTTCCGTGCACTGCTCTGGTTCGCCAGAAGTGACTTAGTCCTGCTGGCCACATGACCCGGAAGCTGTACGCCGGCTCCCTTGGCCAATAAAGCGAGATGAACGCCGCAACCCCAGAGTCGTCCGCGACTGGACCTAATGGCCAGGGGTCCCTTTACCTTTTTATGAGGTGTAAAGAAGAATCCACATGGAAATGCCAAAGGGGTTTCCAGGAAGTCTTCCACGCAGGTACTCAGCACACTCAGACTGGCATGGCTACAGCAACGTGGTACCCTCATGGGATGTAGAGAGGTACGTAGGCAGGAATGGGGAAGAAAATAGATTCAGTTTGCATTTCAAGGTGAACCTGCCTAATTCACTCTCCCCGAAAAAATATGCAAGCTGAAACACAGATGCCCTTCGAAATTTGCACTTTTCTGAATTGTGCAATGTTGTTGGCCTGGTAACCTGTATAAAAAACATATATACTAGGATAAAGTCTGCATTATAAGCACACGACGAAAATGACATACAAGAATGATATTAGGGGAAACTGTGTTGTAAAAATATTTATATTAGGGAAAGTTGTATATAAAAAATTATTAGAAGAAACCTGCACTAAAATGCTGATCAATTTTCATAAACTTTTTTATTTTTATTTTATTTTTTTTAAAAAAAACCACTAACTGATTTGGAAATGTGAAGAACTGAACTTACAGCTGGAAAAATGAGAACCTGAAAGAAACCAGCTTGGACCGATTCGCCCATCCTTCCCACAATGTGGATCTTTATGCTTTCTCTCTTTTTGTGACCATTTCGTGTGCCCTTTGAGGGTTCACAATGATGGTCCACCTGTGGAAGGCAGAATGGTCCTGCTCCATGAGCCTCTTTGACCTCCAGAAGACCAATGCAGCTTCGTTCTCCTTCTGAATGAAGAACTAGGAGGCTTCCTCTGTCTTAAGACACAGTGATGGCAGTGCTCATCCTAATCTCTATCACAGGTTCCCTGTAAGGTTAAATAAAGAGGTGTTGAGATAATGGGCAGACAGTTGGACACTTGGAAGGGGCCTCAAAGGTCCTCTGACCCAACCCCATGCTGATGGGAGAAATCCACTGCTGCCGCCTCCCTGATAGGTGGGTCGTCCAGCCTCTGCTTAAAAACCTCCAGTGAAGGAGAGTTAACCACTTCTGAGGCAAGTCTTCTCCACAGTCAAACAGCTCATCCCTTCAGTAAGTTCTTCCTTGAGTCTAAATCCTTTTTCTTGTCATTTGAACCCACTGGTTTGGGTCTCTTGCCCTCTGGAGCAACAGAAAACCCATTTGCTCCATCATGTATGTGACAGCCATTCAAATATTTGAATAGGGGCAGGAATTTTCAAAGGCAAAATCATAGCCGGAGCCTTTCTCCCTCTTATTTTTCCCCTCCCCAGACTAAACCTGTTGTTTCACCATCATCATTCCAAGGTATGTCCTGATTGACAGCTCTTTTATCATGCCTGTGGCATTCTTACTCACTAAACTGAAGCTTGGTAAAGCAAAACCTCTCTTCAGATTTTCTGTGTGTTTGATAAGCTCTGATACTCCAGGTAAGATAGAATTTTCACAAGGCACAGTGGCAGAAGAAGAAAAGCTCTCGGACCCAGGGAAATTAGTCAGCACACAAGACAATCAACATATGGGTCAAGCGAAAGTGTGGACAAGCCTTTTGTTTCACTGCGGCCCCTTTTCACCTTCTTATTAAAAATAGACACGGCAGAAATTAAACAAAAAAGGGTATCTTGTGGATCCCAGATATTCAGTGCAAGAAAAGCTCAAGCCCAAGAAGAGGATGTTTTGGACATCTGTATTGGGCTAGAAAAGATTCTGCCAAATGGTCCCAGATTAATTTGCACAGTGGTGAGTATTCACTTGCTCATGACAGATTGAACTTGCATTTCCTAGATCCAGGCCTTATGAAGAATTCAAAGTGCAGTGTAGGAGGGGAGCACTGGGGTCAGAGAATTCCTTACACTCATTTTGTTGGAATTCAGGTGGGTAGATTTGAATGAATGATTTTAATCCCATTTCCCAAAAGCCCCTTTCAGTACCACTGACTGGGATGCGGCTGTTCCATGTCTCTTTCTGAGGTGGTTCAAAAAAGAAAAATAATACAGTGGTGCCTCAGGTTACAGACGCTTCAGTTTACAGACGCTTCAGGTTACAGACTCCACTAACCCAGAAATAGTACCTCGGGTTAAGAACTTTGCTTCAGGATGAGAGCAGAGGCCCCATTAGCTAAAGTGGTACCTCAGGTTAAGAACAGTTTCAGGTTAAGAACGGACCTCCGGAACGAATTAAGTTCTTAACCCGAGGTACCACTCTAATACTCCTCAGAAAATTCCAGTAGCCCAAATCATGACAGGACTTGTCTTGGAGGGGTTGGTTAAGCACATGTCATGTTTGAGAGCAGGAAACAGGGTGGCCAAGAGCTCTACTTGACAGAGGACAGTCCTCTCTTCTGAAAAGCTGTGAGAGGATAGTCCTCTACTTAGAGCAGGGTTTCTCAAACTCCAGCTGTTTTTGGACTGCAACTCCCATCAACCCTAACTAGCAGGACAAGTGGCCAGGGATTATGGGAATTGTAGTCCAGAACAGCTGAAGACCCAAGCTTGGGAACGCTGGGTTTCAAAGAGGAGGAGAACGCTTGAAGCTGCCCATCTGCAGCGCGGGGCACCTGGGTGGCAGGATGAGCAGGTGGCACATAGGCCACCTGGTGTCTTCCCCACTATGGTAGGGTGCATTGTATAGACAATAAATGCAATTTTTGCAAATTTACCATATGCAAATATTATGCAAATCAGTGCTCTCTTTTCTACAGTTTCCGCGGGCTTTCAGTGCACATCCAGCAGAATCCACTGTGGCGACTGCTGCCTCCCAGCTTACACTCCAGATTGCCTTCATTCCCTCTTCTCAGAGCCCCCGGAGCAGTTCCTTAAAATGTTTCTGAATGTTCCTTACCCTCTTTTTTTTTTGTTAGCTGCAGCATGAAAACAAAACACACATATGTGGCCTAGGACCCTCGTACCTACGGGACCGCCTCTCCTGGTATGCCCTGCGGAGGACCTTAAGGTCCACAAATAACAACACTTTGGAGGTCCCAAGCCGCAAGGTGGTTAGATTGGTCTCAACTAGGGCCAGGGCCTTTTCAGTACTTTCCCCGAATTGGTGGAACGCTCTGTCACAAGAGACTAGGGCCCTGTGGGATTTGACATCTTTCCACAGGGCTTGCAAAACAGAGCCTGGCCTTTGGTTTGGACTCAGTCTGACCCTTACGTTTCCCTCCCCTTATGGTTTTGACTTATGGGCTACTACTAAAATGAGGCTGCATTTTAAATTATATTTTAACCTGCATTCTAAGAAACCGGTTTCCCCGCGCCCCCATTATGTTTTATTGTAATTTTATTAGTGTTAGCCACTCTGAGCCCAGCTCTGGCCAGGGAGGGCGGGGTATAAATAAAAAATTATTATTACTATTATTATTATGTGCTTCCTTTTTCAGAAACAACAGCACTTTCAGAAAAGTGACCTGGCATCCCTCACTGACTTTCAAAATGTGCCATTGATCCAGCATTTAACTTTCTGCCGCGTACATTTCTAACACCCGTTGCAGAGTTGGGTTCACACCATGAGTGAAGAAAGCGCCCCCGCCCAATGATTATAGCTTCCTCCAGCGTCAGTGTCTTCTCATCTAGAATTTCTCCCCTTTCTGATGTGGCCCCTTTGGTTCTGGAGACATGAAGCCCTTTCTCTCTCCCCCCCTCCCCCCTTTCCTCCTTCCTCTTCTTCTTCTTCTTCTTTTTCTGCATTTCCTTTCTGTTTGCTCACACGCTCATATTGTTTCTTAAAATAATTTGCATCTGCTGAGATCACACATCTGTAATCACTGCAAGCAACATCAGGTGTGGACTGCTTTGATTTTGACAAGGGACACTTGGTAGGGTGTTATTCTTACTTTCCATATATGCCAGGTTCTAAAGGACCGGCTCAGGCAGGAGAGTGATGATGAAAATGGGAAGTGTTAAGCCAGGGGCCTCGAGGCAGAAGGCAGGCGACTGGAGGCCCCTTTTGCAAGGGGACCAGGCCACACAAGGCCACCTGATCAGCAGCCCGTCTGTCAGGAGCACCAGGCATCAGCACGGGGGGAGGGGTGGTTTAGGGTCCCTCTTTCTTTCCAGTTTCTAGCATGCACTATTTTGGCTGCTGCTGTTGTATAAAGAAAAAAGTTGTGTGTCTTCTTTGGTATCTCATCACCAGTTATAGCCAGTAAGAAGGCTTCAGGTGTTGTTGTTTTTTTTTGGGGGGGGGGGTGTAAACTTGAAAATCTTTTTTTAACTCATTATACACCATCTCCCAATAATCTTTGGCATATTTACAGAACCACCACACGTGTATAAAAGTTCCCTCTACCTCTGAACACTTCTGGCACAATTTGGACCCTCTCTTATACATTTTGACAAGTTTACAGGGCATAAAGTACCAACTATAGAGCATCTTTTGCATGTTTTCCTTTATCAAATAACAAGTTCATAGTTTTGTCCCCTTGCTTTTCCCATTCTGAAATTTCAATGTTATATCCAATGTCTATTGGTTTCCCACTCTAATAAAAATTATATATAATTTAGATATTAATTTTTTAAAAAATCTGATCCTCCTTCTACAAATCCTTTAATTTTCTGATGGACTGATGTTCACATTAATTGATAGACAATGCTAAACAAAGTGTAAGGCATGTTCAGAGCAGCACTAATCCTGGCAACCACTTATGTTCTCCACTGTGTTGTCCAACATGCATCTGAATTGCACCCCTGCATGACATGGAAAGCCAGGCTGGTGCTGGGCTCTGCCACAAGAGCCCTTTTGACAGAAGGGCTTTCTTGGCTCTGCCCATGGCATTCCCTCGTTCAGCCATTACCAGCCAGCTTGGGCTGTGTTCCAGGGGAAGGGAGGCATTGTCTCCTTGAGCCTGCCCACACGGTCCCTGCAGTGTAGGAAGCATCCTCCATATTGCCTTGCTGACAGACAGAGCAGCTGCCTGCCAGTGGCTACACAGATGGGCAACTTGGGGATCAGCCAAGTGACAGGGAACGCAAACTCCCCCCCCCCCCCCAGGTGCCAACAGGCTCTGTGCATTGTCTCCCTTGCTGTCTAATGATGACAGCAAAGAGCCTTGGCCAAATACTGGAGGTGTGTGCACTCCAGGCCTAAAGAACCTGCACTCTGCAACCTGCAGGATTCATGTCCTTCATAAGATCACTTGTGTTCTGCATACCTTGGTTCTCAAACGCCTTGTGACTTGAACGTTTTGGCTCCCGAACACTGCAAACCTGGAAGTAAGTGTTCCAGTTTGCGAACTTTTTTTGGAAGCCGAACATCCGACAGGGCTTCCACGGCTTCCAATTGAGTGCAGGAAGCTCCTACAGCCGATCGGAAGTCGCACCTTGGTTTTTGAACATTTTCGGAAACAGACTTCCGGATCGGATTCCGTTCAAGAACCAAGGTGTGACTGTATTTTACTTTGGTGCAAGACATGGGAGGGACTAGAAGAAGGCATTCCAAAGCCACCTTCTGCCTCTGACATCCAGAAATCATATCTCCACCCTGCAGCCCTTTTGGCTTCGGAGATTTTGCTGGTGTGGCCCACATATTTAAGCGCAGTAGTGCAGCCATGCGGACTAGCACTTTGCCTTTCTCAAAACCAGAAAGCTGATATTATCAGAAAGCTAGAATCTTCCACATTGGGTTGTGCTTGCACTGGACCAAGACACGCACACCCCTGGGGCCCCCCAAAGGTCTGGGGCTGGCCCTGCATCTTTGGGTTCTTTACTTTTAGGTCTGGGAGAGACAGCCGTTCAAAGAGATGGGTGTGCTTTGTGAAATAGGATGTCCCACCAATCTGTGGCCTCACTATAGACTGCCCTCTACAGAGCCAGAGCATTGGTCCATCTGACAGTCTTGGGCCCCACCAGAGACTCTGAGAGTTTCACCTGGGAGCTTCCGTATGCCTTTAAAGTGTGGGTTCTACCACTGATCTTCAGCCCCGCAGAGTCAATCCTATCAAGAGACATGACATTTTTCATCCGGCGAGTAAATATCAGCATCCACAGAAGCACTGCAGAGGCCACGCTGTTTTGAAAACCGTTTTGCTTTTCTTCCTCTAAACCATCAATATTGCCAACTCCTGCATAAAACAACCCTTCCATTCCAAGGGGACCGGTTGTCCCGAAACCACAAAAAGGGTGGAAATAAATTCCATAAGGCACCTTAAAATCTTCAGGCAATTATATAAACACAGCTGCATAAATGTTAGCTCCTTCTCTCTCTCTCTCTTCTTAAACCTTTGTTTTAAGCCAGGGGATTTAAAACAATTAGCACACTTCCCTGCTTTGAAAACGTCTCCTTGGCATTCTTTTCAGTTTGTTTTAGAGAAGGGGGGGGGACATTTTGAATTGTAGGCCGGTTGGCCTTTCCCCTCCAGGACCATTTGCTCTTCTGGCACATGAATATAGATCTTTGCTGACATCCTAAAAGGTTGGAGGTATATACAGTCCCGAGCTTGCTTGGTACGGAATGCCTCGCATCAAAAGACACGAAGCTGTCACTCCTGTAATCCCGCCCACTTCCCCAAGACCGCCAAGGGGAAGAAAGCTCTTGCAGCCAAGGTCCACTTTACTGCTAATCCACACCAAGGATGAGAAAACTTTGATGGACACACAAACACTTCCACTGAGCTTATTTGATTTTACAAACTGCCCATCGTCATTATTATCCATGCCCAAGCCTCCCCTCACCCCACTTTCTTTATTTTTGCAGGGGAGCACAATATTTCTTTCTGTTTAGACTAGTTATGTGTTGACATTCTTTTTATAAAGAAAACAATTTCGCAGCAGCAGCAGCAGTAAATGGGTTCTAGGATTTAACTGCCTTGTGCCAGGAACTGCCTCCCAAATCACCACCCGCCTCCCTTCCTCCTTAGGCCTCTTGAAGCCTTTGGTTGCGACCGTTTCACCCCCATCGCCTGCCAAAAGGAACCTAGGCTGAGGGCACAGGCAGCACACCTTGGCTCTTTGCCCCCGTCCCTGCTCCCATCTCCCTCCCCTTCCCCAGATATTCAGCACAGAAGCTTCTCTGGGCAGAGGAGGCAGGAAAGGAAGGCCTGTAGAATGAGATTGTAGAATGAAGGGCAGCGGTGCCATCTCACCCTCAGGATTGTGGGTGCCCACCGCCACAATGCGGATATGCGACATCACATGCACACACCTGCACGTAGTGTGTTTGACGTCACAAGAATTATGTGCAGGCGTGTGCATGTGACATTGCACATCCGTGTTGCGGTGGCCAGCTGCAGCTCCTCTCCCTCCTCCTCTCCGCAGCCAGCAAGGCACCCTTTCCCATGGGAAGGGGTGTGGACTTGGAGGCAGAGACCCTACCTTCTCATGCAGGCCCCCCCTAAAAGGGAGCCTCACTGGCTGGCTGTGGAGGGCAGAGCTGAACTGCTTCTCTCTCGGAGGCAGCCCACCTGCCAGCTTTTCTCAATGACTTTGTGGGTGCCCAGCTCCCACAATAATATTATTGTGGATTCCCAAGCACCTATGCCCCCCTGGAGTTGGCTCCTAAGGTGAGGGGTGGGGTGGGGGAGCTTCATTAGGCCCACCAGGCCATTTTTCTCAAATCACACTCACCTGCTCTACCACCTGACAACCAGCTGGTCACCAGAGCTTGTAGGGCACCTACTCCTGGCTCAGCACAAGACCCAGCGATGAGCTGGTGCCATGTGGTGCCATGTGGGTGCACGTTTGCCTTCACCGTTGGAAATCAAACCCTGTGGGCAAAAACAGGTGACCAGTGATTGGCCAATGGACAGCCCTGCTCACCTCTCAAACCTGGACCAGTAGGGGCAGGGGAGAGCATGGTCCTGCTCACCCACTGACCAAATCCCACCCCTTGCTCCTGTTTTAGGGCCTTAGGGAGAAAATTAGCCTGGGAGACACAACCCAGATCCCAAGAGAGGTTCTGAAGGAACAGGAGGCCATCTCCTTTCTGAAGATGAGCAGCTACCTGGATGGAAGACCTCCTGTGAAGCACCTGCATGCTGCCTTAGGTCTCATAATAGGAGAAGCAGACATTCTGAACCACTTTGAGGTTTTATTGCAAGCAGGCGATGCAGAAGGTTGTGAAATAATAATAATAGAAGTGAACCACACAAGCACGTTGAGAGGCTCTTCTGATGTGTTGGGCCTTCCCCCAAGCCAATCAGATTTGTCTGTTGTGTCTTATACAATACCTCCCTTAAGTCACTCGAAAGATCTTAACAACTGAAATCTGGTGAGGGGAAATGGGAGAGGGACAGAGAGAGGGATGGAGGGGACACGAACAAATGCAGTTGGACCTGCTTATTGGCTTTCCTGTTCAGTTTGGGGTGACACGTAAAAGGCAAAGGAGCAGGGGTTTGATGGAGGAGGTGGCACTTGAGGCAGGATTTGTATATATAGTGACATGACAGCAAATGTTGACTTTGAGTGCCCTGTGTGAAATATTGGCCTTGCTCTGGGATGTGGCAAAAGTCCTGCTAAGGATAGACCGATTGAAGTTAATGAACATGACTAACTTGAGTTCACTCAGTTATATGGGGCTCCTCTGAGCAGGAGTAACAGGTTGTGCCTTGTTGTGGACACTGCTCCCAATTTAAAGCTGTAAAGAACCAAATCTGGGATGAGGAGATTGCAGGAGTTCTTCTGAAGGCAACTTTTTGCGCTCTCCCCTCCCCTTTCTTCTTCTTCTCCTCCACAATCAGTTTTTGGCAAAGTGTTGACTTTGCTCCCGCCCCCTCCGTTGCCTGGGAGTCTCTGCCTGCTTCCTTGCCAAAGGATTCTGCACCAGATTCTGCACCTGTTTGCTCTCCCTGTAACAATGCGGGCAGAAGAATCTTTGGGTCACAAGGCTTCTTAAAAGCACCAGCCTGCTTTAAAACCTGGCAGCTACACTGCTGGAACCTGGCAGCTACACAATGAGCACCCAAGGCTCTTCTTGAAGGGGGAGCCGAGAGGCACCCAGAAAAAGCACCTTGGAACCAGCTTCCTGCAGCCACAAGCAAAGAGGGACCTTCCCCTTCAACTGGGGGAGGGGGCGGCTGCACAGCTGCAGAGCCCAGTGGGGCTGAGGGAACTTCCTTCAGCCAGCAGCTGTGCAAGGAACTTTTGGCAGGCTCCGCACAGCCTTGCTGCGCCCCGCAAGGCAGGCGAGGCAGACTCCAGAAACTGTGCGTGTGCCAGCAAAGCCTGCTGGTTTGACTGTGCCTGCTCCATCCTGCAGCTGGCTGGATGTGGCCCCGGCTTCAGGAACACAGAAAGGCCTTATGCCAAGAAAGACCATGTCACTCCGTATTGTCTGCACTGACTGGCAGTGGGAATCTTTTCCAGGCGATGCTGTTAGGGACTGAACTGGGGGGTCATCTAAGCCCAAATGCTCCATCCCTGAGTTACAGCCTTTCCCATCACCTAGTATTCTGTCTCCAAGAGTGGGGTGCTGCATGTCATTCTGCCATTTTAACAGCAGACTTCCTGTACTGTCTCTCCCAGGTTAAGGTGTTAAAGGACTCTGTCTTCCCGGCAGCTCTTTACACAATGACCATGAGGGCAGAGTGCGTCCAAGACAGCACCACATGCCCATGGGATAGAACATGGGTAGGCAAACTAAGGCCCAGGGGCCGGATCCGGCCTAACCGCCTTCTAAATCCGGCCTGTGGACGGTCCAGGAATCAGCATGTTTTTACATGAGTAGAATGTGTCCTTTTATTTAAAATGCATCTCTGGGTTATTTGTGGGGCAAAGGAATTTGTTCCTTTTTTTCTTCTTCAAAATATAGTCCGGCCCCCCACAAGGTCTGAGGAACAGTGGACCGCCACCCTGCTGAAAAAGTTTGCTGGGATAAACGCTCCCCTGAGGCCACGGCCTCCTTGCTTTGCCTCTGGGAACGTTGCAGGAAGAGACAGAAGGAGAGGGGGGTCCAGGGCTCAACGTTGTTATGCACCTGCTGAGGGAGACCCACACCTGGGGCCGTGAGTCCCTGGTCCTGCCACGAAGCAAGCAAGCTGCCACAGAGGACTCTGAGCTGGTCTCTCAAGCAGCAAGGTCTGAGGAAGAACAGCTGGATTTCTACCTCTATGGCATTGACTTTGCTCTATGATTTAAATGCTGCCTGGCCTCCTCATACTCTCTAGTATCAGTGGGAATTAAAGATACGTGACTTAAAAAGAAGGTGATGTTCCAAAAGTGCAGCAGTATCACATAGGATAATAGGAAACTGAGTGAGACCCTTAGTCCACCTGGCTCAAGATTGTCAACTACCGTGGGCAGCTGTTGCTATGGAGTTTCAGGGCAGATAACTCTCCCAGCCCTACCTGCAGATGTTGTTGTAGATTGAACTTTCAAAGGAGGTGCTCTAACGATGGAGCAGCTACGATGGCCCTTCCCCTAAAGTCTCTCTCAAGGAGAGCCAACAAAATGCATGGTGACACCTGGAAAGTTAGCAGAGTCATTGTCCTAGAAGGAGACTTTATGGGCAAGAGTCTGCTTTGTCCAATGCATGAATGAGACAGTAAAATGGCGTGTGGCTGTGGGTACATACCTGTGGAAAAGACACACACTTTGCTTCTCTATATCTCTTCTTCTTGTTGTTGTTTAGTCATTTAGTCGTGTCCAACTCTTCGTGACCCCCTGGACCAGAGCACGCCAGGCACTTCTGTCTTCCACTGCCTCTCTCAGTTTGGTCAAACTCATGCTGGTAGCTTCGAGAACACTGTCCCACCATCTCGTCCTCTGTCGTCCCCTTCTCCTTGTGCCCTCCATCTTTCCCAACATCAGGGTCTTTTCCAGGGAGTCTTCTCTTCTCATGAGGTGGCCCCAAAGTATTGGAGCCTCAGCTTCAGGATCTGTCCTTCCAGGGAGCACTCAGGGCTGATTTCCTTAAGAATGGAGAGGTTTGATCTTCTTGCAGTCCATGGGACTCTCAAGAGTCTCCTCCAACACCATAATTCAAAAGCATCCATTCTTCGGCGATCAGCCTTCTTTATGGTCCAGCTCTCACTTCCATACATCATTACTGGGAAAACTCTATCTCTATATCTCTATATCTATCTCTCTATCTCCACACACACACAAACACACATGGTGCAATGAGGGGAAGCTGCACGGTGAGATTTTAAAGTAGCCAGGCGTCTGCTGAATGTTGAGGTGCAATATATGAGCCCCATCAATGGAAGTGAATGAGATTCAGTCCTTGGGGTCATCAGTCTCACAGGCAGAGGAAGGCCTAGCCATTCTCAGGGGGTCTTCAGTGAGATTCGGTCATTGTAGGGAGAAGGGTGAGCTGTGCTGCAAAGATGGAGGAAGCCCCCCCCCTTGAGCCCCCCAGCTCTTCCTCCCCCCCCCCCAGCCTGCCTTTGCAATGGATCCGTCCTTTGAATCCCACCAGAGTTTCTCTGCCGCTGACTTTTTGAAGGGTTAATTGGGTGCAATTCTAAATACATTCAAGTATATTGTAGGAGACAAGGATTAAATCCAATGATGTGAAAACATTCCCACGGTTTTGACTTACTAAAAAGAAATAAGCAAGATGTTGGCCATCGTCATATTGCATTACTTCATACTAGCCCGGAGGCAGACTTGACGGGAGGGAAATGAAGAGAGATGTAGCGAGAGGAGACCTTCAAGTCCATGTTTGCTTCAAACCCCGATTTTCTTAGGCTCAGAGATGAACGGGCACTGCAAGCGAAGCACTGCACTTTATTCCTGCACAACCCCATCAAGTATCAAATGCGGGGAAAGTGTGTTGATGGGACCACATTGCAAACTCATACCTTTGCTGCCATCTTCTGGCTCAATAGGGGAAGGACAGGCTAGCCCTGCTCTTCGCGGCAGACTTCTGGAGCCAGGAGGACAGAACACCAAGTTTGCTTGTGTTGTGTTCGGACCAGTTAGCTGCGAAACGGACTTCGACAGACTTGAGCAGGAGAACTTCTTATTGCTGTGCCCCATGTTAATTACCTAGGCTAATTAGGCTTCGGGTGCTCATAGAAAGCACCAGAATTAGCCCATCTCTTGCACCAGATGCAGTTTGCCCCCATGGGCAAAACTGCGCATTAAAATGCAAGGGCCGCTCAAAGAGTTCTTTGGATTATTACGTTTTTAATTTAAATCACATGGCTTTAGGAACTGGGGGGAAATAGCCCTGCTCCCAGTTTGTGGGTCATAGTCATTTTGTCATAATAGTGCCCTTCTCTGCCCCTCTAATCTCACAACCACATCAGCCACCTGTGTACTCCTGAAGGTGTCCAAAATGAGGTGCCCTTGGCTCTAAGGATCACCAGTTGCTCATCTGCCATGGATGGATGCAAGCTTCCAGGTCTCGCAGCCACTGGGCTCTTTTTATTTTAATTTGAAGGTAACACTTTCAAGGGTGTGTGTGTGTGTGTGTGTGTGTGTGTGTGTGTTCATTGCATCCAGTTGCAAACATTTAAAATATTAATTATCAGAGGAAAACAAAGTTGAAAGTGAAATGTTAATTGTGTTTCCAAGGGTGGTAAGCACATAGGCAGTTCAGTTAAATGGCTGAACTTGGACTTAAGGTGATAACATTTGATTACAGCAAATAAGAATCAGTATAAGTGCAACTGGAAGGAAGCTGGCTTGCTTAATCAATGACTGGATTTTAGCTCGGTTGTTACAGTCTATTAAGATGCACCAAAGAATTTGTTTCTCTGTTCTGTGCTTTTAATCTGCAGTATCCTTAAAAGCTGCTACACATTTTATGGGAGTTTAAAAACAACAGCAGCAACTGCTTGTGTTGCAAAGGCGAGGGTGGTAATTTGGTTCAATTTCAGTCACTGCAGATGGGTGCTACTCTTGAGTAATAGGAACAGTGAGAAAACTTACTAACAGGAGACTGCTACAAATACCGGTATGTGATTTGTCAGTTGTACCCAGAAGAGCGATGCCTGCCTATTAAGAACAGATGTCAAATATATTGCAGGAAATACCCAAGCGCTTAGCAAGTCTGAACATCATGCATGCTGCACTGAAGGTGGGGCAGAGGAGCTTTTCCTAAGTAGTAGGGCGGCATTGTTGTCGAGCTGGTCCCTGGACCAGATGGCCGGGAGGTTGCCTGCTCTTGATGGGACAGGGATAGCCTAACTTCTGTTGTCTGTGCTCTAGTAACCTCAAGGTTAGATAACAGTAATATGTTATACTTAGGGCGGCCTCTGAAGATGGCTCAGAAACTTCAGCTGGTGAAGAATTCAGCAGCCTGGTTGCTCACTGGGGCAAGACAGGTTAAGCATATCACACCTATCCTGGCCCGGCTGCACTGGCTTCCAGGCCCAATTCAAAGTGCTGGTTTTGACCTAGAAAGCCTTGAATAGCTCAGGACTGCAATACTCAAGGACTGCCTCTCTCCATATGAACTGACCTGGACCCTGCAGTCATCATGTGAGGCCCTTCTTTGTGTGCGTCCTCTGTGAGAAGTCTGGCAACACGAGAACAGGGCCTTTTCTGCAGTGGCTCCCCGTTTGTGTAATGCTCTTCATTACACACCTTTACGCACCAGGCAAAAATATCCTCTCCAACCAGGCCTTTGGCTGACTAACAACCTATATCCGTTTAGATGTCAGTGTCAGCTTAGATGGAGCTCAAGGAGAAGAGGCCAGGGAGCTGCCCCCAAGAAGGCCCTTTCACAAAGCACAGGACCACGAACCACAATAGCGCTTTGTCACTGCAAGAAGAGTGTGCGGCTAGATAGCCCTTTGGTCTGATCCAACAGCATGTTATATATAAAAGGTAAAGGACCCTTGGACTGTTAAGTCCAGTCAAAGGCGACTATGGGGTTGTGTCGCTCATCTCGCTTTTCAGGCCAAGGGTGCCGGCGTTTGTCCACAGCTTTTCGGGTTATATGGCCAGCAGGACTAAATCACTTCTGTTGCAACAGGACACTCTGATGGAAGCCAGAGTACACAGAAAAGCCATTTACCTTCCCACCGCAATGGTACCTATTTATCTACTAGCACCGGTATGTTTTCGAACTGCTGGGTTGGCAGGAGCTGGGACAGAGCAACGGGAGCTCACCACCATTGCATGGATTTGAACCATTGACCTTCCAATCTGCAAGCCCAAGAAGCTCAGTTTTTCAGATGATATGTTATATTATATGTTTATCCCTCAACTTGCAAAAGATATTTTAAAAACCCTCCCCTGAAGGGGTGGTGTTTCTAGAGGCACCAGCCAATGGGACCCCTCCACTGCCAGCTTACAGTCTGCTTCATCCCATCATAGCAGGACAAAAAAATGACAAAGACCTTTTCCTGTTCTTCACAACAGAGAAGTAATGGCACCATCCCACTGCCTCCAGTGCTTCAGAAAGTGGTTTTCCTTCACCCTTTTGCCCTAACGAGACTGGGCAAGTCACTGTAGCTATTGCTTTGGAGGCAAACAAAAGTAAATAGGATCCTATTAAAAATGGGAAGCTTAGCACAAAAGAGTGGGGGGAACCACACCAAACTCCGATTCAATAAACATCAGAAGAGGTTCTATCCATGGATAATTAACTCTGATGTCTTTCTAAAAACGAGAATAATTGAAAACAGGGGTTTAAAGTTGATTCATGGAGGCTTCCCCAAGATATTTATTATTGCAAGCTCAGAAGATCTGTCTGGGTTCTGTCACTGGGGATGGCTAAACTTGGTGTCCAGATGTTTGTTTAAGTTTCTCCCACATAGTTCTGAAGTCCGTTAGCAGGGGGTTATCAGGGAGCAGGCCCTGCGAATCTTCCTTGACTAATATTCTCATTTCTTCCGCAACTTTGATGTTTTCTTTCATTAAAATTCCTGGCCCTTTGCCACACACACCAAAAAAAAACCCTGCTTGGCTTGCAAAAAGAGAGGCCTGCAGACATGACATACGACCAAAGAAAGCTAATATTTATCATCAGCTGTCATTAAAGCCTCGCTATAATTGGTGTGGTGACAATCAGAACAGCTTAAAATGGACCCAAAAAATTTAAGGGAAAAAGAACCAAAGGTGGTGCATAACGACACAAGTCAGAAAAAGGTGTCCACCAAATTAATTGGGAGTTAGCAAATTCCTGCACTTTATTTTTTAAGGGGAAAAGAAAAAGCAAGACAAGAGTATAACTATGAAGCTGAGAGGGGGTGAATTCAGGGATGGTGGATGGAGAAATCTCACTCTCAAAAACTGAGGCACAACCGTCGTGACAACCTCCCTGGGCAAGCCCACATGAGAGAGCGAGCCTGGCTGTGGCAGGGCAGGAGTGCAGGGGTGTTGCACATGCGTGCATGCATGAGAAATGGACAGAGGTTCTCAAGCATTTTCATTGGCTAAAACATTCTTGGGGAGGGGGTTATCTGCAATTTGTAGAAACCAGCCTTATAACACAGCCTATTTCTTACTTATAAACTTTGTTATTAATTGAAAACTGTAATTCACCGAATTTGATCACAAATGCATCCATGTCGAACGGTACTGTACAGGGGGAAAGAGCCCCCATTGCAGACAGCAAACATCGTAGTCAAGAAGAGCACAAGGAGGAAACGCTGCAAAATTAATGGGACTCCAGGAGGGTTCAGTGGAGAGCATGGAGGGCAGCAGGTAGGAAGAAGAAACAGGGTGAGGGGGGAATAAGTAGGGGGTGGTGCAGCAGAATTACAGGGCAAAAGAAGGAAGGGTAAGAGGACTTATACGTCTCCCACTGTTTTGAACAGAGGTACACTTTGGGTAGGGACGCTGGTGGCACTGTGGGTTAAACCACAGAGCCTAGGACTTGCCGATCAGAAGGTCGGTGGTTCAAATCCCCGCGATGGGGTGAGCTCCCGTTGCTTGGTCCCTGCTCCTGCCAACCTAGCAGTTCGAAAGCACATCAAAGTGCAAGTACATAAATAGGTACCACTCCAGCGGGAAGGTCAATGGTGTTTCCATGCCCTGCTCTGGTTCGCCAGAAGGGGCTTAGTCATGCTGGCCACATGCCCCGGAAGCTGTATGCCGGCTCCCTCGGCCAATAAAGTGAGATGAGCGCCGCAACCCCAGAGTCGGTCATGACTGGACCCAATGGTCAGGGGTCCCTTTACTTTTACCTTACACTTTGGGTGGACTAAGATGTGCTTCTCCCAGGGCCCCCGCTCTCCCAGCAGCCCAATGGCAACACTTTCACTGACTTTAAGGAGCCTAGAGTACGTTTTTGTTGATGCATTTAAGATTTTAAACTATGTTACACCCCGGAGTCTGACAGCATTTAAAATGAAGTACAGTGGTGCCCCGCAAGACGAATGCCTCGCAAGACGAAAAACTCGCTAGACGAAAGAGTTTTCCTTTTTTTAGTCGTTCCGCAAGACGAATTTCCCTATGGGCTTGCTTCGCAAGACGAAACGTCTTGCAAGTTCTTGCGAGTTTGTTTCCTTTTTCTTAAAGCCGCTAAGCCGTTAATAGCCGCTAAGCCGCTAATAGCCGCTAAGCACTAATAGCCGTGCTTTGCAAGACGAAAAAACCGCAAGACGAAGAGACTCGCGGAACGGATTAATTTCGTCTTGCGAGGCACCACTGTATATCTTCAAAGGAGCGTAGTGCTAAAAAAAAAAAATCTGGTGTTCACCATTTTAGGCAAAGGTGGTGGGAAAGAAAGAACCATATTTTCCATGTGTAATCTTTCTCTCTCACACACACACATCAAGAATCTTCTCTGGACTAGATGGTGGGAAGTAGGCAGCTTTGAAGGCAACCGCATTTAAGATGTGATGAGGGTCACTCCCACAAGGCAGTGTCTCAAATGAGGCCCCTGACTGCCATTAAGACCTGACTGCCATTAAGAGGCTAGAAGCAAGTGCTTGGGTGATGCAGAACAAGTCTAAGCAGAGGGCCATATCCTAACAAGTCCTACTCAGAGTAGATCCATGGGAATTAATGAGCCTAAATTAGTCATGTCCATTAACTTCAATGGTTCTATTTGGAGTAGGATTAGCACTGGATTCCACTACACTGGGGGCCACATGTCAAACTGAGTATGTAGCCTATGCGTAAAGGGGCACAGGGACTTTTTTTTTCAAGGGCAAATGGTGGGGTGTCACAAAACCATTGAGGCATCATTGATACACAGTAGGCGGCCTGTGGGAGAGGCCAGTGAGTAAAGGACTTTTAAAAATTAAATGGTCAGTCCCGACCAGAGACGAATGGTGGATGAAGATGATGGGACTATGCCAGGGGTCAGCAAACTTTTTCAGCAGGGGGCTGGTCCACTGTCCCTCAGACCTTGGGGGGGCCCGGACTATATTTTTTTTTTGGGGGGGACGAATTCCTATGCCCCACAAATAACCCAGAGATGCATTTTAAATAAAAGGACACACTCTACTCATGTAAAAACACGCAGATTCCCGGACCACCCGCGAGCCAGATTTAGAAGGTGATTGGGCCGCATCCAGCCCCTGGGCCTTAGTCTGCCTACCCATGGACTATGCTGAAATGGACACACACACACACATAATTAAAATTAAAAATTGGGAGTGGCTTGGGAGGTCACAAAAAACCTTTTGACCATGGTCTCACAGCAGGAGACTCAAATCAGTAAAAAGACCTTTTAAAATTAACTTTTTTTAAAAGACAAATTGGGGTGAGGAGGTGCAAAATAACCTCTTCAGGGGGGTAGACGCACCCCATGGGCAGGTTAGCCAACCCCACACTTTAGCCAACACAGAGGAGGTTGCCTTCACTAGTGCATCTAGCTCATGACCTGCTATGCTGAGGCTTCCCAGGGCTTCTCACACAACCCCATGGAGATGCTGTGATTGAACCAGGATCTTCTGCATGCCAATCATGTGTACTAACACTGTGCTATGAGCCTTTGCCACAGTCCCAAGGGCTCTATCTAACCACACCACCCCCCAACAGTGGCTCCAACAAAGTTTAATCAGGAGGCAGCAAAAGGAAACTGCAGAACTGAACTGGACATACTCTGAGAAGGTGAAGGACTATGACTGATCTGCCTCTTGAGTCACTTCCTGCCTCTGAATGCCTTCATTCCACCCCAGCACGTGTGCCTCATACCTGCAGCACTCCTAGAGACTATTGATCTGCAAAGGGTTGGATCTTCTCTTCCCCACAGCAAATATCTACAGAGCAGAGATGTACACTTCTTCCCTCCCGCCCCCCGCCCCCCGGTTTGGTCAGCCCTGATCCAGGAGATGCCTTCACAGGCAGTGCAACTAACTGATGGGGAGGTATCTTAACCCTGACATCACAAGGAGACACACACTGAAACATGCTGCTCCTGAATTTTAATGCCACATAGAAAAATATAGAAACACAACACTTGTATTTTTAAATAGAAAATATTTGTAATCTTTTACACAAGTTAACAAATCCTACATTTGTTTGGAATCAGTCAAAGACTAGAAGACAGAGACTTGGCTGCTCTTGCATCCGCTGCCTCCCCCTTTTACATGGGGGGCACAGCAGACTCAGTATGCCCCTGCACAAACCCAACTGAGGCAGGCCACTGTGGACTGCTGCTTCTATGACTTACAAGCTTTCAAAATGCACCAACTTCTTTGGCAAGCAACAGAAAAGGGAACAGGGAATCTGGAAACCTCTGCAGCACTCTGGTTAATCCAGGGCCTCCGCAGGTGAGCACTCCTAACATCCTTGGGCTAAGATGTAGCAGCCCACAAGAGCAAAAAGCACTGCGATCCTTCTGAGTCTTCGCCCAGGCATCCGCTGCAGATTCTGCCTTGGGCTCAGTCTTCAGCCGAGCTGTAGCATTCCTCGTCCCTCACTTCTCTGTAGTTGCCCAGCGTCTCCCCCTCTGGCTCATAGCTGGCCATCTGAGGGCCTAGTCTGCCGGCAAGCTTCTGGGCTGCAAGTTTGGCTAGCATTTCCTATAAAAACAGAGAAGAGAAACCATTTACTGAAAGTGAGTAAATGCCAGGGTGGTCCCTAGGCCCAACAGAAACACACCAGAGAAAGCCATATACTATGAGCTGCCCACAGAATCCCCTGGTGTCGAGGCGCAGTGCCATGCTAGAAAGAAAGGCAGTGGAGAAGAGGGGTGGGGGGGAAACAAGACCGCCATTCACAGTGCTAAAGCAACTTTGACACATTGTGCTGAACACTGGGAAGTATTTGGACACAGAGAGAGAGAGAGAGAGTTGCAGAACAAGCTGGTGAAGGGGACCCTAAGGACAAAAAGCCCAGTGCAAGCAGGTAGGTGGAGAGGGAGATCCAGTCGTCTCTTTTCTCTGGCATCCTTAACCACTGAGTTTCAACACCAGTGTATTAATTCATGAACTTGAAGAAAGAAAGAGACATCATAGAGCAAACTAGCTGTTAAATGCTGGAAGTAATTGTCCTTTACAGGCAAACTGCACTTCAGGCGAAGGTGTTCAGAGAAAAAAATCAACTCTGGCTGATGTTTATCTAGCTGAGTCTACAAATCCGAGATGGTTGGACCAGATATGACATTATTTGTAATTTAATTACAGACAAACCGTCCCAAGTTGTTTATTAACATCACAATAAGCAAAAGAAAACAAAGCAGAGCGTGACAAGACCGTATTAATTTAGTGCCCGATACTCTTCTGTATTCATTCCATTCTCACCTGCATTTCAATTAAATTAAGGCTTGCAAGTAAATTAAGTGGATGTGCATATGAAAAAGATTCATAACTCAAATTCAGCATGTAGAATTTCAAAGCTATGCAAAACTGGCTTATTTGCAATCTGCGTATTTTTACTTGTAAGTCAACATGAGTTAGATTGCAATCACAGACAAATGGGGAATAAGTATCAAAAGAAATAAGCTAAGTTTGCTCTGAACATTTCTATTCAGAATATTCCTATCCAAGTGTTTTTAGAAATCAGCATCTTTTGGGTGAAGTTGAATACTGGTACTGCTGAGTCAGGCCACTGATCAAAGTATTGCCTCCTCTGACTGGCAATAGTTTTCCAATATCTCAGGCAGAAACAAGAACAGCCCTGCAGCAGCTGCATGAGGCCAAAAGGCGCTCATCTACTGCAGGATCCTCTCCTGACAGTGGCCTGCCAGGTTCCTATTATGGGAAGCCACAAGAACGGAGCACAACAGCACTGGCAGCTGGCTTGCAGAGCATACTGCCTCTAACGGGGTCTCAAACACAGCCATCTTGACTAGTAGCAATGGGTAGTCTCATCCTACATGAATTAGTCTCTCTTATAGCCACCAAAATTGATAGCCCCCATTACCTCTTGTGGGAGTGAATTCCATAATCTGACTGTATTTTGCATGTAGAAGTACTTTCTTTTGCTTGTCCTCAACCTTCCACCCCCCAGCTACACCAGATGACCCCCACTGAGTATTATGGGAGAGAGAGAAGTTTCCTACCCACCTTTCCCACATGATGCACGGCACATCTCTCCCACCTCCTGCTACATTTCCACTGAGCCTGCAGATTCTGCAGGATAAGCTGGGCTGTACCACCACCAAGCAATGCATTCTCCCTGATGTTGGTTTGGGGCTGGGGCTGGACCTTGCGCCTCCTTTCTTTCCTCTGTCCTCCACAGCCCAAGGCAAAGCAAAAGTATTGAAGCCTCTTTGCCTCCTTGGAACAAAATCCTAGCAGACACTTCTCCCCCTCCACCACCCCAATCTGCATGTTCCCATAATATGTAACAGGAGCTCGCGCAAAGCACCAGTGCTTTCATCTATACCTCATAAGCTTCCTTTTGTTGGATCTGAATCGCTATTGAATCTTCTAGGGAGAGCAGCTGCGTAGGCTCATGATGCAGAGGGGGTAACCGAGCGGCTGTGACGTCATCCAAGTGCTTCTTATCTCTGTGGCGTCTTTCCTCTGCAGAAAGGGAAAAGGGGGGGCCTCTAGGTGAAGGGATATCTGGGGAGCCACAAGACGATCCACTTGACTCAGCCAGCAATCTAGAAGAAACCAAGAGCACAGCTCATGAAATGCCTCCCGGCCCTCTGGCACATAAAGTTGCTCCTTCCCTCCACTCTTATTCCGCTCTGAAATTTCAGGTGTGGACGAGTTTGAGGCTAACATCTGCTTCCTCAGTTGTGCTTGCACAGAAGAGTGGGGCCATGAAGCAATCAAGGAATTAAAATGACCCCCCATCTTGCTCTGTCCCAAGGATTATGGTTTATAAGAGGACTGAAACACTTTGTATTCTCCTATGTATTCTCCATGGCAGAGAAAATGGCAGCTCTGGTCAGGTGGCAGCTGCTGCCTGGTTTCCTTCAAGTCCACCTGGCATTCGCCCAAGAGAGAATTTAGGGGTCTCTGAGTGGAAGACACCCCTGTGGCTCTGCACTGCTTGGGCTAAGCTCCCCCTGCATTCGGGAAAGGGCCATAGCTTGGTGGTTTTGCATTTAATTGCAGGGGTTGGACTAGGCGATCCTCGGGAGTAGCTTCCACCTCTACAATTCTATGATTCTAATGTATCACAGCAAATAATAACTATTTTATAATCCTACCTTTAAAAAATATTTATTCCCCAAAATATGTATCATAAACTTCCCAGTATGCATAAAACATACCCACACTTGTGGTTATAGCAAAAGCTCTCTCTGCGAGAGCGCGTTTCCTACAGTACTCACACATTCGCTTTAAATTTGCTTCTTTTTGCCACAGGGTTCTTCGCTCTCAGTTCCAGCACTTGCATGTAATGTGGAGTTTTGGGTGGTGTGTTTGGAAAGTTCTGAAAAGCACGGCCTTTACAGTCAAAACTCTGCCCATTTTCAGAGTTCTCCCCACTCTCTCCCCCTCCAACTGAAATTCTTTCGAAGGCATCCACCAGTGCTTCACTGCTGCTGCTGCTTGCAGATTGTGCTGGATTCTCAGCTTTGTCTAGAGAATTTCGCTTGGGAGCCTCCTGAGCATCTTTTGGAAGCCTGGCTACTGACACCTCCAAAACATTTTTGCCTCCTTGAAGAAAACTGGTGTCCTCAGGGGCTTGTCCTACTAATGCACTTCTGTTTCCTTTGCTTCTTTTCTTGGTCCAGACGCTTTGCTTGTTCTGCAGAGATGATTCAATCTCATTGTAGTGACGTTCAGAAATAAGAGGTGGGTCTTGGCATGTTGACTTGTTGCTGACAACCCCTTTTTGTTTGCTAGATTTGATTGCCTCTTGTTTTTCCTGGAACTCTAATCTAACAGCAGATAGAAGCTCAGCTGTTCTCTGCAGCTCTTCCTCTTGTGCAATGGCAATCTTCAATTTCTCAACGAAGTTGGATATCTTTTTACCTTTATCCGGAAGCCTGGATACAAATTTCCTATAATAGATGTGATGAAGATACACACTAAGGTAAACAGAATTCAAGGATGAGTTCTAATTCACATTTTGAATTCCTCTGAAGCCCATTAGCAAACAGTCTGCTACTATCCCTTCTATTTGTTTGAGGTTGTCAAATGCAACAGCATGGTTTTTCCCAGAAGATTTTCAGGGGGGAAATTGTTTGCATAATAAAATCTTTTTATGTCCTAGAGAACAATCTAATTAAGCATGTTTATTTTACTTGTATTTAATAAAGAAAACTAAAAATGTTGAAACTACCAAGATTGCCATATTGTACAGTATTTGAAGTTGGCATCATAGGAACATAGGCAGCTACCTTATACTGAATGAGACGATTCACCTATTTAGCTTGGTACTGTACTCACAGCAGGATTTCATGCTGGATTCTCACCTTCCTGCCAGAGACTGTTCTGTATGCTAAACAGATGCTTTTACCACTGAGCCACAGCCCAATCTCATGCTACTAATGAGATAAGGAAATGACGCCCCCCCCCCCAGCCTTGGCACATATAACAGGGTAGAGGGGCACATATGACCCTATGTGACATTTGGCCACCCTTACTTGGAGCTTTCATTTCTGGAGGGGGAGATCTTCTAACATTTCACAGGTGACAATAGGCATATCAGTGTTCCTGCGGTGTTTCTATGTTCATATCACATTCAACAACATTTAATTTTTAGATAAAACAGTTTTAGTTGAATTAAAAAACAGCAGCTCACTGGCAGTGTGCCTTTATGTGTGCAATTTATATGTGACAACCATTTCCATAGAAGCCTCTAGTGTTTCTTTTGTTATTGATGCTGCACAATTTCATTTAGTTTGTCATATCTGAGAAGGACCTAAAGCACCTGCCTCACATGCAAACATTTCAGTCCTCAGCATCTCCAACAAGGGCTGGCCCAGAATCCCACCTGAAATTCTGGAGAGCTGCTGCTCATCAGTGAAAAACACAGTGAGCCAGGCAGACCAATGGTTTTATGACTTAGCCTTTCTGAAGAAGTGTGCATGCACACGAAAGCTCATACCAAGAACTAACTTAGTTGGTCTTTAAGGTGCTATTGGAAGGAATTTTTTTATTTTGACTATGGCAGACCAACACGGCTACCTATCTACTACCTTTCTCCCACGTGCGTGTGTATGTGTTATTTATTGACTGTGAGGTGCTTTGAGGGGCACCAAGTAGCAGGAAACCAGCACGTAAATAACAGCTATTGATCTTCGTAGAAAAGTAGGCAAATGATACATTTCTGAAATACAATAACAGAAATGCTTTAAGAGTCCTCGTTCACGTTGGTACCAGAACAAAGGGCTGTGCAAGTTGTTTTAACTGTTCTTACAACTTATAATTGCGTTTTGATGCTGTAATCCGCCCTGGGGCTCTAGGGTGAAGGGCGGTATAATTAATAATAATAATAATAATAATAATAATAATAATAATATCGTTAATACTACTACTACTGCTACTAATATTCTCCCGGGGTTGAAGGGGCGCCCCCCGGAAGGTAAAAGCGGAGGGAGCGCCGCTCTCCAGGGGAAGGGGAGCTGCTCGCCCAGCCGCGGAGGGGGAGTCGGCCCGGCCCTCCTTCCCGTCCCCGGCCTCTCACCGGTCCCCCAGCAGCTTCTCCTGCCGACTCAGCATCTCTCGCAGCTCCGGCAGGCTCCGGCCTCGCAGCTGCTCCGGCGCCCCCGCCGCCGCCGCCATGCCTCGCCCGGGGAGGGGAGGCCCGCATGGTCCCGGAGGCAGGAGGAGAGCGGGCGGGGACGGACACAGCAGCGGCACCTCCGCCGCTTCCGGCCCCCGGTGGGCGCCGCCATGTTTCCGGAAGCGCCCTACGGCTCCCCAGCGTGGCCATAACACTTCGGTGGCGCCTTTACGCCTTCGCTCGCTTCCTAGGCAGCCGTTTCGGCAGGAGCCAGAGAGGCGCTGCTGCAAACGCGTTCCGACGTTTTTAGGCTGCTTGGCTCCTCCTTCTTCTCCCTTATATATAAGTCGGTTCTATTTATAAAATTAATTGCAAAACGCATTGGGCGCATGTGGAGCTAATCATTAAAACCAATCGTCAACAATACTAATTAATGCCCAATGATGGCCAATGAATCAACAGTGTGGTGCAGCAGCAGAAAGGGCTAATGCTACTCTACTCTGCATCAACAGAAGTATAGAGTCTCCGTCAAGGGAAAGAATGGTACCACTTTATTCTGCAGAATACACCTGGAGTCCTGTGTGCAGTTCTAGGCACCACAATTTAGGAAGGGTGTTGGCAAACTTATGCAGAGGAGGGCGAGCAAGATGATCAAAGATCTGCAAACCAAGCCTTAGGAGGAACTGTTGAGAGGAGATATGATTGGCCACCTTCAAATATCTTAAGGGCTGTCCCATGGAGGATGGAGAAAGCTTGTTTTCTCCTGCTCTGGAGGGTAGGACTCAAACCAACTGATTCAAGTTACAAGAAAGGGGATTCTGGCTAAATATCAGGAAGAACTTTCTGAAAGTAAGAGCTGTTTGACAGTGAAGCAGATTCCAACAAGAGGTGTTGGACTCTCCTTTGGAAGTTTTTAAGCAGAGGTTGGACGGCCATCTTTTACGGATGATTTACCTGTAAATCCTGCATTGCAGGGGTGGACTGGTTGACCCTTGGTGTCCCCTTCAACTCTAAAATTCTCCGAGTGGGAGCTAGACTTTTAAGTTTTATAAGCGCCCTCAGAGCACATGTAGAACTATTTCCTTTGAGGTGAACTAGCATCTCCTTACTGCTGCTTTTTTAGAAAAGATACTGTTCCTTAGACAGGGACGTGGGTGGCGCTGTGGGTAAAACCTCAGCGCCTAGGGCTTGCTGATCGTATGGTCGGCGGTTCGAATCCCCGCGGTGGGATGAGCTCCCACCGTTCGGTCCCAGCTCCTGCCCACCTAGCAGTTCGAAAGCACTCCTAAGTGCAAGTAGATAAATACCGTAGGCACCGCTTTCTAGCGGGAAGGTAAACGGCGTTTCCGTGTGCTGCGCTGGTGCCGGCTCGCCAGAGCAGCTTCGTCACGCTGGCCACGTGACCCGGAAGTGGTGACCCAGAAGTGTCTCCGGACAGCGCTGGCCCCCGGCCTCTTAAGTGAGATGGGCGCACAACCCTAGAGTCGGACACGACTGGCCTGTACGGGCAGGGGTACCTTTACCTTTTTACTGTTCCTTAGAGCGAAGGCACAATGGTTTGCCCCCTTGGGAAGACTTAAAGGTAAAGGGACCCCTGACCATTAGGTCCGGTCGTGACCAACTCTGGGGTTGCGGGGCTCATCTCGCTTTATTTGCCGAGGGAGCCGGTGTACAGCTTCTGGGTCATGTGGCCAGCATGACTAAGCCGCTTCTGGTGAACCAGAGCAGCACACAGAAACGCCATTTACCTTCCTGCCGGAGTGGTACCTATTTATCTACTTGCACTTTGATGCGCTTTCAAACTGCTAGGTTGGCAGGAGCAGCGACTGAGTAACGGGTTCCCCCCCCCCCCCGTCGCAGGGATTCGAACCGCCAACCTTCTGATTGGCAAGTCCTAGACTTAGGAGCTGCTTTATACCAAGTCAGATTGTTGTCAACACTGCCTGGCAGCAGCTCTCCAGTGATTCAGGCAGGGCTCCCTCCTAACCATACCTGGAGATGCTGAGATTTGAACCTGGGACCGTCTGCCTGCTGCAAAGTGGAGGCATTGCCACTGAGCTACAAGCCCTTCTATTTAGAAGGGGACATGGATGGCTTTAGATGAAGAAGTCTCAGCTCTCACAGAAATACTGAACCCAGCCAGACTCACGTTCTGGCCTTACACCTCCCGTTTCTTAAAACATTCCCGGAGAAAGCTGAGCACTTAGTGGACCTGCTTCCATCCTAAAGTCCAAGCTCCCGCTGAAATAGGCTTCCTTCCTTCCTTCCCTCTGGGATGAGGCCCATGCCACAGCCCATCCTGTTTATCAGATATTTGGCTGAACGGTAACTGCATCATCATATTTCCGTTTTCCAACTGATTGTACTGGTCTGGGCTTTCTTTTCTTTTTCCCTAAGAAGAAAAAGCCACCAAACTAGGAGGGTTTTCCTAATATTTCTTCTAAGTGAATGGGTTTCAGATCAGCAAAAACAAAGCAGGCCACAGCCAAAAGTGTAAAATGTACTCTGCAAAGGATGTTTCTTCTTGAGAAGAAATTACAACCACCTGATCAAAAGTGAATCCTTCTGAGTTCAGTGGACCTTACTTCTGACCTGAGCAAGCAAGCAAAATGTGAAATAGGGCATTACCACTTTGCGGTACTGCACAGTACTTGGCAAAAGTATTCTATGTGCACAGCTCCTGCGCGACAGACACATCATTTGTGAAACAGCTACAGATATAGTATTTATTTATCCCACTTTTTTGAAATGTGGTAGTGTCTGAGGTTCCCACCACCCATAAATGCATGACAGTATCAAAATAAATTCTGCAAGACCAAGCCTAACAATATGAAGAATAGTAAGGGAACCCATCAAAACAAGAGAACCAAAAGCTCCTTAAGAATTAACCCTAGTCAAACCAAAGTATTGCCTGAACAAAACGTTCTTCCCACTTCCAGTAGTAGATAGGTAGCCGTGTTGGTCTGTCATAGTCAAAATAATAATAATAAAAATTCCTTCCAGTAGCACCTTAAAGACCAACTAAGTTAGTTCTTGGTATGAGCTTTCGTGTGCATGCACACTTGGGTGTATCTGAAGAAGTGTGCATGCACACGAAAGCTCATACCAAGAACTAACTTAGTTGGTCTTTAAGGTGCTACTGGAAGGAATTTTTTATTATTATTATGTTCTTCCCACTGTTACCCTCCACCAAGCGATCCTTGCCAGGGCTAGATCAGGAGGAAGGGGGCCATCTAGTCCAGCAGCCTTGTTCTCACTGTGGCCACCCAGATGCCTTTGGGAAACAAACAAGTGGGACCCGAGCCCAAGAGCCCTCTCCCCTCCTGCAGCTGGGACTCAGAAGCATTACAGTCTCCGACTATGGAGGCAGAGCATAGCCACTGTGGCTAGTAGTCCTTGAAGGAAGGCCCACTATCTCCCCACCAGCCTCACTTTGGAACAGGGGTGCAAAACCAGTTTCAGCCCAAGAGCCACATTCCCTTTTGGACAACAGAGGTGGGGGCATTCTGGTGATGGGCAGAGCCAGATGCAAAAAAATGAATGGGGTGTGTGTGACACTTTGTACAATAGGTATAGACTCCCCTCCCCATCTTCCATCTAGCCAAGCAAAAGCACACAATACAACAAGATAAAAACACTCAAGGGTGAGGGCATGCGGAAGGACTGGTGAGAGGCATGGCCTGGGAATGGGCCTGAGGTCCCCCCCCTTGCCTTAGAAGTTGGTGGATAACATGTGAGTAAAGTGGCCTCATCAGGTGATCTCGGTAGACAAGGCAGTTTCATAGATGAGGTCTTTTTGGTGTCCTATAGGCTTGGCCTTGAGAGACACCAGCTCCATATCAAAGGGAGAAATGTTTTTTCTCTGTTGACTTACACCTAGCCAACAGTCCAAATTTGGATCATGAACTCTTTGGGGCAGGAATCTCTTTTGCTAACATTGCTCTGTAAAGTGCCATTTAAACCCTATACAGAAATCTCAAAACTGAAATGCACTTAGAATCTAGTGGTTCGACTTTGGGGGAAGGTAGTTGAGTCTGCCTGGGGAAAACCCAGACTCTAGTCCTCTACTGCAGTTTCCCAAACTTGGGTCTTTAACTATTGTTGGACTACAACTCCCATCATCCCTAGCTAGCAGGACCAGTGGTTAGAGATGGGAATTGTAGTCCAAAAACAGCTGGAGACCCAGGTTTGGGGAACCCTGCTCTATTGTATCAGGTGGTCTTTGTTTTATATTGCTCTAAAGGTACTCAGAAGTTGAACTTATTTTAATTTAGCTAAGGACAAGATGTTGATGTGAGGGAAAAGATACAGAATTCTTAGAGAAAATAAAGCATACAGTATATTTGTGTGACCATAACTTTAATTCAAAATCACGCGACAGACAGCATCAGCCATGTGAGGCAACCTCATTAGCACCTCCGTAGTGCCAGAGAAATTCTCTGCCCACACACTTCCAAGTTACAATTGAAGTAATTGCAGCAGTCATCATTCAGCTGCAAGAATGTGAACTACATTCCCCTCCTCGTTTCAAAGTCCACACTCATATCTGACTTGGCAGGTGTTTTCCAGTATATTTCGGGAGGTGCCCTACTTACAATATCAGTATTTAAATAGAAATAAAACTTCAGCAAAGTGAAGTCACAGAGCCAAGGTCATCTCCAGGGGTGACTTGCATGTATAGTGTTGGGGTTTCCCCTGTCAAAATAGGAAGTTTCATTTCTGCCTTTGCTAAGGGGTAACTTTTGGCCCATTATACCCTGCTTGGTTTGCACAGTTGGAAGAGTGTTGTAGAAAATTTCCATATCCATTCATTTTTCAACTCTTAACAAGTTTGTTCATCATTTTTAGGCAAGCTCACATTTATTCCTCTTCCATTGACTATGTAATGTGCAAGCTAATTTGCCAAATGTGCTATCTATCCAAGGAGGTAGTACCATTTTCAATTGAATTGTTTTCTTTTTTCTTTATAAGATATTTATTGCAATTTTTTAAAGGACAAATAAACCACCAAACATATAAAATACCATCACCGTACACACAAAAAAGGTTAAAACAAAGTTAAGAAATAAACAAAAAATAAAAAAGTACATATAAAATACAGCTGTTCATAAATCATATTTTCATAATCTTTGGACTTCCTCACATCACACTTCCCTGCGTTCTCGGTTACCTAATTATAGACAGCAATTTATTAGCTTATTTCAATTCTTATTGTATAAATTTCGAATATTATGTCCCAAATTTCAAATAACTTTATCATAAATTAAACTGCTTAATTTAACCATAATATTACTTCAAATTTCATCACTTCCTTATAGTCTCACTTATTCTCGTATGTCTTACAACAAAATTTGCTGCTGCCATATTGCTTTCAATCGTGCATTCTCCTAACATTCATACAGTTTATAGTGTTTTTGTAAATAGTCTTTAATTTTTTTCCAGTCCTCTTCCACCGTCTCTTCTCCCAGGTCCCGAATTCTGCCAGTCATTTCCGCAAGTTCCATGTAGTCCATCAGCTGCGTCTGCCATTCTTCCAGTGTGGGTAAATCTTGAGTCTTCCAGTGCTTTGAAATAAGTACTCTTGCTGCTGTTGTTGCATACATAAAGAAGGTTCTGTCTTTCTTTAACACCCCTTGGCCGACAATGCCCAAAAGGAAGGCCTCTGGTTTCTTAAGGAAGGTATACTTAAATACCTTTTTTAACTCATTATAGATCATTTCCCAGAAGGCCTTCACTTTTGGAAAAGTCCACCAGAGGTGAAAGAATGTTCCTTCATTTTCTTTACACTTCCAACATTTATTATCAGGCAGATGATATATTTTTGCCAGCTTGACTGGGGTCATGTACCACCTGTATATCATTTTCATAATATTTTCTTTCAAGGCATTACATGCCGAGAACCTCACTCCGGTGGTCCATAACTTTTCCCAGTCAGCAAACATTATATTATACCCAATGTCCTGTGCCCATTTTATCATAGTTGATTTGACAGTTTCATCTTGTGTATTCCATTTCAACAGCAAGTTATACATTTTTGAGAGTACCTTGATCTTAGGTTCTAGCAGTTCTGTTTCCAGTTTCGATTTTTCCACCTGGAAACCTGTTTTTTTATCTGCCTTGAAAACCTCCCTAATCTGAGCATAATGTAACCAATCTCGCACTTTATCCTTTAATTTCTCAAAACTCTGCAATCTCCAAGTTTCAATTGAATTGTTTTCATTTCATTTACAGTGGTACCTCGGGTTACACACGCTTCAGGTTACACACTCCGCTAACCCAGAAATAGTGCTTCAGCTTAAGAACTTTGCTTCAGGATAAGAACAGAAATTGGGCTCTGGCGGTGCGGCGGCAGCAGGAGGCCCCATTAGCTAAAGTGGTGCTTCAGGTTAAGAACAGTTTCAGGTTAAGAACGGACCTCCAGAACGAATTAAGTACTTAACCCGAGGTACCACTGTATTTATTTCAGCCATTTATACAGTGCTTCACCCCTTAGGGTTGCATCCATTGCTAGTCCTAATCGCAGTAGACCCTGAAATCTCTGAAATCTTCCTGGTAGGGCTGAACCTATGTCTCACAACACCTATGGCTTTCCCTGGACTGGGATAGCCCAGCCTTGGTCCATGCACTAGTGACCTCCCTCTTGGACAACTGCAGGACACTCTACATGAGACTGCCCTTCAATACTGTCCGGAAACCAGCTAGAGTAGAATGCAGTAGTTGGTGAGTGGGGCAGTCTGGTGGGATTATGTGTTTTTAGCGCATAAAAACAGTCTCCTGAAATATGATTTTAACCAGGGACCTGAAACTCATCAGGAAGCCTGTCTGACTTCTAGAAGCAGGGAACTCCAAAGTTGGGCCCAGAACACTGAAGGCACAACTTCTCATTGACATAAGTCAAGCTTCTGCTCCATGGGGACCCTGTTCTCCCAGATGATCTCAGTGATCAACTTGGGATGTCTAGGGCAAGGCGGTTCTTAAGGTGTCCTGGGCTTGTACACTATTATTTATTTTTAATTTATTTATTAAATGTGTATACCACTCTTCATTCAAGGATCACAGGGCAGTTTTATATTGTAAAATGTGCAACATAGTAACAAAGAAAAATAATACCCACCCTGGCTCCTGTATAAAAGGTCATATGTTGTTTCATTAGCCAAAGGCCTAGGAGAAGAGGATTTTTTTGCTTGGTGCCTAAAGGAGTCAAGGTCCCCGCAGATGCAAGCAATTTTATCGTTAAAATTGCTTTGCAAACAAATCACAGCAAGCTACCACCTTCTGTCACCTTCTTCTGGAGAGACTGTGAAATGTCCTGCACCACCTGGAAAAGCTCTGCTGGATGGTACAAAGAGGATGCAATGGAGATAGTAAAGTATTCCTTCTTTGCTGCCTTCATTGCCACTAGGTAGGCTCAATGACAAGCCCTTGCCAGTGTTTGATTTCCTCCATTATGTTCAAAGAACCCTAGTGCAAGAACCCGGAATCTGGAGCAGTAGATCTGGTTCCATGACCTGCAGAATTAGTGCATGAATTTGCTTTCCCCCCTCCTCCCTCCTGTTTCTTTTTTGTCATGTCTTTTTAGCTTGTGAGCTGCTCTGGGAGCTTGTTTGGGCAGAAGAGTGGGTAGAAATGCTTTAAACAAACATACTGGGACTTACTTCTGAGTAAACATGCCTAGGAGAGTGCTGTTTGCAGGACGTTGGACCAGAAGACCCTTTAGTCTGATTCCAGCAGCAAGACTCTGTTTTTGTTTGTAGGACTGCCCCACACATGACTCAAGATTTTTTGTCCAAAGTATATGAAGAAAAGGCAAAGCACTAGAAGAGACTGGGCCCTCAAGCCCCATATTTCTTGCCATTTTGAACCCAATCCACTTTGCTGTTATATATACCTACAGTACATATTGTCACATGGTCATCACTTCCCCAAGTGATGAAGATTTCCAGGTGTGCAGGTGCTTCCCAAGTGCTTGCATTTTTTCGGAGGAGGGAACACTAGAGACTTGCAGCATTTTGTATTATCAGATTTATTTACAAATGGCAATAAATCAAATCTCCAGAAAGAGGCACACCCAGGTGCTTTCAACGTTTCAGCTCCCTCAGCGCTGCACTCTCTCCTTCTGTTGCAAAGTGCAGTTTGCTTCACTCAGAGACTTCAGCCTCCTCCCCATGACAGCAAAAGGAATGCCACTCTTCTTCCTCAACCTCCGATGTCTCTCTCTCTCCATTCACAACCTTCCAGAACAATCTCAAACTACTTCCTAGGCATTCAGTCACGCTGGAAACCATTAACATTACTTCATCAAATCCCAGACTCTGACCACGTATTGCCTTGGGAAGCCAAGGGCAAAGGCATGATAGTCCCACCCACAGTAACAATTTCATAACAATATAAATGGAATATATAACATCACAGGAAATATATACTTCATATTTAGGTTTTCCCTCCATTTGTAAATGTGGAATATGTTGCCTTTGGTACAATTTGCAAAAATTATTTATTCAAACAGGCACACTAGAGCCAAGTGGGAAGGAACTGAGGTGGCTGGATATCCTAAGCAATTAGTTCTCTTGTGCAGAGTTATCCAAGTGACTCATATGGCCTCAGACTTCCTATACAGTGTTCTTTTTTATTTACTAATTAAGTAGTGCACATACATGAAAATAACAAGAGCTCTGTTGAAAGAGTATAGGCAAATGTGAAACACAGTGACAATGGGCCAGAGTCTTTAAAAGCATGATGCTAATCATTTTAAATCAACATTTTCCCTGTTAACTCTTACACATTGTGTATTCCTTGAGGAATAGCTAGCCCCTCCAGAACTGATGTTAAATGACATTAAAATACAACATAGCATATTATAAAAATGCATATACAGTGAGTTAGTCAAATGTGGCTTAAGCTTCAGAACAAAGGATTTTTAACCATATTTCAGGGGAACAGCATTCAGGGATTTTCAATATACAAAATAATAGGCTTTGTTAAACAGGAAGGTTATAAATAGACACGTAAGTATTTCCAGGTATTAAAATACATGAAGAACCAATGCTATATTTCCTGGAGACAGATGAGAGGTGGGTATGAAAGACTGAAAAAGTCCCTTTGAAAAGAAACTGTGGATCTCAGAAATAAACTTGGTAGTTAACAGATTAGAAAGCTACGTGCCTTGTTGCAGAAACCCAACAAATTCGTTCCTTTCCACAAAGCTCACAAGAGCACCACTGGCACGCTTCCTTGGTGGTGGTCCCTGCCTCCCTCTTCAGGAGCACCGTGGTCCCATTCAGTGTTTTCAGAATCAGCATCTTAAAGAGCTAAAAAAGCAGAGACTTCCTTCCCAAGCAAACGGCCAATATATCTTTGGCTGTAACTACCACTTTTCCAAAAAGGAAAAGAGTAACATTGAAATTAATGCCCTTTTCAAGTAAAGAAAATGGCACTTCTGTGAAGTAGAATTAGATTAAAGTTCAAACGAGAAATGAGTTTCCATGTGCAGTTAGGATTGCTGTCCAGCAGCCTCTCCTTCAGGTGTGCTCAAAATGTGGCAGGTGACTTTGCATACTCCTTCCTCTAAAAAAGGAACAGGGGCAGAGGTTTTGCTCACCTTTGGTTCCCTTGCAAATAAATACAGGGCAGCTTCATGAACAAAGTGTCTGAAAGGCTTCTCTGCCTCATCAGTCCTTCAAGCTGCAGAGTTTCAAGACGCTGGAACATGTGTGAGGAGTTCCTGGGCCTGGAATGATGGCAGTTGTGCTGCGCTTTGATGAATACTCCAAGACTCTCTTGAATGGAGTGTATGTCCTGGCAGGCTTTGATGTCTCGGAAGATGTGCCGCTGTTCTCAGTGCTAGGAATGAAAACCAACAGCACAAAATGTTAGACATTCGAGAAATCAACCAATACTGTTTGGCTGATCAAAACCAATGAAAAGGAATCCACAATAAATATAACTCTTTCCTTGAGCCAGTAGAGTGAGGAAAGTCCTTCATGCAGCACAGCTGGTAACCAGAAACAAATCTTCTACATGTTTTAGAAAATTGTTTGATGGTTCGTTATAGAGTCTGTTCAATATTTGGAGACCTTAAAATATCAAAACCAAATTTTGCATGATGCTTCCTGAGACCAAGGAGCAAGTCTTGATCTATCTTTGGATACATCTGGATGCCATTTTGAATCAAAATGTTGGACTGAACCTTTCAAAACTGCACTGGTTTTTGGTTTCTTGGAATTCCCAAGCAACACTGGGTATGAGGCTGCTAGTTCTTTATTTTTTAAAAAAGACACAGCATGTTGGAAGAATTGCATCTAACATTCAACTTGTAGTAACATGGCAGCCCACTGCAGTCCACCTTTAGTCTCCAGACACTGAACTGGAAAAGTGGGGAGGACAGTGATGCATGATGGGAATAGCTCTGCTCCCTAAACCCCAGGGGCAGGTAATTTGACTCTCAAATTTTTTACACTGCAACACCCACAGGAATTGACAGTAACTGGCTTACAAAAGGCTGACCTAGTGAGCCCCACAAAAGATGACTTCAATCACCCCCCTCCCAAAGTGTAGGTATAAGATCTACCTATCATGCAAAATCAAGGTAAACAATAACCTTTGGTTCATATGTGGGTTATTATGTACCTGGGCAAATAAGACAATACTTGTATCATACTTCCTGAGGAACCAGCATAAAAACATCACACCTGAGGCACAATAGCAATCTCAAGCAGAGCTTCAAATGAATTTTTAACTAATAAGGGTAGGGAAAGCTCAGCCTTTGTCTCCTTTCTCCTTTTCTCTTCCAGCCATTCCTTTGAAACCAGACTCCAAAAAAAGAGAACAGATTCTGGCACATGCTTGGAACTTCTTTCTGTACACACCCACCATTCTCCTCTGCTTCCCACTGCAGTCTTACTCAGAGCAACTGAATGTCAGAGCTTGTGGGTCCCAAGAGCTGAAAAATCGTAAGAGAACCTGAAGCAGAGGAACTCTGGCCTAGATGCTTGGCCCTAGAATCAACACCCACCCACACCCACTAGTCATTTAGTCATTTGCAACTGCAGGAACTCCTCTGATTCCCAACCCTTTAAATCTACTCTAGTTAGCAACCTCTCTCTCTTTCTCTGTTCTCCACTGGAGATCTCTTTCTCCACTTTGGGGGTTTGAGTGCAGTAGATTATTGGGGGGGGAGCCCAAGGAACACACTATTTAGTGTGTAATTGAACTTCCTTTCCCCACCCTACCTTAATATATCTTGTACTTCAGCATTCAACTCAAGCTCTTGGTGTGAATTCCTGGAACCTGGAACCATGTGCCAGAGTGGCACACGATCAACCCACAGAAAGCATTCCCCTCTCACAAGTCTGTTTAAGGGTCACATGTTAAGTACATGCAAGTCCCCAGAGACACATGCATTCAGAGACTTCAGCATTCAAACTGGAATCTGATTAAGAACTTTCCCCCCAGGAACTAGAAGTTATTATTTATGTATAAGAACTTGCAAAAGACTTTATTTAAACAGATGTTTTACCAGTGACCCATAGTTGTTGGTATTAATTGCTACTTAACACTTTTGCACATGGTTGAAAACTTATTATTAGTATAATATAGGTTGTATTTGGATATTATTGGGTCTCTTTATTTCATTGTGCAGAAAATACATTAAGCCTATGCCTGATGAATGGCAATTAGCTATTCATAAACAGCGTGAAAAAAGCCTCTTCCTGGTTTGTTTGTTTTACTGGCATTTGCCAAGTTTCTACAAACTGAGGAACATCTGCCACGTTCCCCATACACATTCTTTTGGTTTAGGGCCTTAAGAGCTTTCCTCAAGCCATAAAAAATCATTAATTCTTATTTACTTATAAAAATTAAACAGAAAAAATTAAGGGCTCCATAAAGCTAAGCAGAGTAAAGGTCAATGATAAATTTCCAAATGAACCACATATAGATGCTTTGGCACCTTGAGGGTCCCCAGGAAGCATCACATAAATAGCTGTCACACGGTCTGGAAATTTCTTAACTTGTCTTATTATCGCCGCCTCTAGGCTGAAGCTCTGGAAACCAGCGTAGCTGGTTGTTAATGTCAGAAGGGCAAAATCATAACTGAGTAATCTTATTAGTGCTTCATTAAACTGCTCTAGTGAAATGACTTATTCAGCGTGCCGCTAAGACTTCAGGCTCCTCTGGCAAGCTGAAACACAGCAAGCATATAAAAGTTTATTACGCGTGACAAATCACTGTTCCTCATTTGGCCTTGAAGAAGCACCATTTCACCCACGGAAATGCCCACCTGCCCACGTTCCCCCCCCCAAAAAAACTTCACAATTCCATGAATTTGCAAAGGGGTGGCAGCTGCTTTAGTTGTCTCAGTTTCTCAACAAAGTGGGCTAAAAAGGATTCCCCCTGAATGGATTCAAGCCCAGATACCTCAGTGGAAGGTCACATCCTACTCCAACATCTCTGGTTTCTACATCAGTCCTTGACTGTGACTCCATCAAGTAATCCAAACGGTCTTGCAATTCTTTATTCTGAAATATACAAAATTGACAACTCAATTCTTCAGTTCAATATCCCAGCAGGCCCTGCAATTAATTGTTACACATGCATACTGTAAAGCAATGAAGAAATTTTCTTCATTAGTATCTGTTTTAATTTTTGAGAGAAGCTCAGGATAGTGTACATGACTCATCCTGCTCCAGGCCCCACCCCTGTTGCTGAACCCGGTTAGAGATGGTGACCAGTCCCAAGGTCACCCAGGGAGGGCCTCGAACCAGTCTCCTTCCCTGTCCTAAGTCAACACTCTTAGCCACTGCATAGCCTATCATTTAATCTCTTTAGATTAAGAGAGGCTTGCTTTATTTATTTTTACCATTGAAGGAGAACATTAAGACAACAGAGGTGGGGGAGCAGGAGGTGTTTAAAAGGAAGCTTATAGGGAATTTCTTAAACTGGAGGTGCAGAAAGTGAGAAAGGAAAAAGATGAAAGCTGGCATGGGAGAGGAGTGGAGAGTGTTGGACTTAGGACTCATCCTTACTGTCATTCAGTGTGGATAGTAAGCTTCCTGTACTTCCATTAATTTTCTGTTGTTCATATGACATTCTCCTCCTATAGCTGCCTTCCCACACATTCTCCTCTCTCAATCTGGATTTTCTCCCTCTCCTTTTTTGAGTGATTTGGAGGAGAGTGTCCTATGGACAGGGGAGACTTATCCAGTGCTTCGCTCCCTTTCATGTCACAGCTCCCATGGGTCCTGACAGGTTTTGCAAGCGGGAGCAATGAGAAGCCTAGATGCTAACACTCTGATCTAGCTTCCAGGGTTTTCCTGGAAAAGCTGTCGCTCAGCAGTAAAGCCTCTGCTTTGCGTGCAGAAGGCCCCAAGTTTAGTCCCAAGCATCTCCAGGTAGAGCTGGGTGAAACCTCTTTCTAAAATCCTGTTGAATTGCTGTTACGTCAATGTAGAGTATAGACCAATGCTTCCCAATTGATGGTCCACGGACCGCTGGGCAGTCCGTGTAACTGACCCAGGGGGTCCATGGCACCATTCATGTAACACAAACTACCATAGTCAAAAACATGGAGTCCATGGATCGGCTTTTGAAAAACAGGAGGTCCACAAAACTTAACCAATTGGGAACCATTGGTGTAGTAGACAATACTGAGCTAGATGGAGGAATGGCTTGACTCTGCAAACGGCAGCTTCCTGTGTTTTCCCCTCCCAAATCTAACCACAAATGTGAAAAGATGTTTCTATTAATTTTCACAGGCTTCTCTTTACATGTTACTGCTCATCTGTGCAAAATATAATTTATTTATTTTTTATTTGTTGAGTGCCTGAAAAATAGGTGTTTCACAGAACATGTAGGAAGATAGGTGCTACCTAAGTAGACTTGCTATCTAATACAAACCACAAAACCAACCTACAAGTTAATCCAAAAGTAGAAGGCAGCACACACCATAATTAAAATCTAACAAAATTTGTTGTGATATAATGTCTAGGAATATTTTAGCTAGACATTGGAAAAATATTTCAGAGTAAACTTAGATCATTCGTACAAAAGTGTATGGGACATTGGCCTAGTGGAAAAACTAACTAATAAATTATGGTTGTTGAAGGAGCAAAAACAAAAGGATAACTTCACAACAGTTTGGCTTAATTTATTATGTATGCAAGTCTTCCAGACAATAATCAATCCCCCTTGTAACATATAGCTCTACATGGCTACAAGAGTGGCGTGCGGCAACGTATTTTGCAGGAGAACAGTCAGGGCCAGAGGCGCCAGCTTGCGAGGGCGATGGGGCAATGCCATACACGTGAGCATCACACCTCCCTCCCTAAGCTGGGCAGAAGCTTCCTGGGCTTTGGGAAGGAGGCGCCAGGCTTTAATACTTTAATTTAATCAGAACATTTAGGGGACTAGTCTAGTCCCCTAACAGTCCATTGACTGCACACCACTGGGCTACAGTGGTCCTATAAAAGGAAAAAGCATTGGATTTCCATTTCCTCTGCCCTTCCCCTCACATTCACATTCACACAAACACATACTGGTCTGCATTACCTAATACAGGAAGCACTTAGTTCATTATCATCCCTGCTCCTGACTCACTCAAATCTCTAGACTGCCACTCAAATACAGCTGACGAGTGTACTCAATTAATAGTGTATTGTTTTCTGTTTATGCTGCCTCGATCAGAAATAATAATAATAAATAAATAAATAAAATAATAATAATAATAATAATAATAATAATAATAATAATAATAATATATTATTTATACCCCGCCCATCTGGCTGGGCCTCCCCAGCCACTCTGGGCGGCTTCCATAGAAACCAAAAATACACTAAAATATCACACGTTAAAAACTTCCCTGAACAAGGCTGCCTTAAGATGTCTTCTGAATGTCAGGTAGTTGTTTATCTCTTTGACATCTGATGGGAGGACGTTCCACAGGACGGGCGCCACTACCGAGAAGGCCCTCTGCCTGGTTCCCTGTAGCTTTGCTTCTCGCAATGAGGGAACCGCCAGATGTTTCATATTTGTTTTTGAATTTTCCAGATTGAGAGTATATAAATGTTCTGCGTTGTTAAACTTTTATATTATTAAATTTGTATTTATATTTGTACTGGGCTAACAGAACTAGCAGAGTTTTGAGGCATTTTTACATTGGGAAAGATAATCGGCTAAGTATCAGTTAAAAACAATAACTTTCAGTAATTAGCCAAATATAATCCTTACCTCCCCTTCAAGGAATGATATTTTTTCTAAAAGTTGTAATATAAACAGTTCCTTTTGCTTCATCTTTCGCTTTTGCAGCTCAATCTATGAAGAAAAGAAAGAAAGAATGTAAATGTAGATAGGAGGGAGAAGCTCTGTCACTAAGTAAGTTCCCTACCGGAAATTAGATTGTACATATCCATAGGAATGATTTCCAGAGGGATAGCTGTGTATCAGTCTGTTGTGCGGCAGCAAAAACAAGACCCATGAAATACCCCATTCATTGGAACATGAAATTACTCATCTCAAACTTTATAGCTTAGCCTGAATGTTTTTACAGAATGTAAACAGGTCAAATTGTGATTGCCGAACACATAAAAATTTAACAAATGGCAACGGTGAATAAGTTTCAGGGTTCAGAGCACTAATGTTACTTTTTATTTTATTTATTTAAAATATTTTTATTCCACCCTTCCGTCATTACAATATTCAGTGATGTATAAAAATCAAAACTATCATGAGATAAATCCTAATAATAAAACTGAACTCTCTCACACCTACAGAGTTGTTGTATAGATGTGTGATAGCCCCATATATGCTGTCTTGATCTCCTTGTGGTAAGGGGGCAAATACAAACATGCTTATATCTCATGCACAAGCACATCCCCTCTCACCCCAAGAAATCAATTTGTTATACCCATGTTGTGCTGATGACAGATTATACCCAATGTCTGCACAAACTAACCATGTGCTCATGGGCATAGCCAAGGGGGGGCAGGGGGGACAGCTGCCCCCCAATCAATAGGAATCAATACAAATCTGAGGTTCTGCCCCCTAACAAAAGCCTGCCCCCCAAAAAAACCCCATGCATGTGTTGCTACTGCACAATGTGAGACTACTCCATGGCTCCTAAGTCTTCCCTTTCATTTGTGCTGCTCTGCCACTGCAGATGTTTTCTTTCACTTCTCTGCCGGGCAAAAAGTCGTTGGATACGGCGAAGGGGAGACCTAGCAGCAGAGAGGGAACTAAAGGCTACTAAGATGATGCAGAGACAACGGGCAGAGGGGAGGGGGCATGATGGTGGGCAACAGGGACACCCCAAGTTATTTTAGTGCCTGCATCAGCAGAGAAACCAAATGGCACCCTCACGACTCACTAACAATGATTACACCGTGAATTTTTAAGGAAAGTCAGGACATACCGTATTTTTTGCTCTATAAGACTTACTTTTTCTCTCCTAAAAAGTAAGGGGAAATGTGTGTGCGTCTTATGGAGCGAATGCAGGCTGCGCAGCTATCCCAGAAGCCAGGAACAGCAAAAGGGATCGCTGCTTTCGCTGCGCAGTAATCCCTCTTGCTGTTATGGCTTCTGAGATTCAGAATAATTTTTTTCTTATTTTCCTCCCGCAAAAACTAGGTGCGTCTTATGGTCTGGTGCATCTTATAGAGCGAAAAATACGGTAATTGAATAAAAACCCCACACAACCAGTGAAATGAGCAGGAGTTGCACAACGGCACTGCTCTGCGCCCGTGCATTTCAACTGAGCTCACGTCTTGGTGGTTTCCACCTCAAGGCTCTGCCTGGCACTCCCTACTAACGTATGTGAGAAATGGCTAGGAAACAGGGAAAGCCCTGAAAATGTCCAGGAAAATGACATTCTAGGGAATTAAGACAAAGGAGGAAGGGTGTGTGTGTGTGTGTGTGTGTGTGTGTGTGTTTAAGTCCCTGGAGAATTGCATCAGTGTATGAAGACAGGAGAGACAGGCAGCATGGCAGGAAATGCGTCTGCACATGGAAGGAGGCAACCAAACAAGATAGTGCCTCTTGTCAATACCTGTTAGGGCTGGTACACAACATACCAGGATGGGTCCGGAAAACCATACCATGGATGACTAGACAGTAATTATCTTATTTCATTTAGATCAAAGGCAATTCAGGGCAGCTAGGTACAATTCCTTATTTGCTCCCACGACATTACAGTCATCACTGTATTTGTTTACCTCCAATCACAAACAACTATTTATATACCTAAGCAAGCAAGCAAATAAAAACAAACAAATAATAGGATGAAAATCAACAGAACTTTAAAAAGAATCCACACTAAATGCCAAAATATTTAAACTCTAAATTAACTGAAGATAAACTGACCTGATTTGAAAATTGTAGCATTCCAATAGCAGCAAATGCTTAGCAAGTTTAAAGTCTGGGTGAATAAAATTGTATTTACCTGACAGCTAGAGCTAAGAGGAGGCACTAGGATTGTGGACCAAGGGGGTGTTCCAAAGAAGGGTGCCAACACTAAAAAGACCCAGTCCCTGGTCACCACCTATCTAACTGCAGGAGACCACTGCAGGCAACTATTTGGAACTCGGGGTTGGGGTTGGAATACTTCCTTTATATCTGAGAGGCCTATTTAGTATTTTCTTTATATTTCAGAAACATTGGCCAGTCCAAAGCCAAGAAGCATATCCAGGGTTCAGCTGTTGAAGTATGTTTAAACAATGGAATTCATTCTCACAAGATGTAATGATGACCACAAACTTGGATGGCCTTAAAACCGAATTAGATAAATTAATGGAGGACAGAAGCGATGTCAGTGGCTACTAGTCATGATGGCTGCTGTACTGCTTGTTTGCTTCCTAGAGGCGTCTTGTTGGCCACTGTGAGAACAGGATATTGGGAGTAGATTGGTGCTGGGTCTGATCCAACAGGACTTAAGTTCTGGGATCTTTACAGCAAATGCCTTAAATTGCCAACAGAAGATGCAGAATTAAGAACAGGAGGACTGGTTAGACACCCTATGAGCACAAATGACAGATATAAGCACACTGCACACCTTTTTTATCCTGTAATGATTATCCTAATTTTTTACCCTTTAGTGATAGTATTTTCTATGTTTTTAGCTTTTTCTAGTTTACCTGTGTTACCCACCTAGCATCCCAGACTGGGGAAAAGGCAGGAAATATAATAATAATAATAATAATAATAATAATAATAATAATAATAATAATAATAATGGCACATTAGCAGGCTATGTGCTTTATGTACCATCTGCCACTCGTATTGAATGTGAGGTAACAAAGACAAGTGCACCTATAAACTTCCCTGTTTGGGCAAATAAATTCAACAACAGGGACTGTGAGCCAAAGAAAATCATAATAAATAGCTTTTACTACGTCACTGTAAGAGAATGGTAAAATAAAATCACAGCAATATAAACAGGAATTTTCTATAAAATGTACACCTAATTAAAAAGATTTCTGAATGGCACTCACCTTTGCTTATTAAATATTTTTTAAATAAATAAGATAAACTGCAGCAAAGGGATTGTTTATTTTAATTAGCTCTTGAGAAATTTTGGTTTCTTATTCAAAATAAATCAAATTCCCATCTAAAACTATCACCACACTTACACCCACATGCATAAAATGTGTTTAGAATGCTATGATTGTGTAACTGATCTTTTATTCAAGTTAATGCTTTTAAAATAGATGTTTAACAAGTCCACTGTTTACAGATGTATATATAACAAAAAGTTTGAGCCAAATGAGAAAAGAAGAATTGTAACAAGAAGGACATTGATAAAATGAGAGTATTTTTCAAGCAAAATTTTCTATCAGAATTGTTGCTTCTAGAAACCTAAAGGGAACTACCACTCATACGCGTTTATCAGCTACCACTGAAATGCACTTACAGAAGATCAACTGCTGAAGCATTATGTATATAATGTGTGCTATTTACCCATTTCTTCTCAAACAGCAGAGCTTAAAGCAACATACAAGCAGCCACTGAAATATGATGAACGTGATCCAGCAAAAGTTGAGCACTTTTAGAAGTCCTCCTGATTTTATTTGGAGAGTCAAGGATTTACCGTACCTAGCCCCAATGATATCATTTTTATTGTGAATTCATAATTATTTTTGCTCATGATGGCATTGGGACAGTTATATGTGATCCCACTTTCAAAATACTCTTTGTGAACACAAAATTTCAGAGTGGACAGGCTGCTTTGTTTCAGTTTGGTGAATGTCTCATAGCTTCCTGCCAAAATTCTGTAACTTTTTATACCACAAAATTCAGATTTAATTTTTGACCTGTTTTTGTTGTCAAAAGCGCCCTTCCAGACAGCAATAATGGGGGAACATCACAGAACAAATAATAAAGCAGAATGATGCACCACTGATGCTCTATAATGGGATTATTGACATGTTGCAGAATACAGTGCCCGAAACAAAACCTGGAGGGACCCTTAAATATTTGGGAGGATCATACCCAATGGAACCAGTGTAAAATCTCATGGCTACAGATTGAAGAACGTTAATACAATTCATAGAATCATGGAAGAATTGCAAATAAACATATTGGGAAACATCCAGTGATGTTAGTGCAAGAGCAAAAATCATGCCGTGTGCAAGAAAAGGGTTATATTCTGTTAGTGTTAAGGTCAGCTAGCCAAGAGGGTGATGGGGGAGGTGTTACTTAGCAACTAGGCAGAGTGGCATGATGCCCTAATTGGTTGTGTAGTTCTGAGGGAGTTTTTCTCTATATGTTTGGTTGACGTTCTCCCTGTTATGTACTAGGCCTGACCTAAGAAGTCAAAACCTTTCTGTTTATTTCTTCAAATTCATCAGGAATTCTTTTCTTTCTTGATTTTGCCAACATTATTTAAGTGACCTTGCTAACAGTCCACCACTTGTGCAACAGTGGACATCTAGTTTCTATTCTCCCCTCTACAGCCTCCAGATGCTCCCAAAATTTGCTCTGAGTGGTCCCCTAGTTCTCCAAAGCAGATTTTGGGGATGCAGGAGGAGGAGAGAAAGGAGAGGGCCCATTGGGTGAGCAGATGCCGTCTTGGGCCATGTTGGAAGGACCTCACCTTCTGTGATTGGGAATCCCTTTTACAGTGTGATAACAACTAATGGAATAGTAATTGTCTAAAGCATTGTGCACCAGAACCTGTCACTTGACCAGGGGATGCGTTCAAAGAGATGGCAACATAGCACCAAAGTCAGCTAAGAAGGATTGTTTCTCAGCCTCACAGAAACACACTTTGCCTTCCCAAAAATGACACATAGCCTGGGTTTTAAAAAGAAAGAAAATGGAAGCAGTTTAAAAGTATTATAAAACATTTATTAAAATTTGTACTCTTCTAACACAAAATGTTGCTGCTACATAATAGTATTTTTATGCAGTTAACACTGCATAAAATAAAAGTGCACTGGCTGATAAGGTTATTGGCTCATCCTTGCATTGTTTTGATAAAGCATTTTAAAAACCAGATTAATACTTAAAACATTTAAAGGAGCTTGACACTTTGCAAGATCTATTAAAGTGAAACAACCAACCCATATTCCTAACACATGAAAAGATAATGCTGCATTTAAGTTCTATCGACAAGAATAAACACCAGCAATGGCAGGAGAGTGCTATTGGGCACTTCGCATAACTGGGCTCCAGAGATCTCAAGCCATTCACCACCAGCATCGACTATGTGCCTTCAGTGATTCAATTGAGCATATGGTACCATCAAGCACATTTCACAGTATAATATGAAACAGGGCCAATGTTCAGGATTAACAGAAAAATGGGGTTGCTGCCATTAGAAGTGAGCAGAGTGATGTGTGAAATTATGTCCATGTAACTTGTAAGAAGAAACAAAAGCTAATTAAAAAATGAAAATGATTTCACTTCTATGTCCTCCCCTCAAAACACATCATTTTTCATGACAATACTTCCTTATCATTCATTCCCATCATCTCCTGTTATTTCAATACCTCTCTTGGACAATCTCTAATCCTCCTTTCCCTTTAAGGCCAGAAGTCCCTGTTCTTCAGGATGTTGTCCATAGGCATTTCCTATAGACATTTCCTCCTTCTGGTTATTCCAGGAATTATAAAGCAATATCATTGTCATCATACACTATGCAGCGTAACAGAGACAAACAATATTGGCTTTCATAGAAGAGGAGCATAGATGAAGCTGCCTTATACTTATATACTTATATAGAGGCTTTCCAGGGTCTTAGGCAGAAACAAACCCAGTATTTCATACAGAGATCATTTTAACTGAAGATGTCAGGAATTGAACCTGGGGCTCTCTGCACACTGTATCGCTAAGCCAAGGCCCTCCACCACATTGTTCATTTGCTTTTTGTGTGAATATGATGTTAGATATAAAAGACACCAGAAACATGATTGTATGCAAGAGACAGAAAGTGCAGTTACAGAATGGACAAATTATATGCAAGAAAGATCAGGTTTCAACCTAAATACATTCCATTGTTTATTAAATCCAGTAAAATAAGACTGACTCAAAAGTAGGCTTTTAAATAGTGGAGCCTTGGAGTCTGAATGTTTCTGTTTGTGCCTACTCAAAAGCTGTCTAGAGTCTAACCTAACCAAACTGGAGTGGAGTTTCCCCAAGAGATTCACAAAATTCTCATTGCCCAAACTTTCCCACTGAGATTTATGATTAGAGTTTAACTCCCTCTTATGCCCTTTGAAAATTCCAGTCCATTACTAATATTATTATTTACTCTACATAAACTTTCAGTAAAATTGTCATTTTGCTGAGTTTGTTTTTACAGATACTATAATTCCAGTCAATTATACAACAAGTTAGTGCTCTACTATAAGTACCTAAGTAATTGGTTTTGGGAATATATTGCACAAGCGTTGGACTGGAATTAGCAGCTGGTAAAATTCTGAAATTTGCTTTTGTTCCTGCATTACAGGTGCTTAGAATTGACATCCCTGCCACAACGTAACTGTTGTAGTTTATGGCACACATTTCTCAGATCCACCAAAAAGTTGAGCCCATGACCTCTTTGGTTCATTGTCTTCTTTTTTTAGTAGTTCAAGTAACTTTTGTGGGATGGAAAAATATGCAACATCGCACAGCTTGCAAAAGCTTGAGTTTGTATGAACAGGGCATTTAAGAATTGCTTCTTTTACAGCTGGGTTTTCAAGTGCCTGCTAAACAAACATTGTCATCATACCACACTGGAGTTTTCGAAGTAACTACAGGAACCAAGATTCAGTTTGGCCTGGGTATATAGGGTAACTTTACAGAACGGATCAGAGATTATTCCTTGGTTGTGGTGCATCCATGTTATTTCTCTCCATCGTTTTGTTTCAGGTAGTCACCATTTATCATCTTCCAATGAATCTGAGACTAAATGTGGAGAACAGCTCATGTGCCATGACCTAGAGACAGTTCAATTCAGTTGGTTAGGGGAATGTCACTCTAAATCTGTATTCTGCAAACAGCTCCTTAACCAAGGGATATATTTCCTTAAAAAAACAAAAACCACTCCTTTTTGGCTCATTCTGTAAATTCCCATCTATCAATCAGCACTGCTTTGACAATTACCCTCTTCCTATGATGAGAGAGAATAGATGGCTTACTAATGAGGGTGTTAAATGTGGTTCTATGTAATCAGCAAAACAGTGACTTTTTTTGCTCTTCTCCTTTCTATGCTATTTTGTTGCACATGATTTCTCAAACTAAAAATGTACTTTTGTTGCTTGGTCAAATTAGCTTTTTACTTAATGGTTTGTTTTACTCCCATTTATTTTGCATGGGCTTGGATAAATCTAGATTAACACATTTGCCAAGAAATATCAAGAGAACAATGCTGTCTTTTTCTATTAGAAGTATATTTCTGAGCTCTCCAAGGGAACTAAGTACAGGAGTGGTCTGGCAGGGTCACCAGCACCAAATCCTGAAAGAGCCTATTCTAAACCTCCACTCATCTTCCTGATCCTTCCAAGGAAAATATGAATACAGCTGGGCTCCCAACTAACTACTAATCAGGATGCTCATATTTTAGACAGCTGTTTCTATATGAATTTCTGTAGAGTTAATGTAAAGTTTATGAACAAGAGAATCATATTTGTGTAGCTTGGCAGTGGCTCCATTAATTTCCAGATGCTGTATGTGCAGGCAACGCAAAACAATTACCACAAATTATACCATGAAAATAAAATGTTTGGCCACAGTAGAGGGGAAACAGCATTTCTCACGCTTAGAGCTTGTTCTTAACAGAGCAGTTGCTACTTCTCTGTAGTTCCTACCTATATCGTTTCAGTAATGTCTGAACTAGGGAGGTCACACAGATGAGATGTATTATGTCATTACTTTCCAGCCTTCCAAGAGGTTGGCAGGGAGACACAAAGAGTTAGTACTGGCACTGCAAGTAACAACGTTATTTGATCTCTGCATGTCTCATATCCAAACCTTCTGGAATGGTGTAGGAAAGTAACTATGATAAACAGCACCTTCACTATAGGGGCTGGTCATTCCCTGAAATGGAACTTCTTGAAGATTGGCCATTAATGACATTTCTTCAAGGAACATAGACCAAATTCATACTCTGAATTTCTTTTTTTAAGGTCTGTCAGATCTGTTTCATCATCATCTGTTTCTTCACCCATCCATTAATTCCTTATTATTCACAAATGGCAGGTTAAAACAACATTTCCTACAGTGAGCTAAAACATTTCTATCCATGTTAAATATCACACATTCAAACATACAATTATTTTTTCTAGTCTTGGCATAGTGCATGCATAGGCAAACTAAGCCCCGGGGGCTGGATCCAGTCCAATCGCCTTCTGAATCTGGCCTGTGGACGGTCTGAGAATCAGTGTGTTTTTACATGAATAGAATGTGTGCTTTTATTTAAAATGCATCTCTGGGTTATTTGTGGGGCAATTCGTTCATTTTTATTTATTTTTTCAAAATATAATCGGCCCCCCACAAGGTCTGAGGGACAGTGGACCGAGCCCCTGCTGAAAAAGTTTGCTGACCCCTGGCATAGTGCATGCAGCTTAATTCACTCCCTTCTTCCTCTATGCTACTTGGCTTTCTTCATTTTAGAATGTAAGTGACAGCAACACCTGCCAGAAACTCTAAGAGATTTTACATATAAATTAGTTCCTATAAACTAGTTTTTCAGGTTTGTTATTTGTTTGGCTCTACTTACATATTTACAGCCCTGTACAAGCATTAATTATACACAACTGCTCAACATAAAGACAAAGCTGATGCAAATTATAAATCACCTAATATCGTTAAGAGGTAAACAAAAATGCTAGGAAATGAAACTTGGAGGACAAAAGTGAAGAAAAGGGTAACCACAAATGTCAAGGGTTACAATACTTGGGCATTAGTTTAGAAAAAAGTGGGAATAAAGTGGGGCGTGATAGATGTGCATAAGATTGTGCACAGTGTGAAGAATGTGAACAAAGAAAAAAACTACTCTCTCTCATAATACTGAGCTCATAATACTCTAATAATACCTGAGTTCTAACTCAGGGCCATCCAGTGAAGCTGACGGTTGGAAGATTCAGGGCAGAAAAAAGGAAGCACTTCTTCACACAGCAAATTCACTTCTCCAGTGGCCACAAAGTTCAATGATTTAAAGGGGGATTAGACAAATTAATGGAGAGTTTTCAGGCTATCAGTGGCAACTGGTCATGATGGTTGTATAGCCACATTCCATGAAGTTGGTGATTCTTTCATTTTAAAGGCAAACCCCTCCTGTGCCACCAAATAATGAGAGAGAAGGAGAGAGGGAGAGGGAGAGGTTGTAGAGTTGCTGGTACATAAAGAACTCACATAAGAATCTGATGCCATTTTTTTAATGCAAAGTGTGGTATAACTGACTTCATTTCCTCAAACCATCCTGAGAGGTAGAGTATTAACATTCTCATTTTGCAGATACTGCAAGGCTCAGGGCAAAACTAGGCATGACATTAACTGCATGAATGTTATCAGTGCTTTATCAGTGTGGCTTTTGTTATTTAAATAGCATGACCATGGAGGTTGGGGAAGGTTCTGCTGAAATAAAAATAGCAGCTTCAGAAAGTCATTTTTTTGTTGGGACTGTGGCACGGAAGAGAACGAGCTTGCTCAAGCTTCTCTGGGGCTGCTATATACTATTTACTTCTACTTGATCTTTCAGCGGCTTTTGATACCCTTGGCCATGGGCTTGTAAACCGCTGTGATATATTTTTTATGATACAGCAGCATATAAATATTTTTAAAATAAATAAACCGCAAAAACAGTGTATTAACTGAATCTATACAATTAACACAATGCAGTGGTTTTCAACCAGTGTGCCTTGGCACCCTGGGGTGCCTTGAATGATGGTTAGAGGTGCTGTGGACAACACTGTCCTCTGTCCCTCCTCTGATGCCCTCTCGCATCTCTGCCTCCCCAAGGCTTCCACAGCTGTTTGTTGAAGCCCTGGCTACAAGCTCACAGGGCAAATGCTGCCTCTGGGGCTGGTCAGGGGGTGCTGGTTGCCAGGAACTGAAGTGGCCTCGGGGTAAGCAAGCAAGCGGGCAAGGGAACCCAGCCAGCCAGTCCACCAGCCCTTGCTGTTGGGAATAGACAGACAAGTCCCAGGCCCTGTGGGGCAGCGTAAGGAGGCACCTCTCTTTGGGGCAGGGAGGGCAGCTCAGAGACAAGGGATGGCAGCAGCAGCTGCTTGGAGGACTCCCAAGGAGAGGAGAGAGAAGAGGAGGCTGAGGGAACACTGCACAAGGGAGGGTGTTCGAGACAGGGTGAGAGGCTGCCAGCTCTTCTGGCAAGGGGTGGCATAACTGCGCTCCTGAGCCCCACAGGGGTGCCACAGAAAGAATGTAGTTGGTCAACGGAGCCATGGACTCAAAAAGATTGAAAACCACTGCCATAATGTATAGTTTGGCCCTCAAATAAGCATAATGGCTTGCACAAAGCCAGGCTCAGTTAAGATGAAAATCTGCTGGACCATATCAGCTTTCAATATTTCGAACATGCATTTCTAGGAGGGTGGGGGATGAAGGTGGATGAACCACTTTCATGTGTGGCTGGGCTTGATATGTTAGAGCAGAAGCGACGGTGGAGAAATACACTGTATTCCAGGTGGTTTCATGGGACCAGGAGGATTTCGGAGTCTTTGGGTCCAAGCCACTTTGTGGAACACCCAACATGCCCCCTTTTTGGCCCTACTGACTGATGCTGGGTGGGCCAAGGCGCACCTTGGTGACTAGATCCAATCCTATTTTGAATCTTGGCACATCCTCCAGGGACCATAAGATTGTGCCACTGTTGTATTTTGTAATATTTGTCAGTGTCCAATATTTATATGTTGTGTGAATTAATTTTATTTGCACTTTTGTACATCACCCTATAACATTTTAATGAAGGGTGGTTAAGCAATATTTTAAATAAATAAAAATGCATTTCATGTTTATTATGAACCAGAGTTAGCCACAATCTCTGAATGAGGTTGCTAATCACACTAGGATTATATAACAGGACAGGATGCATAAAGTAGATAAAATTAACTCTGGTTTAAATCTAATCCAAAGAATACTTTGGCGCTTGGGGGGGAATTGTCATTGCGCCACTCCTTGGTGTGTGGAGTGCCTCAGGGTGCGATTCTCTCCCCGATGCTTTTTAACATCTTTATGCGCCCCCTCGCCCAGCTTGTCCGGAGTTTTGGGCTGGGTTGCCATCAGTATGCTGATGACACCCAACTCTATCTGTTGATGGATAGCCATCCTGACTCGGCCCCAGACACACTGACCAGATGTCTGGAAGCTGTGGCTGGATGGTTACGTGGGAGCCGGTTGAAGTTAAATCCTTCGAAGACAGAGGTCCTCTGGCTGGGGCGGGACGATATGGGATCAAGGGGGCAACTCCCATCTCTTGCGGGGGTGCAATTAGTGCCAGCACCGTCCATTAAGAGTTTGGGTGTAATCTTCGATACCTCCCTCTCTATGGAGGCGCAGATTACAGCTATAACAAAGGCGGCATTTTTTCATCTCCGCCAAGCTAAGCAGTTGGCCCCTTATCTCTCTCGCCCTGACCTAGCCACTGTGATCCATGTGACGGTCACCTCCAGACTGGATTATTGTAACTCGCTCTACGTGGGGCTGCCCTTGAGACTGACCCAGAAACTCCAGCGGGTGCAGAATGCCGCGGTGAGACTCCTTATGGGGTCTTCGCTGCGAGATCACATTCATCCGGTACTATACCAGCTGCACTGGCTCCCGGTGGAGTACAGGATCAGGTTTAAGGTGCTGGTTTTAACCTTTAAAGCCCTATACGGCCTAGGACCCTCGTACCTACGGGACCGCCTCTCCTGGTATGCCCCACAGAGAAATCTACGGTCTGCAAACAATAACATCCTCAAGGTCCCAGGCCTCAGAGAGGTTAGGCTGGCCTCAACTAGAGCCAGGGCCTTCTCGGCTGCGGCTCCAATCTGGTGGAATGCTCTGTCACAAGAGACTAGGGCCCTGCGGGACCTGACATCTTTCCGCAGGGCCTGCAAGACAGAGTTGTTCCGCCAGGCCTTTGGCCAGGGCGCAGCCTGACTCCCTCCTCTGGCAACCTGCACAGAATTTTGCTTAATTGGTTGCCATCAATTTGATTTAATTAATTTTTATAATGAAATATTTTTAGATTGTGTGACTATTTGACTGTTTGATTATTTGATTGTTGTTAGCCGCCCTGAGCCCGGCTTCGGCTGGGGAGGGCGGGATATAAATAAAATTTATTATTATTAATTATTATTATTATTACTTGTTTGAAAAAGAGAAAAAGTAATGACTAGTTGGACACTACTTTGTGCTGGCATTTCTTATCCAAAAACCCACCAATGCAGAGATCCCAAATTGCTGCCTGCTTAGACCCATTAGAGGTCAGTTTGGCTCTCACAAACAACCATGTCAATTCAGAGAAAATGGACACAGAAAAAACCATGATGCACAACATGAGGTACATTTTCAGTGGCAGGGAGTATGCCAACCCTTTCAAAGACAAGCACAAAGAAGCCTCTACAGCAGGAAGCAAAGGGAGGTGGGAAGCTGATTTGCTTATACTAGTATTTTTGAATATGGCAGATAACGGGCTTACAAATAGGAGAATGTAACAAGCAGATATCTTTCAGTTGCTTTACAATCCTCCATAAAGCTGTGTGAGCCTTAAATGTACCTTTGTAGCTGTGTGATTTGTGCTCAAACTGTATTGTGATGGCCATTGGTTATAAACAATAAAATCTACTGACATTACCTTCATTAGCTAGAAATTATGTTTGCATTTCATGTTCCAACTGCCACATTGGCCAAGAACATTAAGAAAACGTCAATATTTTTAATAATAAATAGTGATGGTGATAATGATGATGTTGATGTTGATAAGAGGAAGAGGTGGAGGACGAGAAGGAGAAAGAGGAGGAGGAGGAGGAGGAGAAGAAGAAGAAGAATTTCACAGACTCTATTGTCTGATTTCTGGTGTAACTGTGATGGGTCAAAGTGAAATTTTAAATTAACATTTTAAAAACATTTTAACATGTTTGTTCTTGAAAAAAAATATTTATGATCATTACATGATAATATGTTTCCAATCTCTGCCTTAAGAAAATCTTCACATTAGAATATAAGGTTATTCAGAGTAAAAAATAAATAAAAATGCCACAACTTACTTCCTCAACCATGTGCTTGACTTTCTTCTGTTGGCAAAGAACCATGTCATCCAGATGTTTGATTCGTTCTCGCAGACTAGCTGTAACCTCCTCTAACTGATGTGACCTAACAAAAATGTGAATACTAAATTAGTAAATTTTAATTAGTAAGATATAAATCTGTAGAATAGCTGCTTCCCCAACACTGTATCAAATACTTTAAGAAAAAAAGGTCTGTCAATAATAAAACCAATGACACATAAATGGGAAGTACAGAATCATAGAGTTGGAAGGGTCCCAAAGGTCATCTAGTCCAATTCGCAACATAGATCTACAAATTCATAATTGTCTTCAGTAAGCCAACTACCACCTGCCTTAGATAATCTTTACCTTATAGAAAGGAAGCTTTTCATCAGTTGCAAAGTAATCTATTTTAGAGTATGAATCAGAGGAGGTGGAAGATTGAGAAGCAATTTAATTTGAAAAATTGGTGGAGATTTTAGAATTTAATTTTAGAAAATAATTTGTTAAATGTATGCCTGGTACATTTTACAGGTAAAGGTAAAGGGTAAAGAGACCCCTGACCATTAGGTCCAGTCATGGCCGACTCTGGGGCTGCGGCGCTCATCTCGCTTTATTGGCCGAGGGAGCCGGCGTACAGCTTCTGGGTCATGTGCCCAGCATGACTAAGCCGCTTCTGGCGAACCAGAGCAGCACACGGAGCTTCCCGCTGGAGAAGGTTTACCTATTTATGTACTTGCACTTTGATGTGCTTTCAAACTCTTTTTTGCTTCCCGAGGCAACTGGAGACAGCCCAGGGAAGCCCTGGCATGCTGAAGGTAGCAAGGGAGCAAAAAATGGAGGCTGGAGATGAACAAGTGGTAGTGGTGGGGAGTGGCAGTGGAGGAGGAGCTGATGTACATAAGAACATCAGAAGAGCTTGTATGCAGCGGAACTGGTCAAAGGACCTGTCTAGCATTCTCTTCTCACAGTAGCCAACCAGATGCTCATTATGGGAAGCCCATATAACCTGGGTGTAACAGCAACGATACTCTCCCCATTGCTTTTTACATCATTTGGTGTCAGCCACATTTTGTTGACATGCCTTTCCTGTTCAGAGGTGTGTGTGTCCAATTTTAACAGAAAAGTGACCATACAAATGAGGGAAACTGAACCCTCCTCACTTTGCCAAAGGCCTTTGAGTCAGTCATTTTTCTCTCAGCACAACTCATGTCTGGTGCTGGAGCCTGGCCCAAAGATAAGGTAAAGGGACCCCTGACCATTAGGTCCAGTCGTGGCCGACTCTGGGGCTGCGGCACTCATCTCGCTTTATTGGCCGAGAGAGCCGGCGTACAGCTTCCGGGTCATGTGGCCAGCATGACTAAGCTGCTTCTGGCGAACCAGAGCAGCACACGGAAACACCGTTTACCTTCCCGCTGGAGAAGGTTTACCTATTTATGTACTTGCACTTTGACGTGCTTTCGAACTGCTAGGTGGGCAGGAGCAGGGACCGAGCAACGGGAGTTCACCCCGTCACAGGGATTCAAACCGCCGACCTTCTGATCGGCAAGTCCTAGGCTCTGTGGTTTAACCCACAGCGCCACCCACGTCCCACTAGGCCCAAAGATAGGGAGATGGAAGATGGGCAGGTGTGGCTAGGGAGAGTTGGACTTCCCACCCACCCCACTTGCATACCCCTTTTAATGTTAAAGTTAGACCAGTCTATCTATGAATGGGGCAGACGTGGCTGTCACCATCATGTATGCTTTGGGCTAGCGCTGCAGCTTTTCAAATCTTGTCTTGCCTGCCCTTTGAGTACATTCTGGAGCATCTGGGCTGGGTGATGTCAGCTTTTCAACATTGCAATGTATCACCAGTCAAACATTGCAAACTGGCCATACACCACAAAGCTGAAACCACAAGAGCTGCATTGGTCCCAACCCACAATGCACGGGGTGAAACTGCTTTGGCTCTCACCGCAGGAGCTGAGGCGCTTTCATGAGGACCCCATGAGGTGCTGGGGACCACACAGCTTGTTTGTGCTGCTCAACTGGGGGGTGGGAAGGCTCCTGCCCCCCATCTGAGCAAGCCCCAAAGTCCCTCCTGCTTGCCTGCAAGCAAGCAAGTGTGAGGAACCTTAGGGCTTCTTTGTATAGCTCGGCTGGGGAGTGAGAAGGCTTCACCCAGCAGTATATCACGGGTGAACCCGCCACTGCTCCTGAGTCCCTCTGCTACCAGCAGCCCAATGTTGAAAGCAGCACTGGTGGCAGAAGGACTCAGCAGCGGCATTGGTTTCTCCTGCAGTATACTGCCGAGTGAAGTTGCCATCATGGTCTGCCCCTCATACCGGTCCTGGGCGATACATCAACACATTGTCCAGGCCTGCTTGACAGAGTTATGTAAAACTGTGCTCAGTTCAAATTTCCTCACAGATTTTCTCCCCGTGGCAGATTAGGTGCTCCTCATACAACAAATGCCTCTGTGCCCACCTGGAGGGGCTCCTGCATGAAAGGCCCCTTCAACATGTGGATGCACAGACAGACTGGATCCCTAGGGACTTTGGTGTGTCTGATCCAGCTCTTCTTATCTTCCCATTATAAAAATTTCCTGTCAAATAATTTTCCTGACTGGAAGGCACACCTCTGCATAGTTTTCTTAATTGCCCTTCTCTTTCTCCATGTTTTCCAGGACTTGAGCTCCTAATTGTTATCGTCACCATAAAAGCTGTTGGGCAAAGAAAGTATAAATGGTTCTCAGAAAATAGCCCACAAGGTATCAAAGAAAATCTGGATTTTTAGGGAAGAAAGAATGTACATAAAATTCTCAAAGGAAATACTAATGTTAGTGATGCTCTTCTGCTCAGTAATGAACATTCTCCAAATGAGAAGATGACCTTTAGTCGGGTCCTGTAGACAAGTGAAATGCCTGAGACATTTTAATGCCTTGAAGAAAACTTTAAGGTCTTCCACACAAAGACGTCTAAAGGAACTTTGTTTTTTACAACTGAGAATCCATGCATGCATATTACCAGTAATAGTAGGTGGGGTGGAGCCACAAAGACCCCCCCCTTCAACATCACTACAGCTTACCTGGATGGCACTAGGGATGGGACTAAGGTCAGTGATGCACAGCAAGAGCACTGGATTTTCTTTACAACATAACCTCAACTTTGCAGCCACCCTCCTCCCCACCAGCCCTGTCCAGGTACACGGCAGTGATGACCCCACCATACCAATCACCACTGCAAATTACTATGGAATAATTGTACAGGGCTCCTTCTCTATAGAGAATGCAGATAGCAGCAGTATATATGGCATGCTGGGAATTTTTTTTAAAAAAATTCTAACATTATATCATCCAAAGTTAATTATCAACTACAGTTAGGGATAGTTTATGAGCATCAAGAATCCTAGAAAGAATCAAGACCTCACCTTTGTCTGCCTGACTGACTGTGAAGGTTTGCTCCGTTAAGTTGTATTTCATATTCTATGAGTTGCTTTTGCAGTTGATGGCGTTCCTGTGTGGGAAAATACATTTTTATATATTTCTGTCTTTTAACATGTAAGAAATCAACTACAGTATACAAAACACTTTTCATTGGAATGTACACACTGCTCATAGAGATCCAAACACGTAGACTTAAAAAAAAAACAAGGTCCATTCACTCCTGAGCCCAGGTCTTAGTGCTTGTGCTTTACTTTTAAAGCTGTAAATGGTTGGCACAGGGGAGGTGGGGCTTTCAGCAGCACAGTAGAGACAACACAGATAAGGCTTCAATTGGTGCTAAGGGCTGGTAGAGACAACTGCTAGTAGAACTACCATAGCAAGACCCTGGGAGTTCTCCACGATCCTATACTCCTGTCATGGCCTTTTGAAAGGACACCATCAAGCTTCCCCCAACAGCCCCAAATTCTCACAGAACAGGACACCTTTATGAATGGCTATTTTTCATCCAGCCCTTCCAAACTGATGAAAACCACCAGAAAAGGTTGTTCTAGTTTCAACACTGTTACTTCTACCTCCTACTTGGGTTGCCTTCTTTCCCTCTGCACTAAACACTGAACCTGGATACAGGTAGTTGCTTAGCCTCAAAATTCATATTGAAGAATGAGACCTGGTCTACATATGCATCAGAATGAGGTGATAAGAGTGGATTGTACCATTCCAGACTACAAGTGGGGGATATAATTTTTGAATAATCCCTTACATAAACGCCTCCCGGCACTGCCACCTTATCCTCACATCAGGGCCAAATTAGAAATGGAACCAAAATAGAGTCCAGGAGGAAAAGGTATCCATACACTTAGAGAGCCTTTGAGATCTTTGAATGAACTGATGTATTTCGGTCTGACCAGAGTGCAAACATATACAACAACAGAGAGCATACAGATAATAATAGATTAAAATTAAGTTTTATGAGCTGATACACGATAAATAATTCAGATACAAAACAGCTACATTATTTAAGTTAAAACCTTAACCACTAATTTAAAACATATTAAGACACTGGCTTTTAGATTCATTCAAAGCTTATCCCCTTAATTTTATAGCAGCAGCACAAAATTTAGCCACTTTTAAGGTAATCTCTGGTTCCCTATCCTCTATTAAATATTTTAAGTAGCAATCATCAGTTCTGCTTGCGGTTTGCTGCATGATTGGAGTCATAAACATAGAACGTACAGTATAGCTTTGTAATAATGACAATGTAGTAGGGCATGAGTAGCAGTTTTGACTTCCTTCAAACCATATAGGCATATTTGCTCTGAATATAGTTTGCCTTCAAATATGCCCTGCAGTAATGCAGATGGAAGGACATTAAATCTGGCAAGGGTAAAAGTCTTCTTCATTCTCTCTTTGAGTTGTTATTATGTCATAATTTTCAAAAACTGCACACTGCCAATGCACATTAATGGATCAGGTATATAGGCATATGTTACCAGCATAAGGTGGGTGTTTCCCCCTCTCAGCTATGTGAGCACTAATCTTCTCTTCTACAGAAGAAAATTCCTATGCTCATATTAATTGCCACTGTGGTGTTCCAATATTAATTAAATCCTTTGCTTGATGAGTTCCACACACATACCCCGCATCTAATTGGAATTGTAAACTAGTCTTCCAACAGCCGTGTTTCAGAATGTGATCCTCAGCAACAACTTCAGGCTATAACCCCCCCAGCTTGGAGTGAATTGTACAATACATCGATGAAAATGGATGAATTGCACTGACCACGAGGATCTTCTTCATCTTCCTCCACCATCAGAGATGCAGCAGCTGACCACAAAGGAAAGGGACTTTTCCATTGTGGACTCTGAACTGTGCAATTATCTCCTTAGAGAGGCGTGCCCTCCCCCATCACTGCCTGCTTTTAGACAGGCAGTGAAAAGTGTACTTTCTAGAGAGTTTTTTTTTAGAATTGTTGCCTCCTTGAAAGATATTAGCTTGCAGCAATTTGTTCATTTTGATATTGGCCTGGTTTGCACATAATGCTAACTCAAACCATGGTAACTCAAACCAAATGCTAACTCAAACCAAGCCCCACCGCACTATATATAAGGGTCTGGTGACTTCTGTTTCAGTGTATCTGATGAAGTGTGCATGCACACGAAAGCTCATACCGAGAACAAACTTAGTTGGTTTCTAAGGTGCTACTGGACAAATTTTTTTATATAGTTTGACTGTGTCAGACCAACACGGCTACCTACCTGAATCTAGAACCATGTTTTAGAATGAACAAGCAAACGTGTGGGCTCCTGGAAAGGAAATTGCAGCTGCTTTGCTCCTTCCCAGTTATGTTGTGGTGCTATGACATGGCTTGAATGAGCATGTCCTCCAAAACTGAGCTCATGATTGAGACAGCTCTAGCCAACCAGGAGTTGTAACCAAGGCTTTCCTATGGTTTACTAATCATGGTTTGCCTGGAGAGCTAAACCACAAGCTTGGGTTTAAGCAATACATTAAGGCAGACCACAACTTAGTGCACCACCAAAACAACTGGGGAGCAACAAAGTGGCTGCAATCCTGTCTCAGCGTGGCCACACCTTTTGTCATTCATGCTAAGGCATAGTTTGGCTTAGCAGCATGCATGAACGCTTTATCTTATCTATTATAAGTATGTACAAAAAGGTGTGCGTCTGAATCAATAAATTAAACTAAACTTTCAAAAATATGGTCACATATGGGAATGTGCAAGTCTTGTAAAGTAAATAGGTTTGGAATTGGGAGGATCACTAAAATAAAATGTTTAGATGTGTGAGAAGACAGGTCTACTTCATAGATTTCCTAGCTTACATTAAATTCAAAATAAAATCTTGTTAAATCACATTGAGATATAGCCATCGCCTCAAAACTAGCATGACATTCACCCAGGGCAAAGTCCATGAAAAGAAAAGGGCAGGGCAGGAGACACAAGGAAGCAAGAGGAAATCTGCCACAACTTGTTCAACAGCAGTACTATGAATGTCACAAGAGGTATGTGGGCAGCAGGCTTGCTGCAGTCACTTGTAAAAACATATTTGATGCTTGGCTGTGATTTTCAACAAACAAACTGAATATTGAGCCAGTTGCCCTGTGGCAGCAGAAGTAAAAGGAATGGCACCCTAACCCCTCTGATGGGCATCCTATGGCTCTGCAGGTTCTTGGACTCCAGCTTCTTTAATCTATCACCATTAGCCATGCAGGCTCGCTGCAGCTGATGGGAGCTCAGAGTCCAACAGCATCTGGAGGGCTACAGAACTTTCCTCTCCCTACTCTACCCTCTGCCATTGACTCGGAGGACTATGGGCCACTGGAAGGCTGTGCCTCCCCTTGCTCTCGCAAGAAAATTGCCACAGAAAGAGGAAGTCTGGTCTAGACTCAGACAAAGGCAAGGGAATGAGTAGATGTAGGAAGCCTGCTTCTTCCGCTCTCTGCCACAACGGAACTGTGTCAATTGCCCTATGACAGCCATTGGAAGAAGAAAGTTGACACTATGGCCAAAGGAACAAAGGGCCTCAGCATTGGGGGTGGTATTAATGTGCTGCAAGTTGCTTTGGATAACATTTAATCAAATAGTGGTATATACAACTTTATTTATTTATTTTTAAATTATCTGTGCACACAGAAATGGAGGATAAGTGTAAAAACAAATGTCCCTAATTGCTATTTTATATACGAATTACTCTCTGTACCACAACAACTGAGGAAACTTAAACAATCTTTGTATTTTTGTAAAATGGATGAAGCAAGCACACAGACAATTTACTGTATTGAGGAATTTTAGTGTACACACTTACATCTTCCATGCGCAAAATAAACTGATCCAGCTCGCCAATTCTTTGGTCTTTTTCTTGTAAACTCATCTCAGTAAGTCTCATCTTCTTATTTGCATCTTCAATGGCTGTAAGTAGTCTATTTGTTTCAGACTGTGAAGAAAAGGTTAAAATAGGCAGGATCAGCAATACTCTGTATAAGCAGGGTAATGTCCTAAAGCAATGTTCTATCAGGAATATATCTCTGCTTCCAATTCTCTTGTCAGCCTCATCCCCACTCTGAAAATCTTCCTCTCCCAGACCCTGGGGAAAGCTTGGAGCACAGGAAGCTGCTCTATCCTGACTCAGACCATTGGTTCACATAGTTCAGCACTGCCTATTCAGGCAGTAGTTCTCCAGGGTTTCCAGCAAGAGTCTTGCCCAGCCCTACCTGGAGATGCCAGGGATTGAACCTGGGAGCCTTCTGCATGCAAAGCAGGAGCACCTTCACTGGTCTACAACTCTTCCCCTGAAGGGCAGTAAGCATCAGCTACCAGAGTTCATTTTGCAGTCACATAGTCCCCCATGATCCCCAGAAGATCCAACTATGTGAAAAGCTACAGCTACAACAAACACACCCACTTTGTTCCTTCTGACCCTAGAACTACAGGCATTGAAAGATTATTGACAGTAAGCACTTTGGAAATAACATTATTAACTTACTTTTTCTTAGCAAAGGCAAACAAATTATCTTAAAAGCAACCTATTATAACCCAATCTTGTACTTGTTTATATGGAAGTAGAGATGAAGGAGAAATTAAAATCAGTTCACACATTTAAAGCCAAACCTATCAAATTTGCATGTTCCCAGACAATATGAAAACCAAAATGCAGACATCCTTCAAAATTTCCACATCCAAATTTTGTGATATAGTTCTCCAAATAACCAACAGTTACAATAATGCAGTGGAAAGTGTGCATAAAAATGAATATAATAGTGAAATATTCATTATATTAAGAGAAATTGCTTGCAAAAATATGTACATTAGTCAAACTACATACAAAAATATGTTTATTAGGAGAAATTCACACTAAAATCTGAAACAATTTCATGTGGGCTTTTTAATGGCAAACTGCTGCAAAAATGTTGAGAATTGATTTTAAGATTGGAAAAATGAGAAACCGAGAGAACCAGTATGAACAAATCATTCCATCCCTATTTGGACTCAAGTTCTGCTGAGTTAAATGGAATTAAATTCCAAGTAAATGTGCACAAGACTAAAGGCATTTCAATTTTCTTCCTTTGAAATATTTAGGTTTATTTTTTCCCTTTTTATTGATTTTACAACATATCCTCACACCACAGTGTACACTGGAAGATGACTTGGCTTCCTGATACTACACTAGTTGGTAAACTAGTCTGTACGTATCACAAACATGTTCAGTTGAAATCAAAACAAAAAAAAAACCTATAAAAAAGCATGTGTCCATCGCTTAGCCTTGCAGCAACCCATCAAAACCATTTCCTCTTTACAAGTGGATGGACTAGGCACAGCTATGCAGCAAAAGGCCTGCTGAAACTCACAGCCTGGGGTTTCCATGTTCTGTTTAGCGTAAGACTCTCCCACCACCACAATAATACACAACACAGGAAAAAGCTTCCCACGTACTATTAGAGTTTCTTTCTCAAGTTTATGTTTTTGTTCTTCTTCTCGTAACTTCTCTTCATATTGACTGTATAGTTTTCTGGTCATCTCTCTCATTACTTCTGCATTTGCTTCCTGTGAACATTCTACCTATTAAAAAAATGAGGACATTTCTCACAGCCAAATGAAACAGGTAAGACAGAAAGCGAAAGGAATATATTGGCAGAAGAAAATCAGATGCCATAAAGCAGAAGCTCAAGAAGTTGGCCTAAGACATATTATGCCTGAAGCTGAAAATCCAAACCCCCTCCACCCCCCAGCCTTTCAACTGAGGTTGGTTGGCCATCCATCATGGATGCTTTACTTGAGATCCTGCACTGCAGGAGACTGGACTAGATGACCCTCAGGGTCCCTTCCAAATCTATGATTCTATGATCCAACCTGGGACACAATCCTGAAACCACCAGAGAGTTGCCTGGCACAGGCCTCTTTCAAATTAAAGGGACCTATGCAGGAACACAGCTCCTGGTCACTTCAATGGGACTGGCACCATATATATATTACATTTTACCTTATATTACATTTTACCTTACTTTTCGGCAGAAAAAAGGCTCCCAGACCAGCTTACAAATACCAAGACTATATATACTAGGCTTTTACTCTCCGCTTTCTCAGCCTACACAGCTGTTCCCCATCATAATAGAAAACAGAGTTGCAACTAAAATTCATGAACACTACCAACAAAAACAAGGGGCAGGAGAATAGGCAAGTTTTGAGGTAAACACATCCTGAATACTGTGTCAATAAATGAGTAATGATATAACATTCCACAGATACTGCCTTTCCAACCAGTCACTGTTTTGAAAAGATTATCACGTTCCTCATGCTGTGAGGCACTGCAATTTCCTTTTCTAGGCGTCATCAGCAGTAGGATCCTCCACCACCCATGAATTGTATTGCCTCAGCTTACCTTGAGTTTGAGCAGCTCGTTTTCAACTCTGGCAGTTTCCAGCTGTTTCTGCTTTTCCTTCAGTTTTTCCATAGACTGTTCATGTGTTTGTTTCAGATTTTTTATTTGGTCTCGTATAACTGTATTCTCCAAAGTAACATCAACTAAAGTTTTCTGTGAACATATTTTTAAAAATACAAAATTAATTCAGTTGCTTGAAAAACTGGGGAAACGAAAAAAAGGCTTCCTGTTTTTTTCTCCCAGCATTCCCTCCCCCCCCCCCGTTACTCCCTTGAGAGGGATGCAAGGACCAGACATATTGAACAAACTTTAAGATTAGACTTACCAAGTTTGTGCTGTACAAGAGACCCACAAATACAACAGATTATTTGTAGGACCCAGTTCTATGTAAGATTTCTGAGAGCATGGGTGGAGAACCTTCAGCCTCTCCATTTGGCCAGCAAAACCATTTTGGCCAAGCCATACCCCTCTGACCTAGGCTTGATGTCATATATGACATCAGGTTTGAAGCAAGTGGAGCCCTGGCTCAGCCTAAAGGTGTTTGCAAGCACCACACACCAGCAGGGCTGGGCGATATCTGGTTTACAACCTCATAAGAGATCGCCAGCTAAACATCATGATGTAGTGATATATCATGATGTCTGGAAAGAAGGAAGAATGGGGAGATAAGGCAGGGAAGGGAAAAGCAAGCAGCCAGTGTTAATTCCTGGATGTGAACTTCAAAGCGGTTTGAACTGGCTCAGTAGGCAGCCCTTCGTAGGCAGCCACACAGGTGATCAGTGACACTGTTCACAGGTTCTGCTACTTCATGGTGAGGTTAGGCAGGCAGAGTGTAACTGTCAGGGTGCTGCAAGGCGCCATACATGCCAAGTAGCCACAGGGCACTGCTGGCCTCCTGGGGCACCAGCCTCCCTGAAACCGAGGCCATTCGCAGGACAGCCTCTCCCCAAAGCCGCTCCGGGGCTGCTACCAGCTCTGGCTCATATTGATGGCCCCTCCAGAGCGTTGGCTCATGCTGTGCAAGGCACCAGAAGTGGCTCCATTCTGCCTTAGTGCTAAGGTGCGGTTCCCAGCTGCAGCAATCACAGCTACCAGCACATGCCAAGCACACAGCATCAGAGGCAAGGAAGAGAAGCCACGGCTGCTTTCCGTGGGCACAGGTACAGCTGCCGCCCCCAGACCCACTCAAGTATCTTGGGAGGGACCTTCAGCAAAACACTGGTGATGCCCAGGAGTGAAAGGCACGGTGCTGGCATTCACAATTTATTGCTAGGTCAGAAATTCCAAAACTGTTACCGCAATAGAGACTTCAAACTGGTTTTGTGTGATGTATTGATAAATCGCCTAGCCCTACCCACCAGTTTGGAACACTCCTTACAAAGCACTCCTCGAGACTTGCAGAGTGCTTTGATAGGGGCTTTGCATGCTGTGCATTTGCCCACATGGTTTGGTTTCAAGCCCTCTCAACAAAAAGGGTTCTCTGATGTCATTTTGATATCAGGAGATTGAAAGGTATGTGGTCCCTATCCACTTGTCAAACTTTGCCCACAGAAAGTGGGGGAATCCAGTAAACTTTCTCCACCCCTGCCCTAGGATTACTAGTGAATAGGGAATAGTGATGGAAAGGAGAATCTTCTGGTGCAAATCCATCAAAAAATAAACCAAGAAGCATTGTAGATTACTGTGAAATAGCAGACCACCAAGCATGAAATACTGGCTTTAAGACCAAAAAACAATACATTACAACACAATACATTACAACACAGTACTTTAATACAGTGGGCTCACCACTTACACGAGGGTTAGGCTCCTGGGGGCAACATGCAAAGGCAATACAGTGGTGCCTCGCAAGACGAAATTAATCCGTTCCGCGAGTCTCTTCGGTTTTTTCGTCTTGCGAAGCAACCCTATTAGCGGCTTAGCGGATTAGTGCTATTAGCGGTTTAGCGGCTATTAAAGGCTTAGCGGCTATTAAAGGCTTAGCGGATTAGCGGCTAAAAGGCTATTAGCGGCTTAGCAGCTTAGAAAAAGGGGGGGAGCGGAAAAAAAATCGGAACACTCGCAAGCCTTTTTCGTCTTGCAAAGCAAGCCCATAGGGAAAATCGTCTTGCGAAGCAGCTCAAAAACGGAAAACCCTTTCGTCTAGCGGGTTTTCTGTCTTGCGAGGCATTTGTCTTGCGGGGCACAACTGTATTGTGCAAAGTCAGGAACCCCTTAAACTGCCTCCCTGGGAGGCAGAGGACTGCTTACTGGGCTCTGGGAAAGCTTCCAGAGCGCTCTGGGACACTCCCAAAGTCCTCAAACAGCCCAGGCTCAAGGAAGGAGGTGCAAGGGAGGTTTCCAAAGCCTTCACGCCTCCTTACCAAAGCCTCATAAATGAGGTGGAAAGCTGCTCACCAGGCTCTAGGAAGGAGGCACATGGGCTTTGACAGCTTCCCAGGACCCTCCTGCAAGCTTCTCAGATCCCTGTAAGCAAGGAAAAGCCATTGGGTGTGCAAGTGGGTGGAGAAATAAATAAATGGATAGCAGTGAACATCGAGTTTCCACTGCTCTTCATTTATTTATTTATCCTCCACCCTCACACCCACACATAAGGTTGCAGTAGCATAATTAAAGCAAACTTAAGTTGTGGGCCCACTGCATTTAATATTAATTTATCTTGCAGAAAATGACGTAAGCACTTAACTCTAAAATGTACCCAAGTTATGTGTTTTAATTAACAATGCTTTTCTACCACTGGATATTTAAACGAACAGAGTCCTATCTCTAAATGTTTAACTAATTGTCATTTTGGCCTACTGATGCTTTATACAACTGACGCAAGAGCAGTGATATTTGCCAACATAATCATGTATCTATGGTGACCATACTATCAGCAATTTACCTGCAACTCAATTGAGGCTGAGGTCAACGAGTTATTCATTTCACTGAAGCTATTCAGAGCTGCAGAGTGCACTTCTATGTGATTATCCAATGATTCTTGTTGAGCACTTGATACCTGGAGAAATATAAGCAAGATTTTCCCCTTAACTTAAGATAGCAGGAACCATAGTCAAAATAAAAAATAAAAAAATTTCTTCCAGTAGCACCTTAAAGGCCAACTGAGTTAGTTCTAGGTATGAGCTTTCGTGTGCATGCACAGAAAGTGTATTCAGTGTATCTGAAGAAGTGTGCATGTTTCAGTGTATCTGAAGAAGTGTGCATGCACACGAAAGCTCATACCTAGAACTAACTCAGTTGGTCTTTAAGGTGCTACTGGAAGAAATTTTTTCAATTGTTTTGTATTAAGGTTACCTGTTTATACAATGTGTTTTACAGGCATCTATGGAAATACATGTGCTCCATCATTACTTGCCACAGTTCACACTTTTGCAAGGGCAAGTCAAGTTGTGTTCCATGCTTGGCAATGATATATGTCCTGGCTGCCGTTAAGAGTCCACTAAAGCTGTCCCAATGCACCTTCCTCAAAAGAAGCGTCAAAGGCATGAATCATCTTTGACTTCGTGGTTCCTGCAGAGCAGTAGCCCATGTTGTATGGCAAAAGACACTTGAAACTTACAAAGCTTCAGAAATGATGTGTAATAATGCATTAGTGGGTGGCTGTCCTAGAGGTCACATTCAAACAATATTTGCACTTAATACAGCTCTCTCCTGTAAAAATGCCCCACAGTTGTTAAAATATTGATCACAAGGTGCATTAAGCACCTGACCCAGAATATCTTCAGGGTAAAATACAAAATGGCACTATCCTGACATTGCAGCCAGATATATAGCATAGATGTAGAGAGAGAGACTAGATAAGGAATCAGGGGGCCTGTGCTTAATGCTTTGAAGGGAAAAAACGACAAATCCAAGACAAGAGTGAATGTAGAGATCTGCTTCACTGAAACAGAAGGAAGGGAGGATATTGCATACAGCAGCAAAATCTGAGAGAGGGATACAGCACACTGACCAGCATGTGTAATTTTGATCACAAAAACACACTACCAGAAAACCCCAATGCCAAGTAAGATGAAAGATCTAGACTTGCCAACATCCAATGAGAGCCATGTCTAGATGAAATGTGCATGGACTGGGGGCACTCCTCCATAAATATGTGAATTATTCCACAAAAAGCTTACTAACCAGTGGCAGCTAGGCCAGCAGGGTGTACTTTGGAGACATATGCAGAGAACCAGAGAACCAGAGAAACACAGACAGATTTTAAAGGGTGGATTAACCAGGGAGGACAAAGAAAATGGAAGCATGAAAGCACCCTATAACCTGTATTTCCACGCTAAGCTAAAAAGAGGGAAGGAACAGTAGCTACATTAGGCAGAGACACACTGGTTGTGGAAGTAGTCCTTGCTTCTGACTTATTCATGTTTTATAAACGTAACCATCTTTGAGCATCAGACCAATGCTGTATCCAATGTTGATGGGAATAAAATACTCTTATTCATTCCACCCTAAACAGTATCAATGTACTGAGAATTCAGTAATTATTAAGCTTATCACTTTTGCCATCTTTAAAGTACATGAGTACTTACTGCCAGTTCATTTGTAAGCTCTTGGATTTTGCGTTTCATTTCATCATATTCGCCATACATTTTCTTTCTTACTTTTTCCAATGTTAATCTTACCTAAGAAAATAAAATAAAATATATAAATCAAAATATTGAATCTTGCTTCCAATTCTGTGTAGATTATCATTTCCACAGCCCAAACATTTGGATCTATTTATAGTGATAACCAGTGCTTTTTTTCGGGGGGGGGGGTGCAGGGGAGATGCATACCCCTAAACATTTTGTGAATCTAAGTTTTGTCTCATTGAGGGGCAGTATTTCAATATAAGTAGGAAAATGAGAGTACCCCTAAACATTTTTTTTAGAAAAAAGCACTAGTGATAACCAACTAAATCCAATACAGCAGAATCCTATTTTTATTTTTAATGAACAGCATCCTGTACAGAAAATTCAACTCACATCTCTTATATATTTCATTTCTTCTTTCAGCTGTTGAGTTGACCATCCATAAACCACCATTTCTTTGTTATGATTATCATCAGATCTACGCACCACACCATACACCACACCGTGTGATAAGTTCCCTGCAGACAATCCATTGGGAACCTGGTAGAGTTGCTATATAAAAATAAACAGACTTGTGTTACAGTCACTCTGAATTTCAAAATATTTTAACAAATCTGGAGCAGCTAACAATTCCCAAATACTAGATGCTTTCCTTCACCATTGTGAACTCAATTAAGAATAGTTATGTGTATATTTTCAAGTAAATGCTTTTAGAATTCTATTTTTAGGGTTCCGAAAATCCCATGAAAAATAGAGATGGCGACTACAAAGGTCAATTAAGCTTGGTACTGATCATCTATCTAAATAACCAGTAACTTCTTGAAGCCCTTGCGCTAAATGGTTCACATCCACAGAGGCATTTTAAAACCAATTTAAGTATATAGCCTAAAGTGTCAAATAATTACATAAAGTCACGTTGTAATACATGTGTATGACCAGACTGCCTCAGAATTCTGACTCATCAATAAAAATACATTGTTTTGTTTTGAAAGGAGGGGGAGCAAGCATATGCAATTTGAAATGGGTGTGTCGCCACACTGAAAAACAGTTTTTCATTTCCTGGGTTAAATATTTCCTTTGTTGCTTTGGTATCAGCCACTCCCCTATCCTCATTATTCACATTGAAACATTCAAGAATTATTTCTGTGAAATACCAAAGAGCAAAGTAGTTTGAACTGGGAACAACTGTTTTAGAAGTATGTACTCTTCCAAGGACTTGAAGACTGCACACAGAACAAGAAGTTCTGACAGAATTCTAAGTATCGCATTCTCCCCACGTGCACAAAATGGGGGGGGGGATTGCTCTATATTAGTACAGTGGTACATTGGTTTAAAGGGACACGGGTGGCGCTGTGGGTTAAACCACAGAGCCTAGGACTTGCCAATCAGAAGGTCGGCGGTTCGAATCCCCATGACGGGGTGAGCTCTCGCTGCTCGGTCCCTGCTCCTGCCAACCTAGAAGTTCGAAAGCACGTCAAAGTGCAAGTAGATAAATAGGTACCGCTCCGGCGGGAAGGTAAACGGCGTTTCCGTGCGCTGCTCTGGTTCGCCAGAAGCAGTTTAGTCATGCTGGCCACATGACCCGGAAGCTGTACGCCGGCTCCCTCAGCCAAAAAAGCGAGATGAGCGCCGCAACCCCAGAGTCAGCCACAACTGGACCTAATGGTCAGAGGTCCCTTTACCTTGGTTTATGAACTTAATCCGTTCTTAAACCAAAGCATTCTTAAACCAAGGCGTGCTTTCCCATAGCAGCGGGGGACTCAATTTACAAATGGAACACACTCAACAGGAAGCAAAACATGTTCTTATTCCAAGGCAAAGTTCACAAACCAAAACACCTACTTCCGGGTTTGTTCATAAACTAAGCTGTTCCTAAACCAAGGTATCACTTTACTGTCATGAAGAGTTTTCACCTTCTACAGTCGTACCTCAGAAGTCGAACAGAATCCCTTCTGGAAGTCCGTTCAACTTCCAAAACGTTTGGAAACCAAAGCACAGCTTCTGATTGGCTAAAGGAAGCTCCTTCCACTCTGCAGTTTTAATCTGAAATCTTAGGCGCAGTACTGCACTCAGAGCTCAGAAACTGCTCACGCTAGTGAAATTCCCTGTTGCAAAATGCAACTAGAACAATGGGAGTTTTGAACAATGACAGGGAGTAACAAACAGGGGGAAATCTGTCAGGAAATAACTTCCAAGGATGTGTGTGCTAAATCAAACACAGACATATTTCTTGCACAGCGCACCTTAGAAATCATACTTTTCCATGTCGAAACCCTAGGTTTTGCAAAAGTTCAGTAGACTGTCATTTATCCTCCTTAAAGCTGCAATCCTTATAGGCAATAACCTTGGAGTAAGTCATTGAACTCAAAGGTAGTACCCCTTTGAGGGGTACCCATTGCTTGCACAATGACATTTGGTTATTCAGTTTCCCCTCCTCTCCCCATAGCCCCTATATCTGTTCTGGAGGTTATTCCAACCCTCCGGAGGGGATCTGGAGAGGTGGGGGAAACATGAAGAGGAGAGGAAGGAGAAGTGCCATTGTGCAAGAAAATCAATGTGCTACCAGATCTATCTACTTGGATTCTGCCCAATAGGACTTACTATTGAGTAGACATGTATAAGATTGTACTACAGGTCCCTTCTCTTTCCAAAGAAGTTGGTGAAAACTGAAGATATTCAGCCCAGCACAATGGCTACCTCACTACAATCCTGACTTTAGATCATTTCTAAGTTGAATAGCACTGGCCTTAGCACAAAGATCCCATGGGAACTCTGCTGTTTACTTCCCTCCATTGTGAAATGTGCCTGTTTATTCCTATCCTGCACTTCCTGTTCTTGCAACATCTGCCATTTCTTCTCTTCTCTCCCCTCCCCACATTTTGTTTACCATCTAGGCTGATTAAGAGTTCTGGAAAACTTGAAACTTGCAAACTTTTCTGTAACGTTTTGATTGATTTAATAAAGGTATTGCCCAAATGTGGATTTGCGAGTTTTTCCAATGGGCCAACACTGATCCTTTCCCCTTTTGTATATTTTAAACTAGTTATTGATTCCTCAGAGGACTTTCACTGCTGCCCTGACTGCTAAATGTTTGACAGTCTCCTGGTTCACACATAATGCTAACCCATGGTTTGTTAAGCCAAAATGTGGTTAGTTTTAACATTAACAAAATGTGGTTTGTTTCCGAACCCAACAGCATTCCTTAACCATGGCTTGTTTGTCCACCTCATCTCAGACACTCACCAAGTTACAAAAGCATGAGACATCAGTAGCTGGAAAACCAGGCAGATGGCCTTCTTGGTAGTGGCGCCCTCCCTGTGGAACTGTCAAGCTCCCTTCAGATGTCAAGGAGATAAAGAATTAAACAACTTTTAGAAGACATCTGAAGGTAGCCCTGTTTCAGGAGGTTTTTAACACTTGATGTTTTATGTTTTTAGATATGCTCTAAGGCGCCCTGAATGGCTGGGGAAACCCAGCCAGATGAATGGGGTATTGTTGTTGTTCTTGTTGTTGAAACAAACCAGTTTGCCTATGAGATGACTTATAGGTTATTGAATAAACCATGGCTAAAAGAAACCATGGTTTATATGCAAATACAGCCAGTAGTCCATAAGGGCCATTGTGAAAGCTTTCCAACCATGCCTGTTAGCTTACATCTACATTTTAAAAATCATGCTGGCCCGGAGCCAAAGAAGCAAGAAAGGAAGATCCACATCCAAAGTTAACATTTTTCTTTATCACTCTTATAGACACAATGCCACATCACAAACAGAGTTTTCAGACACCTACAAATATAAAGGCAGCTGAGCTGCAGCTTGGAAAAATATGCAAAAGCCTTGTTCTATGCTTACAATCACTGACATACAAAAAGCTAATCAATGGAAGAGGGTTAGTTTTCAAGCCACAAGCTTTGAAAAATACTGTTCAAAATGAGGCATATAAGCTTTAGAACATTTGTGAACATGTACTTGGCAATAACTGAAACAGGTTTTAGAGGAAGCTTCCCAGCCTTGCCTTATTAAAAAACTAAATCCTTCCAGAGCAGATATTAAGCAGAGCAAAGGTATATCTTTTTATGCGCTGGTAACTGCCAATGCACTTTCCTTAGCAATGTCACACTAAGCATACATTAAAAAATGGCATCTTTCTCTGCCCTTTTTGTTACCTCTCTATTGCTTTTCTCCCAGAAACAGAAATTAGTGTCCTGTCCCGTCCCCGACCCATGAAACGGAACAAAACCCCTCTTTCCTTCCTTAGCACTCTGCTACTCAAAGCAATCTTATTCATTTTATATTTAAACCACCCTTTATTAAAAATCACAGATGTTCTTCCAGCTTAGCAGCATCCCCAGAAATGGGTTATTAATTAACAAGATTTTCAATTCATTTTTTAAAGAACCAAGCTCTACAAAGTGACTCACAACATATATAAAATATAAAGACACAACCAAATATTGGGGAGAAGACCAGTGAGAATATTCCTAGATGCAACTGAGCACAAAAAGGTAAGACAAGGGCGGGGGCAAGTTTCACCCAGGTCAAAGATCTAGCTTGGCGCGCATGCACAAACACACATACACCACACACACTTGCACACACATAGATACAGGCTCGGAGCCTCAATGACGCCACTATGGAGGCTTCACCTGGGGCAAAAAATATGGCTAGCCCCCCCTCCCCCAGCTATGGCTCTACCTCCCACACATTCAATTTCATATTAAAAGCAAACGACACATAAACCCTTCATATGTTCACAGGACAGACTAGTGGATAACAATGTTGCTGCCTCATCACATTTAGCTTGGCCGATGTGGCTTTTTAGTAACTTCTTGCCCATGGCAAATAAGAATTGGTGACAAGCATAGAGAAAGAAAGCTGGTTCTTTTTTGTTCTGGCTGTTGTTGTAACACATTTACATGGACAGACAAGCTAGTCATTGTTTTATCTGAGCTAGTAGTTTCTGCGAACTTATTTGCAAGGCTGTCTTCTATCACAGACAACTCTGGCATCTCATAAAACACATTTAGTCATGAAGACAATGAGGCATGTAATGGTTAAATAAAATGTGCTGATCAGCTTACAACATTTGTTTGGCAGGGTCATCCAGTTGGTGCCACTGAACCACCAGCCTGACACTGTGCCTCAAAAGAATGAAGCCCAGCCCCATTTCAAAACCTACCTTGGCATTTATGGAGCACAGCTATTTCCATATGGCCTCGTGAAATTGTGGGTGTGATGATAATAGAGCTATTACTAAGCTTTTGACGCTGCTTCACCTCTTTGTGAGCCTCACTTTGCAATGAAGGCCATGGAGGCAGGGAGAGAAGTGTGTCACCTGTGCCTTGCACATTCAGCACCATACCCATTTCTGCATATAAAAGTTCTTATACGCAAGTTCCCACACTGGATCTATGAGTGTAGGATTAACTCTTTCCTTCAAGCACCCCAGTTTCAATTACACCCCTCCAGCTACTATTTTTTCCATTGTAGGGAAATGCATACAGGTGCATATGGACACCTGGATGTTTCTTCCCATGGACAGATGGAGAGGACTTAAACCAGGAAAGCACCACAAGGAATAAAAGTAGGGGTAGGAACCAAAAACCTCCCCCAGATCCAATCAGGGCTCCCACAGGAAATCCTAATTACCAAGATCCTAATTACATATTTTCTGAGTTGCAATTAGTTGTGCTCAAAAAGTCAGAAGATGCTGACTGAAAATTTATGCTACTGTACTAACCCTGGTCAGGGCCCTAAAGGAAAACTCTGAGAATTTACAGCTGTCAACTGGCCAACAGCATCACCAACAGAAGGTGTAGCACAGCACTTGTCTGACAACAAAGCACTGCAGCCACATCTGAAGAGGAATCGTGGAATTCACAGCTTTTAATTAATGTTTAGAGACAACACAGATACGGGAGGGAATTTAAAAATTGCTGACTGAGCTGGGGGCACAGATTGGCTTTTCTGAGCAGTTACGTAGATGGCTTTTATCAGAATATTGTTTATAATGATGATTTTATATTTTGCTGTAGAATGTTTTGGGATTGTTGTATTTATGTATTACTATTTATCAGTGTAAATAATAATACTTCATGCTCATGTAACATATTAACATTCTGTAATATTTACAACAGTCCTATAGTATAGAATTATTATCCCCACATTACTAATCAGGGACTGGTGCGGAGAGAACAATAGCTCCCTAAGGTCACTAGTAGATTCATGATTTAACCACATTTGAACTGGCGGTGACTCAAATCCCTCTATCAAGACAGCCATAACAGTTCTGAATCCTAGGTCTTAAAATCAACTACCCTCGTTCCCTTGCTCTTTCATATGCCTAGAATTGCTCCCATTACACAGATGTAAGTAAGAGAGATACCTCTTACTTACTTCACATTCCTCCTTAAAACCCACTGTTTCCGTTGGCATAACCACCTAGTTCCCATGTCCTGCTGCAGCTCTGCTTGCTTTTCCTTCAGAATAAATTTGGCCAGCTTATGCATGCTTTTTAAAAAGAGTGAACAATGGACCGTATTTTTCGCCCTATAGGACGCACTTTTTCCCCTCCAAAAATGAAGGGGAAATGTGTGTGCGTCCTATGGGGCGAATGCAGGCTTTCACTGAAGCCTGGAGAGTGAGGGGGGTCAGTGCGCACCGACCCCTCTCGCTCTCCAGGCTTCAGGAAGCTATCCGCTAGCCGTGGGAGACGCAGCTCTCCCACAGCTAGCGGAGACCTTGCCGGCACCCAGAAGCTTGGGACGCACTGTGCTCAGCACGCCCCAAGCTTCGGGCTTCGCGCAGCGCCCCGCTAGCCATGGGAGAGCCGCGCGGCTCTGCCACAGCTAGCGGATATCAGCCTGTTCTGAGGGCTGGGGTCGGGAGAAGCTTGGGCTTCCCCCGCCCCAGCCCTGCACCTGGGGGGGAAATAAACTTTTTTTTCTTTATTTCCCCCCCAAAAAACTAGGTGCGTCCTATGGGCGAAAAATACAGTAATATGGATATGCACTTTGGTCTTAGTTTTTCCCCCAAAAGGAAACGGGGGGGGGCATGCCTTCCAATAAAACAATTGGTAATTTTGTAAACCACCAAAATTTACACCATTTGCAAAATCTGTGATGTGTAGTGCAGATTTCTAGAACTTTTTTTCAGTGCATACCAACAGACTCATCTGATTTTTTTTAAAGATGGATTAATATTTACAGGGGTGAAGCAAACATCAGCAAAATTTCGTTAACTTACCTTTTTTGTCCTTTCAGTCTTACTTTTAATTTCCTGAGAGAGCGAGTTTTCTTCAGGGGGCAGGGTCAAGCGTAGCCGACACACGTTTGCCTAGAAGAAAGACAAAGCTCTTCTTTCAGTATATTGAAAACATTACTGTCTTTGTGAAAAGAATGAAAAGTAACTTTCTAAGGGCTAGCTTGTTTACTTCAGGGAACAAGAAAAACAGACGTTTTTATAACAAAAATTATTAAATACTGTTGAAAGACAAGGGTCAAATGCAGGGCTATCTACAAGCAACAGTTTTCTCCATAAGTCAAACTCATTCCATGGCAAATGGAATTATTACTATAACAATATTCTCATGGACAACAGGTATTTGCAAATTTATTTTAAAAATTGAATAAATTTTATTAGATTTTATAAAGAGTGATACAAAGATAATTATCAAATACCCTTTTCTTCAAACTAAAAAGTTAATCTAAGTAAAATAAAAACATAGACCCAGAGGAAAAGAAGAGGAAAAGATGGAAAGAAAAGGGAAAAAGAAGAGAGAAAGAGAGATAGGATTAAAACAGAGAAGGAGAAAAATACTTTCTATAAACTGCAGCCTTTAAACCCAAATGTCATTATTTCTTTTTCATGCAAAAAGTCTATGAGAGGCTTCCAGTCTTTAGTAAATGTTAACAATGACTTTTTTCTTATTAAACATGTCAATTTCACTATCTCAGCTAAATCTGATAATTTTAATAACCATTCCTCCATTGTTGGTAATGATGAGTCTTTCATCTTTTATAAATAGAGACTGAACTAGGTGGGGGGAAAGTTAATAACAGTATACCAGAGAAAATACATTAAAAATCACACAGCAGTGCTGGAAGGAAGAGCCTTACTCCTCTGAAAAACTTTGTTTCTCACTGCTTTCATTTTGGTGAGTAAACATTTTGAAATGGTTTTCAGTATATTTTTTCAAGACACAATAAAATAAACTGAGAACACGTATTGTGATACTGTAACACATGGGTAGGCAAACTAAGGCCCGGGGCCTAGATCCGGCCCAATCGCCTTCTAAATCCAGCCCGTGGATGGTCCGGGAATCAGTGTGTTTTTACATGAGTAGAATGTGTCCTTTTATTTAAAATGTATCTCTGGGTTATTTGTGGGGCATAGGAATTCGTTCATATATTTTTTTCAAAATATAGTCTGTCCCGTCCCCCCCCCAAGGTCTGAGGGGCAGTGGACCGGCCCCCTGCTGAAAAAGTTTGCTGGCCCCTGCTGTAATATTTACAGATGGCATAAAATAACACGTTAAGATAGGGGTGTAGGAACTTTTTCATACTGACAGCTAAATTCCCTTCTAGACAGCCTCCCAGGGGCAACATGCCAGTGGTGGGTGAGACCAGAAGCAAAAGCGGGAAGAGCAATGAATGGAAATTTTACCACTGTGCTGTAAGGTAGTTTCCACATACATTCACAAAGCTCACTCTGTCCCCCATCCAAATAAGCAAGAGGCATTTTGAGAGTTCAAGGACATAGTCCAGACAAAGACATTAAAGGGCAGCGCAAAGTAGGGCCATTGAGTGGTGTGGACTGGAGAGAGGGGCTGTGACTAAAGAGATAATGTAGAGGAGAAAGAATTGCAAGAGCTGGATTGGAAGGCCTGAAGGGCCACATTTGGCCCTTAGGTCTGAGTTTTCTTGCCCCAGTATTAAGGCTTCTTGGGATCAAATTTTGCTTGACATTATGTTACTGCATGAGACGTGTTAACATTCCACTATTTTTATTAAAATTGAACCTATGAGTGTTGCTTTGCTACATGAATAGAGATAGCAAGTGTTCCAAAACATAATAATGGCTTTGTAATAGCAAGTGTTATCAGCTGATCTCAGTTTTCTGTCCCCTACAGCATACAAAGAATGTGCATCCTGGAATGATAACAGCCTACACTATCAAATTAGTGGAAAAGCTATTTAGGAGGATGACTGTTTTAACAGCCCTTTCATTAGATCTACCAGTGTTTTAACACAGCATTAAAGAGTCACGATCTTAATCTGGTTTATGAAACATTTCAGAAATAATTTACATAGTTTTAGTTAATGTTTCGAAGTGATAATTGCCAGTATCCAAGATAGCAGCAACATCATCCTTGTTGCCTCATTCCTTTAGGGCCATTTCATTCATTAAGCAGCAGCAAACCTGGGTTTATTTCTGGAAGCACACTTCACAAAGAGCTACAACCAAGCCTAGATTCCTGAGTGTGCAAACACATGATACACTTTTATGCCAACACAAGTTTTATCCCTCTAGTTCCTGCTTGTTTCCACTTCAAACTTCTTAGGTACACACTTAAAAAAACCCATAATGTATGAATAACAACATTCTTGGTGAAGGACCCAAGCTCTTAGTAGCTAAATCTAATGCCTCTATGCTGACCATTCTCTGTTAATATCAATCTTACAACCAACTTCTCTTCAGACTCAGGAAAATACTGTACGTATTTTGGACCACACTAAAAATAATAAACTGATGCTTCAGCAAAACAAATGTGTTGTACCCGACACACATCATAAGCACACATTCTAAAGCATACAGGTACAAATTAAATCCAATCAGGTTTAAAAATGTGCTGTGAACCCAACACTTCTGCATTTCTAGTCACATTAAGTCAGGGGTGGGGTGGGGGTGGGGGAATAGGATTGCAGCTGTGGCCAGGTTACCTTGATATGAATCCAGAAGTATGGATGCATAATGGAGGAATGAGTAACTCTGGAGAAAATTTACAATAGTCAAAGTACTTTTAACTAACAATTTATTTTACATTTGCTTTACTGAACAGGTGCATTTTGGGTAACTTCTCTCAGAAGCCTAAAGGCAGCCCTCCAAATTCTTTGACCAAGACAGTAAAAGAGACACGCAGATTAAGACATGTGTGGTGGAATTTATCACGGCAAGATGGGTCACTGGTTTAGGCTATGTTCACATTTGACCTTAAAATGCAGCAAAGTTGTTCCCCCTTGCTGCATTTCAAGTTGTATTTTTACTTGCAGAACACACCATTACCTGTTTTGTTACTTACACACACACCAAACTCCTATTCAGTAAAGCCATAATCTGTGCATGTGCTGTCATCTGTGCATGTGCAATGGATGTCTGAAATGTACACACCTCATCTTAACAGGAGTTTATATTTTCAAATCAGATGGAAGTTGGTTTGAGGGAATTGAGGGAAAATGTATCAAACAGCAACATTTCTCAACAAACTATACGAAGCCTATGCATTGTGACTAATGTCATACGTACTCAGATTCAAACATTAGCATTGGGAGCACACTGGAGCCAGAGAAAGCAGTCATGTGTTCACAGCCTAAGACAACTTGAAAATGGGCTTAGACAATTATATAAAGGAAAGCTCAATCAATGGCTACTAGTAACACTGGGTTCATGCCTTTCAGGGTGGAACTAAAAATGTAACTACAGTACTCAGATCCTTTTCATTATTACTTTTTAAATCAATTCTTTCACCAAAGGGCCTAAGATGGAGAGCACATGTTATCTTCACACCAATCCTCTGAGATAGCTGAGATAGGTAAAAGTAAGAAAGCACATAACTGGCCTAAGGGCACCCAGTGAGCTTCATCAACAAACAGGGATTCCAGCATAGGTCTCCACTACCAAAGTCCAGCACATAATCCACTACAACACAGATTAATAAAATATTTGCATGGCACCAGGTTGGCCCAATCACATCAGCTGCTCAAAGCAACACTTTGGAATAGCACAGAATCAGACTCTCGAATCCAAACATCTTCAGTGATGCTGCAAGAGATCCTGGAGTGCAGCCACTTAGCAGGTTTCTCAAGCCAACTCACATGCATTCATGTATACTTCCTTAGATATATGCTGACCTTTGAGGTTAATCCTCTTCAATGATACACCCATGCCAACCATAGTAAATTACTTTCTCTACAAACACATAGTTTACACCTCCTACATTTTAGGGGAGGTTGCCAACAAGCCAAAATTTTACAGGAATGGCCATTATTTTGTTTCTTTGCCAGAATAAATGTAGACAGAGAATGCAAAATTCTGAGTTTGACTCATTGTTATTTCTTTAAAATGGTACCTTTCGGAAGAAGGCAGAGCAGTCTGCACATGCTCAGAAACTGACATGCTGGATGAGACCATGGTGAATCCAGCCGTCTTGTCCAGCATCCTGCTTCCTACAACAGCCAACCCGATGCCTCAAGAAAACCTACCAGCACAGCATGAAGACAACAATGCTCCCCCACTGTTGCTCCCTTGTATTTGGTAATCAGTAGTAGACTGCTTCAAGTTTGGAGGCTCCAAAAGGTCATCCATCTATTATTAATTTACAAAGCCCTAAACAACTTAGGTCCAGGTTACCTCAGGGATCACCTGAACCCTTATATCCCAGCTCGATCATTGAGATCACCTACAGGAGCACCGTTGTCAACGCTCAGTTGACGAGAAATCGAGCCTTTGGTGTCACAGGCCCAATCCTGTGGTACATTCTACAAGAGAGATTCAGCAGACACCTTCTGTGCCAACTTCTAAACACCTGCTGAAAACTTTTCTATTCCCCCAGGCCTACACAAACAGTTAAGAATGCCTCTCTCCGCAATGGCTAATTAATCTCTGTTTTTAACGTTTTAATATGGTTTTTATTGTACGACTTTGTTTTACTGGTGTAAACCACTTTGGGCTTTGGTTTGGTTTTTCACATAGTGGTATATAAATATTTCTATAAATAAATAAATAGGCATTTCCTCCTAGGGCTCTGTGAATTTGTCAAATTGCCCTTCAAAGCCATCTGAGCCACAGACCATCAGCACACCTTGTGACAGCGTCCTGATTTGCATGTCATATAAAATACAGTTTAAAACAAGCTATAGACCGTTTAATGTGAAACAGCAGAGTTCTGGTGCCAGCTTCTCAGAAGTCCTAAGACGCTCCTCACACTGCTCAACCCCAGAAACAAAAAGAAGCCAGAGTCTGGTTTGTGCCATCTGAGGCAAGGTGTGTCTTGAAAGAGAGGGGGAAACTTGTCTGTATCCACTTTCTCCACAAAAGGCATAACATATCATACACCAATATCCATATTTCCGTCTTAAAGCTGTTGTGAGGGACCAATATATGCTACTACTTCTTTTCTTTTTTTGAAAGTAAGTATATTATGATGCAGGATAAGTCAATCCATAGAGCATGAGACGCTTAATCTCAGACTTGTGGGTTCTAGCCCCACATTGGACAAAATATTCCTGTGTTTCAGGGGGTTGGACTAGATGACCCTTGTGGTCCCTGGCGCTGTGGTCTAAACCACTGAACCTCTTGGGCCGGCCGATCGGAAAGTCAACAGTTCGAATCTGTACGATGGTGGTGAGCTCCCCACTGCTCTGCCCCAGCTTCTGCCAACTTAGCAGTTCAAAAGCACACAAGTGCAAGTAGAAAAATAGGTACCACTGTGGCAGGAAGGTAAACAGTATTTCCATGCACTCTGGCACTCGTCACGGTGTCCTGTTGCACCAGAAGCGGCTTAGTCCTGCTGGCCACATTACCCGGAAAGCTGTCTGCGGACAAACACCGGCTCCCTCAGCCCAAAAGTGAGATGAGCGCTGCACCCCATAGTCGCCTTTGACTGGACTTAGCCATCCTGGGGTCATTTACCTTTTACCTTACCATACCATTCTATGCAAGATTATCTCTTTTATGGAGCAAGGGCATCTTGGCACAGGTAAGGGGTACAGAACAAAACCACCTTGGCCTGCCCTTCCTCAACCTGTAGCCCTCCAGATGTTGCAGGACCCCACCACCCCATGAGCCATACTGGGTGGGGCTGATGGGCGTTGGAGTCCAGCAACCCCTAGAGGGAAGGGGCCCTGCCTTCAAGGCATCCAAGCCCAAAACAGCGCTAAGGAAGGCATGCGGGGAGCAGCGGCTGAGGCGGCTCCCATTTCCCCCGAGGTTTCGCCTCGACGCCCTTCCCGCCTTTTTTCGCCCCTGAGGGAACTCGCTTCGCGCATGCGCCTCCTGTTCCTGAGGTAAGTTGCGCCCCTGCCTCCGACACCTAGCAGAGACCCGCTCGGGGGCCGCCGCTTTGGGGTCTCTGCGCCCGAGGGGGCTCCCTTTATCGCCGTGCGCTGTTTCGTTGCCCCGTCCCCGCTCACCTTTCTCTGAGCAGGGCCGCCCTGGCCGTCGGGCTTCTTCGGCGTGGTGGTGGTGAGGGTCAAGCCCGAGCTGTAGCGCAACATCTCGGCCGCCTTGGAGTTGTGCCTCGCTCCGCTCCGCTCCTCTCTCCGCCGCACACGCCCCGCGCCGCCTCCCTCCCGCAATGGCCACGGGCCACTGACAGCCTCCTCCTGACCCGGCGGGCGTGGCGGGCAGCCGCCCGGCCCGGCCAGCCTCTTCCCCGCCTCCAGACCGCCCGCCTGCTCGGACGGAGCGGAGTGAGGAGGCGCGCTCGCTCGGGCGGCCGAAGGGCCCTCGGGGGGAGGAGAGGCGAGTCGACGGCGCCTCAAAGCGGCTCCCGAAGGAAATCCTTCCTGCGAGGCGGAGGCGCCTCAGGCCTCCTGCTGAAACGGGGACAGAAGGGGGGGGGTGATCAGCAGTGGCGTAGCGTGGCTTGTCAGCACCCGGGGCAAGGCAAGTAATTTGCGCCCCCTAACCTGTGGATTTGCGCCCCCTAACCCCAACCCCCAGATGTTGCGCCCGGTGCGGCCGGCCCCCCCTGCACCCCCCCCACGCTACGCCACTGGTGATCAGGCGGCTATTGGGTTCGATAAATCTGTTTTTCAACTTTTCATTCGACTTAAAACGGAGCCTCGCGCTCCACGACAAACGTAGAGCTCTGAAAAAAACCTAGGAGTGGGATTCCTCAGTGAGATTCCAGAAAAACATGAGTTTTGTGATGCGACGCAGCTGAGAAATTTTAATCGACTCAAAAAGTTGCTTGCCCATTAATCAGGCAGGAGATTTGTTTTGTTGTTGTTGTACAAGCTATTAGGTTAAAAGATCTGTAAAACCTAACACTCACAAACAGCAATTTAAATAACTTCTCCCAAATATTCATGAAATAACTATTATTTTTAATCGTTCCTGTTGGTAGCCAACAGGAATACATGGTCAGCATAATTCCACCCTTATTCTCTGCACATTTTTGACCTTGCCTGGCCAGGCTGAATGCGTTAAGGGAGCTCTCACAAATGTTGCTCCTCTACTAGACTTTAAGAAGCATTTAAATTTGGTTTCAGAGCCTCAAATAAGGGGGGCATAAAAGGATCTATAAGTACTTTAATAAAGCTGCAGTCCAGGAGCAGTGGGGCAAGATAGCTACCTCGGCATCCAAAGCCCTATGACAGGGATCACTAACCTATTTCAGCCATGTGGGGGGCCGAACTATATTTTTTTAAAAAAACAAAAAAATGAATTCCTATGCCCCACGAATAACCCAGAGATGCATTTTAAATAAAAGGACACACTCTGCTCATGTAAAAACATGCTGATTCCCAGACCATCCGCAAGCCTGACTGAGAAGGTGATTGGGCCGCATCCGGCCCCTGGGCCTTAGGTTGCCTACCCATGCCCTATAGCTCCTGACCAGAGCAGAAACGGCGGGCAATAAAACTGATTTTGGGCAAATCTTGGCTCACTAACCTTTTTAGAGTTATTTGAGAGTGTCAGGTGATCTCATTGACATTACCTGGACTTAAAAAATGGTTTTGACAAAGTACCTCACCAAAGACTTTTGAGTAAAATTAGCAGTCATGGAATAAGAAGTCCTCTTGTGGATCAGGAATTGGTTAAAGAAGTAGGAACCAGAGATAGGAAATCATTTTCCAGGGGATGAGGGTGGGGAGGAATGGGTGTGCACCAGAAAAGGTAACAGATACATGGGTACCTTTGGATGCCATGTTGAGGACCCCAGCCCCAACTGAAAGGGGTTCTTGGTTTCAGAAAGATGGAAAAGACTGAAGATCATGAATCCAATCAGATTAGTCAAAATAAGACAAGCAACAAGATCCTTCCATTGGTGTACAAACAGTCTTTTGATTTCCAGTCTAATATTTTCTGCAGCCAAATTGCTCTGAATGAAGCTCTATGATAAATGCAAGAAAAGCATTGTGTTTCTAGGGGTCTTATCATTCTTCTCCAATCTTTGCCAATAAAGTAAATAGACAAGCAACCCTAATTCCTTTTGTTTGGTGCTCATTGTGACTTTGTTGTCTAATTAAAGATTTCGTTCTAGTGTTACCAGATCAATTTTTTCTCTTTTTGATGTTCCACACACTGCTTTTTTATAGGGGTTAGAAATGTCTTCTTCCTCAACTCTCTTCTGGCACAAATCCAACATTTACTCAAAAAGCTTCACAATACGCAGAGGCAGATTGCTTAAACATATGCACGTGTCATTTAACAATGTGCAGTACAGGAATAGCAGCATTGCTGCATGAGGGTTAAGATTCACGCTTACAATATACATTGAGTAATTAAGCCAGATGAAAGAACAGAACATGGCACACCCTGTATCACAGTTAACAGTGTGTGTAACAAATGAAACGGATGTCAATCATTTAGGGCTATGATTTCCTATTCTGTCAAATCCAAAATGTGATGACCAATTACTGTTGAGGAATGAGAGGAAATTGCAGAAGAATAAGAGATCTGAACTTTGATGGTTCTGTAGGGCACATCAGAGTATATCTTGGATGAGACACAGTCAATATCAAACCACTTTAGTGCTTAGTTGCAGATTATATAATCAGTTGAAGGGGTTAGATTGTGGATGAAAATATTTATTATTAATAATACTTTTAATTGGACAAAAATTAATTGTGGACAAAAATATCATTAATAATACTGTCTCCCTTAATTTGAAACTTTCAAATTTGCTTCAAATGGGCACATTCAGAACTTATACATGCTCATTTCAGTAACACTAAAGGTGCTTCCTGTTTGGAGTGTGTGACACTGATCCAGTTTTTCTTTGTGTACACATGACAAATTAGCTGTCATACATTTCTGTTTACTTCAGTCATGGATATTCATTTTTGCTCTGCTGCTTCTGTCCACAGTAGTGGATGGGACTTGATGAAATGAATTTGTAGGTTTCTTTGTATTTCAACCCCACAAACACTTCTTCCACACCCTCCACTTCCTTTCTTCTGTTCTGGGTATGTACCTGTGCACATGAACAGTGCCAGATCTGTACAAATGTTTGCTGTAGGGGGTAAAACTCTGCGCTGCTGCTCACTCTACCTGGTTGTGAACTCCAAGCAACAAAGAATTTTATATAAATCCTCCCATGAATTTGACTCCCATTAATCCTTTTAAAATCTATTTGAGCTAGAGGGCATCCTCACATCCTTTGGCATGTTTAGCCTGGAGAAGAGGAGGTTAAGGGGTGATATGATAGCCATGTTCAAATATATAAAAGGATGTCACATAGAGGAGGGAGAAAGGTTGTTTTCTGCTGTTCCAGAGAAGCGGACACGGAGCAATGGATCCAAACTACAAGAAAGAAGATTCCACCTAAACATTAGGAAGAACTTCCTGACAGTAAGAGCTGTTTGACAGTGGAATTTGCTGCCAAGGAGTGTGGTGGAGTCTCCTACTTTGGAGGTCTTTAAGCAGAGGCTTGACAACCATATGTCAGGAGTGCTCTGATGGTGTTTCCTGCTTGGCAGGGGGTTGGACTCGATGGCCCTTGTGGTCTCTTCCAACTCTATGATTCTATGATTCTATGAGTGAATTCTGTTAGCTAATTGCACAGCTTGTGGATAAATTATTTAATTTGTATACTGCCCTTAGGAGTATATGGGGCCTTAGAGGAGGGGTAGTACTGGTAGTTCTGGTGGGGGCATGTTGTGCTCCTGGGGTAGTTTGCCCATCTTTGGTCCCCAACCTGCACTCAGCTCTCACCTGTGGCTTCTAGAAGCTGTCAGCATGTGACAGCAGCCGCACCCTGGGAAATGGCTTTGACTGGCCAGCTAAACCAGGTGAGAGTAGCCAATGGATCTCAAACCCTTGGTGCGTTAGGGACTTCCCATGCATGCTAAGACAGGCTCCAGCGGATTGAGTGGACGAGACCAAGGTGGGTCTAACAGTCAAAAAAGCAGTTTCTGCATGGGCTGTAGAGGAAAGTGAGGGGCAGATTGGGCTCGTCAACATGGGAGGGTAGCCCATCTAGGAGAATGAAAAAAACTGATCCAAAACCTCTGCTGCCTTATGAGATATCTTCAGGATAGGAAAAGGCTAAGGAGTAAATTCAACACAAATCGGAGTGGAGTCCCTAAGATGGTTGGATGGTACATTGTATGTCTCCTTCCAGCAACACCTGCAGTCAAGCTGGTGCCAAGCTCTGTTTTCCATTGGATCACATCTGCAAGGCTGAGAGTGGGGGTCTTGTCATCTGGCAGCCCAGGGCCTCCATACACACTTCCGAGGCTTGTGCAGTGGGGAGGTCACTGGTGCTGCTAACAGTGCTTTGATCTCATCTCTGGAGGCGCACTCTTGAGACAGTCGGATGCCAACCAATACCGCCCTTCATCCGAAGATCACAGGGTGGTTCGCTTCTGTTTGGGACCTATTGCCTATTAACTTAATTGGGTGACCTTGAATTTTAATAGTGTAAGAGTGCAAGAGAAATGTATGCACTCCCTTCTCCTATTAAAAATTTATTTCTAACGACTGAATATCAGCATGGAGAATATGCTTAGAAGGAAGAACTAGAGATCTGGTGACCAAGTGACTTACAATTATTCCAATAGGAGAGATCATTTTGTGATAATTTCTATAGTATGTAGCAGCACCCATCATTTAATGAGCGGTCCTACCCTGGAGAAAACATGGAAACACACCCAGATTTCTTAGTTAGGTGACCTCCTGAGTAGCTCTTCCTAGTATTTTCAAGTATCATCCATTCTGTTCTACAGTTCAGTAACAGCCAATATTCTCTTGCATGTGAGCTCTTTAGTAGTAGTAAACGGAAATTTACTCCTGTAATTTCCACGGAAATAGGCTATTTCACATAGATCTGATTCACATACCAAGTTAAACGGTCAGACCAAAAGCAATCACATAACCAGCCTAACAAGATTTTCCGATTTAAATATGTCGGAGAGATGCTAAGATCCAGATAATTTTCAGACTTAAGCTTTCAGAGTTTGAGACGGACCTTCCAAAGCAGATACAGTCTTCCCATGGTTAAATTGAAATGTGTTAACCGAAATGACCAAGAGGTCCAGCATCAGCCTACCATTCACACAACACGGATCCATCCTTCTAGCCACTCTTTGTTGGCTTCAAAAATATTAAAAATAACTATGAGTCCAGGTTCAGACATAACAATGTTAAACCATGACTTAACTCTCTCCGGATCAGCAAGGTACACAATCTTATTTCCCGGAGACCACACATTTGTCATGGTATGGCTTAGTGTGATGTGTTAAAGGCCATGGATCATTTTTAGGAACTGGCCACAAGTCAGGCTATGAAACGTATTCCAAGTGAGGTTGCGCACCATGCTTTGACTTAACCATGGTTATGTTACCACATAAGTTGTATGTCCTATGATTGTGGAAGCCTTCAACAACTGTAGCTTATCCTGATTTCAAGTATCCTGATTTCTTTTAACAATATTTTTTATTAGTTTTTAATTACAATAATCCAATGATAGCCTCATCATAACAATGCCAAATTATAATACAATTACTAATCCCAATCATTCAAATGCCAAGTTACCGGTATATAATTTAGGTGGCCTGTGTGCTAGCATCAATGGTTTGATTATTTACTTTGTTTCTGCATTCCAAAATCTTATTCATCTCAATTACATTTCAGTCAAAATAACAACTGCAATGTTAACGACATCCATTCGTCTTGACACATTAAGTGATTTATAAATCTATAGGTGAAGCATTCAAACTATCTTCATTCCTCTTGTGTGTGACAATTATTCTGGCCATAGTGTTCCTTCCTGTCCTTGTAAAACGTTTTATCAATCTTTTCCCAGCTGCTGCTGCCCTCCATCATGCCTTGGGCAGAGCTAATATCCCATTGTTGTTTCAGAAGTCAAGTATCCTTATTTCAAGACATTGTTTTAAAATAAAATCACTTACTTTATACTCAGTGATATGTTGCATAGTGGGTCATACCCAGAATAGACCGCCTGGAATCGATGGACGTGACTGTTTTAAGCTCAATACAGTAGGCATATTCTGAGGCTGACTTAGTTGGAAACAATGTTTTGCATCGTATTGTTTTATATTCCTTTTTTCCCCTCCCTCCCCCCCCCCTTTTTGCATTTTCTTTGGCCAGGAATTATGTTCTCTTGTTCTCACAACAGCTTGCCAGCCAACTGCTGTAGTTGCACAACTGTCTCAGTTGCCATGTTACCTCCTACCAATCTGCAAGCACAGGTATGCCAAATGGGAGAAAAAAGGAACCAAACATCACATGAAAAAAGATGGTCCATTAAGTGGGTCTCATTTTGAAAGGCCTCATCAATCCCCCTCTCCAGTTTTGTCACATTTTAACTACAGTGGTACCTTGGGTTAGATACGCTTCAGGTTACAGACTCCGCTAACCCAGAAATAGTGCTTCAGGTTAAGAGCTTTGCTTCAGGATGAGAATAGAAATTGTGCTCTGGCGGCACGGCAGCAGCAGGAGGCCCCATTAGCTAAAGTGGTGCTTCAGGTTAAGAACAGTTTCAGATTAAGTACGGCCCTCCAGAACGAATTAAGTACTTAACCTGAGGTACCACTGTATTACAGTGGAGCCTTGGTTTTCAAACGTAATCCGTTCCAGAAGTCCGTTTGACTTCCGAAACATTCGAAAACAGGATCAAAGGGCTGGCAGCAAAGTCAATGGGAAAAAATGAAAAATGCACCTCAGAAGTCATTTGAAAATGGAAGCATTCACTTCCGAGTTTTCAGCATTCAGCTTCCAAATTGTTTGGCATCCAAGACGTTCGAAAACTGAGGTTTGACTGTACTAAACCTCTCCTTTGACACAGGACATACTGTTTTATGCAGTGCTATTTTCTGGGGATACTCAAGGCTATGCTGTACTGGCACTTTTTTCCTAGAAGAAAAGCACTGCTTTGATGTAGTGTTACGACAGCTCCTCTGCTAACCATGCCTGGTTTTTAAACAAGTTTTTGAAAAAGAGGCTTGTAGCTACTTTGCTACTGGATTAAAAGGTTACCACCATTTTTGTTAATCTCAGTGCAGGCATAACATGGCAACATGCTTAATACTAAAAAGGGAAGGGAAAAGCGCAGGAACCCCCAGGATGCTTCCATTCTCTCATTGTGAAGAGATGGAGGGAATGTTATTCATCCATTGGGCCTATTCCTGTTGACCCATTTCCATGTTGCTTATATAAAAGTTCCCACTGAACTGTCTTCCACTCTGCCACCCTTAACAATGTTCGAGATCCAACTCTGTTTGGGCTACCACTGTCCACCGGGTGCCTCTACTCTTGAGAAAGAGGGTGTTGGAACTGCACAAAGAGACTCCAAAATTGGATGATATTTAGCCAATGTAATTTTATTTCAGAATGACTAGTCCTTTACAGTTTAAGCATATCTGGAGGTAGCTGCCAGAATTATTTGATTTCCCACCTCCCCACACACAAATGGCTTGAGTGAATCAGTTTATGGGCAGAGTCCACAAGGAAATTTCTCTTGCATGAATCCTTGACATGAACAGGGACTTTGGAAGGGAACCTCCTGGTAGATTCTGCCCTATATTTCTGGAAGGACAGCTGAACACCAGTGTAAAATAATGTCTATATGATAGTTTCAGAACAAACATAAAACCACAAGAGGTAGCCTCTATTGATTGTCAACACAATAGACTTCCAGTTTCTTTTTCCCTTCTAAAAATGCTGCCAGAGTATGGTGCAATCTGCCTCCTACAGATATTAGTGACAATCCTCTCGTTGATGCTGATGGGCTGGAACGGAGAGAGAGGACTGAAAAGAACATTGGCAGGAACCACAATTCAGATTTGTTTTCAAGGGATTTGCACAGTATAACCTCCCTAATTGAACAGAAATAGTTGCCTCATATTGAGTATCATCTAGCTTAGTATGATCTACTCTGATGGGTAGTGGTTCTCCAACATCTCAGGTGGGTTTTCCCCCCAGCATACCTGAAATACCTATAACAAGTATTTTGAAAGTTCTTTACACAGTGCATAGTTAAACTATGGAATTCACTCCCAGAAGAGGTAGGGAGAGTCACTAACTTGGATGGCTTTAAAGGAGGATTGAACAAATTCGTGGATGATAAGGCAATGGTTCATGGTTCTCCCTCCACTGTGGGAAGCAGAGTGCCTCTGAACTCCACTTGCTGGGAATCACAGGCGGGGAAAGTGCTGTTGTGCTCAGGTCCCACTTGTGGGCTTCCCATAATAGGCATCTGGTTTATCCCCATGAGAGCAGGATGCTGGACTGGAAAGGCCTTTTTGGCCCAAAGCAGCAGCGCTATTCTGTGTTCATATGGCGGGGTTAGGGACTGAACCGGGCCCCTTCTGCATACAAAGCTGGTGCTCTGACTGTACCTAGAATTCCCTTTCCATTCCCTACAGCTGCTGCCCTGTAAGATGGACCAGACTATTCTGCCAATCAAACTTCCACAGGAAAGCCACTTGGGTGCTTTCAGATTCTTTCAGACCTCCGTGACACCCCAATTCCAGTTCTCTCGAAGCCTCTACCTGCCCCTAGGAACTCTTAGCATTAAGGTCAGGCTACAAAGTCAGCGGCTGCAGCAGCAGCACTCCAAATGACTCATTTGGTGCCCAGGAGCTGCCATTTCTAACGGGATCTTCAGTGCCTGGATTTGATTTTGCTTAGATGATCAAACAAACTTCACAGACTGATGTCCTCCCCTGCCCACTTTCCTTATAGCCCTGCAACTCATCTAAGGCTTCTTCTCCTATTAAAGGGTACTGCCAATTTGGGGGTTGTGGGGAATTTATTAATGTATGCACAATGGGAGGCATTATGGAGGCTTAATTGCTTTTATGCAAGACTCAAGCCATACAAACACTGCTCTACCTGTTCCAATACAGAAGCAAAGTTTCCTTCATCAGGAATGGTTTCTTACCCTTCATTTTTAATTGGTATCTTTGTTCCCTTAACAGTGCTGCTGTGGACCTATATGCACATTTTTTTTGCTTCCAAGATTTTCATTGTTATTATAACCATAGTTACTTAAAATCCCAAGTACACTTGAGACATACTTGTTTTTGTTGCTAACTAGGCAGCATTCAACTCGAGTTCATTCTCAACATCTTGAGCAATGGATTTCCAAAACTGATTAACTCCTCAGAGTTGGCCACCTACTATAATTAACATAATTCTCATGTAATTCAGCATTCATCAGTATAGCAGTTTGATGAATCAGGATGCTTCCTTTTGTAGAATACCAAAGCTGTATAGATGGCAATATGGCATTGCAATAAAACCTCTGTGTGTGTGTTTAATCCTTGCTAATCTGTTCCCCTCCTGATGATGTGGGGCTGCAGCTCCCATTAGCTCCAGTTAGCATAGCCAATGGTCAAGAATGGTGAGGGGAGCTGTAGTCTAACATCATCAGAAGGGCCACATGTTAGCCTCCCCAGTGTACACAAAAGCATGTTTATAAAAGCCTGTAGATAAAATGCAAAGTCGGGGTGGGATAGCTGTTCCTTATATGCTTGTTGTGCAGTTCTTTGTAGTCCACAACAGTAGATTTGGTAAACCATTTAGAACAAAGTGGCTTGTTTTAGCTTCTGGTCCAAGACTGGCCATGTACACATTAGTAGCTTAAAACACAATGAGGTTGTTTCCCCCAACCCCATGTGTTTCAAGTTGCATTTGCATGTTGCTGTGCACACCTGAGATGGGATGGAGGTGTCTTCACCTAATGCACATTACCTGTTTGGTTTTCTGTGCCTACAACCCCTTCTCCCCTCCCCAGAAAATCCTATTCATGAAGGTGTCATCTGCACATGCACAATGACTGTCTCAAATGTACACACCTCAACTTAACTGCAGCTTAAGTTTTCGGAATCGGGATGGAAGCTGGTTTGAGGGAAATGCATCAAACAACAGTATATCAGTTTGGGCAAAAACTCTAAGACTCATATAGAATATGGCTAACATCATGTGTACCCAGCCTAAAACACCAGAAGTGGGAGTGCACTAGAGCTGGAGTAAAGAGTTGGGGATTCTGTACCTGGCTGTAGCAGGAAATCACCTGGTTCTTTTGCTCTCAAGGGCTTTGCTGGGTCAGAATGAAACAGACCAATTGAAAATAGGGCGACTTTGTTGTGGAAAAAATAAGTTGCAAATCCAGAGGAGAACCGTTTTTTCTCAACTCATTTTTCATGAACAGCAGAGGATTTAGATGTGAGAGAAGCTCAAGGCACCACAAACTGCTGTACTTCCATATGTCAGGAAAGCCTTGCCGAGATCCATGGGAGCTCATTCCTGTGGAGGTCATTGCTCCTGGGATGCAGACCTAGCTCCCAAAATTCTCTTCCTTCACTGAAACGGCAGGATCAGTATGAAAGGCACAGTGAGTGCATCCGCACACTCCTGAAAACCAAGGATTGGGGACTGGAATAGCTGCATCCATTGCTTCTGGCTCAAAACTTGCTCTTTATGTTCTAGGAGCCCTGTGAATAAAAGCTTTTCTAACCCTCCCACAGAGTCTTGCTTGCTTGCTTGGAGACCTAAAACCTTGCTTGCTGAATACTTGGAATGTAAGGCTTTTTCAAGCTGAAAAATAGTATGATATTTCAGCAGAGATTTCAGTACTTTGCATGTGCTCTATAAAAACGGGAAGCTTTACAAAAATAGCTATAGTGTGATCAATTAAAACATCTAATTTAAAATATGTACATTCTATACAGTTTCCTCTAGTTACATCAGTTAAATACCCTTTTTCTCTCCTTAAAAAAAACCTCTAGCATCCATGTCAGATGGAAGCAGTTTAACCATGCTTAGAAACAGAAGGCGCTGGCTCCTTAGGACACAATTTTAGCAACCATCCTATTTCTGCTGAGAAACGTCATCCTAATTTAGTGGTGTGCTCTCTATGGCTGCAGGCAGCTTTGGGTTTGGAAAGCAAATCCTTTGTGTTTTAGGCTGTTTATTTCTGAAATATCTCAAGTCTGAAAAAGGCACACTGTGGAGAGAGAGAGAAATGCCAACCAGCACCAATATTCCTGCAGCCATTGGCTTCCAGAGTCCGTAGCTCATTGCTTTTCAACAATGAAGACTGAACAGCCCACAACTCATGGAGCAGCTGAATTTTTAGCTTTTGATATCATCGTCCTTTAAGAATTTAAATCCTGAAGGTGCTTCATAAAGGCTCTCCCCATCAGTGCTGAAGTCGTCGTCGTCATCTTCAAGGTCATTCAGCATTTTACTAGAGGTCTTTTTGTGCCTGCTAAAGCAAAAATATATAAACATGTTAGTGTGGCTTTACAAGCTGGCTGTCAACATTTGGACTGCTTTCATGATGTATTTTAAAGACGCTGGTTGATTTGAATGAGCCAATCCAATGCCTACAAGGCTAGGAAAATGGGTGCAACTGTCTTCTCCACAGCCCTGGGGGGAAACACCAGAATGAGCACTGCAATCTTGGGCATGTGCCCCTTTCTGCAAAGTTCCTCTTTCTCCAAATGCTTACACAAAAATAAGCTCCTTGGAAACTCAGCAGTGAAGGTTCTGGCATGACACATAAGTCCTACATGTTTTCTGGAAGGAATTTGAGGGAAAGCTCCAAATGTGGACATTTTAAACTAGTTCCCAGCAGAGGTCTGAATGTTAGGGTAGGGGGAAATCCAATCCAAAGTGCCATGGAACCCCAAAATTATAAATTGGAAGAGGCAGGGACAATCAGCTTGGTTAAGGTTTCCAAACAAAGATTCTTAGATCCAGAATGAGGAGAATGAGTTGGGTCATACAACCCATGAGCAAGGAGCCAATGTGGCAAGTGGAGCTGTGACTTTCCAGATCTTGAGAAGGGTTGATGAAAACCTTTCTGGGTCCCAAGGCTCCTCCTTTCCCACCTGAGTTCCTTTTTGATTGCATTCAGCTGTCCTTGCAGTTGGTCATTCAAGTCAACTTGCTCTTCCAGCTCCCTCTGAAGCTTTTTCTTGGTGCTCTCAAGCCTATCTATTTCTTCTTCTGCTCCCTCCACCTGGCGTTTCATTGCTTTCAAACGCAAGCTCAGCTGAGAAATAAGAAGAAAGGGGCCAGTTAGAGCTTGGCAGGTCAAGGGGTCAGTCATCCTCAGCAACCCTTGATGGAGGGCATGGAGCCTATGTGAGCAACGGAGCAATCATGGGAAATGCTATTTTTATTGTCAGAGGAAAGCTTAAGCTCAAAGCCTTTGCCAGAGGTTGGGAATTGGATCCCGATGAAGGACCTGCTCCAGAAGTGACCAACCCTCCATGGGATCCCTTTGACCGAGTATGTATGAATGTATGCATTTTACCCTTTGGAAAATAAATGGGTCACTAAAGTGGAGCATATCAGATGCAGCTGGACTGCAACTCCCATCATCAACATCATCACTGGCTGGACTTGATGGGAGTCCCAGCCTCTGAAGGACACCATGTGGGCAAATCCCTGCTTTAGAACAACAGAAGGCATTGGGTGCCACAAACAAGAAAAAGCAGAGGTGTACTCGGTGTTTATTTCTGGGAGTACAGAAGAGTATGCAGTACTGGCACACACACACCCCAAAATGCTAAAAGCGTGGCACTTAATGTAACAACTTCACGGTGATTACCAGCATCTTTCTTTCTTAAAAATGGAAGCCAGTTCATATTGTGTGATATTTGTGATGGTTTTAGTGTCTTTAGTGAGTTCCTGGGGATGAAGGGTGAGCTATAAACTTAATAAAAGTAAATTTGGGGGACAAATCCTTGGTAACTACATTAGCCTAAGTGATGCTTTTCTTCCTTACCTGGTCCTTCTGATCTGTCAGAGAGAGATGCTCATCGTCCACTTGCATCATGACCTCCTTAACTTTCTTTTCAAGCCGGCGGTTACTCAGCTGGAGGTTAGCTCGATCCCTAGGAAAAGAGAAGGACATACTCACAGACAGCAAGGTAAGAACCAAAAAATGTTCCACTTACCTGGGAGAAGGACCTACAATTGAAAATAGATGACTCAGAGTAGAATGCAACATGGGTACTTAAGCCCTATAAATCAACCGCAGCTTGTGTAAGGGGATGTTCCTTAAAAATTCTACAAGGTAGCATCGTACTCCTGGCCAGCTTTCTCACATGACATCAATTGCCACACAGGGCTGTTGGTGCAGCTCCAGTAGCAGAGGGACGTTTTTCCATTTTTGTGGGAATGCCCCTGACATCCAAATTTTGGAGTGGTGTTTTTGAAGAATTTTTTCTTTAGAAAAATACTCCATCCAAGCTTCCCCACAACTTGTCATTTTGAACTTATGGGATGATCAAACAGCAATTTTCAGATCGAGTTAACTTCTTACATGGATGCCAGATACAATAAGAACTTCTTTGGCCCAGAAATGAAATATATTACTGGACTTAAAACCTTTCATTGTGGAAGAAAAATATGTTGACTGGCTATTGAGGAAAATAACCCATGAATTATATGTCTCTAAGGGTAAGGGATGTGGGTGGTGCTGTGGGTTAAACCACAGAGCCTAGGATTTGCCAGACAGAAGGTTGGCGGTTCGAATCCCCGCAACGGGATGAGCTCCCGTTGCTCAGTCTCTGCTCCTGCCAACCTAGCAGTTCAAAAGCACATCAGCAGGAAGGTAAACGGCGTTTCTGTGCGCTGCTCTGGTTCGCCAGAAGCGGCTTAGTCATGCTGGCCACATGACCTGGAAGCTGTATGCCAGCTCCCTCGGCCAATAAAGCGAGATGAGCACCGCAACCCCAGAGTCGTCCACAACTGGACTTAACGGTCAGGGGTCCTAAAGGGACCTTTTAAGGGTAAGGAAGACCTGGAACACTTCTATAGCAAAGGCCTGTCTAGACAAGTGGGAAGTCTGCCAACCGGGGCATGGAGACAACAGCCCTTTCGTATGGTGTGTCTCCAGCATGAGATACTCTGATGTCCACTGCCAGTAAGTATGGATGGTCTGCTTCTACTACCTGTTCTTCTTATATGTGGCTCTGCTGTTGTGTTATTTTTATTGGATGGGTGGATTATAAACTTTGTATTGATCTGAAATATTGTAAGCAGTACAAATTTTGAAATAGGTTCAATTCTTTTTTAAGCTAACAGAGGTGGTGGGTCTCCAGTATTTAGATGAGACTCTTAAAATACCGCATTTTTCGCTCTATAAGACGCACCAGGCCACAAGACGCACCTAGTTTTTGGAGGAGGAAAACAAGAAAAAAATATTCTGAATCTCAGAAGCCAGAACAGCAAGAGGGATCGCTGCGCAGTGAAAGCAGCAATCCCTCTTGTTGTTCTGGCTTCTGGGATAGCCGCACAGCCTGCATTCGCTCCATAAGACGCACACACATTTCCCCTTACTTTTTAGGAGGGAAAAAGTGAGTCCTATAGAGCAAAAAATACGGTAGATGAATATCTGACTGGGACATGGTGTTCCCTGGGTGGTCTTGCAGTCTGCTTTACCTCTCTTCATTCTCCAGCCGCTCCTCCAGTTCCATGATCCTGGTTTCCATCTGAACCAGAAGCCCTTCTTTGCTGGACTGGTAAGAACCTTCAAGGTGAAAGATCCGGCTTTTCAGGTCTTTGTTCTAGAGTAAGAATATGCAGAGCTTATTGAGCAGATAAGTCTGTGGACAAATCAGCAATGCAGCACAGGGCCTGGACAGCTGCATGCCCTAGACTTTTGACTGGCGAATGGCATCCATCTCTTCTCTCCAGTTAATATGAGTCCCACTCTGTCAGAAGAGTCTCTCATTTTGATTAATGGAAACCTCTGAAGGGACTGTGGCCCACTGCTCAGATCTGACCTTCGTGCCTTCCAGGTCTGATGCAAAGTGCTGTGATAACCCTGAAAGCCCTTAAGATTCCTCAGAAAGGATCAACAATTCAGATCAACCTGCCTATGCCTAACAGTCTGCTTCACAGGCCCTGCTTCTGTTGCTGGGCACACGGAACAGGCCCTTCTCTTGAGTGACTCCACATTTGTGAAATTCAGTCCCACGGGAAATCAGGGAAACTTCACCCCTTTATATTTTGAAATGGGCCTTAAAGACCCACCTCTTTTGGTGGCTTTTACTGGCTGGCAGAAACTGTTGTGGATATGGAAGTTATAGATGTGAAGTTTCTGTATTTCACAACATGTAGTGAAAGTCTTGCTGAAGATCACGGGGGCCGACTTGAATAAAATATTGGGGGGGCCTAGCTAAGCCCCACCTCACATAATCAATCACAATACACAGTGCACACAAACCCTATTTGAATGGCAATGGCCATCAACCTGGGGGGGAAGTCAAATACTTTAGGGGGGCGGAAGGGACCTTAGCCCCTAAGAGTTGGCTTCTATGCTGAAGCTACACAAACACAAAGAAAATAGTGGATCCTTTGGAGAAGGAAAAACACGTAGGGATCATCCACACTTCAGATACTGCCGCACTTTTCAGGCACAGATCTGCACTTTAAAGCTCTTTGTCCAAGCATTTTCTGTTTTTGTTTTTGTCCGAGCGCTTTCCTCATGAAAACCCATGTTTTACCACTGAACTGGAGCAAAAGGACAATCCGCAGAAAACTCGATTGCCATTTTCTCCAATTCAGCAGGCAAATGCAGGTTTTCATGGGGAAAGCGCTGGGACAAAAAAGAAACCGCTTGGACACAGAGCTTCAAAGCCTGGACCTGTGCCTGGTAATGTGGACAAAAGGATGTCTGGCTGAGCCTTTAGTTTGGGACAGCTAAGATGCATGTCCACCACTAGGTGGCACTCTGCTCCTGAAGTGTTTAAGCTGGGATGGCCATGGGTGGGTTTTTCCTGTGTAATTTCCAAGAGAAGAGGCTCTGGTGTCCAGACCTGCTAGGAGGCAGCCCTGCTCCTTAACCCTGAAGGTGTGGGCCTAGGCAAGCCTTCCCCAACCTGATGCCCTTCAGCTGTTTTGGACAGCCCTGGCCAGCACAGCCATAAGATTCTGGGAGTACAGCTGTGGGTGTGGCAGCCCAAACTATCTGAAGGGATCTAGGCTGGGGGGGGGGAGGCTGAGCCGGGCTCTGGCCACTCCATGGCACTGGGAGTGCACTCTGTACCCAGTCTGGGGCAGTCTGCCTGCTAACATCCACATTTCCCATTGTCCGGTCCTGGCATCAAACACCCCAAGCCTGAGCACAAAACAAGCCGCAATCCTTGCCTGTCTCTCCAGCGAAATCTTGTCACATTCCAAGTCTTGCCTCGCAGCCCTTTCCTGAAGTAGCTCACTCCGCATTTGCTCAATCTGTAGGTGATAAGCAAAAAAGAAAAGAAAAAAGGCTGAAACCTCCAAATGGTAGCAACCTAACAACACGTCTTAACACTCTCCTCTACAGCTCCAGGCAATGCCGTAGAATTGCGGGCACTAAAAAGAGACCTGCAGGTGAGTCAGACCCAAGCGGGCCTATCCAGCCCAGCTTCCCACAGGGGTGAACGAGGGGCTTCCTGAAAGCCCACCAGCAAGGCACAAGGGCAAGAGCACGTCCCCAGGTGTGATACAGTGGTACCTCAGGTTACAGACGCTTCAGGTTACAGACTCCACTAACCCAGAAATAGTACCTTGGGTTAAGAAGAAGAAGAAGAAGAAGAAGAAGAGTTTGGATTTGATATCCCGCCTTTCACTCCCCTTCAGGAGTCTCAAAGCGGCTAACATTCTCCTTTCCCTTCCTCCCCCACAACAAACACTCAGTGAGGTGAGTGGGGCTGAGAGACTTCAAAGAAGTATGACTGGCCCAAGGTCACCCAGCAGCTGCAGGTGGAGGAGCGGAGACGCGAACCTGGTTCCCCAGATTATGAGACTACCGCTCTTAACCACTACACCACACTGGCTGAAGAACTTTGCTTCAGGATGAGAACAGAAATCGGACGATGGCAGCGGGAGGCCCCAATAGCTAAAGTGGTACCTCAGGTTAAGAACAGTTTCAAGTTAAGAACGGACCTCCAGAACGAATTAAGTTCTTAACCCGATGTACCACTGTACTCGGCAGCTGGCCTTGCCTTTGATCCTGAAAGTAGTACACAACCATCATGGGTAGTATTCACCCACTTGGCCACAGCTAAGGGCATTTCCAGTCTGAAATGGGCAGAAAGGGCACAAGTGGCAGGAAGGGCAGCATGAATATTAGTACAGTGGTACCTCGGGTTAAGAATTTAATTCGTTCTGGAGGTCCGTTCTTAACCTGAAACTGTTCTTAACCTGAAGCACCATTTTAGCTAATGGGGCCTCCTGCTGCTGCCACGCCGCCGGAGCACAATTTCTGTTCTCATCCTGAAGCAAAGTTCTTAACCCGAGGTACTATTTCTGGGTTAGCAGAGTCTGTAACCTGAAGTGTATGTAACCCGAGGTACCACTGTATGAGGATGGATGAGGATGGGAAAGAAAGGAGGATCAGGCTTGCTCAGGGACTGCCTTGTGGAAAAAGAAGCCAGATGGGAGGAAAGGAGAAACTGTAGCTCAATGTAGCCCAGGACATATTTTGGAAGAGGTCCCAGGTTAATCTCCAGAAGCATCTCCAGTTAAAAAAGCTCAGGTTGCAGGTAATGCGCATGGGACTTTTCTCTGCATGTGCCACCACTAGAGAGAGCCTCCCTGCCAGTCAAAGTGGGCAGTGCTGAGACGAACTAATAGTCTGACCTGCTGTAAAGCTGCTTCTGAAGGAAGGGAGCTATTTCTGACCCAAGGGAGCAGTGGGGAGGGCAAAGACCAATGGTGGGTTTGGGTGAAGACAAAGGGGGCTGGCAAAGGAGGAGCTTAGCCACAGAAGGGGGGGTCAAGAAGGGTCATGAAGTGGGGGAAGTAGAGCTTGGGAAAGCAAAGTCATTTTCTGAGGGTAAAAAACACAGCCACACAAACACCGAGAGAGAGGTGGAATGAGATACTAGCCAAAGATACTTGCGCCATTTTATAGGAGAATGAGGTCAAAGAGGATCCCAGTGGAAGGTTCAGTTTGGCATCATATCCAAAACAGGGTCAGTTCCCTACAAAGTGTCCATTCCAATGTGCACCAAATTCCAAATGGCAGCATGTGCACTCCATATGCCCACACATACCAAGTACCATGAACTTCTGAAACCAATGTTGTCGTCTGGCCATTGGAAGATCTTGTTATGGAGTGCCCACCATCCCTACTTTCATCTTTTACAAGGCCCTTTTATTGGGGTCATGCAGAAAACTCTGCTATAATTGCTTCAGGAGGCCCAGACAAAATGAAAGAAAATTCTGAAGGGGAGGGGGGAATTAATGAGCAACTAATTAAAGATGCAGCTTTTAAATGGAAGATGTTTGTCAGTGGGCTTGGATGTAGCTGGTCACAGTGAGGTTCCAGACACTGAGCTATTGTGTCCTCTGTGTGCTCAGAGGCTGTGAAAAATGTGGGCGGCCATCCCTGGGTCTCACATTAGAGATGGATGTAGGACAGCAAGGGGCACTGAGGTGATGGATGCTGCTGCCGTGGTGGTTGAAGGATGCTTCTGTGTAGAAGGGTCAACACAGAATTGTCTATTGGTGGACATTTCCCCAAGGGCTGCCTGTGATGCCAATCTCACTGGGCCCAATGCTGGGGGGTCTGAAGCAGGGGTCTCCTCAGGGTTTACTGGGCTTCTCTGAATTGCAACCCTTGGCGCGGCTCTCAAGGGGTGTTAACTGAGCTGTGGGCCACGGGAGGGTCTTGTTCTTCCTTGGTGGAGAAAGTGCTTTTGGGGGGGGTATGCATACCCCTAAACATTTTGTGAATCTAACGGGAGAAGAAACGAAAAATGTTTAAAAAATTAGTTTCTTCTCTAGCACGGTGAATCGTGAGTTTCGTTGCTACCCCCGATGGCAGCCTCATTTCCTGTCACGGTGTTTCCCGAGTCTCACACGGAAGCGAGCGTTTAATGTGTGAAGTAGGAGTTGGAATCTAGCACGGTGATTGGTCAGTTTCATTACCACCACCTCCAACAGCGGCTTCCTTTCCTTTCCTGGTGTTTCCTGAGTCTCGGACGGAAGTGAGCGTTACTGCGAGCTGTCAGCTGTGTAATATGAGGTAATGCATGTTCTTTGTACTTTTGTCCATTTACTGTATTTCTTTTCCCCAATTTGCACTATTGAATGGTGACTTTCTTGAGTCAAAATGAGAGTACCCCTAAACATTTTTTAAGGAAAAAAGATCGGTGGAGAAGATCAAATTTAGTGAAGGATCTAGGCAGGGGTCAGCAAACCTTTTCAGCAGGGGGCCGGTCCACTGTCCCTCAGACCATGTGGGGGGCCAGACTATATTTTTTTTTGGGGGGGGGAATATGAACGAATTCCTATGCCCCACAAATAACCCAGAGATGCATTTTAAATAAAAGCACACATTCTATTCATGTAAAAACACGCTGATTCCTGGACCATCTGCAGGCCGGATTTAGAAGGCGATTGGGCCAGATCCGGCCCCCGGGCCTTAGTTTGCCTACCTTTGATTTAGGGGCAGGTTCCTGATAGCCCCAGACTGGCACATCTTGGCCACTAGGACAGAAGAGACATGGGCCTACTGTGCTCTTCTGAATTTTTTATCTTCTCCCTCCCAATGCATCAAAGATGTTCTAATTCTATGACAAGCACAAGCATTAACTGCACGGCTTCAGGTGGCAGCTGCTCCAGCTGGAAGGGAGGCCCATTGAAGAGCAAGCACGTCCGGTCCAAGGGGCCTTTATTAGAGAGCTTGGTGCTTTGGGTCTGTTTCTGTACTGGGCGCAGCTGCGGAGTTCGTTGTCAAGGAGAAAAGTAATTTGATTTCTAATAATAGCCTAAAGACGGCTGCAGCCGCTGTCTTCCGTCTCCCACTGGACACACACGTCTCACTAGTCCTCAAGAGGGGAAAGCCAGGAGAAAATAAAGCCTCCGCCCTCCCTGTTCCTGGGCCGCCTGACTCAGCAGAAACACTCAGCTGCTCAATAAAGGGAACTAATGGCAGCATGGATGCCTCTCTGGCCAAAAAAAAGCCAGCACTTCCCACATTTTCATCTGCCTGCTCCACGCACCTGCGCCAAGTGAGGAGCAGGTGTGCAGCATCCACTGGGACTGCTTTGCCAAAAGAAGTGAATGACAGCCCTGCCAATGTAACTTCATCCTTTGCTCATTTACTGTGCCATTGCTATGGAAACAGGCCCCTCAAGAGAAGCTGCTCCGGAGTCAATTAATTCAGTCAGCTTTATTTCTTTGGTCGTCCGTCCCCCGGCCCCAGTTGTTAGTTGCTGCAGGACGAGAATGCATCCAGGCAGTAGAGGAAGAAGGGCTGCTGTTGAATGCTGGCCACTGGCACAGTGGCATTGCCAAAGAAGGCTCTCTCATAGCCACAGCTGGACTCGGGTTCAAGTCACCCCTGCAAGCTTTGCAAATAATAATAACACAGGATTTTGTTCCTGCTGATAGTGTCATCCTCAGCATTGATTCTGGGTGGCGTCCCTTTATAATAATAATAATAATAATAATTTATTATTTATACCCCGCCTATCTGGCTGAGTCTCCCCAGCCACTCTGGGCGGCTCCCAATCAGTGTTAAAAACAGTACAGCGTTACATATTAAAAACTTCCCTGAACAGGGCTGCCTTAAGATGTCTTCTGAATGTCAGGTAATTATTTATCTCTTTGACATCTGATGGGAGGGCGTTCCACAGGGACTGACTAAACAAAAGGATACAGAGACACAACTGGTTCTACCATCTCCTTACATTTTTGCAAAAGCAAGCCACATGTTCCCTTCTCCTTCTTACACACCAGCAACACAGTGGGCATAATCCAGTGAACACAATCCAGGGCCCTGGAGTCCCACAATCACATTTCAATTATTTCTTTCCTCTCAAAGCCACCTGAAGGATGGGGCTATGAAGAAGCTGCAACTCTCACCTGCTGAGCTGGAAGAGCTGCCATTAACTTCAAAGCAGAAATGTGCAGCTTCTCAGTCATGACAAACAGCAATTTAAGGAGTTAAATGCCCCATAAAACTTAGGCAATATTTTCTATTTAATGCCGATCACTCTACAGATTAGTCTCCATTAACTTCATATTAAGAGAGCTTGCCAGCAATGGGGGAGGGGAGTTTTCTGGGTCACCCAAAGGTTTGCCAACTTTTCAGCCAGCCCCTGCTGCTGTCACTTCAGCAGCAATTAGCAAGTGGTAACAACATTTAGCTTCATCCATGCCATGGAAATGACACCTGCACATTGCCACAGCCCAAACCTTTGTTAAAGGCACAGGGGCAAACCGGGCTGGGTCAGTTGGCACCCTTAATCAACGATGTTGACCAAAACAAACCCATTATTAGTCCTTGCTTTATTGTGAATGTTTAGCAGACCCTGAAATAGTCTCCTGGGAATCCATCCTTTGGCCATCCTAGTGTTGACTCAGAACAAGGAAAACTTTGTAGCTCGTATAAAATTAGGGGCTCCAGAGCCTTTGGGACGAACACCTATTTTGCCCTGACCCAACACCCCGCCTCCCAACTTACATAATATGCTGCTGGTCAGAAAGTTGGTGGTTTGCGTTTCCTTTAAAACGTCTGGTTAAAAACTACAGCTACATCCCTTGAAGGCTACCTCCACTCCATGATCCCGGGCACAGAATGGGCTGCAGCATCCCCACTGAACACTGGCATGGTCTGTGGGTCCAATAAGGGTCCCCTTGCCCTACCCCCACAAAATGCTGCATAAATACAAACAACTTTTAAGCAGGAGAGAGGAAGGAAGAAGAGAAGGCTTGTACATGCCCAATTCAAACCAACAAGAAACGGAGGGATTCATTGCCAGCTAATGCTGCTGACAGAATGCCGGACTCACACTCCTTGCACGGCCCCCAAACTCACCCTAGGCCAGTCCTACTCTCCCAGTGCCACCTGCCACACAGAGAAGCTGCAAGGATGACACAGAGCAATCGTCTTGTATGCTGTCTGGAGGAGAATGTGAATGGAATCCCTAGAAACACAGCTGAGTAGTGGCTGGTGGGTTGGGCCCAGTTAGAGAACTCCAGAGGATTGTCAGGAATCTTAATGTGCTCCCTCCAGCCAGAGCTGCCCAGTGGAGAATTCCCCCTGCTCAGGTACCTGCTCTCTGCACCTGCTGATCCTTTCAGACAAGATGTCTGAATTGTTCCGCTCCTCTTCAAGCTCCAGTTCCAGCTGGGACATCTTGTACTAGAAGAGATGACACAACATTGGCTCAGTGGCTGAGAGTGGGAAGAAGGAGTAGCAGTGGGTGACCAAGGCAAACTCTGGAAGATAAGAATTCAGGACTAGACACTGGGTGAGGACCAGTGTTTTTTACCAGGAAAATGGTGCTGGTACTCACCGTACCACTCAAAGGCGCGCCAGCCTTGCTCCCCAAAGAGGCGAAGTCCCACATGCGCCCCTACAGCAGCTGTAGCATCTCCACTGGCGACACAGCCACATGAGGAGACAGGCGTTGAGGCGGGAAGAGGAGAGGGAAACTGTACCTGTGCAGTGGGACGAGGCACCGGAAGTGCCTTCCCTGCATGGCTTCTTTCCCTCAACCCCTTCCTTTCCGTTCTCAAAGCTCATTGGCTGCTGGGGCTTCCCGCCTTTGCAAATCATGCCCCCAATGGCTTGCAGAGTTGCCGGTCACTGCTCCCCACCCACCCACCCAGGAACCAGCTGTCAGTCACCTTCTATATTGCAGTCTCTCTCATTGGTCAAATCAGAGTGGACAGAGGAGACAGTGGACTCAGGGAACAGCCGGGGAGGAGGTTAAGTTCTGGAGATGGGATTGGCTGAATAACCTGCCATGATGACAACAGCAATGGCAACTATGATGTTTGTCACTGGGAATGCTAAGAAACTAGAGGAAGTGGGAAGCAGGGAAAAGGGATCTTGGAAACACTTCCAAGGTGCAGAGGACTGAGCAGCCCCCAGTCACTGCTCTCCTGCTTAAGCTGTTGGAAAACAGTGCTGGTGCTGCATACTGGCATGGAGCAACGGGGGGGTGTGGGGAGCACTGGTGAGGACTGTGTGCTCCCAAGTGTTTATCTCAGGAATGGGGAACCTGTGGGTCACCAAAGGTTTATTGGGCTCCAACTCTCATCAGCCCCAACAAGAATGGTCTATGGCCAGAGATTCTGGCAATTATAGTCCAACATTAACTAAAAGGTCACAGGCTCCCATCTCTGGCTTGCGTTGATCATCATTCAATATCTCTCAAGCTGAAAGGAATCAGCAACTGGATGTGAAATCCCCCAAAAATTCTCTGGGGCAGTTATTTAGGGCAACCAGAGTTTCATTCCCCTCAGCCATGATGGCAGCATCACATGAAGAACCCCGGAAAACCAGAGGTCCACATCTGACACAGCCCACAGGGCGGGCAACTTTCACAGTTCCCCTTCCTGGAAAAGGGGTCGGTGATGCCTTGAGGGGCTTCTACATACTCCAGCAGAGCCGTGAGTGCCAAAACATAGCTTAGCTGCTGTTTTATGATTCTATTACCATTTTACAATTCCTTTTTGTTTTATATTGTCATATTTTTGTAATACTGCCTTGGAAACAGTCTTTGAAAAGAGGTGTGGAAATGTGGCGGGGGGGGGGAGAGAAAAGGGCTGGGCTGAATGTACCAGCAACCTCAACGGGCACTTAGAGGGGCAACATTTGATGGAGTGTGAATGGAGCAGGGTGAGATTTGAAACATGCGCTCCCAGAACCCTTGCAACTCTGCCTGTGTGTAGGGTGTGTTTCTGTGGGTGCTCTGTCTCCCAGTGCCAGGGATGGCCTGCTCCAGTTCAAATAGCCAGCTGATCACATCTGGGCAACATGTCTTTCCCTCTCCAGAGAGAAGGGAGGAAGGAAACATGTAAGCAAAGGCCAGGCAGCTAAATAGTCTTGTGTGAGACAAGTGAGAGAGCCAAGCAAACCAAACCTCATTGGCCTCTGGTGATGCTTATGGAAAGGAGTTGGAGCTGGAGTCAGTCCCCTTCCCCATGTTCATCTTCCTGGTGGTGTCTGAAAAGGTGACTCAGCTCTCTCCCACCCTCCACCCCACTCATCTCATCTACCTCCATGATCTTGTCCTGTCTTGCTCTATCTTCTTTCAAGTGATTTTTGGCCTCCAGTTCATATTCCAAGGCTTTCAAAGTCTGTTCCAGAAGCTGTGTTTTGGTAATAGCCTCATCTTGAGCTCTCTGGTGATCTCGTAATTCCTTCTCCATAAAATGCATCTGAAAGAAGAAGAAGAAATTGTGGGCTAAAGAGCCCCCTGGGTAGGAGGCAATCACTAGTCTGGTCTGTTGCGGACAGAGAAACTTATAGGGCAAAGTCAACCCACCTTGCATTTTCCAAGTACAGATTCATGGGCCCATTTGCTATTATAAGCCTGACTTCCCTCCAAGCCTGATTCAAAGGTGAGAAGGGGCAGTGGATCCCCATAAGGCTAACTGCCCACCCCTTGAACAAACCACCTTGCCCTGTGCAGGAATCCTGGCCTAGTGTAGCAAGCAATCCCATTTGGGAGGTGTCTTGTGAAAATTCACCTGTCCAGCCAACACTGAAAGCAGCTTAACCATTTTGGGGTACCCACTCCAGTATGAGAAGAAGGAAGTGGTTGTTGAAAAGAAAGGAACTGGTTACAGAAAGAAATACCAAATAAGGCCGCTCTATTTTCTCAATATTGGGAATCTGTGGCTACATTTGTTAAGCAAAGGGCATTGCCCAGATCAATCAGCAAGTAAAAAAACTCACCCCAGCCTCCTGACAACCTTCCCCAAACTGGTATCTACCAGATGTTCTTGACTACAACTCCCATCACCCTCATCCAGTACAGCTGAATGATGCTAGGACTGATGGGAGTTGTAGTTATAGAATCATAGAGTTGGAAGGGACATCTAGTCCAGCATCCATGGCAGATGGTCATCCAACCTCTGCTTAGAAACCTCCAACGCATCTCAAGGGGACTGGGTTGAGGAAGGTTGTCTAAAGGAAACGGGAACATGGGAGCAAGAGAGGCAAGGCAAATGAAGATCTAGCCGTTTGTGCAAAGGAACAAGATATCTGGAAGTTGTGGCTCATTAGGCAAGCCAAAAGAGAAGCACAGCTTTGTACAAATTGCCTTTGGAGGTGTGTTCTGTGCTCATGGACTTTCTTGGGTGACTTTATGAGCATCTCATGTGGGAAAAGATTATTTTAGTACAATACCACTTCCAGATTCAGAATCTTAGATTTCTGTAAGATCCTGTTCACGGATACAGCTCTATATATAGTGTGCAGATTAACAATCTCCATGGAATGTTTCCACGTGGAATCACTCACGCAGAGACTTTTTTAAAAGTCCAGGCTCTTTCATGAGCAAAGTCTGTTAAGTCAGAACTTGCACTTCTTAACTGTTTGTATCGGTGATCTTGCATGATTTTCTTCCAGCCACAAGATGGCAGCATGCCAATGGCTTTTTGGGGATATAGGTGTGGGATGGGATAAAAAACATTCTAACGAAACCATCTCCTAGTTTAGCAAGCCTTAGATAATAACTCAGTAACCCTGGACAGCAAGCCAAACCCTCCCTTCTTCCTGGAGCTTGTTTACATGATCAGTGACCCTTTAAACTCATTATAGGATTTACAGTCAGTTACTGAATCATGCTGGAATACAGGTTTCTTGTTGGACCACTTTGCCCAGGGAGGTTCGTGTGTAAATCATAACATAGAAAATGGCCTCTTTTCAAAGATGAAGAGGCCACATTCTTTTATATCCTCCACTGATAAGTTCTCAAATTTTTGTAAAACACTGAAGCTTGCCCAATGTGTCTGTTCTTACCTCTCTCTTGACCATGGGAGACCAGAACAGGACACTTGCTGGCAAGGACTTGGATGGAGCTAACTCAGGTGAGATTGGGATTTCTCTTTCTCTCTCCCTGCCCCCCCCCAGCAAAAGTCCACATTGTCCCAGAGAATCAGGATGATTCTTCCAGGCTGAGGAGCCATTACCTCCTCCTGCATCTTGAGGGACGCCAAGTGGGCCTTTTCCAGCTCCAGGTTCTTGTCTTTCAGCTGCCTGTGTGTCTCGGAAAGCTCCCGGCGATTCTTCTCCTTGTATTCATCAAGCTGGTTTTGCAGCTCCAGCGTCGATGTTCGTGAAACCTCAATGATTTCTGCCATCTAGCAAAAAAAGGAAAGGAAGCATTAGCAAGAAACAGGAAGCAATCAAAAGATGCCCAAAGCAGGTTCCCATCATCACTCCAACTACGAAATGGCATATCCAAAAGCTTTAGGCCAAGGGGCAGCAAACTTACCACGCCTCGGGCTGGTGTCTCCAGTGCCAATCATGCGGCGGTGGGCCGGAGGGCGGGGGAGCGCGTGCCCATATGCGTGCACACACGCTATTTCTGGTGCACCTCCGGGTAGGAGGAGCAGCGGAAATAGCTTGTGCGCATGTGCACGGGCCTCCTCCAACCCAGATGTGCAACGGAAATAACGTGCATGCGCACAACGCATGCACATGGACACAAGCTATTTCCAGTGCTCCTCCGACCCAGAAGTGGGCATCTGCGCAGTGCAGTGCTGGTAAGAGCAGGCAGCGGGGGTCACTGCGGGCCAGATAAACAAGTCCCTCGGGCTTTATCCGGCCCACAGGCCTTAGTTTGGGGACCCCTGCTTTAGGCTGAACACAGAAGGCCAAAGAGCAAATCACAGACTGGTGGTTTCTCAGCTTGTGTTGCTCACAAATTACGATCTAAAGTGAAAGGTGGGTGGGGAACTTCTCTGGTTGTCCAGATGCTGCTGGAGCCCCAACATCCATCAGCCCCGGCAGCCAGCATGGCCAATGGTCAAGGATGATGGGAGTCGCAGTCCAAAAGCATCTTGGAGGGCACCAGGCTCCCCACCTCTGCTATAAAGTCTTTGAATAGTGTTTGTAGAGGCACGGTGGCTACTTAAACCGTGGGGACTTGGCCTGGCTCTCAGCACTGGTGGGTGAGCATGCTAGTGGCAGTTCCAGGAGTGCTGGTTGGCAATGAAGAGGGCGAGTGAGTGACCCAGGAGAAGGCCTGAGACAATGGTCTCATCTGGCTTCATGAAATGGCTAATATAATAATAGTTCATTTTGCATTTTTAAAGATAACTCTTACGGTTACACTGAACACTACCTTCAGCATACAAGCAGAAAAGTGGTTCTAAACATTTAAAAAATGAACCCGTAAGTAATTATATCAAGAAAAGGAGCAGCAAAGAAGGGCTGTGGGTTGGAATGAAAAGCTGGGGCGAGGAGAGAGAAGGGGCAGTCATTCTGACTAATTCATGTTTAATCTATGCTGCCCTTTTAAGAGCTCCCATAGGTGTGTTTATTTGGCTGTGCTTGCTGCAGCCAGCCCCGAGGCCACTGGGTTAAAAAAAAAACCAGCAACAAATGTGTTGTTCTTAAGTTTTGCTGGAAATAAATCACCAGGTTTGCTGACATTTCAGGCCCCAGGTGAAGTGCTGTCCGTTTCCTGCAGTTTTGCGCTTGGGATAGATGGCTGTGCGCCTGCCCCAGCTACAACTCCTGCTCTAAAAGCCCCTATTGATCTTCCCTGGGTCCCAAACATTAAGTGCAAAGTTCACATTTCACTTTCATTTGTACCTCTTTCTCTCTTTCTCTCCAACCCTTTTGTACAATTTGGTCTTTTATTTTCTCTCCCCCTGCCCTTGATATTTAATCTCCAGCCAGCTCGTACCTCCTTGTGTAACTTCTCAATAGTCTTGTCCAGTTGCCACCTCTCATTCTCTAATTCACTCTTCATCCTCTTTAACTGATCCTTCTGGTTAGCTTCATCTTTCAGCCGGTCAGTTAACTGTTGCAGCTCCTGGTTCAGCCGGCTGACGTCCTTCTGCAGCCATGAAAAAAAGCCACCACGTGAGATGCTCTCTTGCAATTTTTTTGATCCCATGCACTTAACATTCTTCCAAGAAATGAGAACAAATGGGGGGGGGAATCCCTGCTGTAACAAGAAACTTAAAAAATAAAATAAAATCAGAGAAGGGGTCCTCTGATTTAAGTTCCCTGGCGCAGGGACCTGGGCTTTTAATGTTGCTCTGTGGGCACAATCACTATTTTAAAGGTTAAATACAGAGGTTACATTGTAAGTAAAGTACCGCCAAGCACAAATCATGCCCAGAAGCACACCTAGCATTTGACTGTGCTGAGCACCAGGGAAGTGCAAATTCAGTGCACAAAACGGACAATGGTGGATGAAGGGCATTTATGTAAATGTGGCTTCATGTGCTGCACACACCTGCACCTAAAAACCTCACCCTGCTCAATGTGTACAGTTCATATTCTGAATCTGATTGTTTAGGTTTCCCCCCACCCCAGTGTTCACGCCAAGCATGGGGCAAATGAGACTCCTCAGCAGCACAAGTAAAGCTAGGAGGGGTCACTCTTATGTCTTTAAAGGTAAAGGGACCCCTGCCCATTAGGTCCAGTCGTGGATGACTCTGGGGTTGCGGCGCTCATCTCACTTTACTGGCCGAGGGAGCTGATGTTTGTCCGCAGACAGTTTTCCAGGTCATGTGGCCAGCATGACTAAGCCGCTTCTGGCAAACCAGAGCAGCGCACGGAAACGCCGTTTACCTTCCTGCTGGAGTGGTACCTATTTATCTACTTGCACTTTGACGTGCTTTCGAACTGCTAGGTTGGCAGGAGCAGGGACTGAGCAACAGGAGCTCACCCCATCGCAGGGATTCGAACCACTGACCTTCTGATCGGCAAGTCCTAGGCTCAGTGGTTTAGAACCCAGCGCCACCCGCGTCCTTTACCCTAGTATAAAAGGGAGTTCTTATAGCTGAAAAGTTTCACACCAGGATTTAAATAGGAGAACAGGGTGCAAAAAGTAGCATGATCTTTGAATCCTGAAGAAAAAGAGCCTAGCAGGCAATGTAGCACTTAACCAGAACACAAGATGATGTTAAAAGCTACCACTGTGTTTTTCTCTGTGTGTTTTTAAACTAAATCTGCCAGCCCTGCTCCATTCCAAAACACTCCTGCAGCCCCATGAATCCATCTTTCACAGCTCATTTAACTTCACCATTTGTTTACAAATCCTTGAAAAACAACCAACACCAACTCAGATCTGACAGAGATGGAGGCTGCATGGCAAAAGCATTAAGTGCTGGAGAATAAAAAATGCGTGCTCTGCCTGTAGGCCAGACTACCAATGAGATAAAGTTGGAGTAGTGGCGGCAGCAGATCCAGCCCGTTTCAAAGTCCCCTGAACCAGCAGGTCTCGGCAGCAGTTCTGTTGATCTGCTGCTCATCGTTCTATGAGAAGCATGCCAGCTTTGTAGGAAGAAAATGACAGCTTAGAATGCTGCAAAGCAAGTTGAAGGGATACAGACTTAGAAAGCAAAATACGATGCTGATGTTCAACAACTGTGGCAGGAAAGCAATCCTGCTGGTGACACCACCAGGGACACCAGTAAAGGCCAGAGGACATGGAAGCCCACAGACTCTGCAGGGAGGGCAAAAGGGGACAGAGCAGGCCTGATGCAAGCCTGAGGGTCAGGTTTTCCTTTACCTGTGCATCCTCCAGCTGGGCTTCCAAAGCGGTTTTGGTCAGTGCCAGTTCCTGCCTTTCCTCTGCCAGACGTGCCAGAGCCTCTTCCAAGTGCTGCTTCTCTTTCTGCCATAAAAGACAAGGTTATCTTTGAAAAAACTGAGGAAGCCTTCTCCCCATGGTGTTTCTCCCAAAGATACAACATTTCAAACTTCTGCCCATTTTGGAACTCCAAAACTTCTGCTCCCGTACAATGAGTCTACATATTCACCTAGTTTGGCTCTCTTTCTTGTGGCACCAATTCTGCTCTTTTATCTACCCAGCTCCTCAAACCAAGTGAAGGCAGCCCTGTTTAGGGAACCTTTTAATGTTTGACACACTATTGTATTTTAATATTTTGTTAGAAGCTGCCCAGAGTGGCTGGGGAAACCCAGCCAGATGGGCGGGGTATAAATAAATAAATAAATAATAATAATAATAATAATAATAATAATAATAATAATAATATGTGGCCTCACCACCCTCTCTGCATGCCCCACGAGGGCCAAGGGATTGCCCTCTGAACCCTGCTATTGCAGCTGCACGCGGAGCTGCCTGATGCCAAGTCATGCCATTGGTCCACCTAGCTTAGTACTGTTTACACGGGCCAGCAGAGGCTCTCCAGGGTCCCTGGCCCCACCTGGAGATGTCAGCAGAGAGATCGAGCTGAGGGTCATCTGCATGCAGAGCTACAGCCCTTCCCCATTTATCTTACTCACATCCTTTGAAACCCTCCCTTGACACCCCCTGCCCCAGCAGAAGTCAAGTGGGAGGGTGGGGGTTAAAGGCACCACATATTTGGAATTTTTCTATGAGAAGCTTTCCTGGAGTCAGTGGTGATGTCACCTGAGTGATGGGCAGATTTTTTTCATTTGCCCAGGCAGCCCAACATGATGACTAGGTAGTTTTAGAGTTTTTATGCCCTTCCTTGGATATGGTCCACTACTTTTGTTACTTTGCTTTCATTCTATTTATTTTTGTAGGCATTTTTATTCTGCCTAATCCATGGTGTCCTTTGGGCAGTTCACAATTTAAAAATCAAATGAATTTATTATTACGGTCACAAACCAATTCCGGCTCACTTACAATATCAGGAAAAACATAAAACACAACAGGAATACATTGAATTGCCATTGGGTATAACAGAGACAATTCAGATATAGTGGCAGTTAAAAATATATATTAAATCTTGATCACTAAATTATAACCTAAAATTGTCATTTAAAATCACTTAATCACTTTGGTAGTACAGCTTGTTCCCTAAGTTTTATGGCAGTCGCACAGAATTTGACCACCCTTAGCGTGATCTCTAGATCCTTGTCCTCTACCAGGAGTTTTAGACATTGAAGTTCGGACCCATTTGGAGATTTTTGAATAACAGGAGTGATAAATACCGAGCGTATATCCCCGTAGAAACAAAATCAAATAAATATACAATCCACAATGCTTTAACAAACCAGGGAGTGATATTCAACTAAGTTTTACTCAGGGCAGACCCACTGAAATTAATGGGCCTAACTTAATTACCGTATTTTTTGCACCATAACACTCACTTTTTTCCTCCTAGAAAGTAAGGGGAAATGTCTGTGCGTGTTATGGAGGAAATGCCTACAGGTGGCATGCCTACGGATTTTCTTCCTCTAAAAACTACGTGCGTGTTATGGTCGGGTGCGTGTTATAGAGCGAAAAATACGGTATATTCAGTGGGTCTACACTGAGTAAAAGGTGAAACTCACACAGTGTGTGTGTGTGTGTGTGTGTGTGTGAAGGCAATAGCAGCACAAAGTTAATTTTAAAGTGTGTATCTTCAAGGGTGATTTTAGTTACTATGATTGTGTTGGCATGACTACTGTGTTCAACCTAACAATCTTACGCAGAAGGGTGACTTCTGTACAGTATTTACAAAATAAAGCAAATAAAGAAGAAACCATCTTGTTCAGACTTCACCTTCCTTACTCTGCCCAGCCCCTTGTTACAAGGCCCGCAAGCCATACTGGCTGGGGCTGATGGGAGTTGTAGTTTGAAACATCTAGAGGCTCCAGGCCGGCAAAGGTCACCCTAAACCCTTCCACTTGTGCCTTTGCTACAGCTGAGCATTCAAAGCCACAGGTTTCTTTTGGCTTCTAAACATGTTGGCTGTGGCTAAGCAGTGGATTAGTGTATTTGGATGATGGGCAGATTTTTTCATTTGCCCAAGCAGCCCAACATGATGACTAGGTAGTTTTAGTGTTTTTAGTGGGGTTTAGATAATAAAAAATATATCTGTTATAAAACAACGAATAAAAAGGAATAAAAAAAACAAGCATCAGGTAAGGAGGGATGGGAAGTGAAGAAGAAACTTTGGATGTTAAAAAAATTGTATATGATGACAAATGCTTTGAAACATTTTTGGAGACTTAATAAATAAGATATTAAAAAACCACACATGCTGGCTGTGGGTTGTGCATCAATGCTCACCTCATAGCTCTTTATTACTTCCTCCCTTTTCCCTCCTTCTCCTCTCATGCTCTCCAGCTCCTGCTGGAGTTCTTTGCTTTGCTTCTCCAGCTCTGCAATGGCTCCTTCCAACTCCTGGCTCTGCTCCACCATCTTGGCCACTTGAACTTCTGCTGTCCTCTGCATCTTCTCGGCCGCAGCCTTGGCACTGGACAGGGAGCCCATTTTCTAGGAACACAACACATGACATGGGTCAGAAGACGGCAGCTCTGAGAAGACTCACCACATACAGACAGACAGACACACACACACACACACACACACACACAATGTATAGAATGTGCCTCCATTGGAAAGTCACACTGGCCTGTATCTGAAGAGATGGTCAACATTGGCATCTTGAACCTCAAAGTATGTGGCTTCATGTCCACAGGGTTGTAAATGGAGACTGGAGGGGGCAGAATTGCTCTGGATTTAAAGTGGCAGAAGCCAAAGTCCTGTTTGCTGATGAATTTAGATGGTCTGACCAATTTGCTCAAAAAAGAGGCAACTTAAGCATTTGCGAGTGGGGAGGAGAGGATATGCTGGGTCATTAGAAAGTAGAAATCAGGAAGCTGTTGAACCCTCTCAGCAGGCTGCTGGCAGAGGCTCCATCTGTTGCCTGATGGACTTTGTTGATGTGTTTGCTTAACACACGGGCTTGGAGTTAGCAGGTGGCCAAGGAGGGGGTCCTGAGCCTTTAAATGCAATTCCATCTTAACAAACACTTAAAAAAAAAGAGGAACAAACACTGTTATAGAAGATCCTCCACCAGCAGATTTGCATCAGCAGAAACTCAGACTAGGCAGATATGAACCAGGAGAGTCCATGCTTCCCACCTGGGATTCATCATTTGAACCATCTGCCATGGAGGAGGAGGAAACCATCGCATGACATATCTTAGAGAATCAGCATCAAAGCAGGAATGCCGTGAACAGGGAGAGGCAGTGAAGGAAGTGGCTTTGGGGCTCACACAGTCTGTCTTCTAAATACAGTGGTACCTCGGGTTAAGTGCTTAATTCGTTCTGGAGGTCCGTTCTTAACATGAAACTGTTCTTAACCTGAAGCACCACTTTAGCTAATGGGACCTCCTGCTGCTGCCACCCCGCCGGAGCACAATTTCTGTTCTCATCCTGAAACAAAGTTCTTAACCTGAAGCACTATTTCTGGGTTAGCGGAGTGTGTAACCTGAAGCATATGTAACCCGAGGTACCACTGTATATGGTTTCTCTTTTCAACTCTGGTTTGCTGCAAGTCTACTAGGAAGAATATACCAGAGGGCAACAGCTTTGGACATCACTGGGTCCCACAGTGTGGAAAGGCAGAATTTAACAGGAATGGTTCAATGGACAGCACTAAAACAGCTTCCCTGGCCATTCTCTCTAACCAAAAACGCACAATGGACACTGGGAATGGAGCTGGGGTTGAAGAACTGGGATTAATTGACAGGTATGATGGCTCTCCTTCCTTGGTTTTTTAGCAGAGGCTGGATGGCCACCTGTCATCAGTGGCGTAGTGTTGGGGGTGCAGGGGGGGCCGGCCGCACCGGGCGCAACATCTGGGGGTTAGGATTAGGGGGCGCAAATCCACGGGTTAGGGGCGCAAATCCACGGGTTAGGGGGCGCAAATTACTTGCCTTGCCCCGGGTGCTGACAACCCACGCTACGCCACTGCCTGTCATGGGTGCTTTAGCTGAGATTCCTGGGCTCTTGCCAGCCTCTGATGCAAGGGCCCGTCCCACTGGCTTGGCTAGCACCACTGGCCATTTGACTCCTCCCTTCGCAGAACTGTTCCCATTGGCAGCCTGCCACTCCATCATCTAATACTTTCTAAGAGTTGCTACACAGATTTGCCTATTTTGCTTTTCTACTCCTCCTTCCTTTTCCCCACTGTAACGTGCCTATCAGATTGAACGTCATTTTTAAAATTGCATGATTTGTTAGAAAGGCTTTAGCTAGCAGATAGCTAGCAAGATAGACAGATCAGGTGGGTCTGCCTCTGCTGTGGCTGCGCAGGTTTGTTCCAAGTTCTCACAAAGGAGAGCCGAGAGTTTTCTGCTCATTAGCAAACACTCCAGAGAGGGGCCTGCCTTTCCTTTGGCCTCACACTGAAAGGACCTGCTGAGCCGCAGAACTCAGTGAATGCATTGCTGAGGTCTCTCATAACCCTCCAAGTGCTGGTCACACCCACGTTTAGGGACAACTCGAGTGCAACTTCCAGCGCCATCAACCTGGCACACGGGCTCTTGTCATGCGGGCAGCATGGCTTTGCAGCTCCCATGTGGTAGTGGGAGAGAGAGAAACAGGGGGAAAGTAGTAACTCTCAGAGGGGCTTTCACAAGGTTCGCTGGACGTGCATTCTGCCATGTGGCTCCATACAAAGATGCCGGTGGCAGTTTTCTAGCCAGAGAAGGCAAGGGCCATTGGGAGAAGTTGGCACAGAGATGGTATTGGAAGCACCAGTCTTTCCAAACTCTGTCTTACTTTCTATCGAGCATTTTAAATTGGATTAATTGAAACAGAGCAGAGAAGGGAGGGGTGTGTGTGTGTGTGTGTGTGTGTGAGAGAGAGAGAGAGAGAGAGAGAGAGAGAGTGCTCTCCATCCCCAACGTCCTTTGTACAAAACTGAACCCTTTTGGATGGGGAATGACTTTGGGCTGCTGCCTGCTCTCCCTAATGTTTATCAGCTCCTCGATGCCAATTCATCTGCCCCTTTCGGCTCCCCAGAGCTGACCAGTAAAGAGCCATGCTATGAGAACCTATTCCAAGGCTTTCTGCCCCCCCCCCCATGTTATTTAGAATCACGAGGCTGGAAGGAAGGGGGGGAAGGGGGTGTACGAGTAAAAGCTGTTGAAGGCAACCCAAAGCTGTGTGACCGGCACTTAGTCACCAACCGCCACAGGTCTCCAACCACCTTGGCAGCTATGCAAAGGTTACACTTTCGCTCAAATGAGCTGCCCTTTAACCAGTTCTCCCATGCATTGCGGTACAAAATGTTTTTAAGAGGGATTTGTCCCACTGCCACCATCCTGTCACCCTCAGACCAAACTTTGCTAAAGGAATCCCATTATGCACATGAAAGTGAAAGCTGAGGGAGATTATGTTGTTCATAGCTCAAGACTGAATGGCGGGGATGTGGGGATGTAATATTTCAAATTAATACTTTGCAACTGTGCATTAACCAACTCCTCACTGATCACTCTCAATATCTGCTGCTTATTATAGGGTTTAAAACAAGAAATAGTTTCTAGCCCAATGGTTGCCATTAATTTGATTGGAATTAATTTTAGAATGAAATGATTTTAGAATGTTTTATCGTTTTACTGTTGTTAGCCGCTCTGAGCCCGGCTTCGGCTGGGGAGGGCGGGATATAAATAAAATTTATTATTATTTATTATATTATTAAATCCATAGAGATGATCTAGTCTTCAACCAATATCTCTACCCAAGCTTTCCATTTAAAAAAGAAGCTAACTGTACAAACAAAAAAAGAATATGAGGGAAATATGGGACAAGGAGGAAAATGCAGCACAGCCGAGTCTTGTGCTAAAAACCAGGAGAGGTACGGTAATAGCTGAATACAGAATCATTGTTAAAAGGGCACCTCCCTCAAACAGTCTTCCTTGCAGTAGCCTCAATGGAACAGGATAGGCCTCATTCCGAAGACATCCCACAGTTCTGGCACAAAGACATGTCTCGTGTGCCCACCCACAGGACCTCAGGTGGTGGAAGAAAGAGAAGGAAGGGCCTCTGGTGTCCATTGAAGAGTCCAGGTAGAAAATTTGTGGGTGGAGACAGTCCCAGGATTGGAACCAATAAAGATGTTACAGAACTGGAGGATTGTCTTGCTGCAGCTAATACTCTGGCAGCTGCCATTTCAGTCTTACGTTTCACATTAGACAGAGAAGACACCTCCTGCTCTATATATCAAAGGACTGCAGGATTTTACAATGCTCTCTTTTTCCAAATGTACCACCTATTTCAATACATGGACTCTACTTGAAAGATCTGGTCAGTGTATATGGAAACCGCCTCCTAAGGATCCCAACAGCCTCAATCTGGTCTGTGCACCTGCCTCATCTCCCACAGCTGGAAGAAATGTGGGCTGAACGAGGTAACTGCTAGGTGGATTTGTAGCTGGTTGATTGAGTATTCATTGATGGTTCCTCATCATCCTGGGGGGAAAGTGATACAGGGTTCTGTCCTGGGCCCATTGTAGTTCAATGTCTTTATAAAAATGGGCCAACATAAAGGAGTTCCTAAGAAGGACAGAGTTTGCGGCTGAAACTCTGTGTCAGTCAAAGACATAATTCGTGTACTCCTTGGATCCCCATTTTATAACGATCTTAGAAATAATTACATCCACCCATTGTTAAGATCACAGAAGGGAGGTACGTCTCTTGCAAAGGCTTGATTTTTGTTGTCTAATGTAGAGAAGTATATATCCTTTAGAACAATTTTTTTGCCAAGGCTTTACAAATTCGTGTAATAAAACTTAAATGAGGAATAGGAAATCATTTATCCTCTAAAGGTCGGGGAGTAGAAATGTGAGCCACTATAAGCAGCAGTATTCTTCTTATTATTTTTATGTGTGTAATGTAAACACAATAAACTGAACTGAATGTCTTTATGACTTGGATGAAGGAATTGAGGGGATGCTCATCAAATCTGCAGATGACACCAAACTGGGAGGGTGCCCTGGGATGTGAGTGGAAGTCACGTGGCAGCAGCACAACAGCGGGAGGCGCCATTAGCGAAAGTGCGCCTCATGTTACGAGCGGTTTCAGGTTGAGAACGGACCTCCGGAACGAATTAAGTTCGTAACCGGAGGTACCACTGTAGAAGTAACTCTATTAAATAACTTCCAGGACAACAATGCAAATGTACACAACAAGGAACTCATGAGTCACTTACTCTCAGCAGTTAGAAACATCATAAGTAGACCCTGGAAAGACCTATCAGGAACAAACATAGACCACTGGAACCAAAATGTATGGGAAACCGCCCTACTGGAGAACTTAGCCAACATACTTAAACTAGCATGGGGACCAGCAAAGGAAGACGCCTTCATCCCAGTGTGGTTCCTCTTCATCACATACACAGCACAACAAGACAACAACCTACCCCCCACAATAACATACAAACCAATATGGCTAACCTGACCAAACAACCACCCCCACATATAAACAAGCCACACTGCAACCAACTGAACACAACCAACCAAACCCCAGGCCCTCCAACCCCTCGCAATGCCAATGAAGATAAATACATAAATATTGGACCTACCCATCTCTTCCTCCAACCATAAGATGCCTATGACATTAGTGTCTCATACTGAACATTAACGAACCGTGAAAAAGACTCTATGAATCAAAAATGGAGGTGCTATATGTACTTTCCCTTGTGTATTTGTCAATTTTGTAATACAAGAACATCTTCAATAAAAACTAATGGGGGAAAAAAGAAATAGCACGATTTTTTGAAACAAAAGCAGATGACATTTTAAAAGAGATTTAATTGTTTATTTATTTATTTAATGGTCCTGAAAGCCTCAAAAGTGCTGCTAATAATCCCAAATCCAGGCTAAGAAAAGATTCAGCTGCTGGAGTGAAGCGGGGGGATTTGTGGTGTGGCCAGATCCTGGGGGTCTAACTTGACCGGTGTTCCGTACCTGAGAAACAGATAGCTTCTGGATCTGCCCAAAGGCACTGTTATTTCCTAACAACTTGGGTTACGTATAACAAGAATTGCACATGGGGGAAGCACTGTGTAAGGAACACCATACCCTCTCCCTACTCCCCCCTGCCCTACTCAAACACACAGAGATACAGAGCCTTGGGATCCAGAAGCAGCCAGGTTAAGCCAGGTTGACAACATCGATTTGTTCCAGATGCCCCCAAACCAACAGCAGAGTGTTTAAAGGCTATACAAAGTTTGGAGTTAGATGCCTGTGCTGGACTAACCTTGTTTTACTGTAACCCCACCCCAGCCCCACCACGCTCTGCCCTCCTTCATTTGTGATTCACAGCAGCTCTCCCAAGGGTTAAAACGTGATTACTTGATTTAACACAAAGCACAGAATACAAGCCACAGAACCGGCTGTGCAAGATTCCTGCAGGCAAAGGCCAAAATCACCTGCTCACTTATCCAGATAGGCTGAGAATATCTCAAGAACCTAGGTGGAAAAAACCCACTTAAAAAAGAGCCTTCAGTGGCCGGCTGGCCTGGCCTTGAACCTGAGCTCTTCACTTCTGAGACTAATTCCTTGCAACACTCAGTGTGTGCCAAGAAGGCATGGGAGGCGGGCACATGGCCGGGCTGGTTTGCCACAAAAAGAGCAGCGCACTGCACTGGTTTGAAGGGTGGGTTTCTTTTAGCACAGCCAACGGCAAGTGGCAATTTTGTTAGGCTTGGTTGCATATAGCTAAATGCAGCAAGTATTTATTAGGAAGGCACCTGGGACAACACAACCTCCCACCCCAGGAGCTGATGCCAATCTGTACAGAAGTCAGCCAGCAGTACACTGAGAAGGAGAAGACGGGGAGGTGGGAAACCCCCCAGGCCAAATGCTGGCTCAGCCACAAACTTGTCAGGCTGCCTGTGGCAAATTGCTGCCCTTTCACCCCCAGTGCCATTGGTGCCACACTAGAGGGCAGAGGCTTTGGGCCCCACATGGCAGGAAGGCTCTGAGCAGCGCAGGGCTGGCTTGCCACATTGAGACGTCAGCCAAGCACAACACATTGTCCTCTAAAGAGAGAAGCCCTAATAAGACCAGAGCCTTAAATTACTGCACTGCACCCCTGCTCAGCCCCCACCCACTCCATCTGCAAAAAAGGAGATAAAAATGACCAAGTTGATGTGTCTGCTGAAGCTGGTGCCCTCCATATTTATTGGACTACAATTCCCATCATCCATGATCACTGGCTATGTTGGCTAGGGCCAATGGGAGTTGTAGTCCAACAACATCTGGAGGGCACCAGCTTGGCAGGTCAACTTCAAATTTTCTCCTACATGTGCTTCTACTTCAGTGACCTGGGAGTTAAGAAAGAGAAGAGCCTCCTTAGTGGTGGCCCCCCCGTTAAACTCCCTTTTTACAAATGTATACCCAGCACTTTTGCTGGCCCTAGGGAAAGTGCCTGGCCTATTCATCCTTTAATTACTCAATTCAGCTGTTATTTTTAAGTAACAATGTTGTCTTGCTTCCATTTTTATAATTTGCTACTGTTTCAATCCTTCTGCTAGAAATATTTTAACAAAATACATAAACATAAAATGTACATGAGAAGCACACAGGGCAGAACCAGGCATTTCTGACCACCTGGGCCTATAGCCAAAGCCAGCTTCCCAGCATCTCCACACACACACACACACACACACACACACACACACACACACCATTCCAGGTCCACTACATAAAAGGTACCATGGATGGTGCAATTGCAGAAGGAGCCCACAAGACTCCCTAGTGGAGGGCAATATCTGCCGGGGCACCAGTTCTGCAGTGCAGCCTAAGAGGCACATGCTGCTCAATGGGCTAGCATAGCAACCAAGAAAGCTATCCACTTTGGTGACCAAAACGGATCCAAGTCTCTCCAATACAAATTCTTCCTCTCCTGCTTCCAAAATGCCGCTTTCCAATGTGTCAGAAGCACAACTCTAGCTGCTACTGCACCCTCCCTCTCAAGTGCACAAATCAATCTGGGCAGATCTGCAACGTGGCTCAAAAATTGACTCCCTTGGGAGGTTGTGGACTCTCCTTCCTTGGAGGTTTTTAAGCAGAGGCTGGATGGCTATCTGTCACGGATGCTTTAGCTGAGATTCCTGCATTGCAGGGGGTTGGACTAGATGACCCCTGGGGTCCCAACTCTGTAATTCTAGGATTCTGTTGCTAAAGTACAGCTAAGTCCTTGCAGCTCAGGAGGCCCATTTAACTACACAGCTAAGTGTGACTCACAACATTCCCTTCATGTCAGAAGGAAGCCAAGTTCAAAGCAGATTTTCAGTTTCTGGTCATCTTGGATGGGCCCAAGAGTTGCCCTGCAATCCTGCTGATGAATTTACAGAAAAGACTTAGTGCTGAATGTGGAATAAGCTGGTTATCTTAACTGGATATAAGAATATCACCGTCTGGACAGTTTAAAAAACAAGCATATTGTGGGTTGGGAAAACAACCCCTGCCCCACAGGTCAAGCCAGCAGTCTGGCCATACAACAGCAGTTTAGAGAGTTTGCTTAGCTTAAAGACAGTGGGGCGAAAAACTGCATCAACAAATGAAGGTGGAAAATAAGGCTGGATTTTGTTTGTTTTGCTTTAACTCTCAAAGCAGTTCTTATAGTAAATAACCTTTCCTCCTTTGGGTCAAAGGATAACTGGACACAATGCTGAAGGAGACCCGGTGACTTATCTTCCAACACCTCAGTTGTGACCCACCTAAGTTATAGGCCAACTCCCTTCCAGGGATACAGTGATGCAGTAGCCCCAGGAGAATGGATCTGAATTCTGACTCTCAGTACTAAAATCCTAGAAGGAATTGGGTGCGTACATCGCCTGAGAGATTATTGTATACTTAGCCTAATTATCAAAAGACATGCTAATAACAGACAGTGGGGGCTGGATTAACCCATTTTACCTTGGTAGTTTATCACTCAGAATTAGGGTTTAGTTGAAAGGAAGATCACTGGACTTCCTTCTGAAGGCTTCTAATCTAACATCTAAACTTAAATTTGAACTCTAAATTGAAGGCTTCTCCATTTGGGATGCCATTAAAAGCTGAAAACTAGGAGACAGGCAAGTCTGACTCATTAGACATTTCCACCAATGGCAGGAGGCTTCTGTAGCACAGAATCGCTTTAGGAAGACTTCAACAGGTAAAATCTCCATGTAATCACGATCTGTGTTAATTCCAGAAGAGGCAAGATGGGCATAAAAATACCTTGGGTTAGCTCAGTTCCTGTCACTCATTTCAAAGTTCCCACCCCCAACCCATTTTTTGACTTAGCAACAAAACTTGGCCTGACACAAAACTTTTGGAGATAACACATGTGCTGGAATAACAGCTTTTCTGGATTTCAGAAATTTCCCCACCCAAGTGGGGGGAATGTGTGCAACGTCAAACACTACTTTCGCCTCAACTCCATGCCACCGTCTTCACGCTTTGCCTACAAATATGAAAAAAAGGAATACCTCTAGCGTGGGCTTGCTGTGGGAACGAACCATCCCAGTGGCAGCCTGCCCATCACTTGAGGGGCTACAACATCATGTGATGGTTTGTCTGTGTTATGGACCATCACCACAGACCAAGTGTCACAGGCAGACTGTTCACATCGCTTGGCATTGGACATTGAGCCTTTGGTGCAATCCGTTCACATCTCGGCTGGAAGACCTGTTCCCTGCCTTGCAGGCCTTTTCCACCTGCCATGGGAGGCTGACGCCTTGACTGACTCCAGCTACCAAAGCTGAGGTGGCTGAACAGACTCTTGGGTTGGGGAATTGTTTGAGGGGGGGCGTTGTTGCTGTTAGGAGGGATTATGTTGCTGTTATTAGTGCCCTAATTGTTTTAAATGTTTTAATTGTTTCTAACTGCTTTTTAACTTGTGTGTTTTTTAATTTGGGGATGTTGTTGTTTTAAATCATAGAATCATAGAATCATAGAATCATAGAGTTGGAAGAGACCACAAGGGCCATCGAGTCCAACCCCCTGCCAAGCATGAAATCAAAGGACATAAGACGTCCCTGGGAAGAGAGGAGCTGGGGAGAGCAGGGGCGACTGGAAACTGGTATATTTAGCAGTACATCCAGCCTCTGGATAGTCCAATGGAGCCACAACTAGCTTTCTCTTTGTCCATGAATTTGCCTAATCTCCTCTAGTCATTGCCAGATGCTGCAGCTATTGAGTGATGGCTTGCTCTGTGTGAACCAAGGTGCAGTTTGAGTCAAAAGAGGACTCCAGAGCCTTGTTCCTGGGTTAATAACAGAGTGTGTCACTCCTATCTTTGATTACCACGTACAGTTCACGCTAAACAAGCCACTTCATTCACAGCATAAACACAGCCTAACGTGGCTACAAGCAGCCAGAGCAGGAAAAGGATTAACCTATCAACAAGTGGTTATTTCAGGGCTGTGTTATCCTCTTAGCCGTACATTGCTTCTGCCACACTCTGTTTGCTTGGCTCTCCAGCACAGCCAAGGTCATACCAATCGAGTAGAAGATTAACTCGCGTTCCCAGCAATGGCCTGGGTCTCGCTAGACGGGTGGATTGTTTTCCCTCAGGGCCTCAACCTGTGGACTTGTTAGGCTTTAAACAGGGAAACCCCAAAGCTCCCGCCATACCAATATAGGTTTCCCTGTTTCAGATGTGACACCATCAGACAGAAGTATTCTCTTGCTTCTAGATAGCCTTAGGAAAAGAGCGAGACTAGACTCCAGCAGAACTGGCCAAGCTTTGAGAACTAAGGCAGCATGGCATGTATTACACCTGATACCAGGGGCAGCATGAAAACGTTTTGGTGCCCAAGACAGACCATCTCACTTCTTAAATCAACTTCTGTACAACACAGAGCACTGGGAAATTCTCCTGCACAAGCCCCACTGAAATAAATATGCAAGAGTACAGCCAAGCTCTTTTTCCATCTCATGTTCACGTCAGTGGGGTTTGTGCTAGAGAACTTCCTGATGGGCCGGCCCAATCTCTCTCTGCACCCCTTCATAGCACCAAAAATTCAACAGCAGAGGGAAATCACATCACATGGCCTCTGGCCAGGAAGTGCCACATTGTGCTATGCGCTGCTGCTTCATGGGGCCTTTATGGCTGTAATTAGTGCTGCAGCCAAGTAGATAAGAAAATGATTTTTAAAAACCCAAACACAGAAAGGCAAACAGACTATTCAGTTCAAATAAATGGAAATAACAGAACAGCAGAAGATTTTGACACCTCTGCCAAAAAGTAAGCTGGTTATATAAAGTTCAGTTGGGCCAAAAGAATTAACATGGGAGGGTTTTAACAAAGTGGCTCAAATGAAACTTCCAGATATAAATAATGTCAGCTTGACAAACAATAAGAACCACATGATTACCCTTCCGTGCAGAATGTTAGGTTTTTTTTAACCACATGGTGTGTGTTTTTTAACTGCTAATATAAACATATATTTGCCAGATCTTTCAGCCAATTATTGACAATCAAGCAGAACATCCCATTGGGATATGCAGTTATCTGTATTCAGAGGCTTCTCTGCAGCAGCAACTTGACTACAGAATTCCCTGCACTAGAGGTGTGATCAGCACTGATCAGGCCTTCAGGTACCAAGTTAAAATGTCCTTCTTCAAGCAGACTTGCTCTTGGTGGAACTGATCAGTCTCAGAACAGGTTTTGGAATCCAGGCAGATTATGCCTGCTGCTGTATTTTGTCTCATTATTTTAAACTGCTCTTTTACTCTTCTATTCATAATTTAAATGTTACTCATTTTGTAAACTGACCTGGAATTTGTTTGAATGAAGGATGGTTTAGAAATGCAACAAATAAACAACAAAACATCTAAAGGAACTCCTTTTACTTCCAATATCCACCCACCCACAAAGCAGATTTAAGTAGGCTTGAGTAGGAGAACTGCTCAGTTCTGATAAGTCACCATTTCCACCACGCAACCAGAAAAATCAAGTGAAATCATTGTGTAAAAAGCAGGGACAGTCAACAATACCAGCCGTCCCCAACCTGGTGCTCTCCAAATTCCAACCACTTGGATTTCCAAATTCCCACCACTTCAGCCAGTTCAACTGTATAATCCTGGGGCTGATGAAAGTTGCAGTTCACAACAGCTAAAGGGAACCAGGCTGGGGACATGTGAGCTATGTAATGCACAAAGAATACATCAGAGAGATAGAATGCTGGGAAGGGACGCAGTGAAGGGCCAACCCCCTCCCCCTCACCCATATATGCATGGCAGAGCAGGGCGGTGGCTGTGGAAGCCACAGGAAAAGGGTCAAATTGTCAACAGAACTGGCTCCTTCCCACCAGCTCTTGCTACTGAAGATTGCTGGTGAAATTCACCCAAAACATTGGTGGCCTATGCCTAAGCCACAGGCAGGAAGCAAACAAGTGCTGCCTGTGTTAACATATCTTATTGTTATTACTGCAATATGATATTCACAATGGAAAATGTGGTCTGGTCAGATTAAAAACTGAATGGATCTAGCACACTCAAGATTAAAGGGACTGACCGGGGAGGGGAAGGATGACGGCATCAGAGCCTTTGAGTTTCCACAAAGTGTTTAAAGGGATAATCTGTGCCTTGCAGGCTTTGTCTAATGACTTGCCAAGACCATTAAATAGATTTTTACATGTGCATGGACTCAGCTTCACAAGGATGCTCTGTGGAGGCCAAAGAAGTTCTGCTGCAGGATGTAGGTTGGCTTTTACATTCCGAACATGCAGCAAATAAACAGAGCAAAGTATCTGAAATGGGAGGTAAATGTTTATTCCATTTTTGACCAGTTGGCCAGGAAGCAACAAGCAAGTGGCTTATATGTGCCACTCAGTGTGGCAAAGTAGGGGGGACAGGCAAATGTGGCCCCATTTGGGGTACAATCCACCAGGATGTATGAAACGGCTTCATTCCCAGGGCTGGGAATACATTTTGACACCTTAGGTTCCCCCTTTACAAACAGAGAAGTGCCTGTGGTGGGCACTTAAATCTTATATCAAAGCGGGCAATAGCACAGTACCCTTCACTGCACCAGCAGAGGGCAGCAGGCAAGTGGGGGGGTGCAGAGTTCTGTCCTCTCTGCACTCCTTAGCAACAGCTACAGGAACAAAACAAAACAAACAAAAAAACAAATCCTGGGCCAGCACAAATCTTCCACCAAAGGAGATGGGAAGAACATGGGGACAGCCTTCCACCACGCCACTTAATTTCTCCAGCTAGCTGAGTCCAGTCACCCAAGTGGCAGCGCTTTCCAGGTTCCCTGGGATTGAACCTTATGCATGCAACTCGGGGGCTCTGCCTCTGGACTCTGATCCTCTCCCCCCCAGGAGGGCTTATGGGACCCTAAAAAGGACCTAAGTCAGGACAGGAGAGCATCCCATAATTGCCAGGAGATCATCTTGCTCCATTTCAAAGGCCTTCTTCACTCCTCCCCACCAGTCTACATCCTCCTCCTGAGTCTGAACCCCAATTTTCTACCCCTGCTCCCCCAGTTCCTATTAAGGGAAGTGGAGGTACAGGGAAGAGCCTTGGGCTTCTGAGCACTAAAGCAGGGAGCTGTTTGAGACCACGGGCAACCGCCTCTGTTCTGGCTGCAACTGCTCTATAAGACTTCTCTTGCTCAACCGGACAAAAGTCTCTCTAGGGCCATGTTCTGGTGCCCCCCACCCCTACCCTGCCCTCCACCCCATGGTCAGTATCCAGTTTCAGAGATAAGACTTCCTCTGCAAATGAAGGCTCCATTCAGGTGGCAAGCCAGGTATCAGAACCAAAAGAAGACAAGAAAAGTCCAGAAAGCCTTTGTTGCCCCCTCATGGTCCTTCCTGTCCAGCTGGGTTCAATGCCCACCCTGGAAGGAAGGGTGTCAGCCCAGGAACCGAGAACAGCAAAGGCAGATGTTGTAATACATGACTCAGGGACATGGCCCCAGCCGCTCCCAGGTGACTCCAAGGGTGTCAGCAGGACAGGAGTGACCAGGCCCAGGGAGCAGGAAGAGGCTCATTTCAAACAGGGGCAGGGGAGTAACCGGGTGATAGGGAACCCCAGGATGAAAGCCACCCCAGCACAGCAACCTGGCTCAAAGAGAAGCAGAGTCCTGGGCTGGGTGAGTCCCCTTCTAGCTGCTGGCTAGTCCCTGCTCCAGCAAACCAGTTGTTCACCTCCAGGGTCTCCCAATGAACAACAGCCTTGGCTGAATGTTAAGTCTGGCTCTGCACCACACTAACCTCTGTAGCTTCTTCCAAGCTCTCTCTCAGGGTCTGGAGTTCCTGGCTGTGTTGCTCTTTGAGGCGGTCTATCTCCTGGTCGTGGCTGGACACTTCTTCCTTCAGGGCCCCCTTCAAGGCTGTCAGTTCACGCTCTCGCTTCCTCAGGATGTCTTCCTGCTGTTCTTTGACCCTCAGGATGGCCTGAAGATCCTGCTTCAGCTGCATTAGCTCCTGCACCAATAAAAAAAAGAAGAGACTTGTAGCCAGCACTGCTTAAAAAGAGAGGTCAAAACCACTGAGAGCAGAAGGGTCATTTCCAAGGCCCTCAGAAACTCAGCACCAAGTCCTAGCTTGAAGAGTTACCTGAAACTGTTGGTGCTCAGGCCGCAGAGTCCTCTTCAGCCACAGAAGAGGATATAAGTGAAGAGCATCAGCAGGGCTGGCCCACCCAAGAGGCAAGGTGAGGCAAATGCCTCAGGCGGCAGGATCCACAGGTCCAGCCTTCAAGAAATGCACTATCTGCCACTGCCACCGCAGTGCAGTGATGGTGCCCTTATTAGAGGCCAAATCTGCCTCCTCCTCCTCAGCAGTAACCCATCCCCCCAAACCACCTCTACAGCAACCTCTCAGCAAGTAGGAGGTCTGCTGGTCTCCTCCCATCCCTAGAGACAAAATGGCAGGGGCTGTCCTCTGTGGACTCTGCACCCACTCAGCCTGATTCAGAGTGGGCCTCTTTCCTCCCCACGGTGGCCTTTGAGTCCCACTTCAACCGTTGGGCTAGGTCGATTTGATTCCCCCGCCTGTTCTCAATGTAGATTTTCAGGTGGCGAAATGGGACAGGCCACCACCCCGAGCCTCAGCCTCTATCACTGGCAGGCAGCAAGAACTCTCTGGATGGGCCAGGCTTGGTACAGAGCCCAGGAGCCCAGATTTCCTCCCTTGGCCCAAACAGATGCACTTTTGGCTTTGGCTCAAATCCATCTCCTTACCCAACTCCAGCTCAGGGCACAATAAGATGAAACACAGTCTTCTGAAGATTTTGTAACCTTAACACAGGCTTAAAAGGCCTTGAATATGACTGTAGCAGCAGGCAGAAGCTGCAGGAAGGAGAGTGCTTAACCATTCTCGCAACCCAAATCACCCCAGCTGTTTCTCGCTAAGAAGAAGAAGAAGAAGAAGAAGAAGAAGAAGAAGAAGAAGAAGAAGAGGAGGAGGAGTTTGGATTTGATATCCCTCTTTATCACTACTCGAAGGAGTCTCAAGCGGCTAACATTCTCCTTTCCCTTCCTCCCCCACAACAAACACTGTGAGGTGAGTGGGGCTGAGAGACGTCAGAGAAGTGTGACTGGCCCAAGGTCACCCAGCAGCTGCATGTGGAGGAGCGGAGACACAAACCCAGTTCACCAGATTACAAGTCTACCGCTCTTAACCACACCACCACACTGGCTCCACACAGAGGAAAAAGATACTGGGGACAAGAATTCCCCTCTCCACCTGTTCTATGGGATGAAAAGCAGTGCCTCACTGCTTGGTCAGTGATCAGGAAAAAGTTGCTATCTTCCAACATCCCTTCTTGTTTGGCCCTTAAACTGAACCCTTTGCCCTGGTGCCACCAATTCACCTCAGGGACCTTGGATAGGAGATCACTTCCCTCAGGCCTGGACTACCACAGCAGAAGGCCTGCTGGTTCCTGCCCCTTCTTCTAAAAAGAACCACGGCCCCTCCCCCAGGTCGTATTCTGCCTCCCTCATGACTCACCCCAAGGAGCATCTCCCTCTCGCCATCCTCAGCGTGCTTCGCGTTGTCCAGCTCGTCGTGCATCTCAGAGAGTTGGTCCTGCAAGTCCCGGATCTCCGTCTGCTGTTGCTCCTGCTCCATTTTCACTTGAAAAAGCCTCCATAAGGGAAACGGAATCATGTTTTCTACCTATATTTGGTCATGTATTGTTTCATGTACAGTGGTGCCTCGCAAGACGAAATTAATTCGTTCCGCAAGTTTTTTCTTCTTGCGAGTTTTTCGTCTTGCGAAGCACGGTTTCCCATAGGAATGCATTGAAAATCAATTAATGCGTTCCTATGGAAACCGCCTTCAGACCAGGTCCGGGGACAGTCTGTCCCCCGACCTCTTCTGAAGGCTAGGGGGGGAGGGACAAAGGCTTTTCTTCCCACCCCCAGCATTTTAAAAAAACCCCGGGACAGCGGAGGACTTCTCCGCTGTCCGGGGCAATCTTAAAATGCTGGCGGGCGGCATTTTAAAATCGCCTGGGACAGCGGAGGACTTCTCCGCTGTCCGGGGCGATGTAAAAGCCCCTGGGAAGGCAGGCAGGGGGGACAAAGACTTTTGCCCCCCGCCCGCCTTCAGAAGAGGTCCTGGACAGCTTTTCCCCGCCGCCCCTTGCTTCAAAAGAGGTCTGGGGACAGCGGGGAAGACGCGCTGCGCTTCCCGCTGTCCCCGGAGCTTGCGGGGCAAGCTTCGTTTTGCGAAGCAAGCCCATAGGGAAATTCGTCTTGCGAGGCAACTTGAAAACGAAAAAACCTCGCGAGGCGTTCGTCTTGCGGGGTACCACTGTATATATTCCTGATTTCTGAGGAAGGCCAAAGGGGTCCCCTCCTTTCAGGTAATGGCAAATGGAAAGTTGGGGCCTTCATGGTGCTGGCGACCTCCCAACCCCTTGCCTTGGGAACTCCCCACCCAAGAAGACGCTCTCAGCCAACTCTCTCCAGAGTCACAGGAAAAGGTTCAAGGCTGGTTTATTTGGGAGAGTTTCTGGTGAGAACAGAGGGAAGCCAAGGCCGCTGGTGTAGTTTGGGGGGGGCAGCTCCTACACAAACATAGCAATGGAGGAATGCCTGAGCCACAGTTTTGGCAGTAAGAGAAAAACATCTGGTGAAACCAAACTGTGTTTCTGGGATGTTTTCCTCTGTTCTGGCCACTCCCTTTTTTCATCATTTCTGGAAAAGAATTGCAGTCAGTGCTCAGCTTCTCCCTTTGCCCTTATCCCTGACCACTGGCCATGCTAGTTGGGGTTCCTGGCAACATCTCCTCCCCCCAGGTTCCCCACTCCTGGCGCAGAGCAGAGGCAGGCTGGGAGAGGAGCAAGAGAGCCGCAAAGAAGCAAAGTCTGGAGGGTGGCTTTTGAGGGAAATGGACTGAAACCATAAAGTGGCATGAACATTGTGCCCCTAAAGCCAGGATCCCTATCAGGCTCCTGATGGAAGGCTGCAAAGGAGGGAGGGAGATTAAGATGGGATCTGTGGGCTGACGGGGTGATTCCCAAGAGGGCGGACAATCACGCCCCACTATTCACCCCGGCAGGCAGGCAGGCAAGTCCTCTTGCACAAAACTCACTCTTCAAGGTGCTGCCTGAGGTCTTTCTCGCTCTCCTCCAGCTGCTTCCGGAAGGTGTCTTTATCTTCTATGGTCTTTTCCAGCTGCTGCTGGAGCACTCTCAACTCTGCCTTCACTGCATCTCTTTCATCTGTAATGTTCTGTTGGTTCTGCAAACGGGGGAGATCAGAAAGACAAGATGCCGGAAAGAGGCTGGGGCGGGCCCTTTTCGGAAAGAATGCTGCCTTTTTGAGAAAAGGGGCAGGCACTACATTGAGTTACTATAATAAGAGGTGCCCCCCTTTTTAAATAGTAATGTTTGCAGAAATTCACTGTACCCAGCAGCTGGGCTCGGCACCAGCAGCAGCCCTAGTTTCAGGGCTCGGGGCCACATCCACAGCCAGCCCCCACCAGCTTAGGCAGCTTCTGTATTCTGAGAGGCCCTTGGTCCAACTAGGCCAGCACTGGCTCTCGGGCAGACAGGGTGCTACCTGGACCCGGGTGGGGAACAGAGCCTAGGCCCAACCTAGAGGTATGGGCTCCCCAAAGAAGGGCACTCTGATGCAAAGGCGAAGCTGCCCTGACAGTCCCTGCCCATGCAAACAATTTTGCTTCTCCCTGAGAAAGCAGAGCAATGTGCAGCGCACAGCACTGATGCAACAACAGGGTGGATGGGAACCTACCTTGACTTCCAAATCCAGCCTCCTCTGTAGATCAGAAACCTCCTTTTCCAGCTCCTTTGTCTGTTCCATCAACGCCTTGACTGAAGCAGACGTATCAGAGGCCTACAGTCAAAGAACACATCCTTGCTCTGAAAAATCTATAGATTGTTTTGTTCTAAAAGAGCCAATGCCTCAGTTCGGAGCAGGTCTGATTATCCCACACTGTCCCTGAAGGAGCATCACTGTACTATATCTAAATAATGTATTGTAGGGGGGGGGGGCGGAACACGTGTCACCAGGGAGTCCTGTCCTTTGCGTGCACCACAGAGAAGGACCACTCACATTGGTGCTACCCACCATTCCTAGGTAAGCCCACTGGGTCCAACTCAGAGCCAGTGTGGTGTAATGGTTAGAGCACTGGGCTACAACCTGGGAGATCCTGGTTCAAATCCTGACTCAACCATGAAGCTGAGTGACCTTGAGCCAGTCACCATTTCTCAGCCTAACCTACCTCACAGGGTTGTTGTGAGGACAAAACAGGGAGGGCAAGAACCATGTAAATCACCTTGAACTACTTGGAGGAAAAGGTGGTATATAAATTAAACAAGCGAATAAGCAAACAAGGAGCCCCTTTGCCAAGGGACCCCCTCAGGCCGAAGCTGACCCTCTTAAACTAGGCCTGAAACAAAATTGTCCATTCGGTTTTGCTTTTGTTTTCACCAGCAGATTTAACTCTCATTTTCCATCCAGGTTCTGAATCCGTTGCAAGAGCTAAACTCAGGGGGTCTCAAGGACCCCACGCAGGCCCAGCCCTAGTCCTAATGGTCAAAGGGAGGGGCTTCCCGTGAAGTGTAGGTGGGTTCAGTCATGACTGAGGCTGAAGTTCAGCTCAAAAGGATCAGGGGCATAAGAAGGGCAAAGCAACTATATTTCTGGAGGCCTGGGCCACACCCACTCTCAACGTGATTGGCTGTCTAAGCCCCGCAAGCAGCGAATCATAACTCAGAGCTTAAGAGCCAATGCCAGTAGCACAAACCCTAATGCTACGTGATTGGATAGCGTGTATCGAATCAGAACGCAGGGGCTCAGGATCCTTAGTCCAGACTCGAGCTCAGGTGAACATAGACCACTGAATACATAACATCACCCCTCCCCCGTTTCACCTCACAGCATCCCTTTTCATCTTCAACACTGAGTACCAATTAGCAGAAGGATTTCCTGTATTAATATCATGCTTAACATAAGGCAGGATCACATGTGAATGGACCTTTGGATCATGTTTTTACTTCAATGGAGTTCAGCCTAAATTTGAAACTAACATTTGAACCTGATAGTGCTCAGCTAACCATTGATATCTACATAAAACAAAGAACAGGCATAAAAAGTGTGTGTAACAGTTACAAAGCACAGCTTGCCAGCTTAACAGTGCGCCAACACACTTATGGAGCTTGGCATGGTCTGAAGCTTCATTATTCTCTGGAGTTTACATGCTGAAAAAGGACAGAGATCCAAATAGCAGAATCCCTGCCAAGTTACTAGATCTTATAGAGTGAGGAGGAATTCAGACTGTCACGCTTTTGCAGGATGGATGCACATTCCAGAACTTTAGATTTGCTCAATTAAAGTAGATTATATTGCTCTGTCACCCTAGCATGAAAAATCCACTTTTAAAAAAAGAAATGGACTTTGTAGTCTGAAAGTGACAGGAAAATGCATGGAAACATGAAGAGATATTTAAGGGAAAGGCATGCAAACATCCTGCAAATAAATCAGGATGACTGCAGGATGAACACTCATTGCCATCTAACTGCCCTGTAAACAAATCAGAACAATAAGGACTGGAAGCAAATCAGAGTGGGTGCTCAAGCCTCAGGGTTGCCCAGAGGAGCCCTAATCTTTTTTCTTCACACAACAAGGTGAGGGATGTGGATAAACACAAGAAAGTTGAAGAGAGAGACAACCTTGTTTTCCTTGTGTACTTTACCTGTGAGTTCCCTGCTGCTCTGGACTTTAGAGTCTGGATTTTCTCAAATACCAAGTTGACTTTCCTCTTCGTTGCATCATCATTTTCGCTGCTTCTGAAACATGAACAAACGTCAGCCAGCAAGGCAATGACTGAGATGTCTCACAGTCACCTGAAAGCCCCCAATTCCTACAGTGACCATCTTATGAAAAGACACTCAGCCACAGATGTTAGTAGGTTAAGATCAGAGTGGAATTGTACCTCCTGGTAGTAAATCAGAGATGCCTACCTAGACCTCAAGGTTGCTTTAAGGACTGAAAATCGGGAGGGGGGTGTAATGTATTAATTGGAGACAGCCACCATATCAGTCCCAAATATCAAATATTCATCTGCTCAAGTCCTCAACGTAATGCCATTTCCACAAGCTACAAGTTTGTGCAAGCCCACTAACCCTTCCTTGAGATAGTTGTAGAGAATCTGCTTAGCTGTTTCCTCGTTGCTTTGCTGTGCAAGTTCCTGTTGGCCCTTCAGCAGATCAGGAGTGACCTGGAAAGACAAAGCCAGGTATCAGTCATATCCCTTGCAAGGAAAGCCTTCGGCTTCAGACAGAACAGCCTCTGTGCCACAAGCAGGGTGAACCCAAAACAGTGCTATAGGATGGTCTGAGAGGTGTGCGGCAGGAATATTTGCAAAGTTGCAGAGAAGAGGATTTGCAAATGACTGCCTTGATGCCAAAGTCAGGAGGGGAAATGGACTTCTGTGTCCGGAGAGCTCTGTTTATTTGATACTTTGCCTTCAAAAAGGTAATGGCTCAAAATCCAAAAATGTGAATTATTCCTAAATATGTCTTAACTTGCCATCACCACCCCGCACTACCTCCCCAGAGCATGGAAGCTGCTTAGCTGAACTCCCCCTTTCTGTCTCTCTAAGTTTTCCATTCAACAACCTCACCTCCGAGTGGCTGAGGCCACAAGGTGCAGGGATAACCAGCTCTTTCATGCATATGTCCAAAATTGCATCTCTGTAGCACAGCATCCTGTCACTGGATCATGTCAACAGATCACACTCTGGCAAACATACCTGAGCACCTGAAGCAGAAGCAAATGTTTTCACAGGCAGTTTCGGAGTCGCAATACGGTTTGGTAACAAGAGAGTGGAAGTCACCATTTTATTTTCACTTTTCTTGGTCTGGCCTGGAAGTGTGGATGATTTATAAGCCGAACTCTCGCTGACTATTTTACTTTGCTTGTGATATTGCAAAGAGTTGAAATGCTTGCTGGGAGAATCTCTTGCTGCTGCTGTTGCTGCTGCCTGGAGTTTGCCCACAGACCGAGGAGAAACCTGATCCCCAAAAGACACTGACTTCTGATCTGAAGAGAACACCTTCTGAAGGCAAACCTTAGAGGGCTGTAGTAAATGCTTGGATGACGTTGCCGAACTTTGACTAAATTCATCTGAACAACTGGAATTCACCTTGAGCCCGCAGGGAAGGGCACTGTCGACGCTCCTTGACCGCTTACGGTCATCTGGGTGAATCCTGCTCCTGATTCCCAGCCTGCCTCTTCTCTGAGGACCCATCTTCCGGTCAAACTTTTCAATGAGCTGATCAACTGCAGGAATTGAACCAGTGTCAATATCGCGACCAGTCCCAGGCAAAAATGGGATATACCTTCTGTTTTCATGCCTGTTAACATTGTCAGCATAGATGGCATACTCTTGGTCATCAAGGAAGAACTTGTACAGGGAAGCAACAGAAGTTGGGGTCGTTGATGATGACGACGACCGCCGTGAGCCATTCAGGACTGATCCTGCTGAATCTTGCCTGCGGAAAGGAAGGAGATCAGGTCTGCATTTCCTTGTTTCCTGATAGGTGGGTGGACTTATAGCAGATGGAGATCCATCACTAGAAGAATGTGATCCATGCATTCCATTAGGAGTGTCAACAACACTGGGGCATTCCAATTCCTGCTTGCTTTGGTCTGCCCCTACTGCAGGCATGGTCAAATTCACAGTTTTTGGTTTGGGCTTGGCCAGTTCTACACACTGGAGGGTCATTTTATCTAATGAAGCAACCTTCAATGGTGAGCTCCAATGTTTGCTGTCTGGTTTCTCTTCATCTGCAAGAGATTTGGATTTACTGGATGGGGGAGCCTCAAAGCCTTCCAAATTCAGGACGTTCTTTTCAGGATCATAGGGCTGCAGAAGCTCAGGATGCCTCTGGAAGTTCAACAGACTGGGCGACTGGGCAAACCCAGCCTTGAAATGCAAGGTGCTGCTCTCTCCCTCATCCACACTGGCCTGCAGGCTTTTAAACTTATTTGGCAATGTGCTGTAAGTTCCCAAACACTGTCTTTCTTCGCCAGTTTTCTTCCCCAGTTCAGGAGCAGAACTGGAGTCCAGCACTGACCTATCAGGTGTCTCGGTTGCAACCTGTGGACCATTTGCAGGTGCTACGTGACTGTCAGGCAAACATCCCTCTGCATTGTTGAGCACAATGTATGGATGCCCGTCAATCCCTTGGACCCGGATGCTGACTCCATAGGACCCATCTTTTGCATTCAGTGCACTCTTTGCCTTTGGAGGCACATTGCTTGCAAGCTTGAAGTGGATCCCACAGTCCTGCTGCTGCTGCTGCTGCTGCTGCTGCTGCTGCTGCTGCTGCTGCATGTGCCTGAAGCTGCCCACATAGGACTCCATTCTTCACATGGGTTTAAGCACTGCAAAGAGGAAAGAAACAGATACGTGAGTAGAGGAAACGAGCCACTTTCATCTTCATCATACCATCATTTTCTTCACTGACATATGGGGTTGATCCAAGACAATTGGGCATCTGCAGAGGAAAATCCAGAATGCATCTACCACATACAGTGGTTAAAAGGGAGTTCAGTCCTTGAACAGAAATGGGCTGGAGTGGGAAGTGAGAAGAACAAGGCTGGCTGATCTCCTCAAGCAGGGAGTTCCAAAGGGAAACACGAGGACTGCCCAACCATCATTGGCCTGAGTGCTGCCTTCACCCTTGGCTAAACCTCCAAGGGTTGGATGCTGGCAGTGGGTATAACCACCCCACAGCCTCTCTCACAAACTCTTAAAGGCACACACAGCTTCCTCATCTCAGGAAGGAGGGAGCAATTTTCATTCTTCATCACCAGGGCACTAGCCTTTGCCTACCTCACTGTGATGCCATTACTACTACTACTACTACTACTACTACTACTACTACTACTACATTATTCTTTGCCAGTGCTGCCAAAATTAATAGCGTCTTGGTGGGCCAGAATAAATGGGTGCTGGATCAGGTTTCCAAACTATGGGTTAGCCACTCCTGGACAATACCATGAGTGCAAAGGCCACTGGCCTAACCTGACAAAGGCTTCCCCAGGTGGACTCTCAGTCTGTGGAGGGAACATGTTGAGAGAGAAAGTCCCCTCAGATGCCCTAGGCCCAGATCCTCTTCCCAGCTTCCAAACGCCCCACTTCCTCCCCTCTTCATGAAGAAGCAAGCCCAAACCAAACCATACATAGAGTCTACTCATGTTTCCAAGCTGACAGCTCCTTCCCTAAGTCAGGTAATGCTGCCTTCACCAACCTAGCTTTAGCCCATCAACTTCACGTATGATGAAAAGGTTTAACCATTCACACATGCAAACCTGCTGCACTTCTTAAGTAATACAAGCCCGAAAGAAGGATCCCACTTCCTGCTGGATGTGCACTTACAGCCTTATTCCATTTTGCCATGAATGCATTCTAGAGCTCCATGAACAAAAGTTGGCTGTTCCGCTTCTTCTAGTTGGTGACCTCCTAACTCCACATCCCAAGTCAGACAGGAGCGTCAGCTGGCCATGAAAGTAAGGCTGTAGCAACTACATGTGGCACAAAATAGGAAAAGGCCCTTCCTGTAGCCAATGTGCTTCTGTGGCACCATGCAGGTCTCACTTCTTGGCACTTGATCAAAGACCACCTTGGGGCAAGAGTGGCCAAAGGGCAACTCAACATTTTGCCCATATCAGGCTTCAGAAGGGTGAGGAACCAGGACACAGCTGCTGCTTCCCAACAGTCGTCACTGAGAAGACCATGTGGCCATGCTCAGAGCAGAACACGCCAAGCTACAGCATCATGCCCTGTCCCAGCTGCAGAATGAAGAGTAGAAACTCAAAAATGCACAGGAAAACACAGGTGGACAACGAACAACTGCAGGAAATGACATTTGCAGCTCCCAGCCTCCATTTCTCAGTTCCCCAGAACTTCCCCACACTTCCAGCTTCCCTTTGTTTGTTCTGCACAATCACATCTCCCACAAGATCTCCAACTTCCAGGTATTATGAGAGAAGACAACACCGGAAACGGTGCCTCCAATCTAATCGCAGTCAGACAGATCCAGCACCCTTGGATATCCACAAAATGTTCTGTCCATTTTGACAGATTTTGAAGCAAGATTGTAAAAAAGAAACAATGTATAATTTATATTGGCTGGGTATGGGGGGGCTGACATCATAATACTATTAAAGCAACAGCCAATAAGGCCAGAATAAAGAGAATTCTCCATTTCTAACATTTTAAAGCAACACCCATCCTGAACCTTCAGCATCTAATTAATGCTACAGATCAAAGTGAGCTCCTCCTATGAAAGTCAATGCTATAGAGTAAGGTTACGACTCAATTCACACTCACCTGAGCATAAGACTTAAGTAAACATGCCCACGTTGGGCAAAAGATTCCTGCCTTGTTGGACTAGTTGACCCTCATGGTCCCTTCCAACCCTACAATTCTATGAGTCTGTGAATATGATTGTGCCATGAATCTGTTATTCTTTAAGGTGCTAGCAATGGCTTTTATTGCAATAGAAATAATCATCTTCTGGAATCTGGCCAGTCAGACATTATAGGGAGATTTTGAATCTGTTTGTGAGTTGTTTTCCCCACCTCCAACCTTCTTTTATTGCGCACAAGCATTGGCATCTGTATCAAATATATTTTAAACGCTGGAAACTGAATTAGGAGCTTGAGCTTTTCATCCAATGGCTGTGGAATTTTCCTTTTTAAAAACATGGCCTTCTGTTTTAATTTGCCCTAAATTTCAGTAATGTGTTAATTTAGAGGGGAATTTTATTTATCGTTGTTCAGTGTGCTGATGCCTTTTAAATAGTTTCGCAAATAAAATAGAGGCATAACAATATCAATTTTGAGTGGTAAGAGCATAAAGTAGCCAAATTATTTTGCAGTGTGTTGTGTTGTAAATCTTGAGGGTATGCCTAACGCACATTAATGTACGGTTCTTAAGTTATCTACGGCTGCAGTTTTATTGACATGGACCTCTTCCAATCAGATACAAACAGGCACAGCCACTTTGTATGGTCCCATCAAATAATAAAAAGATAGGAATAGTAGTTGGACTCAGTTCAATTTTACACTGGCTCACGTACTGTTTTCTTAACAATCACATCCTAAAGTGGGGAGGAAGAAGCTGTTTCACCAGGGACATCTTCAGGATCAAAGAATTTTTCCAAGCCCAAAGGCATCTGGTCCAAATAATGTATCACATTCCAGCTATTAATACAGCCAGTCTTGTCAGAAATGAAACAGAAACCATTAATCTCTTAGGAAGGTGCAGCAAATGTTCTTCAAATGCACAAAACCAATCTGGGGCTCGTTGAAGAAAAGAACTGCCTCTGCACAGGATTTTGCAACCAAACAAAGCTTCTCTCTTCCTTGGAATTATTTTGACATTCCAGAAACCTGTCCACTTTGCAAAACAGATATATCATCCCTGGGACAGCAGCCAGGGACAGACTTTGGTAGTCTTTCGTAATGGCGCCCTGTGCGAAGCCAAAATTTGGTGCCCCCAAATAGATCTTTTCTATTATGGGTCTTCTTGATTTTGTGCCCCCCACAGCTTGGCATACTGGGGGGGGGGGACTGCCCATACCACCCTAAATCTGGCATTGCAGCAACATGCCCCTGATCAGCAGGCCCCAGCTTATTCCTCATAAATTAGTTGGAACAAATTGCTTCCTCTCCTGTCAAGTAATGCGCCTGAACACTTTGGAGGCCAATAATGCAACTCCCAGGATCTTCTGGCACTAAAAACAGTCAGCTGCAATTTAGGAAGTGGGGGGCAAGAAACACTTTTGATGTTCTCTGCCTAGCAGGACAACACATCCACTGTTTCGTACTATGCCAAATTTGACGGAGCAAAAAAAAAAACCCTTTCACCTGGAAAGTCTGAATTCAGGCCAAGGAAGTCACAGGCTGCCTTTTTGTAAGCTGATTGTATTTGATGCAACAGCTGGGTTTTGTAAATGTTTGAGAAGGTGGCACCCTCCGGCTGGTGAGAGGGGAGGACAGAGCAATGGCCTGGAACCAGTTTTGCACCTTAAATTTAAAGAGAGTAGAGAGTTCTGATGGAGCTGACTAGAAACCGGTACAAGCTTAGGGGCTCTGGGAATCTAACGCAGGCTTGGGGGCTCTGGGAATCCTATCTTTTTGCAAGCTCACTAGCTGTAAATAATACAAAGACACTTCAGTTTCCACTGTTCTCTCGGCGCCAAAGAAAACAAAACCCTGGACTTCTCACCGCTCAGGAAATGAGGGGTAACAATCCAAAACAGGTGGATGTAGCAAGATCTAAAGCAGGGCAGGGGGACCCTTTTCAGCACAAAGGCCACGTTGGCAACCTTATAGGAGCGACATGCCAGTGGTGTGTGGGGCTAGAGGCAGAAGCAGAGGCAGCAACAATATTGCCCATTTCTTTACAGGAAAAGTCAGAGCGTTTCCACATGCGGACGGCCACATCCCTCCATCCAGGTAAGCACCAGGCACAATCACAGTGCGAAGAAACATTCTATCCAGACAAAAGCTCTTGAGGAGGATGCAGAGAAGCCCTACGCAGGGGTGTAGCAAGGAGCAGAACTCTGAGGGCCAGACAGAGAAGACTGGAGGGCCACATCCAAGGCTCATCACCCTCTGATCAAACAACTGCATTTCTCCACATGAACCTCATTGGCAATTAAGATTTCCCTCAGAGGTTTCTCCAGGTGCTCAGAGGTCTGCCAGGTGGGAAACTGGAGAAGGCCTGCCATGACACTCCCTCCCTTGGTCTGTCCACCTGGCACCTTTTTGTTAAGGAGCTATACTAACATTCCCTACCTAATTTGGTACCTTCCAGATATTTTGGACAATGGCTCCCATCTACCCCAACCAGTGCAGTCCAAAACATCTGGAGGGCTCCAGGTTAGGGGAAGCTGCTCTGTACTGCTCTCTAAGCCATCCACTGGCATCCCATTGCCCAATAAGAGTATTCACTCTCTGTTATTGTGACTGAAGGTTTTGCCAGCTTCTGGTATATTTTACTGATTCTGCTGCTGCTCTTGCATTTTATTCATATTATGAGCAACAATATTTGCATATTTTAATATTTAGAATATGAATTATTCTTTTTTTATTAACCATATTTGAAGGAAAGTGGATATAAATCCATAAATAAACTAAAAAGACTGATACTCAAAGGGAGTTGCAGAATATATTCTACTAGTTCTGGAGACACTTTGAATAACCAGTAACTGGCACTGACTTGCATTATGGCCAAAAGGTATCATTTTTTAATCCCCAAATCTAGCAAGGAAGTACTGTCTCTGGCTCATCTTCCAAACAGAAAGAACTTCCTTTCTCCCCAGGTCAGTCCAGGCACTACATCAGTCAGGCCGATCCAAGCCAACCCAGCTACTACTTTGCTGGCTGGAAAACTGCAGGCCAGAAGGAACATCACAGAAGGCTGCACTGGGAGCACTGTTTGCTCCTGGAACTGCTTATATGTAGAAAAAAACTTGCGCAAGATGGAGCATTTAAGTAGCTCTTAAAAATCTGTTTTATCAGCTGCTCGCTTGGGATCAGCTGTGTCAGAATCAGCATTCAAATCCAATTTTCTCAAGTACTGAAACCCAGCTGCGAATGTTTCAGAGGCCCTGTTGCAGGCAGCCAACATCTTAAAAAGAGGGAGGGAAGATGCAGTTACAGTTCTTTCCTTACATTTTTCTACCTGACTGGATGGATTTAGAAAGGGGGGGGGGAATCCATTGCTGTCCCAAAAGCAAAGAACAAACAGGCTGCTTGGGGGAAAAGAGCTTCTTAGGCAAAGTTTCAGCTGCTTCATACGGTACTTCTGGGGAGATGTATTTGGGGAAAGAGCTCCACAGAGGAGAGTGGGGAAGAGGATGGTGCAGAATGAGATCCCTTGGCCGGTCCATTTATGTGATTCACTGTCACAAATCATGGAGATGGCTGGAAGGGAAGGAGATGGGGTCAGCCCAAGAGGTTTTGCAACTGCAGGCAGAATGCCACACTGCCCCTGTCCTTGATACCCCCCCCCCCGCTGGCAGATCCAGGCCCCCTCCTTTGCACTCATCCCTGCCATTGCAACTGGCCTACAGCTGTGTCCAGACTGCTGCCAGAGGGCAGCACTGAGGGTGCAGCAGCAGCAGCAGCAGCAGTGAGGGGAATGGTGCTGTGCCAGCAGCCTGGGTGAAGCCATGCTCCAAAAGAAACATCAGCTGCCCCAGATCTGCACCTGCCCGGCCTTTTTTCCTCTCCAGGGCTCAACTCTGCTGTACAACCTGAACCTGGGACTTGATGGCCACCAAAGCAGGGCTGTAGCCACTGTTCCGCACCACCACCACCACAGCTCTGGCCGAAGGTGGGAACTGCAGCCTGGGACGCCTCTTTCCGCTGAGAGGCTAGAGCAGGTCAGGGGGTGCTCCTCCTGAACCCCAGATAAGCTCCCAGGTTGGGCCTGTTGAACATGGGAGATTCTGTTCCCAGAGACAACTTGACACATTCTGATGCCTCCTTCAGGCCATCATAAAAATGAAACAACTGGACAATTTGCAGCTCTTTTAAAGGGGCTTCTGCAAGCGCTGCCTGAGGCAAGCAAACCACCTCGCCCTGGAGACTCCAGGTGTGTCCTGCCTTGGCCCATGCTGCCCAGACTCTGTCTCCACTTGCAGACTTCCAACACAGCAGGAGCCATCGCCAAGAGCCAGGAGGCAGTTTTATTCTACATACACTGGTACCTCGGGTTACATATGCTTCAGGTTACATATGCTTCAGGTTACAAACTCAGCTAACCCAGAAATATTACCTCAGGTTAAGAACTTTGCTTCAGGATGAGAACAAAAATTGTGCAGCAGGAGGCCCCATTAGCTAAAGTGGTGCTTCAGGTTAAGAACAGACCTCCAGAACAAATTAAGTTCTTAACCTGAGGTACCACTGTACATTTCTTTTTTCTGGTCTGTATATGTACAAATATCTTGCTGCCACCTTCCAAAATAACAAGAGGCAATGGAATTCTTTACAGTACTTCAAAAGGGCCACCAAAGCGATGTTCTAAGCCCATCGCCTGGCCATACCAGTTTCCTCACGGCCGCCTCTCCTCTGGCCCTGTGGCAACCAACCAGTGTTGGATTTCCTCTATGACTGAAAATTATTTTATTTATCCTTCCCTTTTAAAACAGGAAACACTTCAGAACAAGCGGTCTTTGGCAGGCAACTATGGGGAGGGGGGTGCAGGGGGTGCTCTTATTCCAGGCCCAGCGGTTGGATGAGGGAGACAGAGAAACCGAGGAACTGTACTTAGGTTTGTAAGTACAGGCGGAATGAAGACACGAGCAGACGGCCAATTCATGCTCACTTCTCCAGCATCAAAGGGCAAAAAAAGAGAACCTGGCAAGATCCATTTGAATTTCTGCCAAAATAGCTCCCACCAAAAGGCGCACAAGGGGCCCCTTCAGAAATGGAGACTGGCTATTAACAATTATTAATTGCTAGCATATGATGTTGCTGCCCTATACTCAGAGCAACACTGTTTGTTCCGTGGCAGATGTGCCTCTCAGGGGGTGGGGGTGTCCCTCATGAAACGCAGCTGTGAGAGGCTGTCATTTCAAATAGATGAGCAGGGGGCTAATAATTTCAGCGGTCTGATGTTCCAGTCAAAATTGCCTCTCCATAATACTTTGCTACCACTTGGGGTGGGGAAAGGTGGACAGGGAGGGCAGTTTTCATCAGAAAAATGGGCTGTGTGGAAAGGGTTAAGGACCCCTCCCCCTTTAATAGAGTCATAGCCACTTGTGGCTTCTTTTCCTTGAAAGAATTGTCCTCTTACCAGCTAGCTATGGATCTGAAGGGACCAAATCAATGGTTGGCGGGTTTTGGATATAGTTTTCAAAGAGCTCCAAGGATCTGCACAGGACCCCATCCCTCACAGCCTCTCCTGGAAAGACAGAATGCCACACTTGGGACAGTAAATTATCCCTAAATATAGGAAGACTTCCTGTTTGGCAAGGTTTAATGTCTTCCCTTCCAACTTACTAGAAGGAAGATACAGCAAAGCCCAAATGAACAACAGATGTTGCCCTTGTAGCAGCTCTGAGGTGTCTTCCAGGTTCTTTTCTACTGTTCTTCTATTAGGAAGACCTAACAGATCCCACTATACAGTCCCTCCCTGGCCGATCTGCCGAGTCTATTAATGAGAGAGTTTAGCATTATATACCTGTGATTTACGGCTGTATCCATGCACTGGCATGCGAAGGGGGGCAGGGGAGCATACCTCCCCGGGCACCATTTGGGGAAAGGGTGCTATCGCGGCTGCCCCCCCCCCCGACACATGCTGCATGCCTCGCAACCCCAGCCACGCGCCACGCCCCCGTGGGCAACATGCCACGCCCCCGCCTGTTTTCCGCTCCGGGGGCTGCAACATGTTGCTCCACCACTGTATTCATGTGTATTTTTATTTTATTATTGTCAATTGTTATACAGCATTTACAATGGTGCCTCGCAAGACGAAATTTTGTCGTCTTGCGATTTTTTTCGTCTTGCAAAGCACGGTGTCGGGAAAGTTTTGGAAAAGCTTCAAAAATCACCAAAGTCTTTAAAAACCTCAAAAAAGGCTACCACACCACGTTCTATGAGTTGCTCCTCGAAGTCAAGTCGCAACTGTATTAACGGTGTTAAGAAAAAGGAAACAAACTTGCAAGACGTTTCCGTCTTGCGAAGCAAGCCCATAGGGAAAATCGTCTTGCGAAGCAGCTCAAAAACCGCAAAACCCTTTCGTCTAGTGAGTTTTTTGTCTTGCAAGGCATTCGTCTTGCGAGGTACCACTGTAAATGGAAAAATAAAGAGTTTCATTAGAAGAAACTCATGGGCTTTGGGAGACCACATGTCTTCTGTAGAATTTCCAGCTTGACTCTGGCCAGTGCTGAGCCTGAGGCAATTTATGTCAAATCCACCCTGTACCAGACCCCAAAGAACCCTACAGAAAATTGCCACATCCTGTACTTGTTGCTGCGCCCTGCCCAGGTTCCTCCCACACAGAGGCTTGCACTGCACTCCCAGGAATGTGATCTGTTCTCTCTACAAATGAACTTCAATCGCATTCTGATATTTCGCAACTTATGCAAGCAGGTCTTTCCAGGCAGCAGGTCAGACTGGAGAGGCAGCCGGCACCACACTCAAGCTTCTCCAGAGCAATCCCGAAATGACTGTAAAGTCCAACCCACCCCTAAAGGGAACCTAAATGCAAAACAAGAAACGCACTATCAGCTCTGTGGCCAAGGATCAAAGAGCTCCATGCTGAAGACATCCACTTCAGCACTGCCTAAATTGTCTGAATTTTCCTGGACTCCCTGGCTGCAGCCTCAAGTAGCTCCCACCCAAAGAAGCTTCTGCTGCTGTTTTCACTCTGGTCATCAGCTCTTGGAGAAGGGGCAGAGCTGAGCAGTAGAGCATCTGCTTTGCATGCAAAAGGTCTCAAGTTCAATCCCTGACATGGCATTCCTGGGCAGAACCGGGGGAAAGAATCCTGCCTGAAACCCTGGGGAGCCACTCCCAGCTTGTTAGCTTAGGCAGCACTGAACTAGCTGGGCCAGTGGCCTGACTCAGTGTCAGGCTGCTTCCTATACTTCTACCTGGCTGGTCCCCTGAGCCTGCCTGTCTTCAGCCCTTGCCTCCTTCTGTGACATGAACTGGCAGGACGCAGAGGAAGGGGAACAGGATCCTGGCAAGGGCTGTAGCCACGGCTGGTACACACCAAGGCAAGCAGAAGATGGGGAACGGGAGCTTGGGGACTTAGGAGGTACGCACAGGACATGGCAAGGGGGCAGCTGACAGTTCACAGAAGCCAGGGGAGGGGGGGCATATCAGCAAAACCAGAGACACTGGGCGCTGGGAACAGTGGGAAGGGCGCTCTAGGAAACTGAGGCAGGCAAGGGAACACAACCCAGCTCACTAGTTGACCAGGTGGGGATCACAGGGATCAGTAGGTCTAGGAGAAAGTTTGTGGTCACACAGCTGGATTAGGTGAGGATCACATGCCTTGTCGAGTGCAGAGACACAGTTGCTCAGCTAGAGCAAACCCAGATGTGTCAAAATTGGAAGGATAAAAGGGAAGCAAGGCAGAGAATCTGTGTCTGCTCAGCTTTCCATGTTGATAGACCACGGCTTGGCTGCTTCAGAAGCTCCACTGGACTGTGACTTCGGGACTGACCACAGGTTTTCTGACCGCAGGTTTTCTGACCCTGGATCTGCTGCAGAGGCGGGAGCCTGGCCTGACTTTGGACTTGGCCTGGTCTTTGACCTGTCTGAGTACTTTGGACTGTCTGAGTACTCTCTAGCATTTCCCTTGGGAACTGTGTACACCAGTGGGACTGACCTCCATGTACGTTGGGGTTCAGGACATTCTGCTTCTAAGTTCCTTTCCCCCTCAAACCTGTTCTCTAGCCCAGTTCAAGCAATCTGGTTCACCCTTTGTATATGCTCCCCATCCTTGCACTGTCCCGTCCTGTCATGCTGTGTTAAGTCAGGAAGTCTTTAATTAACCATAGATTCCCACTGAACCTAAACCTAGAGACAGGTTGCCATGTCTGGAAGAAGCCAGGGTCTTAAACTAACTTCAAACCATGGACTGAGGTTTTGGCTTGGTCTGAGTCTAATATAGTTTTCCAGTTTGGAATGAGCAGGAAATGATGCTTAACTAAAGACTTCCAGGCTTAATCATAGCACACTGAGGAGGGAAGAGACTGTATGTGCAGGCACAAAGCTCGTTCATTGTTTGAGTTTACTAAGTTAACTCGTTCATTGTTTGAGTTTACTAAGTTACTAAGTGGTCTCTTTCTGGCCCATCTCATCTGCTTCCTTTTCCCCAGGTAGCCAGGCTGATTTCTCTAGTCCAGCCTCCATTGTGGTAAAGCTCCCCCAGAATTTCAAAAAAATGCAAACATGGCTGGACTCGAAACAAAAGCAAAAAACCCAATTCTAGTGAATATAGAGCAACTGTATTTTCAATTACACCAATCATTGGGTTGGAAACAACCTTGCCAGTTCACCAACATACAATTTCCACAGTATTCTTATAATGGTTATTTATATTGAATCCTGATATAATTACTACGCTGGTTTACAGCAGGGGTGGCCAATTCCCAAGAGACTGCAATCTACTCACAGAGTTTAAAACTGGCAGTGATCTACCTACCCCCTTTTCGGGGGTTCAGGTCAAGGCTGTTGAGCTTTTCTTAGGAAGGAAAGCCCTATTTGGGGGGGTTCAGGTCAAAGTTGAGCTTTTTTTAGGGGAGCCAAAGTTGTTGAGCTTCTTTGCGGGGGAGCCAGTGATCTACCAGTGATCTACCACAGACGTCTACTTATCTACCGGTAGATCACGATCTACCTGTTGGACATGCCTGGTTTACAAGAAAACTTCACCACCGCCTCACAATCCTAGATCTCACAGCCTCCAAAAAGCAAAGGAACATTTTCTTCCTGCAGTTTAGAATTAATTCACTGTGCCACAGGATGTAAGGATGGCTACAAGCTTAGATTGAGTGTTGTTCTTGTTTGTTTGTTTGTTTGTTTGTTTAGAAAAAGGAGTAGACCAATTAACACCGGAGAAGAGGTCCACCAATGGCTACTAGATTCTTGGGTACTAAATCTTAGCAGATTAGTTATAAATTTGGAATTCAGAAGTTCATCATGACAGCCCCATAGGAAAATCCAAAAATGAATTGCTGATCAGTTACTGTACCCCACCAAAGAGGAGCAGTATGCAACACAGTACCCAGTTTACTGGAATCAGCTTGACTATCCATAGTTTCCTTGAGTCAGTTTGTCCTTACTTCATAGATTCAACTTTCTAAAACACATTCGGCTTTAGCAACTCCAGCCAGTTGAAATACAGCCGCTAGCTCTGAATCAGAAATGCAAGCAATCTTGCAAAGAAGGGTTACCATTTTTAATGGCTAGCATGAAGTAGGAACTTCTTCTTGCTAGCCACTTCAATGGTAACACTTCAAAGAAAAGGAGGGAAATGTCTCTGCTTATTTTCCTTATTCCCTTTCCTCTATGCTAATATGGCACAGACACAGTAAAACCCGAAAGCTTCAGTATCAGCTAATTCACTTGCCACAGCTGCACCTGCTCTGAAAAAGGTCCCAGAATTGCACAAACCCACATTCAACTCCATTACTGAATCTCAAGAGGCTAGCAATGTCTGTTTGAAGTCGCTGCTCTCGAGGGAGTAGACACAATTCGCTATCCCTGAACAGGTCCCATTCAGACCCAGCAGAAGGAAATGTTTAGATAGATAATACTTTATTCGGCTATAAGCCCACCAGGTAAAACCAATCAGTAAATAAAATAGCTTTTTACATTCTAAAATATCAACTAAAATATTTCAGCGCATAATCTCCTTCACATTACATACAGTCTCTAGATATTGTGGCCTTGGATATAAAGATGGTGGATAGAGTTTACTAGATTTTAATAGTCATGCAGCATTCCATGAAGTCTTTTATATGAAAGAACTGAATTCAGGAATCTTGCAACCTGTAATGTTCTATAAGAGTCAATGTCCTGGAGTAGATAGGCTAGATGTAATTCAGGTGGTTTAGCAACAGTTTCCAAAATGATTGAACTCAGAATCCTTGATCGGGGAACAATATATAAAGGACAATTAAACAAGATATGATGAAGGGATTCTATTGATTTGTTGTCACATGCGCATAAAACAAAGGTTTTACCATTAGAAAATCTATGAAGGAAATGTCTTTATAGAAATGCCCATCATGAGTCTCACACTTGGAATGTCGGCTATGAGCCATTTTGGCACTGGATTCCAGATTCTGAGAACAGGAGAGGCAGATTAGGGAACACTGGCAGGAGAACCAAGTACAAGAACCATCGATCTTCCTCCAGGAAAAAAATGAACAAGCTCAACAAACTACCCAAATGAGAATATCAGGTCCAAAAGAGCAATGCTCCTTTCACAAAAGAGGTCCGATTGCCATGTTAGAAGCCAGGGCTCCCTTCCTGACTCTGCTGCGAAGCCACACGATGCAGCCCATGGACCTTGTACCTGTAGCCATCCTTGTCTCTCCTCCAGGAAAACAGAGAGCCCTTAAACCACAAAATCTAAAGCAGCACACCATCACCTGCTGCAGAGAATATTCCTTTAGGCTAATGGGCTACAAGAAGCTTCATTAAGGAGCGTTAGTCCATCTCCCAACATTTAGCATTCAGCAAATGAAAGGCTAGGCTAAGGAAAGACAGCAGGCAGGTAGGTATTAATTCATACATTATCACTTCTTAAATATTAACATTCCATTGTGGAATGCCTTCCCAGGGGAGACACGCCTGACACCCGGGTTACTCAGTTTCTGGCACCAGTTTAAGCTTCTCATTTGCCTAAACATTTTGGTGATGGTTTTAATTAGACTGCAAATGGCTGGTTTGGGGGCTGAAAGGGTTTGATCTGCTGTTTTGCTGCCTATAGTATTGCTTTTTACACTGTGTCTTTTAGATGGTTTTTATCATTACCCACATGAGAATAAGTGTCCAAAATAACATTTTTTAAAGAGCAGGCAATTCATTTTTCTAAGAAGCCAGCGGTGAGTCTGCCGTATCACCAGCCCAGCCCAGTCCAGACTGGCTGCCAGGAACGCTTCAAGGGGCAGCGTCCTTCCCAGTCCTGCTCCTGGAGCGCCTGCTGGCTAAGGTGCAACTGGTTGTTTCAATAATAATAATAATCACAATGATGTTATTTATACCCCACCCATCTGGCTGGGTTTCCCCAGCCGCTCAAATCAAAGCTCCCTCCTTTGAGCTGCCTCTTCCAACCCTCCTTTCTGAACCCTAAGCTCTTCCTTCATGGCCTGCCTTTCTCTAACTCAGGGGTAGTCAACCTTTTTATACCTACCGCCCACTAATGCATCTTTCTTAATGCTAAAATTTCCTTACTTGCTGTCAGGGAACTGACATCGGAGCGAGAGGCGAAAGGGAGGCTCCCAGATGATGCTGGCGAAGGACCCAGCAGCAGGGGGAGAAACAGCTCAGTAGAGGAGGAAGCCAATCAGCGCAACACCAGGGGTAAAGGGGGGCCGACGGGGGAATTGGAGAGAGGGCTCCAGGACTCTTCACTGGACATCAGTGAGGAGAGCCCAGGTCCTCCGCTACCCACGCCCTCCCTGCACAGAAGACTCCCGCGCAGTGAGAGGAGGAGACTGGGTGTCAAACAACTTTTATGTTGGAAGAGGTTCAAGAAACACCCACTGACGGATTCTGCCAGTGACTGAGGCAGTCACAATGAGAAGGGGCTGTGCAGTCAGAAAGGTTTGACAAGGCAAATTAACCGAGAAAGGCACCAGTTTACGCACGAGTAACTCATACCCATTATACTTGCCCACCAGTCCTCGATGGAAGGAGAATTCAGCTTGTGCTGTAGAACTCCCTACCGCCCACCTAGAATCCTGAAACACCCACTAGTGGGCGGTAGGGACCAGGTGGACAACCCCTGCGCTAACTAATGGCACAGACTCTTCTGTTTCACATCTTAGCAATTTTTATCTGGCCCATAAAATAAAAATAAAAAACAATAAAAAGAATAAAAAGAACAATATTTTTGTCATTTTGAGGAGCTAGCCTGTATGTCATCTCAGGAGGCTCTTATAGGTCCTTAGATGTAAGACTGGGGTCTGCAGAAAAGCTGGTGGCTAAAGTGAAAAGCTGGTGGCTGGTGGTGCTGTGGTCTAAACCCTGAGCCTCTTGGGCTTGCCATTCAGGAGGTCGGCGGTTTGAATCACCGCAATGAGGCGAGCTCTTGTTGCTTGGTCCCAGCTCCTGCCAACCTAGCAGTTCAAAAGCATGCCAAAAAGTGCAAGTAGATAAACAGGTACCACTCCGGCGGGAAGGTAAACGGCGTTTCCGTGAGCTGTTCTGGTTTCGGTGTTCCATTGCACCAGAAGCGGCTTAGTCATGCTGGCCATATGACTCGGAAAAACTGTCTGCAGACAAACGCCGGCTCCCTCGTCCTGTAAAGCAAGAGGAGCACTGCAACCCCAGAGTCCTCCACGACTGGACTTAACTGTCAGGGGTTCTTTACCTTTATCTTTAAAGTGACCAAAATGGTTTCATTTTGAATAGCCCTGGTCTTGTCTATTAACTATCTCCTTTGTTATGTAAACTAGGGCAAGTGATGCTACAGAAATGAAACAGCGGGAGACCCTTCCTGATCTTCAGCATGACTTTCTTTCTCTAGACTCCCCATCTGCATCCTCCTTCAGGTAAACATGTGAGGCTAGATAAGAGATGGGGAACTGAGCCTTGCTGGTGGGCTGGATCTTTTATCTCCCCCAACCCATCCCAGTGGGCCAGGTGTGACAGGCAGCCAGGGCAGCTCATCTGTCAATCACATCAGGTGACTCACAAAGTTTGAAATTAGGCAAAGGCACAAGGGCTACCTAGTCAGCTTGTCAAGGGCTGCGCAGGGACCTTTGCAGGTGTAGCCAATCAGCTAATCAGAGAGGCCCACAATCCCCCTTTAGGTCCAGTTGCATCTTGATCTACTTTGTACGAGAAGATTGCATGTGGCTTTCTCAAATAGTCTGATCTGTTCCCAGGTATGGAGTCTCTGTTTTGCCAGTCTAAGCCTGCTGGCTGGAACTGATGAGAAAGGGAAAGGGATCCCTGACCGCTAGGTCCAGTCATGGACAACTTTGCGGGTTGCGGCGCTCATCTCGCTCTATAGGCCAAGGGAGCCGGCATTTGTCCACAGACAGCTTCCAGGTCATGTGGCCAGCATGACTAAGCCGCTTCTGGCGAACCAGAGCAGCACACAGAAATGCTGTTTACCTTCCTGCCAGAGCAATACCTATTTATCTACTTGCACTTTGACGTGCTTTCGAACTGCTAGATTGGCAGGAGCAGGGACCGAGCAACGGGAGCTCACCCCATCACGGGGATTTGAACTGCCGACCTTCTGATCAGCAAGCCCTAGGCCAGGGGTCTGCAACCTTTAAGACAAAAAGAGCCACTTGGACCCATTTCTGAAGAAAAAACAACAACTGGGAGCCGCAAAACCATTGCGACATTTAAAACAAATATATCTCTGGAGCCACGATCTGACAGCGGGAGGGAAGGTGACGTCGGGACGGTGCGTGACTAACGCACGCACCGCCCCCATGCGACGTCACAGCCAGTACAGCGCCCGCACAATGTGCCTCCTCCCCTCGCTAGTATCCGCCCCGGAGCCGCAGCAAAGATGTAAAAGAGCCACATGCGGCTCCGGAGCCGCAGGTTGCAGACCCCTGCCCTAGGCTCTGTGGTTTAGACCACAGCACCAACGGAGTCCCTGGAACTGGTGAGAGCTGTAGTCCAAAACTTCTGGAAGGCTTCAGGTTGGGGAAAAGCTGGTCTAAAAGGTACAATTAACAGGTAAGGCCCCGTTTCCTCTTTTTCCTCCTCGGTGTTTTCTTGCCCCATTGATGCAGAGCCCCAAACTAGACTATGGTAGAAACATGTGATTCACTTTTTGGAGTTCTTTCTTGAACATCAAAGCAGCCTTTGTGGAAACAATGGCAAAGCAAGGATGGTTGAGCTACCACTGAGAGCCAGGAGCCTTCGGTGCCTCTAAATGCAGTTTGCGCTTTCAAGCACAATAGCTGGTTTGTGTCCAAATATCTGATAACAACCAGCCCTTTTCTCCACAGGAGGCTCTGGCTTGTTTTACTAAGTTTTCCTCCAGCCGAGACTCCAGAAAACCTTGTGTCTCCGTAAGGCGGGACTCCCAACGAGATAATTACTGCTCTGTTTCAATACGGAAGGCATCCCAGATGGATTTCTGATGCAACAGCATTTAAAAGGGAAAAAAATGCTTTAAAATGCAGTTAAAACATAAGACGCTAGGATGCTCCACTTTCTTAGGACCCAGCTCTATGGCTGGGGGGTGGGAAGGGGCCACAGCCTTCAATCACCCCCGTCTCAGATGTGGCCCCCCATCCAAAGATGCCACTTGGTAGCAGTTCCCACCCTGCCATGGACTGTATGAACTGGGCCCCATTCATGTGCTCCTCATGGGAGCCAGGATTCTGTTTGTGTGGTGCATAACCAGTGCAAGCTGGCACTATCCAATGCAAGGCGGGTGCCCCATAGGGAGGCCTCCTAGGCAGTGGCCTCATTTGCACAATTACATACACTCAACTCATTCACTTGCTACTCTACCATCCCTATCAAAACCCAATTATAAACAGGGGTGCTTCTCTCCCCCCCCTCAGCCGCTTTCTGTGCATTGTATGCCTTCCTTCTTGGATGCTTTTGCTGCCCTCCCAGCATTATTACAGTCCTTGCTTCCTTAATTATCATTCCATTCTCTGGGAAACTGGCCTCCGACCAGAGTCTCCTTTTTAACTCATTCCTCCGGGCAGTCAGATGTTTAAATATGCAGCCAAGGCTGCGTTAAGCACAAAGAGACCCAAGGAAAAATGACATCACCCGGGGGGGGCTCAGGCCTGCGGAAGCCGCTGCTGCACCCAACCCCAGCAGCAACTGCTTCCCCACCCCTAAAACTCCCAGTGTACTCTTTGGGGCCAACCTTGAAGAAGAATCCCTTGGAAGCAACACTCTTCCCTTGCAAATGAACAACCTGCAAGGGAAAAAGAGTTGCAGCTGAACCCTGGACGGCGGCTGCCAGTCAGCATCACCAACCCTAAACTGGAATGGGCCAATGGTCTGGCAGTGCCTAAGGCTGTTGCTTCCTCTGTGGGGTGGGGGTTGTGCATGGTCTGCCTGGGTGAGTTCATGTGTGCTTTAGCTGTGGTGAGTGGGGTTGTGTGTGTGCCTGCAAATGGAATGCAACCCTCAGAACATTGGCCAACCTTCAGTGCAGGCTTTGGGGCAGAGAAGGTTAGTCACACCCAGACTTGACCCTGGACCTGCCTCCTTCATACGTGATGGCTTCCTCGTCACACTTCACATCAGTCTTTGTCCTCTCCAGTTCTATCCAATAGTTCTCCATCCACTTTCATTTCAAATCTTCCCAGGTCACATTCTACACAGAGCCATACATACATACATACATACATACATACATACATACATATGCACATATATATAATAAGTAAATTTATTCTCCTCATCCATGGGTCTTGCTTTTATAAAATCTCAGTTATATCAGTGTTTCCCAGTCCATAGGTCACAACCAGCAAAATGGTTCTGGGCTTTCTAAGCAGCAAACCCAGTGCTTTTTTCTGGGGGGAAGCAGGAGGACGCATACCCTAAACATTTCGTGAATCTAGGTTTGGCCTCATTGAGGGGCAGAGTTTCAATATGAGTAGGAAAATGAGAGTACCCCTAAAAAAAAATTTTTAGAAAAAAAGCACAGAGCAAACCCAAAATAAATACTGCTTGTCGCCCTAAACTGCTTTGATGAATACCTTTCAACTTTTTGTTTAGTTCTCATTTTATAATGCTGTTTTGACACTTGTAACTGAAAGTCAGAAAGGTTTGCATTTTAACACTTTGGGAACTGCCCTGATCCAGTGATGGGCCACCACAAGGTGCTCACGCAGGAAGTCACCCCCAGTGACCACCACAGCTCACCTCCAATGTGCATCAGAGGCAATTTGCAACCATCACTCAAAACACCTCCCTGCACAAGCACCCTGTGGCAAACCATTACTGTATTTGCTGCCAAGGTTAGTCAATAGTTAATCCAGGGGTGATTTGAAGTTCATTATATCTGCTCATGTAGCCGTGCATTTTTAGAATAATTTTTTATAGCTTATTAAGTAAAATCCTGGAATCAGATGTTTGGTGTTCTTACATTCCCATGAACAAAACCGAATAGCTCTGTAAGTGCTATAATAGCTATAAATAGTCCAACAAACTCTACTTTAATAAGTGGTAAGCAGATTTTTTGCCAGGTTGCCTCAAGTAATGTTAGAGAATGGGCAAAGTTGCAGTTAAAATACACGAAACTGACTGCTGCCAAAGGCCTGTGGTCCAAACCCCATGTGACAATACGCCAGTGGGTCACCATAATAAGCATTGTGGGTGACTTGTGGGTTACCATACCAAAAGGGTCGTGAACCACTGTGTTATGCCATATTTATCTTGCACCCAAGTCTTCCATCCCATGTTATATTGCTTCCCAGTTAGTTTGGCACTGTGGTCTAAACCACTGAGACTAGGGCTTGCTGATCGGAAGGTCAGTGGTTCGAATCCCCACGACAGGGTGAGCTCCTGTTGCTCAGTCCCAGCTCCTGCCAACCTAGCAGTTCGAAAGCACCCCAAAAAGTGCAAGTAGATAAATAGGTACCACTCCAGTGGGAAGGTAAACGGCATTTCTGTGTGCTGCTCTGGTTTCGCCAGAAGCAGCTTAGTCATGCTGGCCACATGACCCAGAAAAACTATCTGCAGACAAAAATCGGCTCCCTTGGCTAGTAAAGCGAAATGAGCGTCACAACCCCAGAGTCGCTTGCGACTGGACTTAACTGTCAGGAGTCCTTTACCTTTATCTAGTTTGTTAGTTTGTTGTTGGTCTTCCTCCATTATCTGCCACTTAACTTCATTTTCTGAATTGCATCCACTGTAAACATAATACCGGAGACAAAGCTCACCTGACAAGCCTCTGTGAGCATTTTGGCTTTCGGTTCAGCTTCCTGTTTTCTTTTAACAATATACATATTCTTCTTCTGTCATCATAGCCTGCTCCTGTCAATAAATGCTCTGTAACTTAGTTGGCTAGGGCTGATGCAGGAGGGCACCGGGTTGGCAAAGGCTGTGACAATATTTCTGAAGTGTGGCTTAATCTATTTATTAACAACCCTGTCAATATTTGCCTAATTTTGAGGGAGCGGTACTAACAGGTGTATTTTTAAGTCTCTGCCTGCTTGTTTTAGGAGTTGAGCTGGGATTGTCTATATCCCTGCTTGTTCATTTTTCAGTTCTTCTAATGCTGTCTGATTCCTAGCAAAGAATGCACAGACATTGTCTTCTCTCTGTCACATTTTCCCTATTTTTCTTTCCTTCTCATTGTCTGAAAGCTTTTTTACTGAATAGTTTCTTTAAATATTGCTACCATTATATTTCTTGTAAACTGTACCATCTTCAGCTAAATTAGAAATTATTCAAGGAATTTTTCTAGTTGGTGAAAGCTTTTTTTAAAAAAAAACACCTTAAAATATTTCTCATTGTCTGTTCAGGTTTCTAAGTGTGTGGATGTAGTTGCTGAGAATCTTCTTTCATCCTTGAGCTTGATAAGGCCTTTGTGGGGCCCTATTTTGTTGCAAGTTATGGCGTTTTATATTATATTCTGTTGCTTTAATCTGCTGTTCACTACTTTGGGGAGCTTTGGACTGAAAAGCAGCATTTTGCAGTCATACTGGTATTGCACGACAACTCTCCTCTTATTCTTATTGGTTAGTTCTGGGGTATTATATCAATGGAACCTGGTTTATTTGTGAGATTTTAATGTTGCTAATAATATCATCATCGTGTTAACAAACATGATATCTTCGTGTGACCATTAACAACAACTGTATAAAGAAAGTTAACACTATCCTATATTGCAGATTGGGAGGGAGGGAGGGAGGGTATGTTAAGGCTTAAGGCATGGGTAGGCAAACTAAGGCCCGAGGGCCAGATCCAGCCCAATTGCCTTCTCAATCTGGCCCGTGGACGGTCCAGGAATCAGCGTGTTTTTACATGAGTAGAATGTGTCCTTTTATTTAAAATGCATCTCTGGGTTATTTGTGGGACATAGGAATTCATTCATTTCCCCCAAAAAAATTTAGTCCGCCCCCCCCCCCACAAGATCTGAGAGACAGTGGACCAGCCACTGCTGAAAAAGTTTGCTGACCCCTGGCTTAAGGCTAGCTGGAGAGCGTATAGAGCAGCCCTAGGCAAACTCCGGCCCTCCAGATGTTTGGGACTACAATTCCCATCATCCCTAGATAACAGGACCAGTGGTCAGGGATGATGGGAATTGTAGTCCCAAACATTTGGCGGGCTGGAGTTTGCCTATGCCTGGTATAGAGGAGTTGACATTCAAACTGAATACCTTGTTTGCATTTCTGTCTTTTAGTCACCGCTGTTGCTTACAACCCGGAAAATCCTGACAACTTACATGAGCAGTTTGTAAATATTTATACTGCAGGCAAATTATCTCCAATTTTTATGGTAAAGTAAATTTTAACCAATATACATTCCATTCCTGCTAGAGTAGAATAAACTCTTACTTCCAGGAATAACGCAACAACCCTTTCCTTCCCTCTGAATCACGGCCGGCATGCAGATCCCGAGGACATCAGGAGAATCAGGAAGCTGCTCCAAACTGCTGGGCAAAGCCCTGCAGGCCACCTCTAGCCAACCCAGGCATACAATGGGGGGTTTACTTAGAGGAGGGTGGTTGCAAGCATGTAGCATGCAGACAAACAAGCCTTTGAACAAAGTCAACTTCCGCTGTCCCACTTTGTTTGTTTTCCTCTCTAAAATTTGCCAGAAGAGCCTTTGGACTTTCAGTGCAACACTATCCATCAAAAGCAAAGGACCGCCGACACACTGGGTCCACAGTTCAGTGCCTACAAGCTGTTGGTCAGCAAGAGCCAGGCACCTCCCCCCCCACCCGCACCAGCCTTAGCTCAGAAGATACAAAATAAAGAATCAGACAGATTGCGCGGGGGGGGGGGGTGTGCCTGCAGCTTTCTGAGCTCCTGTCTAGCCAAAGAGCTCAATTATCTGCGCATCACTTCAGGGCCTGACAGAGGTGTGCTGTTTTCCACAAGCCTGGGAGGGGGGGCGTGCTGGGAGGGATAGGTTCAGCACAGGGTAGTTATTTGACTCTCCCCCCCCCCCACCTTCCCTTTTCCTGTTTTGAACTCTTCCCCCAACCCAGCTGTTATCAGCCACTGGGGGAATGAAGCAGGACATATAGCTCAGGTGTAGGCAACCTAAGGCCTGGGGGCCGGATCCAGCCCAATTGCCTTCTCAATCTGGCCCATGGACGGTCCAGGAATCAGCACATTTTTACATGAATAGAATGTGTCCTTTTATTTAAAATGCACCTCTGGGTTATTTGTGGGGCCTGCCTGGTGTTTTTTTATGAGTAGAGCATGTACTTTCATTTAAAATGCATCTCTCGGCTATTTGTGAGGCATAAGAATTCGTTCATATTTTTTTCAGAATATAGTCCGGCCCACCACATGGTCTGAGGGACAGTGGACTGGCCCAGGGCTGAAAAAGGTTGCTGACCGTGATACAGCTTCTTAATTGGGGAAATGGCAGAGTGAAAGGGTTCACCTCCTCCAGCGTCAGTCCTACCATTGGGTAGGGTGAGCCTGTAGCCTCAGGCAACAGGTACTGCTTGGAGGGTGGCAAAACCCCAACCCTTCTGGGTTCCCTAAGGCAGCCTGCTCACCTCAGATATTGTGGTGAATAAAAGCTTCACCTGCCTGTCTGGTAGGATTCTGCATGTGGGATGGGGTGAGCCCCATGTGCTCCTCCACTAGCCCTGGATTCCCCCCCTCCAGCTCAGGTGATCTCATCTACTGGGGAAGGATAACAGCTTCTTTCAAGTCAAAAGATTCTATAAACCAGCCTTTCTCAACCTGTGGGTCCCCAGATATTGTTAAACTACAACTCGCATCACCCCTAACTAGCAAGGCCAGAGCTCAGGGATGATGGGAGTTGTAGTCCAACAACATCTGGGGACCCACAGGTTGACAGACACCTATTTTTCATGGTGCAAAGTTTGAAAGAATTCCCATGAAAATCTATACATCTCCCTACCTATCACAGAGAAGAGTTTCAGCCTAGCTTTCCAAGCAGGAGGCTCATTTTCTATCTGTGGGGATAATTCCTTTGAGGGAGCACAGAGTTCCTTCTCTGAGGCTCAGATCCTAGATTTCTGCTATTAGTGGTCCCCCAAACCAACCCACTGGGCCAGGCAGCCTCCATCCCATCTCTGCTCTTCCTCATCCTGGGGCAAACTCTGCAATCTTCCAGTTAGCAAATATTAATGGTTGTATTTTGCATTTTTGTTGCATTTCTTGAGGGTGCAGAGCACTTTGTCCCAGCAACATGTACACTTGTCTCTGAATGACTTCCAACCCTCATTTGAGCCAGTTCACACACTCCAGAGCGCTGGGCTTTTTGAGGAGGGTAGGGATCCTTTGCCAGCACCGCTAAAGAGGCGGGAGCTACCGGGGCTCTACAGGAGGGTGAATTTCCGTGCCTTTCAAACTTCTGTTCTCCAAGGGCACTTTTGGCTCCCAGCAGCTGTTGGGTAAACAACTCTTGCAGTGCAGCAAAGGGGCCAGAGGGAGGGATCCAAAAGGAGGGCTTCCTGGAGCAGGCAAGTCGCTGTGCCCTTGGAGCAGCTCCACAAACAATTCACCTTCATGCATGACAACACTCCAGCCAAGCTAACTTTTTTTGTGGGGGGAGCTTTCTATTCCATACTCTGGTAAGGAAGAGGTGGAATCAAAGAGAAAGAGAAGAATAGCATAGTATTGGGGGGGGGGTAAGCCCACCTCCCACCAAAGCAGCACCTGCTCCAAACCATCTGTACCTGATGCAGATAAGTAGGAGTCATGGTGACAACCGTCAGCTGGAATACCTTCCCCACAAAGGGGCTAGGAGAAGTGAACCAAAGAAACTGAGCTGGTCAAAAGCTGCCTTTCTGGAAAAGATGGGTATTTTCAAATAATCAGAATGGATATTTATCGTCTTCGTACCCCACCGAGAGCAGCACCCGCACCTCACGACAGCCCTCTGGGGCAGGTCAGGCCACCAAGTGCTTGATTCCCATTTGTACAAGAACCACAATTTATTCTTGTTGCCATTAATGAGGGGGAAACAGAAGGAAAGAAGGGGAGGTGTTATAAAAGTTATCAGTTATCAGTTCTGTGGGCAGACACTGGACGCTCCTGATTAGATTCACTGGTAAGCATCATATTCCAGACCACAGAAGAGGTCATCTAGCTACTTGAGGCACCCTTCACCCCTTCCAGGTGATAGATTAAATTTGCATTTAATGTGGAAATTTCAGATTCTTTAAATAGGAGACACGGGGATCTCCTGAGCAGGATTGGGATTACGGTGTGCAGAGAGATGGAGTGAAACTTTTCCCTATTTTTCTGCCAAATCTCTCTCTCTCTCTCTCACTCACTCACTCACTCACTCACACTCACACACACACACCTAGCCCCAAGACAGAAGCCTCTACTGAAGCCCAAACAAACTTTCCCTCGGAATTTTGGAAGGAGAAAGAGGCAATCGTTGGGCTACCCTCCAGACCCCAGCTGTAATCTAAGCCTAAGAGTTTGGTTTTGTTCCAGACTCTGGTCTCCTCCAAGGTTCCAGCAGGGCTGCAAGGGGCCCAGCTGGAAAACCAATGACTGACCCCTGAGTCACTGTAGTGCCTGACTACCTAGAGAAAAACCTGGAGATGGAAACATCTGTGCTCTGACATCACTTCCATGTGGGAGAGACAATGGAGAAGCAGCCAAGAGTGGCTCACAGTGAAAGTTGGACAGAACAGGCTCTCCAGGGGAGGGGGCAAGGGTCACAGGTACAAAACAATGGCACAAGGAAAAGTTTCCCCAACTACAGCTACCAGCTTTTTCTTTTTTCCTTTTGCAAGGGGTGAGCCAAAGTTTTCTTCTTGTTTCCCTTCTGAGTTACATTCTCCCAGACCTCCCTCCCAGCCTGACCCCCATTTCTCAGCACACAGGACATGCCAGAGTACAAGTGTGAATTAAAAACAAACTTTGCACTCATTATTTCTGGTGCCATCCTCCAGGAGCTCCCACTTGACCAGCCCTCCCCCACACCTCCAGGATCTTGGAGATCTTGATGGATCTTCTACAGTGCAGGTGTATACATCCAGTAGCTCACAAAAAGCCAACATTGCAATAATTAAATGAATTTAGAAGCCAAGGAGATGGTGCAGCTGTCCCTGCTTTTGCAGAAAACACCGGAGCTTGAAGGAATGACGCTTTAACACGCTAATGTGTAGTAAGGTTTCAGCTACTTGTCAAAGTTTAACATTAATGTTAAATGTTAATGCTGGGTTAGCAAATCAACACACACACACACCCCACCCACAACAAGCCACACATTTCTGCAATGAAGCATGTTGTGCCCAGTTTTTATAAACTTTCTGCACTAGCTCAGCCTAGTTCCATGGCCTTTTCAGCCCAACCCCTAAAGAAGGTGGAGAACAGTTCTTCGCATGCTAGACTAAGATGGAAAGAAAGTGCCCTCCAATTCTCTGACAAGCAGCAACAGAGGGCTTGCCAGGGGAGCACCTCCTGACAGCCTAGGTAAAGGTAAAGGGACCCCTGACCATTAGGTCCAGTTGCAGACAACTCTGGGATTGTGGCACTCATCTCACTTTACTGGCAAAGGGAGCCAGAGTTTGTCCACAGACAGCTTCCAGGTCATGTGGCCAGCATGACTAAGTCGCTTCTGGTGAACCAGAGCAGCGTAAGAAAACGCCGTTTACTTTCCCGCCAGAGCGGTACCTATTTATCTACTTGTCACAGGGATTCGAACCACCGCCCTTCTGATCAGCAAGCCCAAGAGGCTCAGTGGTTTAGACCGTAGCGCCACCTGCGTGGTCTAAATCCACTATAAGCAGCAACAAAGGGCTTGCCAGGGGAGCAGCTCCTGACAGCCTAACCCACAGCAATTTAATTATTTGCAAGTCTCAATTTTTGCTGCTCAAAGTCAACACACACACACACACAGAGACTTTTCTCCTTAATACTACAGCCTCAGACAAAAGATGGTCAGGATTTGCTCCCCAAAGCCCTATGCACGTTTTTACAGGAGTTCTGAAAGAGATGGTTCCCTTTCCATCTGCTACCCTAACATTGTGATAATGACAGGTCAGTTCAAACCCTGCCAACATTTCCATCCTGAGACCCAAAAATGTCAGGCCTTTTCCAACATCAGGTGGCTTAACTGCAGCCCTTTCTCACATGTGAGGTTTATTTCAAAGGTTGCTTATCAAACAAGCATACATTAAAGAAATCAAAACTCCAGGAGAAACAACATAGCTATATCTGCTTTTCCACAAGCCAATGTGGACAAAAGTTTCCACCTTCCATTGTTCTATGATCAGAGAGAGGGAAGACGAGCCGAGGCCAGAGAGACCCACTGGGCTCAAGACGCACAACCATGTGAAATTCTGTGGGTGGGTGATCTTGGGTGAGTTGCTGTTTTTCAGCCTATCCTACCTTACAGGGTTGTTGTGAAGATATAATGGGTGCTGTGGGGAACCTGTAAGCTCCTTGCAGAAAAGCATAGTAATGTAGTAGAAGAAATAAAGTAAAATATACCAGAACCTGTTTTTCTGAAGCAGGAATGGGGAACTTTTATCCAGCTGGATTGCTTTATGGGGAACCTTCTGGCAGCTGCATATCAGGGCAATTTGGCAGGACCAGATAGCAATGGACGTAACTCTTTCTTTCCTGCAAGAGGCCACATTCCAGCCATGCAAAAGTGTGTTTTTGCTACGCACACTCTCTCTCTCCTCTGGGTCCAGGCAAGCAAGTGGTATTACCATAAATCAAGAACACATTTCAGCCAGGCAAAATGACTTAAGGAAGGTGCAAAGCAGTGCTAGAGACTAGCGTGTCCCGTTGAGGGGCATGGCCTGAGGAAGGCGTCTGAGAGCTTGTTGGGGGGGCTGGGAGAGCTGCATTCACCCCGAAACCTGAAATACCCCCTCCCCAGACCAGCTGCACAGCCTCCAGGTAAACCAGCAAATCCAGAAAGAACCAAGGACTTGTTTTATGTGTTGCAAAATAGCCTTAGAGATCACTGCACAGCTGAACAAGAAATGCTTCTGGTTACAATGGAAAAGCAAACACAAACATGTCCTGAATCCTAGCCTTACACATTCATTCATTTATCTGCATGCATAACATGCATCTCAACCCAATATGAGTTATTCAGACAAAAGAGACATTAATGGTGGTGTCAAAATCACACCAGGAAAATAAAGTGTCATTCCTTTTTCCCAGCGTGCCCAACCCAAAACAGTCCCACGTCCACTGCCAGAGCCAGCACAACGGACAGGAGTCCTGTTCTTTCCACACGCAGCCCCAAGACATTTTAGTCTCCAGTCTCAACTTTTAACCAACCCCTTGCCGCCTCCAAGTTCTAGCCTAAGAGTATGCAAACACCAGAAGATCCCTCTGCAGTTGATGCAAGACAAAACTAGGGCTGGGGACCATGTCTTCTCCCAAGTGCACAGACATCAACATGAGGAAACCCTACAATTCACTCTGTTCTCAGACCCCTTGCTTCAAATAGGACCATTTGGCATATTCTCCAAAAATTTAAACTGACAATCAGCACAAAGAGCAATGGTTTAAAAGACAGTAGTAACATTATTTAAATTAAAAGGAGAACAAGCCACAGAAGTACAGGCAACTTAAAAAGGGAAACAGGACACACACACAAAAGAAATGTCCTGGCCAACCTCCACTCAGGAGTCTGGACATATTACTGATTTTTTATTTTTCAGATGTTTATGTCACTGTTTGGCTGAAGAGGATGGCACAGATGAGAATCAAGACTGAATCTTACCACAAAGCCAGTAAGCCATTAACAACCTCAGCAAAGCAACAATAAAAATACATAATCTTAAAGTCAGCAGTTGGAGACTGACACCAGCAAACTCTTTAGCAGCCCTCCAAAGCCTTAGGAAGAGAAGGGCAGTTTTACTCTCTTTCAGTGGCTTCAGCCCTGCCCTGGAATTCCTCCCCAAGGAGACTTCCAGCAGAGTAGACATGTAAGGGGGTTGTACAGTCAAAGACCCAAGAGATTGCCCAGATGGGAAGGCACCAGCATCAATGAGTCCTGTTCAATACTGTGCCAAACAGAATTGGGAAGAACATTCAGAGTTGCAGGGCCTCCTCAACACGTTACCAGAAAGGATGCTCTCCACATTACACAGATCCTACAGATTGCATTCAACCCAAGATGTCTACAGCTCAAGAGTCAGCCTAAGATATTTTTCTGTCTGAGATGCCATGCCTTGGTCCGTGCAGCACAGTCATGGCAGCAGCTCTCCAGGGTTCCAGAAGGGCAACATCCCCAGCCCTACCTGGATTTAACCTGAGGCCTTCTGCACTGCTGAGCTAAGGCAGTCCTTTCCCAATACAGCTACTGCTCAGAATGAAATGAGTGAAGTTTCCCCAAAGCATGGGACAAAGCAGTCCCACAACAGACAAGGAAAAAGCACAGGGAGTTTTAAGCCTGCTGTCCTAGGCTGATTTGCAACAAGGGAAGAGAGTGGGCAGATGGTTCTAGCAGCCCATCATGAAAAGTCAGGAATAGTGGTGGAAAAACAATAGTGAAAACCTGAACAGTGTGGATGGTGAACATGCTGCTGACCTGAACCTGTTTGGTTCTTTATTCGTCTCCCTCCCTCTGCTGTCAGTCAACAATGGGATGCTCACCCCTCTTGTCTCCTTCTCTCCTGGAACAGCGCTTAAGCATCACACTTAACAGGAAGGTCGCTTCCAGGCAACTTCTTTGCACAAAGTTTGTGGGTATTTATTGAGCGTTTATTCTGATTTGTTTGAGAGGAAGTTTGACAATGTAGTGCCAAGAAAATGTTACCCCAAACTTTCCAGTGTATCGTTATCCTTATTGTAAGAAGTCAGATTTGGGAGAGAATAGAGCTTGTTGTGCAAAAACTCCAAATTTAATAGTGCCTGTATTTGGCAATATTCAATTGAATCCCACCCCAAAATAGTGACTGTCTGAGAGCTCCCAAAGTTGTTTAAGAAACTTAATTTTACCTTCCCTACCAGCTACAGATGTGTGGCCCATCATTAAACTGTCTACCTCTCTGCTTATCCCAGATGACATCAACAGACATTGTACAAAAATTGAAGTTCTCTGTGACACATCAACCACCCTAGAACCAGCACACTGTTTTATCATCCCTGGCTCTACAAATGGCCACAGGAGCAGACATGCCATCAGAGGAAATGCCTCTTTATAGAGGACAAACCTTTCAATGGTCTGAGGGGAGCGAGAGACTCCAAAAAGAATTTTAAAAAATAGAAAAGAAGAATGGGACTATTGGGAAAAATATCACTGACTGTAGCAAACCAAGCGTCAGCTGATGCTGCTCCACATGTCTCCAAGCAGATCAGGGTTTTGGACCAGTGGGCACATTTCAAATTTTGAGAATGTGCTGTGGGCGCCAGTCATAAAATGGCTGTCATTGGTGCATGGCATAACACAACATGGTTGCCATAGGGCAGCCAAGCATAACACAAAATTAGACAGTGGAGTCATGGTGGAGCTTTCCCCATCACTGTATTTTGTTACTAGAAAAGGTTTAGCCAGCTGAATTTATGTTAAAGGCACGAAAATTCTTCCCCTCAGTGCCAACCCAAAAACAAAGCTTAGGCTGCCCCATTAAACACAAGGAGACTTACTTCTCAGCAGAGAGGTGCAGTATACTATTTTACTGTACAGGGAATTCTTAATGAGTGCCTGGTCTTTTGCTCCTGCACAGCGGGAGTCATGCCTAAGCCTCTTTGCAAAGTTTTCACATCCACCCACATTTATTGTGCAGTAGTAGCATTTGCAGAAATTAACTTCTAGGGACTATCTGATCTCAGATGAACCCACCGCAAGGAAAGAAGTATCCTGATTGCTAAGGACAAACTACAGAGGTTCCAAGGACTAGAAAATAAGATAGAAGAAGAAAAAAATAAAGGGAAGGGCAAATAATGAAAGATGATTGTGTCCAGTGAATTCACTAAAGAGTGTGGAAGAGAGAAGCCCTTCTTGCACAGTACAGGATCCTAACCCACCCTAAGCTTCTCTCCTCCTTTTCCTCCTCCAGTGTCACCGGCCTCCTGCTGCTCCTGGGTTCCAGAAGCCCATGAATCCATGGGCCGTAACAGACAAATGTCAGAGAAGCAGAACAGCCTAATGGGCGCAAGAACATGATTCCCCACTCACAGAGTTGCCTTTGCCCAATGGTGAGATGTCCAAGCAGCATCCATTCATGTAGAAAATGAAAAATCAATAAAAACAAACAAACCAACCAACAAACAGCACCCTTTCGTTGGGAGGCACTTGAGGACCTCTGAAGGAAAGCAGCGTTGCCACAAGGCCTGATCCTTGTGGATTTTGGGAGACAGTCTGACCCTCAGAGCACAGTAGGAATGTAAGAAGAGTCTGCTGGATCAGGCCATCTAGTGCAGCGTTCTGCTCTCACAGTGGCCAACAGGGAAGCGCCCAACAGGCCACGAGGGCAACAGCAACTCTTCCCACTTGTGGATCCTGGTAACTGGCATTACTAACAGAGGGGCAACAAAGCCGCCTGGGCCAGCAGCTGCTGATAGCCTTGCCCTCAACAAATCTGCCTAAACCCCTTTGAAAGTCATCCAAGCTGGGGACCATCACTGCCTCACCACTCTATTCCAGCCTTCCCCAACTTGGGGGAGGGGGAGCGACCAGATGTTGCTGGACTCCTTTGATTGTGCTAGCTGGGGCAGGTGGGAGTTGAAGTCCAGCAACATCTGGAGGCTGACCTACCCTAATTTATTTAGCTGCCATGCCTCATAATTTTAAACATGTAGTAATTCTGCCCTTCCTGCTGGTAGGCAGTGAAATCCTAAAGTGGCATTTATTCTGACAAGGCAAAAGAGGAGGGGGAGAGGCCAGCTGGGGAATGATCCTGCAAGAAAGTGTCCGAGTGGTATCTGGATGCTGGGAAGTTTTAGTCTGGGGGCAGGGCAGGCCTCGGCCAAGATGTTGGTACCGCAGGTGGAAAATCCAAGCGGGACTCAAAGCGGAGATGGAAACCCCGAGGGGAGACTCCCCTTTAAACGAATGGGAACTGTGAAAGACAGAGCCTCCCGGCGGATCGGTCCCTCCACTATGCCCTGGCTATGCGGGATTCCCGCGCCCTCACCTGGACAGGGCAGCTCCCCTCCAGGGGTCCAGAGACCCTCCTCTTCCTCCCGGGAAGCTGCAAGGGGCGCCGCGCAAGCTTCGGGGCCGCGCAGGGCTCTTCCGACGGCGCCGAGCCCTTCGCGGAGGAGGCTGCGTCGCCCGGACTTCAGAAAGCGGTGCGGGAAGTCCGGCCCCGGAGCACGTGCAGAGCGCCGATCCCCCCCTGCGCGATCCCGGCGGGCCGTCCAGTCGGCGACAGCGCCGGCGCCGCGCTCCTTCCTCCCCGCGAGCGCCCCGTCGAGGGAGGCTGGTCCTCTGAGCCAGGCACGGCCGAGCGCGACTGCCCGCCTCCTCCCGGCCCTCGGGGGAGGGACCCGGGCGGAGGCGGAGTCGCGCAGGGGAAAGGCCGCCCGCCCGCGCTCTCCGCGGCCCTCTGCACATGCTCGCGGGCGCCCGAAACCACATCCAGAGAAGGAAGCCCCGCGCCGCTGAGAAAGAGGCTCCGCGAGCATGGGCAGAGCGCCCGCCCGCCGAGGGAGCCAACAGGACGCCGGGGGGAGGCAGGAGGCGCCCGGGACCCCCGCTTCCTTCTGGAGGGGAGATGGCGCTTGCCCAAGCCAAGGCAAAGTGGAGGAAGAGAGTTTCTTCCCGGGTCTCTTACCAGCTTCGTCCCCTTCCCAATCTTCGATTTTTGAAACCTATGTCTAGGGCGGGTACAGCAGCGAAGAGCTTGGCGGCTCCTTCCAGGGGGGCCGAATCTGTCCTCACGGAATCTCGAGACTGCAGGCGAAGCCTCCCCAATGCCCAAAGGGCGAGGCTGATTTTAGTACTATAAAAATCCAAGGCTCCTAGCCCACTCTCTGCTCTCCGTTTTTAATGGCCCGATGCCTGATTTGTAAGCCGTCCTTTGATGGGCTTTGAAACCCTCAAAGGGGGCGAGGGAGCAATATTCCCAATCAATCAACAGCCCACCTGAAGATGGGGGAGGGATAACCTGCCTCCCTCCCGCGATGGGAGAACGGGCAAAGATTCCTTCTGCTTTAACTGAATCCGATTCTAAAGGGGGGGGGTTGTCCCTCGCAGAAGGCGGCCTGCCTCCTCTCGCTAAAACGAAGCCGCGAGGTTCCAGATGGTCTGGATAGCCAACACTGCGATCCTAGAATATATGTAAGTCGCCCAAGTTGTTCCCAGAATTGCAGAGGAGTGTCCTGGCTGGAGAGTGACAGACGCAAGTCCCGCGAGCCTCAGGAAACAAATCAAGAGTCAAGAAGAAGCAGGGAAGCAGGGCAAGCAAGGAGTCTCCCTTAGGCGTAAAAAGAGGATTAGAAGAAAAGCCTTTACAACAATGAAGGCTATGAATGAGGTGGGGCGAAACCCAAGGAAATGCTGATGGGCGACCTTGCCTAAGAACCCGAGCCTGGCCCCATCAGGGTTGCATGACCCTCAGGCGTTCTGTGTTGGAGCTGTTTTGGAAGACACTAAAATGCATACATTAGATGCATTAGCACTGAGCTACAGCCCATGTCCAATTGGAGGATAAAGATATAAATATAAAATTAAAACTGTAATCGTAAATGAATGGATCTCCTTGGGCTTCCTCTTGGGTCTCAGGGCAGTTCAATTTCTGGTCAGCCACGCCCCCTGTCAATTGGGGACCTGCCATTTTGGATTTTACACCTCTGTGTATCAAAATGCCAATTCCAGCGGGAACAATTTGCAGCAAGGAAATAGTGGGCAAATAAAGGATTCAGCTTCACCCCACATCCTCTGCTCTTCTCCCAACCACTCCACGAAATGCAGCTTTCCTGATCTGGAGGGGTCTGTTGGGTGCCTGAGTCACATTTGCTGTCTGAAATAAAGCTTGTCTTCTGGTTCTTATAGCCTGCATTTTGCAAGGCCCTTTGTGTTCATTCTTAATCAGATGCACAGGGACATCACTGCCACGAAACAGTTTATTATTCTACCCAAATATCAATAAGACGGGCCAAAAATAAGTTATAAATGGAGTCAGATGAGAACAATAATCAGACAAATCTCAAGGTGGCATGAATGCAACCACTAACCTGGTGAGACCCAAGAGGAAATGAAATGAACAAGGAGAAGCATGAAGATGGAGGAAGTTTAGCTGCTCCCTCTCAGCGTTGTGGGGAGGGGGGTTCCAGTGACGATCTCCTTCCCCTTTCAGCCTCCTTCCCAAAATTTTAATTTCCTAAATTACTTGGATTAAATTGTGTGTAAGGTTTACTACTACATCCCACAGAAAATCAGAGAGAACCCCAGGGTCCTAATTCATAAAATTCAGTTGTTGGCTGGAAGCAAGCTTACACAAAATGGGCACTCTGTGATCCCCCTGAGAACAAACCTTCAGTCCAGGAGTGTGGAAAATCCAAAACGGCAACATGCCCGCCCTGCGTCAAGGTGGGACATGACCCACTGCGAAGGTCTCCTGCAGAAACAAAGGGGAGATGCAAAGGGGCAAGTTGGAACTTGTAGGTGGAGGGCGCCCTTTTTGGCTGCATCTCTCTGCCTCCCAACGTGCCGCCCTGACTGGTCTTCACAAGGTGGCAAGCGCCAAATGGAGCTGCCAGGAGGGCTTAGCCATCCTCCTGCCTTGGCTGCCTGCCTCAGGTGGCAGAAATGGAGGAGTGGGGAGCTATAGGTTTGGTGTAGTCCAGGGGTCAGCAGACTTTTTCAGCAGGGGGCCAGTTCGCTGTCCCTCAGACCTTGTGGGAGGCAGGGCTATTTTTTGGGGGGTGGGGGGAATTGAACGAATTCCTATGCTCCACAAATAACCCAGAGATGCATTTTAAATAAAAGGACATACTCTACTCATGTAAAAACACGCTGATTCCCGGACCATCCGTGAGCTGGACTGAGGTGGCAATTGGGCCGGATCCGGCCCCCGGGCCTTAGTTTGCCTACCCATGGTGCAGTCTGTGCAAGTCTGCCACAGAAACACACAGAGATCAGGCAAGTTGACTGTGCAGTGGGATATATACAGCACAGAAGGATGTGGTTTTCACCCTAACATGTAATCATGTGAGATGGGGTTATTTTACATTTTAATTAAAAAAAAATTCACGTACCACTCAGTGCTGGTACTGCGTACCCTAGAGTACTTTCAGGAAAAAAGCTCTGCTACCACTGCTCATCAAATTCCACAGCTGCTCACACACTGGAACAGGCAGCTAACAAAACCTTCAACAAAATGATACCAAACATTAAAACCAAGCTACTGAGCAGTGAAGCAGCAGTGTGATCAAAAACAACAACCCAGCAGGCTGCAGCTGGTTAAAGATCTTAATCAGCAATTTCCAAAGACTTTAAGAACACAAGGAAGAGGCAGCCGGGACTCCCCCTAGGTGGACGTTCCAGAGCATATGGACTGCCTGGAACAGACAAGGCCCTGAGCCCAGAGGAGGTCCGTCCAGCATCCACACGCAATGAAATTTGGAGCAGAAATTTTCAAATGCCAAGGGAACTCATTCAGGAGGAGATTTTTGGTAAATACAAGCATCCTCCAAATGGAGCATTGGGTCAATGGTCATCTTAGGAAAGCTACCACTACTCAGTTTCCGCAGCACCACCACCCCCAACAACAATCCTGGCGTGTCTTACAGAGCTGACTACAATACAATTGTAGTGCTTGAAACATAAAAAGTCATATAAACAATAAGTAGTATGGTTAACACTCATTGCAGTCATCTTAAAAAATTAATTGGGTATCCCTTTCCACCTCAGTCTACCTAATGACCAAAGTTGGTATAATTGCATAGTGATGTAGTTTCCCAGGTGAGCAACTGAGGCTGAGACACACAGGTGGTGTGTGTGTGTGTGTGTGAGAGAGAGAGAGAGAGAGAGAGAGAGAGAGAGAGAGGAAGAGAGAGAGAGTGAGAGAGAAAAGTGGGGCCCTGCTGCCTCCCCCCATTAGGTTCTCCATCCTCTCCCTTTCTAGGCTTATGAAGGCAAGTGGGGAGCGTGATTTGCCCTGGATGGGACAGCCCTGCTAAGACACATACATCGCTGGCCAAGCTGGGGCCACCCAGTGAAATGGAATTTGAGCCACACCTTTTGGTCTGGTTCCTTGAGTCACGTTCAGCTGTAGAGTTAGGAAAGAAAATAAGCTATTATTATCCCCTGAGCCTGTAATTAACCTTGTAACGGAAATGGTTTAATTGCTTCCCAACTGGCAGAGTTTCTCATTCAGAAGACAGTCTTCCAGTTGGGCAAGATGGTCAAAGGGCTGAGGCAGACATCCTCCAAATCACACTTTCCAAACCCAACATGGTGTTCCAAAGACCACAAAGTTCTCTTGAGTTTCAAAAAGCAGATTATCTCCATGCAATTTGGGGAAGAGAAAGAACTGCTGTTTCAGAATCGGAAGGGCACAGTGTGGCCCCCATAGCAGGTGGAGTTGGTTGCCCAATTCCCTGGTCAAGGCCTTTGTGCAACACAGATTATCTTGTTCCAGTCTGTCCTATCAATGCCTCTGATAGTTCCTCTTTCCCCCCATTCACTGTCTTCCTATTGAAACTGTCCCAGAAGTTCATGGCTCTGCCCTTCCTGTGGAACATTAACAACTATTACTATTGTCATCACCACATATTTTTTGTTTGTTTTGCTAAATGAGTGGATTACCTGAGTAATAATACAAAATGAGTATTTCTTCCATTATCACATAGATAAATGTTCCTGTTGCAAATGCTGTTTACAGGAGGTTGTGTTTTTTTGCAAATATGTGGCTTTCACAAGAGCTCTGAAGTATCTTTTGCTGTGTTCTGCCCCAGTGGGTTCACAGAGCTGAGTCAAAAGAGGAATGGCAATAGAAAGCTGCAATTTAAATGTTTTGCAGCAGATGGCCAAATTGTTAGCCTGTTTCAGCCACCCTTTCAAATTAGGCATTGATTTCTTCTTAATAGCAGACTGTTATCTTGTCATATATAGCATGCACACTTATTTATATCGATTCTCTATCCTTATATTCTTATATTTATATCGATTCTTTATCCTTGACTTGACAGGCAGTAGTAACAGAAGAGTCTAGGCCATCCTTTGCCAACCTGGTGCCCTCCAGATATTTTGGCTATCAACTCCAATCAGCCCCAGTTAGCACAACGGTCCAGAGTCCAAAGCTTCTGGGGTGCAGCAGGTTGGTGCAGGGCTGGCCCAGGTAATAAGGACTGATGGGGAAAACCAAGTGTCTTGTGGCAGCTCAGAGACCAACATGTTTACTGATGCTGCTAAGTCTCAGGCAAAATATGCACTGTATATCATTAGATCTCTGTGTGGTGATGATCTTTTTCCTGGAGTAGGCTAACACAGCTATAAGAGCCAGTTCCTAGGGGCCAAGGTCCCTTCACCCCCCCAATAAAATATTTGAGGGGACCACCCCCAAGTTTATGGGTATTACTGTGCTGCTGTGTGCTGTGCTGTGCCATGTGATCAGTTATGTGGGGTGGGGCTTACCTGGGCCCTCCAATATTTTATTCAAGTTGGCACCCCTGAACATAGCTGAGAGATGATAAAAAAAGTGCTAAATGCTTTGCACACTGAAATGTGCACCTTGAAATGTGCAGACAACACTTTGCTGAATTCCTGATATCTCTGGGATTTTCAACACAACTACAGTTAGTGGAGAAAGAACTTCCCAACGGACCTGTCTCTCTTGAAGAGAAAATGTGCCTCTTTCAAAAAGCTTCTATGCTGATCAGTCAGTAAGAGCATGAGATTCTCAATCTCAGAGTGGTGAGTTTGAGCCCCACATTGGGCAAAAATATTACTGCATAGCGGGGGGGGGGGGAGTGGACTAGAATAATGACCCTCGTGGTCCCTTCCAACTCTACAATTCTATGATTCTATGACAGGGGTAGGCAACCTAAGGTTGGGCTGGATCCAACCCAATCACCACCTAAATCCGGCCCGCAGACGGTCCGGGAATCAGCGTGTTTTTACATGAGTAGAATGTGTGCTTTTATTTAAAATGCATCTCTGGGTTATTTCTGGGGCAGAGGAATTCGTTCATTTCCCCCCACAAAATACAGTCCAGCCCACCACATGGTCTGAGGGACGGTGGACTGGCCCACGGCTGGAAAAGGTTGCTGACCCCTGTTCTATGATGACCTCATGGCAATTAGCATGGCCAGACCTCAAACTTTGTCAGTTTTTGGGGTTGTACAGCAGTGAAGTGATGCAACACTGCCATCTGGTGGGAAAGTCCATTTTTAATCCCTTTCTCAAATTCAAGGCATTAATCAGCGCCAACATAAAGCCAGGGAAAATTACATACGTAATGCAATGGCAGCTGGTGCCCACGAGACCCAGTGGGGTTGCTAGGAGGTCACGGGCATGTGGCCAAGTTTGGTTTTCTCCTCCTCCTCCTCCTCCTCCTCCTCCTCTGGAAAGCTACTGTGGGCATTTAACAAATACAATTTTGCAAATAGCTAGCACCCAGCTAAATTTAAAAGTGTCGTACTTTGGTTCAGAAGGGCCCCCTGCTATCAGAGTTGTTTCTGTACTGGGATAAAAATTGTGTGCCCCCCCCCCCTGCTTCTGTTTTCTCCCTACCCTCTTCCATTGGACAGTTGCCGTTTGGGGGTCCCTGCTGCCACCATTTCCAGTGTGAACACAAGCCAAATAATCTGTACTTTATTCAGAAGTAAGCCCCACTGAATTCCATGGGGATTGCTCCCTGATAGATATGTACAGGATTGCAGCCTGAATTGGTTAGTGTTAAAAGGGCCACACAGAACTGTTAGAAGGGGTCCTAAATATCCAGACATGGGAAAAGATTATTCCCTTTCCCCAACGTATTCACTTTTCTTATTCACTGGAATAAGCTGGAGAGTTTTTAAGTGGAGGACCTGGGAGAGCAGGGTTACAATCAGCCATGAAGCTTATGGTTGACCTTGGGCCTCTCACGGTCTCTCAGACACAGGATAATAACAAGGGGAAAGGAGACCATGAATACTACCTTAAGTTCCTTAGAAGAGAGGTAATACTCATGACCCAGTTTTGAATTGGGGAGGGAAGCCAGGTTTGAAATCATGAAAGAAGCCTAACCTAAAAATCAAAGAAAAAAGAATCTGAGACACAACCAAGGATATTCAGGTCTACAAACAGCAGACTTTATGCAGGTGTCCTTGGCAAATCCAATGTATGGCTGTTTGCTAGGACAAGCTTGCTTGGGCAGGGTGTGTAGGCAGGATGCAACCCATGTTCCTGTTATGCACACCCAAGCTGTGCGCACTGAATTCTCATCTGAACTATCATCTGCACCATTGCTACTTTTGTAAAAGCATTTTAAGTTAGCTGGAGGGTTTTACGGTCTTTTTATCTTCACAATAACTGCCCAGAGACATATGGGAGGGTCTATCTTCTCTTTAAAAGACATCTGAAGGCCCCTGTTCAGGGAAGTTTTTAACATTTAATGCTGTATTGTTTTTAACACTTGAAGCCGCCCAGAGTGGCTGGGGAAACTCAGCCAGATGGGCGGGGTATAAATAAATTATTATTATTATTATTATTATTATTATTATTATTATTATTATTATTAGCCATATCTATAATTTAGGATTAGGATAGTTTAAGTGTTACAGAGACCACATTGACAGAAATGTTTGCAGAGCTTCTCTGAATTCAAGTAGAATTATAAAATGTGTTTTGAACATGAAAGAATGTGTGATGTTGATTTTTTGGGGTTGGGGAGAATATATTTTTAAAATGCCTAACGTGTTATGTGAGAGGGCTGTGCGCCTCTTGCCTTAGTGGACCATCATCCACTGTGTAACCCCTGTTTAATATGGGGCAATTAAAAATAAAATAAAATCCTGTTTTCACTTGTGCTTATGAAGAGATTACGATCCAAAAACTTTAGTTTCCATGTTGTCTGATTTTGCAGTTTTGTGAATGCAAAACCCTGAATTATTTAATCCCTGTAGTATGTGAAGTTTCTTGGCCTGGTAGATTAAGTCCCCCCAGCAAGACTGAAGCCAGCCCATCTCTGACATCTCTTTCTTGCAACAGCAAAACAGCTGTTGGAAGAAAGCCTGTTGTCTGCGATTTCAGCATTGTTTCTTTCACTTCCAGTTTGGAGCATAATGTGGCAAGCTGGGAGATGGAGGCTGCGTTGGAGCTATGCCCACATTAGTCTAATAATCCCATTTCTGGGGAATCCAGCCCATTGAGTTGAACTGGAATTAATTCCAATTGCTATGCACAGAGAGTCAACCCTGGCAGTTTTTAGGAGTTTTTCAGTGGTTGCTCTTCAGAGAATAATATTCCAGCAGCCACTGGGGCGATTCTTTCTCACCAGGAGAGGCAGCAACAGGGCCAAGGTGTTGTCCTTCCTTCTTTAGAGAACCGCCTGCACTTCTACATTGGAACTGGGTAAATGTAACCACCCATCTTTGTTCCTAAAAATACCCTGGGAACTTTTCAGGAGCTGGCTTGTGTTCGCTTGCATTTGTCTGCCAAACCCCAAATGTTATCTTGTGAGAAAACCAATGTTTCTGTCTAGCAAGTAAAAGGAGGGTTTAAAGGCAGAATATTTTTAGCAGCAAGGCCACAGTGGAGCTGGATAAGAGCTTATTGTTTTCCACAGTGCTGAAAATGCTACAGTTTGATGAAGCAGGTGTGAGAGAGCAGGTTTGGGCTCTGGTGAATGGCTCCTTTGTCTGGTGTGGAGCTCAAAGCCAGTTCCTTCAAAGTGTCTGCCACAGTCAGGCCAGAAGGACTCGTGAGCAAGGCAGCAGACAGCCTTAAGGAAACATGTTGCCTTTTCAGAGTGCATGCAGTTGATTCCTGGGACCAAGTCAGGAGCCCCCGGGGAACGCTGGGGCTGGGAGCCAATTTTGCACCCTTCGGCCTCATCCTGCCGCCACCCGCAGGTCTTGTCTGTCAGCTCCCCCTCACCTTCCTGTGGCCTCTTGCCAACTACGGCCAAAGTTACTAATCAGAAAAGTCTGTCATAGAATCATAGAATGGTAGAGTTGTCACCTGATGCTCCCATGGGGAGAGCAGGAACAAATATAAGCAAATCTCCCAGGTATTTAGAATGCACCAAGTGAAACAAAGCATTTTAATGAAGACTCTTCCTCACCACTCAAAGCAACATGTTCTGTCAAACAGCAAACTTGAAAGTTTACCTAAATTTTCTTTAAGCAGGCTTTTTATTAGCCTGGGTGCTTTTTTATGCACTCTGATGTTTTAGTTATCTGCCACACTATTTTGGGTTTTAAATTGTTTTATTTTGATTTCTTTTAGGGAGCGGATGTTGCTAATCACCTTGAGTGGCATTTTATAGTGGAAAGGTGGGGTGTCTTTTTTTTTAAGAACCAAGGAAGCAGATAAGTCAGTTAGTGATAGGAGCTCTGGTAATTCACTGCCCAAGTTTTTGAAATAGTTTATTATAAGAAGCGTGATACTATCGTGAGTGGTTTTGCCTACTTTGATGCCCCAAAACGCTTAATGTTACTCATAATGGTTGAGTAAGATGTTATTTGAACTGCCAATACATCACACAAACAGTTCTCTGGACTCGGTGTGTATGTTTGTGTGAGGGAGTGGAAGTGTGTGTGGGGGGGGGTCCCTTAAGTGACTGCTCCCGAAATTGATTGCTGGAAACCTCAATGCCTGTTTTTCAGTCTGATCCCCTTTTCAGTAAACTCTGATTAGACACTTTGAAATAAAGAAAACATAAGAAATCCAGCCATCTATCATTCAAAGGAAACTAATGGAAACTAAAGCTGCACTCCTGGTCACACATACCTTGGAGAAACTCCCACTGAACATAATGAGATTTACTTTGGAGTAAACGTATAGGGATTAACCCTGGAAGCAGAGTCTCTGGGACTTCTCATTCTTCCTTGACTTTTGGGTGCCTGGAACTGATGGGAGCTGGGAAGTCAAATATCAGCTTGGAGGTCACCCGGTTGGGGAAGGCTTCTCTAAAGCCTATCACAGACTCACATGCCGACAGAACAATAGATAGGAATTGCCACAGTATGAATGTCAATAACCATAGGAGCCAACTCCCAGGGGCCGAGGGATATTGAATCACACCAATAAAATATTTGAGGGGGGCAGGTTCCCCCCTCAGTTGATGGGCACTGACATTCAAGTGGTGTGTGCGCACCGTGTCATGTGATTAGTTATGCAGGGCGGGGCTTACCTGCCCTCCCCCCCCCCATATTTTATTCAATTGGCAGTCAAGGACTGAGAGGGGAAAGCCATGGCCGTCCTTTTGTTCTGCTCTTGGGGCTCCTCCAACCCTGGTGGGTGGGAAAGTGCTTCACCCAGCGCTGTGCAAAAAGAAATTCAAAGGCAAAGTTGTCACAAGGAGTTCCCATTGCAGGAAGGGGCATTTCCTGTCCCTGCCTAGTGGGGAGGCCAGGGAGTTAAGGATGAAGAAACCTACTCCCACTCCCCTAATTAGGAAAAGCATTTTAGGCCAGAAAAATAAGTAAAAGTTTAATGCCAGTTCTTGTCAGACTGAGATGTTTGCCAGGAAGAATTAGGGCAACAGTGGATTATTATTTCCTTAAGCCTTTGATTGAGATTTCAGACTTTCATCATGGCTTCTGTAGTGATGTAAGGGGGAGTCCAAAGACTCTGGCAGGAAAGGGAGACTCCCGATTGAAGGCCAGAAATCAAAGCAACTTTGGGGAGCAGCTTAAGCAGGTGGGTATTTATCAAGCCGCCTGCTGGAAGAAACAAAAAAAGCGGGGGAGCTATTTGCCTGTTGCTTTGAGAAATGTGCAATCATAAATGCTTTCCCAGGGGAACACAGCAAAAGCAAAAGCAGAATTAATTTTGCAGTTGTTAAGCAGAGAAGCTGACAGGATCTGGAAGTCCCAGAAGGAATTTCTCTCTTTGTCTCTCTCTCTCTCTCTCACACACACACACAGTCTAGGGTTGCAATATTTTGAAGAGCAAAAAAGAGGACACATTTGCCAACTTCTGCTTTTAACTATGGATCACCATCATGACTCTCATTTTACATACCCATGAAAAAGAGGACATGTCCTGGAAAAAGAGGACATGCGCGTGCACACACACACACACAGTGTTGGCACTGGCTTTTTGGTGTCATGTGTTATAAGAATTCTAAGGTCTCAGATATAGAATAAATGTTCATAAATGCACAAGGCAAACACACCTACATGAGTATATAAACCACGTGTCTGAAATAGTACAAGAGAGCAATCCCGAAGCCATTTTGGCTCTCCCAAATTGACCTCAGATATTCCTCTGCAGGAAGGGAGGCAAATGGGCTCAGCCTTCCCATTGTCTTTTCGGCCTGAATTCAGGAACTAAAGCATTCAACCATCACAAAAGAATGGCCAGACCGCCCAGGTAATGTAACCAGTGACCATTATCAGGTCTCCTCTGCTGTAGATCACCTCCTTCTGTGATGTACCCTATGTATGAAGTTCTTTTTTTGGGGGGGGTCTTGGGCTACAGGGTGGGCAGTTTCAAAAGTCTATATCAGGGCTTGCGCACCATTGTTCTGGGTTCAGCCCGCCCTCCTGCGTGTGGGGAGTAGGGACCCTGTTGCAACAGTTAATAAAGATCAGGCTTACTAGCCGATTTGCTTCTCAATATTCCATACTCTGTTTGGCCTCTGTTATTTTCTCCTATCAATAGGGAACCCACATAAGGACTCTATAACAGGCTCTTGGATACCCCATAAGGGAAAAGGAGTTTTTCTTCTAGCACATGAATCTGATTCTCACTTTTGACATAGAAGCCTGTCAAAGCACACAGGAATGTCTGAGTCCTTTAGCTCTCCATCCACACAGGTGACATAACAAGAAGAAGAAGAAGAGTTTGGATTTGATATCCCGCCTTTCACTCCCCCTCAGGAGTCTCAAAGCGGCTCACAATCTCCTTTCCCTTCCTCCCCCACAACAAACACTCTATGAGGTGAGTGGGGCTGAGAGACTTCAGAGAAGTGTGACTGGCCCAAGGTCACCCAGCAGCCGCATGTGGAGGAGTGGAGACACGAACCCGGTTCCCCAGATTACAAGACTACCGCTCTTAACCACTACCAATTCAGACCAACACTTTGAATTGTGCTCGGAAACGTAAAGCTGCTATTTGACACAAGAGGACTCTCCTCCCTGGGATAACAAGGGCGTAGCCAGGATTGGGGGCGGGGGCGGACAGGCATTATGTTGAGGGAGGGAAGAACCGAGTTACCTGCAACGCAGTTGGTCAGTCAGTTAAGTATTAAGAATAGCCCCTCATTATGTCTCATATTTCCAAGTGGAGAAGGGCTCGAGCAGTAGCTGGCCTCATCACCAGCTCCAGAATCCATCAAGCTCAGAGCCAGCTCTAGGGCAGGCTGCCCCATCCTGCAAGGGGTCCTGTGATCTGCTGAATATGGCTACCTGTAGGTTTTAACCTGGTGGTCTTGTTCTGGCAGTTTATAGGCTTGTGGGGATGTTAGTAAAAGCTAGCAGCACAGCTGAAAATATATACAGTTGGTACCTGATTCTGTAGAATGCTGATTTCCCTCCCCTTTTGGTATGTACACCCTGTGCTGTTTTACAAACAGTGGCTCAGGAAAAGGTCTTCCTTATTCCCTACAGAACAGCTGTGAAGGCTGCAATTGACAGAGAACTGCCCTCCTCCATTCTAAGCTATTGCTTTGGATGCTATGTTGCTAGGATCAGAATTCCAGAACTACGCTGTCCCGTTGACTTCAAGGCTCCCTCCAGCTTCTTCAGTGTCTGTTATCAGTTCACCGTTCTTTTAATTTAAAGCCACTTCTTTCCACTGAGCTCCCCCCCCCCCAAAGTCATTCTCATTAGTAATCAGGAGCTTGTCTGTTTACATTAAAATCTGTTGTGAAATAACAAGCAACAGTCATTTGAAGAGAGCGACAGGGAGAAGATCAAACATCATCGGTATTCTTTAACCCTCCATACTAGAGCTGGTGGCAGGTTCACAGGGTGTAAATCAATCACCAGTGGGAAGAGGATGCCCCAAGGCTTGGCATAAGTGGGCATCTCCCAGGGGGCCAGACCCCAGCAGGAGCTCCCCTTGCAGTGAGGAGGTAGATTCACAGAGGGAGGGTGTATTCTGAAAGGCCCATCGAAATCTAGAGCTGACAATGTGGCAGAATTTCAGATACCCTTGCAAAATAAACAAGTTCTAAGGCACACAAGCTGTCTGGGAAGGTAGCCCTCTGGCCCTACTTCCTCCTCATCCTTTCTGTGGTCTTAGAGCAGGTGGGCAGACAGGGTGCTCTATCGGTGCAGCACCCACCAAGCCAAGCTGCCTGCCTCCTCTTCCTTTTTTCTTTTTTGTATAATAATTTTTATTCTTTTTTCATTAATAAGAATCCAATATAGACCACATTAATACAATACCAAATCATAATTCAATTAAAGAAGCCAATTGTCAGATTCCAAATTAAACATTTTGGTTGACTTCCCATGTTCTGATTTTAGTTTTTTAGGACTGCTCCAATTCCTGCTCCAATCCGCTTATTTAATCCAAATAATACGGTTCCGATGTTGATCCTTTATTTTAACAGCCACTGATGTGTTGACTTTCGTTCATTTTAAATTGTTCCATATCCTTTAATTTGCAAGAGGAGATTATATCTGGTAACTTTCTGTGTGGAATGTTTTTTTTAAATGTTTGACTTTCCTTTCTTGTTGCAATCAATCATTTTCGGCATTCCTCCCCGCCCCCCACTCCAAGGACTCAATTTTACTGCGTAGTGACCTTTCGCCATCTTGCTTTTCTCAAAACCGAAAGTGGTCTGACGTCTGGCGAATGGCCATTACTCCGGGCAGACTTCCAGTGTTTTCTTTGAATACTTTCCCATCCGATAACAAGCTGATATCTCGCCAACACCATAATAAATCAAAGTTACGAGTTCTCCATAAGAGGGTATTGCCACAGAACATCCCACTATTTTCCACACAATTCCATTGTTTCAGTTAATCCATAAGCATTATAAAGTTCTTGCTGATTCCCTCTTGCAGTCCATTAATAATTGCAATCCATTAATAATTACAATCCATTAGTAGCTACCGTAATTTCTTCTTCGGTGAAGAGCTGCCAAATCATAAAACAGCACAGTGAATATATAAAGAGAAAGCAAAGGCTTCTCTCTACCACATACCAATCCAATTACGAAAAAAATCTTCTCCAGATAGAGACCTTGGCACTCAGTGGCTGATTCATTTAGCAGGTTAACTTGTCTCCTTCTTCCAGAACATGCCTGTTTCTTAAGTCCAAATTCTGATATATCTTAAAAAACAGAAGCATCTCTGCTCACGGGGACCGCGTTGGAGTTTCCGATGTGTGCAGTGCTATGCACTCAGCGTTCCCTCCCCCCTGCCTGCCTGCTCTTTCTGAGACGCTCCAGCCTCATATGTGCGAGGGCTGTCCTCTGGGCCCACATTATATTCAGCAGTAAGTAACAAGACATGGGCTGAATATGGGTGTTTCTGAGCACAATAAGAGTTCCATTCCCCACTCTGCAAGCAGCTCCGGGAAGCCCCAGGGTTGAGAAGTTCTGGGAAGCTTTGAGCAAAGAAGTGTAGCTTCTAGAAGGCCCTCTGGAGTTGACTGCTAATCGAAGGATGCAGGCAATTTCATTTCTCAAGGTTTTGTTTTTCCTGCATATTGTAATTGTTGTTAATAAATTATTTTTATTATTACTATATGACTTTCTTTTGGCACCCTCAAAGCAACCGTTCTAGCTAGCTACAAAGTACCTCAGAAGTAGGCTCCCTGATGGTGCTCACATCTTTTGATACCCACCATAGAGAAGCCAAGAATGCAGGGATATTTTTCATCGTCAAGAACTTCGTGGTTCTTAATAGTTGCTAAATTGAGTTCTGTTTGCAGTCCTTTGATGGAGGTGGCCTTTCGCTATGAGAGGGGTGAGGAAGGGGGCTGCACATTTCTGCTGCTCCGGAGCCTGTTTCTTCTGGCCAATCTTTGCCTTTCCTGATTCATGCAATAAAAAAGCACATAAAATAGAAAAGCTAAGCTTTTAACTGTTCCAAGATTCAGCTATGCTCTCTGGCTAGTCGCTGTTGCTACAGAACATTTCACAGAGAGCTGGCTCTACATCTGTGCTTCTTTCTAAGATTCTCACCCACCTTAATCTCAAATGCTTTTGCTCATATTTCAGTGAGATTGGGGCCCAATCCAACCTTTTATCATATGTGGTAGACCTGTAGAGTAGCTGAGGAATATTGGGAAGTGATACATAATGAGCTGAAAAAAATATTTAAAGTGGGGGGGGGGAGGTTGTTGGGGGTCAGGTTAGCCATATTGATTTGTAGGTGTGTGTTGTTGTTGTTTTTTTTGGGGGGGGAGATATGTCATTGTCCTGTTGTGCTGGGTATGTGATTAAGGGGAACCACACCAGGGTGAAGGCATCCTTTCTGCTTGTCCATGTGCTAATTTAAATTTGCTAGTTACCTTTTCTAGTAGGCAGTTTCCCATACATTTTGGTACCAGTGGTCTATGTTCACTCCTGATAGGTCTTTCCAGTGTCTAGTATTTCTTGCTGCTGAAGAGTAAGCAACTTATGAGTTCCTTGTCATCTGTGTGTACATTGTTGTTCTGGAAGATATTTAATAAGGTTAGTTCTGGAGTTACGTCTATTATGTGTTTTGCTATTGTTTCCTGCAGCTCTGATATCCAAAAGGATTGAACTTTGGGGCATTCCCACCACATGTGGAGGTATGTGCCTATGAAGGTGCAGCCTCTCCAGCATTCTGAGAATCTACCCATGGTGAGTTTTAGTAATCACAGCATCCTTTTCTAAGTGCTCATAGTCTGTTGAATTATCTGTTCTAGGATCTTTCCTGTATTGTGTCAAGCCCACACCTGAGACTGCTCTTACATCCCCATGATGAATGCCCTCCATCATTCATCATTCTTAGGTAAAAGTGGAAATTGGTCTTACCATGAATTCTGTTTACTGAGAATGATGAATGACATTCCACCCACCTCTCCTTCTTCTGTTGGCAAGCTGAGGGGTGTGGGTTTTGACTCTTGCCACAGCCATACATATGGTTAGGAGTTTTGCCTGTCAGTGTATGTTCCATTCATTTGGGGGGGGGGTATCTGTTCTACTTTGCTGTGGATAAGCCCTTCTTATGCTTCTCTGTTTAGCGTTGTTTTCTCTTTTGCTGTTCAGTACTGTTTCTCAACTGCTAGGTTTCAGTCAATGGCAGAGTTAAAGTTGAAATGTTGGTGTGGGGTCAAGTTGTCTGTTCTGCTAGGCAATCTGATGTGAGGCATAACGTCTGCCCCTGGGGAGGAGGCAAAAAGCTTCAGTGGACCCTGCCTGCTCCTTCTAGGAGGAGGAATGTCCCTTTGAGGAATGTTATCAATCATTCCCAGTAAACAGAAAAATTCAGGGTAAGACCAATTTCTCTCTCTTTCTTTCTTTCTTTCTTTCTTTCTTTCTTTCTTTCTTTCTTTCTTTCTTTCTTTTTCTTATAAATCAAACACAAAATAGCATAAGAAAAGTGTTAAAATAACTGATTTACAAAGGCTTTTTTTAAAAAAAGATGGCACATTTATTGCTACATAAATGTTATATACATAGTGTTTTCTGTTACATTTGACAGAAAAAATGTTGAACTTCTTTCTGCTGGTTGAAAAAGTTTATCAGTAACATCCTGAAATTTGACACAGGGTACAAATTTTCAATAAACCAACAATGGAAACCGGGTAACAAGATGAGAAGCAATTCATCTCGGACAAGTAGCTCTTACAATACTCCATAAGGTACTACACAGTATGCTAGAACCCTACTATGCTCTTACAATGCTATTGTAAATTTATGGTATTAATGGACAGGTTACGGTAAATAACCCTACATTTTTTACTACCTAATATAGTAAAATAAAGTAAGAAATTTTTTTTACTGAAAACTTTTTTGATTTCAAAAATCTAGAAAGAGTAATATTTAGAATTCAAGACACTTTCTTACAAGATTATTGTATAAAAGACTAGCTACAGTGAAAAATAAGCCAAATGTTTTCTTTTTCTCTCTCTCTCTCTCTCTCTCTTTCTATTTTATGAAGGAAAGCTTCTGGGCATACCACAAAGTCTAATACAGCCAAGAGACAACAAGCTTGGAAGGAAAAAGGTCAGGCAGTGGCAGGTGAGCACTTTCACATGTCATCATAAGCAGAAGTTCATTGAGACAAGAAGCACTGAAATGAAGAACAAGGCCACAGAAGTTGGATCAGGTGTTACTGGAGAACTGATAAATAATCCAGTCAGTCACTTCACAAACCAGTTGATTTTCTAGGAACCACCTAAGACATGATCTAAAATTCTTAAGCCTGTTGTAGCAACGTTTTTGTTCTTTCAAATGTGGTGAGATTATTCAAATGGCTAGTTGATCTATTTCTTTAGTGAGTACAAGCAGATGGCAGCCAGGAAGAGAGTTAAGAAAGTTGTGTTTTGATTGTCCCTTCCTCTCTGCCACACTCTGGGGTGCTACAGTGGAAGACAGCTTTTATGGAAGTTCAAAAGAGCTGGGATATCCCCAAAAGAGGGAGCAAGAAGGGAAGACTTAAGGACCACTCAGGTCAAGCTGCAGCATATTCTGAGATTGCTGGGGCAGCTTATTTTCTAGGACAAAGATGTTCTGCAAGAAGTTGATAGGATCCCATCCCAACCTTCTTTGCAGGTAAACTAGATGATAATTTTTAAGCTAAAGTGTAAGGACAGACTGGCTGTTGCTCTTGCATCCCAGTGGTCAGATCCACTCACCCTACTCCTGCCACAACAAACTTCAGATCGGACTGCTCACCAGACTTTACAACAGGTAAGTAAGTCTCCTTTGCATTTTAATATATTTTATGCTTACAACCATTTACTTATGCTTACTGCTTAGAAAACAAAGCAGTTCTAAGTTGGTTGTCCCTCCCCCCCAATTTACAGTTCACATTGTAAGTTATACTAGGAACCCCAACTGTCTAAAGGGTTTGAGAAATCAACAGTACATCACTTCTTTTCATTCCAAGAGTGCTGTGACCATAGTATGGTTCATGCCTTGCACTTGGAACGTGAACACCTTTGCAATAAGGAACTGTGCCTGAGAGGGCTGGCAAGCATTTAAAAATAAAAAGACATACTAAGGAAAACATGCACCAAACAGCCAAAGGAATGGGAAGAATGACAGAAGCCCTTGTCCCTTCTTTCTTTTAAGACATTCACAAGTATGCTGGGAATGTGAAGGGTTAGAAGTTTTTGTAGTTTTGCTCTCTTAACACCAACCTCTCAGCTGAACTCCCATCAGCTTTGAACAGCTTAACATTTCCCTTCATATGTAGACCTTCACAGTTCCATTACAAATAAATAACAATTTGTAGTTACAATGCATTTGTCAATTCAGTTTAGGCACAAGGCAACTTCCACAGCGAGTGGAGGAATCAAAGAGTCTCTGATTGTGCTGGAGCGGCATGCTGCTTGCAAGAGGACAAGGAGGAGGAGCAGGAGGAGGAGATGCACAGAATATTTCTGGTGCTGAAATTCTATCAGGAGGAGATGCTGTTGGCATCATCACCCTGATGCGGTTGGTCACCAGTTACTTTAACCATATAATTGCGTTTGGGTTTCTTGTGTCTCCTATCAGATGTGTCTTCGTTCAGTTTTGAGTCTGTGTCCTTGTGAAGAAAAGCAGGTCACCTTCTAGGTTTCCTCCCCATGATTCTGGAATTCTGGTGTGAAAATCATAGAAGATATTAGCAAATGATGATGGCACCATGAATGTCTGCTAAATCTACTAATAGTTACTATTTTCACCAGCAAAGCCTGGCTGATCTGCAGCTGGCCGAAAGACCAGTCAGCCCCAGCAAGCCATGTAGGTCAGCATCCTGTTTTATGTGGAAGATCAGATTCTGTTTCTCTTGAAGCAGTTTATCCCATAGCACTGAGGCCCAATGGCCCCATCCAAGAAACTAGAGGCAGATCTACACTAAACATTAAAATCATATCCAACACACATTTAGCCTCCCCCCCCCCAAATCCTGTGAACTTAAACTACAGCTCCCATGATTTAGGGGGAAAGTCATGTGCTTTGAAAGTGCACTGAATGTGCTTTAAATGTATAGTGTGGCTCTGCCCCGCATAGAAATTGGTCTATTGCACTAGCCAATAGATCAAGTAGGAGTTGAAATGGCTTGACTTGCTTCCATTCTGTGTGGAGGTAGAGCAAAGTCAGCACCAAAGCATCAACTGTGCAAAGGAAAACACTCTACTCAGAAGAATCTCTCTGTCATGACAAGCTCATGGAGAAAATATGCCCAAGAGCCCATTTGCATTACCAGCTACTGGTCTAATTGCAGATGACCCCCTCAAAACTGGATGGACCACCTGCTGTAACCAAGTCAGGGACACAACAGAGACCATTCCTATACCAAGCAATCAGTCTAGTTTGCACGGACAGAGTATTAGCCTTGGTCTACCCTCTTCAAAACTGTTCTGTCTTCACAATATATACACACTTTGTGGTTAATCCTCACAGTGAGTTTTACAGTAGCACAAAACACAGGGAGGAGCTGGCATCTGTGCAAAGCACTTACCCACAAAGCAAAGAGCCAGGTGGCAAAATGCTTGGCACTCAGCTACTTTTGTGCAAAACTGAAGTAGCAAGGATGCCATAATAACAAAACAGCTACATCAAGTCATGAGGGCCAATCAGGGAGCTCACTTGGATGCTTCTTCCACAGAATTGGTTTTTGTGTGATTGTTTTTAGTTGCACCTCTCATCTCTCCCTGCTAAAAAGTGGTACAAGTGACTTATGCAAACACCGACACAGGCTGACGATCTGGTGCTTCTTAAGGTGAGCTCTCAGTAGATTTTTAGTAATGGCAAGTCCTAAAGGTTTTTGTTGAGTACTGCTATTCATTTTAACAAAACTATATTAGATGTGGTAAAATGGTAAAGGACTTTATAGCATTTGAAAACAACAACTAGATCTGGGTCTCATGGCAACAGCACAAAGCACAAAGAGTAGTCAAATCATTTTCATACTTTAACTACAGTGGTGCCTCGCAAGACGAAAAGAATCCGTTCTGTGATTCTCTTCGTCTAGCGGTTTTTTCGTCTTGTGAAGCAAGCCCATTGACGGATTAGCGCTATTAGCGGCTTATCGGATCAGCTGATAAGCGGCTTAGCGGCTTAGAAAAAGGGGGGGAAGGGGGGGAAACCACAGGAACTCGCAAGACATTTTCGTCTTGCGAAGCAAGCCCATAGGAGATTTGGTTTGCGAAGCACCTCCAAAACGGAAAACTCTTTCGTCTAGCGAGTTTTCCGTCTTGCGAGGCATTCGTCTTGTGGGGCACCACTGTATGTCCTGTGTCCTACACTCAAATTTCAATTCTGGATATTCAAAAGAGCTTTTTTTAACTCACACAGATGTGAAATGTTTCACTTACCTGGCTGGTGTTTACATATGACCCATAGGGTTGGTAGTTTCACTAAGTCCAGGATGGCTCCCTGGATGTGATGCTGGTGGCTCTGCCGATACGGCAGAAACTTTTTCTTCTTCCCTTCTCTTAAGGCAGGCTGCTTTTGGGTTTAGGTTCCTCTCTAAGAGTAACATAAAAAACACCACCTCTGTTAATGCATGAAAGGTGTGGTTTTGATTGGTGACTAGTTCTCAGTATGGAAGCAAACCAAAGATCTATCTACCTGGCATTATCAAGCATGCTGAACTCCACAGATAGTTCTTACAGATGTTTATTTATTTTAATCTAGATATGCCATCTTTCTGAGCCAAGGCATTGCAAGGCAGCTTGTATAATGCTCTTTCACCAAAGCCACCTTTGAAATACATTGTTTTATGATTCACCAATTTTGCACAAAACAACAGTTTCAAAAATAAAAAATCTGTTTATTTGCTGTACTCAGCCCCAACCAGATAGAGAACCAGCAGTCCACCAAGAGTTCAGAGATAGCCTGGGATGTTTCCACAGAAGCTCTGCACATTCCTAGTGGCATCTGATTCTGGTGTGGAAACTCATGATGCAAAACAGAAGGACCATGTTGATTTACTGTTTTTCACATTTATACCCCAAATATGGTTTCAGCTGGTCCCTGAGGCAGTACAAGTCACAACTAAAAACTTTTAAAACAGTATTTAATAAAACAAACAACACCATGTTAAACATTTTTCATAAGATACTCCAAAACACAATGGAGACATTGTGACGTGTTACTGGGTTGTTGTTTTAATTTTGATTATATATTTTATAGTTTTGCTAATGAAGCTTAAATTCACATTAGCTTTTTTTGCATCTGTATCACACTAGTGACTCATGTGCAGCTTGTGATTGATTAAAACCTCAATAACCCTTTCAGATATACAGTGGTTAAGTACTTAATTCGTTCGGGTTATACCTCAGGTTAACTACTTAATTCGTTCCTGAGGTCCGTTTCTTAACCTGAAACTGTTCTTAACCTGAAGCACCACTTTAGCTAATGGGGCCTCCTTCTGCCGCCACACCGCCGGAGCCCGATTTCTGTTCTTATCCTGAAGCAAAGTTCTTAACCTGAAGCACTATTTCTGGCTTAGTGGAGTGTGTAACCTGAAGTGTATGTAACCCGAGGTACCACTGTACCAGTGTCAATATATTCTCCAATCTATATATCTGTGTATTTTATTGATTTTTGTCTAAATGCAGAAGTTTGCATTTGGTTCTGTTGAATTTCATTTTGTTAGTTTTGGCTCAGATTTCCATTTTGTCAAGATCAGGACTGTTTTCTACACTTGATCTTAGCTGATAGGCTAGGCGATTCCTGTTTTCTGAGATATTACTGATTCCTCCCAGTTTCATATCTGCTAAGGATTCCATTCACCTGTTCATTCAAGTCGGCCATCCTCAACTTTGTGCCCTCAAATATGTTTGAGACTACAACTTCCATAAATCCCAACCAGCACAGCTGTGTGGTTCATCTGGAGGGCACCAGGTTGGGGAAGCCTGATCTAAGCCATTGATAAAAATACTGCTATTAAATATTCCATTTCCATGTTCAGCTGTTAATTCCGCCACTTCCAAGATAAACACACTCATCCTTGTTTTCTTACAACGTAACAGGAAAAAAGAATACAAAATGAGGCCCAAGTTGCTGGCATAAGCCAACAGAACAGATGAGATGTCACTTGGTGATTTAGACCACTGAGCAGATATTAATGTTGACACCTTCTGCATCTCGAAGACATTTATATGTACACCCTGGAAATGCATCAAATGAGAAAGCACAATACAAAACACAGCTGTGTCCAGGCGGCCCACAGGGAGAAACAAACAAGGGAGGGAGAATCGCATCCTCTTTAGTGGGAGATGGTGTGGCTCTGATGTCCGTCTCATCATTTCTTTGACACAGATATAAAAGGAGTTGCATATGAGAGGTCAACAGTCGCTCCAGTTCGACAGGAGAATGTGATTATAAAGAACTGTGCTTATTTTATAACCCAACCTCAAGAGAGGACTTTTCAAGGTTGACATGGATATGGATTTGTTGCTAAGGGTTAACTCTGCTTCCAGTGGCAGCTGCTGCCCCCTCAAAGTCAGGCAAACCCCACAAGGATTATGATAAATGGACTTGACAGAATGTAATTTAAATAAAAAATTATCGCCTATGGTTAGGATTTAAAGCACTCAGGGCACTGGTGTGCACACAGAGCTCAGCAGGAACATTCCTGACACGGAAGACAAGGGGACAGCCCTTCCTTGCGCAGAGCTCCAGGCACGCAGTGGATCCTCCTCCTGTGAACCCGCACTGCAAACACCACACAAGCTGCATTCATGATCATTAGCGAAGATTATCAATGTATTTTCAGTTGCATCTATCCTTTGCTTTCTTTATTCAGCTCTAGTATTTCAATTTGTAGATATAGCCAAACACCCAGAGGTTAGGGAGGACTTGGACCTGAGAGAGCAAGCTTAAATTCTCAGTCCAGTCATGAAGCTCCTAGCTTGCCTTGGGGAAGCAGATCAAAATCTAAAATTGCCTGCCTGCATCGTGGGAACAGTGGTGGCTGGCACAACAGTGCTGCTCACCTGCCTTCCCAGCATGGAGGTTGCTGCCAGGAGCTAAGGGAGCAGGGAGGTCGGTGTTGTGGGGGCATAGCTGCAGAGCCAATCAGATAATCCCGGGGCCATGTTCTGCACCTCACTCACCCCCCTCAGGTTACCAGCAGCAACCTCTGCATTGGGCAGCCCACCCTGTTCTGCCAGCTACTCCTGCCTGGGAATAAGGACTGACCTTATGTTAACTTACGTTTACTGATTTCATGCCTGCAGTAACAGTGAAATAAGCCCAGACAGAAAATCACCACAGAGTGACTGCATGGCAAGTGCCTGTTGAAGCCCTAGCACACAGTTTGAAGGAAGAATGAGGTACACAAACCAAAAAAATCACGAATAGGCCTACAAAGACTTTATGGTAAACATAAATTGAATTATAAAAGCAAAACAATTATACAAAACACACAGTACATAAATAGTATAACACTAATAGAGAAGAAAATACATGCTCCCCCGCCCCCCACCATGGCACTTTACCCCCTTTTTCCTGAAAAAGAGCCCCAATCATAACTGATAAAATGCTACCGCCTGCTTATAGAGAAGGGGAACTGAGGCAGGGGGCTGCTGGCCTTGGCTTGAAGTTACTGCGCTCTGTCCAAGCAGCACCATGCCAACCCCAGAGGGTCCAGATGCCTGTGCTGAACTGTGATTTATTTATTTTAAAAATTTATATACCACTTCATTGTTAAAGAAATCTCTAAGCGGTTTACAACAATATTAAGCAGTATGTGATACATGGGCATTTTCTTGCCTCTGTGATATTTCTGGGGGACGGGGTGGGGTTTGCGGGAGAAGCAGATATAACAGCCTGGACCCGTTTGTTAAAAAGCAATAAAATCTCTCTGTGTTCCCAGGTTTATGTTGAATCTTACTGAGAAAAGGAACTCTTAAAAGTTATACATGCTCAGCTTTCCCATTAAATATGCTGGAACTCAAAAAGGGTTAGGTCTGGCCATCCTAAGTTTATACACAACCGAGCTGGCAGCCACCCATGATACTGTGGAATTGCACCACCCAGCATGAATGGATAGGTGGTGTATCCTGAGTGCACCACACCCACTTCACACAGCACTGTGCAGAAAGGTCCTGCCACTGCCACCTCTTGCCCACAAGGCAACATGGCCTGCCCTCCTTCTTCATCCCTATCCCTCTTAGATGCAAATTAGAACATGGCTTAATGAATGACATTCAAACTTGGATGAAGAAGGCAACACAAAAACTGGGACAAAGAGGGAAAGAAGAGACACACGTTCCGCCCAGCCAAGCTCACCTCTGACTTGCTGCTCGAGACTGAGGATGACTGCCACAGCCTGGTGAAGAATAAGCAGCTTGGTCTGAGGTTTCTCACTCTTCAGATGAAGTTGACACATCCGGCCCAGCTCTTTGAATGCTTCGTTAATATCTCGGACCCGCAAGCGCTCACGAGCGTTGTTGGCCATCCGCCTCTCTCGCTCCCGCTCCAGCTTTTGTTCCGGATTTAAGTCCTCATCTTCGTTAGTGCTGCTGTTGAAACACAGGCAGGTAAAGTGCCTGGAGTAAGCACCCTGGCAATCATCCCTGTTCACATCATATCACAGAACTTTTTACTGCTGCCTGCATTCCTCCTTTTCAAGAGTCTTCCATGCAAAAAATTGGCCTCTGCAAACCAGAACAACGAGCCCTAATTTCTCACTCTAACCCCACCCCCCACCCCGCTTTGGCTACTTTTGGCCAACCTGTCTCTCACACAAGTAGAACAATTGCATGAATAGTGTAACCTGTCAGTGAGGTTATGGCAACCTGAAGACAGTGTTCCAAAAATGTTGCCAGAGTTGAGATCTGTGAGCACCTGGCTCTTAGTTTATGCAAGCAAGTTGTAAGCAAGTTCACCCCAAAGTAATTAACAAGAGAAATTACTGCCGCCAAGGGGAATTTGCTGAAGTGATCCTTCTTTTTGCCTTACTAGTCATTTCCTCCAAACCAGAAGCAGATCTTTCAGAGGTCCACGCAGCTCACATGAACAGGTCAGGATGGAAGGTATACACAATAAAGACTCAGAGCTTACTTAAGAATGGCAGCTTATCAGGAAGAGCAAAAAATACCTACACCTGGCAACTCACTCCTGACTTGGAAAGCTGCCCACTTCTCCATGTGAAGTGCCTGTCATCCTTTGTGGTGTACCAGAAATAGTGGACCTTATTCTGAGGGGACAATAAAGGTCTTAAGGGCACTGCCTGGAATGAGCATGACAGTTTGCAGGAACTACTGAGCCTTAGAAGACACTGGGGGAAAACTTCCATATTGAACTTTCCATTATTTGTACACTGAACTGACACCTGAAATCATATATGCTCTTTTTGATTATGCCCCCCAAAGCACTCTAAGACTTTTTCTCACCCCAGGCAGAGGGTACTGACAGAGAACCTGACCTCTGAGGAGTGGGCTGCTATACCTTGTTCTTCCTCTTGATGAGATTTTGATATCCTTTTGGGAGGACTCATCATCCGATTTCATATCATCAGAGGAGGCAGGTTCATGTGTGTTTTCATCTTTCTCCTTGTGCTCTGACTTGATCTCAGCCGGACCTAATGCTACGGAGTGGTTCGGCAACCCAGATGACAGCACTGCATGCAAACACAACAGAGTGTAACTGGCAATAAGAAAACCACCACCTCCCTTATGTTTGTCCAAAGACAACCTGGCTAAGAAAATGGGTAGCAAGTGGCTCCCACCCAGATAGAGAAGACATAAGAAAATGTTGAAGAAGGAACTAAGATCAGGAGGAAGGTCATATGGTAGTATTAGAAACCTCTCCCTTCTTTTGCTCCAAACTAAACCTAAGTGTTTCAAGGTGACAATGTGGGAGGCTCTAATGTTGAGTCCATTAGCTGTCTGAAATAGCTACTTGATGGGTTGGGTGCATTTGGGTTTTGTGGGGAAGATGATGTAATTTAATATGACAGATAAAAACAGTTTGCTTTTTCACTTGAACTCCTCCAACACTGATGCTTTTATTGGCTGCTCAACATGTCACCCATTAGACTTTTTTCTTGATGAAAAACCCCCCCAAACTTGCAGTTTTCATTTAAGAATCTCTCACAATTCCAGAAAACCTTTGAAATGTAATTGCTGTCTACCATAAATTAGAGGTCCATGCCAGAACAGAAGAAATTTGAGACCGTGCTTATTTCAGCAAGTGTCACAAAAGACCAGGACCAGTTCACAACAATTCTGAAGTGAGAAAAAGAGCCTCTAGGAACTCTGCTGGATACTTCTGTCTTGCCCCCATTTTGGCTTCAAATAAGTGATCATGTAAAGCCCTGGGCAATAAGAATTCTCCCTGCAAAGACAAAAACAAATTGCTTTGGGAGGGGGAGGCAGGAACTTTTCCAGATTCCAGTCGCCTTGCCCTGCTAGCATTGTGTGCATGTCTCAAGTGGAACTAAGTGTGGCTCTCATCCCAAACCCTTTTCAGTGCAACATGAATGGTTCTCATTTCCTCATATTCCTACTCTTGAGAACCTGAAATACATGGCACAGGTCCATATGCTCCGCCTCCTGCAGCAGACTCGCATTAAGTGATCCTTAAGGGGATATAACCTCTCCATAGTGCCCTACTGTCTATGAGAAACATTGAGAGAATAAAACTTTTTTGTGATGTACCTAATAAATGATTACTGCAGGTTGAAACTGCAGGACCCACAACCCAAATCACAGTGCTGTGGATTTATAAGATGCCATTCAAAGAAATATTATTTTAAGAGACCATTTGGAGAACTGTTGGCAAACACCATATGAATAAATCAGGGACCAGAATGGGCAGTCGTTGTGCACTGTGGCTGTAAGTTCCAACTGGTTCTATCCCCTCTGTGCATAAGACCTACTCAAAGAAGCCATCTGTGGTACTGCTCATTTTACTGTGCAAAATGAGGAAAGGAAAAAAGGAGGGAATCCATCCATTCAGGCCAGCAAAACTTCTCATGCCTTAGCTTGTTTCAGCTGAGAACTGAAAGTGCTCTTAAAGGTACCTGCTATGAATGGGTGTGTTCTGCCAAGGCTGGGGTATCACTTCAGCTTGTTACTGTATAAACATCATTTTTAAAAACAGGAAGTGCTACACAAGTCCATTTCAGTTTACAGTGGTGCCCCGCAAGATGAATGCCTCGCAAGACGGAAAACCCGCTAGACGAAAGAGTTTTCCGTTTTGGAGGTGCTTTGCAAAACAAATCTCCTATGGGCTTGCTTCGCAAGACGAAAAGGTCTTGCGAGTTCCTGCGGGGTTTTTTTCCTCCCCCCTTTTTTCTAAGCCGCTAAGCCGCTTATCAGCTGATCCGATAAGCCACTAAAAGCCGCTAATAGCACTAATCCTCTAATCCGTCAATGGGCTTGCTTCGCAAGACAAAAAAACCGCTAGACGAAGAGAATCACAGAACGGATTCTTTTCGTCTTGCGAGGCACCACTGTATAGGGAACGACTTCTGCAGGTGGAAAACTATCTCCAAAAGTGATTGTGCAGATTTAATCCCCTTTAGTAGATAGGCTGACACATGCAGTTTGGAAGGAAAGACAGACAACTATTATGGGATATGCTACATTAATTTACTAACTTGCATCCACATGGCCATGTGTGTGTGTGTGTGTGTGTGTGTGTGTGTGCGTGTGCACTTAAGCAGAAGTGGGGAACTTCCAGCATGCACATCAAATTTAGCCTAACTAAACTCCCCATTTGGCCCCCAAGGCCATTTTGGCCAAGCCATGCCCATGTGCCCTACACCTGATATCATACAGGATGTCAGGTGTGGAGCAGGTAGCGGTGGGGTTAAAAGAGGCATCCCACAATCAGCTGGTTGTTAGGCTTTTGGCAAGCTTATTACTGATTGAGAAGTATATGCAAAGTACTTTGCAGTTATTGTGCTCAGCACTGCCCAAACACCAGCTAGAGCAGAGCTTTCCAAACTGTGTGTCATGACCCGTTAGTGTGTCGGCTGCAATGTGTAGGTGTGTCGTATGAATGCTCTTACAAGGGGTTAGTTTAACCTCCGGTTTGCTACTAAAACTGAATCACTGTGCGCAAAATGAAGCTTGTCTAAAAAGTGTCACCAACATGAAAAGTTTGGAAAGCTCTGAACTAGAGGCTTTGCAAAGCACCTTGTGCAGCAGTTCTGAAGCACCCAACAATCACCTGGTTGCTGGGTGCTTAGTAAACTCTGCACATGGGTTATGCTTTGACAGGTCCTGTCTACTTGTCAAAGATGGCCTGCACAGGTGGGGTGGGGAGAAGATACAAGATATGGCTAATCGGGGCAAAAATGTTTCCCATCGCTGTTTAAGACAGGTATACAAACATTGCCAAAGCATGCCTGGGATCACAACAAACAGCAACCCAAATACAAGTTTTTAGGGAGAGGAATCAGTGGGGTTTACATGAAGAATTTTACTGCATATCACAAGGATTTCTCCAGCTACAGTATATTTCTCGTTCATGAAGGGACAATTAAATACAGGCAGGTTTGTAGATTAGGATGCTTAGATGGACTAGTCACCCAGAGTCCTGGGTTAGGAAAAATCCAGCTGGAATTCATCTTACCTCTGTACTCGTCTTACCTCTGTAGCTTTCTTGTGCTTTGTGGTTTAGTTCAGAATTCTGAGCAGAAAGGGCACTGGACAATCCCGAATGATTGCCACTGAGGCTGTCTTCTCGGTGCGCACTGACCTAGGACAAAAAAAGCACAATCACAGATAATCGGTCAGGCAATAGAAGCAGTCAACCCAAGGCCTTTCTCAGTGGCAGTGGCTCCTAGCACTGCTGCCACAGGTTCTTCAACTGGCGGAACAGGGAATGAGTAGTGAGGTGGTTATGTTTGCTGATGATCCTAAATTGTTCCAATAAAACAAAAAGTGATTGTGAAGAGCTCCGAAAGGACATATCCAAACTGACCAAATGGGCAGTAAAATGGAATTCAGTGTAAATTCAATGTAAACAAGTGTAAAGGGGTGTATGTAATGGGGGGGGGCGGATCATAATTGCACAAACAACATAATGGGATCTGAACTGGCAGTGACTGACCAGGAATGAGACCTTGGAGTGAAAGTAGATAGCTCAACAAAGATGTTGACCCAGTGTGCAGCAGCTGTGAAAAAGGCAAATTCCACGCTGGAGTTAAGAAAAGAATTGAATTTGGAATACTTTGTACAGTTGCAGTCACCTCATCCCACAAACAATATTGTAGTTGGGAAATGTTCAGAAAAGGGCAACAAAATGATAAAGGGATTGCAACTCCCTGTGAGGAAACATGGCAGCATTTTGGGCTCTTCAGCCCAGAGAAAAGGCAAATAAGAGGTTACATGATAGGCATTTATGAATTATGTATGGCATGGAGAAGGAAGAAGAAAAATTTTTATTCTTGCATAGCACTAGAGCTTGTGTGCATTCAATAAAGCTGAATATTAGAAGATTTGGGACAGAAGAAAGTACTTCTTCACATACTGCATAGTTAATCTGCTATTGAATTTACACAACAAGAGGTAGTGATGGTCACCCAATTAAACGGCTTTAAAAGAGGATTAGATAAATTCATGGAGGACAAAGCTATCAGTAGCTACTAGCCATGATGGCTATGCTCTGCCTTCACAGGCAGAGACAATAATGTTTCTGAACGGCAGCTGCTGGAAACCACAAGAGAAGGAGAGTGCTGTTGCGCTTGAATCCTCCTTGCAGTTTCCCCACAAGCATTTGGTTGGCCACTGTGAGAACAGGATTCTGGCCTAGATGGGCCATTAGCCTGATCTAGCAGGTGCTTCTGATGTTCTTATGCTCATGCTGCCAATGCAGAGTTATGGCTCCCCTCCTATGACGCAATGCTTCTACCATTAATTGAAGAAGATTCAAGAGAAGTGAAGTTAAAAGTACCGTAAATGGGAAGGGAAATAATATCACTTCACACAGCCAAGGTCCTATTCTTATTATAATTTACCGTATTTTTTGCTCGATAAGACTCACTTTTTCACTCCTAAAAAGTAAGGGGAAATGTGTGTGCGTCTTATGGAGCGAATGCAGGCTGCGCAGCTATCCCAGAAGCCAGAACAGCAAGAGGGATTGCTGCTTTCACTGCACAGCGATCCCTCTTGCTGTTCTGGCTTCTGAGATTCAGAATATTTTTTTTCATGTTTTCCTCCTCCAAAAACTAGGTGCGTCTTGTGGTCTGATGCATCTTATAGAGCGAAAAATACGGTATATACCACCCTATACCTGCAGGTCTCAGAATATAAAACCACAAGGTACTTAATCAAAATAAAAACAACCACCACCCAACAACACTCCCCCCAAACACATATTAAAAGGGCATAGGATGTCAATCAAATAAATCAAAGGCCTGGTCAAAGAGATGTATAATGAAGGCTCCAGGCGAACCTCCCTGGGGAGAGCATTCCATAGACGGGGAGCCACTGCCGAAAAGGCTCGTTCTCGTGTTGCCACCCTCTGGATCTCTCTTGGAGGAGGTGGGTTCATATGGAAAGAGGCAGTCCTTGAGGTATTGTGGTCCTGAGCAGTTTAAGGCTTTATAGGTCAAAACCAGCACTTTGAATTGGGCCCGGAAAATAATTGGGAGCCAGTGCTGTCGACCAGGATTGGTGTAATATGCTCAAACCGTCTCGCTCCGGTGAGCAACCTGGCCTTGCAACAACAAACATTTGATTATTTGTACCCCACCCATCTGATGGGGTTGTATAGGCAGAATCCAGCATATACAAAAGCATAATTAAACATTAAAAGCATTCAATATTAAGCACTTCCCGATACAGGGCTGCCTTCAGAGGTCTTCTAAAGGTTGTAACATATCTCAAGGGTTGAGAGTTGGGTTGTAAGAGCTTGTCTCCTCACCCCTCATGAGAGATCCCTTCTTGCAACATCAGTGTCAATATCATACGTTTTTTGCTGATTTGCTGCCAGGATTGATGACATGCTTCACAATGAACCCTTGGTTGCTAGCACTGGAAGGCCTATGCTAATATGTTTGGCAGGTCAAAGGTCATCCCCCTCCCCCCCTTTAACATACGTATTCATGGGAGAAGGAACAACAAATGCAAACCTGAAAGGGGGGGCATGCAATCAAGCACTACTATAGAGATGAAGCTTTTTTATAGGAATAAATAGCAGAGAACAGCAGCTAAAAGATTAAGCCTTTAATTAAATAGGTTTATTGCCCACAGTTACACATGAGAACCCCTGCTTTTCAATAAATCCTTCAAGCCTAGTAAACTGCTGAGCTTTGAATCCCTCTTGAGTAATTAATGCAGCTTTTCTCTTTAACATTTAGTGTGGGTTTTACTGAGACAGAGATAAATACCCTTATGCAAGTTCATGCTTTAATTTACTGTTTCCTGTGAACTCCAATTCATCCTGATTTGTTGTGTTACTTTCCAAATGCAAGATTCTTCCACAAAGACAGATGCACACTAGTCAAATATTTTCTAGATGCTCTTATTTTCCTTTTAACATAGAACTGTGCCTCAGGTTAGTGTAAAGTTTCACAAGAATATCAATAGTCACCAGATAGAAATACAAACAAGTTTCTATATGAAGAAAGTGTGAAACTCTCCGGGTTAAAAATAAAACTTTGTTAAATTCTGCCCTAGAAGTTTTGTATATCTTTATTCTAGTTATGCTCAAATCCAAATAACATTCAAGCTGCTAATCATGAGATGTCTTAGGGGCAAAGTAGCTACAGAATATTATTAAATTTTTATTCCTCAAGCGATGTCCAAACCTAACAGCTACCAGATTCTTGATAATGTTAAAATCTAAGACTAATCCAACAATGACAGACAGATCAAATTTTTTTATTTAGACACATCAAATGTTAGATTCAGAAAACAGTCTGGAAACTTTGAAAGTGAAGTTGAACTTCTCGGAACATATGGTAGGGGACTCAAGAAAATAATTTAGATTAAATATTTTGCCAGGAATGTCATTACACAGCAATGTAAGACATAGAATCATAGAATTGTAGAGTTGGAAGGGATGCTAAGGATCATCTAGTCCAGCCCCCTGCAAAGCAGGAATATGCAGCTGTCCCATGCGGGGATCAAACTTGCAAGCTTGGCATTCTCAGCACCATGCTCTAACCCAGTGTTTCCCAACCAGTGTGCCGCAAGATGTTGCCTGGTGTGCCGCGGGAAAAATTAAATAATTCGAAAGATTTTTTTTTTTTTAAAGTCAAATTTTCGATTGGGGCGCCGTCACTAGATGACCCCTGGGGTTCCCTCCCTCCCTCCCGCTCTGCGCCTCCCTCCTCCTCCGGGGAGGCCCTTCCTGGCTCTCGGCCAAGGCTTGGCGGCTGCCACTCACTCACTCGCTCGCCCACCCGTCCCCCATCCCTGCACCCGGCCTCTCCCCCTCCGTCCCCGGCGTGGGGGCTGCCGGGATCCGTAGTCCCCTCGCCCTTGGGCTCCGCGCCCGCGCGGGGTGCGCGAACTACGTTTCCGAGCGTGGCCTGGCGGGCCGGGCGTTTTGTTTGAAGCGCTCTTCTCCCGGCCATGGAATGAGCGCGGCGGCGGCGGACGGGCGGGCAGGGGCTCTTCCGCGCAGACCCCGCGCAGCCTGCCTGCGCCCCCGCGGAGATCGGGCGGCAGGATGGAGCCCGGGGATCCCCGCGGAGGCGGAGCGGCGGAGGCGGAGGCTGCCCCCCAGGTAGGGCTGCGTCGGGGTTTTTTTTATTTTTGCAATGCTGCATCCGCGCCGGAGGGGACGCATCGGACCGCGGGGAGACCCCTTGGCGGGCGTGCAAGGCAATGCATGCGTGCAGGCTTTGCATGGAGTGCAGTGCAATGCAATGGCAACGCGGTGCCCTGCATGCATGCATGCAACTTCCACCGGCGCTCCGGACTTGGCAGGTGAGGGGGGTCCCCAGTGGGCGGCAGAGAGAGCCGGGAGGGCGAAGGGGAGCCGGGGGGAGCAGCGCTGCTCCCCGAGCCGAGCCCGGGGGGAAACTTCGGCGTCGTTGCGCCAGGTGTTGGAAGCAGAGGCTGGCGGGGGCCCCTCACCTGCAAAACCTGGTCACCTCTCATATATTTCGTGCATTGCATTCATCGCCCACTTTTTCCTCCAAGGAGCTCCCGGGGGCGCGCGTGGTTCTCCCCGTGTTATCCTCGCAACAACAGCCCTGCGAGGTGGGTCAGGCGACTGGCCCAAGGGAGCACCCAGGGATTGCCCTGGCCAGGTGGGGTGATTTGAACCCTGCTCTCTGCCCGGTCTTCGTCCTCATTTAGCCCCCACATGTGCATGACTGTGCATGACTGAGGTTTTCCCCCCTCGTCTTGGCTATGGTGTGAGTCTGTGCTGTTAATTAATGGGGTTCTGCCTTCGGAGAAAATGAGCCAGCCCTCAAGGAGGTGATTATGTAATTTGCTAGCAATTCATGTCCCTCCCGGCGTGACGCTGCGCGCTGACGTCACGGGGCTGTAATGGTGGTGTGCCTCAAGATTTTTTTCATGAAACAAGTGTGCCTTTGCCCAAAAAAGGTTGGGAAACACTGCTCTAACCAACTGAACCACCCAGGCATGTTAACCAAGTACAATATCAAATCAACTTACATGAGTTCTCAGGTTGATGAACTAAACCCCATTAGATCATCAACTGAATTCAAACAGTTACTTTCTTAATAATATAATTCAGGAAATATTAATTTCTGGAATTTCAAAACCTGGCCAGAATGTAAACTTTGCAACAATACTGGCAGCGTTTAGACATCACACTAAGCCATAGTTTAGAGCAAACTTAGTCTGGATTACTCAGCTCTCACTCTAATGTAGCAATCCTAAAGTAACTGACACTGAAACCAGAAGGTTTCACATCTGATCAAGGTGACAAAGAGAGAGAGCAGAGGACAACTCCCCTGTTGAAAACAATCCTGGCAGCCAACAAAATGAGGGCCCATTTAAGGGGGCACTTCCATGTAGGCCAAGCAAAGCCTATGAACACAAGGATCAAGCATACAGAACCAACTGTCTCCCATGCATCACAGATTTTTGAGGGGATATTTACTGAAACCTTATCAGGTGCGACACGAAACACCAGCAGGAGCGCTAGCACCTGTGGGTGCTGCACTGGCAACCCCTGCACTATACATTTCTTGCAGCGGACCGAGAAAAGTACAGCATGTCCAAGCAGCTTGCAAAATAGGACTCTAACTTGTTATTGAGTACCGAGTACAAAAGGAAATACGTCAAAGAACAGAGAGACAGCCAACTTACTTGAAAGTGCTCAACATGTCTGGCAAGAGAGCTAGTGAAGGACTCTGCTCCCTACTTTAGCTTAAAGTTATTGTAGTTCATGCCAATGCCAGGCTTCTCCCAAAAAGCACAATGGAATCTAACAGTAATGTATGCTTCCAAACATGAAACAGAACGCAAAATGGTGGGTTGCTTTTAAGATTTAAAATGATCATTGAGTAAAGAGCAGGGAAAGTGTAACAGCCAGCGCAACAGAACACACCAAAACAACAATTAAGCAGAGATGCAGGAAATGTTTTTTTTTAAAAAGCTGGCAGAAAACTTAAGCAAGTGTTACAATAAAACCATGCCTGGTTATGCAAGTCATAAAAAATAAGACTTACATTACTCATTTCCTTGTTTCTTCTGCCAAGGACATTTTCAAGGAAATTTAATTATTTTTTCTAAGAGTTAAGAAGTTAAAATGAGCTGCAATGGGATGTCCAAAATATATTGCTAAATCTTAATGAACTTTTTTTGGCCAAGGTTTACTCAGAAGGGCAAACTTTCCTACTTCATCAGTGCTTCAGTCAACATACATGATCTTCCCCAACCTAGTGTTCTCCAGATGTTTAGAACTGCAACTCCTTTCAGACCCAGCCGGCATAGAAGGCTTTGTCCTATGCATTCTATCGACTGAGAGCAGTCAGAATTCCATCAACAAAAATTATATGGAGAAGAAACTACTAGGCACCCATCCTTCACTCAGGCCAAGGGATTCGGACTGATCAGCTGTGGATGATGCCTCCATATCCGACTGGTGAACCCTCCACAGTTTCTTCTTAAAGAGCAAGCTAGAATGAGAAAACCTTAGCTCTTCCTCCCTGGTGCTTCAGAGGTGATGAGAGGGGTAAGGAGGTTTGGCCTTATAACATTATTACTTTCATAATGTTATATTTGATTAAGAGCTATACTCGTAATGTTCACTAATATTAGCATGTCTTCTTGCACTAGTCAGCCAGCCCAACAAATCTGAGCACATTTTCTATCTCACCACTGAAGACAATCCTATACCAGACCCACCAGTCTGTTTCTCCCTTAGTACCTATGATGTAGAGCCCATCATTTCTGAATTAAATGTGGATTCAGGACAAGTTTCCAGTGATACACACAGACCATGACTGCATCTTCTACATAAATCACAATATCTTCACCCAATATGTAGTTCAAAAAAATGAAATTGGTTCTTACTATTTCTATTTGCAGATTAGGTTGGAAGACATTTTATCTTGAGTATCCCACTTCCTACTGGATTTGAAAGGCAGGGACTTAAGAGTCTTTTGCCTCTTCCAGAGGGACGAGTCATCTTGCCCCTCCAGATCAAACTGGAAGAGCATAAATAACTCCTCAGCCCTAAAAATCAAAACACAAAAACAGGACCATGCAAGGGAACAGGAAAGAGAAAACAAGAACAGAAAGAAACAAGCTGAACAAACAGCATCACTAAGGACTGTGTGCAGATTGAAGGATGCAGGCTGCAGCCATGATGCCCAAACACCGCAGAAGAGGGATGCAAAGTGTTTGCGAATATGGCAAACACTTACTGGTACTCCACAAAGACACCTTTTATAAGAATTACACAAAAACAAAAATCTTCCGAATTAGGACTTTGGTAGCAGTCCAAGAAGATCAAGTTAGAAGAGTATTAAAATTTAATTGTCAAGGGTAAGAAGCCTGATATCCTCAAGAATATCAGAGTTTGACATTTTGCTCTTTGCTGACCACAACAAATGCAGCTTCTCTCTCTTCTTCTGTATTTCAGTGGTTAGTTTGTTCCACCAGAGCACATCTGCAATGAATGGATACACAGCTGGCTGAGTTCCAGAAAACCTCAATATCCTTTCTACAAATGGCCAGGACAACATGGACCAATAGAAACAAAAGGGAATCCAGTTAGGGGTACCAGAAGAAACAAACTCTTAGGATATATGCAGAGAGGGGCAAAGTGGAAGGCGAGAATATACCCAGAGCCTTGCATAAGATTAAGAACAGTCTTTTACTTCCCATATAAGCCTGGTCAGTGAGTTTCATAAACTCAAAACCAACTCCCCCATTTAACCTACTTTTCCAGTGTGAAGTGTTCGGTTTACACACACACACACACACACACACACACACACACTTTATTTCCTTCTTCATTATAGCTTCCCTCTGCACCAAAATGCATGAATAACAAAGGCATTCTAGTTTCAAGGCAATCATACAGGAAGGAGGGAGGAATGGCATTATATGTAAAGGATGTGTACACTTGTAAATAGATCCATGACCTGGAGCATGGAAAGCAGATTGAGAGAATATGGGTAAAAACTGTAGGAGAGAGAAACAACAGTGACCTTACTGTGGGTGTCTGCTATAGACCGCCAAGCCAGACTGAAGTCTTGGATGATGCCTTTCTAGAGCAGATTACCAAACATTCAAAAAGGAGAAATACAGTGGTCATGGGAGACTTCAACTTCCCCGATACTGTTGGAACTCAAACACTGCCAAGAATGTAAGGACTGACAAATTCCTCCATTGCCTTGCTATCAATTTCATTTCCCAGAAGGTGGAAGAAGCAACAAAGGAATCATCTGTCTTGTACCTGGTCCTCACCAACAAGGAGGAACTATTCAATGAAATAGAAGTACAGTGGTATCTTGCTTTAAGAACAGTCCAGTTTAAGAACGATTCGGTTAACAAACTCTGCAAAACTGGAAATAGTGTCCCGGTTTGAGAACTCTACCTCGGTCTAAGAACGGAATCCAAACGGTGGGAGGGCACCAGCGGCGGGAGGCCTCATTAGGGAAAGCACGCCTCAGTTTAAGAACCGTTTTGGTTTAAGAATGGATTTCCGGTACAGATTAAGTTTGTAAACCAAGGTACCACTGTACCTGGGTTTCGTGATACAGAGGCAAGGAAAAGCTGAGTGTAGTTGCACGCACTCTGGACTTCAAGAAGGCCCAATTTCAAAAGCTTAAGGAACTACTGGATGAGATCTCATGGTCAGAAAAGAGAGTCCAAAATGGATGGGAGCTTCTTCAAGTTGAAATATTGAAGGCCCAAATGCAGACAATTCCAACAAGAAAGAATAGTGGGAGGCATCTAAGGAAACCAGGGTTGATGTGTAAGTTTCTGCCAGTAAGAGCTGTTCCGACAGTGGAATGGTCTGTCTCGGGTGTTTGTGGTCTCTCTTTCCTTGGAGGTTTTTAAACAGAGGCTGGATGGCCATCTGCCAAAGATGCTTTTGTTGAGATTTCTGCATCACACGGGTTTGGACTAGATGATCCTCAAGGGCCCTTCCAACTGTAGAGTCATAAATTTCCAACTCTAGAATCATAAACTTAGCCTGCTGATAATGTCTATCATGAAATTCTATGAATGCCTCAAGCCAAACATGCCACGGGAGGAGGGGGATTAACAGGAAACCAACTAGACTCCTTGATGCTTAACAGTATTAATATAAATGGAAGTGAAAGTCAATCTGTTTTATATATTGTACCCCTTCACCAACTACTTTGATGGGAGGTGAAATCCTGCCTTCATTAAGAAATACCCAGCTGTGAACCTGTTTAAAAGGAAACATTCTCAGAATAGCCAGCAGCTTTGAAAATCATGCAGTAAACAAGCCAACCTAAACTGTTTGAGGGGAGAAATAAACAGAAGCAAATCTGCGGTATCATTTTCTTACACAGTGATTTCAGCGTCTGACTCTGATTCATGGCTGTCTTAAATCCATTTATGTAGAATGATTCATATATGTATTAATGACAGTGAGATATTTCTCTCTTCTGGGGATGAGGGAGAAGATTAGTCTACGGACTTGGCTTTCCCATTGTTACATAAACTACAGCTGTGCTCAAAGTCATTACATTTACATTCTGAGTTTGGGCACAACCTGGTTTCACATACCAGCAGCTTCTTTCCAGGCTTGTTTGCCAGCATCTGTTACTAGAAGCTGGTTGCATTTTATAACCATTTTTGCAACCCAGAACACTTGAGACCAATTCCATCCTCCTTGACTGCTTTCCCAGTTCAATCTCCATGTTTGCTACTTCAAGCAGAACATGGCCTGCCAATTATTAAACATCTGGAAAAATCATATGTATAAGCTCAAGTACTATTAGCAAAAGTCTCCGGTTTCTGCATCGGTCAAAGCAGCAGGATTTTACGGAGCGTTCACCAGGCGAACCACTTTAGCTGTTCCCCTCTTTCTGCCCTCCCTTCCCCACCCTCTACATTCCTCCCAAATGGGAACTACCAGCAGATGCATCAGGCTGCCATTTCTTCTTCCACAACCACTATCACTAGTTTGGTTTCTGACAGATGTTACTAATGCATAACATCAAATTTTCAAGCTTCAGTTCTACTAAAAATTAAATCAAGAGTCAGTCAGTTTAACACATTCAGTAGATTAAATAGCTACTTACTATTGAGGCTTGCCGACTGGTGGTTACAAGGCTGGATGCTCCATAATTTGAGTTCAAACTACTAACTGGACCATTGTGGGAAGATCCCAGTAAACTATGTATCTCTCCATGGGCGCTCGGCAGGCTCGTTGAAGGCCCCACCGCATGGCTCCTCAGCACATTGATGGCATCATCGAGTCTGTCCAAGCGATCCTCCATCCGGGACTGCTGTTAGGATTTAAAAGGAGCACAAAGGTCATTTATTGTACACATCTGCTAAATCCATTATATACTGTCATGCTTTCTACAATGGAAGACATGAAAGGCAAGTGAAATGCAATATCAAAAGGATTTCAAACGCAGCTAAGCAGCACTATAAACAAATAGGTGGGTAGTGGGGGCCGCTAGCTGATTGGAGAGGATGTGGAATTACTTCTGTCTAAAAAAAGAAAAGGATGTTTTTCAACATTCGGTTATTTGTAAGATTAATGCTATTTGATATTTTAGGATGCAACTTGAAGAAAGAAAAACCAGCAAAAATGTCAAAATCCCAATTTGGATTTAAAAATAAAATTGCTGCATAATTTTGCTGAAATGAAATGTTGGCCTTTTCAGTCAAATGTTGGCCTTTTAGTCAGCAAATGACTGGTGGAGTAGATAAAATACTGAAGACCCAGGTACAAATCCTACCCACCCTACAAACTCCCTCCTAACTAAGCCACAAAGATCAAAAACCGTCCTTAAGACAACTCACAGTCCTTTAGCCCTAAAACCCACCTCATTTGATATTTGATAAAGCAAACATTTTAGAAATTAGTCTGAGCTCAATCCAAATACAATTTACATACCAAAAGGAAATTTGGATTTCTACCCCCCCCTTTTTTTAAAAAAGGAAGTTTGTATTTCTTATTTCAATTTATCACTTTCCCAAACAGCTCAGAACAGTATTTCAAAACTACCATCCTGTAAAGTAGGTGAGGCTGAAATAGTAACTTGCATTAGGCTAAGTGAATTTTGTGGCAGTGTGGGGATTTTGAATCTAGATTTTCTGTATCGAAAACCAACACTCTAGCCACTGCACTGACTATGGCATTTTACTGTCCTTAACTAAGGTTTATTGTTTATTTAAACAGAGTAGAGAAAAATCAGCTTAACCTTGGAAACTCTCTACAAAGTGACATAACAAAATGGTTGAAGGAAATGTGTTATCTACAGCTTTCACCAAACTAGCACCCTCCACATGTTTTGGAGCACCAATTCCCCAAGATGGCTAGGACTGATAGGCGTTCTAGTCCAAAATATCTGAAGGGCAGCTGGTTGGCAAAGGTTACCATACTATACTATATGGTATTTACTGCTACTTGAGGAAAGAATCTGTAAGTAGTGTTAACTGGAAAAATAAAAAGGCACCATCTAAAGAGAAATAGTACCTCACAGACATCCTTTAAGAAGGACATAGCATCTTGCAAATGCTCGTGAAGTTGTTGCTCAACTCGATTTTTCTGGCAAAGTCAAGACAGAACAAGAAGCAAAGCACAGGTTAAGTAATTTTAAAGAGGTGAGATCAACAGCTAGTATGTGTGACAGCCTCAGTGGTTAGTTAAGTTAATTCAACAAAGATTTAAATTATACTGAGAAATGAGAAGATAAAATACTGAATACTGTAGTAACATTGGAAACCTAATTTCCACATACTGCTTACATTTATTAGTAAATGTATGGCAGTAACAGAATACTCTTATTTGTTAGTTGCATGGAAAATGTTATTATTATTTTTTATCATTGTAGGTCTTTGTTCCATCCCCCCCCCCATTAGGAAATGGTACAGTGGTACCTCGGGTTACAGACGCTTCAGGTTACAGACTCCGCTAACCCAGAAATAGTACCTCGGGTTAAGAACTTTGCTTCAGGATAAGAACAGAAATCGCGCGGCAGCAGTGGGAGGCCCCATTAGCTAAAGTGGTGCTTCAGGTTAAGAACAGTTTCAGGTTAAGAACGGACCTCCAGAACAAATTAAGTTCTTAACCCGAGGTACCACTTTACTTCTAGCTATACTTGATTACTGGTTGCCTGCAAGTGAATGTCCTCAGAATCCCGACCAAAGGCTATGTGCCATTTCTATGTAGCACACAACACAGAAGAATAGATGAGAAAAAAGCCCTACACATTCTAGCAATCTGTTTCTCACAGGGCTAAAGAGAGGCTTATGGGAATCTCCAGGCAGGCAAGGGAGCAATAAACTTCTCCTGATGTTATTCCCCAACTAGTATTCAGAAGTATGCTGCCTCTGATCTTGGAGATAAAATGTGCCATCATGACTTGTAGCCACCAACAGTTTTATCCTCCATTGATATGTCTAGTCGCTTTTAAAGCCATTCAAGTTGATGGCCATTACCACATTGTGAGGTAGCAAATTCCATAGTTTAACATTGTGTTGTGCAAAGTAGTGCTTCCTCTTTGCATCTTCCACTATTCAGCTTTATTGGATGACCCTGGATTCTAGTTTCAAGAGGGAGGGAGAAAAACCTCAACAGCCACTTTCTTTACTTTTTTTGTTTACCATGGCATTTGCCTTCTTTTCTAAACCAAAAAACTCTAAATGCAACTTTTTCTCATATGAAAGTTGTTCTCGTCACCTAATCACTTTGATTATCCATGTCCAACTCTATACAGTGGTACCTCGCAAGACGAATGCCTCGCAAGACAAAAAACTTGCTAGACGAAAGGTTTTTCCGTTTTCGATTTGCCTCGCAAGACGAATTTCCCTATGGGCTTGCTTCGCAAGACGAAAACGTCTTGCGACTTTGTTAAACCGTTAAAACCATGCTTCGCAAGACGAAAAATTCGCTAGACGGCAAAACTTGCGGAACGAATTAATTTCGTCTTGCGAGGCACCACTGTATTATTCTTGTTGAGATAAGTGCTCTGTAGATATGGCAGGTGTTAAAGAAATATCAGAGATGGAAGTCACAGCAACAGCGAAGGAAAGTTAGAATCAATCATCTCTATACCAATTTCCATATCAAATTATCAAGCCCTTATTTCCTAAATAAAGAGTTATCATACTTTTTGTAGCAAGATGAGCAAGACATATTTTAATACTTTTCATAGAAACACAGAATAGTAGAATTGGAAGGAACTCCAAGGGTCATCATCTAGTCTAATCCCCTGCAATGCAGGAATCTCAACACACAGTTCCCCATCCAATTTGAAACCATACCAGACCCTGCTTAGCTTTGCAAATGTGCTAGCAGTTTTACTGCTGCACCACTAGTTCCATTGTTATGACAGTTTCATAGTCAAACACTGAAGACAAAAACAAAAAATGCAATTTTTTTTTAATTGTGAAGTATTTGCACACCTTTTTTCTTGCATGAATTTGCTGATGGGTTACAAAAAGGTAGCATAATTTCTAACAAGACTATCACACAAGCTGTCTTTAATACAGAAGCTTGATGCCCAGCAAACAGATGGCCAAAGACCCACCCTACATATTTGTTATTGTTCATTTAAAGACAGCCATTTTTGTTAGCAAAAAATCAATTTGTAATGCTGTACTACTGCTTCCTTTAAGGACTGTAGAATTTATTAAAATTAAAGTGCTATCTTTTGGCAATGAAGTCATAACTAGCTTTAAATAATTCTTACCAAAGAGTGCAGAGAATTTTCATAGTTTGGAGAGGAAGGGGCTTGTCCTCCAGTCCTTGACCACTGACTGGCACCTGTCAAAATCAACCAGAAGAAATTCTGATGCAGGCAGGAGAAACAGGAAACAAAAAAGGCAATTTACTGCAGCAAAGTGAAGTTCCACATCATTTGTAACACAAGACTTCTTAGCTTCTAAAACTTGAGCTTTGGGAAGGACTGTAGTTCAGTGGCAGAGCACGTGCTTTGCTGGTACAAGGTCCCCAATGGGATCTCCAGGTAGAGCTTGGAAATGCTCCTTCCTGAAACCATGGAGAGCTGTTGCTGGTTTGAGTACACAATACTGAGTGCTAGACGGCCTAGTGGTCTAATTCTGTATGACGCAGCTTCCTATGTCCTAGAATTCTATCACAGATGCCAGGAGTTTCCTAGATAGTATGGTAGTTTCCCAAGAGAGACAAATACGCGCCAACACAAATGTTATTTACTTATTTACTTAAAACAATGGATGCTGCCCATCGAGAGGGAGGGGGGAAATCTTAGGGCAGTTTACAATAAAATAACAAAAGCAGATGGGGAAGCAATGAATATTCTAGTAGAGTTAGCAACTGAACACCTAGTGATGTTTCCCAAATGCTGGATGCTCTTTGCTATGACCCTAAATTGAGGCAGATGAAATAACCTCCTGAGAGCCTAACATGGAATAAGATCAGAGTGGCATGAAATCAGGAGTTCCTTTAAATAGCATGAATTATTTTAAATGAATGCAAAACTCAAAGCCAACATATTACATCAGAAAAGTTATGACTCTGCTGAAAACAGGAATCCTATGTAGAAATTAGCCTTGTCAAAAGACTCCCCCTTGCACCCTCTTTCTTAGTGGTGGCTGGAAGCAGAGTTAAGGAGGATACTATAGAATCCTCAGGACTCAGCAACTGAATAATCCTTCTGAATAAATGAAACAAAAACATTTTCTACCCAGACCCTGGAAAACTTCTCAACAAGAGGGATTCTATCCTCTGTCCAACTTGTTTAATTACTGCCTCATTTTTATAGCCATAACACCATTTGCGGGGAAAGACAGGCAATATAAGAAGAGTAAAGTAAGCTATTACACTCCACACCTATAATAGATCAGGATTATTGTTAGGCTTCAGAATAACAGACATCAGCTATTTTGTGTGGACATTTCACCAAGCAGCAAATGCAATACAGAGATTGCTATAAAGTTTTTTGTATAAATTGTACAAACTATATACTTTAAGAGTTACATCATCCTGCCATTAGTTCTAATTCCTTGTTAAATAACAAATTTAAGTAAATTGGGCTTTCATAAGTATTCTCTGTGTGTTGAACAGCTGTTCAACATTTACTTGGCAGCTGAGGCCCTAGTATCAATGGAAGCAATAGTATCCGCTTAGAATGATGCAGCTGCCGAAAGTACCTCTCCACACTAGACAACACTCAACCCGTTCTTACAAGCAATTCACAAAACTCCTTTAGAGTATTTTGTTTTAAGGGCACAATAATGTAACACCCACAGCATTCTCTCTTCCCTTTCCAGAACACAGCAGCAAGGAGTAGAAATTAAACACACACACATATTTCACAGAAACACTTTTTCAAAAGGAAACTCAAGGTTTGTGCAGCGTTATTTAAAAGCAATCTCACCATCTTGTGTTGTTTATGCAAGGTTTTCCTGAAATGCCTCTAAATTCAAACAGGAGTAGTACTAAGTGTTAGTACTACCCAGGGTAGATGCACAGAACATGACTAAATTAGGTTAATTTCAATGAGTCTACTCTGAGTAGGACTAAGTTGAAGATAATTTTTGATTTTTGTAAGTTACTTCATTATACAGCAATTTTAAGCAGCTAATGAACTAAAAAGTACCTAACTATACTATCCTAATCCATGCTGACTCAAAGGTAAATCCCATTGAATTAAATGATGTTTACCCTCAACTAAGTGTGTTTAGCACTGTAGCCCCAAGGTCTTTAAAATGTAGGTGTTTCTATTATCAAAAACGGCCATTATGACAGTTATATCTTGATTTTGCTTCATTTAATTAAGATTAGGAAAACTGTGAAAGAACAAATCATACAAACAAAAAACTCCATCAGCATAGAATCTATCAAGTCAAACTACCGAGGGTGAAACCAGAACCCTAAAAAGCAAGGTTGTTGCAATGGCCCCATGGTGGTATGTTATGACTGGGCCCCTTACAGTCTGGCTGAGCATGGCAGATCTCTGGGCTCTCCTTGTCAAGCTTGCGTCTATGGCTGTGATATCAGCAGAGAAACCAAATTAGCTGACAGCCTGTCGGAAATTTGGCAGAAAGTGTATCTCTGTGAAACCAGACTGCAACATCCAAATTTCTCTTAAGAAATAAGCATATACCCATCCTTAAGAAGGATATGCAGAATACAATAAAGAGTAAAATGGGTAATCTAATCAGGAAGACATTAACTAAAAACTGTGAGCAGGGCTGGGTGATATCAACTTTTCAACATCTCAGTATTTCACCAGCCAAACATCACGGTCTGGAGATAGACCGCAATGTTGAAAAAACAAGCTGCATTGGCCCCTGCCCACAAAGTGCCGTGTGAAACTGCTGCGGCTCTCACTGCAGGAGCAGTTTCACCCCAGTGCCTGGGACAAAGCAGCTTGTTTGCATGGCTCAACTGGGGTGCAGAAGGGCTCCTGATCCCCAGCTGAGGCAATCTCAGCGTTCCCCCTGCTTGCAGACGATCCAGTGCTGGGCTGGGGGCTCTTTGAACTGCTCGGCTGAGGGGAGCGGCAACCACGCTCCCCTCAGCTGAGCAGTTTCATGGAGCCCCCACCCAGTCGCCAGCCCATGCAGATGGGGGCTCCGTAAATCTGTTCAGCTCAGGCAAGGACAGCTTCACGTTCCTCAGCTGAGCAGTTTAAAGATGCAGAGGGAGGAACAAGCTGTATCACACTGTATGAGGGCAGAGTGGGATGGCGGTTACACTCAGCATGAGGAGTCAAGAGTCTTGACTTCCTCCAGTGGGCGTTGCTAGCAGAGGGACTCAGGAGCGGCGGTGGTTTCACCAGCGATATAGCTGAGTGAAGCTGACATTGCAGTCTGCTCCTCATACTGGTCCTGGGCGATATATCACCCAGGCCTAGCTGTGAGAGGTGACCTTACCTGTGAGAGGTGATGGTGATCCAACAGGTGTTGAAGGATTCGAAGGGAAACTACTGCTAGTGTGGTCAGGTGAATAAATCTAAAGGAGAAAAGGCACAAATGCAGTAATTTGAACTAATTATTATACATTAGCAAACTGTCAGTACATACAAGGTCATAGTTTCTGTTTGAACATTTTTGAAGGAAATAAGATGGTTAGAAAGCATGTATTGATATATCGCCCAGCCCTAGCGTGCAACTGATCTAGCACAATGAAGTGAATAACCAGAGTTGTTAAGTTGCACCATAGCTCTCATTCACTGAGACAGAGTCAGAATTTTCTAGTGCCAGTGTTCGAAACTCCCATTGTTCTAGGCGCATTTTGCAAAGGACCAGACCATGTGAAAAATGAACATAATATTTTAGCTGCAGTTCATTCATTTTCAGCTTTGTATTCTTGTTATTAAAAAAGCGCACATAGACATTCCATTGTTGCGCCCATAAACTAGGTTTAAGGTGCCATTTAGCTCCTAGCTTTCATATCTTGGTTCATATCTATGTCTTAGTGAATAGTGCCCTGTAAGTTTCGGATGCATAATACTCACTTTATAGTCTTTCTAATAAGCATCTAAGAAACCTGGGAAGGCAGAACAAAGCCTAATATAATCACAATCGGATAAGATATGATGCTTTTAAAAAAATAGAAGAAAGAAAATGTGTATTTTTAAAAGCCCACAGTTAAAAGAGACCAGTATTTCTTATGCAAGTGAGGGCTGCTACTCTTGCTGCTGATGACCAATGAGGAGGAATTTTCTGGGGCTAACACGTTTTCTTGCAACAAATAAGAGCCCTCTTTTGATTAGTCATGGTCCATTCTAACCAGTGGGATGCCAATATGCCTGGCCAAATGAAAAGCCCTCCACACAAAGCCTAAACAACTGAGAGCCTGCAGCACCAAGCCTTGGAGCTGTTAGCACACTGTTTTAAAACAGAGTACATTTCAGTTAAGCTTTGTCATGCTAATGTCACTGGGCCTCAAGGAACAAAGGCCATTCAGGAATTACTTGGAAAAGTCAACTTCCAAACATTTTCTCCTCCTTTGTTCAAGGACTACTGGCCATTTAGCTATCTAAGCGGCACAAAGGCTGTTCCCCCCTGGTTTGGAGGTAGGAATCAAAACACAGGTTCTGACAAAGAGATTTGATATAATCAACAAAGTTAAACAGCTCTCCACTTTGATCTCCTTTAAATTAAAGACCAAGTGTTTTGATTTGGCATTAAGCACTGAAATAAACCAGATGTTTCTCCTGCCATATAACCCTCCATGGGCACAATCTTAAAAAGGTTATTGTTTGGCAAATGTTCAGGGAAACACATTACAAATGGCACAAATACCCAGATTTTCTTTGCTTTCTATCTACACTGGTTCATTATCCAAACCAATGTATAATCCGTTGGGCTTTGGGAACTTTGTGTAAATACTTTCATGTACAATTCTCTTTCTTGCCTACTCTGAGATTAAGACCACAATTATCCAGGCTTAAACCTAAAATAAAAGAACCTTTGCAAACGTATTATCTGGCCTTACATGTTTAATCACATAGTGGTCTGTATGGTCTTTAATACTTAAACCGAGGAAGAATGTTGTATCTTCTGATGATTCACACATGAAAGGCTTTTGTTTTTGAAATGATGCACACCACCCAAATTTTACAATTAGACACTCTTTTTGTTGCTACTAACAATATTCAAAAGCTAGTAAAAAGAAGCAGGTTCACAATTTCAAGAAGATTTAACTACTTCAGCAACAGTTCATAGTAATATAAAGGGATCACGGTGTGTTTGTTCTTGAGTTTTCTTTTTAACCTGGTTCATAGCACTATGAACTGTTGCTGAACAGTCTACTTCCTGAAGTATAGCTTGCATGACACTGTTTGGGTCAGTGGGAGCAGGTGGAGAAATACCAGAATTCCAAGTGTGCAGACTTTAGCATGAACTGTTGGAGGAGATGGAATGCATCACCATCAGCTATGATAGAAATGGTTTATGGAATGACCTACCAAGAACAGCACAGGATGGGAGACCTAAGTTACCACGACAACTGAAGTCCACCCTTCAGTTACATATACTTCTTCTTTCATCCAAACACAGTAAATCTACACCCCTGCCACCTCCTGTCCTCTGTCCAACTGCCTAACCATACAAGCTAAGGTTACATTGGGGGTTTGGGTTAGGAACTTGGCCTACTCCCTCCCATTTCCCCCTAGAGGGCCTTGTTAGCCAAACTAGTAGCTGGGCAGGGATCAAATTCTGACCAACCCAAGCAAAAATGGCCTCTGTCAGAATAGTTAACTGGAGCCCAGGACAGCAAACAACAGGAGATAAAACAAGAAAAACAAATATAAACAATTTCAATACAAATGCAGAAAACGAAAGATATCCACTTCAAATGCTTGCTGGAAGAGGAAGGACAACAGAGATGGCGGCAGTCTAATATTCAATGCATATGCCTGATATAAACAAAAGGACAAGAACTTGCATGCAGCTTAAATTATTCCAGAAAGTGCTTCAGACAGTATTGCTTACAGATGCCAAGGCTTTTCCAAGAGCATCCCCAGTCTGTGAGCTTCCGGCAGCATTGCCTCTGTTGACTGTAAAGAAAAAACAATGTGAATGTTGATTTAATGCAGAAGATAATTGTGGTATGCTGCTATTTAATCCTCATGCTCTTTCAAAAGGATTACTATGATTTAAAAAGCAAAAATATGGGGAAGACCATAAGGGGAAATTGGATTCACTGGTGAATTGCTCTTCTCAGTGGTACAGGGGTGTGGGAGTCTTAATATTTGGGAACATACCTCATCTTAGTTGTGTTAGGTAGGTTTAGGCTGTAAATACCAAGAGAAGGTATGGAGAGCTTTCCTTACCTATACACAAAACCCCAATAGGATTGACAAACTTTAGAATAGTTATAAAAGCCACCAGACTGTCAGCAAAATGAAAAACCATGAAGAGGATAGGACATATGGCCATCCCCAGGACTCTTACATAGTTAGCCTGTAACCCAGAGCCAGGTCAGTTCAACTTGGGTACTATATTCACTGTTATGGGGGATCAGGTGGCCTCCACCATCCTGATTCTACTGAGAACAGAAATTAAATGCAAGCCCAATCTTCCCTTTCTCTAGTGGTGTAGACTTCATATCTGGAATATACTCAATCCTTTAGACAGGTAGAAAGCTACGTTTTTCCAATTATTAGGAGCCAGTCTTTGCAACATTTTCCTCCCAAATGCAGCATTGTAGACAATATACCTTTTAATGCTTTATACTTGTATGTAGTGCTAGCACCATGTAGTGAACACTGTCCAATAGCATTGCATGCTCAATCAGATTAAAATTTGCAGGAGATTGGAACTGTAGACATAATACCATCTGAGTAACATCACTTGGAAAGACAGGCGAACTAATGTCAGTGTACTGTAAGAAGCAAAGATTGCCAGTGTTGAAGCAATGATTCTTCAACATCAACTTCATTGGACTGGCCTGTTGTTCAGATACCTAATTATTGTCTTCCAACTACTCTACTCCCAATTTAAGAATGGAAAGCATAATGCCGGTGGTCAACAAAAGAGGTTTAAAGATGCTCTCAGGGCAAATCTAAAAATGTAATATAAATGTAAAGGTACCCCTGACCGTTAGGTCCAGTCGCAGACGACTCTGGGGTTGTGGCACTCATCTTGCTCTATAGGCCGAGGGAGCCGGCATTTGTCCACAGACAGCTTCCAGGTCATGTGGCCAGCATGACTAAACCGCTTCCGGCAAATCAGAGCAGTGCACGGAAACACCGTTTACCTTCCTGTTGGAGCGGTGCCTATTTATCTACTTGCACTTTGACGTGCTTTCGAACTGCTAGGTGGGAAGGAGCTGGGACCGAACAACGGGAGCTCACCCCATCGCAGGGATTCGAACTGCTGACCTTCTGATCGGCAAGCCACACTGGCCTGTAAGCACTCCAATTGGAGAACAGCCTTTACTAAAGGTGTCATGGACTTTGAAGAAGCACGAACTCAGGGTGAAAAGGAGAAATGAGCTAAGAGGAAGGCATGTTTGGCAAACCCTCACCGTGATCAACTCCCACCCAGAAACCCATATCCCCACTGTGGAAGGACGTGTGGATCCAGAATTGGCCTCCACAGTCACTTACAGACTCACTGTCAAGACTGTATTCATGGAAGACAATCTTACTCAGGTACGAGGGATTGCCAAAGGAGAAGAGGAGTAACTTAACCTCCACTGCAGTTGTTGTTCAACAGCAGACTGTTAATAGCTGAGAACTGCACAGCATTTCAGAATGAAGCTGTAAAGAATGTTGCTGACAAAGAAACCCTTTGTGTATATCACCTTTGGGGAATGTGTGTGTATAAATTACTGTTTGGGAATCTCAGAATCTCCCACCACCAGATTATCTAGCAACCAACACACTGTTTGTGAGTTCAACAATGAGACCTGCAATACAGCCCAAAGAGGTCTCTAACTCCTTCATTAAATCTACTCAAGCTGCCTTCAGCACCATTTAAAATAAACATTTTAATGCATTTCTCACAGAAGTTCTGTAATAAAACAAGTGTATTCACCAAGTTGGTCTACAATCTGACATTACAAAAAAAATAATAATCCTCCAAATTGGGTACAGACAGCCACCGTTTTAGGAGTGTCTGATATGTGGGCAACTGTGCACACATGCATCACACCAAACCAGGAAGTGACCCGAAAACATCACAAAAACGTAACAAAAAGGCGTGGAATGCAGGCTTTTTCGATGTTGTTTCAAATATATGTGATCTCACTTAAACGTGCAGAGCACTGGAACGTAACCCCCGCTTAAATATGCAGTTGTGTGTACTTTAGAAATAATGCCCACATCAATTAAACAATACTGTCAGAGTTTCCTCACCTTTAAGAATTATACACTACATTCTTGAATGAATCCATTAGTGGGGCAGGAGGGGGGGATAAATTTTGGCTGAGCTCTCTTGGTGAAAAACAAAGTAATGAATTGGAAGCCCAGTTCTCACTTTGTATAATAATTTGCCCAGCACTAGAAAGTACTCCACACTACCAAATATATCCACCCACCCATCCTGCCCTGGAACCATCTCTTCAGGCAAAATTCCAGCAGTCAGCACTGACAATGCTGTAACCCCAAACGATGCAACAAAAGCTTGTGAAATGACACATTCACTTTCACACTCCACATGGACCATTAAACAGCATCAGCATGGACATACAGAGTTCTAGACTAGTCATAATCTTCCCATGATGCTTTAGGGATTCAAAAAATCTCACCCAGTATGTTGTTGTTATCTGATCCATTGACAGGTGGAGTATGGGAGGCAACATATGACGAACTGCTGGTACTGCCCCGGTGGAAGCTAGACATTGGAGGAAGGCTGGCGTTTATATCCGATGGTGAGACTGAATGTGGGGGATAGCTCTAGGAAAAAGCAGAAAACGGGGATCATAACCGAAATATGTGCCTTAGTTAGTATTAACAAAATAAAAAGTAAACCAAAACATGCAAGTTAAGAATGTCAGAACTGTCTATCTACAACAGACCAAAGTTTATCTAGCTCAGGAGTGGCTAGAAATGTGTCATGAATATCAAGATTCTATCCTTAGCTATTAGGGCTAACAGCCACAGATGGATTGAGAGACAATTCAGATACAATTCAGATGCTTCCTGCTAAGTGAATGAGCCTTAGGGTTATGTGGTCCCCACCCCTTCCTAAGCTATGAAGTCTAGAAGCTTCCACTTTTTTTTGCAAAAAACACACAATTTGATTTTATTAATTTAGAAAATAGATATATATTGTTCAGTTAATGAGAGGAAAGTTTTAATAGATACAGTGTGGTGTGTGTTTTTCTTGCAGTTTGACGTGTGTGTTTTTTTTTATTAAAGATTTTCTTGTTTCACAAAAGTAAGTGTAATGTCTCTCATATTTTTTCCATGTAACATTTTTACAAATCCGTTTCATTTGTTGAGACATTAGGGGGAGAGAAAAAAAAAGAAGAGGTGGAGGGAGGGAAGATGGGTGGGGGTGGGGTCGGGTGGCGATGTTTCTGTTATGCTTAATGTATGTAGGGTTTGGTGTCAGCGTTACTTGTGCTGTTCACTTGTGTTCCTTTGGTGGAGAAGCTTCCACGTCTGGCTGTAAACCTCACTGGTTGCATTCAGATTATAAAAATATTATGGTTTAAAGTTGGCTTCTGTCTCCCAGCTTGTTTGAAAGCCATTAACCACAGTTCCCAGCCAGGACATAATGGGAGAATATGGTGAACTGCAACTTTCTGGGCTGTTTTACTACTCACACAAAATGAGGAGTGAAATGGCTACATGAGGGTGACTGAAGCTTATGCCTTAATTTTGAGAACTGTGGTATAAAAACAACCAGGATTCAAAACTATGGCTTGAGCCTGGCATGCTCTAACAAACCACCTTGATATAAAAGGAAGCTGAGGTTATATTAAAACTGTAAGCAAAAGCTTCCAATCTCCTCCTCTTCCTGTCAAGGAGGGTAAGGCACAAACCTAGGGCTTATGTAATCTTATTCATGTTTTGCGGAACTATAATTTCCTATAAGACCCAAAGTGATGTTTCCTGTTCTATTAGAACTTCAAGATAACTTATTGGATAGTCACAGCCCATTCGTATCCAGAGGTACCACTGTAAATATAAAATTAATGGGGAATATCATTGCTTACATCCCTTTAATGTGAAAACTCTTGGTAGAATGTAAGCCACTGCTTCCTGTCTATTTTATTATGAGTTACAGGCTCCTCAGACAAATTGCCATCACCCAGGATAAGAATGTGCAGGAAGACTGAAGAAAGTGAGAGTAAACTTACAATATTAACAAACAAGAGCTTCCCCCAAGATTAAACTATTTTATTATTTATTTTATTTATTTCAAGTATTTATATGCTGCTTTTAATAAGAAAAGATCACAAATCGGTTTACAAAGAAATAGCAAAATAGGAGTATGTACAATATTAAAAATTGTCGAGAATCCAGCTCGACATCAGTAAGAAATCAGTCAGAAATCAGTCCCACACCAAGATGACTTGAAGAAAAAGCTTTGGCTTCAGCCGTGCCATGTTTATTGTGTGCAGTAAGAAAAAGATCATCCTCCCTCCTCCAGCACTGAGCTTGCTCTGCCTGGTACTCAGAAGTAACAAATCAAAGGAATGTAACCTTGCTTTTGCCCACAGACAAAGAGAGTGTTATGCTACGTGAGCCAATCATTAGTCTAGCATGAGGTGTTCACTTGCTCATCATGCTCTTAGCAATATCTCGTGCTGTAAAATCACTCTGCAATAATAAGAACTCTGCTCATGCTCTTATGTACAAGCAATCATTTTCCCACATGCCCTCTTTTCTTGTTTATATTATAAGAGGAAATCTTAATCAGAATCATATATCTCATTACCTAAGCGTTTATATTTTGCAATATAAATTCCCCTTGTAACCCCTGTGGTGGGCCGTGGTCGATACCACCATGCAATATATTGGGAAATCAAAAAAAGGCAATGAATACAACACACCATAATAAAACCAACAATACATGCAATTACAATCAATAATAAATTTCTTAACCATAATCGATTAGGCAACCAAGAAAATAACCAATCCCATGGATCAAAACCTTCAGGTGGATTCAAAGGATTATGAGTTATCATTTGTTCCATATAATCAATAGTAGTGGAGATATTGGTTGATTGATCAGTTATATACATACAATAATGAGAATGAATTAAGGCATAAATTCCAACTTTAGAGGCAAGGATTACATTTAAAGCATAAAAAGTTTATAAAGCAACTTCTCTCATTTCTGACTTTTTTTGTTTGTTTGTTTGTTAATTATTTTTAAAACAAAGATGATAGAATTAAAAACAAAGCTTCGGTCCAATTTGCCACAGAATAACCATAAATCAGATTGAAGCAAATATGTAGATTTACTGCTCTTTCTCATCCAGTCCAACCAAACATAAAAATCTCTACACGCAGCCTGTTGTTCATAAGTCACGTAGGTTGTGACATTATTAACTGAAACTTTCGGTCTATCACTCATAGTGGTAATATTAAAAAAAAACAAGAAGATCCATTAACATACTCATAGGTCCAATTACAATATGGATAATGACCTAAAAATATACTATTATTATGATTAAAATGAAAACAATAAGACACTATTTCTGCAAGCAATAAAAACACAGAGAATAAACTTATACGATTGTCCTTCATATTATTGCTAATCTTATATGAAGCATTTACTGGAATGCTAGAATACCACCACCAAAAAAAGCTGAAAGCCTTGAGAAGCTTTTAAAAATCATTTTTCTCAGCAGCTAAAGGCACTAGTCAAGCATATTCCGCTTGCTGTAACTAAAAAGATTGCAACAAGGTTGAGAACAGAGCCCATTGTATTCACAGGCCTTGTTAAAAAACCATATTGCAACTTTCTTTCTGTCCGGGAACCATGCCAAAGCACAAAAATGAAACAACTGGAACACACTGAAATCCCCTCACCCCCTCCCTTGCCAAGAGTCCACAATAGTTCCAAGACAGCTCTCTGTACATGCTCAGGGGAACACATCATAAGGCAGGACTCCTGAGGGAGGAGAAGAAAAAAAAGAAGAGATCTGGGGGATAAAATCCAAGCGATGCCAATAAGGATGAGAATGGTAAATTAGTCCAATGGCCACTTCCGAGCAACCTGTGTGATATTTCGTGGCTCGATTATTGGCATGTAAAAACCACAATCCAGAAGAAGTCACACAACCATTTCTGCAGATACAGGAGCCCATTTGCTGTAAATAAGTCTGATGTATTGCTCCTTGTACTGCTGAGTCAAAAGTCCAAGCCCAATGAAGCGTGATGACACAGATGGGATGGTCGCTATTAGGAGGCAGCAAAACTGTAATGATGTTTGGTGGTTGAAGTGGCTTCCCAGGGAAAAGGGGGGCCAATGCAGTAGGGATGAAGATGGCCTTTCAGCGTGCCAGGAAACACTGGAACAGCTGTGGAAGAGCCTCTTCCATTGCAGAGGTGATTGTGATCTTGTCTGCTGGATCCTTATGTCCTTTAAGGGCAGAAAATAGTGGAGACAAAGTGGAGGTGGGCAAGTCCAAATAACTCTTTATCCAATTCAGCTGTCCAAGAATTTGTTGTAATTCCACCAGTTTAAGATGATCAGGGAACTGTAGTTGAGGCGTAACTGGAATGGCTGCAGATGCTGTCAGCTTGTGTCCCAGGTACGTAATGGGTAAGGTCCGCTGGATTTTTTCCTTAGCCACTGTCAAGCCAACAGGTTTTATCCTTTGCAGGATTTTGGGACACGGCGGAGGATAAGGCCGTGGCTAGCAGGCCGTGGCTAGCAGTGCCCACTGACTGGCAGGCTTTAAGCATATCAGCAATGGCTATATTTGATGTTGCCATTAGAAGGTGCAGCGCTTGCTTATAGTCCTCATGTGCATGATCAAACGCAAGCTGGCGTACAATCAGTTCTTGTGCTGCCAGGTCCTGAACTTGCCGCTTGAAGGTATTATACAAGCGATCAACAAATTGTCCATAGGGCTTTGCAGGGCCCTGTCTGATGCTCCCCCACCGGCCATTGCGCTCATTCCTGTCATCAGGGACAGAGGCCAGAGCCTCTTGGGCTGAGGCTATGGTGGCTGCCCAATACATAGGATCAAGGGCCAACTGTTGGGCAATGGTAAGAAAATTGCCTCCTCCCGTCAGCCCATCGAGAACATCGGTTTGGGTCAGCATGACGGGGGCTGGGGGTGCAGGAGCAATCACAGGAAAGAGATTTGGAGTATCAGAATCAAAAGGCAGCAACGGAGCAGCAGTACAAAGAGTCTCTTGGAGGGCAGTGGAAATGGGGGGTGTGGAATGTGAAGAATGCAGAGGAGGGACGACAGGAGCCGAAGGAGGAAAAATGTCTGCCTGTTTGGGAGGCTGATAAGATGGTGCTTCTGAAGGCAGCATGAGGACTGGGAGGGGGGGCAAAGGAGCTGAAGCAGCGGCCAGGAGGAGATTTGTAGGAGTTAGGCTTGAGATAGCCTTATAAACCTTACAGCAGGCATGCAAAACTTTGACATCAATCTGAGGGTGGTTTTGGAAAAATTGTCCTATTTTTTCCCAGTCTTTTAAATGCCAATTCCCCTCCTGAGGAAAAAACCAGGGGCAATGGGTATCCAATGCTTCTATAAGAGACACGATATCAGCATCTGAGACAATGAAGCTGTTGCTGGCCAAAAGAGATTTAAGGTCTTCAAAAAACTTTTTCTGTGGTGGAGAGAGAGACTGCCCCATAATGGCAAAAGAAAGGGGGGGGGGTTGGGAGCACTCACCAGGGATCCACTAGGTGGATGAACGACGCGTCTGCAGCCCTTGCCGGGCGAGGTGAGAGCTGAACGTTGTAAAACAGCATGAAGTCCGAGATAAATCACACGAGGGCACCAAGGGAGCACTCACCGGGATCCATAGCGGATGAAAGACGTGTGGTGAGCGCTGAACGATGAGAAACAACGTGGAGTCCGAAGGTAGTCACACGGGGCACCAAATGTCGAGAATCCAGCTCGACATCAGTAAGAAATCAGTCAGAAATCAGTCCCACACCAAGATGACTTGAAGAAAAAGCTTTGGCTTCAGCCGTGCCATGTTTATTGTGTGCAGTAAGAAAAAGATCATCCTCCCTCCTCCAGCACTGAGCTTGCTCTGCCTGGTACTCAGAAGTAACAAATCAAAGGAATGTAACCTTGCTTTTGCCCACAGACAAAGAGAGTGTTATGCTACGTGAGCCAATCATTAGTCTAGCATGAGGTGTTCACTTGCTCATCATGCTCTTAGCAATATCTCGTGCTGTAAAATCACTCTGCAATAATAAGAACTCTGCTCATGCTCTTATGTACAAGCAATCATTTTCCCACAAAAAATGAAATTCAGTATGGAAAACATCAAAACCCATAAATAATACCGTATGTACAACACCAACCTCCATAACATAGAATTATATTCATTCAATGCACTTACTCAATATCCTGTTAGTTTTTCCTTTTCCATTCTGTATTACAGCAACATACAAGGTCCTAAGGAGCTTTTTAAAAAGCGAACACTTTTGTCCTTTTGTGCAGATTAAAATTTGTTCATGCTTGGCTATCAAAGATTAATCAACTAAAGGTTTAAATGACAATTTACTTATACCCATAGTCCAGCAAAACCAGTCTCTTAAAGGATAGTAAACTTTAACAACTGTGTTTCAACTGACCAAACTGAAAGATCAAGAGTTACTGTCTTACCAAGCGGTCATGTGCGTGTCGACTGCCATAGCTGCTGGACTGTGACATGTGAGAGGAGGAGCTTTCTAGCATTCCACCAAAGGCAGGCTGGCTCATTCCATTGGAAGGGCTCCAAAGGTCTGAAGCACTGTGAGTCCCATCTTTATTTGTAATAAAAACAAAATAGAAAAAGAATGATCTTAGATTAGTAAAACAGCACATGCTGTACTGGCACTTCATTGCTCATGTCATGTACATTTTATACCCTAGCTAAATTTTATTCCGAGTCAGTGGAGGCTGGTCCACTGGGGCTACTGGGACACAGCCCTCTCACTGAAAAAGTCAATTTTTTTTAAAAAAATCCTCAAAATCTCAAAGCCACACACTCTTTTCTGTCCCACACATATTTTATGCTTCCTTGTATTTAGAGGCACTCCTGTCAATCTCCTGTTCCCTGGCCAATCAGCTCTCTGCACCACTCAGTCAACCCTAATCCAAAAACATAGCTATGGCAAGAAGAGAGGGAACTCATAACTGTGATGTATGTCGCTACAACCTCCTGTTTAGAGTATAGCAACAGGCTCTATGTGAGGCAAATGGAGAAACAATCAGAAAGTGTAACTAGTAGACAGGTTGCTATTGCTGTCTGCACAGAATTCAGAATGTCAATTTCACATAAGCTCCATTTGTTGCCTGTTTCCGAACCAAATTGTGCTGGTCTTCTGCTTTCAAGCTGGGTCTGGAAGGACCTTCTCAATTATGTAACCTCTTCACTGTCACCCATGGGAGGTCTAGTGGCAGCAGTTTACTGCAAGTGCCTACTGTAGTATTAGTGGCAGTGGTCCTGAGGGCTTTTCCTACTAAACTCGGAACCCACTGAACCATCTCCCCACAAGGAATCTGTCAGAGCCAGGAGACGGGTCTGCTTAAGCAAGCCTTGTAACCGTTTTTCATTCAGAATGGATGAATCTGCAGCTCAGAGCCTGCAGTTGCTACTTGTCTCCATTCTTTTTTCTTCTTTGTTGTATTAATTTTACCATAGCTGTTCACCAACTTGGGAACATTTTATTGAAAGAAAGGTTAAACATTTACTGAATAAATAAATCTTAGCCAAGGACCCTGGGGAGGGAAAGGGAAGATTGTCTTTGCATGGGACAAGAGAAAGGTATGGAGTGTGTGTCAGTCCTCTGGGTGTACGGCTGTCATTTCACATTTGGTAGGAGAGAGGTTTGTGGGTGATGTTATTGGTTGGTAGATGCAAATTTGCTATGCTTTTTGTGGGAGTGGCTGTCACTGCTGATGGAGTTTTGCTATTCTTGCTAAGCAATTGGCATGTTTCTGAGCTTGTGTTGTGAGCAGATGATACTACAGACTTCACCAGCACCTGCACAGGGGTCAGCTATGCAATAGGAATGATAACTAGGCTGTTTTTAAGCTCTTAACCAAAACATGAAATTATAATCTGATATAGAAGAAATGGGCCCTGAAATGACATGACCTATGAAATCCAAGCATATACTTAACTTCAGATTAGCATAATGAAAATGAACCAGGAAGAAGCAATAGCACATTTTCATTTCCCACAAACTCTCCTATAATGTATGAACGTTTTCTCCCTCCCCAAATTCTAATCTCACCCAATAATATTTGTTTACTTGCTATGCTAGTCTTTTAAAAAGTTGCTCAGTTCACAAGATCTTACCTTGCAAAAAGAAAGTGCTAGCAAACATACTGCTTGGTGGTTTAGGAGATGGGTAATTTGGAGATTCTCTGTTAAAGTCATCTGAATTAGATGGCGCATAAACCTAAACCAATAAAATGGAAGGGAAAGGAAAGATAAACATGTAATTGTTAAAAGTGACAATAAAGGTTCCAGTGGAAGACAGGATAATTAAACAAGGACAGCCAGCTCTGAAGCTAAAACTTAATTCCTCAGTTGCAAATACCTTTCCTGGAAGTTAGAAAGCGATAGTGAGCAGGCTTAGCTCTGCCCAGCCATCTCCCCCACCCCTCCAGGGTACGAATTCAAAGAGGCAACCTGATAAAAGTCCAAACATGAGCAATTACTTAAATTAAAAAAGAAAAAGGAAGAACAAGCAGCAGGCTCCCTAAACAATATTTGAATTAGAGGCATTGAATTTGTTCAGTGTTTGCTTAAGTTACAATTCCAGGAGTCAGGTAAAAATATAGAGTATCAAAGGATAAACTTTAATGGACCATCTTCTACTACATCAGATGCCATAATAAATTATCTAGTTTAAGGTGTCATAAACCTATTGTTGCACCACATTAAAGTGGCTACCCCTCTACAACTATTCAAAAGGTGGAATCAGAGTGAGTGGATTTCAACCTTCTTGGGTCTTCTTTTCTCTTTAGACTTCTGAAGTCCAAAAACCAGAGCCAGGTACAAAACACAAGAGAAGAAATCTAAGCCCAGTAATCTGTTCTGAGTATCAGAATAGCACAAAGCTCACATGGATAATATAAATTTTACATGATCTATCATTCATAATAGACAACCAATCAAAATTCTCGAGAGAATGATGTGTTTTTCTAGGGAGATTCAGAATTTAAGCTGATTTTGGTTTACACTATTTTATTCAAATTGTATAACATTTTAGTTGTTTTACTGTTTAAGAGTAGTAATCTTTCCCTTTTTAAGAGGCAAAGTTATGATTTTCCAAGGAAATTCAGCATTCTAAATCTGTCATGTTGTAGTTTGCATCCAAGTTAATTTCTGCTACATTGTCTTACTTTCATATTGCTAAACTTCCAGAATCATCTAAAAACAACAAAGAAATTACTCTGAATCTTCTAAGCTCAAAATCCCTCCACACATAAATTCACTACTGCACCCCACTTCTTCATTGCAGCAGTGTAATTTGTAAATAAATTCATTTTCTATTTGCTCCTGCAATACACCACACTTCTGCAAGTAAAACAGAATTTCAACAAGCAACAAGCAAATTCTTACAAGTCTGGAAAGGCTACAAACACACACACACGGCCTACTGCTTCAGAATGTCATGCTTTAAATATTTCATGCTAATACAATGAGCAACATTATCATTTGAGAATCAGCCAGATACTTTCAACTGCAGTCAACAAGTGAACAACTGTGTCGTATAAAGTGAAGATATTTTGCTTACAAGGTGTATAGTAATTAGTGCTGCAATTTCAAATCTAGTCCAAAATGTATTCTAAAAAAAACTTTTAATTATTGTGTGTGTGCACATGTACTACATGTTTTTGTTTAACTTCTCTTACATACAACTTACATGAATCACTCAGTTGCCTACTATTCGAGGAGCTCAAACCACTTCAAAATCTGGCATGTATAGCTTAACGTTATTATCTCATTCTGATAGATTCTTAAAATGTGCTGTGCTTTGAAATGCAATATATATTCACAATGAAGGCTACTAATGACATCTCACAATTCCAATTACTTTTTCCTACCTGCATTTAAGAAGTCAATATTTGGCAAGCTCAAGTAATACATAACCTGATACATCAAAACAAAACTATTTCTTAGAAGATTAATTCATTAACATTCTATTAATTTATTTCACAATGAAATATCAATATATCATATTAACTACATCTTCCTACCAGAGAACAAAAAGATTTTTTTATTTTTATTATTATTATTATTATTATTATTATTATTATACTGCCCTATACCCGGAGGTCTCAGGGCAGTTCACAGAAAAAATCAACATAAACATCACAATATATATCATCAAAATTATCCAATGCCGACTGAACCTTAATCACATCTGCCTTCACTTTAACTATAATCCACGTTTCCTTTCTTGATACCAATCCACATTATTCTTATATAATTTACGTAATGTAATTGAATAGTAATTACTTCCTTTTTATTTTTAAGGAGTTGTAAATATTTTTACTTTTCAAGAAATTGTCAGGGGGGAAATAATCCTATGTAATGGCTGTTGAAACAGTAACAACTGCTAAATGTAGTATCTGAGTGTATATGTAGCAAGATTTTGGGGTTTAGTCTACATCTGATGAGCTGCTGTGATCAAACTGGAGACTGTCAAATCCACCCATGGACTTTCCTGCTTATTTCCAAGTGTGCCACGCAGTCTGTTTGCCTGTGGTTTCTGCATCACGTAATCCAAGAGTCTCTCTGCATCCCGTCTGCGAATGGCAATAACGCAAAGAACAACCTGCAACCCCCCTGACAGGGTTGCCCTCCCCTATCCCTCCCCTCACAGCTATGGATCACCATTCTGACTTTGGAAAGAATGATTTTCCCTTGTTGGATAAATGAGAGCTGGCAATAATAACACAGTCATCTTAGTTACTGTCTTCTTTAAAAGACTATGTAAGATCTTCTGCTTGTTTTACTGTTATAAAAGTAATAAAAAGGAACTGCACAACTGAACATTCTACACAGTAGTCAACTGATCTCAAAGCTGTTTTGTGCACTTGGAAGAGGAGGATGACAGAAGCCACCAACTTTTAAAAGCAATTTAAAAAACTCTGATTTTTTTTATCTGCAGTGGAGAGCCTGACAGATTTAATTTTGTACAGTACAGTTTGCTGCAATTTACAGGAAGTACACTAGTACATTCATAGCATGGATTGTATACACCCACACATACTTAGTAACCAAATGCCCAATTTTAAATCTTCAGAATCCAAAGACACCAGGCAGACAGAGAATACTTAATTTACAAGTTGAATCCTAAACATTTTAGCATGTACTGCAGTTCCTTCAATAAGACTTACAGAACGCAGAAATGGAGATGAATATTATTGTATTAATGCCAACAGTGATAAAAACACGCTACTTTGAAACTGCACTGGGAAAATGCTCAACAATTCATGTGAGCAAGTCTGAAGCTCAGTTTAATAATCAGTGCAAGGAGAAACTGAAAAGAAAAAAATTATCTGCAAGAAATCTGTGACAGCAATATAATACAGACCACTTTTATAATAAAAAGTGGAGGAAAAGGGTCCTTTCAAAAAGGACCAGAAGTGTTCTAGTGCAGGCACACAACTTTATATAGTTTTGCTGTGTTCCAGTATCTTAAGTATAGCTTCCAAAAACATAGCTGCAGTGATATCAAGCTGCATTTCTTCCAGTCTGGATTCCGAAGATCAAAGAATTCTTGCGGCAGAACACAAGTGATGTGGTCTCAAAAGGCTTCATTAATTCCAGATGTGGTGAAAAAGTCTGCCAATTCCACAAAAAAGAGCGAGCTTTCCTTTGTTACAGTCAGAACCGCCCACAAATTAAAACCAGGTCTCTTAAGTCATTTGATCACCTGCAGATGACTGCCAGCTCACCCCCGCCCCACCTCACAAGCTAAAAGCAGGTTTTATTTTTTGTTACTAGAAACAAAAATTAAAAAATACAAGAACAAAAAAGAATTACTGGGATAGTGAGATTAGGCAGCCTATGAGTAAACAGATCTGTGCTTATAATTGCAACTTGACAATGAAGGTATTTTAGACTTTAAATATAGGCAGATGCTTCACTTTAAATAGAATCAAGGCATAGGACCCAATCCAGCACAAATTAGGCTCAGGTGAACAGATATAAAGCCTTGCTCTTAAAGTTCTGCTCTCACCTCCTCATGGACCATTAATAATACAACCATTTCCCTCTAAGCTTTATTCATTCTTTTTTTGCCTCCCATCTTCTGAATCCATTTCTAGAGCACTTAGACCAGGACTCAGAAAAGGAACTCCTGGGTACAATTCAGCCTGATTTTAACAAGCAAGGGTGCCAAGCTGCCAACTGATACCAGGCAGGAAGCCTCACTATATTGCTATCAACACCTGCTGCAAAAGTTTTTGTTTAGGCATGTCTACTCAGAAATGTAATTTTGATGCATTTTTTTTAAAAAAAAACCTGCTGGTTTTACTTTTCAAAATTTTAGGTGAAGTTGTTTGCAACTTTTGAGTTTATCTGTATTTTAAATATACATTTTACATTGGTTTTTTGTAAACTGTTTAGATGTGTTGAAGATCCAGCGATATATAACTCTTGTTAAATAAATCTTTGCTGCAGTACATTATTAATAAGATGTATGACTCTGAACCCTGAAATTTAATGAAAAGACATTCTCAAAAGCCACTTCCCAGTTTGGGGGCTCCCTCATCCAGACATCTGGAAACGCCCAAGCCTCAGAATTTTTCAGAAGAAATGCCAAATCTTTTTTACTCAAGCACACACACAGAGAGGCTGTTGATAAACAGAGGGGCCTTCAGGGGGTAGCATGCTCTTTAAGTGTTTGGAGCACTTTCAAAATGGTAAACTATTCAAAACCTTTGTGAGCAATGACCCACCTTCTGAAAATCATGTCTCTCTTACCCCTTTCAGAGGCTGTGCACAAGGCTCCACACTCACAGCTCTCGAAGTCTGTGGATTGCAGCAAAGCATATCTCAGAGCCCAAGACAACATAAAACAATGTTTAAACCCTCCTCTGGTCGGCTGAGATAGCCCATCTGACCAGGCTTTCCAGCCTGCAATAAACAGCTAGCCTGACCTCCCAGGCATCCCTACAAGCTCTGAAGTGCTTAGCATCTCTTACCCTAATAAATGGGTATGTAAGAAAGAGTGACGCACACACTTCTCTCTCTCTCTCTCTCTCTCTCTCTCACACACACACACACACACACACAAACACACTTTATTGTCTTTGTCAGACCACAACAGTCAAGTTAAGCTCTGCCACATGCATCGTATTCCTTGGAATAATTACAAATCCAATGAACCCATCATGCATGACTTTGTATTTAGCAGGCACAGCATTAAGAATTTAATTTTTTTATGAATTAGGAAAGCACCTCAAGCATGCAGTGCAGCAAATAGCTGGAATGCCAGGTAAATTATTTGGAAGGAAAATATTAAATATTCAGCACCTTCACATATAAAGAATATGGAACAACCAGATATTAATGCTGTCTTATCTGATGTCAAGAAACTACAAAAGAATACAAAATGTTCACTGAAAATTATCCATTCTGGAACCCTGGACAATGAGGAAGCAAACCTTTAAATCTCAAAAGAAATAAAAGTTGTTTCATGCTCACCCTTACAGGAGAGAGAGGGACATGGAGTGCCCCCCTTGCTTTACCTGTAGATGGGCTTGGGAATGCAAAATGGGAAAAGGAAGCCAGCAGGCAAACATTTGGGAGTTAAAGGCAGGTGGGAAGGACTGGTTAAGAAATGCAAGCAGGCTCTGTACTCTCAGACACTACCATTAGAGATAGACTAAATTCAGGAAAAATGTTCTGAAACGAAAGTACTGAAGTCACTCTCTCCATACCTAAAGAAAGGTCAAGGGCTACTGAAGCCATTTAGAAAACAAGAGCATGACTCTGCTCTCTTCTTCATCCCTCTCTTTAGTGTGGTCAATTGGTTTAAAGTCAATGTTGTTGCAGCTGCAGACAATGTCAAAATGTATTTGAGGTAATGCAAGAGAAGGCAGGCAATGGGTATTTCTGACAGTCCTGAACTATGCCAGATCCAAGCGGCATTTCGTGGAACAAACAACAAAGTAGCAACAGTCAATGATAACGCACTTCTGTTTATCAAAGGCATTCTGCAGAATAAAGAGTGATTCTTAAATGAATACAGTGTAAAAATACGGTACTTTAAAAAGAAGTTTGTGCCCAATAAGTTCATCTTTAAAAGCAGCAAAAAATATTTTCAAATTTGTGCTGTGTAAAGCCTACCTAATGAATTAAGTTCTTTTGAAATAACTAGCCCTGGCCTTATGTACTTAGAGGAGTATATATTGACAAATAGGGGTGGGATGGATATATAGTTCATGCAGCAGAGCAGAAAACTGTGCGGTTTCTCTGGAAATTTCTCTCAAAAGTTTCTGACAAAGGAACACATTAAAAAAAAATGCAGCTCTATCATTCTGTAAATGGCCAGCAAAAGTGAATTGTCCTATCTATATTTATACATCGTCTCATCAGTTTGAAAAGATCTGTAAGTCAGATGTCTGGAGCAGAGATAGAAACATTTTCCTGGGCTACTTCAGTACAATATCTACTAGAGACAACACAGCAGAGAGAATAATCAAACAGTGTAGTGCTACCAGCAAGTTTGCTTCTGGAGATTCCTGGATGAACCCCTTCTTAGTCTTGACTTGCAAATGTTTATTGTGATCTAGAGTCAGCCAAACACAACCGATATAGATGCTGAGTTCAGACAATCATATCTGATTTTCATAAGGCGATGAGTGAATCAACCTTTTGCTCATACACTGAGACCCTCTGCTCTTCTGTTCACCACGATTAAGCAAGGATATTTCTAATTAAGCATAGCTCCCTGTTTCAGATGGACTGAGAAACTACTGTTCCTTTGGCCTTGTAACACACCAAGTTCTTAATCCCGGCCAGTTCCAAATCTGTTAACCATAGTTACTTGATAAATATAGGCGGCTGCAGTACTAACTACACTTACTTAGGACTTACTTGTGAGTAGACATGGTTAATATTGCACTATATGTTATATATGTTATGTACTGATAAAAGAGGACACAAATATTTCTTGCAGCAATTGCATATGGCTGCTGCAAATTTTATTCCCCCTCCCCAAATCTACACATGAAGATATTTTCTCCTATTTAAACTTAGCATCTGTATAAGGAATTATGAGGGAATATGGCATACTAATAATTAAAAAATGTGAGATATCCAGTAATATATTAGTAAATCTAAAATGAAGATTGTTTTCTCTGCTCCCCACATGCTGATAGTCCTATAAAGTTAATATAATATCTTTCTGAAAGCATGCCTTACCTTAAATCAAATTAATGGAGTTATGTCTTTTAAAAGAAAGAACAGGATGGTGCTTCAGGTTTCTGAAACTTTCCCCCTCAAAATTTCAATTATTTACAGTCAATCTGCTATGATGACTGTAGGTTCTTAAGATCGATCATGGGCGGTATTCTCTTAACGAGTCGCATCAGCATAACAATTTTTTGCTTCTGCGACAAAACTTTCTGTCCTCTTCTCCCTCCATGTACACCCTATGCTCTCTCCAGATCTGTTCTAGGGGGTTGGTGATACTCCTTGAACAGATTTAGGGGGTGTGCAGGGAGTGGCGAGGGGGAAAGAACATTCTGTTGTGCAAGCCGAACTCCTTGCACTGATGGAATGATTGCCTTGCTACTATGTTGGATTCCACCCCTTACCCTTGGCTAAGAGAGGCGTAAAACAATTCAATTTCAAAGGTCCAGTTTTTACAATCGGTCAAAGTGTTCAAACTTCCATGACTGTACCACTTTAGCCTTCGGGGGGGCAGCCTCCTCTCTAAAAATCTCCTTGCATACAGAAAAATCTTCAGCCTCCTCTTTTCCTTTACATGCTGTTTTTCTATATGTAGGTCCGCCCCCCCTCATAGGAACAATTCAAAAACAACTTCTTCTTTCCAGTTTACAGTTCAAGAAAAACTTTATCCCTCCATCCCACTGATTATATAAATTTAACCCCAGTGTGTCTGATTGTCAGATTCAGACTCTAAAGAACACCTACATTCATCATTAAAAGACTCTGATCCAAAATGCACAACTGGGTCCATGACGGTGATGCGCAGCTCCTTGCCAGTCAACTCTTCCCTATTTACTGATATGTTAGGTACATCACCATAGTGTGTATGGATTCACTTTCTCAGATTTATAATGTGTTTGGCCCAGTTGGCAGAAAGCTGCTCTCTCACCAGGGTTTGACAGCTGCCATGGGAATATTTAACACAGAGCCGGGGCAAGATATTACCTCAACTTCAGTTGTTAAAGTGGAATTAAGTGGCATACAACGAAGGCAACACAGAAGAAAAACTGCATTAATACAGTGAGATTATTCTCTAACCACAACCCATTGTCTCCAGAATGTCAACAGGTTATTCTGTTTGGTAATTATTTGGTAATTCTTCACAGAACTCTAGCCCAATGGTTGCCATCAATTTGATTTGAACTGATTTTATAATGAATTGATTTTAGAATGCTGTATTATTTAACTGTTGTTAGCTGCTCTGAGCCCAGCTTCGGCTGGGGAGGGTGGGATATAAATAAAATTTTATTCTTATTCTTATTATGAGACTGCAGACCACGGACCTCTTTACACAGTACAACAGTCCTTTCGAAAAAATAATCTGACAGAGGTTGCCTAACAGATACAGACAGTGCAACACACTGTGACAGCATTTTACCTATTTCTGTAAACTGGCTTACCTACACTCACAATGCACATTTTGTTCCCAGAAGATGGATGCTTGCTTTTTAAATAGGTAGAGCAAAATGTAAACAAAATTCTGTCTGAAAACTAGCTTGATAAATTGCTTACACTGCATCTGTCTGCAGGGCGGGCCTTACTTGCCTTTTCATTTAGAATTAAACTACTCAAAACTACTTCTTGCTCTATGGTTAAGCTTTAATATGTTATGGCTTAATGGAGGAATAGTTGAATTTTTAAATACCGATCTGTTGAGTTTTTAAATACCGATCTGTAGCAAAATATAAAGAGGCACATTTATTTCATTCTAATAAACAAAATCTGATTTTTACTTTATTTCCGTCCCAACACATTAGAGCCTATAAGGATTGCCTCCTTCATCTTATCCAGAGATAACTGAAAGAATCCCTTTCAGTTTAGTTCTTATATTGCCTCTATTAGTTAACTTGCTAACCTTTTGTCCTCCTTTAAAGATCAAAAGGGGACAGGTCAAGGAGTGCTACAGATATGAACAGCAGGCCTTCCCATGGGCTCCAAAAAGCCCCTAGTAGCTTTTTCTAAATCATACACTGCCACTGAAACTTTCAGTTCCTCACTGTATGCCGGAATCTTCTGATACTTAACAATTAAAACTGTTATTTATTTGAAGTTCTGAAACATGTAACCAGACTTTATTAACTATAGACTGGGCAAATACTACAAAGAAGGTGGCTGGACATGATTCAGTCTGATACGGTTTTAGGAGTGTATTAGCTATTCTTGACAAATATTAAGGCAAAAACATGCTTCAGAATGAAGCCCTGAATCAGAGCAGAAGAGAAGACAAGCCAACATTTCCCACTTAACACCACAAATATGAATACACCAATGAATCAGGATGATTTAACCTTTCTCTTTCCTACCCCCTTTTGAGTTGCTTCCATAAAGCCTAAACGCTAAAGTGTCACAACACAGAAGGGGCACCAGGATATGGAATTGTTATACAATTTCTAGCTCTTCAAGTTCATGAGCGTCACCCATGAACCATAACAAGCAGATGCTATCAATTCTTGAGGCTTGCTTCTTTACAGTACCAGCACTTCCATCCATTACAAGCCTGGAAATACTTAATAAGATCAAAGCTTTCCCCCTCGCTGCAGAACAAAGAGGAATGTTCAGAGCCAGAGAAAGAACAAAATCAACACTCCATGAAAGCCAGACTCCCATTGCTTCTGGGGAACTGCAGGCTTCATTTTACTTCTTTCCAACATACACCATCTTCACACAAAACTGCAAAACTACTTAAACTTAGGAGGCGACATAAAAAGAATCAGGTTCCCATTTGGAGGGCTTGGGATGTTGACACCAAAGAAAATAAGTTTCCCTAAAGTTGCCTGAAACTCAGATGCACTTTATAATGATTTAGATAGTCCAGAGGGCAATTTACCAAACCTTTAGCATTTTGCAATGCTACTGAAGTTTGACTATGCTTTAAAAGACTAAAAACAAAACAAAACAAAACTGGATCACATCATTCAGATTGCTAATCAACGACAATAAAATATGAGGCAATACTTTGAGAGTATAGGCAGAACATAGGAATGCCTCAATATTAATTGCAACTTATCTCTTCTAGTTAATGCCATTTGCCAATGTACATCGTTAGTAAAATCCTAAAAAAGACTAAAGCTTTTAAGTACTTTGCAGAGTGAGCAGCAGTCATTACATGACACATAACACGACTGGATTAGTTTTCTGCGGTGTCTAAAATCAGTTTTGATTACCATCAAACCCATAAAATGCACTTAAGGCTCCTATGAAATGTGGAAGGTTCAGTCTACATTACACAATAGCCATATGGACAAAAGACCAACACACAACACAATACTTATCAAACTCTAAAATGTACATATTGCTCCAGAACTTTACACATCTGAAGAGATGCAGATTTATAAACCATTCCTAGGCTATAGAAAGTATTTTTGTATAAAGGAGGATTCAACTTCATGAATCAGATTGAAGATGTTCAAAATGAAAGCACACGGTATCACTGTAAGGACAGTATCTGACTGAAGCACAAACACTTAAGTGCAAAAGAGCAGCCTGGTCAGCCAGTTGCTTTCTGAAATATTCCTCACTTTTTGTACTCACTTTTTAAAAGCAAGTAACTGGAACGGTTTCAGTTTCTTTCGCTGCTGCATGAAACAGCAATAATGCCTTTCACATTTTCAAATGCATTGCTACATGAGTGAAATAATGACATTCTCAAGGCAACAGAACAGCTGCATAAAATAAAAGCAAGTTATGTGCAACGATCATAGCACTAACTGAAGCAATTTAGTCTAAGTATTCTAGTCTATACAAGTATATCTAGCTGCTAAACCAGTCCAGAGACGACAAACAACATTTCCAGCCACACTACTTCGGAAAGTATCAGAACAAAAGGAAAGTCCCCTTACCGTTTTTCCATTGTAGTAATACATCAAAGAGTTGCTGCTCATTCCAGGTACAGGATACGCACAATACATGTTCACTCTAAAAACAACACAGCGTGCAGTCTAAGAGCACAGCTTCCCTCCAAGACATCAATTCACCAAATGAAACACAGCAATTCTTCAGTCAGATACAAGCACACATGCATCTACTCAGAAAGAATTTATGCAAAATAGGACTGAACCATCTAATACAGGAGAATAGGGTGTGCGTGTGTTAGAAACTATGCTGTAAAATCTTCCTTCAAAAGTAATCCAGTTTTAGTTGTAATGCAAACAAACAAGGACTTCCATAAAGGATTTAAGAATTTACACCTTAGTCAAAAGGGCAGTAGTTTGCAGCTGCACTCAAATAAAAAAGCCATTTTTCAGAGCCAAAAAGGGAAGCAATGGTAAATCCTTAGCAATTCAATCTTTTTTTGTTTTAATTAAATGAGAGCTTTTGTGGCAGCAGAGACCAAACTTCATGCATCTCTAGCCATACTTCCATCTGGTTCTCTCTAAAGCTGCTTCCAACTTTCACGAATACGCCACTCACTGGTTTGAAATGCTGAATTACACGCTGGGAGAAGGAGGAGGAGGACCTAGACAGCTAATTGCTTCCTGGACCAAAAAAAGCAATAAGCCCTTCATCATTAGGTGCCTGTTAGAGCCCAGGGTCAGAGGACATCCAATGTCCTTTCAAAGAGCTGAGGGGGGAAATGTGGTACTTTAGGACACAGAATTCACGCATCAGTCTAATAGTTATGAACATACAAAAACAGACTATAATTAATATTTAAATTGACATAACAAAATAAGCCTGGCCTTGTAGTTGTCTGTTTAAAACATATTTTCCAATTCATTTTAGTGACATTTTTACTTAATTTTTTTTAATGTTGGTTAATATTAAAATTAATATTTCTTTTCTTTTCTCCCTGAATGATGTAATTCAGACCTTAAGATTTCATTTCGATGCACCCTTACAAAAATAAAGCAAGGTATAATAAAAACAGGAAGGTTAAATGCAATCAATAAATACCATATATCAGTCTTACTAAGAATTCTCAACTTGGGTAAACAGGAATTTATGTTGTGGGGGTGCAGCCTTCATGTTGCTGGGGGGGGGCAGAACCTCAGTTAGTTAAGTATTTTTATTGATTTAATTGATTTGGGGGAGCAGCTGCCCCCTGGCTAGGCCCATGACTCTGTCCAAAGAATCACACAATATACTCAAATGCAGCTAAATGCTGAACATCTTAAAAACTATTTTTACTGATTTTACATTAATAACATACATAGACTCAAATACAGTGTGTAGGCAGGATGGGGGATTGCGGGGGGGGGGAGAGTTTGTTCAAAATAAACTTGCATCCTTATTTTGTGGTTTCTTTCAGGTCATTTCTATGTTCTGATTTACTAACAGTTTTGAGCTGAAATGTGAATATTTTACCATGAATATTATGAACAATCAAGAACAGAAATGTATACATTTTAATGTTTATATTATACGGCAGGTTATATGGCAATATTATATGGCAACATAATTAAATGCAGACCAAAGGGATATTGTTTGAAAAAATTTAATACAGGTTGTTAGATCAGCCTTGAAGGCCCTGCTGTCAAGCCCATGCTAACTGGAAAGGAGTAGGGACAGGGCTTTCTCTGTGGTGGCACTACAGTTGTGGAATTCCTTCCATGGAAACAACCAATAGGCTCTGTTGCTTCCTGCTTTTGGATGGTCTTCGAAAACATTTTATTTCAATTAGCATTTGATGTATGGTTTCTGCCATTGTGATCACTCTATGGCAGGGGTAGGCAACATAAGGTCCATGGGCCAGATGCGGCCCAATCGCCTTCTCAATCCAGCCTGCAGACAGTTCGGGAATCAGCGTGTTTTTACATGAGTAGAATGTGTGCTTTTATTTAAAATGCATCTCTGGATTATTTGTGGGGCATAGGAATTCGTTCATTTCCCCCCAAAAAATATAGTCCGACCCACCACATGGTCTGAGGGACGGTGGACTGGCCCACAGCTGAAAAAGGTTGCTGACCCCTGCTCTTTGGTGAGGTTCATTATTAATTGTATTGCTTACATTTGTAGATAAAAGAGAAATATCATTCAAGAAAGACAACAACAGCAACAATATCATCATCATCAACAACAACAAATCCCATCTTTACAAGCCTTCAATTTGGCATTGAAGATCTTCAAGTTGCTTCTTCCTAAAATTTACTATGCTGCTCTTTCCTGGATTGGTGCTAAAACATTTTTCTCATGTTAATGATACTGTGCTGTTGAGAGCTATTCTTAATGCTGTTTATTGTTACAGTGATAATTATATATTTTAAGTGTTTTGATGAAGCATTTTGTGTTTTCGTATGTTGGAAGCTGCCTAGTGAGGCCTTGGCCCTAAAGGGGGCCTAAACAAAAACAAACCAACTGAACAGGCTGAGGAACAGCTGCAAAACAGCATCAGGATACAGGCTGCCAAGCGCAGGCGTGCCAAGCAGCTTGCAACTCTCTCTGTCCGCCCTCAGAGGCCACATGGGTCCTCTTGGGTTCTCAAAGCACTGGCTAAGATGGCTTGATTTACAAGAATGTCACTCTAGCGTTTATACTTCTGCAGGCAAGATATGTTAAATCTCTCTTTAGATCTTACTCAGGCTCTCCCCCAAAGGTTAGCAACTGTTCTAGGATTAAGCTGTTTTTCAGAAGAATATACTCTGTGTCAAAGTATGACAGAATGTTTAAGACCTACTTGACTGACAAAGACAGACAAATGTAAGAATTTCCATCTGGAAGAGTTCACAGGAACACTTTCAGTCAAGTGATCCATGGCAATCTCAGTACACTTCATGAAGCCTTGACAGATATTTTGCAGGGGTGAAAGAGTTCTTACCAATCTTGACAGACTTTTTCGAGTGTAAGCATGTCAACCTGCTGTGTGACATGGCAGGCTGCAATACTTAGTCACACGGAGATTCCCTTGCAGTTTGGGTTTCCTAGAAGCTACCGATCACAAAATCTGAGTAATTGTGTTGGCCACCCAACAAAAACCATTTCTGGACCTACAAAAATGAACTTTTAATCTGTGCAACAGCTACATCACACTCATATTTTTCAGTAACAGCAGAAACTGGATCAGCAACCAAATTGGTGAACATGTTATTTTTATAATACCTGTTTTGATTTTTTTTTCACAATAAGAAACAGCCACCACATATGAAAATCACTTTCTTTCTCTCCCCACCTCTTTTCAATGCTTTTTATGCCAACTGTAACACATTCCTCTTCATTTAAAGGGTGCTTGAGACCACCAGCATATTTTAAAGCTCTCAAATGTGATGAGTACTGACTACTCATCACATTTAGAAGTCCTAAATCCTTTTCACAGGCTCTCATGACATGAAGCTGCCCCCCCCCATACAACATAGTTATTAAATTATAAAACCCTTATGCTTGAGAGTTCTGTGTGAGATAGTGAGGCAAAGTAGAGTCTGGAAGGATGCCTTGATTATATGAAATGCTGCTATGGCAGCCACCCCACATATTGCCCAGGACGGGAGGCGTCCAATACTTTGTTCTAAGTGGTGCCCATTTATTAAAAGACACCTGCAGATCCTATCTGAGTGTCTGGTGTAAAATGAGCAACAGGAGACAATGGAATATATTTGATCTTACCCTTTCCTGGAAAATGCCATGAACAAAATTAAAGAGCATCTCTGAAACAGCAACAGCCCAAGCCTACAACCAAGTAAAAACCCACTGAAGTGAATTAGCATGTATCCAAAATAAAAAAAAAATCCTTCCAGTAGCACCTTAAAGACCAACTAAGTTAGTTCTTGGTATGAGCTTTCGTGTGCATGCACACTTCTTCAGATACACTGAAACAGAAGTTGCCAGATCCTTCTATATAGTGAGAAGGTGGGGAGGGGTATTACTCAGAAGGGTGGTGGGAATGGGAGATAGGCAGATAGCTGAGATGAGCCTGTTGACGACTCTTAACGACTGCAATACGGCTACCTATCTGTAACTGGTAGCATGTATCCAGTATACAATGGTATTGAAATATAAGAGCATATGTAAAGCCCTGCTGGACCAGGCCAGTGGCCCATCTAGGCCAACATCCTGTTTTCACAGTGACCAACCAGATGTCTGTGGAAACCACGCAAACAAGACCTGAGAGCAACAGCACTCTGCAACGATTTTCAGCAGCTAGTATTCAGAAGCACATTGCCTCTGACAGAGAAGGGAGAACACAATCATCATGGTTAGTAGCCATTGACAGCCAAATAAAAGTTAGTGGTCACCACTGCCTCTTGTGTGAGTTAATTCCATAGTTCACCTATGTGTTGAGTGAAGCACTTTCTTTTGTCTGTCCTGAATATTCCAACATTCAGATTCATCAGATGTCCCTAATTTCTAGGGTTATGGGGGCGCGGGAGACTTTTCTCTATCAACTTCTTTCTCACTACCCATAATGTCTCTCTCGTCTTGGGCTCTACAGGCACAGCAGGTGCAGAAACTCTCCCAACAGTTTGACTTACTCTATAATATTCAAGACAAACTGATGCCACCATCATCATGTCTCATCCCCACTAAACTAAAATCATCAAAATATTACAAATGCACACACCCCAACTAAAATAAAATCTTAAAACGTAAAGGGGAAAACAAATCCCTCTGCTAGCTCAACTCTATAACTTTAGGTTTTCCTGTTTAAAACCTCTTAATAAACCATTGCATGGGTTACATGCCAAGATACAATCACTGGGTATCAAAGTACTGCTGCAGTTTCGGAAGTTTCCTGCAGATGGCTGTATAATCTAATCCTTCTCCCTAATCAGAATACCATACTGTACTTTTAATCAAAAGTATACCAAATCAAAACGATCATGTAGCAAGTTTTAAAGCAAGCAACAGGAAGTCTTGTTTTGCAGAGCATTCTACTGGCTTTTGGAAATCATGGCAATGGGAAGTGCTATGCTCAAATGGCATGAGGAGAGAAATGGAAAATACAAAAAGGGGCTGCCAGGCTTCAAAGACACGGTCGTCCTGGCACACTGACACACAAATTTTAGACTGCTGGAAACTGGATATTGGCAGACACTAGAAAAGCCACTCAGCGTCCTTCCTCTTGCGCATCCCAAATTTATTTTGGCATCCCAGCACTCAGCAAACAGAGTACCCCCTACAAGTTTTTCCTTTGATGAAAGTCCTGGCAGCAGGATTTATGCCAGAGTCTGATGCAAAGTCCAAGGCCTTTTGAAATTATTTTAATCACATGAGTTCCTTCTATGTATATTCCTGTGTGCAAATGTTATCTGGCTAGAAGCCACCATCCGAAACACGATCTGCATAATGTTCCATCAGCTTCCACATCTATTATCTGTCTCCTTAGCCAGAACTGCTTTAATGGGACAGATAGAAGGTGGAATCCTAGAAAGCTTAGTAATAGTAGTAGTAATGTATTAGGCAAACATTTGGCTTTCTTAAAAAGGAAGTGGTGTGGGTCAAAAAACCCTTCATGATCTGGGACCCTGTTACTTAAATGACTGTATTTGCTCATATGAACCAACTAAATTTTTAAGGATCTGCTCTCCAGGCTTCCACTAAATTGAACGTGTTTGAGGAATATCAGAGACATTGTCTTCTCTGAAGCAGCAACAATTCCTTATCTAGGGAAATTTGCCAAGCCCTAAATGGTTCCCCCCTCTTAGGAAATACACCGGAGAAATCCACAGCTAAGATGAAGGCTTGAGTACCTTTATGACGTCAGTGGCCAGTAGCCCTTCATCCCATCTTATCTACATGGGGAGTCCTTCTTCATCCCACCCTTAATTAAATGATTAGGGCAGTGACTAGCAATAAGGAATTGGACAATCCTTGTTGATACTTCAAGAAGCTGCAGAACAACCAACAACATCACCCATGCCTCACATGAAAGAAGTTGCAAGTTCCATGAAGGAGGCAAACATTACCTTGCAGAACAGACATAGAAAGAAAAGACCATGGAGTAACCAAGAGAGCAGCTTTCCTGGACACTCAATACAGCAAAGCAGGACTTTTACTAGGCAAAAACCATTGAGAAAAAAGGACTTGAGAAGGACCCTGAGAATGCACACGCCCCTTGATGTGAAAGTCTCCCTTTCCTCTGAACAGCCTGAGTGTTCTCAATTGGAGCAGCATTGAGAGACACCAAGTAAAACCAGGATGCTTACTGGTGAGTAAGCACCACAGAACACAGTTAGGCTTCCTTTATAGTAAAGGTGCATGAGACCAAACTTCTAAAGCTGCAGTCCTATGCATATCTACTGTTGATGTTGGTGGAGCTTACTTCTGAGTAGATCGGCTGCATGATGAAGTTTGGGGAGAAAAAGAAATGAAACTGTGGTTACATTTGGGACAGAAAGGGTTAAGGAGAAGGAGGGGAAACATTGTTGTAGATAACTGAGATCATGTCTGGGAGCTCTTTTGAATGCAAGACTTTCCAGGTTCCCCACTCCTTACATAGATGCCTTTTGCATCCAACCCCAGGTAAAAGGTATAGGTACCCCTGCCCGTACGGGCCAGTCTTGACAGACTCTAGGGTTGTGCGCCCATCTCACTTAAGAGGCCGGGGGCCAGCGCTGTCCGGAGACACTTCCAGGTCAGGTGGCCAGCGTGACAAAGCTGCATCTGGCACACGGAAACGCCGTTTACCTTCCCACCAGTAAGCGGTCCCTATTTATCTACTTGCACTTAAGGGTGCTTTCGAACTGTTAGGTTGGCAGGTGCTGGGACTGAGCAACGGGAGCACACCCCGCCGCAGGGATTCGAACCGCCGACCTTTCAATCGGCAAGCCCTAGGCGCTGAGGCTTTTACCCACAGCGCCACCCGCGTCCCTGCATCCAACCCTACCTACACACAAATCCCTTAGTAAATCCCTCCTATTTCTTTTCCACGTGCATCATTTGTATTAAATATTGACACTGGTTTTTAATTGTATTTTCATTCCTTCTTTCATTCAATGAGGGGATTCAATGTTAACTGCTGGTCTATTTTTAGCTCCTGCTTGGGAACTGAAATGGGGGAGGGGAAGATTCCTGAGGTTGCCATTGTGACCCTGAGTTTACTGGGCAGCTATTCAGCCCATGAGCTTATGCAAGCAAAATCTGTTAAGAGTCTCTCCAGCTGTAAGCTGGCTTCCAGGTAAGCTGCAAGTTCATAACACAGCTGCCCCTCAGTCTGCCCAACACACATCTCACTGGAAGGAGGAGGAAAATGAAAACAGAAGCTTGGGTTCAGTTGTTTTGTGAAATACAATGGAGGGCATAAACAAACCAGAGTACCAGCTCCATTTCAGAACTAATGCCAAAGAAGGAAAGATCTGGCCCATTTTGCATCCACAGCTTTCCTCCTGCCTTTGCAACAGCAGCAGCCCATTCTATTCAGCCTGCACAGCTTTGAGTTATGACTCATCCAAGTGCACCTGCGCCATGTGTTAAGTACTGCTGAATAAAAGCCCAACACCTCCATTTACACAACAAAGAAACATGTTCTGCATCTCTCCCTCCTTTCTTGTTTGCTCTGAAAGGGAGGGATGGGTGGAAAATCCTGCCTGCATTTGATGTGGATTTTAAATACAGATTAATATATTAACCATTCTCTTTACAGAATAAGACACTTTTAATACCACAACACAACCAAAAAGCATTAGATTATCACATTTATTGATGATTTTTTACCAAGCCACGCCAACCCCAACTCCCCAATTAAAGCCCTTTATTCTCAAAGGGCACATTTTGGAGCAAGGGAGATGAACAAACCGGTTGCTTGAAAGCATTCGTGATGTTAGGCTCAAGTTAGAAAAGACTTAATGAAGGCTTGAAAATCCACAAGGGCTTCATAAGGAACATCTGACTTGGTGATTTATGCATATTAATAACAGTCCTATTGAGGCAAGCCGAGCTGCACATGTCCTACGAATCTTAATGTCTTCAGTTCCACTGGGATTATTACCAATGTAAATTTCTAGGATTCTCCGCTATTAATCTGTCTGTCCTCCTGTTCAGCAACATAATGACTAATTAAACATCAAAAGACATGAACAGAAGATAGTTCCTGGGCCACCCCTCTTCCCATGAGAGAAATGTGCATGACAGGGACAAGTAGGTAAAAGTGTACAAATATTTTACAAATCATTGCTATCAGATGTTTAAAAGCACTACAAAGGTGTAGCTAAACCAGGGGCAAAACACTCACTTCACCCTAAAGGCCACTTTAGCATTACTGATGACTCAAGAGGGATAAATCTAAGTTACACATAGAAAATCACTACCACAATTTTAAGTTTGCATTTTGTGTGTGTGCATTCTGATAACTCCCCTTTACTCTGTGCATGACCACATGTCATTTTGAAGCCCTTTATCCACGCTCATCTCTGCTTCCCATTCTTTATTTCATGAAGCCTGCTTCCCACCTCCTCCCCTCTGGGTGTGCATAGGACTGGTCTGCAATCTGCATCCCAGTTTGTCATTTTTTTTCCCTGCTTTCCTGCCCACAGATCTTTCAACAGCTGCAGTCCCTTCTTCTCTGTGCACCCCACAGCACACTCTTCTCTTTTTGTCCAATCCATTTGTTCCTCACTTCCTCCTCCTCCTCCTCACTCCATTCCTTAGATTCCAATTTTCCTTCAATCTCTCTTTCACTCTTTCTCCTTCTCCTCACTGACTTGGGTCGCAGCAGCAGAGAAGGCTTTCCCTCTTCCAACAGTTCATGTTAAGAGAGACTCAGGACTCAGCTACATTAGTAAAGAAAAAGTGTTTTATATGCATTATAACACTGTGACACCAGATGGTGCTGTGGAGTCCTGTCTTTCTCCAACATGATTTCTCACTATGAGGTTTACAAATCATTTTCCTGAATTTTTTTTACTGTGTCTAGATCCAGCCTCAGTAAAAGCGGACTGTTCAACATGTCCAGCTAATTGCAAGAGGATGAAAAACTTGACCAATTCCAACATGTCACCTGCTCCAGAAAGAGGAAGAGCAGTGCAAACAGTTCTAGAGGTGGCCACAATTGGTTGGTAGGCTTATGTTGTGCAAGCCTTAATTAGATTTTCAAACCGCCCTCACATCAGCATTAGCCAGCTTGGCCACTGGTCAGGACTGATGGAGCTTGAGTCCAACAACTTATGGAGAACTACTGGTTAGTTATCCCTGCTTTATAACTTATTGCTGCTCAATTTTACTCTTTGTAACCGATACACAAAGAAAGCAACCCAATGGTAACTGTTTACTGAAAGATAGAACAACCATCAATACTTACAGATGAAGGCAAACCTGGGGGCACTTTTCTTACTTTCTTGGTCTGTAGAGAATCTGCATATGAAAAACCAAATTTTATCAACCAGCAGCATTAGTAACATTAACAGAGTAAGTAGCACTGCCGAAGAAAAGCTGCCTAAATGAGAAAAGAACTAGAAAAATGTAGTCCTAAAGAGCAGAATAGTAGCAGGTGCTGTTATAAAACTCTTTTGCCCAGCTACTTATCTTCCAGATTCAAATACAAATTGTTTTTTTAAAAGGACACTAAGAATTATGAATTAATTTCCAAGATCTAGTTTAAGAGTTGAACGAGTGGGAGTTCACCTCCCAAAAGAACACCTCCTTATTGGGGAATGTTTAAGTACATGCTTCTGGGACATCATTCTGCTCTTACAACTCTTTTGGGGTGGATTGCACACTACATGGGGAATGGATGACTGGGGAGGAGTTACAGAAGGAAAAAGGCAGCAGATGCTACCTAATTTTGCACTCAAAAGGGAAAAGTGCAATGTCAAGCTGCTGGCTCCCTCCTACAGCCCACTTCAATGCTCTCCCACTTTCAACTTATGTGAGTCCTAAGCCGCCAGGTTAAACAGACTATAAAATTCACAGAAGATAATCTATAATTAAACACATTTCTTGGGGAAAATAATTGGACATCTCCCTGAAAAGAGTGTTCTCAATCTTAAAAATGTGATGTGGGGAAAGCAGCATTAGCTAACGTATGATTGACTCACCAAGAGAAGATGAATCATGAAGTGATCTTCGTCGTGGATTTGTGGTAGGAAATGGGTAATATGATGTTCCGGCTTTTCCTGAGGACATCAGACCTGGACTTCCAAGCCCAATATCTGATCGAATCAGACTTGACTGCAAAACAAACCAACAGGAGTAGGACATTAAAAGTCTCTTTCTCTGTGCCTGGGAAGCGGGTGGCGCTGTGGGTAAAACCTCAGTGCCTAGGACTTGCCGATCGTATGGTCGGCGGTTCGAATCCCCGCGGCGGGGTGAGCTCCCATCGTTCGGTCCCAGCTCCTGCCCACCTAGCAGTTCGAAAGCACTCTTAAGTGCAAGCAGATAAATAGGGACCGCTTTATAGCGGGAAGGTAAATGGCGTTTCCATGTGCTGCGCTGGTGCTGGCTCGCCAGCTGCGGCTTCGTCACGCTGGCCACGCGACCCAGAAGTGTCTTCGGACGGCGCCGGCTCACGGCTTCTAGATGAGCTAGAGTAGGCAGATCTCGCTTTAAGAGCCAAGGAGATGAGCGTGCAACCCTAGAGTCGGACACGACTGGCCTGTACGGGCAGGGGTACCTTTACCTTTACCTTCTCTGTGCCTAAAGGACCGGTACACACTAAGCTTTAAAGCAGGCACCCCCAAACTTGGCCCTCCAGCTGTTTTGGAACTACAACTCCCATCATCCCTAGCTAACAGGACCAGTGGTCAGGGGTGATGGGAACTGTAGTCCCAAAACAACTGGAGGGCCAAGTTTGGGGGTGCCTGCTTTAAAGAGATGAAGTATAAGAAAGCAAAACCCACCATGATTCTTTGGCTTGTGCACTCTCCCCTCCCCACCGCTCCCCCCAACACACCTAGGAGGACTATGTTAGCAGATTCATTCATCCCTTCCCCTTGAATCCTTGACTTGTTGTGTTGCCTAGACCAGGATTATTGTTTTTAAGAATGGTGACTGCTGCACCCACTGGCACCAGAGCTGGAGTCAATGACAAGTGGAGATACTTAAGTCTAGTTTTGTTCCCATTCTCCTCCATGCTGAGTTTTACGAGGGAAACAGTGAGACTGAAGAGGAGGAAGGTGGCAGCCAGGCTCCCCACCCCACCCCAGCACTCAGGCCTGTGCTGAGCTTGTCTGAGGCTCAGAGCTGGAGTCTTGTTAGAATTAAGTTACAAACAAAAAACCAGCCAGTTCCTGGTGGAGCCCCCTAACCGACTTAGCCCTTTGAGGCCCAGGGCAAGTGTACCTGGGTGGCTGCCCCCTCTCTGCACAGGCCAGCCTGCACCCATAAATAAGAAGGCAGACAACTGAGGGCTTGCTGGGCGCAGAGATTCATTTGCCCTAAGGGAGCAGCTTTCCACTGGTTTTTAACAAACTCTGATCAGTTTCAAAACAACTCAGCTTCCAAGTCTTTTTTCAGGAAAGTGAAAGTATAAGCCGCTGAGTCCATCTCCGGCTGTGTTTGAAAAGGACTGGAGAAGTGTGTGACACAAGCTTAAGACTGCTTCTTCCTGCTTGTGATGCCTTGCTAAAGCAATATACTATTAGCATAACGTATTAGCATAGACTGGGCCTAAGTCTCAAATGATGTGGTTAATGCATCAACCAGTGACTAATGAGAACCGTGGTATTCAGCTTCAATCTCATATCACTGTTGAAAGAAATGTTAGTTGTGGTTTTTTGGGGTTGTTTTTTTTTATTAAGCCTAAGAATTATTTATTATTTTATTTGTTTGTTTCACAACATTTATGTGTCACTTGACTGCAAGGGTTAGGGACCCCCGACTGTGGGTGCACAAGGCGCCACGCAGCACATCAAGACATGACGTGACACATTATTTTCCTGGGGCAGAGGTCAACTGTGCCTTGTGCATGCTCCCCCACCCGAAACAATGGGGCTCATACCCTGAGAACTACAACCGAACTCCTCTTCCAATTGACTTTTTAAAGCTATTTGAGGAAAATAATTTCAAACTAGTGGGGTGGGGGAAACATCCAAACATAGAAATAAATCCTGGTGTGGGACTCTATAATTTCACTGATGTGATAAATTTAACTCATTAACAATTAGAAGCAATGTTTATGTAGTGACTGAAGCTGATACAGTGGTGCCTCGCAAGACGAAAATAATCCGTTCCGCGAGTCTCTTCGTCTAGCGGTTTTTTCGTCTTGCGAAGCAACCCTATTAGCGGCTTAGCGGATTAGCGCTATTAGCGGTTTAGCGGCTATTAAAGGCTTAGCGGCTAAAAGGCTATTAGCGGCTTAGCGGCTTAGAAAAAGGGGGGAAGCGAAAAAAAATCGCAAGACTCGCAAGACGTTTCCGTCTTGCGAAGCAAGCCCATAGGGAAATTCGTCTTGCGAAGCGCATCGAAAAACGCAAAACCCTTTCGTCTAGCGGGTTTTTCGTCTTGCGAGGCATTCGTCTTGCGGGGCACCACTGTACCTCCAATCAATGGATTAACAGCAAAACCTGAAAGTTGCAATAGTTCGCCTGTCCCCTTCTCAGTTTTCTTCTACATGGGGGGGGGGAATGGCTCCTCTGTTAAATTAGCATAGTGCCATGACACCTTCCTAGATTTTGAGGATTCAGGGTAGTTTGTGCTAGTTTTAAAAAGTCATTCTTCTAAAAATGTGAGTTGTTTATTTTTCTGTATTATTGCTGATACTTGAAAAAGTTTTATCCAGCTTATTTGAAGTACTTCTGTTTGCCAAATCAAAATCAATACAGATGTAATTAATACATCTCATTGATTTTTCTGCCTAGCAGAACCAAGCGACCTTAAGATCTATCCTACCCTGAGGGCATCAGATAGAGATGGAATACTCCAAGGATGATCATAACACTATGAAATAAGCTTTGTATTATCAATACCAGGCTCGCTCTTGATCAAGTGCCTGGGGTCTCTTCAAAAAGATAAGTTTGCTGACATGATACATGTAGCTTAGTTCCTAATGCTCTTAAAACTGAATTGGAGACTTCTCGCAAGCTGGAACCTCGTCTTCTAAACTCACATCCAATTACTAAAGGATAATCAATAGCAAGCAATTCTCCTGGAATACTGACTAGCACTGCTTGGATTACTGTCCTCAGTAATAAGCGCTCACCGCAGTAAGCTAATTCAAATATACCTAGCTAATCCACAAATAACCTCCAACAGACATCCAAAGAAAAAAGTCAGGGACTACACAAATACTGTGCCGACTATTCACCAACCAATGAATGACCAGAAACTTTAAAAAATACCTAGGTGCTGACATCCATTTAATTGACAACACGTTTAATTGAAACGGCAAGGCAAATAAAGCTATCAATAAATTAAATATTTAAAATACTCAGGATATGAGTTTGGAAATCCACAGAACCTGCAGCCACAGACCACTCAAGAGTAGTGTTAAGGATTATTCTATGGACTGCAGGACTACTGAATTCATTCTATTAAGCAAATATTTATAATGCTCTACTATTTTAATACTATTCCAATAGAATTCTGTTGTATTTTTGTCACATTTTGTCACTACGTGAGGAAATTGCCTTATGAGGCATACACCCCAAAGAGTTGGCTAAGATACACCTGTCATCTGAAGAACACTGTGTCTTCTTTTTCCTCCACTGTATAACACCCACAATATCCACTGAGGTGCAAGGCTATCCATCCAGCACCAAAAGAAACTTTGTCCTACCCATTATTTTGCACAGAACTCAAGGGATACAAAATCTGGATATAGTTTTAGGGGTGCAGTCACTCCTATTGCTCAAAAAATATATAGTTTGTTCGGTTTTCACCTGTTTTATGCTGTAGGAAATCTAATACGATGAATAAGCTTACATTCTTCTTTGCTTTAATGTGTAAAGTGGCTTACAATAATAGAGCATCATACAATACATAAGAGCATATACAGCAAGCCATTCATAAAACAGCTATCACAATGGAGCACAACAAAACAATAAAATAGGAAAATCATCAAGAGGGAGTAGCATTAAAGTAATAAATAATGAAGGGTGATATACATTGTTTTATATAAATATAGTGGGTTGCAGCCAACCAAGTTCTACTCAGAGTAGACCCATTAAAATTAATGGATCTGACTTACTCATGTCTATTAATTTCAGTGGGTCCACTCTGAGTAGGACTAACATTGAATACAACCCAATATATACAAGCTATAAATGCTGCATTTTAAACTGTTGAATGTGTTACTTTTTGAAAAATAAAACCATGGGAACATCAAACATGGGGAATAATGACATTTAGAAATTATATTATATTGCAAATTCATTCTGCATGGAAATGTTAGAAATAAGCTCACAATTATCTGTAGGTTGTTAAGAATTCACTCTGGAGAATATCATTAGATAGTGAAAAACAAAGGAACCTTGAATGAGTAATCAATAGCAACTGCCAGAAAATGAGATAGATTAGAATTCTCTCTGGTGGTTTGTCTTAGAAAGTTTTCATTAAATGCATTGTGCTAACAAGTCATTAGATAGGTACATGATCGCATAGCACTTAAAAATAAATGGGATCTGTTGGAAATCAAACAGTAAAGAATGAAAGGTCTAATAAATTCTTGATATGCTGATAATTTCATCGTCCAGAAGAACTGGTTGATGAGATGAAAGGAATGGGGACCTTGGGTGGAGGTGACCACATCACGATACTGAGGAAAAGGAAATCTTGATCCAAGTCACAAGTGCCTCAAATATGCACTAAAGGAGGTGCCTCAGAGTTCTGCTCTGGGCCTGGTGTGATTTAACGACTTTATAAAATGACTTGGATGGAGTGGAGGAGATGATCATCAAATTTTCAGTGGACATCAAATCTTGGGACATTGTGGAGGCGTTGCAAACACCAGACATGATCTAAGATATTGACAGGATGGAGAACTGGTCAAACTAACAAAAAATTATTTAAACAGAGATCAATAAAAAGTTTGGTATTTAAAGTATGAAAAATCAGATGTGCAAATACAGTATGGATGACACCTGGCTTGACAGCACACACAGAAAACGGATCTAGGGATTTTAGCAGACCATAAAGTCAGCAATGGAATGCAGCAGCTAAAAAGGGTAATACAAATCTAGGCTGGATCAACGAAAAGACAGTGTCCAGTATAGGATTTCTACCTGTCCATAAAAAATGGAATCGTCCCATTTTTGGAAGTAAATAGCTGTGTCCTGCTTTAATTTAAAATGGGACGCAGTTCTTCCATTTTTGCAATCGTCATCAAACTGTGAGGGTAGAGGGTGGGTCCAGTGGTAGGAGAGCGAGAGTTTGCGCAAAGCAAAACCAAGTTGCGCTGGGAAGGAGCAGAGTACAGTGAGGTTGCCGTTGTTCGAACTCACTGCCTCCCTTCTGTGCCTGCTTGAAATGTGATGGCTAAGCCACCAATTGGAAGAGGAGCAAGAGGAAGAATCGCATCCCGGAGGAGGCAGAGTATGGTGGTGCTGACTGCCTGTAAGCTCCAGTCCCACGCTGCCAGAAGCGCCTGTGGAGGGCAGAGGAGGCTTGGGGTGCGTTGTTGCGCTGGGTGCGCAGTGAAGGCAAGATGGGCAGCATACGAAGCACCACCTCACATGAAACAAACATGACGTGAAATGTCCGCTGCTGCAGCTGTTGGGCCACCACTTACTCCTTGGTAGCAGTGGCAGCAGCTGGCACAGGGATGGCACTGGGCTTCGACGTGGCACTCCAGGTCCCAGCCATCCCCAGTATCAACCTGTGCTGGTTCTGGGCTATCTGTTGGGCTGAGGCATGCAATGGAGAGGTGAGGAACAGGTGGCCAGGTGCACGGGGAGGGGAGGGATGGGGAGTGGGAGAAGGCGGCCCTTGCTCACTCGTAAGGTGGAGGGGGAAAGCATGAGTGAACGCGGGTTGGCAAAGATGGGGCTTGCACCCGACAGGAAACCAGAAGCCTGGGCTACCGCAGGAGGCTGACAGACACTGACAGGTACCCCAGGATTCAAATTGCTGGTGCTGCTGCACAAGTGAGAATGCTTCCCTACCTGACTCCTGAGTAAGTTTGCTGCTGCCTGAGTGAAATGCCGTTTCTCCAGCCACAGTGCAGATCATCTGGCTGGCACTGAGGGTTTGGGGCTAGAAAAGCCGCCCTGCACGACTCCAACGTAAAAACTGCTCTTAATTTTTCCAATTCATTTGAATACTGTGCTGTTAGAACAAAGGTTGAGGAAGAGGAAGAGCTGTAGCTGCCTGCTGCCCTTTTAAATGCACTCCCTGTCTCCCCTGTCCGTCTCAAGGTGTGTGTGGGCAAACTTTGAGCTCCTCGTTTCAGGGACTGTTCAGTCTTATTTAGATAGATATTCGCTTCCCTTTGCTGTTTGGTGCTAAGCCTCATGTATTTGTCTATTGATGTTAAGTGGGCTTATGCAGAAAGCATATTGTTGCTACATACAGATCTGAGAAATTTCAGTGGTGCAAATCTGTTTTGGATATTGTAAAAGGATCTTTCAGGCATGCCTTTTTGCACATGCTCACTCCAGATCCTTGGCAATGTACAACAAAAGGTCTCAGGAAGTGCCACTTACTATTGCCTTGCAAACTGAGAGTGCCTGAAATGTGCAACACAGATCATTTGTTGACAGAAGCATTGCAAAGCAAACTTTGGAAGCATTTAACAAAGCTTTTAACCTTATGTTCTGAGGCAAACCTAGCAGTCGTGGAATTGGAGAACAAGACAACTTGCAGATTGCCTGAACCATAATATTAAATTGTAGTTATAAGCTCTAATAATTATAGTAATAAAATATTTATTTAACAGATTTATAAGCTGCCTTCTAGTGTGACTATCCTCACAAGGTAGCTTTCAGTCAATATTAAAATTCAAAAATACAGATGACTGTACACATATTACAAAAGCTATTGCACAAAAAGATAACAAGATAGAGCGGGAGGACTGTAGCTTCACAGAGGGGTAGGAGCATAGCAGAAGACTGAAAAACCAACAGGAAGTGAGCCAGAGCCAATGGCAGGCAGAGCCACCCCTCATTGGTTGTAAAGGCGGGCAGGTGGGGATTGGCTCAGGGCAGACTGAGGTTGGCAGGGCAGTGCCAGATGTGTCCTAAGAGCCAAGCCTCCATTGCTACTTAGAACTGATACACATCATGGTTACATCACTGATATTATGGTTAGAGCAAACCATGGCAAGAAAGATATACAACAAGAGACTTTATAGCATGTCTCCAATCTCCTAACCATGGTTAGAATATCAGGACCTGCAGGGGAAGCATCGTAGAGGCATGATATTGATATATTGATAAATATATTGATAAAATGGGAGAATTGCAGAGCAGAAAACTAACTTCAAACATACATATCCAGATCCTATACAATCACAATCCATCTGCATTACCTCTGCATGCCCAGAAACACTAACAGCATTAGTACTAATAAGCTGCTGAAATGTTTTAAAACTAAAACATTTACCTGACAGCCTGAGAGTCCTGGTTCTCGACCAAACAATGGAAATTGAGTTCTTTCTGATGTCTTTCCTATAAAATTAAAAATAAAAATGAACTACCTACATGCAGAGAACCTCCTAAGTCGAGATTTAACAATACATCAACACAGCATAAAGGGTACATAAAAGAAAACAAGTACAAATGTTTGATACTTAAAAAGGTTGATTTTTTTTATCAGAAGCAAAAACTACAATTATTAATTTCCACACTTTGGCTTAAAATGAGGAACTTGAAAAAAATACATTTGATACACTTGCTAAACCTGTAATGAAAAATGCTAGCTTTTGATGCCTTCCAAGTATGAAATTATTTTTGCTGTTTGATATTGAAAAAAAATGTTATTTACAAATTGCTGCTTAAGACTGCAAGGCATGCAGGGGTTGAGACCTAGATAATCTATCCCTCTTGTAACACAGAATTGGAGTTTCTTGGGAGGTTAATAAGACTGACACATATTTCACTATCGCTTACTTGAAAAACGGACACATTACTGTTAAAAAAGCAAAAGAAAGTTACCAATTTTCTGCTCAAGCAATTTGCCCCCAGCAACTGTCAAGAGACCAAGCAAATAAAATACCTAGCTTGCAAAATTGTTTGAAGCAGTGTGAATCATGCTGTTCATGTTAACTGCACTCAGCATTTTCTTTCCTGTAAATAAGAAGCTCTATACCAAATGATAAACAGCTTTGACTAAAGTATGCAATATTCCAGGCAGGGTTTATAAACAAAATATTTGCACGAGACTAAATTACAAGTACTGAAAAATTGCTGCGGCAGAGGACAAGCTGAAATCTACATCTCTACAACTTTGTGGGAGAACACCTTCCCAAACATATATTAAATACAGATAGGTAGCCGTGTTGGCCTGCCATAGTCAAAATAAAAAAATTCCTTCCAGTAGCACCTTAAAGACCAACTAAGTTAGTTCTTGGTATGAGCTTTCGTGTGCATGGTATCTGAAGAAGTGTGCATGCACACGAAAGCTCATACCAAGAACTAACTTAGTTGGTCTTTAAGGTGCTACTGGAAGGAATTTTTTTATATATTAAATAGTCACTTCCTTTATTTATAGACTGCTGCCATTGGGCCTTTGCGCTCCCAGGCAGTACAGATTCACTCTGAAATAGGTAACTCCAAGGGCCAGAACCACTAGAGCCATAACCTCATTGCAAAACCAGCACTGCACGGCTAAATTCTAGATCTGAGATGATTCAGCCCAAACATGTGACATCAACAGCTCTTAGGATAGAATATACTTCTATTTTAGTAGAAGGCAAGGTCTGGCTTTGGGGTGGAACTTATTGTCTGCAGTTTTTACTCTTGGAAGAGTGTACTTCTAACTTGATAGTGTGTGAAAACTCTTAGGAGTTGTTAGAAGAATTTCCAGTTAAACAAATTTTGTATGTGTGGTATGGCAGTACCCTCTTTTTTTCAGTGCCCTACAATAATGCAAACATCTGGTTTCTCTTAAACAGATCAATGTAATTTGACATCAGAGCTCTGTAACAGGAATTAAGAATGCGGAGCCTTCTAGATTTTGTTGGACTACAACTCCCAATGCTGGCTGGGGTTGATAGGAGTTTGGAGTCCATTCAACAACTGGAGGGTCATAGATTATCCATCCCTGCTCTATGACAGGCATGTTCTTCAATACATAGAAGCCATTTTAGCAAGTAAACAGTGTATAGAATAACAACAACAACAACAGCAACAACAACCACCACCATTATCCTCATCATCAGATCAGGAGGTGTTGTGAATCCACAAGGTGACTGTTAATTACTTGAAGTTGTTACTTTTCCTAAAGTATAGGAAACCATTTGCATTAATTTCCTGCAGCATTTTCTTGCCAGCTATTTTTGAAGAGAGATTTAACAGCATGCCATATGTGAAGCGTGTATGCCCATGTAAAAGGTAGGAGTTAGAAACTGAATTATACAAGTTACTATTTTGTAATTTTTATAGGGTCAAAAGATTTATTTGTTCTCTAATTGCTCCCTTCCCAGAAAGATCTTTAGAGCAGCATATGGCCTTCCTGGTCATGGATATGCAATTCCATGCAGCTGACCGCCAATGTTATATTCCAGGCTCTTGAGATTTGTAAGCAACGTTTGAAGAACTGATAACAAGTACTGGTTGTTTTGATCTTGTTCAAATCTTGTTTCCATTTTTAACAATGAGAAATATGTTGGTAGTGAGCTTTTCTGTATTTTTGTTTTTCCCTGCCCACATATTGTATGGAATCTTTAATTTTTTTAATGAAGGTGGGTGCATTATTAATAAAAGAATGTGGGAAGCCAAAGACCCATCTAGGTCAGCATCTTGTTCTCACGATGGCCTATGGGAAACCCACAAACAGGACCTGAAAGCCACAGCACTTTTCCCACCTGCAATGCAAGCAACTGCTATTCTGAGGCATACTTAGTAGGTTAGTAGTCATGGTTAGTAGACTCTATGAGTTTGTGTAAACCTCTTTTAGAGCCATCCAAGTTGGTGACCACCATTACCTCTTGTGGAAACCAACTATGTGCTGTGCGAAGTAGTACTTAATTTTGCTGGAAATTTCCAACATTCAGCTGCACTGGGTGGCCCCATATTCCAGCATTATGGGATTGGGGCAAACTTTTTCCTATCCACTTTCTCTGCAATATGCAGTTTTACACACATAGAATTGTGTATCCTCTTATTTGCCTTTGCTCTAAACTAAAATGTCCAAATGTTGTAACCTTTCCTTACGGAGGAATTGCTCTTGAACTTGAACTCTGGTTTATCTAGCTTCTTCTCCAAAGAGCTCAAGGGTGGTTCTCCTGTGAGGCTGAGAAATAGTGACTGAGCCAAGATCACCTAGTGAACTTTGTGGCTAAGTGGGAATTTGAACCCAGGATTTCTTGGTCCTGATCCACTCTACAAGATCAGGCAGGGTTCCTTGGCAACCCAAGGACTCCTGCTCCTGCTGAGCATGGAGCATTTCAAGCCCCCGCCCCATGCTCACAGGAAGCATCTCAGGAGAAGAGTGTGTCCTGTCACAACAGTGCTGCTTACATCTCCATTGCATTAATACAAAGAAGGGCAGGAGCCACTGCCATGAAACCAGGTGGTCTCATGAAGTGGGATCAGCTGGGGATAAAACAAAGAGTACATTGGGAAAACCTTCTGCCCTCAACTTCCACTGAGCAACAGGCTGCCACTGAGTACTGGCAAACAAGTGGTGGGGCAGGGAAGGCTGCTCCAATATATTCCTTCCACTCCAACCCTCTCACTCTTCCAAGAGAGAAATATTAAATACACACCTTTCCCATAACGCCATTACAAAATCAAATATGCAGCTAAAGAGTTCGTGAACTATGTCTACTTAATCATTTAAACTGGTTTGCCAGTACCCTCCTGCATATATCAGTGGTGGCGGCAGCAACAACAGTGGCACCATATCCACTGAAAAAAAAGGAAAAAATGGCACCTGCACAGAATCCAGCAGGGTCAGCACTGTCAGTGCTGGGAGAAAACCCTGATTCTCTACACTTCAGGAGGCATTGGATGGCAGTAGTGATCTCTCTTTCTCTCTCATCTGCTCTGATCTTAACACAATGCTTGGTGATTTCTGCCTGCACATGGAAAACATCCAAGCTGGTTGGAGCACTGATGCGGAAGTAGACAGCCGAACACTTTGATCTGTCTTGAATACAGTGGTACCTCGGATTACATACGCTTCAGGTTACATACGCTTCAGGTTACAGACTCCACTAACCCAGAAATATTACCTCAGGTTAAGAACCTTGCTTCGGGACGAGAACAGAAATTGTGCTCCGGCGGTGCAGCGGCAGCAGGAGGCCCCATTAGCTAACGTGGTGCTTCAGGTTAAGAACAGTTTCAGGTCCAGAACGAATTAAGTTCTTAACCCGAGGTACCACTTGCAATCACTGCCATCCCTTGGGAAACCTGCCTGCTCCTTCTGTGAAGAAGAGGAGAACTGACTGCTGCCAGTGGCTTCCCCATTGACAAAGGCAAGGAAAGTCAACTTCGTTGGAACTGTATCAGCAGGAAGGCTCGTGGAGAATGGAACTTCAGCAAACCCCTCTCTCCATTCTGAAGAGGGAGTTATCTATGTTTGTATGTGTATGGGATGACCACATCCCATTTTTGTCATCTCTACTGCTGTCATACAACCCTAAAGGGCTGGACAAGAATAAATGCAACCCTCAAAAAAGCAAAAAAAGGGGGGGATCCCCATTCCTACTATGATGAATACACACTACATTGATACTAAAACCTCTGATTTTGCATTTCACCATTATAACACAACATATGGCATAAGAATATAAGGAAACACCCTGCTTACATTTTCACCATCCCAAACAGTTTAGTGTCACCTTAAAATCTGACTCTCTCACTGCTCAATCCCAGATCATTTATGAATGCATTCACCCTACCACATTTTGAATGAAATGGTGTAGACTGCAGGGTGATGTGTAAATGTTTGCTCAAAGTTGCTGTAAGAGGTAGAGAATAAAAGAGTAACATCAGGAGGCAAAACACTGTGTTTTTGTTTTGAATGTGCACTCCTGTCATTTTAAAGCTGCACATCTCAGTACCACAAAGAGTTGGGCAGGTTATCACAGTGCCAAAATTAAGAATATCCCTGCATGTAAGAGAGTAAGCTTTTTTCAGCAGAGTGATGCCAGTATAAATCAGAGAGCCATAGGCACTGTCTGTTCAACTACTCTGATGCTGACTCTCCAGTCTTAAATTTAATGGAAATTCAAGTCTTGGAAATTCAGCACACTACATCTTTGGATTTTTTGGGCCCTTCCTTAAAAATAGAGGGAATTAAAATACTTCACAACTCTTCAAGAATTCAACTGTTGATTGCAAAGCAAATACAGAATATAACATTAAACATCCAAATGACTTGGAGTCTTACAGCTTCCAGAACAAAGCAAAGCAATGTTTGAGCACTTTACATGCAATGTATGATGATTTCATTTACTGAAACAATATGAAAAAATAATACTACAGTATGTCGATTTTATAATACCGTATATGTGAGCATCCATAGATATCTGGTTGGCCACAATGGATGGCATTTGGTTTGATCTAGCAGTGCTTTTATTTTGTTCATTGTCTTCTCCTAAACATATTCCACTTCACATACACACCAATAAGCATCTAGGAGCAGAGGAAAACCACATACTTTCCCCCAAAATGCATGAGATCCTAAAGTATAATGGATTGCTTGAGCTAAGGTGGAGGGGATGGAGGATTACACACTGAACAGGTACCATGTGCAACATGAATGTTTGAAATAGTTTTCATTTTCCAATACCTGCTTGTTTAAAATTTGAACAGCCTATTTTTTTCTAGCCAGTGTGCAGAAAATGCTAATCAAACGAAACTCGCTAGCAGTAAAGGATCGGACTATAAAAAGGCATGTAGGATTGCATGTTCCCTTGCTTTTATTTCTGCTTAATGTTGCACCTTAACATAACTGCTTCTTCCCAACAGGATGAATATTTCAAAAGATTTGTTGTGCTGTTTACATTTTGAGGCATTTGTTAACCGGTACTCTTCCCCTGGGCCAAAGATGAGCAAATACCCTCTCTTCTCATTGGGCCTATTATCATTTTAATTACGTTCTCTTCCCAGGTGGTCATGTTCCTGGATTGCTGCAGTTTATAAGCAGTTACTAAATACATGCAGAATGTTAACTAAGGTATAATTATTTTTCACAGCTTAATAAAAATAATTATGGTTGTAAGCATATTGTTACTTGAATACCCTCCTTTTGCTGACCTTTTAGTTGTGTGTTGGTTACTTTTATATGTGATGATTTTACAAAAGAGATAACTAGTGTTCTACTTTGCTTGATAGTTCAGAGGTCCACAATTCCATTTCCTCTAAATGTCTAGAAGAGCCAAGCAAATAATTTGCCATGAATAATTTACATAGTGAATTTAGTTTTATTTTTCTTGTGGAGCATCTGTGAGCTGACTGCATTTCTTCCCAATCTGTTTTTTAGTTATTAGGCCATTTTTGAGCTTTCCCCTCTTATCATTGTAACATTTATTTCAGGGGTTGCCAACCATAGTCCGCAAAGATTTTCTCTGGTGCCTTCAGGTGGGGGTCCCAGTCTCTGAGCTTCCATTTTGAAAGAAAATGAAGCTTCTAGCCCTCCTAGAAAAAAGGCTACGAAACAAAATATATAGGTGCCCTTCTAACCAAAATGAACTGGCTGAGCTGCTCCTGCCTGTCAATGTTTGTAGCCAATAAATGAAATCACAGCTGTAGTTGACAAGCGAATTATCTGGACAATAGAAACCACTGGTGTCCTAAAGAGTTACTGTTTCCTACTTCACTTTAGTTTACTTTAATTGTTTTTGTCTTATTTTCAAGTCATTGGATCCACCTGTTTATTGCCCTGTTTGTTTTGTTGCCTGCCATCCACATGGAATAGGCAGCAGGCAGCTACTTGAGATAATTCATGGGTAGGCAAACTAAGGCCTGGGAGCCGGAGCCGGCCCAATTGCCTTCTATATCCGGCCCGTGGACGGTCCGGGAATCAGTGTGTTTTTACATGAGTAGAATGTGTGCTTTTATTAAAAATGCATCTCTGGGTTATTTGTGGGGCACTGAAATTTGTTCATATTTTTTAAAAAAAATAGTCCGGCCCCCCACAAGGTCTGAGGGACAGTGGACCGGCCCCCTGCTGAAAAAGTTGCTGACCCCTGAGATATTTTTTTGAAAATTGGGGTGGAGGGGAGGAGCAATTCTTGTTATGTTTGTTTTGCTGCCTGCCTGTACATGGAGCATGCAGCTGTTTGGGAAAAACCACAGTTGAATAGGAGGGTGGGATGTTGGGTGGGATGTTGCATATGGGAACATTTTCTCATTTCTCATTTCTGCTGCATACCCTGCAGCAGGGATTGTTTCAGAGTTGTGGGTGCAGTCTAGTGCAGAGGCATGCTGATGACAATAATAACGATCATCTTTTTTCCTGCTTGTTGTTGAGGTGTTTGGGGGCAGGGGGAGCATTTCAGGGGCATCATCACCACCTTTTCCTCCTGCCTGGCCCGCAGCAGGGCATGTCCCAAGTATTTGGGGGTGGGGAAAGAGCTCAGTGCAAAGGTAGAAACATTATCATCATTATCTCCTCTGCATCCTTAATTCTGAAAAGCTTGTAGAGGACACTCAGCTTCAAACATCATACTAGTCTGGGCCAATATTGTTCAAGTACTTCTTCATGTAGTGCATGGTTAAACTATGGAACTCACGTCCACAGGAGGCAGAGACAACTAATAGCTTAGGTGACTTTAAAAGAGAATTGGACTAATTCAGCACCCCTAGCGGTGGTCCACAACCTGATTCAAGTAATTTTAAAAACCATAAGCAGCACCTAGCAGGGCCGTCTTAAACATATATGGCGCCGTGGTGCAAAGTTCCCTCCGACGCTCCCCCCCTTTCCCAGAGTTGTCCCTTTTTTTAAGGGAGGACGGGACTGCCGGCGGGGCTGGAGGAGGTGAGCAGCGGCTAGAGGACGGCTCCTCCCGCGGGGGAAGAGGCAGAGGCTGGACGCGGCGGTGGCCACGGCAGATGGAGGCTCCAGGTGTGGTGCTGCTTTGGCGTGGGCAGCATGGCGGAGGCAGGCGAGGGTGGCAAGCTGATGCTGGGAGGGGCCACATCCAGACTGCCTCTTCCCTGGCGCCCTCCAGAACTTGGCGCCCTGGCGCCCTGTGCCACTAGCCTCTATGGGTAAGACACCCCTGGCATCTAGCCTTGTTTGGTGAAGCAGGCACTAACTAACCCTTTGCTACTGGATTTTACATGCAGCATTAACTAGTCTGATTGCAATGATAAATGAATACACATGACTGTTGAACTTGGAATAACTAGTAACAGTATTCTTAAATGCCAATGTTTTTGGGAGTGATTGATGAAAGGCTAAAACTAGTCTAACTTCCATACATACAGCAAAATCTCCCAGGAATACTATCTCCACTCCTTCAGCAAGATTTCTGTGGAAACCTTCATGAAAAAAATGGTGGGTGCTCAACAATAGTGCTTGCGCACAATGTTTCAAAATCTCCAGGAACCTGCTTATCTTGAACACGAGTTTGGATTAAAATAAGACTAATTCAGATATAAGGCTTTACTGATGCATGTCACATACTAAAATATAAGGATTTCACTACTTCTTAGGTTGAATGAAATGGATAGCTTTAAAATTTATAGAAACTGAAGCTTAGAAGGGTGTATAAGGGATATACAGAAGCTTTACCTTATTTATTGGGCAGTTCAGACAAAAAACCAATCATAGTCTATAGCAGAGCTTTCCAAACTTGTGTGTCACAACACGTTAGTGTGTTGGCTGCAGTGTGTAGGTGTGTCGTCCAAACGCTCCCCGCGCTTTTATAAGGGGTTAGTTTGTTAGTAAAACTGAATTACTTTGTCGCAAATGATGCATGTGTGTTAGGAACATGAAAAGTTTGGAAAGCTCTTTTCTATAGTGACAAGTTGTGTGTATGCACTGCCCTCTGCCTTCAAGTGCTCTGACTTCTTACATCTGAACTGGTCAAATTATGGTTTGTGAGTACCATTGTTTGCCAGCAAACCAGACTGTAAGCTATAATTAGGAGGCAAACTATGGCTTGCATGACACAGTCTGTCCAGTTCAACTGCATCAACAAACTAAGGCTTGTCACTATATCAAAAATAAGGAAAGAAATTTGAGCATGTGAAGCAAGGTGGAAAACACATAGGTAAAGGGTTGGCATTATATTTGATCTAATCCACTATTAGATAGGTATATTTCTTCCTCTCAGTGAGTGCAATGTTTACTATTGGTGCCACCTTAAAACAGGAGGGTGTGCTCCAATTACATGGCAAAAATTAGAAGTGCAACTCTTGTCAAGCAAATTCATCTGCATGTTAACTGAATTCTGTACTTGTGGCCCCCAACCAGAATGAGTAATAGTTAAGCTGCAGGCAAAATTGTCTCCATATACTACAATGTATTATCCCTGTCAAGTTAATGTTCTGTGTTGAACCATATGGCATGGGTACATATTCAACAAAGAAAATTCCTTAAACTTGTTAAAATCAGCATTTGCAGTCATCAAAAAAACCTGACACAAACAATAGCTATGGCAAAAGCCATGAACACAGCACAAAAATGAAGAACAGAAGAAGTGAAACTGCTGTGAAATGACTATATATTTTATAATTTTCCTAAGCAACTGATTTTCAATTACACTAAACTCAAGCCTCCCGACACAAAATCATTTTGTTGAACAAATCTGTATTTGCATAATATACTGCATGCAAATAATACTCCTAAATCAATATAATGTGGTATGTGTAACAATGCTGTTAAAAATGAGCACTTTCTAATTCTCATGGTTCCTTCTTCCCCATAGTTGTTGCATAATTACAGAAGTCTAACAGTGCTTCATTAGAAATAAGGCCATTTAAATCAAATATCTTCATATGCATTGAGGGTAGGTCATAGATGAATTAAAAACTCCCCAAAGTCTCTGGTACCTGGCACAACCCATCACATCAAGTCAGAAATGAGGCCCAAAGAAGAGCAGAACTTCGTTCCAGCCCCCAGAGTAGTAACAATAAAATGCTGAGAAAACACACCATCAAATCCTGAGCACAGCATCAATTTCGGTTAATTACAGTCTTGTAAGCAATGTGATTATTCAAACAGCTCGTGCAAATGTTAATGAGTTCTTATTTGCATATTTATTTTTTCCTTTGTTGAAATGTCATTATTACATTCTACAGTGATGAATACTGCTGATGAAGTGGTCTGATATGTAATTAGTCATTAGATGGAATGAATAGATCAATTATGAAAAAACTGAGATTAAGAAATAGCAAACAAGACTGCCCAATATTATAAATGAATCTTTGAGAGAGAAAACTAAGACAACCACATAATATTTTTTTTGCTATTTAGATTTCAAAATCGTGAACGATAAATAAAACAACCAATTAAAAAAAGTGAGGTTTTAAGGATAATAAATTAATCAGACAGTAGAGGTGTTCTGTGGAAATGGGGGTTAGACCTCCGATGCGGGTCCCTTAAATTAATTTTGATATCAACTATTATTTACAAATGATTGCTCAGCCTTCTAAAGTGTGTGTGAGCATACTGTCGTTGGCTTCTTTAAAACCAAAAACCAAAAATGCATACCACAGAAATGGGAGAAAGTATGGCCTGAAATCCTACTCTATTTTAAAAAGGAACATCTTCCTTAGCCTTTTGCGACTACTTGCTATAGTTATTAAGGCAGCGCTTGCGATTTGCTGGGGGTGGGGGAGAACACATTACTGCAGACCAGATGGGAACATTCCACATGACCAAACCAATCAATCACCTTGGTGGGGCGCAGGTGCAACACAGCCGTGTAGCAACACACCATTTCACAGTCTATCGGGCACAAACACATGGTCACCAATCAATGGCACCCTAAGGACCTCAGAGGGGGGAGGCTCTCTCAAGTCTTACTGGTCCATGCCTGATGACTTCATAATCACACATCATTTCATTCACTGAAGGATGCAAACTAGCATTCTAATAACCTTCTATTGAAAGCATTTTAGGTTGTGCATATTAAAAGGAGTGCAGTTTGAAGTACAGTCACGGAGCTGAAACTGTAAGGAGTGGAGACGAAAGCGACTTGAAGCTGAAAACTTCTGCCTTGGAGGATATTTTGCCAAGTCCAAGATCAGTGACAATATCATTCATTTTGGAGCAAAATCCACATACGATTCCATTTTCACACAAAGAAGCCATTAAAAAATACTAGGCTAGTGGAGCTAAAGGGGCAAATTTTAATGTGTGAATACACAAACACACCTCCCCTTAGACTACTGCAAAATATTTATTTTGACAACTTTTCTAGTGTAGTACCTATGCATTTTTTAATTATTATAAACGAAGATAAACGAAGCTTTTCTCACTCGTCAGTGTAGCCCCATACTGCCACAGTGTGGCATCTTGCATTCAGACCAATCATTCCTGGGGCAAAAGAGCAGAGCAGGACAGGGAATAAAAAAGTAAAATCTGGCAGCCAGCCTACAGAGTGCGAGTTCTTATACAGACCTGCTGGACGATTGCTCTTTTATCTCTTTATATCCTTATATCCTTTTTTGACCAACACATATATGGCATCAAGAGGCAGAATATTTCATCCAGATAGAATGGCAAGTGTCCACCTTTGTTTTACAATTATACATTAAGTTTCTCCCCAGATACTGTTTGATTGCTGGATTGATCTTTCCAACTTTGTACTAGAAGCCTCTCACTAACCACCAAAACTTCCCCTAACAAATTATTATCTCCTAAATTTTATGTCCATGAAATCCTAGGACCATACTTAGCTATACCAAGTGTCGTGAGGTTACTAAGATTATAAACTCCGAATACTTCCACCCATTACTTGTATTAATCCAGTCTTATTTCCAATGCACAGAAAAATATATGTCAAAGAAGTTTTATGTCAGTGTCATGTTCTGCATCTCCACACTGCATTCATTCATGCCTGCTGCTTCTATAGAAGGTAACAAATAATTTACTGTAACTTATTTCAATTATTGCTGTGACATCTCAAAGATCTCCAGTACTCTTAACTTGCCACAACACCAATGGGCCTTTAGTATAACATAGTTTTAGTCTTTATATTTTTTAAAAAATAAATTTTCATTGAATTTTAACAATAAACAGAAACTGTAAACAGCGTACTTCTCCCGTTTTTGCCTACAGAACTAAAATGTAAGAAGTGACATAGTCTGTACCAGGTCAGGACAGTATTTGTTTCTACGAGCAAATCCATACAAAAAGACATCTGAGAGGCTGGGGGCTGCAGCACATTGCCACTGCAAAATATCTACAATATCTAAAGAGAGAGAAAACACATGTAGCTTCTACATGTCTGGAGAGACTTGCCTTAACAAAAACATTTTAAGCAGGTCCCGAAAAAGAGTACAGCAAACCTGCCTGGTGTCAATGGGCAGGGAGTTCCAAAGATCTCTTAGAAGTGCGGAATGGCTAGAGGACAATGATTTCTGCATGGTTACATATTCCTTCCCTAATAATCCCTAATAAGTAAAGGTAAAGGTACTCCTGACAGTTAGGTCAGTCATGGACGACTCTGGGGTTGTGGCGCTCATCTCGCTCTATAAGCCGAGGGAGCCAGCATTTGTCCGCAGACATGTGGCCAGCATGACTAAGCTGCTTCTGGTGAACCAGAGCAACGCACGGAAACACCGTTTACCTTCCCGCCAGAGCAGTACCTATTTATCTACTTTCACTTGACATGCTTTCGAACTGCTAGGTGGGCAAGAGCTGGGACCGAACAATGGGAGCTCACCCCGTCGCGGGGATTCAAACCGCCAACCTTCTGATCAGCAAGCCCTAGGATTTGCCTTTCTGAAAGATACATGGAAAATGACTCCAAGATCTTCCTTGAATGAATGCAACTAATATAGAACTCCACTGGGGTATTCTCCACTGATTTGCAGTTTTCATTCGTCATTTCGCTGGGTGTTCTCCCAGCTTTATAAGATCCTTCTGAAATGTCTTGGCAGAGGCAGAGGTAGGCAAACTAAGGCCTGGGGGCCAGATCCAGCCCAATTGCCTTCTAAATCTGGCCCATGGACAGTCCGGGAATCAGTGTGTTTTTACATGAATAGAATGTGTCCTTTTATTTAAAATGCATCTCTGGGTTATTTGTGGGGCCTGCCTGGTTTTTTTTACATGAGTAGAATGTGTGCTTTTATTTAAAATGCATCTCTGGGGTTATTTGTGGGTCATAGGAATTCGTTCATTCCCCCCCCCCTAAAATATAGTATGGCCCCCCACAAGGTCTGAGGAACAACGGACCGGCCCCCTGTTGAAAAAGTTTGCTGACCCCTGGTCAAGGAGATGAGTAACTATATAACCTTTAAAAGACATCTGAAGGTAGCTCTGTATAGGGAAGCTTTTTTAGGTTTTATGATTTATTATGTTTGGGCAACCCAGTCAAATGGGCGGAGTACAAATAATAAGTTATTATTAAAATTATTTTTTATGTGTTAAGACTCAGTATTACACTAAAATATATCTCACCTTCAAACAAGCATTAACAATATTCAAAACCCTTCACACTACATACAGGGCACATACCTCAAGCGCTCATCCCCTGGTTCCTCCCTTCCTATAGCAGTGAAAGCAAAAAAATGAAGCCAGCTGGTTTAGCGTTACATGTGAACCAGTGCTCATGTGGTTTGCTTCTCCATATTAAACAAGGAAAACGTTTTTGCAAGTCTTGTAGTAGGTTGGCCTAATTTTAAGAAATTGAAATAGTATGCAGCATTCTGAGCATTTTTACTGTTGATATTCAAATAAAGAAAAATAACGTTAGTTCTATCTTTTAAAAATTAAATAGGACACTTTTCAAAACCATAGTGGTATTTTTCTCTCTAAGCATATGTAACCGGCAGATCAAAATCTTCACTTGTCTTTTCAGATTATCTGTATGCTCCCTTGAGTGAAAAAACCCCTGTATCCTTACACCTGCTCACTCCACAATTTCTTTGCACTTGACTTCAAAGGCAGTGTCTCTACAGTGCTGAGAGCAGCAAGATGGTCACGGAGGATGACCCCCTTAGAGGATTTGTAGCAAAGACAGAAATATCAACGTGGCAACTTCTTGTGACCGGTGAATTATAATGTCCTACACCTGATGGCGGTTGCTGTTCCTCAGACTGCCACAGCTGCTAACAGGGAAGGGGGGGGACAAATGGACACCTGCTGCAATATACAGATACATTTGTATAAAGCCTTCAGGTATTACTGCGCTTAAAGCCATCTGACTGAAATATTACCATAAACACGTGTGTGTGTAAAACAAGCTGAACGTACTCTTAGATGTATAAAAACCCGAGGGTAAAAAGGCTCTGTATACACTACCAGCACTGAATTATCATGTAATTTAATTTTCCTGAAACCCATTAAGTTTCCATAAAAGGAAAATGAAAAATAGATGACAGCATGTCTTCATTGTGAGCAAAATTCAATTCATGTAACACTTGGGGAGAAATAAATTATATGAGCATATTAGGCCACACCACGTCATCCCTTTCATCAGAGGCAAGTATAATTATGGCAAAGGCTGCTTTATCCATTAACAACTCATTTGGACTTGACTTTTTAAAGTCAGATCAAATGTATAAATTCAGAGTTTGAGCATGCAAGATGTCAATAAGGAGCCTTAATGGATTAAACCCACCCTAAGTGATAAAGGAGGGACACGGGTGGCGCTGTGGGTAAAACCTCAGCGCCTACGACTTGCCGATCATATGGTCAGCGGTTCGAATCCCCGCGGCGGGGTGAGCTCCCGTCGTTCGGTTCCAGCTCCTGCCCACCTAGCAGTTCGAAAGCACTCTTAAGTGCAAGTAGATAAATAGGTACCGCTTACTAGCGGGAACGTAAACGGCATTTCCGTGTGCTGCGCTTTCTCGCCAGAGCAGCTTCGTCACACTGGCCATGTGACCCGGAAGTGTCTCCGGACAGCGCTGGCCCCCGGCCTCTTAAGTGAGATGGGAGCGCAACCCCAGAGTCGGACACGACTGGCCCATACGGGCAGGGGTAACTTTACCTTTACCTTTAAGTGATAAAGGAGAGGGATTATACACAAACCAATATGAAAAGTTACATCATCATCATCATCATCATGCTCCTCCTCCTGCCCTTCACCCTAAAGCTCCAGGGTGTGTTACAACAATTCAAGCAGAATGCAAAAACAGTTTAAAAAAACTTAAAATTGCAGAAATAAGGTGGCTGTGATGCATCTCAAGTGTCAAACATCAGGGGAAAGTGGTGTGTCGTCAGCCTTTGCTGAAAACTGCATAGTGAAAAAGCCAGAGGCACCTCTGTGGGGAGGGAGTTTCATAATAGGGCCCCCTCTGAAGATTTCAACACCCAAGAGCGTCCAGTAGGGAAGGAGGAAATCTTTCAGATATCTGGGGGCTTTGTCGTTTAGGGCTTAAATCACTTACGTTAGCACCTTGAATTGGGCCCAGAAACAAACTGGCAACCAGTGCAGCTATTTTAAATCAGGAGTTGAAATCTAAATAGAAACCCAGTCAGTAATCTGGTCGCTGCATTTTGAACCTATTGAAGTTTCAAAGTCATCTTCAAGGGTCGCTCCGCATAAAACATATTGCAAAAATCCAACCTGGAAGTTAGCAGTGCATGGCGTATAATAGACAGGTCATTTCTGTCCAAAAGGCGAACCATAGTTAGGCATCACAGTTATAAAGTATTCAGACCCAGAGTGTGACAAGAGCAAACAAACAAATATTTTTTAAAAGTTGTACCAGGGCTTTCATTTCTAAATGTCTCAAGGTACTCGACAATAGTATATCATTTCCAGCTCAAATTCAACCCCTCCCCTTATTCTACACAGCAATGGAAAACAGGATTAAGCTAAAAGTCAGCTTCTACTGGTAAATCAAATCACAGATAGAGAAAATTATAACTGCAGGCCAGAGTAATTAATGCAGTTCTTAGAAGAAGGTAATTTGGTTCACCAGGGATTCACACACACACACACACACACACACACACACACACCCCACTCAACATTTCTTCCAAATTGCATCATCACGACATCCACCAACAACTGTTGTCTACTACAAAAGCACAATATTCTTTTCCCTTCTTTCATGTCAAACAGCCTTAAATCAAGGTACTCATTTCTAACCATTTACATTATGTGATACCCAATTATGTAGCTTTCAGCAATTTGACACCATCAGATGTAACCTTTGATGGAAAATAGATGCACTGCAACCAAGCAGAAGAAAGCACACATGTATGCATGCTCCCATCAATAGTGTGAGCCACACACTTGTTCAATCAAAAAGTACTGTATAAGGATTCCTTAAAAGCAAGCTGTAGTATGACCTAATTCCAGAATCAGATTAAATATCAGAAGCTTCCTTTAGTGTTAAATCTGTCCTGACAAAAGCAGGGTTAATACAGAGCAACCTTGTATTAATGTAGAGTAACATGATTATTTATCTGAATGGGCAAAGGACTTGAAGACATTCAGGTCATTGCATTTTGGATAAAAAGCTGGTAGGCTTCGCTCTGACTAAAAGAGTTGGATTTTGTGTGGATCTGTTTCTATTCAGATTCTATGAAACAGGGCAGATCTTGGAGCACTCCTGCTCCACAGTATCAGTAACTACCCATTTCTGCACCGGATTATTAGCTTGCACTCACCCTTTCATGCATATCTCCCTCATATATTCCCTATCTCACCACCGGGGATCCAGGCTGGGTCTTCCAAACCACCAGGAAGCTGATTCTCTTCATGGTTTGCTTGGCTTAATGTTTAATTGTCCTATTCTGCCTACTTGTAAATAGACTCGGAATATCATGTTGAAGTGCATAAATCAGGATAGGTGAGTTTTAGAGCCACATGGTTAGTGGATACAAGCCAACTTCAAAACATCGTTGCAGACCCATATGCAGTGTAGCTGTGAGGGGTGCAAGCAAGCAGCCAATAACAACATGCACCATTTTAGGTTGGATAAAAATAAGACACAATTTACAGTGCAACAGGGTTGGCGTAGGCATTAAGCCCGTATCCACCTGATCAACCAGCCTGCTAGTTGATGAGCTGACTTTCAACGGCTAGGGTCGGACACTGCTGAGGTTCCCCACAGCATGAACTGATTATAGCAAGCTTCCCCTGTCATGAGCTGGTCTTCTGGATAAAAACCCTCCAAGTCCCTCCCATGACACTTCCTTCCAAAGGATCCAACCCAATGTCTCTTCTGTCGAAGGAAAGCTGTGACAATCTGAAAACTGATTCAAAATTTAAGAACGTTAACATCACAGGGTGGGAAGCTCAACCTTAATACCGAAGTGGAATCAGCTGAGTGGGTCTGCCTCTTTTATGCTCCTGGGGCAGGACAGACCTCTGAAGTCTTTTCTCTCTCTGGTCCAGAAGCTATGCGCCCTGGAAGGTGAACAACAAGGGGATTGAATCAAAGCTCCCAGTTCCTACCCTCTAACTGGCTGCAAGTTGTGCATATCAGCTTGCATTGGGCAGAAGGTTCCCAAGGCTGCATGCTTCTTCCACAAGCTCACCAGGCCACAATGCCTGCTCCCAGTAAGCTGTGTGCAGGGTGATTTAGGGTTCAGATGACAAAAGGCAAACATGGGTGGAACAGATATGACACTTACCTTTGTACCAGAGACTTTATTTTAGATGTGCAAAAGTTTTCTTTCTACACACGCACATCTCTCTATCAAGGAAAGAGGCATTAACATAGCTCAATAACACACTCCAGCCAGGCAAAAACATTTACGGAGAGTGAAGAGCAGGGCTGGTGATGGGTGTGGTTTGGGGAGGGTTTTTGTTCTGGGCAAGTCTTGAAGGCTAGATGGAGAGGCCTGGGCCTGACCTTCCTCATCCCACCCTAGTTCAAAAGGTACTCCCTGTGAACATTAGCCACAGTGCAGTCATAATGGCCACATTTGGCCAATCATATTTTGATTTAATATGTCAAGATATGGGTGAGCCTCATGGTTTAAAGTTGACTTTATTTTCTGGCTTGTTTGGAAGCCATTAACAACAGTTCCTCAGTTTGAATGCAATGGAAAGTTATAATTAACTAAAGACTTCCCTGCTTGTTTGCTCACTCCTGCAAAGGAAGGAGCATAGCAGCTGCGTATGGGGAATGACTCTCAGCTTATTAAACTAAAAAATGGTTTTTAAAAAACTATACCTATGTTCACAATGAAAGGGGAACAGGAAAGGAAAATTCATGTGGGAGGGAGATGGAGCAAGTGCATATTCAAGCATGGTGAGGTCTGGAAGTGGGGAAATTCACATGAAAGGAAAAGTGAAGCCATGAACCTATGGAACACTCGTGACTTTTTAAAACATGTTTTCAACTGCCTTGTTGGTGTAATTTTGTATTGTCCAATATGCGGTTGGTTTTGTGCATTGTACTCAGCTCTGGTATCTTGCAGATGAAAGGCAAGTTACATTTGTACTGTACCTATTTTAATGAAAGAAATGAAATTCCAGATATGGCAACATTACCCTGAGCACATTTCAACCTGGTTACAAGTTCATATAATGCCATTATCTCACTCTGGTACCAGAACAACTCAATTGTGTTTCTTGAACTGCAAAGAAAACACTTTTTTCACACTGACAACATAAACAGGCTAATTCTGGAATTAGGGATGAACACAATTCAGTTCAACATAACAGCTTTACATCCTCTGACAAAAGCACTTTAAAATGTCTAAATGAATATTAAAATGCATCTTTCCACAGCAAATTGTTCATTACTGAATCACTATCAACTCTTGTTAGACAAAATTTCTAGCTCCTGCAATGTACAAGATAATTAAAGTGTTTAATAGCTCCATCATCAAAGACAGTGGCAATTCATAATCTGCTATCTTTTCAAGCAAACATGCTTATGGCTGAATATGATATACAGAAACAATATCCCGTTGACACATAATTCTCTGTTTTTAATAGTGCTTGTACGCCAGGACAGAAATTATGAAATATGTTTGTTATCTCAGTTCTAATACTATATAGTTTAAAGAACTGTGAAAAGCAATTGTTGTACTCCAGTTGAGCAAGGGTGAGCAAATCACCAAGCTCAAATCACCAAAAACTGGAGCCTCAAACAGTCTGAGACTCTGGTACAAGAAATGCAGCCAGCATCAAATTTGCTGTAATATTGTAAAACACATCAACCGCCTTTCTAAGAATATCTCACAACTCCAATGACACTTATATTAAAAAGTAAACATAAACATCAATACAGCCTTCCACTTAAAGCTGTCATACAATCTTATAATACGAACAGCAGCCTAAAGAAAAATTTCACCTGCTGCCAGGCAAGAGTATGATAATAAATGTAGCAAAAGACATGTATGACAAATGTAGCAGGGATGATGGGAAATAAATTCCTCAGAGTATGAAGCACAAAATTATAACCAAGAATTTCACCTAACTTCAAGATCTTCTGGTTTAGACACTGTCTTCTATCTTTGGGGAGGTCAGCAGGGATGATGTTTGTGAGGCTTTAAACAGCTCCCACTCTTACCATGAACGGGGGAGGGGGATTTCCAAACAGGATGCTAGCTTTGGAGAAAATGTTGCTACTGTTAAGATTTCGTGCCATGGAACAGGCATTTGATGGTCAGCTCTGCTTATGAACGTACTTTGTGCAACCCAGCCATTTGTTTCTCTGTTTGTGGAAGACTAAAGCAGAAAACAAAGGTAAAATGGAAAGATCTACAGAGGACCACCAGGATTTGGATTTATGTAATCTACTTAGATTACTGTGGCAGTGTCTTAAAAGGACAATATCATCAAGAACACAAATAGGTCACATGCACCAGACAACATCAGTTTAGCAGACGAAGTAACATTATGAAGAATTCCTAGGCTACAGGAAAAAGCTAAACCAACTTGCCTCAACATATATTCTACAAATCAGTGCAATTGCTACATTTAGGTCACACAAAAAAGAAAGCAATTAAAGCAGCATTTTAAGACAAAGAAAACAACCTATCCAACAGCTAAGCATTCTCTTAGCCATCTTCACAACACACAGGATGAAGTGGACCCTAGCTCACGAAAGCTCTTGTTCATCTTCGTTGTGCCTTTTTTGGCTGGAATTGCTGTTACTAAATCATCAAGATGTAACTATACTTTGAAAAACAGACAAAGCAGTTCCAAGTTTTGATAAAGCATAATAGAAAGCATTCAAATACTTTTCAAAGCAACAGAACAAAGATACATATTAGATTTACTTTTGGTGGTTTGGCCTCTTTCACAAAGCAGTATAAAATCCCTAGACTAAGAAGTTGCCCTGTAAAGCAAATGTGAAGTGCAAATACCTTATGTTTACAGGAACTACTATCCATCTACTAAATGGGAAGAAAAATATCTCAAAGCCAGAGGGGCTTTGATGGGCTACTCACAAATAATTACCTACTTACCCATCAGATTTGAGTTCATGAAAGGTGTCGGGGACAATCCTTCATCGGGGCCTAATCGACTATCATTCAAGTGATCACCATAATGAGGGCTGTCTGTAAAACCCTATGGGAAAAGAACAGAGTATTTAACAGATTATTGGGCAGCACTACTAATTTGAGTTCAAAGATACTCTTCTAATTAAATGCAGAGATACAGTCGGTCATTCTTCAGTGGGTTGGTCTTCAAATCTGCGAATCACAACAAACACACAAATGCTGAGCCTCTTAGCACTTCATAAACTCCCTTTTCCCTTTAATTGTACAAGAAAAAAAACACTATAAATGAACTTCAAAAGAAGAGGCTCCAAAGGGTTTGATACCACACTTTAAAATAATAATAATAATAATAATAATAATAATAATAATAATAATAATAATTTGATTGCAAGGCTCACAAAGTGTCCTAAATGCAAATTTTGAGATTCAGGTCTAGCCACATCTACAAGCAGAAAAGTTCCTAGAAATTAATTAGCAGTGGCAGAAATTATGGCATCATGACAGATTTAAAGAAGGAATTTCACTATTTTGAATGCCACATAGCCACATGAAGTTACCTGTTGATTTGGAATCTTATAATATATATAGCACATGGTACTATCAAGACTGTATCATCCAGAGAAACTCTGGGATTGGGCCCAGGGACCATGTGCTCTCCCCACCTCCCAGGGATTTCTAGCCTGTTCCTCACCACAGAAGAAGTCACCAAACACATTTATTTCAGCACATTACTTCCAACAATCGTGGAATTATAAAGCATGCAGCAGTCACCAAGACCTTCAGGGGTGGTTCAACACCACCTGTAGTGAGGCAGGATGGGAATAGTGCCAATGGCCTGCTCCTGCTATCTTTGCAAATTCAAACTCAGGGAGAAAATATAATATGAACAGAATCCAAGCCTCATCCTCAAATGCAGTTAAGCCTAAATCCATGTAATTCATATTTTGCTAGCCACATTTATTCCTCCCCACCCACTGTCTCCTCCCCGCCATCTGACCCATACATACTGCAATATCTGATAGTCAGTGTACTATTTTTGGTGCCTGCATAGAACATTTTAGTTTAGACAAGCCTATTGAGACAATAATAATAATAATAATAATAATAATAATAATAATAATAATATTCCGCCCTCCCCAGCCAAAGCTGGGCTCAGAGCTTTGTTACAGATGTTTTAATCTTTTTTACTGTTAATTTACCGTAATTATTGTATATGTTTTTAGCTTTTAAAAGTTTTTTTACTGGTAATTTTAATATCTCTTATAAGCTGCTTAGGTTTTACTCCAATCAAGTGGTGTAAAAATTTTTTTAAATAACTTCAGGGATGGTGACAGGAAGCACCTACAAATTGCTGCTATTCTGTTTCATTGTACAAGAGTGGGGAGGTACCTTCTTCTCAGATCAGAATTTGAGGGCATAGGATTTGGAAGGGGAGGAAACATAATTTTTATATTTACTGATGTTTTGGTTAGAATGTCACATAACCAGGTTCTTTAAATCTCTTGGCATTGAAGCATTAAACAACTTCTAAGACAGGCTCAAGCAAGAGAGTAAATTGCTCTGGCCTGCAGCAATAAGAAACCACCCAGAATCCCTAAGGGCTCTGAAATCATCAATCACTGAACATTCATCATTTTCCAGGCTGTGGGCTTGAATTCAAGACGACATTAATGGGGCTGAAATAGGCCTCCCTATCTTTGCAGGCGTGCTGTCAGTTCAACCAAAGGGCTAGTAACTAAGGGCTAAATATCTGTCAGATTCCTACAACTGCTTATAGATGCATGTCACAACTTTCTGCTATACTGCCTGAGCATTTATCTTCTGGGAGCCCCAGAAGATTACTCACTTTACCTACTTCAGAATCAGCGATACACATGTGATAGACATTCAGAAAAAATCTTAGTGACATTTACAACTTGCTTATGACTACAAGGGTGTCCTCCGGTATCCATGACCTGGCCCCATCTGTCAGACAGCCAGCAAGTAGCAGCAGCTGCCCAGGAAATGAGAGGCTCCTAGCCAAGGTCACTGACTGCAGTTTATTTTATATTCAAGTACAGAAGAATATTATAAGACACTAGCTGAACAAAATAACTTGCAGAGTACACCATATATCAAGCCAAATCTTCTAATGATTTGATCTTTTATCTAATTAATGCAGCAAGACTCAAAGTAACAAGTCACAACTCTCAACTTTTTAAGAACCAAAAATAAAACACCAACAGTGGGGAGAAGTGAATCACCATCTATAGCTAACTGAAGCCACTAAATACTGCTGAAGCTTTGCTAAAGAATACAGTTGTGTTCTAGAGTCATCCTAGTTAGCAATGGCATGTTAATACAGGAGAAACAATGCACAATATTAAAACTAGCATTATCGGCTTTGCTAGAGAGGGAGAAAAGCATGCAAATAAAGACAGGAGCCTAGCTATTATAAACAGCCTGGAGGAAATGAATTTTAAAAACAATCAACAAAAGCTGGTTGACAGTCTTTGAAATAAAACATTAAAATGAGCGTCTAAATTTAAAATGAGGCGCTCATAGTTGTCTATATTCCCCTTCCCACTCACCATTACTGACGAACTTCAGATATTACTAAAATAAAGTAATAAGCTTGTAAATGTAGTATGAACAGTGTGCTTGGCTCTCCACAAAACATAACATCCATATGACTCAGAGGGTTCCATAACTCAAAAAACAGCTAACACAGGGTGGGAAAGACTGGGAAACTAACACATTCATCATGGGGGATGAGTGTAGAAGAAAACCAGTCAGTCACAGGAGCCCCTTCCGTAGCACCCGCTCAGTGACAGGGAGTTACTGAGAAAGCCATTAAGATAAGGGAGATTGGGAAGGAAATTGTTTCTAAGAAACAGTTGGCAGGCTTCTCAAGTAACTATTGATAAAAACACAAGCCACCCGAACTGTACCCACAAAACTGTGCTTCAGAATGCCTTTTCCATTAGGTGACATCCCTACCACCTCCACTGAGCGCAACCTGCAGCCAGTAAAGCCTTGAAGTTAGAAACTAGTGAACTGTAAAGTAAAGAATGAGGTCTTAACCACAGATCAGTTGGTGAAAAAGGACTCTTGCATGCAACTGATACCAGACATTTTGTATATCATAGTTCCAGGAGTATATTCCAGCTACAGTGGTACCTCGGGTTACATATGCTTCAGGTTACATACGCTTCAGGTTACAGACTCCGCTAACCCAGAAATAGTGCTTCAGGTTAAGAACTTTGCTTCAGGTTGAGAACAGAAATCATGCTTCGGTGGCACGGTGGCAGCGGGAGGCCCCATTAGCTAAAGTGGTGCTTCAGGTTAAGAACAGTTTCAGGTTAAGCACAGACCTCTGGAACGAATTAAGTACTTAACCCGAGGTATCACTGTATACGACTAGCTGACCAGGTATAGCCTTGCTTCACTTGGTTACATCCTGGTAACCTCTTGTGTGGAATACTGCAGTATTTTGTACAAGGAACAGACTGGATATGGTCCAAAAATTTCAGCTGGTCTCAAATATGGCCAAAAGGTAACCAAACGGGGTTGGGTTCTACAAATTTATAATCCCTATAATGGCTCCCAGACTATTTCCAAGCACAAATCAGTGTTGATATTGACCTTTAACTTTTTGGTGCCAACAAGACCCTTTTTATTTTCCAGACTTTGAGAGACCCAGCAAGATTTTAGATCATGTTCTTAGCTTTACTGTTTTATCCTCCATGCTTAACAACTCAAGAGTTGTTTTAATTCATTATACCAATTATTACATGTCTTATTGTTGTTTCTAAAAGTGATATTTTGCAAACTTCACTGAGAAAACTTTGTTATATGTGGAATATAAATGAAGAAGCATGTATCATTTATTCAGTGTTCCTAAAAGTTTCTGTACTTGGGCCTTTGTCTTGGAATGTAAGAATTTGCTGATGTTCAGACTATTTGTCCATCTAGCCTAGAATTTATGTTGTGAACCAACCTGAAGGCTTCGGGCATAGTACACATTTAATTGATTAATAATTGTCTCCTCTGAAAGGCTTCAGCTGCCCCGAGTCTCAGACAAGTAAAAGCCTTTCCCATCACTTGCTATCTGAACCTTTTGACTAGAGATGCCAGAACTAGAATCTGGAAACTGCTGTATGCAAAGCAGGTGCTCTGTGGCCTCTCCTCTAAACTCATACCGTCCCTTCTGAAACAATCTGCCCCTTTTAAACTTATACTGTGTCTACCAGCCCCACCCAGCTGTGCATACAAAATCCTGCACACACAGTGACGTATGCAACCTGCTGCTGACAAGGATCTGTGGACTGGTACATTAACATAACACTGGTATTTGAAGAAGACTAAAGCAGGGCATACCAGAGTTCTTCCTATGAAGAGAGGAGGATGGAGATGAAGTGTCTATAGCCAGAAGTGCACTGTGTCCCTTGCCTGTGCTCTGCAGCTTCCCTGCTTAGCATAGTAGTTTAGATGGCTGCAATAATACATTTCTGCTGCTAAGAGAAGAGTCTGTGGCTGTCTGCTGCACAAGCCTTTCTACTACTAGAACTTTGAACCCACCTTTGAGCAACTCAAACTTTTGAGAACCATCTTTTTTCACTTTAGAACCCCAGATGCACGCAAATAATTACAGAGAAAACAAATCCCACCTCCTCATGTTTCAGCTTCTCAAGAGCTGTTGAGAGATCTGAGCTTTTTCCAAGGAGGCCACCATTTTCCTGTAAGCAAGGAAATAGTCAGAAAAATTAGGGCAAAATTAAAAGAACATTTGTTCCCAAAAAATTTTTAACATTGTACCTCACTTTAAAACAAAAGTCTGGCATTTAATGATTATGCTTAACAAAAAGCAAAAAAAAGGTTGCTTACTGAACTGTTCAAGTGTTTGGTAGTTTGTTTCACACTCCTATATATGGAGCTGCATTTGCACATGGACAAGAGGTGGAACCTTCCAGAAGTTCTAAAAGGAAGGGTTGGAGCTCCCCTGCTTTCAGCCATGTGCTTTGCGCAAAGCAAGGGACACACTGTTCACCCTCTCCATAGTACAGGCACCCTTAATAGATATTACCACCTGGACTTGAGACAGAGTCCATATGATAGAGCAAGAAAGTGTGACATATGACTGGAAAAGGGTTCGTTCTAGGAACAGCTAGAGGTAAGCAACCCTGTTTTCTTCATGGTCCCTGTGCAGTCCCTCACATGAGAAATTAGCAGGCTTGTTTTGTCACACAAACCACCACCCTGGCTGAACCAATTCTGTCTTGAACGTGCAAAAAATAGTAGTAATCACAAATCTGGAGTATACAAACTAAAACAATCCTTTATGAATTGTTTGAATGAAGTCGCTGAATATTGCACTGTAGAAGCAACATTGGAATAACCCTGGCACAATGGACCTTGAGAGAAACTAGGCACATTTTCCTCTAGAGACTACAAAACTCTAATTGCCCTCAGAAGCAACTGAAAACATGTCTGTAAAGAAATGCAATTGCCTTCCAGGTGTCTCTGCAGTCAACAAAATTGTTTTGATAACAGATATGGAATTAGGAGTGAGCAGTGGGATAGCCAGCCTTACTGATATCACCAAACTGTTCAGGGATATAAAAACAAAAAGTGATTGTGAGGAATTCCAAAAGGATGTGGTCACCTCACCTCAAAAAGGATATTGTACTGCTGGAAAGAATTCAGCAAAAGGCTAATAAAACGATGATGGGATGGAGCATTCTCTTATGAGGAAAGGTTGATGCTGTGCTTGGGACTTTTTAGTTTACAAAAAAGGCAAGTCAGAGCTGACATGATAGATGTTTATAAAATTATCCATGAATGGAGAAAGTGGATAGACAAAAGTTTTTCTCCCTCACTCACAACACTAGAACTCATGAACATCCAATGAAGGGGAATGTTGGAAGATTCAGGACAGATAAAAAGGAAATGCTTCTTCATGCAACACATAGTTAAGCTATGGAGTTCATTCCCACAGAAAGCAGTGATGACTATCAACTTGGGTGGCTTTAAAAGGAGATTAGACAATTCATGGAGGAGAAGGCTACCGGTGGCTACTAGTCACAATGGCTGCGCTCTGCCTCCACTGTCAGCAGCAGTATGCAGTATGCTGCTGAGTACCAGTTTCTGGAAACCACAGGAAGGCAGAGTGCTCTTGTGCTCAGGTTCTGTTTGTGGGTTTCCCACAGGCATCTGGATAGTCACTGTGAGAAAAAAGATGCTGGACTAGATGGGCCACCAGCCTGATCCAGCAAGCTGGAGCCAGTGTGGTGTAGTGGTTCAGAGCGGTAGTCTTGTATTCTGGTGAACCGGGTTCGCTTCCAAGCTCCTCCACCTGCAGCTGCTGGGTGACCTTGGGCCAGTCACACTTCTCTGAAGTCTCTTAGCCTCACTCACCTCACAGAGTGTTTGTTGTGGGGGAGGAAGGGAAAGGAGAATGTTAGCCGCTTTGAGACTCCTGAAGGGGAGTGAAAGGCGGGATATCAAATCCAAACTCCTCTTCTTCATGTTCTTATCTCACCCAACTGGGTGAATGGAGAGTAAAATAGTAAACTCAATTCAATTCAAGTGTAAAGTGATGATTATGTATTTATAAAAGTATTTATATACTGCTAAATTACAAAACATATCAAAGTGGTTTATACATTAAAAAGAAAAAAGACATCGGGGCAAAAATCCTCATTTTACATATACACAGTTCAGGGAGTCTGAACTGCTGGTGATTGACCAGAGATGAGACCTTGGGATCACAGTGGATGGTCAATGAGGTACAGCAGCTGTGAAAATATTGAATTCCATGTTAGGGAATTCCATGTTAGGGAATGTTAGGAAATGGACTAAACTGTGGAATTCACTCCCAAAAGATGCAGTGATGGCCATCAATTTCAATGGCTTTGAAAGAGGGTTAGATAAATAAATAAAGGCAACATAAACAACAAGGTTAACACAGTGGAGTAACCTCACAGGATCTGAATTCATTTTAGAGGAGACAAGGATTGAACTTAGAACAGGAAGAGACAAGACACCCAGGGACCATCTGCGTGTCTATAGCAGTCAGTACCTTCTGTCACATAGCACACCGAAGTCTCTGACATTTTAAACTAATGCTCAATGGATGCACAAGTATCTGCCATATGGCAGGGGGAAATCTCTTGTATCTTACCAATGCAAAGCCAGCATCTCAAACTGTGTCTTGCCCAATATGACAAAAGCAAGAAAAAGATGTGCCTATGTCAGATATGACGCCCCTTGCGCTTGCAATTTTTGCCTACCCCTGGAATGCAAAGCTCTCTCTAATTCAGCCACTGGTGCAATTTTGTCTCTTGGTCTCACTGAAGTATAGAGGACACTCTATAGCAGGGGTCAGCAACCTTTTTCAGCTGTGGGCCGGTCCACCGTCCCTCAGACCATGTGGTGGGCCGGACTATATTTTGAAAAAGAAAAGAATGAATTCCTATGCCCCACAAATAACCCAGAGATGCATTTTAAATAAAAGCACACATTCTACTCATGTAAAAACACGCTGATTCCCGGACCGTCCGCAGGCCGCACTGAGAAGGCGATTGGGCTGGATCCGGCCCCCGGGCCTTAGGTTGCCCACCCCTGCTCTACAGGAGTGGTGGAGAACCTGTGCCACTCCATATGCTGCTAAGCTAAAACTCCCATCATTCCTGACCACTCGCCATGGTGGCCAGGGTTGTTAGGAATTGGGCTAAAACAACATCTTCATGTGCAGAGGCTCCCCACCCCTGCCCTCCTGACGTATCCTAACTCAAAGTAAAAAGAAAAAAATTCCTTCCAGTAGCACCTTAAAGACCAACTAAGTTAGTTCTTGGTATGAGCTTTCGTGTGCATGCACACTTCTTCAGATACACAGTGTATCTGAAGCTCATGCACATGAAAGCTCATGCACACGAAAGCTCATGCACAGTGTATCTGAAGCTCATGCACACGAAAGCTCATACTTCTTCAGTGTATCTGAAGAACTGTGCATGCACACGAAAGCTCATACCAAGAACTAACTTAGTTGGTCTTTAAGGTGCTACTGGAAGGAATTTTTTTATTTTGACTATGGCAGACCAACAAGGCTACCTATCTGTAACTCAAAGTAAAAAGGTAATCATTTCCCCTCAAGTAAACAACTGTGATCTTTTATTTAACATTTATTAAACTATTTTAAATGTGCATACTATATTACTGATTCTGTAGAGCATTATGTTCACACTGTATTACATTTAAAATAACTGGAATTAACAAAGGCTACTATTGTTAAAAACTTTATAGTTTTATTGTATCTTAAATACATTACAGGAGATCCATGAACAGGATCTGCCACTTTTTAAAATGTCTGTAACTATAATGTAGATACGGGTGGTGACTGCCTGGGTACCTGGGTATTTTGCAGAAAGTGGCAAGCTGTTCCATGAACAGATTTTACTCAGGTAACTGCAGAGAGGGGGAAGGGGCAAGCCCAGATCTCCTGCATATCTAGATTGGTTTCCATCACTGGTGATAAATAATCATTTTCTTTAAAGAAATTATTTAAAAATGCAATTAATAATTAATTTGTGCAAAGATGTTCATCAATTCACCACTCAAGCAATCCTGCAAGATACAGGTATGGGCAGGAAGATTGCCTACTAATGTTTTCTTGTCTGCTGATAGATTAGTTCTAGGTACCACCTCTGAACCACAGACCGTATGCATATACAACAAATGCTCTTTTGTTAGCCATACTTCTGCCTATAATCAACTGTAGTCAAATTATACTCTTACCCTTGTAGGTTCATATGAAGGACTTGATTGACCACTTGCTCCCCAAGATGCAGCACCTGTTCGTTCTCCCATACCTAACAGCAGAAAGAAAGAGCACAGACTATATAATATAATGCAAAGATTGGGGGAAATTAGATGTATACCATCATTCAATCACATGGAAGACAGAGCAAGCTTGTTTTTCTCTTGCTCTGGAAGGTAGGATTCAAGCTGTAAGAAAGGAGATTCCGACTAAACACCAGGAAGAACTTTTTGATGATAAGAGGTGTTCAATAGTGGAATGGACTCCCTTGCAAGGTGGTGGACTCTCCTTCACTGGAGGATTTTAACACCTGTCACAGATGTTGAAGGGGGTTAGACTAGATGTCCCTTCCAATTCAAATTATACAAATCTATGATTCTATGCTTGTTAAGATAGAAAAAAAATCTCTTCGCTTTCTATCTTTCAGTATTGATAAGAAGTACACCCAAGAGAAACAGGTTGTGATACCAGTTCCCATCCTGTTTATTCACAGCGTTTGTAATCAAGAAATAGACATCCACTTTACCCAATTGGAATTCTGGCCGTCATTGTTAATAGGCTTTGTACTGCTTCATTACCACCACCTTACACACATTTATTTATCCAATCTTTTTAAAAAACCATTTATGCTGGTGGTTATCACAACTGTGTAAAGCAATTCATTCGTATTTTCATGATATGCTTGTATGACAAGGTACAGGCAGCCCCCCATTTACGCAGGGATTACATTCCGAGGCACCATGTGCATCAGTGAAATCGAGTATAATTGCAACACACTGAAAAAAACGACACTCTGCCACCATTCCACCCTTTCAGTGACAATTTAGTGACATATTTATGTTGCTTCCAGGTTCGGCACAATGCATGTATATACACTCACACACATACTGCACGTGCATAAATGGGGGGCTGCCTGTACCACATTGCCTAACATTTTTCCCCACCAGTAAATGCTTCTAAGCTCTTGTCTTCAAGAGATACTAAATCACCTTTTCATACATACTTCCTTCGTACTAGTATCATTGGTGTACCCCAGTCCCATCTCTCTCTCTCTCTTTTAAAAGACTGCTCTTTTGTAATATGGTGTGCATTTGGTACGCAATTAATGTATTTTTCCATGTATAAGACACCCCCATGTATAAGATGATCCCTATTTCTTTCAACCCAAAATTGAGAAATCAACATTCTGGATTTAGCTGCTCAGTTTATTTTCTTAATTGGTTTAATTTGGCTCTGCTTGGATTGTCGCCTGTTGTTGCAGACTTTACAACCTTGCAGCTGGGGACATCCCTACCTGCTCAACCTCACATTCCCTTTCCTTTGCTAGCATCCTAGCCTTCAATCAACCTGAGCAGTAAGAGATGGCTCGAGGCACCACACTGAGGAAGGGAACTTAAACAGCTGCATGGTGGCAATCACATCCACATTATTTCCAGGCTCCCCAGGAAGGAGTGTGAGGGGTCAGTGATTGGTGAATCTTGCATGTGCTGTATGGAGAGTGGCTGTCGTTTTTGGGGTGGCTGGGTGAGTGAGTGAATTAGGGGCATGGGTGCTGGTTTGGGTTTAATCCTTGGACGTTTGCAAGCTGATTTAACTGGGGCTAGCACCCCTTAACCACAAAAGAGTTCTGTGCAGCGTGTGCAGCTTGTTTGTGTGTGCTCCAAGATCTAATTCCAAGATCTACTTCTCCTTGGGCTGGTGAGGCTAAGCTCATACGTGCTTTACCACACCAGGGCAGCCCATCCAGCCCTTCATTCACCGCGCCCTCCATCCCACCCCATCGGCTGTTGGTGTGTTTGTGCATCGTTGGTCTGCTTGCTCCTGCTTTGTGGTATCTCTTTCCCCTCTCTGGGCTCAGAGGGCTTGCAAGCATTGGAGCATGAGAGCATTGGGATTGGGTGTGTGTTAGTGGGTTTGCCTTGCTTCTTTCGTTGCTCCCTTCGCGTCAGCTTGGTTGCTCTTCCGGGTTTGCTGTAGGGCTCCACAGAGTGTGTGTGCCTGCTTGTTGCCTGAGCTAAATTATCCCGTTTTTTTTGGCCGGCTGGCAAGCAACAGTGTGTTGGGTTTTTTAACCCCTGTGCATTCACCATCTGTGTATAAGATGACCCCCAATTTTTGACTTTTTTTATAGCTAAAACCATTGTCTTACACGGAAAAATGCAGTGTTTGAGTTGCACTGGATATGGTATGCAATTATTTTTTTTTTTAAATATTTTATTAAGGATTTTCTTGTTTTACAGAAGTGTAGTGCCTCATATATATTTTTTCCCCATGTAACATTTTTACAAATCCGTTTCATTTGTTGAGGCATTAGGGGGAGAAGAAAATAAAAATAAAAATAAAAAAGGAGAGAAAAAAGAAAGGGGGGTGGAGAGAGGGAAGATGGATAAGGGTGGGATTGGGTGGCGGTGTTTCTATTATGTTTAATGTATGTAGAGTTTGGTGTCAGCGTTTCTTGTGTTGTTCACTTGTGTTCCTTTGGTGGTGAGAGAGGTTGGGGTTGGCCTAGGGTGTGATTGTTTGCTTGTGATTGGCTGTGGTGATCTTTGTTTTCGTGTGTGAGTGAGGTGGGTGGGTGTTTTGGATCAGGTTAGCCATATTGATTTGTATGCTGTTGGTGGATTATTGTCATTGTCCTGTTGGGCTGTGTGTGTGATAAAGGGGAGCCATACCGGGGTGAAGGCATCTTCTTCTGTTTGTCCCCGTGTCAGTTTCAGTTTATTAGTTAATTTTTCTAGTAGGGCTGTTTCCCATACTATTTGATACCATTGGTCCATGCTTACTCCTGACAGGTCTCTCCAGTGTCTGGTTATGGTGTTTCTGGCTGCTGAGAGCAGGTGGGTTATGAGTTCTTTGTGGTGTAAATGGGCATTGTTGTCTTGGAAGATGTTTAGTAGGGCCAATTCTGGGGTGGTGTCTATTACTTGCTTAGTTATTTTACAAATTTCTTGTATGGCTAATGTCCAGAACAGTTGGATTTTGGGACACTCCCACCACATGTGGAAGTATGTGCCTGTGGAGGTGCACCCTCTCCAGCATTTTGGTGAGGTTCCTGGGTGTATTAGCACTAGTTTCCTTGGTGTTAGGTACCACCTGTAGGTGAGTTTCAGTGTGAGTTCTTTTCTTTTCGTTGATATGGATTTAAAGGGGGGTCTAGACCACATTCTGGTCCATTGAGTGGGGTTTATCTCATAGCCTATGTCATTCTCCCATTGATTTTTGATTGCGTCTAGGGGATTTGCGAGATTTTGGAGTAGTATTTTGTATATTGCGGATACCATCCCTTTACCGTTTCCCTTTGTTGTTAGGAGGAGGTTTTCAAAGGTTGTCAGGGGCCTAGTTGCTGCTGATTTTACTGTTGGGTTGTTTAAGAGGGCATGTAGTTGGTGTTGTGTTAACCAGGGCATTTGGGTGTCTTCTAGTTTGTCTTGTATTTCTTGTGTTGACAAGGGTTTGTTATTTTTATAAAAGTCTATTAGGCGATACAAGCCTTTGGTTCGCCAGGTTTTTATCTTGAGGTTTTGTGCTGCATGGTGGAATAATGGGTGGTATGCCAGGGGGATTAGTGGGGATGGGGTTGGGGATAGTTTGCCTATTTGTGTTTTCCATGCTTTGAGCATGGTCTGTGTGTACCTGTTAAGTGTTGTGGGAATTTTCTTTAGTTTGTTTGGGAGGAGTGGGTATGTTGTGGTGCAGGTGTTTTCAATTGTGTCCTTCTCTAGGTGTACCCATTGTTTTGTCTCATCTTCTAGTATATATGGGATTATATGGCGTATTTGGTTGGCGTTGTAATATGCTTCTATGTTATGGTATGCAATTATGTCACTTATTAGATATCCTCTTCTACAGAGAACCAAAGCCACCCACAGCATTGTAAATATAGACACACCAGATTCATAAAGGCTGTCTTTTCTCTCTTCATTCATTCCTCCCTACTGCCTGCCTTTTTCATTACTACACATGCTGTACTGACATTTCTGCCCAAAAGTCTTTCTCCTGGTTATTTCATGTCAAGTTAGAAGCATCACCACCTCTGTCTCTGTCTCTGTCTCTCTCTCTCTCTCTCTGTGTGTGTGTGTGTGTGTGTGTACACACACACACAAAAACACATGTTTACCGCTCAGTTCCGGAATTACAGAAGTCATCCCATTTTCTGATTTGATCCCAGAATGGCCCGTTTTCCCTTAGGACATCCCTACATCCCTATTCAGAGAAATGTTGGAGAGTATCGGATGCGACCCCTGAGCCAAGAAGATAGTAACTAAACAACCTTTAGAAGGCATCTGAAGGCAGCCCTATATGGGGAAGTTTTTAAATGTTTAATGTTTTATTATGTTTTTATATGTGTTGAAAGCTGCCCAGAGTGGCTGAGGCAACCAGTCAGGTAGTCAGGATACATATTAAAAAAATATAATTATTATTATCATCATCACCGTCATTGAATAGGACATCCCTATTTTCATTTGAGAAATGTTAGAGGGTATGTGTTTATGCAGAGGGGGAGGGAAAATTATTTCCCCCACAGTATGCATTGCCTTATACCTGCTATTCTCTTATGCACTCACCCAGTTTGTAGGCATTATTCTAGGCGGGGAACTTGTGGCTATCTATATGAGGTTGGACTTCAGCTCCATTCATCCCCAGTCAGCATGGCCAACAGTAAAGGGGTGTTGGGAGTTGTAGTTCAGTAGCATCTGAATGGCACCATATCCCCTAACTCAGGTCTATAGTCTAACTATCCACGAAGTTTGTTGTTATCAGTGAGCTTTGCTGGTTTAGTTTTCCTAATCTACAAATAATTCATGAACAAATTATAAAGCACCCAATTTTGGACCAGACAGTTACAAATGCCTAACCAGTCCTTTGCTTCCTTCTCTTCTATCCATTTGTTTTGAAATCCTGTGATCCTCTTACCTACTAGCTACCAAGGTTCCTTGAGAAACTTTAGTAAGTGATTAGGTCAAAGCTTTTTGCATTAAACAGGTTTCAGCTAATTGTTTCCTAAATATTATTCTTATTCTTATTAATGCATATAACATCTATGTTGTACCCACTGTTCATTTTATGGAAACTCAGACACTACTACAACACAGTACCTCAGTATAGTATGACAACGGCATTCCTGGACTATTAATGGCATATAAATAGCTTTAAATTCTATACAAACCCACTTAGCATTGGCCCAATAGTCAGGTTTAGACAAAATTAAGTTAGACAAATGTGTACACTCATGCGCAGGAGGTTAAACTGAATGATAGTTTATCTATTTCAGCATCTTCTTTCTAAGGGTGGACAGGGTGGAAACTCAGAGGCAGGACATTACAATAAAGGTCATATTCCATTTGTACCTAGCATTTGGCACTGAGATGCACTGCTTCTGAAAATGAAGGCTGTGTTTAGCTATCATGGCTAACAGACCTATTTCTGAAAGCACTTCGTGGCTATCCTTACATCTTGTGATAGTTAATTCGACACTGCAACAATGAAGAAGCACTTGTCCCCCCACAAGTCTAATTAGACCAGGAAGGGGCCCTAATGTAGCCCACAACTGTTTTCCCCATGCCATGCCACACCCACCTGCTATCATATGTAATGACAGGCGTGGATAGTTAAAGTTGTGGCTGCAAAAGAATGATCAAGAGCCTTAAAGTGCACTCCCAATTTTCCTTGGCAAGCACAACTTTGCATTCAACAACTTTTCCTGCTAAAAGCAAGGTTTGCCATGGTGCTGATCACTTGACTGGCAGTAGCTGCAAAATCCATTGGGATTGGCTACATTCAAGAGTTCCTGCATGCAATCCCTTTCCGAAGCAGAGCTTGCAGCTGGCACTGGTCAGCCGTGCCGAAGCCCCACTTTAAGCAGGATGTTACTTTGCAATTTGAGTTCAAGCTGGGAAGCAAAAGGGGGGGAAATAACCAGGAGTGCATGTAAAAATGTGCTTCAGATTCTTCCGTTTGTAGTTGAGTCACCTGATGTCATGTTGACATCAGATGATTGACAGGTGAGTCACGTATCTGTCCAAGTGGTCCATGGACAGCGGGGAGCTCAGGATGCAGCCCACTGGTTAGATCCCATTCCTCACCTCAGTCATTGTGTAATTACAGTGAATTCCCTAGTAACATGTGTGGTGTGAAGAAGTACTCTTACCATCCCTGAACCCCACTGAGAAAGACCCCAAAGGAGGAATACAACTTCTCTATCCATTCACGTCTACAATATCCTCTCCCCAATGGGCAACCATAGCTATTCACAGTATTCCATACGCTAGTATAAGATCATTATGTTATCTGCTATTTTATTCTCAATCTGTCCTCAACAAAATTTGCATTCATCAGTGCAACAGGTGACCATTTCCAGTGATCTCTATCCTGAATAATCACACCCTATTTTAGATGTCCTGGGGCTTTTATCATCTATGTGATTTGCTTTACATTATATACACAATGAATCTAACATGCTATTCTCATGACTATTAGAACAGGCTGGAGATTCTCTTTTCTATCTGCTTTCCAACCTGAATTATTTGGCAGCATCTTCAAAGTTGACTATCTCACTGTCCAGCATGACCCCCACTTACTCATGAATATTAGGTGGCACCAGTCTCAATACAGAGCCTGACACCACATTCTTACATGTGAAAATGGTCTATTTATTTCTACTCTTTTTTGGAGTCCAAGTGTATAATATTTACCAATCTTCTCGATCTATATGCCAATGCAGTTGAAGAATTCTAAAAGCTAGGAAAATGGCTAATCTTCCATTTGTAAAAGCTATGCTGGTTTCTCCTCAGAAAGGTGCTATTTATATATATTTAGCTTTGGATAGCACTTTTCACCAATTTACCATGAACACAAGTTAAGCTGACAGTAATTCCTAGATCCACACTGATTTTTCTATTGCTTACCTTTCAGTCCTCCACTAAGGAGTTTGCTTTTAGTGATTAAAGGTAATTGTTGCAAGTAAAAAAAAGGAAATGCATAAAATAAGCCTTTTTACAAATGATAGAGCAATTATGCTATCTAATCCAAAAGCTGCAATACCTGTATTAATGAAAGAACTATGCAATTATGGTAAAGTGACAAAAATCAATGAATCCAAATAAAAAATAATGTATATGGGTATTTCTCCCTTTGACCATTTAATCATGCAAAAACAGACAGATTTTTAAATCTGCAGCAAGATAATAAAATATATGGAACTACAGATAACTAAAAATCTGTCAACTTTAAAAAACAAACTTCACACCATTTCTTTTACAGCTATGACAAGAACTTAGATCTTGGAAAGACCTACATTTATCATGGTCAGGACTCATAGCTGCTGTAAAGGTAGTTATCTGATGATGATGATGATTGTTGTTGCTGTTCAAGTTATCTGTTCAATTTATATACTGCCCTTTATCCGAAGATTCCAGGGCAGTGTTTCTTTTTCAAGTGCTGCCAAGTAGGTTTACACCCAAACAATTTAAAATATGGCAGGGCTCAGTAAAAAAGTTCATACACAAAGGACCAAAAGTACAACCAGGCTCCTGAATTATATGTATCCATGTTTAAAGTGGCGGGTTCAGAATCCCACACCTCCAAACTTATTACAGTGCCTTCCAATTAAAGCATTTGATGTCACTGATCCACAGACAAAAGGGTAAACCATGGCTAGATACAGTCATACCTCGAGTTGAAGTAGCTTCGGGATAAGTATGTTTGGGTTGCGCGCTGCGGCGACCCGGAAGTAACGGAGCGCGTTACTTCCGGGTTTCGCCGCTCACGCATGCGTAGACGGTCAAATAACGTCACGTGCATGCGCAGAAGCGGCGAATCGCGACCCGCGCACATGTGGGTTGCGTTCGCTTCTGGATACGAATGGGGCTCCGGAACGGATCCCATTCGCATCCAGAGGTACCACTGTATAGAAATTTCAGATCCAGTATACAGAGCATGTCCTTTTTTTGCCCTCTTTACTCACTGAAACCCATACCATTGCAAACCCTTTCCTCCACACCACACTGAATGCTTGGAAAACAGAAATTTAAAAATTGGCTTCTCTGATATCTCCCCTTATTCCTCTTCACTTCCAACTATCTTTTAAAAAAGCAGGACAATGCTTAGATTGAATGGCTGGGAACAGATGGCAGACTTTTATACGATAAAATACCTTTTTTTGCAAATGGTATTCCTCTATGAAAAGAACAATTCATAGTTGACATGCCAAACCTTAAATGGTCATGGTACCATTTCAATCAGCTGTTAAGATTCCTGTTAAATCCAGATATTTCCACTTAGGCAAACAGGAACCTAACAGCAACAGAACACATCTTTGTTAACCTCGCTCCTCTCTTCTTTCTCTGAGGGCATAGCTTCCTCAATTTATAAAGCTTTAATAAACCTAGAATATGGCAATCTTTTGTACACAAAAGTGGCGTGGGAGATGGACCTAAAAGTCAAAATACGAAATCAAAAGTGGATGTCTTTGTGGTCCAAGAGCCTGCTGAAATCGGTTTCTGCAAAAATCAGGGAATCCTTATGAACACTTTTGCATAAATGGCACTATAAACCAGTGATGCTATCCCAGATATCTAAGGTATTGGAGGGGATGCACAGTCAAAGGTACATATTTCCATATGTGGTGGTTTTGTAACATCATCAAACCCTTCTGGAGTGCTGACATCAAAGAAATAAGGTTGATATATAACAAAACTATTGACATGTATGCACTAACACTACTTGGGCTTATGATCCCACCCAGTGCTTTTTTCCTACAAAAATGTTTAGGGGTACTCTCATTTTGACTCAAGAAAATCACCATTTTATAGTCCAACTCAGGAAAAATAAATACAATAAATGGACAAAGGTACAAAGATTCACAAAATGTTTAGGGGTATGCATATCCCTGCGGGACCCCAGAAAAAAAAGCACTGACCCAACCCATTCAAGATTAACCTAACAATGACCACTTAGTCTTTCTATTGAAAGCTGCCCATATGGAGATAGCAAGATATTGGAAAACTGGTGTTAACATCTATTATAGGTACACCAGAGTATGGTCAATAGCATTGGCTGAGAAATTAACATGTCAGGTCAGAGCAGCAAAGAACAAACACAATCCCCATGGCAAATGTTTATTAAATACATCAATTGTTCAGACTGTGGCAGGAATCCACCCAACACTCATGGGAAAATGTGGTGTGATATTTTAGACTAATCTAACAAAACTTTATTACACAGTGTGACAAAAGTCTAATTTTATCAGGACAAGTTGATTGTTGCCTACTGTTGTAACACGTGTTTTCTTAAAATGTACCTTCTGTACCATGAAAAATAAACAACTTTTTTTAAAGAAAAAGAAAAGTTACCGTATTTTTCACCCTATAGGACGCACTTTTCCCCCTCCAAAAATATGAAGGGGAAATCTGTGTGCGTCCTATGGGGTGAATACAGGCTTTCACTGAAGCTTGGAGAGCGAGAGGGGTCGGTGCGCACCGACCCCTCTCGCTCTCCAGGCTTCAGGAAGCTATCAGCAAGCCTGGGGAGCCCGTGGGAGTTCCCGCAGGGCTCCCTAGGCTGCGGATAGCAGCCTGCCGCCCGGTGCGTGGGGCACCCTGAAGCAGAGTGCCCCGCGCTTCGGGCAGACATCGGCCAGCCCCACAAGCTCGGGGGACAGCGGGGAGGCGCAGCGCCACCATCCCGCTGTTCCCCGACCTGGTTTTGGGGGGGGAAATAAAGGGGGGGAAATTCCTTTATGGGGCGGGGCGTCCTATGGGACGAAAAATACGGTAATTGTTGTTAATTTCTTTCCCTCTCAGCTTGCATATATGTCAAATAGTTGGCTCATGGGTTAATAGCATAGACAAAGGACAAAATATTCATGTTAACGCTCATTTAAGATTGCCCTAAAATGAGCAAGGCAGGTTGAAAGAGAAATTTCAAACTAAGAATGACTGCTTTCAAGGAAGTATCACCTGCTGAAAAGCGAAGTCATATTTATTGTTAATTGGCAGCTATAATTTAATGCCATAAGGTATAGCCACAGTATAACTGTAAATCATCTGCATGAGGTACGAGGTGTGATTTCCCAACACTCTTGCCAGAGCAGAAAACCTCTACAACTTTGTCACATCTTGCAGATGACAGCGCTGTATTAATTTTGCTGTACTTGATCCAGGAGCTGAGAAAGTGTGGTGGCTGGCACTGACAAAGACAAAAGCAATCTCTTGGCATATATAACCCTTTTCTTCCTCAGACAAAACAAGAAATAACACAACCACCACAACAAACACAAAACAAAAATATATTTGCTTGCCCGGTACCCAGAAAGTATAAAACTGACTCATGAAAATATCAAGATTCAGCAAAATCTGGAAACAGACTTTTTACAAAATCTCGCAGTATTTTTATTTTCCTATTTTATTTATAAAAATATCCATGAATTGTCAACTCATAACAAAATCAAGGCAGTGTATACTAAAATGATTAAAACAGCATAAAACTATAAAAACATAAAATACAGAACAAATAACTAACGAGTCAGATTAATTCTTCTATTTATAATAATATTTATTAGGGGAACATACATAGATATAATAATGAACACTCAAATATGGATAGCTTGTGAACAGACCCTGCTACCAAGAACAGGGCATTAAACTAGGAGGTTGCATTGAGCCCTTTCAGGCATTCCATAGCTGCTGGCAGGTGTTCCTGCAGGTCATAGGCATCAATGACGACGATTTTATATATATATATATCCTGACTACATGACTGGGTTGCCCCAGCCACTCTGGGCAGCTTTCAACACATATAAAAACATAATAAAACATTAAACATTTAAAAACTTCCCCATATAGGGCTGCCTTCAGATGCCTTCTAAAGGTTGTATATTTACTTCTCTTCTTGGCTCAGGGGTAGCATACCATACCCTCCAACATTTCTGCGATGAAAATAGGGACGTCCTAAGGAAAAGCGGGACATTCTGGGATCAAATCAGAAACTGGGACGTCTTCTCTAAATCAGAAACGTTCCTGGAAAATAGAGGCACTTGGAGGGTCTGGTATTCAGGCTTTGTAAGCCAAATCCATGCTGTGTGTATACCATTACAGGTCTAGGCCTTAATGCCTCCTGGAGCTTCAGCTGCCTAACAAAAGACAGGAAGGATTCCAAAACTCTCCAAGGAGATTATTGGTAGCTGACAGGCAGCCAATCCCCTGCTGCGAAAGGACCAGTGTTGTGATTCGCTAGTTACAGAACAAGATGACCTATGTGGGGTTGTGTTGTCTAGGCTGGGTTAAGGTATATATACTAGGTTGTGTGTCCCCGTTTGTCATTCTTGTTCCTGGTGTTTAAATAAAACATTTTGAGATTAATCTCAAGTCTCAGGTTATTCTTGAACCCACCTACACTTCAGGCACCATGAAGAGTGGTTTCTATCTGCCTACTTCCTCAAAGGCTTCATACAACATAATGATTATTTAAGTTCTGGAAGTGGGGAAAGACAGGCCGCCAATGCATATATATTTGGCAGGCTTTTATCAAGGTATGTGGGTTGTGTGAGATATGGACTGATTTATGAACAACCTTGCATGAAACAACCAGCGGCAGAGGAAAAGCAAATGGTGCGTAGCAATAGCCCCTATTTTTGTTATCTGCCGTACAATACTTGTGTGTGATGTGAGGGACAGCTTCCACAGCCATCATTAGTGTGGTTATTTATTAATAGATGTAGATGGAATTTGTAATGTTCCAGTGGAATTTTACACCAGCCGCTCACAATGTTTCCAGCAGCTTTAGAACAATATTGCTTAAGCAGAATGAATTCAAGCTAGACCAGACAAGAATCAACTTTTTAAAAGACAGAATGTAAAATTATTGAATCCTTTTAAAAACCTGACTTAAAATTATTATTATTAATTCAATGTATATACCGCCCTTTATTGAAAGATCCCAAGGCGATGTACAACATTAAAAACATATTACATAACATCAACGACAAAACATAGTCAGTTCGGTTTACTGTGTTTAGAGAATAGCCGTTACACACATAAAAATAGTAATAAGAATACTGCTACTAATAGTGGTTTACATTTCTACTCCCTGACTTTTAGTAGGTAAATCATTTCCCATTCCCCCTTTATGTTTTATTGCACAAATTTGTAAAGCCTTGGCAAGAAATTGGGATGTTCTAAGGGATATATACCTCTCAAAACGTAATAAATATACCTGACAAAACATAATAAAAAGCATACTGACAGACAGCCTAGTAATAAAATAGTCAACATAATAACAGTCCTCTCCCCCACACTTTCAAGGTTTGTGATCAGCACAACAGCAGCAATGGAATACAGTAGGAAATAAACAATTCGTGTCAGTTTTACAAAGTTTCAGCATCAAAATTCAAAATCCTACCTATAACATAAGACAACTACAGGAACAATTGCGCTCCTTAATTTTTTAAAAGAATTGTTTACATTTCCTGCAATGAGGCCTACATATTATCTGTTTTACAACTCTTTTCACATAATATATTTCTCTAATGACAACATTCCGAAGCAACTGATAAAAATCTCTTATTACTTCTATTTATGTTATATTATAATCTGGTTCTTTACAGTGAAAAACCTCAGCACATCCAAATAGATCTGCAACTACAAAGAGTTATTTCAAAATCCATGTGCTAAATATGCTCCACCATATATTTAATTGATTTTGAAATAGTCCACGCAGACTTTGGAATTGAGAATCAAATTTTCCCATTGCCCCAGCTGGACAGCTGTTTGGACCAAGATTTCCAGAGCAGTAGGGATAGGCAAAATATTGATACTTTGTCCCTTACCAGTAGGAACTCCAGACTGCGATAAAGGTTTCATATTTTTTTCACAAGAGTGTACTGCCCAGCTGGCCTTGCAGGCCCTCCCCACTAGGCAGGCAGGCAGCACTTTACTGCAAAGTAAAGCCTTTACTGCAGGGTTCACCAAGCTAAGGCCCATGGGCCAGAAGCAGCCCCCAGAGGTAATTTGACCGGCCCACGAGCTGCCCCTGAACCGAGTTGCCCACGCAGCATGGGGACTCGCTTCCGTGGCACCGGAAATCACGTATGCACGCAATCTGGCCCACAGAGGGATCTCCGTGGAACCGATCCGGCCCAGGCAAGATAAACCTTGCCAACCCCTGCTTTACTGCAAAGTAAATGGCCGTTTCCTGCCTGCCGATCTGCAAGGCATAAGCCCTGGCCATGTCTCAGCTGGCATTGCAGAGTAAAGGACTGCACTCCATTCAGCAAATGATAAGATTCAGGTGGCTTTACTCTTGCTATGCAGGTTTAAGGCACACACCACTCCTCTTGCTAGGTGGAGTAGAGACCCAGCTTCCCTGCTGAGGGATGGAGATTCTGGTGGCCTCTGTCGTGATGCTCAAACAGTGGGTCTCAGGGCTGCAATCTGCCTCTCCTGTCACCCATTTGCCTGTCGTGCTCCCCAGTCTTGCCAGCGCCTTTTGGTTGGATCAATGAAAGCACTAGCAACTCTCTGCATGCTGAGTAAAAGTGGCCAGGAAACAGAAGGGGGGGGGGGTTGAAGTGAGGAAGAAAGGGCGAGAGGTGCTGAAAAGTGAGAGAAAAGGTTACTATTAAATAATAAACTGGGAATAGAAATTAATAGGATAAGAGAGGAAAGAAATGAATATAAAAAGGATCAGGAAGAAGTGATGAAAGAAACCACTTCTCCACTTAGAACCTCCTGCCTAAAATGGGGAGGCTGAATCACCATACCTCCAGGCAGTGGTTTTTTTCTAGAAAAAGAGGTGCAAGAACTCCCACCTTTTGGGGACAGACAATTTTCCATCACCCAATCGCAGAGCTGCCACAATCTCAGCACCATGCTGCCCGCTGCATCCAACGCGAGGCTACTAGTGCCGTTCCAACAGCAACACTAAAGAGATGCCGAAACGCACCAAAAAGGGCAGGTGTCCGTACTTAGGTCAAGAAAAGATGAGTCATAGAACTCATTGCCTCAAGGAAAACACTGTGGCAAAGAATTTAGCAATTTCCGAATATGGATTAGATATCAGTAGTAAGTGCTGTCAGTAACTGTGCTTACATCTGCCACAATGCTCCTGCACCACCATTTCTGACTGGTGAGCCTCAGTAATTTTCAGCTGCCTCAAGTGGGTTCTGGGGATAGAAAGTTCGAGAACCCCTGCTCTAGATGTTTTGGACTCTCAGCAGCTCTAATCAGAATGACCAGTGGTCTGGGATGATAGGATAACTAGAAGGGCCTCACCTGCAGATCTATATGGGAGGAAGCATTCTCTCAGATAGCATAGAACCAAGCGGTTTAGGGTTTTGTAAGTCATCAACATGTCATAAATCCTGGCCCAATCCAAAAAAATTTTGCGGTCTTAGACCAGCATAAGGTAAGAGCACCTCCATACATAAAGAAAACATTCTAGATGGGCAATAAGGCAACTGCAGAAGTAGACTACTCATTCTCTCAATTACAGTAGACCGGCATAAGATAAAAACACATAAAACATGTAAATCAAACCTTCAATTTTAGACCTCCTATGATGTATGTCAATCATAGCAGCACTATATCTGGCAACTGAATATGTTATATCAGGATTTATATCTTGGAGAAGTAAAGAGATATAGAATTGCCCTGTGTGTCCTGGAAATTTGTGTATTATTGGCAGGATAAACCTAGAACATATGTTTGTGTAATACTGGCAGTGCAGAAAAACATGTTCAATTGTTTCTATGTGCCCAGAGCTGTAGGGGCATTTTGTCTCCTCATAAGGTGTCTTCCTAAAACAACCCTCCTGGATGGCTGAAGGGAGAGCCTGAAAACGAGCCAGAGTGAAAGCTCTTCACTGTTTTGGTATTTCAAGATTAGTTAACTATGCTATTGGGGAGGTGATGTACCTACTTGTTTCACTAATGAGAATCCTGGCCCAGTAGCAAATTGACAGGCAGTTCTTTTCAGAAGTGGTATAATACGCTTGCAGTACATAGTTTCATTCAGGAATCCAGCTCTGGCCTTATGCATCAGCACCAGCATCAGCTTCCAACGCAACCTTAAGGACAGCCCCAGATGCAGTACATTACAGTAATCAAGTCTATATGTTACCACCACAAGGGTCTCTGTGGCTCATCATGATCTCAGTGGCAAGGCTATCCCTGTCCAGGAAAGTTTATAGCTGGTGCATCAGCCAAAGCTGGTAAAATGCACTCCTGGCTACTCCAGCCTCCAGTAGCAACACTGGATCAAGGAGTACCCTCAAACTACATGCCAGCTCCTTCAAAGGAACTGTAACAGGATCTAGAACAGGCAAATTACCCACTTCCTGGATCCAAGACCAACAAGGCCTCCTTCCTCCAGCCCACCACTGTATCCAGACACTGGCCCAGAACTTGCACAGCCGCCCCCCCGACTAAGCTGTAACAGAGAAACAGAGCTCCAAATCTCCCAGTAATTGCTCTCAAAGGCTTCATATAGATGTTATACAGCATTCGAGACAGGTCTGACCCTGTAACAGTTAACACTCAGGGAACCGAGGGACAACCATCCAATACAACTCTGTGGTATAGATACCATGGCTGATAGCTTCAAAAGTTGCTGAAAGTTATTGTAGAAGCAATAGGTTCATACTCCCTTTACTGTCCTTCTCCCAGTAAAAGTCATTCAACAGGATGAACAAAGTTTATTCAGTCCTGTAACCAGGTGTGAACCGAGTCCTGAACAGGTCCATGTTGGGACCAATTCCTGGTTGGGGTCCTGGAAAAGCAGTGGAGAAAGGCAAGAGTGAATATCCTAATGCAATATTGAAATCTGGAGGTAAAACTGACAAGGCAAATAAGAAATGCGGAACAAATCGTGAAAATCACACAAAACAGCACTAATCATAATACATCTGAAGCACAGCAGTTAGTGTAAAAAAATCACATCTACAAGCTTAACGAGGTCACAGGCTAGTAGTACACTGGATACAAGTACGAGGCACATACATTTCCGTTCAAAACCTGACTGTCCCTGCAGCTGCAACTGTTCCATTATCTTCAAAACCTAGGCGTTTGTTGCATGAAGGTCCCATTGGGGCCAAAACCACCTATAAGAGGGAAAGCCTACTATATTAGGTCAAATAACTATTTAGGTCCCACACTGTTCTCCCAGTGACCACCAGATGCCTATGGGCAAAATTAGTGCGCCATAGTATTCTTCCCACTCAGGATTCCCAACAACTTGTATTCAGAGGCATACTGTCATTCAACACTAGATCTTAGGCGTAGGTAGGTGTAGGTAGATCTTAGGTGGAAGCAGTCATTTGTCAATTCAGTTACATCCAGCCAGGTCTCTGTAACACATATCAGGCTGGCAGCTTAATCCAATTAAACAATGCATGGTACTGTTCTTATTTCTAGCAATAGCTACTTGCAAAAAATGGAGCCTATAGATTCCAAGGCACAAGCCAACCAAGGGCACACATCAGGGGAGGCTTGCTGCCTTCATGCCCTGTTTATGGCTTTAAAGTGGGCTTTCGCAGAAGGTACAAACAACAGATTCCTGCTGTTCCTTCTGACAAATATACAGTTGGAAGAGAGAAAATACACCCCTTCTTTACTTCTGGGTGGTGGGTGTGTAAGAAGGTTTGCCTCCCTCCTTTCCTGTTAAGTTTTGAATAAGAGGGAACAACAGCAGTGGTGAGGCATTGCTGGCAAATTCTACAGAAGCCCAATGAGTATCTTAAGGGCTGTCATATGGAAGACAGAACAAGCTTGTTTTCGCCTGCTCTGGAGAGTAGGACTCAAACCAATGGCTTCAAGTTACAAGAAAGGAGATTCCGACTAAACATTTGGAAAAACTTTCTGACAGTAAGAGATGTTCGACAGTGGAACAGTCTCCGTCGGGAAGCTGTTGACTCTCCTTCCTTAGAGGTTTTGAAGCAGAGGTTGGATAGCCGTCATGGATGCTTTAGCTGAGATTCCTGCATTGCAGGGGGTTGGACTAGATGACCCTCAGGATCCCTTCCAACTCTACCATTCTATGATTCTATGAACTCAAGGGACAGAAGCCACGTCTTCTTTCCTTCCCATTCTCTCTTGAAGAACAGGTAAATTTGTTCTCACAAGGTGGACTTTTAAACAAATGCCAGCCATACCTCATTGCTGCTTCCAGCACAAAATAAATGGGAAAGGGGAGAAGCAACAGCTTATTTCATAGCTGTCAACTTTTCCCTTTTCTTGCGAGGAATCCTATTCGGAATAAGGGAATTTCCCTTTAAAAAAGGGAAACGTTGACAGCTATGGCTTATTTCCTCCATGGAGCAGAGTGAGTAAGGATTACACTGGTTTCTCTCTTTCCTCATTAGATGTTTTTGGGGGAAACAACTATAAATGAATACAATCAGGACCCAGCATACAAATACTGCCTAGCCAGAGAGACTGGTAGGATGCAAGTATACTAACTACTCCCCTCTCATGCCACTTCAACTAACAATTAACTGAACACATCATACTACTGAATTAAATGCCAGGTGAAATTTAAGCTTTGTAACCTTTGTGAAAACTTGGCTGAGATTAAGACTTCCTTAGCATTCCAGACGTGAGGGACAACTGTAGTAAAATACATGCTCCTAGTTGCTACCATCTTAAGCTGATTCAGTGATGAAAAACTAAATTTGGCCTACTGACTCAACCAAAACTGGCAGTCCAAGCTGATATGATATAGTCTTTCCTATATTCCCAGGCAACTCACAAATCTTGGCCAGTTCAAATCCCACATTCTTCTCAGCAACACAAGGAAATGAACTCAAGAGACCTGATGCTCCTACAAGCACCTTCTTTTCCCACAAAGTGAGTTCCACCCTGAACATGAGAGTATGGATCTCTATACACACACATTCCAGCTTGCAAAGCCCATCGTTTTTAGTGTTTCCCCTTTAGTAGAAATTAGTCTCCAACAGATGCCTCAGATAAGCATTTCTGGAACTATAGGTCAGGTACCATCAGTGGCTGCAGCCAACTTTCAGGTGGAACTCTACCTTACCCATCAACAGAAGAGCAGGGAGGCTGTTTGAATGTGTGTCTGTCTACCCATGGGAATATGTGAGGTATGTGTTTGTTTGTTTGTTTGTTTGTTTGTTTGTTTGTTTGTTTAATATCAAGACAATTTCATAAGCATTAACTTACATCCAACTCAAACCACAATATTCACTCATTAAAATAAGACATAACCAATCTGAAGTGAAGATAAAATAGAAGTCTCAGTGACGCCTCTCACCCAAATGTCTTTGACACTTGCAAAGTAAACACTTGCAAAGGAACACAATGAAACCTCCAATGGAAGGAGTTCAACAGCCAGGGGATCACCACAGAGAAGGCCCTACCAACAACAGCAACTGTCTTGCTGATTGTGCCAATAGTCACCTCTATCTGCTACCATTTTATTGCTGGCCCTAATCCTGTACTGCCATTCTGTGACTGGTGGCTTCAGTAATTTGCAGCCCTCTGGTATGCCCTGGGAGTAGAAAGCTGGAGAACGCATACCTCAGAACAAGCCCCTACTGACAAACAGTGCACCCCAAGCAGATCTGAGTTGGAATGAGAGGCCAATCTACACCCAGGGCTGCAGTTTTTGCAGGGTAGTGGCTAAACTCAGGTAGGTAGTCTCACCCCCACCATCTGCCAACTGATGGCACAATAAGTCAGAATGTGGAGACAATACTCTGAGGAAAACCCTGTTTAAGCATAATATATTCATCATTAACAAAGATGACAATATTTCAAAGTAATTCATTTTTCCTATATACTTTCATTGGGAATTTTAGTACTTAGGTACATTTGCCAACCTAGCAGTTTGAAAGCACGTCAAAGTGCAAGTAGATTAATAGGTACCGCTCCGGCGGGAAGGTAAACGGCATTTCTGTGTGCTGCTCTGGTTCGCCAGAAGTGGCTTAGTCATGCTGGCCACATGACCTAGCTGTACGCCGGCTCCCTCGGCCAATAAAGCGAGATGAGCGCCGCAACCCCAGAGTCGATCACGACTGGACCTAATGGTCAGGTCCCTTTACCTTTACTTTTTTACATCTGCTATGCTCTGCTGAGATTAGTTTACATGGTAACAAAGGATTGCCCAAAAAAACTTTAAAGAATCTTTTTATTGCACCTCATGCTCTAGCAAGTCAGCTCAGAAACTGAGAAGGGGCAGGAGGAACTGGCCCAAATCACATGTCTACAATTCTCTCTACAACTAGCAGCATTCAATGGTTGAACAATATTTTACTATATTAGAATGCAGACACAAAGTTATTGAGAAAATGCCCGTAACAGGTTTCCTATTCCCCATCTGGCTGCAGCTTAAAGTTGTAGTAGATCCAAGCCCCTTCCTCACTCTCTCTTCAGCAGGAATTAAATTAGGTTTTCCAAGGGCTGTGTAAGTCAATCAAAATGACCAATGACCCATAAAAAGTTACACAGTTTCATTAAATATTAAATAAGTAGATCAGCAAGAAATGTACAGCATATATAGTATTCGATTTTTCCCCATATTATTTAAATTACCGTATTTTTCGCTCTATAACACGCACCCGACCATAACACGCACATAGTTTTTAGAGGAGGAAAATCCGTAGGCATGCCACCCATAGGCATTTCCTCCATAACACGCACAGACATTTCCCCTTACTTTCTAGGAGGAAAAAAGTGAGTGTTATGGTGCAAAAAATACGGTACATTATAAAGAGTATATGCTACAAATTAATATTTAGAAACACTGCATTTCACTGGGCAGGCACAGTACTTGTTTGTAAGTGCAAGCATAAATAAGTAACAGGAAACCTAAAACTCAAGAGTAATATTACCTGAGTGACATTTTATAAGTTTCTAAATCTGCAGAAACGCACAGTTCTAGCATAAAATAATCCTTATGCTTGCATGTCATCTTAAAGTCCAACAGCAGCTAAACAAAATTAACATATATATCAGTAGGCAAACTTTCTTCCTAGCGTCCATCTCCCAAAAATCCTTTTATCAAGTGAAAAGCAGACAATTAATATAAAGCAAAATAGATTTGGGTGGTAAAATTTATACACTGCAATGATACAGTGCCCTGGAAGGCCAGCAATCACTATAAGAAAGTCTAAGAGTATAATAGTAGGTATTTGTTTTACTCATATTCCCTCTTTGCTAGATCTAAAGTAGAAGCATGAAACAGAGTTTACTTTGGGTAGGATCCAAAGACCTGCTTAGGTTCTTGCAGGAGACTTTAACCTGCTTAGTGGAGTTTTAAAATTTTTCATTGAATAGCTCACTACCATGTACCATCACAAACTGCTTTAGAAACCCCCTCCACGATTGTGGAGAGGGGAAGATTCTGCCAGTGAAAAAGTAATCTAAAGTCCTTGTTCCATGGGTTGCTGGCACTTTAAAAAAATTATTCTTGACTTTGGCTTTAGCTATATCCTGAGCAGCAGCTTCATGGACAGCACTAGCAAAAATATTTTTTTAAAAAAAATGGGTCACAGCATCTGATCTAAAATATGACTTTCCATTCTTTTCTCCCAGGGAAGTCTGGTTAGATGCCATGCTACATCTTTCAGTTCCATTGCCTCTACATTAGGGGGGAATATCTTACTTGCTTATTCTGTTTCATGGAGTTCTTCTATATCATCCAAGACGCTTGGGTGCAGTTGTTCCCTGCAAGCAGATGGAGACAGCAACAAATAGATTTTTTTAATGGCGTCATCCCCTTATTCAAGGGGAGTTCACAGGCTCAAAATCCTACGTTTTCCAAGAAAAGTAAAAATAATAATACTATACCACACATATTACTTTGTAAATGTTTAATCCTCAAGTGATGGTAATACTAACTGATAAAAATATAGGAATTACAAGCCATATGAAAGTTAAGTATTATGCAGACGAAACAAAAAAACTCAACTACTTGTTTATTAATAAATATCTAAAAGAGGGAGAGGGAGGCGGTCATTTTAATGCAGTTATCATCCCCATTTGATTACAGATATTACATTTGGTCACTCAAATGTTAGGAAATTGTACTATTTTGTGATTACACCCACCTCCATGTCTAATTAGCAGCACTTGCACTAGTCCAGTTTTCAACTGTCACCTTCTTTAAAAGTGATTCTCTAGCAAACCTAATTCTGTTTCCAACTCTGTAGTACACTAGTTTGTAATACAACCTGACCCTCCTACAGACTTTTAACACAGCTATGTGATCAAAAAAACCACATCACATGCATTTTCTGACATACAGGCGATCAACACGCACACCATTTTCAGTGCCAGTGCTAGAAATTAACCGGACACATTTTGTGTCTGGCACAGGTCCAACTGCAACCACGTGGAGCTCTCCTGGGTGCCAGGTTGGTGCCAGGGGAAAACAAATGTCACTTAGAGAAAGATCTGAAATATTTTCCTTGAAGCTTGAATTTGTTTTATTTTGGATTGTTTTATTTGATGTTTTAATATGTTGCAAACTGCTTTAGGATTTGTAATTTTAAATATAAAGTGGTACAGAAATGAAATGAATAGCAACAACAAACTTCTTGGGGGTGGGGGAAGGCCCTGGACATTCCACTGTGGCAACTGTAACCTAGGTTTAAGGTGCCATTTGCCGATTAGATGATATATCTGGGTTTTTAACACTGGTCAGTGCCGAAAGGGGGCTAGGCTGGGAACAGAAGGCACTTATGCATGAGTCAGTTTGGAACAGTAACCCCGCGTAAGCAAGGATTCTTCTGTAAACTATATACATTCTTAAGCAATGCTACTAACCACACACCCAGATATTTAATCTTCTTTTCAATCTTTAAGCCTGAGAAACTTTGTAATGTATTTTTACTCTCAACATTCATATTTTTTACCAGGAGTTTGTTTTTATCTTTATTAATTTTAAGACCTGCTGTTTCTCCATATATTTTTTTATCTCTTCCAGTGCTTTTGGGATTGACTCTATTGGTTCCTTTACAGATACCACCACGTCATCTGCAAAATCTTTTAATTTATAGTCTCTGCCCCACCCTTATTCCTTTAATTTCTTGATTACATCTTATTCTTTGCGCCAAAACTTCTAAAACTGTTGTAAACAATAAAGGTGACAGCGGGCAACTTTATCTAGTTCCTTTAGTTATTTTACAATTCTCTGTCAATACATTATTTACTATCAATTTTGCTGATTGATCAGTATATATTAACTTAACTCCTTTTATAAAAGTGTCTCCACAACCCATATATTCCAAAACCTTAAACATAAAGTCCCAGGAGACATTGTCAAATGCTTTTTCAGCATCTAAAAAGGCACTACCTTTTGTTGGTGCTCCACTTCATGCCAGCTCTCTTAACCTGGCTGTCAAATTTACTGATATCGCAATGCTCCTTGGCAGTGTTAGAAACTCAGACCAAATGGATCTTAAACCTTGGTTCATAGCTGTCAACTTTTCTCTTCTTTAAAGGGAAATTCCCTTATTCCGAATAGGATTCCTCGCAAGAAAAGGGAAAAGTTGACAGCTATGCCTTGGTTGTGGTCGCCACAATGGAATGTCTATTTTTGCAATAAAGTTTTTTTCTATTTTTCGTTTCATTTCTATTCTGCTTTATATTTTAAGGAAAACATATCAAAGCAGTTTACAACACATTAAAATATAAAATTAAACAATCCAGAAAAAAACAAATTTATGCTTCAAGGGAAATATTTCAGATCCTTCTCTAAGTGACATTTTGCTTTCCCCTATTTATTTACCTACTTAATTTAAAAGCTGCCCCATAGCAGAAGTACTCTAGGGAGCCAGTGTGGTGTTGGGGTAAGAGATTTGAACCAGGACCTGGGAGATCAGTTCAAATCCCCACTCAGTCATGAAGCTCACTGGGTGACCTTGGGCCAATTAGAGCCTCTTAACCTACGTCACAGGGTTGTTGCAGGGATTGAGGAGGGGTGAATCATGTGCTTTTTGGAGAAAAGGTGGGATATAAATGCAATAAATAAGCTCTTCTGCTTACCAGTTTAAGCACCCTGGGGAGGCCAGCTATATAGGATGGCAAATATTTATTTAAAACACTAGTTCATGTAAAGGTAATAAAATTTCTGACATAACTAGTGGGAGATTGTTGGGCAACTGTGAAGCTAGTTCCTTTTCTCTCTGTGTGTGTTGAGTAATTCTATAAAATATTTACATAAGCATTTATATAACCATTAAGGTTGAGATTTTCTGGTTAGATCCAACATCATTCCCAGTGCATTACATTCACGCGTGGAAGCAATTTTTGGAAGGAGACATATATGTGCATCAATCAGTGTCCAAGTAATTAACTTCAAAGCCACAATGCTTTAATTGTATTAGCAATGTAATTGTAAAGTATTAGAATGCTAATAAACACTCCCATTGCAGTATCCCTTAATCATTCAGGCGACTAATACGATGCCTGAATTCAAAATAGCAAACAAACAAGTGCAGCATGCGGCAGTTCCTTTTAAGGCGAAAACAGTTGTGAGACACTGTTCGTAGAATAGACAGTGGTGTCAGTCAAACAAAACATCAATTTTCCTCTTCCTGCCTAAGAATTCTTATATTTGTCCTTTCCCTAAAAAATGGAGAGAACATATATAAGATTCTCAAGGCACCTTCCAGTCAGGTGGAGCTATATCAGACACCTTCAGACCTCAACTTTTAGGATACAACAACTCCTGGCTCCATGGCCTGTCTCCATCCAAAACAAAAGCGTAGGGGACCGAAGACAGGCCTTTTCACCCTGCATGTGTGACACAGTTCCCAGAGTTCTGCCAGGTGCAGCCTTCACTTTCTTTTCAGCATTACACTACAATGTTTTTACTTGCCCAGGCCTTTCAAGTTTGTTTTGTTCTTCTATGCTGCTGTTTTAGCTTCATGCTGTGACTTGTGGGATGTTACTGTATTTTTATGTGATTCTTTGTTAGCTCATCCGAGAGTCACAAATAAATATTTTAAATAAAATAAATACAGAAGATGAAACTCTTCTCCAGCAGTAGACAACCTGACAGCATAAGTTCTCATAGACCAATAATAATAACAATGCCCTAGCAACACAGACACCAAAGGAACTGTCCTCTGAATTTTTCATGTAATTATCACCTAAGACAAATATTGCATTTCTAAATATATATAAAAGTAGGTCCTACAGCAGCAGAAGAAATTCCAGTCATTACAGTTATAATATTTTTGCCATTCCAAAAAATATAAATGAACCTTAAGAACTGTTTGCCCTTCATTTCTTTAAAAAAAAAAATAGCAAACATAGGGTAAGAGGAAAATAAGATGCTTGGGTCATTCCATATCAAGTGATCCAATTTTTTTACCACATGTCATCCAATTTTCTTAATATTTTGTACACTTGTTGAATTATCAAAACTAAGTTCAAATCTAAAAATTTAAATTTTCGTTTCATCCCGTTTGAAGTTATGGGGGTTTGAAAATTCAAAAGAATGACAATTTTGGCCTTGCCTAACTTCACACAAATGTCAAAAGCTCAGCCCAGAATTGAGATATTTCAAAACTAAAAATACCAATCTCTTCAGAACTTCATGGGCTTTAATGTGATATGTCATATGATTGACTTACTTTAAATTTTAAAGTTCAGTTACAAAATTTACAATTTTAAAAAGTGATTTTAAAAACTTAGTATGATTAAAAATGTCAAAAATGTATTAGTGCTTATTTTTAGGAGCTACCTGCAAAATTTCATATTGGGATCTCAATGGGATCACATTTTTTAAAATATATTTTGTAAAAACATGCCCTATTGGGTTCTAATTAGGATACCAATTCTTGAAGCAGAACATAAAAAAGTAAACAAGACTTCAAACTATAATACAGTGGTGCCTCGCAAGACGAAATTAATCCGTTCCGCGAGTCTCTTCGTCTAGCGGTTTTTTCGTCTTGCGAAGCAACCCTATTAGCGGCTTAGCGCTATTAGTGATTTAGCGGCTATTAAAGGCTTAGCGGCTATTAAAGGCTTAGCGGATTAGCGGCTAAAAGGCTATTAGCGGCTTAGAAAAATGGGGGGAAGCAAAAAAAAATCGGAACACTCGCAAGACGTTTTCGTCTTGCAAAGCAAGCCCATAGGGAAAATCGTCTTGCGAAGCAGCTCAAAAATGGAAAACCCTTTCGTCTAGCGGGTTTTCCATCTCGCGAGGCATTCGTCTTGCGGGGCACCACTGTATCAGTTACTCCAGGCATTTCGTTAGAAAGCTAGTAAGACTTTTCTTTTACAAATGTGTGTTCCAAAGCAGCATAATAGCTTGCTGTTACATGATAGATTTTTTTTTTTGTAGGGGAGAGCTCAACCACTCGAGTGTTGGTGATGTCAGGTGTTGGTGGGGCATGTTCCACTGCTGCCCGTGCACCGCACCACCTCGCTGCCCCAGGCACTGGCAGGGGTTACTATGCCAGTGACTTGAATATTTAATAAAATATCAAGGTTGTTCTGTTTGATGTTTAAAATATTGATTTCTTGATTCTGGGTTCAAAAAACAGGGGTTGTCTTATACATGGATAAATACGGTGTGTGCGCGCACACATGTATAACAAACAATTAAAAAATAAAATTAAGCACAACAGAAGGAATACTGGTATCCCTCAGTATAATATAAAGTTTTGACTATACCATGCAGTTTTCAAGAAACAGATATAAATATTTGTGAATCAGCATCTTCAGCAGCTTGAGTTATCATGGCTTAAATATGTATGAACTCAGAACAGCCAAGTTAGCATTTTAAAAGATTAAAAATGCAAGGGGGGGGGGACTGTGGCAGCGGAACGTCTTCAAATTTTTCATATCAAGCCAATACAACATTATATACATTTGGCTTTGTGCTTTATTATTCACCTGTAATCGCCTTTTACAATCATCTCAAGGTGATATGCAATGAAACAGCAGTTACAAATTTTAGTAATATAATATAATTTTAATATACAGTAGCTCCATGTGTGATGTAACACCTTCCAGTTAAAGCTCCTTATCTAGCTTTCTTCATCAAACACATCTGCGGCTGTGAGTGTCCAGAACACAGATAGGCTAGGATAGAGGTTTTCAACCTTTTTGAGTCCACAGCTCCCTTAACCAACTCCATTCTTTCTGTGGAACCCCTATGGGGCTCAGGAGTCCAGTTATGTCACCCCTTGCATGCAGAGTCAGCAGCCCCTCACCCCTTTTTGAACACCCTCCCTTGTGGAGTGTTCCCTCAGCCTCCTCTCCTCTCCTTGGGAGTCCTCCGGGAAGCTACCACTGCCATCCCTGGTCTCTGAGCTGCCCCTCCTTGCCCCAAAGAGGGGTGCCTCCCAGAGGCACCATTTGCCTGTGGAGCTTATAGCCAGGGCTGCTGTCATAAACAGCTGTGCAAGCCTTTGGGAGGCAGATGCAAGAGGGCATCAGAGGGAGGAAAGGAAAGAAAAGAGGGACAGAGGCTAGTGTTGCCCGCAGCACCCTGATGAGTCATTCAAGGCATCCCAGGGTGCCACGGCACACTGGTTGAAAACCCCTGGGATAGGACAAATATTCAATGCAAACAAGTTGGCTAGTGGTTCATTCACCCAGATGGAAGACGGAATTATACTCCGAGTATGGAAAGACTTGCCTAATTGACCACAGATTTAGGCAGATGGAGCAACCTGCCCCTCAGCTTCTGCAGCAGAGTGACTCTGCTTGAAACAAACATTCTCTCCTATATATACCCCAATGACATTGCTAGTGCATCTCTTTTGCAAGTTTTTGTAGGAACTCCTCTTCTCCAAGATTTTCACTTTAAAAAATGCAACTGGCGGAGGGCTTTGCATTTTCTTGACTTCAAAATGTACTTCAGGGTCTGCTTATTGCTTAGCATTCAAAAATAGCAATGGCTGCCACCAGCTGATGCTGTTCCTGCACAACCTTATAATTTTTATTTGACTCTGCTCTGAGGATTGAATGCTCTTGGATCCATGCATGTAAGGGGAAAAGTCATCCTACCTACCATGTCAGCAACACAAAAAACACATTGCTATACAATCCTTTACAACACTTTGTAGAAGTGTCAAGAAATTTTGGGGTGAAGAGGCCTCAACACATGTGAACAATCAATGGGTCAGCATGTAGAATTCTTTCCTTTCTCAAGATACCAAAAAATCCCCAGCAACCCCTTTGTCCTCTTGTTCAATTAAAGTATCTCTTGACCACCCTGCTTCATCCTGAGGCCCTTAGTGCAGCTGAGTTCCTTGAGTTACTGGAATATCTGATCACCTCAACACATCTTTCAAAATCTGTTATTTCTATATAAACCTCTAATCTGACAAAACCAACTTTGATTTACGTGGCTGAGAAGAATGGAATGAACATTTGGAATAACCGATGCATGAGTGGCAATGGAAGGATATTCTGGTGTTTTTGCAATTAACTTCTTCAGATCTCAGATTGCACTTAATACAACAAAAATAATTTTCAGAAAGTATCCACCACCACCTCTTTCAGAACTTGATAGAGAAGCAGAGATTGGATTCTGCATGTATTGATGGTGACAAATACCTGGAAGAATGCTCTCCACTACTGACTGTGCAGTGCTTAGAAGATTTCTCAACATTAGCTGCATATGAGAAAGCAACCCAACAGCAGCAACAGGAAGGAAAATTGTCTGATATTTGGGCTTTGTATTTATATGAATTTTCATGAGGAAGTACTGACTGACAGGACTTGCTTACAGCTCCAAGTGGTGTGACTGGACTGAATCCCTAGCTTTCTGTTCTTGCATTGTTTAAAGGACTGATCACTGTTCAGTGTACATGTATGTGCTTTTGTTCTATGAGAAATTGTTTAAAACTGAATAAAAACATTGGATGGTATTCAACTGAGTTTTATCCTGAGCAGACTCACTGAAATTAATGGCTCTACCTTAGACATGTTCATTAATTGCAGTTTGTTTACTCTGAGTAAAACTTAGCTGAATACCACCCACTGGTTAAAAAGTCATGATGTGTTCTTACTAAATTCCTTGCTTAGGTTCTTCATTTGTTCTCCATCTCTTCTGGTAGTTAAACTTGGAGAGAAATGTCGTTTATTCAGGAGATTTGAAACTTATTGCATGAAACCTATTTCTGGCCTCTCCAATAATACATACAGGAGCTAAATCTCAGCTGGTTTTTTGGTCATTAGACAAAAAAATTTGTAACTTTGTCAGCAACTTGCAACATGGCATACTGTAACACTAAAAAGGAAACACCTTAATCAACATTTCATTCCATGAAAGAAGAGGCCACACATATCAGGGAGAATGCTATCCATGCTAAACTTGTAGAGCAAAATATACATATTGCTTAAAGAATAAACAGACTTAATTGGGATATGCAGGGGGAAAGAAAGAGAACAAATTTATGGAACCACAGAAAGGGGGAGGGAAGTTGAAGATTGATATCTAAGAATTGTTTCCTTTTTTGCTGAAATGTTTATTTGTTATAAATGAAAATCATAATTTTTTTTTTATGTGTTTTGCTTAAACCAAAACATGCTAAATTTCAGTACAAACTTGTAGTTTGTGATTAATTAGGGTAGAGAAATCAGAACTGGGAAATGTTACACAGTAATATTATTCAGTAAAGACAATGTTGCAATTTTAGTAGTAGTAGCATGAGCCAAGGAATCCGTTTTAGATTTCACCTTGCCTTAAGTAAGCTACTACGGGAATTCCTCCGCGAACATCTACCTCGCCTAGCATCCATTCCGGCGAACGTCTGCAGCAAACCCGGAAGTACCGGAACGAGTTACTTCTGGGTTTGCCACTCGCACATGTGCAGAAGCGCTAAATTGCGCTTCACGCATGCACAGAAACGCAAACCACTCCATGCACATGCGCAGACACAGCACTTTGCCCTGCGTCCTTTTCGGCTAGCGGCTAGGGCTCCGGAATGGATCCCAGCCACAAAACGAGGTACGACTGTACATTCTTAGCTTTTGCAAGTCCAATTGCAACAAAGAAGTGGAAGTAATCCTGACATCTCTTACTTACATGGCTATTTTAAGGTTGATAATATAGGTAATAATATTTATAGACTCTCAATCAAGTCCAGTAAGCCATGGTGAGCTTTAAGCCACACAAACCCTAAGTTGAAATCTACAGATCAGACTGCACTCTTTGGTGTTATCTCTGCTTTGGCTAAACCCATGGTTTATGGTGACAAAAAATAGATGCAGAAAGACTCTGGTTCATGTACTGTTCCTTGCCTCTTCCAGTGCAGTTAGAAGGAGGAAATTGGAAACCTTCACTTCCATTTTTGATTAACCACAGTTAGTTAATCTTAACTATGGCTTGTTTCAACAAACATTAGCTATAATTTATTATTATTACTACTATTTATTAAATTTGTATACCAACCTTCATCCGTGGATCTCAGGGCTGCTCACAAGATAAAAACAAAATAATAATAAAAACAAAACCAAAGCAAACAAATAGCCCCCCTTCCATCAACACATTTAAAAGGATATAGGATGTTAATGAGCCTGGTTGAAGAGCAATGTTTTCACCTGATGCCTAACAGGATTGCAGTTGTATGCTCAAACTATCTTGTCCTGGTGAGCAACCTGGCTGTACCAGCTGAAGTTTCTGAACTGTCTCCAGAGGCAGCCCTACATATAACACATTGCAGTAATCTAACCTAGAGGTTACCAGAGTACAGACAACAGTAGTTAGGCTATTCTGTCCAGATAGGGGCACAAGCTGGGCCACCAGCCAGAGCCAATGGAAGGCATTTCATGCCACTGAGCCTCAAGAGACAGCAGAGGATCCAGAAGAACCAATCCAAGCACCTTGTCCACATCCTCAAACCGTACTAATGGGAACTAATCCAACACAACAGGATAGGACAGGGCTGTGGACACCACTTGAGATTCATCTGTAGTGGAGTTTGCCTTTAAAACCAGCTATTAAATTTATTTTTACTTTCAAACTCATGTAAAATCTCCATAAAGGTTGGTTTTTAAAATGTGAATGGGGGTTGGTACTCAACTAAAACCAATTATAGGAAACTAACACTGTAAAATGCACAATATAAATATTTCTAAATCTAGAGAACCCTACTTTATATCTTTGGTAGTTTAACAGATCTAGCAAACAGTGGCACTGTAAAGACATTTTATAGCCATAGAACTTAACATTCTTTAAAAAGGACTCCTGCTTCTGCTCAGAACCTGGAAGCTTAACTATTATAATGCTGAATTATTACTTCTGTGGTGTATTTTCTGTGTCATGTGAGCACCTTCCAACTGGCTTCCTATACATTTTAGTATAAAAACCATGCATGCCACACAAGGTAACATTAGCAGTGACTAGGCAGCTGTGCAAGGACTGTGTTCATCAAAATACATTTACTTACTACCATGGCTTTGTCCTGAGACTCAACAGCAAGTTAACCCAATTCAAAGCTACTCCAGTGCCATACATAACTAACACAAGTGTGAGGTTGGAGTAACACTGACACCAAGATAGATGTGCTGAAATGTGGTGCATGCCAAATCCTTTCTAGTGTTAAAAGGACTAGAAGCCATTCATCCTCATCTGATGTAGTCAAATTTCAAATATATTACATTCTATTTCCCACATACGTTCATCCTAAAGCTGTAACTACTATTACTGCAGATTGCATTTATAGAAAAGAAACCAGCAAAGCAATATGCCATATTTTTCCGTCTATAAGACGCCCCCATGTATAAGACGCCCCCTATTTTGGGGGACTCTGATTTCAGAAGATGGAGGGAGATCTATCCATGTATAAGACGCCCCCAAATTTTGGATATAATTTTTTAGGGGGGAAACCTAGTCTTATACACTGAAAAATACGGTAGTTACAGTATGTGTCTAACTGTAACCATGACAAAACATTTAACACAATTTTGAGGAGAGGGTATTTTGAATTATGCAATAAAGTTACACTGTTAGAATTTAATGCTTAACAGGGTAATCGCTGAGGCCTTTGCAAAAGACATGAGGGGAAAGTGACAGTCAGGATAATACTGCCAACAGCTTTTATGAACTGACTTTATTTACTGGTGACTCTCAAGGTCAAGTTAGGGTAAGGGGATTTGTTTTCCAAAACAAGTGAAGAAAATAATATCAAGAACAATTATGCAATAACTGTGGATTAAGCAAGTTGGAAGCAATATGAAAAATAACAGTACTACAAAAGCCCCAAATACAAATGTAGAGCACTAATATAATGAAAAGGAAATAATGTTATTCTTTAAAATAGCAGAATTTAATTCACATTAGGAAAGCTGAGATGGTGGCTCACCAGACACACACAAAATATGTTTAAAATTTCCCACCAAGGTTTTTAACATATCAGATACATACAGGTGTAAAAAGAAGAAAAAATTAGAATGCAAATTTATTAAAGAAAAAAGAAAAAGAGGGGGGAAATGCAACCTATAACTGAAGGTGGATCCTTTCATTTCTACATACCTAGAGGCAGCGCCACCTACCAAAAATAGGTATTGAATATGCCCTCTCTTTAATTACCCATGCTAGGGTATTCATAGAAAAAGAAACTCACCACAGATTCTAAAACGCCGTTTATCTAACAAGACTGAAACTAGTCATCTAATTTATTGGTTTATCAATGACAATTCTACTTGAGACAGTAGAGCTGGGACAGGTAGTGAGGGCAGGAGTTAACCATACAAGTTATGGAACATATGTAAGAAACCATGCAACTATTGAGCCAAACAGAACAAAATATAATAATTTTCACATACGAGTTATAGCATTTAAGAATCTCACCATCAGGGGGAACCAGTTGAGATCTGGGAGGCAGCTTTTTTAAAAAGCAGACACATGTGCTTCTGTACACAGGATCACAGACAGTATATCAGTGACAATAACTGATTTTATCATTAATCAAAAGAACAGCATTGCAACTAAGTAAAAGGCATTATGAAAGCTGGCTTTTGATATTCTCACCTATGAACAATCCTCACATACTTGCTCAGTTTTGAGATACCATGGCTTTTGTGAATTCACAGAAGCATTTACAGAACGGAAACCCTGCTATCCTATAACATTTACTTTATAAAAGGCAAAACAAAATCCCACCCATCTCCATAACAGCAATACGGCTTCAGAATTTGTGTAAAATGAAGCTGACTATACAAACTATAGAAAATATACCTATAGAAAATAGCTGGTCAATTAACAGATTTGAAAGTAACCAATAAGTTTTTATTCTCTTAAAATGTTTGAGGGGTTTTTTCATATTGTTAAAGAAAGTATTATAAATTAAATGAGAGATGCACACTAAGAAGCAGATGTGGTTAATCCCAAGAAGCAGTTGGACAGTTGTCTAACTTCACTTCCAGTACGATTCAACCACTTTTAAGTTACCATGAAGGCATCTTCCAAATCATTAATCTCTCCCTCTCTCTATTAAAAGGTCAACTGTGTGCAATGCCTTTCATTTTTTCCACCTACTTTCTGGTCAGTCTTGGCTCACAGTGTCATTAAATGAGACTTCTTCTGCCTCTAAACTTCATCCCCCAATAACAAGCTAAGGAGAACTCATTGGGCTGGATCCAGGCTAAGTTAGCAGATTTCAATGGGATTCAATTACAACTGACTTAATCTGGAATCTGGATCCAATCCACTGAGTCAATCCCTTTATTTTTTTAGGACTAGTTCCACCACCACTCCTCTTTTATGTAGAATAAAAAACGAGCAATACGTTCTTATTAGCCAAATCCCATTTTTGCAAGCAGAATACATTTGTCAAAAACAAACCCAACAACACCTTGATCACAGAATCTTTAGACAACTTGTTACCATATCCATGATTATTAGATCATGGCCACAGGCAAGACACTGATACATGTCTCCAACTGTCAAAGTGAATTTAATCCATTAACTTCAGAAGATAACAATGGACAAGGCTGTTTTCCAGAGGAAATTGATTTGGGAATATTTTTCCCACCTGACAAGCAGTTTGTTGTGCCTACTTGGCTGCAAAGGTTTTAAACACCATGACTTTATAAAAGAATATATGCATATAATATTGATCAAGCATATAAATTCATTTGATTACATTTAACTGTAACAAGGTTTATAAGTATTAATGTCTAAATTTCATGTTTTCAGTTTAATATAATAAGGTTAATTGTAACTTGAAGAAAGACTCCTCAATTGTTGTATTAACATGAATCTTCTGCGTTATGGTAATATTAGCTGGCTGGAAAAGGTGCCTGAAAATAATATTCTATGCCCTAGAATAAAACACCTATGCAAAATGGTTGCCGCCTGTATATTATTTCTCAAACTCCAACCCTTTTATTGTAGAACAAGAACAGTAACAATTAAATACAAACAAAACATAAGGTAAATAAGCCAGTTTTGACCAGCTTTATAAAGATTGTATAAAGGTTCACAGTGTTGAACAGATATCAGCAAGCTTCACTGGGAGAGACTCCCATAAAGTAGGAGCTGGAAGAGACAGTTCCAGTTTATAGCCCAAACAGCTCCTGTCCAAGATCACATCCGTTGAGGGCCCTCTAGCATCTCAACTGACAGGATGACTTGGGATGGCAACAGTGTTAAATCAAGACCTTTTAGGGCTCTAAAAGGTAAAATCCAGCTTCTATTGCAGGATCTGCTGGAACTTAGGGATATCACTGGATATGATAAACCTGAACTCGTAAAGACATACTTTTGAGATGTTTATAAGATATAATTTAAGAGGGACATCTACAGCACTGGTGAGGAACTTCCATGCCACTGGTTGGTAGTACTGAGTATGGCACACAGGTAGGGCACTGTTGCTTCCGAACACTAAGCATTGCTGCCCGTTACTGAAAGGGAGTCCCAGGAAGCTCACTACACTGCAGGAATGGTGACAGACGTGTTGGATTGGCAGCATGTCACAACACAACTCCCCACAGCTCTCCCTCTGAGGAACTGAAGACACTCAGTGTTTAGAAGAGAAAAGAGCAATGCCACCCTACCTGTACCACCCCACCAACCACAACTGCCACAATCCTATTTAGGCCCATCAGGCATTGGAGGTTGGGCTTCCAGATTGCTTGGGGTGAAGTTTCGCCACATTTCCCAGGTATGGTATCACATTCATGTTCAGTGAATGGCTGCAAAGGAAGGAAAACTAGGAGCTCAATCCTAATATTCTTACTTTGCAGGCAAAATTCAGCACTTATTAAATTTGGAGCCTTTTCTTGTCACTGCATATGCCGCCAGAAAGAGTGTCATATTCAAACATCTCTGATCTCAGAGGCTCCAAAGAAAGAATCTTAAATTTTAGCAGTCAATTTTATCACTTGAAATTGGCAGCTGTCAATTTCAATTTATCATCACAGCTCCATTAGGAGGAGCTGCAAAATAACTTTCAAGGTGAGGTCATTAATCAACAATTTTTTACTGCATTTGCATATGACATATGTATAGAGATACAAGGAAGATTTCTGGAGGTCTTGTACCAGTGTAGTGAGAGACATTCCCACATCAATTTAAAAGATGGCCTGGGGGGCGGGGAGCGTTGGTGGGAACTTTCAAGTGTGCTTTGTTCTAGCCTTCCTTTCCTGACAAAATGAGCCAACATTCTTGTGAAGCAACACCATAATGCCATTGCAATAGTGGTATCCTGCAACAAGCACATTTGAAACTTTTAATTTCCCCAGGCCCCTTCCTTAAAGCAGAGCAGCACTTTATGTTTATACATCACCCACTTGTCTCATTAGACATTCTAGATGTTTTACAATACTGCAAAAATAGATTTAAAAGAATAAAAACAACAATAGTGATAAAATTAAATCCAAGTTAAATGCAAAAACTGTTGGTTGGCAAGGAAAATAAAAAGGTACATAAAAGGAGAATTCCTTGGATGCCAATACCCAGGTTTGGAACAAGTACTCTTTGTCGAGAGAACCTGAGCAGAGATTTAAAATCAAATCTTCAAAAAACGGAAAAAGGAAGACCCAGGTAACTACCGACCTGTGAAGGTCCTAGAACAGATAATCCAACTGTCAGTCTGTGAGCATTTAGGAAAGGAAGCTGTGATTACCAAGACCCAGCATGGGTTTCTCAAAAATAAGTCATGTCAAACCAATCTGATCTCTTTTGATGGAATTACAAACTTGGTGGATCAGGGAAATGCTGTAGACATAGTGAATCTTGATTTCAGTAAGGCTCATGATATTCTCATGAGGAAACTGGTAAAATGTGGGTTGAGTAAGGTGACTGTTAGGTGGATCTGTAGCTGGTTGACTGATCAAACCCAATAAGTACTCATTAATGTTTTCTCATAATCCTGGGAAATAGTGACAAGTGGGGTGCTGCAGGGTTCTGTCCTGGGCCCATTGTTGTTCAACATCTTTATAAATGACTTGGATGAAGGAATTGAGGGGATGTTCATCCAATTTGCAGATGACAGCAAACTGGGAGGGGTAGCTAATGCTGCAGAAGACTGTCAGAATTCAAAATGACCTGAACAGATTGGATATTAACAAGATGGAACATATGCAGAGAAAGGCAACCAAGATGATCAAAAGCTCTGGAAACTAAGCCTTACGAGGAACGCTTGAAGGAGCTGGGTCTTTCCAGGCTAAACATACTATCATTTCTCCTCTCAAGTCTCCACTTTTCCAGTCTCAAGAGGAGACTGAGAGGAGAAATGATAGTCATCTTCAAATATCTTAAGGACTGTCACATGAAAGAGGGAGCATGCTTGTTTTCTCCTGCTCTGGAGGAGATGACTCTATCCAATGGTTTCAAATTACAAGAAAGGAAAAACTTTCTGACAGTAATAGCTGTTCAGCAGTGGAACAGACTCCTACAAGAGGTGTTGGTCTCTCCTTCCTTGAACATTTTGAAACAGAGTTTGGATGGCCATCTGCCATGGATGCTTTAGCTAAGAGTCCTGCATCACAGGGGGTTGGACTAGATGACCCTTGGGTCCCTTCCAACTCTACAATTCTATGAAAATATGCAGCAAAGGAAATCATGGAAATATAGGCCATTAGACCTTTCAAAATGCCCTTGTGAGTTCCTTCCAAAATTACCCTCTTCCTCTAGCATAGAAAAAGACCACATGTAAGTTAAAAATGATTTGCTTACAAACTCTTTGCATGTCAGGTTCATGTGGTTTTCCATACATCAGTAAGAAAAGAGAGGCGGTTACAGTGGTGAAAGTTTCTGAATTATTGGTATAGAACTCAATAATAGCTTGTAAAAGCCATGCGGTCTGAACTTGGAGCAATCAGTTTATACCACATCACCTTGAGCTTTTCAAGTAGACTGAAGGAGAACAAAGGACTTGATTACTTTCCTCTCAAAGTGAGGGGGAGTGACCTAGCTAAGCCTGGCAAGACAACTTACTCTGTGGCATTAACCCATTCGTGTATTAATCAAACTTCAAGCACATTGGTTATATAAGGCTGGTTATTACGCAAAAAAAGCAAAGATATTAAAATTACTCAAATCCTTTAAAAAACCAATGCGCTTACAAATCCAGATAAGCTTGATAGTATGATCAAAAGGGACCCTTGGACCTAGCAGATAATGAAATTTTTCTGTCTTATTTAGAAAATGTTAAGACTTTTCTTTCTTCAGCACAGCTCCCATACCATCCCCACAACATGTAAAAACCTAACAAGTTCTACAAATTGGATACATTTAGAAGCATGGTTAGCTCATACATAGCGCCACATTATAAAATGTAACAAAAGCTTGTTTTGTTTCTTTTCCTTAGTATTCAGTTAACATCTTCACCAAAAGTATGTCCTTTATGCTTTTGAATGTTGTGTTTGTAACCACAGCTTTGTTTTCTAAATGTAGAGATACAAAACATTCATTCAAGTCATAAAATCATCAATTATCTCATCCTTGCTGCAAGAAAAGAAATTGACCATTACGGTTAGCCAAAAATCATTGTGTCACTCACAAAATGCTAAGATAAACTAAACTTTCAAAAGAATATGTTCAAAGTTAGAAACTGATGCATGCTTACACCAGACTAGAGAGTGAAGCAATTACTAATACAGTCATACCTCGGGTTGAAGTTGCTTCAGGTTGAACACTTTCAGGTTGCGCTCTGCAGCAACCCGGAAGTAACGGAATGCGTTACTTCCGGGTTTCGCCGCTCACGCGTGCGCAGATGGTCAAAATGACATCACGCGCATGCACGGAAGCGGCGAATCACAACCCGCGCATGTGCAGACCTGAGGTACCACTGTAGTGGCTGAGTCATAAGCAGCATTCATCACCAAGAAAAGACAAGGGTTAGAGGCAGACAGACTCTTTTTTATCTTTTGACATGGTAACAAGTTGGCTTATCTACAACTCTCTTTAAATTTTCCCATGGAAATATTCAGCACAACCCAAGATCTCTCTAAAACAGGTATGTCTAATCAATGGCACTCCAGATGTTGCTGGACTACAGCTCTCAGCATCGCTGACCATTGGCCATAATGGCTGGGACGGATGGCAATTAGGAGTCCAACAATATCTGGAGGGCTGCAGTTTAGCTACCACTGCTTTAAATGCTTTCTAAAAAGACAACTACTGAATTCTCCAGAAAAATAATGAAGACCCACCTAAAGGTCTCCCAGAGACCTCATGACATTAGACACAATCTCAGGTTCAAGTACTTCCTTAAAGTGTCAGATGCAACTCAAAACCCAAGTTTCAAAAGCCAAAATAAACAAAGAATTTGTCCTACTATAATTATTATACCCATTCTCTTCCTCCAATGAATATAGAACAGATTATTTATGGTTCCAAGGCAATCCCCATTGCAAATTTTTAAACTTTAACATTTATAAATATATTAAACTAAAAAAGCCATAAGTACAATATTCAAAGATGAAACAAGTATTATGTAGATACAATGCAAACCAACAATCACATTTTTAGCCCAGAGTAAAAACATGTTTAAAAAATTTGCAAGTCCCATCATAGTAGAAGTTTGTTGATGGCTTCAGAAGCCAGCCCACCCTTGGCAATCTTCCAGGGAACAGAAAATTTATGTGAGCCTGCTGTCAATCTGAAGATTACAGTAACACACAGAGAATATTGTGCTTTCTTCAGCTTGTAAAAGCCAAGTCCATGTTTTGCTTGTCAGATACTACTCACAGGCAGTAACTAGGAATTGAAGAATGATGCACCAATATAATTTGCTCCCAGCAACTAATTATTGTAGGCTAGAAATTCCACCTACTTTTAGAATGCAATGTCTCATAACATTTTAACACAACAAACAAACACATCACTCATATTTATTTAAAACACTTATATCCTGCCTTTCTTCAGAGGAGCTTGAGATAAAAACCACTTATTGACATTTAAACATGGAGAGCTAAAAATTCACTCACAATATGAATAAAGTCACAGAAGGTAGCAGGGATGGATAAAAGAAAAACTGAACAGTAAAGTTGTGCCTAGCTGTTTCAGGTGACTATTCATAGGAAGCATGTATATATCTATATTTATATTATTAAGTATACCCCACTTACTAACTGAAGTTCTTGAGATGACTTACCATGTATTTAAAACATAATGAAATAAACATTGACACAATAGAAACTACAGCAGACAAAGGTGTGTTTTTATTAAATCTCCTTGTTCTGTATGTTACAACAAATGCCATTCTGCAATCTCCTGGCCTAGAACTGAGGGCTGAAGTCAGTTCCACACAGACCACCACTTCCCACTGGGTGGTTGCTGCCGATGTTTCTATCTGCCTCAGCCCTAGTGGCTGATGCACGAGGTGCTGAGAGGACAAAAATGTTACATGCTTCTCTCCCAGTTCCCAGATGATCCAACTGCCACTTTGCTGCAGAATCTCTGGGGCACAGCAAGTCACCTAGGAAATAATCTCAGCCCAGACATGGCTGCCTAAGTATATTAGATTGCATACAATGTGGTAAACCCTGAAATCGGGGTGGGGAGAAACAGGACTTTTTTCCTAGGCCTTCCCACCCACCCGGTTTTCTAGTTGAAAAAAATGACATTTTGGTGGGGGAATATGTATTTGGCATTTTAAAAAAATAAATGAGATACTTTTTAAAGCAATGTTTTCCTTACTCAAACTGAATGGTATGAGTACTTTACTCTACAACCTTAGAGCATGACAGTTTGTGTTTACTACAGACACATGCAACATTCAACTCCAATATGCATCTCTATACCTAGAAGTGCTGCCATCTTTATACTACCATCCCTTTGCTGTTTGCAAATTGATCTTTGCCTTCTTTTAATTTAAGTTTGAATATTCTAAAAGCTGCTCTACTGACCTGGCTCTTCCCTTGTGGTCAACCTTTTCACCTCTCCTCTCAAACTACTATTACATAGGTACAGATAAAGGCAAAGGACCCTTGGATGGTTAAGTCCAATCAAAGACAACTATGGGGTGCAGCGCTCATCTTGCTTTCCGGCTGAGGGAGCCGGTGTTTGTCCACAAACAGCTTTCCAGGTCATGTGGCCAGCATGATTAAACTGCTTCTGGTGCAACAGGACACTGTGACGAGTTCCAGAGCACATGAAAATGCTGTTTACCTCCCCGCTGCAGTGGTACCTTTTTATTTACTTGCAGTCATGTGCTTTTGAACTGCTAGGTTGGCAGAAGCTAGGACAGAGCAACAGGAGCTCACCACTGCATGGATTCGAACTGCTGACTTTCTGATCTGCAAGCCCAAGAGGCTCAGTAGTTTAGACCACAACGCCACCCATATCCCTTTACTACATAAACATCCTGCTACAAAACTAACAAGAAGCCTATACATGTCTACTCAGAAGTAAACCCCACTGAATTCAATGGAGTTTACTGCCAGCTATGTGGGTACAGGATTGCAGCCCAAGACACTATACTTTTGAGGCTACAATCCTCTGTACACTCACCACTAAACAGAGCAGGTCTTCCTTTTGAGTAAACATGCAAAGGATTGCTCTGCAAATGTCATAAATATGCTAGTATAACTGAATATTCTAGGTAAGTTATATATATTGTTAGTGAAGGTTAGCTAACAAAGTAATGTATACATTTCTGGCTTTCAGCCCCCAGAAAAAATATTTTTCTCAGTGATTCCAAAATTCCCAGAAATATTATATCTATGTCTTTAGCTGTTCAGGTATGATTTAAGTCAGCAACTTAAGCGTTCTTAACATCTTCACATTTTTCTTAAACTCTAATACTACTGCATTGCCATTTTGAAATATTTCTAAACACCCCAACAGATACAATTTCTAAGTAGAGCTTTGAATACAATACTTAAACCACTAAGTGCACTATCTATCTATCTATTTTCTAAACAAGTATCTCAATTACTTTTGGCTACTAGAAAATGTTTCCAGATATTTAGAATCAAATTGAAAAATAGATATTTAGGGGGGAAAGTGGGGTAAATAAAACACATTAAATCAGATATGCATTCATTCTGAGCAGAACAACCCCCCCCAAAAAAAAATCTGCATTACTGACATCAACTGATACTGCAGAAAGCAATGATACCCTGGTCTGTATCAAATACAGCTCCCAAACAGTGTACAAAGTGCCACTCCATCAAGCCAACTGCAACAGTCAAGCCTCAATGCTATGATGTCATGAACAGCTGTCACTAGCCCCACCCCCAAGAAAGAACGTTACAGCCTTCTTCCCAGATTTCATTCATTAAAGTGTGTTTCTATACACTGCCAATGCCTGCTGTTCCAAAATGAGGGTGACTCCAGACACACCTTACATCTAACAAACAAACAAGTAGGAGAGGCTAATGCCATCATTGATGTAATTTCACTACTTTAGTTTAGACCACATCAGCCACCCTTATGCGGATTCAGTTGTGTGTGCGCGTGAGTGTGCGCACACAAACATATATTTGATATATATCCTTATAGCCTGCATTTCCTCAGAGAAGCTCAAGAGGGCTAACAAGACATAAAACAATTTATCAGTGATTAAACATCAGGAAGCAAAACACAAGCAACAATATTTTTATAGGAACCATGCATGTGGCATCTGCCATAAAGTAAGAAACTTGCCATCTGAGACGCAACTGCGTGCCATGAGCATACTGATGGCATTTTGTTCCACATCTCTGTAAGAAACCCTTCCCCTTGAAGAAAACCCAGACCTACAAAAACCCAGGAAGCCAACATCCAACTCCTGATTCCCTGCAAAGGGAATGTGCTACAGTACTAATATTCATGAAATCCCAGTAAGTGTATCATTATCACATCATGGTAACAGTAACAAGCCCCGAAGTACAACTGGGGATGAATCATCTATAGATTGAGGAAGTGTCTATGCCAGGGAGGAAATTCTCATACACAGGGTCCAAATACAGTGCTCTGGCCCCAAGGCCATACCCCTCATCAGCCCTGCATCCTCTTCAAAATCTTTGTCCTGGCTGGAATGTGCCTTTGACCTGTGATAATGCCTACAGGTGTTTAGAGGCTTTTGACATTTGCATGGCTGCAATGCAGCCTACTTAAGAGTTGTACCCACTTCTCCACCCACTTTTGCCTCTGACCCCTTAAGAGGGACAAGTGGCCGCTAAAAGCTGCCACAAGAGAACAGCAGCCCCTGGGGACTGAAAAATTAATTATTATTATTATTATTATTATTATTATTATTATTATTATTATTATTTGTACCCCGCCCATCTGGCTGGGTTTCCCCAGCCACTAAGGGCGGCTTCCAACAAAGATGAAAAATACACTAAAATGTCACATATTAATAACTTCCCTGAACAGGGCTGCCTTCAGATGTCTTCTGAATGTCAGGTAGTTGTTTATCGCTTTGACATCTGATGGGAGGGCGTTCCACAGGGCAGGCGCCACTACCGAGAAGGCCCTCTGCCTGGTTCCCTGTAACTTGGCCTCTCACAGTGAGGGAACCGCCAGAAGGCCCTCGGAGCTGGACCTCAGTGTCCAGGCAGAACGATGGGGGTGGAGACGCTCCTTCAGATATACTGGACCAAGGCCGTTTAGGGCTTTAAAGATCAGCACCAACACTTTGAATTGTGCTCGGAAACGTACTGGGAGCCAATGTAGGTCTTTCAAGACCGGTGTTATATGGTCTTGGCGGCCGCTCCCACTCCTGCTGCACACAGACTGAAAGCAAGGTAGGGACTAAGTACTTCCAAAACAAACTGGAATTGATCCCACTAACCAGGTAAGAGTGTCTGAGTATTCAAGCTAAGAAGCCCAGTCATCAAATACAAGCTACTGTCTGTGAAGCAAATGGCAAACTTCACACAAGCAGACAGTAGACCTTTAGACCTTAGTACAAATCAACCAGACTGGTGAAGACACATGGAAAGACAGAATGGCATTTTATAGAAACAACAGAAGAGAGGCGAGGCATTCCAGAATATATTTGGATCCTGAGCCATAATGAGTTTTATGGGTTAAAACCAGCACTTTGAATTGAGCTTGGAAATGTACAGCCAGCCAGCATAGTCATAACAGAATTAGTATTATGTGATCTGTGTTATGGTTGCCTCACCTCAAAAAAAGGTTATTTTAGAGCTGGATTTTTTTCAGAAAAAGGCAACCAAAATAATAAAGGGGCTGGAACAACTCCATGACGAAAAGTTACAACACCTGGGGCTTTTTAGTTTTGTGGTGGGGGGAGGATTAAGGGGGCATGATAGAGTTTATGTATGATGTCGTGAAGTTTTTCTCCCTCTCTCATAATACTAGAAGCTAGAACCATCCAATGAAGTTGAACGTTGGAGGATTCAGGGGAGACAAAAAAGTATTTCTTCACACAGCATAGAGTTATACTATGAAATCTGCTCCCACAAGAGGTAGCCATGCCCTCCAATTTGGGTGGCTTTGAAAGTGGATTGAACAAATTCATTAATATGAATGTCAATGTCTACTAGCTATGGTGGTTATGTTCTGCCTCCACTGTCCGAGGCAATAGACCTCTGAATCTCACTTGGGTCTTGCTTGCAGGCTTCCCATAAGCATCTGGTTGGCCACTGTGAGAACAGGATGCTGGACATGATATGCTTTTGGCCTGATCTATCAGAGCTCTTCTTAGTAGAAGAGCTTCTTAGTTTCACCATCAGAGCTTCTTAGTTTCACCATCAGCAAGACACAAATGATGAAAGTTTTCTGTAGATAACTGATCCTTAATGTCTCTAGTAAATTTTACAGCCACAATCTTCCATGTTGACTTTTTTAAGTAGTCACTGAGTATTCAGTGTGACTTATTCTGATATAAATGTGCACAGGATTCCTAACTTACTCCATGTGACTGCAAATTATTTGCAACAAGTTAAAAAATTAATGTCTCTCACATGCACATAAAATTCAACTACTGGAAGATTTTGTCAAGTCTCAGTTTTAGATTATAGGTTTTTGAAAGAGACAATTCCGTTCAGGTTCATGTAACAGGTTTTAACAAATTGAGCACAAAGCACAAAACCACTACTGAGATCCAGAAGATTTACATTAATATTTAACATGAAGGATGCAGACGTGAGGGTTACTTGTGAACATGAAATCTACACATTTTGAAATTATAGACAAACCTCTCAAAATATATGTTTAAGGTTATATCATAAATATGGCATATATTTCAATACAATAAGCCTCTCACATATTTATGCTGAAAAACAGATTGTCATTCTCTGCTTCCATAACTCTGCTTCAGAAAACTGTGTATACTATGCTACAATTGCAGCTGCTTGCAGCTGATATTTTCTAGGAAATGAGAAAGCCTTGGGAAGCTTTCTGTTTGCAGCCATATTCATTTCCCAAAGAAAAATGGCATATACTTGCAACTCCACATCAAGCTGTACAGGAAAATTAAAACACAGTTATGTTTCTTTATCTGTATTCTCCAACAGCAGTCCAATAACCATTGTTACAAGTTTGAAAGTTATGTTTGGTTTATCTATGATTAACAATATCACTGATGTAGATACAATGCTATTAATAGTTATTTCTTAAATGAAGTAGGGGAAGAAATGCCCTCATGACAAAGAAAACTGCAAGCACACAAGGCACTCCAAATCACTTCACTATGATTAGACACCAGGAAGCATTATGTCTACACTGGGTCTACTATGAAATATACCAAAACCTTTTTAAAATGATCCAACAGCAATCTAAATATTAATTTTCATTCAACAATACTTGTTGAGAGTTTAATTCAGACTTTGCCGCAACAATATTAAAAGACTCAAAACTAGTAGACAGACCTGCTTGCTTTTTAGCCATTCAGAAGTTAATCTCCTTGGGTAATTCAAGTTCAGATAGAATACCAAAGATTTGTGAGGAAGGACAAGACTCAGATTCCCAGTTAGATTATGGAAATACTTACTAGATTACCCCTGACAATTAGAAGTCAACACAAATAAAAATGCAACAGTGCTTCCAAAACTAATAATGTAGCATTTGATAATATGTTTTATTTTCCTTATCTATAAAAGACAACAAGTACAACAGATCAACACAATTCTCCGAAAATGCTTTCCAATAATGCAATCTCATATCATTCTACACTGGTCAAACTAAAATAGTCATCTATTTTAAATCTGCAGCTCAATTATGCCTACTGTGAATTTAAAGTAGGATATGAAAGTATACGTAACATATGCAGGAGAGAAGAATGCCAGAAAACATGTTTTAGGCACAAGGTTGTAGGAGCACTGGAACACAGAATAACAGCTCTGCACTGCTGCCATTGCAATTTACAGCATTTTGAAAGAAAAGCATTATCTTCAATACAACTCAATTTCAAATTTTATTTCCTCAGCAAATACTTCATCTCCTAATTTAAATGGTTTATGCACACATAAATACACATCTGTTCAATATACATTATACATTTGCCTCTCTTTTCCTACTTAATTTGACCAGGTGAACTCTAGAAACGAAACACTGTTTTCCCTATTTAGCTGTACTTTATTCTAGTCTTGCTTTATGCCTTAATTTTGGATACATTACACAAAAGGCTTTCAACTTCAATATTCTGAATTTATGTTAAGTGTTACTTAAATCACTAAAAGTTTTTTAAAATTCAAAAGAAATAATATAATCCCAAATTACTGACAAAAAAACTGAATATCCACATTTTCATGAATACCTGTCTTCCTGCAAACCCAATATTCTCAATTGAATTAACCTTTAAACTCATTCCACAGCATCAACAAACTAGAGATTCCAGCAGAAAACTAACTCATTTTTAAAGTGTTTATACTGCATTTGTTTTAACTCCTTGAAAACTATATATTTCATCCACAAAAGTTTGTCATATACAAATTAAGATTTTATATATAACATAATACAACAGCATTGCTCTTGAACTTTTATGTTTTTCAGATGCCTCTTACCTGATCCACTGAACTGGCTGCTTCCTAGTGTTGTTGGTCTAGTTTTCCCACTATTAAGAGGTGGAGAAAACATCTGCAAAACAAGTGGATGCATTTCAGTCAGCATGGAATGAAAACTAATTCAGTTATGTATATTTGGAATGTAAAAAAAGCTGGGAATACATTCATAGAAAAATTAATAGCATTAACTGTGCTTAAAAATGTTTCATAACACAGAGAATTAGTGGTACAATTTTTAAGGTCAGTAACATATCCAGTTTATTACTCAATATAATAGGTCTATTGGTCAAAATACTACAAGTGCAGGATAACCTAACAAAGCCAAGTAAGTATTCTGTATTTTACTTTCACAAAATACACTTGATTTAAAAAATAATAATGTAAGACATTGTGGGACATCATGACTTGCTTCCAATCTAATATTACAGTGCAAAACAGGAGTAAGGATACTAGGGCTGCAATCCTACACAGACTTACCTGAGAGTAAGTCCAATTCAACTCAATGAGGTTTACTTCTGAGCAACCATGCACAGAATTGAACCCAGACTACAACCCTAATTATGGATACATGAAGGCAGGTCCCACTCTTCTGAGCAAATAGGATTAGGATTAAGCTGCTTGGGGTCCCCCTCCCCATTACCTACACTGCATTTTTACAGAAAAAACAAACACCCTTTGAGCTATCTGTAGAAAACAAACGAGAAGAGCTATCCAATGGCTATCTATAGGTCAGCTGGATTTTAACCAGTTAAGATGACTGACCCAGAGCCTTCAATACGGGAGTTTAGTTATTACATCCAAGTTTCCCCTTTGGCTGAGCCAGAAGCAACCAAGCCCTGCACGCAGCTGCCCCACTTCTCGGTCCGCTTTACCGTGGAGAAGCCATAAGAGGACTTCGAAGAATATCCTACCGCGCTGAAGTCCAGCAGGTCGCTCAATTCCTTGTCTGTCCCTATAGCGGCCATCCGCTGCTGCTGAGGATTCATCTTCATCCACTTACGGAGGGTCCTAAGCGGCAACAAAAGGGAAAGGGAGAGGCGCGTTAACCAAAACAAGGAGGACGGCATCCTTAGCCTTGAGCAGCCCCTCGCAAAGCCAAAGATCATTCTTTCTCCTTTCCCCCGCATCTCAAAGGCACCCAAAAGCAGCAGCAGCAGCAGAGCCAACTCCGTGGAAGTTTCTTTCCTCCCTCCCTCCTCCATCCCAGAGATGTTCGCATCCACAGAATTGAATCCTCGCCTTGGGGAAGAAAGGCGCGCCGCTGAGCTGGAAGCCCGGGCTCGGGAAGCGGGCAAGAGGGGATGCCTAACAGGAGGGAGCAGCCCCGAAGGGGAAGAACGAAGCGGAGGCAAAGTCCTCCGAGCAGGCCGAGCGGGGAAGTGAGCGGCTGGGCCGATGGAAAGGCGGGCAGGCGCTCGACTCCCTCCCCTCGACCAGGCTGCGAACAATAAGTCTCTCGCCCACCTCTCCGCCAGCCACTTCCGCGCCAGCGAAGCGCCGCCAGGAACCCGGAGTTTGAGGGGCTTCTCGCGGGAAAGAGAACCGGAGAAGGCGGCGTGTGTGCAGGAACAGGGGCCACTAGTTGGGGGCGCGGAGGGACAACCCCGCCGGCCTGCGCGGAAGAGCCAGAGGAGCAGCCCTGCCGCCCCCGCGCCGAGAGGGGGTCTCCTGCCCGCCCATCCCGCGGCCCCCTCCCCAAAAAAGGGCACCGGAGCCTCTCAGCACCGGGCGCGATACTGCCCAGGCGCGCGCCCCGGGCCGTGCGCGTCCCCGCTTCTCCTCCCTCCGAGCGGGGAAGGAGCCCCCTCCGGCCGCCACCGGCTTCCCTTCCCCTCGGTCCCCACCCCTGCCCGCTTCTCCCGCTCCCTCCCTCCCTCCGCGACGCCTGCCTGCCTTTACCCGGTTCCCGGCCCCGCTGCCCGGGTCCAAGTGGCTCTTCTCCTTCTAAGGCGGCGGCGGCGGCGGCGGCGGCAGCGTCACCCCCGCCCCGGAGTCAGTCCGGAGAGAAGCAGCAGCAGCGGAGGAGGAAGACGGAGCGGAGGGGCGAGAATGCCGCGCGCTCTCCTCTCCCTCAGCGCGTCCTTCCTTTTCTTTCTTCGTCCTGCCCTCTTCGCGCTCGGCCGCTCCGTCGACTGCCGCCCGTGGCCTCCCTTTCCTTCCCCCGCCCGCCCGCGCCTGCCGGTCTGCCTTTCTCGCTCCCCCGCCCCGTCTCGACGGAACTTGCGGGGCCTCCCCTCAGGCAGACATTTTTGGGCTTCGGGGCCTCAGCACCGCCACGTTCAAGGTTCCTGCTCTGTATCCCTCCGCGCTTGGCGGCGGCGGCGGCAACAGCAACCTCAGCAGCAGCGCCGCGAAGAGCGCGGCGGCGATTAACCCTTCTCTGCCTGACGAGCGCTGCTGCTGCCGCCTTAATGAGGCCAGCGGCCCTCACTTAGTCCCTGTGAGGTAAAGACCTGGAGCAGGGAGAAAGCGGGCGCTGCTTCTCCGGCGGTCGGCCTCGTCTCCTTGCCAGGTCCCAGCCGCCTCTTCTCTCCTCAGCGAGCGAAGAAGCGGGCGCCGAGGAGCCGGGAAGCCCAGGTGGGCGGGCGGGCGGCCCCGGCGCTACTTCCTCCCGCAGGCGCGCTTCAGGGACCTGGGCTCCAGCCGGCTTCCTTGGGAGTAAGCGCCGCTCTGGGCGCAGCGGGACTTGCCCCCGCGTAAGGGCACCCAAGAGGGGCGCGGGGTTTTAACTCCGGCTCAAGCACACCGGCTGCCTCAGTTCGTCTTGAGTCTCGGCGGGAAGGGGAGGCTTCGCTTCTTTCCAGAGGGCCAGCCGAGGAAAAGCAACCCCGAGCCTTCTGGCACCCTCAGAATAGCCAGGTCCGGAAGGCTCCACCAGATGCTGTGTTGCCTCGACTTCTCCTGTTGGCTTTGTAACAAAAACATGCAACTTATCCTTAAGATCAGCCTCCATACCTGAAAAAGTGACATCAATTTTCAAAAAGGAATCGTTTGGCCCTCTGGGAGTTGCAGAACTACAACTCCCATTAGACCCAGCAACCATGGGAAGGAAAGATGGGAGTTTTTGTTCAGCCACATCTGGATGGCCAAAAGATCCCCAGTTACAGGCTGGAAAGCAATATTAAATACAGAATTATTGTGCCACTACAGCTGCTTTTTCACTAACCCTTTAGATGCCTTTGGGAATGTCAATAAGCATGATGATAGCTTAATATGTGTGCTTAGACTTACAAAAAGCTTTTGACAAAGTACAAAAAGGGATTGCAAGGAACTCCAACAGGATTTCTCCTAACTGGCGGGACAGGAAGTAAAATGACAAATGCAACTCAATGCAAACAAGTGTAAAGGGCTGGACCTGGGGCAAAGAATCCTAGTTTCACATATACGCTCATAGGATCTGAACTGGTGCTACCTCCCCAGGAATAAAACATCAGGGTTGTAGTAGATACTCCGATATAGATGCTGATCCATTGTCCAGCAGCTGAAAAAAAGGCAGACTCCACATTAAGAATCATTAGGAAAGGAACTGAAAATAAAAGTATGTACAGTTTTAGTGACTTCACCTCAGAATGGATATTGTGTGAGCTGGAAAGGGCTCAGAAAAGGGCAACCAAAATTATCAGGAGGACAAAGTTGCAACATATGGGGCTTTTTAGTTTAGAAAAAAGGAGTAAGAGGAGACATAAGAGGTGTATAGAATTATACATGGTAGGAAGATTTAGGACATAGACAAGTACTTCTTCGCACAGTGCATACTTAAATTATAGAATTAGTTCCCACAAGAGGTAGTGATCCCATTGGATTGCTTTAAAAGAGGATTAGACAAATTCATGGAGGATAAGGGTATCAGTGTCTATTAGCCATAATGGCTATGTTCTATCTCCATTGTCCAAGGCAAAATGTATTTGAATGACAGTTATCTAAGAATCACTGGGGTGTGTGTGCTGTACTCAGCATGCATGTGCATGTGTTTGGCCATGGTTCTTATAAAGGTAACGGTACCCCTGCCCGTACGGGCCAGTCGTGTCTGACTCTAGGGTTGCATGCTCATCTCGCTCTAAAGGCCGTGAGCCGGCGCCGTCCGAAGACACTTCCTGGTCACGTGGCCAGTGTGACGAAGCAGCAGCTGGTGAGCCAGCACCAGCGCAGCACACGGAAACACCGTTTACCTTCCCGCTATAAAGCGGTACCTATTTATCTACTTGCACTTAGGGGTGCTTTCGAACTGCTAGGTGGGTAGGAGCTGGGACCGAACGACGGGAGCTCACCCCGCCGCGGGGATTCGAACCGCCGACCATACAATCGGCAAGTCCTAGGGACTGAGGTTTTACCCACAGCGCCACCCGCATCCCAGCTCCTCCACACAGCGTCCCCACAGCGCCACCCGGTTCTTATAGTCTGCACAAATCTCTCCAAGGCATAGCAGCCCTGAGGGGGGTGGGCTGTGTGTGTGATGGCAACTCTTTGTGCTGGCTTTCACTCAAACAGGAATCGCCAAGGATGAGTTACTTTAAATTAGTTTTTTTAAAAAAAAGGTACAACAAAATACTTATTAGGATATTTGCAACTTATCCTTCCAAATTTCTTTTAACATAGCAGGGCTTTAAAATGCACAAGCATACAACATTAAAGCAAATGTGATGGCAGAACAACAAAGATGGTGAGGGGGACTTGGAGACTAAGTCACAATGAGGAAAGATTGAAGGTCTTGGGTGTGTTGAGCCTGGAAAAGAGGCTTCAAATACTGGTAGTTCAAAGGCTCTCACATAAATGATGGAGCAAATAGGTTTTCCATTGATCCAGTTGGTAGGAACCAAATGAATGACTTAAAATGCAGGAAAAAGGAGATAAACAAAACAGGAAGAATGGTGTGATTGTAAGAGTTGTTCAACAGTGAACAGCCTACCTTGAAGAAAGGTAGAGCTTTATTTGCAGAGAGGGGATGGTCAGCTATCAAGGATGCAATAGCAACAGATTTAATGCATTGACAGCAGCGGGGGTTAGATCACTAGGTGGTTTTAGAAGGATTAATTCTGTTAGTTACTTTATTTCATCTTAGTCATTCAAGTATTTATTTTTGGTCCACCAAAATAACTGAAGGTTTTTTATGTACAGTGCAGCTAGTGTATTGTGTTTGCGTGTGGCTATATTCAGACCCTTAGCTCTGACCCTGAGGTTGTTGTGAACATAAAATGAGACAACCTCCTACATATATTGCTCTGAGCTTGAAAGAAGTATGGGATAAAAATGTGATAAACAGAAATTAATGTAAAGAGTATTTGCACAAACTCAAGAGCTTGCATGTTACGGGAGGTGATTTACATGTGCCACAGGAGGTAGTGTGGGGCATGACACAAAGAAAGGAAAAAAACACATCAATGTCATCTTACATCTACTTGCTCTGGTACAGACACATCAATTTTACCAACATAGGCATGTCAGCATTTTTAGGATTGGTGCACAAAAAGGTTTAAGTAACGATGACAACAGTATTTGCTTCAGATACAGGCAGTACATTATTTTTAATAGTCTGCTCTAAGCCTTTGTGCAACGTGGGGGTGGAAGGAAATCAAATGTGTCACTACCTTTTGAGTCAAGTGTGTGCCAGTGATGGATGAGGCAACGGTACCAATCAATAAGTCACTGCATCGTCAAAAAGTGAGATGACAAAATGTCTACAGCGTCTTGGCCACCAGCATGAGCAAATATCTACAGATAATTAACAAAAAATTAAAAACAGCTATGCACAACCCAGTCTTGAGCAATCCTACTGTCTGAGGGATGTATTCCTAACTAAGTGTGCACACAACTGTAGTCTTGCAGCACAATACTATAAATGCATACTCAAAAGTTGTCTCATTGAGTTCAGTGAGGCTTGTATCCAGGAAACTGAGTATAGGGTTTGCAGCCCTAATCTGTAGGATCCATGGACTCATTAAAGGTTACAAATGACAAAACTAACCTTTAGTGAAATAAATAACACTGCACTATTTCTCCTTATTGTATAGTAACTGATTCTCACCCATTTAAGTTCTTCCAAAGAACTTGGCCTTTTCCACTTCCAAATGGAAAGCAGGCTTTGTTAGAATTTTTTGAGGGAGCTTCAGATATAAGGAATGACCCATAAGCACCTATATATAAGCATTTATACATTGCCCCATTATTCAACTTTGCTTCTGTCACTAGTTGCCATTGTTAGCTGAGTGTAGATGTCAGCCATGGAAAATATACTGCAAATGGACCAGATCTCTTAAATATCAGTGCTATGTCCTTTGCAAATAATTTTGTCTGTATAAATGAAAATGAAAGCAAGGCAGTTGAACTGTCCATCAAAATTAAAAACTGGTAGATGCTGTAAGCATTCCTGCTTTCATCCCATAATGTCCATGTAAGCAACTTCTTTCTGTGTAATTAGCATTGGGAATATTTTTAGATTTATTTATCATTTGTGCATTTGCTGTCCTGGGCTCCTTTGGAAGGAAGGGTGGGATAAAAATACTAATAAATAATAATAGTTTTAGCACAGATGGAAGGAACAGCATTTTACCTGATACAAAGAAAGTGGTGATTTCTTAAACGGTTTCCTGATTGAATGGCTTGGCATTTAATACTTCAGTTGGAACTGCAACAACTGCGAAGTCAAGTTCTCTTGAAAGTAGAGTGGCTTTATCCATCAAAAGTATAGCTAGTGGGTCCTTAAGGATAACACGGGTTCTTCCCCATACTGGGAGTTGGCAACTTCTGGACTGACTGAAAGTGTTCCGCTGGCTGGCTATTTGAGGATGCAGTGCAGTTTGCAAAATGTGTCGTCTTTGCCACCTGTACTGCAGCATGGTAAGCACAATTCTGTGCCCTAACTGGTGTTTGGGAAACGTCAAAACAAGACTTGTATCACTTGTGCCCTAGTCATCATCTGGCTTGCTTTATAGCCTGCAGCTTCCCAGAATACTAAGAAGCCATATTGGCTCAGCAACACTGGAAGGAACAAGCATCCATTGTGTCAGCCACTCATCTCCTCTCACCATTCCACAGCAACAGAATAGTTGGCTTTCTTCATTATTTTGAATAGTTCTTTTATGATACTTGCTTTTTCCTATGTGAAATCTCATGAGGAAGAAAAATAAAACAAAAAAACAAAGCAATATAAATGTGCCAGTCGTTATTGATGGTCAAATTTGGGTAATTAGAGCAGTGGGTGTTGATTGAGAGAGATTAATGCTTTATTGATCATACACACCATACTTTGCTGATTGAAGGTATTTCTCCAGTGCAATTGACCTTTTTTTCCTTACTGCTGCATAGCTACACCCTGGGCTGGCCACCTGAATAGTTAATAGTTTGCATTTTATTCAGTTTATTGTTTTTTCTTTGTGTTAATTGTACTTCTTGACATGTATCTTTAATGAACCTCAGTAAAATAATTTTGAAAAATCAACTTTTGGGACTGAGATTATTTTGTGGGGGCAAGAAGAGTGCAGGGAGACTGCAGCTTGAAATTTATTAGAATTCAATGCAGGCATGGTGGTTCCAAATAATATCCACAACTTATCTCCAGATGTGATTAAAATGCTTTATTATATTTACATCCCATCTAGGTCAGCAGTCACCAGTCACTGGCATTCATTGACAAACAGCAAGTGATCAGAAGCCATTAAGCAAGCATCTTCAGCTAAACTCATCAGCTAAGCATCATTGCCCATTACAAAGCTGTTGTTGTTGTTGTTGTTGTTTTTTAGTCATTTAGTCGTGTCCGACTCTTCGTGACCCCATGGACCAGAGCACGCCAGGCACAAAGCTAGCAAAGCTAAAAATAAATAAAAGGGGAAAAGGCTATCTCTCAATTGACACCCTAACCTTTTATATGCTGTAGTTTCCAGGAGGGGCATGTTACAGAAAACCATAGCAGCTTGTGAAATAGTCCCATTTGAAATAAAGAGCAAATTAAGAGTTATAAAGCTTTAGAGTGGAATGCCTTAACAAACAGAATTTATGTCAGAAAAAAATCTGTGCTGCTTTTTCTCTTTCTCCCATTCAGACACTCCTTGTCCCAGAAAATATGTGACTTGTTGAAAGTATAAGTTACAGTTGTTCCCTGATGTAACAATTCTGAATGGAAAGCAGCCTCAGAAAAAATAATGCTGCCACCCTTTCCTGCCATTTCTCTAGCCTTATCAGCTGGCTGAAAAATAAAATATTAGCCTGTCTTCAATTGTCAAAGTGATGAGCTCTTTTCCACTGACTTGAACATGGTCTTCTGAAAAAACTAATTTTGGGGATTGGCAGATCTGGTGGGTAATCCTGGATTCGAGTAAAGTATACGAATAGCTTTCACACGAAAAATATGAATAAATATGACATTTTAAAGCATTGTCAAACTTGGATAAGTATCTATGTGTTGCAGAAGTTTGACATCTCCACTCCATCTGCCCAAATGTCCAGAACCAGCTTCCTGAGGCAGTGTTGAAAAATCCTTTGCACAAAAAGAAAGGTTGCAAGGGAAGGAAACAGAGTAAATTCCATCAACTAGCTGGTTTATTTAATTAAAATAATACAGATTTTAAGAGGAGAGTTAAACTGAGCTGAGGCCTGTAGCTGAATCAGGCTGCAAATGTGAGCGCAAGAGGTTTAAGGGCACAAAAGGCAGCCATTCAGCTACATTTGGGACGCTTTATACAAGGGATGGGGGCGGCGGGAACTGAGGTTTCTCTTCACCTGTTTTCTCTTCACTCTCCCCAAGCCAGAAGGGAGTGTTCTGTCCTGGGTGGGTGTGTAGAACAAGATAGCAGCCACAAAAGGAAGAGTCCCAAGTGAATGTGGCATTCCTGGCAGCAGGGCTCCTATGCTTTGGATAGTTGCCTGGCAGGCAATTCAACAGGTTCAGCCTGACTGGCAAACAGAGTCAGTGCCTCTGAGAGAGCATGAGAATTATGCTCTCTCATTAGATTAGGCCAAAGGGGCCATTCAGTCCGGCATCCACAGGGACCAACCAGGTGCCCATTATGGGAAGCCCACGAGCGAGAGACACCCTCAAAAGCAGTCGTGTGTCCGAGTTATTTGTCCCCTATAGCCTTTGTCCCCCATGACTTTTGCCTCACCCCTTTATAAAGCCCTTCAAGTTGGCCGCTGTTATGTACTGAGAGGAATGTTGTTGTTGTTTAGTCGTGTCCGACTCTTCATGACCCCCTGGACCAGAGCACGCCAGGCACTCCTGTCTTCCACTGCCTCCCGCAGTTTGGTCAGACTCATGTTTGTAGCTTCGAGAAGACTGTCCCACCATCTCGTCCTCTGTCGTCCCCTTCTCCTTGTGCCCTCCATCTTTCCCAACATCAGGGTCTTTTCCAGGGAGTCTTCTCTTCTCATGAGGTGGCCAAAGTATTGGAGCCTCAGCTTCACGATCTGTCCTTCCAGTGAGCACTCAGGGCTGATTTCCTTCAGAATGGATGCGTTTGATCTTCTTGCAGTCCAGGGGACTCTCAAGAGTCTCCTCCAGCACCAGAATTCAAAAGCATCAATTCTTCGTCGATCAGCCTTCTTGATCGTCCAGCTCTCACTTCCATACATCACTACTGGGAAAACCATGGCTTTTACTATACGGACCTTTGTTGGCAAGGTGATGTCTCTGCTTTTTAAGATGTTGTCTAGGTTTGCCATCGCCTTTCTCCCAAGGAGCAGGCGTCTTTTAATTTCGTGACTGCTGTCACCATCTGCCGTGATCATGGAGCCCAAGAAATTAAAATCTCTCACTGCCTCCATTTCTTCCCCTTCTATTTGCCAGGAGGTGAGGGGACCAGTGGCAATGATCTTCGTTTTTTTGATGTTGAGCTTCAGACCATATTTTGCGCTCTCCTCTTTCACCCTCATTAAGAGGTTCTTTAATTCCTCCTCACTTTCTGCCATCAAGGTTGTGTCATCTGCATATCTGAGGTTGTTGATATTTCTTCCGGCGATCTTAATTCCAGCTTGGGATTCATCCAGCCCAGCCTCTCGCATGATGAATTCTGCATATAAGTTAAATAAGCAGGGAGACAATATACAGCCTTGCCGTACTCCTTTCCCAATTTTGAACCAGTCAGTTGTTCCATATCCAGTTCTAACTGTAGCTTCTTGTCCCACATAGAGATTTATCAGGAGACAGATGAGGTGATCAGGCACTCCCATTTCTTTAAGAACTGAGTTGAATAGGATCAAAAATGCAACAGTCTGATTGGTCCTAGAACAGTAGGATTCAGAATGCAGCAGTCTGATTGGTCCTAGAACAATAGGATCCAGAAGGCAGCAGTCTGATTCGTCCACAGGAGCCACCCAATCCAGCTCCAGGTGGAAGTGAATCCGCAACCTGATTGGCCAACAGGAGAATCCCGGAATTAGCCAATCACGTGGGCCCCATTGTGTAAATAATGTATATAAAGCAGATATTCTGGGGGAACTTCCATTCCTCCTCACCACTATGAGCGGAATAAAGAGCATGAAATCTACTCTCAACTCTGAGTATATTTTAGCCGCCATCACACACCCCCAGGGCCGGATTTAGGGTTGATGAGACCCTAAGCTACTGAAGGTAATGGCACCCTTTATATATCCAGCTGTCCTTTGTCAACAACAAATTGTGTTAATATATGCTATATGGTAATTTATGGACCTAATAGGTATCTAAAGCCATTTGCACATGTTGCTATGCAACCAGTCCATGCAGAATGTAGGCACCCTATACTGTATATAGAAATGAGCAAACTAGTGATATTTTAGGGAGCAGGCTAGCAGGCGGGGCCCATGACTTACATCATAGGAGCCTACACAACACAAACACTGTTGCTGTATGTAGGTTTTATTGTTTTTTATCTTATATTTTGGAAATGTACATCCAGTTTTCCCCCTTCAAAATTTTTTGGGGTCCCGAAGAGAGTGAGGCCCTAGGCTATAGCTTGTTTAGCTTATACGTAAATCCGGCACCGCTTGACGCGCCCCACTTCCCCCGTCTTGTGGCGGCCAGTTCCGCAGCCTAAAACCCTCCGCGCTGCGACGACAGCGCCTTCCTCTCGCGTTATTCGGCCTCCGAGGGGGAAAGGAGGGAGGGCCGCCCTCCTCGCCTCTCCCAGCGGCTGGTACCCGGAGCTGCCTCCGCCCTCGCCAGGGACTGCGGCCGCCCTGAGGGGAGCGGAGGGCGGCCCGGCGGCCTCACGCCACGCCCCTCGCGCGCCCGCCGCCAGGAGGCCGCGGAGGAGGAGGAGTTGGAGGCGGCGCTGCTGCTGCTGCTGCTGCCGCCATCGTCGCTGCTGCCGCGGCGCCTCCACAGGCTCGGCCTGCCCCGCTCTTTCCTCCACCCTCCCGGGCGGCCCGCGCGCCGCCTCCCCTCCGCCCGCCCTGCTCGTCCTCCTTCCTCAGGCGCAGCACGGTAAGCCCCTTCCCGCCCGGCCCGGGCCTGCTCTTCCTCACGGTGGTCCCTCAGGAGGGATTGTTGCCTACGAGACCGCCGCCGCCGCCGCCGCCGCCATCTTGGCTGGGAGGGAAGCCCGGCCTGGCGGTGACCCCGTGGCTTAGGCAGGCCAGCTCGCCGCCGCCGCCTCCTCCTCGGCGGGCCTGCGGGGCGGCTGTGCAGAGTGCGGCCTGAACGGGCCTGGGTTTCGCCTGGCGAGGGGGGGCCCAGCGGCCGGCGAGGGGAGGCGGGCGAGGGCTGGGCCTGGTTTGGCGGGAAGCTCCCTCTCTGGGGATGGGGAGACGGCTGGAGCCCCGGGGGAAGGGGGGCGGCGGCCCTCCGCGCAGCATCGGCAGCATCTCGGGCCCAGACCCAAGGCAGGTCGGGGCTGCACCGCTTTCACACAAAGGGCATTCAGGTGTGCTTGGAAGGAAGCGGCTAGCTTTCTGCGCGCAGGGCCTTTTCCCTCCTCAGGGCCAGCCCCCCCCTCCGGCCCATGTACCGGTTCTGGCTGCTCCAGGAGACCTTGTCCCAGGAGGAACTTGAAGAAAGGCTTGCTGAGTCTGCTGTAGCAAAAGCAGCAGGGAGCCTTAGTTTGATGGAGAAGGGTGAGGGGTTAAAACAGGTCTGCTCTTGTTGAATAATGTGCTGTTGGAAGTGGGTTAGTTACACGTGTATGTTGTTTTTCGTAGCAGACTTTCCTGGGAAAGGGGGGTGGTGGTGGTGAGTAAATAAAGGCCAGGAACAAGCTTTCAGCTCTCCCGGGATGATCTGTGCAGGGCTGCTACACTTGCAACACTACTTCTTCAAGGTGATCCCAGGATAGACAACAGTTTGTAGCCATCTCAGTTCAATAAATAGGATTTGTAGAATCATATATTTGTACAGTTGGAGGAGACCCACAGTGTCATCTTGTCCAACTCCCTGCAACACAGGAATCACAGCTGAAGAATCTCTGGCAGATGGTCATCCACCTGTTTTAAGAACCTCCAACGAAGGAGAGCCCACCATCTTCCAAGGTAGTCTGGTCCACTGTCAAACAGCTCAGGCAGTTCCTAATGTTTATTCTGAATCTCCTCTCTTGTAATTTGAATCCACTGGTGTGTGTTCTACCCTCTGCAGCAACTGAAAACAAGGCTTGCTTCATCTTTCATGTGACAGTCTTCTAGATATTTGAAGATGGCGATCATACCACCTCTGTCTTCTCTAGGCTAAACATATGCAAGTCCCTCAACAATTCCTCATAAGGCTTGGTTTCCATACCCTTGAGCTTGTTGGCCACCATCCTCTGCACACATTCTAACTTGCCAGTGGCCTTTAATTGTGATGTCCAAAACTGGACACAGTACTCTAGGTGGGGCGTGACAAGAGGAAATGGAGTGGTCTTGTTACTTCTCTTGGCCTTTACACTAGACTTTATTAAACGTGGAACAAGCATTATGCCCATATCCTTCCATTCTGTTTGTTGCTTAATCAAATATCTTCTGAAAATTAGTTTTATTTATAAGAATATTTATAAACCGGTAACTCGTAAAACAACCAAGTCAGTATACATTAAAATCATTGAAACACAATAAAGCTTTAAAATTGCATAACAAATGACCAACACTATTTATAAATACGAAAGGAAATTCAATATTTCAAAGGCAATATTTAAAAATCCTGAGGTATTAACATAAGATTATTATAGAAATCATCTTGGAATAACCTTTCTCTTATGTGAAAAAAAAATGGAGGGCCTGTTTCTTCTCATACACTACCAGCTGTATGAAATCCATTTTCATCTTAAATCTGAAGATATTCGAACAAAACATTGAGTCTGCTGGTGGCACCCTCACAAGAACTAAGGAGTTGAAGTTAAACTGAGCACATACATACAAACAAAACACCTTACAGTCTTAAGACATTCAAGTTACTGATTGGAAATGTTATTTTATTGCTAAAGCAGAACTGTTTAAAATTGGTCCAGTTCAGACATAACTATCTGACTCTATCTGAAAACACACTTTGCTGTTTTCAGTCAGTAATGTTTTATTTGGGACTGGGAAACATGTGGTTCTACAGATGCTGCTGGACTAAAATTCCCATCATCCTTGACCATTGGCCATACTGTCAAGGACTGATGGGAGATGTAGTCCAAAACATTGAAAGACAAGCATTTGGAGAGGCCTAGTAAACAGGACTGGAGCCTTAGGTTACTTTTATTGTGTAACTGTAACAGACTGAATATTGAATGAGTGTGTGTGTGTGTGTGATTGTTTTTAAAGAAAGTCTCTCAGTAAGGTAGTTTGTAATAATAGGGTAGCCTGTCAGACCTTCAATAGTCAGATCATTGAAGGCAGCTTTCTAGCACTAATTGGAACTCTCCCATCATTTGTAAGACAGAGCACTTAGGGAGATATAGCACTGTGCTGCTTATATGGAAAAAAATATATTTTTAAAAAATGCACACAGAACACTTGATCCAAAACAAAGAAGTTCACATTACATTGTTTAAGAAGGATGTTAACATTTGTAATGTAACAGTTGCACTTTGTTTTGCCTTATGTGATTTGTATGCTCTAGTCAGTGATAGCAAAAGGACGGACAAAGCTAACTAGCGGTTCTTATATTTTTAGCTCCTGCGTAACCTGAAATCCTAATACCTTACACACAATGTTAAACATAATGTTAAGGATTCCTCCATTGCCATTTTTAGAAAGTTGTAGAGAGGAGCTTAGTGCAGTTATTTTAGCTAAACTTTTTTTTTCCATTTAAAAAAATCTAGATAGAAGAGTTCTGCAACTCTTAGATTTTTACACTGTGTTGTGAGTTCTAACAGAGATGGTATGTTGTTACAGTGGACCAACAGAGCAAACTGTGGTGGTGGTGGCTGTTTGCTTTCTTTAGATTACTGTTGCTTTCCGAGCACTGATCCCACCGCATCAGCTATTACCTTAAAAGATGTTTCCACCGTGCTGGAGTAATGGATTTAACAGAAAATCACAAAATTGTTCAGTTTCATTTAGGAATCTTCTTTCCTGACTGTAGTTATGTTTTCAGATGTTCTCAGCTTTATTTATCTCAAGCTTTCATTAAGTAACTGTTGACTTTGATAAAAACTTTACTTCATTTAAAATTGTTTTATTGTAATTTAAAATCATTCCTGCCATTGGCTGCCTTGGGTGCTACTAAAATAATATAGATTTGGGAGTGGAACCCCACCCCCTAAACCCTAGAAATTAATAAATGTTAGGATTTTGATTATTTGGGATGTGAAGGGAGAAATACAAGCTGCAGAGGAACCTGGCCAAGCTAAGGCCATTAAGAAACAATTGAGGGTCATTGGCAATGCAAAATGATTGTCCTTCCCCCCTGCTCTGAGATGCAAACAGAGACTGGGGTAAGGAAGGTTGCCATGGTAACTCTGTATTTGAGGAAAAGGAAAAGGGAATCTGGTAGCAAGAGGTTCTGGGGAGGAGGAGGAGGAAGAAGAGAGACTGGGATCCACCTGTGGGATCCTGGGTGAGTTCCTAGAACCCCATGGGCTCTTGCCACTGCTCAGCAGAGAGGGGGGGAGGCACTCAACTTTTGTAACAATAATTATTAAATATGTTCTGATTTTACTTCTGTTGAAGAATTTAATTCAGCTGACTGCCTTGTTTAGATTTGCTGGACCTCTGCTACAAAGAGATTTCACTACCTTTCTGTTTAGCCTTCTCTTTGCTGCATGCAAACTGCCCTGCCCACCTGAGTGTTTTTCAAGGGACCATTACTCATTTGTTGTGTGTAAGGTTTGTGTTCAGCTGTTTCAATCCCTGGAATCAGTAGTTAGAGAAGTCCTGTGTCTGAAATCCTGGAAAGCTGTTGCCATGCGGTGTAGACAATACAGAATTTAGATGGACCAGTGATCTGATTGTGTATAAGGCAGCTTCCTATGTTCCAAAGTATGGCTTGTCAACATACAGTTATTAAGCCTTAAGCTCTACAGTAGAGTATTTGTTGTGATAAACCTGCTCTTACTTACCTGAGGCAGAGACGATATATAATTTGTGAAATGAGGAGATAGCAAGGCTGCTTCTGGAAAGAAACAGAATACCCTGGCTGCAGAAGTTTATGATCACCACAACCCTGTCACAAATACACTCTTTTTTGGGAAGGTACTTGAGCAGGAAACTTGTTGCCTTAATCTATTGCAGTTTAATAATCCTGGTTTCAAGACTGTGTTAGCCTTGGTTGCCCTAATGAATAATATTTGGGGGGGGGGGGAAATGTACAACCCTCTTGCTTCTGTCCAGATCTTGTGGTACCTTTTGATACCATTGACTGCGATATCTTAGACTGGGTTTTGGGTTGGGGGTGGTGTTACACTGGTTCCACTGCTACCTATAGGACAGTTTCAGTGGGTGGCATCGGGTTGCTGCACTTCATCTCCTTGGCAGTTGCTCTGTGGGTATCATTTTGACCCCAGAGCTGTTCCAACATCTATATGAATGTGTTTGGAGCATCATTAGGAGATTGAGAGTGTGGTGCCATCAATTTGCATCAATAGGCCCATCTCTATTTCTCTTCAAAATCTGAGCTGGGTGTGACTATGTAAGCCCTGCACTGGTGCTTGGATTCAGTGGTTGGCTGGATGAGGACCAGTAAGCTGGGAGGGGGGCGAATTTTGACATTACAGAGGCCTTGTGGGTGGCTATTTCCTGGTTCTGGGATTTGGGCAGATTGTTCTAGATGGAGTTGCACTTGCCTTCAAGAGGCATGCGCTTAATCTCGTGGTTATTAATCTTCTTAATTATTTTTGTATTGTTTATTAATATGTTTTGTTTTATTTTACATGGTTTATATACCTCTTAATCATTAGAACCTCCAAGTGGTTTACATAAAACCTCTAAGTGGTTTACACAAAACTATTATTTGTCATCTAGTTCCATGATGGCAGAGCTATTTATGGAATGCGAAGAGGAAGAGCTTGAGCCATGGCAACAGAAAGTGAAACCAATTGTTGTGGATGATGATGACGATGAACCCATATTTGTCGGGGAGATCCTGAGCTCTAAACCATCCAATACCTGTAAGGTGACATTTTTTGAAAAATACTGCTCTTAGTGATATGTCTTATTGAATGCTTCTGTTCCAGTTGAGGGTTTTCTGGCACCTTGTTATAAATGAAGAGTGCCCCAAAATAAGTGATTTCTGAACAACTACCAAAATGATTTTGCTTTTCTCTGTAACTCAGTGGATGATTGGAACCTGATCATGTCCATATTTCTGACTTCAACATAATTTACTTTTAATTAAGTGTGCAGTTGCACCCTTATTTTGACAGTTAAGATAAAGGCTTACACAACTAGCACAATCCAAGCTCCTGGGATCCCATTTTAATGAATGACTTGCTCATACAAGTTTTAATTTTTTACCAAGTGTTGGAGATGTTTTGGGAAACCCAACTTCATAGTTGTATGTGTGTGTGTAGTAAAAACTGCAAGATAAAGATACTTTAATTAGACAGGCTTACTGAAGAGGACATGGCTGTGATTGTCCTGCTTCATTCTTAGGGGGTATTTGAAAGGAATTTAGCAACTGGCTTTACTTGTGTGAAGATTGCCAAACATTTGGGTACTTATTTTAGAATTGCTGTAACCTCATGGTGAGGAGTAGCTTGATTTGTTTGCATTCTCTTCCATATGTTCACACAAGTATATTTTACATCTCCTTACTTTCTAGTTGAACTAATTAACAGACTTAAACAACTCTCACTTTTAAACAGATATATTGAACAGAGTCAATCCCAGTTCACCACGGATTGGAATGCAGAATGGTGCACCAAAAAGAGGTATTCTGATGTACTCAATCTGGTGACTTTGTAAAACTGAACTCCTTATAGTCTGAATGTGGTGGAGTTTAATATATTTCATAATTCTTTGTGGCAGGTGCTGTGGCTGTTTCTCCAGGGTTTCCCTCTGCAACAAGACCCGTCACTAGTACTCTAGCTGTTCAGCCTCAGCCAAGGGTCAGTAACGTTTCAGGAACCTCTCAGGTCTTGCAGAGACCTCTTTCTGCGTGTTCCTCTCTGCAGGAAGCAGCCAAGGCAAGCACTGGAATATCTCAGCCTATCAATAGATCTGCCACCACTCAATCATTAGCAAGGAACCTTGGCATACCTGTAATGGCTCAGTCTCCATCCAGGCCAGTGGCCACAGTAACAGCCCAACCGGTATCATTAAATCGGGTGAGAATTGACCCTTTTATTTTACTCTAAGAGGGGTTTTCTTTTATTTAACTGAACAGTGCTGACATAACTTAGTACTTATTAAGGGCTCTGAAAGTCATTTGGTTTTGCTTACACAGCATAGCTTTGCCTGAAAATTAGCATGTTCAGTAAGAGTAATTTGGGAAAACAAACTGATCAAAGGTTGAACTCTTCAAGACTTTTAAAACAAAATTCTTTAATGTTCTTATAATAGTAATGACTATTCATATGGCCTGTATCCTATCATCTCTTAACAATTAGTCATGCTGACTGAGGCTGATGGGAATTAGAGTCTTCTCGAGGACTGTAGTTTCCTTCTCTTTGACTTTTATAGATTTTAGAGTTGCAATGTTTAATTAATTAAAACATTTAATTGACTTAAAGAGCTCAGACTGCCAATTTAAAAGCAAACAAATCATTACAAGTTCTCATAAAAATTGCAGATGGCATTCCCCCCTCCTTTTTTCTTTTGCATAGGAGGGAGATGTCCTATAATATGATACAGTGGTGCCTCGCAAGACGAAATTAATCCGTTCTGCGAGTCTCTTCGTCTTGCAGTTTTTTCGTCTTGTGAAGCACAGCTATTAACGGCTTAGCGGCTTTAAGAAAAAGGAAACAAACTTGCTTCGTCTTGCGAAGCAAGCCCATAGGGAAATTCGTCTTGCGGAACGACTCAAAAAACAGAAAACTCTTTCGTCTTGCGGGTTTTTCGTCTTGCAAGGCATTCGTCTTGCGAGGTACCACTGTATCTTCTCTGCCATGAGCATGCATCATCTGAAACCAAAGTTTCAAGAGTCCATGGCACATTCTTCACTCCTCCCTGATCCTAAATTGCAGAGCTAGTGAGGTACCCCTGCCCGTACGGGCCAGTTGTGTCCGACTCTAGGGTTGTGCGCTCATCTCACTTAAGAGGCCGGGAGCCAGCGCTGTCCGCAGACACTTCCGGGTCACGTGGCCAGCGTGACGAAGCTGCTCTGGCGAGCCAGCACCAGCGCAGCACACGGAAACGCCGTTTACCTTCCCGCTATAAAGCGGTACCTATTTACTTGCACTTAGGGGTGCTTTAGAACTGCTAGGTGGGCAGGAGCTGGGACCGAAAGACGGGAGCTCACCCCGCCGCGGGGATTCGAACCGCTGACCATACGATCGGCAAGTCCTAGGCACTGAGGTTTTACACACAGCGCCACCCGCAAAGGAGGCAAAAATTAAATGTTTGCCTCCTTTCAAAGATGTGCTCCCTGCATTTTATAGGTAGATTTTCATTCCTTTCAGTTGCAAATGTTTGGTTTAATTTGCAGACTAAGTTACATTGGATATGAGAATTAAGAGGTTTTGCCAAAGACTTATTGGAAGCAATGAGTTCTAAGAAGGGAAGTAAGAGAGGTCCCATTGGAGTGTGTGTGTATACACACACACACCCCCATTACAAAAAAGAGAAAAAAACAAAAAATGAAATCCCAACTCTTTCCCCCCCTCCCCTTCCCAGGACTGATCAATCTAGTTAGGTTTGTCTAATCTATTGTTTCGGTAGTTGCCATTCTTCAGGGTTATCAGTAAAGTATTTTATGTATAGAAGGATGCCATCTGGCATATGGGACCATTGGACTATCGATGAATGAACAAAGATCCAGGGCAGTAATGCATCAGGATATAAGAATGAAGGACAAGGCAAGTTTCTGACTGAATCTTAGAATACAAGCTGTGATTTGTACAGATTTCTGCAGAAAGGAAAATATTTCTTTGCAGAAATTGGGTGACATATTTAGTTAGATTTGGATTTGGTTGATTTACCTATCAAACACAAACATTCCTAATTACTTTGGATTATTTTTAAAACCCTACTGAATTTATGCTTTTGAAAAGATAACCCAAAAAGAGATTACTAATTGGAATATTACAGCTGAGCTAATTAACAAATTCTTTGCAGGTTATACCAAATAATCCTTTGCCTGTAGCTTTCGGTTTAAGGCAAAATCCAGGAGTAACTCAGTGCCAGAGTGGATCTGCAGTGACTACAACAGGTATGACTAGTACATTTTCAAAGTTTATTATTCATATCATTAAAAGCAAATCTATAATAAAAAGAAAAAAGAAGCATTGCCAAAACAACCAATAAAATGTGTTTTCCTGTTTTTTGGGAGGAGAGGAGAGGCGCTTTTTAAATTGTGCATACATTTGGTGCACTAGGATCATAATGACAAATTAAGGGTTATTGGACATAGATGTAATGATCCTCGAAGTAAAGAGGATTGCTTGAGCCTCTATAAGTATAACTAATATAAAAACAGACATTGAAATCCTTATTCTGGCACCTGACTGTATTCTTGAAGAGGCGTTTTGATGATGGAGTTGCTGGTCTTCTGATATGCATTGTCTGCAAGGTTTTTGAACATAAGGCATCTTTATTTTAGACTTCTTCCTCAGCTTTGCAGCCCCCTCCTTACAGAGGTTATGTTCCAGGTGCCCACACACATAAATGAAATCGCATAAATTGGGGAGCACCCTCTAAAAAGCCTCTAAATGCCTATTTCCCCCTGCTCTACAGCTCTTTCCATGCAACTCTCTCTTCAATTAGAGTTGAAGCTCTGGGGCCAGTAAGAGGACGCGTGGGAAAGTGGCGGGTGGCAGCTGCTGCGGTTCGCCAAACATCAGCTGTTAGGCAGGGAGGCTGAGCAGCCTGAACAAAGCCCCGCTTCACCTTAGGTCTTTTGAGGGCTTCATCTGCCTTCACTGACGTCCTCCTCTGGCTCCGGGGAGGCTTTCCTCATGAGCCACAAGGACTCTCCTGCCATTTCCCGGTGTGATTCTATTTATTTATTTATTTATTTCCCAGCACCATATATATATGCAGTCACATGTGAGTATTTATTTCTTTGCTAGCGTGCTACTGATACGTCATTCTAAGTTTATTATACTTGCCTGCTGCTTGCGTAGCTCCAACTGAGATGCTAAACCGTGCAAACCTCCACCTGCAGACTTCTCATAACTGATGGCTCTTCCATATGGGGGGGGGGGGACTTTGAGGAAGGCCAGATTAGAACCAGACTTCCTAAGTGGCCAGTTTTCTACATGGTGATAATTTAGTTTTTATTTTATTTGTTGAGGAGCATTCAGCCATGTAAGCTCCTTGTAATAATGGCTATATTTCACCTTCAGAATTAGAGACAGCATGCTTCTGAATGCAAACTACTGAGGAAAAACCTTGAAGGTGGTGGTGGTGCATCCAGTCCTGGAAAAAAACCATCCTGGGCCCAGAGGTTTATTCTAACTACCTCCTGGTCACCAGTCTGGGTTCATGCATTGTTTTGAGACAGAATCGACCTTGGCTGTCTTGATGGATGACTTTCTTTGGAGGAGGAATAGCGAGAGTTCAACCCTGTGGAATCTTCTGCATCACTGAGTGGCTTTTGGGATCCTTGACTTTACAGTGACATCCTCCTGCACTATCTCCATGTGTTAGGAGCCGTTTTATGGCAGTTTCACTCCTACAGGGTTGGTTCCAGAGAGTAGTATTGGGTGGCTGTGTCCTGGCCCCTTGGCAGTTGATTTGTGTGGTGCTGTAGGGCACAATTTTGTCCACAGGGCAATTTAATAGCTATAGCATTTGGGAGAAGATGTCACCATTATGTTGATGATGGTCAGCTCCATTTCTCTAGAACTTCTATATCAGGAGACGCTGTGCATGGGTTGGAAGAGGGCTGCATCCAGAGGCTGCAGCTGGATCTAATAAGGTGGAGACCATATGGAAGGGCGGTTCCCAGGTCCAGGCATTAAGTTATATACCTGTTTGGATGGAGTTGCACTCTCTGAAGGAGCAGGTGCATCCTTTGGGAGTGCTCCTGGATCCATTGCTTTTACTAGAGGCCCAGGTGAACTAGATAGTGCTAGATAGTGATAGCTTTACTGCAGTAGTCCATGCATTAGTAACATCACAATTAGACCACTGCAGAAGCACTGTATGCAGGGCTACTTTTGTGCCTGACTTGGAAACTACATCGAGTGCAAAATGCAGCAGCTCAATGAGACCTCCAGGTTTACGCATATTACACCAGTGTGAAAAATCTGAACTGGGCACCTATTAGCTACTAAGCCAAGTTCAAGGTTTTAGTACAAACATTTAAAGTTGTAAACAACTTGGGATCACTGTATCTAGCAGAATCCCTCTCTTGCCCTGGTACAGACCCAGCTGATATTTTAAGATCTTTTAAGGAGACCCTTGCTGGTCATTCTGCATTGGCACTGGTTTAAGGTACCATTTGGCAATTAGATTGTATATCTGAGTTTCTAACACTGCATCTGAGGCCCTTCTTTGTGTGCCTCCTCCATGGGGAGGTCTGGGGGGGGGCAACAACACAATACATTTTTTTCTGAAGCAGCTCCCCGTTTGTGAAGGCTCACCTGGCACCTTCGTTACGTATCTTTCGGCACCAGGCAAAAACATTCCTCTTCGCCCAGGCCGTTGGCTAATTAAGCAGCCTGCAGCCTTTTAAACTGTAGGGGTTTTTGTTTAGTTTGTTATTATGTTGTGTATTTTGTATTTTTATACTGTAAACAACCCTGTGAAACTCAAAGGGTGGTATATAAATTTAACAACAACAGCAACAGTAAGGCAGGCTCCTGCAACCTCAGTACTGCTTTGAATTCTAGACATGGCTGAGAACTTGATATGGGCCTACTGGTGGAGGCTGAAATAATCATGGTTACTGGATTAACTGGATTCAGCCCTTCTGGGCCTTCTTGAAAGCATGAGGAGCTCCTGAATTTGTTACTGGATTGTTTCAGTGGGTAGGAGCAGGGGCGTTCCGGGGTGGGGGTGGGGCGGTCCGCTCCGGGTGCCATTCCAAAAGGGGGGGGGTGTCAAAATGCCGACACGCAATCGGCAACACCTCGGACGAGCACCGTTCTGGGTGCTGGAGCAGGTTGTTCTGCCACTGGGTAGGAGCAGCTGCACCAACTTTTGTCTGGTGGGAAAAGTGCATATCTCTTTGTAAAGCTCGGATCACAGCAGACTTTCACCTGGTGATAGCCTCCAAAACCTTGCAATGCCCTTTGCCTTGGACAGCCTTGGACTAGTCAGAAACTTCAGCTAGAGTTGAATGTAGCAGGCTTTCTCACAGTGGGGTAGTGGGTGGAGCACATGTCAGTGAACTAGCACGTTAACTGGTTATGATTCAAGATGCTGGTTTTCACTTTTAAATTCCTAAAAAGCTTTGGATCAATGTTCTTGAAGCCTTGTTTCCTCCTTTCCTTGTTCTCTTGCATTGCATTGTGATCTTTTAAATCATCCGCTAGTGCCTGCTCAGTAAAAATAACAGTTTACCAAATTACGTGCTTCTGTCTTGAATAAACTCTTGATACGTCTACTGATGCTGAATGGCATGTATGTCCTAAAGCTAATAAAACAATCAAATTTAATTAATTCAAACAAATAACATTTTGCACAGTTGTTACAACTTGATAACTCTGCTCACAGTGACCTTGCAAAATACGGTTTTATGGGTTGTGCCATTTTTGTTGACGATTGTACTCATTTCTGGGATACTGATTTCCTCCTCTAAGATAAGTTAGTCAAGGTTAGAGGACTTTGACTCCTCCACAAAGGCAGTGATCCTCCTAATTCTACCATACCTTGAAGGACTCCGCAGCTTGAAGCAGCTGGAATCAGAGTATTGGAGAAGAAAACAAGTCAAGGCTTGCTTGGGTTGGTTTTAGCAATAGTATATTAAATTAAGACTTACTTAATTTTCAAAACTATTTGTAGGCCTGTCCAAGCGTCCTTCCACTTCTGAAGCTCACATTATTAATCCAAAAAAGGCCAAGGCTGATGAGGCAGTTTCTGGAAGTGATTCGCTTTCAGTTATATCTCCAAATGACACATCATTGCTTCAGAAAGGTAGGGAATCGTCTTATTGTCCCAGCTGTTACAGCATTTTCATGAAGAGATATATCAGAAATGTTTTTTAAAAACAGAACAGATGGTCTTTACAGGAAAAATTAAGTGTCATTACGCGGTGCATTGGTGCAGAATTCCACAATTTGTGGTGCAAAGGGTGACTGTTTAAAAATGTAAGATTAACTTTCTAGAACAATGAGAGAACATGTAATGTAGGTGTAGAAACCTGGGGCATTGGACTTAGGAAGCCAGAGACAGGCAGGTACCACTCCCTTGCCCCAGGCAAAGGTGGGAGGCTTCCACGGAGAGGGCAGCCCAACTGGGGATCCAATGGCGTAGCATGGGTTTCTAGCCCCCAGGGCGGGACAAGTGTTGCACCCCCTTGGTGGACTGGACAGCTGGGGTGTACGCCAGGCGGTGCACACCCTGAGCTCTTGTGAACAGAACCTGTGAGGACCCAGCGGTAAGCAGCTCTCGGTGACCACTCCCTGAATCACAGATGGGAGCATTAAAATAATTTACTTTAAAAACTTCTTTGTGGGAGGGGGTTGCTGGTGGCCTGTATGTCACTTTACAGTCACCTCAGCACCATCCTCAGCTGAAAAAGCAACTCTAAAAAAAATTAAATATGGGAGGGCAAAGGGCCTGGACGTGCCCCAAGGAGCTGTATGAGGTTGACATGGTGCCACATTGGGAACTCCGGGTATAAGGTGGCCATTTTGCCTAGAGTACACCCCCCACAAATGTTGGCTGTGTCCCTAATATGCTTACCTTGCATTCGCATCCAGAGTACAGAAAAGCAATGAGAGAAATATGCTTGCATAAGAGTGTTGTTTGAAGGTGCACAATGCAGGGTGATTTTCAATTAAACTAAGGGTGAAACATCAGGGCTTAGATTGAAACATTTTAAATTTAGGCCATGCTGGAAATAGACAAATTTGGTACTGAGCAAAAGCCAGTATTCCACCAAGCTGCAGAGCAGAAAGAGAGATGGGGTGGTGGGAAAGAGGAAGGGAAGTGGCAAAGTTTTGACTGCTAGCCACGCAGCATAGAGCTTTTCTTTCTCCACACAGATTTATACTTGAGGATTTGCTATGGTTAGGTTTCTTTTTTAAAAAAGAGCAAACACAGGCTTGCTGTTTCAGTAATGGTTTTCGATTGAAGATAGGCAGGATTGTACCATTAGTTTTAGCAGGTTAGTGAAGGACTCTCCTGCATTTATATATTTATTAAGCTTCAGGGGAAACTGAGTGTTGTTCACTCAGGTTTGTTTGAAGAGAAGAGAGTGAGGGCAGCGGCCATTCAATGCAGGGCAGCAGCGTCGCTCCCACCACCTGCTTCCCCTACTGTTGCCTTTTATTTGCTCAGGGTGGGAAGTTGCTGCCACCCATTTGCCTCACTTTCTCACAGCACCCTGCTCTGATTCTGCCCCTTGATCTGGCATATCCCCGCCCCCCCCCCCCAAATTACCTGCCTCCATGACTTTGTGAGGAAGCACAGGGAAAGCAAGACAGAGAACAGAAGCTCCTTGCAGAACGCTTGCAGCCTTCCCTTCAGCTCTAGGAATGACAGCTCTAGGAATGACAGCTCTTCTGCTGCTATTAACCCTTGCAGAACTGAGCAGTAGGAACCTCTTTGCTGGTCCAGGCACAGAGTGAGGAGAGGGACAAGGGACACTTGCGGGGTTTGCATTAATGAGGGAACCTGTCTCGGGGGTACCTGGAAGCACCTCTGAAATGTGTGTTGGGGCAATTGCCCCCTCGCCCTGCCCATGTTAAACCTCTCTTTGTGAATCCTTCTCTTTGCAAGGAGTTGCTTTGTATCTACCCATCTTACCAAGCTTTAAGGATTGCACTTTAATCCTGTCAACTGTTTTATACCGTTTTTATGATTTTGTGCCTTTTAGTAATTTCTAGTTTTTGTGTTTATATTCTAATTGATTTATTTTTGCAAAGCACCCAGAGAATATAAAGTGTAAAAATACTTACAATTTTAAGAGTCTTGGAACACAGCAACTGATTTTGATAGCATATAGAATGCAATTATTCTCTCAAAATTATCACCCTTTCAGAAGGCCCATGGATGTAAGCATTGCTGTGTTCGACCTAAGAGCTCTTGAAGCAGCAGGTCAAGCATAAATATAAGTCCAAAAAGTAATTAGTTTACTTTTGCATATCTACATTAATTAGTGATAACACATTGACAGCCTGCAACAGAAAAGATTCTTTCCGTTTACCAAAACTACAGTTCTTGTGCCACTTGGGGGAATGTTTTGCTTGTTACAGGCAAGCTATCAAATGACTTACGTGTTGCCTTTTGAGGAATGTGCACACAGAGATGAGACTTTTTTTTTTTTAAAAAAAGAACAAATTATAATGTTACTGGTGATATATCTTATCTGCTTTTGTTGCTGAACTCTGTATGTTTGTCATAGTTACTCAAGCGGTACATCGTAAATTTGAAGAAAGTGTCTGTTCAGAAGTGATAATTAAATGATAGGGTATACTTTTCCTTTTTACAGGTATTGCTTCGAGCAATGTTAAACATGGAGCACCTTTTCCACAAGCATGTCCAAAGTGTAATATTCATTTCAATCTTTTGGAGCCATTAAAAAATCACATAAAGGTAAGGGCCTGTTTTGGCAAGGGAAGGGGAACAAAATGAAATCATAGATGTGGCATTGAGTATTAATACGTTTTAAAGATGATAGAACTTTAGAGTTAATTATACTTAAGCATGTAATGGTTCTAGCTAGTTGCTGTTCCGTGGTGCTTTGAACATTATCCGCTTTCAAAAGCAAATTTCATGCATAGCTGTCAAGATGATAAATAAGAATGGAAGAAGGGCCTGGCTGCTGAGTCGTGCCAAAGGCCCATCTAGCCAAGAACTCTGTTCTCCCGGAGGCCAACCATTGCCCTTTGGGAGAATCATGATTTTTGCTTTTAAAAAATAACCTCGTTTTGCATATTATTTTTTATGGCTGATTGTGGTTTTCCCAGTGTGAAAAGCACTTTAAATGGCAGAATGTTCAGCTACAGCATTTTCTGTTTGCTATGTTTGTTTCTATGTATGTTATTAAGGATATTGTAACTCTTAGAGAAAATACATATTAAATTAAGCTGACTAGTATTAGCCCTGTTAGTACAGAGTTAAAAAGAAGCCTAGGATTTATTGTATAACTGTGCAGAATTCTGTACAGCTTGGATCTGTTATTTAGTAGCCCCTTCCCTTGAAACCATTCCAGCTTCATTATAAATACCGTATTTTTTGCACCATAACACTCACTTTTTTCCTCCTAGAAAGTAAGGGGAAATGTCTGTGCATGTTATGGAGGAAATGCCTACGGGTGGCATGCCTACGGATTTTCCTCCTCTAAAAACTACATGCGTGTTATGGTCGGGTGCGTGTTATAGAGCGAAAAATACGGTATATTATGAAGAGACCTTAAATTTTCTCAGTTGTTGCTTTTGATTCTTTGCATTGTTTCCTTATATGTACATCCCATAGAAGTCAAAGCTGGTGCCACTGTTATGTAATGCATAGTAAGCTAAAGATGCATTTTTATAACAGATGGTTTATGGAATTTGTATTTATGCTAATCACATTTGGGTGGAATTAAGTACCCTTGATCTCAAGTTAAAAAAACCGTCACAATTCTAGGTGTGTTTCCTTAGAAGTTATCTGAAATCTTTGGCCCTTGCTTTGTTACAAATGTGTTAAAACTTCTGGCCCCACTTACATACATTCAGCTTACCTGGGCTCAAAATATCAGGTCTTGGGGTTGGGAGGGGAGGGTTTACAAGCATATTTTTGTTAGGTTCTAGGCTATACTTCAGTTATTTTCTTTAAAAGTGAAAATGGTTTAGTTCTTTAACTTGCTTCTCTTTCAGTATTGCTGTCCAGATATGGCACATACCTTTCTGGGAATAACCCAGACAGTCAGTTCAGGGACATCAACTAAAATGGCTGAAACTGAAACAGGAAAACTGATCATGTTAGTTAATGACTTTTATTATGGCAAACATGAGGGTAACGTCCAGCAGGTGCGTCAGGAGCAGAAGACACATACGACCTTCAAGTGTGCCAGCTGCATGAAGCTTCTCAAAAGCAATATCAGGTATTTTTATATCCTGAAAAATGTACGTGTGATAAGAACTTTGGGCCCAGGGTTGGCCAGTGTGTAGCTCACAGTGTCACTGTAAGACATCTATAGGTAGTGTTTTTCCCCTTTGTTTTTGTTTTTCTGTGCAAAGCTGATTTTACATTCTTTCACAAAATGGTGTTTTCCTAATGCTACACTCAGAACAGTCTGAAGATCATACTAGAGATTGAGAGTTGATCTTTGGGAGTCCTTTCATAAGGAAGAAATGTAATCCCTGGGAATGGGGGAGTGACAGTGTTTCTCGGGAGAAGCTGCCCTATTTTTCATTTATAATCTTTGAGATCCCACTTGCACTAATCTGCTTGAAATGATAAATAGTGATAGCAGCCTATTTTAGGTTACTGTTTTTTCTACTTCCCTCTATTTCCTTCCACGTGTTTGAGGAGCTTGCACAAAGGAAGGCACGGCAGTCCATTAAAGGGCATTTTAAAAAAACATAATATGCTAAATATGTGTTTATGGCAGTGTCTTTAGCACCTGTCCAGTTTATTCATTAATGGGTTGTTGTTGTGTTTTTAAAAAAGTGTGGTCTATTGAGCTGTTCTTTGTGTCGCTCTCAGGTTTATGAACCACATGAAGCATCACTTGGAGCTGGAGAAACAGAATAGTGAGAGTTGGGAAAGTCACACCACCTGTCAGCACTGCTACCGTCAGTTTCCAACTCCTTTCCAACTCCAGTGCCACATTGAAAGCAGCCATACCCCTCATGAGTCATCGAGTAAGTTTCTCAGATGCTGTGTCTTGTACAGCAGCCCTTGGTCTAGATCAGGGGTTGTCAACCTTTTTATACCTACCACCCACTAATGCATCTTTCTTGGTGGTAAAAATTTCCTTACCACCCACCAGTGCTCAATGGGAGGAGGATTCAGCTCGTGCTGTAGAACTCCCTCCCGCCCACCTAGAATCCTGAAATGCCCACTACTGGGCAGTAGGGAACAGGTTGACAACTCCTGGTCTAGACAGCAGCCGTGCTATTTTGTCATGGTGGGGGCACATGCACTCTGCCCTAGTTGGGGCATGGGCATGCAGCGGCCCAAAGAGATATGGGATATTATGGTTAGAAATATTTGACTTTTGCAGATTAAAAGCATTTCTACTTTTCATTGGGAGCAAAGTAATAGGCAAATATTTTTGCCACAGCATGATTTAAAAATTAGGCTGCCAAAAGACTTGAGAACTGTCCTTGGATTAATAGGCACCATCTACTTTGTCTTCCGCCGTGGTTCCGATTAAGAAAAAAAAAGTTCACCTCTTGTTTCTGCTCTTTTCTAGCTCTATGTAAAATATGTGAACTATCTTTTGAAACCGAGCAAGTTCTTTTGCAGCACATGAAGGACAATCACAAGCCTGGGGAGATGCCCTACGTCTGCCAGGTACCTCAGAGCATCCTCCCCCTTGTGCATGGCTGTTTGTCAAAGACTTGTTTCTAAAGAATATTGCTTCAAGGCAGTCCATCTCTTTTTCCATTCTAGGTGTGCAATTACAGATCATCAGCATTTTCAGATGTGGAAAAACACTTTCGATCTGTTCATGAAAATACAAAGAGCCTGCTGTGCCCATTTTGCCTCAAAGTTATTAAACTTGGGGCACCATATATGCATCATTTCCTGAGACACCAGGTAAAAATACTCGATAATCTTTGGAGTATAAGCACTAGGCAAGAGGGATGTAAGATGTCTCTGCAGATGCAACTAGTAGCCAGCAAATTGTTAATCCCCCCCCAAAGCCCTGGTCTTCTATAAGTTATGATAACAATAGAGCTTAGAGCCTTTTCCACAGTGAACATTTGCTGACCATTAGCATACTTGAGAAAAGTTCAGCTACGTTCACAAAGCTCCAGATGTCAATTTAAAGTTGAATATGGCTAATGCAAAGGGGTTTTTTTAAAAAAAATGTTTCCAAGGTGAGATGGTGGCAGACAGAACTTGGAAGAAGTGTTTGATAGTAGGAATGGATGGTGCCTTAACCTATACTGTTTTCTCGCAAAAGTTTGGTTTAAGGAGCTGGAAACTATATGCTGTATCCAACATTCTGTGTCTGCTAGTGTGATTGTGAGTTTTAATCCTGCCTAACAGGAATCCAGTGCAACAGTTGTGCTAGTAGAAACTCACTATGCTGCGCATTGCTGGTAACTTGGTGCCTTCTTTGGGTCAGCAAGGTTCCCTTGGTGCAAACATTTCACTAGTGGAACAAGTGTACTTAACATCACATTCGATACAACCTTATGTGATGGTGTGTAATGTGAATTGTTTGCGATTATTTTCTATCAATAACTTAGTACAGGATTTTGTTGATACTGAATACAGTTAGTCCTTTATTGCTTGCAGCCACTGCTCATCACTTTTGCACTGTTTATGTTTTTGAAACCTCCTGGAATATTAAGCTTCTATTATCCATTTCATCAGTATGTTTTGGCTTAAATACATTTTTCTTTTTTTAAAAAAGAAAAAGGGAGTACATCGCTGTACCAAGTGTAGACTCCAGTTCTTGACATGCAAAGAAAAAATGGATCACAAATCTCAGCATCACCGGACATTTAAAAAACCTGCTCAGTTAGAGGGATTGCCTCCAGGAACCAAAGTAAGCTTAAAGCATCATGTAATGTTTATTCTGAAAAATGGCTACAGGGAAATGGCAGGAGAGAGTGGTGTGTGTTCATGTGTGTTCCCCACTGCTGCTGGGTTTTTTTGTGGGGAGGGGACTTGAAAATCACACTAAGGCTCTCTAGAGACTTGCAAAAAGGTTCAACTCTAAGCACCTTTTTAAGAACATTTAAAACCTTCCTGGGACTCAGATTTAAATCTGCAGCAGACAGGGGGTCTTCTTTGTGGTGGCACCTGTTCTGTTCTCCTGGATTTGCAGGAGTTCAGTCCTGCTTGGGTCGCCTGACCTGACCTTAGGTGGGTGACCAGCTACAAATAAATTTGGGCATACACTATGCAAAACAGATAGTTTCAGCCATCCTGGACCCTTTAATGGATTTCCCCTTGCTGTGTTTGTGTGCTTTATATGAATAGGTGGGAGGGGAGTTTGCACATAGGCATGTGTGTGTTCGTCATTGCTTTACTGTGTATTGCAGCACAGGCTCTAGCTGTGGCTGGATGGGCAATGATCTCATGGTGGGCATACTGCTAGCCATTGCCTCTGACAAAGTAGTCTGAGGGTTACAATAACAGAATTGTAGCATTGGCAGGTACACCAAGGGTCATTTATTCCAGCCCCCTGCAGTTCAGCTTGCTCAGAACTGCTCAGCCTTGTGCCCTCCATGCCCTCTTCTTGCAAGTCTTTTCAGCAAGATAAATGATTGCCACTCATTTAGGAGAGAGTTAACCGGGTCTCATGTTTCTAGGTTACCATCAGAGCTTCTGCTGGATCTCTTCAGCCTGGATCAGCAACTGCATCTCCTATCATCCCAAGTGCGTCTACTTTACACTTGTCCACCAGTGCCGCTAAAGTGACAAATGCTAAAACAACTCAGAACAAAACGAATACAAATAAAGTAAAGCCAAAATTGAAGCCATTGAGCGTACAGAAGAAGCAAGGTCTGGGGACCACCCAAAATAACAGTAGCAGCAGCAGCAGCAGTAGCATTGGTGGCAGCAGCAAAAGAAACAATAAAATTGCAAATACAGCATTAAATAATCTAAGGTAAGTCTTCTGGTAGCTTTCCAGAGTGTAGTTTTGAATGTTAACTGATTGGAATAAAAAAGGAAATAGAACTTGGAGTTCTTCTGAATCAGTAGAATGGTAACATGATTAATTTTGATTGGAATGGCCAACTGTTTGGGCCTTGTTCAGTGGGTGGGTATGTTCTGATCGTTTAAAGAGGGTCGGCGATGTAAGTGTCACTTGGATCAGTTCCCCAGTATAAGGGTCACCTTTCTCCCAAATAGGAGCTTTAGAGGCAGCAGTTTAAGTAGGAATTTCTTTCAGTAGATCAGCTTAAGGACTGTACAAGTAACATCAGCATATTTTTTCTTAAATTGTGTAGGTTTTTAAACTTAAGGACTATCTGCTTTCAAACACTTAGTGACAGCAGATAGCTTAATGCGGACCTTCTAGGATACACAGTAGGCTTAACTGAGCCAGCCTAAGACAGGGACTGGCACTGGTTCCTTTAAATTCCCAAAGCTTCCCCACTCTGCTCCTTTCTTTTGCTGTGACTGACTAAATAACCATGGCTATAAAAGTGCGTGCACAAGAGAGACTCTTTGCCCAAGAGCATGTGCCTCTGTAGGGAGACATTATTGGCATGGAGAGATGCAGTGAGATAGAATCAGAGTTGTTGAGTTCCAAGTGTCATCTAGTCCAACCCCCTGCAAGGAATCACAATCTCTTTGTTCCACTGTCAAACAGCTCTTACCACCAGAAAGTGCTTCTTGATGTTTAGATAGAATTTCCTTTCTTATAACTTTTGCAGCCATTGATTTGCATCCAACCCTTTGGAGCAGCAGAAAACAAGCTTGGCTCATCTTCCATGTAACGGCCCTTTAGCTATTTGAAGATGGTTATTATATCTCCTCTCAGCCTCCTATTATCCAGGCTAAACGTACCCAATTCCCTCAGCCATTCCTCATAAGACTTGGTTTCCAGACCCTTGATGACCTTGGCCACTGTTATCTGCACACGTTCCAGCATGTCAATATCCTTCATAAATTGTGTCCAGAACTGGACACAGGACTCCAGGTGGGGTCTGATCAGAGTCTTGTATTGGTTCTCAGCTACAGTAGCAGTAAAAACTCTGCAGATAAAAGACATTTACAGTAAAAACAGTCTTGGGCATGTGCCTGAGCTGGAGGCACGTGGAGGGTGCCTCTGCCCCATCGCTGATAAAAGCAAGAGAGAGGAAGATGCTCATATGAAGAACCTTTGACAGTTGCAACCTGTGTACACATTTTCAAACCTTTTCCACTGCTTTCAGTTGGTTAAGCATTGCAAACCTGTTTGCCCAGTATCCATAGGGCCTTGAAGTAAAGAAGGCTATTTTCAGAATGCCATATGCTCCTTGGAGCTTCCCAGCTGCCCTTCCCACTTCGTCCCCTTGTGCCACATTGACTCCCACCCTGGAAGGTCCTCTGGAAAGCCTCTTTCTAAAGATGGGGCGACATTATAAAGCAGAATTCAAAAGCCAGATTCTTTTTCTCCAGGCCAGTGGTATTAACTAAGCAAGCTTTTCTGGAAATAATGATTTGAAATGGGAACTTAACTTTTTTCTTAATACTGCATACTAATTCTGAAATTGGTTCATATTAGATGCCCGAATATTCAGAAGTGCATTGAGTGTTATTCTGATATAAGGACATTCGCCAGCCACTTTCCAGCCTATGTTCGCTGTAGTTTATGCAGATACAGCACAAGCTGCAGTAAAGCCTACGTGAATCACATGATGAGGTAGGAAATCTTCAGCTTCAAGTTGTTAAATTATGTCTGTAGTTTGTTTCTGTTCTGGTAGATTTCTGGTCTTTTTTATATTGCAGCAAGTCTGTGCCTCAGTGCAACCCTAACACCACCTCCCCTTGTGTAGGCACTGACCCTAACCAGGATTACTCCTGGGTAGGTTTCCCCCTTAAAAAATATTTGAAACCTGTTTGTTGGTGGTTGGAAGCCTGGTTAGCGTTCAGTGTGGTTAAAGCTGAGACTGGGGGCTTGTGCTCAGGAAGAGAAGAGGCAGGCAAGGAGCATACTGTCTCTCAGCCAGTGCTATACTGCAATGCCACAGCTGCATTAACGGAAGATTGGGGCTCTGCATGGCTTTAGTGTCCTCTGTTCCATGATTTATAAATTAGCATTTATGCTTTTTTAAAAATAAATGCTAGGCTGCTTTCTTCCACTAAGGAACTCAAAGCAGATTACAGCGTAAAAATAGAAAAATAATCAAAGCAATACCAGAGCAGCACAATAAAATTCTGTAATAAAATCAGTAGTCAGAAAAGCAGTGAAGAAAATCCAGCTTATCAGAAGTAAAAAAAACCTTCAGTTGATTTAGCCTTCCCCAGAGATCTCTTCAAAGAATCAGGTTCTCACCTGGTTCTGGAAGGCCTTCCTAGGGAGAGCATTCTGAAGCATTGATGCCACAACTGAAAAAGCTCCTGTTCCTCGTGCCCATTTTAAAAAATTCAGGTTTTGACCTAGAGCATATGGGTGAACAGGGTGCTTGAAGGCCAATTTTTTCTCCCATTTCAAAGAGGGAAAACTTCCTCCATGTGAACATACTTACTGAAGTGAAGGCCCTTTAACATTTCCCAGACATTTTTAAAAGTATTGCCATTTTAACATGCTACAATTTGTTATATTTTAGCTTTTTGTAAACCCACCCTGGAAGCACTGCTTCTGCTCTCCTCTCAAAAGTTGCTCTGGAGGAATCTCCGGTTCTTAGCAGAGGTGTCTGGATAGTGGCTGAAATCAGTGGCACAGCCTCCTTCGCTGGTAGACGCATCTCCCGGTCATGCAGCAGAATCTTTGGGCTCAGGAATGACTAGACACCTGCTTGTTTCTATACCTTAGATTGCAGTCTTATTGTTTAATGTTGTATTATATGATATGGGGGGACGGGACATTTCTTTGAGAAGTCCATTTCAGCTATTTTATTATCTTGTAGTTTTCACAGTGCTCGACAAAGTAAACGATTTTGGATTTATAAGACTCATTCAGAAGATCTGAGGTAACCATCTCCTTTTTCTTTTTTAAGGTGTACATTTTTTCCAACATGCATCACAGTCCTTGGATAAGTCCCGCTGTGTCGAATGAGGCTTTCTCCCCAAGTGTATTTCAGATTGCAATTTCAGTTACTGCTGAATTGGATTTAAGATGTGTGCATGTTATCTGGATTCCATCTAACTTTTATTTCTTATATAAAGCTTTGTTTTCAGAATGCAAAGCTTTCTTCATAAAATGAGACAACCCTAAACTAATATCCAAGCCAAAATTCTTGATTTTTCCGATGTTCTGAGATGTGATACTGATTCTTTTGTTTGTTAAATTTTGCTCATCATCATGATTTGTTGTTTTGAATCCATTTTTCCACATATCAGCAATTTCACAGACCCAGAAGTTCTAAGGAAAACCATCAAGGGAGTGGCGGGCACTGATAACTTTGCTTACCGAAGAAAGTACAACCTTTCCTTCTGTAGTCTTGTTCTTTCCAATAATATTATTCATATATGCAATGCTTATGAGAAATTCTTGGAACGAACATGTGTACCAGCTAGTATGTAATGAGTTTTACATATATATTAGTCCAGTGCATAGTTGACTTCACATGACATGGTCAGAAGAAGCTTTTTGTAACCTTTTGCCTCCCTTGCACTCAGGGTTACTTCTTCCTTTTTCCCCTAGTGGTGTTACTCTTGTTTGCCTTAATTGTGAGTTCCTGACTGATGCTTCCGGCTTGGATAATATGGCTACGCACTTGAACGAAAACCTTACTCATACTTGTCAAGTGATTATCGAAAATGGTATGTGGCTCATGTACCTCTGACGTAAGCCAGATGTTAGCCTGTTGTCTTTTTGTTGGTTTTTAACACTACTGATCTTCTCTTTAATTCCAGTTCCCTCGGACTATCTGGTTGCCGACAACCTTTCCCAGTAAGTTTCTGAGATTAGCTTGTTTGTCAGTTGGGTGGTTGTGTTGATGGTCTTCCAGCATAGAAACAAAGAGTAGATACCTATTCTATGATACAGAAGCAAGTTTGGTTGTACTCCAGATAAAAAAATGCAAATTCCCTTTTAAATATTATTAAGCTTTATTACATACACACAAAGGCCAGGATAAAAAAACCCACGCAACTTGCTTCAAGTGTTTTTGGGGACTTGAGGTTTATGTTTTACGAATAGTAGCCCCCAATACTGTGTGTCAAGCCATATTTGAGGCCTATGTGTTTGAGTGTGTGTATGATAGTTGTTCACCGGTGTGTGTGTGTGTGTGTGTGTGTGTGTGTGTGTGTGTGTGTTAAATCTCTGCTTAGCATCCCTGAAGTGCCTTCTTTTGGAATCACAACCCAAGTCTAATTACAGTGCTTTGTCTAATAAATTGTAGTGTTCTGATGCATCCTTATTAATGAGGAAGCAGCCACCCAAGCCGGTGGAGTTCCTCTGCATCAGGCCAAAGGGGGCCCATCTAATTCAGCCTCCTCTTTCCCAGAGTGGCCAAGCCTGATGCCCCAAAGGGCCTCTCAAAGCAGGACAAGAAGGCAGCAGCCCTTCTCTGCTGCTGCCCCCACCATCCACAATTGGCATTCTGGGTACACCGTCTCCAAATCTGGTGTTTCTGCCAGCAATCGTAACAGTTGATAAAGCTCTTCTTCGTGATTTGTCTAAATCCACCTTTAAAACCATCTGAGCGAAACTGTTAGCCACCTTCCTATCTTGTGAGTTCCAAAAAGCATATTGTGCTTTGTATGAAGAAGTAGTTTTCTGTTGTTGAGCCTAGCCTGAGCCTGTTGCTGGTTGTTCAAATGCCTTCTGTTACACCCTGTTAAAAATGAGTTCCCACCTATTTCCTGTAGTTCTAACCTGTTTGAGAGATGTGAAATTTACCATCGTTGCAGCACCTTTTATTCTTATTTAGTTGGTCAAATTAAATATGTTTAGTGTCTCCCATATACAGATTTTTTAAAATTTTATTTTTGCTGTGTCAGACAAGTTTTAACATAAGACAGTTTATCATACTTTTTTTTTCAACCACAGTAACAAATTATCAACCTTCAATGTAAATAAAACAATATTTTCTGTATGCTGCATCTCTGGACCAGCTGCTGGCACAGATAAAAGCCTGTTTCTCCTTTCTGAGTATCAGTTGCATTTGGCAACTTGGGTTCCCCACAAAGCTGATATATAGCAATGCAAGAAAAGGAAGTCTCTTTTCTCTGGTCACTTTCAGTAACAGTATTGATTGTAAAAGTCCCCTCCCCTTCCATATGGCTTTGACATAACATGTTTTGCACATGGTGGGTTGTTTTCCCCACACTACGTAGTAGAAACAATAAACATGTTTCACAATAAACAATGTTTCACAATATAAATGTGATTTGCATGTTCTGCAGATATTTTTAACATGTATTGCTGGTTCTATGTAGTGTTTTAAAGTCATCAATAAGACATTACAAGAAGTTAGATGTACTTTTAAATTTATGCTTTTAAGGCCAATCCTATGAGGAATCTTTTGATAATTGTCAAATGGTTGCTAATGACATACATCCTTTTAAAGTTACAAAAAATGGAATGAGTTATGTCAGCCTGTTAGCACTGGCTTTCGCCCTCATAATTAAACACATGCAGCTCCTTATTATGCCAAGTACCTTGTATGTTGCTGCAGCCTTAGTAGGGTCATTAATCATTTAATTCATGATTAATAACATTTCTACCCGGGTGTAAGAGGTGCAGTTCCATACTTCAGCAGATTAAAATTGACTTCAGTGCCACATCAACAAAGAAGATACAATCACCAGAAATTTCTTTAAACAAAAGCCTTTGAAAGGTTAAATTGTACGTTAAAAACCACGAGTCCACAAGGTTTTATAGGAGAGGTGCACTTCTTGCTCTTTCTGCAGTAGAGTTGTTCTAGCATAAAATATAAAAATCAATCATGGTGATGTGATAAGTTGCTTGTTTATTGTGGTTTAGAAGTCAATACATTTAAATAATGTATAACTAATGAAGTATGCCCTGGGGAAATATTTACAGAAAAATCTACCCTTTAAGTGATAGATTGAGGTCTATATTTATCAGCAAACACTACAGAAAAGCCCTTCATTGCGGTACAAAAATGCAGAGTTATGGCTGGAAGACTTTTTCCATGAACATCTCAGTTAAAAATAGGCAGGGAAATAGGAGCCCATTCTTTCCACAGAACGGAAAATCTGTGAACTTTTAGGTATGCATTTTGCTAATAATTTAGTTCAGGAATGGCAACAACCTTGCAGTTCAGAAAGTGCAGCTGCTGGGCATTAGTGCTTTACAGAATGCAGAGGCAAAAGAAATGCAGGCCTTGCCCAGGAAGCTTAGTCTAACCTAGGTGTGAACAGGAGCTCCCATTGGTTGCTCACATGTTGGTCCCATTTCTATATAATTGGGTGGGATTAAACAAGCCTGGCTGCTCCCGTCAGATTTTGTTTAGCCCCAAAGTTGAATGGGAAAAAGAGCAGAGGGGAGGGGAGTTTCCTCTTAAATTGAAATTAATTTACTTAATTTGAGCAATTCATACCTTATCCTTCTATTCCAATAGCAGCCCTTGTGACTTACAAAAGACAAAATAATAAAAATTTGATCAACAATAGACTATTAAACTGAGACAAGCGTCACAGATGAAAATGCATTATGCTGCAGAGTTATCTGCTAAACCTTTTTGAAATTGGCACACCAAATTCCTAACAAACAACTACCCAGAACAAGCTAGTGAAGAGTAGAGAGGTGGGGCCAAGTGGGTCTCTCTTTTCAGGTAGTTCCACAACCTGCATGCAGAATGTTGTACATGGAATTTGCAAAGGAGTAAAACAGCCACACTTCTCCTTGAGTTATTGTTTCATTAGGAAAGGAGGAAACCAATGACTCACAGTGGAGATTTTCAGAATAGTTGAAAAATTTAAATGTGTGTTAGTATTAATTTCCTGGACTTTAACGTTGATGATAATATGCTGTCTGAGAATAACAGATGTTGTTTCATTCTTTAGCCTGGTTAGTGATGCATCATTGAACAGTGGAGGTGAAGAAACATCCCAGGTAGTGTACCTTTGTGTTCTCAACCTTTTGAACTGGCATGCTCCTAAGGTGTATTTAGAAGTGTGTGTGTGTGTGTGTGTGTGTGTGTGTGTGTAGCTTTATTTTTATTTATCTGCAGCATAATAATCTCCAGTGTGTATATATTCATTGTTCAAACCTGAATTTAGATTTTCAAAATGGTAGGTTTCATAACTAAAAAATATTTAGTGGTCTATTAAGCCAACTTTCAACAGGGCAACTGCTACTTTCCTGTGTGTATGTAGTGTGATATTAATGCTTGAACTATTTGGCATGTATAGTGACTTTGGAGTGAAAAAAAGCATGCCCATATCCCAGATGGGCCCTGGCCATGTGGGTGGGGAGCAGAAGTTGCCACAGCACATCCACACTCTGCAGAAAGTTCTCTTTCAAACTAATCTCAAATAGAAGGCATACATAGGATGGGAGCAGGTGAGCAAGGTGGGCTAGCAATGTGCTTTTATCATTAGAAAGCTTTGGGTGTTACTGGCTTTGCTGAATGAAGGAAATCTGAAGAACTTGCACTGCTGGGGTTCCTTAAATCTACAGGGCTAAGTGATATTTTGCAAGCAGGTCTGGTAATACCTTGTGTTCCTTAACCTGCATGAGGCATGGCATGCCTCCATCTGGTAAGCCCAACTCCTGAGAGGCCATGTCCCCCTTTCCTCTTTTGCTACAGTTCCTCCCCTCCCAGCCAGAAAAAAAATGGTTCTCTTTCTGATTCTGTCCTTGCCACAGATTTTGGGCCTGTGTGATCGCCAGTTATCTGTGCATGTCCCCACTGCTTCCTTCTTCATCTTCTCATTTACTGCAGCTCTAGACTCATAATTACAAGAGCTTCTGGGATCCCAGTTGTTCTACAGGGGTTTCCTCCTAGATTCGTGCATGCAATCGATATTCACTGAAGGTCACTCTTCATTGGGAGCCCAGATTGTCTTTTGGAAACCCTCATTTCTCCTTAGCAATACCTAAAACTCACTGCATTGCACTGTAAAAATAATATTGTGTATATTTCAGGAAATTCCAAGGCTCAGTGCACCTGAAGAGCAAAAAGAGCAAAAAGAAACATCCATCTCTGCAAGGTAAATATAAGCACTGTGTCTTCTCACAAGGTAAAGTGAATCCAATATATTGCAGTTCCAAACTGATCTCCAAATTAAGTATCCCAAGTGGGAACTTGCAACAACCTTTTGCAGTTTATAATGCTGCTCTTCTTCATGTTTCCAGAAAGTCATGTCCTTTTTCAGGGTAATCTACTCCTTTCTCCTGGTTTATTCTTTCCCTTCTCTATCCTGCCTCCTGCCAAAAATGAAGAGAAAAAGAAAAACATTCCATGCCTTCTCAGCATGATCAGTCCTAATTTAGTTGTTTTGTGTTGTTGTTGTCGTCGTCGTCATCATCCCCCTATGCTTGGACTCCCTCATGCTTGTTCATGGATGGTACCTTTTTGTCTACATAAGAATCAGCACTCAGAGGGTTGAATTGGCTCTTGGTTTATAAGACTGCCTGAGCTGATGTCTCTCACCTTGTAACTTGTTTTTAAGGTTGGGGCCTGAGCATATTTGAGAGAGAGAGACAGAGAGAGAAAGAAAGAAAGGAAGGAAGGAAGGAAGGAAGGAAGGAAGGAAGGAAGGAAGGAAGAAGTTTTAAAGTCCATCTCTTCCCCTCCTTCACTTTCTTTTCTATGTCTTAATGCACAAAGTGGGGTGGATTGAGCTCTTACTGCTTTATAGTAAGGGAGGAATTATTTAATTTCGAGGGTTGGTTTTTTTTAAAAGGCACTACTAAAATATAAGCAGTATGTTTTCTTAAAGTACTAAACTCTGTTGGATTTGCTTTTTTCAGCCCAGAAATAAAACACATAACAGAAGAAACAGATAAGGACCATCTGGAAAATCAAAGTGATGAAGCTGCTTTAGAAGTTGAGTGTGAAGAAAATAAACTGCCTGTTCTAGAAAACAGCCTTGGTTCAGAGCTTCAGGTCTGCTCAAATGACTTCACAGGCTCTGTAGATGGGGGAGAGGCAGAGGGCCTTGGAAATCAAAGGGATGGAAGCCCTTTCACAGCTGAGTTCAAAGAAAAGATACCTCCATGCCCAGAAAACACTACTGGCCCAGTGTTCCAAGCATGCTCAAAAGATTCTTTGGGAGAAGGGAACTCAGATGACCTTGCAAATCAAGGTGATGAAGACGGTTCTTTAGCTGCTGAGTGTGAAGAAAATCCAACATCTCCAGTTTTAGAAAACTCAAATAACCCAATAAACCCTGCAGAAAAAACAGACATAGAGAGCTTCGTAAATCAAACTGATGAAGGTCCTCTACCTGCTGCTTGTGTAGAAAATATGCCTATGTCACCCATGGAAGACTCCTCCATGTCAGAACATCAGACTTGTTCAAAAGGCTCTACAGGAGAAGGGGACCTTGCGGTTGACCTTGCAAATCAAGGAGATGGTCCTCTAGCTGCAGGGTGTGAAGAAGGCACACTGCCTTTGGTTCTGGAAAACGCCTCTGGTTCAGGACTTGACTCAGCCAGCTCAAGTGATCCTGCAAAAGAAGAGGACACAGGTGCCCTTGCAAATCAAACTGATGAAGGTCTTCTAGCTGCTGCTGCCTGTGTAGAAAAGATACCTGTGTCACCCATGGAAGACTCCTCCATGTCAGAACATAATAGTTGTTCAAAAGGCTCTACAGAAGAAGGGGACCTTGCAGTTGACCTTGTAAATCAAGAAGATGAAGGTCCTCTAGCTGCAGGGTGTGAAGAAGGCACACTGCCTTTGGTTCTGGAAAACTCCTCTGGTTCAGGACTTGACTCAGCCGGCTCAAATGATCCTGCAAAAGAAGAGGACACAGGTGCCATTGCAAATCAAACTGATGAAGGTCTTCTAGCTGCTGCTTGTGTAGAAAATATGCCTGTGTCACCCATGGAAGACTCCTCCATTTCAGAACATAATAGTTGTTCAAAAGGCTCTACAGAAGAAGGGGACCCTGCAACTGACCTTGCAAATCAAGGAGATGAAGCTCCTTTAGTGGCCAAATGCAAAGAAGAGAAATCTCCATGTCTAGAAAACATTTCTGATCCAGGGTTTCAAGCCTGCTCAAAAGACGGTTCAGGACAAGGAGAGACAGGTAACCTTGCTAATCAAGATGTTGAAGAAAATCCATTGCCTTCAGTTCTTGCAAATCAAGAAGTTAAAGAAAATCTATTGCCTTCAGTTCTAGAAAACTCCAAGTCAGGATTTGCAGCCTCCTCAAATGACTCCATAGACCCTGTGAGCAAAGACACAGTAGGCAGCCTTGCAAATCAGGACAGTGAATGTTATTCAGCAGCTGAGTGTGAAGAAAGTACATCGACTTTGGTTCTAGGAAACCTCTCTGGTTCAGGACTCTCAGACTGGTCAAATGATCCCATAGATCCTATGGAAGATGAAGATGCAGAGACTCCTGCAAATCAAAGCGATGAAGGTTTAGCTGCCAAGTGTAAAGAAAGTCCATCAGCTGGAGAAGAATCCTCCGTTTTAGAACCCCATGTCTGTGCAAAAGGCTCTGCAGAAGACGCTTCAAAGGACCATCTTGAAAATCAAACTGATGAGCATGAAGAAAGTACTTCTGTATCAGCTGTGAAAGACTCCTGTTCAGGATCCCAAGCCAGTTCAACTGAGACCTCTTGTGAAAGGACAGAATCTGATGATTTGGGTAATAGTGGTCAGATAGAAGGAGGAAAATCCCCGAAAGCTTCAGATAATAAAACCAACTCTTTCCAAAGTTCAAAGGATGCAGTCTCTGCTGCAGAGACAAAGGTGGCTGATTTGGATGAAGCTGAGCTAGAAGACATAAATTCTGACCACTCAAAATTGGCATCTGATGAAGAAGATGTCAGTTTTGAACAGTTTCTGAGGAGAAGTGAACCTGAATCTGTGAATTCTGATGCGAGTGAGCAAGGCAGTGTTCATCTGGAACCTCTGACACCATCAGAGGTTCTTGAACATGAAGCTACAGAGATTCTCCAGAAAGGTGGCGTTCCACCTTCAGCAAAGAAGGCTGAGCCAGGTTCTGAACTAGAGGATTCTGCTGATTCTGAAGAGAGCAGCCCTGCTAGCCCTGTGGAGTCACCAGCAAGCCAGGCAGAAGAGAGTGATGAAGCAAGCTGAAGCAGAATATTTGCATCACTTTGAACCAATTGCTGTGTATACTCTTACAGGTGCCAATTGGGAAAGAAAGTGGGGAAACAGAACCATGGACTATGTAATACTGCCGAAGCTCAGTGACAAATGAGATATTAGACCCTCTGATATGAAAGAGCTGTCAGAAGCCAGAACCATTGCCTGCAGTGACCCAACCCGTGAAGCCAAGAGGGAGACATGTTATTTATTTGATTCAAAGTAAGATGCCGATAGGGGCCACAGTCTTTGTAGTACTTGGGGTACCAGTGTTTCTCTATCAAGGGCATTTGATCCACCGTCGCTTGGGTTTGATGTTGCATTCCTGTCCCATCAAGTCATGCTAGGAAGGAAACTGTGTGAAGGTCTGGCACCTCAGGATTGATGTGATCTTACATGATAATAAGCTTACTCTTAAACTTTCAGTGAAAGTGGAATTATTATTAAAAAAAGTAAATATAGTTGTGAGTTTCCCAATGTGCAAGCTGTGCAGAAACCTGACACTTTACTTGTTTGAAATAGGGCATGTGGTGGCCTCTGTGTCTTTATTTTATTTTTATTTTTGTTAATTGGCAGCAGGCCCACAGAACACAAGGTGGGTGGGAAGAGTTTAAAAAGTAATATGGAAATGTGTAAACTGTTACAAAAAGAATAGGACCTGAGAGGCATTGATACATTCTTAGTTGAAATTTATGTAAAACAAGCAAAGGGGTCGGGGTGGGGGATGGCATGAAAATCATTTTTATACATAGTTAGGTTAAGGAATGTGTGTGACATCATTTAGAGTAGCTTGCCTTTTAAGTATTAAACTGAATTAAGTGCTCTATATGAACCTTTTCGGAAAGTGATTTTGAACTTGTTGAGAATTGTTTTCAATGAACATAAATGTTTTGAACTTCCGTTAGGACACCAATGTACATATTTTCGATTAAATATTTGCAAGAAAATATGATGAATTATTTTGTTGTTCATGTGTTTGTTTTTATTAATCACTTTGCTAGCTTGTGTTTTGCTCACATTTCTTTTATTAACGCTAGGCTATTATTAAACTGTTTTTCATCTCCACCCCAGAATTACTGAAGGAAAACCATGTTTAAATAGTTAAAAGACCTTAAACTACACCCCGGACTGCAACGAAATGTGAATGTATCATAGGAACAGTGTTCAGTTTTATGCGCTTATGGCAGGTGTGAGGTTTTCTGAATGGAGGCAATCCCCCTGTTCTCATGGGTCCTTCTCCTGCCTATGCTACAGTTGCCTGTAAGTTCCACCAGCTTAAGTGGTAGAGAGAAGTACGTGGAGCTGTGTCATCTCGCACAGCAGGTGGGAAAGAGATTTCTCAGTCCTTTCTCCCAGGGGTGAGTCCACTAGAGGCACCATTTTTTTAAGCACTGAAAACTCCTGCATGCTCTCTGCTTTCCCCCTCCAACTTGCTGTCTGGGCCCAAGAGTTGCCATATATTGAACCAGCTTGGCCATGACCGTACTGTATTAGCAAAGTGGGGAGTTTCAGCCACCGAAGAACTAGGTTACACCATGTTTTGAGCTCTTGGAGGCTTGGACCAGTGTCCTGTCCTAAGCTACATGATTCTGTCAGCCTTCCCTTTGCACTTGGAGGAGACATTTTGTGGGATAGGGTCTGTGGGAGTCATAACAGCCAACCACAGGCAATCCTCGTTTTGTGCGGGGGATACATTCTGGATACCCACATGCATCAACAGAACGCACATAAGCCTGTTCTGCCCCTTCTTGTGACATCTATATGACGTTTTGGGGCTGCTTCTGGGTTAGGCGTGTTTGCGATTATGCGTCATTTGGCCGCTCCTAAATCGGTCATTGTCTGTGCATCCACTTCGGCTTCTTTTCCTGAAAATAGCCGACCTGTCAGGTCCACTGAAACTCTGGCCTGGGGATGTTATTTCATGCACAAGTCTCTACATACCACACAATATATTTTTCTTGGCAGGCTACAAATCTGTGCCCATCATGGCTCTTCCCCCCCCCCCCATCCAGCTGCCTGAGAAGAGCTGTGCATGGAATTGGGAGTGTGCAGAGGTAACATTTTTGGGAGGCAAAGTGTGGCAGCCAACTCTGGCACAGTGGGTCTTTGGGCATTGGCGGGTGGTAGAGCGGAAGACTAGTAACAGGACCAGCCCATGTGGCGCTATCCCCTGGAATGTTCTCTAACTGGAATAAGTGGGATTTGTATCATGGACGTTTGTGCAGGGAGGTGTCCCAGTGGATTATGCCCCGTTTTGATTCGGGTGTAGGGGCTGCGGCCGTGTGCCCTGCACCGCTCATTCCCCCTCCTAGGTGGAAACGCCGTGGAGAGCTTGTGCTTAATAAGATGAGATTAGAGAGCTCAGTAATGTAACTGCTGCTGGCAGACCAGAACATAATTTCAAATATTTGAACTATGTGGCACATAGTGCATATTTTTCTTTGTTTAAACGCAGCATCAGTCTCTGAGCATGAGACAGAATCTCAGCCAAGCTCCCCGAGGTCCAACTAATTCAGTAATGAGCTGCGACAGCTCAGTACGTGGTAGCTGTACCAATGCCTGAAACCGTAATATCTCTAGATAAAGATGTGTCTTTCTCTACTTTTCAGAATTCAAAAGGGAGGTCGATGTAATTCGGCCACCTTCACTTTGGGTGAAACAGTGGCAAAATCGATAACAAATGAGTGCAGCCTAAGGCTGTGTAAAAACGTTTCTGGACTTCTGAAAATTAAGTCCAAGAGCCTTATTGTCAGTGAAACATGATAGGTTTATTAACGACTCAGCAGAAAACAGCATCTGAAATACAGCTTTTATCTGATGCGATTTTTCTCCTTAATTTGAATTGTGTATGCGATGGGTGTTTCAGAACATCTGGATGCGGTGATTTTTTTTTTCTTGCCTGCACCTGCAAGCAGAAGTACGCACATAAAACAAAAAAAGAAATTAAATATTTCAGAGAGGAAGAACTCCATCTAGCCATGAAGCTCAAGGGAACCTGATGACTAGAGCAGAGCTGTAAACATGTTTTAGATTTAATTCTTCTGACAAGTGCCAGTGGTGGCACCTCACACAGGCATAGCATATGCCCAAATTTCAGTGGAGGGATCATGGGAGGCTTCATGCAATTCTGAAAAGGCTCAGAGCACACCAGCCTCATTTTTATCTAAAAATAGCCTCACAAATCAGGAAGAACTTGTGTCATTATCTTGATTTCCTAGAATTAAAACAGACTCTTTCCCCTGAAACCCCAGTGGCTACAGATGGCAATTCTCATATGCCCAGAAATATTGTAGTGTTCAAAAATTTACAACCAGCTTACTTGCCCATGGCTGTCTTTCAATGTAGTTTTCAATATAAAATAATTAAAATACAACGAGAAGAAAACTAATTGTAGTTGAATCTGGATTACAGATCTTCCCTCTGGGTTTTGGGAGAGTGTTTAATGCTTTGCTCTGCAAGTGCCTCTTCCATTAGGGCTAATTCTAGCATCCACATTCGGGGGTTGTTACTCCAGTAAATAATTAGTAATAGTATGTTAAAATAATCTAGAATACAACATTACAAACTGTTTTAAAACAAAGTACAATGACAAAAATGGGGTGGATCCTAAAAGCATACAACTCTTAAGGAACCACCTAGCAGCCGCTTTCGAGAGGTTTATGCTCTTGATCCTGAGCTCCAAATCATTGTGTCTCAGCACAATATCTGGGAGCACCACTGTAGATCCATCTTCACAAACCCAATGACCGAACATCTGATTTTGACCCACATTGGAACACGTGCTCGTTTTACCCAGCCCTACCAGCTTTTGTGAATTTGTTGTGTTTGTGTGCCTGCAAACATGACATGAAGTCTGCCAACATCAACTCCACTGTGGGGGAATCTGCAAACTCCTGCAGTGTCGAGCTGAGCATCCATAGCAGTGACCAAAGGAGAAATGACTGCTGGGAGGAGCGCCGAGAAGAAAGGCCATGGTGCCTCCGTCTGCCCCAGCTGCAACAAAACATGTGTCTCCCATATCATTCTCTACAGCCACAGCAGGCGCTGCAACCTTCCAAAAGTTTGACTTCAGCTGCAAAGGCGTGCTCCATTGTCTCCCGAGGCAGACGTACACCAACCAGACCTTCCAAGTGCTCCCAGAGTTAGCTTTGTGATGCAGGGAAAGAAAATGTATCTAAAGTCATATTGTCTGCTCGGGGGCCAAGTAAGAATTGAGACCTGGGTTTTGTAAGAACCATGCCTGCAATTTTTTGGAAGTGATTTACTGCAACGGCAAGAACATTGGATTGCTGCTGGGTTTTTTAAAGCAAATCATCAGGATTTCCTGAGGGCTCTGAATGGAGGATTTGATGTTCTACATTCTTAACATGATTGCTTGTTCATAGTTCATACTGGCACTTGCCTTCAAATGCTTCCTGCCAGTTCTGTCGTCATCATTTCAAATATCAGCCCCTGTCTCAATTCCATTTCCATTCATGTAGAATAATACAGAGTGCAGTTCATATTTCTCCATGAGTAGCAAGATGTCTCAAAGGCTGGATGTACATGCTGTATAGCAGCGCTCCTCAACTTTCTCAGACCAAGGACCTGTCCTTAGTCCAAATACGCATTTAGGAAGAAACTTTTTAATTTGGCACACTGTTTTGTATGTTGGTAGTGTTGCTGCAGCTCACTAGTTGCAACTCGCCAATTTTCTCTTCAAACATTCTTTCCCCAGCCCTGCTTATGTAGCACTACACCACTTTGCATCGTGGGGTTGGGCTCTCTACTGGCTCTTTGTAGACTTGTTTTATTGTTTTCGTCAATACTGCCTGCCTGCCATCGTCCTTAGTTCATAACACTAGTTCTACCCCATAGGAGAATGCAGCCATCATTCCATGCTTTTTCCAGGCCACCTAGTCTGCTTTCCACTTCAACAATCAATGGGGCAGCATTGGTGTCCTCCAGCCTACTTTTCAGTGATTTGTTTTTAATTTTTTAAAAAATACTTATATACCTCTAATTCATAAAGAAAACATCAGTGGTTCACAACATATTGAATGGTGTACATAAAACCATGCAATGAAAACCATTAGAAAGTTAAAATTAGAAATCAGCTAACTTGTGAAAACATTTATTTAACAGCAGTGCTGCCTGTTATTACACAATTGCCCCCGTCAGCATTCTGGTGACTACATTCTGCAGCAACTGGAGCTTCTGAACCAAGCCCAAGGGCAGCCCCACGATAGAGTGCATTACAGTAATCCAGCCTCAATCCAGACAATGGCCAAGTTATCTCTGCTCAGAAATGGTTGCAAACCAGACGCCTAGGCTTCTAGTGACATATGACATATCAGGCAATACCACCAAGTTAAGCACTTGCTCCTTCAGAGGGATTGCAACTCCATCCAGAACATGCCTATCTCCTGGACATGGGAACGTCCTACTCTGAGTCTCTGGTATCCTAAGATTCAAGTCATTTATTGGCCCCTGTCCAGTCCATCACTGCATTCAGTGATCTGGAGCTTTCATAGTCTCTCCTGATTCGGATGTTATGGAGAAGCAGACCTACTTGATAAACCTAATAGTAAATTCTGTTTCCATTAGTGGTTCCAGAGTGTAAAAATTCTGTGTGTATATTTAGCGAAGTTGGAAATAGTTTTGGAGAGAGCCTTGCTATTAACAATGCATGAAATTTTGGCTCTTAAGGAGATTTAACACTTTATTCAGTGCCTTTTCTATCTGAATTATTTAAAAACAGCTATTCTTTTAAAACTATGGCTCTGCATTAGGAATGCTATTGGCAATTTGCATCCTAAATAGAATCCTAGCCACAAGGACACACAGAGAATCAATGATACCATTTCCTTGTCACTGCCTGTAGGAAAGCTGTACTTTGTTGTCAAGAAAGATAGCTATAAACAGAAGACAAGCTTCTTAACCCCTCCTGCCCTCAGAGGAGTTCCAGAAAAATTCCCAAAGCTCTCCCAGATCAGCCAGGTTCCATTCCTTTGAGCTCTACTGCCATCTTCCGACAAAAATGCAGATTTGCAACCTTGATGTTTCTTCTCTGGTCTGCAGTAGATTACTTGGTGAACTCAGGTTGTTGCATCAAAGCAGCTGGAAGAAGATGAGACTTTGCGTTCTGACCTTGGCTCTGGGCCATTGGCAGGTGTGTGGTAAGGAGAAAGGGAGCAGGTACGGCTTTTGCCAACATCTTGTTAGAAAAAGCTTTTCCTGTAATTTCAACTGCCAAGCAGCTGGCGAATGCTAGTGTGGTTTAGTGGGTAGAGTGCTGGCCTAGGACCTGGGAGACCGGGGTTCAAATCCTCATTTGGCCATGCAGCCCACTAGGTTACACTGGACCACTCACTGCTTCTCAGATTAAGCTTCCTCACGGGTTTGTTGTGGGAATTAAATGAGGAGAGAGGGAGAGAACTGTGTATGCTATCTTGGGCTCCTTGGAGAAAAAAATATGGGACGTATGTGCAATAAATGAAAGGTAGAGTGCTTCCATTTGGGAAAGGATAGTAGGGGTATCTGTCTCTAGCTGAAGTCATAAGGTGAAGGGAAAACATGTTCTGACAGTTAGAAATATCTGCAACCTAATTTACTTTTAACTTATCCATAGGCTCTCCATAGTTTACAACTGCTGTTAATTATAAAATGAGAGATCTGTGCTTCTACTGGGCTCTGAACAAAAAATATACAGAGGAAGTTAATATTTATTCTTCTTGGTTTTCCTGCTTTGTACTCCACCCCTCCATACAGATACAAGTACAGGCCTCCCAGCTCCTCGGGGGGGGGGGATTAAAAAAGACTAAGGCTGCATTCAGACAACACTTTCTATTGTCTTCTTGTTGCCTTACCTATCAATTTTTGTTCTGGAAATCTAATCAGAGTTTAGCACTTATGTTGGGGGTGTGGTGGGGAATCTGCTTGCAAGCCTGGAAACCCAGGACATCTCAGGAGTTTTGCATTTTAAGTTTTCTGTGGTTTTCCTGGATCACCCCTACAACCATGTAATAAGTCAGCTCCTTAAGTCCAGGTTCCACAGCAGCTGCTGTTGGTGCTGGTGAAAGGGCAGGTGTCAACCTGTGATAATCTAGCATGGGTGGAAAATACAGGGAAGAGACTTGCCCTCCCTCAGTTTTCCAATCCCAGTTTGTGGATGCTCCCTGCAGCCCACAACCAAAGCAGGTGTGGCAATGAATGTGCTGAACTGACAACTCATACCCATCAACCATCCAGATTTGACTGGGCCATCCTAGAATTTTTGTAAAAATTGCTTTGAGACTTTGTAAAGTTGATGAACAGGTGTAACAAATAATAACAGTAGAATCTACCTGCATCTGAGATGGGTGAGGAGCAAGGGCAACCTGAGGAGTAGTGACGAATTTCCCTCCTCCTCTCGTTCCTTGCTTGCTTGTCCCATATGCTGGTATAGGCATACATGCACACCAGGTTCCAGACATCTAGGCCAGGTGTAAAGAGCACAGGCAGCTTCAAGTCAGAGGCGCCTTCATGGCGCTTGCTGTTTTGCAACAAAAGGACAGGCAGCATTTGCAAACTGAAAGCCAACCAGGATGGTACAGTGAGTTCCTTCTCCCTTTCAGAGTGAGCCGAGCTCCCTGGCTGGCTTCTCCACCCTCTTCATCTTCCTGTTTATTCCAAGTTTCATTAACGTCAATCTTCTGCAGACGGACTGTCATTCACACTGGCACTGCCTGAGCCATGTCCTCTCTCCAGAGAGCCCCCTTCATCATTCTGATAAATGGGCTGTTAGCAGAGCGCATGATAAAACAGCAGGGATGAGAAGAGGGTTCTCTGCCGCCTGTTTCTATGGGCTGCGATGAGGAAGGCAATTCAGGCTGGATTGGGACAAGGAGCTATACTCAAGGCTAGTCCGATGAGTTAAGGCAGGCTCTTGTTAATTTAGCCATGCATGTGAGTAGCAAAGAGTTTTAAGAGAAGCCCAAGAAGAGACCTACACACTCCAAGTTGGGGCACTTACAAAAGGAAAGAAGGTAGCCTGCTCTATAGCAGGTAGGGAGCCAGCCTGGTCTGGTAATGGAGTTTTCTTGACCTCAACCTTCCACTCAACAGGGAGGTCAGAATTATGCATGGAGACAGAAGAATCTCTTGACACCCGCTTTAAGGTAGGGGCTAATCATGGGCAGCTGGAGTGTGTGTCTCCAAAGTCCAAAGGGATCCATGTCCCTTCTAAGTGTGCAGTCTTGCCTGTGACACTTTTTCTAAATGGCGATCATATTCATACAATAAAAAGTGTGTGTCCATCACTTGCAAACTGCATAATTGTTTGCTTTTCCACAAGACATATATAGTGTTCATTACCTACACATGTTCAAGCCTCTACATTGATTCCCAATACATGAAGGTCAGGTTTATAATAAATAATAACAAACCTCATTGGGAAGAATCGTGCATCAGCTTTCATTTGTGTACATTTATTCTAAGCCACCCAGAGCACTTTGTTGTGGGGTGACATGCAACAGCATAAATAAGCAAATGTGTATGAACGGAAAATGGCCAGGGGCCTGGAAGCAGGCCTTTGTTCTGAATTTTCCTTCTTTATCAGACGTTGGCACAAGCTATCCCTGCTGCTATTGCTATTGTTATTATTTATTTATTGCCTCTCACAAAGCGCAGGGCAGTGCACAACATGATAAAACAGAATACAGCAATAATAATTAAAAGCAATTAATTACACCAACTCAATGAACAACCAAAACAGCAAGACATAAAGAATAACACAGAATCAGCAAGTCTTGTTGCTTTCTGTTTGTTTGATAGAAAAAATTATATTCAATGTATCTTTGCTTATATTTCTAGTTCTTTGTCATTTTTGCAAGCTATCTGTGGAAAAGATTGTTAGAAATTAATTGAACTGTATGATCAAACCAACCCCAGATTGACCCATTAGATCTGCATTTTCTTAGCTTTCCCCTGGGTCTTGGGGGAAGAAGGCGGCTACTTTATTCAGAGACAGTCACCCTTGAGCAGATGTGAAGTGCTGCTTTATTCCCCCAGTTAGGATCTTAAGCAGAGGCTGATTTAAGTGACTTGTAAAAGCAAGGTCCTTAATCCTTGAAGTTCAGGAAAAGCCCTTTTGAAGATGGCAGGTCTCCTGGCTCATGCATGTTTTATTCCCAAATAAAAATCGATAAAACAATGGTTTACTAATCTCAACAAGGCAGGACTGGATGGAATTCCCAGTTTGCAGCAATGCCAGGCGTTTGACCATCATAGCCAGGCTGTGAAATCACCTCCACTGCCCCAGGTCACACGAGGAAGCCCTCTGTGCTCACAAGCAAAACCTGTGATCTGGACCATCAGTGGTACAGTTAGCTCAATTTAGATGCTAGACTTAATGATCTTGTGAGGGGTGTCACTCTTTAGGTGGCAACAGGTATTATTTTTCCTACTTCAAAATGTGCTTAACCAGCCTTCCTGGGTCCGGGGTACTCCTGCTCAGCATACTGCATGAAGCCCTGGCCTTCTGCCCCATGATATTTGTGTTATAAAACGTTATGAGATTCTATCAGGTAGTTAAAGGACAGAACGATGCAAAGAGTATTGAAAGTGGGATAGTATCAGGTAAAGGTAAAGGAACCCCTGACCATTAGGTCCAGTCATGGCCGACTGGGGTTGCAGCGCTCATCTCGCTTTACTGGCCAAGGGAGCTGGCATACAGCTTCCGGGTCATGTGGCCAGCATGACTGAGCCACTTCTGGCAAACCAGAGCAGCACACGCAAATGCCATTTACCTTTCCGCCAGAGTGGTGCCTATTTATCTACTTGCACTTTGACATACTTTTGAACTGCTAGGTTGGCAGGAGCAGGAACCGAGCAACGGGAGCTCACCCCGTTGCGGGGATTCGAACCGCCAACCTTCTGATCGGCAAGTCCTAGGCTCTGTGGTTTAACCCACAGCGCCATGGGTGCCCAAATAGCATCATGGGCACAAGTCATCAAGACCATGCAATAAAAAAGATGTTTGTTAGGGGCCCATTGTGAATGACTTATTTCTAGGTTTCTTTTGACAGTGATGCTCCCTTTGCTGCTCAGGCTACTGTCCCATCCATCAAGCAAAACAAGCACATTTCTTAGCAACTTATCCGAGTCTCTAATAGATCAATATTCTTCTCCTGATGGGTTTAGACCCTTCCAAGCTAATTCACATATGTCTTTTCACTCAAGACAGCAAAATTGTTCCACAAAGAACGCAATGCTATCCCCAACAATGGCTTATAATGTTGCAAACTCAGCAGGAACTAAATAGGCTCATCACAGTCTCATGCATTGCCTACTTGCTTGCAAACAAATTTGGCAATGCACTATGTGTTGCATACTTTAATGAACTTGTTGACAATCATCATTCTAAAGTTTCCTAACTGATGGCTAAAAGAACTTTATTGAACAAGCGGGATATTCTTGCATCAGCTGGGAAGGTTACGCTGCATTTGAAAGCTACATAGAAAATATTTTGGGGAGAATCAGCAGCAGGTTTTTCAACTGCCTTGGGGGCTCTAGTGAGATGCTGGGCACGTCTGACCCACCATTCTCCACCTGCATACTTGTAAATACACACCTTTATTTATTTAATTTATATCTCACCTTTTTCTCCAAGGAGCTCAAGGTGGCACACACAGTAATCCCCACAAGAAACCTGTTGTAGTCACCCACTGAGCTTCATGGTTGAGTGGGGATTTGAGCCCCAGGCCACCAGGTCCTACTCTGGCACCCTAACCACTACACCACACCCCCCAAGGTCTCATCCAGCAGGAAGCTGATCCATTTACCAGTTCCCCTGCAGCTCATCACTGGAGCTCCCACAAGTGGGAAGCCAAGAACATTTTTTGACTATTTCTAGGGATGCCATTTTCAGTCCAATTAAAACAAAAACAGTGTCTTGTGGTGTTGGGTGGAATAACGACAGACAAGTAGCAAGTGTCATGTGAGAGGCATCTCTTGAGCAAATCTCGAGGAGTCTCTTTTATTGAATATTACAATATTGCCACGGGTGCGCTTGTTGCTGATTGGTTGACACAAGTACAAAGCAACTTGTTGCTGATTGGTTAACACAAATACAAAGCAAAGGTTACATATAGGCATTAATCACCAATAAATTAAAGGCTGGGAATGGGAGCACAGAACTAGACAGGCATGAAAACCTCCTAATTAAATTATAACTAGTGATTAATATAGCAAAGCTTAAACAATTACATTCCGATAGATGTGGTCAACTTCAAAGGCAAATGTTTTTGTGTTTATGAGTGTGGACTTGAGACCATTTAATCAGATGGATGGAGTATTACCTGGCTGGTATATGCACACGTACAGGGAGAGAATGTTAATTGTACACTCAGAGGGAAATAAAATGCAACAGTTGCACTACAGCTTAAAACGATATAGAATAATTGCAGTGGCCATTTATACATTCAACGCTGTTGATGATAACACAATAAAAAAATTCCTTCCAGTAGCACCTTAAAGACCAACTAAGTTAGTTCTTGGTATGAGCTTTCGTGTGCATGCACACTTCTTCAGATACACTGAAAGCTCATGCACACGAAAGCTCATACCAAGAACTAACTTAGTTGGTCTTTAAGGTGCTACTGGAAGGAATTTTTTTATTTTGACTATGGCAGACCAACACGGCTACCTATCTGTAGATGATAACACAGATATCCTGGCATAATACAGTAACTAACGTTGGTGGAGGAATAAAAACCCTATATCTAAAACCGAACTTCCTGGCAAGCGCCATTCAGCAGTTATTTATTGCCGCCTTTTTCTCCAAGGAGCAAAAGGCGACGCAGGCGAATCTTCCCCTCCCTGCTCTTTAATCCCCACAACAACCCCGTGAGGGAGGCCAGTCGGAGAGGCCGCGGAAACGCCGACGCCCGAGGAGACCGAGGCAGAGCCAAGAGCACTGCGCAGGCGCAGCGGCGCGGGCCAGCAGTTGCCCCGGTAACAGAGCTTCCTCCTTTCCAAAACGGTCCTCGCGGAGGCGGAGTCAAGCTCCGGGCTGGGCCAATCGGAGCTCGGGCGGCGCTCGCAGGCGGGAGGCGGGGTGGGGGCGGGGCTTCTCCCGGAAGTGCAGCCTGCCAGCGCCGTTTCCACGGCAACGGTGTGCTTCAGCGGGAAGAGGCCGCTCGGGGAGCCTCCGGGGGCGGCGGGAAGATGGTGAGTCCGGCGGGCGAGTCTGGCCTGAGCTCCGGCCCCAGGACGACGCAGCTGGTCTGCCTCGCAGGGTTGCTGTCGCCAGAATTCCCGGCTGACTCGCAGGCCTCGTTTCGCTCTTGTCTCGCCTGCTCAGTAAATACAATTCCGAGGCGGCTCCTCAGGGCGAAGGGCCAGCGGGGGGGGGGGGGGGGTTATTTCGTAGCGCTTGAGGATTAACGGGGCGCTTTTCCAGTATCGCGTTTGCCTCGCGAAAAGGCTGCGGGCGAGTTTTAAGCCACTGCCTTCTGAACTGCTCTTTGGGTTTTTGTTAATCTGTTCTCAACCTCGCGCCCCCTGTGCGCTTTCTCAGCGGCGAGAAAGTCTCCCTTCCTGCCCTGGGGGACTTGCAGTGCTTGCAGCTCAAGGGGTTGAGGGCGGGCCAGGCGAGGGCCCTGTCCATCTCCACACAGGGCCAAAAGCTCAATTAATTTAGCAACCGGGGGGGGGGGGATGGGAGCTGACAGGGTGAAGGTCCTGTCTTCAAGGGCCACCCCCCTCTTTCTCCCTCAGCTGCCTCGGAAGGCGAGGGCGCCAGAGTTGGCCTTTTCTAGATGATCTCAGCAGCCAGCCAGCCTGCGGAGAGCTCCCTTCTGAAGTCTAGGGTCAAGGTTGCCCTGGTTGTGCCCCTGCATCTCTCTAGGGCCTCAATAGGGTCTTGCTAGCCTGTCTGACTTTCGGATGTAGGAAGCTGCCTCATGCCAGATCCAACCTGCCCATTGAGTCCAGTCCTGTCTGCTCTGTCTGGCAGCTGCTTTCCAAGCCCTCAGGCTTTCCCATTCTTTTGAGACCAAGAGACCTTCTGCATTCAAAGCAGGTGTTCTCTAAGCTATGGAACCTCTGGCTAAGAAGAGAAAATGGACAAAGCTGTTTCTGCTCGTGGGCTATGACACTGCTTTGTACACAAGCAATCCCATTATCCATCTCGCTTAGTATGGTCTACTTTGACCCTTGCTGCTTGATCCTTTATGCTGGAGAGATTGAATCAAAGCAGCAGCTTTGATCTGAGCCAATTGTCCCTCCCATAATGAAGTGTGATTGCCACAACCAGTGTCTGCACTTGCTGCTGCTGGGCTGCCGGCTGGTGCATTTGGCTCCCAGCCCTTGCCTGAACAACTGGAGGCACATTTATGGGTAATATTCCTGTGTTCTAAATGGCACCAGACAAAAAGAGAAGGTGGCGCCACCCTACATGTCTGTCTGTTCTGTAAGTGCAACTCCCAGTGACAGCACTCCTTAACTTTTGGGTTGTGTTGGTGATCTTGTGAAGAAGGGGAGAAGGGCACCATGCCAGTGTGAGCCATCTTTCCAGTAGGATGCTGGTGGTCTCCGTCATGGAGAGACCTTGACAGTGCTTTCCTGCAGCCATGAGAATTCTCCCATATCTGACTCCCTTGCAGGCGATGGCACGGCAGCGGGGCGGTCGGGTGCCGCTGACAGCGGCGCAACAGCTGGATAAGAAACAGCATGAGGCTTACTTCCAAGAAATGAGGGAGCTGGAGCACATGAAAAAGGTGCAGCGCGTTCATCAGCTGGAGGTGATGTGGGAGGCTGAAGACCGTGTTGAGGAGAAGCGTCTCGCACGGCTGCTCAGGGAGGAGGAGCATGAGCGGCGCATGGAAGAGGCTATTCAGAGGGTGAGTCGGATTGTCTGGAGGCAGGGAACTCCTCCCCATAATTAAGATCCTGATGATCTGTTGCATATTTGGTGAGTTCCACTGAGTACACTTGCTGAAGTTTGTGTTCTAAACTGCAAAGGGACAATGAGCCTGGCTGCTCAGCAGATTTGAAGGGAAGAAGGGCCACAGGCTGTAGGTAGGTTAGCGACAGTGGTAGACTGTGATTTATCTCTGGGAAACACGAAACAATTATAGTAATGTTTCACCTAACAAACAGCCTGGGGGGCGGGGCTGTAGGTTCTGCTACCCCAGAGACTCCCAAGGCCTGAATAAGACCTTGATTCTCATGGTTGGTTGAGGCGTCTTGCTCCTAGGGCTTGCAGCATCCCAAGACATCCCTCCCACCTCCATGGCCCCCAAAACTGGATTCCAGGTAGTGAGACAGCTTATACAAGCTTGGTAGAGTTAGTAACAACCTAGCAATGTCTTGTGTAATGAAAAAGGGTTAAAGCTGAATATATGGGTCTTATGCTACGAAATGTTGATGAAGCCTTTCTGGATCTGCATTGCGTGATCTTTAAAACCTTTTTTTCAGATGTTAGGCTGTTGCTTAATCAGAATAAACATCAACTTTGTGCTCACTCTAAGATTAATACTGCTGAAATCTATATCTTCTTTAAAAATGCCAATGTAATTGTAAATATAACTTTTGGCAGTTCAGTACAGTTTAGTATAGCAGGGATCTGAGTGAAAGTGTTCCAGACTGAAGGTGTGCAAATAATTTCCATTCCACTGAGGTTTTTTAAGGATTATTGCAGGACACACTAACCATTTCTTTAGAGGCACACTGAACTATCAGACAGTTGCAGGATAATAGTTTAAGAAAATCTAGGCTTTCATTTAAGTTCTAGAATCCAATTCTGATTTGTTAAATTCAATTTTGTGGTCAGGCAGAAGAGAATAAAAGGTTGAAGGAAATGGAGTTGCAACAGGAAGAAAAACTGGCAGCTGAGTTAGCAAGATTAAACCATGAGAAACTCAAAGATGAAAAGATGAGACAGCAAATAAGAGAGACCAGGTATTTCTTTCTTCAACGAATAGGTTTCTTTATAATCCCACATAAAGTTGCAGCTTCCCTAAACTCTAACTGTTATGTTTTTGAACCTACCTAATACTTCTGTTTGATGTCAGAGTTTAGCACTGTTGGGGGCATCATGGCAGATGAAGATAATCTCTGTGGTGCGACGGCATCTTCTTCTTCCCCAAGCTAATAGATGCCAGTCTAGTGGCTTGTCAGAGTTCTAGCATGAACACACTGGGCTGGTAAAAGCATTCATTTTAATGTTATCTTTTTAAACTATATAAATGTGTTTAAAATCAGATTTGAAAAGTGTCTGCAATGAGATGTGCCAAAGAAAAGAATGAGAGGCAGTTTTCAACACGTTTCATACTTTTTGTCAATTTGGTTTCTAGTATTGAACTTCGGGAGCTGGAGTTGAAGCTGAAATCTGCTTATATGAATAAAGCGAGGGCTGCCCAGATTGCTGAGAAAGAAGCTATAAAATATGAAAAAATGGTAACTGGCTTTATGGACTGTTCCAATCTTGGATCTGCTCAGTGTGTGTGTGTGTGTGTGTGTGTGTATGACAACTGACTTAAAATCTTGCTTGTTTGGAAAATGGATTGGTCAGTTTAGTTAAATTTTGGATAAGCCTAGCCCTACTGTTTGTTTTCACTGGGAACTTATGGTAAAGGGTAGGAAAGACATTGAATTAATGACAACAAAAAATGTTTTACTTCTGAGTAAGCATGCTCAGGATTGCACTGTTAAATAAATAAGTACTACATTTTAGGGAAAAATGGCACTGAAATAGTTGACAATGCATCAGATTTGTGGTTTGGATTTCTAGTCACCCATCCTAGCTTTCAGTTGCTTTTTACAAAGATTCCATTGCCCTTAGTAGCTTCATTTTCATAATTTTATTTCCATGTACTGTTAGTTTAGCTGAATGGATGCAACAGTGTGTGTGGAGAGAACTATTTCTTGGTGTCGCAGGTGGAAAAAAATGGATAGTTCCTAGAGGGCTAGGTTAATAGGAGATAAATATATGTAAATAATACAGTTCATCAGCAGTGCACAGTGTCCTTTCACTGGGATGCTAGTCTTCTTTGGAGTTTGTTACTCCATTCTTTAATTTTTTAAAAAAACAGATTAAAATCTTTTCAGAAAGATGATGCAGAAATATACAAAGCAATGAAGGAAGCTCAAGAAAAGGCAGAGGAAGAAGAGAGGACGGCTGAGGCAAAGCGGAATCAGGAAAAGCTGCTTTATCAGCAAGAACTGGAAAGGCAGCTTGAGGACCGAGAGAGACAGAGGCAGGCGGCCTATGAGGAGTTCCTCCGAGAGAAGCTCTTGATTGATGAAATTGTGAGAAAAATCTATGACGAAGATGAACGGTTAGTTTGACTTCCTGTGTTTGCGTTTTAAACTTGTTTAGCCTTACTGTTTGCACTTTGAGTTTTGCGGTAAAACCTGCTTGCTTCTTTGCTGCCTGTTAAATGTCACAAAATGTTAAACAGTCTTGGACCTAATAATGCATAGTAATAATTTTTTTCTGGTCTGAGGGGTTCCTTGCTTTATTAATATTTCTGGCTCATGGCTCATCTGTCCAGCCTGCCCTGTGCTTACGGTGCTCACAGTAATGGCAGACCTGCTGCTTCACAGTGAGCAAGTTTTGGATCTGGTGGCTCCTACCTCAGAGCATTTGAACTTGACTAGAGGACTTTCAGGCTGTGACAGTCACTTAACTGGGAAAGTTGTCATGAGCACAAAACGGCAGACCCTGGAGTAACCTTAGCTCCCCGGGGGATGGCTGGGTGTGACACATGAAGAGCAGGGGATTCTTAATTATCTGGGTTACATTTAGAAAAGTTACTAAAGTTTGAGACTTCTCCATAGAGCAAAACAAGGAAGACTAGAGAAAATGAGAGCAACTCAAAGGTTCATAGAAGAATTTAAAAACGATCAAGCTATGAGGAAGAAAAGGCAGCGTGAAGAGATGGAAGAGGAAAACAGAAAACTCAAGGAATTTGCCAACATGTGGCAGGAAAGAGAAGATAACAGGATGGCAAAAATCCAGGAGAATGAGGAGCGGAAGCAAAAGCTCCAGAAAATGGTATTGAAATGCCTCTTAAATTTCCTTCCTTTGATATGAGAGGCAGCAGGTGCCTAAAATCTCCTCCCTCTCCATGACAGCTTGAAGAGGCTCTAGAAAGGGAGCAGCAGGAACGGGAAGAACTTGAACAAATCCGTGAAGAGCTGTATTTTGAAGAACGAGAAGAGGAAAACCGAAAGAAGGAGATGGTAAGTGACTGCAGTTTTTAGTCTTGTTGTGGGCCTGCACAAGAGAGTTTAGTAGAGTTAAATAATAATAATTTAAAAACACATTCCCCTGCCCCCCCAATTGCCCTCCCTGTGAAATAGCAGCTTCAAGAGCTTTATTTAGTTAGTTTCCATGGCTTGTTAACCTCCACTACTTCATATTGCTGCAGACATCTTTGTCTTCCTTAAATATACCCCCTTCACGTAGACAAAGCAGTAGCCCTTTCTGTGCTTCCTTCTTCCCAAGGGACAGTATCTCATCCAACATGAATTTGTGAGGGTGCTTTGCCAGGGGCCATGTAACACTCTCCTCCAGGTCTTGCCTGCTTGAGGAGGAAGGCTGCACTTGCCCCAGGGTCCTCTCTCTTCCCCATCAGGTGTTTCCATGTCTCATAAAACTGTCTTAGATGACAAGCTATCACAATATAAAGGTATTGAAGCAAGGTTTCCCAAGCTGTGGTCCACGGACCATCAGTGATCCACAGGCCTCTATCAGGTGCTCTGTGGCATGTCTCTGAGGAACGGCAGCAGCAGCAGCTCTGTCACTCTTAGAACCTGGCGGACCACCTGGAAGGTGTGTGGGATGGGCTGGAAGTGATCAGGGGAGAAAGCACTTGAAAAGGGGCGGGGAAGATTAGCAGCAAAGATAATGTGAGGCTACAATTAAGAAGTTTAATCTGGATTCCATAAAAAATTAAACAGCATGGAGTGCAGTGTGTTACATTTGCTACAACAGGCAGAAAAATCATTAAATGGTCATCCAAGACTCTCAGCACTTTTCAGGTGGCCCATGGAGAAAAAGGTTTGGGAACTACTGTATTGAAGGTAGTAGTGCAGGCAACCCCTGGGGGTTGCATTCTGGGTCATTGTATGCATTGGTGGAGTGCACATAAGCCCGCCTCATCCTGTTATGCCCCCATCACACCCTGTTCTGGGTCTGAAAATGGCCCATGCGTACAAGGTGGCACATAAAACGGGAGTTGCCTGTATCTTGCCTAACTGTTCACCCTGTGAACTGGCAGTACTTTTTTGTTTTAATGGCTGTTGTATGCTGTACACTCCTTCCCTGTAGGAAGAGTTGGAGAAGAAACTTAGGCAGCGCCTGGAATTGCGCAAAGCGTATGAAGACCAGTTGGCCATGAGGGAGGTGATGCGGCAGGCCATGAAGGAGGAGGAGGAGGCCTTCCGCCAGTCCATGCTGGCCAAGTTTGCCGAGGACGACCGTGTTGAGCAAATGAATGCTCAGAAGCGAAGAATGAAGCAGCTGGAACACAGGAGAGAAGTAGAGAAGCTCATTGAAGAGCGGAGAAAGCAGTTCATTGCAGACAAGGTGAGAAACTGGCCTCTTTTGACAAAACTAGCCAGAGCTAATAAGGCAGCTCTGGGTTCTGTACACAACATTTCAAGTAGGGCAATGCATGCACTTTTATAAACTAAGAAAATCTTTAATAAAAAACATTGCGGGGGAGGGAAATATTAGAGCAACCCGTGGCTTTAAAGCCAGAGCAGAAGCATTTTGTTTTTCACAGGGCAAAAATCTCCCATAGCTTCATGAAATTGGTTTTGAACTAGTAAAAGGTAATGCATTTTTATTACTTCTGTATAGGAACGTGAACTTGAAGAAATGCAGCTTGAAGAAAGAAGGAAAGGCATTGTTAATGACATCATTGAGGAGGAGCGGCAGAAGCTGCTTAAAGAACACGCAGTTAAACTATTGGGATATCTTCCCAGAGTAAGTAGAGACAAATGCAGCTTAATGGGGGTGAAATAGCAGCAGCAGCAGCAGCAAAGTTCCCTGCATTAGGATATCCAGGTAGCATTTAACATTGGAGCAGGGGCAGGCAGTCTTTCCCATAGCCAGCTCTCATCGTTCACATGGAAAATCTATGTGGATTCTGGTGAAAAACGGGATTCTAATCGTGCAAGACTGAAGCCCACATTCACCTGTCTTAAAGGACAAATGAACAAGGCTTAGAGTGGGAAGGATGGGAGAAAAAGTAAAGCTGAATGACTGAAACACTCTTTGGGGGTTTGCTTTGAACAGGCAAGGGAGAATGTGCAGTGAGCTCTGCTCCCTCAGTGATACTCTGCACACCAGGCAAACACCTTGTTAGTCTGAAGGGGGGCTGGCTTACTTGCATGTAGGGTTCCCAACACTGGGACAGGAGCCCTGCACATTGGCACTTAGTCTTTCACACGTGCAAACTGAATGTCTGAAAAGGGCTTGAGTTTAAAGGGGGAAGGCAGAGGGGGGAAATGGCATGGGTAGGGGGTTTAACATTTATTTATTTATTTATTTATTTATTTATTTATTTATTTATTTATTTATTTATTTATTTATTTATTTATTTATTTATTTATTTATTTATTTATTTATTTATTTATGAAAGGTGGGATTTTGGAGTGGAATCTTGTTTTGATTCTGGGACAAAGTGGGGAAGGATGGGTTAGTAGAGAAGGCAGGGCAGACCTGTAAAAGATGCTTCCTCATGTATATTTACTCAGAGTAAAGCCCTGCTGTTTTAAAACAAAATCTTTCACTTTCCGCCGCTTCTCACCCTTTCACCCCTGCGTTCTCAATATGGTGCTCTAGTTGTTTTTGTACTCAACTGCTGCCTTCCCTCAATTCTCTTTGCCTTCCCCAGAGGTCCCTCTGTGCCCTTGCCTGTCAGTCCCCCTTCAGGTTTTGCTGTTTCTGTCTCTTCACCCCCTTCTCCATCCTTCCTTGCTGAATTTAGTGGCTGCAGTACATAAGGTTATCCCTCTCCCACCAGTTCACACATTGAGGGCGTCTGGCACAGGGAGGCCCTGCAGGAAGGGTGTAGACTCTCCTACATGCCTCTGAATCCAGGGAGAGAACTACCTTGGGTATAGTCATGTAGTCTTCCTTGTAAACCTACCCACATATTTTCTGGGCTCAGGTGGCCTGAGATGTTTCCACTGAGATGGGAAACGGGCCACAATCAATGGGAATCTAGAATTTCCAGAGGGGGCTGTAATGAGTGATGGTGAGGTTTAGAAGTAAGGCCTCAAGTCTCAAGTTGATCCTGCTGCCTGGCAGTGTGCAAAAATGGCTCCTGGAGCAGCTAGAATGGGAGAATCTGATAGTCTAGAAGGGGCAAAGCTGCTTTGAGATTTATTTTCTCAAAATGCAAAAATCTTACAGCCTTGACCCCTGCTTCCACTAATCCAGAACTTCATACTTGCATATTACAATGCATCACTATAGTGGAAGCTTATCACCAAACTCCAGTTTGGTAAACAGTGCCATTGCCACTTAAGCCAAGTACAGTTAGCAGGATAAAAAGAATTAAATGCAACATAGAACAAAGCACAAACCATTAAATGTTGTGCAAAATAAAAAGTGTTTGAGAACTTTACTGTGCAGGCTAATTCTTACAGACTTCCAGTAACTACAATCTTAAAATGCCTTTTATGGTGGCATATTGAATTGAATATTGTTCTTTGTGTGTTCAGGGAGTTCTTAAAGATGAGCAAGATGTTAACATGCTGGGAGAAGAGTTCCGGCAAGCTTATCAGAAGAGAAAAGGCGATGGGCCAGCACACGACAATTGAGACCTAAGTTTGCTTCAAGAAGTATTCAAAGAAGCCCTGGGACTGTATAGAGTGCAGTGTTCTTACTGCTAGGTAATTTTTGCCTCTAAATCATTCCATGTGTCTTTCAACTGCCTTGCTTTTTATAGTGATAAAATTATTTCTGCAAAAACAGCTACTTTTGTTTGCATTTTGTGCTTATGCTGGAAATGGGGAGCTGAATTTATCTTCACTTAACAGAAATGAAGTTGTTGCAAAAGTCTGATAGCTTCAAGTGTGTTTACATTAAAAATGCTTTAAATTCATATATAGCTAAAACATCTACATCTTATTTAATAAGTGATTGGAAATGTACTTGTAATGGGAATTGGGGTTGCTTGTGCGTAAACTGCAAACTGCTCCAAGCTAGCCGTGTAGCTAAAACTTTCCCCGGTTGACAGCCCTTGAAACGCGGCTGTCTTAGTCACTGGCAGAATCCGTCAGTGGGCGGGATCTAAATTTCTTCCAACATAAAAGTTGCTTGACACCAAGTCTCCGCCTAGATTCTCTGCGTGAAAGCCTTCTGCGCAGCGTGGGCGTGCCAAGCGGAGGTCCTGTGCTCTCTCCGCTGATTTCACTGGAAGAGTCTCTGAGCCTCCCCTCCGCCTTACTCTCAGCTTCCCCTTTCTCCCTGGTGTCCCCTGGATTTCTTTCCCCCGTGGGAACCCTCTCTCTCTCCTTGCTAGTTCCCTCCCCTGCATCACTGGAGCGACTTTCCTCTCCTCTTCCCTCTGATGGCAGTTCCCTGACAGTACTCATTTATTTGTGCTTCTGTGGAGGGAACTGTGACATGGGAGTAACCTTGCTCAGAAGCAGCTCTTGTTATTTAATGATGGACAGGAAACTTGGAAAATAACAACTTTATTGTGAAAAACAAAAAGGCTTTACTAAGCTACTGATGAAGTAACTCATAAACTTAAGGGTGTCTTTAGCGTCAGTGGAATATGTGAAGCTCCCCAAGCTAGTCTTGGTAAACTGGAAGACAACAGCAGTTGTCAGTACAATTGCTTAAATGGAGGAAGATGAACCAAGTGGCAGCTGGCAATAACAGTGGGGAGGAGAGAACAAACAGGAGCTGATACTACACTAAAATTAACACATTACAGTGTCTGAGAAAACTTCAGTGGATTTGCTTTGAAACATGTTTGTTATTTTGAGCAACCATAGTGCTGAATGTTAACTGTGTTTCCGTCCATGTACAGTGTTGAACATTAAGAATTTCCCCATTCCAGGGCTTTCATAAACTCTTCTTCAGTGAAAGAAAGCATCTTTGCAGATTCAATGTGCATCTAAGGAAAGGGGGGAAAACAATTCATTAATAGTTACATGAAAAATTTAACTCTGACAAAATTTACCTTATTCCCTATTTTAACATTTGTAAAATCAAAGTGCAGGTGAGAAGGAAGCCAAGGCAACCACTTATTCTTCTGTTATGTAAGAGTTTCTTCCAAGCATTTATGCTGAATTATAAAACTGGCCATCTGCACCCTTGACGATAAAACTGGTTCTCCCCCTCTAGACCAGCTCCATCCATCTCCTACTTACTATGACAGATAATGAAGTTACATGACTATAGCTGAGTCAGCTGGAGGGAGCAGATCACTTGGGATGCCTGAAGCCACTGCTCAAGCTGCTGGTGCTTTCTGAGACAAAGCAGCCCAAATCCTTTTCAGACCTCTTGGCTCTGCACAACTTCCCTGGTGGTGGTTCAGCTGCAGTACTTAGCTTATTTTTCAAACAATTGTCTTAAGGAAGTTGTCTGTTCTTAAGTCCAAACCACTTCCAAGAGAAAGTTTAGGAACAGATGTAGCTGGAGGCTGGCTAGGCCACCCAAATGTGCTCCATGGCTAACTGCTGCCTTGCTAAGACTTGCTTTCCCTTTTCCCGCCAGGAAAGTTTTCTGTCTAGTAAGACACAATGAAAAAGAAATTGTATTTGTTCAAACAGAGAAGTTCTTAAATCTCTCAATGCAGTAGACAAAAGACAGCATGGCTAGTTGCTAATACTGATACCTGGGAAGGGAAGAGATGGGTGTCCTTCTTGCCTTTTTCTGGACTGGTTCAATGCAAGTCTCATGTCCTAGTCCTAAAGCAGCCCATAATTCTAGTTTATGTTGGCTCAATTGTGTAATCCAAAGTTGTACCACATCATAGTTCTGAAAATGACCTTAACCTTCTTGGAATTTGGGGCCTCCGTTTCATATTTTGCCATTGCCTTCCTTGTCTCCCCACCCAATCAAATAAATTCAAAAGAGTCCTGTGGCCCTAACTTTAATTCAATGAAAATTGCCAACAGCACAAAATAACTTGCCTTTTGTCTCTTTAATATATCAATTAACTTTAATTGTTTCTTGAATCCTGCCATCAGCTCTCCCTTTTGTTTCTCCAACTTCTTGTTCTCAGTTTTCAGGTCTTCAAGCTTTTTATGTTCCTGGTTGACTAAATCCTAGTGGGAGAGGAAGGATATAGTGTGTGTTATGCCTTTATAGGGGACGCAGGTGGCGCTGTGGGTTAAACCACAGAGCCTAGGGCAGGGGTCTGCAACCTTTAAGACAAAAAGAGCCACTTGGACCCGTTTCCGAAGGAAAAAAAAACCTGGGAGCTGCAAAACCATTGCGACATTTAAAGCATGCACGCCGCTGCCCTCCGAACTGACAGCGGGCGGGAAGGTGACGTCGGGACGGTGCGTGACTAACGCACGCACCGCCCCCATGCGACGTCACAGCCAGTACAGCGCCCACCATAGTGGGCACACAATGCGCCTCCTCCCCTCGCTAGTATCCCCCCCGGAGCCGCAGCAAAGGTGTAAAAGAGCCACATGCGGCTCCGGAGCCGCGGGTTGCAGACCCCTGGCCTAGGGCTTGCTGATCAGAAGGTCGGCAGTTCAAATCCCCGTGATGGGGTGAGCTCCCGTTGCTCGGTCCCTGCTCCTGCCAACCTAGCAGTTCGAAAGCATGTCAAAGTGCAAGTAGATAAATAGGTACCGTGCGCTGCTCTAGTTCGCCAGAAGGGGCTTAGTCATGCTGGCCACATGATCCAGAAGCTGTATGCCAGCTCCCTCGGCCAGTAAAGCGAGACGAGCACCGCAACCCCAGAGTTGTCCGCGACTGGACCTAATGGTCAGGGGTCCCTTTACCTTTACGCTTTTATAAGCAGCTATGAGTAGAATCCTTTGGGATGTTCTTGTAGAACCCAGAGCATGTCATTCCAAAAGGGAAGGTTCAGCCCTAGGACCAGTGCTTTATTTCTAGGGAAATAGGTGCCACAATGCACCAGACCCCCCATCCCCTCCTATCCTGCCACCGTTTGCCTGCTTGCTCCCAACCCCACTCACACCTTTGCCTGCTGCCGCTTCCCACGGCAGTAGGCACAGCCTCCCAGAGGCACTTTATTATTATTATTATTATTATTACTTTGGCACAACCCTTTTACAATCGCCAAAGTGCTTTCCAGGAACTTGGAAATCATAAAAGGGTCATGCCAAAGCGCATCTAAGAGGCTGTTCTGCAAGATGAATTTCCCTATGGTCTTGCGAGTTCTTGCGAGTTTGTTTCCTTTTTCTTAAAGCCGCTACGCTGTTAATAGCCGCTAAGCTGTTAACAGCCGCTAAGCCGCTAATAGCCGTGCTTTGCAAAACGAAAAAACCGCAAGACGAAGAGACTCGCGGAACGGATTAATTTCGTCTTGCGAGGCACCACTGTACTGCCTCAAAAAAGGCACTGCACGTGATTCAGGTGATGAACCTCTTTCTAAAGCAAAGGGGGCCAGTTAGTCATTGTGAGGTGTGTATTCCAGGCACACAGTAACAACATCCAGGCATCTATAATTCTGCAACCAAAAGAAATTCTCCTGGAATTCTATTTAATCTCATATTTGACTCTGACTGCTGTGTTTGGTGTAAACATATGGACAATGTTGAGGACAAAGATACAGTGTTGTGGTTGTTGTTACTCCACCTTTCCCCCTGACATGGTCTCAAGTTAGCTTACAGATAAAAATAAATTCAGCTAAAAACATGGGGAGGGGGAGAGAATTATAAAAAAGTATGGCAGCCTTGTTCACTTGGTAACTTTCAGTCTACCCTACCTGACAGGGTTGTTGTGAAAATAAAATGGGACAATCTGCCCTAAGATCTAGACGGCTAAGGAAGTTACAGGAGGCTATTGCAGAACTTAAACATGGACATCATGTACCTCTGCTGGTTTTTCCTGTTTTCTATGCAAAAACAAAGCCTACCTTGTTGCTTTGCTTCACTTTATTCAGTTCCATTTTATATTTCTCTGCTTCTTCAAGAGCTCTGTTGAATCGAACCTCCATTGTACTCTGGCTGGCTGAAGCCTGTTTTTGGGCTCGCTTCAGATTCTCCAGTTCCTATTACAGTAAGTCAAAACAGAAAACAGGATGAAGATTTACAGCAACATGCACTTAGGGTTCTGGAGGTGGCAGGTGCTGGATTCTCATGTGCCTGTTTAGCCCAGAGGGCAGCAGCACTGGAGACTAGAGGAAGGACTTCCCAGGTGACAGGACCCAGCAGACTAGGTGGTTGCTTTGCAAGAAGTCCATTGCTGCAAATTCCTGCAACCAGGGAAGAACATTTCTCTTTGGAGGTGCTCCTGCCAAGCCACCACCTTGTTGACTTTCAGAAGATGGGGAGAAGACCTCTCTGTTCTGCCAAGATCAATGCTGTTGCTTTCTTATTGTGGCATCCTTTCCATGCTTATGCTGGCTTTGTGTGCATTATATCATTCTACAGCTATCTGTTGGTGTTTTTTCATAATTTAACATCACTTTCAGCACAGCACCGTGGGAAATATATACGGGACTGTTGTCCGCCCTGACTGCTAGAAGCAGGAGAGTGAAAAGGGTGCTGAAGTACAGCGCTGTTCTTCTCCCTGCATGGAGAAAATGCCCCTATGGAGGGAAAATAAGACAGAAACAATTTCCCTAATAATATATCCAAATTTGATTTATCTGATCACAGGAGCCGAGCAAAACGCCCTTTGCCCTTGCCCTGGCTCCTGCCTTGGGAGCAATGAAATGGCTGCTTTCCCTTTCTCTTTACTTTTCTGCAAGATGGGAATTAAACTGAGGGCGGCCAGTCCAGTGACATATTGCCATGTAATGAGGCTGAAATGGGGATCTTGTTACCTTTTCTAGTGCAGAGCACTTCTGCTGCAGTCCTTCACTTTTACTGTTTGCTTCTTCTGACAGCATTTTATACTTTTCTATTTGAGATTGCTGTACACTGGCTGTTCGCTGCAGCCTCCCACGCTCTTCTTCAGCCTCTTTTAGGGAGCTGCTTAACTTCTGATTTTCTTCATCCTGAAGACCAAGAATTAACTTACTGAACTGAGTTTAAATATGCAATTTGCTTTCACAAGTAGTGAAGACTAGGGCTGGGCGATATCTGGATTTCAACACCGTGGTATATCATCAGCTAAACCTCACAACATATTGATACACCATGATGTCTGAAATAAGGATGGAGTTATGCAGAGGCATTGGCTGGCTTCACGGTTTTTCCCACATTGTGATTTTTGCATAGCACACACACATCACAATTTGTGATAATTGCCAGGTCAAAAATTATGAAACCGCTGTCACAATATGGATTTCAAACTGGTTTTTGAGGATATATTGATATATCGTCTAGCCCTAGTGATGGCCACTAACTTGGAGAACTTTAAAAGAGGATTAGACAAATTCATGGAAGATAAAGTTATCAATGGTTACTAGCCACGGTGACCACGGTCTGCCTCCAGCATTGGGAGGTCTGACGCCTCAAATGCCAGTTGCTGCTGGGCTTCCCTTCGAAGCATCTGGCTGGCCACTGTGAGAACAGGATGTTGAACTAGATGGGCCATGGGCCTGATCCAGCACCCCTTCTTCTGCTCTGTAGATGAACTTAAGGGGCCGCTCAATAACTGCATTTTCTTGGAAGTTTAACTTGAGGAAGGCAGATTGAAAAAGCTGCATCCTTTCGTTTAACACGCTCACCTCAATAAGATGCTCAGAAAATGTGACTGAACTTACCAGAAAGAAAAAAATGGGAAGCCTTTGCCTCTACAAGTGGAATTATATGCAAAGTAGCACTTGCAGACCTTCGAACACTCCAAGGAGGCTTTGGAAGGCACAGATGAGGAAGAGACGGGTGGTGGTGATAGGTGATGTCAGGGGACTGCCATCGGAACAGGGGAGGGAGGCAGGGGGATACAGGAGCAGCACCTCAGAAGCGCCTGGTCCAGCAGTGGTGGAAGCCACACCTCCAGTGGAGCAGAGGGGGAAGGGGCAGCCAAGCGAGGGGAGGGCTCAAAGATGCTACTGAGAGCCCAAGCGCCTCACCTGGCCAGGAGGCAGACGCGCTGTTTCTGTCGCCCAGCTTACGCAGAGGGGTGAAACATAAGGAGGGGAGGCGGAGATTTGGGGGGGGTCTAAGTTCTTACGTTGGGGGAGAAACCGGAAGGGGCCACTCCCAGAATCTGCAAGTGACTAAGACGGACATGAACTTTGTGGTTCTGCACTGTAAATAGTACGCACCAAATAAAACCTGTTAAAGACAGGTCGGAGTCCTGCCTGGTTACTCACGAGCAACCACCACCAGCACCTGACAGGTGACTCCCTACTGAGGGGGACAGGCAGCAGGGCGTGGAGGAAACAGGATGTCGCGGGAGGTGTTTTGTCTTCCAGGTGCAAAGATTAACAATGTGGCAGAGAAGCTGCCAAATCTGATAAAGCCCATGGACCACTACCCCTTCGTTCTGATTCGTAGTTGAGATTTCTGCCTTTCAGGGGGCTGGACTAGATGACCCTTGGGGTCCTTTCAAACTCTACAATTCTGCGATTCAAGCAGGTGCTGGAAGCTTCTGGGCAGCAGCATGGCCAGGGAGCTCTGGGCAAAAAAGAAGCACCTACCATCGGTTTCAGCACCACCAGCAAGGTCTCAGTTCTTCTACCTCGTAGGTTCATTTCCCACCCAGCTCTTCCCAAGAGTGCTTTGGAGGAGCAGAGGAGTAACGAAGCAGAGACTAGAACTATCCTGGCACCAGCCAGAAAAGTATTTGTTTGTTGACTGCATCAAAAGGATTGTCTGTTGTGTGGGATTTCTGCTTGCGGGTGAAGAGTACAGGCTTTGCTGCCTGCAGAAGGTTACTGGCTGAGGGAGTGTGAGTGTGGACCAGAGCCCAGGCTTGGCTATAGGAACAGCCTTGGCCCTGTACAAGCATACACTTCAGATCCCTGGCTGGTGAGTATGTGAAAAGACCTTTAATCTCGCACATTTAGGTGCTAGCAACAATTGTGAGCCAACAATATAGCCCCTCATACAAGGATGTTGCTGCTACATATTATGATGCAGGAACAGAAAGTCTACCTGCTCTTACCTTCTTACTGCATTCTAGTCCCATGGCATCCAGCTCCTCCTGCATAACACGAAGCTTTGCCTTTAGGAACCGGATTTGGGCCTCTGCAGATTTGCAATAATTACATTTAATGTTCTGGACTGTTGTGCCATTCTAGACCTGACAGAAAAGAGCCTCAAAACATCTGAATAGCTTTTAATCACACGCTTATGCTAATGGTACAATGATATAGAAGTTTTGAAGACTGACAATTCTAGAACATCCTTCATAGATGCAAAGACATTCCATGAAACAAGCCATTCAATTCCCTGGACTGGGGTCCCTAGTGTCTGAAGGGAGTGCACAGGATTAAAAAGTGCAACGTTACCAGCCTTCCCCTGGGACGACCTTAGGAGCAATTCCTTGCAGGGAGGGACACCTGAAAACAATTTCTCACCCCAGGTGGCTTGCCAAGTGTGGTGATTTGCTGTTGCCAAACAAGCAGAAAGGAGATGCAGCTATGGCAGCAATGAGGATAGCACAGGTGGGCAATAAACTGTGAGACACTGAAAGACACCTCCGTTTTCTCATGTGACTGATAATTTATCCCTCATTCTAGGAACTAGATGAAACACTGCCAATTCAAAGGGTACACATGTGTTAGAAAGTCTGTCTATGTGAGGCCTTAAAATTTAAAGATCATATGAACAGGTCAGTTGGAAGAGAAATCCAGCTCCCTTTTAGCAGTAAGGAAAGGACAGTAAAAAGCAGACCCACCTGCTCCAATTTCACTTCCTGCGCCGGGGATAAGATCGTCCTCTAGATCAGGAAAGTTTCCTTCTTCAAGTTGCCCTTCAATTTTCCCAATTGTCTTGGCAAGAGAGAAGTCTGGGACTGCAACATCTGCAGCACTTGGAATGTCATGTGGTCTTAGTTTTGTGCTAGAGACAAGGCCAAAACACAGCATTTCCAAGCATTTTAAGAGCGAACAACAGAAAAAAGGACTGGAATGTAAGAAGCAATTGGCAAAAACAAATAAACTGATAAGGGGCTATTTAACTTTTCTATAAAACAAATAAACTGATAAGGGGCTATTTCATCTTTCTAGAAAAGGGGGGGTTTCTCCAGACCTGGTCCTGAAAAGTCAACAGGACCAATTATCCCAGTGAAATAGAACATCATTAATGTGACATGGATGGGATTGTTAGCTGTTGGGGTGAGGCCAGTTTTTTAAAGCTGCCCTTCTTCAGAAAGCAGAATGCTGTTAGAGGCTTTCTGTGGTTTGTTGATTGTTTTTCAGTTCACCTTGCTATTAGCCTCCGTCAATGCTACATAGGCAAAAATAGTTTTAGCCTCTTTACTTTTAATTACCGGTATGTTCATGTAGTTACTATCACCAGGCATGGTTAGAAGATAACACCAGTTACTGTTGTACTTTGAAAAATGCCTAAGATAAGCTGGGTGCTATTCAGCTGCTGTACCTTGACAGAGTTCCTTTCCCCTTCTTTCCAGATAGTGGCCTAGTCCGAAATGTAGACGCAGAGCTAGGTTTCTTCTTGTTTGGTTGCTAAGGAAAATTCACAAAAGAAAAACTCTTAGCTACCTAAAGCATATCATGGTCTTAGACATAAGGAGACAAGAGGAGCTCTGCTGGCTCAGGCCAGGGGCCCACCTAGTCCAACAGCCAAGCAGGTGGCTTGAGGGAGGCCCCTGAGCAGGATCTGAGCACAACAGCACTCTCCTCGCTTGAGACTGCCATCAACTGATATTGAGATGTATCCTGCCTCCAACAGTGGCATTTTTCTTCTCCAAGCCTGCTTTTCTGTAAATTATGAGTCACAGGTTTTGTGCAAAAGTTTATTCTAACTACATGTGAAGCAGAGTCAAATCCCCACCCTTGCACAAAGTTCTCCAGCTGCACTAGTCAACATCCCTCAGCACAACTTCTGTCCCTAGGTCAGTGTTTCCCAACCTTTTTTGGGCAAAGGCACACTTGTTTCATGAAAAAAATCTCGAGACACACCACCATGCCAGATGGGGAAAGGTCACTTTTTACTTATGTAAAAAAAAATAAAAAATAGTAACAGCATAGAAGGTAATGGTTAGACCCTCTTCCAAATATGCTAGGTTTTTATTTGCAGGGACTGTTCTACATGGGAAAGCATTCAGCACTGTCATTCTCCCATCTGCCATCTGAATTGGTACTATTCTGGGTCAACTTACTCTGCTGCATGTGTAGATGAAAATGGCACCAAGTGTGGGGGAGGGGGCAGAACAGGTTTCAGATACAGGATATTAAGCATACACGTACTTCAGATTGAACTGGTTGCTTGCTTTGCAAGTTTTCATTTCCCAAATGACTGCCTTGGCAAGCGCAATACCTACCAGGCTCAACGCCGGTCTCGCGCTGCCGCTTCCCGCGCTCTCAAGGACCCGGGAGGAGGAAGGCGTGAAGGGAATCCCGAAGGCGCGAAAACCTAGCGCATGCGCAGGCCTTCCGCCTGCGACAGCCCAGTAGGCCGGCCGAAGCGAGCGGCGATGGGATGTGGGAGGGAGCTCGCTCGCCGCCCCGCGTGTGCCTATGTGGGGCACATTACAGCCCCGTGACGTCAGCGCCACGCAGGCAGCCAGGCAGGCAGACGGCGAGAGCCCCGCACTGGGCGGCCTCTCCTCGCCGCCGCCGCCCCGCCTCTCGCCGCCCGACTCGCCCGCCTCCCTCCCACGGCACACCAGGCAACGTCTCGCGGCACACTAGTGTGCCGCGGAACACCGGTTGGGAAACACTGCCCTAGGTTGCTGTGAAAAGATAGCATGTGCTGTGACACTCAGATTAATTTTAAGTGGTTAAATACTGCACTGATTACTATGTGTCACCTATTGATCATCGTATCCCCATCCTGTTTGCAATCTTTATCTTGTTTATCCATATTAAGGGACCTAGAAAGGAGGGCACAATCGTTCCTCTTTTGTGTAAGAGCAGCTGTGCAGAGCTGGACCCCTGGCAGACTGGAGACAAAAGACAGAATGAATAATGATCCACCGCTAGAGGGCCACAAGGAACATGGAAAATTTAGACTATCTTTCTTAATGCTCCTCTTGCTTCTGGATCACACACAAACAAAAAACAAACGCCCTGTGGCCACAGACCTCTGGCCTGTCCAGAAGCTCTTTCATTTCCTCCCACAGGCTCGCACATCAACTCTCCACTACTCCTTTTGTGCAAGGATCCTTACAAGCCCATGCATCTGAGCCCATACAAGCAGGCTCAGCAATGTAAGACTACAAGCCCTACGCAAACGCACCTTGGCGCAAGTGTCCCTGGATTCTGTGGGAATGATGCTCACTGTGATACCATTAAAGTAAGTGGTATAATAAGCAATTTTTGTATCTGCAAAACATGTCTTCAGATCAATGCACTAAATTTAAGTAACAATGTTTGTGACTGTAAGAGGTTCATATATCAGTGTCCATTCCCAAAGTTTTTTTAAAAAGAGTAGAAAATATGAAGGCCTTGAACAATTTCCTTACACAGGAGATCTGTCTTGGGTGTAGAGAAATAAGAGCCAAGATGAACAGTTGTCATCCGGTCCACTGTCCTGCTTCAGTCTAGCCATGATCCAAAGAGAGGCGGGTTCTGTCCCACCTCATTCTCTGATTCACTGAATGGATTCTCTGTGCCTCCACTGCTATTGAAGACACACAGCAAATGTTACCTTCTCCTCCTGCTTTGAGAGGAGCACATCTGCCCCCAATTTCAGTACCTTATTAAGTGCAAGAGGAGCAGTTGGCAATTCAGGAGACCACTGATCTCTGGAGAGAAAAAGGAAATTGCAGCAATTAGCTTATTTTGAAGAACAAAATAAATTATGTATTTTACTGTGACTTAATTTTTTTGAACCAAAATTGTAGAAGAGAAGATCAATGATGCAAAACACATCACTCACTTTTCAAAATGTTTTGGCTTCATAGAAACAGCTTCAGTAAAGAGCTCCTTCCTGTGAGGTGGGTAGCATGAGCAGCACTGGCAGAGGACTGTGGTCTGTCACGCTGGAGATACCCAGAGAGTCTGAAGCTGGCACCATATGGCCACATCCTCATGGACATGGGAAGAATCAAAGCATCCAAGGGGGGGGGAAGCCTGGGGGGGAAGCCTTCCTGTGGGATATCCAAGCCCTCTCTGTATTGGCTGCTAAGAAAGAAGGGTAATCAAGGGGGAAGCTGTGGCATTTGCCTGCTGCTCAATCTTGCACTTGATAAAACCGAAGGCAATGCTCACCAAACCAGGGCACAGGGGTGACATTTTAAGACTGATTTGTGTCCTGCCCCAATTTAGTAATGTGAAGGCCTGGAGAGAATGTCAGGGGTGATGAGACTAGGAAACTGTCCCCCACCATCCTGGACCTTCCCATCTTCCCCTGCGACCCCAAGTCTCTCTTCTTCAAGCCCCAGGCACAGAGATCCCCAGGAGTTCACAGTGTAGCTGACCCCTCTTGACTTCTGAAAGCTGTGCGGCTTGGTCCTTCAGCAATCCTACTCTTTTGCAATTAGTTGGAAGACTACTTGAAACTATAGGACTGTGAAGACACAGGCTACTTCCAGACTTTGTTCTCCAGTGCTGTGTGTCTGCTGCCCAGCCATGAAGGAAGACTGTGAAATGCAGCCTGGATGTGGACAGAGTGCCCAGTTAACAAAATGCAGCTGGCCTTTGGAAATATCCTTGGATGGTTCTGGGTCCAAAGGAAAGGGCAATGCAAAACTCTGGCAACTTTCTTGTGTGGTCTAGTTTTTTTACGAAGCAAGGGAGCAGCAAGCACCATAGTTGAGATAAGGTCAACATTCTTCTTCCAAACAGTAAGTTCATATAAAAACAACCCAGAGAAAATTCACAGCAAAGTCTACTGGGCAACCAGTAAAGTTATATCCCCTTCACTGGCCATAATGGAACAGCGATCTCTCCCTAACTTTGAATTTGACTGATCCAAGAGATCAGATGCAGCCATCTGGCTTGGGATGAAAGGAAAGGAGAGCTGAGCTCACAATCTTCAACATCCTGATATGCCCAGATCCTGGCGTGGGCACGTGCAAATTTACTTAGAGGTAAATTTAAAAGATTCTGGGTGTGTTGGCATAAGTCACCCCCCCCATCCCAGCACAGGAAGCCAAGTCCCAAAGCACTCCAAGCATTGTGGAGAGACAGGGTGCTGCATAGCCAGTGGCCGTACAGCTACCCTTAATATGGCTATGAGAGGTTGGAGCAGTCCACACAGAAGCTCAAAATCAGAAGCCGCAAACCAGTAGCACCCTGCTTGTCCCCAGACATGGCTAGCCCAGCCAGTTGATCATGCTGGCACTGAAGTGGGAGAGATACTGACAGTTCTAGGCCCTTTGATAGAAGCCCCAACTACCTTTTGCAGGAAGCTTCTGGCTCAGTTTCCTGGAACTGGCCAGAAGAGGTAGAATAATAATGCATCTTAAAGGGAACAGCTTCTAGATTTAGGGGCAAGACCTATAAAACTTTGTAGCAAAGTCCCACTGCTTAAAATGTCCTGTGAACTAAAGGCCAATCAAGCGCACAGACACCGAGTAGGGAAAAGCGGCAGCACTTGGAAGAAGAGGGAGGAAGAAGCAAGCAAGCAAGCAAGCAAGCAAGCAGGGGAGGTGGGGAAAGGGAGGAGAGGAAGGAAACCAGCCCTCCCCCACCCCTGAAAAAGAAAAAGACTGTACTTCCAGAATATAGTGACTCGTGTTGGTCACAGGCAAGGATCACTGCCTGCCTTCAGAAAAGCTGATTTGGCAGAAACAGAAAAGCCCAACACACCTATACAGAGGCAAGAAGAGAAGAAAACTAAACATTAGATTATAATCTTGGCAGGGAAGGAGAGAGTGTCAGGAGTGGGCAGCCCTTGGGTTTGCAGCTTCCCTAGGTAGTGCCAAGCACTCATGCAAGCAGAAGTTCACAAACTTGTATGAACTGGAGTATTTACAATGGGAAACATAATAATAGCTGTGGGGTGTGTAAGCTAGAAACACACTGTGTAACTGCTGCACTGTTTGAAAGGTATGTATGTGAATGTGGAACAAAAGTGGTGTAATCTGATTTGCCAGCTTACAAAAGGGCCAATTTATCTGCAGCACTTTCTTCCTGGAGAGTACTGATGCCCAACAAGCTGCCCTGCAAGTCTTGCTGGGGGGGGGCACTCTCATGCCATCCACTGACTTAGTGCCTTCCCACTGGTTTCTTAACATCCCCGGAAAGGGCTTGGCAGCACCATACACTCTGGTCTGCAGCTCACCTAAATACAACTGGGGGCAGAATTATGAGAATTATCCTAAAATGATAAAGAAAGAAGTCCTGATTTGAAGAACAAGGGGTGCCACAATGGCCAGAAAAAGCCAGGATAGAAAAACCAAGTCTGTACCAAACAGAAAGTGGAACTTCAGTTATTATGTCTCTTCACAGGATGCGGTCTAAACACTGCACCTTCCTTGTGCAAGCATCAACCCATGAAAGGCCACTGCTGCAAGCCACTTGTGTATTAGGGAGGATTCCTATGGCACCCTTGCCTACACTTGATCACAGAACCACAGTTCCAGGCTGGAGTATACTCGCTGTCTTGTTATTTCCTCCCCGGAGGACTTGCAAGCAGGAGGGCCAGGACTCGGGCTCTTCTACTCAAATCTGTGAGATGCTGTAACCCAACTTATTTCTCTGCCCCTCTCTCCTGAGCCACTTCTTAAAGACTCTGGATGCTACAAACCCTCTGAAAACTGAAGTTACTTGCGCACAGCTGTGAGAGTTATTCCCATATTCAAATGGGTCAGCAGTGACCTTTTGCTGCCTAGGGGCAGAAACAGTTCAGCTCCAGTACTAGTGGAGTCTGAGCGGCTGGATGCAAACATGAGAAGCACATGCCTGACCGTCTCCTCTGTGTTCAAGTAATCTGGTTCCTACCTGACCACACACTCATCCCGGCCAAATGCTATGAGGTGCACGGCTGAACAAAAGGCCAACAACTGACTTGCTTTGGTTATCAGCTGTAGAAACAAATCCCCACCCCAAACATATATTCAGAGGTATATTACATTTTTTAAACTTATAGGTAAAGGGACCCCTGACCATTAGATCCAGTCATGGCTGACTCTGGGGTTGTGGCGCTCATCTCGCTTTATTGGCCGAGGGAGCCGGCATACAGCTTCCAGGTCATGTGGCCAGCATGACTAAGCCACTTCTGGCGAACCAGAGCAGCGCACGGAAACGCCGTTTACCTTCCCGCCAGAGCGGTACCTATTAATCTACTTGCACTTTGATGTGCTTTCAAACTGCTATGTTGGCAGGAGCAGGGACCGAGCAACGGGAGCTCACCCCGTCGCGGGGGTTCAAACCGCCAACCTTTTGATCGGCAAGTCCTAGGCTCTATGGTTCAACCCGCAGTGCCACCCGCGTCCTGAAAAACTTATACAGTCTATCTTATGCACCCCTATTTTAAGCACTGCAATTACACTGTTCATGCACAATATGGAGCTGTGTGCCCCTCCTCTTTAGGTGAGTTTGTTTAACTGCTGTTTCTGACTCTATGGGGAGGGGGCACAGAGCACACCCTTTGCACATCTAAGGACTCGGGAGGTCCATTCCTTGACTTCTCCTGTTAAAAGGGGCTCTCAGCCAGGGCTGGGAAAGGCCATGTGCCTAAGATTCCAGTGAACTAACCTTTTGGGTTGATGTGAACCAAGGATTTAGCTTGGTACAAAAACAACTTGTCTAGTCTGGCTTTTGATTCCTCCCCCACCTAATTTTTTGTTAGGGGTAAGGAATTTAGGAAAACAATAAGTCATCTCAGAAAATAAAGGGAGGGACTCTACAGAAAATACTTGGGCTGTCCACACTTTGAATGCCAATCATTAGGGCTGGGCGATAACTGCTTTTCAACATCGTGATGCATTACCGGTGAAACATTCCAATATAGTGATAAATCACAATGTCTGAAAATGAGGAGTTGGAACTGGCTTGGTAGCCAGCCAGCCCTCTATGGCCAGCCACGCAGGTGATCAGGAACACTGTGCGCTGCTTCTTCATAGTGAGGCCAGGTGGGCAGCTCTGCCCTGGGTAGAGCACATCAGCTGGGGTGCAAACAAGGAGCCCTGGGGCACAGCTGGCCCCCCCACCACAGCCTCTCCCTGGAGCCAGCCCTGGGCTGCCCGCAGCTCCCACTCACATCGAGGGTGACTACTGGGAACTGCTTCATTCCTCCAACGTGGTGGAGCTCCCATCTGTGCTGATCACTGCCACCAACTGACCAGGAAGCCCAGACCCGGAGGCAAGGAAGAGGAGCCAGCACTGCTTCTGCTGCTGCTCCCCATGTGCTCTCACCACAGGGACCCTTAGGACATGGCCAGCACCCAGTGCGAGGTGGAAGGGAGGAAGGAGGCAGCTTGGTTGCTCGGCTGGAGAAGTGCTAGCAGGCAAGTGGCAGGCAGGTGAGCGAATGAGCACACAAGAGATAGGTGCAGGCATGGCTGTTGCCCCTGGCCCCACTCCAGTATCTTAGGGGGCAGCTGGGCTGCAGAGGGAGGGAGGGAGTGGGCCTTGGGTGGCCCTGCAGGGCTCCAAGAGGAGAGCCGAGGACTGGTGATGCTGTGTGTGAAACCCTGGTGAAACCTGCTGGCATTCATAGTATACTGCCTAAAATTGTGAAATTGTTCCTGTGATGTAGGTTTCAAAACCGGTTTCGGGCAATGAATGAATACATTGCCCAGCCCTATGGATAATCTTGCTTCTAACTGATTGAATTTAAATAAATTTGTATACTACTAAAAACTAAGTACAAGTACACACCCCCCCACTTGGGTGTGATCATATATACGTGTGGCACTGGAAAATAATTAAATAATTAAATTAATATCAGGCAATGGAGGAAGAAAGCTGGAGAATCCTTTTGGCTTGAGAGGAGATCCTTCCTGGAGCCCAAACAGGACTTCAGTTAGGGTGGAAGAGACCGGAGGTGTAGTGGAGCTTTGTTTAGTGCTACTGCACACCTCAGCTGCAGTTTTCCACGCGTCCTGCACCCTCCAGCTGGCCCCTAAACTTCAATTCCAGTTGTGGATATTTTGGATGCAGTATTTTTTGATCTGGATTGGAGTGGCAGAGAGGGCATTTAAAGGGTGCTCCCCACTTATAGAATTTTCATTTGTGCATGTGGGGCGCTGGAACGTAACTCCTGCATAAATGGGGAGTTGCTTGTATAGATACCTCTGTAAAGTATTGAAGGAAGTGTGGCGCTTGTTCGGAAGAGGTGTTCCTCCTCCCTTAGACACAAGGGGGAATGCCTCTTCTGAAACGGAGCCTGCTGTGACATACATATGCATCAAACAGAGGCCTTATTTCTTCAGGACAATTTATTCATATGCAAATTCATGCAATTTCATTGATTTAGCCAACAGTAATAATCAAGAGACAGTCCTAACCCTCTAATATGCCAGAGATCAACCATCTTCAAAAACTAAATGACATGCCCTTCAATCTCAGCCTCACCATTGAAAATTTGTCCACTGTTTCATCAGCAACAAAGCTAGTTTATAATTCTACCTCCCATATTTTGCAGCCGTACAGAACTGACAAAGATACACCACAGGTATGAGAGAGCAATTCTCAGCATTTCCTCCACTTGATGAGTTGCCCCTTGTAATAGGTATGAGTTACTCGTGCGTAAACTGGTGCCTTTCTCGGTTAATTTTGACTTGTTAAACCTTTCTGACTGCACAGCCCCTTCTCATCGTGGCTGTCTCAGTCACTGGCAGAATCCATCAGTGGGCGTTTCTTGAACCTCTTCCAACATAAAAGTTGTTTGACACCCAGTCTCCTCCTCCTCTCACTGCGCGGGAGTCTTCTGCGCAGGGAAGGCGTGGGTAGCGGAGGACCTGGGCTCTCCTCACTGATGTCCAGTGAAGAGTCCTGGAGCCCTCTCTCCACTTCCCCCATCTGCCTCCCTTTATCCCTGGTGTTGCGCTGATTGGCTTCCCCCTCTACTGAGCTGTTTCTCCCCCTGCTGCTGGGTCCTTCGCCAGCATCATCTGGGAGCCTCCCCTTCGCCTCTCCCTCCGATGTCAGTTCCCTGACACCCCTGTTTGGCCTGTCCCAGATAAGACTGAGGCATTGTTGGTGGACAGTTCCCTAGACAGGATGGATGGGAGGTTGCCTGCTCTTGATGGGGTTACACTCCCTCTGAAGGAGCAAGTACATTGCCTGGGGGTACTCCTTGATTCACTGCAGTTACTTGAGGCTCAGGTGGCCTTGGTGGCACAGAGTGCCTTCTATCAGCTTTGGCTGGTGGCTCAGCTGCACCCTTCCTTATCTGGCTAGGAAATAGCCCAAGTTCTGTTGTCTATGCTCTGGTAACCTCTAGATTAGATTACTGCAATGTGTTATACGTGGGGCTGCCTCTGAAGACGGTTCAGAAACGTCAGCTGTTGCAGAATTCTGTGGCCAGGTTGCTCACTGGGACAAGATGATTTGAGCATATTACACCCCACAATCATCTTCTGAGGCCCCACAAGAGGTCCAGAGAGTGGCAACAAGAGAACAGGCATTTTCTGCAGTGACTTCCAGCTTGTGGAACGCTCTCCCCCGGGAGGCTCAGCTGGCAACTTCATTACATATCTTTAGGTGCCAAGCAAAAACATTTATAAGCAGGCTTTTGGCTGATTAATCTATGGCCTTTTAAGCGTGTTTGTGGAAGGGGGTTTATTGGTTTGGGGAAAATTTTGTTATGTATTATTTTTTCTCCTTTTGTATTTTTATGTTGTGAACTGCCCTGTGATCTTTGGATGAAGGGCGGTATAGAAATCTAACTTGAATAATCAAGAAAAAATAAGTATAATAACAGCCTTTGATGAGAGACGTGCAGTGTGAGCTTATACAGGTCAGTCCCAGGGGGTTTATGGCTTGGTGCTAGGTACAGAGGATGGCAGCCTTAGTGGGGAACTATGCAGCACAAAAGACTGGGGTCAACAGGTGCCTCAATGTTTCCAGGAAGAAGAGACATGCAATTGTTCTGCAACATGGGAATGCAAGACTTGAGAGGCCCTTACAAGACCTGCATCACTTGCACAAGGCCTTACAAAAGGTCTTATGAAATTGGAGGTGGGGTGCAGGTGGAAGAGAACAGGTCAAGGAGGAGGTCTCAGCACAGCTGTGGAGTGCAATCTCTTATACTGTCTGCTTTGGGAGACCAGGGCACTTGAAGGACTCAGAAAGAACTATTTCCCAGGTAAGCACAACTGCCCAAGAGCCTTTTAATGGGAGAATCAGCTGGACCCTGAACCTGGGACCCCATGCATGCCAAGTGTGGAGTTTCCCACTAAACTATGGCCACCATTACATTATCCCACAGCCCTGAATTTTGCAAATAAAAAACTATTCTCTCTCAAACCCCTCTCTGGCACTGAAGGCCTTCAGCAGATACATTTTAGGAAGAGCTTACCTCTGATGTTTGGTCTCCTTGTCAAACAATTCAACCTGTGTAGAGATTGGCCTGGACAACATTTCTTGTTGATCTCTCTTCAATAAGGAAAGATTTTATATTATTGTCAAATACAGTGTATACTACATCCAATTAACAGCCATCATAAACACTTAATTATTTTGGTTGTGATGATTAAGAGATGTGCAGAAATGAGCAATAACTACCTCACCACCACACTGTGTCACAGACTACTTTTTTAAATTCCGCAGAGTTCCCAAAGCTTTGTTTTCCACTACTGAGATAATTCTATATTACAACTTTAGTGAGAAGAATTTAGAATAAGAAGATAACTTTAATTACCAGTTAGCCCAACCCACTCTACTCTATAGATGCTAAGAAGATTGCCAGGATTAGAAAGAAAGCTTTGGTGGAGTTTTACTCGCCAGGAAAGCTAAATTTTTCTTTCCATACAAGGGCAGGTGAAATCAGTCCTTCTCAAAGCAAATGTTTTTGCCATTCAGAGGAGTGAACCCTGTCCAACCACAATGTAGGGACAAAGTCAGGTCACTGCAACCCAAACTGGCAGGGTTGGGGGAGGGGAAGGCATCAGTATGTCTAGTGCAGGGGTCTGCAACCCACGGCTCCGGAGCCGCATGTGGCTCTTTTACACCTTTTCCGCGGCTCCGGGGCGAATACTAGCGAGGGGAGGAGGCGCATTGTGCGCCCCGACACTCCCCACTGTGGCGGGCGCTGTACTGGCTGTGACGTCGCATGGGGGCGGTGCGTGCGTTAGTCACGCACCGTCCCAATGTCACCTTCCCGCCCGCTGTCAGATGGCGGCTCCGGAGATATATTTGTTTTAAATGTCGCAATGGTTTTGCGGCTCCCAGTTTTTTTCCCCTTTGAAAACGGGTCCAAGTGGCTCTTTTTGTCTTAAAGGTTGCAGACCCCTGGTCTAGTGTGAGCAGCAAGTGGGCTAATGGTATCTCCCTAAGCCTCACCTACTGCCTTGTAAAAGAAGCAGAAGCAAGAAGCAAGAAGCCAGCGCCCACCAATCCATACAGAGAAGGAAGATGGCCAGAGAAGTCCTAATCTCTATAGACTGAGTCAACAAGAGAGACAATCTCCACATGCAAAGACCACCCCATTGTTGTGGCTAAGTATTTGCAGTCAGGCCACTTTTAGAGATAGGCAATGTGAAGTACGTGTTTTTTAAATATTCAAACCATATAATGGTCTGAAAACAAACGTTAGTGTACTGTGTACGAAAAGAATGCTATTGTAATGTTGCTCAGAGGTGCCAACTTTGCTTTGTCTTGACTGAAGCTAGGAAATAAAACATGGGAGTGACTGGACACACAAACTGGTTGTCCATTGTTCGTTTTTCTAAATGATCCATGAGCAGAAAATCAAGAACAAACCTTGGTTTCCACTTCTGTTTCGTCTAGGAAGAAACCAACCACGAGTGCTCGTTCACATGCAATGCCAAGCCAGCCACTCCATGGTTTGCTTCCTAGCTGAAGTCAGGGAAGGCGTTAAAGATCTCCATCTTGTCAGCATTCAATCACAGCTTTCATCCCGCCCACGTGTTTAGGGCATGTGTGGCTTCTGTTGATTCAGATGCCACAAATAGAGTTGAGTATTGTCAGCATAGTGGTAACACCTTGCCTCACATCTCCTAATAACCACTCCTAGTGACTTTGGATAGATATTAAATAGCAGAGGACAAAACTGTGGCCTGCGGGTGGAATTACAAGGTGCCCAAAGCGCAGTTGCCAAGTACTAATCGCTAGAACCAACCCCGTAAGTAGGAGTCAAACTGCCGTAAAATGGTACTCCCAACTCATGGAGGTAGTCCAAGAAAATACGGTGGTCAACAGTATTGTAGCTCAGCAGGTCTGACACTGGGGACTCACCATGACTTCTTCAGCCTGACGCACCAATTCTGCTGTCTTGGCTTCTAATTCTGCATTTACACGCCTAAAACAGTAATTGAAAACTGTGTTTAACTCGGCTATCTTTTAGAAAGCAAGACCACTAAAATGGTGCTGCAAGGAGTCTGCCTTCCCGGAACAGACTCCCGGGAGAAACTTGCCGGCTGACAGCTGCAGGGCGCAATAGAAAGCAAATACTTTGCTAGGAACACAGAATCATAGAACTGTAGAGTTGGAAGGGACCCCAAGGTTCTCGTCCAATCCCCTGCAATGCAGGAATCTCAGCTAAAGCACCCATGAGAGACTGCCACCTAACCACTGCTTACCGTATGTAGTCTGGTCCCATTAGTTTTAAAATCTGTGTTTGAACTTTGGGCTTGTGCTGAGTTTTCTTTTTCCACTTTCTTCTGATTTCATGGTTTTGTGTTTCTATACTTGTGTACTGAAAGCCACTCAGCGAAGGGTAGGTAACACGCAAATCTCATTAATAAACAGGCAATAAACATTAATAAACAGGCAATAAACAGGGCAACTCTATCAAGGTCTCTGGAGGTGAATGCTCTGCTGAAGTCATCCACTCAGTATGCCTGAGCACCCTCTATATATGTTGGGAGTACTGTACTGTATTAGGTAAAAATGTAAAGGACTCGTGGCCGGTCAAGTCCAGTAAAAGGCAACTATGGGATGCAATGCTCATCTCGCTTTTCAGGTCAAGGGAGCTGGTGTTTGTCCACAGACAGCTTTCCGGGTCATGTGACCAGCATGACTAAATTGCTTCTGGTGCAACGGGACACCGTAACGAGTGCCAGGGCACATGGAAATGCTGTTTACCTTCCTGCCACAGTGGTACCTATTTATCTACTTGCATTGGTGTGCTTTCGAACTGCTAGATTGGCAGAAGCTGGGAAAGAGCAATGGGGAGCTTACACCGTCACACAGATTCGAACCGCTGACCTTCTGATTGGCAAGCCCAAGAGGCTCAATGGTTTAGACCACAGTGCCACCCACTACGTATTAGACTACAATATGCCCAAGGGGAGTTGCAGCTCAAAGCATCTGGACCAAATGGATTCAACTTACAGGAAAGGAGATTCTAACCTAATATCTGTACAGTCAAACCTTGGTTGTCGAACATAATCCGTTCTGGAAGCCCGTTCGGCTTCCAAAATGTTTGACAACCAAGGCGCAGCTTCTGATTGGTTGCAAGAGCTTCCTGCACTCAAGCGGAAGCTGTGTCGGATGTTTGGCTTCCAAAAAAACGTTCAAAAACCAGAGAATTTACTTCTGGGTTTTTGGCGTTCGGGAGCAGAAACGTTTGAAAACAGCTATTCAGGAACCGAGGTTTGACTGTACTCTGGCAGTAAGAGCTCTTTAACAGGGGAACAGACTCCCCTAAGAGGTGGTGCACTTTCCTTCCTTGGAGGTTTTGAAAGAGAGGTTAGATGGCCACCTGTATTGTATGATCTAGTTGGGATTCCTGCATTGCAGAGGGTTAGGCTAGATGACCCTCAGGGATACCATCCAACTCTACGGTTCTGTGAGGTCAGCAAGCTAGGAAAGGCTGCTGGAGCTCGCTTTGAACCAGTCACTGCGGTGCAGAGATGAGTGAATGCCAATAGTGCCTTAGTGCAGAGCAGACAGGATGGCAAGTGTGGGACTAAGATTCAAGGACCTTCAAAGAAACATTTGAACTAACTGATATGGGCCTGAAAGCGAGAAGTCCTTTGACTGGACTTAACCGTCCAGGGGTCCTTTACCTTTATTTACCTTATTGGGAAATATTGGGAAATTAATAAAAACATTTTTGACAACAGCAACATTTAAACATTTCAGTGTAGTATAGTACAGTTTAGTATCAAAATGATTTGTTTGCAGAATATGGATAGATATCTTTTCAAAATCAAGCACTGCTGGGAGCTTTCTTTTGGTTTTCCAATGCATTTCTTAACAATAAAAAAAATTGGTGTGGTGTGAGCAAATTACCATGCCCAGAGAAAAAAGTTTGAGAACCACTGGTCTAGAACAGGGGTGACCAACTCCCACGAAACTGCGATCTACTCACAGAGTTAAAAACTGGCAGTGATCTACCCCCTTTTTTGGGGTTCGGGTCAAAGTTGTTGGGTTTTTCAGGGAGGAGGTAAAATGTTGAGCTTTTTTTAGGGGAGCCACAGTTGTTCAGCTTCTTTGGGGGGAGCCAATGATCTACCAGTGATCTACCGGTAGATCACGATCTACCTGTTAGATATGCCTGGTCTAGAGGAAGGCAAGGGTGCTTCTGAGAATGCCTAATTGCCTCTCTCATATCCCCACGCAACTGGGCTTAGGGGCTCAAGCCTGAGCCCGAGAAAGCGGCACTTACTTGGGAGTAAGGAAGCAAGGGGGGAAATGCTTTGTCGCCATCAAAACCCGTCTCTTGGACCAGACACCCCCCCCCCCAAGAAAAAGCCCCATCGCAGCGTCGTGTGGCCAGAGCGAGAGTCGGGGGCTTCCTTGGCCAGCCCCCCTCCCACTCGCTGGATTCTCACGAAGAAAAAGACACGCGTCTTGAATCAAGGGGACACCCTTGAGGACTTAAGGGGGGGCGAGCATCAGCAGGGACCCCCCCCCTCGGGGAGAGAGACGCCCCTTACTTGTACTCCTCCTCCTTGGCCAGGAAGGCGGCGGCGCTGCAGCTCCTCGCCTTCTGCTCCGCGCCCGCGGAGGGCCGGCGGAGGGGCACCTGCGGAGGGCGGACGAAGCGGAGAGGAAAGTCAGGCGGGAAAGAAACCTCGGCCCGCGTCCCCATCCCACCCCGCCTGCGGGGTCCGGACAGGCCGGCGCTTCCTTCACCCACCCGGGCCGAGGACGAAGAGGCGCCTCCCGCCGCCATTTTGCGCCGCAGCCGGGGAGGAGGAGGCGGAGGAGGCGGCGGTGGCGGCAACTGGGGCTCCGGCGGCGCTTCGCCCTCGCTAGGCAACGGCGCGCGTGAGGGCGGCCCTCCTGCTCCGTCCTCCTCGGGCCAGCCTCCTCGTCCTCTCCCTCCTCCCCCAGGTGTTTGGGTCGGCACGGGGGGGGGGGTGTTTGTTCATGGCATTTACTGCCTATCTCCCCTTTTCCTCCAAGCGGCTCAAGGCTCTCCCCACCCATGACAACTCTGTGGGGAAGGTCAGGCTGAGAGGCAGTGGCTGGCCCGACTGAGCGGGGATTTGAACCCTGCTCTCCAGCCCTCCAGCCACTGCTGGCCATCTCAGCAGCCTCACCTCCCTCCCTTGAGGAGGCGCCTCTTCTTGGGGGGCTTTTCTGTGGGGGTGCATAGGGGTCCCCATATGGTGAACACCAGCTTCAGTGGCCCCTTGGGGGCAGGGACCTTGGCTTGTGTTGCCCCCCAGCTGAAGCTATTGGGGGAGGGAGGCTAGCTACAGGTGAAGCCTCCAGAGGGGTGCCATTGAGGCTCCTAGCCTGTGTGTGTGTGTGTATATATATATATATAGAAATGCACATGGGGGTGTCAAAATGGGTCTTTGACCTGGGTGAAATAAAGCATGGGTGCCCTGGTAAATGTCGAAGAGCAGGAGCTGACTTGTGACAGCCCCCAAGGAGAGGCTAAACATGCGGGTGTTATTAATGTGCACCAAAGAGCAGCAGTACAAAGCACAGTACAGTGATACCTCGGGTTACATACGCTTCAGGTTACACACTCCGCTAGCCCAGAAATAGTGCTTCAGGTTAAGAACTTTGCTTCAGGATAAGTACAGAAATCGGGGTGCAGCGGCAGCAGGAGGCCCCATTAGCTAAAGTGGTGCTTCAGGTTAAGAACAGTTTCAGGTTAAGTACGGACCTCTGGAACGAATTACGTACTTAACCCGAGGTACCACTGTACTGAATTCCTTGGGACCAGTAGCTGGCAGTCATTGGGATAGAAAGGAGGCCTCCCTCTCTAGCTTCCACTACCTGCTCAAGCTACAAAGAACAGTAAAACTTGAAAGCTTCACTCTGTTCACTTGCCAGAGCAAGGAATCACTACCCAGCTGAGAAAACTAGATCTCCCTCTGTTGGGGGATATGGGTGCACATGTGGCCAGGCCATTCATACTGCACAGGCCTGTGCCTTTGCTGTGCTCATAGCCTTGAGTCCACAGCAGCACACAGACGACGAGTTGCACTGCATTGAGTTCTCCTCAGATACGAAACATGAATTTCAAACCTTCTTTGCTGTTAACTGTCTCCAAAAGCAGCTCACATCAGTCAATAGCACACTCAAAGGAAGAAGTGAGCCCTGTCTTCCAGCTTACAGACCAAAAAACAGAATAGCATCAACAGCAAAAAGAGACAGAAGAAAAGGGGAGGGAAAAAGCAGAGGAGAGAGAGGAGCTTGAAAGTGCAAGCCAGGTCAAAGTGGAGAGAAGAAAACAGGCTTAGCTGTCTGCTGCATTTAGAGTCATTGTTTTATCTGCTTGAGAATTTTATGCTGCTTTTCAAAACAAAAGAGGCTTTCCCAAGTGAGTTGCAACCTGTGCCATAAAACATTTAAAAATAAAAACCAGTTTCTAAAAATGTTTAAACACGGCAGCATAAAACAACAGTATTAAACACTTTGTAGCTAGACCTTACCAAGATTCCACATACTGTAAAACCATTAAACAATATCACAATTTTCAACAGAGGGCAGTGACAATTCAAAAACCAACCCCTTTGTTTTAATCAAAGGGAGGAGAAGAAAAAAGGTCTAGCTTGCTTAAAGTAGACTGGGAAGAGTTTAGCCATAGTCCCCAGCGAGCCTTTTGGCCTTTCTCATGAGCCAAAGGAACAAGTGCCCTGGTTTCTGTAGTCCTGGGGCAACAAAACTTTCTGCCTGGAAGCTACACTGTGATGCATCCATTATTAACAGAGACAACAGTCTTCACTTTAATATTGCAACCAGTAGATAGACCTGTAGCTTCCTGGAAACACAACTAAACCTTGGTCCTGATGTGGGTGTCAACATTCTCACACGAAGAGTCACTGCCTTACACTGAGACTATTGGTCCTGTTCCATCTCAGTTTTGTTTTTTTTGTTTTTAATAATTTTTTTATTGCTTTTTTCCAAGGTAAGATACATCTTCAATAACACAACAAAAGCGGTTTTACAGAAAGAAGAAAAGATTATAAAAGAAAATTCACCTTTCCAAATTAACGTTCATAATCAACTGGACTTCCCCAAGTCTTCCATCCCCTGCTTTCTTTTCAATAAAATTAAACAGCAATTTGAAATCTTATTTTGTGTGTTTTTGTGTTTTCATTTAAATATATAGTCAATGATTTATACTTTTTAAGTTCATAACTTAGTTTCCCTCCTTTACCAATCTCAATGCTGAAGCATGTTTTTCCCAATAAGCTTAGCAAATTCTCAACATTCATATAACTTATAATGTTTTTGTAAATAGTCCTTAAATTTTTTCCAGTCCTCTTCCACTGTCTCTTCTCCCATATCTCGGATTCTGCCAGTCATTTCAGCTAATTCCATGTAGTCCATCAGCTGCGAATGCCATTCTTCCAGCGTGGGTAGCTCCTGTGCCTTCCAATGTTTGGCTATAAGGATTCTTGCTGCTGTAGTTGCATATAAAAAGAAAGTTCTATCTTTTTTTGACACTCTCTGGCCCACAATGCCCAGGAGAAAGGCCTCTGGTTTCTTCTGAAAGGTGTACTTAAACACCCTTTTCAACTCGTTATAAATCATTTCCCAAAAAGCCTTCACCCTCGGGCATGTCCACCAGAGGTGAAAAAAAGTTCCTTCAGCCTCCTTACATTTCCAACATTTGTTGTCAGACAGATGATATATCTTTGCAAGTTTGACTGGGGTCATGTACCACCTGTATACCATTTTCATAATGTTTTCTTTTAAGGCACTACATGCCGTAAATTTCATACCGGTGGTCCATAACCTTTCCCAGTCTTCAGACATAATGTTGTACCCAATGTCTTGTGCCCATTTTATCATAGCTGATTTAACTGTCTCGTCTTGAGTATTCCATTTCAGCAACAGGTTATACATTCTTGAAAGCACTTTTGTCTTAGGTTCAAGTAATTCTGTCTCTAATTTTGATTTTTCCACCTGGAAACCAATTTTTTTATCCTTTTTAAAAACCTCTTGGATTTGGGCATAATGTAACCAGTCTCGCACCTTATTTTTTAATTTCTCTAAACTCAGCAGTCTCCAGTTATCTCCACATTTTTCTATTATTTCACAGTATTTTGCCCAGCCAGTCTCCATGTTAAGTCTTTTTGGGGCCTTTGCCTCCATTGGTGAAAGCCACCTCGGAGTCTTGTTTTCAAATAAGTCCTTATATTTAGTCCAGACAATGAATAAAGCTTTCCTGACAATATGGTTTTTGAACAATCTATGAGACTTTACCTTGTCGTACCACAAATATGCATGCCACCCAAAGGCATTGTTAAACCCTTCCAGATCTAGGACACCATCTCAGTTTTGTTGAAGTGGCTCTTCAGAATGTCAGGTAGGGGTCCTTCGCCAGCCCTGCCTGGATGTGTCAGGCCAGGGATTGAACATGGGGCCATCTGCATGCAAAGCAGCTGCTCTGCCCCTGAGCTATGCCTCTTCTCCTTTGTGACCACTTGTGGCAAGAGGTCAGAGTGGAACCTCTTGCAGTCTCCTCTTCTGAGCAGGAGGAAGAAAGAGAAAGGGCTGCTGTGATGGACATAAACTGGTTTCTGGGTTTAAAATATGGCAACTTGAGCACATACTGTGTGACATTGGTGTGGCTGGAGAGGCTTTGTCAGAGATAGGCAGGCAGGTGTCTGGATAAGCATATGGATCCATAATAAAATCCCCCAGCAGCCCAGCCCTAGGAATATGTTAACTGTTTTGAAGCATATTTCCAGGCAAGTGTGCTCAGGATACATAAATATAATAAACATGATTGGGATTGATGCGTAAGCTATACAGCGTCACAAAGAATACAGTGCTGAATCCGTTGTATGGCACTTTCAATATCAGCCGATGTGTGTACACATGCAGTTAGGAAGCCCAGCCAAGCAGAGTTCCCTCTCTGGTCCGCACGCCAGAAGAATAAATGGTTTCTAGGTGGTTTTAATGGCTGCCTTTGCAGCAGTCCTTTCTGTGACACCCTGAAGCTGTGAAGACTTTGTTTTCCTTTGTTTTGATTTTTTGCTTAAGGAGTTACACTGGCATCACGATGTCCACCCTAATCCGAACAATGCCCTTGGCTCTGCTGTTTAGCCATACAGAATCCTCTGCCAGAGAGGTTTTCCCTGGTAATATTCTCCGATTACAACAGCTTTGTGTCTAGCAGGGGGGAGAGAAGGACCTTAAATGTTATTAAACCTCATCAGCACTATGAAAAAAAGGTAAGTGGTTCACCAGCAGCCTGCATTTCCTTGACAATACCACAAGTCTTCCACAGGGCATAATCCTTTAAGCTCAGGAGTTTGGTCACTTTTGTTCTGATTATTACAGCTCAAAAGATTTGACACTGACACACATCCTCCAAACCACTTTCCAGCCTTTTGTTATGCCAACATGTTCTTGTGGAAACAGAATAATTGATTCTTATTGTGGCCTGTGTTTAGAGTTCTTAAAAACTCGCAGTGTACCCAATCCATTGTGACTTGATGAAGTCATCCTTTTGCAGAGTTAGTGTCCCATTAATCTATCAGCACCACCCCACCCCCCCGCCCAGGACCCAACAACCAAAACAAAATAATCTTTCCATCTGGAGCACAAGGCAGATCTGCTAATTTACAGAAGATGGAATTTATGGGAGATGGATCTGTTAATGGACAGTAGCCAAGCTGGACGGAAACCCCACTATTAGTGTTAATGGCTTCGCATTGCTGGATGCCAAGGGCAAACCAAATGGCCTGACTGCTACATCATCACGACCTGCCTGTGGGCTTCTTTCCCATGATGTGTGGATGGCAACTGATAGAGACTGCTTTGATACAACCTTGCAAAGCAGGTCTTTGTGATACAGTCCAGCCATTACATTTTCTTGCATGCTTATGAGAAGCATCCATGTACAAATGTACTGTGTGGATAATGTGCATGCTGCCAACTGGTGCCAGGAGGGTCCATGATCTGCAGGATCCTGGAAGCAACTCCTGTGATTCAAACAACCCAGGAGAGAAAAATTGTTCCGTAGCCACAACAGCCATTTTTTCAAAGTGAGATTTCCCATCTTCATATACCATGACAGACCATGGTTCAGTGGTAGAGCATCTGTTTTGCATGCAGAACCTACCAGGTTTGAACTTTGTCAGCACATCCAGGTAGGGCTGCGATAGATCCCTGCCTGAAACCATCCTGGAGAGACATTGCTGGTCAGTGTGGGCAATACTGAACTAGATGGAGCAATGGTCAGAGTCCGCATAAAACAATTATTATTTAGATTTTTTAAAGTCACTTGTTAGCAAAGGCTCCAAGTGACTTACATTTAAGTCTATAAACAAAAATATGTTATACCATTAAAAAATCAAACAAAACATTAACATTCTCAAGCAAAACATCTACAGTAATAGTCACAGGAAGCTTTGGCAGCACACTTAACAGCTGAACAAAATCATCTCAGTCCATCAAAAGCCTGAGTGGAAAGGTAAGGCTTTTCCTTCTGCTAAAAAGATGTCAGCAAAGGTGCCAGGCAGACTTCGACAGGTGGAGAGAGAGACACAACTGAATGGGCCCTGGATAGACTTCCAGTGTTCCTGTAAACAATCAGTGCTTTCAAAATAGCTAGAGCAGCTTGTTTTGCCTTTGGGAAAGGCTTGAGAGTGCTTTTTTGCCAGGTTGCTTCATGTTCACTCTCTGGCTGTCCTCAGAAGGCCAGGAACAATTAGCATGTGAAGAAAGGGATATGGTGGTTTTACATGATGGCTTTTGTATAATTGGAGCAATTGTATAATTTGTTCTTCAGCCAATGAGCAAAAATATACATCTGAAGGATAAGTAAAATAAAGCAGCTGGCAAACTGAATAGAAAATGATGCACGTGAATTACAGCATGACCCTCAGACAAAGCCCTCTCTGCTTTCTAGGACTCCAGTTAAACCCAGATTCCTCAACAGTGCACCGTCAAAACAAACAGCAGCATTAAACCAGGCCACAGCATTTGATAAATTGAGAGGGATTTCCTCCCCAGCCCCTCCACCCTAAGTACAGAAAGCTCTCTGCAGCCGGTTTTCCTGTGTTCTGCATAGTCATCCATCTTCTCAGACGATGTTTGTTTTGTGTTTGCCAGCAAAACATATACAGTAATTTAGCTTTCCCATAATCTCCCAGCTATAATCCAGACAGATTTCTCCTGGATTTCTATTATCTAGATTTAGCAATATGTTGTTCACTGGGCAACTTAAATTGCTGCAAAGCCTTTAGTCCTCACAATAAACATATTCTGATGCCCCGATAATGGAGACAGCGGATTGTTCTGGACATTAAGCGCATGTAAACTTGTATATTTGGAAGGGGCACAGGTTGAACAGCTGGGGCAAAGCCTGAATGGGGTCCACTAATTTCTCTGCACAACAAAAGCACCATCTGATGTTTACATGAACCCATCATAATAATGAGGGGAATGAGATATAGAGGATCGCCAGCAACAACTATGACATTTATTTGCAATGAGCTTTGGGGGACAACAAATATTTTCCTTATTTCAAAAAGATGGAATGGGAGATGTGTTGGGTGATTGCAGGATTACAACCAAGGCTACAGTCTAAACAATAGGAGTAACTCTCGTGGAACAAAGTGAGTCTTACATCCGAGTAAACCTGCATAGGATTGCACAAGGAATCTGAGGCCCATTCCTTATTTTGCTTTTGCAAGTCTGCCACTGGGAATTTGATACGCTAAAGCAGGCAGAGAAGGGAGAAGCTGCTTCCAGGTGAACACAATCCTGAATTGTCTTCAGAGTAAAAGTCTGGGTCACTGCGTAAAAAACCATTTGCTTACCTTGTTTATTTTCATGCACAATGTGTCCTTCTGTGGCATAGTTTATTATTTTCCCCATTTTATGGAGACAGAACTGAGGTTGAGCTTGGGATAGCTCAGTCAGTAGAGTACGAGAGTCGTGGGTTCAAGCTCCACTGTTGTCAAAAGATTGCTGCATTGCAAGGTGTTGGACTAGATGACCCTTAGGGTCCCTTCCAATCCTACTATTCTATAAAATAATTACTTGTCAAAGACTATGCAGTAAGGAACCCTTATCCTGAGCTTTGCCTACTAAACTGACTGGCAGTGGCTTTCCAGGGTTTCAGGCAGGCATCTTTCCCCAGCCCTATCTGGAGAGCCCGGGGATTGAACCTGGGGCATTCTGTGTGGAAAAGAGATGCTCTGCCACTTAGCTACAGTCTTTCCTCACTTCCGTAGTGAGACAACAGGTGAGCTGGGATAAGAATCTCTGTTTTCTGTTACCATGTTAACAACAGGCACATTAGGAAGCTTCCACAACCCACACCAGAGTGGTGTACAGTGGTGCCTCGGGTTAGAACTTACCGTATTATTCGCTCTATAAGGCACACCTGACCATAAGACCACTTTCTTTTGGGAGGGGATTAAAGGGAAAAAAATATGCGGCTCTTGGGGGCTTTTGCGGGAGGTGGGGGAAGTGAGAGAGTCTCGCTCTGTCCCATCTCCCGCAAAAGCCAGGGAGCCTCCCCAGGGTAGCGGGATGAAGGTAATTCATTCTGGAGGTTTGTTCTTAACCTGAAACTGTTAATAGAATCATAGAATCAGAGAGTTGGAAGAGACCACAAGGGCCATCAAGTCCAACCCCCTGCCAAGCAGGAAACACCATCAGAGCACTCCTGACATATGGTTGTCAAGCCTCTGCTTAAAGACTTCCAAAGAAGGAGACTCCACCACACTCCCTGGCAGCAAATTCCACTGTCGAACAGCTCTTACTGTCAGGAAGTTCTTCCTAATGTTTAGGTGGAATCTTCTTTCTTGTAGTTTGGATCCATTGCTCCGTGTCCGCTTCTCTGGAGCAGCAGAAAACAACCTTTCTCCCTCCTCTATGTGACATCCTTTTATATATTTGAACATGGCTATCATATCACCCCTTAACCTCCTCTTCTCTAGGCTAAACATGCCCAGCTCCCTTAGCCGTTCCTCATAAGGCATCGTTTCCAGGCCTTGTTCTTAACCTGAAACACAACTTTAGCTAATGGGGCCTCCTGCTGCTGCCGCACTGCCAGAGCACGATTTCTGCTCTCATCCTGAAGCAAAGTTCTTAACCCAAGGTACTATTGCTGGGTTAGCGGAGTCTGTAACCTGAAGCGTCTGTAACCTGAAGCGTCTGTAACCTAAGGTACCACTGTACTAGTAAAGTCTGACATGCAGGAGCTACGGTAATCATGACAGCTCCCATAGTTAGGCCCCCCAAAGGGAACCAAAACCAACAGGAAGTTGTGCTGCTCATCTAGAACCGCCAAAGAGCCGCAGTTTATTAGGGCCAGCTGCAATGACCGGTAACATGACCTGGCAGAAGGTGCAGTAGTGGTGAGCCTGCTGAACTTGGCTGGGGAAACCTGGGCTCACTTGACGGAGTGATGTTGGGCCAGTCATTGCCTGAGCCTAGTCTTCTCCAGGGGGGCAGAATAATGAGGATAAAGGAGATAGCCCACTCTAACTCTTAGGTCAAGGGAGGAAGGGTAGGAAACAAATGTAAACAGCATTAAAGCGCCATATGGTTCACAGATTGCCATTTCAAATGGTTAGTCCTAATAAAGGTATTGCCCAGCTATGGATTTTGGACCAACACAGCTTTGTTCTTACGGACCAGCATGTCTGCTGTGGTTTTCAGGAAAAACATTTTGAATGTTAATGATGACATTTATATGACACTTTTCCTGTGCTCAAAATAATGTTATGTTGGTACCTAACACCTGGGAAAAGTGATGGCTGTGTTTGGCAATATAAAGTCCTGGAAGATATCCGTGCGGCAGGTCCTGGTGACCTAAAGGCAGGCAGAAGGTTCTGCAAGGAATCAAGAGAGTCACTCTATACTGTGAGCAGCTAGATCTGTAGCTGAGCTAGAAAGTGTTCTGATTGCAGAGGCAGCAGAGCCAAACCAAAGTCAGCAGCTTTATACATATTTTATTTATTTGACACTTTTGTCATACGAAGAAGGAAACAATATGGAAAATAGTACAGTCAACAAGTGGACAACATCAGCAACACTTCTGCCAAATACAATCTGGTTAAATTATTATATTTATTATTTGGATTAATAGCCTGCCCATCAGTTCAAGCTCTCAGGGCAGGTTCAACAAAAACATTTAAATAACAATTAAAGGTTAACCCCCTAATTCAAGATTTCAGCAATACTACTTACTGCTGATGCGGGTGGCGCTGTGGGTTAAACCACAGAGCCTAGGACTTGCTGATCAGAAGGTCAGTGGTTCGAATCCCTGCGATGGGGTGAGCTCCTGTTGCTCGGTCCCTGCTCCTGCCAACCTAGCAGTTCGAAAGCACATCAAAGTGCAAGTAGATAAATAGGTACCACTCCGGCGAGAAGGTAAACAGCGTTTCCGTGCGCTGCTCTGGTTCGCCAGAAGCGGCTTAGTCATGCTGGCCACATGACTTGGAAGCTGTGCGCCGGCTCCCTCGGCCAATAAAGCGAGATGAGCGCTGCAACCCCAGAGTCGGCCACGACTGGACCTAATGGTCAGGGGTCCCTTTACCTTTACTTACTGCTATCATTACACTTATACGCCATCTTTTCTCTAAGGAGCACAGGGTGGTGTTGATGGTTCTCCCGCTCAGCATTTTACCCTCATGACAACCCAGTAAGTAGCTGAGAGACGGGTTAAACCCAAGGCTAACCAGTGAGATTCATGGCCGAGAAGGGGCCTGAAACAAAAATAAACCAAAATAGAATCAAATAAACTAAACTATGTCAAAATAGACTTCCCGCCATTTCCCAATGTACTTTACATTTACAATATTGAATGTACTTATACTTATTACCTTACTCTTAATATATTTTCTAATACTTTCTCATAACATATTGTACCATTCTTCCTTATTTATTAATGTTTGATTTACACAAGGGTCATTCAAACGCTGCCATAGATGTTATGTCGTTATTGTATTTTTGTAGGTATTTCTTAAACATATCCCATTTTTGAGTGAATGGTTGTTTTGTATTTCACCTTAATCCATTTGTTAGTTGAGCCATTTCTGCATAGTCTAGTGACTTATTCTGCCATTCCCTTACTGTTGGTACTTCCCCCCCTTTCCAATTTGATGCAATTAGTAACCAGGCAGCAGCTGTCGCATATAAAAAGATTTCTCTTATAGTTTTCGGGATATCACTGCCTAGAATTCCAAGCAGAAATGGTTTACTTTTGTTAGAAAGTACAAGAAAAGAGTACGTATAAGTACAAGTTTAAATAAATATTTAATGGTCCAATTATTTAAGGTTATCATCACCATCACCTTTTCTTTGTATGTGTATTTAAGATTGTGTATGATATCCACGGATTCCAATTAATAATAATAATAAAGGGGGGGGGAGAGAAGGGGCTTGAAACACTGGTCTCCAAGATCCTCACCCAACATCCTAAATATTACACCACACAGGTTTGACACTGCAAAGGGAGAAGGCAGCAAGCTTTTACGTCACATCCACCCCAGAGGCATAGGCAAAGAGGTGCCTTTTTGACCTGGCAATGGAAAACACAAAAGGATGCATCTGAAAGGGGAAGAAGTTCCATAACCTGGGGGCCACCACAGAGAAGACCCTCTCATAATAAAGGATGGGGAGTGGGAAAGTTTATGGAAGAAGAAGCTACAGTGCCCAGCATGGCCAACAGTCATGGGATGTCGGGAGCTGTAACCCAACAATATTTGGAGAGCACTTGGCTCCCACCCCTGCTGTACTGGCTAAACTGATATTGAAATAATATATGTTAGTGTATGTTAGTTTTTGTTTGTTTTCTCTCTATGTGTAATTTTTTGCATAATCTGAATAAATATTTAAAAAAATGAAATAATATATGTTGGTAATGGAGATATAAGCGGCAAAATTAACTCATTCAGAAATACACCACCCCCTTTTGGAATTGCATTGCTCTGCCCCAGGCTAAACTCCTGGTGTAGTTCATGCTCATACGTTCCTAGGGCTGCTTCTGAAGTTATGCCTTCTGATCACAGAGGGCAGGGATGAGGGCTGTGCCAAAGGGAAATGGGTTGTAGCCAGTCTTGCAGGACTAAAGTTGGTGATTGTTCAGTATATTTTACTAACTCAACCAAATTGGTTTCATAGATTGTGCAGCTGTCAGTATGGAGTTGCTTCCTTGCGCAGGCATAAAAACAATAGTAGGCTGGGTTTCTCTCCTTGTCTGAGAGTGTGCACTTATCAAATGCACTTTTTAGTTCTCCTGGCTTGAGTTCAGAGCAGCTCTCTTCTCTGGTTGCCAAAGACAGAGGGAGGGGAACCCAAATTTAGCTTGGCCCTCATTATCGGTGGGGTGGCTAAATTTATCCTTAGACTGGCTGCTCTGCCGAGCCAATTTCTCCTTGTCTAACCTGCTCTAAACTGTAGTGTGAGAAACTATACGCACACTAATCCTCCCCCCCCAAAAAAAAAAAATTTCTTACTCGAGCAATGCAATACAAAATTGTTTGGGCTGAATAAGTTTTCAGTTCATAGGTCTGATGTTGTTAGAGGCTTCAGTGCTTAGTATATATTTTAATGTGACTCCCTTCCGCTTCGTAATTGTGCTTTCCAGTGCAAATTAAAAGGTATGTAAAGGAATTCATTTGTATTTATTTATTTAAATAATTACTACCTGCTCTTCATTGTTCACACAAGACCAGAGCAAGGGAAAACACTGAAATACAATAAAGCGATTATTTCATTTAAATACAATTTTGTATAAAATCAAGCAGCATAATAACAGCATAACTACATCAGTCAACTGAGGGGCACTACTTTAACCAAATGTTTGGGTGAATAGCCATGTATTTACCCCCATTAGCATTGGTACTGCTTGCATCTGAGAGGAGAGGGGGGCACGGTAGAATCAGGGTGCTGCCACTGCTGAGAGAGCCATTGCATTATATCTCAGAGAACTGTGGCACCATGAGGACACCCCCCCCCCATGACCTCAAAGTCAGGGCAGGTAAATAAGGGAGCAGGTGGTCTTTCAGGTATCTAGGTTCCAAGCCATGTAGGGCTTCTGCTGTCAAAGCTAGCACTTTAAATCTGGCTCGATAATGTATTGGCAGCCAGTGCTGAGCTGTCAACACATGTGTTATATATTAAAGGTGAGCTGTCCCTACAGGCAGCGTCTGAATCTAAGGCAACTCCACACAGAGTGAATTGCAATAATCCAGCAATGAACTTACCAATGCATGAACTAGAGAAGCCAGACCGCCCACACAGCCCTTGGCCTGTTTGTGTGTCTGGTTCATCCTTCAAGGACTCAGGGTCTGGCAGCAGGTCAGGGCTAGGCATGGCAGAAGCCTTTCTGAGGAAGGTGCAGAGGGTGGCAACACAAGAATGGGCCTTTTCAGGGGTGGCTTCCCAGTTATGGAATGTTTCTTAGTGAGAGCTGCCAGGCACCATTATTAATAAATGTGACCATTATTTACAACATTATTAACAACTTTAATTGTTGTAACCTGCCCTGGGGCCTTAGGGTAGAGGGGCGAGTAAATAGCTGTAGTAACAGCAACAACAGCTTTTAGACACCAAAGACATTCCTGTTCTTTACTTTGTTTACTCCTGTTCTTTCTTTCTTTCTTTCTTTCTTTCTTTCTTTGAGGGATCCTCAAATCTGAATTTTAGTAGGGTGGGAAAGGATTTGCACTTTTTTTGTTATTGCCCAATGAACACCTTTAGTCAATTGATGTTCTGTTACTTTTTTGGTATATTTTAAAATGTACATCATACCTGCTTTTATAATTGTATGTCATTTTAAGACACTATTGTAGTAAGTAATGAATAAATGCAATTAATAATAATACTGTTTCCCAGAACTGAGCTCTGCTTTGACCTTGAATAAGTGTCAACTGAGGAATTGGCTCTTCTGGATAGAAGGGACCTGCAAATAACTAGAAACACCAATTCTGCCACCCCACCCCAGTATCCAGAGCATTTTAGAGCTAGTTATCAGACCAAACTCTCACCAGCTTCCTTAAGAAATGCCTTTATTTAACTGCGTTTCCAAGTGATGCCCACTGCAGTCTTGGATGGCCGCTACAACAACATCCCATACCAAAATAGACTTTGAATTTGTGGTCAGCCTCAGGTGGAAGACATCACTCATTATCTGTTAGCCTGCCCCTTATATAAAGACCTGATTGCTTTCTGAAACCTTTGCTCATACAAGCAAGCAGATACACCCTGGTAGAAATGGTCCGGTTTCTTTCGAGTGACAATAATGACTTCATAACACAGAGTGGCTCTCTATGCACTGGCTGCAAGAAAAAAAATCACTATAAATTATTGTGGTGATTTGGAGGTTTAATTTGAAATCAAGAAGGATTTGAGTTTGTTGGTGTCTCTGATAACCCCTCTCTTACAGCATGGATGTTGGCTCATATTATGGATCTGTATTGTTTTATTGGTATTGTTTGTCATGGTCTTTGGCTAGAACAATAAACTTATATGGAATTGAAAATCAATAATAATAGAGCCAGGGCAAAAAAAATATATTAAAAGACAATTTAAAAATAGCATCAAATACATTAAAAAGTTTCATACAGTGGTACCTCTGGTTATGAACTTAATTCGTTCTGGAGGTCCTTTCTTAACCTGAAACTGTTCTTAACCTGAGGTACCACTTTAGCTAATGGGGCCTCCCTCTGCCGCCGGCATGCGATTTCTGTTTTCATCCTGAGGTAAATTTCTTAACTTCTTTGTAACCCAAGGTGTTTGTAACCCGAGGTACCACTGTATTTTGGTAAGGTTAATCCCCCACCCCTCTCTAAATTTCACTGTCACCAGCAGTTAATGGGAAGCTGGCAACTGAGTAATGCCTAGCAATCTGTAGTGTAGCACACAGGACACAAGGGACCAAGCCCTGGGACTTCCCCTGCAAAAGAAGGAGCAATGAGTCGTGCCAGGCCAACTGGCACATTTTCCTTGCTCTGGCAAGTGACTGAGGTGGTAAGAAGGATTTCAAGTTTGCTTCTGAGTCCCAACAGCTGCTTTTCAGGCCTTATCCTTGGAGGCTGAAGGTTGCAATGATGAACTCCTGTACTTCAACACTCACCATAACACTATTGCTGAAAGCTAACTGGAGTCTGCATTGGCAATTATAATAGATATTTATAGGATTTTTTATTATATAGTGATAATAATAATAATAATAATAATAATAATAATAATAATAATAATTTATTTGTACCCCGCCCATCTGGCTGGGTTTCCCCAGCCACTCGGGGCGGCTTCCAACAGAACACTAAAATACAATAACCTATTAAACATTAAAAGCTTCCCTAAACATGGCTGCCTTCAGATGTCTTCTAAAAGTTTGGTACAGTGGTACCTCGGGTTACATACGCTTCAGGTTACATACGCTTCAAGTTACACACTCCGCTAACCCAGAAATAGTGCTTCAGGTTAAGAACTTTGCTTCAGGATAAGAACAGAAATTGGGCTTTGGCAGCGCGGCGGCAGCAGGAGGCTCCATTAGCTAAAGTGGTGCTTCAGGTTAAGAACAGTTTCAGGTTAAGAACAGACCTCCGGAACGAATTAAGTACTTAACCCGAGGTACCACTGTAGTTGTTTTTCTCTTTGACATCTGGTGGGAGGGCGTTCCACAGGCCGGGTGCCACTACCGAGAAGGCCCTCTGCCTGGTTCCCTGTAACTTGGCTTCTCGCAGCGAGGGAACCGCCAGAAAGCCCTCGGTGCTGGACCTCAGTGTCGGGCAGAACGATGGAGGTGGAGATGCTCCTTCAGGTATACTGGACCAAGGCCGTTTAGGGCTTTAAAGGTCAGCACCAACACTTTGAATTGTGCTCAGAAACGTACTGGGAGCCAGTGTAGGTCTTTCAAGACCGGTGTTATATAGTGATGTTTCCTCTTTGGCTTGCTGAATCCGTGCCATGGTGGGGAGCTCCCGTTGCTCTGTCCCAGCTTCTGCCAACCTCACAGTTCGAAAGCACACCAGCACAAGTAGATAAATAGGTACCGCTGCGACAGCAAGGTAAACGCCATTTCCCTGCGCTCTGATTTCTGTCACGGTGTTCTGTTGCGCCAGAAGCAGTTTAGTCATGCTGGCCACATGTCCCGGAAAGCTGTCTGTGGACAAAAGTGTACACACACACACACAGGTCACAGGGTGGTTTACGATACAAAAATACAGAAATACATAACATAGTAACAAACCAAAACAACCCCCCCTAGTTTAAAAGGCCATAATTTGCTTAATTAGCCAAAGGCCTGGGAGAAGAGGGATGTTTTTGCCCAGCGCCTAAATATATGTAGTGAAGGCACCAGGCAAGCCTTCCTGGGGAGAGCATTTCACAAGTGGGAAGCCACTGCAGAAAAGGCCTGTTCTCATGTTGCCAGCCTCTGGACTTCTCATAGAGGCAGCACACAAACAAGAGCCTCAGATGATGATTGCAGGGTCTGGTCAGTTCATATGGGGAGAGGTGCTGTTTTTGGAAAAATAATTAAAATTGGAGAAGGAAAGAGAATGGTAATGGCTTTTGCAAATATGTATTGTGTAAAATGATTGAATTATTTAAAAAATGTTATTATTTGGCATATATTGGTGCATAACATCATTGAATTATTTTTTAATATATTTATTTGGGGGCATTTATAGCCTTCCTAATAACTGAAATTTGCGAGGTGGCTTAGAATACATTTTAAAATGCAATAAAGTAGATGGGATTTTATTACGCAAGGGGCAAAGTTGTATACATCACTCCCCACAGTCTCCTGGAGGGTGTTGAGAGCAAGGAGTGCCTGAACTGTAGCTGGCAGTATTCAGCTGACCAAGGTAGGGCAGAAGACAGGGCTGCTAGTATTTATTCAAGGTATGACCAGCCCAGGGGCTTCGGCCTGCCAGTCATCACAAGGCCCAATGTGGTACACGCCCTTCTTCCCAGGTGCCAAGGGGAGGCAGTGGTCGTAGGTTGGACAACACAACCACACGGATACAGGAGATGTCAAGTGGCAAGGATGCTTCCAAGGGGAGGGGCTGAGTCCTGCCTGGGTATAAATGGTGTTAAGAGGGAACCACCCCAGCACCCTTCAAAAGCTGCTGGACTCATCAGCCCCAGCAGATGTGGCCATTATTTTGAGAGGATGGGAGTTCTGGTCCAGCAACATCTGGAGAGTACCATATCGGCTACCCCTTATGGTCATGAAAGAGAAAAGGCTTTTCAGAATGTCAGTGCTCTTTCCCCAAGTCCCAAAGGAGCTGAGGAAGAACCATTCACCACAAGAAAGAGAAGCCAAATGTCCTGCATGACACCTGTGCTCTTCTCCTCCAACTTTGTGGCTGGGAAAGGTGTGTTCCTGAGACAGAAACCCAGTGCTAAGATGGCTTCTACCTCTCCCCCATTAAAAGAAGGAAGCCAGCCACCATTTATGTTCTCCTAAACTCATTTGGCTCCTGCCAACCTAGCAGTTCGAAAGCATGTCAAAGTGCAAGTAGATAAATAGGTACCACTCCGGCGGGAAGGTAAACGGCGTTTCCGTGCTCTGCTCTGGTTCACCAGAAGCGGCTTAGTCATGCTGGCCACATGACCCGGAAGCTGTACACCGGCTCCCTCGGCCAGTAAAGCGAGATGAGCACTGCAACCCCAGAGTCGGCCATGACTGGACCTAATAGTCAGGGGTCCCTTTACCTTCAAACTCATTTGGAAGTGGGGAAAGGCATGTGCCTCAGGCACAAGCCAAGGGTCAAGATGGCTTTGTCTTCTCCACTCACGACTGAAGAACAAGCCAGTCTCAGTTGAAAGTGGCAGTCGGGTTCCTTTTCCCTTCCCCTGAGGAGAAGGCAGTTGGCCGTCCCGATTCCCCCCGCCTCACTTCAGAAGGGGTTCATGAGGTGTCTTCTGTTTCCTGTCTTTTTACTCAGAACTAGCACCAGCACTGTGGTTCTTCCTGTCTTCTTTTCCCCTTCAGCATCTCACAGGGTAGTGCTTTGGAGGAAGATGACCACTCTGCCTCCCCTCCCCTCTTTATGAGACACAGGGTCAGAGGGTGGCAGGAGCCACACAGCAGGCCTGAGGCCTGGCTTTGGGCAGAGGGCTGCTCCTCAGTAGCCTTTAGCCTGCCACCTTCTCCCTTCCCCACCTGAGGCACAAGCAGGAGTGGAGCTGCCCAGGCGCTGAAGCAAATGCCAGACACTCACAGTGTTAGGGTCGTAACTTCCAGAGGACTGATGTGCTTCTTCCCCTCCTTGTACTGGCTCTTTATTGGAGCTTTAGCCTTCAAACAGCTTCCCAGAAAGCATTGCTCTTCCTGAAAACTGGCCTTTCTCTCTGGAATCTGTTGGGGAGCAGGATGGAAATGGGGATCCCAGAATTTTAGACCAACTACAGGCCACACACGGGGCAAATATTTCCCAGTGCAAGAGAAGCTTTTCTGTACACTTCTCTCCTCCAGCCCGCTGTTATAGGAGAGCCCACCGAGAGCAGGCCCAGAAGAAGCTGTCTTATCCCAAGTCACACCTTGGTTCATCCACCTGTGTTTCGCTACTATGCTGATTTACAGCTCTCCATGGTTTTAGTGAGCTGAGTGGAGATTTTAATCTTGCCTCCTCCCACCCCAGTCAGACATTTTCATCACCAAGCTAGCTCTCCAAAAAGAGCCAGTTAAATGCTAATGGTACTACTATTAGAACTCACGAGCTTCCCAAACTTGAACTTGGCTTCCAGCCTTTAGAAGGTGTTCCTTCTTCACATAAGGCACAATCAACCATTGGGACTTGCTGCCACAAGTGAGTTGGTGATGGCTGTGGGCTAGATCAGTGCTACTCAAAGTGCTGGTCCACAGACCAGTCCCAGTCCGTGAACCATAGGCTGCTGGTTCACAGTGACTCCTCTGCAGGCCACGCTTGGGTGGGATGCTTTAGGGGCCAAATATGGTACCGGTTCCTCGTACAATGTTGGTTTTTTTTGCCAGTCCACATCAGATAGTTTGACATGGCTTCAAAAGGGCCTTTGACACATTCATGGAAGCCAAACTTCACTTACAATTTGCTCTCAGCCATGGTCTCTAACTGCAACCTCCATGCTCAGAGACAGTATACCACAAATGGTATACCAGAAAGGCAAATCCTCAGGTGCCCAATGGCTCTCCTGTGTCATGATTCATGTGATCTCAGGTGGCGCGATCCACTGCAGTCTACTCAGAAGCAGCGTGGAACCCGAGGCTGCAGTTCCCGACCCACATTCTCGCATATGCTGAACGCCACGGGGCACGTGCAGGAGCGCGACGCTGCTTCCAAGCCGCCTTCCCTCGCGCTCTGGAGTTCTGCAGGCAGAGGACGACGAGTAGAAGTCGAGGCACCTTACCTTGGCATCAAGTCCCGCTGCGTTCCGCTGGCCGGCTGCTCCTTGCCAAGAAGCGAGCCCTCAATGCGCGGGATTGAAGCCGCCTCCCTCGCGCCTTCCTCTTCGCCGGGGGCGGTTCCTCCGAAGCATGCCTAGGGATGCCAGCAGTGGGTCTCTCCTTCCGGGCAACAGAGCAGGAGCAGCGACAGTGGCACCGGACCCTGGGAGGCAGCGAACACCTGCGACGGCCGGGGCGCTTGGGGGGCGTCCATCTCTCCCCGTCGAGGGGCTACGGGCCGAGCAGCAGAGGAGGCGGGCAGGCGGCTGCGCCTTTTCTCCTCCTCCTGGGCCGAGCGCGCGCCCTACTTCGCTCGCTCCCTGCCTCTCCCGCGACAACAGGAGGGCGGTCGCGCCAACTGAGGCTGCGCGCACGGCAGGCTGTCCGGCCGGCCGACCGACCGACCAAGTCGGCAGCGGCGGCGGCGGCGGCAGCCACAGGAGGTTGCAAGGCGGAGAAGCCAAGCCCGGCGGAGGCGAGGTGCTGCTGCTGCTGGCGCTGCGCGGCCGCGGGCTCCCTTTGGCCGGCCTTCCTTGTGCGCGCCTGGCCGCGATGCGCCTCCCTCCTCCTCCTCCTCCGGCGTAGCAACGGCAGCGGGAGGCTCCTCCTCCTTCGGCGGCGGCGGCGGCTCCTGCTCGGGTATGCGCCCCTCCAGCCAGCAGCCGGGCCAGGCGGCTCCCGCGAGGGCTGCAGCGGTGGCTGCTGGTGGTGGTGCGGCGGCGGCGGCGGCGGGGAAGGCCTAGCCAAGCGAGCCAGCCGCGCGCCCTCTCCGCCCGCCTCCCTTTTTCCGCCTCCGCCTCCTTCTCCGCCAGCCAGCCAGCCAGCCCCGACCCGGCAGTGATGGCAGACGAGCCGCAGCAGCACCAGCCACCTCCGACTCAGCAGCAGCAGCAGCAGCCGCCCCCCGAAGCCCCCGGCGGGGTCGTCCCGGTGGCCACGGCGGCCCCTTCTCTGCCGGCGCTGGTGCCCGGGCTGCAGGGGACCGAAGCCAGCGCGCTGCAGCACAAGATCAAGAACTCCATCTGGTGAGCAGCCCGGGGAAGGCTCCGGGCCCGGGGGTGGCTGGCTGGGTGCTCGGGAGGGAGCCGGCCGGGGGTTTACTCATGCATGCGCTGCATGTGCCCAGCCGCCCTGCCTGCTGCATATTGATAGGGCGCTCTGAGCCGCGACGGTGCCGGGTCGGGGTGCCTGGACGGGCCCCTCGCCTTCCAGATCGGGGGGTTGTTTTTGCAAGGGTTGCAGAGCCCCCGGTGCGCCGCCTCCCCTCGCATGCTGTCTTCTGGCTCCGATCCCGCAAGGTTCTTTCTGCGGCGGCAGGAGGAAGAAGGTGGCGGCGGCGGGGCGTGTGTGTGTGTGCCTGTGTGTCTGCAGGGTGGGGGAGGGGAAATGGAAAATGTGTTTACTCGGCTCTGCGGAGGGAGAGCGAGACAGACCCGGGCAGACAGAGCCAGACACGCTCGTATGGAGAAGGGGTCGGGCTGGGCGCGCAAGGCAGGGTGCACGTCTGCCTGCATGCTTCCTAGCTAGCTTGCTTGCTGGCGACCCAACACAAAGCTCGCCAGGCGCTGCTTTGCACGGGGCTGCTTCCCGATCCACGGTCGCGTCCAGTGCAGCCCGGGGCAGGAGGCGAGAGACATGCCTCCCCACCCCCCCGCCTCGCCCCGTCGTGTGCAAAGCAGCAGGTCGTTCCGTGAAGGGGCATCGCCTCGCCTGGCGGCTGGCTGGGCTCGCCCTCTCCTCCTCCGCCCAGCGCCCCCCCCCCACCCCAAGGCGCGTTTGTCGGAGGAGGCGGGGGCGCCTCTGCCGCATGTTGACATGCATCTCTTTCTCCCTCCCCTCCTTGCTGCAAACACCAGAATGGGGTGACTTGCCTCTTGCTGAGCAGCAATAGCAGCAGCAGCAGCAGCCCCTCGCTTGTTTACAGCTGCTGCCGCCGCCGCAGCCCCCCTTTTTGCAGCGTAGGGCGCCGTTTCCTCGGCACTGCTCCGGGTTTTCCGCCAGAATCAGACCTCCCCTTTGAGCAAGAGAGCTGGAGAAGATGTTCATTCAAAAAAGACTGCAATACGTTGTTCCTTGGGTACACTCCTAAAGCCAGGGACTGACTCGCTGTCTGCCATTGAGGATTTAGCCACTACACTGGCTTGCGAAGTGGGAGGGCACCAGAGCTTTGCCTTCCATTTGAAGCCTTTTTCAGCTGAACCGACTTCTGTGCAAAAATAAAATTCCTGAAAACAAAGTGCCTTTCAGTGCTTGAAAAACACAGTATAAAGGCCTTTCACTTTCCCTGTGTGCACGAAGTCCTTTGAAACCTTTAACGCATTTGCTCTTGTGGTTTAAAAATGACGTTTTGGGTATGTGTAGTGCTGATCTGAAATTGAGATCTACATGGTGTAAAATATATGGGGCAGATTGAATTGTCAGTGGAAGCAATACAGGTTGTGTGAAGGGATAGCTTTTGAGATGGTGAATTGCACACAGGCTTTGGGGACCAGACTAATAGTAGCCTTTAAAAATCTAGGCAAAGGAGGCGTCTGCTGACTCCAGTCTGCTCGCTGCCATTGTTTTGTTTACAGAATGCCATGAGTTAGAAGTTCTCTCCATCAGCATCCTGACTATGTCTTAAATTGCTGCTGCTATTGAAGTGTTTGATTTACAGTATTATTATTTTTTTAGACACCCACTTAAAATATTTTCCCATTCTCCTAGTGTTCAGAAATCAGCCTCTTGAATAGGGTGTTTACATCAGTGGTTTCAGGGGAGGTGTAACATCCAAGTTGGAAGACAAAATGGCTACTAAGTAAAACCTCTTCCCTTTTATATGAACTTGGGTGTATAGGCTTAGTTCAAGCACAACACCATAGCATTGCTTGTTTTAATTCCCAATAAAATTGGGGCTTCTGGGACATCTTTTTTTTAAAAGACACATAGACAACCTGCCAAATGTTTTTGCATAGCCTTGGCTGCTTTAGCTAGGGGTTGGCTTGTCAGCCTGATGGGAGTGAATGGAGGATGCCCAGTGGCAGTGCCTGCTGGAATGGTGCTGTTACTGGGAGTGTGACCAGCCAGCGCAGCTTTTTTGCTTACCCTAAAGGTGATCCTGAATGCCGCGTCTGGGAAGGAAGCCCCGCCAGTTTCAATGAGCTTGTGTCTCAAGTGTTCAGGATTCTAGCTCTGGGCGCATGCTGCAGATAATAGGGATTAGTTTCCTTTTAACCCCATCTCCCCATTGGCTGCTCTTGGCCCCAGAGTCTGTGATTCTGTGTGTGCTTAGCAACAAGTGTGTCCCCTTGAACTCAGCCGTTCAGGCTGCAAAAAAACATGTCTTGAAGCTGGGATTTATTTGTGTTTCACCTTTCCTCCACGCACCTTGGTGCCACACCTGTGAGGGCCCTGCCCTCTTATTTCTGCAACAACAGCCCTTTGGGGTGGGTTAGTAAGCTGAGAGAGAGGGGGCCAAGGTCACTCAGGGGACCACAAGTGAGCAGGAGGAACATGTGAGCCCTCATTGAAGCTCCGTAGCCGCTGGGCAAGTCTTTCACCATTTTCTCAATCGTGTGGCTACAGGTGGGATGGGGATTCAAATTCATACACTTGATTTTGGGAACAGAACTGGGAATTGGAATTGTGATTGTACAGATAGAGTAGCGTCTTGTTGCATGTATCCTTGTGTCTGTGAAACAACAGCTCAGAAGCAGTGCTCTCAGAAGATTGTGCCCTGGTGTGTACTCTGGGCTGGTTTTCATTGCTGCTGCTTTGTAGTGGACGGCTAGTAAACAGTCTTCAGCTTGAATGGCTTCTCTCACTCTTTGCCGGAGTCCATGTGCTCAGCCAGGGATTTTGTAGAGCATAGCTCACACTTGCAGTTCCATTACACGCTGGAATACTGCACCGATCTAATGCCCTGAGGTTTGGGGTAGGGTGGGCAAAAAATCCCATAAATAAATAAGAAAAATTGCTGTGTATGGAAGGTGGCAAATGGTCTGTGTTCTCCATTAACCAATAAAGCTTAAAATGAAACCTTGTCTTTCTGGCTGGGATTACTGAAAAGAGCATCTGAAAATCTGTATGCTAACTCCTGAAACGTAAGTCGGATTTAATGTGACTGACTTCGACTGCAGTCCAAAACACACTTACTAGGAAGTAAGCCTCATTGAATTTAGTGGGACTTAATTCTAAATAAATTTTATTATTATTATTATTGCTACTTATTTAATTCATAAATCACTTCTATGAAGCATCCTGGAGCAATTTATAACACAGTATTTTGTGTGTATGTATGTATGTATGTATGTATGTATGTATGATACCTGCTACATATATTAAAACTTAAAATAATTGCATAGATGAAAACAATTAAAAAATTTATATTAGAATACTTTTAAAGAACCACACATACATAAAATCAATTAAAATCCAGTACGGGTACCAATTGAGATTAAGACCTCCATTTAAAAGGCTTGTTGAAATTCTAAATAAACATACATAGGATTTCACTGTTGGTGGGTCCAACGGTCAAGAAGGCGGTTTCTGCACAAGTTGTAGAGGGGGCAGATGGGGCTTGTCAACCTGGGCAGATAGCCCATCTAGGAGAAGGAAAACTTTGATCTTAAACCTCCACGACCTGAGAGGTACCTTTGCGTGAAGAAAAGGCTAAGGAGTAAACCCTACACAAAACTGGAGTGGGGTCCCTAAGATGGTTGGATGGTGCCTTGTACGCCTCCTTCGGGCAGCAGCAGCCAAGCCAAATGTCTTGCTCTGCTTCTCTTTGAGCCACATCAGCGAGGTCGAGAGGGGGAGCCCGGGACCTCCAAATACCGATTGATCAAATAATCCTGTAGTTGATTACTAATTAAACCTGCCCTCCCCATTGTCACTTTTAAAGGCTACAGCGATATATAGCAGTTACTAAAATGGAAGACTTGGAGATGATAACAAGTCTGTAAGGACCACAGTGCATTTGGTCGGTTGAGGCCTTGGCCAGCAATATTGTTTCTTGCTTTAGCCACAACAGAATTTATTCTGGAAATTAAAATGAGTTTGACAGGCGATATTTGTTATATTATGAGGCACTTGTAGGCACATGGCAAAGGGCCTCTGCAGATGACCTTGGGGCAGGCTTTCCCAACCTGGAGCCCTCCAGATGCTTTTCCACTACAATGCCCATCACCCTCAACACCATCCTGCAGATGCTGGCCTGATGGGAGTTATAGTCTGACACCTATGGATTGAACCAAGCTGACAAAAGTTGCCTCAAGGTATGAACAGGTACAAATGAGAGAAGGCAGTCTGTTAGGCACTGAGGTCCCAAGCCCTGTCCCATTACGTGAAAACCAGCACGCTGAATTGGGCTCAGGAGTGAATCAGAGACCAGATTACTTGCTCAAAGCAGCTCACAGCTAAACTTTTTAAAAACTACAGATTGTTTCTGTCCCAGATTGGCCCTAGGATCACATTCAGAGGTCTTTCTCCAAGGGCCCTGCCAAATGAGTTGTGGTGGGTGACGTTTTTGGTGTTGGTGTCGCAGTTGTGGAATACCTTACAGTCTTTCTGGTGTGAGCTGAAGACATAATTATTTACAGAGTTTCCATAATTTTTTCTTCTTTTTGGGGCGGGGGGAGTATTTGTTAGATCTGCATTGTTCTTATCATCTGTTATCTGGCTTCTGCTGTTGGTACTATATTTTAAATTTAACATTTTATGGCCTTTGTCAGCCTGGTGCCCTCCCTATGTTTTAGATTGTAATTCCCATCAGCCCTGGCAGATGTTTTGGAGTACAACTCTCATTGCCCCAGCATCATAACGCAGCCATGCTGACCACGGTTGAGGGGAGTTGTGGTCCGACACGTGTGAAAGGCACCCAAGGTTCAAAATTTGCCAGGCTCTTTTTGTGACTGGCGTGGGTCCAATTGCGACCAAGTGGAGATCTCTGGATGCTAGGCTGGTGACTGACTTCTCCATCTGGCTGGTCCCTCCATCTTTCTTAAGCAGGTAAGCAGGTTTTGGTGACTGCAACTTCGGTTTAAGGAGCCATTTGGCACCTAGCTTATATATCTGAGTTTCTAACACTTTGGGGTTACACTCCCTCTGAAGGAGCAGATACATAACTTTGGTAGTGCTTCTAGATCCTTTGCAGTAACTTGTGGCTCAGGTGGCCTCAGTGGCACAGACTGGCTTCCATCGGCTTTGGTTGGTGGGCGAGCTGCACCCCTATCTGGCATGGATAGCTTAACTTATGTTGCCTATGCTCTGGTAACCTCTAGATTAGATTTCTGCAACGTGTTATATGTAGGGCTGCTTCTGAAGATGGTTTGGAAACTTCAGCTGGTGCAGAATTAAGTGGTCAGGGGCAAGATGGTTTGAGCATATTACAGTGGTACCTCGGGTTAAGTACTTAATTCGTTCTGGAGGTCCGTTCTTAACCTGAAACTGTTCTTGACCTGAAGCACCACTTTAGCTAATGGGGCCTCCTCCTGCTGCTGTGCTGCCGGAGCACGATTTCTGTTCTCATCCTGAAGTAAAGTTCTTAACCTGAGGTACTATTTCTGGCTTAGCGGAGTCTGTAACCTGAAGCGTATGTAACCCGAGGTACCACTGTATACTGATCTTGGCCCTACAGCACTGGCTGCCAATTAGTTTTCAAGCCCAATTGAAAGTGCTGGTTTTGACCTATACAGTGGTGCCTCTGGTTACGGACGCTTCAGGTTACAAACACTTGAGGTTATGAGCTCTGCTAACCTGGAAGTAGCTGCTTCTGGTTGCGAACTTTGCCCCAGGGTGCAAATGGAAATCGCGCGCCTCTGGTGACCCCATTAGAAAAAGCGCGCCTCAGGATAAGAACGGTTTCAGCTTAAGAACTGACCTTCGGAACGAATTAAGTTCGTAACCACAGGTACCACTGTACAGCCTTAACTGGCTCAGGACTGCAGTACCTCAAGGACCACCTCTCCCCATATGAACCAACCTGGACCCTGTGATGATCATCTGAGGCCACTCTTTGTGTGCCACCTCCACAAGAGATCACTTTTTCTGCGCTGGCTCCCTGTTTGTGGAATGCTTTCCCTAGGGAGACTCACCTGGCACCTTCATTACATATCTTTAGGCACCAGGCAAAAACGTTTCTATATAACCGGGTGGGTGTGTGTGTGTGTGTGAATGTGGGTACAGATTTGTTTTTGTTTTATTATGTCTTTTGTGTTCTCGTTTTGTATTTTTCTGTTGTGACCTGGACTGTGATCTTTGGATGAAGGATGTATGCAAAATTAATTAATAAATAAAATTAATAAGTTTTAAATGGGTTGCAGCCATAACAATTGACTCTTTCTTGCAGCTGATTAAGTATTGTGTAAAATTAAAATGACTTGGTATCTTCTAATCCTGTCAGGATTATTCTTTTCTGCCCATCTGAAATGGATGTGATGAAACGGTGTCTGCTTCGTTGTCCAATTGAGGCGTATGTGTCTTTATATATACAATAATCAAAATGCAACCCAGGCATCAGTGAGCTACATACCGATGCTGTTTTTGTTTTGTTTTTCTGGCCATGAACTGGTTTTTTCCTCTTACAGTACTGATGAAAAGGCCCAAGCTGATCTCTGAGCTCTTTATTTCCCCTTTTCTCCTTCATGGATTACAAGTCTAGACAAAAAGACCAGGCCTGAGCAGCAGCGCCCAGACAGCCCTGATTAGTGTCACTTAGGGCAGGGTTGCAAATTGCCCCAGCCTTTGCTGCACTTTTGGGATTTAATCTCTGTGTTTCTGTTTTTATTTTAGATTCATTAAAGCTTTTATGCTAATCGCTTTTGTGTCCAGACACTTAAACATCAAAAGGGAGATAGATCTTTGTTCAGCTCAACTGCTTGTGAATATGGGATTTTGGTTAATTTAGGGCGGAGTGGAAAAAGAAGAAGGTAAAAATAAAAAATTAGGGCGGAGTGAGCATTGTATGGCCCACTGTGTGTTTGTGGAGGGTGTATTTGACAAAGAGACTGTCGACAGACATCTCTGATGCTCCAGGCTTTTGAGAGTCAGTCTGCAATTTCACTAAGGCTGCTAAAGTGTGTTCCACTTGTGAGTGCTATTGCTGGTGGGCTTGCCTCATTAGGGCACCTGGTTGGCCACTGTGAGACCAAGAGGCAGGACTGGAGGGGCCCCCTTTGGCCAGATCCAGCTGGTCAACCTGGTGCCCTGCAGATGTGTTGCACTACAGCTCCTATCAGCCACAGCCAACACAGCAGTGCTGTCAGCCCCGGTAACGTGCGGTCATGCTGGCTGGGACTTACAGAAGCTGTAGTCCCAAACATCTGCAGAGTGCCAGACCAGGTTCAGGGAAGGCTGGTGCTACAACATTCACATGGTTGCCAGTTAATGCAACCCCTGCAACCATCTGCCAAGCAGTGCCTCACACATTTACATGTTGGTGTGTGAGAGTGAAACCCTGTCCCCCGTTTTGATATTTCCTCGCTTGGGGGGAAGGAGACAGTCTCATTCCTGGTGCCACCTCCCATCATTCTTCCGTGAGAAAGTCACAGAAATGAGGCCAAGGCCTTTCTTTCCAAGTAAGCTGGAGACAGGTGTTTTGGGTGCTACCCAGGGCTAGAAGTCAACTGGGACCCACCATGTGACTGCTTCAGAAAGGGGCAGATGTGCTCTTGTCTCTGCATGCTTCTGTATCCTGAACCAGGCAGAGCTTCTAAATGTTCTTTAGAGCAACCACACATATATTGGGCTGCCTAGACGATAATCCTGATCGATCAGGGTCCTGTCAGAAGTTAGTGAAGTTGTTGTAGTTTGGCTCAGCTTTGGTACAGCTTGAATGGCATTCTCACTAGCCCCTTTTGACATGACCCTCACTGCAACACAAAGAAATCAAAAATCCCAACCCTGTTTCTGCCAAAGGCTTTAATGCCAAATCAGAGTGGTACATAGGCAGGCAAAAGGTTACAGGGCGCAACAGCAGCTACATGGGGCGTACATAAACAAAATGCCAGCTAAGACATTGATCCAACTGTTATTTGCCTTCCACACTTTCTGATGTGTCGTTCTGATGTCGTATCTGTTGTGTGTAGAATTTTGGTCTCCAAGAACAGCAGCTTTCATTGAAGAGGACCCCATGGATAAACACAATCCCAGTTTTTTATCCAGTTTTTGAGGCCGTTTGGCTATCCCAAAGAAAGGGTTGCAAAAGTCATAGTTCCTCAGTGATTCAGAGTGGGTCAAATGCCCAACCTACCTGCCCCAAGACCTTGTAATTAAAGCATCTTCAACAGAACTTACGCTATCAAGGCAGTGGATTGCAAGTCCCATTAAGGAGGCAGGCTAGTGTTTTCCCCCAGCAGATGTCCCATAAGGATAATGCTAGAAATGTAAAGAAAACAGTGATGCTGGCATGGCCTAGCCCCTGTTCATTTCAGTAGAACTTTTCCAGGTAGATTTGCTGGGGGATTTGCTTTTCACCCATTTTAATTAGTGTGTGTGTTGAGGTGCTGTAGTTCCCCAGTCCCCTCTGTGGGCAACTAAATGTCTTACAAGACAGTTGTCCACTTTGCTGTCTTTTGAGAACTTCCAGTGGAACTTGTCATTCTTTGTATTTTCCTTTCACCCAAATTGCTTAAAGACAGTGTTTGAAATTAGCCAGGCACCAGGCGCAATTTGTGCCTGACTATTGGCGCTGTGGGTTAAACCACAGAGCCTAGGACTTGCTGATCAGAAGGTTGGCGGTTCAAATCCCCGCGACGGGGTGAGCTCCCGTTGCTCAGTCACTGCTCCTGCCAACCTAGCAGTTCAAAAGCACGTCAAAGTGCAAGTAGATAAATAGGCGGGAAGGTAAACTGCGTTTCCGTGTGCTGCTCTGGTTCGCCAGAAGCGGCTTAGTCATGCTGGCCACATGACCTGGAAGCTGTACGCCGGCTCCCTCGGCCAGTAAAGCGAGATGAGTGCCGCAACCCCAGAGTCGGTCACAACTGAACCTAATGGTCAGGGGTCCCTTTACCTATTGGCCGCTTGCAATCAAGTGAAGATGTCTGGGTGCCGGGATGGCGCCTGACATCTCCATCTGGAGGTGCATGCCTGTGGATCTTGACTGTTTTCGCACACTAATACCACATTCTGTAGAATTCTATCAGCTATATTTTATTTGCACAATCAGGATGAATTTCAGGAACCAACATGCTTTTTTCTGTTCAGCCTTAGCAGGAGCAGTGAATAACATTATAGTTAATTATTGTAGCCTGTCTTCACTTACCCCCACCCCACTGCCCTGCTCACAGTTGTGAAGAATATTCTTAACGCTATGAATGGCCCATGTCACTATTAAGGAAAAAAAGGTAGGAATCGGCCAATATGTATGTGGACTATCCCTGGATAAAGTGACTTTTCTTCTTTTAGTTCTCAAAGTTCTTAACCTAGCTCAAGGTTGTCATCTGAACTAGCCAGATGTTTAACTGATAATCACAGTCAGTCCATCATTTGAAAAATCAGAGAACTTGACATTCCATTTTGGCCACTTGGTTTAAGGATCCATTTGGCACCTAGCTTATGTACCGTATTTTTCGCCCCATAGGACGCAGCGGCCCATAGGACGCATCAAGTTTTTTTTGGGGGGGAAATAAAGGAAAATTTTTATTTCCCCCCCAGGTGCTTGTGGGGCTGGCAGTGGGGAGAACCACTCTTCTCCCCGCAGCCCACCTTCAGATCAGGTCTGGGGACAGCGGGAAGACGTGCTGCGCCTCCCCACTGTCCCCAGAGCTTGCGGGGCAGGCAGTGGGGTCTCCCTGCCGTCAGCTTCCAAACCACTTCTGGAGACAGGGGATGGCGGCGTTCCGCCTCCCTCTGTCCCCCGACCTTGTGGGGCTGGCGCTGGGGCTCTCCTGAAGCCTGGAGAGCAAGAGGGGTCGGTGCGCACTGACCCCTCTCGCTCTCCAGGCTTCAGCGAAAGCCTGCATTTGCCCCATAGGACCATTGTTCATCAGTGAACTACTAGGTACGTGTGTGTGTGTGTGTGTGTGTGTGTGTGTGTGAGAAGAGAGAGAGAGAGAGAGAATATCTGCCTGTGTTTATGTATTGCCTCCTATTGCCTCCTCTAACACATCAACACACACAGGTTGCTTTTGATAGCAAATTTGGGCGTAGATGATGTATTTGTGCCTTAGGGATACATAAGGAACTGGGTGTGCCCTTCCTCCAGGTGGTGAGTTAGCCAGAAAATATTTGGAGGGTAGAGGAAGCCAACCTACTTTCCAAGCAACTTCCAGCTGGTATCATGCACAACTGGAAACCGTGTGGTTCCTACAATGATAGATCCTAGTTTAAGGAAATAAAACAGTTGCTGGATCTGCCGATCCTTTCAGACATTCACTGAAGTCAGTGGACTGAGCCAGGAGGCAGGACTGCAAAAAAAGCTTTGTGTGTGGTTACCTGTCATTTAACTTTTGTTGTTAATCCCTTCCGCCTTGCTTGAGTAAAGTCACATTTGTATGGGGGGGGGGGAGTTGGGTTTGCTTCAGCTCAGGATAGATGTTTGTTGTGGAGGGAGACTAGGCACCTAAACAACAACAACAGCATTTTTAAATGTTTCATGGAGTCTTGGGCATAATTGCAAGAGGGGAAAGTAGCCATAGTTATAATTTATTTTCATTTATACCCAATTTTTCCCTCTGAGTTCAAGGTTGTGTACATGCAGGTCCTGCTTAACGGACATTTGCGTGCGAAAATTCACTTATCCAAACATGAGGATTTAGCGTCTAAACCTCGCTATTCACACCACATATTCCAAACAGAGAGCATTTTTTAATAATTCCTTGTTTGCCTTCTGTTGGTTGGCAGAGGAAAGGAGGGAGAATGATCCGACAAATCAGAGCAGTTTTCCTATTTTTTGTTTCGGCTTTTGGGGGTCAAAATTCTGTGGCTGGGAATGCATTAGAAATTTTCCCATAGGAATAAATGGAAATCATCATCTCATTATGTGAACGCTCGGCTCATGAACGATTTTCATTGTCTTCAGTCAGCAACCCCTGATTTGCGTGGCCCCCGCCCCATGTTGGCAGAGCACGTGTAAGCAAACCCTGTTCTGTCCCCTTTTCTGGCCACTTCTAGGTTGCAGTGATGCGCACTTGCACGACATGCGTGCATTGAACAAGTGTAAAATAGCCATTGCCTGTATATAGTTCTAACCCCCCCCCCCCATTTTATTCTCACAACAACCCTGGGACACTGAGAGAAGGTGATCTGATTCAAAAAAATGCTGCCCCTGAAATATTCTATGGCATTGTCCCATTAAAGGGCATTTTCACCATCAATTACATGCTTCAGACACCTTTTGAAGAGGCAAATTCCCCTTTTATTGGAGGTTTTTATATAACGCAGTTTAGAAATGGTCTTTTATTTATTTATTTATTATATTGCCATGCTCTTGAAGTAAAAGTTGACAAAATCGAGTTCCTGATGAATTTTGGAACTATAAATCCTTTAGTTTTTATTTGAGCAGACACCACAAGCACCGTCCTAATGTCGGGATGCAGCATCTTGTAGCGCTGGCCCTCTGCAGCGCAATGCATGTTTTCTTGGGAGTAAGCCCCATTGAACTTGGCAGAACTTACTTGTGAGTAAATGTACACGTTAGCTAAGCACATACTTAGAAAAGCTGTCTGTACTGAACAACAAGGAAGGTTACATTCAGATGTAAATAGTACTTTATTCAAAATTATTACACAGAATAAGAATACATTCATATTTCTTGTGGAAAAACCTTGAAGTGTGAACATTACTGTACTGCATTTATTCCTCAGGGGTCAGCAAACTTTTTCAGCAGGGGGCCGGTCCACTGTCCCAGACAGTCCACGGGCCGGATTTAGAAGGCAATTGGGCCGGATCTGGCCCCCGGGCCTTAGTTTGCCTACACATGCTTTAGAGTACTTGCAGGCCACTCCATAACAAAGTTTTCAGGGCAATTCACCACAGATCCATGGGCGTAGCCAGGATTTTTGATAGGGCGGGGGCTGGCTTCATATGGGGGGGGCCGAACCTCAGTTAGTTACCATATTTTTCTCTCTATAACACGCACCTGACCATAACACGCACATAGTTTTTAGAGGAGGAAAATCCGTAGGCATGCCACCCGTAGGCATTCCCTCCATAACACGCACAGACATTTCCCCTTACTTTTTAGGAGGAAAAAAGTGAGTGTTATGGTGCAAAAAATACGGTAAGTATATTTCTTGATTTACTTGATTTAGGGGAGGCAGCTGGCCCCCCGGTCATAATATTATGAACTAGCAGTAAATGTGGATATTTTGTCAAGTTTTGATGACAGGCTCATTCGTACAGTATCATCGTGCATGATACTAAGAACCAAATGTCTGAGAGATCATAACTTCAGATTGTAAGCCAGTCCCCGCCCCCCACCCAAAAATCTGGTGCTTTCCAGATTTTTTTGGACTAGTCTCCCTTTAGCTTCAGCATCCTATGTCATTGCTCACTGGGGCTGATGGGAGTTGCAGTCCATAATATCTGGAGAGCACTAGGCGGACTAAGACTGATGCAAACTTTTGAACTGATGCTCAGCTTCACAAACTTCAAAAAACAAGATTTGTATGAGTTGAAACCCTTTTTTCAACTCTTCCTACATGCCAGTTTGCTGCTTCTGTGGCCCTGTTTGCACACCACCAGAAACCCAGGGCCTGGTGTGATGTGGACGAGAATAAATAAGTCTGTGGTTCACTCCTTTCCCCCTCCTTCAGTGTGGCTGTGATAAGTCTAGAGAAGCTTTCACTTCTGGTTTTGCTTGTTTGCAGTTTGCTGCTTTGTTAGAATGGACACATTTTGGGTAATATTATTATTTATTTACTTGATTTGACCTGCCCTTTACTACAAAGACCTAGGGTGAGTAACAGCAGTATAAAGGCAGTTTATATATATTTTTATAGCAGTATACAGCTATAAAGACAAGTAAAACCAAAGCTGTTCCAACAGAACAGTGCAGATTCATCCAAAGTGGTGTGTCCCACAAATAACAACAAAACGCTTACCTGTGAAAGGCCATGGCACAGAGGTCTGTCTTCAGCATATGCCAAAAGCTATGCAGTGAAGCTGCTCAGGTGTGCCTCTGTGTGGAGCGAGAGCCACAATCTAAGGGCTGCCACATAGAATGTCTCTTCCTGGCTACCATATCTTGCACTTCTGAAGGTGATGAAACTACCAAAAGAGCCCCACAGCCCTTCTGATCTTCACACCAAAGAGGATCTGTAGGGATGGAGAAGGTCTTTCAGATATTAGGGGCCTAAGTCATTCAGGCTTTTAAGCACCTGTTGTTGTTGGGTTGTTGTTTTTAAAAAATGTTTTTTAAATGAGACACTTGAAACCAGTTTTATTGTGTTGGACAAAATGACAAGCTGCAGTCCATCTGAACTGGAAGCAAAAGCTTCCAAACCTGTCCTTGTGGCTGTGGCATAGAGGAGCCTGATGCTCACCTAGGCTTGCTCCTGTCGTGCTAGGCTGTGATTTAGCATTGATGTCTGAACAGGACTTCCGTGTGTATCTCCAAACAGTAGCATGAAGCCGAAGGTGGTGTGGGGGTTTGAGAATCAAGATACAGGCAGAGGAGCGGAGGTGGGAGTAGTGATGGAGGAACTGGTGCTCCCTGCTCTTTATGACACCAAACTTTGAACTAGTCACATTGGACCAGTGAGAGATGCTTACATCTTTTGCAAGCAACAAAGCAAGACCAAATAAAGCCCAACTGGAGGAGCCATGGTGTCGAATTGAGAACAGAGAAAGTCAACAGACAGAGGATGACTAGGTTGGATTTTGCTTTGGCTCATTTATAAGAGGTGGTGGACTTGTCCCAGTTTGAATTCCTTCATGGCAGAAGAAGAAGAGGAAGAGTTTGGATTTGATATCCTGCCTTTCACTCCCTTTAAGGAGTCTCAAAGCGGCTAACATTCTCCTTTCCCTTCCTCCCCCACAACAAACACTCTGTGAGGTGAGTGGGGCTGAGAGACTTCAAAGAAGTGTGACTGGCCCAAGGTCACCCAGCAGCTGCAGGTGGAGGAGCGGAGACTGCTCCTCCAGGCCGAGCTCAGGGGTTTCACAGTAGCAGCCTGAGTCTTGAGGATGACCAACTTCTTGTTACTTGCAAGTGACATTTTTTCTGCCTTCACGTAAGTTGAAGAGAACATGACGTTGATGCTTTTATCACTTGCTGGTGGTGCTGGGGAAACAATTGTAGGTTCTTCAGGAGCCTTTGTTTAAGTAATGACCTTTGTTAATCGCAAGCAAGATATTATCTGCTTGATGGGTTCCTGTTTTGTTTTGTTTTTTAAACCAAAACCCTCAAATTCCAGTTACATGGATGCGTTTTCTGGTTGCCGTGGACAGTTAAGCTTTTGCAAAACAACTTTCAGTTCACTAAAAGTCAAAGCTTGGAGATGGGAGTTCGAATCTATAAAGATCTATGAACTTGATTGTTGATTTTGGGCAAGACAGTGTCTTTGACTCAGAGTTTCTCATGAGGTATTCATTGTTTTATTTTACGCAGATGGTTGTAGGAATAGAAAAGTTGCGCCTTGTTGTGCTTCCTCAAGCAATTATTGCTGGGCCAGAAGAAGGAAGGTCCTCTCTCCCTAGCAGCAAGGAGTGGGCTGTGCTGCTGCTGGGGAAGCTCACCTAAATAGCCCCTCATGCCTTCTTCTGCTCTGCCCCTCCCTCCACTGTCTTTTCTTCTCCTTCCACACTGATGCTGCTGCAACCTGGCGAGCTCCTTGTTTGCAGAGTATTGTAATCCATGCTGCCAGGAATGTGCTGTGTTGTCAATGCATTCTACTTGGCTCCTGTTGTGCAGGGAAACATTAAGCTGTTGATACTGAGTAGAGGCTGCCTCTGTTGACTTAATATATTATATGGCGTACAATGTGTGTTTGTGTGTGTGTTGTTTTTAAAGAATGCAAGAAGAGCCTGGGTGCTGGATCAACCCAAAGGGGGTTTATCTAGTCTAGGGGTCAGCAACATTTTCCAGCCATGGGCCGGTCCACCGTCCCTCAGACCATGTGATGGGCCGGACTATATATATATATTTTTTTTTGGGGGGGGGGAATGAACGAATTCCTATGCCCCGCAAATAACCCAGAGATGCATTTTAAATAAAAGCACACATTCTACTCGTGTAAAAAAATGCCGATTCCCAGACCTTCCATGGGCTGGATTAAGAAGGCAATTGGGCCACATCCAGCCCACGGGCCTTAGGTTGCCTACCCCTGATCTAGTCTTAGCATCCTTTTCTCATGGTGACCAACCAGATGCCCCCAAAGGGAAGCCAATAGGTAGGACATGGGCACATGGACCCTCTTCGACTCACTTTTCTCCAGTATTCAAAGTATTCAGAGACATTTACTGCCTTTGACTATGGAGGCAGGACATGGCCATAATGGCTTGCAGCCATTGAGAGCCTTATTGTCCTCGATGAGTTACAGATAGGTAGCCGTGTTGGTCTGCCATAGTCAAAATAAAAAATTCCTTCCAGTAGCACCTTAAAGACCAACTAAGTTAGTTCTTGGTATGAGCTTTCGTGTGCATGCACACTTCTTTGGATACACTGCCCTTGATGAATTTGTCTAAACCATGGGTTCCCAAACTCTGATCCACAAGCCTCGTTCAGGTGGTCCATGATGAAGATGGTAGACAGCACACCCATAAATACCTGTTCTGATTTGGTATTTTTATTGTTTCTTTTATTATTATTTCTGTGGAATAATGTGTGTGTGTGCAAGAGAGAAGTGATTAATTGACACCTTATTTTCAGTAGCCCCTGCTTGTTGGTTGGTTGGTGACTTGTTCTACTTCTATAGTTGAGGGTGAAGGTCAGCTCCCTTTCCCTTTGCACCCCACCAAAGCAAATTACAGTTGTGTTTGGCTGCTTTGACCTCTTCCCCTCAAGAAATGGATGGTGGTGGTGGTTGTTTGATTGGGGGCCTTCTTTACAGTGGGTTCCTCCTTTGAGGAGTCCTCTGGTTGCCTTCATTACAGGTGACTCCCCACTTACATGGGGGTTATGTTCCGGTGCATAAGTGGAAAACATGTAAACACACTTTCAATGTCTTCTCTCCCACTCTCTCTCCAATCCAGATCAAAATACTGTACCAAAAATATCCACAACTGGAACTGAAGCTGTGGGGCCAGCAGGAGGCTGGAGGGCGTGCAGAAAGCAAAGCCCTGCTGCGCCTCCGGTCTCCTCTCCACTCTCACTGAAGTCCTCTTTGGGCTGCAGGGAGGGTTTCCTCTTGAGCCACGAGGACTCTCCAGCTCTCTCCCTCCATTTCCTGGTATGAATTAAATTACAGTACAGGATACTCCCCACGTATGTGGGGTTACGTTCCGGCCCCTTGTGCACATAAGTGATATATGTTTAAGTGGGGTGCACCTCACTGCGCCTCCAGCTTGCAAGGAGACCCTCCCTGGAGCGCAAAGGGGACGTCCTCCTTGGGCTCCAGGGTGGGTCTCCTCACAAGCTGGAGGTGATGTGGGACTTGGTTGAGTTTCTCCCCCCACTTCTGGGTTTCATGCGTAACCAAACCAAAAGCCTCCCCAAATCTCCTGCTCCTGACACCTCCGAAATGCCTTTTTGCCTGCCACCTTCTCAGCCTCATGAGACCAGCACTGCCCCTCCTCTCTGCCCCCCTAAGCAACTCCCATCTTCCAGCATCCCTCCACTCAGGTGCCTCTGCTCCTGAAGCTACCCTCACAAAGCTTTCTCTGTCCACCCTGTGAGGCTCCCTCAGCTGGTACCTGCCACCAGGCCACTTCCGAGTCCCAATAGTGCTTCGTGTCCAGCAGGGCCACCACTAGGACCAAAACAAGGCCCAGCCAGGGCACCCGATTGATGTTTGATGATTCAGCAGTAAACAGCGGGTTTTCCCAGGGAAAGCGGTGGGACAATACTAGAACCTCTAGGACCCATGACTAGAAATCACGGGACAAAGAGAAGTGTAGGTGAGCCCTGAGTCAGGCCATTTATCCATTTAGCTTTGTATTGTTCACACTGACAGGTAGTAGTGGCTCTCTAGGGTTTCAGATGAGGAACATACCCTGATATCCATCCATCCATAACTACCTACCTACCTACCTACCTAGAGATGCCATGGAAGATTAAACCCAGTCATGGCCACTACTCTCCCTTTCTGAAGTTCTCGCTCCTTGAAGGGGATAATCAAAGTTCTGTGGAGCTCCATTGAAGGTTTATCAGGGAATAGCAGGTATTAGAAATGTTTCTGCTGCAGTTTCCTTTTCACCCCCCGGCACAGTTCAGGACAGCATGGTATTGTCACATCCCTGAATCTGATATTGCAAGTGGAATTGATAAGAGGTGCATGGCAAGGTGGCGGCTGGATCACAGTAGCCCAGCCTCCCCCAGCCTGGCAGCCCCCAGATGGCAGTGGTGGTCCAGTACATGTGGTTGGGGAAGGCTGTGGTCGCCTGATGAAAGAGCCCCCTCTCAAGCCGTGTGTCGATTGCATGTTCTTTGGGTGATTGCTCAGCTGCTACCCCGTTTGTTGCTGAGTGTGTGGCGTGGAGGCCTTCTCTTGCCCCTTGGAGAATGACCCACATGCCAGCCGTGTGCCACCCCATCCCCATGCTGGATCTTGCTGCCTTCTCTCCCCCACCCCCCAGCTGATGCATCTGTCCATGTGGTGATCTGATGCTTGCTCATCAGTAAAGGTCATGGCCGAGTCCCTGGGCAGAGTAGGGGCTCCGCTTCCTTCTCACCAGCTGCTCTGCTGCCCATGAGAGAAATAGGTTAGGCACCAAATGGACAGATGGATGGGCAGCTTTGAGGCAGCAGACAGCTGGTTTAACCCACTGGGGGAACACGCCCCCCCCCTTGGTCTCTCTGTGTTTGGGTGCTTGCTGTTTTCTCCCGAGCAGGAGCAGCCATGCAACTTCCATGCAACTTTGCTCAGAAGAAGCAGGCAGACCTTCAGCACGCAGTGTTGTCCAAGACAGTTCCGTCCTACATCAGCCTGGGCATGGAGGCTGCTTCTGTCTGTGGCACCCTTGACACATTTCCATTTAAAAAGCAAACTGGATAGGGGTGACTTGATAGGGTTTCATGAATTTTTTTTGGGGGGGGAGTTTTCCTCCTCTCCCCCCTGCCTAGTGCTAGAACCCCCTGAGTCCACACAGTGAAATTAACCAGCAGCCAAATTGGGGCAGACTATATATAGAGTTTTGTTTAATTATATGTGTAATATAAATTATCCATATAAATAATTTATGGAATTACGGGATTAGGATGGTGAATTCACAGCAGGGTTGGTGGATGAATCATGGTTGTAAGGTAAGAACCCTTGACCGGTCTCTCTGGGAAATAGGGTGCAGGAGGCTTCGACTTGATCCAACAAAACATTTGATACAACAAAACACTTCTCATGATTGAGGTGGGGAAAAGGATCTCTCCCCACGTGTGGTGTGTTCTGGATCCCTGGAAATTAAACTCCGGATTGGAAGCAGCAGCCTGGTTTCATGAGGAAGTCGGCTGAGACTGACTGACTGATGACCACCTAGCTGTTGTATTAAAGGCCTAAAGCAGCCACTTCCCCAACGTGGTGCCCTCCAGGTTTTAGGGGCCACAGCTCTTGCCAATTAGCCAGCAAAGCCAATGGGCAGGATTGACGGTGGAGGGTTGGGATCCAAAACATTGTGGAGGCTGAGGAAGGTGTACACAGGCAGAGGAGAAGGGACAACATTGTGTAATAAACCTGTACACTGGAGAGCCAGTGTGGTGTAGTGGTTAAGAGCAATAGACTTGTAATCTGGGGAACCGGGTTCGCGTCTCTGCTCCTCCACATGCAGCTGCTGGGTGACCTTGGGCCAGTCACACTTCTCTGAAGTCTCTCAGCCCCACTCACCTCACAGAGTGTTTGTTGTGGGGGAGGAAGGGAAAGGAGAATGTTAGCCGCTTTGAGACTCCTGAAGGGGAGTGAAAGGCGGGATATCAAATCCAAACTCTTCTTCTTCTACAGGAGAGCCAGCCCACCCCACCCTCCCTGCTTTCCTGTCTGAATGCAAAGCTTTTAGGATTAAAGAGGCCAGAGATTTGACAGGAAAGTTGGGCTTTTGAGAGGCACGGTATCAGGTGGGAAAGAAGTGGCAAAGCAGGATGCCTCGACTTCCAGTGTGTTTCTGGGTCCAGTTCAAGGTGCTCATGTTACCGTTCAAAGCCCCAAATGACATAGGCCCCAAATATCTTAAAGGCCACCTCCTTCCCTACAGACCGTCTCGGGTGTTAAGAGGGGCCTGGTTGGTCGTACCGCCTCTCTCAGAAGTTTGGGGGGATGCCTAAGGGGGGGCATTCTCTTTGGCAGCCCCTAAGTTTTGGAGCTCCCCACAGAGATGCGCCTGGCTTCCTCACTATACAGATGTTACACCTGTGTCACTTAAGCTGTGTGTTTTCAGGGCCCGCCCTATTCTTGTGCACGCAGCATGTTTCAACCGTTTTTAATTCTGATTTTTCCATTGTTGTAACCTGCCCTGGGACCCACTGGTGAAGGGCAGGGAACAAATTTAGTAATATTAATAGTAATAAGTAGGCATTGTGGCAAGACTTTCCAAGGCGCAAGTGGGTTGCTCACCGGCAAATTTGGAAAAATGGGGAGTGGGGGCAGAAAGCAAGCCTGTGGTAGAGAAACGTGGAAGCAGGAGGAAGGGTCTGCTGGGTGCCGTAGAAGACAGGCAATGACTGAGGAAGACTTGATATTATAGTCTGCCTTTTGGGCAGCAGAGAAAGCCATATTGTGTAACTGTGTGTGGTTTGTAATGCAAGCCGGCCAGCAAGCGCCAGGTTCCTGCAGTGGTTGTTGCTGCCACCTCCAGATGGGAAAACACGTGGATCCTATTTCTGAATAGTGGGACTTCTCTGGTGCTGGGTTAACAGGTGTTCAGTACCTCCTGGCATTAGCTCTTAACATTTGCCAGGGAAAGAGTGGTGTTTGGTTGCGTCTATATCAGGAGCGGTTTTTCTGTTAAGTCTTGAGATGCCATGCAGATTGGTTGGCCGCTAAATGAGGCAAAACGCAGCGTTTGGGTTCTTGCTTATTGACAAAGGTTGTGCTGCTATAAATCTTTAAATAAACCTGCAGAAATAATGACGGTGAATATTAACTTTGTGTTTTCTTTTTCCTTCACTCTCCAGCAAAACTGTACAATCTAAGGTGGACTGCATTTTGGTAAGTAGCCTTGAAACCAAAGTTGCTTTCATATTCACCTAGTTTGTGCAGGGAGTGAGCCTTCCAACTCTGTCATACGCTGCCAGCTTCTTTAAAATACCCCAGGCTGGGACGCTTGAAATGGAAAGCTTTCTGTAGCTGACAGGGAGCAAAAGTACCCTCCTCTTGCAGAGCAGGCTTTTGTCTCATCACATGGAAAACAGACCCAGGAGTAAGCTAAAACTAAATCTTTTATTTAACAACACCAGCCCCTGCTTGTTTTATAAGAAGCCCGGAGAAAAAGAGGTGAAAGAGAAACTGAAACTCACAACTCAATAAGGCCTTTTTGCTTTCTGGGCCTAGAATCCTGGGAATTGTAATTAGTTAAGGGTGCTGAGAGGGACGTGGGTGGCACTGTGGTCTAAACCACTGAGCATCTTGGGCTTGCCGATCAGAAGGTCGGCGTTTCGAATCCCTTCTACGGGGTGTGTCCCCGTTGTTCGGTCCCTGCTCCTGCCAACCTAGCAGTTTGAAAGCACGCCAAAAAGTGCAAATAGATAAATAGGTACCACTCTGGCGGGAAGTCAGGGGTCCCTTTACCTTTTATATTTAAGAGGTTCCAAAACTCTTTGCAGGACCCAACCAGCAACCAGCCAATTTTTTCTCCACCACAGAATGGGCAGGAGGCGCTTGGGCCTTAATCTTTAGTGGCAGAATTGCAATCTCTCTCTTTCTCTCTCTCTCTCTCTCTCTCTCTCTCTCTCTCTCTCTCTCTCTCTCCTGGTTTCCAGCAGTGGAAAGAGAGTAGAGAGCCTTCTCTGATTTTTAATATATACATTGACAATGACCACTAATAAAGTGATTTTTTGTCTTCTGGTAACTCAAAGGTTTATCTGGGGCAAAACAAGGGGTGTGTGTGTGTGTTTGGCAGAACTCCCTCTTGCACTTTGACATGCTTTTGAACAGCTCCTGCCAACCTAGCAGTTCGAAAGCACATCAAAGTGCTAGTAGATAAATAGGTACCGCTCTGGCAGGAAGGTAAACAGCGTTTCTGTGCACTGCTCTGGTTCACCAGAAGCGGCTTAGTCATGCTGGCCACATGACCCAGAACCTGTCTGCGGACAAACGCCGGCTCCCTCGGCCTGTAAAGCGAGATGAGTGCCACAACCCCAGAGTCGTCTGCGACTGGACTTAACTGTCAGGGTCCTTTACCTTTTTTTTTTTAAGGGTGCTGAGAGTTTTTAGGAGACCCCGGTTCCCATCACAGTTTCAAGAATACTCCTGGGAAGATAGATTGACTGTTAAACCTGTTATAACTCTTAACAACTCTAAGCGCACTCTTAGCAAACTGCACCTCCCAGAGGTCTTTGGGGGAAGCCATGGCTTTTTTTTTTTTTAAAAAGAAACTTTATTAATTTTCATAATAAATGCAAAATACCAACGGCATCAAAGATACTGATACAAAAGTAAAATAAAAAAATTGGAAGACTAGACTGGATAAGAGAGAAGGGAAGAAAATGGAAAATAATATCCTACATTAATTTGTGTGATGCATCTTTTACAATCACAGTCCAAGGCACCTAAAAAACACTTTATCTTAATCTTCTAAAATATATACTCTCCACAAACCTAATGAGACCATTGTTCAGTCTCTGTGATATATATCAAATATATAGACTAAATAGTATAAAAATGATCTGAATTAGATTCTCTCCTAGTTACTTTTATTTGATTTGTAAGGTGTTTAGAGAGAGCTAGACTGTGTTTTAATTTGTTGGAAGCTGCCCAGAGTGGCAGGGGTGACCCAGTCAGATGGGCGGCATATAAATAATGTAGTAGTAGTAGTTAAGGAAAATTCTGGGTTGAGAGACTACTCAACAGCCCAGCTCCTTGGGGTACCAGTCCCCCGTGGGTCCATGCGGCCAGTAAACATAGGAAATTCCAGCCAAGCAATTTGGAGCAAAACAGCAGTCAGTAGGCTTAGATCCTTTATTGTTGTTCAACAGCAGCGAGTGAACCCAGAGCATGGGGCGACATTGATTTTTAAAACTTCCCACCACATCCCAGAATACAGTTTGCACAGCATTATTGATACATCATCTTTACATCACTGACGTGTCACCAAAGGGGAGGGGTAGACAGGAGTTACACTAGTTCAACCTTGGCGAACATGTCCAGACAAGTCCTTGGTCCAAGATTAGCATAGGCAAAACATGTCAGGGCAAGACCCAGGTATAAGATTAGCATAGGCAAACACCTCTGAAGTCCCATCACCCAAAGTACAACAGAACTTCCTTTGCATGTCTGGACCCCCATGCAAGACTGGAGATGAGATTAGGTTTTCCTTGGCCAACAATCAGCTCAGTAATTGTCACTTCTGGTTACTTCCTGGAGTCCCTTTTTCAAGGGCAAAATAGCGTTGGAATGGAGGAAACTGGCAAAGGAGTCGATTTTATATTATTTTTAAAGCTAGGTAACTTCCCTGAGCTGTCAAGTTGAAAGGATACATCCAGGCATAATATTTGTAACATTTTACAACTTTAAAGATGTGCCCTCCCCCATAATTTCCGTAACATAGTGGTGGTAGTAGTAGTAGTAGTAGTAGTAGTAGTAGTAGTAGTAGTAATATATCCCTGACTCTACCCAACCAATAATTATCAACCAAGGGAACTGAGCAAGATTTCCATTGACAATCTGTTGACATTCATGCCACCACTAGTAATAGAAATACCAGTTTCTTATGAAATACTGTGGGATTTGTATTGCTTTTTATCAAAAGCCAAAGTTGGCTTTTGACTGGATCTGGTGTTAGTGATTGATCTATGATTTGAGGGATAGTGCTAAAAACCTTTATCCAAACACTATGTAAAACTTCACATTCCCACCACATATGAATATATGTTCCAATAGTATTACTGCTTCACCAGCATAGTGAGCAGATGTTTGTATTGATTTCTGAAAGCCATGTCGGAGTCCAATACCACCTAAGTATTGTTTTTAGAGTGGATTCTTGAATCCTAGAAGATAGTAGTTTTCAATGGAGCATTTACTCAAATTTGAACCTACTCATGCTCATCAATCTGACATTTAAGGTCACTATCCCAGGATATCCTAAGTTGCTGGGAGGAGCCAATTGCCTAGCTTATTAGCAACTTGTAAATATTGGATACCAAGCCTTTAAAATTCAGAGATATTTGAGCAACTAAGGATTCAAAAGTAGAGAAAGCAAACAATTCTCTTTACAAGGTAGAGATATAGCATATGTAGTAATTTGAATTAACTGTGGTACATTTCCAATATTTTCCTTTAGGGTAGACATGGAAGGATGACTGTTAGGAATAATATCCATAATTGTATAAATTCCTGCTGCCTTCCATTCTTTATATTGTACATATTTATCTGTAAGGCAGAATGATGGGTGGTCCAGTACGGGAATTAAAAAGGATGTAGGCAGAGCTAAATGTGAACACCATATTTAAAGTGTTTAAAGTGGTATGATACCAATTTAAATGTATAGTGCAGATAGGGCCTAAAAGATTGAGGACACAAGAAATTTAGAGAAGAGTTCTGTATTGATTGCTGAAATTGAAACCATAGCAGTTTAGCTGTAATTACATTTTGTGCAAAAATATGCACTCACTCTCTTCGCTACTGACTGTGAACTCTGTTAAAAATTCTGTATTTAGCAAGAAGTTGAGAAGTTTACAGATCTACAGAAACTCTACCTCTACCTTCAGCTGCCTTCTGGTCCTAGCAATGGAGAGAAAAGGTATGTACATGTCAGAATAGTCATATAAGTCACATTTGCTGCCTAATTTCCTGTTGTTTGATGTGACAAACAGATGTTTTGTTGAAAGGCTGCTAAGGAAGTTGGAAAGACAAAGAAGTCTGTACCTTGTAGCAGTCTGGCTGTGGCTCTGTCCCACTGCCTGGGACCAGACCTCATCATTGGGGTGGGGTTAGGGTAACAGGCATGATGGAAAAGTGGGGTGGGGGTACTGCCTTTGATGACCAGCTCCCTCCCCTTGCTGTCTCTGCCATTGTGGGTGGTACCTTTTTGTTCATTAGATATTATCTTACTCTTCCTTCGATATCTCAAAAGTGCACCTATATTTGAGGTGTTGGAAACAGGCAAAGTTGCTGAAAGCAGATTGGTTAAGAGTCCAGGTGATCTATTGAAATTGGAACCTCCAGGGAACCCGAGTCTGCCAGTCTGTCCTTTCTCTGGCTTAGGATTCAGTACACACTGGATGGTAATATAGCAATAATAAAAGTCGTCCTAATTGATCCTCTTTTCTCCTGGCTCAGCGATCAGCTGTCTGTGTCATCCAGCCGCGCCCAGCAAATGCACGCCTTCTCCTGGATCCGTAACACCTTAGAGGAGCACCCGGAGACATCCCTCCCCAAGCAGGAGGTGTATGATGAGTATAAGTGAGTGTTTTCAAATGTATTGTGGGGAGGTGGGTTTAGTTGGGCATTGGGAGAATATCAAGGAGGAGGGTGTCCCTGATTAAACAATGAAATACTTACTTGTGCTGCAAAGCAGAACAGCACTGCACAAAGCCGGGGAGGGGAAGCCCTCTTGAATAGTGGAGGGCAGGGGTCGGCAACGGTTTTTGAGGCTGAGCCGGTCCACTCCCTGGCAGACCTATTGGTGGGCTGGAGTGTGCGCACCCGCGCCCGCTCGTGCGCTCAAGCTATTTCCAGTGCTCTTCCAGGTCGGAAGAGCTTATGCGCATGGGCGCTTCTCTGTCCTGTGTACACTATTTTTGGTGCTCTTACAACCTGGAAGTCGGTTCCCGCGGCGTGGAAAAAGATGGCGCTGCGAAAAAAGCATGGAATCCCAACGCCGATCCACGGAACCCACTGCTGCCACACACTCGCCTAAGTATCAACAGTGATGGGCAGAGCATGGCATGTGTGTGGCAGCAGCACCCCTCCCAGCTGTCTGAGACCACCACCTCACCTTTCTTCATGGGCGGGTCGGCCTTGCTGCTAGGTTCTGTCTCACTAGGAGAGTTGCACGGGCTCAGCCAGACAATGGCAGAATTGCTCGTTCAGCTTTCAGGTTCAGTGTGCTGGCAAACGTAGCCGAGCGTCTCTCCTCCCGTGGCTTTGTAAATTATTAATCCCCGTTGTACGGCCTATAAAAGTGATCTCTTGACCCACAAAGGCTGCATGGTAGATGGCCGAGGCAACAGCGCTGGGGTGTGTGTGAACCAAAGGGCAACAGTAAAAGCTATTTGAGTGCCGAAATGTATTAGATGGAAGTGGGGTGCTTGTCTGGGCACGGGAAGTGTTTCATGCCCTCTGCTTTATGCATAGCACAGTATTAGCTGGTCGTATTTTCAGAATCATTTGCTGCTTCCCACATAAGGTGCTGGTTGTCACACCCTAAGCTGTGCACAGCACTTCTGCACTTGCTAGTCCGGCATGAAATTCTTCCCCCTTTTAAAGGCAGCCCTGTGGGTTCTGCCATGCCCTTTCCCTTCTGCTTGAAGGCTTTCCCAAGGAAACCCCCAGAGGGGGTCCCCATTACAGGTGTGTCTCAGATGTGGTCCTCAGCAGCTGAGGAAAGCAGCCTCTTGGATTCTCCCCTGGAAAGGTCACATCTGGGCTGTGTGGGCAGGCGTGATGGGCGCTCCAGTGTCCTGCCTCCATTGTTAACTTGAACTGCCACTCCTGCCTGTTTCCTGCTGCACTTCCAAAGAGAAGGGAGGACTTTTGGGGACAGGTTATAGCTTAGTAGTAGAGTGCGGGCTTTGCAGGTGGAATGACCCAAGGAACTTGTTTGGCTCGGGATGATGGGAGCTGGAGTCCTGCAGCATGTTGGACCACAGGTTTGCCATCCTTGGTTTAAAAGGTGCATACTGCTTTTCCAGAAAGCAGTCTAAAGCAGCTGATCGACTCAACATAGATGGCCCTCATTTTGATCCTGTGCCTGATCCCCTAGTTTTTTTGGGATTTTTGGTTGCTTAGCACTGGAGGGGCTGTAGCTGAATGAATGACCGAGCACATGCTTTGTGTGCTGAAAGTTGTAAGTTCAGTTCCCGGCACTCCCAGTTACCAGGGCTGGGAAAGACCCTTTTCTGCCTTGGCAAGCAGCTCTCTGTGGCCTAGTCAGAGCATACCACTGACCAGGACTTTGGGGAATTAATAGCTGGACAGTACCATGTTGGCTACCCTGGGTTAGATAGGCCAGTGATTTGGGGACAGGCCAAAGCTATATGGATGGATCAATCTATGGTCTTAGTATATAATGTGCATTAGCAGTCTAAGACAATAGCCAGTTATATCTGGGCAGCATAGTTTCCTCTTTCTAAAAAGGGCTGTGTGTGTTTGGGGGGGAGAACAGGCTTGTCCTTTTTTTTGCTTGGCTTTAGCCAATTCCAGTCCTTCTTAATGCAGGAGCAGGAAGCTTCCTACCTGCGGGTCTTATGTACAGGTATTACAAAAGACTGACTACAGTCTTTGGAATATGTACTGGCCAGGAATCAAAGATCACATGGGAAATGTTGAATTGTTTGTTCATCTGAAAAAATTTGTAGGCTGTCGGAGGAGCACCGTTTGGAAAACTTGTTTTGCCTTTCTTGTCCAAACGTGGTGCAACATTTGTGAAAATCATACTTATAAAATATGAAAGGGGGTGGGATCAGACCTATTACTTAGGGACACTTATCCATTATATGCAAGCCTCTTTGAGATGAACAGAACCTCTCCAAACTGAGGCAATGGGCTGTGAAATTGCAAATGCAATTTAGTGTAAACAGGTGTAAAGTGATGCACATTGGTCCTTAGAGGGGGGGAAAATCTTCGTTTCACAGTTATGCTGCTGGGGTCACTGGTGGTGACTGACCAGGAACAAGACCTTGGGGTTGTAGGGGATAGCTTGATGAAGGTGTCGGTCCAGTGTTCAGCAGCTGTGAAAAAGTTGATCCAGGAAGGGAATAGACTTCCAGGACTTCTGGGGAGGAAGATGGCAGACTAGGCATCTCTTGTGAGATAATTATGTGGTGATTAAAGATAGCCAAGCCATAAGTCTTGGTTGTCACACTCTCTCTGGGAAGACAGAGAGAACATCTGATTCTCTGAAAAAGCAGCTTTCCATGCTGGGAGACTGAGAAGTTTTGAGGGACCCAACAGGGGTGAGTAACCTAGACCAGAGGAACTGCTCAAACACCTCATAGTAGTCCTCAGAGTGAGTCCTTAGGGCGTAAGGCCAGCAAAACCGCCATTTATTTTAATTACTTTTGAGACTGTTAGAAATTATAACTGAAGTGATGGTTGAAATTTGAGTCTGGAATGTGAACTGATTCCTGGCTTAAGAAGAGACAATCATTAAATAGCTGGATGCAAAACAGAAAGCATGTTTTAATTCTTTGTGTCTAAGAAAGATTCTAAATGGTTAAGGGGTGTTCCAACTGTTAGAACTCTTTATTTTATTTTGTTTTATTTTTAACCTTTTGTCCCTCTGGTGAAAGTGCTGGCTGCAAAAGTTAAACTAGTTTATCTATGCTACTGTGGGAAAAGAATGTGGTCTGGAGACAAGGAAACTAAGATCTTAAGGTGGAGATTGAATTGTTAACAAAACTAAGAACACTCAGTATGGCAGAAACACTGTTGGGCACCCCATTGGCTGCTAGCATTGTGCAGCAACTACTATATGAGCAATTAAAAGAAATCAGGGCTGAGATGGATGACATGGTGAATGAAAATGGAACAGATAAATATGTGGCTAAAGAAGACACAGAACCTTTGATTAATAATACTAATAAAGGACTGTCAGAACAGGAGAGTGGAATGGTAGAGCTGAAGGCAGTAGAAGATGAAATGGAAAGGACCTTCACACAGGTGACTGGAGCAGTGAAATAGTCAAGTGGTGGAGTTACAATGTTGGAGGAGTGGAAAGAAACCATGGATGGAGAGATTAAGAAATATTCTGAACTGGCAGAGAAAACAGCTGAGAGGAAAAGGATTTTGTGTACAATTTGGAGTGAATTTAGAGGAAAATGATACCAAGTCTCTAGTGACTTTCCTGGGAAAAGAATGGAAGAAGATTTCCCCCCCCCCCAAACTAGGTTGGAAATCACAGCCAACAGAAAATGGAACCAGAAGATGTGGAACTAGGTGTGAATTAATGAATCTACAATTAGTAAATAACCATGGATTACTCTTTTAATATATGGCCACAGTGGGGAGTCTCCTGTGTCAATAAAGGAGGTGGATTAATAGTTTCTCAACATGGAGGAATTGTTGTTGAAGTTCCTGGAGGCAAAGTCATAATGCTGGATTGGAGAAACCCTCAGACTTTTTGTGTGGAAGGAAAAATGAGTGAACTTGAGATGTCTGAGTCTGAAGACTGGGAAAATACTTCCTAGCAGGAAGAGGAACAGCTGGATATCATCCTGGAGTGAATACTCTGAATAATCTTTATACATATAACTGACAGATGGAGAATCAGAAGCCTCTATTCCTTTCTTTTATTTTTTCACTCTTTTCTTATCTTTATCTCCCTGTTCCTTTTTCTTCTTCTTCTTTTCTTCCCTTGCTTATGTTTATTTGTGTCTCCTACTCTGGTTCACTGAGGAGATTGTACGCAAGTGAAGGTGAGGACTGGCCGGTGAAGGACCCTGTGTGAGAGGCAGGGAAGGGAAGATCTCCCAGAATGGGAGGCTGAGAGAAGAATCCCCAGGTGAGAGAGAGCTGGGAAGGTCCACCCCCTTCTGTGTGAGACAAGAATGGAGTTCTACCTCTGAGAGAGAGCTGTGTATTTACTTTGGGTTTTTTGTTTTTTGCTTTTTAAAATTTAGATTAGTTTGCTTTTTATTTCATTGTATGATGAAAACGTTTCCTCAAAAATTTATGTGGAGAAAAATAAAAAAACAACAACTGCCAGTATCGTTATGCTGTTATACATATATGTGGTTGAGACCATACTGGAATGCTGTGTACTCTTCTGTTGCCTCACCTCTGAAAGGATATTGCAGAGCTGAAAAAGGTTCAGAAAATGGCAACTAAAATACAGTGGTACCTCGCAAGACGAATGCCTTGCAAGACGAAAAACGCGCAAGACGAAAGAGTTTTCCGTTTTTTGAGTCATTCCGCAAGACGAATTTCCCTATGGGCTTGCTTGGCAAGACAAAACGTCTTGCGAGTTCTTGCGAGTTTGTTTCCTTTTTCTTAAAGCCCCTAAGCCGTTAATAGCCACTAAGTCGCTAAGCCGTTAATAGCCGTTAATAGCCGTAAGACGAAAAAACCACAAGACGAAGAGACTCGCGGAACGGATTAATTTCGTCTTGCAAGGCACCACTGTAATTAAGGGGTTGGGGCAACTCCCTTGCAATGAATGGTGACAATATTTGGGGTTTTTTAAATTTTGGGAAATGGTGACTAAGGAGAAACATGAGGTGAATAAATGATGTGCAGAGAATGGATAGGCCTCTCTCATAATACTAATGAATCCAATGAAGCTGAATGTTAGGGCAGACAAAAGGAAATATTTCTTCACATAGTTTAACTATGGGATGCAATCCTATGAGATGTAGCGATGGCCACCAACTTGGCTGGTTTTTTAAAAAGGATTAGACAAATCCATGGAGGGTAAGGCTATTAACAGCTACGGCCCTGATGGCTGTGCTCTACCTCAACATGCCTTTGAAAACAAGCTGGTGATCGCAGACGAGGAGAGCCTTCTTGCCATGTTCAGGACTGCGACATAGCGCATCATAGCGGACAATGCGGTTGACTACTGTGGGAATGGAATGTGGGGCCAAATGGACCCTTTGGCCTGAGCCGGCTTAAGTTGTCACTAGACAATCTCATGGGGAAATTATCCTGGGGAGGGGATGGGATCAAACTGTAGCTCGATTCATGTGCTCCATAAAAACGGTTGGAGCTGGTAGCCTGGAGGCAGAGTTGGGCAACCAGGTGGCTAGACCCAACCAAGTAGGCATGCGGGGGGAGACAGGGCAAGGCAGCAGCCTCTGTGATTGACGGGGACCCCTGCAGCTAAGGCCCCTGTGGGGCTGTCCTGAGAGTGAGCCGCCTGGTTTTTCCAGGGCTGCTGACCCTGTTTCTTTGGTACTCCACGAAAAGGCCAAAGCACTAGGCATGTGGATGCGGCCTTAAGTGCTGCTTTGCTGACCTAGATAATTTAATACTAATTATTTATTATTTCTACTGCACCCATCTGGCTGGGTTTCCCCAGCCACTCTGGGCGGCTTTCAACAGATAAAAACAAGATAAAACTTCAAACATTAAAAACTTCCCTAAACATGGCTGCCTTCAGATGTCTTCTAAAAGTTGGATAGCTGTTTATTTCCTTGACATCTGATGGGAGGGTGTTCCACAAGGCGGGCGCCACTACCGAGAAGGCCCTCTGCCTGGTTCCCTGTAACCTCACTTCTCGCAGTGAGGGAACCGCCAGAAGGCCCTCAGCGCTGGATCTCAGTGTCTGGGCTGGATGATGGGGGTGGAGATGCACCTTCAGGTATACTGGGCCGAGGTCGTTTAGTGCTTTAAAGGTCAGCACCAACACTTGGAATTGTTCTCGGAAACATACTGGGAGCCAATGTAGGTCTTTCAAGACCGGTGTTATGTGGTCTCGGCGGCCGCTCCCAGTCACCAGTCTAGCTGCCGCATTCTGGATTAATTGCACTTGCTGAGTCACCTTCAAAGGTAGCCCCACATAGAGCACATTGCAGTAGTCCAAGTGGGAGATAACTAGAGCATACACCACTCTGGTGAGACAGTCCACAGGCAGGTAGGGTCTCATCCTGCGTACCAGATGGAGCTGGTAGACAGCTGCCCTGGACACAGAATTGACCTACGCCTCCATGGACAGCTGTGAGTCCAAAATGACTCCCAGGCTGCGCACCTGCTTCTTCAGGGGCACATTTGCCCCATTCAGGACCTGGGAGTCCCCCACAAACACCCACCCACCCCCTGTCCCCCAAAAACAGTACTTCTGTCTTGTCAGGATTCAACCTCAATCTGTTAGCCGTCATCCATCCTTGAACCGCCTCCAGGCACTCACACAGGACCTTAACCGCCTTCACTTGTTCTGATTTAAAAGAGAGATAGAGCTGGGTATCAGCCTTGCCCCAGTCCTGCTCTCATTCATTTCTACTTGCTTCCCTTTTGTTTCAGGAGCTATTGTGACAATCTTGGATACCATCCGTTAAGTGCTGCTGACTTTGGGAAGATCATGAAGAATGTCTTCCCCAACATGAAGGCTCGCCGTCTAGGCACAAGAGGAAAATCAAAATATCCTTTGTGGAAATGTTTTTGAAACCATTTCACTTAACTTTCCTGGAAATCAGGGTCAGCATCAAAGGGTGGCATGCCACCAGCTGGGGACCCCCAGGACCTGTTCCTCCTCTTCACTGTGGCAGACTGCTTGTTCACCTGTCCTTCACTCTTTCAAGGAGGCAACAGTGGCAGGGAGGAGCAGGAGAAAGAAGGCTGGCCATTTGCTCATTGACATTGTCTGGCAAGAGCAAGCAGACACTGGCAGTGGTGAGGCAAAGGTAGCTTTGGCCATGAGCAGGGGGAGCACAGGGGGGCAGTTTGCCTCACTAGAAGAGTGGGGGTCCATTGAAGGCCTGGAAGGAAACAATAGAAAGACAGAGCTCCTCTCTTAACCCTTGATCATTTTTGGATCACGCCTGCACTTCTGCCCTTAAATTCAGAAAGGACGTTCTGTTGACCAATCAGCTTTGTATCTATGTTAGGTCTGTGTAAGAAAGTTAATTTAATGCAAAGGGAAATAGTGCGATTTTACAATTATTTACACCTTAATTTTTAAAAATCACGTATTGCTATAGTGGACTTCGGAAGAAAGCTTTTGTGCAGATGCCGACACTCCCCAACCTTGACTTCCACAAAACTGCCGATGGGGTAAAGTAGACACCTGAGCTGTTGGGCAGAATGATTAAGACCTTTTAGGTAGAACAAAAAGGCTTTAAGGAAAGCTGACAGCTTAGCACTGCAGAATTAAAGATCACTGGGTTTGCTTTGCAGAAGTTGGAATGTTTAAAACTAAGGGATTTCCTTATGTAGTAAATGGGAAGGAGGCACAACCATAAGGTCAAAGACTCCTCTGACACTTGTGGTTGTTACATTTCACGTACACATTGGGTGGGAAGAGAACAGCTCCTCTGCTTTCAGAAATATACTGCATGTCCCTTTGGAAATGTGGGGGCCAGGTGCCTGCCACAAGACACAAAGAGCATGTTTTCACCATATATTTTTGCATCTGTCCAAATGCAGATGTGTCCATCTCATGTCTGCAAGCAGTAGTGTGGGAAATGGCATTAAAAGAGGGGGCAGATTTTATCCATAACTTTTTTTTGGGGGGGGGAGCATCTTTGGGGGCCCTCCAGATGTTGCCACACTCCCGACTCCCATAACCACCACCCGTAACCATTGGCCATGTTGCCTAATGGGGACTGATGGAGACTAAAAACATCTGGAAGTTCCCCGCAGGCATTCCATAAGCACTTTTTTGAAATGAGCAAACCTGATTTCAGTTTCCTTTTGTTAAAATGGTTACTGAAGCTTGGGGCTGTTTTTTTATCGGGTGTAGGAAATTTTGCAGAGCCACCATGACAGTGTCTGAAATAATTTTAAAGGGCTAAGTCAGAGTGGAAAATCCACTTCAGGTCCTTCAAGAACCCCAACATAATGCCAGAATTCTCTTACTTACCTTACTATGTTATGGAAGGGACACCATGGAGCTTGTGGCAAAAATAGCGAACAAACAAACCCTCGCCCAGGCCTTCCTTAAGCAGCAGCTCAGTACTAGCCCCAATCTCCATGGCTAGATTGAAATGCTGTGTACTTTTCACATACTATAGCGAAGCTGTTGCTGTTGCTCAGGGTCTCCTTTTTGTTTTTGTTTCAGCTGGAAGGGGCAGAGTCCGCTGGGCACCTGCAGAGTGCCGACGAAGAGGTGGTGTCAGCTGCCTGCCAGCTGGTCTGCCAGTGGGCCCAGAAAGTGCTGAGCCAGCCCTTCGATTCCGTCTTGGATCTGGCCCGCTACCTGGTCAAAAGCCACTACATAGGCACTAAATCAATGGCAGCTTTAACTGTGATGGCTGGTGCCCCGGCAGGTGAGGAGGTTTGGCTCAGTGCACCACTTGATGTGCTGTTCCTGGGAGGAGAAAAAATGTTGGCGTTTTCCATGTTATAAGGGTTGGAGGGTTCATATTCCCCTGCTATAAATATGAGCGTGGTGGGCCTGTCAGCATCGCCCCTGAGCCAGTGCCACCAACTGGACTCATCCACTTCAGCCCCGACTGGGCTAGGCGAGCTGGGTAACACTTCCAGAGACCACCTTCTGCACAGGAACAGGTCAAAGTGCTGTGGACTCACAGCTTACGAGTTGTGAGCACCGGATTCACTTCCACAAGAAGACAGTCGTCACACAGCAGAGTATAGCAGAGCATAAACGACTTGGAGAGCAGCTCTGTAGAATATCTTCTTTATTCTATCTACAACTATAATACATAACTATATACAGAGCTAAATGAGGTCTAAACGAAAATGCTGAACTGCACTAAGTGTCTGCAGCTGCTCTTAGCAGCAACCTTATCTATACACACGGTCTCTCTCTAACACTCAGTCTATCTCTCTTTGATGTAAGGCTGGAGCGGAATAAGTAGAGAGCAGAAACCGCCCCCTCCTCTCTGAAGAATCAGCAGAGAACATCAGCAGATTATTGGATATGGGTGGCGTGAAATCTCCTCAGGGCCCATGCTGAAATCTCAACAGATTTCTCTTGGAAAAGGCATTTTGGGACTTTTGGTTCATTCATGTTGGCCTGTCAGTAATCTGGTTTGGGGAGCAGAGTTTTCTCTGCACTGGCTCCAAGGATTATTGCATGTTGTCTGTCTGTCTGTCTGTCTGTCTGTCTCTCTCTCTCTCTCTCTCTCTCTCTCTGTGTGTGTGTGTGTGTGTGTGTGTGTGTGAGTGAGTGAGTAGTTAGAGTTCCATTATCCTGTACACTGCTTAGAAATACTAAACATATTAGTGGTTTGGAAATACTTCTAAAGAAAGAAAGAAATTTTAACAAGGGGGCCACTTGGGACAAATTCCTTCCTATATTAAATTGAGGATGGTACAGTCCCTGCAGTGGGATCCTGCTATTTTACCTGATAGGTGGGTTTTCTATATGCAGGGTATTTTATTATGAAACGTCACATTTCCCCACTGTATGACCGGAAGCAGTGCAGTCTGAGGAAGGCCTTTTCTCCTGAAAGTCAGTGTGCCACTTGGCATGCAAGTATCCCTTGTCTGCCTGGGAAACATTTGGTCTCTTGTCTAGAGCTGCAGCAATGACTCAGCGTTGGGGGGGGGGGGGGGGAACAGGCCTAACTCTGCACCATGGAAAGACCCACCAGCTATCTGGTTGCAATACAAACTCCTGCAGCAGGTGGACTTGACAATCGTTTAGTTGTTGTTATTTCCTTTTTTTTCTCAAAATAATTTTTATTGATTTTAACATATAAATTATAAAATGTACCACAAAACTTATCACTTATACAATCTTTTTAGACTTCCATCAGCACCTCTGATCATCCATCGTTTTAACCACTTCTTATGCATTTCTTAACTTTATATTGCCTTTACATCTCTTAACAAATCATCTTCCCTTCTCCATTTTTGCAATACTTCCAATAATACTCCTCACAAAACTTCTTGCAAACCTACAAACGTCGTCTGATCTTCACAAATACTTTTCAAATAGTCCGTAAATTTACTCCAGTCTTCCGTGAATTTCTGGTCCCGCCGGTTTCAAATCCTTCCTGTTAGTTTATCTAGTTCTGCATAGTCCATTAACTTCATCCTCCATTCTTCAATCATCAGTAATTCTCCTTGCTTCCATTTTTGGGCCAGTAATATTCTTGCTGCTGTTACTGCATATAAAAAGGGCTTACATTCCTTTCTATTGATATCACTCCCAACAGTGCCCAGTAAAAATGCTTCTGGTTTCTTTATAAATGTATATTTCAACATTTTTTTCATCTCATTTTACAAAGGTGAGGGACTTCAACTTCCATTCTCATTTCTGTATACAAGGAGGAGACTTGTGTCTCACAGAGATGTGTTCACTGGGGACCTTACAAAATTTATTCACTGCCACCTCCTGCCAGGCATTTGAGGTGCTCGTAGGCAGCAGTGGGAAACTCCCGGCCTTTGGGCCCAGTTAGGCCTGACACAGGTCCCAGCTTGGCTCATGAGGCGTTTCCCCACAAACCATGCCTGTGTGATGTCATATGTGGGGCAGGTATGTCCAAGACTACACAGGGATAACTGGAAGCTTAATGTGAGCTCCCAATTCACTACCATAGCCAAGGGTTAAAGCAAGGCCCTTTGAAGGCACGCACCCTGCACCAGTCAGCTGATTGGTGCCAAATGCATGCCTTTAAAGGAGGTTACTGCAGCAGCTGACCAGCTGTCACAACAACCGCCTTTGAACTTGGACAATAGCTGTTGTGGTTAAGCAGACTGTGTGGCTTTTGCAGTTGTAGTGTGGCTGATAAGCCTGATGTTGTGCTCCTCCAGGTACCTGAGGGCACAACCCTCTCCTCCTGCGCAAGTGAACCCGAACTGCGTCCGAAGTGCTCGGCCGAGGATTATGTGGGTCGTCGTTTCCCATGCTGGTGCCCCCCCTGCCATTTGGGACTACAACTCCCATCAGCCACAGCATCGTATGACTGAGCCGGCTGGGGCTGATGGGAGTTCTGGTCCAACACAGCAGGAAGGCTGGTGTAGGTGCTCAAATGGCAGGACTGCCTTACCCGCCCTCCTCCTCCTCTTTTCCAGGAATCAAAGGGATCCCCCAGCCTTCGGCTTTTGTCCCAACCGCGGAGAGCAATTCCTTCCAGCCCCAGGTGAAGACTCTGTCCTCCCCAGTTGATGCAAAGCAGCAGCTGCAGCGGAAGATCCAGAAGAAGCAGCAGGAGCAGAAGCTGCAGTCGCCTTTGCCAGGAGAGTCCCCGGCCAAGAAGGTGGAGGGCACCACCAGCAATGGGGTCACCAGCCTTTCCAATGGGAGCCCAGCCATCTTGTCTCCTCAGCCCATTGGCATTGTCGTGGCTGCTGTTCCCAGCCCTATAACGGTAAGCTGTTGGTGTGGATGTTGGTAGACACAGTGGGCCCTAAACCTTTTGCTGACCTCCCCATGGGCTTCCAGGTGGGTAGTAAATTGGGGTGGGGTTATCTTGGGAACTGCGTATGATGATTAGTAGAGGAAGACAGATGAATTCAAAGTCATTTTCTCTGGAGATTTTTTTGGGGGGAATACATGGAAGGAATTGAACTGATTTGTAGCAGGGGGTTTTTTGGAAATTAAATGGGGTTAAACAAATAGAAGCGAAAGTGATTTGGGGTGATCCAAAGTTGGGGTGCAGATTTATTGTAGAACTTTTCTAGTGTGATTTGGATCAGGAAATTATCTGGCTTTGCCTTCTGTGACATTTAAAATCTAAGCGTGAATCTATAAATAATAAACTAGCATTTATGGATTTTATGCAGGTTTGCGCCTGTGGCCCTGTGCTTTCATGTACCTTGCAAGATCCCTGACAATTGGGAAATGCAGCTATGCTCTCATTTCTTGTTCCTTGGTGAGGTCACCCGACGGTCGGGGGGGGGGGAGGAGTCTCCCTTGCTGAAAAAGTGGAATAAGGCAGGTAGAGAGGTAGGAAAAAGGTGCAGCTGAAAATCAACATGTGGCAGCCACAGGGAGTCACATGGAAGTTTGACGGTGGCAATGAAGAGATCCTTGGCGATTTTGTGAGGGTTGTGGACTGTCAGTGCAGCAGAGTGGACGAAAGATGCGTATCAGTGGAGAGCCCACTCCAGGAGTTTGGACAATAGTTGGTGGGGCAGGAGGTGTTGAGGAAGCCTTTTTCTGAGAATGGGGAAGAGGCACATGTGTTTGGAAGCTGCAGGAGTTGATTTTTGATCGACATGAGTGGGTTAGAGAGTAAAAAAACATAGGGCATGGGAGATTGTAGGGTGGGGGGCTGTGTCAAATAGGAAGTAGTGGAAGTGGACAGGAAGGAGACTTGCCTTCTGTAGACCAAATTCGATCTGTTTAGATTTGCTGGGTGACTGGTTTTATAAGAGGAGTAACTGGAACCTTATTTCCCTCCCCCAACAGGTGCCGAGGACCCGGCAGTTGGTGACGTCGCCTAGTCCTGTGGGTTCAGCCGATGGCAAAGTTCTCCCGCTCAACGTCCAAGTGGTCACCCAGCATATGCAGTCGGTCAAGCAGTCACCAAAGACCCCCCAGAATGTTCCCGCCAGCCCTGTTGGGGATCGTTCTGCCAGGCACCGCTACCCTCAGATCCTGCCCAAGCCTGCCAACAGCAGTGCCCTCACCATCCGATCCCCAACGACAGTGCTGTTCACAAGCAGCCCCATCAAGACTGTTGTCCCTGCTCAGCACATGAACGTGGTGAAAATGACCACCATCTCCCTCGCTCCGAGCAGCAGCAGCAGCGCCGGCAGCACGCCGGTCAAACACACGCCTTCAGTGGTCAGCGGTTCCGGAGCAGCCGACGAGCTGAGGACTGTCCCGCAGATTCAGAATGGGTCCGTCATTTCGCTTCAGTCTCCGGGGCCCAAAGCTAGTGGCAGTGGAGGAGCAGGAGGAGGAGGCTTGGCTCCCTCTGCGTCTTCGGTTGAGGTCAAGATGGAGCCAGAGGCAGCCCTGGAGGAGACAGTGCTGCGGAGCCAAGAGAACTCAGACGCCTCTAAACTTGCAAAGGTTGCTCTGAGCACCTCTGTTGGGCAGCAGAGGAAAGGTGAAGCAGAACTGTGGAAAGGTCAAGCCGAGGAGGTCCGCGGAGACGGGAAGTGTGTCCAGGGCTGTGACCCGAGAGCCGAGGAAGCAGGAAGGAAAAGCCTTGCCCAGCCCACTGAATCCCGTCCCGTTCCCACATTGGAGATCAGTCCTGGCACGATCACTCCCTCGGTTGCTATGCAGACCTTCTCTGGCACCAGCATCCCTGTGCCTCCCGGTGGTGACAAAGTGTGTGCTAAAAGCCCAAGGAAGCGGCTGCCATCTGCCTTTACAGACTCCCAGGGCCCCCCAGTCAAGAAGCTCTCTGTGGGGCAGGTCTCTGCAGCCAGCACAGAAGCCCCAAAAGCGGGAGGTGTGAAGAAAGTGCAGCAGAGAGTGGTGGCTGTGGCCAAGAGCGAAGGGGCTGCAGCACTTGTGCAGGTGCCTGGCAAGGTGACCATCAAAGTCCATTCTGCGGTGCCCAGCAGCTTAGTGACCACTTGCCCCCTGGACGCCGACCTTGTTCTTGACTCCAGCGATCCCACTTTAGGGCAGCAGCTGGCAGACTCCTCTTCAGACATCAAAGTGAAGTTGGAAGGGAACGTGTTTGTCTTAGAAAGCAGTTCCCAGCCCAGTGACGGCTTTAGCCCCAACATATGGCAGCATCTTGCAAAGAGCTCCGACTTTGCCCCTCTGAACTGCGAGCAGCAGCCGCTGCAGGAGGACGTCGGTGTTATGGCTCTCGCAGAACACGCTGGCGGCTCAGAGGCCTTGCCGAAGTCTGTCTGGGAGCCAGTGCACTTTGAAGGGCTCCAGCAGGCAGCTGCCTACGGCCAGCAGGTGCAGAGCCAGGGGCCAGAGCCCTCTCTGGAGCAGCAGCTGCAAGCGCAGGCGCCAAGCCAGTTAGCTTTGCAGCCGGAGCTCAAGGAGTTTGAGGATGCCGCCTCGCAGTCCAACGAGAACTTCTTCTCCTTCGACGACGACCTGACCCAGGACAGCATCGTGGAGGAGCTGGTGCTCATGGAGGAGCAGATGTCCATGAACAGCTCTCACCTGTACGGGAGCTCCCTGGGCATGGCCCTCCAGAGCCAGGGGGCGGCCCAGGGGGCATCCCTGTCCTCTCACGCGAGCAGCGCCCACTTCTACCACCCGATCCACAACAGCGGCACCCCTGTCCACACCCCAACTCCCACGCCCACCCCGACACCGACTCCCACGCCCACTCCGACGTCCGAACTCATTGCGGGATCGCAGGGCGTGTCGCGAGAGAGCCCCTGCTCCAGGATGGCTCAGACAACGCCCGTTGACAGTGCCCTGGGGAGCAGCCGGCACACGCCCATCGGCACGCCCCATTCCAACTGCAGCAGCAGCGTCCCGCCGAGCCCCGTGGAATGCAGGAACCCCTTTGCCTTCACGCCCATCAGCTCCAGCATGGCCTACCATGACGCTAGCATCGTCTCTAGCAGCCCCGTCAAGCCCATGCAGCGGCCCATGGCCACGCACCCCGACAAAACCAAGCTGGAGTGGATGAACGCCGGGTACAGCGGAGTGAGCAACCCGCCCGTCTCCAGCCATGGGATCCTCCCGAGCTACCAGGAGCTGGTGGAAGACCGCTTCAGGAAGCCCCACGCCTTCGCCGTCCCCGGCCAGTCCTACCAGTCTCAGCCACGGCACCACGACGCCCATTTTGGCCGCGTGACTCCTGTCTCTCCCGTCAGCAGTGCCGGCAGCAAGCAGGAGGGCTTCGCTGTGCCTGCGCCCCTCGACGGCAAAGGGGCGGGTTCCTCCCATAACAGCAGCTTCAGGTGCCGGAGCGTCAGTCCTGCCGTCCACCGCCAGCGCAATCTCAGTGGGAGCACCGCTTGCCCTGCTGGCAATGTGCTGCGCTCCAGCACGACGACGGCCGCGACCGCAGCGCAATTCGGCAGCCCCGTCACTCCGGAAGTCCACAACACGTTCAGCGCCGTCCACGCAGACGCGAGTGCCAGCAGCCTTGCGCAGAGGAGCCAGTCAGTCCCCTTGACCGTCATGATGCAGACGGCTTTCCCGCCTCCTCAGAAGCAGGCGAATTCTAAGAAGATAACAAATGTCTTGCTGAACAAGCTCGATTCGGATAACGATGACGCGGTGAGGGGCCTGGGGATCAACAACATGCCCTCCAACTACACAGCCAGGATGAACCTGACCCAGATCTTAGAAACGTCCTCTTCCACGTTTCCGAGTGCCAATGGCCAGAACGTGCTCAGCCCCAGCCCTTCGGTTTTCGAATTCCAAACACCAAGTTACCTCACGAAGAGCAGCAGCGCCGATCACATCCCTTTTGCTCCCGGAGATAACCAAGCACAATCGGAGCCTCTGGAGGAGGAGGAGGAGCAGCAGCAGCAGCAGCAACAGCTGGATTTCAGCAGCACCGTGAAAGACTTCCTGGATGAGGGCAGCCTCCAGAGCAGCCAGCAGCTGGCCAACCAGGTGGTTTCTGATCTCAGCAACGTGGCCTCCGTCTTCTCCAATGACATCAGGTTGGCTTCCGAGCTCTCGGGCAGCATTAATGATTTGAACACGCTGGACGCAAACCTGCTCTTTGACCCGGCTCACCAGCAGGGCCAGGACGATGAAGCAACACTGGAAGAATTAAAGAACGACCCCTTGTTCCAGCAGATCTGCAACGAGTCCATTAACTCAATGACTTCGGCAGGTTTCGATTGGATGGAGAGCAAGGACCATCCTGCTGTTGAAATGTTGGGTTGAATCTTTTTTTTAAAAAAAAAAGATTAAAAAAATTAAATAAATATATGTAATATGATGTATGTAGCACACTGTATCTAAAAGACAGACAGACACTTTGTATTTGTCTTAATGGAAGTGCCTCCCTGCAGCAGAAACATTGACTATGACTTAATTGTGGCATTTTTACAAAACAAAAAAAAAAAACCAACAACAAGCAACACCTTTTGCTCCACCAGCTGCTCTATTCTTCAGCAGGGAATATTCAGTCTTACCCGTTTTAAAGACTTTTCTGAAGGATACAGCCTGATCCAGAGCCAGTATTAGATTTTAAAAAATTTTACTTACCGAACAGCACTTTTTTGCTGTTGCAAAAGAAAAAGTGACCGGGGAGGTTCCAAGAGTGTAGTGAGTCTAAATTGCTAAGGAAAGGGGCTTGCCAGTTCCCCAGGCAGTGTTACCTGGCTGCTCCTCCCTCTGTTCATTTCAGCCAGTGCCGCCCTGAGTCCATTGCTGGGCTGCTGTTCCCTGGGTTACCAAGCAAGCTGCACTGGAAGGAGTGGAGGCCACGCAGCAACCGTGTTCCTCGGATGGAGAGGGCTACGTGCACTTGGGTGTGGACACGGGGCCCTTGCACATGCTGGCGCATCCCTTGCGCTGGAGGGCCTGCACACATCTCTGAGGAGCGAGCCTGTAGAGGAAATGGGGAAAGCCGTCCAGGAGGCAAGAGTTTCCTGTGTATATCAGCACAGGTTGCTTGGTTGGGTGACGGACTTTAAATGGCTGCTTCCCAAAGATTCTGGGCTCGCTATCGCCCCCTCTGTTTCATTGCTGTTAGAGAACCACAGAGGTGGGGGTCCCAGCTGTGGATAATGGCGGAGGAAGACTTGGGCAAAAGCTGACCATACAGCTTAGAAGGTGTGAGAACGCTATACCTAGACACCAATACAACTTAAAATGACAATAAAGGGCTAAAAGGGGGAGCGGCAGATAGGAACTATCAAGGAATGAGAAAGAAGCACTAAAATTTTATTGGGAAGTGTGTGGGGTGGGTGTGTGTGTGTGTGCTCTTAGCCTTCTTTAGTTGCTTGGAAATCGCAGCTTAAAAATCTATCTGTTTTTATTGGTTTTAATATCCTTGAGAGGAAATGTATTTCTGAGCCTTGAAACTTCATAAGACTTCATTCCGTTCTGTTTCCTATTTATTTATCAGAATTGGAGCAACCTGAAGTTAAGGTGGAAATGGCCCCAACCCATCCATTCTCGCTTGTAAACAACATTTAGGGTGCAGAAAAGCAGTTGCCTCTTCACTGATATGCAGCCCCTCTGCTCTTTCCCGAGAAGCTGATAGAAAGAACAATTTTCATAGAGCCATAAGTGCTACTAGATGCCAGGGGGTACAGACATGCCATGGGGTGTATTTCAGAAGCTACCCTACACAAACCCAATGGAAATGGATGGGGAAAGATGCATAGGTTTGTTGTTGCCCCATGTCCGCCTGTTGCAAGCGGATGTGCCCAGCAGGAGCTGCCCGGGGCGTGTGGCCATTGCCTTTCAAAGGGCTGTGAAGAGAGAACAGCCAGCCATTAGCCAACTGGGGCCTTACTCAGGCAGAAGGATCTGTGCCAGAACTGTGACTTCACCTGGAAAACCTTTTGCCAGATCCATTGTCCAAGGCTGCGGGAAGCTGTTCCCTGGGTGCTTGTGCTGTGTTTGCCTCATCTTGTAAGGTGGGCTGATCATTTTGCACCTGCCAAAACCCAAGTAAGGTGTCAGGGCCAGAATATTTCTGGGAAGGAGAGAAAGAGAGAGGAGCTGTTGCAAGTGGCTGCCCATGAGACAAAGCAAGCAAAAAATGCACCAGCCGGTCGTGGCAGGCTTTTGAGACTACCATCCGGTCAGGCGTAGATTGTGCCCTGATTGTTGGCACATGTAGGCCAGTTCCAGAGCAAAAGGTTTCAGGGCAGCAGTTCTGGTTAATGTGCTCGTGAGGAGGAAGCTTTCCCGGTGTTGTTGTGCCTCTACATTCAAGGTGCTGGAATCCAGGCCCCGTGACAATACTTCATTTCAGGCCCCACAGGGGTTGCCGGCGTCTTACTCCATGTGAGCCATAGCCAGCCCCTTTGGCTTCAGTGGGGTGGGGGGCAGGGAGTAAGGAGCAAGGGCCATGGGGAGTTTCCTGGCTGCTTGTGTATTCTTGGAGTTAGGGAAGCAGTGTATAGAAAAGTTGACTTTGGAGGCGAGGGCAAAGCAGCAACTACTTACCTGGGTACCCCAGAGGATTCCACAGCACATGCACCCAGTATATTGTGGTTTTTTAAAAAGGGAGAAATCCGATTTCTGCATGGTTTTTGGTTGTAATTTTTAAGATTTGTGTGTGCACACGTGTTTTTCATTAAATAAAAAAATCTGTAAGTACAAAGAATCAAACCAAACAAGAGATTTCCCCTTTCCATCTAGGTTTTGTCCTGGGTGGCAGGATAGCTGTGTGTGTTTGTGTGTGTGTTCTCACATCACAGGCCCTTAAAGGAGGCATGCTGGCGTATATTTTGAGCACTCCTTGGCAGAGAGGGATGCCTCCTTCACCCCTGCCCAGGCATTACTGCTGTGCAGATGGGTTCTCTGCCCCCCTCCAAGAATGGAACTCTTGGTTTGTCCCTAAGGTGATGGTAGTGAAGGTGCAGCAACCTGGGGGTGGGGGTACGTGTACATGTGCTGCTCACCTTCATCATCCGTCTGATGCTCCTGATTGGACAGCAGGGAGCTCTTGCCCACATCCAGATCAATTGGGAGTGGAGCACTTTTTTGACCGGTGACCCACCTGTAACCCAAAATGTGTTGGATACATTGTAGATGCAGGTTTGAGCATGGACTGTAATGTAGATACAAGCTACAGATGGCTGAATTGAAATCAATTTTAAATGTGAGACATTCAAACTATCATGTGACCACTATCATTTTGTCTCTCTGCTCCCCCCCCCCCCAATAAAAGAAAGGCCTGTTACCTTAATTTTGAAACGCCACTGGTAAATCTGACTGAAGCGATAATTCTGGGAATTCTGTGATAACTTAAAAGCGAATTGAATGGAAGTTAGGTTTGCAAGGAGGGCCTGGGGAACCAAAACTTTTTCACACACACTTCATGGTGCTAGACCCAAAATGGGGTTTTGTGTATTGTTGGCCTGTGCTTGTTTCCTCCGTGTGTTTGGGGTTGTCATGGGCAGCTTGCTGGACCCCTCCCTCTTCCTGGTGCTTGCAACCCCTTCGCTCTCTGCCTGCAGACAAGTCCCTGCTTCACACCAAAGCGTGCCATCTCCGGGGGAGGCAGAAGCCCCCTTCTGCCAGATAAGACCCCTGCGTAACAATGATAATTTTAGTTGTTCAGAGGGTTGCTCTCCTTGGCTAAAGGCGAATGAACTTGCACCCCCCATGTACAGTATTGCCAAGAATATATTTTGGATTTGGCTGGCCAGCCTGTTGGACTGTGTGGGGTTCAGCTATTGCACTAAGGCTTCTGTTGAACTGTGGCAGGCACATTCCTTAGGATAAATGCAACAAATTTGACGGCCCACGGATTATAAAAAAGAGAGAAAAACAATGACTACAGAAAACTTTTTTAATGTGTTTCATTATTAAAAGGCAAAATGTCATGCAAATGACAGGCAACTTGTCTTATGTAGCAATGTGCATTGATCTCAATGAGATGTTTCTATTTCTTATTCTCTTACGTGAGAATTTTACAGCAGGAAGAAAAAAAAGAACTGTTTTGTTTGCCTCACCATGTTAATACATGACCACCTGATGTGCATGCGTGTTCTCTTGACTTACCTTGTACAGTGCTAGGTAGACTCTTGTAACCCACTCTTTTTCATTATTATTATTTTTGCGCTGTATTAGATCTGGGTCTGTGCTAACCAGACAAGCATAGCTGAATCACCAGTTAGTTACATTTTTTTTTTTTTTACGTTTACTAATTCTGCTTAGTTATTGTTAAATACGTTACTTTCTCATTATCTTTATTGCTCTGGTGTTGGGGGGGGAATCCTTTTGGCATAATTTTTTTCATGAGAATTCATGAAGTAAAGAATTTGCAAATAATTGCAATAAGCACTGACTTTTGAACTGAAAAAGAAGGAAATTGTTTCTTGGGCAGTGCAGCATCTGAAGTTTATATAAAGTCTTGTACTATACTTTTGTGCTTTCTATAAGGAAAGAAGAAAAAAACCACCCTCTCTACCTTTTCATCTAGTGCACAGATTCTTCTCTCTCTCTCTCCCCCACCCCCGGTGTTTTGTTGTCTGTTGTACCTGCTGAAATGACAGTAGTTGGATATTGCAGTAGCATTTCAGTTGATTTTTTATTGAAAGTGCTCAAAATTTGTTTTTTTTTAATGTTTTCAGAAACAATAAAACATTTTATATTAATCCGGACTTGAGGAGCAATTTATTACATGGACACGGGTGTTAAGAAACGCTGCAGGGGAGGGTGTCTCTCTCTCTGCAGTGTGTGTGGGAAAGGGTATATGCAAGACCTATACAAGCCCCATGGAAACAAGCATTAAATGTGATAAACAAGAATGGTTCACATTGACAGGTTCCTTTGGAGCACTCAAACTGCCTTGCTTATGATTCACAACGTATGAAGCTGCTTTAGACTCGGTCAGACCACTGATTGAGCTAGCTCAGTGTTGTCTACACCTGATGGGCAGTAGCTTTCCAAGGTTTTGGATGGAAGTCTCTCCCAACCCCACCTAGAGATGCCAGGGATTGATCTTGAGACCTTCTGCATGCAAATTACGGTATATGCTCAGCTACTGAGCTGTGTTACAGATAGGTAGCAGTGTTGGTCTGCCATAGTCAAAATAAAAAAATTCCTTCCAGTAGCACCTTAAAGACCAACTAAGTTAGTTCTTGGTATGAGCTTTCGTGTGCATGTGAAGTGTGTATCTGAAGAAGTGTGCATGCACACGAAAGCTCATACCAAGAACTAACTTAGTTGGTCTTTAAGGTGCTACTGGAAGGATTTTTTTTTTATTTTGACTACTGAGCCGTGGCAATTCCAAAAATATGGTTATTAATTGGGGGGGTATGGTCTGTCCAAAGACTGGAAAACCCACTTTACAAAGTCACATCTCAATATCTTCCTCAGCTGGTGAGACAAATAACGGGGACTGTCCAACATGATGGACCAAGCAGTGCCAGATTACCAAATAGGCAGGGCCTATGGTCATAGCTGTCAACGTTTTCCTTTTTTTAAGGGAAATTCCCTTATTCCAAATAGGATTCCTCGCAAGAAAAGGGAAAAGTTGACAGCTATACTTATGGGCCCCACTCCTTTTCGGAGCCCCACGACAACTGATCAAAATAATACAGATTTGATACTGAAAGAAAATTACAAAAATGTATTAGGAGATCATTTATGAGGCCCCACCCCACCCAGATTTCAGCTGCCTAGGGGCCTCCACGGGATTTAATCTGGCACTGGGACCAGGAAACCAAACTCTGCAGCCAACCAAGAAGCTCACTGAGGATCAGTCACTCTCAATCTAACATACCTCACAGGCTTGAGATAACACTACTGTGGAGGCAGATCCATATCTGCCACTTTGGAGGTACAAGGCTAGGCTAGAAAAGTAAACACCCTTTGAAAAATTATGTGGGAAACTACTATATTTTTCCATGTATAACGCTAGGTTTCCCCCCTTAAAAATGTCAAAAATTAGGGGGTGTCTTATACACGGATAGTGCTGAGGGTGGACTGGCGATTGGCTGCCACGAACAGTGGGTGCGTCTTATAGACAGGAAAATACAGTATATATTTCAGGAGGTTTTCACCCTCCACTTGGATGGAAAAAGCTCTCAATATTGCCTTGCACAAAACCAGTAGTAAGAGAGTTGCAGCCCTCGGGCTTGCAATCTAAAGCATCTTGAATCTTTTCCTACCTGGGAACCATTTTTCATAGGCACCCATATATTTGTATGGTGACAGACAGTGCTGCTGCTGTGACCCACCTCAGAGCAGACCAGGATCCAGTAGAGGGTCTTGACCCACCAGTTGAAGACCAGTGAAACACCAGGAAAATGAAGGGAGGGGAGGGTGGCGTAATGGTTAGTGTGTGGGACTATGACCTGGGAGACCAGAGTTTGAATCCCCATTCAGCCATGAAGCTCATTGGGTGACCTTGGGCCAGTAAATGTAATAAATAAGTTGCATCGGTTCCTCAGGACCCACCCAGGATGGAAATGAAGCAGAGGAGAGCTGCTGGTGGGAGCTGCCGCTTGGCTGCAAGATAAGTCACAGCACCATTGTTGTTGTTTAGTCGTTTAGTCGTGTCCGTCTCTTCGTGACCCCATGAACCAGAGCACGCCAGGCACTCCTGTCTTCCACTGCCTCCCGCAGTTTGGTCAAACTCATGCTGGTAGCTTCGAGAACACTGTCCAATCATCTCATCCTCTGTCGTCCCCTTCTCCTTGGGCCCTCCATCTTTCCCAACATCAGGGTCTTTTCCAGGGAGTCTTCTCTTCTTGAGGTGGCCAAAGTCTTGGAGCCTCAACTTCAGGATCTGTCCTTCCAGTGAGCACTCAGGGCTGATTTCCTTAAGAATGGAGAGGTTTGATCTTGCAGTCCATGGGACTCTCAAGAGTCTCCTCCAATACCACAATTCAAAAGCATCAGTTCTTCCGCAATCAGTCTTCTTTATGGTCCAGCTCTTACTTCCATACATCACTACTGGGAAAATCATGGCTTTAACTATACGGACCTTTGTTGGCAAGGTGATGTCTCTGCTTTTTAAGATGCTGTCTAGGTTTGTCATTGCTTTTCTCCCAAGAAGCAGGCGTCTTTTAATTTCGTGACTGCAGTGATCTATTTATTAAACTTATTAAATTTATTAAACACCCTTGGTCTCACCCCCCTAAAAAAAGCAACTCAACGACAAACACACACACACAATAAAACCAGCAGTAGCTAGGTAGCCGTGTTGGTCTGCCATAGTCAAAATAAAAAAATTCCTTCCAGTAGCACCTTAAAGACCAACTAAGTTAGTTCTTGGTATGAGCTTTCGTGTGCACGCACACTTCTTCAGATACACTGAAACAGAAGTTGCCAGATCCTTCTATATAGTGAGAAGGTGGGGAGGGGTGTTACTCAGAAGGGTGGTGGGAATGGGAGATAGGCAGATAGCTGGGAGAGCCAGCTATCTGGAATCTCTGTACACCAACATCCCACACAACGATGGTTTACAAGCTATAAGGAACACCATTTCAGATAAAACCACAGCGGACCTTGCCACCAAACTCTGCCAATTTGTCCTTACCCACAACAACTTCAAATTCGGTGATGACCTGTTCCTTCAGATCAGCGGCACAGCAATGGGCACCCGCATGGCCCCACAGTATGCCAACATCTTCATGGCAGATTTAGAACAACGTTTCCTGAACTCCTACCCACTCAAACCTCTCTTGTACCTGCGATACATTGACGATATTTTTATCATCTGGACACATGGTCAACAGACCCTGGACACCTTTCACCAGAAATTTAATGATTTTCACCCCACAATCAACCTTACAATGAATCAATCTATGCAAGAAATACATTTTTTGGACACTACTATAAAAATACAGGATGGGCGCATAGACACCACCTTATACCGCAAACCAACTGACCGACAAACATATCTACACGCCTCCAGCTGCCATCCCAAACATACCAAACAGTCCATTGTATACAGCCAGGCACTACGTTACAGCCGCATCTGTTCCAACTCTACAGACAGAGACTCTCACCTAAGAGATCTACAGCAAACCTTCTCAGAACTGAAATACCCAGCAGATGAAGTTAGACAACAGATCAACAGAGCCAGACTGATACCCAGAGAGAACTTGCTGCAAGACAGACCCAAAAAAGAAAATAACAGAACACCTCTAGTCATCACATACAGCTCCCAAGTTAAAACAGTACAACGCATCATCAGAGATCTACAACCTCTCCTGGACAATGACAGTTCTCTTTCTCAAGCTCTGGGAGGAAGACCTTTCATTGCCTACAGACAGCCACCCAATCTTAAACAACTCCTAACCCACAATAATACCACAACCAGACTTAACACAGACACTGGCACCAGAGCCTGCAATAAACCCAGATGCCAACTTTGCTGCCACATACACCCGGACAACACCATTACTGGCCCCAACAACATCACACATACCATCTCGGGACTATTTAATTGCTCATCGTCTAACATTGTGTATGCCATCAAATGCCAACAGTGTCCTTCAGCTCTCTATATTGGACAAACAGGCCAAACCTTACGCCAAAGAATAAACGGACATAAATCAGACATCAAGAATCACAAAACAGAGAAACCAGTAGGAGAACACTTCAATCTCCCAGGACATTCTATACAAGATCTCAAAGTAGCTGTTTTACTACAAAGGAATTTCAGAAATAGACTGGAAAGAGAAGCTGCTGAATTACAACTCATTACCAAACTTAAAACCATGAAAAGACCTGGGCTGAACAAAGACATTGGATTCTTATCTCACTATACATAACTAAACCATTTTTCACCTTCCCACCCCTTGCCTTTTCCTGTAAGACCTATTACGGTCGTTAAGAGTCGTCAACAGGCTCTCCCAGCTATCTGCCTATCTCCCATTCCCACCGCCCTTCTGAGTAATACCCCTCCCCACCTTCTCACTATATAGAAGGATCTGGCAACTTCTGTTTCAGTGTATCTGAAGAAGTGTGCTTGCACACGAAAGCTCATACCAAGAACTAACTTAGTTGGTCTTTAAGGTGCTACTGGAAGGGATTTTTTTATTTTGAATAAAACCAGCATAAAACAAACCGTACAAAAATCCAAAAGCCCACTCAATCTTTTTTAAAAGGCCAGATTAAAGCTTCCCACCCACAAACAACCAGAAGCTCCAAGGCCATATCGTCAAGCTGAGCTGCCCGTTCGGAAGCCGGGCAAAAAGAAGAGGCCGAGAACGCGATGAGACTGACTAGACCTTGCCGGCCCCGCCCACTTGTGGCTCCTCCTCCAGAGCTCGGCCTGGCTCCTCCCCACCCCGCCCTGAGAGGGGAAAAAGGCGGGACACGGGGATGGGTGGGGCGCCAAGCCCGTGAGGCGGGCGGGGTTGTTGTTGACACGAGCGGAGGCGAGGTGGGCGGGCGCCAGCTCGCCGTGCTCCAATCCGCTCGAGCTTCCCGCGGCGGCTGAGGGCGGCGCGGCGGTCTCATTGGCTGCGGGGCGAGCGGCCCGGCTTATCTGGGCGTGGCCAAGGGAGGAGGGAAAGCTGGGCTCGGCCGCCTGTCGCTCATCTTGCCAGTCCGTCAGTCAGGCGAAGACGCTGAGGGATTCCGGCGGCTTTGTGCTCCCGGGGCCATGGCCGCCGCCGCCTCCTCCTCCTTCTCGCCGGGGAATGTGCTGGGGCTGCCGGAGGGCGAGGCTGCTGCCGCAGAGGTGAGCCTGCGCTGGGCCGGCCCGAGGGCTCCTTCTCCCTCCTGCCTCGAAGGGTGGCGGGGGCAGCGGCCCCTGCGCCTTCTTCGTCGGCGTCGCGCTGGTCCTGCTGGTCCGGCCCGGGGCGGCTCCCTCTCAGGTCCCCCACCGCCGCCTTTGCTCGGGCGCTCCCTGGTGGCGAGGACGGAGAGGCGGCAAATGGACCCATTTCACGGCTGGGGCAAAGGGAGACCGGCCGAACCTTGGGCTGGGGGCGGCCGAAGGGGCGGAGGCAGGGAGCGGGTATTAGCCCCCCAGGTTTCCTCCTCCCCTCCTGTTTTCCTCCTCCCTTCCCAACCTCTCTTCCTCTTCTCTTCATTCCCCCTTTTGATATGGGGTGGCGTACTGGTTCAAGAGAGGATCTTTTCGGGGGTCTGGGAAGGTTAATACAATGTTTCTTAAACTTGGGTCTCCAGCTCTTGTTGGACTACACCTCCCTTCATCCCTGCCCACAATTGTCCTTAGCTAGCAGGACCAGTGGTCAGGAATGATGGGAGTTGTAGTCCAACAACAGCTGGAGACCCACGTTTGAGAAACACAAGAGTACAACAAACTCGTGTTGTGTGTGTCTTGCTTCACACCAAAGGAGAGGCTGTGGGGCAGTACTGGGAGCAGTGTTTGTCCTCCATGTCTGGTTGGGGAGACTTGGGCCAGAGAAAGGCCTCTTCTTTTGCATCCTCCTGTGTGGGCAGAGGCAGGGTGTGGGGCAAAGAGAAGTGCTGAGAGCATCCGCTCCCATTCAATGGGGCCTTCAGTCTCCTCCCCATCTGTCATCTGTCTGCAGCCACTGGCAATCTTTGAAAATCAATCATGGGAACTGTGAGTGGAGTTTCACTTTTCTTTTTTATTAAAGAGGTTTTAAAAGGAGCCCTCTTCAGAAGTAAATCCAACTGCAGAATTTCTCAGCGGTGAAAGGAAGGCATCCTGTCTATGCCCTGGAGACTTTATCAATTCCTATCTCTGAAAACTGAATTCCCCATCTCCCAGGTTTCATCGACCTGGCTTAAAAATGGAGAGTCCCCATCTCTGTTGCTTCCTCTTTTTTCCCTGCTTATCCTCCGCTGACATCTGAGATTAGGTTGTGCGGGTTTCAAGAACAAGTGATCAAGTGAAACTGCTAGCTAGGACAGTCTCTGAGTGGTGGCAGCAGTCGCTCTTTCCCATCACAGGAAATGCCCAAGAATACATGCATAAAGTTTCAGCTTCAAAGCATACATGTCACTTGTACCTTTGAGTAGGTACACGTTAGGGCTGGTTTTCAGCATAGTGATATATCACCAGCGAAACACTGCAATATATAAATATATCAGGATGGAACTATGTAGAGCAGAGCTTTTCAAATTGTGTGTTGCAACACATTAGTGTGTTGGCTGCAGTGTGTAGGTGTGTTGTGCAGATGCTCCCCATGCTCTTCCCAGGGCTGGAAAGGGGTTAGTTTAACCTCTGGTTTGCTAGTAAAACTAAATTACTGTGTCACAAAATGATGTATGTCTAAAAAGTATGTCACCATCATGAAAAGTTTGGAAACCTCTGATGTAGAGACATGTGTGGTTTCTGTAGTGTTGTGGTTCTCATCTTTTCGCAATTGTGAGGCCCGCAGATGCAAGCCAGGAGAAACTGCCTTGGAGTGGGCCCACAATGCAGTGGGCTGAGCACCTGTTTTTCATGCCATGGCACCTCTGGCATAAAATATTTGGGGATATTTCGGAGAGCTGCTACCCATTGGAAGAAGCAGTACTGTGATGGTGTGAGCTGGTCTAAGGTGGCTTCGTCTGTGACTTGCTTTTGTTTGAATATACATTTTGAAGTTAAGTAATATCCCTCTCAGTCCATAGAGGTTAGCTGCTTGTGGTTGTAGTGGCCCATATTTGGAATTGTTTGCCTTGAGGGCCACGTTCATCTGGAACTCCTCTGTGAAACCTATTGCATTATGGGTGTGAGTATGATAGCTTCAGCATTTCAGGTGAGTACGATAGCTTCAGGAACAAAGAAACAGTGTGTGTGTGTCTGTGTGTTAAAATTGCACTCTGACAAGTACTTCTAAGAATTCATGTTTGTCTAGGAAGGAAAATGTTAAGCCTGCAGCCCACACATACTGACTTTGAAAATAACCTTATTTAAATGAATGGACCTCAAAGCCCAGGGCTATTTGGAGGAAGGATGAGACTAGAGTGGATGAATCTGCCAATTCTGGTTTCTCATTTTGTTCAATCTTAAGTTCAGTTTGCTATGTTTCCACATCAGTTTGCAAACCTTAAAAAAGAAACCCCACAGGAAAATGTTATGCATTATTCCTAAATAAACACATTTTTGCACAGCCTTTGCCTACAATATTCATTTTTGCAGGCTGCTTTCCTAAACATTTGGTATGTAATTTTTACTCAAAGATACACTTTTGAGCACCAATTTTTCTAGGTCTTTATTTGCAAATCATGTTTTAGCTGAAGAGCTACAGTGCAAAATTGGAAGAAGTGTGACTTTTGAAGAATCCATTTTTATTTGTATATATAAGTTTGGAAAGTACAGTAGTGCCTCGCAAGACGAAATTAATTCGTTCCGTGAGTTTTGTCGTCTTGCGATTTTTTTCGTCTTGCGAAGCACGGTGTTGGGAAAGTTTTGGAAAAGCTTCAAAAATCACCAAAGTCTTTAAAAACCTCAAAAAAGGCTACCACACCGCGTTCTATGAGTTGCTCCTCGAAGTCAAGTCGCAACTGTATTAACGGTGTTAAGAAAAAGGAAAGAAACTTGCAAGATGTTTCCGTCTTGCGAAGCAAGCCCAGAGCGAAAATCGTCTTGTGAAGCAGCTCAAAAAACAAAAACCCCTTTCGTCTAGCGAGTTTTTTGTCTTGCGAGGCATTCATCTTGCGAGGTACCACTGTACTAAGTAAGTAAAAATTCTCTTCCTATCTGCAGATGAAATACATAGGATAAGATAAACAGGTTGTTCCACGCTGCACTGGAGCAGCATGGCTGGAGAAAACTGCCCCTTACTGTATTGATACATTGCCCAAAACCAGTTTAAAGTTCAGATTGCGATAACAATTTCAGAATTTTTGAGCTGGCAATGTATCGTGGATTCCGCTCACCCTTGTGGCTGCTTCAAGCACCATGCATTTTTTCCCTCGGGGTTGCCATTGTTTCAAGCATGGCCTCCTCAGCTCTTCTCAATGTTTGCACCCAATCCAAATAACTTTATTGTACTAGCCATTGGCCATGACAGATCTGAATCAAAAATAAATACAAGCAAAAGGGGTGTTGCGCCCTGCAAGGCTGCCTGGTGCTCACCCACTCCCTCCTTCACTGCCAAGCCGTTGGCCTCAGGAGCCTGAAAAGGTGCTGGGGTCCGGCTGCCCCCAGCCATGCCTGGGCCTACCTGTTGTGTGTGCTCACCTGCCTGCTTGCCAGCACCTTTGCTTCCTTTTCCGGCCGAGCAATCGGGCTGCCTCCTTCCTCCTCACACTGGGTACTCGGAAGTGAAGGCTTGGCCACGTCCCGTGAGCCTCTTCTGGTGGGAGCAGCACTGGCTCCTCTCCCTCACCTTCAGGACTATGTGGTTGATTGGCGGTGGTGGTCACCAGAGATGGGAACTGCACTGCGGTGATAAAGAGAAATGGAGTAGCCTCTGGTGCCTTGCGTGGAGGATGGCTCCCAGTAGTTGCGACCGTTGCTGTGAGCTGGGCAGGCTCTGGGGAGAGGCTGTGACTCTTCATTGTGTGGTGGCATGTAGTGTCCCGCCTGATGCGCTCTGCCCAAGGCAGCACCATCCACCTAGCCTTCCCATATAGCAGCAGAACCTGCGCATGGTGTCACTGGGTTTAGGGGTAGGCGATGTAGCCTTCAAAACCGCTTTGAACTAGTCCACATCCAGGAATCAATACTGGGCTGCTTCTTGCTCCAAACCTTATTTCATCTTTCCTCCCCATTTCAGACAATGTGATATATCAGTATATCTTGATGTTTGGCTGGTGATATATCGCAATGTTGAAAAACTGATATCGACCACTTTGTTTATCTGTCTTGTAGACAGCTTTACATTTCAAGGTAAATCTCTTAAGCAGTCCACATATTTCAAAATAAATAACTATAAAAATACAATACAACTTTAACATTCAGCTAATAATACTCATCACTTCTACATTTTTAGTAACGTAATTAAGCAACAAAAACAATGTACATAAATAAAATCCCACAAAATCGAATTCTATACAAACTACCAAACAGCATCAAATACAACATACAGTATCTAGACCAGGCTTCCTCAACCTAGGCTCTCCAGATGTTTTGAGACTACGATTTCCATCATCCCTAACCACTGGTCCTGCTAGCTAGGGATCATGGGAGTTCTAGGCAAAAACATTGGAGGGCCGAGGTTGAGGAAACCTGATCTAGAAAATATAATAAATAGTCCAAAAAGAAAAGCAAAACAAAAACTTGCATATAACGATGTTGTCACCCCAATGGCTCAGCTATTCTCCTTAAACCCAACATATCACTCCTTCCACTAAATTCTCACTTCAATAAAATATATTAATAAGCAACCAATAATTATGTATAGAAAGATAGGTCTGCTGAATAAGAACAATCCAATAATAGGAGACCTCCCCCAACCCTGCTCAGTTTCAGTTTCATCTCTCATCTGATGCAGTACAAAACCTTCTCATCAGCTCTTTACTGGGAAGATTAACCTCTTCTCCACCAACAGACCTTCACCCAACGTTTTCGATGGGTTTGGCCAGAGGAATCCTAAGCTGTTTTGTGGACATTCTCTTTTTATGTGGTGCACTATATTTCTTTACCTTGTTTTACTAGGTTCCTAAGGTGGGAAGACAGTGCATCTTAGAGTCCTGTCCATCCCTCCCCCCCCCAGCCCCACCTGTTACCTAAAACTGCTAGTTCATATCCAGTTTTTGAAATGTGTAGTAGAGGCGAAGTTGGCTTTGTGACTGCCGCCTGCTGGACAAGGGACCAAGCATAGCTTGAGGATTTCTATATTGTACTAACACACGGGGCTTGTTCGCACTTCCGTTCATCCAGTGCCTAGAAAGCAGGAGTTTGATTGGTTTTGTCTTTGCCCCCCCTGCTTTTCCCTAGGAAACCCATGCTTAAGCATTAAACTGGAGCAAACATCAATCTGGAGAAAACCCGGTTTGCATTTGCTTCAATTCTGCAGTAAATAACAGGTTTTTCTGGTGGAAAATGGTGGAGCAAGCAAAAGTGTGGAAGAGCCCTCAGTAGAACAGCTCCTAAACTGAATCCCCAAACCCACAAGAAGACCTCCTTTTATTCTGCCCCATTTTCTTCTATCTTGCAAAATGCTCTACCGGGGAACTTTATGCTGCTTCCTCAAAAAGGACTTACAATAAAACTTCCTCTCTGTGCTTTGCTTTGTAATAGTCTTTTCCATCCTTGTGTTTTCCAGATGTTTTGGACTTCAGTTCGCAGCAGCCCAATCCTGCATGCCTTATACATCCCTCCCCACACTATTTTGCTTATTGCGCATACACTGCAAAGCCTGCTCTTGCACATTCCATATGGTAGAAATCTTTAAATCTACTTTAAAAGCAGAGTGGGAGGGGTGCATCGGTTTTGGGAAGAACATCTTTGCTTATGCGTAGCATAGCACTGTGTCGAAGAACTCTGCGTATGAACCATGTATCCTGCACTTAGGGCTGATGCTGAGACTGTGATGATTTTATCAACAAAGCTTTTGGGATTTCCTGTGTGGAGTGCCTGAATCTTTCATCTGAGGGTGGGAGCCTGAAGTATGTTTTAAGTCCAGACGACTCTTCAGAAATTGTTTTTTAATTGCCAGTAATCAGATAAAGGTGCTCTACTCTCAGGATGCACATTCTTACCCAACATAAATGCAACATTTTGGCTTCCAACCCCAGCTGTTGTAATGACCAGTTTGAGGCATTGCTGGCACAGTGGCCAGTGCCAAGAGCAGGCATGCAGAGATTTTATCTCGCCTCTTTTTATATAAGCAGAACTTTTTGCGCTATGGCAGCTTGTAAACTGCCTCAGCTTGTAAACCGCCTTGAGTATTGTAAGATAGAAAGACGGTATACAAATGGAAAATGATGATACTTTCACTTTTCCGGTTTTAATGTTCAGGCTGTGATACATTGCTCAGTTCCACAGAAACAGCATTATCAGAAATTGTGAGGAAGTGGCTAAATCATGTAGAACTGGCACAGTGCCAGGGCAACACAGCACATCAAAGGTGGTGATAGTAAGAACTAAACTGGAGCATTTCTGGCTTGAAAAGTTTCAGAATATTTGTTCTGGTTCACCAGAAGCAGCTTAGTCATGCTGGCCACATGACCCGGAAGCTGTCTGCGGACAAACGCCGGCTCCCTCGGCCAGTAAAGTGAGATGAACGCTGTAATCCCAGAGTTGTCTGCGACTAGACCTAACAGTCAGGAGTACCTTTACCTTTTATGGGGTGCGGGTGGCGCTGTGGTCTAAATCACAGAGCCTAGGGCTTCGGCAAGGTCGGCGGTTAGAATCCCTGCGACGGGGTGAGCTCCCGTTATTTGGTCCCAGCTCCTGCCCACCTAGCAGTTTGAAAGCACATCAAGTGTAAGTAGATAAATAGGTACCGCTCCGGCGGGAAGTAAACGGCGTTTCCGTGCGCTGCTCTGGTTCGCCAGAAGCGGTTTAGTCATGCTGGCCACATGACCCGGAAGCTGTCTGCGGACAAATGCCAGCTCCCTCGGCCTATAGAACAAGATGAGCTCCGCAACCCCAGAGTCATCCGCAACTGGACTTAACGGTCAGGGGTACCTTTACCTTTTATGAGCCACGCATAGATTGCTATGGGTGTGACTGTCCTGAAAGTTTTGATTGCACAAATCAACTTGAAAGTGGCAGAGTACAAATGATCCTCTTAATGTGATTGGGATGGACATACATGCTGCCGCATTCAAGTTGAAAGCATATTCTGTTATATCTCTGGTAAACCTGAGGGGAAGGAGCAAGTGGAAGGAATTCTGGAAAGTAAAATAACATATTTCTAAGTGTCTTGTGTTTTTCTTCTTGGCTTGGATATTCTGCTTCACGATCAAATTACATAAGATCTCTAATAAGAGACAGTTCCTCTGAAGGCTGTTCAGGGTCATATGTAAAGTGTTGAATGACGGGCTTGATGCTTCATGTGTTCAGCTTAATATCTGAATCTTAGTGCGTTGAAGGGGGAAAAATCTATTAATAGTAGCTTGTGTCCTTCCTGCTCCAGTGCCTTTTGACTCTGGATTTCTTGCATTTTGTATGCCAACCAATGTAAGTTATCTCACATTTCTTGGGAGTTGTTGAAAAAAATCATCAAAAAATCATCTTAGTGCAAGTTGCCACATAACTGTGTATTCCTGTGCAAGCTATGCTCATCTTTAACCACAACCCATTGGAGACTAATTTTGGTTTGCTTGAGTGTCCTTCTAAAAAAACATTCCACCAGAAAAAAATCACTTTCATTTCAAAAGTCAATATCTTTAGTTAGCTAAACATCCCACTTGTATTCCAACTTCAACCAGTTTCAGCTGAGCAGTTAAATTTTGTCATTTTAAGCACCCCCCCCCCCCAAAAAAAACCAATCACTTTTCATTTGCTTTCTTCATTCTTCTTTGGAAGCACAGCTGCATTCCTGGACCCACCTTAATCCATCTTCCTTTCAGTGGAACCCAACACACTGGGCCTGATTAAGAATGGGCAAGCCTTTAAATGATTCTTGGGTCCTTGATGTCAACAGCCATCTGTTTCAGCTGAATTAGGCCCTAATAGAGTGGCAACTAGGTTCCCACTAGATTTGCTGAAAGGAGGCATATGAGGATGCTGTGTAGCAGAGTGGTATTGACATCTAGCTCAGTAGAGTATGAGACTCAGGGATGTGGGTTCAAGCCCCTGCATTGGACTAGATGACCATCGTGATCCCTTCCAACTCTACAATTCTATTATTATTTCTTGCTTTCCTGAAAAGGGATTGAGGCACTGGGAAACTGTGGAAGGGAAAAAGGATCCATAGTGGGTTCCTTTATTCTTGGTGAGCTTTGTCCTGCTGTGCACCAAGGAACATAGGCTTGGAGACCAGGACCTTGTCTTCCATCTCCCCCCTCTTAACCCCCTGTGTGTTCTTGCCTTTCTGAAGAAGACCATTTTGAGAGAGTTTTTGTGAGAGTGGTCATACACTGCTTAATTTCCATGCAGGTTATTGAAAAATTGCTAACAAATTGTGGTGTTGTTTTTTATCTTACTGGATTTCCATGGGAAATAAAAAATCTGGATTAAAGTTGGGGCGGGGAGAGATACAGGCTGGAATTACATGACAAAAACGTGTGAACGGTGAAAGGAATGAGCATGAGCGAGTCCTTGTCCCGTAATAAACACCTGTCTGGAAGCACCCCAAGTGTTAGTTGAGCAACCTGTGCAATAGGTTCCGTTGTGAAAAACAGCTTTCTCCAACCTGGTGTCCTCCTGATGTTATGGATTCCAGCTCCCATCGGTCCCAGGCAGCACAGTTGGCGGGGTGGGGGGGTGGGGTCCCGGCTAGGATGCCTTAATGTAATTGGGATCATGAACTCAAACAATAGCCTGGGGTGGACAAGCTCTAGATTTTGCTGTACTTCCCAGCAGGCAGCATGGCCCATGGTCAGGGATGATGGGAGTGGTAGTTCAGAAACATCTGGACAAGGGCCAGATGTTCCCCATCCCTGCAACAACATCTGTCTTCGGGGCAGGATAACTGAGTACTCCCTGGGAGACATTCTAGTAATGGGGAAGTTTTTATGCTCTGTGAAGCTTTTCTTCCTTCCCCCAGTTGCCTTTGGGGTTATGGTAGCGAGATGTGGCTGCGGGAACCCAGCCAGATGGGCGAAGCATAAATAATAATAATAAATTAATTAATTAATTGCGTGGGGTGGGGAGCTTGAAAGCAATATTTACATTGCTTTGCTTTCTATTTCCTCAAGCCTTAGGTGCACAATTTGTACTCTAGAGGGAGCAGTTTCCCATAATTTGGGAGATAACTACAGTAATCGCCATCACAAAGACGATATTGTAGATATTGTATAACTTAACTGTTCAGACCACTTCAGGTCTGTGTGCTGCTGATGGCAATTGGGAAAAGAGACAACCTGTGTTTTATTGACTGGGTATTGTTCTGCTTCATCTAAATGGTTACTACAAGTACTTTCCTGCCTGGTACATACTCATTTGTGCTGCAGGAAGACTGAAGCATCTTAATTGTGAAGTGGCTGTGGATATTGAAGGGCTGATGCAAAATCTACTTCTATACGTCATGTGAACCAGCCCTTGTGAATTAGGGAGCCTACATCTCACATCATCCCTGACTGTTAATCCATGCTGGCTGGGACTGATGGAAGTTGGGGAGTCCAAAACCACCTGGAGGGCCACTGGTTGAGGAAGGATGGCAAGTAGGCATATTCAAGTGTTATGAGTGCAGATCAGAAGATGGTGAACAGCAGCAGCCCAGGTTCCTTGCTGGCTGCTGAGCCCCTTCCACCCTGCCGCTTAAGGAGCGGAGAGCCCTTGGAGGAGCCTGATGAGCAGCAGGGCAACTGTTCCCTGTCAGCACAGCCTGGCCCTTTCATAAAGAAAGCAGGATTCTCTGGTATTGCCTTGTGTGGTTGAGAGGGTGTTGCTTTGGCTGCCTTGCCTGGCATCGGGAAAGAGAAGGAAGCATAGGTTTTTGCCAAGAGAAAACTTTGGCCTGCAATGTCACGCAGGTGCCTGGGGATGCCCCACATCTAACCAAGCCAAACAAAATGAAATAAGTGAGCTTCTAAGAAAGATGGTTTGGGATTTGGAAAAGATGGGCTTGGTGCACACAAACCAGCTTCTACCTAATGTGCCATCTTAACTGGAAGGTCCAAGGATTGTGCTTAATTATTAACTGCCTTTAGTTTCTTTTGAAAAGAGAAGGGAGATAGAAATATTTTAATTAAAATTGTTTTCATTTTCTAACCATCATTTTCTTGACAGACTCAACTAGAGCAGTGTTTCCCAACCACTGTTCCGTGGCACACTAGTGTGCCGCGAGATGTTGCCTGGTGTGCCGCGGGAAAAATTAAAAAATTCGAAAGATTTGTTTTTTTTAAAAAAGTCAAATTTTCGATTGGGGCGCCGTCACTAGATCAGTGTTTCCCAACCACTGTTCCGTGGCACACTAGTGTGCCGCGAGATGTTGCCTGGTGTGCCGCGGGAAAAATTCGAAAGATTTGTTTTTTTTAAAAAAGTCAAATTTTCGATTGGGGCGCCGTCACTAGATGACCCCTGGGGTTCCCTCCCTCCCTCCCGTTCTGCGCCTCCCTCCTCCTCCTCCTCCGGGGAGGCCCTTCCTGGCTCTCGGCCAAGGCTTGGCGGCTGCCACTCACTCACTCGCTCGCCCACCCGTCCCTCCATCCCTGCACCCGGCCTCTCCCCCTCCGTCCCCGGCGCTGGGGCTGCCGGGATCCATAGTCCCTCGCCCTTGGGCTCCGCGCCCGCGCGGGGTGCGCGAACTACGTTTCCCAGCGTGGCCTGGCGGGCCGGGCGTTTTGTTTGAAGCGCTCTTCTCCCGGCCATGGAATGAGCGCGGCGGCGGCCGGGCGGGCAGGGGCTCTTCCGCGCAGACCCCGCGCAGCCTGCCTGCGCCCCTGCGGAGATCGGGCAGCAGGATGGAGCCCGGGGATCCCCGCAGAGGCGGAGCGGCGGAGGCGGAGGCTGCCCCCCAGGTAGGGCTGCGTCGGGGGGGGGTATTTTTGCAATGCTGCATCCGCGCCGGAGGGGTCGCATCGGACCGCGGGGAGACCCCTTGGCGGGCGTGCAAGGCAATGCATGCGTGCAGGCGTTGCATGGAGTGCGGTGCAATGCAATGGCAACGCGGCGCCCTGCATGCATGCATGCAACTTCCACCGGCGCTCCGGACTTGGCAGGTGAAGGGGGTCCCCAGTGGGCGGCAGAGAGAGCCGGGAGGGCGAAGGGGAGCCGGGGGGAGCAGCGCTGCTCCCCGAGCCGAGCCCGGGGGGAAACTTCGGCGTCGTTGCGCCGGGTGTTGGAAGCGGAGGCTGGCGGGGGCCCCTCACCTGCAAAACCTGGTCGCCTCTCATATATTTTGTGCATTGCATTCATCGCCCGCTTTCTCCTCCAAGGAGCTCCCGGGGGCGCGCGTGGTTCTCCCCGTGTTATCCTCGCAACAACAGCCCTGCGAGGTGGGTCAGGCGAGTGGCCCAAGGGAGCACCCAGGGATTGTCCTGGCCAGGTGGGGTGATTTGAACCCTGCTCTCTGCCCGGTCTTCGTCCTCATTTAGCCCCCACATGTGCATGACTGTGCATGACTGAGGTTTTTCCCCCCTCGTCTTGGCTATGGTGTGAGTCTGTGCTGTTAATTAATGGGGTTCTGCCTTCGGAGAAGATGAGCCAGCCCTCAAGGAGGTGATTATGTAATTTGCTAGCAATTTATGTCCCTCCCGGCGTGACGCTGCGCGCTGACGTCACGGGGCTGTAATGGTGGTGTGCCTCGAGATTTTTTTCATGAAACAAGTGTGCCTTTGCCCAAAAAAGGTTGGGAAACACTGTTCTAAATGTCAACCTAAGCACCTGGACTTAGGCTTGGAAGATAACAGGTAACTGGTGCAGCTGTTTAAGAACAGGAGTTAAATATGACCAATCTGCTGCTCCCATCAGCACCCTGGCTGTACCTACTGTAGTAGATGGTATCAAAAGCTACTGAGAGGTTAAATGTGTACTCACTTTCATATTGTGGAATAAATTGTGGGATAGTTCTTAAACTGCACAGTCACCTTGCATCTTGGCCAGAAGCTAACTGGAAGCAAAACTACTTCTGTTTCAGGAAAACTTGCGGATAGTGAGGCTGAAGGTGATAGCTGGAATTGGCCTGGCCAAGAAGGATCTCCTAGGAACAAGGTAAGCATCCGGCTCTCTCTACAAAGAGGAAGGGAGGAGGAAATCATGCGCTGTCCCTTGTGAAAAATCTCTCAAACTTACTTTTTCAGTGCCACTATTAAGTGGAGTGTTAGTCATGCTTGTTCCAGGGCTTCTTGCTCAACCTCCTGATGATTCAAGGTTGTACAAGGAGTAATGAGAAAATGATTTGTAGGATCCCAGATTCTACAAGGCATACGAGACTGAATGCAGGAAATTATGTCATGTTCAGTCCACCCCACCCCACCCCCAGCAAGTGTTATAAGAGGTTAGAGAAGGTAAGCTGTAGAGCAGTGTTTCCCAACCGGTGTTCCGCGGCACACTAGTGTGCCGCGAGACGTTGCCTGGTGTGCCGTGGGAGGGAGGCGGGCGAGTCGGGCGGCGAGAGGCGGGGCGGCGGCGGCGAGGAGAGGCCGCCCAGCGCGGGGCTCTCGCCGTCTGCCTGCCTGGCTGCCTGCGTGGCGCTGACGTCACGGGGCTGTAACGTGCCCCACATAGGCACACGCGGGGCGGCGAGCGAGCTCCCTCCCACATCCCATCGCCGCTCGCTTCGGCCGGCCTACTGGGCTGTCGCAGGCGGAAGGCCTGCGCATGCACGAGGTTTTCGCGCCTTCGGGATTCCCTTCACGCCTTCCTCCTCCCGGGTCCTTGAGAGCGCGGGAAGCGGCAGCGCGAGACCGGCATTGAGCCTGGTAGGTATTGCGCTTGCCGAGGCAGTCATTTGGGAAATGAAAACTTGCAAAGGAAGCAACCAGTTCAATCTGAAGTACGTGTATGCTTAATATCCTGTATCTGAAACCTGTTCTGCCCCCTCCCCCACACTTGGTGCCATTTTCATCTACACATGCAGCAGAGTAAGTTGACCCAGAATAGTACCAATTCAGATGGCAGATGGGAGAATGACAGTGCTGAATGCTTTCCCATGTAGAACAGTCCCTGCAAATAAAAACCTAGCATATTTGGAAGAGGGATGCTAGCCTAACCATTACCTTCTATGCTGTTACTATTTTTTTATTTTTATTTTTACATAAGTAAAAAGTGACCTTTCCCCATCTGGCATGGTGGTGTGCCTCGAGATTTTTTTCATGAAACAAGTGTGCCTTTGCCCAAAAAAGGTTGGGAAACACTGCTGTAGAGATCTGGACTGACCTGAGTTTTGGGAAACCTGGATTCAAATCCCTGTTCTGCCATGAATCTCATTTCAAAGAGAGGCACTTGCTGAGAATTGAGACTTCTGGGGCAATTGTTTTCAATTCTAAAATATACTACTAAATATATTCCTCCTCTTCTCTGCTAGCTTAAGGTCAGCTGCAAAATGGCCATGTATGAACCAAGGAGAATGTTGGCTTAATTTATCCCCTTATCTCTTGATAGTGAAAAAACAAAACTTTTGGGTGTGTGGGAGAGTATTAGTGACATTTTGGCATGGATGGATTGACAGAATTTAGCAATACAGACCAAGGTCAGTCTGTCTCTTTAAAGGGGTTGTGATGCCCATATCTCTTGCAGACAAGTAATCCTATTTTAACCGTTTGTGCTTGTATTTTGTACAGTGATCCCTATGTGAAAGTGACAGTATATGATTCAGCCAATGGAATCCTTACCAGTGTTCAAACAAAAACTGTTAAAAAGGTTAGACTTTGCACTTTCTTTGCATAATGAATAGGTGCAAAATCAAGCAAGTGACTTGAAAGTAGACATTTACTTGTTTAAGCTCAAATAGGTGTAAGATGCGGTAGTTACCAATGCAAAATAGCAGCAGGAAATAGGCAGAACAATATACCCTTGTAAGATGGCCACCTCCAACTTGGTGTGACACTTGATGGTTCCTTGTGGATTTTTTCAACAGCTACTGCAAACATAGTAACTATGTAACTATGTAAGAGATGTGTTTTTCCTAAATCAGCCCAGAAAAACTGTACCAGAGTCTGATAGCAACCTATTGCTACTAATCGGACTCCTCCAGAATCTGTCTCTGGGAATCTTTTTAAAATGGGCAGAATAATGAACTATGTTGTCTACTTACATTTTAGCCACAGACACATAGCTGTTGAGATCTGCCTATAGAAGGTGACTTCCCCACCCGCTCCTCTTCCTGGCACCCCCCTCCCTCAAAAAAACAAAGAGTTTCCCTTCCCGCAAGGGTTGGGAGGTCCTTCTGAATGGATGGGCTCTGAGGGAGAAGGACCAGGTTTCCTCTTATCTTGCTTTAGCAGCTCAGCCCGCCTCACTCATCAGGAGCCTTTGGCATGTGCTTGTGGATAGAGAAGAGAGTGGGAGCTCCTCCTCCCGCCCACCCTGTTCCCTGGCCAGTTCTCTTGGTTGTTTTGATGCTGTTTTCTAATCTGCCATTTGCAGATGCAGTTGATATCCTCTGAAGTTGCTGATTTGTAAATGCACATCTCCTCGTATTAAAAAATTGTACTTGCAACTTTGGAATGGGTTTGTGCCAAATACGATACTGGGGGAAACTGAATGGCAGAGAATAAATACATCTATAACCCCCCCCCCCCTGGAAGGATGGACTCCTCTGGAACCACAGCATTCTTTCCAAGTTCTTTTCCTTGTAAGGGTCAAAGGATATAGGTGCAGTTGGCCAGTCTTCCTTCCTGTTTGGTCTGCTCATAGGCAGAAAGGTTAGCTGACGTTCAGTGCAAAGTTCTCAAATAAGACAGTGTGCATTATTGAAGGGGAATTGTGGAAGTCAGCTATTTTTAGCTCTTGGTCGGCACCTAACTAAGACAGTATGTCAGGTCTGTGTTTAGTTCAGCTCATCAGATCCACAGTTTTGTTCATCTCTTCGAGGCAGATCAGAGTGAATGTGCTTCATGACACTGGGGTGCTTTGAGGGCCAGAGGCTGAAATGAAGCACTCGGGTGTCTGTTGCAGCTATATCAGCTTTCCTTGCAGCTGGGGTGATGCTACTTAGTTCTGAATGTTTTTTCCTTGCTGGGGATGCCTTTGCATCGGCAACTGCATACTTTGATGCTAATGCTGGTCTATATTTCTAGTAGCAGAGCCATCAAAGACCTTTGCCTGAGATCGTGGGAAATTATTGTCAGGTAGACCAACCTGATGCCCTTCAGATATTGGGGGCTACAAATCCAAAAGTCAGATCGCATGTTTGGGAGGGAACCAACTGTCCCAAATGGCTGATGGCATCCAAAACATTTGGAGGGGTACCAGGTTGGCAGAGTCAGAGCTAGGTAGGTATTTCTGGGCTATAAGGGCCAAGTGAGAAAAGGCAGCTGTGTATGTCTTATAGTAATTTACTCTTTCTTTACTTGCAGACGTTGAATCCAAAGTGGAATGAAGAGTTTTATTTTAGAGTAAGTGAACCTTGTTGCATGTTGAAGTGATGACTGAGCATTGTAATCCAGCAGAAGTCTGTTGTGATTAATGCCCTTTAAAGTTATGTGGTGGAATAGAAAGCAACGTTGTACTTTCTAATGCTCCTTTCCTACCAAGCCAACTCACCAGAAGTTAACTGTTTCTCCTAGGTCAATCCTCAGAAGCACAGATTCCTTTTTGAAGTGTTCGATGAAAACCGTTTGGTAGGTGGACTTTTTGTTGTTTGGGAACAAAATCGGAATCCTGTATATTTTCTTGTGATTTATTTTGGATTTGTTGGCAACCGTGGCACTGTGACATGCAAGCCAATCCCTGCACTCTTGGGGTTATTTACATTTTTTTTGAAATATTCCACATTTCACTACTTCTTGTAGACTCCCTAGTTGTCCAAACTCTTTCAGATCTGTGGTGCGGCCTGGTAGCCAGATTTAAAAGGAGAAGGGAGCATTAATGGGGAATTGATACCATGCTGGTGAAGGCAACACTGGAACTGATTTCATGGAAAGATACATGTGTGATGCTCTGAACAAGGAACCTCTGGGCAGCTGAGGGTACTAGAGAAGCGGTGGGCAACCTGTGACCCTCCAGATGTTGTAGAGTTGGAACTGACTCTGAGGGTCAATTAGTCCAACCCCCTGCAATGCAGAAATCCTACCCACAGCCATCCCTGGGTGGGCTTGAACCACCAGCCTTCTGGTTAACAGCCAGACACACTGACCCATGTTGTTGGTCTCCCATCAGTCTGACTCCCTCAGTGGCCAAGGATGAGTTGTGGCCCTCCATCCATGTTCTAGGAGAAAACAGAGACCTAATAAGACCTTGTTAGTGGAAACTGTCACAACCAGCTTACTTCCGTTGCTTTTTCCAGTTGGCATGCTCTATTCTTTTCACTCACAAGACCCAGCTAAGAATTAATTTGGCTCTACCACAGGATTTTTGAAAACTGTTTCTCTTCCTCATAGAGAATGTAAAATGCTGGCTTTAATGGAAAACTCCCTGAAAATGTAGTAAAGGTTAAATAAATACCTAGCAGAAAATATTCAGTCATGTGATTTACACAGGAATAAATGGTGCAGTGTTCTCTGCTGCCTGCAGTTTAATTCTGAGTTGCTGTGGTGGGATTCAGAAATGTGTAGTGTGTAACTTCTGGGTGTTTAAAGATGTCTGTAACTGGATGAATGTTTGCTGGCTAGCATAGATGTTGGAGCAGTGCATTTTCCTTAAAGTGCCACTAGGTGCCAGGAAAGAATCTGACTTAGGAGCAGCAGCGGCAGCAGCAGCACAAAAGAGAAAAGGCAAGACGTAAATGATAATCATGAAAGTTAACATTTCAAGCAGATCTCCAATATACTCCCATTTGATTTCTACCACTGTGAATGTGCTCTTAAGAGAGGAACTGCTTGTTTTGCTGGTGGTACAGCAGAAATGGTATTGAATACCTTGGTTTCATAAGCAGCTAGGAGAAATGTTTGGTTTGGTTCCAGACCATAATGTTGGAATACTGAAATTTGCTTTCAACAGATTCTAAATGGAACTCTTATTACAACTATATCTGTCTACGTAGGGAATGTTTTTCCACACCTTGTATAAAAAATATCTGTTTCTCTCAGAGCTCAAGCACCAGCTAATTGTAAAAACAGTCCGCAAATTTTAAGCTATAAAAGTATGGGCAGAGTGTAAAAAAAAATAGTGCTAGCCTTTCCAAAATATGCTGGTTTTTTGGGGACCCACCCATGGTTTTTCAGTCTGTTCAGTTGCTTCTCATCATTAAGCCCGCCCACCTCTTCAAAAATGAAAGGGCTGTTTTTCTCAGTAGCTGCCTTTAAATTAAATGTATGCAGTAAGAACTTCTCTCAAACTGAAGTTCCTTGCTACTTTATGCAGGGCATACTCTTATCCAGTTACTAGCACTATTGATCTTTCAACAGTGAATCTTAGATTTGATAATTATGTGGAACTTGGTTCCTACCAACTTCCTGTAACTCTACACCGCTGGGTAAAAATATTAGTGGTCATACACTGCTAAAGAAAGCACAGACCCAGATTCAGCCAGGGCAGCCGGGGGAATCTGTAGGAAGAACTGCTGTTGAATTAATTTGCCATGGAAGGGTAGAATTCAGACAAGGCTTCCAGTGTTGGTCCACTGCAGCTGAGTTGAGCTTTAAAGGTCGCTTGGCACTAAGTGTTTTGTCAGTGAATGTGCTCTTCACAACAAGCAACCCTGGGCAGGCCAGAGATGGTAGTGTGGCAGGAATGACTTGCTAAATTCAGAAGGCACTCTGGCTAACAGCTACCTGCATTTCTGTGGTCTTCATCTGTTATACTGAAGATTAACTGGCAAGTGATTGCGGGCAGCTGCTTTCCACTTAAGAAGAAGAAAAAACTCTCTGACCTTTATCTTTGGAAATGAGGACAAATGGCAAGGCAGTTGAGGCTGCATTTTGCAGCTGAAAGGAGTCACACGGATCCGTTATTAGAGACCCTTGGAGATGGCTGGTATAAAGAAGATACTCGCATGTACACCCAAAGTCCTGAGTCGAACGCTGCCCCTTACGTTGTTGAAATGAAGCGGAACCCCAATCAAATGCAGGAAGAAAACAAACTGCCAGTTTCGTCCCGAAAACCCAAGCGGAGTGCTTCGCTGAAGATTTCCTTGCAGACTTCTAGAGGCAATGGATGTTTGCAGCCCGTGGCCTTGGAAGACCATACTTCCCTGGTCAGCCTAAGGAAGAAAGGGGACTGTTGTAACAGGAATGCGACTGTCAGTCAGTCTCACCAGCTAACAAATGGCAGCGGTCTGGCTGATACTGCAGCGTTTGGGGTTCCCAGCAGTTTCTCAGCCAGTGACAAAGGAGCCTACAGCAGCGCAGGGAGTGACTATGGGTCGTGCACAAGTACCACAAGTGATGGCGGGTCCTATAGCAGTAGCATCATCAGTGACAGCAGTAGCTGCCCCTTTTCTGCTGGAGATGCCTGTCTTTTTTCTGGTAACATGGTCTCTGGCAGCTCTGCAGGTCGAAGCACCAACCGCAAATCCTCCACTTCCCACAGGAGCAGCACTGCGCAGAATAGTGTAAGCAGAAATATTTTTGACCAAGAAGACCCAGAACAAGCTGTGAGGGCAACAAAGCTGCCATCAGCGAGAGAGACAAATGTTTCCTTACGACGCTGCTCATCTCTGGTCATTTTCCCAAGGAGTCCTTCAGATACACCGCCAATGTCTCCAACGTCTCCTCCGCCAACTCGGCGGCCCTCTCAAGTGTCTCATAGTGACCAGGTGCAAAGTGAAGACAAGGCCGTGTCCGGGGGGTCCCTCTCTACTGTAGTCAATGGATTTCGGCTTTCTAAAGGTTCTTGTTTTCCTAATGAAAGTAGGGATGTTAGGCAGCTGCATTTGAATAGCTCACTGTGGGAGAGAACCTGCTGTGAGCAAGGCACCTGTGAGGAAATACCAAATGGAGGTTCTTGTATTTCATTTCACCTCTCCCATGGAGCACGGGCACCGAAGGGAGACACCGTGTCCTCTTCCAGCAGATCCTCCATAGCAGCCTACCCTAATCGAAGAGTCAGACCTACGGCATCTGCCTGTTTGCCCTCGAATTTGGAGGATCATGCTAGCATAGGAACTGAAGAAAGATCATCTGCGTGGAGGAGCAAGCCCCATCATGGCCTACAGAGGAGCCTCTCATTGGGATCATCCCAGCCTTCATTTCTATCCAGTTTTAAATACAGTTCCAAGGCAGGAACGTCACATTTACACATACAGTTTGGATCCGAGAGAGAGGGCAAGCCTAGTGGAGTTCAAAGGAGTACTTTGAGGAAACCTCTTGAGGTGAGTCCCTAGCTCCAAAAAGAGCGACCTCTGGCATGTGATGCTTTTTATTTACACTAAAATGGGGTTAAACGTCTGTGGAACATATTTTAAAGCTCTTTTATTGTATTATAATTAATAGATCACTACAGTGAAACACACGTGTGTTTAAAATTGGCAATCTGGTTTTAGCTGTATGTTGTTAATTACTGGTTTTGCGGTGACTTAGTGTAGTTAGGTTTCCTTTCCATGACTGTTGCTACTCTCTGTACCTAAAAAGTTTAAACTGATTTCCACTATCAGTTTTATACTAAGCCTTCAGACCTCAAGGGAGCACATAGCATGTTATATTCTGCTCATCAATTTTCATTTCACTTTAAAACTCTAACAAGTTACACATATTTAACAGAAAGGGGGAAGCAAGGTGCTTGTTACTTAACTGAATTTTAGTGGGTTTTGTTTCATAGTTATGTTTTAAAAATAGCTGTCTCAGGAGAAGATAGGGCTGAATGTCAGAAGATATAAATATTTTAAAAAACAATTTAGCAACCTTCGGCCTAGAAGTGTACTCTGGATCAGAAAAGGGGCATAACTCCCCCCCCCCCCCCGCTTCCACAAATTGCTATTTTAGTAATGCTACTTGTTGAATGAACTGTGAGCTTTGCAGACCAGTGTGGCATGAGAGGCGGGAAATGCCCAATCGATCAGCAGCACATTCTTTTAGCAGCTGGTTGTTAAGGAGTTCTCATATAGCACTAATTGTGCAATCACAGCAGAAGAGATTGTTGGCTTCAATTCATATAATTCTGGAAATTAATTTCAGGGCAAACATTTTTTTTCCTGAGACCCTAATCTTGTATAAATAGTAGCTGTGAAAACATTTTAAGATAATTTGTTAGGATGTCTTGCTGCTGTGATAGTAGTTCATCTAGAGACAAATTTAAAATCTGACATGAAATGCAGAGCATTAGTAACAGTAGTCAAATATGGTTTTGATGCCAGACTGTGTTTCAACAGGAGCTTGTGCACTTATGCAAAATATATCCATACTTGCATAAAGACTGCTGGGATCTGGGTCTCAAGTCAAATTGGTGCTTCATTAACTGGGCAATGTGAAAAGAACCCTTTAATGCAGTGATTCCCAAACTTGGGTCTCCAGCTGTTTTTGACTACAACTCCCAGCATCCCTAGCTAGCAAGACCAGTGGTCACGGATGATGGAAACCGTAGACTGAAAACAGTCGCAGACTCAAGTTGGGAAGCACTGCTTTAAAGCTTATGGGGGATGGAGCCTACTGCCCTTCAGAAGTTGGTCATCTGTAACTCCCATCATCTGCCCTCACCAGGGGCCACGCAGGCTGCTGGGAGTTAGAGTTCATCAACATCTGGAGGGCCACATGTTCCCTACTCTTAAATTTGGGTAGCCAAAAAAGAAATTTGAAACAGTGCTGTATGACCACATTCTTATTAAGTTGCAGATGAAGGACTTCTGTGTTAAATAAGCACTGTTGGAAAAGTAGCCTTCCCAAACAATTTTGTTAAATATGTGTCGTCTCTAATTATAGTTCTGTATTGTGATTCATTTTAAAATTAACAGTCCTGAAAATACTTCCTTGACTCCAGTTAGTCTGGCCTAGTATAACGATATGCTGAGTCTCATTTCCAATTTAACAGGATGATATTGGAGTCACATTTAGTAATGTCAGCTATCTGTGCCGAGTGTCATGAAATTAAATTTGTGCTTGGGTTTCAGACTTCAATGTCTGCAGCAGCAAAAGGCCTCTTGCCTGCCTGCTCTGTAGGTCTACTTGCTGAGAGTTAAGCTTCCCGTTCTCCATATTCCACAGCATTTTTGCAAGGTTTCTGTGCAGTACTTGGTGAGAAGCATTGTTTTGCTGTCGGGTCCTGGAGCTTTGACTTGAAAAGTTTGGGAGAGGGAGCAAGCCACACGTGAAGGATACAGCTAGAATTTTGCCAGGTGGAGAGGAGAATGGGACGGGGTTTTTTGTGCAGGGTGTGTATGTGATAGTTTCCACCTTAAGACATACACACACCGTTTGCCAGTAACGTGCTTGTCTTGGCCTGTTGCTGGTATCACATGCTGCAAGAACCCTGGGGAGCAGAGGAGAACGCTGGGAACAGCTGGCCCATATCAAACTGATTGGTCCACAATTTTATAAAAGATACATGAACAAGGCACAGCAAGTCACCCCAGCAGGGTACACCAAAAGGAAGGCACCAAAGAAAATTGTCCCTTTGGGTTGAGTTACTCCTATGGGCAGCAGTGAGGTCATAGACCTCACATTCTGAGAATTTTTTTTGAGAGGTTGGGTAATTCTTGAGTGAGAAACAGACGTAACAGAGTATGTGGGGTGAGTTTTCAACTTAGCCTCTCAGGGAGAGGAGGAGTGCTGGGGGGAACAGCTGCTTTGGTGAGAGCTTAGATCAGCTGTTCCCAGTTACACACTTGGATAACGGGGAATTTGTGATGTGAGCACAGGATGAGTGTGGTGGGATGTGTTGGAATACGCATACTGGGGTGACATGGGGGGGAATCGGTATCCTATAACAAGTTATTCTGGGAGGGAAGATATGTTATGGCAAACAGAAAAATAAGAGGGGGAAGGTGGCACCAGACCTTTGGCTCTACTGACCCCATTTTGCAGATACCTGGTCATTTGGCTACTGAGGCTTCTAGCCCGGTGCTGCTGTTGATCAATGCCAGGTCAGTATATAAGAAGACCACCTTTATCTATGATTTAATATTACCAGTGAGGGGACTGACTTGTGTAACCAAGAACAGGGTGGGTGAATTGGGTAGAGTGACTCCTACTCAACTCCCCCCACCCCCAGACCCGTTCAGCACCAGTCAAGACTGGCAGGCTGGCATGCAGGCAGTTGCTGTAGTCCATAAGACATCTGATAACTAGAAAAGCCCCTGGGCTGTAAGGTCCTGTACCTGTTAGGCTTGTCGTTGAGCATGCTGCTGAAAGGGCCTAAACTTGCTCTGTGCCCCTATGTGACCCTGAATCAGTTTCTTCGGAATCTTTGTCCCCAACCATCTTGTCAAATGCCCTTGTATTTGCATGTCCCAGAATGCTAGCAGTTATACAGGTTGTTAGTGTCAATGCTACAAAATCTAGATGTTTCATCCTGGCCTTTGCAGATGTTAGTTAGATGTCTGTGGTAAGGAGGTCCAGCTCCAAACAGATAAGCATCTTACAGGATTGGTCTTTTTGGAATGTTGATGGTGAGGATTGTGCATCAAGCTCAATACAAGCTTACACAGTCGCCTGAGTGCGCATTACCCCTCATAAAGGTGGGTTGAAGTGTGGGTGGGTGATACACACTCCAGAAATTGGACTAAAATTAATTGCAGTTTGCTTTCTTACAAGACATTGCTTCTAAGCTCATCTCAAGCAAAGCATTATTGCATTTAATGAAATAGAACGAAATGGCCTTGTTCTAATGTTTGTTCCATGTGTGGGGCAAGTGCTGTGTGAGGGCGGCATTGCAACACATAGGAACTGTACTGTGTTTGTTTCCAGGTTTGGGATATGGGCATAGCTGTCAACTTTTCCCTTTTCTTGTGAGGAATCCTATTCAGAATAAGGGAATTTCCCTTAAAAAAGGGGGAAAGTTTACAGCTATGGGTATGGGTGATGCTTTACCTGATATGAGCCTTGACTCGGTTTGGAGTGTGTCTTGGCCCTTCTTTCCCATTTTGACTCATAGAATCTTAGATTCCAGCTGTTTAAGCTTAGGCCAAACCTGTATCTTCCTGAAGTTTGCAAAGAAAACATGCATTGCCAGTTAAACATGAAGCCACCTTTATGATGTTTAGACATTAAGTCCAATATATAATGCAGTGAAACTGAGATGGTAAGAAGAATATTCTGAGGTCGTGTCTTGCCAGTCTTTCCCCACCTCCAGTGTTGTGGACTGGTGTCCCCAAACTAAGGTTAAACAAAATAAGGTGTGATATATTCTTGGTATGTTTTAGTAAACTGTTGATAGGCAGGCCCTGTAACTTACTTCAGCAGCACAACTCTGATTTTCTGGTAATACTAAAGTTGATGTTTGGCTTTGTCTGTGTAATATATTTTTTTACAAATAACTTCCATTTTCAATTATTGCATTCTATTTCTTCACAATGATCTTTTTAGGACTGACTTGCAAGTAAATATGACTAGGTTTCGCCTGTTACTTATCCATTGCCTTTACTGTTATCATTCTGTAACCTTCTGGACCTTGGCTCAGGGTCTTGAGAGCCTTGTGCCCCCTTAATTCCTGTCACCTGTATCCTCCCAGGTGCTTCTGAAAACTTGTACTTGATTGAGAAGAACCTGTGAAGTTGCATAAAGTTATTGGTGTCCCTGCACAAATATTTATCCAGTGTCCTGACTCTGGGGGGATGAATTTCCTCTGCAGGGTGTCTAATTTAAACCAAAGCCTCCTTGGCATGTGGACATCACTTTCTTCTGGAGTACATCCAGTGATATATCAAGAACTCTTTGCTTCCTATCCTCTGCAAGGATTAACTGTATTCCTTACCAAAAGGAAGCCTAGCAAGTACCTAGCACAATTACTCACAAACTGTTCCTGGTATTTCTGCGCTCACTGCAGGAGTGTGTGTTTTTGTACAAACTTCAGCATGCATCTTACTGGCCTGAAAAAAAAATTATCTCATATTATTTGTAGCTGCCAAAATGAAATAAGAACTGAAGCAAATTATGAAATGTGGGAGGAACTTGAAGTGGTGCCGGGGGGGGGGGGGAGAAGACTGAAGTGGTGGAGAAGTTCTCAGACCTTGCTACAGGCAAGAGAGCTGTTTAACTCTTCAAGACAAGCATAGTCAAGTGTCTGACTTTGTTCATGGCAAGCAGAAGGTCCCTTGGAAACACAGGCACTAAGAATCCGTAGCATAAGGAGGGAAGTGTATCCTGGGATGCATTTTGTGTTTCCCTCTAGAGGTCCATGTTTTGAGCCCCAGTAAAACAGCATTAGATTCCAGTATAAAAGATGGGGCACTTGACATCTGTATAAATTCTAAATAATTTTTAATAACCTTGGGCTATTAAATAGAGAGTATGAGAAACAGAAGCTCCAGATTTCCCCAAGGTGGACAAGTGACAAGTATTTGGCAATGCAGTCTTATTGTGTGTGTGTATATATCTGAGGACCAGGATACCCAAATCACCATCTTGCCCAACTAGTCCCTGGTCATGGGTTAAGAAGGGTAAACTTGTTTGTATCTCTAACAGTTTTGAGATATGCCAGTGGGCACATTCATCTTTTAGTTGGGTTAGCTCTGAAATGTTAAAGAAGAAAAATGCTATTTGGACCGAGGTAATAAAAGCAAAATGTGAGTACAGTGGTACCTCGGGTTACAAACACTTTGGGTTACAGACTCCGCTAACCTGGAAGTAGTACCTTGGGTTAAGAACTTTACCTCAGGATGAGAACAGAAATTGTGCGGCGGCGGCACAGTGGCAGCAGAAGGCCCCATTAGCTAAAGTGGTACCTCAAATTAAGAACGTGTCAGGGAACTGACATCAGAGCAGAGTGGAGAGGCGAGGCTCCCAGATTCTGCAGGAGAGGGAACTAGTAAGGGAAGAGAGAGAACGTCCTCTGGGGAAAGAAGTCTAGGTGACACCAGGAAGAAGGGAGAGGCAGAGAGCACTTCGGAGGGGAGGCTCCGAGACTCTTCCAGTGAAGTCAGTGAGGAGGGTGGAGGACCACCACTTGGCACGCCCACTCTGCGCAGAAGGCTTCCGCGCAGAGAGGCGAGGCGAAGGTTGTCCGTTAAGGAATTCTTATGCTGGAGGAAATTTAGGAGATGCCCACTCACGGATTCTGCTAGCAACTGAGCAGCAGCGCAAAGGGCTGCTCTGTCAGGGAAAGACACAACCACCCCTAAGCAGTTTGGGACAGCTGGAGGTTTACACACAAGCAACCCCAATTCCCTTGACAGCACGCTTTCAGGTTAAGAACGGACCTCCGGAACAAATTAAGTTTGTAACCAGAGGTACCACTGTATCTTGCCTGCAGACTGGCTCTAACTGACTGGTGTGAGGATGTTTGTCAACCAGAAATCATCCTGCTTTGCCCTGTCATAAATTCAGCTGCTAGAGTTTTAACTGAGACTCAGAAAGCAGATCATATGACTAATCTTACTTCATCTCCGCCGACTACCCATTTAAGCTGCCAGTGTTAGCATTTGAAAGTCCTTAAGGGCCTAGGCCTAGGACCAGGAAGCCACCAGAATTGCCTTCTGCTACATGAACCTGTCTGACCTGCTGTGTCCCATCTATGTTTGAGGCAGGCTAGTAAGTATCAGAGACGAGGCCTTCTCTGTGGTGGCACCTAGATTTGGAGAGCTGTCCTTGGGGAGATTTGCCAAGGTCGTTCTTTCCTTGTTTTCATGTGGACAATTAGGACATGCTTGTTCCAGCTTGTTTTCAGTCTCTTGTTGGCTTCGTTTTAGTTTTGTATGACTTACTGATACTATCTGTTCCTCAGTTATGATGTTTTAATGTGAACTGTTGATTCATTTTAAAGCTGTGTTTTATCACTGAATGTTTTAATAAACTGGTTGTTAGCTTTTTAGGGTGTTGCATAGGAAAAGTGGGATAGATATATGTTGAAGGAAATATTGGGGAAACAGCAGAGAATAAAAAATGAATCCTGTTTTTGAACTTGGGCGGCAGCAAGTTGCTAGACAGTAACTCTAAACCCTCAAAAAAGGAGGCTTGTGAAGGAGAATGCATTGCATGTTTTTGAGTAAATCAGAACAAATGTCTATTTATAAACTTTCTTCCATTATTCTTGGTGGCTGATGGCTTTGTTCTCTGTGTGGACCTGCCTCAAGAACACACAACACATTTTGGGGGGTGGGGGGCTTTTGCTCAGACAGAACCTTTTCTTAAAGGTTGCATGCCATTAATTTTTTTTTTCTCTTCCTAGACGAGAGATGATTTTCTTGGCCAAGTAGATGTGCCTCTCTGTCAACTGCCGGTTTGTATTCGTTTAAAAATAATATTTTGCTCTTCAGTTCAAAATTTCTCTGTGTCTTTTTAGTACCTTTTTGTCTATGTTTTGAAGGGAGAGAGATTGTCCTAGGTAGGTGGTACCTTTGAGCATTTGCAGCAGCAGGTAAACTGAACTTGATTACCCTGTGTAACCTGTCTGTGCCCTGTCTCGCCAGAAAGGTACATGCTCTGGTTATCTCCCTCTTGGACCACTGTCCTGACAGGCAGGATATCTTAAAAAATGGCTCAGCTCCTGGATTCAAAAGTAGTGAGGAAGACACAACATCCCTACTTAAAAAGTGTGAGGGCTACAGAAGGCAGATATCTTAAAGAGAGACACCTCTGGCAGGGTGGAGCTGTGGCTCAACGTCTTTGCCATTGTGACGAGCATGGACTGTTGCTGCTGTAAAACAGGATGTGCTTTGGAGAAGTGAACACTGCATAAATTCTTTTCTCAACGGAGGAAAGCATTGGTATTTTTTGCTTGGGTGAAGAAAAACCTGAAACTGTTGTTTCATTTCAGACAGAGAATCCAACTACTGAGAGACCATACACGTTTAAGGACTTTCTTCTTCATCCAAGGAGGTCAGTAAACATCATACCTGGAAAGCACTGAACATCCTGATCTGCACTGTACATTAGCATGAACGTGTTCTCTCTCATTCTTGGTGGGAGTGACTTTTCTTCAGAAAACTTGTCCTTCCGTTGTCCTGTGGCCAGCCGGGTACCTCTGGGAAACCTACAAGTGCAATTGCAGTCTTGTGTCAACTGTTATTCATAGGGAACCACACACCCATCATGAATAGCACCAATTGATGGCCTTATCCTCCTTCATGGATGTGATTAATCACTTCGTAGAGCTGTACAAGTTTGGTTGCCGCTGCTGCATCCTGTGGCAATGAAATCCAAGCTTAGCTTAGCAGTGTGTGGTGAAAAAGCAGCAGCAATTCCTTTTGTCTGGCCCAAATATCCTGTCCAATGAAAGTGATGGGCGAGGAGTTTCAGGACAGACAAAAAGAAGGCTTCCTTCACACAGTGCATGGTTAAAATGGACTCCACTGATCCTGGATGGCATGATTGCCATCAACTTGGACTGCTGTACAAGAGGATTAGACATATTCATGGAGGAGGGATAAGGCTATGTATCAGAAGCAGTATACCTCTGACTACCTGTTGCTGGGGAGAGTGGGAGAATGCCATTGCACAGGGTTCCTCGTTGTGGGTTTCTCATGAGCATCTGTGAGAGCCGGCCAGGTAGGCCTTTGGTCTGATCCAGTGATGAGGGCCATCTTCTGGTGGGCTTCCAGCTGCAGGAATAGGATGAAAGAAATAGGAGGCAGCCTGGGTGGGTAGATGAGGCATGGCTACTAGTCCAGCATGAGCCAGGTACTACTTATAAATGTTTGCAAGTGTTGGCATTTTAACAGGCTCACAAACTTTTACAATCCCACCCCCCTCTGCTGCAGCCATAAATCCAGAGTGAAGGGGCATCTCAGGTTAAAAATGACCTACATACCTAAAAACAATGGATCTGAGGAAGATGGCACAGAACAGGCAGAAGAGCTAGAGGTGAGTGGTTTGGTCTTTGGTGTGAAATGTGGCCTGATCTGATATATGATGAATTCAGCCAGCACATGCGTTTCAGGTGACTTTAGTCATCAGAATGAATTCAGCCTCTGGCCACGTTGAGAAGGGGTCTCTACTGAGTATGTGCCACAAGATTAGCACCCGCTGAAATTAGATCAGCAGCAGTTCTTGAATAGGGGTTTCCAAACTTCATTCAGATGGTTTGTGGCATGCATGTGGATTTGCAGCTGAAGGTGGGAGGCAGTTCATCCATTGAGTTAAATATTTATATTGATTTCTGATTGTATTTTTATTGCCTTTTATTTATTATGTTGCATTCCACAAAATACAATATGTAAGAAGTAAAAGAAGCAATAAAAATATAATTTATAAACCATGTAGCATCTATGCTTCTATGAGATTTAGAATTGAGGGGGAAATGAGTGAGTTGAGGTATCTGAGTGGGAGACGCCATCACAACACCAGAGTTGTTATAAGCCCCATATAACACCCATGTATTTTTATCAGCAATCCTTCATATAATCTGATAATTCATTGTCAGTATCTCATTCAAAACAATTCGGATCTATCTGACTTCAATGACGGATCAGAATGTTTGGTGTTTTCACACCTACAGTAGAAGTATTTTAAGAAAATAGACTTTTCTGGTGTCTGTATCTGGTTGGAAGGCATGAGAAATGCCTCATGATGGGAACATGGCCTGTCTTGAGTACTTGGCTGCATGTGCAGAGGCAAGATTCAGGCAGCCATCGCAGTGTTGATGCCATTGTTCATACAGTTTTCTTAGCCACCCTTCAACATAAGGTCCTGGGCAAGTTATAACCACATAAACCACCTGCTCTTGTTGTTTGCAGCCTGGCTGGATTTTATTGGACCAACCTGATGCTTCTTGCCAGTTGCGGGAGCCAGAGTCTTCTCTACCTGCAGGCTGGGAAGAGAGGCAGGATGTCCTTGGCAGGACCTACTTTGTCAACCATGAATCGAGAAGGACACAGTGGAAAAGACCAACCGCTCAGTAAGTCTTACTGCGATCTTAATTCAAAATAGTCTGCGATAGGGATATTGCTAAATGCATGTTACTAGAGAAGGCTTGTCTGTGGGAGGTGCTTAGGACTTCTGATCTGTGGCTCTGATTCAAAATACTTTTCTGAGATGGCTATTAAGCAAGAACATTTCTTGATTTCCATTTTAAAAGGGGAAACCCCTACAGTTTTAAATGAAACAAATTGGTTTTGCATTTTTAGAGCTACTTTCTTTGACTAGTCATGCACTATTTGTGCTTCTGTGTAGAGGGCCGACCAGCCCATTGCTCTTCCGTTGTAAGCTACAGGCAAAACTGCAAGTAATTTCCCAGATTATTGCACTTTGACCCCTGTGAATATTGCATTGTGTTCTGTTGACACTAGTAGGCATGACATAGCTGTGTGTGCAGAGGCTCAATTATTTCCCACATCAGTCTTTTAAAAAAATCATTTACTCGTGCTGTAGTGCTGTTTATTTCACCAGTATTTCACGATTGGTGGGGGTGCTTGACTCTTATTTCCCCAGAAGTCAGCACCAGTAGGCTTCTTTTACAGCTTTGCAATACCCCTTAATACCTCTTCCTCTTCAGCTGCATCCAGAAAGGAAGGAAGGAGCCAATGTGGGTCATCGTGACGTTAACATATGAGAGTGCTGGAGGTGAAATAGTTAAACAAGTTACCCAATCAGAACTCCGGGGGGTGGAGTCAGTGGGACTATAAAACCAGCTCTGGGAGGGGCAGTTGGGTGGTTGGTTGGAGTGGGAGTGAATTGGGATGGAGTCTGTGGGGTTATGTTGAGTTAGTGTAGCAAAATAAGCTGAGTCAGGAACAGTTAGGAGCTAGGAAGACAAGTAAATATCTGAGAGGTGGTTTAATGAGTGAGAGCAGGTAGCAGAAGTTATAGGTCTGGATAGACACCCCATGAATGTAATTGACCGATACCGTTTATGATACAACACGCTTGTTAAACTGCAATAAATAAACAGAAGTAAATGTTCCAATTTAACCCTGACTGGACTCAGTATTGTACCAGGTAGGGCCTGGGTGGCGGCAGCAAGAAATAAAGTGTTGGCACAGGGATCAATAAATGGTGAAACGTCCAGGGACCTTGTGCGATCGCCATAGCCCATTGCCCATCTTGCAGTACTGGAGGAAACACAAAGCAGTCAGCAGGCCTAGAAACTGGGCAGGAGGTGGCACAGGATTATTTCCAAGGAAGAAGCAGGGAGCAGGAATAGAAGCGCAGGCAGAATAGAAAGGAAAGGAAAGATCATGAGAAATAGCCTTTAGCTGCCTTTTTCAGATGGATTGCACTTCTTCTGTCTCACAGTATATTAGAGATGCATATACTTGTAGCGGCAACAGGATAAAAAAAATGGGCCGTCTCAACTCTCCACCGCCTTCTTCACAGATGACAGGGGCCCTTGTGTCTCCCTCCTGAGCTTTAGCAGGGTAGCAGTTCCCAGATGCTAGGAAGGAAGGGTAAGCACCTCAGGCCCCAACTCTGCAGGTGAACAACCGAAGCCTCCCAAGACTCTTCCTGCTCTTCCTTTGGAAGGAAGGTAGTGACTGGGGAGCAGGACCTCCTAAGATGGTCACTTTTTATAGACAGTAAGGTCTCCTTTTCGTCAGCCAGGCATATTTGGTGGGAGTTGAGAATGAAGCTAGGTTTATTAAATTTGCTTATAGCTCCCCACTAAAAAGCCCTAAAATGAGTTAGAAGCAGTGACGGTGCCAGGCCATTTTGTGCTCTAGGCAAGCAAAATTTGCACCCCTCCCAATTTTTGTTGTTGTGCTAACTTCAGTTTTCAAAGACAGATGTCTCAGAGAAATGATAAAATTCTTCAAAATAAATGTCAAACATTATCATATAACAAAAACTAATCTGTATAAAACCGTGCCCCTCAAAGGTCAGTATTGCGCCCCCTGAGGTCTGTGCCCTTGGTGGCTGCCTCGTTGGCCTGATGATAGCACTGGCCCCAATTCCAAACAAGAAAAATACAGTAATAAAACTAGAAAAACAGATTAAACCCTTCATCTGGAAGAGACCCGTGTCAGGTCTGAAGCTTGTCATGGTCTCCGGTCATTCAAAATGCTGAAAGCTCTGCCAAATGCCTTACGTTGGTCTGCTTTAAGCTTCTCAGCCAGCTCCATGATTTAATCTTGTGATCTGCCTCTTCTCCCTATGAAAGCAAACCTTTCGTTTACATTGTACCTCTTCAAATATTTGAAGCCTCAGAATCCACCCACCTCCCATGTTCCCTTAAACAACATTTTTGTGCAGGGACAACGGACCCGATGCAGAGACTGGCAACATTCAGCTGGAAGTGCAACACGCCTTTGCTCGCCGGCATCAAATATCCGAGGAGGCGGAGAATCTGGACCACAGAGAATCTCCTGAGGTGGGAACCTCACTTTTCATAGCTTTCATAGCACCTCATTACCCTGACTTTTGACACTTGAGATGGATATTTTTAGGGCCCACCTTATTTTTGTAATTGTAAGTTGTTTTAAAGTGTTTTAAATTTTGAGTCTTAATGTTATAATCTGCTTTGGGACCTTAGAATGAAGGTCAGTTAAATAATAATTGTTGTCACCTGTCTGTCTCGAGAGACAGTGGAAGAGTATGTCAAAGTCAAACCATTGGAGTTCCAGCACCAGCTGTGGCTGCAGAGACCGATTTGGGAGAAACATGTTTTGTTGCAGCTGGGGCAGATGGAGACGTCTGGTTGTGCTGCTGCAGATGCACCATGTTGTTTCTTCTGTCTGTGCTCCTCCCAGCGATCATTCCTCCTCTGGTCACTGCTATGGATAGACCTGACTGTCTGTCTCCAGGCACTGTGGTCATCTGTGAGGGATTCCCACACAGCGGGATAAAATGATGGTGATGATGATAGTGACATTAAAATTCTGATGAAATATTTAACGTTTCTTAGAGTTGGGAGATCATCACAGAAGATGAAGCAACTATGTACAGCAACCAGACTCCCCAAGTCACTGTGCAACACAATTCTGAGGCAGAGAACGGCCTTACAGAAGAACTGAGCACAGAGCTTACCATCTCTGGGAGTTCCACTGCTGCCCAAGCAGCTTCCTGCACTGTAAGCATGATGATAAATCAAACATTGCATGCTTTAAGCAGCAGGGTCTGCCCCTGAAGAGGCTCTGTATCACACACCCTCTCCCAACAGCTAGCTTGTTCAAAGGGTAGCCTAGTTCCATCTCCTCATTTCTGGTGTATTGGGTAAGCATAGTAGGGTATGCATGTACCAGGGATTGACACCTCTGCATGTGCTGCTCATCACAACAGTAACTGTAGAACTAAAAAGCCTTTCCCTCTCTTGTCCTTCAAGAGTGATTTAAGCAGAAGAAGTAACCCTCAGTCGTACCAAGCTGAAGAACAACCAGCTCTTCCTGTTGTAAGTTAAGCTCTGAATTATCCTGCCTGATTGTGACTCTTTTCACTGCATGTGACCAAGTCGCATGTGCTCTGTCCGTGTTACTGCAATCCTTTCACTACGACCTAAAGCATTGGGAGAATATATTGGAATAGTGTTTAAGGGTTTCCTGTGCTGATTCAAGATCACCAAAGAATAGGAAAACAGATAGGAGAGAAGAACTAGTTTGGAGGGTGATTAGCTTAGCAAAGTGGTGGTGAACAGAGGGGAAATGAGCAGTTAATCTGAAAACAAGTAGAACTCCCTTCAAACAGCACCCTGTTAGTGTTTGGAATTCACTCCTAGCTTCCAAAATGGGGCTAGGCAAACTTATGGATGATCAGAATACTGCTGGCTGACTGGGATGGCACCTGCAACCTCTTTCTGTTGGTCAAATTTATTGCCAGTGGCTGATGTTGCTTTATATTAGTTTACCACCTCTGGACTTGCTCACAGATGGAGTAGGAGACTGTCTAGTCAATGGTGGAGGTTGACTGTACAGTGGTACCCCGCAAGACGAACGCCTCGCAAGACGGAAAACCCGCTAGACGAAAGGGTTTTCCGCTTTGGAGGCGCTTCGCAAAACGAATTTCCCTATGGGCTTGCTTCGCAAGACGAAAGCCCATAGGGAAATCTCCAGGACAGCGGGGAAGCGCAGCACATTTAGAAGCGCTCGGGAAAGCAGCGCACTTCGCTGCTTTGCCCAGAGTGCTTTTAAATGCGGGCGGCTGGGAGGGAATCCCTTGGCCCCCCGCTGGACTTCCCGAAGCTCTTTTGAAGTCCGGCGGGGGTCCAAGGGATTCCTTCCCAGCCGCCCACGTTTAAAAGCACTCCGGGGAAAGCAGCGCACTTCGCTGCTTTGCCCCGAGCGCTTCTAAAGGCGGGCGGCTGGGAGGGAATCCCTTGGCCCCCCGCTGGACTTCCCGAAGCTCTTTTGAAGTCCAGCGGGGGGCCAAGGGATTCCCTCCCAGCCGCCCGCATTTAGAAGCGCTCGGGGAAAGCAGCGCACTTCGCAGCTTTCCCCGAGTGCTTTTAAATGCGGGCGGCTGGGAGGGAATCCCTTGGCCCCCCGCTGGACTTCCCGAAGCTCTTTTGAAGTCCAGCGGGGGGCCAAGGGATTCCCTCCCAGCCGCCCGCATTTAGAAGCGCTCGGGGAAAGCAGCGCACTTCGCAGCTTTCCCCGAGTGCTTTTAAATGCGGGCGGCTGGGAGGGAATCCCTTGGCCCCCCGCTGGACTTCCCGAAGCTCTTTTGAAGTCCAGCGGGGGGCCAAGGGATTCCTTCCCAGCCGCCCACGTTTAAAAGCACTCCGGGGAAAGCAGCGCACTTCGCTGCTTTGCCCCGAGCGCTTCTAAAGGCGGGCGGCTGGGAGGGAATCCCTTGGCCCCCCGCTGGACTTCCCGAAGCTCTTTTGAAGTCCAGCGGGGGGCCAAGGGATTCCCTCCCAGCCGCCCGCATTTAGAAGCGCTCGGGGAAAGCAGCGCACTTCGCAGCTTTCCCCGAGTGCTTTTAAATGCGGGCGGCTGGGAGGGAATCCCTTGGCCCCCCGCTGGACTTCCCGAAGCTCTTTTGAAGTCCAGCGGGGGGCCAAGGGATTCCCTCCCAGCCGCCCGCATTTAGAAGCGCTCGGGGAAAGCAGCGCACTTCGCAGCTTTCCCCGAGTGCTTTTAAATGCGGGCGGCTGGGAGGGAATCCCTTGGCCCCCCGCTGGACTTCCCGAAGCTCTTTTGAAGTCCAGCGGGGGGCCAAGGGATTCCCTCCCAGCCGCCCGCATTTAGAAGCGCTCGGGGAAAGCAGCGCACTTCGCAGCTTTCCCCGAGCGCTTCTAAATGCGGGCGGCTGGGAAGGAATCCCTTGGACCCCCGCTGGACTTCAAAAGAGCTTCGGGAAGTCCAGCGGGGGGCCAAGGGATTCCCTCCCAGCCGCCCGCCTTTAGAAGCGCTCAGGGGAACACCTGGCCCCGCCGCCCCACTTCGGAAAGCTGTTCCGAAGTGGGGCGGGGGGGCGGGAACACCTGGCCCCGCCGCCCCACTTCAGAAAGCTGTTCCGAAGTGGGGCGGGGGGCGGGGACACCTGGCCCCGCCGCCCCACTTCGGAAAGCTGTTCCGAAGTGGGGCGGGGGGCGGGAACACCTTCTGAAGGCGGGCAGGGGGCGAAAGTCTTTGTCCCCCCTGCCTGCCTTCCCAGGGGCTTTTAAATCGCCCCGGACAGCGGAGAAGTCCTCCGCTGTCCGGAGCGATTTTAAAATGCCGCCCGCCAGCATTTTAAGATAGCCCCGCACAGCGGAGAAGTCCTCCGCTGTCCCAGGGTTTTTTAAAATGCTGGGGGTGGGAAGAAAAGCCCTTGTCCCCCCCCCCCCAGCCTTCAGAAGAGGTCCGGGGACAGACTGTCCCCGGACCTGGCCTGAAGGTGGTTTCCCTAGGAACGCATTAATTGATTTTCAATGCATTCCTATGGGAAACCGTGCATCGCAAGACGAAAAAACCGCAGGACGAAGAGAATTGCGGAACGAATTAATTTCGTCTTGCGAGGCACCACTGTATTGGCAACTGCCTAACACAGCAGTTAACTTAGTTGGCATGTACATTTTCCTCAGTTGTCAACTTGCTTCCTAAAATATTTAAATCTTTGTGTTTTTTTTATAAATATTTTTATTACATTTTCAAAAACATAGGTATATAAAAGTCGTAGATAGAAAATTATATAAACAAAGAAAAAGAAAAAGAAATAAGAAAAAGAAATCCACTTTTCAAAACATTTTTCCATAACCAACCGGACTCCCTCACATCTCCCCACCATGCATTCTTTGCAATAAAAATATCAGCAAATTATTACCTTATTTCATATCTTAATTTGTACTTTTCAAATATTATACTTTTAGATTTAAAATACCTTTTGTCAATTACTTATACTTTAAATCAACCATAGTATTATTTTGAATTTCCACCTTTTCTTACTTATAGCTTGTTTTCCGGTTCAATAAATCTAATCGCTGAAGCTAAAATTTCCAAATCGTGCAGTTTTTAACATTCATACAATTTATAATATTTTTGTAGATAGTCCTTAAATTTTTTCCAGTCCTCTTCCATTGTTTCTTCTCCCAAATCTCGGATTCTGCCAGTCATTTCAGCCAGTTCCATGTAGTCCATCAATTGCGTCTGCCACTCTTCCAGTGTGGGTAGATCTTGTGTCTTCCAGTGTTTTGCAATGAGAATTCTTGCTGCTGTAGATGCATACATAAAAAAGGTTCTATCCTTTTTTAACACTTTCTGGCCGACGATGCCCAGGAGGAAGGCCTCTGGTTTCTTGGGAAAGGTATACCTAAATACCTTTTTTAACTCATTATAGATCATTTCCCAGAAGGCCTTCACTTTTGGGCAGGTCCACCAGAGGTGAAAGAATGTCCCTTCAGCCTCCTTACATTTCCAACATTTATTATCAGACAGGTGATATATCTTAGCAAGCTTGACTGGGGTCATGTACCACCTATATATCATTTTCATAATGTTCTCTTTCAAGGCATTACATGCCGTGAATTTTATTCCGGTGGTCCATAACCTTTCCCAGTCCTCAAACATAATGTTATACCCAATATCCTGAGCCCATTTTATCATGGCTGATTTGACAGTCTCTAAAATATTTAAATCTTTGTTCTGTGATGTGTCTGAGCCCTGAAAAAAATCCACAAGTACCCTTTGCCAGCTAATTCTATCTTCTTTTAGTTACTGCCTACTTCATCTGGACTGCCTCCAGGCTGGGAAGTAAGGAAAGATGACAAAGGAAGGCCGTATTATATAGACCACAATTCCCAGACTACCACCTGGAAGAAGCCAGCAGTACAGGTACCTCCCCCCCCCCCCACCCCATAGTCATCTGATCTAGAATTAAGATTGCTGCATGGGGTTTGGCCAAGTCACTAAAACGTACAGCAATCAGTTCCTGCTTATTCAAGCTTTCCTTGCAAGTCTCATTGGATAAGAAAACGTGGACCTTGTAGTCTTTCAGTCTTGTGGAATGCCCAACTCCCATCAGCCCAGCATGGACATTAGTCTGGGATGATGGAAATTGCAGTCTGATCTCTCGAGAGCCACAGGTCCCTTGCCCCGGTTCAGATAAACATTACAACAAACTCAACCATCCCTGATGGTGTGCATGTCACTACAGAGCTTGCTTGTATCAACATGTATTTGGATGAGAGCATTGGAAATTGCATTAAGGAGCTGACAGAGTTTGTCTGTTTCATATTGAGGCACCTTGAAACCATTGAATCATGTTTCTTTGAGATCTGTGAAGAATTGGTTGTCATCCTTTTGTTCCATTTGCTCGTCCCCTGAGCACAACCTGCCATTTTGTTCCAGCAGCCCAAATGATGCAAGCATCCAAGGGTCCCATGCTGAGGGGACTTCAGTACATGCAAGAGTTTACCTGAGCTGCTGTAATTGCAGTGCACACATTGGGCTTAAACAAAGCAAGATACAGGGGTTTTGTGTAAGAACTTTATCAGAATTTCAGTATAGCTACAGTCTTGCACAAGACCTCTGATTAATTAAGATAAACTAACAAGTAGGAATAGATATTGTCCCCCGCATCAAAAGCACAACTGTTATTGTTATTGTTGTTGTTATTATTGTTAATAATTAAACCTATTGTCACTCGGAGGTCTCCAAGTGACTTACAGCAATATATATGCATATTAGATATATAAACACACAAAAGTGTAAGGGGGAGAAAGTGGATGGATCATGTAATACACCAATATATCATCTAACGTAACATTTATTTTTTAAAAAACAAAAACAACATGCCTGCCATAGCCATATAAATTACAAACAACATTAACCATACTCAAAAAATAAACAGAGTTTACTGACACCCACTAATTAGTAGATAAACAACCATTTAGTGAAATATAACTGGGGACTTTATCACTCTTGTGCAAACCGTATGTGCAAATCAGGAAAATAACACTCTTAAGCCAAACCTCAGTAATCATTTTAAAACAAATAATTTGAAATTACATCCCCATTAAAAACAGCCAACCTGTATTCTGTCAATTGTAAAACATGATAACTGAGACTGGTAACATTCCCTCTTGTGTAATCCATCTCATAGACTCTGGCTTGAGGCGTTGAGCAAGGTCTTCCCTGCTTGCCCGCGCATTTCACTCTACTTGCATTCTCAATTTCCCAGCAGATCGGGGTGGATGTGGGTCAGCAGGCCACGGCTCCACATTCTCCCTCCAGACAACAGTTGGCATCAGATGACTCACCGCAGCAGCCTTCGTTCCAGAAACCCCCAGAAGCTGATCTAGGACTTCTCCCAAAAGGCTGGGAAGTTCGTAACGCTCCAAATGGGAGGCCTTTCTTTATTGACCACAATACCAAAACCACAACGTGGGTAGGTAGCTTCTGGATTTAATGCTGCTGTGTATTTTTAATATTGAGGAGACAGAAGGTGGGTGGGGTGAAAGGACAATTTTTTAAAGAGCAATGCAAGGTCCTTAACACCCGCGAGAGTGTTTGGCTTGCTGATTGACCTTTGCTGAACTGCAGACACTTCCCAGCAGTATCACGTGAAAGAGGAGGAATCTGTGACTTTCTCTGCGGAAGGGAAGGCCCGGCTTGTCCCCTTGAAAGGCTCCCTCTGAGCTTGGTTTCCATGTGATCTTCCTTGCACAAGGCACTGACTTGCTAGCAGGTCCTGCTGTTGAGCGCCTTCCCTTCCTGATTCCTTGTTGTGTTACTTATCCTGCCAGCTGCTTCAGTTATACCCTAGTAGCCATTTATTTGTTTTGATTATAAAAACCAAAAACAGTAAAGTAACAAGAAAATCCACTGGCTGCAAAGAAAACAGAGTTGAGAACAAGCCTGTTTCCATAAGCAAAGCTGAGCCAGAGCTATATCTCTCCTCCCCACCCGAATCCAGGAACTGGTCTCAAACCCCAGCATGGCATGTCAGTTTCTCTTTCTGGAGAACATTCTGTCATTACCTGGAGGGAAGCTGCTAACAAAAGGAGCAGTTGCCCCGAGAAAGCAGATCTCGCTTTTGAAAGAAATGGGGAGCAGATAGAGCTGCTTAAATCTGTCAGATATCTGCTGACTGAAAGCAGCAGTTATAAGCACATTTTCCAGGGATTAAGTCCTGTTGAACCATGATTTCGCCCATGGAGAGAGGCATGGCTGGATTTCTATGGGGAAATCTTCCTCTCCGTGAAGTGTCACATGGATCCGCTGTTTGAATTCTGCTTTTGGGAAAGTAGAGTTCAGTGGCTTCCCTTGTGTGGAGGCCTTCCTTTAGCAGCCAGCCAGGAGTCTTAAATGTCCGTGGCTAAAACAGTAGCTTAACAGTGTTTTTCCCTTGTCAAAGGATGACCCCAGAATCAGAATTCCTACTCATATGAGAAGAAGGACCTCTTTGGACCCTGCAGACCTTAGCCCTTTACCGGTAAGCACCTGCCTCTTGGCCTTTTTAATACTTTACATCCCTCAGATTACCATTAAGCACAAACCATTAAGCATTATAAAAGGCTGCTGCTGTTTAAATCTGTGGAACCATGCCAGCACACCCATCATTTAGCATCCTTATGGTTTTCTCTCTTTCCTTTAGCCTGGCTGGGAAGAACGAATACATACAGATGGAAGAACATTCTACATAAACCACAGTATGTAGAAGTTATAGCACGACTCTCCCTTATAAGATATAATATGACTCTCCCTTATTGCTCAGCCTTATTGCAACTAATACATATGTGTGCTTGCAGATACCAAGAAAACTCAGTGGGAAGACCCTCGCTTGCAGAATGTCGCAATAGCTGGACCAGTAAGACTCCCTGGATTACTTTAAAATCAGTTGTAGCAGCTAGCCACGTATTTGCATCGTCTGTTCACCCCAGGGCACTTTCACCTCAGAAGTTTATAAGTCGGGTGCAGGTTCAATATTTAGCCTTCTGAGCAGTTGCCAAACTGTATGGTAGAAATAAGAGGATACAAAATGGTTCAAATGCATTGGTGCAGTTATTTTGAATGTGAGAAGTGTCTGAAATGGGGCCAGGAATTGAATTAGTGGTGGGAGGCGATGGTGTTGAAGTTCACAGGCAGGAGGTGGGGGCAGTGCTTGTGAAGATGAACATATCCTAGAGCTCAGTGATGTTCACCTGTCTATTGTTTTACTATTGTATATGTTTCAAACTGATTTTATCACATATTGTATGTGGCCTTGGGAAAATTTGGCAAGGTGGCTAGTAAACATTAAGTGAGCTAAAGTACCGGTAACTCTTCCCCCAGGGCTCTTTGAGCCAGTCCAGCATTCCAAACACCAGCTGGTAATGATGGTTTTGCAAGGGGAGTGCCTTGAAGGGCCCCCTCTCCATTGCTTCTACCAGGAAAATAAAAGGCCTGGGGTGAAGAGAGGTACTTGATTCCTGGCATGGGTTCCTGGTACCATCTAACTTTGGAATTGACTTGGAAATCGTGTGTTTTTCAGATTTCTTTCTTTCTTTCTTTCTTTCTTTCTTTCTTTCTTTCTTTCTTTCTTTCTGAAAAGCTCGTCTAAACTGAGATGGTGGGAGGGGTGGAAAGTGGTTTCACCCATCTCTATAGGGACAGTTGGATTTGAGAAGAATTTTTCAGACTCCCCTCATCACAACTGAGCCATAAGATTGAACCCAGTTTTATGCATCTGAATCCCCGAATCTTCATTTTATGCTTTCATACTGTTTCATTGATTTTGGGTTGTCCTTTTCTTTTAAGGGGTAGGGGATTTATATTGTACATAGTGTACACCACTTAGAGATATTTGGAAACATTAAGCAGTTTAGAAATGCTTTTAAATAAAGTGCAAGGCTCTCAAATTGGTCTCCAGCCACAGCTCAGTTGCATCCCTGAGATAAGTAGATGGAGTGAAGTCAGGCTCCTGTTGGCAGGCTCTGTTGAAACTATTTACTAAAGGTGGTATCTGAACCATTTTGGATCCCTTGTGGGATCTGCTCCTGTTCATTATTTCCCCCCGGACAAAATAGAAAAAGCTAAGGAGGTTTACTAAAGGGGCTGATTTTGTGTTTGTGAGGGATAAGTGATCCAATGCTGGCTTGCAGAAAATGAGAAATTTTTGTTGGAATAAATTTATATTAATACAGTGGTACCTTGGTTTACGAACTTAATCCGTTCCAGAAGTCTGTTGCTTTCCCATAGCAGCGGGGGACTCAATTTACAAATGGAACACACTCAACAGGAAGTGAAACATGTTCTTATTCCAAGGCAAAGTTCACAAACCAAAACACCTACTTCTGGGTTTGCAGCATTCTTAACCCAAGTTGTTCATAAACTAAGCTGTTCTTAAACCAAGGTACCACTGTATTTCTATAAAAAGTGAATTAAAACTTTGGGTAGTGCTGTGGACAAGGATTGCAAAACAAGTGTATGGTATAGATTATTGTATTTTAATATTCTGTTGGAAGCCACCCAGAGTGGCTGGAGAAGCCCAGCCAGATGGGCAGGGTATAAATAATAAATATATTATTATTATTATTATTATTATTATTATTATTATTATTATAACTGAAAGATGCTCTAGTTCCCTCCTGAGTGTCCTCCCACCCCAAATTCTGTCACAAAACTGTAATCCCCTGGCCTAAGGCAGAAACTTTCATGCATCAACAAATATTTTCCCCGATGAAATGTGATGTTGGATACTTGGACATCTTACATTCTTCTACCCTTCCCTCTTCTTTTTCAAAGGCTGTGCCTTATTCCAGAGACTATAAAAGAAAGTATGAATTCTTCAGAAAGAAGTTAAAAAAGCAGGTAAGTTATGAGTCTAGTAACTTCAAAGTGAATATGTTTCCAGAATGTGTGCTGCTTCTCCTGTCTTCTTCTCTTGCAATGAGTGCAAAGATCAGCAGTTTCCCCCTCCCCTGACTACGATTAGCGATCTTCCCCTGCCCCCTGGGCTATGACAATGTTACATGATGTACCACTGAACAAACCAGTGGAATGACTAGAGTACAGATTACTTTAAATAGTCACTTGGCACAGAAGTACAGTTGCGCACGCATGCCCACCTGGTTACCTATACATAAGAAAAACCCTGCTGGGTCAGACCAAAGGGTACCCAAGGCCCATCAAGCCAGCATCCTGTTCCCACGTTGGCCCATTACGGAATGCCCACAGGCAGGAGCTGACTGCACAAGCAGCGCTCTCCTCATTTTTGATCCCCAGCAACAGGTATGCAACCAGCCGTCCCTCTTAGTTTTTATTGGTCATGAAGGGCAGGGGTCAAGGGGTCTGGCAGTTCCTCCACTGTGAGATGTGAAGTTACAGGGAAGCAGGCAGAGGGTCTTCTCAGAAGTGGCACCCACCCTGTGGAACACCCCCTGCCCACTGTCAGATGTTGAATAGATAAATCTGACTTTTAGAAGACATCTGAAGGCTGCCTTGCACAGGGAAGTTTTTAATGGTTGGTGTTTCATTGTGTTTTTTAGATTTTGTTTGGAGCCGTCCAGAGTGGCTGGGGTACCCCAGTTAGATGGGTTGCATATAAAAAAAATAAAATAATATTATATAGCACACGTGGTCATCTGCACCAATCTGAGCACCTTGTCCATGCCCCCAAGCAATACTAACTGAAACTCATCCAAGCCTTATTCTCTGTGAATTCATTTAATCCTGTCACCTGCCCTGTGATCCTCAGATGAAGGGCAATATATAGATTTAATAATAAAAAATACATAGTCTTCTTTCAAAGCCATCCAAGTTGGTGGCCATCTTGTGGGAGTGAATTCATTAGCTATGTGCTCTGTGAAAAAATAACTTTAAAAAAGGTATACTACGTAAGTGTAGTCTTTGTAAGCTTGGAGTATTAACAGTCCAGGCTGATATTTGTTAGGGTACATAACTTCAAATGCTCCGTGTTTAATTGAAGAGCATTCTTCAGTCTTCATTGATCAAACTTCTTGCCAAAAGTGCAGGGCCCTGTTTAAGTATCCTCCCTTCATTTTGCTTGACAGACTACTCTAACAATCAGTTATCGTGTTTCTCTTCAGGGTGATATTCCAAGTAAGTTTGAAATGAAACTTCACCGTGCCACAATCTTCGAAGACTCCTACAGAAGAATTAGTGCTGTAAAGAAGCCGGAGTATCTCAAAGCGAGGCTATGGATTGAATTTGACGGTGAAAAGGGTTTGGACTATGGAGGGGTCGCCAGGGAGTGGTTCTTCTTCATCTCCAAGGAAATGTTTAACCCATACTACGGATTGTTTGAATATTCTGCCACGTAAGTAAGACACCTACTGTGGCCAAGATTCTGCCATTTTCTGCGGGTGTGAAATGTTGAACAGCTTAAACAACAAATTAGCCAGCCTGTTATCCAGATACTTCATACCTCATTTGAAGCTCTCCTATGCTAGCTGTGTGTGTGTGTGTGTGTGTGTGTGTGCGCATAGAGGGAGCACTAAGCTTCTTCTCTTGGCTAAACTTGGCTACTCTAAGGCTCCTCTTTGCCCATTTCGAGAATGGCAGTTCTACAGTTTGAGCCTTAAGAACCAAATTTAACCTTGAGCCAAACTCCAGGAGGAGGAGGTGAAGGAAGCAGCCCTTCTGCTACTCATCTTTGCACTTCTACCTGGGAGAGGCCCAGCAGGATGAGGCAAGTGCTAGACTGGATGGATGGCAAATTCTGACTTCCTGGGGAAGGGCAATAGCTCAGTGGCAGAGAGTCTGCTCTGGGTGCTCCAGGTTGGTTGAACTGCAGCTTCAGTGCTCAGTATCTCCAGGCAGAGTTGGGGAAAGACTTTAGGGAGCCATTGCTGGTTCACATAGTCAAAGCTGATCCTGATGGACCAATGGCCTGATCCCCATAGGGCAGCTTCTGAGATGTTTGAGCAAATGTCTGCTGCTAGTATATGGAGCACATGGCCTCTACTTCCCTTGCAGGGATAACTATACTCTCCAGATCAATCCAAACTCCGGCATGTGCAATGAAGACCACCTTTCATACTTCAAGTTCATCGGCCGCGTGGCAGGGATGGCCGTCTACCATGGGAAGCTCTTAGATGGTTTGTACTTGACATTACAGAGGCTGCTTCTTGGTCGCTTATTATTAGCACTGTGCTCCATAACATTTCTTTACGACCAAGCTCTTCCTCTTTGTCTCTTGCAGGTTTCTTTATTCGCCCTTTTTACAAAATGATGCTTCAAAAGCCAATAATTCTTCATGATATGGAATCTGTGGTATGTAATGTTTACCCCAAGCTGCTGTTGTTGCCTCACATTTTTATGGTGAATTAAATTTACATTTGTTAACACCTTCCACCCAAAGGACAGTTTATGTTGCTGGTCTTAATCACTTGTCCCTGTCATGTTCACTCTAGGACAGTGAATACTACAGTTCTCTGAGGTGGATTCTTGAAAACGATCCCAAGGAACTGGACCTCCGGTTCACAGTTGATGAAGAACTTTTTGGGCAGGTTTGTAGCCATGCAGGGCTTAAATTAGAACACTCGAAAGGTACAGGATGCCTTATGGTTGCTTCAGTCTTACCTTGTCTAATACTGATTTGTCCTTTTTTGATAATGAAACTGTAAGTTGATAAGTGAGTTGAATTAGAGTTTTTACCTGGTCGTCTCAATATTTGTGGTCATCTACAAAATAAGTTTAAATTGCAGTGAAGCATATGTGCATGGCAACAAGCAAAACACTGCCACAAGCCTGTGACCACAAAGAATTTAATCTCTTGAAACAGATGTAGGTACCAGGTCTAGTTTTTCAGAGTAGCAAATGGTCTTTTGTCATCTGACCAGGAGAGTGTTGCTCTGGCACCCTCAGAAGTCTGCTGGGACAATTTTGTGAGACACTTTAGGGATAAAACACTCAGATCCAGACAGAATTGGATGCAATGGTTAGAGCAAGTCTCCCTTGGAGGTGCCCAGAGCCCTGCCTGTCGCATCTGTGCTGCACCAGTTTCAATTATTGTGGTCTGAAGATGTGGATAAGCAGCTCATGGAAGGGCAGTCAACCACCTGCCTGTGCTTCTGGTGGAAATACACTGATTTGATTTTGATTTTGAATTGTATCATTGTTTCATTGTAACTTGCCCTGGGGCCCTATGGTGAAGGGCCTGTAAGAAACCTCACAAATAAATGGAGAAATCCTGAAGCTCCGCCAGCAAGCCCTGCAACTGGTAATAGCAAGCCTTGCTGTATCTCATCACTCACTTCAGGTGATCAGCAAATAGGAGGCCTGTGTTTGTGGAGGGAGGAGGAGGAGATTTTGCCTTACGCCTTATGTACTGCTCAGTTTGCTTTGGTCCTCTTGTCTTTAGACTCATCAACATGAATTGAAACCTGGAGGGTCAGATGTGGTGGTCACAAATAAGAACAAGCAAGAGTATATTTAGTAAGTAACAGACTGCAGAACTGACACCACCCTACCCCTTGTGTGTGCATTTTCCAGTGGCAACTGTTCGCCATAAACTCTTTGTTCAATTTCCAATCTGCTCTATCTTAAAGCTAATGCTATGAAGAATCTGTAAAAACCTTTTAAATGTAGCTGTCATGTTGGTGTTTAAAACTCAATACTTCCTTCCGTTTTACAGTCTTGTAATACAGTGGAGATTTGTGAACAGGATCAGGAAACAAATGGCTGCCTTCAAAGAGGTACCGTCATTTGCAGATACTCTTTGTGTTCTAATGTTGTCAATACAGTGGTGCCTCGCAAGACGAAAAGAATCCGTTCTGTGATTCTCTTCGTCTAGCGGTTTTTTCGTCTTGCGAAGCAAGCCCATTGACGGTTTAGCACTATTAGCGGCTTTTAGCGGCTTATCTGCTGATCGGATCAGCTGATAAGCGGCTTAGCGGCTTAGAAAAGGGGGGGGGGGGAAGGGAAAAAACCAGCAGGAACTCGCAAGACATTGTCATCTTGCGAAGCAAGCACATAGGAAATTCATTTTGCGAAGCACCTCCAAAACGGAAAACTCTTTCGTCTAGCGAGTTTTCCGTCTTGCGAGGCATTCGTCTTGCAGGGCACCACTGTAGTCTGTTTCAATATTGATTTCAGTCCATTAATTTTTACCTGTGTGCAATTGAATTTTTACCTTGCTCTATACCTAGAGTGGCTTGCATTATTATTATTTTTAAAGCCATAAAGCTGTGTGAGCACAGCATGAAACCCCAAAAGAGAATGTGGAAAACTTAGATTCTCTCTCCCCCTCACTCCAGCCGTATTTTATGGGGATTAATTTTGTCAGAAGCAGCTCGGTCTGTCTACATACCATCAAGAAAATGTGTCCTGCTGCTGCAAAGAGGTTTTGTTTGTTTTTTTGTCTCAGTCAAGATAAAATAGGAATCTGTCCTAAATGTCTTCCAAAATGGAATGGGACCGAGGTGCAGCAAAGCTGCTTTGAGAGGGAGTTCCGTAATGGTGGGATTGTGGGGTTATGGCTACAAACACATCGCCATTCCACTTGTCCAGCTTGCCTTATGCCTCTTCTGTATTCTAGGGTTTTTTCGAACTAATACCACAAGATCTCATCACAATCTTCGATGAAAATGAGTTGGAGGTAAGCTTTCTTCTGCTTCTTTCAAAAACCTGTTTCCTTTGGGGAGTTTGTGTGTTGATATTTTCTGAGATAATGTTTCCTCTCTCTCTCTCTCTCTCTCTCTCTTCAGTTACTGATGTGTGGCCTGGGAGATGTAGATGTGAATGACTGGAGGGAACACACAAAGTACAAAAACGGCTACAGTGCAAATCACATAGTTATTCAGTGGTTTTGGAAGGTAACCAAAATGTTGATATCATTCTTCTAGCAGGAACGTTTTAAGCAAATGTTAGGCCAGAATTGCATGAGAGTGTTTATGTCCTGCTACAAGTAGCGAAGAGTACACAGGGTGCTCAACATGCTCTCTTCTGCCCTGGTTGTACTAAAGATGGATGGAGCTCAACTTAAAACAGTGGCACTGTTTAACCACCCATCACTGATCCTGGCAACCTCCTAAGTTAACAACAAAGGCTTCTTCTGTGCAGTGGAAGCAAAAAACAAACAAACAAAAAAACTCCACCTGGAATGAAACCAGGCTAATTTTCTCTGAGCAGACACTTAATAAACAAGCCACATTGACCAGATTGAACAACGAACACGTGTGATGTTTGGTCATAAGGTTAGCATTTCAGTAACTCTTTGTAACTCTTCCTAGGCTGTGCTGCTGATGGACTCTGAAAAAAGAATCCGACTCCTTCAATTTGTGACGGGCACATCCCGCGTACCTATGAATGGATTTGCTGAACTATACGGTATGTATGGGATGTGGGTGGCGCTGTGGGTAAAACCTCAGTGCCTAGGACTTGCCGATTGCATGGTCGGCGGTTCGAATCCCCGCGGTGGGGTGAGCTCCTGTCGTTCGGTCCCAGCTCCTGCCCACCTAGCAGTTCGAAAGCACCCCCAAGTGCAAGTAGATAAATAGGTACCGCTTTATAGCGGGAAGGTAATGGCGTTTCCGTGCACTGCGCTGGTGCTGGCTCGCCAGAGCAGCTTCGTCATGCTGGCCACGTGACCCGGAAGTGTCTTCGGACAGCGCTGACTCCCGGGCTCTTAAGCGAGATGAGCACGCAACCCCAGAGTTGGTCACGACTGGCCCGTACGGGCAGGGGTACCTTTACCTTTACCTTTACGGTATGTACTTGCAGGGAAGTAACAGTTACAATAGCGAGGCATTTCCACTGGCATTCTAGAGCAAATTCTTCACAAGCTGAGTCATCCTTCACAACCTCATATTACAAATGGTCAATATTATCCCCGTATCACAGATGGGTGTGTCTGTGTGTGAAGCTGAGGTGGCGGTGGCCTCTTTGTGAGTTTATGGCCTAAGGTGGGCTTTTAAGTTATTGCCTTCAAAATCTCATTGGGGTAAAATAACACCCTAAAAACAAGGGATGCGGGTGGCGCTGTGGGTTAAACCAGAGCCTAGGACTTGCTGATCAGAAGGTCGGCGGTTCGAATCCCCGTGACGGGGTGAGCTCCCGTTACTCGGTCCCTGCTCCTGCCAACCTAGCAGTTCTAAAGCACGTCAAAGTGCAAGTAGATAAATAGGTACCGCTCTGGTGGGAAGGTAAACAGCATTTCCGTGCACTGCTCTGGTTTGCCAGAAGCGGCTTAGCCATGCTGGCCACATGACCCGGAAAAACTATCTGCAGACAAACGTCGGCTCCCTCGTCCAGTGAAGTGAGATGAGTCATCCGTGACTGGACCTAATGGTCAGGGGTCCCTTTACCTTTACCTTTAACACCCTAAAAAGAGAGGGTGTGCCTGTCCCAATATCATGTGTAAGCAAGATAAATGCAGGGGCAACTTGTAGAGGGATTTGTGGGGTGTGGGCGGGTTCCTGCACTTTCTACCTGCCAGTTTCCCTCAGGCCAGAGCAGGTGGGCCAGTTGGCATGGGCGTCCTCCAAGTCCTCCTGGTAGAGGCAAAGGGGGCAAATCTTTGGTAAAGGTTATTGATATTGCAGGGAGAATCAAGGGGGGAGGGGGTCCTTTAGCACAGGATGTTAATCTTTTAAAGAAGAGTCATAAAAGATTAATACAGATAAAATATAGATAAGTAAATGCAGAAACGGGGCCTACATTTCCCATCTGGCCTGGGCCTATTGCCAGCTTTGCATGGCCCCTTTTCTCCATTCAACTTGGGAGGACATCCAGCAAAGGATTACTTATCCTCCACCCAATGGACCTTGCAGGATGTCCTCCCAAGTTCAAGGGAGAACAAGGGCCATGCAAAGCTGGCAATAGGCCCAGGCCAGATGGGAAATGTAGGCCCCGTTTCTGCCCCATTTCTGTAAAGCTGATAATAGCACATGTGATCCCTTGCATGTGCCCTCCCTGTCTACCTTCCCCTACACACACACACACACACACACACACACACACACACACACCTCTTCAGTGTGGGGTTGGGGAGATGCAGCTGACAAAATCACCAGCTCTTGTTTATCCCCAATAACTAGAATTAATTTAAAACAAAAAAAATCCTTCCAGTAGCACCTTAAAGACCAACTAAGTTAGTTCTTGGTATGAGCTTTCGTGTGCAAGCACTTTTTCGTGCTTGCACACGAAAGCTCATACCAAGAACTAACTTAGTTGGTCTTTAAGGTGCTACTGGAAGGAATTTTTTTGTTTTGACTATGGCAGACCAACACGGCTACCTATCTGTAACTAGAATTAATTTAATAACTAACGGGAAGATGTATTGATTTGTTTGTGCTGCAATTGCCCAAATAGGAGCAAAAATACTTAACAGGAGCCCTCCGTCCTGCTCCCTCAGAGCTGAGTTGTGGGGCCAACTTAGGCTGCATGTTCTTGGAAAATAACTTCTTAAATATCATGATTCCCCACTTCTGTTAATGGCTGCACAAGGTGCCATGAACCCATTTGGGAGGGTCATCAAGTCTAGAGGCACTTTGGAATCAGCACATGACATTGAGCTGCTTCTTTTGCGTTCAAGCAGCCTCATCACGTTCATTATGTCAGGAACCCTTTACCACGCTCCTGCAAGGTAGGCTTTTGACCTTGTGTTGCAGATGAGGATGGGGTTTGCCACAGGGCAGAGGTAAGGTCTTCTCCACTGGACCACCTTAATTCACAAGTCAGTATTGGCCCTTACCCTGCTGTAGCTGGATTAGTTTCTTTTTCCCATAGTTTGCATGTTCCACTTCCATAAATGAGAGCTGCCTGTAGCCAAGGCTTACACTGTGACCAGGTGAGGATCTAAAATCATTAGGCTTGCTGTGTATGTTCCTTGCAGGTTCGAACGGACCACAGTTGTTCACCATTGAGTACTGGGGCAGCCCTGACAAACTGCCGAGAGCTCATACTTGGTAAATATTCCTGAGCATGAAGTATTCTGTTGAGATTGTTTCTCTGCCCATCCTGGCATATAATATAGCTGTTTTTCTTGTGTCTCTTCTATCCATCTCCACCCCACTCCAGTTTTAACCGCTTGGATTTGCCTCCATATGAATCTTTTGAAGACTTGTGGGACAAGCTTCACTTTGCAATTGAAAATGCTCAGGGGTTTGATGGCGTTGACTGAGCCCCAGGAGAGGAGGGTGACAATGCTGTACTTCTTTTCTGTGCTGCAATTTGAGAGTTTACAAGCAAAACAAATATTCCAGGGACTCTGTTGCTGCATTTGAATGGCAACTGAATCTTTATGGTATCCTCTTTTTTTTTTTAAAAAAAGTGTTAATTTCAGTTACAGCTAATTGTATTTTGCATTTCAAACTCTTGCCTGCTGGATTAGCGGGTGCGCATGAACACTGGTGAGGCTGGCATGAATGAGCCTTGCAATACCTCTTTCAAGAATTTGCCGCCTTGGCAATCTTAACTACTGAAAGCGTAAGCTGTGAAAAGCCGAGTGTGTCTGTCTGTCTTCCGTCCATTTGTCGGTCCATGTGTGCATTCTCTCTCCAGAGGTGGCTGGACAGCCCACGGATTCTGCTCTTGGGTTGTGAATCACTTCTTCAGACTTTCCAAAGCACCTTAACTATATCTTTGGGTAACCTTAAAATCTTTCCACCTGTGCGCAGTAAACTGGCTCTGGCTGCACTTGTGCACATTGCTGCAGGCGCTGAGCTGGTAGGGCTTGTGCCTGGGTGCTGGATGGCAGCTTCCCTGTCCAGCTGTGCTTGCTCTGAGCAGCGAGAAGCAGTGCACGGAGATTGGCAGCAGCTGCTTCCCTGGGCATTGCACAGGAGGAAACTTCTTCCCAGTCGATTATGCCCAGTTGTTTCCTTTTTTAGTATTCACAATTCTATTTCTAAACTTTTTAACTTTTGAGATTAAAAAGTAGCATGGACTTAAATGAGATTATTTTAAAACCTGTTTGGATTTATATGCTAGTGTATTTTTGGTAAATCATATTTTGATAAATTGTCTAACAAATAATATTTTCAGCTTTGCTTTTTTGAACTCAAGACAGACTTTTTTTTGTTTTTGAATACTACAGTGTTAAGTCATAGCAAAAATGCCTTTTCATATTCATTCTTGCAGTATTGCACCACAATAAATAAATAAATATGCAGACATGTTTACAGGGTTTTGCGGGCCAAATTCAGCAATCTGATCTGTGCAAACGTGAGTGACGCTTCTCAGAATAAGCACCCAGGGCAGAATTTGGCCCTGAAATTAGTTTAGATGTTACAGGACTCCTCTTCCATCCCTATTCCAACTGCATTTTTATATTTTGTCAACATTTAGTCTAGAAACCAAATAAAAGTACAGTATAACCAAAGTTATAGTATATAATGTGCAATTCAGCATGAAACATTTTGTACATTTGTTCAATAAGAAATAAGGATATTTTAGTATGAGCGTCAGGGCTGGTATTTTGATCAATGCTGGTTTAAAATCATGCTTTGAGAAGTGGAAGTTTACAAAACAGTCTTTGGTTTTGGTTGACTCTTGAACCCTTTTGTTATGCACGTACCTGGAGCAGTTTCCCAAGTGCCACAATCCTGACCCAGTTGGAAGGGGCTCATGCCTGACCTGTTGGAGAGGTCACTGGGCTGCCGCAACACTTGGTGAACTGCTCCAAAGACGTGGAGAAAAGGCAGGTCCACCCCTGTGGCCAGTTGCCATCTCACATGCACATTGTTGAAGACCTGCAACTCGCCCTAACAAATGGGTCTTAAGGGGTCTTTCAAATCCTTTTTGGATGGGGTCTAATGCATTCAAGAGTATTACAAGTAAATAAAAATGACTATTCAATATACATACTTTCTGGGGGGTTGTGTGTGTAAAATTTGGAATAATCTGTCTGTATAAATTTGAATGTAACAGAGTACTTTAGTCTAACAAATGAACAGCCTGAAGAACCTGAAACGGTAAATAAAATCTATTCTGATAAGCTGGCTGGTTTTCATTCAGGTCCATTCGGTACTACTGAAATGGTCTATAATTAGTTCTCTGAAGCAGCCATTCCCATCAGTTTCTCCTCCTTTGCCTCCAGGAAATCTCTGCTCTTGCTGTCTATCCTCTTACCATTCACTGTTCCTTGTTGTGTGGATCAAATGAGGAGGTGGAGAACCAGGTACCCCAACTTGAGCGCCCCCTTGGAGAGGGAAGGTGCATATAAATGCAATAAATAAATAAAGACCCTGAACTATTTGGAGTGGGGACTGTGTGTGAAAACTTATGACAGTGGTTCTCAAACATTTTTCTCTGGGCCACACTTGCAGAATAGAAATTTCCTCGTGCCGCACTGAATTTTTTTATTGATAAGAAAACCAAGAGAAACAACTCCTAGCAGTGCTTGATTTATAACATGCTTTACAATATGATCATGGGACATCCAGAAAGTATAAAACAATGTAGCTACATAGGAACACGAATCATTCCCAAAATATAATTATAAACATATATACCTTAAGTATGTATGTAAACTGAGTGAGAGGCGTGAGCTTGCTTTTGGCAGGTAATCTCTAATTTGAGACAGACATGTCATGGAGCACCAGAAGAATAACCAATGGTTGCATATCCAATTTTTTATTTTATTTTTATACTCTACTAAGCTACACTGAAATGTTTAAATGTTTCTTTGATTGCTCTTGAACCTTTCTGCCACATTTGCCATCCTCTCCTGCCACACCATTTGAGAACCATTGACCTGTGACAAAATGCAGTTGTTTATTTAATGCATAGATAAAAGCTACTCCCAAACATGCAGCTGTGTCAAACCAGACATCAGTTGATTTGCCTTACTATGTAGTTGGATGATTATGAAAAGCAAGCTTATTTCTTGGATCAAGCAAGTCTGTGAGTTGCAGCCTGCCAGGCAGTTGCAAAATGTCCAGGTTACCTCTGAGCCTTCCACAGCCCCTAGAAATGATGGGTGAGGTTTGTAAAATGGGTTATATTCCACTTCCACATAGTCCAGATGACTTCTTTCAAATGGGGAGTTAGTTTAGACTTCCTCAACCTTGGCCCTCCAGATGTTTTGGGACTACAATTCCCATCATCCCTGACCACTGGTCCCGCTAGCTAGGGATTATGGGAGTTGTAGGCCAAAATCATCTGGAGGGCTGAGGTTGAGGAAGCCTGAGTTAGATGGAAGTTCTTAACATGCAGTTCAGAGGCTGATCACAGATCAAAAACCCCAATGGGTGAGGGTGGGATCAGCCAATGTGTAAGTTATCCAAGATTGTGGAGTCTGATGCCTTTGTATTTCTTCAGTAGAAGTGAAATGTTTCTCTGCAGTGCAACTCTGCTCTGAGTGACATACATCAGTCCCTTTCCCCCTTTGATTCAGCTGCTGATCAACTATTCCAGGAGGTCTCCCTTTTTCCCCATCTAGGTTAGTGAGGTTAAAAGCACTCTTGCTATCCACAACATATCCCAAGCCATTTTTGCTAGTCTGTCTTACTGGTATAGATAGCTTCCTGTCTCTCCTCAAATATTCAGTGGCAAGGATTTTCCCTGCACCTTTGCAGGCAATGAGTTAACAGCACTAGTGATGAGGAATCTCTCTTTCTTGGGAGATTGAGGCAATTTTGATTACTCATCAAGCTCCACCAGAGGGCATAACAAGCCAGCTATCACATTACAGATGAATTTAGGGCCTGAGCAAGAATACACAAGTTTAGGACTCAAATACAGTACTCTGAAATTTGCCACCTGAGGTGCCCCAAATCACCTGGTAGGGATATTAATGGGGTCTGAAGGGAATTGGACCCAGTAACAAAAGGGTGGAGAAAAGCTTCATGAACACAAAAAATAGGATCCGACATTCATCCTGAATATGTGATTAATTCACTCAACTTGGCAACTGTTCCTACTGGAGTAAGCAGAAACCTTTTCAGTTCCACAAGGGGGAGCCACCGAATCTTATGAATACCATCTTAAATAACTCCAAAATGTGGTTCCCTCCTGAAGTGTTGGACTACAGCTTCCACCAGCTCTGAGCAGCATGATGGGAGTTGTAGTCCAAAACATCTGGAAGGTGCTAGGCTGCTGAAGGCTGCACTGGGTTTTCCTAGAAGGCAACGATGGAGGCAGCTGTGCATTTAAAAGTAGTTGGTGTTTTTTATTTTTTTTATAATATTTTATTAGGTTTTGACAATAAAAAAGTTGTTTTTTTAAAAAAAGGAAAGACAAAAAGATACAAAGTTATAAAATACAAAAATACAGACATTAAACACAAAAAAGAAAAGAAAAATATATATAAAAAAGACAGAAATTCCCTCTTTCTTAATTTCTCCTCTTTGGTTAACTTATTTTCCTGACTCCCTCACGTCTCCCATTTTTGTATCCCTTTTAAAAGTTGGTCCAGCAAATTCATGTCCTGTTAGTCTATCTATTATTAATCCAATCTTACATTTTACCTTGTTGCTAAAACCCCTGCAATTCATTTCAATGTCCTCAACATTCAAAAATTTTACAATATTTCTGCAAATACATTTTAAATTTCCTCCAATCTTCTTCCACCGACTCTTCTCCCTGGTCTCGGATTCTGCCGGTCATTTCCGCCATCTCCATATAGTCTATTAGTTGCATCTGCCACTCTTCCAAGGTGAAAAGTAGTTGGTGTTTTTAGTGAAATGTCCAAATGGTGGGGAAATGTCTCAAAAAGTGGCTATAGTGGCTCTGGGTTATACTTGGAGCAAGCACTTGTACCACTGGATTTGCTTATACCCGTTGCTGGAAACCACAGGAAGGCAGTGCGCTGCTGTGCTCAAATCCCACAAGCATCTGAGTGACCACTGGGAGAACAGGATGCTGGACGATGTGGGCCGTTGGCCTGATCCAACAAGCTCATCTTATGTTCTTCGCTTTTCCACAATCCCTCTGCTGCCTCTCCTCTCTCTGCTCAGCCACTGCCAGCTCTGACCCCATTTGATATTTTAGACTTGTGTACACTGCTATTTTTCTGCCAGTTTATCTAGCGTGGAGAGAAGTTTTTGGAGCTCCTCCTGATTCCTTTTCTTTTTTCCACTCTAAATAATTTGGTGCCATCCTCAGACTTTGTTACCTATAATTGTTTTCAACTAAGTCCTGCTTGGAATGAAAAAGCACTAATCCTGTTTCAGATCTTCAGGGTTCCCACTGATTCCACCTCTCCATAGCAAGAACTGCCTTGGTTCATCCTTGTTCTCTTTAACCAGTTTCTGATTCATAATACAGTGGTACCTTGGGTTACATACGCTTCAGGTTACAGACTCTAACCCTGAAATATTACCTCAGGTTAAGAACTTTGCTTCAGGGTGAGAACAGAAATCCTGCTCCGGCGGCGCGGCAGCAGCAGGAGGCCCCATGAGCTAAAGTGGTGCTTCAGGTTAAGAACAGTTTCAGGTTAAGCACGGACCTCTGGAACGAATTAAGTACTTAACCCGAGGTACCACTGCACAACCCACTTAAAGATTAAAGCCACTGTCCATTGTCTTCTATGCCAGCCTGCTTCTACTTGTGGAAGAAGAGTGTTGCAGATGATGCTTTGGTGCAGTACTGTTATCTCCCATGGAAGCAAGGACCATGCCACTTGACACACAACCAGCAAAAGGTGTCACTTGTACTTTTGCATTACTGGAAGTTTGCTAACGTTCCTGGAGACATGCAGAAGGAAAACAGAAGGGGCTTGTTTCTGACTCCAGTTTGGTGCCAGGCAGAAAAAATCCTACTACAAAGCCTGTTGGGTCCGGGGAAATGAATTCCTCCCTCCGCTCCCCTTGTGCATCCAATCTGAGCTAAGCAAAAATTCCAAGAGTTTCTAGCTGTAAAGAAACAGTTTTGTTAGCAAGATGAGCAAATGGACAAACTTTCGTGAACTGTTTTTTCGTTTTGCAAAAAAGCCGCTTCAGAGGAGCTTTTGTGCGTGGTTCAGGGACCTCTCTGAAATATAAGACTCCTGGTGAGGAGAAATATTGTTATGGAAGCTAGACCTGTGGTCCAGTGTGTGTGAGAGAGAGAGGCAGGGAGAGGGCTTGGGAGATGCCTTGGAGGCTTCCGATCTGTTTATCTTCACACTCCTGAGAGGTCATCGCTCTTGTGCTGTGACAGCAGCTGGTAGGTAGGAAGGGCCTTTTGGAGGAGGGGGGAGGTTAAGATAAGGGGACAGGCCTGGTGGAGCCTCCTCTGCTCAGAGTTCCTGCACGTCTGCGGGAGATAAAATGGAGCAGAGGCAGAAGGCCTCAGCTATCTATCCTTCTGATGAAATCGAAGATAAAGGGGGGGGGGATCAAAAAGCTAATTCCTAAAAATCCACGTAAGAGTAGACAAGGACATGAAACACATTTGCGTGTATCTCTGGGCCTCAGTAGGTCTCTGGTCAAGCTTTCCACCTTTCAAGTGTGAGTTTGTTAGGAAATTCAGCGATGTGGCCAAAATGCTGCAATAAAGAACAACTCTCAGGGGCAGCCTCGGGTGGCCGGTTCAGCCTATACAAAGGCCAAAAGGCAAGTGGCATTCCAGCCAGGCATCTAACAATAGCCCTGTGCATACTTCTGAACCCCAAGTTATATTTGTGGCAGGGGGCGAGGTATGCTTAATCCTCAGTCCCTGAAAACTGTCCTCTTCCCTAAGTGATTCCAGATCTGTGTGTAAGGTTGATGCCAGCTCTGGGTCCCTGCCAGAGGCAAGAGGTGGTCACTGGGAGCTTCCTTAGGACAACTGGAGAACTTATTGCAGTAATGTGGCCCTAGACTTCATCTCATGGCAGCGACATGTGGGGAGCACACAGCGGCGTAGCGTGAGTTGTCAGCACCCGGGGCAACGCAAGTAATTTGCGTCCCCTAACCCGGGGCAAGGCAAGTAATTTGCGCCCCTCCAACCCCTAACCTGCGAGTTGCCGCTGGCGCTGCCGCGCAAACAACGCTGCTTGCCCGGAGGAGGATGGAGGCAGAAGCAGCCGCTGCCTGTGGCTGGGCCGAGGGGATGGCGGCGGCGGCAGGGTGCAGAGGCTGCCCGTGCCCGGCCAGGCGTCGGTGGCGGCGTCGGCGCTGCTGCAGCGGCTGCTCCTCCTGGGAGCAGTGAGCGGAGCGCAGCCACAGCGACGGCGGGGGGCGCGCGCGCTAGGGCGCAAGGCTGGCGGTGGCGGCGGGGAGCCCGGCGGAGGAAGGAACTTGTCCCTTCCCTCTGGACTCGCGCCCCTCCAGATGTTGCGCCCGGTGCGGCCGGCACCCCTGGCACCCCCCACGCTACGCCACTGGGAACACATGCCCTGCTTTCAAGCTTATTCCCGTTGGGCTACTGTGAGAACAGGATGCAGCCCCGGGCAGGCCTTTGGTCTGATCCAGCAGCCCAGTTCTTCTTATGGAATTAAACAAGAGGAAATGAAAGAGTCGCGTATTCGCTGCGAAAGAATGCCAATGGGGGTTTTATGCTGGCCACACACAGCACTGGTGCCGAGAGATCTTTATCAGCCCTAAGTGCTGCGTGTTATACCTTGCATAGCTTCAACAAGGTCTCCAGTTATAGCAGCAATTCATCAAAATCAGAGCTAGGAGGACAGCCATAAATAGATGACTAGAAAAGAAAGCGGAGTTTGGCAGGATCTTCAAATACATATTGCCCCAAGCCATTATTTTAAATGCACAGGGACAAATAGGAAGGCAACAACGGGTTAACGGTGCTTGGAGGGGCATGTTTTGCCCTTTATCTGCTCTGGGACCCCGGCAGCCCCCACGAAGCTCCCCTTGGGGTTCCTCAGCAGCCCCCCGCTTTTGACGGTCTACTATGGGCAGGAGCAGCGCAGCGAGCGAGACGTCGGGGGGTCGCAGCCTGGGGAGAGAAGGGGGGGGGGAAATCTTGTGTCCCTATTGCACGGGCTGCGAGGCGGGAAGCCCCTCCTCCGCCCAGCTGCTCCTGGCGCTGGAGGCTCTTCTCGGCCGCCCCGTCGAGCCGGGCAGCGCGGCACAGAACCCCGGGGCGAGGAGCCCGTTCGACAGGGCGCGCATCAAGGCCCCGGGGCCGAGGCAGCGAGGGGATCCCCCGGGAGAGCCCGCCAGCAGCCTCCTCCTCCCCCGCGCCGGCTCCAGCGCCCCCTCCTCCTCCTCTCCGGCGGGCTGACCTCAGGTGCCTGCGCGGGGAGGGGCGGAGGGCCGGCTCCAGCCAAAGGCCAATGACGAGGCCCCGAAAGTAGGGCCGGGGAGCCCCCCGCGCCCCCGCCCCCTCCCTCCCGCCGGACCCTGGCCGCGGCCGCAGCCCCCTCCTCCCTTTGGTGCGTCCTTCCACGCTGTGTCCCTGCGCTGCCCCAAGCGGGGAGGGGGGAGAAGAAAGAGTCCCCCGGCGGGCGGGCGCGCTGGCCGGCCAGGCAGAGAGAAGCCATTCGGCCCTCTGGACGGACGGACGCGCTGCTGGCCGGAGGAGGGCGATGCCCCAGAGAGGCTAAATGGCGCCCCGACGGAACCCGCTCCTCGCCGCCTTCCTCGGCCTCCTCGCCCTCCCAGGTGAGCCGAAGCCCCGGCGCCGCCGCGCATCCCCCGGACGAACTGGCCGCTGGCTCGCTGGCTGGCTCGGCCGGTCCTCCTCCTGGCAGCCGGCCCAGAAGAGGCGGAGGCGGCCGCCCGCCCGCCCGCCCGGCCCCTCCTCTCCTCCGGCTCGGCGCTTCCCCTTCCCACCTCCGGAGCCGCGGCATCCTCTGCCCGGAGCCCGCCGGCTGCCCAGACTGCGCCTCTCCGTCCCTCGGAGCTCTTCCCCGGAGCGGCGCTTTCCCCTTCTTTTTTTGGGGGGGGGGTCTCGCTCGCTCGCTGGCCTCGCTGCGTCCCGGCCGCTCAGGGCTCCCCCCCCCCGCCACTCCAGCGCTGGCCGGGCTAACGAGCTCTTGTTAACAGAGCCTTTTACGAGGCGCCCCGCGCGGGATCTTTTTTTTTGACGAGCTTGTAAAATTAGCGACCGGCTTGTGGCCTGGAAGGGGCCCGGCGACGAGGCTCGAAGACCCCGCTCTCGCAGCAGCGCCTATTCCCTTGCGGGGGGGGGTGTTCCTTCATTCCCGCTTTGGGGGGAGAGGCGTCCCCACAGGGACGTCTTAGGAGCCCGGCACCCACCCCAGCTCGGAAAGGGAGGCGAGGGGCCATTTGCCCGGCCAAAGGAAGGGGAGCCGCACGGGACGCCTCCCGCCGCTCCGGGTCCTGCTCCCCAGCCAAGCCGGCCAGGCAGGGAGCTTTTCGGGGTGCTCCGCGGGCGAGGCGGTGTTGCCCCCCGACTGGTCCTCCTGGGGGCAGCATGCCCGTTTGCTCCCCTTGGCCAACCAGGCTGGGACCGTGAAGCCCCAACGGGCATCGATAGTGCTGGGGCTCTAAATTTTTCCGGGGCGGGGAGACAGAACTTTCTTCCCAAAGGACCTTTAAATAAAGTTATCCACGTGTTAGCTCCTTTCCCTCTCCTTTGATCTGGTCGCCATCTGTTCGGTTGGGCTGCAGTGTTTGTTCAATTAATCTGTTAATCAATTTGACCAAAAATAAAAACACCCCCCCCCCACTTCCAATCAACAAGGAAAAAAAGCGCTCTTTCAGCTTTTAAACAAGTACAGTTTTAAAAATGTAAACTTTAGCAACTGCACCCAGCAAACACTGTATATTGATATATAATGTTTTCATGTGTGGAGTGTTATTAAAATATTTCAGGCCTCCAGCACTTTAAACCAGTTACACAGTAGTTAGCATGTGTTTGACCCTACACAGAAAAGAAACTACTTTCTTTTTCTTTCCTTTCCCCTCTTTCTCGTTCTCTCAGGAATATGGTGCTTTAGTGAACTGTTTTTTGCGAAAGAGCCGCAGGACGTAACTGTTGCTAGGAAGGAGGCTGTGATTCTGGACTGCCAGGCACGAGGCGAAGTCCCCATCACCATCACGTGGCTCAAAAACGGGGTGAAGGTGACTGAAAATGAACGGATCTACACTTTGTCTAATGGCTCTTTGTACATCAGCGAAGTGGAGAGCAAACGTGGGGAGACGCTGGACGAAGGACACTACCAGTGCTTGGCTCTCAACAAATACGGTGCTATCCTCAGCCATAAGGCCCACCTTACGTTAGCCAGTAAGTCACCACAGTTGTTCTTCGCTGTTGATCATTTCCTTCCTTTGTAAACCTGTCCAGGAACAGAGTGACAACATTAGCCCGTGTGTGCGCGATAAAATGCATTGCTATCATTTTAAACCTTACGGGAATTTTAAATGGCTTCATGGTCCAGTTTGTAAATGCATGTGTTTGTGAAGCCTCTTTTATCCTCTGCTACATAGAGGTTGACTTTGCCTGGGCTACTCCAAATAGTACACCTGGCATCTTCCTAAAGGGAGATTTCTGAGTGAGTGAACTATTGCTGCAAACTATATTTCAAAACATTGTGAAAACATGAACTTACAACAGCCCTTCCCTAGCTTGGCACCCTCCAGCTCTTTGGGGTTGTAGCGCCCATCAGCCTCAGTCAGTGTGGTTGCATGAAATCATGGCGGTTGCTCTCCTGCTGCTGTTGGACTACAACAGGTTAAGGAAGGCTGACTCCCAGGGACCTAAATATTTGTGAGATGATTGCCTTTAAGCACATTGAAGCTCTGTTTTGTTGTTGTTAATCTGCTGGTATCAGAGTTGGGAATCCACACCTGCTGCCATCTTGCTTTGAAGGACTGAAACTCAATGGTGCAGCATCTGCCTTGCATACGGAAGGCCCCAACTTTAATCCCCAATGGCTTCTCCAGGTAGGGCTGGGAACTGTCTCCTGCCTGCAACTTGGGAGAGCCCCACTGCAAGTTAGCGTAGACCTACAGCTAGATGGCAAAGTGATCTGGCTAGCTATAGGGCAGCACTTCCTGTGAAGGAGGATCAGCTATTGGTCCTCCGTAAGTGTGCCACTGCTGTTCCTCAACTGGACAGAAGGGTACTCAGCTTTGTGTTGGTCTGCAGCAGCAAGAACAATGAATACTCTTCTAGCATGGGCTGATGCATTTTCATTCTGTACATCTAAATTTGGGGGAGTGGCTGCTGTGTTCATCTGTAGATGAGTATGTACTGCAGGTCTAGGCAAACTCAGCCCTCCAGATGCTTTGGGACTGCAACTCCCACCATCCCTAGCTAACAGGACCAGTGGTCAGGGATGATGGGAATTGTAGTCTCAAAACATCTGGAGGGCTGAGTTTGTCTATGCCTGATGTACTGTGTATAGCTGGCATCCCTCTGTCCCAAGAGACAAGGGAGGAGTGCACCTTTGGGTATGAGGTCAAGCTGTTGGAAGGTTCCAGCAACTGCTGTGGCTGTGCTCATCTGGGGATGAGTGGTGCTCAAGTTTTTCCCACTCTGGCCCATTTGAAAATTGCTGAGCATCTTTGGCCGGCCACAGGTTTTTCTGCCTGTTGTAGCAATTGTAACCCTATATAATTCAGATTGTGATAACAGTAAAAGACACTTGGGAAATAAAAGAAGCAATAAAATACAATTAAACATCATTATGAATATTTTATATGATGGATGTTCCAATTCCCACCTGAATGAAACTTGTGGGTCAATGGTAGTCCAGAGGATACAGTTTGGAATTCTTTGCTGGAGATGCAGACTCTCAAGACTCTTCATACACCTGATGAAGTAGACTCTAGTCTAGGGAAGTTTATGACACAATATATATATTTGTTAATCTTAAGGTGCTGCAAGACCTTAAAAGTGTGTTTTGTCCCACAGGAGACACTGTTGGGTCCCAATGAGAACTTAGATGTTGGTGCCTGATGCTGAGAGTTTGTTTAGAGACTAATTACTTACATAGTGTCTGGAGATCACAAAAGGCCACTCCATATGCTGCCACAGAAGTGGGGAAAGGAGGAAGGAGTGAGATATTTAACCACTTTTGTGTAAGGAATGAGCCAGCTTCTCAATGCTGCATGTGGTGGTGTGAAAGCCATTACTTTACTTGTAGTTGCTATGTTTAGATTCTGCTTTTCTCGCATCTCAGAATTTAAGGCAGCATACATGTGTGTGTCTGTGGAGGGTCCCAGGTTGTGTCTTATCTGAGCACTGACTGACCAAACCCAGAACTGCTTAATTTCAGCATAAGTTGTGCATCATGTGCCTGCAGACCACACCTAAATCTTAAATGGCTGCGCAGTGGCATCTTGTTGGCCAAATGTGATGACTGGAAAGTGACTGCCACTTACTTTGAAAAGTAAAAACTCTTCAAGGCCACATCAGGGTGTTCCTGCATGGGCTTTGCTTATCACACAAAAAGCCTCCCACCCTCAGCCAGTACAGTGGCTCTTGCAAGGAGCTCATCCACTGTCTTGACTAGCAGGGGAGGAGTTGCTGCTGGGCTGTGGCCAAAAAAACTTGCACAGCAGAAGCATAGTTAACCTTGAATATATTCCTTTTCTCCCAGCCTCACTTACTCTTATGTTCAATCTTCTGTGGGATGGAAATGGCCTCCCAGACTTTGAGTCTGGGTTTTTGTCTCAGTTTTGTTCCTTGTGAGCAAGCTTATTCAGGATCATTTTTCTTACAGGCTGACCCAAAACATGTCTAATTTTTCTTCCAAGCAAGAGTGCAACCTTAAAAGTCAAATTTATCTGTCTGTCTGTCTATTACATTTCTATACCACCTTTGACTTCCAAGGAGCTCAAGGTATTGCACCTGGTTATCCCCCTTCCCATTCCATCCTCACAACCACCCGGTGAGGTAGGTTAGGCTAAGAGATGGTCAATGGCCCATGGCCACCCAGTAGTGAGTTCCATGGCTGAGTGGGGATTCATACCCTGGTCTCCTAGGCCATAGTCCAACACTAACCATTATGCCACACATTTAAACAGTTATCTGGGTGGTGGCATAAATATGCAAGAGGGAAGCTGAGACATGGCTGCATGTGAACTTCTGGGACAGGTGAGTGAGGTATATGGTAATACTGCCAGTGTTATCCTCGCTTGCTTTTATATCCTAAGCAAAGCACTTGGTGCTCTGGCCTCCCCACCTCCCGCCCTTGTGGGAACTGTTCATCTTGTTTTGCAAGGCTTCCTCCCAGAGGGCTTTGGAGCTTCCTGGAGGCCTGTGGCTGCCTGCTGCTTCCCAGCTTTGCCCACTCAGTGGGGCAAAGAGTAACCTCCACCAGCTAATTCCTCTTTGCAACCAAGGATTTGAGGAACTTCCTGCTTGGCTTGGCTTTTGGTGCCAGAGTTGGGGAAAGCCTACCTTATAAATGAAGTATCCCGTGCCTAAGTTCTCAGGTTTCAAATAAGTGGAGAGTCAGTCACCTGCTACTTTCTGAGTTGGTGGTTCAACCTGTATATCTACAGATTCTGGAAGATGTCCCTTTTGCTCCTGGCTCATTTGTGCTTTTAATCTCCCGATGGTTGGGGATTGGAATCCATGTCTGCCGAATCTTGGCTTGGGTGGTCTTTGCCTGTGTGTGGAAGAAAGTCCTAAAGGCAAAATAATTATTGCTGTGAGATTTCTATAATCACAGTCTCCCAGCTTCCTGGGGAAGCCTCTGACGACACTGGAGGCAGGCAGGACACATTTGAAGAAATGGTGGTGTCAAACCTATGTAGAAACATGGTCCGTGTAAGTGGTGGGGGATCCCAGAGCACCTAGTTCTTGATTCTCAGAAAAGGTGGTAGATGAGCTCCTAGAGAGTTCACACCTCCAACCTTTCTGATGCATTTCATGAAGCCTAGTCTTGCCTATGAAAACATTTCCCACAATAGAAGACAGACGACTGGGCAGTCTGTGACCACCATGGCCCCAGAAGTTAGCAAGCTCCTCCCAAAGTTTTGCTGCTTTCATTTTGGATCAAGTAGGGTGACCCAACCATCTAAATTCTGATCCATGTGTTTTGATATTGAAACGTATAGCTCCATTCTCTCACAAGATGGTGTTTGGGTCACCATGAATATAATTAAAATAATTTGGACAATGGTCAGTCTGGCTAGACAATAGAGTTACAGAACAATATACATTATGGTGATACCCCCCACTTTCTTGAATCAAGTGCTTTTCCTGTGTTTATATGGAATTGTAAAGCTTAAAATATATCCAAAGTTTATGACTCCTTTACAGCATGATCCTATACCTATTTATTTGTCCTATGTAAATGTGTATAGGATTGCAGTCTAAATGTGATAAGGGGTCAAACTCTACTTTTCAAACCCCAAATGCATTAGAAATAAAGGAAGCCCCCTTTCCTGTTTCTCAGAATTTCAGAAGATGTGAATGAATTTCCAGCATTTTGTAGTCAAAGGAAATAGTTTGAGCTGGGCTCATGATGGCTTTACAGCCCTGAAGAACAAAATGACTTTCTTTGTGGCCATGGCAAAGCTGAAACTATACATACTAAGCAGGTGGAGGCTGGGCTCCCCTTTCTTCCCTTTCTTCCTTTGCAAAGGGTGAAAAGCAAAAGGCGGCTGCTCCAGACCCCCCCGCCCCCACCCCCACCCCGCAAGCAGCAGGGTGCAAGTCTGTTCTCTCCCTTTTGCTTGCTCAAATCTCTCACCACCTTGGTTTATCTTTGGTTTCAGAAGGGTATTCCTGGGTGCTGCATTTGGAAATCTGAAACTTTAATCTGCCCCAGAGTTTGAGATTTGAGCACATGGGGAGCTTGGATCTAAAGTTAGGGAGGGGAAGCTGAGGGTTGCACTCTAGGCAGCCATTCCATTATTCATGTGCAAATTAAGAATTCACAGGGTTAAAAGGTTAGAAACTGGCCAGGATGAGGTTTACCCTTGTGATAAAGAGCAGATGACCCTCATTCACTGGCCAAAGCTTTCATGTAAGCTCCTCTGCAAAGTTAGTGATTGCCATGAATTGTTCTTGAGGAATGCAGAGCTCCCAATGCGTCCTGGCCTCCCCTCTGCTGCCCCTCTGCAGCCTTATCTCAAGAGCCCATCAGAACAAGTTTGCAGGGATGGGTCAGGATCCCTTTCCAGCCCCCCCAGCACCCCCCCGCTTTTGCTTTCCTGTTGTTCTTTTGACTTGCTTCTAGTCTTTATTTTCTTTCCTTCCAGCATCCCTTTCTGCCCTTCACCATATCAGTTAGGTTTAAAAATACTGCATTTTGGGAAGGTGACTGCTGTTGCTCCTAATTCAACAGGGTAATGGGGGACGGTGGGGGGGGGAGCATGAAGGAAGATGCCTTCCTCCTTCACAGTTTCTTTGTGAGGCACCATGTGGGGGTAAAATGCTAATATCTGAAGATTAAACAGCTTATTGGAAGTTCAGGCTAGCAGCGCCTCTTTGACTAACAGGATTCAAAGTTGCTAGAGTATTTGAGCATTGAGGTCTTTTCAACAAGGATGGGGGGGGGTGGCAGTGTTGGGGCATTGGAACCTAATGCTTAAGCCCTGTACAGTTAAAACTGGAACAAAAGCTTGATAGGGTTGGTTGGATGGGTCCTCCTGAAATTATTTACTTTTAAAATACAATTAGCCTTTGGATAACAGAAAGAGATGCACTGGAAGATACTAAAGTAAAGCACTTTAGCGCAGATTGGAAACCCTTTGACTGACTGAAGGAGATGGATGTTAAGGGTGGATGGATGGAAGTGTGGTGTGTTGTTTTTTTAAGAGAGAGAGAGCTTCTTATCTTCTTTTTTAAGATCAAAGGAGACAGTGACATAGCTGGCATATTATTGATTTCTGCACTGCAGGGCATAGATGGGTATCAGAGGATACTGACTTAAAATCACTCCAGATCTTCTAATTGATTGTGTCAGCACAAAAGCAGTTTGCAGGGTTTGTTTGTTTATGTTTTGCTTTTCTGTAGAAGATTCCTTTGAACAAAGGTGGGTGGCTGCCAGTTGAGTGGAAGGGAAGTTAGAGCCTCGCTGATTGTCTGCTGCTTCAGACAATGAGGTGATGGACTTTTGCTTCTTTCACATCTGCTTTCTTGCCTCTCCAGGGGCTTAAGGTAGCGCCCCTCCCTCCCTAGGAATACAAACGTTTGCTTCCTGTTTATAGTTAAAAGCCTACCTAGTATATTGATGGGCCTGCAGTCACTGGAAGCATTCCCTCTTTTTTCAAATCAAGTAGGGTTTTGGGGGGTGATATTTAGCTTTTGTGTGTGAGAGAGGCGTGTCAAAAATTTTAATTTTAATTTTATTAAAAAGCAAAAGTTGGTCCGTAATGCGGGAAATTTAAAATCCACTGCTGAAAACCTTCATGGGGACCAACCAAAACATCACAGAGTACAGTACTACATCCAGCCTATTTTTTTGGTACTTTTCTGTCCCCCCTTGCCTCTGCTTTCATTGCCTCACTTTGTGTTAACATGTTGCCTGATGAAGAGTTCTGGAGAGCTTGAAAAGCCAAGCTTTTCTGATGCTTTGGTTGGTACTAAAAGGGCATTTCCTAACCCTGCATTTTGGAGTTTTCGTTTTCTAGTGCAAACTATAAAACCCATTTTCAGGATGTAAAGCTGCAAATAGCAGCATGAGACATGTTAAGGAGGTCATACCAAATGATGCAAAGCTGAGCAAGTGGGGGCAGCAGAAACCTTTTTTGGATTGGGGTGGGCTGAGAACTAAGAGAGTTCCCCAGCAGCAGAACACATGGGTAATGAAGAGCCACATGCAGTGGCCGCAAGGGAAAGAGAAATCTGCTTTTCCAATTATAAAAGTTTTCATTTCTGGTTGCCTGCAGACAGTTTGACTGGATGAGTATCTATACCCAAGCCCACTTAAGAAAAATTCCACAGTCCCTGTTAAGGCAATACCTTTACTAGGCCAACGAAAATGTCACAAAATAGGGTGCCAGTTCTTCAGAATGCTTCATCAGGCTAGATTTGGGGTCCCCAGCTTTTTGAGCCTGGGGGGCACATTTAGAAATCTTAGAAACTGTGGCAGGCACCACAGGAATTACCTCTGATGCTAAGGCCCTGCTCCCTAAAAGAGGCAGAACACCCACAATCAGAACAAATAAAGCATAGACAAAAAAGCAATGCCTCCAAAAAAGTCAGGTGACAGTCCCTCAAGAAACCTTAACCCCCCCCCCACAACCCATCACAATTTAAAAAGCAACAATTGCTCAAGGGGCCTTGGCTGGCGCTGAGAGGTGTCCCTATTGGAAACTCCTGGACTAGATAGTAAACACTGATGTAAGCTGCAGTTAGCATGAAGGGGTTTGGAGCTGCTGTAGCTTCTCTTTTAAAACCAACCCCTTGTTAGTTTCACCTTGGCTAATATTAGTGCTGCTGCTGTAGTGCTTAAGTGCACTTGAGGTGTTGGTGGGTGTCCCATCTCATGGCCCCTTCTTGCTCTCTTAACCCTGGTTAAGGAAGCGCCACGGTTTCTGTGGCAGTCCCCGGATGGGATATATCGTCATCTGATTAAGGCTGCAGTCCTATGAGCATCTATGGCTGAATCCCAATGAGTTCAGTGGGACTTACCTCTGAGTAGACATGTATAGGGTTGCACTCTTAAGAGACCAATGGAATTGTGTATATTTTGTAAGGCAGGTTGTTCGATGACTAACATGGAGCCTAATTCTAACCAGGCTCACTTGCAATGAGCTTGATGATTTCGGTGGGGCTTGCTTACGTATACGTGTGCTCTGCATCACAGTGCTAATCTTTTCTTTGAAATAAAAAAAGGTATTTGTGAAGCTTTTGCAATTTCAAGACAGCAGCAACAATATAACAAGGGCTACAAAAAAATTAAATCAAAGTACGTTTTAGCAATGGCGCACAGGAGAGGTTGTTCAGACTACAACTTTAATTGGTGGGGACTGATATTACAGTATTCTGAAAAACTTGGGGGTGCTTCCTGCTTCTGTCCATCTTCTTTCTGGGTCACCTCTGTATGTAGGGGCTCCCCCGTGTGCTGAGGGAGCTGAGTTGCAAGACTTATATTTTAATAGCCGAGCCGGTGCTGTGCTCTGCTGTGGCCACTTTTGTTCTCTCACAGCAGTTGTCCAAAGGGCCTTCAGCACAGACCCCTTTTGTCATGGGCCCTTTGGCTGGGTACAGAACATATGATAAAGGAATGATACGGGGGCATCTCCAAAGGCAGAATTTCGTATAAGAAGCACAACCATTTCTGAAGTGTGTGTGGAGGTGTGTGTGTGGGGGAGAGAATCCTGTCCCAAATGCTGCTGCCGAACCTTTTGGAAGAGCTTGGGTGTATCTCTCAGTTTGGCCTTGTTTTCTTTTTGCCCCCTCCCTCGGTAGGCCCAGCTGTTAAACTGGGATTGATTACCTCCCGTCTTTATAACAGGCAATCACCACCTAAGTGAAAACTAGTCAACACAGCTCCACCATTGTTGACTGCTCAACTGAAGTTGCTGCCCTGCTTAAAGTTTAAGCAGATGCTGAATAAGGCAGGGGGTGGATGTTCTGGGAAGAAACGAAAGTTTACTATATGCTGAGCACACCATCATGTACCTGGAGTTTTTAACAGGCTAGATAAACCCCAAGCTTCTTTTTCTTGCTCCTTGTTCCTAGATTTTCTGAAAGCCTAATTGAAGGAAGGAAATAAGCAGAACTGATAGAGGACAGAGGCTGGGCTGACACTGAAACAGCTGGGAATACAAAAGACTAGTATTTGGTTAAACGATTAGAGAGCTTTGGGGAAAAGAAGGCTGTCTTCTACCCTCCAATCTAATTAGGTGATTTGGTGTCCTCCCTTGTGTGTGTGTGTGTGTTTAAAAAATAGCAAGCAATTCTTGTGAAGTTTGGTCTTTTACCATGATAAATTGCTCCTGCGTTTGCATCCTGGCTTTTGAAGAGCAAATGGCACCGAAGGCCTTTTTTAAAGGGCCAAATTCCTACATTGTATTTTGTGAGAATGAAAAAAATAACTAAGTAAGGATTGCTTTTGTTTTATTCGTGGATGGTTTTCCTATTGCCCACTATTTGCGTGTGTGTGTTTATGGCATAAACAATGGCCCAGGCAAGATGAATGAAGTGACATCTGGATGATGCTGCTGTTGCTGCTGCTGCAGTGGCCATTGTGGCAGCCCTCCCTGACCTGAATTGGGGCCTGCGCAAGGAGGATGTGGAGACTGGGATCCAGCCATTGTTTTGATTTGGCATCTAAAGCCTTCCTTCTACACAGGCTGGCTCTGGAGGGCAGGCAAGGGCGGCCTCCAATCTCCAAGGTCCGTGTGGCCCCAAGGCACATTTTGCAGCCCGTGTGCTTTTTCTTGTTTAGAAGCCAGAGAACGCTGGGCCTCACTGAAAGAAAAAACGTGTTTTCTCTAGTCAGCAGCTTTTGAAAAAGTGGTGGCGAAAATTATTAACGGATCAGAAGCCAATTGAGGCAGACCAAATGGATGAAGCAGAAAAGGCTCCCAGAGAGGCTTTCCAAAGTCAGTCGTTATGACTGTGCCTGCTGACATTCTAAAAGATTCCACACACAAGGAAAAAGGGGTGGGAAGGGAGGAGGAACAATGCAAGCTCAGTGACTAGTCCATAAAATTATAGCTCTTCTAATGATCAAGGCAGCCTGATGGAATGGCTGTTGCTGAGTCACTTATGGGTCTGTTTCATAACAAATGAACAACTTCGCAATTTCACAGCAAGAGAAGGAAAAGGATGGGAGTCTTGTACATAGCAATTCCCCTGATCCGGATGTTCTGGAGAAATAGAGCAAAGTGTAATCAGCATACGGATGGAACATTCTCCCAAACGCCTAATGACCATTTCCAGTGGCGTCATAAAGATATTAAATCATATTGGATATAAGATCGTGCCCTGCGGCACACTGTAAAGTAACTGCCAGGGGGCCAAAAAGCAGTCGTCGTCCCCCCCGGGCTACTCTCAATAACTTGTGTCAACCATGGATCTCAATACTCTGTGAAATACCCTCTGCTAGATTTAATAAGCCAGGAGTGGCAGGGGTCAAGGGAGCACATGGCGGAGTGTCTCCTCACCAGCACTGTCTCCATGTTTGCTGACTGAGTAAGTTCAGGCTCCTTTCATTAACCACATAGGCATCCCTGTATACATTCTAGCTCAGCTTCTTGTACTGTGGCTTTAAACAACTCCCAAGCATTTTGGAGAGACCTGAGCCTCTTGGCTTTTCCTCTTATTTATTTGTTGCAATTACAGTGGTACCTTGGGTTACATATGCTTCAGGTTACAGACTCTGCTAACCCAGAAATATTACCTCGGGTTAAGAACTTTGCTTCAGGATGAGAACAGAAATCGGGCTCCGGTGGTGCGGCGGCAGCAGGAGGCCCCATTAGCGAAAGTGGTGCTTCAGGTTAAGAACAGTTTCAGGTTAAGAACGGACCTCTGGAACGAATTAAGTGCGTAACCAGAGGTACCACTGTATTTCCCACATTTTTCTCCAAGGAGGTCAAGGTGGCGTAGATGGTTCTCCCTCTCCTCATTTAATCTCCACGACTCTGTGAGATGGGTTGAGCTGAGAGGCAGTGACTGTCCCAAGAGTCACCTAGTGAGCTTCATGGCTGAGTGGAGATTTGAACCCGGGTCTCCCAGGTCCTAGTCCAACATTCTAATTGTTCCATCACTGGCTCTCCAACTTCCTTTTCACCATTCCCCTCATTTGGGGGGAAGTTTCCTTTTCTCCCCTGAAGTCAGTCTATGAAGTTGCCTCTGCCACCTACAGCCTGAGGTAGCACCATCGAGTTAACTTCCCCAAGATTTGACTGTCTTGCTTCCCTCTTGGTCTGGTGCATGTGTAGACTGAGGCTGCTAATTATGGCTCTAGGCCCTGTTAGAGGGCTCAGAAGTTCCTTAATAACTGTAATGTGTGCCTCAGGCTACGTTGTGCGTTACGCATGCTCTTTGTAAATAGAATGCATTGAGCTGCCGTTGGCCCTGCCAGATATCCATCACTTATGATTAAACTTGTCTTTGACATCCAGTAAATTGATGGGAACTGGAAATTTTTGTTGGGAGATGTGGTAGGGCTTGGTCATTTTGCCTGAGGAGGAGACAAAACTTTGTACAATGTATGTCCCAAATTACAGGGGTGTCATCTGTCTGTCTTTTAAATAAATGAGTACACCAGCAGCCTTGGGAACCTTCATTTCCGTTAAACAGCCTAACAGCCAACAGAGGTAGGCAAATTTAACTGTTATTAGCCTCATTATATAGCTTGGAACTTGTGAAGTGCTCGTATTTAGATGGTCCAGGCCAAGAGAAAATACAAAGTTTAGTTTCACTGCATTGCTGGAAAAACTACTTCCACATGCGAGAAGCAGTGATATTGCAGTTCAGTCAACTGGTTCATATTGTTCTTTCCTTTATATTTTAACAAGCTCTTCAGGGCAGCCTTGAGCAGAGAAGGGCCTTTGGCCATCACCAGCTGTGCTACCTGAGAGCCTTTTAACTGGGCTCTTCTGCATGCAAAAGGAGAAATTGCCTTTTCAGCAACGACCGCACTTCCCCAGTAATGTTGTCCCCAGGGAGACTCACCTGGCACCAACTTTGATGTGAGCATGGTGCCAGACAGAAAGAAATTGCAGCAGGTTGGCTACAACATTGGCTGGAGTGTTTGGAATTACCTTGTGCCTGATCCTCTGAGATGTTCTTCTGCAGAACCCCATGGAAAGTCCCAGAGGATTGTCCTCTGTATGTGCAGGACTGTAGACTGTGGGCTGGGGGAAAGAAATGGCCCCATCCTGCCTTCTTGGTTTTGATTCTTGCGGATGTGTAAACCTTACACTCACTAAGATCCATTTCACTGGAGCTTGCTTGGTTACACAGCTGGGTGGCAGGGTCCCCATGGTACTAGCTGGATTAGCTTCATAGACGAACCTCTTCTCAGGTCACAGCAGAAATTGTTAAAACATAAACAGGCAGCTGTGTAAAATAAGCAGAGCCAAGGCAACCGCCCCGGAGTAAAAAGACAGGGGAAGAAGGCAGCTGAATAACCAAGAAAATCCATAGACGCGATATGCAGTCTGTTGAAACAATGGTAGCACATCGGGCCCCTTATAATATATTGTGTGCCCCTGCATAATAGTTCACTGGATTAAATGAATTTATTGATTTCTGCTTCTTCCCTTACACGTATCTGCAGGCAGCTTCTCCAGCACTGCAGACACATGTCAAAGGTCATAACTTTCTTTCACTGTGGAAAAACACATATGCACAGGCTTTTAGATAGTAAATCACTGGCTTTTACATCAGTGGCCTGTACCTTAAAACAAACATTCTCTTCTATAAAATTCCCAAACTCTTGATTGTTAAAGCCATAGTTTTCTAATATCATTGTCAGCATGAATGTTCAGAAAACTTGGACACAGCTTAATAGTTGCACCTCAAATAGGGTAACATATTAAACTGCAATATTTATTTATTTGGCAAAAGTTAGCCTGTAGACGTAGCACTGTCAAAAATACTGGAGTCAAATATGTGGTGATTATTACATCCATTCCATTAGAGAAATCATGCAGGATAAGACACACAGACCCTCTGCAAGACCCTCCTTAACCCATCTCTCTCTTAATTTAAAATAGATAATGGCTTGTAGCATGTGTTTTAAGAGTCATATTGTGATTCAGACAAATTATTCCACTCGTCAAAGAAGTGGCTTTCCTTTTCAGTCTTGTATTTCAAATGCAAATTGGAAAATATTTTATAATCATTGTTTCTTGCGGTTATCTGTTTTTAGTGTGTAATTGGAAAGTGAACTTTGAAAAATGAAAGGGAATTAAAAATCAACTGCTGTTCTGCAAGCTATTTTGGTTTTGCAGCATTTACTGCAAAGAGCAGTCTGGGCTGAACTGGTTTCACAACATGGTTGAGGCCATCAGAGATTTTAGGAAAGGAAAGTAAGGATTGTGATTGTGGTTCACAATGTCATTTAAGAAAAAAAATTCCAGGTTTTTCCTGGGTCTGTATTGTTTTGTTGCATCCAAAACAGCAGTCAGAGATGGACCAGTGCTGAACTAGATGGAGCAATAGCCTTGCAGATTCCTGTGTTCAAAAACAGCAGTACAGAAGGAACACATAAAATTGCATTTATGTATTGGGTAAAGCAGCAGGAAACTGAAGGTGTCAACATCCTGAAGCCAAGCACTAGCAGGGATGCACTGCCTGCAAGAGAAGTCCTGGTGTTGCATTTAGCTAAACATTAGCAGGAAAAGAATCCAAACATTTCTGGTTGCACCAGGAATGGAGTCTGGTTTGTGGGAATGGGCTGCATGGACTTTTACGTCAATGTAGTACTTTTATGTGGACTTTTGTGGGCTTAGCAAGGTGATCCATATTTTGAAACATTTAAAGTTAAGAGAGATTTTTTTTTGCTTTGCCCTAGTGGCACCAAACAACCCTACACCCAGGAAGCTTTTTCTCTCAATGTCTCTGTTGTTCCTGCTGAGCAGGAGAGAGATGTTAAAGGCAGCCCCAAAGCATGCTGTATCCACCCCATTTACTAATCCCAAGGACTTGCATCCAGCTACTTGGAAGAATCATAGAATGGTAGAATTGGAAGGGATCACGAGGGTCATCCAGTCCAGCCCCCTGCAATGCTGGAATCTTTTGCCCCACATGGGGCTCAAACCCACAACAGTGAAATTAAGAGTATCATGTTCTGCCAACTGATCTATCACAGGAAGAGCTCGTTACATTACCTGCTGAAGACCAAATATTGTCATTGTTGATACTGTAATTAAAGATCTCTCCTTCCCAGGACGACAGCCCACCTTGCTTTAAGTGTGCAGAAAAATGACTTAAGCTACCATTGTTTAGTCCAATCTGACCAGTGGCAAGAGCTGTGTGGGAAGCTCAGGCCAGCAGAGCTTCTTGAGCTGGAAGCAAAACTCAGACAGTGGTCAAATGCAGTGATTAAGAACCAAAGGAAAGAAGATGTCATGGCTTAGCTAAGGTTTGGGCCTTGCCAGAGTATGACACAGCCACACAGCTTGCTGGTATGTCCACAGTCCTTATGTGTACAGCAGACCTTCCTGCTTCTCTGTTCTGAACATAGCCTTAGTTTTGGATGATGATGATCTGCAAGATTTATTTGTATGCCTTAGCAATATTGGCTTTCCAGATCTGCAGACTATCTCCAGACTTGGGGGGGGGACCCCAAGGTTCACTGAAGTTTAAAAAGGCTTAGAAATTCTAAGACTGGAGGACACTCAAGCATCCCAAGAAAGTTGGAGAGCATCAAATGAAAAAGGGCAAGGACACCTTGAACAGAAGCACTCCACACCAAAACTTAGGTGCATGTGCAACTTTTAATATGAATTTAACTCTTAAGTGTGTCAATAATGGCATGTGACTGCATTTGTATTTTTATTAAGGCAGTCTGTTAGTTATTTGTTCTTTCTATGTATTAAGTCTCCTTAGGCCAAATCCTAAATGGTGACATAAAATTTAAAAAGTCACGGAACAACCATTTCACTATAAATAGCAATCAGAACACACATCACCGTAGCACAGTGAACCAGCCTCCAGTACAAACAATTTAATGAAGTCAACCTATTGAATATTTTGCTAGTGGATTACAGTGAACGCTCGGGTTGCGAACGTGATCCGTGCAGGAGGCACGTTCACAACCCCGCAGCGTTCGCAACCCGCAGTGCCGCGTCTGCGCGGGTCACGATTCAGTGCTTCTGCGCATGTGCAAAGTGCAATTTAGCATTTCTGCACATGCACGAGCCCCGAAACCCGGAAGTAACCCGTTCCGGTACTTCTGGGTTTGGCGTGGTGTGAAGCCTGAAACGCACAACCTGAAGCATCTGTAACCCGAGGTATGACTGTACTCACCTGGCTTTTAAACAATTATTTTAAAAATGCAAATACATTTGCATGCTATCAAGACCTCAGAGCTACTATCTTAGATCAATTAAAAAGCTCCTACCCCTTGCTAGACAGAGTGCCAAAATCCCACCATTGAAAAGTGATCTGGTAAAATGTGACCTTGTGGGTAAAACTTAATAACTGAGTCCTTAGTGGGCTGATCTATCAGCATAAAGCTTGCGGCCCAGTCAAGAAGCTGCTTTCTTGCTGCTGCTTAGCTTATGGGGCTCCTCTTCACCCAATGAACGCAGCCTGGCTTCGCAGGGTGAGTCTTGTGGCCACCCCTATCCCAAGGCTGCCTCCCCAGAATAGCAGAAGACGTCCCTGTTGGCAGGGGAGAGCTATTGACAGAATTTTTGGCTGACCTCTTGGACCCTGAAGCCAGATCTTTGGAGGGGCCAGGCAGGCCTTTGTCCTGCCCTGGCCAGTGGTCAGTGAACTCCACTGAGGCTTTTCAGTGCCTCTTCTCCTCCATAGAGGAGCAGCTGGCCATTGATTCTCTCCCGTGTCCAGATTCACATTCTTCTGCCGAGGGCTTGTCAGGGGAGAAAGGGACGTGGAGGAGGGGGCTATTCATTCTTCTTAAATGGGAGGGGGACAGAGGCATTATTTGACTGAGTGGATTGCTTTTGGGTCATAAGAGCCCCTGCATGGCTCTGCCTTAATATGACCCTCTATCAAAGGAAGATTTAGGGCTGTTTCTTCTTCTTTTTCTGCTGCGCTCTCTCTCTCTCTCTCTGCTAGCACTCTGTGCTGCTCACAAAGAGGCCAGAGAGAGCTCCCATTTCAGCAGGACAATAAGTCCTGTCCTGCATTCCACCAGCTGGACTCCACATCCATGCCAGAGATTATTCTACTTTGGGGGTGAGCTTGCTTAGACAAAGACAATGTCTGCCACGCTAGGTAGGAAGAGAAGTAAATTTGGTTTTTTCATCACACATCTAGGGCCCTTCTGATTCCACAGTAGCCAATGCTGGCTTTTCAAACAATTTGGAAATAGTTCATTTTAGTTATTTCAGACATTATGGTATGAAACTAGCACCAAAGGTGGTAGTTTTATATCATGCAAACATTTCTGGAAATCAAAGCCTCTTTGGAACATTGGAAGCTACCTTATACAGTGGTACCTCAGGTTACATATGCTTCAGGTTACACACTCCGCTAACCCAGAAATAGTGCTTCAGGTTAAGAACTTTGCTTCAGGATAAGAACAGAAATCGGGCTCCAGCGGCACGGCAGCAGCAGGAGGCCCCATTAGCTAAAGTGGTGCTTCAGGTTAAGAACAGTTTCAGGTTAAGAACGGACCTCCGGAACGAATTAAGTACATAACCCGAGGTACCACTGGATTGGCAAGGTTCACACATCAAGCTAAGTCAGAGATCCTGGCTCAATAAGCCAGTATGTGGTATGGGCAGCCCCTTTGGTATTCTTTTATTACCCATGATTGTGCAAACAGCAAAATAAGCCAGGGTTCAGCGCTTCCTGTTATGTGCAAACCTGGAAACCATTGTTAATGGTTTCCGAGCAAACCAGGGTTGGGAAGCCAAGCTTTAACCATGGCGTCATATCATGCCTTGATTCTAAGCCATTAGTTATCATTTCCAGGTTCTCATGCAATGGGAAACTTGGTTAGTGCTTAATCCTGGCTTGTGTTGCTGCTTGCACGAGGGGATAAGCAAAGGGCCCCTTCCTGCAGACACACATGGTTTTTTGTTTCAGATTCAATCTTTATTGGTTTATAAATGACACACACACACACACACACACACACACACACACACACACACAACCATAACACATAACTCACAAATAAAAAGAAAAGAAAATGATACAATGTGAAAATACAAAAATATTTCAGCCATCAACTTCCGCCCTTCTTGGTGTGGGTTCTTTGTTTCCTTATTGCTTGCCTCTGTTTTCAATAAACTTAGCCTGTATTAAATATTATTTGTGTTCTTTATACCTTATACAATTCCGATAGTTATTCAAAGCATTCTAAAGTTTTAATGTGGGGACAATGTTCTTTTTAAATATTGCCTATAAATCTCCCATCCTTTTAAAACTTTTGGGTCGATTGATCCCTGATCTTTTCCATCATATTCGCTGGTTCCATATATTCCAGCAGTTTAACTTGCCACTCCTCTTTTGATGGGATTTTATCTCCTTTCCATCCCTTGGCAATCAGCACCCTCGCTGCTGCTGTTGTTGCATACAAAAGAACCCTCCTTTTCTCTCTTGGGATGTCTGATGCCACAATGCCTAAGAGGAAGGCTTCAGGTTTTTTGATAAACGTTATTTTGAACAGTTTTTTAAATTCATTGTATATAAGTTCCCAAAAGCTCTTTTTTTTTTTACAACCCCACCACATGTGGTACATTGTTCCCTCTAGTTCTCTACACCTCCAGCATAAATTTGAGTTGGTTTTGTACATTTTAGCCAATTTGCTGGGGGTGATGTACCATCTGTATAGCATCTTCATAAAGTTTTCTTTTTATAGTAAAGCAAGCCGTAAATTGCAGTTCATTTCTCCATAAGTTTTCCCATTCCGCCATCTGTATATTACCGTACTTTTCCGTGTATAACACGCCCCCTATTTTGGGGGACTCAAAATTAAGAAAATGGGGGGGGGAGACTCCTTAGGTTGTGGAGCTTTTTTGGGGAGCATTGCTGCTTGCGTACCTCAACAAGGCAACCTATCCTCTGTCCTATTGCCGAAAAAATGAGCAAGTTGCCACCCAATTGCCGCAGCGACAGCCAATTGACAACAGTCCTTGCAGCAGCCACCAATAACAACCTCCAACTCGCGGCAGCAACCAATCCCACGGCCCCACAATGCACTACCCATGTATAAGATGACCCCTGATTTTGAACATGATTTTTGAATAAAAAAACATAGTCTTATACACGAAAAAGTACAGTATATCCGAAGTCCTTTGCCCCCTGAACCATAGCCGCTATTTTACCTCCTCTTCTTTTACTTCCCAATCTAGCAATAGACTGTACATTTTGGAAAGTCACTTGTCTTTATTTTTCAATAGACCTTTCTCAAATTCCAATGTTTCTGTCGCAAAGCCAATTTTTTTGTCTACCTTAAAGGTGTCGTCCAGTTGGTGATAGTGTAATCAGTCTGTTACAGCACAGTGGTATCTTGGGTTACATTACCTTCAGGTAACGTAATTTTGGGTTGCAAATGCAGCTCTGCGCGCTTCGCGGATGCGTAGAAACGCTCTATCGCACCATGCGCATGCGCAGAAGTGGTGCCTCTGGATACGGATTTTTTTGGGTAAGTACAGACCACCGCGACGAATTAAGTTCGTATCTGGAGGGTCCATTGTACATGTTATTTGTGCATGACCTGGCTTAATGTTGCTCCTGAAGGAGGAGGTCACTGAGCCCAGCTAACACAAAACTGCCGGTTCTTGAGTGGCAGGAGCTCTCCAAGGATTCGGGAAAAGAGATGTCTTTCCCATCACCTGCTAGTATTTGATCCTTTTAATTAGAGAGGCTGCCAGGAATTGAACCTGGAAGAAACTTCTGCATGCAATGCATGCGCACTGCCACTGAGCTGCAGCCCGTCCACCACTGGATCTTAAGTGCCACAAGGCCGCCACCATATGCAACAAGTCTTCCCCAACCTGGGGGGAGTGCTGCCTGGGGATGATGGGAGTTGTAGTCCAGAATCTCTGGAGGGCACCAGGTTGTAGAAGGCTGGTTTACAGCAGCATACCTGGGTTTGCCAGTGCACACTTAGGGTATCCTTATGCCAGCCTATGTGTGAAAAATGCATGATATAAAAATGACCCTCAAAGGAGTGCCCGGGAGAGCACTGGCACAAGCAGGGGCCTTGGCATGTCATTTCGTGGCTTTTGTGCCTGGGGCAGCACCTGCAAATCCCCGTGTTCCTATTTGTTAGTTTAGTTCTCCCAATGCTACGGAGGAGGTCTTTTAAGAAAGAAGGGGCAAGGAAGGCTTTTGCACTCCTGGTGAGAACCCTAAAACAGGCTCTTGATCACAAAGTGAAGCTTTGTAGACAGCATAGTCTCCAAGCTGTTAATAAAAATCTCCTATGATTTTTATACCAGCCTCATGAATTTAAGATTCCTGTTGTTTTCCATCATTTAATTGGACATTGCTTAGCCTTTATTATCAGAAGCTGAGTTGGATTTGAAATGCTGTCATAGGGAAGTTTAATTTTTAAAAAACCCTTTCTCCTCACTCCACCCAATAGTTCTCTCCATTCTTTTCAGTCCTGACAAGTGTCCTTCTTAGTGGTGGTTTGTACCCAGTGCTATTTTTTCCAGAAAAAGAGGTGCTGGGACTCACCACGAGCCTCCCTTGTTCTCCTGGAATGGCAGTGGTGCCCACCTGAGAGGTGCCGGAACTGAGTTCTGGTGAGTTCCGGATGAAAAAAGGGCCCTGTTTGTAGTTTTCTGTGGCTGTTTTCAGTCTGATCAACCTTTTTTACCCGGTGGAAACCTTGTCGTGTTAAAAAGCGTGTCAGACTCCTGGCTCTCTGCCAGCGGACATGATGGGCTGCAGCAGACGCCTACATGGATCTTTATCCTCCCTCACACAAACTATGTATTGTTTTGATTTGGCTTAATGGATGCTTTACGAAGGGATTTCAGTCTGGCTCCTAGCCAGCCTCTTGCTCTTCTACCCTTCAAAGCAAAAAGACTGTAATTCAAAAGGAACCAGGCACGTGGGCATGATTTTGGGGCTCTGCGTAGGACTTTGCTGCCTGCTCACTCTGCAGCAGGAACATGGAGTTTGGTTTTGGGAGAAGGGAATTGCCTGCCCCTTTGTTTGTGCTTGGCATTCCAGGACTAAAAGGCTGTGTTTGGGTTGTGCCCATTCCTCGGGAATTGTGGGTCAAATTCTTCCGTTTCTCCTGAGCTGCTCCAAGGCATGAAGTCAGCCCTGGTTTTTTCATCCAGATGTTGTGGACAACAACTCCCATCTGCTCAGTACTGACTTAAGTAGTGAATTTCTCCTCCTCCTCCTCTCTCTCTCTCTCTCTCTCTCTCTCCATGTGCATAATTTGGGCTGCTGTTCCAAGCTTTCAGGAAACCTAGGCTGGTTTGCCTGTGCATTGGATATTACCTTTGCAATTATCTCATGGGTTGCTCATGGTTTTTTCATATGGAGTGTCAGAATTTTGAGCTCCTGAAAATCTGAATTGAGGAGGAACCTAGAGGGCCATGAAGGACACTCAGTTGCTGTGGTGCATTTTATTACCATGCTGCAGAATGTTACATTCAGCAATTGGCTGGAGCGGATGTTGCCTGATGGAAAGGAGGATGCATCTTTCTACTTCCCACAGCAGCCCTTTGAGATCTGGCTCTTCCCTCAGCTACCGTATTTATGAGCTACTGCCCAAAGGTTTGGGAGCACAATACATACAGCCATGTGGGTCTTGCATCGATTTTGGAAAGGGGTTCCCGGCGAGGCCCAGGAAAACTTGGGAGTGTGGAGGCCCAGATCAAAGCAGGTGGAGGTCTGTGGCAATTGGAGGTCTTCTCTGCTGCAGGACATGAAAAGCACAGCCGGCTGCAGAAGGTGGAGCCTGCCTACCTGCAGTAACCTTGATGTTCTGCTTTATAAGTAACTGGAGTTATGGTGGCCAACATGAGCTGGTTCAAAAAAGGGGTTGGCAATTTTTTTTAGCCATGGGCCGGTCCACTGTCCCTTAGACCTTGTGGTGGGCCAGAGAAGTGGCATCGAGGGCAGGGGGAGCTGGAAGAAGAGGCAGTGGCGTAGCGTGGGTTGTCAGCACCCGGGGCAAGGCAAGTAATTTGTGCCCCCTAACCCGTGGATTTGCGCCCCCTAACCCTAACCCCCAGATGTTGCGCCCGGTGCGGCCGGGCCCCCCTGCAGCCCCCACGCTACGCCACTGAGAAGAGGTGAGGGGGGCAAGTAGTCCTCCGCCCCAGCCCCAGCTGCTATGCTTAACTTCCCTGGGGCTACCGCTTCTCGTGGGTAGGCAGAGCGAGCTCATCCACTCCACTCTCTGGCCCACAGGAGCACCAGGGTGACGGCGGTGGCGGAGGAAAGATGAGCGGCATGAAAGGGCTGGCTCCGGAGAGGGGCTGCTTAAAATGGCGCTCAGCCAGCCCCCTTCCTCCTCTAGGCAGGGCAGGGAGGAGCCAGGAGGAGGGAGGGAGGAGGCGCCACCACGATGTGTGGGGGGGTATGGAATGGCGCAGGGGGAAAAATGGCGCAGCCCGAATGAACAGAATCCCCATGCCAATCCATGGACAGTCTGTGGGCCAGATCCTGAAGGCAATTGGGCCTTATCCAGCCCATGGACCTTAGTTTGCCGACCCCTGGTTTAAAATAAGTGATTCATGCCATGTATTAGCAGGGTGTCTCCACAATACAGCTCTCTAGTAGTAAGTAGATTAAAAACGATTTGCAGGTGTCCTCCAAGGAGACCTGTGTTGCAGTTTTAAACAAAATCCTCATTTCATATGAAACAGGATCAGAGTAGAATGGCAAATTCCTGGGCAGAACCCTGCAGAACAATCGCTGCCATTTGCTCCTGGGCTGCTGCTGCCTGCCCCATCCCTGATTCCTGCTTGTGTTCTGTGGAAGGAAGGAAGGAAGGTGCTTGCTTCTTGGTTCACTGTTCTCAGAGAGTATTTTGCCACTCTGGAGGCAGAAGAACACAAGCCTGCTGTGCTCCGGTGGCTTTTTGATAGCAGCGGAACTGAGAGCTTTGCAACTAAGACTCAAGAGCTCTGGCTGTGTTTCCTGGGGCTCCTGGTTGTTCTTTAACGTGCCTGGGAAACATCTGTGGTTCTCCAGATATTGCTGGACTCGCAACTCCCAGCATAACCAGAAGTGATGGGAGATGGAATTCAGCAACAACTGGCCCCAGATGTTCCCCGCTCCAGTTGGCCTTCCACAGAAGAACACCCAAGTAGATTGTGCCCATGGTGGGCTATCTCTGTCTGGAACCCCCAGTAGCATCTGTTACTAAGGTAGCCTCTTCTTGCCATGTGACTGAGGGACAAGGGTGGCAACCCTTTTTGGCCCAAGGGCTACATTCACACTGGGCCAACCCTTGGGGGGGGGGCAGTAGATGCCACTGGTGTGTGTAGCCACCCCACACAAGATGTGGGTAGCATACCCCTCCCTCAGCTGATCTGTACTTATCAATTGATCTGATGTCTGGTGAGGAGATGTTTTGCGTCTTGCACCACGCTCTGGCGAGGTTTAAACCAGCACTGCATTGATTTTCTCTTTTTGTTGCACTGGAATCATTTGGTTAGCCAGCTCCTCTTGTAGGGGCACTTCTGCCATTGGTGGGGATTACACAGACCTTTTCCCCTTCAGCCTTCCGCTGCAAGCTGGTGCCCTCCAAATGTTGCTGGTCTACAACTCCCATCAACTGATGTAACCAGTGGTCTTGTGGCAATGAGTTTCACGAGCTTATAACACCTTCATATCCCCTATGTTGAGGCTGCGGCCTCTTATTTTTCTTAGATGACAGCCTTTGGCGACTAGTTAGGGCTTCATTTCTTAATAACATCAAAACATTCTGTTGTGCTTACTGTGAAATGAGTAAATACAGTATATTTTTTTTTTAAAAAAAAACCCTTCTGTGATTATGCAAACCTGTAATAATTAAAACAGAGCCCACATGTTATTGTCTACAGCCTTAAATACTGTTTTCTTCATTTGCTAGAACTTAAGGTCCTGTTAAGCTAGAACAGGGGTAGGCAACCTAAGGTCCGGGGGCCAGATCTGGCCCAGTCGCCTTCTAAATCTGGCCCACAGACGGTCCGGGAATCAGTGTGTTTTTACATGAGTATAATGTGTCCTTTTATTTAAAATGCACCTCTGGGTTATTTGTGGGGCATTGGAGTTCATTCATTTTCCCCCTTCAAAATATAGTCTGGCCCCCCTCAAGGTCTGAGGGACAATGGACCGGCCCACAGCTGAAAAAGTTTGCTGACCCCTGAACTAGAATCATAGAATCGTAGAGTTGGAAGGGACCCTGAGGGTCATCCATACTAACCCCCTGCAATGCAGGAATCCTACCCACAGCTGTCCCCGCCTGGGCTCAGACTATCAGTCTTCTGGTTAACAGCCAGCCATAGTCACCCTTTGTGCCACCTCCAGGCGCTTTTCTTAATTTTCTTTTATATGCATAAAACATATTTTGTGGGTGCCAGCTGACTAGATTCTCCCAAGGCAAACAGAGAGAAAAGTCTCACGACCCAAAAGGCGGGCATCACAATAGGACTAAAGCAGTTCATTTGCTAAAGACTTAAATAATAATTCCAGCCAAGCCAGTGGAGAAGGCAGGGGTGTGTTAGAAGAGTGAAAAGCAGCATTTGGGTTGCTGCCTCTGTACCCTAGGGGCCCAATCCTCCAGGCGCATCTTCCTTCCTTGCTCCCTTCTTCACTCCCCACTTGTTTGAGGGGGCGGGGGCAAGTGACTTTGTCCCCCAAGGGTCAACGGACCCACTCGCCTTTCCGTTCCCTTTCCCCTTCTCTGCTCTCCTGAGAGGGCAGCTGACATATGGTTAAGAAGTTAAATTTCATTCTGTTGCAGAGCCTCTCAGTGGTTTAAACCACTGCACAGGACAGAGGAGGCTGCTTGGTAGGAGGGGGGGGGGGGAGAGAGAACTGGCTGAAGCAGCCTTTGTGTGCTGCATCCTCCTCCTCCCCCCCCAGCCTTTCGCTTTGCTGCGATCAGGCCCTGCAAAGATTTGTCCAGGGCAAAGGTGATGAATTGAGCCTAGCAGGAGGGACAGATGGCCAGAATCCTCTCTCATTATTGCATCTGGAATCCCCGCCCCCCCTCGCTATTTATTGATGAAAGCTTTGTGTAATTACCTCTCTACGCAAGGCAGATTTATGCCCCTTCACAGCTCAAAGAAAAACACAATGTGGAAAACAAGAGTCATTCGGGCTTTGATCATGATTTCACAACGCCCTGACTCACAGCTCTTGCAAAGGTGCTCAGGGTTGCCGCTGGCAGAGCGCATGAGGGTACACATCGCCTCTGGCTTCCTTGCCATGCTGAGATATACCAGTTCCAAACAGCAGCATGTTGCTCTAGGTCACACCCAGGATGCCTCCTCTTTTCCCAAGAGGAGAAGCCTTCTGGTTTCTTACCCAGTCCCACTTGCTTTGTGATGTTTTGCTTACTGGTGGGACAGAGTGATGTAGGAGCTCACCCTGGCCTCTCCTACCTTTATGCTACCTGAAACGGGATGGGGACTGCAGAACAGGACTGTTTGCAAAACCATGTGCCTCTTTCTGGCACTCAATCCAGTGCTCTTCCGTCTGGCATTCTCCTTCAAAAAAATAATAATCAAAAATTATATTGCTCTGCATTGTGCAGTGGCTGAGCCTTTGCTTATCTGCCAGCACAAGTTGCCCCCTCTGCTGCATCTTTTGGAGGCACCAAACAGCCTCTAGGCTGCCTTGCAGGCCCAGGAACTCCTAAGCAATGAAAATGACTCTTCTGGGCTTGTGTAAGGGTCTTCAGTTGCCTCCCCTTCAATAAGTTTTTCACGCATGCTCAGGAGACTTTTTCTTTTCTTTTAATGAATGCACTTGCATTGTCTCTTGCTGCCTTTGCAGAGGTTCCCCTGGGACCTCCGAATACAAAGGGGGAGGGGAGCAGAGGGGCTATGCCTGCAAGGTGCTGGTGCAATCCCATTGACTCCCAGGGCTCAGGGCTTCGAATTGTGATCAGGGCAGTTTGCAGCAAAAAGTGGACAGCTCATGCATCTGTTCCTTGGGGTTCGGCCACACACAAACTACCGAAAAATATTTAAAATGGAAAGGAGTGGGTCGTTTTCCTCTGTCTGCCCCTGAATGTCTTTGAACATGCCGAAGAAGCAGGTGAAGAGGAAATGCCACTCATCTTGGGCTTCCTGTTGCCTCCACACCTCTCTGATTTGTCCAGAATGGAACATTTGTGTTTTCCCTTTTGGGGATAGCCATACGTGTTCCGCATCTAGCCAGTGTGAGCATCTACAGTGGTACCTCGGGTTACAGACGCTTCAGGTTACAGACTCCGCTCACTCAGAAATAGTACCTCGGGTTAAGAACTTTGCTTCAGGATGAGAACAGAAACCGCGCGGCAGCAGCGGGAGGCCCCATTAGCTAAAGTGCTGCTTCAGGTTAAGAACAGTTTCAGGTTAAGAACAGACCTCCAGAACGAATTAAGTTCTTAACTTGAGGTACCACTGTATATCTATATTATATTGTGTGAGCAATATGTGGGTGTTCTCATGGTAATACATAACCCAGTCTTGAAATTGCTGCTTCTTATACAGAGTCAAACTTTGTCCATCTAGCTCACTGTTGCCATTCTAAATTGACGGACAGTGGCTCTGAATCTTGGACCTTTTGTATGCAAAACCACTGAGTTATGCAGCCTTCCCTTAAAAATAGAGAGAGCTTCTAGTCCTCATGGTTCTGAACAAAGCACTTTATTTCAAAAGCCACATTTCCACAATGTGGTTGAGCTCTTTAAGTCCTTCCCCCTCCCCAGGGATCCCTGGGAACTACATTTCCAGAAGGGGACGTGGTAATTGTGAGCTGTCAAGTCCTAGGAAATGCAATTTGGAGGGCTTGTTCTGTGTGCTTTGCTCATCTGCCTGGCCTAGATTGTAATAATAATAATAATAATAATAATAATAATAATAATAATAATAATAATAATAATAATATATTTATACCCCAGTTTCCCCAGCCACTCTGGGCGGCTCCCAATCGAGTGTTAAATACAATACAGCATTAAATATTAAAAACTTCCCTAAACAGGGCTGCCTTCACATGTCTTTTAAAAATAGGATAGCTGCTTATTTCCTTGACATCTGATGGGAGGACGTTCCACAGGGCGGGTGCCACTACCGAGAAGGCCCTCTGTCTGGGAAGGGGGTCAGCTGTGGCTGCTGGTGTTTCCCAGCAGGCAGGGGGAAATGATCCACATATGAGATCAATTTCTGATGATTTGTGCATGTGCTGGGCAGGTGAGAGGGAACTGCTGAAATGCAGGTTTAATATAATCTTCGCAAATGGGTTAGTGAGACTTTAGGAGGCACTTGGAAGATGCAGAGCTGATTTCCCAACAGCATTTTCCGCAAGGGGAAAAGTGTTTCTGGCTGGTATGCACTGGACAATCCTGGTGTTTGGATATAGCTCTGGACCATGCCCCCCCCCTAAAATGTTGCTGCTTGTTGGCTGGGATGCCTCCCATCCTTGTACAAGGGGAATTGAAAATGAGTGGACAAGTCCAGAGAACCTCAGATGCTGTGATGGGGAGGGGTGAGAAGAGCTGAGCAGGGGTGGCTTCCAGAGCTTGGGGGTGGGGCGTGGGGGGTGTCAGGATAGGGCTTCACTAACTTGCATTGCTCCTTCCCCTCCTTGTGATTAGCTAAATTAGTCTTCACCAGCCTGGTGGCTTCCAGATGTTTTGAACTGCAGCTCCCAGCAGTCCTGGCTAGCATGGAAAACAAAACAAAACATCTTAAACAGGTAGCTAGTTGAAACTTAGTTTTAATCCATTTTAAATCTGCATGCGTTTCCATAAGAATGCAAGAAGAATCCTGTGGGATGAGGCCAAAGGTCCAGCATCCTGTCATCACAATGGCCAGTCAGATGCACCCCACTTAGAAACCTGGAAGCAGGATCCAAGCACAACATCCGCATCCTTCATAAGATGGAAACAAGAGCTCTGAAGACAAAAAGCATGCTTGGTTTTTAGATGGCACGTGGATGCATATTGCAGCAGGTATCATCTTAGAAGATGATATTCTAATAATATATTTCTATGGTTTTATTGCTTGTGATTTTAGACTGTCTTGGGGGGGCGAGTTGTGTGGCTGAAAAACAACATACAAATTCTGGGAATATATACATCCCATCTGGTGTGAAAGTGAAGAGAGAATAGTTCCTTGAAGGCGCTGCCAGACACCTGCAGTTTTTATATGTACCTACCTTAAAATTGAGTCACTTTAAAAGTTTTGCCCAATTCGTAGGAAATAGATACCGTATTTTTTGTCCTATAGGGCGCACCGGCCCATAGGACACACCTCGTTTTTGGGGGGGGAAATGAATAAAAAAAAATTATCCCCCCCCACCGCGGCTGCCGCCCCAAGCCTTGCGCACACCTGCCCGAAGCACGGGGCACCCTCCGGAGGGCTCCCCGTGCTTCGGGCAACAGGCTGCTGCCCCAAGCCTCGCGCGCTCGGCGGGACCTCCTGCCGGGCGCGCAAGGCTTGCGGACACTCGCCGGGGCTGCAGGCTGCTGCCCGCAAGCCTTGTGAGCCCGCGGGAACTCCTGCTGGGCTTGCAAGGCTTGCGGATAGCTTCCTGAAGCCTGGAGAGCGAGAGGGGTCGGTGCGCACCGACCCCTCTCGCTCTCCAGGCTTCAGTGAAAGCCTGCATTCGCCCCATAGGACGCACACACATTTCCCCTTCATTTTTGGAGGGGAAAAAGTGCGTCCTATGGGGCAAAATTTTTGGTAGATAGATAAGTGGCTTATAAGCAAACCTTTTTTTACACAGTACTTCAATGTACTGTCAATTACAGTGTGCCTTACATCTTTGTCAAGAAAGTTTTTCCTAATTATAAAGCTTTTCCTTATGGTAGCCTTGTTAAACCTTTCAAGATCCAACACACCACATTCTTTGAATTATTTTAAAAGAAAATAAAACAAATATATTCACATGACTATTTGACAGAAGAGCATATGAACCATGAAAACCACAATGAATTTTTTGGAGACAATTTATTTGGCAACACCAAATAAACAAGACTTCCAGAAATCAATTTTGTCCATACCCTGTTTTGTTTTGTTTTAAATCTTAAATAATATGTTAATTTTGGCATTGGAGCTAATTCCCAAAGCTTGCTTAGCCACTCAATACTCTGAGGTGATATTTGAGCCTTCCATTTCTGGGCAAACAACATTCTTGCTGCTGTTAAATAGATCAAAAGCAGCCACCTCCAACCTAGTGTTGCTCTCCAGATGTTTGGGACCACCCCTCTCACCAACCCCAGCCAAGATGGCTGTGTGATGCTGAGACGGATGGGAGTGGTAGTGCAATAACATCTGGGAGACACCAGGTTGAGGAAGGATGATCAAACGGATGGATCGATTAATGCAAAAACACTGAACCCAAAACTTTTCTTGCTGAAGCATCATTCCTTTTCCATTGTGGGGGCCAAGGCTGTTGGCAGCCGGGTGACAAGAGGCAACATTGGCTGCTGCTACTTCATCTATTTCATGAGCTCCCTGCCCTCCCAAGCGCTGCAGCACTGAGCTGCCTAAACCAAAACACGAGTTGTCTAGGTGATTCCCTTTTCCAGGCAGTTGCCCACAAGGGACTGGTCTGAAAACATGGCGTGTATTTTATTTCTGAATGAACCCAGATGTGGACAGGACTCAAGAGGGGGAAAGGAAAATATATTAACGCTCCGCCATAGCAACAACTATCACTCACTGTGTTTATGTTACAGTAGCACCACTGATTGATTGATGCTGCTATAAAGCAAACTCTTGGGAGAACATTTCTTCTTATAAACAAAAAATAAATAAGGAACAAGGGAGATGGGGGAAGGCTGTGGAGAATGACAGATATATTTGGGCAGCATCTATGTGTACCCCAGCAACCCTGTTCCTCCAGTCTTTCCACCGTGAACCATCTGACAGCCAGAGCCCATACCTTGTTCCCTGAACCCTGAGGAGGAGACACCTTTGCTGCTGGACTCAGGCACCTGGGAGGGTCAGGAGAGCCCTGAGTAGCTTTCTCCAAGGCAGTCCCCACAGCTTGAAAAACCAGCCGCTACAGACAAGGGCACCAGCACTTTAACTGGACAGGTGGTGCATGGGTGAAGGGGCTTCTATCTTGACTCCCTGCCCAGACTAGAGAGTTCTGCTGGTTGCTCCAAGATGTTTCTGAGACAACTTGCCTCAGTTGCAGGACTGCTTAGCTCAAGTCCTTAACTAGCACCTTAGTCCTTATTCAAAACCTGGCTTGGCCCCTGTTCCAGAACCCAGAGCCTATTTATCTCATAATAACCTACCCAAGAAGAGCCCTGCTGCAGCAAGATCAGACCAAAGAGGGGGACCCACTGTTGAATAGTTTGTTTAAATGTTAGGGTTCATTATTGTTTCACAGGATGTGTACCACTTTAAAAGCCAGGGTCATATCCTGACCTAGTTTTTACAGCTGTGTAGCAGGTGCTGATAAGTCACTGTAATTAGCTGTGTCAGCAATTGTGAATGATATATAATGTGCAGTATGTACCTTACTCTGCCCTGGTGGGTGGGTGGGTGACGATTATAGACACTATGTAAGATGTGTGTTTGGGAAGTTGTTATTAAACCTTGCAAAGATATCTTTGCGTCTCTTCAGTGTTTCCATCTGTGTGGTCTGCTCTGCACACACTCTGCGACATGTTTCAATGCCCAGTGGCTCTGGCGGGGGGCGGGGGCGGAGAGTGGGCATCACTGGTGTGCATGTGTCCCGGGGGCATGGTGTGGCGCCCTCAGGGCGCCCGTGGGGGGCAGCCGCAATGGCACCCTACTGGGATCGTGATTTCAGGGGCGGTGCATTCCCTCCGCACCCCTGTTCCTCTGCCAGTGCCAATACCCACCTGTTTTCACAATGGCCAACCAGTTGCGCATTAGGGGAAGCCTGAAAGTAGGACCTGAACGCAACAGCAGCACTCTCGCCACCTGTGACTCCCAACAGCTGGTATTCAAAGGCATTCCACCTCTGGCAGTGGAGGTGGTGGAACATAACCATCATGGCTAGTAGCCATTGAGAGCCTTGTCCTCTTCCATGAATGAGGTTGTCTTAATCCTCTTTTGGAGCCATCCAAGTTGGCCATCACTGCCTGCTTGGGAAGCCAGTTCCATAGTTTTAATTACCATATTTTTCGCTTTATAAGATGCACCAGACCATAAGACGCACCTAGTTTTTGGAAGAGGAAAACAAGAAAAAAAATATTCTGAATCTCAGAAGCTGCACAGTGAAAGCAGCAATCCCTCTTGCTGTTCTAGCTTCTGTGATAGCTGCGCAGCCCGCATTCACTCCATAAGACACATTTGCCCTTACTTTTTAGGAGGGAAAAAGTGAGTCTTATAGAGCAAAAAATACGGTATACTCTGTGTGAGGAAGCAATTTATTTTGCTAGTCCTGAATCTCCCATCTCCCAACATTCAGCTTCACTGCATGGCCCCACTTCACATTCTTATATACCTCCATCGTGTCTCCTGTTACTCACATGTTTAAAAAACTAAAAAAACCCTTTCCTTGTAACGGAGTTTCATCATCCTCTCAATCGTTTTGGTTGCCCCTTTCTGAAACTTTTTGAGCTCTACAATATCTATTTGGGAGTGAAGTGACCAAAATTGTACACAGTATTCCAAGTGCAGACACACCAAAATGATCAAGGTGATATTAGCAGTTTTCTTTCCAAATTCATTTAATATTTTTTTCTAACATGGAATTCACCTTATTCACAGCTGCTATGCAATAAATTGTTCATTTAAAAATCTCATAAAGTGGCTCATGATATACATTAAAACCATTATGTAACAATAAGTAAGAACAGTCAAAATATCCAGATAGTAATACCACCTAATTTTAGTAACAACCACAGCCATAGCAACAACAAAGATCTCGGTTTCGACAGTCAGGAGATGGCCAGGTAAACAGAAATGTCTCTGTAGGGTAGCATTGCAAACAGCTCACAAAGTTTATACACATCTAGTCTGTTACTAAATTAAGTAGCAGACAATATATTATTTCTCTGTGCTTTGATTCTGGAATTCTTGCAAGTTTGTGGCTCCCTTTTAAGGAGTCAAATGTAATCTGCTCCGCATTCTCCAAAGACTTATTTGCATTTGTAGTTTTAGATATGAAAGGCCTTATTCCTTTGGTGTTTTTGTTTGTAAAGCCCAGTAAACTGAGAATCAAGCTGTGTTGCCCAGAGATAAGCCCCATGTTTTTCAGTCCTGATTTGAAAAGCAGTGGCTCTTGAAGAAAGCTTAGGGGAAACTCCTGCTCAAGGAAATTAAATCAACTGTCTGTTAATCATACCATGTGCCAACCCCCACACCACTCTCCCAATCGAGGGACCGTTAGATGTCCCTTTCTGAGCCTTGGTTGCGATAAAGGGGGGGGGCGGACCCATAAGGAAAACTCATTTCCATGCGGCTGGCCAATAAGTGCTTCACAGTAGCTTGCATGCCAGGAAACATTGCATGTGATGCAATGACACAGTTTTTATTAAAGATAAATTGCATACCATAAAGCAATTTCTGCAGCAGTGAAGTCTGAGGGCCAAACTGGTCAGCAACTTTCAGTCCCCTTGAGTCAAATTCTGCCCACTTGTCAGCCTGGGGAGGCAAAAGAGGTGTGGTGCCATCTGTGGCAAGAGGCTTAGCTGGTTGGCAGTCGGGTGATGGGATCAGAGGCTGGGAATGACCCCGGTGTTGTTCCATTGGTAGCCTGTGGCAGAAAAGTAAAATGCTGCAACAGAATTTGAACCATCACAGCCATCTCTAGTGGCCCTGTGGGAAAATGAGTGGCTGACTGGTCTACTCTGTCTTCCAATAAACTGAGCCTTGAGGCACTATTTTGTTTCCCTGTCCTTAATGTTTGTTTTCTGTGCTGAGTGACCTTGCATTTATTGCCTGTGTCTTATCAGTCTTAGGGCTTGTAGATTTGCAGCTTAATGTTGCAGATAAGGTAGTCCTGTAGCCCTTGCAACCCAGGACGAGGAAGAAAGGGCAGCTTCTTTTTGCGGGGGCTCTTCCTCTCCTACCAGGTGCAGCTTTCTACATAGAAAAGTGAGTTGGGTTTTCTTTCCCTGAAATCTGATTGCAGGCACCTTTCTCTCATGCAATCACTAGCGTATTTTGGCCTCATCTGATTCATCAAATGGTTAACCTCCAAGGTTTCTTAGCCATAAATCCCACCTGCAGCTCACCTTTCCAGTGCCTCTCAAGAACATCAGCACTAGGTCTGCAACTTCTTAATTGTCTAAATCATTTTTAAAAATACAGTGGTACCTCAGGGTACAGATGCTTCAGGTTACAGACTCCGCTAACCCAGAAATAGTACCTCGGGTTAAGAACTTTGCTTCAGGATGAGAACAAAAATCGTGTGGGGGCTGCGCGAGGCCCCATTAGTTAAAGTGGTACATCAGACTAAGAACAGTTTCAGGTTAAGAACGGACCTCCAGAACGCATTAAGTTCTTAACCCGAGGTACCACTGTACTCTGCTAAAAGGTGTCTCAGTTTAGTGATGAACTGAAGACTATACTCCAGTTTCTTGAATTTCCCCTCCCCCCTCCCTCAAAAAATAGGCCTCCATCTTCCTCTCTTCTAATTTCAGCGGGTGTGGGGTTTCCTTATGAGGTGGCCAGGGGTGATGTGCTTGTGTGTTTTTTCTTTGCTTCACCTACCTCTCCAGCATTTTGTGTCTTCCTTAGCTGCCCACATTTGCTGCTTTGAAAAAAAAAAGCCTCATGGGAAGAGCTACTTTATGGAAATCTTCTGTTGGACTTTAAATCAAAGTCTCACAACAAATGAAACTGATCTGTAGAAAACATCACTTGAAAAAAAGAGAGAATGCATGTATTTTTGTAAATGACAAAATCTTTAATATTTATTTTTTTTAATAAAGTTTGGGAAGCTAGGCAGGCTGGATACTGTGTGAGATCGCTGTACCTGCTGGTGGTTGTTGCTTTAAAAAAAATTCAAACCAATATCTTGAAAAGTACAAAGTAGAAAAAAGGTAGTGATTTGCACAGTAGATTGCTTCCCGGTGCTTTGCAGGAGATCCCAGCTGCGGGTGATGTGGGGTCTTTAGGAAGCGTCTGTGGAAACTGGCAGTAGTACATTGTTTGTTAACGAAGTGCTGTGTTTGGTTTTTGTTCTGCTTCAGAACTTACTTGGCTCCTTTTTACTCATATGCATATGCAAATGTAATGCATTAATTGATTGGCTAATAGACCAAAGGGATGCGGGTGGTCTAAACCACAGAGCCTAGGGCTTGCCGATCAGAAGGTCGGTGGTTTGAATCCTTGCGACTGGGTGAGCTCCCGTTGCTCGGTCCCAGCTCCTGCCTACCTAGCAGTTTGAAAGCACATCAAAGTACAAGTACCGGTGGAAAGGTAAACGGTGTTTCCGTGCGCTGATCTGGTTCGCCAGAAGCGGCTTAGTCATGCTGGCCACATGACCCCGGAAGCTGTCTGCGGACAAACGCCGGCTCCCTTGGCCTATAGAATGAGATGAGCATGCAACCCCAGAGGCGTCCGTGACTGGACCTAACAGTCAGGGGTACCTTCTTTACCTTTACCTAATTGACCAAAACCCATATGACTGATTGGCTAGGATTTCTGTAACCCACCCATTGTAGCAAGATGTCATTGCAGTAGCTCTTGTTTGCCTGAAGCAACCTCCTTAGAGCAGCCTGGCTGGGGCTGATGGGCTTTGTAGTCCAAAACAGCTGGAGGGCACTAGGTTGGAGAAGGCTACTCTAGAGCATAGTGCATTTGGGCAGCATCAAATGAAATGGATGCTTAATGGAATTTCAGTTTAGTTGCAAGGATATATCCTTGTGAGACTGGTTCATTCATCTGTTGTTTAAACTGATCTCTCTTTAGAGGCTGTTTTTCAAAGAAGAAAAGAATGTGTTCTTCTTAATAGGATAATGTATTCATTTTGCTTTTTGCTTGTTTTCTGTCTTAATTCTCAAGCTTTCATTTTTCTCCCCCTCTTTTAGCTATGTCTGCATTTGAAATTCAGCCACTTCCAGTGGAGGCGCATGAAGGGAGTGTGGCTCGCTTTGCATGTAAAATCTCTGCCAACCCTCCTGCCATCATCACCTGGGAGGTGAATCGGACAACCTTGCCAATAGCCATGGACAGGTATGGATACTTGGTTCTCTTCCACTAAACCTCTTTATTACACCTGCATCTTACCATTCTTGCAAGAAGTTCAGGGCAGCAGTGTGTGTCGGGGTTGTCCCATTTTATTAGGGGACCGAGGTTAGGCTAAGAGAACATACGGTCACCCAGTGAGCTTAATGGCTGAGCAGGGATCCAAACTCTGGTCTCCCTGGGGCCAAGTTCAGCATCCTGCTCTGCTCATCATACTGGTTCTCTGATTCATTCTGAAACTCTTCTCCCCTCCCTTTCCACCATCCTTTCAGAATAACTGCATTGCCGACGGGAGTGCTGCAGATCTATGGCGTCCAACAGAAGGATGCTGGGAATTACCGCTGTGTCGCCACAACAGTTGCCAACCGGCGCAAAAGTGTCGAGGCGATGCTCACGGTTGTCCCAGGTATCCTGATAATATCTTGCTGACTCTAGCATTGCTCCATTGCATCACCTGCAGGCACTGACTTCCCTCATGGGACAACTGCCCAGATTTTCACTGCGGGTCTATTCCTTCATAATTTGGGGCCTGATCCTAAGACTTGCTGTGCCACATTCATGTTTGGTGGGTCTCTGCGTGTATGTCAGCTGTGCGTTTCCATTTAACTCTCTGCTTGCTTGTGCTTCTTATTTTTTTTTAAGCCTCCAACATTAAGCTTTTCCACAAGCCATCCATCATAGCTGGTCCTCAGAACATCACAACTTCCCTCCACCAAACTGTCATCTTTGAATGCATTGCCACAGGGAATCCAAAGCCTATTGTTTCCTGGAGCCGTTTAGGTGAGTCCTGAAACCGATCTTTGGCTCTTCACTTTGGGCAAATTGAAGACGATCTCCTCTTACATTTCCACCATCATTGTGCCAGATGAGGAAAAGGAGGAGAGAAAGAGATGATCCAGGAGTTCCTCTTGTTTCCAATTTGTGTTTTCACACTGTTGCTGTAGAACCAGGTTGGGGGCTGGGAGTGCAGTGATCAAATGAATGCTGAGATCAGTGCTGGGGGAGAATCCTCCAGGACTTCCCTGGTAGGAGGCAAGAGTTTCTCCACAGACTAGTCAATGTGGAAGGAGTGTAGGAAACTTGACAGGCACTTTCCATCCTCTAAAGCAATGGGGAGAGGGAGCTGCATTCCTCCAGGGGTCATGCATGAGGAAGGGCTTAAGCTCAGCAGCAGAGCATATGCTTTGCATGCAGAAGGCTCCAATGTGGCATATCCAGCCTGAAACCCTGAAGAGGCACCACTAGGTCTGTGGTTGAGAATCCTGGGCTAGATGGATCCAGTGATCCAACTGGGTAAAACGCAGCTTCCTATGTTGAGGGTCACATGCCAGTGGTGTGGGGGTGCCGGAACCCCCTCCCTCCCTACACCCCTTCTCTGTCTCACACACAACATGCCCCATTCATATTTTTTCTCGCACACGCCACATGGCCCATCCCCTCCAACCATTCACATGCTTACAAGCACATGCTCCATTCATTCACAATCTCTCTTATGTGCACACAACCACCCATTTACATACAGAAACATGCACCTCCTTCATCCATCCATTCTCTTACACCCACAATCTGTTTCCAACCCCTTCTTCTTCCCCTGTGGTTCTGGCCCAGATTGGGAGGCCCATGCCAGCACTTTGCATCAGGAAAAACCTCCCATTCACTCCAGTGAGATATAAAATTCACCCCATACAAACTGCAGCTGTGTATTGGGGGGAGAGGCTATTGTGGATCAGGATCTTAGGATGGTGGATAGGATTCCTTTGCTCCTTGCTCATCCAAATGGGCCCCCTGTGTCTTCTGCTCAAATTGGGGAAAGAAGCTTCCATTAATTTCAGGTGGAATGCCTTTTCCTCTGCAGCTGCAGGCCAAATATCATCCAGACTAAGACTCTGACATAGGGATTAATTCTTTTGCCACTGCTGTGACGCCAGTGCAGTTCTGGCCTCTGCGCCTGCTGTCTTCATAGAAGAAAAGCTCCCTTTGGAGCATATGGGAGCTTTTTCCCAAACTGCAGCTCTGGCCATGCTCTTAAAGCTTCCCAGGCCCCACAGAGTCAGCTGTGCCAGTGCAAAGCTTGCATGCTGTAAAAGAAGCAGGATTGCAGTTGATGAGCAACAGCACTGCAGGCAAGACTTGTCTTGTGTAGAAGGATCCGGTGGCCATTGCCCCTTCACAAATGGGATGTCTGGAACTGGATGTTACCTGTTGGGGTCAGCTTTGCTACAGTGGTTGGAAAGTGTTTAAGAAGCAGGAAGTATGGGAATGCCGAGGGTAACGTCAGCACTGTTCCAGGACTGAAGAGGTTATGCCTATGCAAGTGTTGGGGATCAGGTCAGGATGCTTTCACCCAATTCTTACTAGCTAGATGTCCATCAAACAAATTCTAGAATGAATTAGACTGGAGGTGGCTCACCTGTGGTCCTCTGAGATGTTGTGGGACTGCAGGTTCCATTACCCCTAACCACTGGCCATGTGGGCAGATGGAAAGTCTACAGGTTAGCCACCCCTGGATTGGATTCTTCGCTGAAGAATAGACTGGTGTTGAGCCCTCACAAAGAGAAACCTGGGCAGTGAAGGGGGACTTCAGAAGGTGGAATTGGTTTCTCCACCACCAAAGAACATCTTCATTGCTGGCTTGTTTTCCCCAAACAGACCATAAATCCATTGACGTTTTCAACACTCGTGTGCTTGGGAATGGGAATCTCATGATCTCGGATGTGAAAGTACAGCACTCTGGAGTTTACATCTGCCGTGCTACAATTCCTGGCACGCGCAACTTCACCACTGCGATGGCAACACTTGTTGTGCTAGGTGAGCTGACTTTGAAAGCCTCTCAGGGTTGGGTGTCAAGCAGATTTAGCCACTGAAGAAATGGTGTTACTCATTCAACATCAGGCTTTGAGAACCTGGTGTACTCTGGTGTTTTTAACTACAATTCCCATCAGTCCCAGGCAGCACAAGCATACTGTGTTACTCTGGAACAAAGCCTTCCTGTTGAGTGAAGGGTCTTGTTGCTTGGGCTGGTGAGGCTGAACTGTGAAAATAAAGCAGATGAGGAGGCTCTGTAGAAATACTCTACAGGAGGCATTTTATATTGGCACAGAAGCAGAGATCCCCTCATGTGGCACTTGATCTTAAATTTCATGCCTGTCCTAACCCAGAGGCTTGAAGTGGTGGGTGATGACGCAGGGTATGGAACACCTGTAAAATAGCCAAATAGCATCTCATTAGAAATGGCTCCTACTTTGCAACTGCTTCCTGTTCCTCCCTCTTCCCACAAGAAAGCCACTCCGGACAAAGGTGCCTTGTAACTCTGCCCCCCAGGTGCTCTGCATTTGGCAAGACTCTACAGGAAAGGGTTTAACATATTCTGGGATCTTGTCTGAGAAAGATTTTGGTTTCAACTTTTGTTTCATAATCCCTCAGCTCCCCCTTCGTTTGTGGAGTGGCCGGAAAGCTTGACGAGGCCTCGAGCTGGCACAGCTCGTTTTGCCTGCCAGGCAGAAGGCATCCCAGCACCCAAGATGTCCTGGCTGAAGAACGGGAGGAAGATCCATTCCAACGGCAGAATCAAAATGTACAACAGGTGAGAATGGCCAGCTGCCCAATGACTCTGGAGCTATTGAGGACGTGTGGGGAGAGGTGCTGCTCCCAAGGCAGAGAGGTGGATTTGGGGGTGTCACAGTGAAGAATTGGCAGGTCTGACCCATGGATGGCGTGGCAGTGTATTCATTCCAGTGTGGCATGTGGATTGGAGCATCTTTGCAGTTGGTTGTTTTTTTAATTTTGAATAATTCCAATCATGTTCTTTCCATTATTTATGTGCCTTTTTAATAGGAGTGAGCAGAATAAATCCCTAACAATGGTACTAAATAACAAACTTACGTCTGTCTCGCCCTTGTCACCATGAGAAATGTCCAACCACTGGTTTTAATGTTTGTTTGTTTTGTACATGGTACATCCAATCACTTTTAAAAATAAATAAAAATAAATTTGTACATGTAAAACCAATGGTGCAAATATATGAAGCTGAGTTAGTGGACAGTCTTCTCTTGCTTCTTTTTGATTTTTCCCTGGGCTCTTGTCTGTCTGTCTGTCTAGCAAACTGGTGATCAACCAGATCATCCCTGAAGATGATGCCATCTACCAGTGCATGGCCGAGAACAGCCAGGGCTCCATCCTGTCCAGGGCACGATTGACGGTAGTTCTGTCCGAAGACCGGCCCAGTGCCCCTTGCAATGTCCATGCAGAAACTATGTCAAGTTCAGCCATCCTTCTGGCCTGGGAGAGGCCACTTTACAATTCAGACAAAGTCATCGCTTACTCAGTGCACTACATGAAGGCAGAAGGTAAGTATGGTATCTGCCTGATGAGCACCCTGAGCTGCTGCTTGGCTCCTCCATATTTTGGGCACAAGAGGCTTCCCTATAGAATGGATGATTCTGGGCCTTTTTGAGGGCAAGGGCAAATAAATCTGCTGCAGTCTTGAGGACCAGCATCCTCCCTCCTTCTCCTCTGGCTCATGCAAGTTCCTCCATAGACTTCTGCACCATTTCCTTTTATTTACCTTTTGCTTTTGGGATAAATCATATGAAGAATTGTAATGTGCTGTGGGGTTTTAGGTACTGTAATACAATATCTGGCTTGTGGTTCCCTTGAAATGAATGTATGGAGAAGTTGCTGGGCCTGTTTTAAGGAGATCAAATAGCATGTGGCATTTATATTTCCAGTATCTTTTGAAAGCCAACTTTAACTGATGTGTCATTACTCTTCCGCTGATGAATCAAGTTTATTTTCTTTGTGGGTTGTTGGGCCCCAGACTGTGTTTGGATGCATCTATGTCTATAATGGCACTTCAATATCTTCCCCAGACTTAGTTGCTTGCATTCAGATTGACCAATGGAGGAAGGATATGGTAGTTGTCACCCTTCTATACCCTCCAAGCTAGATTACTTCAACATGCTGTATGTGGGGCTGCCATTTAAGAGTATTTAGAGGCTTCTGCTATGGAGGCAGAATTCCCCTTTTTAGCAGGGAATAGATGGCCATGACTGTTGAAGAACTCCAATCTTACGAGATCTGGAGTGGCACCTGTTGGCTTCCAGACATGGTTTACGTGCCAGTTTCAACCTTTTAAATCGCCTGGGGTCACTTGAGGAGGCCCATCTCCCCATAGGAGCCTGGTCTTGTAGGTGGAAGTGTAAAGGATTCTACTTCTAGCCCTGAATCTCTCATGGCTCCCTGTTGTGTAGCAGTTACCTTGAGCCGTGGATCTGGCATAGTGATCACCCAGAAGGACCTGCTGCTCTCTCTCAGCCTCTCTGACCTTTTTAACTATTCAACATACCCAATATTTCCACACCTCATTATGAAGGGTCGTTGAGGTTTGCAAAAGAATGACCACCAGGTTGGTTTGTGTAAGAAATAAATTTACCTTCTTACATTTACAAAACACATTTTATAGACCAGCTTCTGTCTTGCCAGAATATACTGAAGGTTTCTGGAAATTATATGGGTACAATACGTTAACTGTTTGATAACCGATGGGCTGGTTAAAAGCAAGACTTGGCTGTTGATTCCCCCTGGTTAATTGGCCTTGCCTGCCGCACAAAGTGGATAGCCCCTGGTTCAGCTGCTGTAGCAGTATCATCCTTAGCCTGTCCTGAAGCACTCTGGGAACTTTGTGGGAACTCTTGAATTGCCGGAGGTGTATCTGGTCTCACAGGCTCTTGTTTGAAGTAGTTAGCATTTACTCCTATGCTGCCTTTTCCACTGAAAAAAACTCTACAGCTCACAGTGGTTAACACAAAGACAAAATTCAAGCAATAAAATGCAGCATGCAAAAATGTAAGACAGCAGACTCCTGCCATCTTAAAACAACAGCCACCTAAAAGCCAAATACAACTATCACCCTCCCTAAAGACAGGCCAGTCCCATCCCAACCCCGCAAAAAAAAAATCAGTGAGCAGGAGCAAGGGGAAATTCTCAGGCAACAAATCCTCCCTATAAAGGTACCGGGCAAGGGAGTGGCTGAAAAAAGATGTACCTTGATGCTTCTGCACAATCTTCCCCCATGCAAAAAATGAGGTGGGTAGGTCTACATGCCACCTGCGGGATCAGATGCAACGTGCCTCTGAGTCCCAGTTGCTGGAGTCTGATCCAACATCAGCTTAGCTCTTCTGACCTCCTTGTTTGTAACTGCACTGTCCATGGAGGGAAAGCCGAGAAATTTCTTCCACTTGACAAAGTGCTGCACTTTCCACACAAGCCCGATATTGCTCCATTTACTGTAAAGAAATGCAGCATTTCTAAAATATGCTCCAAAAATCTGGTCATATTTTCCTCCACCTGCCTCACAGGCCAAATAATAAAAGTTAGCATTGACTACAAATTGGGCTAGGGGCAGAGGTAGCAGAGAGAGAAAACAAACAGGTGTCTGCTGAGAGCTACTTAAAGAAAAGAAAAAGGTATTTCAAACTGGGGCAGGGGAGATGTTTGTGGTACTAGGGAGAATGGGGACTTGATGAGGGAGCGTGTTAATTCCTTGTTAGCGATTAAGAAAAGGAACAAAGGAATGGCTGATTGGGTGGGAGGGAGGGGGAGCCTGCCTTGTCTTCTCTGCTGCCTCTTCGAGGCGGGGGCCTCCTTTCCTCCCCATGGAGTCTTCCCAGCTATTCAAGACAAGAAGGAGCCCTTTCAGTTTGGGTTCAGGGATCCTGTGTAGCAGGTCAGAAATCGTGCCATGCAGTTCCTAATTAACCAGCCATTAATTAGGGTGTTGTGAGATGCTCATAATCTTGCCTAATTAAAATGCTATCAAGTTAACTCAAAACTGTGGGAAAACCGACTGGTGGAATTTTTGTTGTTCAGGTTGTAGAGAGGTTCTGTTCTTAGGAGGGGAGGCTTAAACTCCTTCAAGGAGCGAGGTTTGTGGGTTTTTGTTGTTTTCACAAAGTTGACAAGCAATTTGGCATGAATTGTGCATTAAGGAAAGGGCCTCTGGCTGCCGCCACCAGCTGCTTTCTGCTTTAGAGCTTTGCTGTATAGGAATGAAGCAAGACAAAGCCCCCACCAAGCCTACCATGCATTTATGGGGCACGTTTGGATGTAAATTGCTGCACTCATTAAGGAGGAAAAGCATGTTTTAAACTAATCCTTGTTGCTCTGTCCCTGAACTAAAACAGGTACACAGTCCTGTGTGCACCAAACAGAACAAATCTATTCACAGGATCATTTGAGTTAAAATGGGGAGCCAGGGGTCCAGAGCATCTTCGTTTTGATTTGGTTGGTGTTTTTAAGCAGCCACAGCCAATCACTCGCCACCCCCAGGGTCCAAAATGAGAGGGGCCATAAAGCAGGAGAGCCAGAGGCTGTGATGGCTCCCCTCTTGTGCCTTCCTGCTTTCTCTTCACAGTTTGTTGTGGTTTAGTTTTCTGAATGGCGTTTTTGAGCTGAATCAGCACATCCGCAGAGAGCTTTCTGTTCAGCGCATCCCAAAGCCCCATGTTCTGTAGCAAGGCACAGTTTGGTAGCATGAAACTGCTTTCACTCAGACTACAAAAGAAACCCCATTCTGACCCAGTCCGAATATTTTTCTCAGAAATGCCCCATTTTTAGTGGTTGGACTTACTTCCAAGTAAGAATGCCACCTTGTAGTTCAATCCTAAACCTCATTACATACAAGGAAATCTCCCTGATTTATTCTTGCCTGGCTTAGGGCGATTTACCAGGTAAATGTTGATAAGATCACAGCCTTAAACGTATAATCCTGTAGAGAGGTTTCAGGTGCATTTATTTCTGTAAATTCTTTCTGCATTCCAGGTTTAAATAATGAAGAATATCAAGTTGTTATTGGAAACGACACAACACATTATATTATTGACGACTTGGAGCCAGCCAGCAACTACACCTTTTACATAGTGGCCTACATGCCGATGGGAGCTAGCCAAATGTCTGACCATGTGACACAACACACCCTGGAAGACAGTAAGTTCTTTTTTTAAAAAAAAATACTTATATCCTGCCTTTCCCCTGACAGGGACTCAAGGTGCATTTTAAAGCTAAAATAGAAATAGCTAAAAACCGAAAAAGCAACAATTAAAAAACAATTAAAGTGTGTGTGAGAGACAGAACGAGAGACTTATCCTGTTATATCAGAGGGAAAACTGTTCTTCTTTCTGCTTCTCCTCCTCTTAGTCCCTCTGAGGGCTCCTGAGATCAGCTTGACAAGCCAAAGCCCCACAGATATTCTCATCTCCTGGCTGCCGATTCCAGCCAAGTACCGGCGAGGCCAGGTCGTCTCGTTCCGCTTGTCATTTCGACTCAGCACCGAGAGCACCGTCCAGGTTCTGGAGCTGCCAGGCACGACCTACGAACACCTTTTAGGGGGCCTGAAGCCCGACAGCATCTATTTGGTTCGTATCTCTGCAGCAACTCGGATTGGCTGGGGAGAGGCCTCCCTGTGGACTTCTCATCACACGCCGAAAGCCACGAGTGTCAAAGGTGTGTCATCTTTTCAATTTAAGATATGCCCAAATAATGGACCTTTCAACTGAAGTCACTGCAAAACATCTCTAGCAAGCTAACCTGAATTGCCCCTGGTGTCCTTTCCTTTGAAGTGTTGTCCTTGCAGCCCTGTGGCTCAACTGAAGTTTATATTTGCTGCTTCATGAACTCATTTCACCTGCATTTTATGATATGGGGCATTAGTTTTGCACAGACTTTGCTCTGTAGGCTGTGTAGCCGTGGGTGTGATGCACTGGGCCTCCCAGGGGTTTTACAGGAAGGGAAGAGCCCATGGCTCAGCAATGGTGTGTGGGAGAAACTTCCTGGCATTTCCAGGCATGCCTGGGAGAGACATTTCTAGGCTGAGCCAGGTGGGTTAATGGTCTGACTTAAGATAAGGCAGCTTCCTTGTTTTCTGCTTGTTCCTCCAATGTGAAAAACAACTCCCCTTCTTTTCCTAGCACCAAAATCTCCGGAGCTGCGTCTGGAACCCCTGAACTGCACAACAATCACAGTCAGCTGGCAAAAAGATTTGGAAGACACGGCAGCCATCCAGGGCTACAAATTGTACTACAAGGAAGAAGGCCAGCAAGAAAATGGACCTATCCTGCTAGAGGCCAGTGACTTGACACACACCATCAGTGGCCTGGGTGAGTTTGCACACAGCTTCTGCCTTCTGTATTTCTGAAGAAGAAGCCACACTCATTTCACAGTAGAAGTGAGGGGCAAAGCTTTTTGTTAGAGCCACTCCTGTGATGATGGGGAGATTCCCCTTTAAAGGCATGTGGAGTCACTTGCCGCCCGTCAGAAGGAATGACTGGACTGAATTGCTTAAATATGGGGCAGCTCAGAGGTTATGTAAAAGCTGGTTTTCTTCTTGCATGTTGTTGTTTAGTTGTTTAGTTGTGTCCGACTCTTCGTGACCCCCTGGACCAGAGCACGCCAGGCACTCCTGTCTTCCACTGCCTCCCACAGCTTGGTCAAACTCATGCTGGTAGCTTCGAGAACACTGTCCCACCATCTCGTCCTCTGTCGTCCCCTTCTCCTTGTGCCCTCCATCTTTCCCAACATCAGGGTCTTTTCCGGGGAGTCTTCTCTTCTCATGAGATGGCCAAAGTATTGGAGTCTCAGCTTCACGATCTGTCCTTCCAGTGAGCACTCAGGGCTGATTTCCTTCAGAATGGATAGGTTTGATCTTCTTGCATACAGAGGGACAATTAAGAGTCGCCTGTACTGGAAGGCCTTTGATCTGTGAGGGTTGCTATGCTCTATTCCTTAAAAATTCCCTATCCTGAGGTTGATTCAGCTAAATACCTCTGCTGTGATGGGTAGTGTTTGTGGCTTTTCTCCTGCAACTGGTTATTTGAATGGTTTTATTAGCCACTTTGAATATAGTTTATGCATAAAAATGATATAAATAAATATGTTCCTGAATGTTGACCTAGGATTGTAGGGGACCCACAGAGAAATGCCGAAAATATTTCTGCCCTGATTTTTTTTTTGTATTTATTACTTGATTTATATATCCTCCCTTATGATGCAGTTATTCCATCAAGACAATGTTCAAAATTTAATAAGTGGCGGTGATGATGAAGGCATGATCTGGTAGACACTGTATACTTGGAGTTCCCAAAAACTCTTGACAAAGTACCACACCAAGGATTCCTGAGTCCTCTTGTGGATCAGGAATTGGCTAAGAAACAGGAAGCAGACAGAAGGAACAAATGGACAGTTCTCCTGATGAAGGGATATAGAATGTGGTGTCCTCCAAATATTGGTATTGGGACAGGCGCTTTTTATCTTATTAATTAATGCTTTTAGCAATATTTTGGCCAAGCGTGCTGATGATGCCAACTTGTTTAGGGTGATAAAAATGAAAGGGGATTGCAAGGCGTTCCAAAAGGATCTTTCTGAACTGGGCAGATGGCTCTCTTACTCATTAAGATAGCAAATGTGATCCAGTGCAAGCAATTGTGAATTGATGCATGTCGGAGGTAAAACTTCACATACATGTTCATGGGGTCTGAACTGGCAGTGACTGACCAGCAAAGAGGTCTTGGGGTCACAGTGTATAGCTCAATGAATATGTTGACCCATTATGCAGCAGCTGTGAAAAGGGCAAATTCCATATTTGGGATCATTGTGGCTTATCACTAAGCACATAAATTTATCCCCTACCTAGGATGATTAGGAAAGGAATCTAAATAAAAGTTTTTCTCTATCTTTCAACATTCTCGAACCTGGAGCCATCCAATAAAGAAGAGTGGTTGGAAGTTCTGGACAGTCAAAAGGAAATCTTCTGTCTTTATGTTATGTCTTCTATGTTCCTGTATCTTTAAAACTGTTTTGACTGAAATCTAAATAACTAGCTGGGTCTAGTGTGATAACTTGGAGTAGAAAGGAGAAAAAGAGCACTAAGGAACTCCCTGTCTTTAAGGTGCCAGAAAGGGATTTCCTCCCCACCTTGGGGCTGGGATGAGACTAGATGATTGACTGAATTGTCAGAATTAAATAATCACCGCAGCCAGGTCAACTGGCTTCTTTACGACACTTAGATCCCCCCCTTCCTCATGTGTTATTACTCCAGAAGCAAGAGATATTTTAAGACAGAGCAACTGCCAAGTCTTCTCAGTGGGTCAGGGTCCATATGTGGTCCTTTCAAGACAGAGGGCTTCTGGCAGCAGGATGGGACCCATTGAGCGCAGACCAGAACACAAAAGGATCAGCAGTGGTTCAGTCAAAGAAGGGATGCCTCTTCTTTTAAGATGTCGTTGATCTGTCTTTGGACAGTGTATCCTGCTGAAAGCATGTGGATACAGACTGGCGCACCTGGCTCTCCTTATTGCAGAGCATTTCAGAGCCTGGCTGATTTGGCTCAGGTGTTGCACAGAAGGCTGCAAAATAAACCGGGTTTTTTAGAATCAATGGTCAGTGAAATGGCACAGGTGAAGTGTCATAGTAAAACAGGCTGGGATAATTATTTAAGGATAAATGTTGTCACTGCAGTTGTGGCTGCTTAGCAAATGCCCTCTAATGCAAAATGCAACATGAGCCGGTGTAGTTGTGTTGTCACATTGGCTATGAAGTGCCTGCTCCAATACCACGAAGTCTCTCCCGACATGCATGTGTGCTGGTCACCTAGCATGTTTCAGAAATGGTGTCACTGCTGGAAAACTTTGTCCACCAGTGGTGCTCCCTCTCTCCAGCTCAGCTTCCCAAAGAGCCTGACTGTAGTTGTTAAAAAACACAACTGTATATCACTAGTTCCTAGATCCATTTTTGTTTTGATGGCATCCTGTTAAAGGAAGAATTAATATTTGGGGTTACACTTTATGCTGTCATGTAGCTGCACCTTGGAATCCAGATGATGTCACAACAGAACCAGTGATGTCATTTTCAGATTGCACTTCCCAACTTGCAGAGGGCCAGCCATGTTGGTCTGTAGCAGCAAGCACCAGAAAGGAACATAAAGGCCTAGCAGGATTTATTAGGACAGAAACCTTTGTGGACAGTCATCAGGCTCATGAAGCAATGTTCCCAAGTGGCAGGCAGGTATACTCAAGTATACCCGCAAGGTGAAGGTGACCTGGAAACTACAACTAATCCAGAATGCAGCAGCTAGACTGGTGACTGGGGGCGGCCGCCGAGACCACATAACACCAGTCTTGAAAGACCTACATTGGCTCCCAGTACGTTTCCGAGCACAATTCAAAGTGTTGGTGCTGACCTTTAAAGCCCTAAACGGCCTCGGTCCGGTATACCTGAAGGAGCGTCTCCACCTCCATCGTTCTACCCGGACACTGAGGTCCAGCACCGAGGGCCTTCTGGCGGTTCCCTCACTGCGAGAAGCAAAGCTACAGGGAACCAGGCAGAGGGCCTTCTTGGTAGTGGCGCCCACCCTGTGGAACGCCCTCCCATCAGATGTCAAAGCGATAAACAACTACCTGACATTCAGAAGACATCTTAAGACAGCCCTGTTCAGGGAAGTTTTTAATGTGTGACATTTTAGTGTATTTTTGGTCTTTGTTGGACGCTGCCAAGAGTGGCTGGGGAAACCCAGCCAGATGGGCGGGGTACAAATAAATTATTATTATTATTATTATTATTATTATTATTATTATTATTATTATTATTATCTGCCTGCATGCATGTGGAGCAACTTCAGCAAAATTACTGGTGCCTTTGATCTGGATTAACTGGTGCAAGGATTGCAATTATGATGCTGCTATCAGACTGTCTGCTCTGGCAGCATTCCCAGTTATTCGTGTGGCAGAATTAGCAACCTCTGGGTTCTTTGTTGCTGCCCTCTGTGACATTTTCTCCCCCTCACCTCCACCACATGCTGTCAGACCAGATCTTGTCTCTGGGTGTTTGAGTCTCTCCTTTGTGCCCACTGTTTATTTTTTAACAGAATTTTTCGGCATGCTTTCTCTTTTGCACCCCACCCCCTGTGTCAGTGGGACTAATAAACACAGCAGCCGTGTTCTGGGCTGCTCTTCTCCAAATAAATATATTGGCACACTTAGTGACATTTATGTCACAACTTTCCCTTTCCCCACACACATTTATTTTTCTGCAGGATATGCACACACAGATCCACCCCTGCTTCCTACTCCAGTGTAAAATTCCGTCCCTGTTGCCACTTGGCTTTCTTGCAGGAGCTGACTCTGTGGAGCATGCCTTGCATTTTTGCCCCTAATTTTAATCCTTCTTGCTCCACACTTTGCAGAGAAACTCCCCTGTTGTGGCACTTGGCACATGTCTTCCTCCAGCTTTTGTTTCTGTAATATTCTCCAGATATTTCTTGGCTTCCTGTGGGAGTTTGTTTGTTTGTTTGTTTGTTTGTTTGTTGGGAAGGATCTCTGGTGTGCAGCAAAGTGAGGAAACCAAACCAAACAAGAAAGGACACACAGCACCCATTTTCATAAGTTCTTAATACAGTGGTGCCCCGCAAGACGAAGCCTCGCGAGACGAAAAACTCGCAAAACGAAAGGTTTTTTCGTTTTCGAGTTGCTTCGCAAGACGAATTTCCCTATGGGCTTGCTTCGCAAAACGAAGCTTGCCCCGCAAGCTCCGGGGACAGCGGGAAGCACAGCGCGTCCTCCCCACTGTCCCCGGACCTCTTTTGAAGCAAGGGGCGGCGGGGAGAAGCGCTGCGCTTCCCGCTGTCCCCGGACCTCTTTTGAAGCAAGGGGCGGCGCGGAGAAGATCACGTCTCCCCGTTGCCAGCCCCGCAAGCTCCGGGGACAGAGCGGAAGGCGCAGCGCCTTCCCCTCTCTCCCCGGACCCCTTTTGAACCAAGGGGCAGCAAGGGGGAGAAGCGATCTTCTCCTCTCCGCCCCTTGCTTCAAAAGAGGGGACAGAGCGGCGCTTCCCCTCTGTCCCCAGACGGTCTCCATAGGAACGCATTGATTGATTTTCAATGCATTCCTATGGGAAACCGTGCTTCGCAGGACGAAAAACTCGCAAGAAGAAAAAACTTGCGGAACGAATTAATTTCGTCTTGCGAGGCACCACTGTACATCTTCAAGCAACCTTCCTGGGCTAGTCTGCAGTTTGGAGGAAGAAGGTTGTGGATGCTTTGGAGGTAGAGGACTTAGCAGGAAAAGTGTTTGCCTTGCGTGCTCAGGGACAGAGTTGGGGGAATGCTGGACATTTGGGATTAGAGGTTATTTGAGGGAGGGATGGGAGAGAATTGGAGCTTCAAGAGGGGGCAATTGGTGGTAGAGTTTGGGAGTGGCAAAACCTGTACTACCTGGGGATTATGCTTTGGAATGGTTCTGAGGATTTCCTGAGTACCTTCTGGAGATCTTTAGGATGGTTTCTGTCTCTTCTCCCTGCCCTCTAAAAGAACTATGCTGCCTTTAAGATAATATCCTAGCAAATGCCACTGTTCTCACACAAGGCGATGAAGGAAGGGGAAGCTGGGGCTCTCTTATCACCTTACTCCAAAGAAGCAGCCTGGGCAGTGCAGAGGTCAACCACCTCTGCCTTCCTCTGACCCTTTTGACTGTTTTCCTGGAGAACTCCAGGAATTCACTCTCTGGGTCCTCGGGACAGGATAGGCTCTGTGTCTTGTGCTTTAACCTAATGGTGGCTGCTTCCTTTGTGCTGCAAGAATTAAGCCAGTTGGCTTGAGTAAAGCTTCTAGTGGTGACCCTGGGCTCATGCTGGATATTCTAGTCCCACAGATGCCTCAGTTTGAGTTTCCTTAAGGCACATCCTGAAGAAGGCTTTGCAGAGGGGGAAATGCAGTGGGGTATGCTTGGCTAGCACACTTGCTATCTATTGTGAAAAGTAGCCCTGATAGCCACAACAACAACAATGACAACAACAATAACAATAATAATATACAATACAATACAATATAATATTATTTATAACACCTCCCATCTGGCTGGGTTCCCCCATATCTAAAAACATAATAAAAACATCAAGTGTTAAAAACCTCCCAATACAGGGCCATCTTCAGATGTCTTCTAAAAGTTGTGTAATTCTTTATCTCCTTGACATCTGAAGGGAGGGTGCCACTACCGAGAAGACCCTCTGCCTGGTTCCCTGTAACTTTGCTTCTCACAGTGAGGGAATCAGCAGAAGACCCTTGGAGGAGGACCTCAGTGTCCGGGCTGAGCGATTGGGGTGAAGACGCTCCTTCAGGTATACTGAAGGTATACATCACATGGTGTGTGATGGCTTGAGATTCAGGTTTGAATGAAGGAAATCCGGGTTCAAACCTCTTTTCAGCCCTGCAGCTATCTGGGTGGCCTTGGGCCAAATGTGCTTCTCTCTGTTTAACCTGAGCTGTGAGTTAAGCTGTGACTCTGTGTTCTGGGGGAAGAAGGGCAGCTGCCCTCAACCTTTTGCCATTTGTACCATCACGTCTGAAGTGATAGAGCAGCCTCCAGGGGAGTCTAGCTGCAAAATGTCTTGGGGAACCTGATGAATCAGCAGCTGGGGACCAACAGCAGTACCTGGGCAGTGTGACGGAGTGAGAGCAGCTTCACTCTTCCTTTGGGAAGCATCCACACAACCCTATAACAGCACTGAGAAATGGAAAGGCCCAGGAAAACAACACCCTCACATGGAAAAGTTGTTGTGAACACTGCATTCATGGCTTTCAATGGAAAGGGTCCTCTTTCTTCTCCCCCACCCCCACCCCACCAGTACAGTGGCCTATATTTTCAGTTGGTAAGAATCTGTTTGTAAGAATCCCAGCTTGAATTAATCTCAGTGCCCCCAAGTTGTGAAAAACTGAACATGATGAATTCCCACTGTAGGGAATTTGTAGGATACGGAAGAGGTAAGGTGATATCTGTGGGACTCCCCATTTGATAGAACCCGCCCCAGTTTCTGTTGACCTCCACATTCTCTGCCCCAGGCTGGCCTGAGGTTGGGCTTTTGCAGCTAAAGTAAACGTAGACATAGCCAAACGTCTGTCTTGCTTTTAAAGAAACACCACAGGAAATCTTTGCACTAGAGGCAGCTAATAGTTTGTGTTGCCAAAGAAGAGAAGGACATCTTGCTGCTCTTGGGAGGAAGTTCACCATGTGTTAGTGGAGAGTTTGGCTGACCAGAACAATAAATATTGTGATCCTCTGGTTACTGCTTGCACTTGGGCAGGTCTTTACTTTCTCTGATTCCATCCTTATATTAAACTTCTGTGGGAAGAGGTTTCTTTTTCCTGTTCCAGGAAAACTAGTGGAAAGTATTGTTAAAGATTAAATGACCTAGCATATAGAAGAATAAGCCTTACTGAAGCAGAGTTAGCATGGCTTCTCCAAGGGTAAATCCTGTTTCAATAGTTCCTTGAGAATGTCAGCAAGTATATCAGTAGAGGTGATCCAGTTAACATAGAATAGTACAGCTTTCAAAAAGCTTCCAACAAGCTTTCTCACCAAAGATTCTTTAGTAAACTTAGCAGTCATAAAGGTAAAGGGACCCCTGACCATTAGGTCCAGTCGTGACCGACTCTGGGGTTGCGGCGCTCATCTCGCTTTATTGGCTGAGGGAGCCGGCATACAGCTTCCGGGTCATGTGGCCAGCATGACTAAGCCGCTTCTGGCGAACCAGAGCAGCGCACACAACTGGTTAAATAAAAAGAAGCAGAGTAGGGGTAAATATACTCTGAATGGAGAGATGTAGACACTACATGCAGGATAATTCTGTCAGTTGCTACTAGCCATGATGGCTGTGTTCCATCTACACTGCTGGAGGCAGCATGACATGCCCCTGAATATGAGTTGTTGGGACTTGCAAGTGGGGTGAGTTCGGATCCTGTTTCCAGGCTTCCCATAATGGGCATTTGGTAGGAGTCTGAGAACAGGATCTTGGACTAGATGGATCCCTTTTGTTCTGATCCTGCTGCTGCAGGACTTCTTAGGTTCTTATGAGATCAACTGGCTCAAGGTTCTGGCACACAAGGCAGGCCAAGCATTGAATAAGGACCAAGGTGCTAGTTCAGGACTTGCATTTTCTGCCTCAGCTGCAGGACTGCTTAGAGCAAGTTGTCCCAAGCAGTGTGTTTGCTTCGTTACATCACATGCAACTTATCCTGGGGCACAAGCTACTGGGATGCACCCACAGTCCATCTCCATCCAAATGACTTCTCCTTATGCATTCCTCCCCCTTCATTGCAACAAGGCTCAGAAAGGGGAGTGTCCTAGAAGATCTCCAAATAGCAATGATGCTTGCACAGATGCCCTACTCGGTATTTGAGCAGCTAAGTTGATTACCAGCTGAACCAGTAAATCACGGAGAGCCTTGGTGGTGTTTCTCAGAAGCTGGCAGGTGCCCTGAACTTAAATTAAAGCCTTGCATAAAATTTGAAGGCCGATAGAGTTAAAACAAAGAATTATTAAGAGTAGAATATTGCAGTGCATCCAGCCAGCAAGAAAACAGCCTTTCCTCACACTCTGGTGATCATACACAAAATTGCCTTTTTCCAGAATGCATGAAAGTGAAAAAACTCACCAAAACCCTTTGAAGGAGAAGATTCCTAACTATAGAAGCTCCATTCCTTCTGCCTTTCTAGGTCTGCTCACATCTTCATGGAATGGTGTGCAAACACTCTAGTAATAGGGCGATAGGGAGGTAGAGATGTGAGATTGGTGATTGTGGGTCTGCTCCTCAGTTGACAGGCAAGGAGGCGGCAGCTTGACTTGGCAACCGCCCTTTTGAACTAGCAAAGCAAGGACTCATCCACACATGCTTGTTTAATCCTTGAGGATTGGCATGTGTGAGTGAGCCCCCTTTGCGGATAAAGATCTATACGTGGGCAAATGAAAAGAGCTGTCTGGGTGAAATAGTTGGGATCCTGTTGATACGGTGCCCCCTGTAGCTGTGCCAAATAATTGAGATTTTGTGCAAGGCATTTTTGCATTTGAGTACATGTTTCGGTTGTCTTAAAAACAAAATGGAACAACCAAGTCTGACTGTGGTTTTTCTTTTCTTTCTTTAGCTTGGAATATGTGGCCAAACTGTTGGGGTTGACTAGGGTCTTTGGTTGTGTGGCGGCAAGCAAAACTAAGAATCACTTCAGGGTCTGTTCCATGCAGGAATTTGCATATATTTAATTCCATCTGCAATGGATGCAATCATGGGGCAGGCTGAAATGTTAAGCCCATGTTAGCGAGTAACTTTATTTTTTATTTAATTTATGTTAAAATATTGTGTACCACTTTTCATTTAAAAAGCTCAAAGCAGTTTACAATATACATTGCCTCCCCAATTAACAGCAATAAATAAGAACAATTGAAACATCCAGTTAACACTTATTTTCAGCAATTACAGCAGCCCAGACACAAAAAGAACTCCGTATCAACATTCAGGAGGCAGCCTAGTAAAGAGAAAAGATATTTAAATGTCTGCAACACCACCACATCTTTGCCAGTCCCATTGAATTCAGTGGACCTTGCTTCTGAGTGTGTAGGTTAGCTTTACAAATGTGTTTGTTACAAGTGCATCTGTGATGCTGAAAAACCGTCCACCAAGCTTTCCAAATGTCCCTGTAATGAAAATGACACACTTCTGGGCTATTACTGAATTAAGTAGCAAACAATATATTGCCCCTCAGTACTTTGGAATTATTTGCAGCTCCTTGCAAGGAGGAAAAGAAAAGTTGTTTTCCGTTCTCCTTGAAAAGACTTATTTGCATTTTTAGTTGTAGATATGAAGGGCCTTATTCCTGGGTGTTTTTGCTTGTGAAGCCCAATAAACAGAGAATTAAACTATGTTGCCCAGAGATAAGTCCCATCCTTTTCAGTCCTGATTTGAAAAGCAGTGGCTTTTGAAGAAGGCTTAGAGGGAACTCGGGTCCTGTTCAAGGAAATTAAATCAACATTGTCTATTAATCATACCGTGTGTCAACCCCCACCCCCTCCCAGTGAATGTGAGGGACCATTAGATGTGTGAGGTCTCTAAAGATCTGACCAAGTCAAATGGGAAGAGGGTTTCAAGAAAAGGGAAAAAAGAGGCCGCCATTAGCACATGAAAGAGAGTTTGGAGTGAAAAGAACAAGAGAGAGAGAGAGAGAGAGAGAGAGAGAGAGCGCCCTACCTGGGTGTGGGTGTCTGTTTTTAACTTTGTTTAGTTAACAGAAATCACAATACTCAAAGAGTCCAATGATAGTTTTCAATCAAATGTTGCTGCTCTCCAGGAACCGATGCATAATCTCATGGAGAGTAAACATTCTGCATTTGGGGGGCTGAGACTAAGAAGCCGGATTCTTCGGTGCAAACCTTTTAGTCCCCACAACCCAACACATGCCTCCTCTCTGAGTACAGTGGTACCTCGGGTTAAGTACTTAATTCGTTCCGGAGGTCCGTTCTTAACCTGAAACTGTTCTTAACCTGAGGTACCACTTTAGTTAATGGGGCTTCCTGCTGCTGCCGCACCGCCGGAGCACACTTTCTGTTCTCATACTAAAGCAAAGTTCTTAGCCCGAGGTAATATTTCTAGGTTAGCGGAGTCTGTAACCTGAAGCGTATGTAACCCGAGGTACCACTGTATGTGTGTGTGTGCGCGTGGCCATAAATGTATATTCTTCCCCTGTTTACCCCCTTCTTCTATTCCTAACTCCCTCACCCCTAAAGTCTCCATCCCCTTGGGGAGGCGGGTAACCTGTTGAGACCCACGGTGGAGCCAAGCCAAGAGTAGGTCGAGCCAGAGTCACCTTCCCCCCTGTCTCACCCCCCCCCACATGCTCTTGCAATCCAGGCATGCCTTTGATTTGATTCTCTTGCAATGCACACATTCCAGCCAGCCATTTTCTCTCTCATACACATACACCCCCCCACATGCACAGTATTTTGCACCATCCATTCACCACAGAAGTGCTTTCTCACACACATACCCCCCTCTCTCAACCACCCACCCACCCACCCCTCTTCCCTCCTCAGCTGCCTCCCTTTCTTGCCCCACCCATGAGGAAATTAGCCTTAGCCCACTAGTGCCAATAGAAACTTTTTTCTAAACCTCTCTACGATGGAGGGGCGAAGTGGGGCACTGTGGCTTAAACCACTGAGCCTTTTGGGCTTGCCAATCAGTGGTTCGAATCCATACATGGTGGTGGGCTCCTGTTGCTTTGTCCCAGTTTCTCCAACCTAGCAGTTCAAGAGCACACCAGTGCAAGTAGATAAATAGGTACCGCTGCAGCGGGAAAGTAAATGGCGTTTCCATGCGCTTCCGTCACGGTGTTCCGTTGCACCAGAAGCAGTTTAGTCATTCTGGTCACATGACCCAGAGAGCTGTCTGTGGAGAAGCGCCAGCTCCCTCGGCCTGAAAGCAGAGATGAGGGCCACACCCCACTGTCGAATTTGACTGGACTTAACCATCCAGGGGTCTTTTACCTTTATTTACCTTTTACCCAATGGATGGCAGCACTCAGGGCGAGAATGGCCAAATTGAGGGAGGAGAGGTCCTTTGGTGTCACAGGTGCATCCAGCCCACCAGCTTGGAGATTCCTTAGAGTGTAAGCCCCTCTGGGCAGAGACCTGCTCCTCTTGCAGTGTGTAAAGGACTTAGCCCTATTATAGGAACAAATAATTGCTTGGGGCAGCAAACGTACCCCCCGAGGCACAATCCTTAGAAATTCTCCTTCACAACCTCCTTTGCAATGAACACGAGTGTGCAAAAGCTCTCCCCTTCAGGCTTTACAATGCTGTACTTGTGCAAGAGAACAGTGCTGGGTTAGGCTGCTTTGAGGGGTTTGCATGGCCAAAGCAATGCCCTTTCCAATTCCTCATAATGCCTGAGCCACCAGAACCCTTGTCTTTTTGTGGGAGCTCTGTGCAAAAGATGCACCATTGCATCTTCTTGGGAGAGTATGTGTGAGGGGCTCAGTTTCTTTGACACACTCTGAAGTTTGGTGCATGTTGTCTCTTTGCTTTCCAGCCCTTGGCAGGGGATTGGGCAGGCAAACATGGGCAGAGCCAAGATTTATTTTGGAGGGGCAGGTATTTTTTGAGGGGTCAGAACCAAGTTATCTGTGATGCAATTGGTCAGTTCAGTATTTTTATTTATTTACTTGATTTGAGGGAGGCAGCTGCCCCCCTGACATGCAGGCAAAGCAGCCCCTGTACCATACAGTGGTGCCTCGCAAGACAAAAAGAATCCGTTCTGTGATTCTCTTCGTCTAGCGGTTTTTTTCGTCTTGCGAAGCAAGCCCATTGAAGGATTAGCGCTATTAGCGGCTTTTAGAGGCTTTTAGCTGCTTTTAGCGGCTTATCTGCTGATCGGATCAGCTGATAAGCGGCTTAGCGGCTTAGAAAAAGGGGAGGGGAGGGAAAAAACCCAGCAGGAACTCGCAAGACATTGTCCTCTTGCGAAGCAAGCCCATAGGAGATTCGTTTTGCAAAGCACCTCCAAAACGGAAAACTCTTTCGTCTAGTGAGTTTTCCGTCTTGCGGGGCATTCGTCTTGCGGGGCACCACTGTATTGTGTGGACGATGGAGACTCTTTAAGAGTACAGTGGTACCTCGTGTTACGGATGGGATCCATACCAGAGACCCGTCCGCAACATGAAATGCCCACAACTCGAAGTGTTGTGTCTGCGCAGGCACGCAGCGCGATTTGTCGCTTCTGCACATACGCGAGCGGTGAAACCCGGAAGTAACCCATTCCAGGACTTCCGGGTTGCTGCAGGACATAATGCGAAAGGACGCAACATGAAGCGGACGCAACACGAGGTCTGACTGTAATAAAACGCTGCTGTGGCCTGGAACTAGGTGTGTGCAGTGCAGCTGAAAGGGACTAAGACTGTGGGTTGCATGAGAACGTTCCATCCACCTTGGCAACTGCCCATAAAAACTAGGCCAGAGTAAGACTAGGATGATGTCAGAAGACTCCAGGGGTCCTATTTGTTGACAGATTTTGAGGGTGAGCTGTGAGATTATGTGGGCTCTGGGTGTGAAAGCCAGCATGGCCAATGGCCAGGGGTGTTTGGAATTGTTCCATGTCAAGGGCCACAGGTGCCCCACCCCTGAATATTGAGCCAGGTGGGCCAATTGGTCTGACACCGTTTGCAACTTGTGTATCTGTTTAGCTGGGTTTTCTTGGTGGAAAATCCGCTGTGCATTGTCTGAAGGGGAATTCTAGGGTTACAATCCTGTGGTGTCAGGAAGAGTGTCTTCCTTCTCTTGTCTGTGTGTTCAAAATGGACCAATGGCATCTGGGGCAGTGAAGCATCCGGATGGGCTGGCTTGTACAAATCCACATGCCACATCCATTTGCCCATCCATCCTCTTTATCCTCCTAATGCAGCAAATTGCTTTATAGGTAATAGGTGAAGCATGTCGTCCCCCCAGAGCAGGACTGAAACAGCAAGTGCCTTTGTAAGCTGTCTGCCTGATCTGCAGCCCAGAACGCCTGGAAGGGCCGGGCTTCTTGGCGAGTCTTCAGCCTGCAGATGGCTTTGCAATGAAAGCTTGCTCCTTGCTGCAGTGCAAGGAATGATAGATGGTGTTTTCATTTTGCTGCTCCGAGGGGTCAAAGTGCCATCAAGGGCTCATGACAGCCCAACAGAGAAATGTTAGTTCTGAAAGGAAATTTATTTCATTGCTCTAGGGGCAGTTTGGGGCCCCTGAATGGATTCTCTCAGTCAGTGTGTAAAAATGTATTATTGTTCATAAGATAACGCTGTGTGCCCTGTGCTTGATTGTAGGTGTTGCTGTCTGACAGCCACTAAAACAGACGCTAAAACAAATTTTGTAGCATCTTCTCATGGTTGCTGTTGAGAAGCTTTTTAGAGGGAGTATCTCAGTCAGAGGATGAATGAAGAGCCCATGAATTATTCCTGCTTTTTCTTTATCTGTGGAGTCCTGGAAAGCTGGTCTCCTGTTCTCCGGAATTCACTTAGAATCATAGAATTCTAGAGTTGGAAGGGACCCCAAGGGTCATCTAGCCCAACCCCTGCAATGCAGGAATCTCAGCTAAAGCATCCATGACAGGTGGCCACCCAACCTCTGCTTAGAAACCTCCAAGGAAGGAGAGTCTACAACCTCCTGAGGGAGATTGTTCCACTACCAAACATCTCTTACTGTCAGAAAGTTTTTCCGAATTTTTAGTCAAAATCTCCTTTCTTGTAATTTGAACCCATTGCTTCAGGTCCTACCTTCTGGAGCAAGCGGAAAACAAGCTTGCTCCATCTTCTATGTAACCGCTGTTCAGATACTTGAAGATGGCTATCATATCACCTCTCAGTCTTTTCTCCAGGCTAAACATACCCAACTCCTTCAACCATTCCTCATCAGGCTTGGTTTACAGACACTTTATCATCCTGGTCACCTTGACATTTGCCTGGCTAATCTGGGGGAAGAAGCTGCTTTGTCCCCACTTTTCGGGCAAGACCACTATGGAGTTCCAATGCACCAACAGACTTGCTGAGGTCTTTCTGTGAACGAAGAGCTGCGCTCTGGGCATGGCAAACTCACATGGTGCAGGTGTGCTTTGGGTGGCAAGGACATGGCGCTTTCCTGAGCGCTAAACAGGGGTCAGCAAACTTTTTCAGCAGGGGGCCGGTCCACTGTCCCTCAGACCTTGTGGGGGGCCGGACTATATTTTTTTGGGGGAAATGAACGAATTCCTATGCCCCACAAATAACCCAGAGATACATTTTAAATAAAGGGACAGATTCTATTCATTTAAAACATGCTGATTCCTGGACCGTCTGCAGGCTGGATTTAGAAGGCGATTGGGCCAAATCCGGCCCCCGGGCCTTAGTTTGCCTACCCATGGCTTAAGTGAGCCAGTGTGCTCCTTTCAGGTGAGTAGTTTGATTATCATGTGCAGTCGGGTTCTGCAGATAATTTCCTTTACAGTCATACCTCGGGTTGAAGTAGCTTCGGGTTGAGCGTTTTCGGCTTGCGCTCCGTGGCGACCTGGAAGTAACGGAACGCGTTACTTCCAGGTTTCGCTGCTCGCACATGCACAGACACTCAAAATGATGTCACACGCATGCGCGGAAGTGGCGAATCGCGATCCTCGCACTCACAGACGCGAGTTGCGTTCGCTTCAGGATGCGAATGGGGCTCCGAAATGGATCCCGTTCGCATCCAGAGGTACCACTGTACCAGCTTCCTGCATGATATTGCTATAGACGCACACCTCCAGACATTTATTTGTTTTATTTTTTGCAAAAGGTGGGTGGCTGAAACAAGACTCGATGTCTTGCCCTCCCCCCTGCTGCAAGCCAGCTTCTTCAGCTATTACATGCTGATAAGGTTTTGTCACGGAAAAGTCACCCACATAACAGGACTAAAATGTGTTTTTCCCTGATTGTGGAGACTGGCCAGGAGTCCAGGGGCTCCTCCCTCCCCCCTCCATCCCGAGGTGGCCTCCTTTTCTCTGTAATTCCATTTAAATGATTGTTGTCTACGAGGTGAGTTTTAGGGGCCATCGTCTCATCTTACAAAGCAGAGCCAGTGAACTGTGCTCAATCCTTTGGGCAGCAACAAAAGGGAGGAAGGGCTCCTGGCAGCGAGAGTGAGTGCAAGGGGTCCATATTAGAGGATGGCAATAAGAAGATACCAGAAGCCTGCTGCAAAGTCAGATTTTTTAAGGCAAACCCAAATTGCCTTTTGTCAGGCAAACCATCATTTAGATTTGGACTCAGAACCATGGCAAGAGCTTCCAGATGCCCAGGCAAAGCTTGTCTGCCTGTCTCTGCTTGTCATTAGCTCAGCAGCACTCATGTTCCTTTGGTGCAGGAGTCCCTGGAGGTGGAGCAATGGCTAATAATAATAATAATAATAATAATAATAATAATAATAATAAATCTCACCCATCAATTGATGGTCCCAGGACAGGTCACATTAAAATACAACATTTAAAAATAGTTTATTAAAACACAATCACAAAAGTAAGGTGGATCCTAAAAATATACATCTCAAGTGTCAAAAGCCAGGGTAAAAATGTGTGTCTTCAGAATTCTCCAGAAGCTGTACAATGAAGGTTCCAGGTGCACCTCTGTGGTGAAGGGAGTTCCACAGCTTAGGGGCCACCACGGAGAAGGCCCTTTCCTGGGCTATCACACATACACAGACACACCTATCCCTACACCTACGCTTCTGACGGTGGAAGAACTAAGAAGAGAGCAAACTTTGCCAATCTCTGCACCCAAGAGGGTCTGTAGGGAAGGAGCCGTTCTTTCAGATATTTCTGATCTGTCACTTCAGACCTTACGTGAGCCAGTTAGTGCACACACGGCTGGCAAGGCTGCTTCAGACCATGACTTCTGATTCTGCTTGGCTGGCTGGCTGCAAACCATAGTTAACCAATTCAGACACCAACCAAACCATAGTTACGTTACCACTAGTGGTGGTTTGACATAATGTTTGGACAAAGCCGATATTCCTGGGGTTCTACCCCACTCCTCACCCCCAATGCATGCCTTTATATATTTTAGCCCAGAACTGGGACATTTTCGGAGTCTTTTGAGCTGTGTTGCTGACCCCGAACTTCCCATCCCTGATCTAACCACCACACCTGTTTTAAGAAAGCTGCTTGCATCTTCAGAAGCACAGCTAAAATAAAATAAAATAAACTTCTACCTCAAGCGGAATTGCCATGCAGGGTCTTCATTCATCTGTTTTCATCCCTCTCCACACACACACACACACACACACACACACTGATTTGCGGTGCTTCACTTGGAAATCAGGCCTTGCTGCCCCAGGGAGGCCTCTCTTCTCTCTCCCCCCCCTCCTTTTTCCAGGGATGTGGACAGTAAGAGCAGTGATGTTTTTACTGCCAGCCCACTGGGGTGGGGGGCAGTGAGGTGATGTTTGTCCGGAGGCCCCTTCAAGGGAGCAGAGGCAAGTCACCAGAGAATTGGCGTCTTTAGATTTTGACAGATAAGCAGGAAAAGGCAGCAGCCAACATGGACTCTTCCATCTGGTTTCTAGCAACCTGGGGTTTTATGCAGTTACTTAGTTTGTGGAAGAGATAGCAGAGATTGGAGCCCCCCCTCCCCACCAGTCACCTTTCAGCTGGAGTGTAAACCACTGTGGTTGCCTGAAGGGTTAGCATGCCTCTATATTTTTTTTTTATTTAACAGATCTCTTGTAACATTAGTTAGGTGTGACCTAGCGGTTAGAGTGGACTATAGCTTCGGAGACCAAGATTTGAATCCTCACTCAGCCAGTTGACACTCTCTCAGCCCAGTGCCTCTCAAACTTGGGTCCCCAGCTGCTGTTGGACTACAACTCCCATCATCCATGACCGCTGGTCCTGCTAGCTAAGGATGATGGGAGCTGTAGTCCCAACAGCAGCTGGGGACCCAGGTTTGAGAAACACTTTCTTAGCCTCACAGGGTTGTTGTGAGGATGAAATCGGGAGGGGGAGAACTATGCCTTGAGCTCCTTGGAGGAAAAGGGTGGTATATAAATGGAAATAAATAAATGAACCAACACTGAAACTCTGCATCAGTTACAATATTTACAAGCACGTATTTGACTTAACTAGCCAGTCTTCTTTGATCCTTCACAGAAGTGATGCATTGATGAGCTTCTCCCCCCCCCCATCAGTGATGAGAGGAAGTAATTTTGGAGGGGCCCCCTCTCCCCTCTCCCTGCCTCCCCCCTCCTCTTGCTCTGAACAGCCTCCTCAGCTCTTGCAGCAAACCTGGCTGCCTCCTCCTTTATTTATGCCTTGAACTCACAACTCCTTTGCTTATTCTCGTAATCGGTTTCTGGTGTATTTACATTTCTGTGCTTCAGACGTGCATTTCTAAGGATCGGGTTTCTCTCTCTCTGGGCCGGCTGTTCCCACCCTTCCCCCCTTCCCCAATTCCCCCGGACCTCTGTTGCTTGGAGCAGACTCTGGCGAGTCCCAGATCCCATGTCAAAGGCCACGACCCAGATGTCAGAGCAGCCCTTTCTGCTGGCCTCCTCTTGAATGATTATCTGGAGTTTATTGTGTTGGAGGGGATGGGATTGGGGGCAGCCCAGTCACCCCAGCAAGGCTCTGCAGCCGGACTGCAGCTCAACAATGGAACGGGGAGTTTCACAGAAGCACAAAAGATTAAATTAAAGTTGGACATTTGGCCAGAGAGGTGTGTGCCTTAGAACGCCCCCTGGGCAACCCATAATTCTTCCTGTTTCTTGTTAAGGGGCATTTTTTAAAAAATCACAGCAAGTAACCTGAAAAATTTCCTGGGCGAAACTTTCATCAAGGCAGTTTGGCTGAGATTTAAGAGTAAATTGCTGACTTGAAGTCCCTGCTGCAACAAGGCCTCTAACAGATTTTCTGTTGGATCTCATATTTTCAGGTCAGAAACAATATAATGTCCAGTGGCACAGCTTAATATGTGATCACATTTTTTTTAAAAAAAAGAAAGACTGTTTCCCCTCCCAAGGCTTTAACAATAACAACAAAAACATCAACACACATATCCAATTTATTATGAAATGTTATCTTTGTCTTCTTGCTCACCCCCACATCCCCTTTGCTTTCTCAAACCTTCATCTGTAATGAATGAGAGGCTTCAGGGTGGGGAGAGGAGTGGATTCTCTGCTCTGAAAGAAGAGAAAAGCCACTCATTCTCCTGACCTCGGATTCCTTCTTAATTTTATCTAGCCCTGACCTGTTGGCTCAGTTCTGCCGTCTTTGGAGACTCACAAACATGTAGCAGCTGAAAGAAACAATGGCAGGGTTTTTTTGGGATTGCAGCATTGCACTTCTGTGACCTCCATGTAAACAGATGCTTTTCTGCAAAACTTTTGCCAGGACACCCCCCCCAAAAAAAAAAAAAACTTCACAAAACTTGCTGTGACCATCCACAACAGGACCCTCTCTCCAGCCTCTGATTCAGGACCAGCAAGAGAGAATGGATCTCCCTTGTGTTTCCAATTCTGTCTCTGTCTGTCTGTCTGTCTCTCTTTGTTTGTTTGTTTGTCTTTTGCTTCATGTATAATTGTGGGAAATTAATTCTGCCCTCTTTTTGTACTTGCTGGCAACCAGGGAACCTTCTGTGAAACGTGGTTTTAAAGGCATGGGGGTGATCCCTGTGTGCAAAAGATTGGCAAGGATTTGAACACTTTCATCCAGAAATTCTCCAATAGTTGCACAGAGATTTAAAACCAATTCTTTGGGAGGGCAAGAAACTTTGTCAGGAGGAGACCCAGTTAGTTAGGAAAGAGGCCATACCTTTTTTAAAAAATGAAAAGGAGCACGTGGTCTTCCCCTTCTGTCAGTTATATGGCACTGGGCATATTTAGGGCAGCCGCCTCATTTTGTTGACGTAGACTTTAATATAGATGTGGAGAACATCAGGCCTACAGGCCAAATACAGGCTTCCTTATCCAGCCCTCAGGGTTCCCACTGGGCCCCACACACCCAGCCTTGCTCTGTGCCTTCTCCAGGTGCTTTGGCCTGGCTGGAAAGGCAAGAATCACATCTGTTGCTATGCCCACTTTTTGCCCCTGCCTCGCGAAGGTTCCCCACCAAGGAAGGTGGCATTCAGGCTGAAAAAGTTTCCCCACCATCTACTTTAATAGCTTTGTGACAGACGGAAGTCCAACCAGTGCAGCTTCTCCCGCTTTGACATGCAGAGGTCATAGAAAGCCACATCTCTTGCATAGCCTGGCACACACCTCTTCAGGGTTCTGCTGGGAAAGCATGGAGGCAGCTCTGTGCTGACTGATGTAGCAGCAGCAAACTGAAGCGGTTCCTCATAGCATCATGCCCATCTTCTACTGAAAGGCCAGGGGGCTGTGGCGGTGGGAGAGTCTGTCTCATTGCCTTTTATTTTGGGGAGGCTGCAACCTTCAGAACAGCTGGACTTAACACCAGGGCTGGATTAGAGATCCAGTGCCAAGTCTGGACAGACTCGCTTGCCCTTTCTGTTTCACTTAATCCCTTCTGTTCCAGTGGTTAGGTGGGTCCCCTGTAAGTGGAGACAGTCTTGCCTTGATTTTGTTGAACCCATGAATTTGGGGAGCTTGAATTGCTTCTGCCACCATCATACAAGACGTTTGTGCTCATCAGTCAGAGGTGTGGCTGGAGACACGATGTTAACCTCCAATTCACATCCCTTCCCCTTGCTGATTATTTGGGATTGTTCTGTGGTATCAAAATCTCTTCAGGAACGGCTGCTCCATTTTGTGCCTTTCGCTGCATCCTTGAGGATTAGCGAAGGAAGGAAGGAGCTGGTGCTGGATTTCATTAGAATAGATCTTTTTGACATTTGCCTCTTGCCATTTCCCCCCAGCTCTTTCCATGGGGGTTGGGGGTGCAGCCTGCAGTTTTGCCTAAACTGAGGGTGGGGAGCCTAAAGAGTGTCTTCCTCCTTCAGGGAAAGTGCAGGAGCCCCCTCTGGTGTCTTGCTGCAGAACGACATCGCCTCCGGATGCTTGCAGATCAAAGGACCCTTTTGGAGGAGGGAAGCAGACAAAGGGGGGGGGGCGAAGAATAAAAGAACAGGAGGCGCACACTGCCGAAAGGGGGCGGGGAGTTCTTTGTCATATCCTCCTCCAAAAACACAACTTAGATATGGGCACACTGTCTTGCCTGTTGAAGACCTTCAACTGCAGATATGTTTTGCTAAAAGTTTTGTTAAAGCTGAATTCACTGCAAGCACCAGAACTTACTTCTTACTTACTTACTTACTTACTTATTTATTTATTTATTGTATTTATTGTATTTATTGTATTTATTGTATTTATTGTATTTATTGTTTTTATTGTATTTATTGTATTTTTATCCCACCCTTCCTCCAAGGCACTCAGAACCCCATCCCATAGTTACCTCCCCTGTAAGGTACCGTATTTTTTGCTCTATAACACGCACCAGACCATAACACGCACGTAGTTTTTAGAGGAGGAAAACAAGGAAAAAAATATTCTAAATGAAATAGTGGATATATGATTTTTGTGGTTCATGCTGTGGCCACAGACATGTGATCTGACAGTGAGTTTGGAGTAGCCCAATGCAAAAATCCTGAGGATCCATGTGGATCCATGCTTTGTAACCACGGAGGAGGGAAGGAAGGGGAACCATGGATCCTCTGCTCACGACTGCAGCAGATCCCTCCCCCCCGCCACCCGCAGGCATTCGCTCCATAACACGCACAGACATTTCCCCTTACTTTCTAGGAGGAAAAAAGTGAGTGTTATGGAGCAAAAAATACGGTAAGTCAGGCTAGGAGTTGGTGACTGCCCTGAAGTCCCATAGAGAGCTTCATGGCAGAGCAGGAATTTGAACCCGCATCTCCCCAGGGCTTAGGCTGATGACCCAACACAAGGATGGAGACACAGTGGCAACCCAGCCAGGTGGATGGGGAATAATAATAATAATAATAATAATAATAATAATAATAATAATATTGTTCTGGCTGGGGATGAAGGGAGTTGGAGTTCCCCACCCCTCCTCTAGCTACTCCACCAAGCTGTCCTTCACCTGATGGGTCACACCTGCTCATCCATAAGCTGCCAAGGGCCACAGCTCAGTGGCAGAACAGCTGTCTCACATGGAGAAGGTCCCACCATCAGAGGCGGTGGGCTAGCCGCCTGTAGGGGCGGGGCAAACATCCCAGGGGGCGGGGCAGTGATGTCATCACCCCCAGGGATGACACCCGGGATGGGCTGCACCTACCGCACCCCCCTTCCTCCACCAGTACCCACCACCTGTCTCCTGCTGGCCTAGGTAGGGCTAGGAAAGGCTTTCTTCCAGAAGCCCCAGAGAACTGTCGCTGCCAGTAGGTGGGTGTAGACAACTCTGATTTGGGGGACCAAAGGATGGATACTGCATGAGACAGCCTTCTATGCAACTCCTAGGGTGATAGTGAGGCCTCTCTTCCTCTTTCTGCTGGTAGCACTTGTAACAATGGGTACACAAACTTGCTGTCATTTGTTACTCAAATAGCACCTGTAAGTGTATAGGGCGCTTCATATGCAGACCTCTTCCTATGCCACTGAGCCTGCCCTTAAATACAAAAGGGCAAGGAAGGAGTTGGGGCAGCCATATTGCTGCAGCTACAACAAAGGCGGCATTTTTTCATCTCTGCCAAGCTAAGCAGTTGGCTCCTTGCCTCTCTCGCCCTGACCTAGCCACTGTGATCCACACGATGGTCACCTCCAGACCATCATGATCATGGTGTCAGCATACAGGGAAGCTTCTTTGGCCATAGATGTGCCCCTCCCAATATGTCATCATGGAAGAGATTAAATGAAGGGCATCTTTCAGTGAGGCACCTGCGCCCTGTTGAGTTCAGTGTCTTGAGCTGTCTGAGTCCAGTGAGGAAGAATCTGAGTGGGTCTTCCTGGGTCTCAGTTGATTAATTAAATATTCTTATTTCTGCAGATCCCAGAAGGAAGTACCATGTCAGACTCCTGGCCTACAACAGTGTGGAAGAAGGCTACCAGGCAGATCAGACGGTCAGCACTCCTGGATGTGTCTGTAAGTGTTGAATTGTTATATGGAAATCACCAGCTGTGGTTCTCTTTTATGGATATAGTGATTGCTGTTCGTTTTATGCAATCCTTCTAACTGCTTTTGGTATTAGGTCGATATTGTGAAGTCTATGGAAAGGGCTTTTTAAAAATGTGTCCGTGGTATACGTTCCAATGGACTGAGAGCTTGTTGCCATAAGTTTTGGAGTGATTATAACTTGTTTGATTTATTAAGACTCTTTAGTGGCTGGAGGTCTTAAGCCCTCACACTGACTGCTATGAGTCCTTGCACAAGATGGGATATTTGTCTAGTTTTCAAACTCTCCCTGTCATTCCTAGCCGTATGCGACTCACGTTCCTTGTGGCCTCTTTTCCTCTTCTCCACAGCTGTCCGTGACCGAATGGTCCTGCCTCCACCACCACCTCACCACCTTTATGCCAAAGCAAACACCTCTTCTTCCATCTACCTGCACTGGGGACGACCTGCATTCACCTCTGCACAAATCATTAACTACACTCTCCGCTGCAACCCTGTAGGGCTACAGAATGCCTCTCTGGTCCTCTACCTCCAGACGTGCGTATCATCCATTCTGATAATTATACTTGCCCCCATTCCCTTCAGATAGTTCGTGGTTCTTTTAATTGGCATTTTTATGGAGCATCTAGGATGGCAAAGCCAGAGCTGAACCCCCAGATCTGCTCCAGGGCAAGTTCATTTGGGGGCCCGTTTGTATTCAGTTTGTCTCAATTTGGTTAAATTGGGCTGCTCTTCCTCCTCTTCATCAGCCACAATCCTTGGGTGATACCATAAGGCTTTGGGCCTGATCCAGCAACCAGGCTCTCTTTAGTCAATGTGTGATTTGGAAAGTGGCCTCTCTTGCTGTAAAGGCTTCAAGCTCAGGAAAATATAACCTGGAGTTAGTTTCAGTTAACGGTTATGGAGACCCCAAGCGTTAAGGGTATAAGCTCATTCTGACATGAATTTCTCATTTTCAGAAGGGTTTTGTAAACAACACAATATAAAATTTTGTCTTGCTTATCATGTGTATGGGTGGAGGTTTAATATGTGGTTTTTTGGGCGGGGGAGTAGTGGTTTTCATACAACAGGCTGTGGAATGTATCAGTATATTAAATTATAGTATATTTAATCAAAGGGAACGCTAAAAAAACCTTTGAAGGTTTTCTAGATTAATTTCAGTTCAATTTCCAAAGTCTGACACCCAAATTCTGCCTCTGACTCCATCGCTTACAAACACCACATATGAGAACATTGATGATGCCATGATCTACCCACTTGGCAATGCCTAGTGAACTTAGAGACCTGCCTGTTACGTTTGTTCTCAATTAGAGAATGCCAACCTCTTCAAGGCCATGTGATATATGGCCAGTCATCGCACATTTCCTGGAGAGGCCACGTAGACCAGACATGTCATTGTTCATGTTGGGGCAGTAATGAGAGTGAGCTGGAAATTTATGACTTCCTTGCTTGTAAGTGTTCAGGTTCTGCAATCCAGGGCAGGTGTTGCTTTCTTGATGGGCCAGAAGATGGAGTCCTCCTTCTCAAGTGTTATATTTCAGCCATCCTGTAGAAACATTAGAATACCTCTTTAAGTTTCACATTTTCTGGGTTTTGCAGAAGGGAGCAGGGTCAGGTCACTTTGGTGGAAAACGGATCAGCCACTCCTGGTATTAAATTTTGCTTTCTTGTGTTTCTATGTTTACAGCTCAGAAACTCATATGATGGTTCAGGGACTGGAGCCAAGTACTAAGTATGAGTTTGCGGTTCGGCTACATGTGGATCAGCTCTCAAGCCCTTGGAGTCCTGTGGTCTACCACACGACGCTTCCAGAAGGTGAGGGTGACATTATAAAGAAATGCTCATGTCATCTTGCACTGGGTTACTGGCCAGCAGCCCCAGTTCTCTTTGACCAGCTGGGCAGTGGACAAGATCCCCATGCAAAGGATGCCTTTGTGTACATTTTGCCAATGTTGATCACCTGCCATGGCATGTTTGGATGTGGGTGGATGCCAGGTGCTACAAACCCTTTGGGTATCTTGTTCCCAAGCAATGAATTTCAGGGTGGTGGCTCTGGACATCAAAGGGGGAAACAAAAATGACAATTTAAGCTGAGGGCATACAGTGGTGCCTCGCAAGACGAAATTAATTCGTTCCGCGAGTTTTGCCGTCTAGCGAATTTTTCGTCTTGCGAAGCACGGTTTTAACGGTTTAACAAAGTCGCAAGACGTTTTCGTCTTGCGAACCAAGCCCATAGGGAAATTCGTCTTGCGAGGCAAATCGAAAACGGAAAAACCTTTCGTCTAGCGAGTTTTTTGTCTTGCGAGGCATTCGTCTTGCGAGGTACCACTGTATTTGTGTCCATGGGAGAGGATTCTTCAGTTGGCATCTAGAAGTTTAGTTACATTGCAGGCAATTTTGGGGACCTTCCAGTGAGTTTGGACAGGGGGAGTTTCAAGGCAAGGGCTTGCTGATTTGTTTGCCTCCCAGTAATTCTGTGTGGCTTTCCCCTCAGCACCAGCTGGTCCTCCGCTGGGAGTGAAGGCGACTCTGATAGAGGAAGACACAGCCTTGGTTTCCTGGAAGCCTCCTGGTGGGCTTGGCACTGTCATTTCACGTTACACAATCCTCTATGCGTCAAGGAAAGCTTGGATCGCTGGCGAGTGGCAAGTCCTACACCGGGAAGGTGAGTGAGTGACTGTGGCAAGGTGGCTGTGGAGAGCTTGTTCCCAGCTTTATCTGGGTAAATCTAAACTTGCTGTTTCTGCTAAATGCTACCAGCACTGTTAAGCAGGGCTCACCTCCTGGGTGATAGACTGTCTGATAGAATCCAGAGTTTCACCTTGAACTTTGTTGCAAAAGTTGCTTCCTCCACTCAGATATGAGAAGGGAGAGAGAAAAGGGAGCAAGCCAGCTTCCCTTGTCTGCTTCAGCTAGGCAGCAATATTTAAAGCTAGCACCCACAACTCTGCTGGAAACACAGAGGATGTTCCTGGAACAAGGGCTGGTTGCTCAGCTAGATTTTTCTTCTGCCTGCCTGGTTTGCGGTAGAGGAGGAGAAAGGAGGTGGGGCTGAGAAGGTTCTTCTTCTTGAAGAAGAACTATTAAGAGGCATTTGGACTATTACCGTATTTTTCGCCCTATAGGACGCACTTTTCCCCCTCCAAAAATGAAGGGGAAATGTGTGTGCGTCCTATGGGGCAAATGCAGGCTTTCACTGAAGCCTGGAGAGCAAGAGGGGTCGGTGCACACCGACCCTTCTTGTTCTCCAGGCTTGCGGATAGCAGCCTGTTCTGGGGGCTGGGGTCGGGGGAAGCTCGGGCTTCCAGTCTGGGGGGGAAATAATTTTTTTTTCTTTATTCCCCCCCCCCCAAACTAGGTGCGCCCTATAGGCCGGTGTGCCCTATAGGGCAAAAAATACGGTAATTGTTTTAGAAATGCTTTTAAATAAAGAGATTCAACATTTATGAGATTAAACATTTAGAGGACCACAGGTTGACTATCCTTTTTCTAGATTCAGATTATAATGACTGGATCCAACTCAACAGCATGTTCATGTAGAAAGTGAGGAATTCTTATATTGATAAGCAGGTTGAAGCCATCATCTCTATTCTGGTCTACCCTACTACTTAGCTTTTCTGGATCAGCTCTCCAGCTGATGTTGGACTCAAAACTTCCACTGGTCCCAGCCAGTGCAGCCAGGGTTCCTGGGGATATACTCCATCAACAGCAGCTGGAGGGCACCAGGTCCAGATAAAGTCAGATGGGTCTGCCTGGCGCTCAGGGAACATGATATGGTCAGCTATATCCCAATTCAATCTTCCTGCCTTGTTTCGTCTCCCTCCCCTATAGGAACTATAACAATGGCTTTGCTGGAGAACCTGATGGCAGGAAACATCTACCTCATTAAAATAGCTGCATCCAATGAAGTGGGGGAGGGGCCTTTCTCCAACGTGGTGGAACTTGCTGTCCTACCAAAGGAAGCCTCGGAATCAAACCAAAGACCCAAACGCTTGGATTCGGCAGATGCTGACACAGGTGAGTGCAAAGAATTTGTGACAATCACCTAGTCAGGTCTTAAAACACCAGGTCTTTATGTTATTATGATTCACATTTACGGTCTCTTCACACATTCTTTAGTATTGTTTGTTGCTGTTATAATACATTTTTTTAAATGATATTTATTAAGGTTTCAAAGAAAAAATCACATAAATAAAAAGAAAAGAAAAAAGACAGAAATAAGAATAAAAGAAAAATACAAAATACAAAAAAGATAAAAAACACTTTAAAAAATACATCAATCTTTCCACCTTACATTCATTTCCTTGCTTCCCTGACCTCCTCACACCTCCCTTTTTTGTATTCCAATTCAGTTAGTTAATTCAGCAATTTCTTTCCCTATTTGTTTTTATCTTAACCCTTTAACTTAATATATTATAACTTTGGATTCTCACCTGTTAATAATCCATTTTTACATACACCTTTATAACATTGCTGCTTAAACCACTTAACTTCATTCTGACATCATTCTAACATTCATTAATTTTGCAATATTTCTGTAAATAATCTTTAATTTTCTTCCAATCTTCTTTCACCGACTCTTCTCCCTCGTCTCGGATTCTGCCAGTCATTTCCGCCAATTCCATGTAGTCCATCCCCTTCATCTGCCATTCTTCCAGAGTGGGTAGATCTTGTGTCTTCCAATATTTTGCAATAAGTATTCTTGCTGCTGTTGTGGCATACATAAAGAAAGTTCTGTCCTTCTTTGGCACCATTTGGCCGACGATGCCCAGGAGAAAGACCTCTGGTTTCTTCAGAAAGGTATATTTAAATACCCTTTTCGTTTCATTATAAATCATCTCCCAGAAAGCCTTAATCCTTGGGCACGTCCACCAAAGGTGAAAGAATGTACCTTCAGTCTCTACATTTCCAACATTTATTATCGGGCAAATGATAGATTTTTGCAAGCTTGACTGTTATAATACATTTTTTAAGATTACATTCTGTCATGAAGTTTTCTCAGAATGGTTTACAGTAGCTCTCAAAGCAGTGTAAATATGAATCCTAAAATACAATTTAAAACCACAGCAATGAAAACAATACCTCAGCTCTGGTCTCTTTTTGGTAACCTAAACGTGGTTGCCAAAAGCCTGGGAAAACAGAAAATGTCTTTGCCACAAGAATTTGGGAAGGACTAGTCACAGGGTCTGTTCTTCTCCATCCCCACCTGCACATGTGATTTATTTATTTATTTTACTTACACGTGATTCTTCTGCATGATGTGAAACAGGCTGCCTGTTTCAAGAGTCACTATAATGTTACACTGGGGGTGGGAGGGAAATGTGTGTAGATTGTGATGTGTTAAGATTGCCTCATATTGTGAATCTACAGTTGAGTGGCAGTCTACCCACCCTCTCCTCCACACACCTCAAATACTTTCCTAAGTAAAATCACACTTGAAGGGAGCCTTAGCTGGAAAGAGCAGCTGTGAAGCTACCTTAAATCAAGGCTTCTGCAAACGTCAAACGTGCAGTGACAAAGAGTAGCTCCTGGGGAATTCCCCCACCCCACTGACTTCAGTAAGAAATCCTTGGAGACCCACAGTTTGCGCAACCAAACATGGCACCTTGGAGGCGCCTGGTTCCTCTCTTTGTTTGTGGCTCTCAGAGTGGCTGACAAAAATCTGTGTTAAAACACTCCCTGCAGTCGGGCTTACAGTCTAAAATGACATTTTTAAAAATTCATTTGTTTATTATTTGATTTATGCCCCCAGTTTACCATAAGAATAAAACATATGATATATGAAAGCTAAAACACAGATTAAGACATCAGAACAGTATTGCATGATGACACACAAGGAAAAAGTAGGGAGGTGGGTTGCTCCTGCAGATGTTTGTAAAGTGACCCTTATTAGAAGGCAGTTGAGAGCAGTAATTTCTCAGTGATGGCTGTGGGGAGAGTGTATGCCTTTCTCAAGGTCAGTGAGGGGAGGAGCCCAGGGAGGGTCCCAAGGGCCAGATAGAGAGTGCCGCATGTGGCCCCCGGGCCTCATCTTGCCTGGGAACTGGGCACCTTTGTATGGAAAGCAGCCTGTTACAGCCTGGCCCAGTTAGTTTCCTCAGGATTCCCCAATGTCCGTAGCGATGCTTCTTGTGTTTTCAATTGCAAGGGGTGCCCAGAAATTGTGCTGCAAAAAGGGCACGCAAATGATAGACCTGGGTGTTGCTTTCTTCCTTGCAGCTAATTCCGGCTATTACCAGCTGGACCAGAAGTCGATGACAGGCATCATTGCAGGTGTCTGCATTGCCCTGACGTGCATCTTGATCTGCATCCTCATCTTGATCTATCGCAGCAAAGCCAGGTAAGCTTGGAGGGGGCAACTAGGTGCTTCCAAAGTGCTACCATTGAAGCACCCACAGAAATGAGGGTCCGGTGAGGTTGGGGGGACCTTGGACACTTCTCACTTGTAGCAATTCAGTATTGTGACAGCAGTGGGCTCCCAGGCTCAGGCCCTGAGTGGAATCTGTGGGAGGGGAAGTTTGAAGCCCATGACCCTTGAGACAGTACACTTGCTTGCATGCTGTGGACATTTGTGCTCTTCTGCTTAGAGAAGCTTACCTGAGATGTGTCTGGATTTGCAGTACAAAACTGTTTCGTTTACATACCCCAGGTCTTAAAACTCCTGGGATCTGGAGCCAGAATATACACAAGCTGAAGAGTCACGTATGGCAGCTTTTGCCAGGCTGGCCCATTTCAGGCTGTGGTTGAGGATGGAGTGAGGATCACCTGTTCAAATGCTGAAAAACAAATACTGTAGTTTAGGGTGGAAGAAGGCAAGGGTAGAACCTTGTAGGGAGTGTTGTGGTTTTGTTTTGTTTTGTTTTGTATTTGCTGGGAAGCTTTGTAAATATTGAAGCACATGAACACACCCAGACACCTGCAATCTAAAGTCCAGCGCCAGATGAATCCCAGAGAGTTTGGTTCCATTCATAAATCACTGCAGTTGGTTGCTTTTAACAGGGCTGGGAAATCTTTGGCTCTGCAGATGTTATCGGCCTCCGACTCCCATCATCCAGCAACATCTGGAGGGCCAAAGAATCCTCTATCCTGATCTAACAGGATGTAGGCACGCAAGATCGAAAGGAATTTGCCTCAGCCTAGCCCGCTTGTCTTAAGTCTCACTTTCCTTCCTGCTCCACATTGAACAGGAAAACGTCAGCCCCCAAAAGCATCCATCAAGCGTCCCACCAGCACTCTCACAGCAGCATCTCTTCCATGGGTGCCAATGAGGTGGGCAAGAGCATAGAAGACCTTGCTGAGAATGAGGAATCTCTACAGCCAATGATGGCGGGAAGCAGCTTCCTGGATGCCAAGGTACAACGGCCTGTCTTTTCTGGGCTCCTGCTGCCTTAACTTTCTTTGCTTTTGCTTGTTTATTCAGAAAACTTTCACACACAGCCCAGCCTGCCAAGGGATTTGCACCGCACAGGACAGCTTACAATAATTAGAAGCAAAACAGTCTCATAAAAGGAATGAAGCAGCACAAAAATGGAAACAGGCTTGATGGATAAAAACATTTTAAAAATGAGGGTCACATGAAAATAGTCTGCCCAGGGAGACCAGTGCTGTCTGGATAAGGAAAGTTAACTAGTCACCAAAAAAATTATTATTTATTGAAGTTTTATAGCACCTTTCATCCAAAGAGCATAGGGAAGTTTACAACATTAAAATACAAAATGAAAACACAAAAAACAATAACAAACCAATAACACCCCTCCCACAAACATTTAAAAGCCATAGATCTTAAGTGGGGGAAGACAAATGGCTCTCAAGAAGTAAGGCATTCCCAGGACCATCTGTAGCCACTATGGAGCCTCACTCCTCATCCCAACTACCGTATTTTTCGCACTATTGGACGCACCGGTCCATAGGACGCACCTAGATTTGGGGGGGGGGGGGAATAAAGGCAAAAAAAATTATTTCCCCCCCCGCCAGGCGCGGGGCTGGGGCGGGGGAAGCCCGAGCTTCCCCCTCCCCCAGAACGGGACCCAGAGCCATGCCGAAGCTGCGCGCAGCTTTGGCATCGCTCTGGGAGCTTGCGGGGCTGGGGGAGGAGGAAGCCCTCCGCCAGCCTCCAAACCATGTCGGGAGACAGCGGGGTGGCGCGCTGTGCCCCTGCCGCTGTCTCCCGAGTTTGTGGGGCTGGGCCAGCCTTCTAACCAAGTCGGGGGACAGCGGGAAGGGCGCGCTGCGCCCCTGCCGCTGTCTCCCGAGTTTGCGGGGCTGGCGACGGGGAGGAGCAGGCTTCTCCCCCCGCCAGCCTTCTAGCCAAGTCGGGGGACAGCGGCAAAGGCGCGCTGCGCCTCTCCCGCTGTCCCCCGAGTTTGCGGGGCTGGCGACGGGGAGGAGCAGGCTTCTCCCCCCGCCAGCCTTCTAGACAAGTCGGGGGACAGCGGCAAAGGCGCGCTGCGCCTCTCCCACTGTCCCCCGAGTTTGCGGGGCTGGCGACGGGGAGGAGCAGGCTTCTCCCCCCGCCAGCCTTCTAGACAAGTCGGGGGACAGCGGGAAAGGCGCGCTGCGCCTCTCCTGCTGTCCCCTGAGTTTGCGGGGCTGGCGACGGGGAGGAGCAGGCTTCTCCCCCCGCCAGCCTTCTAGCCAAGTCGGGGGACAGCGGGAAAGGCGCGCTGCGCCTCTCCCGCTGTCCCCCGAGTTTGCGGGGCTGGCGACGGGGAGGAGCAGGCTTCTCCCCCCGCCAGCCTTCTAGACAAGTCGGGGGACAGCGGCAAAGGCGCGCTCCGCCTCTCCCGCTGTCCCCCGAGTTTGCGGGGCTGGCGACGGGGAGGAGCAGGCTTCTCCCCCCGCCAGCCTTCTAGACAAGTCGGGGGACAGCGGGAAGGGCGTGCTGCCCCTCTCCCGCTGTCCCCCGAGCTTGTGGGGCTGGCGGTGGGGCTCTCCTGAAGCCTGGAGAGCGAGAGGGGTTGGTGCTCTCCAGGCTTCAGCGAAAGCCTGCATTCGCACCATAGGACGCACACACATTTCCCCTTCATTTTTGGAGGGGAAAAAGTGCGTCCTATAGTGCGAAAAATACGGTAATTGTGTCTCAGTCGACATTCAGAAAAGGTTCTCTTTGGGTGTGGTCAGGCTGATATAGGAGGAAAGGAGCCTCAGGGGGCCAGTCCACTGTCCCTCAGACCTTGTGGGGGGCTGGACTATATTTTGGAAAAATAATAATGAACAAATTCCTATCCCCACAAATAACCCAGAGATGCATTTAAAATAAAAGGACATATTCCACTCATGTAAAAACATGCTGATTTCTGGACCGTCCGTGGGCCGGATTTAGAAGGCGATTGGGCCAGATCCGGCCCCCAGGCCTTAGTTTGCCTACCCATGCCCTAGAGCCAAGCTTTTTAGGGCTTCAAAGATAAGCTGGCACACCCAACTTAGATGCATTTAATATAGTGTTTCTCAAATTTGGGTCCCCAGCTACTGTTTGACTAGCTAGGAGGACCAATGATCATGCCATGGAGTGGGAGAAGTGTCTGTGGGATTCTCCCACCCCTCAGGTGTCAAAGTGACTTGTTCAGCTTTTGCTGAACAATTGGTAGCGATGCCATTTGCAAGCAACAAAAAGTCTTGCGCCAGACCTCCAAGTTCAGGGCATATCTGATGAAAAAGAGAAACAGAGCTATGTGTCACCTGCTTGTTGCTGACAGCAGATGCCTAAGGCACTGGACAGAAGCCCCCCCCCTTTCAAAAAATGATCCCTAAGAAAGGACAGGGACATCAGAAACCAGGGCCTCCCAAGCCCATCCTGTCAAGGGATCCAGAAACATACCAGAGTCAATGGTACTGAAACTCTACTGAAAAGCTCATTCTCTTCAGCTCCCAGGTAAAGATTTCCCCAAAGCACCCCAAGTCCCCAAAACCAGGCCTGAAACCACATGGAAATGTGTCTAGGGGAGGGGTTCCCAACTTGTGGCCCATGCGCCACCAGTGGTTTGGAGCTTCATTTGGGTGATCTGTGGCGCGTCCACATTAAATAGTCATGGTGATTTTATTTGTATTTTTGTTGCCGCTTTTATTTCTTATATTGTATTACAATTTGAATTTTATGGAACTGAAATTGTAATACAATAAAATACAATATAAGAAATAAAAAAGCAATAAAGTCACTATTAAAAACCACTTAATCCAGCACATTGCAACTGCTACAACAGGCAGAAAAATAATTGGGTGGTCCGCAAAGACCGTCCATAATTTTCAAGTGGTCTGTGAGGGAAAACGTTCATGCGCCACTGGTCTAGGATAATCCATGTTACATTTTGTAGAAAGCCTATCATGCTTGAACCCGCCAAGAGCATTTGATACTAGACAGAGATGGTGCTGGTGTTTTTCTAGGGCTCCCCCCTGTAACATTCTCCAACTTATTCAGAAGGTGAGTTCTTCCAGAGAAGCCAGTGGCTGTCAGAAGACTTCTGCTCTTCCTTCTCCAGTGGCTTTTGGGGAACAGCAGCAGCATGTCAAGGCTACCTTCAAGAGCACAAAGCTCACTGTTTCTGCTTCCAGTCTGCATCCACCTCATTAAAATAGCCTCTTTCCTTAGAAACATGTGGTCTAAAATTACAGCCCCACAAAAGTTGCCCTTCTCACAAGTGCTCTTTACTTTTGACTTTGCTGTAGACTAAATGTCCTCTCATCGGAAATCAAGCAGACTTTTGTGGGTGTTTGGGGGGGGGAAGGGGTTGAATGCAAGAATTTGCAAGGTTTCAAACACAGTCCTATGCATGTTTACTCAGGAGTAAGTCCCACTGTGTTCAGTTGGGCTTACACCTAGGTAAGTGTGCATAGTATTGCAGTTTAAGCCAATCTGCTTCCAAGAGAGAGCAGAAATTGCTGGAGTTAATATTTTTTGTAAAGTTTTAGAGTTGAGTTGTGAGGGCCTTGTTTTAATTTCAGCCAAATCCTTTTTCCATTGAGTAACGTAAGGTTTCCTCCCCTATCTCTTAGGGTGGTACCAATCTAATTATAAACAGCTATGGGCCAATTGCAAAGAAGAGTTCCAGGAAATGGCTCTTCTTTCAAGACTCTAAGAGAGGGAAGTCAGAAGAGGTAAGAGAATGACTGAGTGTCTCCTGGCCTCTTCAGGCTTGAGAGTGGCTCTGAATTTCTGCCTTGATATCTTGTGTTGGGGCATTTTGTGAAGTGAACTAATCACAAGGGCAATCCTCAAATCCCATATAGCTCAAGAGCCTCTCTTTCCTTTTGCTGGAGACAGGGTTGGCTCAAGATAATTTGCTGCTTGATGCAAAGTGCCTCATGGCAGCTCTCCCCATCCTGTGTGCCGAATCAGACTTGATTGGCAGTTGAATCTTACCTCAACACGGCATACTGTATTTGCACCACACCTGAGGTCCGGGGAGGCTGTGTGGCACATGGGGCTGTATTTTCCCACACCTTGCAGCCAATCCCCATTCTCCAGCATCTGCCACCTGAGGTGACAACCTCATGGTACGACCAGCCATAGTCAGAGAAGATGTTGTTCTTTGCAGTTTATTCCAGTCTCCAGCTTGCTCTACTATGAGGTAGTGAAGCAGGAAGGTATTTCCAACTGACTTCAAAAGATAGGCATGGTTTGGGAGAGAAATGGCCTCATGAGCCAGTTTGGACCCCCAGAAGGCCAAAATTGGGCATGTGTTTCCTACGCTGGATCTCAGTATTCACCTTTTACCAGCAGAGCTTTTGGGTGTTGCCTGTATTCTATTTTGGTCTCTTCTGCCTTAGAGGCACCTTTATTTTTGTGTAATGTTTTTCCTCCCTGTGTTTCTTCCAGACCCAGAGATGTTTTACAAAAGCAGTGTGTTTGTATCAGTCGGGCACTGCCGTCCTCATTGGCAAAGATGCCTCCCCAGAGCAAAAGCCGAACTACCAGGCTGCGTACAGCATCGTTACTGACACAGAGCATTCAGCAAACAGTGAAGAAAGCCACGAAACCGGTGATTCTGGAAGGTTCTCTCATGAGTCCAGCGAAGAACTTCACCTCTCTGCGGGCGTCAGTGCTACTCCAGTGACCCCCGATTCCTTTGCAGGCAGTGCCCCCGTGTGTCCGCTCCCGAGTGCCTCCAAAGAGCCTCCCGACCAAAGTCCGCCGCCACTTCTCCAGCTGCCGCCTGCAGGACAAAACTGAGCCTGCCACCAGAGTGTTTGTCTGTGTCTGTATGTCTGTGTGTGTCTGTTCAAAGGACAATGAACAAAGAGCCAAAGCTTTAAGTGGGAACCCTGAGTGGCCAACAGGCGATCCTGCAATTCTGTCGACCATTTTTGTTTTTTTAAGAAATGTGTTAAAACTCACGCTTTTTGAATGTTCAGTGCTCAACAATGTGAAAGGAAAGTACGGATTTCTGAGTAGAGCGAAGAAGAGAAGTTTTTATATATCTATATATCTATATATCTATCACTGGAGCAAAGGTGATCCCTTTGCTTGAATATCTACCTCAGTTTGCCGGGTGGCATTACCTCATGTTTTTTTGTGTTGAGAGTTGGTCTCGGCTACATAACTGACGATAACTTCCTAGTAGTCCCATGTATTTTCCCTCCATTTTATGTGTAGGGTGTGAATGTGTGTGTGTGATCCAAAGGAGTTGTGTCGGCAGGTGAGCAGGGATGTTCAGCTGAAGCTCTGGCTTTGAGGAAAAGGCAGGGGGGGGGGAAGCCTCTCCATGGGGCAGGAGCAGAGGACCAGGGCCAGACTGGAATCTGACTGCAGCCTTTTCTGCCAAACCCCCTAGAAGGTTGCCTAGCGAGGGAGCCCAGACTCTTATGACTGCTTCACAAGAGGCCAGGGCCTGTTGAGTTGTTTTGCCTTCAGGGCTGCAGCCCTGGGAGGGGGCCAGTAAAAGCCAAGCCCTGGGCTCCCAAACACTGAACTGCTTTCCTTTTGAGACTTGAGGGTCACATCTCCCTCCTTTCCCCCAACCTGCCTCAGACAGTGCCTTCTTCTTCTGATCACATCAGCCGAGCATTTTTTGGTCAGGATATGCTGTGGCGAATCGCTCGGGCCCAGCCGTTACTCCCTATTCCTTGACTTGCGCCCATCAGGCAGGTAATGCTAAAAAGGGAGTGTTTCCTCATGCTTCAGAGCAATGGTGCCTTTCACTATATAGATATCTTATGAAATCACTGTTTTGCCTTATGCCTTTTTTAGTCTTCATGAAGTTGCTTCAGAGAACAGAAAGATGCCTTAAATGTGCTCTGCAGGTTGTGGGGCGCAAAGGGTCTCAAGTGCTCAGAAACTCTTCCCATAGGTCTGTTTCTGGCCAGTCCTGGGCTCCCCAACCCTGCTCAGGGCTCCTCCTTCAGATTCAGATGCTGTGATCCCTGCATTGCAGGGGATTGCACCACATCCCTTCCAACTCTACAATTCTATGATCCTATGAAAAGCGTTAGGTCCTTCCACAGGCCAGCTTGAGCTCTGCCGAGGCCTCTCTTAGAACAAAGGAGCCAGAGACTGAGCTGAACAGCTTCTCAGAAGAGGGGGGCACCTGTTTCTGCCACACAACTCCTGTTTTATACTACCTCCTTTTAAAGTTATTCTAGTATTATTGTTTTCCCGTACTCAGGGCGCAGTTTGTTACTTTTTAAGCTGTCTTGCAGCAATGTGAGGCAAACTGACAGGGTATTGTGTATTATTTTGTTTTTAAGTTTGGGAGAGAATGCGAGAGAGTGAATGAGAAAGCAAGTGAGTGAGAGAGAGAGAGAGAGGGCTATATTCACCAAAGTTGGGAGCCAGTCAATAGAGATCTCCCCCTCCTCTCCCCCAATCAGAATTCATTTCTTTTTCCAAAGAACGCAATACTGGCAATTAACTTCCCAGGGCAACCCCTGGTTCTGTTGCGGACAGCAAAAAAATGTCCACTTGTGCCATATTAAGATGGGAGCCAGTATGCAGGTATGTTTGGGGAAGAGGAGGGGGAACTAACAAATCTCTCCCCACCTACCCTTTTTCATTTTCCTTTGGTGAATTGGCCTCTGTAGATCTTTAGAATGCAGGTATATGTTTGCTAGCGCTGTACCAGACAAGACCTGTTCACCTTTCACAATTTTCTTGACACAAAGGCTTTAAAGATGATAATAATCTTGTACCAAAGAATTGTCTGTAGAAAAGAGAAGAAAGCTGCATATTTTCCAAAAAAATAATAATGGTAATTGAGCTAGTTAAAACTATAGGTTTGCATACATTTTATTACCTAAGTAGTTACTAACCAAAAGGAGGAGAGAACCAAACGAGAAGGGGCCTCTATGGACTGTAGGAGTTTATGGTCCAAATTAGTTCTACAATGTTAACTATCTTTATTGTTACAAAAGACAGCCTTTAAAGAAAATTGAAATAAGACCTTTTCAGCATATAAAATCTCCAAAGACTTCCAAGTGTAATTTTGTTTTCCTTTTCTTCAGCAACTAAGCTCTTTTAACAGTCCAGTATTAGATACATTATGATATTTTTAAATGTGTTTTATATATATATATATATTTACTTGCTGAAGAAAAAGAAACTTGTCTCACCAAAGATTTTATTTTTGGTCTCATTGGACAAAGCTGTGTCGGGCACAGTGGAGAGTGCGCTGCTTGAAGCCAGGAGAGAAAAGATGGCACGGTTCATGCCGTGAAACTCCTGGCATCCTTGGCGAGCCTCTTAGCAATGGCTGATATGCCAAGGTAACCATTTTCTTCTCCCAAAGACTTGTTTGCTGTGAAGTACTGACACTTTTTGACCCCTTCCTGAGGCTGTTGGGTGACGCCAATAGATCCCCCTCCTCAGCAGTTTCATGCCAAAGACCCATCAAGCTCCACGGCTGCTCTGGGAATAATCAGGAGGAGCAGGTGCGGCTGTGGGAACCGTAGTAGATGGTGGCTGCCATTGTTGGGCCCTTAGGCTGGAAGATGCTTCGCGATCTCTCTTGCCCTGAGCATTTTAGACTGGGATAAGGTTGCGATAGCTTTCAAGTTACACGGGACTCTGTGAGGCCTCACAAAGAGCTCTGTGGAAATTAAAAGTCTGCCTGCATTTGTGTGGGCAAATCTTGGCTCATCTGAGTAAAGATACTACTTTTACCTCACACGTGTCTTCTACTGGAATTCTTGTCAGTCAGACAGCCGGTTAATTGCCTCAGTCTCCAAAGATATCCAGTTAACTAAAGAGAGTGGCTTTATCCACAAGGTGATCTGCCAGTAAAGAAATAGCTTTTATTCAAGTACTACTTAGCAGCAAATGAAGAAAAAAACCAAAGATATTTAAGGTTACCTCAGTATAGAGGCATGATGTGTTAGGTAGGTCTCTTTGCCTTTTTTTTTTTTTTTTTGAGTTAGCATTATATTATAATGTGTCCCTCCAGCCTGCATCCAGAGAGGCGCTTAGCACGTTCTTTGCCTTTGAATCACCATATGGCAAAACCAAGGATAATTCTAGACCCTTCTTTGTCCCAGGGTGTGATGGCTATGGGAGCAGCTTCCGCTGCTGAGTCCTAGAAAGGGTTGTAAGCCAGCCAACTTTCAAGAATGACTCTTTCTTGGGGCTCTCCTTTATCACAAAAGTTATCTTCTTCTAGAATGTGAATTTCCTTGGCCTTTAAAAATGTCCAAAGGATAGCTGAGTAAAACTGTCATTTCCTTTACCTCTGAAGAGCCAACAGAGAACCATTTTTGATTCCAGTGGGATCTGAATTGGGTGGAAATGATGCTATCTGGAAAGTGCATGTTCTGGAGTAGTCTCATTGGTCTCAATGCGAAGACACCAAAAGAGTGGCCCCAGTAAGTGGTGCTTGCCCCCAATGGCAGCCTCATGACCATGTGGCAATAATGCCGATGCCATGATGTCCAAGGAGCAGGCTTTGCGCTTGTTATTCTTACCTCTGGTATTTGTGAGCAAAATGTGCAGGCAGAATTTTATCTAGTTTGGTGATGACTGTCCACAGACCCCAAGTTCTGGAGGTGGGAAGACTCTCTCCCTTGTGTAGTGGCCAATTTTTCCAAATATGTATTAGAGGATGAGCATAGGTCCAGATTATATATTTTCAGTGTGATGTCAACCCAAAAGCCAGGGCTGGCGTAAGGAGCGTGTGTATGTGTGCAATCTTTTAGGTCTTTAAGGAAACTGGCGTGATTTGAAAAGCCTGCCTGGCTCCTGTCTGGGATGCTGATCTCTCTTGAGTCTCAAGTGCATGTGCTGTACTGTGAGAATCCGCCACTGGGCCAAGTGCAAGAATTTTCTAAAGACACATCTACCCAACCTCTGCACTGGCACTATTTCTGGTAAAGTTAGAAAATTTAAAGCATTTCCCTGCGATAGCTTTACAAATTTGTTCCTTTTAGTTATTCTACCACTTAAGATTAAATAACAGCTGCTGGATATGAATATGCCTTTGCTCTGTGTACACAGTCCCTTTGAACAAGCTGTGGCTGAACCAGGAAGCCTTTGATTGACCTTTAGTTTATCTTTTTTTCTGAACCAGGAAACTGTGGTTACCAGCTTTGGAACCAACTAGGATGTTAACACAGCTTCAAACCATGGTTCAGCATCCTGTCTTATTCCAAAGCTGATAACCATAGTTTCCCAGTTTGGATAAAACAGGAAACAGTGGTTAATTGAAGACTTCCAAGTTTGCTAGCTAGGAGCAAAGGAGCTGCATTCATGGGCAAACACTCATTCATAGCTTTTTAAGCCAAGATATGGCCAAGCAGACGCAGCCACATTCCCACTATAAAACATCTTGCTCAAACCAGATCCACAAATTTGAATCTGATCTGAGCATGATTTGGACCCAGTAGGAATTTGTTGTTTTTCCTTCTATCTTTTGTGCACATACACATCCCTTAAACCCACCTTGTGCTTTTGGTAAATGGCTTGTTCATGAAACCTAGGCTTTTGAAAAAGAAAAATATTTTTTGTTTCTGTTGTATTTTTAAATATGTGAATGAACTGCAAGTGCGGGAGTCCAGCTATATTTCTTTTGCGAAGGGTGTTCTGGCTCCCGGCGCTCCTTCTGCTGTTTCTGGTAAGGGCAGCAACAGCTGACTGGCAAATGGAGGACAAAGCTGAATTATATTAATTTTATATTTGACTCAGGGGATCAGCTCTGTGAATTCCATTGCATGAGGGCAGCTGGTGTTTGCCTTGATAATGAATGTACCTTTTTCAATGTATTTTTTAATGTTTTGTTTAATAATGTGGATTTTTTTAAACGAAATTCTTTTTTTAAAAAATAGCATTATAGTGAATGTTAAACCTTGGTGTGTTTCTCCTCTTCCCCACCCCTCAGGCTTGTTCTTATACTAGCACAACTGTCATGCCAAAAATGAGTAGAAATTTAAATGCCAAAATGTTTATAAAACTGCTGTCTAATACTGATGGATTGCACAGTTTAAATAAAAGTTTCCTTTAGTAAAAGCTTTCCTTTTTTCTTTCAAGGAGTAATTGTCCTTGCAGTTTCTTTGATGGGTCAATACTTTGGGGAGGGGGTTTGCATGGAGCAAACCATTCAAAATAGTCTCTCAGCAGTGTTCCCCCATACCATCATAAGAATCCATACAAGGAGGAACTCCGCTTTCACATGGTTATGCCCCCTACTTCTTGGCTTTCTCAACAAAGGCCCTTTTGAGTATTTTGCACAATTTGGTATGAACTGAGTATTTTTATTTACCAGAAGTTTAGACCATTTTCATAAGCCAACTCTGGTATTCAGACTTTAAAAATGTTTATTATGCACTCTTGCAATGAAGCCTCACCGTAGCCAGCACCTCAACCTTCATCTTGAGACACTTCCTGTTTTGGTTTTTTTCCATCACAAATTTGTGCATAGAAACACACACACCCCTTGCTGCTCAGCTACATTATAAGGCCCCTCAAAGGCTGTCCCCTCCCACTCGCTGCTCACCTTTTCAACAGCGCACTGCATACCTCTTTTAGAATGGGGGTCCCAATTGCCCACTTAGATGACTCGCTTTATTTCTCCTACTTTTGCTTCCATCCCAACCTTTCCCAAGTGGGTGCTCTCACATTTCTCTCTCTTCTTCCTGGTCCCAAAAGTGTCGCCTTCAGTTTGCACTTGGAACACCAAGGCAAACTAACCGTATTTCTCTAATGGCTAATTCTGGCAGTATATTTCTAGCAGCCTATCTCTAGAAAAAACATCTCAAAATGAAGCATCCAGTACTCTTTCCAACACCCACACACTATGTGGTGTGTCACCACACTAAGACAGAAATGGGAAAAACACAGCACTGCACCAAATCTTGCCAGAACTACAGATGTGCTAATTCGTCTCTGAACATCCCAACACGCACAAGACGTTGGACATGTTTGCTGACTGGGAACAGTTGCGGACCACAAGTATAAAATTTACGGCATGTATTGCCCTAAGAGAGAATATTATGAAAATGATTTATAGGTGGTACATGACCCCAGTCAAGCTTGCAAAAATCTACCATTTGCCCGATAATAAATGTTGGAAATGTAAAGAAACTGAGGGTACATTCTTTCACCTTTGGTGGACGTGCCCAAAGATCAAGGCTTTCTGGGAGATGATCTATAATGAAATGAAAAAGGTATTTAAATATACCTTCCTGAAGAAACCAGAGGCCTTCCTCTTGGGCATAGTTGGCCAATTGGTGCCAAAGAAGGACAGAACTTTTTTTATGTATGCAACAACAGCAGCAAGAATATTGATCGCAAAGTATTGGAAGACACAAGATTTGCCCACACTGGAAGAATGGCAAATGAAGGTGATGGATTACATGGAACTGGCAGAAATGACCGGCAGAATCCGAGATCAGGGAGAAGAGGTGGTAGAAGAAGACTGGAAGAAATTTAAAGACTACTTGCAGAAATACTGTAAAATTAATGAATGTTAAAGGGATGTCGGATTGAAAATAAGCGGTATTGGTAAAAAGATTAACAAGAATATGTAAATATGGATTGACAATGATTGGAAATATATAGTTATAATAGGTTAAGATATTAAGTGAAGATAAATGATATAGGGTAAGGATTTGCTGAATTAACCATGTGAACTGGAATACAAAAAAGGGGTGTGTGAGGAGGTCAGGAAACAAGTAAATGAAATATAAGACATGAAAATATTGATTTTAACTTTTTCTTTACTTTTTATGTATTTTGTCTTTGTATTTTTCTATTTTTTTTCTTTTATTATTGTTACTCTTTTTCTATTTCCTATTTTTAATTTTGTAACTTTTTATTGTCTGTAAAATTTAATAAATATCATTTTTTTAAAAAATGAACATCCCAATACATGCCTGTCTGCATTCTACCGCTAGAACTACAGTGGTACCTTGGTTCTCAAACTTAAGCCGTTCCAGAAGTCCGTTCCAAAACCAAAGCGTTCCAAAACCAAGGTGCACTTTCCCATAGAAAGTAATGCAAAACTGATTAATCCATTCCAGACTTCTAAAAACAGCAATTTAACATGAATTTCACTATATAGCGAGACAACTGCCAGTTGTCATTGCAGAGCCACAACTCCCCCAACTTTTTCACAAATAGTACAGAAGTAGCAGCTGGTGAGGAAGAGGGTTATATAAAACATCTCTGCAGGTTCTTGGTGATGAACTTGCGTAACACAGCCCATTCAGGTTCCGACAAAAGGTAGATACAGACTACTGGAATTTGAGACCCAGGAATCAGATTGATAGGACAGTCATCAATCTGAGGCACAGATGAATCAGGTTTTGCAGGTCGGCCGTGCACTCTGTGTGGGCTAGTTCGTTTACAACCGGGTCTGAAAGCCCTTCTTGAAACTGGTCCACTAGAGCTACCTGACTCCAGGCCAATTCCTGTACCAGCAGCTGAAATTCACTGGCATACTTCCCCACCAACCGATTCCCCTGCCTTAGCACCCGGATCAGGCAGTTGGCCATCTGTGTACATGGCTTGGAGCTGTTGGCTGAAGGTGTCAAAATTGGTCAGTAGTGGACTCAACATTAGTATATCTCTTTGCTATTGCAAATAGTTTCTGTTCACATAGTCCTATATTTATGGGTGGATAACCTTCTTTAGTCTTTTGTTATAAAAACATTTTATTCAAACATTTACAGTGTTTTTCATTCTTAAAAGACAGTTTATAGGCCTTAATTAAGAACATTATTAATTATATGGGGTGGATTATCTGTTTATTTTTTGTTCTTGCTGTTCTCATGTATTTTGTGTTTTTATATTGCATTTTTATGTCAACGCCCTGTGATCTGTGGATTAAGGGCACTAAAAGGTAAAGGGACCCCTGACCGTTAGGTCCACTTATGAACGACTCTGGGGTTGTGACGCTCATCTCGCTTTATTGGCTGAGGGAACTGGCGTACAGCTTCTGGGTCATGTGGCCAGCATGACTAAGTCGCTTCTGGCGAACCAGACCAGCGCACGGAAACATCGTTTACCTTCCCGCCAGAGCAGTACCTATTTATCTACTTGCACTTTGACGTGCTTTTGAACTTCTAGGTTGGCAGGAGCAGGGACCGAGCAACGGGAGCTCACCCCGTCGCGGATATTCGAACTGCTGACCTTCTGATCGGCCAGCCCTAGGCTCTGTGGTTTAGACCTCAGCGCCAAGGGCAGTATATACCTTTAATAAATACATTTAATAATAACAACTTCCACAAGGTGTGTGTCTCTGCTTTGCCCCCTGCTGTTTGATGGCTGAGGTGTGGACAAGTGTTTTGCAGAGCCTGGCCTGCTACTTACACTGTTTTTCCTATATATATTTTTTTTATAAATTTTTTTTATTGGTTTTCCAGATTTTATAAAGACATAACACACACAAATAGACAAAGACAAAAACATGCATAGTTTCAAAAATCTTACTTTCATAACTTTGTTCCTTGACTTCCCCCCACCCCCCTTCAAGCATCCCAATTTCCATAATTATGTCAGCAAGTTATTATTTCTCCTCTTCACCATCTTAATACAGTGGTGCCTCGCAAGACGAAATTAATTCGTTCCGCAAGTTTTTTCTTCTTGCGGGTTTTTCGTCTTGCGAAGCACGGTTTCCCATAGGAATGCATTGAAAATCAATTAATGCGTTCCTAGGGAAACCGCTTGCCAGGCTGGCGGTGCGGAGAAGGGCTTTTCTCCGCACCGCAAGCCTTCAGCACAGGTACGGGAACAGAGGGGAAGGGGCGCAGCGCTTTCCCTCTGTTCCCGGGGCTTGCGTGGGAGGAGGGTTTTTCCTCCCCACCGCCAACATTCAGAACAGCATTCTGAATGTTGGCGGTGGGAAGGAAAACCCTCCTCCCACCCCAAGTCTTCAGGAAAGCCATCCGATGCCGGGCGGCGGGAGAAGGCTTTCCCCCTCCCCCTCCCGGCATCGGAGCTTCGTCCCGATGCCGTGCGGCGGGGGGAGACGTTCCCCCTCCGCCGCCGGGCATCGGGGCTTCGTCCCGATGCCGCGCGGCGGCGGGAGGCTTTCCCCCTCCGCCGCCCGGCACCGGGGCTTCCTCCCGATGCCGCGCGGCGGGGGGAGACGTTCCCCCTCCGCCGCCCGGCACCGGGGCTTCGTCCCGATGCCGCGCGGCGGCGGGAGGCTTTCCCCCTCCGCCGCCCGGCACCGGGGCTTCGTCCCGATGCCGCGCGGCGGGGGGAGACGTTCCCCCTCCGCCGCCCGGCACCGGGGCTTCGTCCCGATGCCGCGCGGCGGCGGGAGGCTTTCCCCCTCCGCCGCCCGGCACCGGGGCTTCGTTCCGATGCCGCGCGGCGGCGGGAGGCTTTCCCCCTCCGCCGCCCGGCATCTGGCCTTCGTCCCGATGCCGCGCGGCGGCGGGAGGCTTTCCCCCTCCGCCGCCCGGCACCGGGGCTTCGTCCCGATGCCGCGCGGCGGGGGGAGACGTTCCCCCTCCGCCGCCCGGCACCGGGGCTTCGTCCCGATGCCGCGCGGCGGCGGGAGGCTTTCCCCCTCCGCCGCCCGGCACCGGGGCTTCGTCCCGATGCCGCGCGGCGGCGGGAGGCTTTCCCCCTCCGCCGCCCGGCACCGGGGCTTCGTCCCGATGCCGCGCGGCGGCGGGAGGCTTTCCCCCTCCGCCGCCCGGCACCGGGGCTTCCTCCCGATGCCGCGCGGCGGGGGGAGACGTTCCCCCTCCGCCGCCCGGCACCGGGGCTTCGTCCCGATGCCGCGCGGCGGCGGGAGGCTTTCCCCCTCCGCCGCCCGGCACCGGGGCTTCGTCCCGATGCCGCGCGGCGGCGGGAGGCTTTCCCCCTCCGCCGCCCGGCACCGGGGCTTCGTCCCGATGCCGCGCGGCGGCGGGAGGCTTTCCCCCTCCGCCGCCCGGCACCGGGGCTTCGTCCCGATGCCGCGCGGCGGCGGGAGGCTTTCCCCCTCCGCCGCCCGGCACCGGGGCTTCGTCCCGATGCCGCGCGGCGGCGGGAGGCTTTCCCCCTCCGCCGCCCGGCATCTGGGCTTCGTCCCGATGCCGCGCGGCGGCGGGAGGCTTTCCCCCTCCGCCGCCCGGCATCTGGGCTTCGTCCCGATGCCGCGCGGCGGCGGGAGGCTTTCCCCCTCCGCCGCCCGGCACCGGGGCTTCGTCCCGATGCCGCGCGGCGGCGGGAGGCTTTCCCCCTCCGCCGCCCGGCACCGGGGCTTCGTCCCGATGCCGCGCGGCGGCGGGAGGCTTTCCCCCTCCGCCGCCCGGCATCTGGGCTTCGTCCCGATGCCGCGCGGCGGCGGGAGGCTTTCCCCCTCCGCCGCCCGGCACCGGGGCTTCGTCCCGATGCTGCGCGGCGGGGGGAGACGTTCCCCCTCCGCCGCCGGGCATCGGAGCTTCGTTCCGAAGCCGGCGGCGGGAGGAGGTCCGAGGACAGTGGGGAAGACGCGCTGCGCTTCCCCGCTGTCCCTGAGATTTCCCTATGGGCTGTCGTCTTGCGAAGCAAGCCCATAGGGAAATTCGTTTTGCGAAGCGCCTCCAAAACGGAAAACCCTTTCGTCTAGCGGGTTTTCCGTCTTGCGAGGCGTTCGTCTTGCGGGGTTCCACTGTATAGTATTTTTTATAGAAAATTTAGATTCTTTCCTAAGTTGGACTCAGGTTCCCTTCCATCGATTTCCCAGTTTATATTAGATAAAATACGTATTAATTAAACCGAAAAGTCATGAGTGTTATTGAAATTCTGTTTTTCCCCCTCCCTCCCATCCCCGGTTTCCGTCCCTTCCCAAATACATGTCCATAATAACAGTTCTTAGCCTGGATTCCTCACGTCCGAGGCCTTCAAATCTCTTTCAGTCCCTCTCCGCCGGTCTTGTTGGTAGTCCTTTATGTTGGTCAGTAAATCTCGAAGAAGTTCTGTCTCATTCAAACCAAATCTTCTTTCCACAAGAGAACTTGAAAACCATTGCTGCAAAAGATCCACAAATCCTTCATCTTCGAAGTGGAGGCCCCAGTCATATTTCTTCTTTATTTTAAGTTCCTGTATTCCAAGTGCTCTAGGGGCCTCCTCCTTCATCTTTCGCATCTTTCGCAGATTTGTAATCCATGTGATCCAAAGGTCTTCTTGTTTATAGTCCACTAGTGTAGCTTTCTGGTTGGTACTTTCCATCTGTACTTTCTCCTCTCCTTGTTTAGTCTTCAATTCTTGAGATATCTCTTCCAATTCAGCTGTGGATTCTTTCTCATTCAAGTCCTCAGTACATTCAGCAGAGCTGTTTATTCCAGAAGTCAAGGTCACGAGCTGTTTGTTCATAGTCAGACTCTGCTCTTGTAAAATTCCAACAAGATAAAACGTTCTTTCTAACTCCGCTAGCAACTTTCCATCCACCGCCATTGTAATGTCTCAGAAATCCCCCTAGAGGGAATCTGATTACTTAGTAACCTTTTTCCAACAGCCCTCTACCTCGTTAGTTTCTTTGTTTCCAACAACTTTAATTCAATTGTATCACATTTAGTCCAGAGGGATCTTAGGTAGAAAATTTTTTTACTTTAAATTGCCCGTTTGACAGTTTTGACAGCTGTCAAACTCCTTTCCTCTTCAGCAGGCTCAGAGGCAGGATGCTCCCGGGCCCGGGAGGGGGGGTTGCACACAGCAAAAAGAAAATCTTCTAAAATTCCACTCTTACACTCCAGCTCAAAGCTTCTTTTGTCAAATCGTGAAAGTTAATGTCTTTTTAACTCACCCCAAAAGGGTAGGCTCTCCAGCTTAGTTCTCTGCTATTGCTTTAAATCTTCTGCAGGAGGGGGGGTGCGGACTTCCTTTTGACACATCCCCCGGTCGTATCAAATTCAAAGGTAATTTGTTTTAAAGTCCAAATTCCAATCTACTCACGGGTTGCTTCTTTTCAGGTCCGAATTTAAGGAAACAAGTCAGCGCTCTTCAGCCATGGCACACGGCTCCGCTCCGCTGGGGTAGCGGTCTACTCCCAGCACCACGCCACTCTCCGTACCCTCTCCGTAGCCTTTAAAAAGGCTCTTCGTGGGTCGGGGAGGGCGCTTAAGGTGCCCACCGAGTCACCAGGTCCTCAGGCATCCACGCCTGAGGTTTTTGAGGGTCCCCGCATCGCCGTCGCGGCAAGACCCGTCCCCAGCGGAGCCGATTCCCTCCGGAGCTCGGAGGGAATCCGCCATTAGCTGTTCGCGCCAACCCGGAAGTCCATCTACACTGTTTTTCCTATAGAGGCTGCTGTTTCCTAAGGGGATTTAAAATTCAAAGGGCAACTGCCATTTTTCTGTAGTGCTTTCTTTTTGGGTATGGGGCTGTGTTTGTGCTTCTGTATACAGTGGTACCTCAGGTTACATACGCTTCAGGTTACAGACTCCGCTAACCCAGAAATATTACCTCGGTTAAGAACTTTGCTTCAGGATGAGAACAGAAATTGTGCTCCAGCGGCGTGGCGGCAGTGGGAGGCCCCATTAGCTAAAGTGGTGCTTCAGGTTAAGAACAGTTTCAGGTTAAGAACGGACCACCAGAACGAATTAAGTACTTAACCCGAGGTACCACTGTATTGATCCATACATAAATTGAAAGCAATAATCAAGACAGTATTGTAGATGATAAAAATTAAAATTACATTTTTTTCTTACTTGCACTGATGATAGTCATTGTTTGAATGGGGGGGGGCTTTTATCCATTTTCATAGTCACAGAATCAAACAATCAGTAGCAGAACTGGGTTTCGCACAGTCACAAAAACAAATTAACTAAAAAAGCCTCAAAAACAAAAATGCAAAATAAATAGCAAAAACAAAAGCCCAAACTGAATCTGTTCTGGAAGTCCATTTGACTTCCAAAATGTTCGAAAACCATGGCGCAGCTTCTGATTGGTGCAGGTGCCCCGGAAACAATAGCTGACAGCTGCATCGGACGTTTGGCTTCCGAAAAACGTTCAAAAACTGGCACACTTCTGGGTATTTGGTGTTTGAGAACCAAGCTGTTTGAGTACCAAGGCGTTTGAGAACCAAGGTACCGCTGTATTAGAATGCAGGGGACAGGAGCTTCACAAACATGTTCTAGGACCGTCGTGAATTAGGATCTTTTGGAGAGCAACAACAGTGTGCTTTGGCAGATTTGCCCATTGACTTGCACGGGTCTTAAAATAGGAGTGTTTATTGCACACACAAAAGGCAATCAAAATACAGGTATACAAATTCAACACTCCAGCGGGGTTAGTTCTGCAACAATGCGTACCTATGAAAGCAATATTGGGATAACTTAGTAACAATATGGTTTGAGGAAGTTAGCTCATTAATTCTAATCATGATTAAATCAACCCACACCAAACCACCAGGAGATGGAGGAGGTGCTCAGCGCTACTTAGGATGGCTCCCTGGCTCCCTCTTAAGACCAAACAAAGGTGTTTCCTTGTAAATAAAGAAGAAAACTCTTATTATGGCAGTCAAATTGTACAAACTCGGGAGGCTAGGGAGGAGCACAATCCGGTCCAGGTGCTGTTACAAGACAGAGGAGCAGCCATAATAAACCCAGTTGAACAAAGGTTGAAGAGTCCCAGGCTACATCCGTACCATACATTTAAAGCACTATTAGCCATGGCTTCCCCCAAAGTACGTATCATGGGGGAAATAGTATGGTATTTAGGCCGAAAGTTGTCAGGAGACTCCTATTCCCCTCGCATGGCTACGATGCTCAGAGTGGCTTAACAGCCCATCTTCCCAAGGAGCTCTGGGAATTTTAGGTTTCCCAACAACGCTCAGCACCCGTAACAAACTGCCGTTCTTTGAAGGAAGTTATGGCTCTTCAAGTGGCAGAATAGTGCTTCACACATATGGTGCAGAGGAGGTTTGACATGAGTACCAAGAGTTTGGGAGCTGCAAGGTTGTTCCAACAAGTTTCCCCGTCTAGCCACCAAGCTTTTAAGCAGAGGTTGAGAGGATCAGCTGCTCTCAAGAATCCCTGTCCTAGAATAGCATTCCTGACTATTCTCCTCCTCCTCTGAGCTCTCATGCTCTGTCACAACAGGACTGGCCTCTGCGCCTGAGTCTCCTTCATCCTCCAGAGTCTGGGAAGGGTCTCCTGCTGCCTCATCAGGTCTGGAGGCAGAGGCAAGGGGCTTCACCAAACAGGCACAGCCTTTCCCCATCTCTGATTCCTCAAGTGCGTCTCCTCCTGCTGATCTGAATCAGAGGGAACCATGCTCTTTGTCTCTGGGCTCAGACTAAGCCTGAGTCACGCGCAGCTGGGCAGGGAGGCTTCTAAAACATGGTTCCAGTTACAGATAGGTAGCCGTGTTGGTCTGCCATAGTCAAAATAAAAAAATTCCTTCCAGTAGCACCTTAAAGACCAACTAAGTTAGTTCTTGGTATGAGCTTTCGTGTGCATGCACACTTGGGTGTATCTGAAGAAGTGTGCATGCACACGAAAGCTCATACCAAGAACTAACTTAGTTGGTCTTTAAGGTGCTACTGGAAGGAATTTTTTTATTCTAAAACATGGTCATGCACACACCCCGAGGAAACAAAAAACACAATGCACAACTGCTCAAAGATGCAGGGAAGAGGGAATCAGGTGTAGAGGTTACCGTTTGTAGGTGAAGGATATCCATAAGACAGGTCAGGTAGCAAAATCTACGTTGCCTGTCTTAGCAGGCATTTCTGAGGAAGGAGAACTAAGGCACACTGAAGCTCCTGGGTTTGGTAGGAAACTGCTGGACAGGTAGGCAGGGGCCCTGGTCTGAGCAGCTGGGGCCAGGATCCTGGCTTCAGGAACAGGAATGTAGTGGAGTCCTGAAAGGGGCTTTTGAAGCAGCTGCAGCAAGCAGGGACCCAGAGGAGCAGTTGAAAGCAAAGGAAAAGCAGAGTAAGATCTTGGAGGCAGTCGTGAAAAAATGACTGTAGGCAGCAAGTGGAACCCAGCAAACCAGAACAGGTTGTGGTGGGATCAAGAGCTCAGTTTCTATACCTTCCTGGATAAAAGCTTCAAAATCAATTCTGAAACTGATTGGACTGGGAGATGTCAGCCAGGCAGGATCCAGTGCCATTTTGTAAAGGACAGTCTCCTGGACGCATGATTTGCGGGTGGCCCAAAGCACATTTTGCAGTGCCCATCCCCCATTACTTAATTTTCAAAACGTATTTCGGCTATGCATAAACATGCTTGATTGTACTATGTGCCCACAGAAAGCTCTGGGCTGGGCAGAATCCAATGCCACCTTGTAGAGGACACCCTCCTGGATACATGGGTTTATGATGTATGACGGCCCAAAGCATAATTTGGGGTGGGAACCTGCTTGCTTTTTTATATACGTATGTATTTCAGCTATTGTTGGCATGTACAGATGCCCTTCTCTATGCCATAGACCCAGATGAAGCTCTGGAACAGGTGGGATCCCATGTCAGCTTGCAAAAGTCACACCCCTGAATGGGTGGGCATAAGATTTGTGGTGGCCCAAAGCATATTTTGTGGTGGCAGTTCCTTCTTTTTTTAAGGTTTGTGTACAATACTGCAATGTCATCACACATTTATGAGTGTTTCACAAGCATGGTCGATTTGAATGAAGGAAATTCTCACTGAACTCAAGCGAGTTGAGTCCCGGGATCATGGAGATCTATTCAGTCTGGATCAACTACTGCATCTCCGGTCAGCCCACGTGCCTCTACTTTACGCTTGTCTCTCAGCGCTGCTAAAGTGACAATTAATTACAGAACACGCCCAAATCTTATTTTGGTGTTCAGGGACATCAGACCTTTGTAGTTCAGGGAGATGTGCACGTTCCTTTTTTAACAAAGTGTTTCCAACTTCTTGGAACTAGCAAGTGACTAGAGCAGCATTCTCGGGAGGGACAGAGGAAGCGGGCGCCCCTCACGGAGCTCAGGCTCTCCTGGAAGACAAGGGCGGGCAGCTGCTTGGCAGGATTGGAGGCTGGGGCCGGGAGTCGCACACCTCGGCCCTTAGGACACGTTTCCTCCGGTGCCAAGTCCTGGGGCCGACCCCTCCGTTCCTCCTCCAGCGATTCCCGCAGAGCGCCAGAGCCCCTGCCCCGAGGAGCTTGCAGGAAGCCGCTGCTCGACTCCCCGGGCGGGGAAACCTGCCTCCTCCAGAGCCGAAGCAGCAGCAGCAGCAGCAGCGGGCGGCGTGCACACGCCTCTGGGCGACACGTGGAGTCCCGGGATGGGCCGGTAGCGCGGCCGCCTCTGCCTCCTTCCTGCGGAGGGCGTCGCGGCGGCCCCTCCGGGCCCAGCCAGGCCGCGGGCGGAGCTGCCCGGCCCAGCTCCCTCCCTTCTCCCCCGCCGGGGGTCTCCACGCAAGGGCGGCGGCTGCTGCGGCTCCCGCTCCCCGCTGTCGCCCACGCCGGGCCCTCTCGCCGCCGCCGCCGCCTCCGCTCCTGCTGCTGCTGCCTGGCGGGGCCTGGAGCGATGCTTCGCCGGTGATGTCCGCGGAACACGAGAAGGACCCCGCCGCGGCGCTCAAGAGGCCCCGAGGTGGGAAGGAGCGGCCGCGCGAGGCCCCGGCGCCCTCGCCTCGCCTGGCCGCCGCCGGGAGAGCGGGGCGGCCTCTCTTCCCTCCGGCCGGGCCGGGCCAGGGAAGCCTCCCGGGCCCTTGGCGAGCCCCTCTCCGGCCGCCTCCCGGCTCTCGCCTCGGCCCCGCCGTGGCTTCTGCGGCAGGAGGGGGGCCTTCCCTCCCAAGGCTTCTCGGAGGGGCTGGTGCCTGGGCGGCAGGGGGGGCGGCGGGGCCCCGAGGTTGCTGGTTCGGGGTTGACTGTTTGCCGTGTGACCGAGAAAGGGCCCCGTCCTTCTTGGGAGACGCACCCATTCAGACACTCGTAGGCCTCAAGGGTCATTGCCAGGGAAGGGCGCTGAGAGAGAGGGAGAACACAGATCGGCACGCGGTCCCATTCCGACAACCGTCCAGCAAGCCCGGGAGCATTCCTGAGGCACCTTGAATGGAGAAGGGTCGGGAGCTCGGCACACAGGCAGCAGGGACTGGTGTGGTGTCTTTTTTTGCAAAGCTTCGAACTGCCTTGCTAAAGGCAAACATCTTAAGGCTGCTACTATGCTGAATTTTTGGAATGAAAAGGGAATGACTTGTCTCAGTTGCATTCCAGTCTTGTTCCTCCTTCTTTTCTTTGGCGATCACTTGCAGACGAGTAAGATTGTCTTCTATAAACACGGTTTTAACCATGAGTCTGTAAGTAACTGTGGAGGCCAATTCTGGACTCACACACACGTCCTTCCACAGTGGGGACATTGGTTTCCTGGTGGGAGTTGATCATGGTGTGGATTTGCCAAGCATGCCTTCCTCTTAGCACGTTTCTCCCTTGCGTTCTGAGTTTGAGTGTCTTCAAAGTCCACTACACCTTTGGTAAAGGCTGTTCTCCAACTGGAGCGCTCCCAGTTTATACTACATTTTTTTAGATTTGCCTTGAGACAGTCTTTAAACCTCTTTTGTTGACCACCAGCATTACGCTTTCCATTAAGTTCGGAATAGAGTAGTTGTTTTGGAAGACAATAATCAGTGTAGGTCTTATTTAATTGTCATCACTAATTGAAATCACTAATTGTCATCACTTGCTGAAGCCTTCATTTAACTTGGGGCCACAAGATTCTCAGAGTACCAAAGAGAACAGTCATTTTTGGATGTTTCCTTCACCTTAGAGAGTTGTGTTTTAATTGCAAAGTTCCAAGTCTTGTCTGTTTCCAATTTCTCACTGTGCTACATATTCACATACAGTGGTACCTTGGTTTGCAACCGTTTTGGATTACAACCGTTTTGGATTACAACCACGTCAAACCCTGAAGTGTGTGTCCGTTTTTTTTTTGGATTACAACCCTTTTTTTTTTTTGAGGCCCCATTGGCGAAAGCGTGTCTTGGGTTGCAACCTGTTTTGGTTTACAACCGGACCGCCGGAGTGGATTATGGTTGTAAACCAAGGTATCACTGTATTTTTGTACATCCTCCCAGTAGCTTAACCATATAATTCTGAAGGCATGTAGTTGGCTAGAATCTACCCAAAACAGAACACAGCACCCATATAAGTGAGAGAGAGGTATCAATCCATAGGAGAAGACACAGTTGATGCCCAGCTGTGAAAGAAAAGACTGGTTACTAGTAACATATCTTAAGTTATGTGAAGTACTGTATCTTAGTCTGATTGCAGAAATTCTCTGTACTGCCAGTTCTCTGGACAGCAATGCTAAGTAAATGCATGTTACATAGACACATATTGAACAGCTCGACTTGCCTGCACAATCCATAATCTTGTCAAAAAGTTAACTACATAACAGTATAATCTTATAGGTGGTGACGGTGGATTGGATGGGTTAGGAGGCCCAGGTGTGCAGCTTGGCAGTCCAGATAAGAAAAAGCGCAAGTCGAATGTTCAGGTAAGCTGCCTTGTGCCTCTTCCCTTTGGCTGGAAAATCTAAACTGGCCTGACTCTTCCCCTGTGGGGGTTCCTATCTCTTTCCTTAAAAAAAAAATTAAATATAATTTTCATTTATATACATTACAACAATAGTTCAGCAATAATTCTAACATTTCAAACTTTTACTTCCTTCCTCTCTTATCTGTGTTTCCTTATATTTATTTTCACATTCTCTGCATACTCTAAATGATATTAACTTACTCTTTTAATCATCTGTTTTCATATATATTTTTGAAACTGCAGGTTTTTACAATAATCCTGCCAATGTCTTAATCTGTTTACAGTTTATTTGTAAATATTCAACAAACCATTTCCATTCCTTTATAAAAAGTTTAGCATCTTGATATCTTATTCTTCCGATAAGCTTCACTATTTCTACATAGTCCATTAGTTTCAGTATCCATTCTTCTTTCATCGGGACATCTTCCCATTTTGAGGCAAATAACATTCTTGCAGCTGTAGTTGCATACATAAATAAATTTCTATACTGTGTAGGAAGTTCTGATCCTATAAGAAGGATTCCCAAGAAAAAAGCTTTCCCAGTAAGCTTTAACCTTATTACAAGACCACCACATGTGAAAAAAATGTACCTTCTTTCTCTTTACATTTCCATCACTTAATTAACTTGTGATTTATACATTTTTGCAAGTCAGCTAAGTATTAAATACCATCTATATAACATTTTCATATAATTTTCTCTTATACCATAGCATGCTGTAAATTTTATATCTGTATTCCACAGTTATTCCCATGCTTCCATTTCTATGTTATGACCAATATCTATTGCCCAGTGTATCATTATACATTTTAGACATCACTTTAACATGACAGTCTAACAGATCTCTCTCTAATTGTTATAACTGTATTTAACACTTAGTCGACTTGCAGAAATGTATTGGCTACAAAGGGCCAAAGGTGATGACCAATACGTGACCGACCTTGTATGTGAGTACTGTGGTCCTCTTGAAAGGGAGTTTGTGCAGGCAGCAGCTGCAGGAGTGGGCATACTATGAAGAATGGAAAGACTAATGCTTTTGCAGTGGAGGAATCCTAAATGGATTCTGAGGCCAGCAACCCACCTTTGTAACAGACACAGATGTTTCATTTCATGAGATGAGGGGATCCTCAGGTTTGGCCTTCTCTTCTGTTGGAATTCCAAGTAATCTTGATTTCTGATTTAACATTTACAGGGGTCATCCTTTCCTCCACCATCTGAATATGCGCCTCCACCAAATCCCAGCTCTGATCACCTTGTAGCTGCAAATCCGTTTGATGACAACTACAACAATCTTTCTTACAAGCCGTTGCCATTGGGGAACCCATATTTTGCCAATCCCAGCTACCCAGGCTTTGGAGGCTACAACACGTTCAGGATGCCACCACAGATGGTTCCCAGGATGTCCTCACCATACGGTGCTACTTACCCACTTAGAAACCAGCCACACCCATTTCCCCAGAACCCAGTGGGAATGGTCTACAACCGGCCTCAACCAATTAACTTTGGGCCACATGAAAATGTGTCTTTTGGAAACCAGCCATCCTATAACAGTAACATGAATCAGAATGTTGGCATGTCCGGCCAACACTTCAGGCCGAACCCTGGTGAGAATTTTGGTCACATTCCTTCACAGAACACGACACAGATGTCACCCCATGACATGCCATTGCACTTTGGACCTGGCGGCAACCCCAATTTCAACAATTCCCAGATGGAGTCAAACCATTCTTTCTTTCCCTCACCAAACAATTACAACCAGGCAAAGCCTTTGCAAAAGCAAGGGGCAAGTAAGCACAACCACCCCCCGCCACAACATCATCTGCACGGCCCAGAGGACACTGCGAACTCAGGAAACACAGATATAAAGACTGTGAATCGAAATAACCCAGCAAACCAGGAGAGCATCCCTTCTAAAAATGTTGAAAATCTGAACAGCAACCATGCGAATGGGGCTCAGAACAAGCCCCGGCTCCCCAGCCGAGGTCCAGCTGAAGGAGGCAGCTCTGAGAAGGGCAGCAAAATGCCCCTACACCCTGGTCAGCATGGTCACGCCGCCTCTGAGCCCGTCTATCCTTGTGGGATTTGTACCCACGAAGTGAACGATGACCAGGATGCCATCTTGTGTGAAGCTTCTTGTCAAAAATGGTTTCATCGGATCTGCACAGGCATGACGGAATCTGCCTACGGGCTGCTCACTGCAGAAGCATCGGCAGTGTGGGGCTGTGACACCTGCATGGCGGACAAGGATGTTCAGCTGATGCGCACCAGAGAAACAGCTGGGCCAGTAGTGTTGAATGCTGATGCGTGATGCCCACCCTGGTTCCTTCAGATACTCAACTGGCTGCCATTTGTACGGTGTTTCCTTTTTCAGTCATGGGTGGGCTTTGTTTGCTTTCTTTTCAGCAATTGCTCTTCACTTTCTGCCCAAGTGCATTAAGATTTTACCAGGAGAACTTCTAGCAAATGCTCAACTGACGATTAAGTGCCAATATGGCTTTACTCACATGGAATGTTTGGGGGTATGTAAACATCTGCCTTTGTGGATCACTTTGCCCAGGGCTATTCCACTTGGCAGTGTTGGAGGAACCATATACTGATTTATCTTTTGAGTACATGGGAGTTAATTCTGTCCTCTGTTTGGGAGCCTTTCTTAAGTTCTGAAGGTTGAGGGCATGGCACAGGGAGAAGGATCAAGCAATCTTTATTTTAAAATGATCACCAGGAATGTCAAACTATTTGTATAAGTAGTTGAAAACCTCAAGTCATATTAACCTCCTTTTCACATTTTGATTTAGCTTGCTCTTTCAGAACATATTGGTGAGCTTTGAAGATAAGGAACAGGTCCATTTTTAGTGAATTCTGAAGACTTACTCAGTGAGCATCTCTTTAATGGTCTTTAGCAGCCTGTTTCCAAACACATTTACTCAGCAAGAACTCTTGTAGTTTTCATTGGCCAAGTGAGCATCAATAAGAATAAGTGCATAAAAGCTCAGCAGGCCTGAATGTTTTTCTTCTTCCCTTTTTTCCAAAAGGGATTGAGGTTTGTATGTCTGTGATATTAATGCACACTCACCCTTTCCAAGACCCATCATGTCCTCCACAATGGCATTGCAAGACCATGAAGTGTGATGCTGACATCCCAGTGTTGGCTGTCTTGGAACTCCACTGTGGTGCTAGATTAGAGTTCTGGGCTCTTTAGACCTTTTTGTGTGATGAATGTAATCCAGATAAATTTGCTAGTATGGTAAATTGTTCAAGTCCTACTGTCTTCAGAGGGACTTGACTTATTAAGCATGCTAACTTTTCTTTGGCTTGGGAATGTGCATTTGGTTCCACATGGACTTACTCTGGTGCCTGCTGTACAGAATTTACTGTTGCACATAGGCAGCCTCTGTGTCTCCCTTTTTCCTGCCCTCAATCACAGCTAGCTTGCACATTTGGCTTTGTTTGTAACTCTTGCTTTAGTGTGTTTTTGTGTCCGCTCAGCTGCTCTTTGCAGTGCTTGCTTTCCCATACAGTTCAGGGTCTGCCCTGGGACCCTGGTTGCTCGCTCAGATGTCCACTGCCATCGCTTGCTCCTTCCTCTGCTGCTTGCAGTTGAGCTTCTCGGCTCTGCTGCTGTTTTTGTTTTGCTTCTGGCTGTGTTCTTGAAAACTGCTTGTCTTTGGAGGGTATAATGTCTCCCTCCGGGGAAGGGAAGGTCACGCCCAGCATTTTTCTCCTCTACTCGCCCCAGTGTAACTGCCTTTGGGGATTTGATACAGTAGATCAGGTGCAGAGACCAGAGTGCAGGGCGCAAACAATAGCCCGGGTTTCCCAACTCTTTAATATCTAAAGCCTGTCTGGAAAAGACCTTAGGTCAGTGTTTTTCTCCATTACAAAAAGTCTTTTTTCACTTCCATGGGAACCCCAAGCTCTTCCAGCACATTGCGGCTTCACTGATCTCCGCTAAAGTGAGGTTTACAGAGCACATGAATTTCTGAATAATGCTGGAGGAATGAGCAGCTGTTGCAGCTATGGGTGGTTGGTGGAAATTCTACTGCGTTTTAGCCTCATTTTTTTCTAATAATAATAATAATAATAATAATAATAATAATAATAATAATAATAATATATTTGTACCCCGCCCATCTGGCTGGGTTTCCCCAGCCATTCTGAGTTCCTCCCAACAGAATATTAAAAACATGATAAAAGATCAAACATTAAAAACTTCACTAAACAAGGTTGCTTTCAGATGTCTTCTAAAAGTCAGATAGTTGTTTATTTCCTTGACATCTGATGGGAGGGTGTTCCACAGGAAGGGTGCACTACTGAGAAGGCCCTCCACCTGTAACTTGGCTTCTCGCAGTGAGGGAACCGCCAGAAGGCCTCAGAGCTGGACCTCAGTGTCTGGGCTGAACGATGGGGGTGGAGACACTCCACACAGGCAGCCTGAGGGGCCCACAAAGGATATCTGCGGGCAGAACTGTACATGCTCTGTTGGCATGCCTTGTTTGAATTATAATCCCCCAAGGCCTTTGATGTTAGAATTAGATGAATTTAACCTTGTAGCCCATCTAGAGAAGAGTCAGTCCTCTGTGGGCTGTACCCAACCCACACTTCACTGTTTAAACCAGGCATAGGCAAAATCGGCCCTCCAGATGTTTTGGGACAACAACTCCCATCATCACTGACCACTGGTCCTGTTAGCTAGGAATGAGCTAGCCACTGTGATCCACGCAACGGTCACCTCCAAACTGGATTATTGTAACTCGCTCTACGTGGGGCTGCCCTTGAGACTGACCCAGAAACTCCAGCGGGTGCAGAATGCCGCGGCGAGACTCCTTACAGGCTCCTCACTGCGGGATCACATTCACCCGGTGCTGTACCAGCAGCACTGGCTCCTGGTGGAGTACAGGATCAGGTTTAAGGTGCTGGTTTTAACCTTTAAAGCCCTATACGGCCTAGGACCCTCGTACCCACGGGACCACTTCTCCTGGTGTGTCCCACAGAGGACCTTATGGTCTTCAAACAAAAACATCTTGGAGGTCCCAGGCCACAGAGAGGTTAGGCTGGCCTCAACCAGAGCCAGGGCTTTTCGGCTGTGGCTCCGATCTGGTGGAACGCTCTGTCACAAGAGACTAGGGCCCTGCGGGACTTGACATCTTTCTGCAGGGCCTGCAAGACAGAGTTGTTCCACCAGGCCTTTGGCCAGGGCACAGCCTGACCCCCTCCTTTGGCAATCCTCACAAAACTCCAGCCCAATGGTTGCCATTAATCTGGTTTGAATTGATTTTATAATGAAATGATTTTAGAATGTTGTATCATTTTACTGTTGTTAGCTGCTCTGAGCCCAGCTTCGGCTGGGGAGGGCAGGATATTAATAATAATAATAATAATAATTTATTATAGTCCCAAAACATCTGAAGGGCCGAGTTTGCCTACACTTAGTTTAACTGAAGCTTAAATCCAAGAACGGCTGCAGCAACCACAAAACTGACTGTGGAGCGGACAAATGCTGGCTCCCTCGGCCTGTAAAGCAAAATGAGCGCTGCAACCCCAGAGTCATTCGCAACTGGACTTAACTGTTAGGGGTCCCTTTATCTTTACCTTTTAGTGTGCAGAAAATACTTCTAAGTTACAGTAAAATAAAAGTTGGTAGTCTTAACTAACATGGCTGAAAGCATGTGCATCTGGTCAGCTTGGAGGCATAGTGGAAAGAGAGAGTCTCCTTACAGGCAAAAGGAAAGAAAAAGGACTGTCTCATTTGTTACAGAGTTCCCTCCCAGAGGAGGCAAAGGAAGTGACCACACACAAGAGGGTTCTCTTTAGAAAATTCAGGAATTCTCTGTGCTTGTCTAGCAAAACATCCATTTGTGATATTGGCTGTAAACTGCACAGCTTCCCTCCCTCTTCAGCCCTGGGTTCTTGAGATCATATAACCCACAGGAGGCAGTGTGTGCCTCAGTCTAGTCTCCCCTTTGTGACCTCATGAGGTCTTTCCCTGCTGGGGCTGAGATGCCTAGTGGGCTGTCATTAGCCTGGCCTGTTAATGAGATTTTGAAATAAGGCAAGGGAGTTTTATTCCAGAGTAAGCTGTGATATAAATGAGCTCTGTGAGAGCTTGTGGGAGTTTGAATGCCAACTCTGCACTCTCATTAGTAGGGATTCTGAATTATCCAACCAAATTCCTCTTCACGGACTCTCCACTAAAGAATGGTCTTCCCTTTCGTAAGGCAAAGTTGAGATGTCAGAGGGGCTTGTACTTTCTCTCTTTTGTGGCCATGCACCAGCACACCCTGGAGGGTTCCAGCAAAATAGAAAAATATGTGTAACCAACTACCATTGCTGCTGCTGCTGCTGCATTCTCAAGAGCATTCTCTTGGTAATTGCCATAGAGGAGCACCTGGGCTCTCTTGCATGTCTCATCATTTTATTGTTTGTACTGCATAGACCTTTGGGAAGTTCCAGTTTGAGTGAAAGAGGTGCATTCTTGTGCATAATGCCCATGTGACTGTTTTGAGGAGGGCTGCTTTTCTCTTCTTTCTTTGGAATGTGCCCTGCCAGTTGGAAAAATGTGTAGAGTAAAGAAAATTTGGGGCACTTGAGATACTTCTGCGTTTGAGGTGCTTGCAATAGCTGTGGTCTCAGTGATGGCCTTTAACTCTAGAATCAGAGCAGGAGACCTCAAGGTTTAGCTGGGACCACAACTAGACTTGAATCTCCTTTGTCAACAATGTGCCTTATTCTGTTACCTCTGGGTTTGTTTCCCCATGATGAGTTGTGGTTCATTTTTTGACTCTTGGGTGAAAGTAGCCATGCCAGGAACAAGGAGTAGCCTGGTGGCTAGCCTTTGTGGACAACACATTTCTCTCAATGTGGTGTCTTGCAGCCCTTCTAGAGCTGTTTCAAGGTGCTCACACACCCAACATGAACTTTCTGTTGTATTCGGTGTTGTGGAATGAGAATGTAAAGAAACACGTTTTGTGAGCCTTTCTCTTGAAAATGTTGTTTGCGTTTGTGGCTTTTGCCCAGCATGCTTTTATCACCCCAAACTAAGAGTAAATCAGTGTCATCATAAAACTAGAGCCCTGGAGTGCCTCCATCGCTCTTTAGGCAGCTTTGCACACATGTGCTGGAAGGGGCAGCCTTGCCATAAGGTTATGAGGGTGCGCAACTCAGGCAGTGAATGTTATACACCAGTAGGGAACGTACGCTGAGCCCTGCAGCTGGGTCAGACCAAAGGAGGCCAGTCCAGTCCAGCATCCTGTTCTTTCAATGGCCAATCAGGTGCCTCTTCTGGGAAACCCATGAGCAGGACCTGAGCACAACAAGATCATCACAACTTATTGGTCATCACAACCTTCTCCTAGAATAAAAGTTATAAATGTCCCAAATGTCAGCCATTGGTAATCTTATTCTTCTCCCTGAATTTGCCTTTCTAAAGCTGTCCAACTTAGTGTCCATCACTACATCTTATGGCAGCAAATGCCACAATTAGATTTAGGTGCCGTCACCTCAGCAACATGTTTGTACAGCCAATTTTTAACTCAGGTGCAGTCAACAGCAGGAGGCTTCTAACAGGAAGCCTTCATACTTATTTATAGGTGGCAGTCATTCTGCAGTATCAGGAAAAAATAGAACATCTCATTTTATCTAGAAATCAGCAGAAATGCAGCTTAGCCAGAGAGGAGCATATATATAACTTCTGCTCCAACTTTTGGTTGCTGCCATGGAATCCTGGAGACGTGGCTTCTTATTTCTGTGTAAAAAAGCAAGTTGCTAGGCTTCGTGGTTCTGGAGAAAAGCAGCAACTGGCTGTCTCTGCAAGGCAGACTTCCAGTGTGCAAGGTGCAGTGGTACTTTGAGAAGCAACTGAATCATTCTTTTCCAGCATGTGTCAAACAATTTGGAGTGATAGTACCCAACTGTGGCAAAAGACAAATCCAGGCCTAAACAGTGGGCTGGGTATGGAAATTAGTAAACATGTGAAGGCTTGTGCATCACAATTCGTTCTAGGTACTGATTTTGAGGTTTTCTTCATCTAGAATTTTGAGTAGAGGCTAGCACACTCTCCTATGTCTCTCCCTTCTCCCAATTCCTGTGTTTCAATTCGCCAAAGCTTCTAAAACCTCTCTGAAATCTCTGGCAAATGAGCTACTTGGCAACCCATAAGCTGATGGGGTCAGATTCCACTGGGGTAGAATTCCAGTGCTGCAGACTGTGGGTTCAGTTTAGTGTTGGATCTGTGCCTCTGCAGCCTCTCTTGAAATAAAGAAAAGCTGGTTGTATGCCAGCAGTGCCCTGGTGAGTTGGGCCCTTGAGGCATTGGAGGAACAGTTTACTGGTCAGCAAAATGGGGATAATACTGGCAACAGTAGCTAGAGAAAAAGGTTTGAAGGTGCTTAAGTAGAAGACAGATGAGAAGTGTCTTATCAGAAAGGTCCCTTCTGCGTAGGACATCTGGTTCAGCTTTCTCCCACCAGCTTTGCCTTTGGAGGGTCAACCACAATGTGTTCACTTAGGCAGAAGACAGGTGCACTGCAGATATATTTTGTCAAAGCACATGAATGGAGCCAGAAGGAAAGAAACAGCCTTCAGGGTGCCATTGCAGGGAATGCAACCCTGGGTTGGACTCTGTGCTTCCAAAGCAAAGTCAGAAAAGATTATCCTGTACAGTGGTGCCCCGCAAGACGAATGCCTCGCAAGACGGAAAACCCGCTAGACGAAAGGGTTTTCCGTTTTTGAGCTGCTTCGCAAGACGATTTTCCCTATGGGCTTGCTTTGCAAGACGAAAACGTCTTGCGAGTGTTCCGATTTTTTTCCGCTCCCCCCTTTTTCTAAGCCGCTAAGCTGCTAATAGCCTTTTAGCCGCTAATCCGCTAAGCCTTTAATAGCCACTAAGCCTTTAATAGCCGCTAAACCGCTAATAGCGCTAATCTGCTAATAGGGTTGCTTCGCAAGACGAAAAAACCGCTAGACGAAGAGACTCGCGGAACGGATTAATTTCGCCTTGCGAGGCACCACTGTATATCTGTTGCACATTTTCTACTTAAATATCAGCTGTCCTAAACTTATAAATGTCTTAAGTTGGGTTAAAGTAGGGGTAACTAACCTGTGGCCCTTCAGATGTTGTTGGACTCCAACTCCCATAATCATAACACTACTTGAGGCTGCTGAGGTGCCAATAACATCTGTAGTGCCATAGGTCAGCCGCCCCTGGGTTATAAAGAGAGACCAATGGGTTCAAGAGCCAAGAAGCCCACCTCTTGCGGAGTGTTGATTTATCCTTAAGTCACGTGCAAGTTGGTCACTTGAATACCAAGCAGCAAGCATCAAACACTGGCATCTGGTTGGCCACTGAGAACAAGATGCTGACCTAGGTGAGTCACCGGTTTGATCCAGCATCCCATTCTTCTCATGCTCTTAATTCCACAGAGAGAAGTTCCATATTTCTTAGTGCTTTCTCTGACCCACACATTTCCATAGCATCGGTTGACATATTTGCCTAGAGGCATTGCATAATGCAAAAGGAATATATAAGCTGGCTCACCTCTTCATCTCTTTTCTTCAAAGTGAAATAGATTAAGCTCTCTAAGTCTTCTGGAGATAGATTTCCTATCCCTGTAGTCATTTTGCTCTTTAGAATCATAGAATGGTAGAGTTGGAAGGGACCCCCTGCAATGCAGGAATCTTTTGCCCAACGTGGGGCTCAAATCCACACCCCGGAGATTATGAGTCTCATGGTTTACCAAGCTATCCTTCTTTGTACTACATTTACGTGAGTTGAAGAACCCTCTAAATTATCTTTTAAAATATCTAATTTGACAACTATATCTTAAGATGGCAATGGATTCCAACTCTCCAGCTGCCAGCATTCCTGCCTCTCTCAGGCTGACTGTTTTGCAGGCATCTATGTAGACAACTCTCCCTCTTCTTGACTCCTATTCTCTGCCTGTGACTAATGATGGCTTTGAGTGCTGTGGGTTAATCTGTCTTCCAAGTGCTAGGATTCCGTTGCCCAGATCCAGTAAGGTGTGGTTCACACAGAAACGGATTCTGCCTACTAATTGTTGTCACCACATGGCCGAGAGGAGACACACCTAGCATCTGGCAGCTTGGGTTGCACAGGGAAGTCTGGCTCCAGCCTAGCAGGCCCACAACCATCACTTGATCTGCTTTCCTCCAAGGCCGAAATTTGTCCTAAGCACTCAGTCTCTCCCACAAGGTTAGGGTGTATGAGACTGCATTTAGCAATGCAGCTAATTATCTTAAAGCCCCGCAATAAAATATTGTAATTACTTGTGGGATTATTTCTCACATTTTTTAATTATAAGGGGAAATAATTTCATAAATGTGTTTGGCGAGATATTTTTTATTTAAAAAAAAAATAGTAGTCTTGAACTTTGACAATTTCCCATGTCATTTCAATCTAATAGTAACACTACCACGTCATGTTTAAAATATATGTACCCCTCTCTTTATATATAAATAATAGCCTTGCTTGCTAGTAAAAGTACATGTGACATTTTATACGTAGTTTGATCATCTGTTTTTTATGTTGTATGTGACTTAATGACAGTTTCATATTAAAACTAGTCTTTCCTTATGTACTGCTTACATATACCTGTTTTTGGGATATCAGTTCAGTACTTTTCTACAATCTCAAATGTGTTCCACATTGGTGACATTTATTTTTGCAACAACTTTAAATGAAAACAAAATTAGAGCATGTCTGAAATAACACGTGCAGTAGAACTGTGGTGTGCGGCAAAGTTGATGTATGTAATTCAAATTGGAAACAAACGCCCAGACTTTGTCCATTATTATTCCTTTAGTTCAGCCTTCCCCAACAACGGGGACCCTCGAGATGTTTCTGGACTCCAGTTCCCACCATCATCCCTCAAGCCTGGTCATGCTGGCTGATGTGAGTTGTAGTTCAGTTGAACGTCTGGAGGGTACCAGGTTGGGGAAGGCTGCTTTAGTAAGAAATTTAATTACTATGTAATGCAAATGATTTCATATCATGGTGTGTGTTAAGCTACTCTATGACGTATAGGAACCATGTTTATGTCTCTGGATAGTTAGCTGGTCTTACATTACAAGCTGAGTTCTAGTAGATGATAGCAAGTGCATCAACCAGTGTAAATGCCTTAAGGCACACACAGAATTTGTGTCCGATCTAAATGGTTAAATGTTTCAATGTGCGATACCGAGAAATGGGTGCCCATTTGATTGCATTACCAAAATGACAATCCTATGTTTGTTTTTCCTTCAGGATGTTCATCATAAAAAAAGAAAAATGTGAGGGCACCATATCAGAATTTTAATTCACTGCTGGAATTGTTAATATTTCAATTCACTTTTCACAAAGTTGAAGACGGACAGAATTAAGTGCTTGTAAAATGAATGTTAATAAAGTCTTGTCAAAGTAACAAAGGAGAATGGAAGGTGTTCTGTTTATGCATGAAGCACTGCCTCACATACTTGCTTGTATTAGGAAGTCATTGCAATACCCCCAGTAATGCCACCTTTTGTCACATCTTAATTGATCATTGTGAATCTGAAGAATCAGGAAGAAAAGATTTTATCCTGTTTAATTCACAAACTGCTAGATTTGATGTTTACCTGACGGTAGCGGGTGCATGCTGGAGTGGCAACCGTATGAACTCTTCTTTCCCTGTAGGCAGCAACATCTCTGCCAGAAGGGAGAAAAAAGAGTTGGAATATCTCTGCCAGAGTGCCTTGACCCATCTTCATTGCTATCAAAGGCTGCAATCCTGTGCACATTAACCTGAATGAAAGCCCCATCGAACATTGAGAGTTACTTCTGAGGAAGCCTTTAGGGTCCAGGTCACAAATTGAGTTGGCCTTGAGTTGGCTGTTACTGCTGGTTAAGCAACACTGGGATTAAAATACAGAAATGCCTGTTGAGTCCCGCTGGATGTGGGATCTGCACTCATCCTTGCCCCAGGCTGCTCTCTCTGTCTTAATAGAAGGCATGAGCTGCCATATAGCTAAAGTTCAATGAGCAACTTACAGGGGTTAAAATGGACTGCAGGTGGTCACTATGGCTGTAGATATAGCATTCATGATCATTTTAAAAACATTTTTATTGAGATGGAAGATTTACCCATATAAGGAAAAATAGCATTAGTACAATAATGAAGCTAAAACAAATAACCAAATGAGCAGCTGCTGGATTATTGACAACAGGGCACAACATGGAATGATGATTAATGTCAATCAAGGGTAATATGTTAGTATTGTTCATTCATACATTTGGACTCATTCAGCTGGGGAAGTGTTTCCAAGTGTGGAGATGGCCTATTAGCAATAAAACATGCAGGAGCTTTGTCAGGGGGGAAAGTAGCAACCCTGAAGGTTTCTGCAAAAACATTTTTAACTACTTTAGTTCTGGGAGTTTTGTTTTTGTTTCTCTTCTACCTAAAGCATGGGAGGTAAACTCTTTAAATAAACTGCACAGCTGCTCCTCCTGGCTACAATCAACCTGTCCCAGGCATTCTTATTTATAGCAACCAATCTATTTCGGGAGTTATACTTCAGAGGTTGAAGCCACTGTGATTTAACTTTGCCTACAGGACTGCAAATGGCAGGTGTCTCATGGTCGGAGTAGGGAGATATTTGATTTTCAGCAGTGCTGTGAGCTTTTGATCTCGCTGATAACAAGTCTGGGTGGAAAGGATTTTCTAACTGCCCAGCACTTGGAAAATGCTGCTCCTGTTCTGGCCTCCATTTCTGTATTTTCCCAGTTGAAATGTATGCAAATGATCAATACTCTGGCCTGCATTTATCATGACATTTCTCTGCTCCCCGCCTATCTATATATGATGATGCCTTTTCTCTGGGTGGGAGGGAAACGAAGGAAAAAGCAAACTATATTTGAACGTTTTCGCAGTTCGGCAAAATAAATAAATGCCTCCTTTTCAGAGGAGACTGGAGTTTTTGTAGGGAGCACCCGGGCGAATTTCGCTGTGCAATTTTGGAAGTGCAATTCCACGCAGCCCTGAACTCACTGGAGCAGCCCTGCGCGAGGGCACATGAGGTCTGCCCTGCTCCACAACCAACGGTGCGCCATTAAAAAAAAATGCTTGCACCCAGTGGCTCTCCCGTCCTCAACTGAGGTCCACTTCGCCAGTGTGCAAGTGGGGGCTGAGAAGAGGCAGCTATAGAAGCGCCAGGAGGGAAGGCAGCGCGCACGCGCGACCGCCCGCCACCCTCCGGCTCCGTTCGCCGGAAGTGCTTCAGAGCTTCCTGGAAACCGTTGCCTAGCAGCGGCGATGCCGCCGCGGACGGGGCCCTTAGCAACGGGAGCATGCCGGTGTGGGTGCGCGACTACAGCTGGGAGCAAACGGCCGAGGCCGTCTACCTGGTCGTCCCCTGGAGGGCCGCCCCGCTCCGCCGCGACGGCATTTTCTGCGCCGAGCGATACCTCAAGGTCTGCGGTAGCCCCGGGGGGGGGGGCAGGCAGGGCCTGGGAGTGGGGTGGCCCTCGTGCAGCTGGGGGCCCTTTGCCAGGAAAGGGAAAGAAACAGTTGTTGTTGTTGTAGTGACAGGGCAGGGGGCGCCTGTATGTGTCTGTTGTTGTTGTTTAGTCGTGTCCGCCTCTTCGTGACCCCATGGACCAGAGCACGCCAGGCACTCCTGTCTTCCACTGCCTCCCGCAGTTTGGTCAAACTCATGCTGGTAGCTTCAAGAACACTGCCCCACCATCTCGTCCTATGTCGTCCCTTTCTCCTTGGGCCCTCCATCTTTCCCAACATCAGGATATTTTCCAGGGAGTCTCCTCTTCTCATGAGGTGGCCAAAGTATTGGAGCCTCAGCTTCAGGATCTGTCCTTCCAGTGAGCACTCAGGGCTGATTTCCTTCAGAATGGATGCGTTTGATCTTCTTGCAGTCCATGGGACTCTCAAGAGTCTCCTCCAGCACCATAATTCAAAAGCATCAATTCTTCGGCGATCAGCCTTCCCTATGGTCCAGCTCTCACTTCCATACATCACTACTGGGAAAACCATAGCTTTAACTCTACGGACCTTTGTTGGCAAGGTGATGTCTCTGCTTTTTAAGATGCTGTCTAGGTTTGCCATCACCTTTCTCCCAAGGAGCAGGCGTCTTTTAATTTCGTGACTGCTGTCACCATCTGCAGTGATCATGGAGCCCAATAAATTAAAATCTCTCACTGCCTCCATTTCTTCCCCTTCTATTTGCCAGGAGGTGATGGGCCCAGTGGCCATGATCTTCGTTTTTTTGATGTTGAGCTTCAGACCATATTTTGCGCTCTCCTCTTTCACCCTCATTAAAAGGTTCTTTAATTCCTCCTCACTTTCTGCCATCAAGGTTGTGTCATCTGCATATCTGAGGTTGCTGATATTTCTTCCAGCGATCTTAGTTCCGGCTTGGGATTCATCCAGCCCAGCCTTTTGCATGATGAATTCTGTATATAAGTTAAATAAGCAGGGAGACAATATATGTATATGTCTACTCAGAAGTAAATCCCAGCGAGGTTTGCCCTCATCAGGCCCACGTAGGTCTTGCAACCTTAAGCTAGTGTTGCTGCTCTTTAAGGTAGAATCATAGAATTGTGAAGTTGGAAGGGACCCTGAGGGTCATCTAGTCCAGCCCTCTGCAACACTGGAATTCTGATCGGATCTCCCCTTCTTTTTTAAGTGCTTTTCTTTAAAGGAGCCACAGAGGGATGCCTCAATCTGGATCGAAAGAGCAGCACTGGGGGTGGGGTGGGGGTGTTACTGGGTTGTTGTCTTTATTTTGATTGCATATATTGTGTTTTTTAGGTCGATCTTTTTTGTGAACCGCCTGAGACCTCCGGGTACAGGGCGGTATATAAATTCAATAAATAGTAATAACAATAACACAGGAGTATGCAGCTATGCCATATGGGGATCAAACCTGCAACCTTGGCGTTATCAGCACCACACTCTAACCAGGCTGACAAATGAGTTGGGGCCTAGCAGGTTCGGGGCAAATATAACGTGTAAATGTTTTGGGATACATATTATTATTATTATTATTATTTATTTATTGCATTTATAGCATTTATATCCCACCTTTCCTCCAAGCAGCTAAAGGTGGTGTGAAGCTTTGACTTGTGCCCCCAGCATGCTGCCCAAGTGTGTTTCTTAAATGCAAGCATATTCATGTTGATTTCTAAATGTTCTTCTTAGGTAAATTCTCCTCCGTTTCTATTTGAAGCCATTCTCTATGCTCCTATAGATGATGTCCGCAGTACTGCCAAAATCGAGAATGGCTCAGTTTTCTTCACCCTCTATAAAAAAGAAGCGGCCATGTGGGAATCCCTCATTATGGAAAATGGTGAGTTTTCCATTGGGTTGGTCTTAAACAAACCTTTGCTGACCTTCCTGCAGTATATTATATTATATTATATTATATTATATTATATTATATTATATTATATTATATTATATTATATTATATTATATTATATTATATTATATTATATTATATTATATTATATTATATTATATTATATTATATTATATTATATTATATTATATTATATTATATTATATATTTTCTTTGCCACATATATGCATCACCATACTTATTATATATTAGCACTCACAATTCCTAACATTTTATATCTGATTTAACTAAAGCTTAACAAGTGATGTGATGCCCAGATACAGCAATCAACCTGGTTTTTGTCTGACATACAATCATAACTTTTCATTTAGCAATAACCCTTATTTTTTACTATATTCAGTAAAGTTAATCCAGTTTGCCATAAAGTTGTCTTGTCTTTGTTTCCTAATTTTAATAAAGTGTGTTAGTCTAGTGATTAGGGCAAACCCCTTTCCATGGGCGTAATTAAGGGGGGCGGGAGGGGGCAGATGCCCCTCTCCCTAGATTCACAAATATTTTTGAAAAGCATTGAAAGTTGTTGTCTGATGTAGAGCTGTATATATCCTTTAGAACATCCATATTTCTTGCCAAGGCTTTACAGATTTGTGTAATAAAACTTAAAGGGGGAATGGGAAATTATTTTTCCTGTAAAGGTCGGGGAGTAGAAATGTAAAGCACTATTATTAGCAGTATTCTTGTTATTATTATTTTTATGTGTGTAATGGCTGCTCGCTAAACACAATAAATTGAACTGAACTAAACTCAATTATCTGAGGTTCTGCCCCCCCCCCCGCCCCCAGCAGAAGCTTGTGCCCTGCAATGTCCTGTTTATAGGGTATTTTTACCCATGATTTCCTAAAAAAATCTCAGCAAATTTGGCTGCACCTCCCCCCCCCAAAAAAAATCCTGGCTACACCCATGCCCCCTTCCTTTGTCAACTCATCTTTTTAACAAATGATGCAGTCAGCAGTCTCCACTTCCCCACATATTGATTGGACTCAAGGCAGCTTACAGATAAATACAAGAACTGTTAAAACATAGAAAAAACAATCATTTAAAAAAATTAAACATAAAGAGTTTTAGCTGCTCTTGCCATATAAGAAGCACTGGTTCTAGTAGACTTTCATATCACACAGTCCCTTTTACATGACTTTTTATTTTTATCCAATATTTCTTTGCCATATCACATTCCTGCCACATGTGGAACAAGTCACCCTTTTTAAAAAATATGTGGGCAGCATTGTGTTTTACCTTGCCACCCATGCTTTATGTGTGCTGCTGGTGGCAGAAACTAAACTAATCACATTGGTAAACTGCTCTGTGTAAACTGGTTATCTTCATAATTTGGCAGTGGATGAGAGGCCAAACAGTTTGATCCAAAAGCCAGAAGCAGCATTATAAAATTGGGAAGTAAGAGTGAGCTAAAATGTCAAGCTGCGGTGATAACCCCTCCAGGCAGTGCTGCAAAGGCAAAGAGGGGTGGGTAAGTAGTAATTCATTTGTCCCCAGAAGGGTTTAGTCTGCAAGGAGTGCTTGGCTCCTCCCCATGCTTACTGCTTCAGGGGACATGATCTTTAGGTCCTCTTCTTGCCACTACTGCCCAGGGAGAACAATTCAGTTCCCAACTCCTTGGCTGCAGCTTTGTCACTGGAAGTCTCTTTCCCCCTTCCTTCCTGCTGTTGGATGAGGGGATGGAAGGAGTTGCCCAATCAGCAGTGTTTGGCTTGCCTTACTGCCCCACGAAGAACAGTGCCTGAATATCACTGCAGCTGACACAGTTTCAGAATCTCTCATTTCTCATACCTCAATTGTACTATCACACCTATTGGTCTTTTAATTGATATTGGAATGGTTCTCTTCAGGGGACAAGGGAGAAATGCAGAGAATCCGAGAGGATGCTGTGCGCAAAGCACAAGAAGACGCAAAATCAGAAGCAGAAGCAAAAGCTGCTCAGAAACGAGAGCGCAGCAAGTTTGCTGTGGAGGCCACAATTAAGGTAAATCAGGTGCTGCCTGAGTCATCCTTATGAGCAGAAAACAGGATTGCAAATAATGGATAACCAATGTTATACCTACTGACAATATTATAAAGGTAAAGATAAAGGGACCCCTGACCATTAGGTCCAGTCATGGCCGACTTGGGTTGCGGCGCTCATTTCGCTTTATTGGCCGAGGGAGTCGGCGTACAGCTTCCAGGTTGTGTGGCCAGCAGGACTAAGCTGCTTCTGGCGAACCAGAGCAGCGCACTGAAACGCCATTTACCTTCCCGCCGGAGCGGTACCTATTTATCTACTTGCACTTTGACGTGCTTTCAAACTGCTAGGTTGGCAGGAGCAGGGACTGAGCAACGGGAGTTCACCCCGTTGCGGGGATTCGAACCGCGACCTTCTGATCAGCAAGTCCTAGGCTCTGTGGTTTGACCCACAGCGCCACCCGCGTCCCTTATTATATTATAATATTATACCTACTGACAATATTATACCTACTGACAAATGTTTCTTCAGATGCTACAGTTTGCATTGCAGCCTCAAAGTTAACATGGGTGGAAGCTACACACATATTAAAAACACTGTGAAAATGCTTTCTTTAAAAATGTTTTGAAAAATGATTTGAATTTGGCATACCACATTCTTGCCATGTGTGGAACAAGTCACCCTTCTTTTTTATATATATGGGCAGCAGTGTGTTTTACCTTTGCTGGGTATCCAGCAAAAGTAATGTGCTATATCCTCCACCCCCTCCTTCATAAGAGTTACTGTGTTGAATATAAGAGATAAGTCATGAAAGACTTTGCACCTTAAAAGTAGTTGTAGTGCAGCGTTTGACGGTTCTGCAATTCAATCAGCTAGAAGATGCGGAAAGAGAAAGGATAGAAGAGCTGAAAGAAAAGGAGCGGAAAAAAGCCACTGAGGAGATTGAGAAATGGAAAGAGCAGAACGAGAAACAAAAGAAGATTCATTTTTGTCAGCCACTTCAGGAACACAGAAAAACCCCAGAGCAAAGCAAGCAAGAGAAAAAAAGGAAAGTGAAATCTTCAAGTAGAGGAACATCCAAGTCAAGTACAACTACAGGAGGTAAAATGTTCTTGCTGTGTTCAAAACTAAACATTTTAACCTTTGGCTGTTTTTGGCTTGTGAAACCATTTCTAATCTGTCTTCACCCTAGTATCTAGGCTCAGCATTATTGCTCCATTTTTTATTCCAGCTGCTTTTATTTCTTGCTAAAGTGTCAGCACAGTACTTTCCTCCTTTGTGGCATCTCCTGATAGGATGGATGAGGTGGGTGCCTGGGTAATGAAGAGTGTTGGCCCATTAGGTAACTCAGATCTGGCCCTCCTCAGAAGGCAGAAAACATGCCTGGCTGGTATGATGTACAAAAACCATTATAGCACAGACTACTGAACAACTTCCAAATCGAAGTAACTTCTTATTGTTCCTACTATCTACATTAACCTAGAAGCTAGCCTTTCTTCACTTGTGGGTTCTGTGAAAAGAGAAGAATAAACAACAAAGTTTAATACAATGGTCCTAGGACTTTACAGTATTGACAGTACACAATAGTTTATCTGTAATTGGTTTTATATGTTCTCCATGATTATTTGTTGTTTATATTTTATATAAGCTCCAGTTGCCCTTTTGGCTTTTTCCCCCCAAAGTGATTTAAATTATGAGATAAATTATCTAAAAGTGTTCCCATCCTGAGAGGTAGCTTGCCTGTTAGTGTTTCCCCTGAGGTCTTTCTCTTCCTTCTCAGTGGCTTGCACCATCAGATGCACATGTGCTGGTGTGCTTCTTTGGGCCTTCAGGATCCCACCAGGCACTACCCCCAGGATATTGGATGCTCTAATCATAGCAAATGCCAAATGTTTATCTCAGCAATGGTGATACAAATAAAGAGACATTTTACATTCAGCTTCAGCCCTGTTAGTTTTAAATAATCTGTACTTGTAGCATCCTGCCAACGCCTGCCAAATAAAGGTTAGAAATAGGAAACCTATTTAGATCTGTGCTCAAGACTCTTCTTTTCCCTCCCTGGTTGCTGTGAACTGATACATTGAAAAATTAATTCATTATGTATCCTGATTATTGCAGATACAATTTCTGGAAATATGTTTTCAGAGAAGCTGAAGGAAGAATCTATCCCTGCTCCGCGATCTGCCAGTAGCATTGAAATAAAATTCACCCCTCGCGTCTTTCCTACAGCTCTCAGAGAATCCAGGGTTCCAGAAGAGGAGGAGGTAGGGAGACCCAGCTGCTCTGCTGTGGCTTCAAGGCATGCTGAGGAGCTGCAGTTGTAGAGTGGGGCGTGGGGGTGGGCAGGCCTCCGGCATTATTTTAACCACTTTAGAAAAAAGAATCTGGATAGACAATCCCACACGTAGAAAGCGAAAAATAAAGGTACTTTGAAAAGGTCATAAAGTGATGTGGACTTTAAATGGAGGGAGAGAATTTGTCCTACTGATTGCTAATGATGTCATAGATACTGTCCAGTAGGGGCCAGTGTGACTTCTTCAGTCATGTTCCTCACAGCAATTGAAATTGCAATGTTTGGGCTAGCTGCAGGCAGGAAAGCATGTTCTCCTGTCAGTGAAATGTTGGCAATGAAATAGTCCCACAACACACACGGCAAATTGAGGGAAGACTTCAGCCATTGAGAATTAACTGTGCACTTATGATGTTGTAAACCGATGGTCTGGAAAGGCCTGTATGCCATTAATTCAGAGGGCAGTAGAAGCAGGCTGTAAACAAAGGGAAAGGAGAGGTTTTTTTGTGTGGAATGTGGTTTTCTTTATGAATGTGTGTGCATGTACTGCCATGACTTGTAAAAGTAAGCAGTGCCTGTCCACCAAAAGGGATTATGACAATGACCCTTACCACAGATTAGAGCAAAGGTAATGCACAAACACTGCAGAGAAACTGTAGGCAATGCTTCTCTGGAGGTACTGATTTTCTATCACAAAAGACACAAGCAAACAAGCCTGAGTTAACTGAAAGTTATCAACAGCCATTGGCCATAATAACTCAGTGGAACTTTCCATGCGCAGAGGCACCCTTCCTCCATAAATTGGTTGCTGAAGGGGAAAGCAAATGACAAGGGAGAGGGTTGGTTCCAGGCCCTGCCTGTCGGCTCCCCAGAACTACTTGGTCTGCCACTGTGGGAAGAAGCAGGATGTTGACCTAGGTGGACCCACCTTGACCTGATCAATTTGGGCTCTTCTGGCATTCTAAATCTGGAACCCTTTGGAAGTCAAATGCCAATACACTTGGTGTTCAGTATTGTTGCCATACACTGGCATATTCACTTGCATTTGCTAAATAGAGCAATTGAATATACTTGTACTGTTTTAGGCACAAAGCACTGCACATATCTTTTATTCACAGTGGCTATGTAAGCAAGCAGAGGCTCGCAGAATCATAAATTCAGACATTGCTGAGCTAGAAGATTTAAAAGAAGAGGAGAAGAATCCAGATTGGTTGAAAGACAAAGGGAAGTGCGTTTGGATGTTGCTTCAAAGGATGTGTAAAATCACTTTTATCTCACATGTAATAATGGTTTGCTGTTTATGGGGGAAAGGGAATGAAGTAGCAACAGTGTATGAAGGATGGGCAGTGTATGTGTGTTTGTGGTTCAGTGCAGGCTTTTGCGATTCTTCTCAAGCTCTGCCAGAATGGCAACAATTATGAATCCTGGTGGGAGTCCTAGAAGTAAAATTTAGTTGGATACAACCCTTAGTCCTTTTGGAAATTTAATAACTAGACTCTTCTGTATACTCTTATCTTTTTAGTAAAATGTTTGCAACGGGAAATTACCTTGCCGCTGTCAATGCCTATAATTTGGCAATTCGTATCAGTAATAAGATTCCAACATTGTACTTGAATCGAGCTGCCTGCCACCTTAAGCTGAGAAATCTACACAAGGCGATTGAAGATTCCTCAAAGGTATTTGCATTTATCAAAGCTTTCAGGTCTGTAGCAAAACTCTGTATCACATTCGTCACCCTACTGTGACTATACAAGCCTTACAGTATTCTGTGCAATACTGTTATTGTTTAACACCGAGTAATTATAATTTCATCAAATATCAACATTTCCCAAAATTGAAACTCAACAAAATGAAATTCTGTAAAAATCTGTTGTGCCATCATCTAGGTTAGCTGGAACTTTATTAGAATTTGCTGTCTGCCATAGATTTTTGTTTGTTTGTTTTTTTCATGAGAATATTTGTAAGCTGACTTGAGAGCCTCTTGGGGGCTATAAAGCAGGATATAAAATATATATAATAAAATTGGCTGATGCTGCTGTGTTAGGATTACAAAACGGTTGGGTTCAAGGGCAAGTTCGTGCTCTCCCTCCCCCCTCTTTTTGTGTGTGTCACTCATAAGGGTGTATGTGCACTATGCAGCTGTCAACTGATAAGCCTGGTTTTGCTACTTTAAGTAAGGGTCTGATTCTGTCCTTGCCTGCAGCATTTGCAGTAGTTTCCTTACCAGTCTACTTACTGCCCTCTTCTATTATTATAATCTGCTAATTTATATGCCTCTTAAAGGCTACATTGCTTCTAAGTGGTTTACAAAATATGAAAACCAATTGTGCAATATTGTTAAAATGCAGTAAAATGAAAAATACACCATTATTAAAATACATAGTAAAATAATCTCTGTAAAAATGTCAAAATATAAATGGCTGTAGCCCAGTAGTGGAGCATCTGCCTTGCATGCAAAACCAGCATGAGAACCATCATGATGTGGTGAGTGTTGGACCAGGGGGTGAATCCTCACTTGGCCATGACCCTTACTGGATGGCCTTGGACCAGTCACTGCCTCTCAGCCCAATCTACTTCACAGGGTTGTTGTGGGGGTTAAATGAGGAGGAGAACCATGTAAACTACCTTGAGTTCCTTGGAGGAAAAGGTGGCATATGAATGATGATGATGATGGTGGTGAAGAAGAATAGGCCCCATGTTCAGTTCTTGGTGGCATCTCCAGGTAGGGCTGAAAGAGACTCCTGCCTGAAACTCTGAGAGCTCTGGAGAGCTGCTTCCAGTCAGTGTCAATAATGCTGATGGACCGATGGTCTGACTCAGTATAAAGCAGCTTCTTTTTCTATAGTGAAAATATACAGTAAAACAGTTGGCCAGTTACAGTAAGAGAGCTGCGGTCTGTGCCCATTTGTGCACCAGGTAGCAATATGCTGTAGCTGCTGCCAGTGCCGGGTTTACGTATAAGCTAAACAAGCTATAACTTAGGGCCCCTAATTGTGATATTGATTTTAAAAAATACAAAATACAGATACCCACTAAGACTTCAGACACCTCAGTCAAGGCTCAGCTTGTTTTGTTTGTGCTCCAGGGTGGTCCTGCAGAGAGGTACTTGACATGTTTGTGTGTCTGCAAATGAAGGCAAGGAACCTGACAGATTTGAAAACAAATGCTGGCAAATGCATGTGTGAGTCGTACACTGTCTTCAAGCGACAGCTAAGCTGACTTCCAAGCTTGTGTGTTTTATTTTTCAAGGCCCTGGAATTACTGACTCCTCCTGTTCCTGACAATGCTAATGCTAGAGTGAAAGCTCATGTGAGGCGTGGGGCAGCATTCTGTGGACTGGAATTGTATGCTGAAGGTAAAGGAAAGATACATGCTGAAGATAACATTCCTGCATTTGTTGGGATTTATTGTATGATACGAACAAGACTTTGTTAATCTGTACTTTTTATTTTGCTTGTTCATCCAGAAAGTTAAAATTTTAAAATTTTAGTTTTGTTTTATTTATGGAGATGGGATGATGCAATACAAGGCATTCGCCCGACTCAAAATAGACCTAATGACATCAACGGACTTAATGAACTTCTGCCCATTGATTATTTCAGTAGGTCCACTTTGAATTATTTGCATCACCCACAGTCTGTTAACACACTGTTACCCGCAACCAATAGAAACAAAACCACAAAAGTGGTTTTTTCTACAAGTACTATTCCTGTTAGATGAAATATTTAAGTATATTGGACAGTGTGTTGCATTGGAACACTTTATTTTCTAAACTAGCTTTCTTTGCCCAATGTAAAAGTGAACAGAAAAGTCTTCTGTATCTTTCTTTCCTTTTCCAAGTAGTTTCTCTCTTTGTAAATATATTTGTTTGCTACCTTGTTTCCTTTAGCTTTACTGTTCATCTAATTTGGAGCTTGACAAAATGCTTCCTTACTTCAATCTGCTTTCATCATTTCTAGCACCTCTAGATTTCTGTAGTAAAATAATTGGTATGTTTTGCCTTTAGCTGTATTTTCCTTATCCAGCACATTTCCCCAAAGAAAATTATGTAATACTTCTCCCTAAATTTCTGGGAATTGGAAGGTGAGCAGCCATTATGTCCCACTTCTCCCCTCCAATGTAGCACAAAGTAACTCAAAAGACAAGGCACCAAAACACCCATTTCCCTGTTTATTCACTCCATGCGGGTGCTTTTGAGAAAAAAGAAATGCACAGCTTCTCAGCCTACTACACATAACCATAGTTTTATCAGTGACTCAGCACAGTCGTGTTCCTGTTGTCAATATCTAGAAATCTAACTTGCAGTTCTGCAAAGTACTGGTTTTTTATGGGTGGCTGCAGGGAGCCTTTGGGTTCCGAGTCAAACCTGAAGAGCAGGCATTGCTTGTATTCTGCTTTAGAGTTTTCCTTGCCTGTAAATACCATTGTTTATTAAAGGAAAATCTGTCCGTCTGTTTCCCAGGTCTTGCTGGTATAAAGACTTTATGCTAAAGGAAGTGTAGAATAGCAACAATAAAGTAGCGTGCTACCAATGGCCTCTAAAAATGTCCCGGCTAGGCCACGTTATAGGACTAAGAAGCACATTCTGTATTGGTCAGCAAGACAATCTAACTCCTGGCCAGGCAGCAGCAGGGTGTAATGAAGTGGTAGAGCCAGGGCTACATCCCCATTGCTCACATTGTGCAGGAAAGATGGTAGAGTGGGGGTACAAATGGTAGAACCAGTGGATCTCAGGCCACCAACTCAGCCCTTTCCCATACCTCCATTTGGGGGCTTTGGGGATCCCACAGGCAGAAGAGGTGCTATGGATTGCAGCCCAAGGCTATAATCCAGGGATGGGGAACTCCAGATGTTGTTGGACTTCCAATTCTTAGTAGTCCCGCTAGCATGGCCAGTGGTCAAGGATAGTGGGCTGTCCAGCAGCATCTGGAGGGCCATCGGTTCTTCACCCCCAGTGCAATCCTATACATACAGTACTTACCTGTGATTAAACCCTTTGGAACACAGGACTTACTTGTAAGTCAATATGCACAAAAGTAGATGCATCTTCTAATTCTACTTTATAGTATGTTGCTGCCATTGTATGATTAAAATGCATGCTAAATTAACCCTAGGTCTCCAAGATTATATTGCTGCTCTCAAGATTGAGCCCACAAACCAAAATGTAGAAGATGATGCTGAGAAGATTCGACGCATAATTCAAGGAAATGAATGATTTGTGGAGGTGGATAATGAAAATTTGGTGATCAGGTATCATGTCCATGCTAGTAATGTTGATACTTATCCTTGGAAGATATTTTGTTGGTGTATTAAATAAGTAGTTGGATATTCCTCTTCTTTAGCTCAAGTATAGTAGTTAACAAATAAGGCAACATTTGAGGGCCATTATATTATAAGAATATAATATAAAATGCTTTCTTAAACTTAGAACACATTTTTTCTTATCTTGCACAATAAACAAATAGAAAAGCCTAACTTTGCTTAAGTTTGGATTTGTTTTAAAATTTGGGGAAAATGACTTGTAGTGTTAGATCATTTTGCATAATTTATGAAATATGATGTCACAATTCATAAGGTGATAGAATTAATAGCAACTAGTCTACATAGCTTTTCAATGATAAGAGGTACAGTCAAATACTCCATTGAAGAAAACCTCACCAAAAATACATACCACTTCTATTTATTTCTAAAAATCAAATTATAATGTGCAATATGTAAGATATACTGTAATCAAAGACTATTTGTTCCTCTGTAAAAATCCATAACCAAACATTATTGAAAGGTTTAATCAGAAAACTGTAGGCTTATAAGAATGTTTCTGTTGTGTCAGTTCTCCAGGGGACTCCATGACCCTCATTTTTCTTTGGCTCTGTTTATTGCCATGCAGAAGATGGCTTAACTGAAGGCTTAAGAACATTTGTCAATTCAAAATGTGCCTTAGTGATCCCTCTCTTAACATGAGAAGTGGTACTCCTTGAGCTACAATGTCCTGAAGCTTGTTATTTCTTGGATTTGTAGGGCTTGGTCCTCTTACAAACTACTAAAGTACTCCCTTTCTGGTATATTTGTATAACCAGTTGCATAGTTATAGGGCTGGCAAAAAGCCGTACATGAAAAATGTTTCTGAATGTGGAAAAGTCCTCAATCCTACTGGCGAAACACCAAAAAGTTTTTTTGTTTTGTTAATCCCATGCAACATTTTGTCTCTAGTTCTAATTCCTGATATGAGGAAGAAAACTCATGTTGGTGAGAGGAGCACTTCTTGATGCCAGCAACCCTCTAGGGAGCCAGCACAGAAGCCTAGTTCTCACTAAGTTTAAAACAAAGTAGTGTCTGTGCAGCATCACCACAGACTGCAGTTGGGTGCTCTGAAAACTGAATGCTTCTTCATACTAAAGCCAGCAAGGCAGTGTCCTGCATATTTAAAAAACAATCAGTTACATCAAAGTCTAGGATTAAACTTTCTCCCCAACATACATAAGAGAGAGGAGCATTAAATCATGCAAGTTTTCACCTGCATTCAGATATTAGTCTCTTACCTCAGTAAAAACTAGATCTTAGAATTCCATTTGATGATCTTCTGACTTTATTTGCTAGCATACTTAATAGGATGTTGAACCACGTATTTTTACTGGTAAGGCCTTATTGAAATCAGACTTACTTTCAATAAAGATGTTTCAGTATTAGATTATTAAACAAAAAAACCAGACTGTTACTCTCTTATTTGCTTTATTATTTAACATATAACAAAAACACACTACTAGATTTTATAAAGTGTGCATAAGATCTGAGTGATCACAAACTTTGCTTTTGTCAATGCCAGTGTTAATACCATTAAATCGTGTCATCCCACAAGTAAACAAATGATTTGTGAAAGTATTTTCCTTTGGACAGAATTTACAAGGTACCATTTGTGTGGTAGGCGGTATAGCACCGTATTCACCTGATGTTGTTTTATAGAGCAAAAGCTGGGGCTTAGTTAAGAAATTGCTAGAGGTGAGAGTCTTTGCCTCCAACATACAGGAAAACACAGGATTGCCAGGGTTTGCACATGGACGCCACTGGACAGAGGCTGTGTTCTTTGCACCACCCCTTGGTTTTGTTTCTGGCTCAGAAGTCATTTTCAGTTCCTGTGCAAAAGTAGAAAAATTAAGAGGTTCCATAAGAGCATAAGTAGTTAAATGACATATTTAAATCTAGCTTTATAGATGGTTCACTTTTAGAAACTGAGCTGGCACAGCAAGGAGGTAAATCCTGTTGAGCTCAATGAAACAACTTCTTCTTCTTCTTGAAATTTGTATACTACACTATATCTGTAGTTTTCTGGCAGGTTCACAACATAAAATTACAATATAAAAAGCACATGATACATAATAAAAACAAAAACAAAGACAACTCAATAATTCCCCCCTTCCACAACACATTTAAAAGGGCATTGGATGTCAATCAGCCATACTATTTTTTATTATGAGTGGAAGTATTTAGGACCAACAGAGGTGCTTGATGCTTGCATGGTTGTCTTCCTTAAATGCAAAGACTTGGAAAAACCTTTACCCCTCATTGAAAGGAGCCCTGCTACAGATTTAAGGGGCCCAGTGTGACCTTTGTAGCCCCAGTGAAGTTCCTCTGAGCTATATGCTGTCATAAACTGATTGGATTGCCTCAGAACTACCGGTACTCATACATAAAAGCTCAGTGTCCTGTATTTTTGTCTCGTCTCAGAAAGAAAAGTACTCTTTAAAAAACCCAACAACTTCAATTTCTAAAAAATGATGCTCTGTTCTGCTTCTTAATATCGATTTACAAGATACTACTAAAAAGAGAAAAGCGACAGGGAGCACCTCTCCTAAAAAGGCCGTTCTTCGCTGTGATGTAGGCAGCTAGCTAGGCCAGGCGAGCGAGTCATCTGCCCACCCCCCCATTCTCCCGCTACAGCCGCTGGGCTTTGAGGGCCAGGCTCCGCCGAGCGGCCCCAAGAGCGACAGCCTTGCCGGGGAAGCACCCCGCTCCTTACCGGCCGCCGGCGAGAGCTCGGGCCTCCCGACTGCAGAGGATGCAGATGCTGCGCCGGGCTGGCGGCGTCACCATGGCAACTGCCTCAGCATCTCCACACATCACGCGTCCCCAGGCCGCGTCGGCGCACCCTTTGTTGACTCAGCGTCCGGGTCTCCGCCAGCGCTGGCCCCGCCCCGCAGCGCCCGCGGCTCCTTGGGGCCTGTAGTCCCCGCGCGCCTCCCTCTGCCGCTGCGCCTGGCAGAGGCGAACTACCGCTCCCAGGGTTCGTCCGGGCCCCGCGGGAATGCGCAGGCGCAGTGCTCGCCTCCGCCTTTCCGGCTGCTTGTTTGTTGTTCTGGCGAAGGAAGGAGGCGGCGGCGGCGGCCGTGACAGCAGCAGCAGCAGCGGGAGCAGCCCGGCCCGAGCGCGCCTCACCTTCCCCGGCCTCTGCCTCCCCTGAGCTCCTCGCCCTCAAGGGGCCGGGCTCGCTCAGGTAGGCCCGGCCGGGAAGGTCTCCTCGCCATCGGGCACCTGCGCCCTTTGCCCAGCCAGGCCCCCGAGAGGCCTCGGGAGGGGGCGGGCGGGTCTACTCGGGAGGAAGCGGGCTTCGGAAGGCTGCCTCCCCGCGAGACGCTCGGGAAACGCTTCCTGCTGCAGGCCTGGCCGCCTTCGGGACAAGCCGCACTTTGCAGTTCAGGGGTTTCCAAACATAGCTGTCAACTTTCAGATTTGAAGATAAGGGATCAGCAGCCTCGAAAATAAGGGATCAGCAGCCTCACCTGTCCCGGGGACAGTCTACGGGATATCTAACAATCCGGGATAGCAGCGGGAAGCGGCGCTGGAATAACGGAATTTCCCGCAAAAAAAGGGAAGGTTGACAGCTATGTTTCCAAAGCAGAGGCGCCTCTGGATTAGTGGCTGGTTGGCCCTTCGCTGAACTGGAACTTTTGAGAATAGCACAGAGTCGCGCAATTATTTCGCTCCCCGAGTGCAGCTACTCCAAAGCCTCCCCTTGGCGCAGGTGGAGGTGGGTGACAACTTGGCTCCTTGCGGGGAAGGCGAGGCTGCAGCAGCACCCCCTGCCTGTCCTTCTCTCAGCTGCTGCAGGGGGCTCTTGGGATTCCCAGGCTGGCCCCGGAGAGTGTTCTGCTCTGTGACAGCTGACTCAGGAGAGGCGCTGCTGGTTCTTGACCAGTGCCTGGATGCAGTGGTGGGCTGGGCGAATCCTGACAAGGCAGTTGCTATGGGAATTGGTTGCCTGCCCAATGAATTGCCCCTTAAGGAGCACATGTGTCATCTAGGTAGACTCTTAGATGCAGCGTTGGTGATGGAGGCTCATGTTGCTTCCATGGCTAGGAGTGCCTATTGGCCAGCCATTCCTGTGGTCCATGCATTGGTCTTATCAGATTAGTTTGTTTACGGCCATGTGTTTTATTTGGGGCTGTATTTGGGCTTTGTTTGGAAAGTGAAGCTGGTGCAGAATGCAGCAACAAAGTTGGTGAGTAGGGTAGCTAGCTGCAAATGTATAGCAGTTCTAAAGGAAGAGCATTGGAGGCCAGTTAACTACTGAGTCAGGTTCAAGACACATGTGTTGGCTTAGGACCTAGGTATTTTCTGAGCCCTTCCCTCACAGATTTAGCTGACACCAACCCTGATAAATTTCAGGCAATTTAGTAAAGACATTTTTATTTGCTTCGGCATTTGGTTAGTTGATTGAAGGAGATGTTGCAGTTCTGTGACATCATTTTGATTTATTGTTATGGTTTGGGTTGGGTTTTTTTTTTTAGATTGCTGTATCATTTTATGTTGTATCTTGCTTTAGGATTGATTTTAATGTAGATCAAGCACCTAAATGAAATAAGTAGTACACTTGTAACTAGATGTACTTTGATGGGAAGCTAACATTCCTCATGACCTCTGGTCAGAGGGTGTGATGGACAACATGGGGAAATTAGTTTCTTTCTTCCTAGGAGAAAGCCCCAAAACAGAATCCTAATCAGCGAACAGCCCTGCCATATTTTAGACATTTCCCCATTAATTTAAAAGATTTTTCTAAAAATTGCCAAAGGTGGCTGCCTGAATCACTATTAAAACAATGCAACAATTTAAAAGCTAAACCGTAAGGAGTATAAAACAGTAAGATAAATCATTATCTGTACAAACTAGAGTGTTCCTTGGTGGGGTGTAATTATAGCATCCCTGCAAATCAGTTTCTGGAAGCTGCTAGCCCACCTACCCACAAATCCCTGTGTTAAGATATTTGTGTTTTATTTTATTTTTTAAAGATATTTATTGCAAATTTTAAACAGAACAGAGAAAAACACCAAACATGTATAACAGACGAAGAAAAACAAAAAACAACAAGAAATTAAACATAGAATAGAAAAAATACAACAAAAACAACTGTCCATAAATCAAATTTCCATAACCTTTGGACTTCCTCACATCTCCCTTTCCTGCGTTCTTAATAATAAAATTATAAGCAGCAATTTATTACCTTATTTCAATTCTTATTTTATAGTTCTCAAATATTATGTCCCAAACTTCAAATATTTTTCCAAATACTGAACTGCTTAATTTAGACATAATATTACTTCAAATTTCATCAATTTCTTAACCATTACTTATTCTCATAAATCTTTCAACTAAATTGCTGGTGCCATGTTGTTTTCTATCGTGCATTTTCTTAACATTCATACAACTTATAATGTTTTTGTAAGTAGTCCTTAAACTTTTTCCAGTCCTCTTCCACCGTCTCTTCTCCCAGGTCTCGAATTCTGCCAGTCATTTCCGCCAACTCCATGTAGTCTATCAGTTGCGTCTGCCATTCTTCCAGCGTGGGCAAATCTTGGGTCTTCCAATGTTTTGCGATGAGTATTCTTGCTGCTGTTGTTGCATACATAAAAAAAGTTCGATCCTTCTTTAACACCTTCTGGCCGACAATGCCCAAAAGGAAGGCCTCTGGTTTCTTAGGGAAGGTATACTTAAATACCTTTTTTAACTCATTATAGATCATTTCCCAGAAGGCCTTAACTCTCGGGCAAGTCCACCAAAGATGAAAGAATGTTCCTTCAGTCTCCTTACATTTCCAACATTTATTATCGTGCAAATGATATATTTTTTGCAAGCTTGACTAAGATATTTGTGTTTTAGAAGGGAATGACTTTCATGGCTGGTTACCTGGAATAACTTCTCCCCTGCTGCTAAGGCAGCTAGCTAATCAAGTGGCTTTAGAAGTACAAGTTGTACAAATAAAAAAAATACAGAGCAATCAATAGCAGCCATTGTATGCAAGATTGATAATCAGTTAACATCCTTTAATGTTAAAAAGATATAATGGCTCTGCTTGTTGACTTGCTGTCTGTTTTAATACTCTGCACAAGAATGACTATTCCACCTAACTTCATTGCCCCGGGACTACTTTGCATCTGTTTCCATAGGTATAAGACAAGCCCCTTAGAAGTGGAGGAAGGGGCAAGGCAATGTCTTCCTGCAGAGTGATGCCACTAGTGCTGAGCTCCCTGTTCTGCCTTCTAAGCAGGGAGGTGGACAGAAACCCGCCATAAGCCCTGAAACAGAGAGGGGCTGAGCTGACTTGGGATTTGTTGGTTCCCAAGTAGAACCTACTGATTTGCTTCTACTTTCTGCCCTAGGTGGCAAGAGTGGGCAGGCTGTGGGTGTGGTGGTGGCCCTGTCACTTTGGTTAAGCTCTGCTGCTGCCCAGCTGAGGTTTGGCTTGCAGCTGTATCCAGGAGTAAGCAAACACAGGGGAGGTCAGCATGCATAGGGTTGGGCTGCCCCCATTTTAAACTCCGGAGCTGAGGGATAACAGAAAAACCTGTTATGTGAAGTAAGGCTTTCAGCAGATTTCATTAGCACTGGGCTGTGGTTGGAGTTTGAAAGAGCTAATATTCTGCCTGTATCCAAGAAAGATCAAATTGCTGAAGGTAGTGGAGCTGTTAGGTTATTTTCAGTGGCAGATAAGGCTTAGAATAATAAATGTTAAAGTGGATGTTCGGATAGGTTCACTGTGGGTGGAATAAAAGATCAGTGTGTTTCTGGAGAAAGGGAATGTACTACACTCAGTCCCATGGAATTTCAACTTCCTACTCTTCGAAAACCCATTCCATATAGAGTTGTCTGCAACATCAAGGATGAACTCGCCATCTGCACCAAGGGCTAGCAAGGAACTGTTTGGGCAAGTCCTTGCAAACTCCAAACTGGAGAGTCTCCACTGTGCAGGGCATAGACAGTTATGAGAAATGAGCTGCCCCTCAGGTAGCTGGCCCAGCATTGCTGACCTCCAGGTTCCTGGGAGCACAAGTTTAAAACCACTGCTCTAGTCAGCTTAGATTTTAGCAAAGCGTTTGCTGATAACTATTATTTAAACAGGAAAAAAGATACTGGTGAAAAGACAGAAAAGCTGCAGAGTCTGTGGCTAGATGCTGTGAATACAGGAAAGCATGACGCTGGCTGAGAGCAGAATTGGGCACCCTGAGCACATCAGCTGCATTTGTCAAAAGAAAGGAGGTGCCTTCCAACCCGTCTGGCTAGTGTGTGGCCAAAGACACAAGGAAGTGAATTGCTTGGCTGGATGGGAAAGAAGTAGCTAGCCAAGTTTTTCAGGGATCAGTCTAGGAGCCTGTTTTAGTCAGTATTTTTCCTTTGAAGAAAAGGGGGAGGAGTGTCCCTCTGATATTTGCATGTACCTAGCAAAGAAGTGTAGTTAATACAGACAAGGCATTGTTCCTTAGGGAATGTTACAGAGCAAACTGGGTGATCTTGTGAACTACCAAGTGACATTCAGCTGTGTCTAGCATCAGGTTATGTGTTTGTGGGCAAACAGTGACTGTTTTTACTACTGGTTGCAAAACAGCAAAGGAGGGAAGTGTGCTTGAGTACTAGTTCATCACAAAACATCTGGGAGCTGCTCAGACGTGACAAGGCAAAGTTTTGGATATATCAAGTGAGGCATTTCTAGTTAAGTTAATGAAATATTGGCTCCCTTCTACGAGCTATTGATGAAGCAGTAGTTCCCCACCCTATCCCTTTCAGAAAGGGTGAGTTGAAGCTGCAGCAAATGGAGAGAAGATCAGTTAATGATCAGAGGAATTGAGAATTTCTCTTCAGAGTCTAAGGAGGTGATACAGCAACATTCACATCTTTCTCTCAAGTAGGATAAGGCAGTCAGGGGCTACCAGTCATGATGGTTGTGGACCACATTTTTGGAGACCGTTTCTGGATCATCACGTTGTGTTTATGTGGAATTCCCATAATGTGCATCTGATTTGCCATTGTGAGAACAGGACGGGCCTTTGGCCCTTCTTACATACTGTACTTAGAAAGGCAAGCAGAGAGAGGCAGTATGTCTGTGTTTGGTACTGGAAAAGGAAGAGGCAAAGGTTCAGCTGGCCCTCTTGCAGTCTGCCCTTCTTCCCTAGTTAAATTTTGCTTCATGTTCAGCATATGGTAGGTGGCCATATTTAGAAAAAAATTCTCTTTGAGTTAGATCAGAGATGGCCCTAGAGACTCTTAGGCTGCTTGCCTTGTTTGCCAGCTATGGGGAGTGTCTTCAACGTGGGCACGTTTGTGCAGTGCCCCTGCATTGTCCACATGGCTTGGATTGGGTCAGGTGAATATGGACAAGAAGTTAAGGTTGGATTAAATCACCTTTGCTCCCCACTCTGTGATCCCTCGAATGCCATGGACTGGCTCTTTCTAGATTCTGTTTGCAGTGGTGAAGTTTGAAATGTATTTGAACAGAGATCCCCATTTAGAGTCAAGTTGGCTAATCCTTTCAGGTGCCACATTTGTACTGTTCTCTGTTTTTGTTTTTTGCTTTCAGCATCTGTCAAAATGTCTGAAAACTCCAGTGACAGTGATTCATCTTGTGGCTGGACGGTCATCAATCATGAGGTACTCTATGGCGGTGTATTTTAAGTGGGGCTGGTGGTGATTTGCCCTTAGACATTTCAAGCTCATCCTACAAATTTCCTTCAATAGCTGTTACTTTGGACTCAATGAAGGACGAGTCCCCTATGCATTTTTCTGCAGTTTTCAGCTAAGACACCAAGAAATGAGTTGATTTCTATAGGACACTTAGTTGGATCAAGCAAACCTCACAACAGAGCCCAGTAGCAGGGAAGAGCACTGATGAAGTCAATCCCATTATCTTAGACAGGGCAAAGGAGAAGTCTAGATACTTCCATAACCTCAGGGCCACTGCAGCAAAATTAGATAAATGAGAGCAGTCAGAATTTGAGTTTGATCTAAACTTGAATGTGCTTTAGTAGATTATGCTCCACTGGCTTAAGGTTTCCTGATAACCTTGAAGTAATTTCTTGTATGACTTAAAGCCCCCTGAAGATAATCTGGGAGAGATGCATGTCTGAGACCCTGGAAAAGTGCTGCTATTCAGAGTAGCCAAGGCATTGAGCTGGATGGACTGAGAGATGCAGTGTGCAGCCCTTTGGGCTCACAGGAGCCTTTAGCCATTTGTTTTGTTTGTTATCACCAGGTGAGCACCTCTAGTTCCACTTGAGAGCTCCTCCTTTTCTTTTTCATTTAGGGCTCTGATGTTGAGGCTGTGGCATCTGAATATGAAGCTTTAAGTGGTCATGTGGAGCCGGCCTTGGATGAATCTCTATCTCTCGCACAAGGTGATGATGGGCAAGAGCAGCCCATCGACATGCAAGGTAAGCCTTAGCCACAACTATGCCACCTGCAACCCCATGTGCAGTGACGACTCAACTGCTTCGGTCGTGAGCTTGGGAACACTTGTGGAACTTGAAGATGAATCTGATAACCAGGACATGTCAGTAAGGGCAAGTGAGCCTGGGGAGCTGCCTTATACAGAGACAGCAGGCCTTTGTACAGCCCAGTATAATGACTGGAAGGTTTCAAACAGGAGACTTTCCCCAGCCCTACTTGGAGGTGCTGCCTGGGATTAAATCTGTAACCTGTGTGCAAAGCAGATGCTCAGTCATTAACTAACAGCAAACATAGAAGCTGGGGCAAAATGACCTTGGATTGTGCCATTGTTAATACAGGTATATTCACGTCTTTCACCCAGGGAGCTCAAAGTGGCATACCTGGTTCTCCCTCTCTGCATTTTATCCTCACAACGACCCTGTGAGGTAGGTTACGCTGGGAGTCTGTGACTGGCACAAGTCACCCAGTAAGCTTTGTGGCTGCATGGGGATTTGAACCCTGGTTTTCCAGAGCCTAGTTTGGCACACTGACCAGTACACCACACTGTATCTCTTACCAAAAAGCTAGTTAAGGCTGAGGAGGGCATGTAGAGATACACTGGAGGGACAAGCTGTTATAGAGAATGGAGATGCATTTGCCATAAGAAGGTGTGATGGCGCAGAGAGCCAGTGCTGTGAGGGAGCAAGCAGACCAAGCCACTTCAACACTCTGATGGTCCTCTGCGCTGTCACCACGTGTGTGTTTTATTTCCTGCCTGCCTCCACTGATCAGCCCTTTCACCTCCGTAATGTCTTTGCTGTCCCAGTGAACTCACTGTAGAGTGGCACCTCGGGTTACAGACGCTTCAGGTTACAGGAAAGCCCCATTAGCTAAAGTGGTGCTTCAGGTTAAGAACAGACGAATTAAGTTCGTAACCTGAGGTACCACTGTACTGGCTGGGGGGGAGTGGGGGAGGCATTTAGGCGTAAAGTGACAGCCAGGGCATCCGACTAAAGTTAAACCAAAACAAATCCATGTGGAGAATCCATGTGGATCTGTGCTTTGTAACCACATTTTTGCACCATTGCAGCCCCAGACAACAGTGGGTGCGTGATTTTTCTGGTGCAGGCTGCAGCCATGGACATGCTATGTGATCTGATGGTGAATTTGGGGTGACCCAATGCAAAGATCCTGAGGATCCTGTGGATCCATGCTTTGTAACCATGTTTTAAGTGGGGAGGGAAGGAAAAACACAGAAGGGACAAGGAGCACGAGAGGGGTGTGCAGAGAAGCAGCTGGCTAAGAATGCAGGAGAGGGGTTTAATGGGAGGGAGGAAAGGAAGGCAAAAGTCCCACCCACCCAACCAAGCAAGCCCCCCCTCTCTCTCTCCTCTCTCTCTCCTCTCTCTCTCCCCCCACCCCCACCTGCATGTTTTCCGGCTGCCTGGAATGCTTCCCTGGATGCAGCAGCAGCAGCATCGGAGCACGGAGAGGAATTAGAAGGAAGGACGCAATCCTTTCCTTTCCCCTCTGCTTGCCAGGAGGGGAGGGGAGGGGAGGGGCTTTCCCTGCTCTTTGTTCCATTTGAGCAAACAGCAACCGAAACAGAACAGGGTGGGCAGTAAGACCCGGAGGCAGAATGTAGGAAAGCAGCAGCTTCCTCTTTTCAGGCGTCCCTCCTCCTGTGACGGGGCGATATGATTTTTGCCTGATTTTTGCCCCTGCACTCGGGACAGTCAGCTCCAAGGACCACACATTCGCTCGATAACACGCACAGACATTTCCCCTTAGTTTTTAGGAGAAAAAATCTGCGTGTTATAGAGGGACGCACCGAACCATAGGAGGGGGAGAACAGGAAAAAAAGATTTAGATATTAGTAAAGATATTAGTAAAGTGGTGGGCAGGAGGGGGCTGGCTTATGGCAATCTGAGGTTGGTAGGGCAATGCCCCATTTGTTCTTGTGAACTAGCATCCATGGGCTCTCAGACCAGCCTCTTCTGATTTATAGCTCTCTTTATCTTCAAAACTCCTCCGCCATCCTCCTCTCCTCCGCTTGCCAGCTTCACTTGCATACCATGTTCTCATTCTCCACTCCCATCACTGCTATCTACATATTAGTGTATTTTTGGTATTTGTGGAAGCCGCCCAGAGTGGCTGGGGAAACCCAGCCAGATGGGCGGGGTACAAATAATAATAATAAATAATAATAATAATAATAATTAATTATCATCTGGATAACTTAATGGTTTGATGGGGGAGTGGAGTTTTGCAGAGTTTCTTTTTCGGCCAATGTTCTCCACCCCATTTCAGTTTCCTGGCCTGACCTTTTCTACCTTCTGGCAAGAATTGCCTCTAAGCATAAAGGAGCAGTTTTGCAACCAAGACAAACACAAGGCAGCCAAGAGTCTCCTTGTAACTGTTCGCAGCATAGGAGTGTGGAATAAACTCCCTGCCATTGTTCTGCAAGAAAACCCAGGGAAGGTTTGTTTCTTTGTTTAAGGAAGAATTTGCAATGCTTACAGAATGGATACCTAATTTGTCTACAGGGTGTTGTCTTTCTTTTCTTTTCTTTCTTTCTTCCTTCCTTCCTTCCTTCCTTCCTTCCTTCCTTCCTTCCTTCTCTTTCTCTCTCTCTCTCCCTCCCTCCCTCTCTCTGAGATAAGTGTAGTACTTGCCTGTTTATCTTATATGTGCTCAACTTCTGTTTTTGTAGCTGGATTTGGCCAAGGTGATGTGTCATCCATGATAGTTCAAAGTCATTCTACCTCAGAGGCCACCAAGCCGGTTCCGGAGGTAAGTTATAGTTCTATGAAGCACACAAGCATAAGAAAGAATGGAGCCCCACCAACCCCCGCTGGCCGAACATGATAGAGGGAAATATTCCCCTTAGGGTTTGCTGCTAACTTGCAAGCCCAGCACCTGCTGCTGACTCTTTTGGGCTACTTTGATGGGGATTTGAGTCCCAAGCAAGGGCATGTAACCCTCAGGTAGCTTTTTAGAAAAATAGCTTCCTTATATAACATCATAATGATTTAGTAAAAGTTTGTTGCATTAGAGTTATTTATTTATTGAACCCACATGCTGCTTTTCTAGAATAGTTTTTCTCAAAAGAAGTTTACAAAAAATATTCTTTCATATTAAAGGAGGGATGCAGAAGGGAAAACAACAACTAAACGGATAGCTCTCCATATGTAATCTTTGCTGATCCTTTTCTGAGATATACCTTGAAATGTACAAGCAAACATGGGTTATTGTGTTTTTTGATGTGAAGAATTCCCCCGCACCACAAAAAAGCTGCAATGTAGATGTTCCAAAACACTTGGAAGACAATATAGATTCCACAGGTGAGAAAAACGCTTTATCCTGTGTGACACCTGTCATTTTACATTACATCTAAGGATGAAAAAGAGAAAGTGACAGATGAAAGCTCCTGCGTGGGGGCAATTAGCGATGACTCTGACATTGTGACACTCGAGACACCGAAAGTAGAAGAAATTGGAAGCCCAGAAGAAGAAGCTGAATCTGTGCCTGCTGATGAGGCCGTTCCTGCCCCTGAAGATTTTAACATGGGCTCCTCTTCGAGCAGCCAGTACACCTTCTGCCAGCCAGAAACAGGTAGGCGACGTCTCTTGCACCTTGTAGGCCAGACTTGGCCAGAAAAAGAGGCAACAGGCAGTGCCAGGCTCTGCAGGCTTCACGAATCAACTGACCACCTTTCCTGCTGCCAGTCAGGTTAAGGAAATAAGATCAGTTTCAGGAGCAGCCCATGAATGAGTCAGCAGTGACTTGAGCAGCCTCACTTTCATTCCCCAAACTGTGGTATCATATATGGCCTTTCTCTTCAAAGAAACTGATTTTGCACCATACTGATGGATCAAGTGATTAATTCTTGGCACAGCCCATTTAATTCTGTTAACAGTATGGGAGATCATGATACCACTTGCAAGAGACAGATAACATGGGGGCCAGTCAAAGAAAGCTCATTCCTAGCTAAGCTTTCCCTCCAGCTTCCATTCATATGTGCTGGTGTTGTTTGTTCTGGTGGTTTTTTTATATAACACCCCCCCCCCCACCGCTGGTTTGGTACCAGGAGTGTCTGCTGAAGTGGTTGGTGGCCTTTGAAGCTGCAGCCCCATCTTTAAATACAACAACATGAAGAAAATCTCTTTCCAAACCACACCTAAGCTACACAGGGGAAAAACGAAGCAGAAAAAGTGCCCCGGCAGAGCCCTTGCATGATTTCTGTTGGGGGAAAAGATCTTTAAATAATGGAGGCTGTCTAGTTTCACCTTGGCCTGGATGTGAGGTTAGGCTCTTTTCAAGTGTTAATACTTTGCCTGTTCAGCCTTTTCTAAGCAAATTTGCTGTCTGGCCTCTATCACCTCTTCAAGTCCCGTGCCTTTTCTAATCACTGCAAATTTAGAAATGAAATGCTAGAATTGCCTGCCTGTTCATCAGATGCAGTTGGCTGATCTCAATTCCCAAGGGATGTTGGGATTCCCAGGACTGAAGTCTCGTTAGGTAAGCCACCCTCCCCCAACATGGTGCCCTTCATATGTTTGGGATGCTGCTACCGTCAGCCCCAGCACCATATGGGGCTGCTGGAATGTTAGGAGATGTACTTCAAGCATCTGTAGGGCACCAAGCTGGGGTGCTGCAAGGGAAATGCTTTCACCCAGCAAGGTAGTTTTGCCTGTGTGACTGTCTCTTCTGAGACTTCCCCAGCAGCCATCTAAACATTAACAGAATGTGCTTGACAATCTCAAAGTGTTCATAATACTGTTTCCCAGGCTCCGGCCATGTGCCTCTATTTAAAATCTACCCAGAGAAGAAGCAGTTTGTACAGGGGCATGTCAGAGACTGGACTGAGTGTGTGCACATTGCAGGGCCTTCAGAGTCAGAGTCTGAAAATCTTGAGTCTGGGAGAGTCTGGGCCTAGGGGCCACCCCCAGCGGCTGACAGGACAGCTGCTCTTGGGGCCAGGGGTTTCACATGTACCAGAAAAGAAGACTTGGAAAGCCTAATGTCTGATTTCCTTTTGGTGATCAAGGTGTCATGTACCTATGCTTTCCATCTGCTCCCACCCTAGCCAAATTGCTTTGTGGTCCTGTGTTGCATTTTCCTTTTAGTCGGCGGTTAAAATCTCTTCTTTCTGTTATATATATATACATACAAAAGCCAGTTGGCTGGAGAAGCTCCGGAAGATCCCAGAGTGTATCAGTGGATGGGGTGAGCAGCTAAAGCAGCAAATGGCCGGCAAGGTCCCTTTCCAAGGTGGCCCAACTGCTTGTGCCTGGTGTGAGCTGTGGCTTGTGGTGTGGCATCTTGTCTGCTTGTGTGGTGGGGACAGCAGTTTCAGGAGCTAGCTCAAGTTGTTGCTTGCTGATGGCAGGGTCAGGAAAAGCAAAGACAAACGTGGAGGGGGCAGGGAAAGGGAGGAAACAGTAGAGGGGGAATCCATTTGGCTTATTTTGGGATGCCCCCTGCATTTTGAATCTGGCAAGCTCTTCTCCAGGGACAGCTGTAAGAACAAGCCTATACCCCCTAACTCAACTAAAATGTGCGCCATTAAATGCAATATTCTATTACAATATTTATAGATTAATCTAATGCGTCAGGTTGTTCCTCTTCTTTCTGGCTTGCTCTTGACATGCTGCTTTGCATCACTGGCCTGTTGGTGATGTGCTTGAATGTTGAGTGAACTGTATGCCTTAGAACTGGCAGGAATCTTAAACTTCTAAGTTACTAGGGGGAAAGCCCTTTGGGTTGTCAGCAGGGAGGAGGGCTATTTCTGGTCCTTCAGCCACAGTAACCCCCTTCCATTTGCTCCATGGCCACCTGAATGACCACCCTGTCACTGGTTTCTCATAGTGGGTGCCCCCCCCCCCATGATCTGAGGCCATGTGGCCTTGGCATGAGCCAATCTTTACCTTACAATCCTGTTTGGACAGATGTGTGCATTTGCGTTGGGGCGTGTATGATGTTTTCAGTTGCAATGTAGATGGAATGGATAAAAAGGCCATTTACGCAGGCCCCCTACTCCTAAAAATGCACTCACACCCTTCCTCCCAGGACTCAACCCACATGATCCAGCTGTTAATCTACTGATCACTGCAGCAAGGAACCTACAGTGCAGCCAAGTTCTTGGTCACTTGAGCACAACAACTGAGCCCCACTGCTGGCAAAGCAGTCCCAGGGGTGGATGGGGGCAAGAAGATTCCTCCTGGGTTTCTGCTTTTTCAGAAACCCCAAAGCCAAGTTTTGTCAGAATTTTAAAGACCCCAACACCTTTAAGAAATATAATGGTATTTATATAAATATTTTCTTGCCCCTCTGAGAGGGAACAAGGATGTCATTCTCTGTACACAACTGAGGGAAGGAAGAGGGTTTGCTCAGAACTAGCGGTCTGTGGGTGAGGACATGGCTGAAGGGGAAGCTCCTGCCCTGCCACAAGGGACACACCTTAGCAGGCTCCAATCTTCTCCTAGGATGGAGAGAACAATACTCCATGTGTCAGGATAGGAGGCTGCACATTCCTTGCTGACAGCATAAAGGATTGTGGGTTTGCTTTTCAGTCTTTCTGCCTCGTCCCAGTGGCGAAGAATCAAGCAGCGACGAAACCAGCAATCGTTCCAGCCCCACCCTGAGGCGAAGACGTGCGAAGAAGAAGTTGGTCTCAAGTTCTGAATCAGAGGATGTGCCACCTCTCGAACAGGAGACCGAACAGGCCAAAGAGCATTCGCACAAACATCAGTTCAGTAGTGGCCTTAACAGGTGCATTATTCTGGCATTGGTGATTGCAGTCAGCATGGGCTTCGGGCATTTTTATGGTGAGTACATGAATCCTCTTCATTGAACTAATAAGAAAGACGTTTTCAAACCAGTGGCATTTCCTCACAGGGTGCCGTAAAGACCAGATCCTTACTTGCCCTATCCCCTGCAGGCCAAATTTGAGAAGTGGGCAGCCCCACACACCTGACATCGCAATGATTGTCAGGACTTCAAAGCAGTTAAGAGAGTTGTCGGCATATGGAACTTAGTTTGAGGACATTTACCATATTTTTCGCCCTATAGGATGCACTTTCCCCCCTCCAAAAATGAAGGGGAAATGTGTGTGCATCCTATGGGGCGAATGCAGGCTTTCGCTGAAGCCTGGAGAGCGAGAGGGGTCGGTGCACACCGACCCCTCTCGCTCGCCAGGCTTCAGGAAGCTATCCGCTAGCCGTGGGAGCCCGTGGGAGTTCCCGCCGGGCTCCCTAGGCTTGCGGATAGCAGCCTGCATCCCAAAGCCTGTGGCGTGCTGAGAAGTGCCCGGGCTTCAGCCAGATATCCGCAAGCCTGGGGAGCCTGCGGGAGTTCCTGCCGGGCTCCCAAGGCTTGCGGATAGCAGCCTGTTCTGGGGGCTGGGGTCGGGGGAAGCTCGGGCTTCTCCCGCCCCAGCCTCGCGCCTGGGGGGGGGATTTTTTTCCCCTTTATTTCCCCCCCCCCAAACTAGGTGCGCCCTATGGGCCAGTGCGCCCTATAGGGCGAAAAATATGGTACATTCACATCTTAACAAGCAAAAATCCCTACTTGGACTTGCAAGTGCCCAGGTTGTGCCTTCAGACCAGTTGCCTAACTTGCAGGGTCCTTGTGTGAAAATTCTCTTGCACATTGTCCTCAGCTGCTGGGTGGGAAAGTGGGATATAACAGAGACTGACAATATAGATGAAAAGAGATGTGATTCTTACAGCTGGAGTGTGTGTGTGCATGTTCTCCCTGCCTCCCTGTCTGCAAGCTGAGGGAGACGTCTCAGTTAACTGAGGCTCCTAGGCAGGATGGATGACTTGTGATTTGGCCCATTCCACTGACACACTCTTGCTTTGTGTGTGTGTGTGTTTGAAAATTAGTTATAAAATCCAGTCACTGATCCCCTGCCTGTGTTTTGTGGTTTCTGCTGTTTATCCCAAACATAGTAACCAGTCATCTAAAATAGAAAAAGCCCTGTGTGGAAAACTCCTTTAGTTGACGACCCAGATTCCTGATGTTCTGTTCTAGTAATACCATTTTTAATGGTGTGTAAAAAGAGACTAAAGATTCTTGACTGAGTTATAAAGCATTTAGTAGAACAACCTTGGAGCAAAACTTAACACCTATCCATTATTTTGTCCTCAGGGAAATATGAAGGTAAGAGGCTTGGTTGGAATGTGTTGCTGTGAAACAGAGGCCACGGCCTTTTCTCTCACCTTCTCACTCTGACATGCTTTTTGACTGTGGATGCTCTAGCACAGGGGTAGGCAACCTAAGGCCCGTGGGCCGGATGCGGCCCAATCACCCTCTCTGGGTTATTTCTGTTGCATAGAAATTCGTTCATTTTCCCCCCAAAATATAGTTCAGCCCACCACATGGGGGTGGACTGGCCCACGGCTGAAAAAGGTTGCTGACCCCTGCTCTAGCAGATTAACCTTGTTTTCCACTGGGGGGCATCATTGCAGGCTCTTGGACTTGGGCTATTCAGTCCAGCTCCTACATTGGGAAACATTTTTTCATGACTTTCTGGTTCTTTGGCGGTAGCATGCACATTTTGATGTCAACACTGGAATTCCTGGATGGGAAGTGTTTGTGTGCTGCTTGTATAGGAGAATCAAATTAGCCTTTTGCTTCTTGAGAAGGTAAATGTGTCCGCTGGGCCAGTAGTTAGTGCTCAGTCACTTCACAAAAAATTTCTACGGGCTTGTGTGGATTCCAAGCATCCTGTTGCTGCTGCCACCCCTTGTACCTTTTCCACGATGCTTAAGGCCAGGGTCCTTCTCCCTCCTGGGTGGACCTGCCCTTCATTGTTTGCAGTTGGTTTGTGCTCAGAAGGCAGGACTTTGAAGCAGCCTCCTCTGCTCTCCTCCTTAGTCACGAACACAGGCCTGGGGAGGATTTGCGGTCCTCTGGCTGATTCCAACCACTGGCATGCTGGCTCTTGGTGTTCAGCAACATCTAGAGGGCACCAGCTTCCCTTGCCCTGCTCTCATGTCACTGAGTGAGCATTTGTGACATGATATTGCATGATATAGATTTGCATGTAGTTGTTTTCATGTTATTTGTACTGATCGTAGTACTTCATACATTTCACCTTTTCAGAGAGGAATGTATGTTACAGGCCTTCTTTGTCCAAATTGATGCTGCTATTGTAATAGATGTTCTAAGGAGGCCTGACCTAGATTTGCCCCTCTGATTTTGCTGTTTTGCTAATACAGGTTAATGTGCAGCTGCGCACAGGGATACACTGGGGCTTTGTGAGTGTTCTGAGCCCCACCAGTCTGTTCATTTAATGATGGATCAGTGTCTTTGCCACTGAGCTTAGCTTGCTTTCATCAGCCTTATTTTGTTAATGCAAAAGTCTAGCATAGCTGTTGCAAACAATTAAAAAGGTGACCGTTTTAAACTACACTGTTCACTGATTAATGTACTATGCAGGACTGAAGAGAGAAAAGCCATCATCACTGATAAGCTGCCTAATTTCCAATTTTTCTTGTCAGATAAAAGAGAAAATTTTCTGTTTCAAGGTACTGTTCAGATCCAAAAACGCCAGCAATTGGTTGAGAAAACTCATGAAGACGAACTGAATGGTATAAAGGATAATCTAATTCAGTGCCAACAAGAACAAGGCATGAAAGCAGAATGTAAGGTAAAGGTGGCTTTCCCATCATACTTGAAAGCGAGGATGATATTTTGCCTTTGGCTTGTAAACTCCACCTCCATTGGGAAACTTTGCTGTCATTACTACCGCCAAGTGCTGGAAGCTGTCTTCTAGATGAAGGCATGGCAAAATCCAGTCTTGGCATAGCAGGCAATTTTGAACTGGTTCAATGTCAACCACAGAGGGTAGGAGAAGATGCCATTGTATCTGCATCTTGAAGCTTTTAGTGTGGGTCAGCAGATTATTCTGTAGCGAGGGCTGGGAAGTCCCAATTCCCACTGTCCTTGCCTTGAGCGCTTTCTCCCCGGAAGCATATTAAGCCTCAGCTTCCTCTGTGCTTGGCCCATGCAGGCTCCAGGGCTCCCCTCCTCCTTCTGGGGCTGCAGCCACGCACCTTGCTGTGGACAGCTGGCCCCTAAACACACCATTCCCAGGCAGCGTTTGCGAGGTTTTCTATCAAAAGTGGAGGAGACTATGCAGGCATTGTGGGGGAAGGTACAACTCTGCACGGCCTGTTCCGCTTGCCCCTAGAGCAAGTGCCACAGAAGCTCCTTACTAGCCCTCCTTATCCATCGGTAGGTTGGCTCCTGCTTAGCTGTCCTCCTCCACCCTCCCAACGTTCTTGCAGCATTTGGACACTGGCACACAGCAGCTGATGTGTTTGCTTTCATTTTGTCTCTGATCAGTCTCTAAAGGAAGGCCTAGAAACATGCTTGCATACAACAGAAGTGGAAAAGAAATCCTTTGAATCTCAGAAGCATCACCTTGCTTCAGAAAACCAGCACCTGAGAGAATCTCTAGAGAGGGAGGAAAAAGCTTTGGCGTTGCTGCAAGAAGAACTGAGGAAGCTGAGAGAGCAGATTCGGCACCTGGAGAACAAAGGTTCTGGCCCAGAGTTGGTTGCCACCGAAAATCAGAAGCTGAAAGCCCACCTGGAGGAAGAAAGGCACCGCATGCAGAGTTTTGTGAAGCAAAAGGAGACTCTGTTGGCAGAGGCCCAGATGCTGCGAAGGGAACTGGACAAAGAGCGCCAGCTGACGGTGGCTCTCAGGGAAGAGCTGGACAAGTTAAGTTCTCAGCAGGTGTCTCCTGAGGGGGCGGGTGCTGGCGATGAGAGCCAAGAAATAGAAGCTTTGCGGGGAAGGCTGACAGAGCTGGAGCAGAAGCTGAGCTTCGAGCAGCAGCGTTCCGACTTGTGGGAAAAGCTGTATGTTGAAGTCAAGGACCACGCCGAGAAGAAAGAGCAGACCGAGAGGCCACAGAAGCCAGATGGGAAAGGAACCAACAAAGCCAAAAAGAAGCCAAAAGGAACATTTTTTGGTTCTGTGAAAGAAACCTTTGACGCCATGAAAAATTCAACCAAGGAATTTGTAAGGCATCACAAAGAAAAAATTAAACAGGCCAAAGAAGCCGTGAAAGAGAACTTGAGGAAATTCTCCGATTCTGTGAAGTCCACCTTCAGGCACTTTAAGGACACAACAAAGAATATATTTGATGAGAAGGAGAAGAAAAAGTACAGTGACAGCAGGCATGAGGCGAACAGAAAAGGGAAAACAGGCAGCTCCCAGGAAGGGTTACACAAGCAGACGGCCCACCGCTCACCTGGCAGCCAGAGAGAGTTTAGAGATGGAAGGCGATCCAAAGAGAGCCGTTCCCCTCCGCACTTCTCCAAGGACCCTCCCTTCCAGGAATGCCCCAAAGGTAACAGAAAGCACCGCCCTCTTGTTCTCAAGGGATGTTCAGGCATCTTTGACTGTGCCCACCAGGAGTTTTTAAACCTCTTTGACAAAGACTTAGACCCAATTCGGGCAGATGAATTTAATCAATTAATGCACAAATATTTGCAGCAAGAAGTAAAGAACTTCCACCACTGGCGAGAACTGGAGATCTTTGTGAATAGGTTTTTCCGTAATGGCGTCTTTATACATGATCAGATGCTGTTCACGGACTTTGTTAATGACGTTAAGGATTACCTTGAAGACATAAAAGAATACCAGAGGAACAGCGATGGTGTATTTGAAGACCTGGATAAATATATCTACCGATACTACTTTCATTATGATCACTTGCCTGAGCACAGACCAAGGTTAGTACTAAAATTCTGCTAATAATTTAAACTGGGCATGTTTGAGTTGTGAAAGAAGGAACGCTTCAGCTGGCTGGCCTAGCAGGTTATTTCCCTGTTTGTTTGAGCTTTGCAGTTGCTGCTGGGCAGACAAGGAAAGCCTCCATAAAGAGGGGTGATTATGCCATCCTCAGATAAAGGCACCAGTTCCATTGTATGTTAAGCACCACGGTACAGAATTTCTAATGTAGCAAAGTGGCAGCGTGTGTCAAAAGGAACGGAAGGAATTCCATTCCACCCACTTGCCGTATCCACTTTGCTTATTTTAAATAACAAAGTTGGTTGTAGCCTTTCGGAGGAGTTAAAACGTTTGGGGCATTGGGCTTAAGGCCTAATACTGAGGTGCTCACGCAGCCCTAACTTCCCTCCTGTACTTTCCTTTCAGCCACCCTGCTAGGCGGGCTCCTTTCACGCAACCTCATAGTCCACAGCAGGACAGACATGCTGCAAAGCACCAGCATCGCTACAAAAGAGAAGGCCGGTGGCACAAGCAAGGGCGCAGCAACGGAAGACACATGGCAAATTTGGAGATAGAATTGGGCCAGATGCCCTTTGATCCAAAGTATTAAACGGCTGTTGGCCGATGGAACCCAGCAGGATGGTAAAAATAGTGGACGAGTGGCTATTTCTGCAGCTGGCTGAATCAGCAGAGCAATCGAGGGCACGTTTCCCCTTTCTTAATGACACTCCCTCTCCCCTGCAAAGATCAGCCCAGCTTCTCCATCTTTCCCCTTTCCTTTCAGCCTTCTTGGGAAACATTAATTTGGGTGCAGTCCTACTATTGCAATAAATTAAGCAGGGTAAGCAGTAGCGTGTGTGTGTGTTTGCAAAATAAGCTTCTTTGCACTGGTTGGTACTAGAATTCATACTTGATTCAGACTTAATGTTAGAGTAATATTATGATGTACTAATTTCATCTCATACTGTTCAGAAGCATGTCTGTTTTACAACTGTCTATTTGTTCTTGTGATGGGGTTGGAACCTGTTGACTTCATGTGTGTGCTATTTTCCGATCAGCTTGCTGACTTGCATTTGAAATTTCTTGTGCACCTGCAAATTGTAGAAGAAAAATAAAGATGTGGTTGGAAAAAGTTACTTTTATTTTTATAAGTTTGCATAGCTAAACATCCTCAAAGAAGGACTCAAAGCCTTTGTTAAGGCCACTCTTCTGTTATCTTGCGCATGCTGTCCCTGCTGAAGTGTGTCTTCTCTACACCCGCAATGAAAAATGGTCCAGGCTGCAATCAGAGTTCCATTAACTCAGCAAGATTTACTGCTAAGCGAGGAGGACTGTCCTATTAACTATATCTCATGTGAAACACAGACCCATGTGGTGATCTTTGAACAAGATATAGTTACATTCCTGCATTTGTTGTCTGGACTGAGACCATCTTCAAAGGCGCTTTTGATTTCTTTTGTAGACATGAATGGAGCTCCCAATCCGTCCTTGAGGCAGATGAGTGTGAAAAAATGTGGCAACTTTTTCATACCTATTTGTAACTAGAAATGATGATATATCCTAGAAGTAAAAAATTCAATATTCAGGTTCTGGACCAGACATCAGGGTCCAGCAAACAAGAATTGAGGAAGAACCATCATTATGCTGGCCACATTCATTTTTCCACCATTTATTTTGAAGATCGGGGGGAGGGGAAGGAGCACTGTAGAATTGTATATTGCTAGGAAGTTAAATTTTCAACCTAATTTTGTTGAGTAACTCATCAGCCACTAACAACTTGTATTTTCATAAAAGTGGAAAGAGCACAAATCCATCATCTGTATTCATTGCCATAAAGGTTGCCAACCTTTTTGGACCAGTACACATTTGTTTTTTTATTTTGAGACAGTGCTACAGGCACCAGTCACAAAATGGCTGCCATAGAGCAGGACTATAGTTCATCCCAGAAGAGTGCGAGAACACACACACACGCCATCGCAGGCACCACCACACTGACTATCCTTGCTATGCCCTGACCAGTTCAGGTACTCTGAATTTCTCCACATGGAACAAGTTTTGTGGCACCATTTTCTGATAGTTTATTTTCAACGGTATCACAAGAGGAAAAATTAGCTGGATCAAAGAGAACTGTGGACAAACCAAAATGTGAACCCTTCCTTACAGTGTGGAGTTCACCGGTGGAAGTAACTTCCAAGGTGAGGTGATGTCTGTCTGTTAGCTTTAGTGGCACAGAGGAGGAGAATGAAGCCTATCTATTCAGTCATGGAAGGAATATGAACCCCCAACTTCAGAGGGAGCAATGAGAGACGCAGACAGTTGGTCTCATCCAGCGGACTCTTTTTACCTTCTTAAATACATGTATGCTCCTCCCTCCCCATCCCCCGCTTTCTGGGACCTTTTGGGCTATGCAGCATTCATTCATTTCCCAACCTCCACCCCAAGGTCCCCGGGTGGGTCACAATTTCAAAACAACAATAAAACCAGTTTAAAACAACTTATGCTTACACCCTCTGTAATCATCTCGTTCATCTCCTTGATGAAGATGCCAATAGGGGTTTGCTCAATGCCCCACTGAAAACAATGAGACTGGGATTCTTCTGCGCTTCCCTTACCTGCTCAAGCACACTGAAGAACACCAAGTGTGTGGGTAGCAGCGTAACATTGGAAAACGTTTCACTGAGCCAGCTGAGAGGGTCTGCATAAAATAAGTCGGCTTCATCAAGGTAATTTGCCCTTCTGGTCAAATCAGGGGGGCACTGAAGAAACCTCAAAGGTAGTGGGCAATGAACATGGCTAGAAAGGGGGGGGGGGAGAAGCAGGCATTAATACAAATGGCTGAGGCTATTTTGCATTAGCAAGTGTTGGCAGCGCTTCTTTTCCACGTGCTGATCTGAATACACACCTACCAGTGTCTCTGTGTGTTATCAGTTGAGAGGCACAGCAAAAATGGGACCTGCAAGATGGGTGGAAAGGGCTGAAGGTGACTTTTCCACACACTCTGCTACAGATAGTCCCCATGTCACCTGGTGAAGACAAAGCGTGAGGCAGTGGAGACTTCCTGTGCTTTGGAATTGGAAGTGGCACTGACTTTACAGGCACAAAGACGGGGAAATGGCTCAACAGCTAGAATACAGTCAAGGTTCCCACAATCCCAATAGGGGCAGAACTTCCAGGGTCCCCTCAAGTGTCAAACTGGCTTCAGGTGCTTGGGCAAAGTGTTACACAGATACAGGGTTCTGGGTTTTCTATCTCAAGCTCTTTGCATCAGTTCCAGCAACAGCTGCTGATCCAGCCAGAAAGACACAATTAAGCCCACAAAGGCTGCTGCTGTTACAAAAAAGTATAGCACAGAGGTATAGACTAATAATGAATCAGTTTAAGGAGAAACTTATTCCAAGGTTGATTACATCAACGTCAATCCAGCATAAACTATTTAGAGGACAATCCTATCAATGGTTGCTGGCAGGCTGTTCCAAAGGCCAGGTCAGGAGGTTGCCCCACAAAGGATCATTGCAGCCACAAAATCTCCACAGCTGTCCCTTTCAGCAGAAAACTGACGTTCTGGGGGTGGCTTTGCCAAATCCAAAGCCTTTCTGTTCCCCTGACGTAACCCAGAAGGAGATGGAAGTATGCTAGTCCCGGAGCTGAGATCAACAGAAAGGAAAAAGGCCAAAGACAGAGGCGGAAGGGAAACGGCAGCTCCCCTTCCCCAATGCTTTTTGCCCTCCCGGTATGATCCCAGGAGGGCTTTTGATGTGGTTCCTCCACCTTGGATTCACCTTCTCCTGCCTCCTCTGAATTGCTCTGGCAGTAAAAGAGCAGAAAAGCTGCAGATTCCCATGCAGAGTGCCACCAGAACCTCACACACATACACCCCCCGCTGGGTCTTACCTATAAAAAGGAGTTGAATGGCAGGGCATGAGCATGAAGACGGATGCCGGCTGCTGTGGAGAGTCAGCAGGAGCGCTGCAGAGGCTTTGCAGGTGGCCCATGACATCCAGGGTTCCACGCTGATGGACCAAGCCAGTGTAGAGGGCAGGCAGCAAGTTTGTCACCAGCAGGAAGGAAACGGCTGCTGCCCGCTGCCACCTTTTCAGCTGCTTAAGAGAATGCCCTACAGGGAGGAGAGGGAAGGGAGCAGAAAATGGAGCAGATGAATCTAGGGTCCTTGAGATCAGGGACGTGAGCAGTTCCAGAGACTTCCAAACAGCAGCGTGGTGGGGCTTTCCTAACACCTAAAGCTTCCCCTTCAAAGACCCTTCCTCCTTTGGCTCAGCCCCGAGGCTTCTCATCATTCAACCTCCTCTTCAGCTTGGCCTCCCTCCCTCCCATCAAATGTCTGAGAGCTACTTCTATAAAGACTGCCCAGCCTTTGCTTTCATTCCTGCCTTGGAAAGAGCCCAAGCACTAAACCTGCCAGAAGCCACAGCTGAATCTTTTTTAAAACAACAACAACATTGTATGTAGAAAATGTACTTATTAATCAATGGGAGTGAAATAATGTGTCACTATTGGACAGTTTGCTTTTACAGGTACGCTGTTTTGATGGATGTTAGCCAATTTGGACACAATGGCAGCATTTTTTCCTGCACTGACACACACAATCTCTGTATCAAACCATTTAAGATGCTCGTTCCCTCTAGAAGAAGGAAGCAGTATTTCAAACTTCTCAAAGATGAGACACATTTTGGCACTAAAACTTCCACAACAGCAAGTTTTTCCTTTAGAGTGAACATTTAACAACACCAAGAATCCAAATATATCGTCCAAACGGGACAAATGTAAGGTTATATGCAGGCAGGAAGAACCAACTGCACAAATACAATCTAGAATCAGTGTGATGTAGCAGCAAAAACCGCTAATGCTATATTAGGCTGCATCAACAGAAGTATAGTGTCCAGATGAATGGAAATAATAGTACCACTCTATTCTGTCTTGGTCAGACCACACCTGGAATATGGTGTCCAGTTCTGGGCACCACAATTAAAAAAGGATATCGACAAGCTGAAATGTGTGCAGAAGAAGGCAACAAAGATGATAAAGGTTCTTGGAAACCAAATCTGGGGAACGGTTGAGGGAGTTGGGTATGTTTAGCCTGGTAAAGAGGAAACTGAGAGGAGGTAAGATGGCCACCTTCAAATGGGCTGTTACATGGAGCAAACTTGTTTTCTCCTATTCCAGAGGGAAGACCTGAACCAATGGCTTCAAGTTACAAGAAAGGAGATTTCAACTAAACATCAGGAAGAACTTTCTGAAAGAGAGAGCTGTTTGGCAGTGGAAATGACTTCCATGAGAAGTGGTGGACTCTCCCAACTTGGAGTTTTTTTAAAGCAGAGATTGGATGGCTGTCTGTCATGTATTATTTGTTGTACATTTACTGTATGATCTATTTGAGATCATTGTGGGGGGTGATACAAGATGACCCCCAGGGTATGTTCCAGCTCTACAATCTATGATTCTATGAAACAGCACACAGAAACATCATAATGTGTTTAAAATCAAAATGCTTACCACAGAACACCATGCAGATTGGGAGCACTGGGTAGATAAAGCGGAATTCTTTGTGGCTCAGGGTGCTGTAACACAACAGGAAGAAGGTGTAAAGCCCAGGCCTCTTCCCTCAGGAAATCATCCTTAGTGCAGAAAAATCTGCCAAAGGTCCTCCCAAGTCACAGAAGCAGCCAGCTGATGGGGCCACAGCCCAATCCAACGGCTCCCTTGAGCTGTGATGGAGGAGCCTGCTGCCAACATGGGAAGCACAGAGGACTGTGGCAGACTATACTGTCTCGAGGCAGATTTTAAAAGTAAGATTCCTCAGCCACAGGCCTGGGCTATATATTGATATATCACCCAGGACCAGTATGAAGGGCAGACTGTGATGACGGCTTAACTCAGCGATATATCACACGAGCCAGCGGCAGGGTGGGGGCTCCGTTAAAGTGCCCCCCCAGCTGATAGAGTCCCAATTCTGCTGCTTGCAAGCTGGCACCAGGTTGCAGACTCCGTTAGACTCCCCCCTCCTGACCTGCCAAGGTGGTGGCGGCAGCTGAGGCAAGCCCCCGGGCACTTGCCTCATCCGCCACTGCCTTGGCATAGGGGTCAGGCGGGCTCAGATAGGCAGTGCAGAGACAAAGCGCAGATAGGGTGACTTTGCACCCCAGACCTTGCAGAGTGGTACAGAGGCTGCCTGATGCTGGTGCTGGGGCAGAGGCAGCCTTGCTTGGCTACCCTGCCTTCATCTGCGTCTTTCCTCCCAGGGTGGTCATTCACCCCAGGAGGAAAGATGGAGCCCACTCTCCCGGGTGAAGGCAGAAGCCGGGCCCAGTGCTGGCCAGCAAACTCAGGCAACCCCACTCCGCAAGGTGCAGATAGGGTGGCTATGCATCCCACGCCTTGCAGACTTTACCTGGGAGGGTGGACTGCATTTTTCCTTCTGGGCTGAACGACCACCCCAGGAGGAAAGACTAGCTCTCCCCTCCCATCCCCCAGCACAAGGAGGGACAGAGCCAGCCCAGCAGTCGGAACCAAGGGCTCTGGTCACCAGCTGCAGCTTGAATCAAACTTTTCCAGAGAAAGCGGGGCTCCCAACATGGCGTCATAAAAGCTACCCCACCTGGCTCCATAAGAAGGAGAGGCAAGAGTGGCTACCATTTTGCTCTGTCCCTCCCACCACCAATCCACTGGAACACCAAATGCTGAACGCTGTATGAGAAATGGAACCCACATTTTCTTCCTATTGGATTTTAAACAGTGAGCTGGCTCTTCTGGCACATTGGCAGGAAGACAGCGTTAGAAGCACCCTAAGCAAACTAGCCAACAAATCTGAAGGAGGAAATTCCTGGCACAGAGTTCTGTGGTGTGGAAGGAAGCCTACCTGTAAACAGCCACTGTCCACAGCACCACCACCAGGAGTATGCCATGCCTCTTTGATGCTTGGAAGCAGCCATGGAGAAAGAAGGGGAGGTGAGGGCCAAGGACCACAAGGAAGCCCTGGCTGAAGTACCAGTGCCACGGGTGGGATCCGTAGAAGGTGGCCACATTCTGCAGCACGTTAAACTTCAAAAAGTTCAGTTGAACCAGGACCCACTGCAGGAGCAAAGAAGCAGCAAACAAACAAGACGGGCTTTATAACGAGAGAACTGTGAGAGGAGTGGTGTATTTGTCCTGACAATGCTTTTGTAAGCTTAGGATGGCTTCCTCAACATGCCCCACTTCCAAGGGAATTGGAATCTGGAGCACCAAATCCATCAACACAGCCTAAGCATCTCTTAACTATCCCTGTCACTGATAATTGCCAGAACTCTCCAAAGAGGACGGGGCATGGGCTGGTGGAGATGGGGACGGGATAGCCATCCCTCTTTTGCCTGTTTGCTGGCAAAAAAAAGAAAGTGCCACCTACTAAAGTCTGAGCGCTTGTGTTCAAGGCTGGATTACTGAACTGCTTTAAGTTGCTTATTCATTTGGCGCTCCTAAAGGAAAGAGAGAGAGAGAGAGAGGAGGAGATGAGAGGAAATGCCCACAGTCCAGGCAATCACCTGGATGCCCTTGTTGGCATGGTGTCAGCAGCTATACCAGAGGACAACTGGGCAGAGGGCAAACAGCCAGATGTAAAAGCCACCCCTGCCCAGCTCCACTCTTCAGCAAGTAGCCAAGGGGGAAATTTCCCCTGCCTGCCCAGCTGCTGCCTTCCCTTGCAGTTCTCTGGCTTTTCTCATTTCAAGTCAGGGAAGGAGAGCACGCCACAAGCGCTGTTCTCCAATTCTGCACATTCCTCCACAAGAGCAGAGACTGGCAAAGAGCACAGGGGAACCCTGATCTTTCTCTGGCTGGGAAACGTCAGCCTGGCACTTTCCAGCCGGGCAAATTGCCCCACTATGAGTTTCCTATCTGACAGCTCAACAAATGCATTAGTTAAAAAGCAGCCCAGCAGGTTAAATAAACAAATCTCAAAGCCAGGATCACACTCTCAGCACTAGTTTCTCTTTGCCTGAGCCACCCTGGCCACGGCTGGCAACTACACAGTCCAGCCCTGTTCCCACAAGCGCTGATGTGCCTCATGGAGCTGAGGGAGAGGAGCTGCCAGGTGGAGTGGCAATGGGGGGGGGGTGAAGACAGACGTGAAACTCCCCTGGCTGGTGCACTGCAGCTCTTCTGGAATCTGGCTGCAATACTCAAGCAGGAAGGGGGAATGCATTCCCTCATCCAAGCCCCCTGAAAGAATGGCAACAACCACAGGAAGGAGTGGCATCTGGTTAGGGAAAGTCTGTGGCACCATCTATAGGAGAACTCACTTTAACTGATCTCATAATGCTGAGTGAATGCCAACTTACCTTGCCAAAAAATACTCGGTCAGTAATTAAAGAGGATCCCAGAATGATCAATCTGTCAAGAAAGAACACACTGGAGAAAAGAGGGACCTGCTGGGCTGCACCCGGCAACCCTCTTCCCTGGAGTCCCCCTTGGGGAGCAGGCCAATTCATCTCCCAGGAAGAGTCCGGCTCCCACCTGCTCCTGGCACTGAATCACGGGCCTTCTCCACACTGCCCAAAGTGGGAGCTGCCTCTCCCGGCCGGAGGAACAGTCCTTCTCCAGGCAAGCAAGCTGGGCCAGCTGCTCTGCACAGCATCTGTGGCCTGGCTCTGCTCCTGCTATTTGGGGCACTCTAGCTCACCCAGGTCTAGATTCAGAAGAGACGCCCTTACCCCACTGGGAGGCAGCTGTGCAGGATGAGGTGCCGCTTCTGGGGCTCCTTCCAGAAGTGCCGGAGCAGCAAAGGCACCCACAGAATGAGAGCGGTTGGGCGAATCACAAACGAAAGAGCAACCAGGGTCAAGTAAGGGATGCTGGAAAGAAGAGGCGGCAGTGAGGGCAGGAACATTGGGGGCAGCTTCAGCACAGCCAGCCAGGCTGGTGTGGGAGCCTGGCCAGGGGGGATGAGGAGGGGGGTTGCAGGCTTACTGTTTCACAGCTAAGGGGATGCCTTGGAAGGCAGCCCTGCTGCGTATAATGGGGCTTATACTCAGGTAAGTGAGTGGAGGACTGCAGCCTTTTATATAACATATCTTGAGAATAGGAAAATGTTGCCAACAAGGAAGAGAAGCAGACAGACAAATGTGAGAGCTTTTGCATTTATCTATACAGATGATCACACAGCCCTGCCAATCCAGAGCTGGGCAATGCCTGAAACCAAACCCATTCCTTTGCCTGTCAGGAAACAACACATTTGAAAAGAAGGACAAGGTTCTTGGGAAAGGGTGTTTTTGCTTGAATGGCGAAAAGAGTGCTTGGTTACTGGATGACCCCCATTTACATAAAAAGAAATAGCTAAGCTGGCGATGGAAATATGCTGCGTGAGGGGAAAGCCAAGCATAAGGAAGTTTAACAAGGGTGTGACATTTCCCCAAACCTACCATTATAAACATTTTAATTAAGCGTCAGGGGTCAGCCCCAGCCCCTTTAATGGCTATTAAAGATATCCATAGATATTCTCACCTGCTCCTCTTTGTCTTGGTGGCTTCCAGGGGATAGTAGTAAAGAGCGAAAGTGGTGAGAACAGCTTCCATTGTGTTGGTGAGAGTTCTGGTACAACAGTACCATGTGAACCAGGAACACAACTGGCAGAAGTACTGGAAACAAGGTGGGAGGAGAAGAAGAAGAGCTGGTGTGGGATGAGGGAAAGAAGGGTCACAAGGCAAGACAAAGGACCAGGCGCTCATCACCCCCCAGCCAGAAGCCCAAGAAAGAGGAAGGCAGACAGGGACTCACCACCCACTTGGCCACCTCTGCGCCATCCAGTCGCTTCACCAAGGAGTACAACACCACGTCTGCTAGCGCAGCCAGAAGAGCCTGTGCAATTCTAGGGAGCCAGATCTGTTGGGGTAGGAGGAGCACAAGTCATTCCTGTATGAGGAGGGATCACTCATGCATAGATAACATTAATGTGCTTGATGATGGAACACACAAGCTCCAGTTAGGAAGACAACACTTTCAAATCTGCACAAACTTTGTTTATTGATTGCTCTGCCACCCTTTAGGTTTCTGTTTTCTTCCTTCTTTCCTCAGTTGTTGCTGTAATGTGGCCTGTGTGCCTTATGCACAATGTAAACTCACACTTTCCTTCCCATGGACACCAGCAATAAAAGTGTTTCAAAAGTGGCTAAGGATAAAGAGGCCACACAAATCTGCTGAAGCTGTTGAGCCTTTTGCTGAATGGCAGTGAACTGGCCCCAAGACTCAGATCTTGGAACAAAGGAGTGCCTTCCTGGTCCTGACCCGATGACTGAAGCCCACTCAAAGAACCCCAAGTCCCATTCTTGGAAATACATTTCCAAGGATGTTGAATGCCAGAGCAGGCAAGGCATGGGGCTCCTTCACTCCTAGCTCTCTCCTGCTCCCAGTTTGCACTATTAAACCCAAAACTGCATGAGAAGGATATCACTTGGCCTGAGAGAATCCTCTACCAGATCCCAACTCATTCTGCATAGTGCAGCCAGAAGCAGGGATGAGGAAAGCAAAAGACAGACTGACAGCAGGCAACAGCCCCCCACCTATCATTGCCCCCCACCATGCTAATAGAGGGTGGTTGCTGCCTACCCTTCTCCATGTTACCACTAGACTGTTAGGATATAATTCCGTTCCACCTTAAAAGGGAACAGGTATGACTGTTGTATGTCACATGCCTGTTTACTTCCAGCACTTGCTGGGAACTTCCATTTTGTATATTACTGTTTTGCTGGAGACGAAGGGAAGCAGACACGTTTTCCTTTGTTCCTGAACTATGCTGACTAAAATGCTGTAGATAATGCTTACACATGGCTCTGTCCGTCTCTTCCGTTGTGAGAAGATTTATTCACTCTGCTAAAAGAGCGTGCCAAGTCTCTAAACGTATCTGAGGCTTGTGTCGCTGTCTGATGCTGTTCCAAGGGAGACCAGTGATTGCCCGGCTGCTGGCCGGTGGCTGGAGCCAGCTGGGGGCCTGCCTGATGTCCCCGTCTCCCCAGCAGTATCCCAACATGGACATTCCCCAACCCCCCTCCCACCAACTCTGGGTATTTGCCTGCATGTCCTCAGCAAAGGCACCATGAGATATGCTTCTGTGGGATGAAGCATTAGCATAACTAGATAATTCTTGCCGCAAAATGCTTGATGTGTTTCTGGCAGCAGCTGAATGACACCCAAGTCCACACTCACCAGCAGCTGAACATCATCCTTGTTAAGCAGGTGCAACACTTTATAAATGCTTGCGAACAGCAGAGGGTAGAGATGGCTCCGCAGACCTTCTGTCCACTCCCAGGTCAAATAGCCATAATTATCATCATTAAAGATATCATAAAGAACAGGCATGGAACATGGTGTTCTGTGGCCAACCTCCAACAAACTCATCAAAATTCAACTAATGTAATATTTTAGGGCCTTTGACAATTACTAAATTACCACTACCCCCACCTGCTGAAAAACTGAATCTTGTTCCACCCAAACCCACATCTCAGATGTGTCAAGAGTCATCCAGCTGGCACACTCCTGTGGCAGGCAAGAGCCTTTTCCACTACCAGTTTGCGTCTCAAGTTCCTTGTATCTTTGAGCATGCTGGAGGGAGAGGGAAAGGAATGGATAGGCCTTCAAGGAAACCATCCAAGCCCCACACCTGAGCTTCAGGGGCCTCTGCACTGCCTAATGCTTCATGACAACTGATAGTCAAAATGGCCCCGTTGTGACAATATGATAAAATAAGAATCCTTCCAAGCCTGATCCTATACACTCCAGGCAGCCTACATGATGCTTCCTAGGCCTCTTCTAACAGGCTACTACAGGCTTCCTAGGCCTCTTCTAACAGGCTTCCTAGGCCTCTTCTAACAGGCTACTCTTCTAACAGGCTCCTACTTAACCCAGCCACAAGCTCAACCACAGCCATGTTCCTTTACTTGATAAATTTACATCCCACAATCACAGAATTCAAGGCTGCACACAGGTAGAGTTTCCAAAGGGGCTACTATCCAGGCCCTGACCCAAGACTGAGTGATTTCACTTCACTAAAGTAGCTGCCCTAGGCAACTGCAGGCAGCAAGCCACTCCTAGGACTGAACTTGGATTTACTCTCAAGTTGTGCAGCCCAACAGGACAGTCCAAAACATGTTGACAGTCCAAAACATGTTGACTTTATGCTGAAGTGAGTCTCATTCTGCTCAGTGGGACCTACTTCTGACCTGTCCTAACTAGGGAAAACATTCACTTAAAATTTCACTACATAAAAAAAGGATATTTGAAAACCATATGATGTGCGACTTCAAGTGACTGCCAATATTCATCTGGGACAAAGCTTGTCTGGACTAAGAAGCAGTTTAGTAGCCTCACCATGATGGTAAACAAGCACAGATAAAGGTTTTCCCCAACAAGAGCTGGAAAAAAGCAGATGGGATTAACCTCATGCACAGTGGGTTTTTTACGGTTATGTTGTAATCAGTTGCAAATAAATAAACCTTGGATACCTTTTGGGAGTCTTATTTCAATTCTTGCCCTGCCTCCGAAGCTGTGAATTGATTTCTCAACATCACAGAATCATAGAATTGCAGAGTCTGAAATGACCACAAGGATCATCTAGTCCAACCCGCTACAATATCTTTTGCCCAGTGTGAGGCTTGAACCCATGTCCCTGAGATTAAGAGTCTCATGCTCTACTGACTGAGCTATCCCTTAGTTTGTAGACAACTCTAAAACTGGCCTTTGCACCACAATCTTAGCAAAACAGAACCTTGATGGTAGAGGGGGGAAACCTTGACTTTTCTCTAAATTAGAACTGACTTTCTTCTCTTTGAAGGGGCTGAAACAAAAGAGGCTCTTCAGAGATGAATATACAGTCACATCTGAAGAGCTAAGTGAGCACTGAATCCTCCAAGCTCCTGAGTCCTGGAGTTTTCCCCACTAGGACTCCACAACAAGGGTCAGCTGTTGGGGCCCTGACTAGCAATGCTACCTTTGCTAAACCAGGAAAGGCTGCAATGACCTGAGGCAGGTGGCCTCAAAGGGGGGACAAGGACAAAGTCTCCAGACTTGAACAGGTTTTTTCAGCAGCCATCCCTTTAATGGTCTCAAAGGAGAATGGAAGTGGCTGAGAGACAGCTATGACTATACACAGCAAGATGTCACAGCTGCCCTTGCTCTGCACTACTGGCCTTCCTCTGGCCAGCCACCAGGGCTTTGCTCTCTGGCCACAGATCTACAAAAGGAAAGCACCAAAGCCACCAGCTCCTGCCCATCAGGTGCCAAGTGGCAGCAACAGCGCTGTCATCTCCAAGGCATCTTGGTGCTGGAGGAGGCAGAGGCAGTAAGTGCAAAGGTCCTCCCTGCCCCCATTCAAGCATCCTGTAACCCAGCAGGAAGTTCTCTTGCACAAGGGCCACGGATTTGAATAGGCATCACTGCAGCCTTGCGTGCCTCCCACGGAGTTTGTGCAGGAGACCTTCCCAAGGGATGGGGCCTCCTCACTGCCTTTTGAGGGACAAACATCCCAGGGGCCCAAGAGTCCCCCAAGGGGTGGGGGGAGGCTGGAAATGTGCTTCGTGCATGACGTGGCCTCTCCCTCTGGCCCTGCAGCTGCTGGTCAAGGCAGCTGGAAGGAGCCTCTCTGGACGTGCCCGCCGCCGGCTTCCTCGCTCCTGGGACGGGCCGCCCCCAAGCGTCGCTCGGCCCCTCCTGCCCAGAGGATGCAGCCCTCCTGACCAGCGCCTTGGCGTCCTTAGGCCTCTCCCAGCGCGGGGGCCGCGGCTACTTCGCCCTCACAACAGCCCCGCGAGGTGGACCGCGGCCTCTCCTCACCCGCCCCCCGCCCCGCGAGGGTCCCGGAGGGGGCGGGCCTGTACAGCGTCGACTTCCGCTTCCGCAGCCGCACCGGCAGGGTCCGCCTCCCGCCGCCGCCGTCGACCCCCCGCGCGGCTTCCATGGCGACGCCGGCGCGGCTCCAGGACGGCCACTTCCGCCTTCCTGGGGGCGGGGGCAGCCTCCCCCGTCGGAGCGCATGCGCGCCCATACGCCGACCCCTGCTTCCTCCTTTGCGCATGTGCGTCTCGGCTCCCGGCAGCTCTTCTCGCGAGAAGGGGCGGGACGAGACCGTTCCGCGACTTCCGGCGCCTGGAGCCGCACCGGTTGAGCGGCTGCCTGAGGGAGGGCTGAGCCGCGGAGAGCGAGAGAGGCGTCGCGGAGGCCATGCTGGGGCGGCGGGGCTTGTCCTTCGGGCAGCTGCTCCTGGCCACCGGGCTCGGCTTGGCGGGAGGCATCTACATCTACCAGCCCATCTTCCAAGGGGGCCCACGCGCGGGAGGCCCTGCCCGGGACACGCCGCCGCCGCCGCGGCAGGAGGAGAAGCCGCCTCCCGGGACCCGCCCCGGCTGAGCCGGAGAGAGGCCGGCGCTCCCTCGCGGCCGCGACGAGGCTCCTTTCTTGGCCCCCCACGATGGGAAGCCCGCCCGCCGCCCAAGCGCTGCCTAGAAGCCCCTCCGAAGCGAAAGAGATGTGGACTGAAAAATTCAACATGCCATAAGCCATGTGCGAGGGATCACCAGGAAAGGGGCTGAATATATAAACCTGCCAGCAGCACAGCGCCAAACCACGACATCCACAATTGTTGGAACAGCCAAGAACTGGGAGGGAGGCAGGTGATATCTTTGCTGCAACTGTCACACTGTGAGAAGAGACAGCAGCAGCAGCCGCCCAGTGAGGACATCCTGCTCTGCGTGGGACTGAGGTGGCTGGGATGCCAAAGAAAAAGAGGAGCAGGGGCTTGCATACGCTGTTCAGCTCTAGTGACTGTTGTATCACTGCCATTTTTTTTTTATAATAATATTTTTTATTGCTTTTTTCCCCAAGGTCAGAATACATCGTCAATAACACAACAAAAGCGATTTTACAAAAAGAAAAAAGAAATTAAATACAAGAAAATTCACTTTTCCAGATCTTTTTTCATAATCAACTGGACTTCCCCACATCTTCCATCCCCTGCTTTCTTTACAATAAAAATAAACAGCAAATTGATACCTTGTTTCATGTGTTTTTGTACTTTCATCTAATTATGTATTCTAAAATTTAAACTTTTCACAGTCATAACTTAGTTTCCATCATTTTCACATCTCAATACTGAAGCATGTTTTTCCCAAAACTTAGCAAATTCTCAACATTCATATAACTTATAGTGTTTTTGTAGATAGTCCTTAAATTTTTTCCAATCCTCTTCCACTGCCTCTTCTCCCAGGTCTCGGATTCTGCCAGTCATTTCAGCTAATTCCATGTAGTCCATCAGTTGCGTATGCCACTCTTCCAGCTTGGGTAACTCCTGTGCCTTCCAATATTTGGCTATAAGGATTCTTGCTGCTGTAGTTGCGTATAAAAAGAAAGTTCTATCTTTCTTTAACACTCTCTGGCCTACAATGCCCAGGAGGAAGGCCTGTATCACTGCCATTTAAATGGCTATTTGAATATAACAGTTTAACATAAGGCCGCCTCGAGAACTTTATTCAGTAGGCGGGGTATAAATACTCTAAAATAAAATAAAATAGACCTATGGCAAGACAACGCTTGGAATGCCGTGTGCCGTTTTCGCTCACTTAAAAATGGATGTTGTGGAGTTGGAAAAGGTCAGAATAGGGCAAATGGAATGATCAAGGGGATGCAGCGACTTCCTTGTGAAGAAAAGTGGCAGCATTTGGGCTTTTTTAGCGGAGAAAAGGAAAGTAAGAGGTGATGTGAGGGAAGTTTATAAAAGAACGCATGACACATAGTATTGAGTTTCTCTCAAAGCATTAGGACCCAGTGGCAGATTTAAGAAAACCAGAAGGAAGGAGTGCTTTACATAGTTAAGCAAGTTCATGCCTTTTTATTATTATTAAATTTATATCCCACTTTATCTTCCAAGGAGTTCAAGGTGATGCATATGGTTCTTCCCATTTCATCCTCACAACAACCCTGTGAGGTAGCTTAGGCTAATAGAAGGTCACCCAGTAGTCCAACACGCTAACCATTACGCCACATTGGATGGTTTAAAAGAGGATTAGACAAATTCATGGAGAAGGCTATCAACAGCCACAACCCACAACAGCCATGTTCTACCTCTGCTGCCAGAGGTGGTGTTTTGTATTCTCATTTTGTATTTTTCTGTTGTGAAGCGCTCTGGGATCTTTGGATGAAGGGAGGTATACAAATTTAATAAATATAACAACAGCAACAGTATGCCGCTGAATGCCAGTTGCTGGCAACTGCAGGTGGAAGAGTGCTGTTGTTGTGCTCAGATCCTGCTTTTCAGCTTCTCCAGATTGGGGGCATCTAGACTAGGTGGGCCCCTCTGGCCTGACCCTGATGCAGCCAGATTCTGGCTTCCCCTCTGGGCTAAAGTGAGCCGAACTCACAGTTGTGCATATCTGGGGGAGCTTTGGAGAGAGAACTTAGGAATCCATGAGGGTGGCCGGCCGCCAGAGGGCACCAAAGCTGCAGGAGTTGTGGCAGCTGCTGTGTGGTTGAGACAGTGGATACAGAGCTGCTTTTGTAGAGCCTGTTGTAGCAAAACAAATCCAGAACCCTTGGGGGACGACTTAAGGGTGAGCAGATGACCCAAGAAAACCTTCACTCATCCTTCAGGCACTGCCTTGCGGAGGAGGAAGCTTCAGCCTCTTAAGTCAGACATAGGCAACCTCGGCCTGCCAGATGTTTTGGGACTACAATTCCCATCATCCCTGACCACTAGTCCTGTTAGGGATCATGGGAGTTGTAGTCCCAAAACATCTGGCGGGCCGAGGTTGCCTATACCTGCTCTAAGTGGTGCCTCTCCTTGCCTTGAAGCTGGTTTCAAATGACCCCTAAATCTGTAGGGGACTGCCAGTTGTTTTTGTGGGCATCAGACTACCTCTCAGGTTTCCCCAAGTCAGCAAGCCTGGACAGACTTCCCTGCCAGCCCCTGTGAGCTTACCGGGACTGACTGCCTAGTAGGTAGACAAGGGAGCAAGTTAGCCAGAGGAAGGGCAGGGGAAGATGCAGACCCTACAGTGAGGCCCAAGCCTCCATCCAGCTGTGCTGACAGAATGGAGATGTGAAGGCCCAAGGGGGAAATGGTGGGACACTGTGCCATTTGCTTTAATGGATTGACTTCCACGGGTCATGTTTTTCATATTTAATCATTTTTATTTTCTTAATTGCTGTGTCTTTTTAAACACATGCTGCATTGGGACTTTGGGTAAGAGGTGGCATGGAAATCCTTTGAACAAACCAACCAACACACTTTGAATTTGAAAGCATCCCAGAGTGCTAATCTCCAAAGGGTGAGCTGTGTTGGTTTACTGCAGAACAAAGGGTGTTGAGGCTTGTGGCTGGCTTCAGCCTGTGGAAGTTTATTATGCCACAAAGTTATTAAGTCTTTGAATTGTCACAGGATTCTTGGCTGTTTTGAGAGCATCAACCAAGTTCTTCATCCATCTCCTTTAGCAAAATCTACACTCTTTCCGGGCTTGTTCCAACAAAAGTTGAACACATTTAAAGTGCAGTCCTATACTTTGGAACTCAGTAGGATTTATTTCGGAGTAGAAATGTATCAGGCTGCATTGATTGCAAAAGGCAAAGTGAAGCATATGCCTGCCTCTCTCCTGTTGGGAGTCCATGTGGCGCAAAAACAATGCCCTCCCCAGTGGGACCCACTTTTGATGCCTTCTTGCTAGGACATTGAGGGTTGCAACCTGCATCAGGTAGTGCTGGTTTATTAAAATAGAAGCCTAGAGTTTGCTTAAAAGGAAAATTGGAAGAGCAAAATCTCACACTGTGGTAGGGAACCTGCATAGCCCTTAAGACATTGTTAAGCTATGATTCCCATCATCCTCTCTGCCCCTGATCTTTCTGTCTGGGGCTGATGCAGGGAGAGTGCACTGGGTTCCCCACTCCTGATCTCATGAAAGACTAGGCCTAGGATCTTCCTTGTGTCAGGAGGAGAATTGGATTAAAGCAAAAATAGCTTTGCACCCTCAGCTTAACCCTGCTTCTTTGGAAGTGACTCCCATTGATTCCAATAATGCTTCCTTCTAGATAATTGTGTCTAGGTCCGCAGCATTAATTGGGCAGAAAGAGGTCAGTTCCAGCCAAGAAAAGTTACTGGTAAGAGCTTGTTGGCTCCTAGCAGCTTATTATGAGTACCAAGACCTGATGGATCATAATAGATTGATGCTGTAGACCTGCTTTATAAATTCATTGAGCAGCCATGATTCAGAGCCTTTTTTCTCTGTTATGTGCAGTGCAGCTGCATCCTTTGAAATCAAGTATCTACCACCTGGGATTTAAAGCACAGCAAAATGTGTGCAAGAGACAAATTTCTCTTGTTTTTTGTTTCTTGGTCTGCACATTTGTCAAAAAAACCTTCAGGATGGCTGTGCAGAGAATGAATGTTAAGAGGCTGTCCTTTTAGACAACAACAAGCACCTTCAGCTCTTGCGTTTGAGGTTCAAGTCTTGCAACTCTCATCTATGCTGTTCCACACATTACACAGAGAAATCCACTGCAGGAATCTGAGCCCAGTAAATGTATGAGATACCCGTTTGTTTCAATCCCAGGTCATGTGGGCATCTGCTTTGCCACTGTGACAAAAGATAGTTTGGCCGTTGCTCAACATCTTGCCTGGTGAAGAGTTCTGGAGAAGTCAAAAGCCTGCTTCACTCTTGTGACATATTGATTGATCCCAATAAAGACATGATCCACGGGTGGATTTTGGAGTTTGTTTATAGAACTGGCTTTGATTCCCCCCTCCCTTCTCATGTCGCTGGGCAGCATTTAAAGAACCCACATATTTTATCTAATATGAACTGTATATATCTGTCTCATGGAGACTTTTCTTCCCCCACAAAAAAGAACAAATAGACCTGTCTGCAGACACACATAATTAAGGGGATAGAGGTAGAAAGCAGAGGCAGGAAAATTGCCACAGCTCTTGAGTCCTCCTCACCCTCACCCTCCTTGCACATCAATTTTCCAGGTGGTTGCTGGGTGCCGTCACAGGACTGGTTGCCATGAGACCCAAAGGGGGTGGGTGTTTGGGGCAGGGCTGGGTTGCTGCTGCAGATTAATTTCTGTCACTTGGACCTCTCTTGCTGCTAACTGCTCAAGGGGATTGCCTCATGGGAGACCCCCCCCTGCCTGATGCAAGCTTGTTTGAGATGAGCAGGAGGCCCAGAGGTGCCTAGCTCCCATTTCCGTGCACTGCATTGTGCCCAGGTTGTCAACCTGGCTTGTCTCTGTGGTTGAAGTGGCAACAATATAGATAGATAAATTTATTGTCATTGTCCGTATATACACAGTATACACAACAACGAAAATCAAACACCCACCCAAAGACCGGGTTCACATATACATTTGCACGTATCTCCGACACTCTCATCCTATTCAGACGTAATCTATAAAACATAACATAATCCAGAATATAGCATGACCTATTTAAAGGCATAACATAACCTAAAACCTATCTCATTCCTTCCTACTCCCTGCTTGCTAAACCAATATGTGTGTCTTCTGCTGCCCAACACATGTTTGGACTAGGCCTCCCCATCAGCCTCTGCCAGTGTGGCCAAAACATCTAGAGGGCACATCTAGAGAATGTTGTATATTAAAAAGCTTCCTGGAAGCCAGCCAAAGACTTGGGTGATAACATTTCTCCCTTTGAAGGTTGCCCTGGTCTATAGAGGTCTGCCCAGGGTTTTTTGATCCATTTGCAGTCAAATTCTAGGTCCCAGGCCTTCACCAACTTGGTGCCCTCCTGTCCTTAGGCTATCAAGGCTGACGGGAGTTGTAGTGCAAAACACCCAGAGGGCATGAGGTTTGCAAAGGCTGAAGGATTCGTGTGCGTACTTGAAAAATGCAAATACTGGAATTGAATTGTTTAATTATTTTCTTCCTGGGACTCTCTTGCTTTCTTTCTCTCTCTTTAAAGGGAAATGTACTTTCTTTGCTTACGACTGACTCATCATGGGCAGATGAAACTCTAATCAACCTTCAAATTCCTCTTGGGTGTTAAAAGGCAGGTGTGGCTCATTTCTCTACCAGTGGAAAACCACCCCCTTTCGCTAATGCGTGGAAGAAAAATTTAAACCTTAACGGTGATATCCGCCTTCTATAAATGGTTAGCATTTCACAATACATTATTGCACCCTTCTGTACACATCACTGAGGCCTAAAGAAGCATAGTTAAAAGGTGTTAAGGGAAGGCTGGACCTTGTGCATGCACACACAAGTTGTTTTCTCTCCCATGTTATCCTTCTCTGCTTCCAAGCTGTCCCAAAAACCATGGAGGGTGGAAGTGGGATGAGGGAACACCTGTGGTCCTTCAGATATAGTTGGTCTCCAGCCCTCGTCATCATCATCCCTGACCACTGGGCATGCCAGCTCCTGGAGCTGATGGAATCTGGTGCCCAGGAACCCCTGGAAAGCCCCAGAGGTTTCCCATCCCCACACTCTTCCCTACACTGGACTTGCTGCGTGGTGGTGAATTGACAGGGGTTTCATCCTTGCTGGAACAGCCTGTGGGATGGGCTTTAATGGAGAGGATATATTAATTGCAAGAGCAGCTGCGTTGCATGCTGAAGGTCCCAAATTGGAAGCATCTCCTGTTGGTTGCTTGGTTTGTTTCAGAAAGCAGCGTTGCAGGGGAAAGCCTCTCTGTGGTCGGAGACCCTGACGGACTGTGCCATGGCAGGCTAGATGGGGCCTGTGGTCAGATGCAGCAGGGACAACTCTCTGGTCTGCCTGGGTGGAGAAGAGCCTCCCTAGTCTGGCTCCGTTTCCCCCTTTTCCAGCGGACCAGCTGCAGGAGTAGCTCAGGCCCGCCCCCTCCAGCCTGTGCTGCTGACAAACCTCTAAGCCCCAGGGCTGGCCACGGCTGTTGTGGCACATTCCTGCTTCTCTGGGCAGAAGAAGGGCTTGTTTGCAAGCTCCTGCGCCTGGGAAAGGAGGCAACACCACAATATCACTTGATCAGCCAGCGAGGCCACATGACAAACAGCTGAGAGTCATTAGGGTGGGCTGGCAGGCAGGCTGGGCTGAGGGAGGGGGGGCTACTTTGGGTGCAGCCAGACTAGGGGAGCAAAGGGGACCTTCTGAAAACCGGCTCCTTGTTGCTCTTACCTCCTCACGTGCCAGCTGGCTGCTTTCCATGGCTCTGCTACTGGACCACAGACCCAAATTCCATCTCTGCTTGGGGACCTGTCTGTAGGACCTGCTGGGAAGGTGGGGACAGCTGAGCATCTCCTGCCAATTCCAATCAGGTAAGGAAAGGATTTCTTCATTCCTCCGCTCTCCTTTCTTCTTCTTCAGCGGTTTAAGCTCACGTTATCCGTGTGCAAACTACCTCACTAAAATTACACACCTTCAGTGAACCCGAACTTAGCTAAATTATTCCAGGGAATTAGGGTGAACTTCAGTTATGATGCCAATCTGCCAAAGGGGGGGGGGATTTCAGATGGATTCAGTGAAATCCCCCTGGGTACGTTTCCTGGGAAGTCCTTTGAGCTTTGGGGGTGAATGTGTTTAGGGTGGCAGCCCCAAGCCCGTGGGGGTGGGCTCTGTGGTTCTTTGGAGCCTGACCCAGGGGTCTTCTGTTCACATAATGTGTCTAAATGCTGGAGGCTTTCTTGCTGAGCTGACCCTGGGAAAGTGGGTTTCCTTTAATTTTCAGAAAGCAAATTTTAATCTCTAAGCTGTGCTGCCCTAGCTTGTTCTTTATAAATGGGGCATGTTTAGGCCAAAGGAAGAAGTGTGAAAAAGAGAAAAGGTGCAAATGTATTCAGGTAGCTTTCAAACACTGAAAGGGATTTCTGAAAATGAGGAGGAAGAAGGTGTCTTCTTTATAAACAGCCAGGGTATTGTGAGCTTAGCCAAGCGGGTGCTTTTCAGGTGCGTTGCACTACACCTCCCATCGGTCCCAGCCAACACAGCCTCTTCTTCCATTTGCTCCTCAGCTGCATCCATCTCCAAAAGCTCGGGCGAAAACACAGCAGCGGGGTCAGGCAAGGCTGCCCTAGGACATTTTGCCGCCTTAGGAAATACTGAAAATCCTGCCCCCACCTGCATGTATGCATGCCACCGACTGACCATACACTTTGGGCCAGGGCCAGCCCACCCATGAGGCAAGGTGAGGCAGCTGCCTCAGGTGGCAAGATTCACCAGGGCAGCAGACCTTGATGTCGATCTCCCTGCAGCCCTTGTTCCTGATATAGATTTTCCTTCTTCACTGGTGGGTTGGGGAGCTCCATGATGGGGTTTGCCTCAGGTCCCAAAATGTCTTCCGCTACCTGAGGTGCCCTGGGGAGTGAAAGGAAGAGGGCAGGAGGGCAGCGGTGGGCATGCTGGGTGGGCCTGAGGCGGCCACCTTCCCCCACCTCATGGGCAGGGTGGCTGGTCCAGCAGCCAGGGCGTGTCACTCTCCCACATGTCTTGCAAGGGCTGCTCCCCTCACTCTCTGTGGGGCCTCGGCAGGACAGCTCCCCGCCGGATTGTGTCCTTTGCCTTTCAAGATGGGCCATGGAGAGCCTTGTTGCTGGGTGGCTGGCCAGTCCAGACTCAGAAGGACATAATGCTCTTAATGAAGGGAAAGAGAAAAAGGCCACTTTGTTACATGCATTCAGCTCCCACCAACATGAAAAGAAATAATTCTTTGCTCGGGGATCATATGATGCAGCCTGGAAGTTGGCGGTTTGTCAGTTGTGCGCTGGGCCAGAGGCAGGTCTTGCTGCCTTGCTGCAACTGCAAGCCGGGCAACCGCAGCACAGTTGTCTGGCAGGGTTCCTCTTCCTTCAGCTCCTCTGAACTTCACAAAAGCGAAGGGGATGTGGAGAAAGAGCTTGCGGAATTTCTTTTTGTTCAAGCCATCCAAAAGCGCTGAGGGCCTGTCAACTGCTTGCACTTCAGGGCTGATTATGGTGAATTAAATCAACCACATTTAGCAGACAGAATAAACTATAAGGAACTCAAGCATTTCCCAGCTCATTTCAGGCTGTTTGGCTGGATGTCAAGGTGAGGTGCGACCTGGAATCGGGGAGAAGCTGCTTCGGAAGGAGAAGGTCTCCAGCTTTGATCGCTGGAAGCATCTCCAGTCCAAAGGCTCAGTCATAGGAGAGGCTTCTCTGCCTGAAGCTGTTATTATTATTATTAATAATACCCCAGCCATTCTGAGCAGCTCTCAACAAGAGCAGGCAGGAGTCTGAAGGGTGGGCTGAGGAGGCAAGGGGGCAGGAGGATGATCCAGGGGTAAGGGTCAGTGATTTGTGGGGTTCGGTGCCACCCGTGAAGCAGGGGGAAGAGGGGCAGTCGGAGAGGAGAGAAGAGGAGGTGGAGGAAGAGTTGCAGGAAGGTGAAGAGGTGGAAAAGATTCCCACGGTATGTACAAGGACAAGGAGGGGCTAAAAGCGACAGGAGCTGCTGGAGATGCTTTCATGTGGTACATCAGAAGAGGGGAGGTAAATGTCCTGATGGAGGCATGGTTGTGCTGTTGCACAAACTGTTTAAGGACTCAGCTATACAGCTGCAAATAAAACGTTTTGAATGTGTTGTAAAGTGCAAGATACAGAGGGCGATTTTGAGCCAAAGCAAATTCAATGCATTTTTCAAAACGATTTTCAAAAAAGCATTTTCACAACGTTTTTAACATGTGTGTAGATCCCACCTTGGTTGGAGGACAAGTCTGAAGATGGAGATGCCTATCTAGCTATTTCGCACGAGTGGTGCATGCAATTCTTGCACCTTAGGAGCTGACGTAATTGAGTGCTTTGCCAATAAAAAACTAGGCTTCCATTCGCATGTCCTCATTGGGGGCTGGGTGTGCTCAGGATAGAAGCCCCGGGGAATCCCTGCCTGTCTAAGTAGACAAAGATGCCCTATAAACCTGCCTTACAGACAGAGTTTATGCCAAGTCTAAGAGAGGACCAAAGTCCTGGGGGAAAGGATGGGAAGCAAACTAAACTTTTGAGCAAGGGCAGAAGCCCCTAGGACACCCCCTCCCAATCTCTTGTTATATGAGCTCATTAAATCCCTTAGAGTGCAAATTCCCCTGGTTTTTGTTCACTCGGGTGAAATTTGTAGCAATTGTATACCACATTCCCTTTTGGCACAAAAATGTTCCTTAAAGCCCTGCATGAAATATCCACCCAGGCAGTTAATAAGCGCTACCCATTTCCTTGCTTCAGAGATTTCTGTATCATTAACTGCTAACAAGTCATTTTCAAACATCCACATCCAAACAGGGAACGCACTTAGAGGGTCCCCTGGGCATTGAAGAAAAGGCACTGGTGGCTTCAGCGATAAAAGAGCCATCCTTTGTTG